>NC_069378.1:23810000-26310000 GCF_021730395.1 Mercenaria mercenaria | reverse complement strand
ACGGAAGGTACAATACGGAATTTAAAAAGTACAATATGGAATTTTTGTCTGTCTGTTCATATTTAATTGTGAAATACAAGCCGATGTTTTACAGAATTTATATAGGTATATAATAAACTAAAATATTTCAACATTTTCCTTCCCCTGCTGATAAAAAATACTTTTTATTAAGTACTGAAAGATATAATGGCCTAATTTCTTCACATTATCATAATTAATTTAAAAGATAGCATAAAAACACTTTAAATTTCCGATCTGGTGTAAAATTCGGCACATGAAGTAAGCCCCTAATTAAGAAGTCTTTCCTTGCCTATTTACAATAACATTGTGGTAACTATTACACTGATATTATCAATTATCATAAGTGGATACATCGTTAGATCAAGTGGCAGCTGAAGATTATTCAACAGAAAAGAATATATTAGGCTAAGTAATGTAGTCTAATGAGGGCACAGGTCAAGACATTGCACTGTTGTCAGGACTGGTGTAACAGACTGAAAATACAAGAACACAACCTTGAAAAGAACTCAAAATTTGAAATTCACAATGTCACTAAGAAAGCTATCTGTATAGTAAGGCAGTGCAACAGTACACATAACTGTATTATTACAAAGCCAATGAAAGTACTGAAACCACACCTATGAATCTAATAATGTAATTAGGTGCATGTGTGTGATGTAACCAGGCCCAAGAATATGTGGTAACATGAAACATAAATATATTGTAACCAGGCCCATCAATAAATTAGCTGTAACCAAATTTACCAATGTATTGTAACCTGAATTGCACAGAAATATTTTGTTAAACCAGGCAAAAATGAATGCATTGTAACCAGGCCCATGAATGTATTGTAACAAGAGTCATGAATTTATTGAAACGAGTCTCATTAATATATTGTGTAACATGGCCTGGGAATGTAATGAAACTAGAATAAGGAATGTGTTGTAACAAGAGACCCAAGCAATGATTTGTAACCAGGTAATCTGTTCCAGGCATGTATTGTAACCTGGCAAATGAATGTATTGTAACTATGACAAGGAATCTACTTTAAATAGGCCAAAGAATATATTGTAACCATACACAGGAATCTGTATCTGAATTGATACTCAAAATTATCTCACTAATGGGAAAATATTATTGAGTGTGTGTGTATGCTTGCTGTTAGATGTATTGTTACTAGGCTCAAAAGGCTCAAAGGTATATTTCAACCAGACACCTGTATTATATCCAGACACAGAAATGAACTGTAACCAGACACAGGAATGTAATTTATTAGGCCAAGCAAAGTATTGTAAACAGGAAAAGATTGGCATTGTTATCAGGTCAAGCAGGCCAAGCAATGTATTGTAACAAGGTTGAGCAATGTATTGTTACAAGGAACAGCTTTGTATTGTTACCTGGCTAAGTAATGTATTGTAACCAAGCCAAGCAATGTATTTTAACCAGGCTAAGCAATGTACTGTAACCAGACACAGAAATTAATTGTTACCAGGGTAAGCAATGTATTGTAACCAGGCCAAGCAATGTATTTTAACCAGGCTAAGCAATGTATTTAAACGAGGCCAAGCAATGTACTACAACCAGACACAGAAATTAATTGTTACCAGGGTAGGCAATGTATTGTAACCAGGCCAAGAAATGTTTTGTAACCTAGAAATATATTGTAACAAGGCAAAGCAATGTATTATAACAAGACCAAGCAATGTACTGTAAACAGACAGAGAAATCAGTTGTTACCAGACTAAGCAATGTACTGTAAACAGGCCAAGCAATGTACTGTGACCAGGTTTAGCAATGTAATGTAACCAGGCCAGGCAATGTACTGTAACTTGGCTAAGCAATGTATTGTAATCAGGCCAAGCAAAGGTATTGTAATCAGGCACAGAAATGTATTGAAACCAAGCACAAGAATGTATTGTTACCAGGCTAAGCTATGTATGGTAACCTGGCCAAGCAATGTCTTGTAACCAGGCCAAGCAATGTACTATAACCAGGCCAAGCAATATGTATTTTAACCAGGCACAGGAATGTTTTGAAAACAAGCACAGGAATGTATTGTTACCAGGCTAAGATATATATGGTAACCTGGCCAAGCAATGTCTTGTAGCCAGCAATGTTCAAAATGATTTTACTGAAAATTGCCTTAAGCTTGTATTTTTGGTTTCATAAAGGGCCATTTATCTATACACCTCTGTATTCTCATGGTACATGGTTGCTTTGGAGTTTTGGTTGCCTTGACAACACAAACAATATTTATTTGTTAATTATGGTAGAATTTAATTTGCCTTACTTATGTAACTGAATTACAATACTTGTTTCTAGATTCTGCAAGAACAGAAAAACAATGATTTTCCTGTATTTCAAAATATTCATTATGTTATAAATATAATAATATCATGAAACTAAAAACAGGTTTTCATGTGGAACAGCCCAAATATATACAACTATATCTAGTTACGACCATTAAGAATGTCATTCTTTACGTACCTTATAGGCATGTGATTCTCCTGTCGGATCTAGATGCTCTATCAGATGTTGATAACACGTGTCCCAACCGTTCACTTGACAAAACTCGTATAATTCATTCATCGTCTTCTTAAAATCTTTCCAGGCCGGAGATTCAAAGAAATTCCCTACCGCCTCATAGACAGGGACTCTCATTCCGTCACTCGTAGTTACATGCATGTTGAAATAGATCGCAGATGTCCACAGGGATAAGTAAATGCATCCACATAATGTTAATACAATAACTCGCTTTATAAAGTTACAAACCCCAGTGGGTGGTTCCTTTTCAATATCCCACTCACGTTTATAATTAGCCATGAGGGAAGCAAACAAAGGTGCGCAGACAATAGATGGACTCTCTAACAGAAGCCATGGTGTTGAAATAGCTGCGCCTAATATACACCACTTGAAAGCAACCTTCTGAAAGCCTATGTTCGATACTAAACTCACACCTGGAAATCGAAAGAACCTGGGTAAAGTAAATGTGTAAAGGTCAACTACACGTAACAAGAAACTGTTTTAAGATAACCGTTAATGTTTATTTCCTGATAAATAATAAAAATAGTGCTTGACCATAATCAGTAATATGGCACATGGTACAATTTTTACTGGTTAAGTACCACATTGTTGCCATGTTTGGAATTACTGAAACATTTATTATGACTACAACAGCAAATTATATTTTTTTGTTGGGTTTAATGTCACACCAAAACAGTTATAGGTCATATGGCGACTTTCAAGCATTCATGGTGGAGGAAGACTCCAGGTGCTCCTCCATGCATCATTTTATCATGAGCAGGTACCTGAGTAGAACCATCGACCTTCTGTAAGCCAACTGGGTGGCTTCCTCACATGAAGAATTCAATGCCCCTATTAAGGCTTGAACCCAAATCTATAAGGGGCAAGTGATCTGAAGCCATAACCACTCGGCCATGGAGGCCCCTACAACTGTACAAGACAATTCTGTTATGGAGTGTCATTTCTGTTGTGAAAGATGTTTAAATTTCATTCACAGACACTTGGAGGTCAGACTCCCTCAGTTCTCTCCACCTCTACTAAATGTTAGCCAATATACTTAGTCTTTTAGAACACTCTGAGCATAGTACGTCTCAGTTATTAACCGTTAGCCTGCTTGCGGCAACTGATCTTAATTGCCTTAAAGTGACCAGTGCAGACCAAAAACAGACTGCATATCTGTGCAGGCTGATCACTGTCTGCCCTGTTCACTATTCAGTCAGTAAATTTTCAGAGAACACCCCTTTGAATAATAAATGGTATTGCCCAAATTGAATGATGGACCAGTCCATTTTAGAAATTTAGCAGAGTAATGGTTAAATATGTTTTAGATATGTTCTCAGATGGATCATATACTGAGGCTTTATGTAACACTACCACCTGACATTCCACAGACATAATTTAGCAGCTGTAATATTAGGACAAATATGAACCACACATCATACCTGTAGCAGCACCCATTACAGGTAGTATAACTTTGAACACCTGATCCATTCCATTCTCCATATTATCCAGCACAAACTCTGGTATTGCTAGTCTAAACAGGTGGGCCATTATTGTTCCTGCAATAAACAGGTAATAAAATTCAAGTCTGATTAGGTAAGCCATTATTGTTCCTGCAATAAAAATTTAAGTCTAAATGTGTAAGCCATTATTGTTCCTGCAATAAAAATTTAAGTCTAAACAGGTAAACCTTCATTGTTCCTGCAATTAAAATTCACCATCTTAATATCTTCCTTTTGCATTAATGGCAAAAACTAGAATGTTTCTGTAGGACACAGAGTGTGCCCCCCTCCCCCTCTGGAACATTTGTCAAAAATAAGGGGAAATAATTCAAATGTTTGCAGTCTTAATGGGGTATAGCCTCAAAAAAAATTATGAAAAGGATTCATTATTCTATACCATATACTTTTTGAGCTATGAGCATCACAAACAAGAAATCTACTATTTTGCCTATTTCAAGGGCCATAACTCTGTAATAAACACTAAAATTCTCAAGAAGAATGCTATTGTGCAAGGTCACATTATGATAAAGACTCAAGCAAGGTTTCATGAATTTACATTAAATACTTTCTGAGTGAGGTACATAATTAGGTGAAAAAGTGCATTTTTTTTACTATTTCAGGGGCCATAACTCTGGAAATAAGGGCAGACCCAGATGAAAAATAGTAGGTGCGCAAGTCCATATCATGATAAAGACTCATGCAAGGTTTCATCAATTTATATCAAATACTTTTTGAGCTAGGCGTGTCACAAGGTGAAAATGTGCATTTTTGACTATTTCAGGGGCCATAACTCTAGAAATAGGGAACAGACCCAGATTAAAAACAGGAGATGCACAAGTTCATATCATGATTAAGACTCATGCAAGGTTTCATGAATCTATATCAAATACTTTATGAGCTAGGCGTGTCATAAGGTGAAAATGTGCATTTTTGTCTATTTCAGGGGCCATAACTCTAGAAATAGGGCACAGACCAAGATTAAAAACAGGAGATGCGCAAGTTCATATCATGATTAAGACTCATGCAAGGTTTCATGAATCTATATCAAATACTTTATGAGCTAGGCGTGTCACAAGGTGAAAATGTGCATTTTCGACTATTTCAGGGGGCCATAACTCTAAAATTAGGGGGCGGAACCAGACGAAATATAGAAGGTGCGCAAGATCATATCATGATAAAGACTCATGCAAGGTTTCATCAATTTGTATCAAATACTTTTTGAGCTAGGCATGTCACAAACTTCGGACGAACAAGAGCAAATCTATAATGCCCCCACCACTCATGGGGTGGGATGGGGCACAAACATGAAAACAAACTAAAATATTTTGTAACCTGTGTATGGTAAATGACTTATGTTTCTTCCTAGGTTTACAGAAACAGCAGCTGCTCTAGTTATTCATTTATAACTGACATAAACTCTGCTGTAAATTTCCATTTTTATGATGTCATACAGGGTTTTATTTTGTGTTGTCTTTCAGGGTACTATTTTGTGTTGTTTCAAAACTAAAATTATCGAACACGATTGATTCATTTCACAGTACTTTTCCGGAACCTGATGACGACTTTGAGAGAAGAGTGGTGTACGAATTATCCAAGATTGAGTTTAAGGAAGTTTGACTGTATCGGTTTAATGTAAACTATACAAAGTTGCTAACTCATTTCCTTCCAAATTTTATAATATAGTTCTTTTAGTAGTGTGACACATTTAATTTAGGTATTCACCACATTTGTTTGGTAAAAAATAATGCTATTATTAGCCTATTAATGATAAAAAAAACCCTTAAACAGACAGTTCAGGGCCCAAAAATAAATCCAGCAGCCATTTACTATCTATTAATTAGTAAATATTCAATAAATATATAGCATTACTATTAGGCGTAAAAAAAATATTTGTTTCCGGTATCCCGACCTTCCCTAAATTTTTGGCACAACCCTAAATGTTTTTATGGCCTTGGGGAATTTTTTTTCCAACTTTTTAATAAACCCCTTATTTGTAATCATTTTTTGACACAAAAATAATTTCCAAAAAGTCTCCCATAATAATAAAAAAAATTCCCTCCCATACCCCCCAAAAATAATTTCCGACCTACCTACCCTAATTGTTTTTGAGCATGTTACTGGAAACAAAGAATTTTTTTAGGGGCCTTATAGGAGAGATCATGTTTGCGTACAAATCTGTTGTATTTTCTATTTTAAGAACTGACAGAGAGCGATCGGGTGGGCAGAAGCCGAATGTATGTTTTTTGTTAAACAGTAATGTTTTTCTAACAACCTAATCTTTTTTAAAACACAAATAATATATCAATAATTTTTTGATCAATGGAAATGTTATAAAACAAGAAATTTAATCATCACTTTTAATTATTATGAAATTAAATTGATCATGAACAAAAAGTCGCTTAACTTACAATGTTTTTCTAAAAGTTTTGAACGTCACTACATCATTATCAAAATTATATGTCATTTAAAATGGTTATTCATTTAAAAACATATTTGAATATAGGGAGAGGACAACCTTAAGCTTATAAAGCTTCCTGTCCAATCCTTTATTGTATATTTGTAATCATGTTGTAAAAGTCTTTCAAAATAAAATATGTTTAAATCAAGTTATCTGAATAAGAAAATATGAAAACTAAGTATTTCAAAACCTTTTACATGTAAATTTTGAAAATCCATAAAATAACGAACAAGTTACAAGAAATAAAAATTTTTGATCCTGTACACAATGAAAAAAACATTGTTTCAACCACCACCAGACAAACAGTAGCTAAAATATTCAGCTCAGAGATGTTTATAAAAATATGCTGTTACAGATCTCTGAGATAGAACAAAGGCCGCACTGAAACCCAACCAGGAATCAAGCTAGAAGTCTGTCAAGCTATAATTTCATCAGATGAAATGTAATTGACTCACCTTTTACTTTAAAATATTTCTAATCCATTTCTCTTTTGAACTAGCATAAAATAATCAATGCAACATAATTTGAACACAAGTTCTACACACATTTTTCAAATTGGTACCCCTGTCCGCAATATTTTGTTTGCCATTTCAGTAGGCACCTGATCAGGGTACTCGTCATTTTGAAAACCAACAGGCAGTATAAAATTATTATTTATTGACCTTTTCTGAGAACTTTAACCTTTTAAGGTATGTTTTTATGAATTTTATCAAAAATGGTTTTAACTGTTTACTTATACTGTTTAGGATTATATTAAATTCATAAACAGGTAAAATTTTGATCTTGGTTTTCAAAAATAACCACATGCTCTGACCCGTTGCACGATGTCATCAGTTTCTTACAAAAGTCTGTGCATGATGTTGTGGTTTAATACTGGTTAGTTAACCAAATGGTGTTTCGCCATACTTTAAAGGACGCGACCATCAGAAAATAAAAGCAGTGACAGAACTTTAAGTTAGGGTAGCCAGAACTAGATATATTAAACAGAATGTTAATGCATGACATCATAGCGATTCATAAATATGCCGAATACCTACACTCTGACATATAACCTGTCTAATGAACATTAATACGGGAAAACCGAAGGTTTTTCCGTCTATAGATAATGTGTACGTGTATATATGTCAAAGTAAACCTATATACCGTTCAACTTGGGAATATGTTCTATACTTTCACCGGTTTTGTTGTTGTTGTTCTCCCATAATTCTACCGGACCTGCTGCCGTGCTTGCGCAATAAATAATTTTCAGGACGACATTTGATAAAATAAAATTTCTTATGAACGATCGGGCGCCGCATTATTTAAACAAATTATTCTATCCAGTTGAAAATTCGCGGTATCAATAGAAATCGGTGTTATTCGGGTTTCTTTATGAAACGAGTTTATGGATGATTCAAGCGGCCCGCTTTTTGTTTCCAATAATGAATTATGATGTAAGCTACATTACTGCACTGTTTGAATAACAAAACCATTGTTTATTTATTTCTATGAATGTAAAAAAGCCAATAATTTCAAAAATGTCAATGTAAAACGAATATAGACACGTTGTCCTAACAAAATTTATTTATATACATAATTTTATCACACATTTATGTCATAAGTCACTGTGGTCCAGTGATTAGCGCACCAGTGGTTAGCGCACATACTTTCCATGCGCGAGGTCCGAGTTCGAATCTCCTAAGGTGTTCGATTTTTTTTTTTTTTTAGCTTAGGCCCAATTTAATTTTTTTTTCTTTATATTTATCACACTTTTTTCAATTACTGGAACACAAATCAATAATAAGTATAGTTAACCAATGTTCTGTCTGTAAATTTTGAACAAAATATTCGAAGGCATGGAAAAGCATAATATATCGATATTGCTTATCTCCACTCCCTTCCACAATCTTTCACATACATTGCAACTACTTTCTAAAAGTCAATTCATTGACTAGAGTTTTAGTAAAATTACACTTGGAAAAAAATGTTTGCTATAAACTTGAGAGGCTCAGACTGTTAGCAGTTAGGTAAATTAAATTGAATTTAGACCAAGAGTGTTTGTGTTATATATAAAATTCTGGTCAAGAACTTTTTACAATGAATTTGAAATAAGAATTTCACAAGTAAATGGTTGTTTGTCATTCTCACATACACGAGTTTTACCATAGCTGTATTAGTGGAACACAATTTGTCCTAAAAGAGTGTCATTTGACAATAATGGCATTTAAAAGAATTAAAATAGTCCGTGTTTAGGATAGCAGGATTATGTAAGTTCCGGTATCTATACTACAAAAGAATATCAGAACAAGATGATATTGAATGTGATGTTACGCAGGCATAATGTGTAAATTGTTGTGTTTTATTTTTTGGATTGTTTTGTCGTTTTTAGAAACTATTTGTTTGTAACAAATGAACTGAAAAGAATATGTGCATTTCCGGATTCAGAAATTTGTATTAGAGAAACAAACTGATAGTAAAGGCATGTTCGTTGTAAACAGAAACAAAATTGGTAATATTATGTATAAATAAATGACTTGCATTTATCTGTATATAATAAAATATTTATCCAAAACTACTGAGGAAGAGTGTGTTTTACGCATGCTCACTGACAACACATAAAGGCCTGATATTGGGTCACTTTTGAATGACTGTTGCACCATATATAATACTATGAGGAAAATTTTGTAAATGACAAAGTGTTCGAATTTATCAATGTTCGTACAGCCCCCATCTTACATACCCCTTTCCGCGCTCACTTCGTGTGAGTTAAAATTTGCTTACTAGATATAAATTTGAATTATGTAAAGTTTTCAGCAAAAGCATTATTTTGATACCAATAAATGATAACAATTTACAGAAATAAAAAAGTGACAGGCCAAAAACCCCCCGTTATCTGTCCGGGTTTATGCAACAGTTTCGTTTTTGTCGTGTTGAGCGACATGTGAAGTTTCCACTTTTCTCTATTTTATCATCAGTACAACTAATGGTGCGTTTTTGGGAGTAGATTCTGTGCACCTAAATTTCACTATTATCTTTAACTCATGAACACTATTTTCCATTGTCTGTCTAGTCTTGATACATTTGAAGAAATGATTAGATCTATGTTCATTTAAACAAAACTTTTTAAAACATTTCCCCTTCTTATTTTTATAACAATAGCAAAACCATCAGGCTTACTGTCAAAACTGAAAGCCAAACAAAAAATATCAGAAAGAACAATTTAATGCAGAAAAAAAAGAAAGAATCCGTATCACTATCACTAGGTTTTCCCGTCAGATAGGCAGCGCCTAATTTCATATTATGGTACCTGCGCCTACATTATTTTTGCATAAAATACTAAATATATACAAAACGTACACAGGCATCACTATTCAGTAGTCTATAGTTTCAGTAAGATTTTACCAATAAACATCTGTCCAGCAAATCTCACTATTTTCCACGGTGGCTGAGCATATGCATCTCTCCTAGCTCTGAACACAGCCCGCACTCTCGGATCTCTGTTAGCTTGATACAGGTACTCTGGCAGCCTCCACAGATCTCTGAACCATCCGCAATGCACTTTTAGTTTTTAACCCGTTTACAATATACATGTACTTATAAAAATTCGGCAAGTAAAAAAGATAAGGTCGCGTGTTTGACTTCTTTGTTATACTGATTTTAAAAATTGTGACATCACACAGATTTTCATAACGGGAGTGTGTACTAGTATATTCTAAAAAGTAGCGCCGTATTTTGAACGAAGTAAAAATAAAACTGAGCGGCCCGCTGTGAAATGTAATGTCAGTTTTTCTTCTTTGTCAATAATTAAAAAGGTACCTCATGGATGTCTTAGCGTGCGTTGACGGCGACAATTTTAAATATTTGTAGTTGTGTTCCTTAATAACTTATGTCTCTATTTTTTCATGTTTAGAAAGAAGCACGAAATGCATTCAAATTTAAGGTTGTGTGCTACAAATTTATCTAAATACTTTTATAACCGCTTAACTATTTGAGTTGCTAGATAAGAGAGATTAACAAAAATCGATACTCGCGTTAAGATGGTATAAAGGGAAACAATCAAATTTAAAGAATTTGGCTTAATAATCAAGGGACAATACCCTTCAAAACACGGTCTCATTTCTGGACATGGATTATAACGCAACTACTGTTTCTGCTGAGTTCTCTGCGTGTTATTTTGAATTATCATGAAACAATCGATTATGTGCTGACACAAACTAGCGTGAGAGGTGTGGAATATTTCATACCTTTCAATAACAGACTGAATAAAACCGCCTCTGTTACTATGCTGCTCCTTTGCGTTCTTTTCGTAGATGTTATTGAATAGAGACCGGTCCTAGCGTAATGTATGGACAGGCCATTTAAACTCTTGATTAAAACTTCTAATTCTTGTATAAAAAACTACTTTTTTCACTGGATCCGCCCATGTATTAACGAGAGAAAAATCGTGTGCAAACAAGGCAATTCGCGTGCTGTTAATACATGATTTTTATTTTTGAAATGCTTTCCGAGGGACGTATATGTATTTCTCCGCAGATTGACATCTGGTATCTGCGTCTTGTTTCTTCCATAATAACCTCTTTTTGTAGCATAAAAGATGCAATACTGTATCAGTTACCAGCCCCCAACAATGTTCGTACTCGCTTCTGCCCTTATTTACACCCTTTTACAACTCAGCGTCGTTTCAGTTTTTGTAGATAACCGTGAATGTTTAAGAATCGCGTGTAACTTGTGCGATTGTTTGTTTTTAGGAATCATATTTATGATTTTGGTAAGTATCAGTCGGAATGTTTTTATCTAATTTCACGAAGAATTTATATAAAAAGCTTGAAAATGTGTCACTATGTTCGTACTCATCTGTACTCGAAATGTGTCCGTCCTCAAAATAACTCGAATGTAAAGTTATTATTTTTGAAATTGTGCTCCTGTTTACCAAATTCTTAAGTTATATTAAAACTTATTTGTAAGTTCATGTTTGCAATAACGAGTATGTACTTTTGGTTATGTTGTTGATTTCTGGGCCCTGGTTATGGATATTTAAAACATGTTTACCGTTTCCAAGAACAACAGAATGGTAATTAAAAAATGTACCGGAATCGTAAAGTCATCACATGTTCCCTACAATAATAATCGGAAATGCAACCGTTTCCATTTGACCATGCGATAGAGATAACGGAATTAATTATTTGAATGAACTGTCCTGGGACACTTCAGACGATTGTGCTAATCGATTTGACAATTAACCTTTAGCCTTCAGGCTGATCATGGTCTGCTCTGTTCGCTATTCAGTCTGTAAATTTTCAGTGAACACCCCATCGAATGATAAATGGTATTTTCCAAATTGAATAATGGCCCAGTCCATTTTAGAAATTTAGCCGGGTAAGGATTAAATATTAGTCGGCAATTACACGTCACCTGGCATAATGGATGAGTATGTACATGACAGTTCCATTTTGATTATCTAGGTAATTCTATGATAATCTATTATTCTAGGATAAGTATAAAGCATTGATATTTTATTGCAATATCATAGCTCACGAAAATCAAACATGATGCAGTAAAATGCTCCGTTTTAGTTGAAATGTTAATTTCTCAATTGTCTGCTTCAATAAGATTTCGAGGTTATTAAATACATGTTTCAAGAAATATACATCTGTTCTTCACCTTTAAATTTGTAAAAATCATTATATCAACGTTATTGACATTTTTAACGCGACGATATACGTTACAAGACACCAGACACCCGATATTTACCTAATTAGACATGTCATAAATTCCAGTATTTAGCACCCTGATGCTTTTCAATAAATACTGTGTTTAATCACTTACGATATACGTTACAGATGGCCTCAGAAATGACACCAGACACCCCATATTAATTAGACATGTCATAAATACCAACACTTAGCACCCTTATGTTTTTCAATAAATATTGTAAACTTGTATTTAACCCTTAGCCTGCTGGCGGCAGATGATTCTGCCTTTGCGACCAGTGCAGACCAAGATCAGCCTGCACATCCGTGCAGTCTGATCATGGTCTGCACTGTTCGCTATTCAGTCAGTAAATTTTCAGTGAAAACCCCTTTGAATGATATGTGGTACTGTCCAAATTGAAAGATGGACCAGTCCATTATAGAAATATAGCAGGGTAAGGGTTAATTACTTACTGTATTCAGCCTCTTAAGAAGTACATATTAAACTTATTTGACAGAGAAATTTGAAATCTGTGGTCATCTAGCTACTACCATGACAAAAGTAATTGTATTGTTCATTTGAAGATCATGAAATATAGAGGCTACGTGATGAGCTAATACTTACGGTGAAAAAAAGATATGGTAAACTGAGAAATGTGATAATCAGATAAGGTACATACATGTAATGGGCACACCGTTTTGTTATCACTCGTCTCAGCCAATTAGAAAGCACCTTACTGACATAACTGGACTCCGGCAATACAAACAGAAAATATTTAACAAAACAAAACTACCAACATCATTGGTCTATGATACAAAGCAATACAAACAAAAGCATCTAATAACACCTTTCTCAGCTAAAACAAACAAAACATCTACATTTTTGTAATTATAGTTTGGTTTAAACGTCAGCGATGTTTTTGTATCTTTGATAATAGAACGGTCTGTTATTTAGGTAATGTTATTTAGTACGATAGTGGCTCTTTCCTAAATAAGGCAAAGTAAATCATGCTGATTTCCCTTATCGGCAGACGTGTCTATATAAATGGAACCTTTTAACTTCAAAATCAAACTATAAACCAAACTTACTTAATCCACCCTTGTTATCAGAAAATACAATCAAAGAACATCTTATTACACTGAACTTAACGACTTCATTGGCGTAAGCCAGTACACACAGAAAATCTCTACTTATACTATAATTACCAATATCTAATTATACTGAATGTACAGATATTATTGATCTCAGCCAATCAATCAGAAAACAACTTTTTATACTAAACTTACTGATTTCTAATTTTACTAAGCTTCACGTCATCAAATTAACACCTTGGTTTCTAATAATACTCACAGGAAACATCTAATTTTGCTTAATTGATTATTGGTACGAGCAGAAACGTACATGTTATTTCATTATGGTTGCACACAAACATTCGTCAATTTACAAAAAAAACAACAACAAAAAAACAGGCAAATATCGTTATTACTGTCTTAGGTTCTACCATTTATAAGATTGTTTTTACTTTAAACTTACAAAATACTTGGAAAATAAGAACTACATATTAAGGATGACTAGAAACATATCTTGAAACGCTAAAGCGCATGACACAAAGTCACAGTTCTAAGATCAAAGTTGGTAGGTCTGCCTCAACTAATGGATATTTATCACCAACAAGAATAGAACAAATCTATCTATTTTTCTCTACAGGTTTGATGTCAGTTCGAATTAACAAATGTAATTTAAAAGTGTTAAAGACCAGATACTTAAGTGACCAGTAGTAGACCCCAGCGTTTTATGCGAATTTTTGAAAGCTAAAAGCCAGTACTACATTAAGAATCACAATAGTTACTATAACGAATAAATCCCTATCATTACCACAATCTTACTTGAAATTACCACAAACTGACTTTAAACTATGCATAAATACATATATATTATCTAAATGGCAATCGCCATGGAACAATGCTTCGTTCAATAAACGTCATGATATAAAAGCTACTTCAGGTGAATGGTACCAAGGGAACATGTTCTGTCTCGTTATTGGAAAGGTCATACCCGGTTTTTTTACTCATTTTTATCGTCTGAATAAAGTAGATCAACCTTAACGTATACCATTCAAGCACCACTTACTATCTCGACTGTCAGACGTAGTACATACACCGAACTGCGGTGGCCTAATGGATAAGGCACCTGCCCCGCAATCGGGAGGTCGAAGGTTCGAGCCCTGTCAGAGGCGGGTCTTGTTACTAAAGAGAGACCGGTTGGTGAGCCGCCAGCTAGTTAAATAATGGTTACCGATTGCCTACCTACCTGGTGCCTGGCATTAAAAAATAGGAATCGGGAAGTAATGCTGTTCAGTGTATGTAGGTGTCTCATAAGCCAAATCGGCTGGCCCTTTCAGTAGGGCTGGCACTATAATAAACAAACACTTTACTTACTTTACTTTACTTTGGCGTTTAATCTTAGATAGAGTTGTTTGAAAACACGTTTTATTATTTACAGTTGTTCATGCATTTTAAAGCAGACAGGCATCTATCTGAAACATTTTCATTCACACTTAATGCGATTTTATTATATATTCAACTAATGTTTTTAATATTACTTATATGTTTTTAGAAATGTTTTTCAATGTACGTTTCCAACAGAATTTTTCTTGTCGATAAATAACCTTTTTGTGTTGATTCGCCGCAAAATCAAGATCACTCACTCACTTTAGCAAACTAGATCCGTGACGCATAAGCTAGTTTACGTAAATTTAGTTATCATTTTAAGTTAGAAATTAGTATATTTGAAATATTTTATTGTAATACGTATTATCACGGTTTTTATTTACAAATAAAGATTTATTGACTTGAATCTTTGTTCTCGTTACCATTTTTACATATTATCGCAATTCAATAATCATAGCAAGAAAAGTGCTCTTAGAATACGAGCAAGCATTTGCTAAAAATAGATTTATGTACAGAAATTACTGTAAACGAAATGTGCAATGAACTTTTACATAACATATTCGAAGTAACTGAAGTTACTAACCAAATGACAATTATACGTTCAAGTTTAATTTGAAGGTTGTAAAATTTTGATATTTGTGTACTTTATGTTTATTTTTTTTTTATTTAGACCTTGTAGTAACGATAGTGAAATAAAATACAAATTCTAAATTGCAGTGTATATCCCGTATAAATTATCTCTGATCTGTATTTACTGTACCAAATGTTCAAACTGTAAAGCTTCTCTATTTAAAAAAAGTAAATATAATGAAGAAATACACGTATTGGTGTAATAAAACGAGTGTCTGTGAGGTGTTTAAGTTTCAGTCTGAATCATTGAAGATCAAGTTGTATACAAACAAATTATTGAGCATAAACCGTTATGTTAATTATGCTGTTCTTCAGGTCGTCAAACAGTAAACCTACATTTATTGTATTATATCCTGTATGCTTCATATTTTAAACTTATTTTCTCCATTTTTTTAAATATTAAATATCACAAAAAAGGAGAAAGTATTAAATTTGACGCCAGTTTGCCAAAATTTCAAGGAACTAAGTTATGAATTACGGTGTTCCGTTTGGACAATCGTGACATTTTATTGAATCATAAACCGCGATGCACGATGGTACGATGACGAAAACGCGATGGCACGACGATGAAACAACGATGGTACGATGGTAAAAACGCTATGGCACGATGATGAAATCGCGACGGTGCGATGGTACGATGGTGAAATGTCGATGTGATATCCTGGCCGCGTCATACCAAAGACGTAAAAAAATGGTACTAGTAGCTTCCTCGCTTGGCACTCAGCATTAAGAGGACAGTGCTAGGACTGGTCAGCCAGGTGTGTGTATGATGTGACTGGGTGGCGTATCATGCCACGTGTCTGTGGCGTGATATTCCAGTGAGGCAGTACTATAAAGTTGGGCATTGTGCTCACTGCCACAAGTAGACGCCGTCGTTGTGGCGTATCATGCCACATGTCTACGGCGTGATATTCCAGTGAGGCAGCACTATAAAGTTGGGTATGTGCTCACTGCCACAAGTAGACACCGTCATTTATATGACTGAAAAATTATTGAAAAAGACAAACCCGAACACACACACACACACACTTATTCTGGACAGTGTTAGAAATTTTTAGGTTTTAACTTCTGACCTCTGTTTTGTAGTCAGACAGTTTTATCACTGGACCACTGTATCAGCTCTTGATAAATAGAAACATGCCCTTGTAAAGTCAGCTGTTTCCAGACAGGTCAATACTATTAGATAACAGCTTGTTCTTAAACGTAGAGAATGAGTCACACTGGCATATTTTGTATGTCCCGAGGACAGACGGAATCAATGATTACTGGAAACAGTGAAGTGGATAATTGGATTTTATCCCAAACATTATAATATTGTAACTCATGCACTATACAAATAAATATGGGAGAAAATTTAGCAATACTCTCCCGCAGGGAGGAGAGTTTTGTAGATATTCTGCTAAATTAATTTGTTCAATACGTCTAGCATTGTCTGGGATATACATAACTCGAATAAATGAATTCATCAGTACACAGACTGATTCTAGGTTTCATTTGTTTGTACGACCTCACACAAACATATTCAAATCAGACAGACTTATTTAAACATTTTAATAGGGAAGCCTATTAAGTTGAACAAACTATTATAATACTTAGTTTGGCATTAGGTGACCATGAGGGAATAGTCCCCTTCCACATGTATCTTATGTAAGTCTTTGTAATTCTTTTTACTAAGCAAAAATTGAGTGAAATTAAATATACCGGTAGTCAGTTATTTGACTGTGATGTATTAATGTAATACATGGATTTTCATTTCCTAGGATGCATAAGAAAATACCGTAAACACTCGATTCACTCGAATATATCACGCTAGGGTATATATTATGCAACCCCTTATCTTCTACCAATCCGATAAATGAGTCTGAGATTTTTTATGCCCCCGAAGGGAGGCATATAGTTTTTGAACCGTCTGTCCGTCTGTCAGTCTGTCCGCAATTTTCGTGTCCGGTCCATATCTTTGTCATCGATGGATGGATTTTCAAATAACTTGGCATGAATGTGTACCACAGTAAGACGACGTGTCTCGCGCAAGACCCAGGTCCGTAGCTCAAAGGTCAAGGTCACACTGAGACATTAAAGGATAGTGCATTGATGGGCGTGTCCGGTCCATATCTTTGTCATCGATGGATGGATTTTCAAATAACTTGGCGTGAATGTGTACCACAGTAAGACGACGTGTCGCGCGCAAGACCCAGGTCCGTAGCTCAAAGGTCAAGGTCACACTTAGACATTAAAGGATAGTGCATTGATGGGCGTGTCCTGTCCATATCTTTGTCATCGATGGATGGATTTTCAAATAACTTGGCATGAATGTGTACCACAGTAAGACGACTTGTCGCGCGCAAGACCCAGGTCTGTAGCTCAAAGGTCAAGGACACACTTAGACGTTAAAAGATAGTGCATTGATGGGCGTGTCTGGTCCATATCTTTGTCATCCATGGATGGATGTTCAAATAACTTGGCATGAATATGTACCACAGTAAGACGACGTGTCGCACGCAAGACCCAGGTCCGTAGCTCAAAGGTCAAGGTCACACTTAGACGTTAAAGGTCATTTTTCATGATAGTGCATTGATGGGTGTGTCTGGTCCATATCTTTGTCATTCATGCATGGATTTTAAAATAACTACGCATGAATGTGTGACACAGTAAGACGACGTGTCATGCGCAAGACCCAGTTTCGTAGGTCAAAGGTCCTAAACTCTAACATCGGCCATAACTATATATTCATTCAAAGTGCCATCGGGGACATGTGTCATCCTATGGAGACAGCTCTTGTTTTTAATAATGGCCCAATTTCGGTATAAAACTGTGGAAGGAGACAGTTTTGCAAACTTCAACATTGTATTGGCTGATATGAAGCTAAGATTCTTAAATCTGACTAATGGCTGTGTAGCATTCTGAAACTGGTTCCTCAGCTTAGTGAAAGAGAACAACCTTACCATTGGTCAAATTCAAGATTTAGGACAAATTCAACCAGTCAAATGCTGGAGTTGTAAGACTGGTTCCATATTTCATGCATATTACCTACATTAGGTTTTTCAGTTAGTGAAAATGTTATCAAGAGACATAGACTGGGCTTCCTGTAAAATGGCTAATCACAGGCTTCCATTTTATGTTTTAAATGTTGTAAAATTTAAACTTTTATTTTTTATTTCAGATCACTACTCTAGTCAATCATAAAGAAAGAACAAAAATTACAGAGCGGACAGCAAAGGCATTAGCTAAAGTCGGTGAGGCAGTGAGTTTTGCTGTCGACAGATTTGTATCTGTCGGGGAATCTATAGGAGATGAACATCCAGAGTTACGCAGCGAGATGTGTGAGACTTGCTTGGAAGCAAGACAGGCTGGTAAAAAATTAATGTCTCATCTGTTTAAAATTTAGAGTATTTGTTTGTTTTAGTGTAAGATCTTTCATGGTCAATGAACATGATATTCATTGAACTGTTCATTAACTGAAAATGTATTAAGATTTTGTGTCCAAAAGTAAAAGATATTTCAATCTTGCATGTTAAAGAATAGAGATCTGTTCATGTGTCTGCTTTAATGCCACGCCTTCGTTGAAGTTTTATATGCAAGATTGTATCTCAGTAACTATTGCATACAATGTATTAGACTGAAACTTAACGTAATACTTCCTATTCATCAAACCTGCCGTAAACACTAATCGTAATGTATAATGTGCAGTTTTTCTGCCCTGGAAACATCTCTGAATTGTGGATGCATATTATACACAAGTTGAGATAATTTTCCAACTTCATAACAATTTTTTTATGATTTTCGCCATTCTAGTAAAGGGAAACTACTCTCTGTGCAATAAAAAAACTGTCTGGGCCAAAAAACTGAGATTCATCATTGCCATTACATTCTGTGATGGATAAGAGTGGTTTACCGCTTCAAACAAAAATTTATTAACTAGTATTAAACTGAACAAGAAAACTGACATGAGGTGTCATCCTAATTGCCGATAATTCTTAAACAGATTATAACGAAAGATGATCACAACTTTTGTTATCAATTTGAATTGTGATGCTGATGAGAGAGAGATGTACTTTAATGTAATGTTACATAGGGCATAAGTCTGTACACTGTTAACTTGAAGCATTTCATCATAGTTAACTGATGTATTGGTATATTGACACATTCAAACAAACACCGAATCTGAACTTCAGCCTGGGCTTTTACCAACAAGGAGCTGCTCCTAGCACTATCCAAGCACACATAATGTTGTTTTATTTTTCGACAGGGAATGCAATTAAACAGTTGACAATGCATAACTATGCTGTGAATGATGGGTCGTTGAAACCGTTCACAGAGAAGAATCACATGGTGCGTGCAGCACGGAAATTGCTGTCAGCCATTACCAAAGTGTTACTGATAGCAGACAAAGTGATAATCAAACAGCTGATTGCATCTAAAGATAAGGTAACATACTTTTTATTCATTTCAAGTAACAAAAGCAAGTCTGAAAGCCATGCTTTCGTCGTCAAGTGAGGAATATGCGGAAATGTTTTTGGTATTTTTTTGGAAATGTTGCTTTTAATGTTAAGTAAGGTATCCTTAAGGTTTTATAAGAATCCATAAACAATAAAAGCCAAGTTGTGATTTTTGTTAGTCCCTTTAAAGCTGTAGACAGTTTTACAGGTTTTGCACAAGATTTCAGTAACTGAGACACAAATGAGCTCACCATGAGAAAACCAACATAGTGCATTTGCGACCAGCATGGATCCAGACCAGCCTTCACATCCGCGCACTCTGGTCAGGATCCATGCTGTTCGCATTTTAAGCCTATTGCAATTAGAGAAACCGTTAGCGAACAGCATGGATCCTGACCAGAGTGCGCAGATGCGCAGGCTGGTGTGGATCCATGCTGGTCGCAAATGCACTATGTTGGTTTTCTCATGGTGTGGCTCAAATGTTTACTTCCAGGTATTATGCAGTCTAACAGAACTAGAAAGTGTAGACAGTTTCACAGATTTTGTTCAGGCTTTCAGCAAGTTTGGAAACAATATGGTGGAACTAGCCCATCTTACTGGAGATAGGCAAAATGTAAGCGTAATTGTTAAGCCCTGTCCTATTGTTTTATAACAGGTGGTTAAAAATTCTGAAATGTATAAATCGGGGTAGTTGTTAAATTTTCTGTATATGTATTTGTCTTATAATAAGGTTGGTGTCAACACTTGAAATATATCAAACTGTTGGTTATGTCACATGTTACCTTGCAATGTTGTTTTACTAGTAAGGCGAGAGTTTCTTTTTATTTTCTTGATTATGAGTTCCCCCGGAAAAGCAAAATAAAAATGATTTTTTTATTTTCATCCTCAGTCCTACTTTGATGCATTTAGTGATTTATTATCTACTACAGGGCAAGGGTATCATTAGGCACGGCCATACTTACTGTTGCCTGGTTTTGACCTCTTCAGACAAATCATTTCACATAGCTGACGTGCCCAAATCTGCATTTTCTGTTGCTATGAATCAAAATTAGAAAAAAAGGAAAAATGTCCATTTTATTTTATTGACTAGAACGAAGGTTTTCATAGTGCTGCTTTTTATTTTCCATTTCCTCCTTCATTTAACTTAAAGAAGTTACAAACCTGTAGTTAAGATGAAGTAAGATGTTTAGATAAATGAGACATAGTTATCATAATATTTTTACTACTACTGGAAAGAAATTTCTACAAATTTTATAACTAAACTTGCCACATTTTGGAATCTTAGTCATGTTAGAAATATTTTGTGTTTACAAAATGAAATACAGGAATAGAAGAATTGAACACAAGGCACAGGAAAGCTCCCCACCCCAAAAAAACCACCTAATTATGGGTAATTCAAGCATAGACAATACAGGGGAAACAGTCAGGAACAGCATGACTTGAGATGCAAGAGCCTGGGTGCTTAAGGCACCGATCCATCAAGCATGCAGTATTTCAGTTTTATTTCATGTCTTTCACCCTTACCATGCTGAACACGATTGATTCTGCCTTTGCGACCAGTGTAGTTCATGATCAGCCTGCACATCTGTGCAGTCTGATCAAGATCTGCCCTGTTCGCCATTCAGTCAGCATCTTTTTTGATTGATAAGCACTCCTTTTAACAATTAATGGTACTGTCCAAATTGAAAGATGGACAAGTTCATTATAGAAATTTAGCAGGGTAAGGGTTAATATTTTACAGGACCTGAAGAGTGATAAACAGAAAGCCCAGATGGCTTCTGCCAGAGCTGTGTTAGAGAAATCCACTATGATGTTACTGCCTTCATGTAAAGTGAGTAGAATGTGTAATAATAAAACGTGTGTATGTTTTAGGATTTTAAGTGATAAATATTTCTCCAAGTGAACTAATTTTATTATACTTTATGAAATATAACAAAGATCCTATGACTAGAGAAAAGGGTCTTTTAATATGTAGGATTGAATACCTTCTCTGCTGAAAAGAATAAAGACTTTTTGAGTGGATTATGATGTATTTGAATAGAGAAAAGGTAGAATATTGTATACTGGAATTGAGAAACGGTTCTTTTAAAGGGAATAGAATGAAATTTCTTTGAAGAGAAAAGAGCTTCTCTAAATTGGACGCAGTTTATCTAAATATGATTACGGTAAATTTCTCTAAAAAGAATTGAGTTTCTGCGTACAGCATGAAAGTTTTCTAGATAAAGTAAAGCTTCTTAGAATAGATTGATGCTTCTCCAAATCGAGTAGAATAAACTTCTCTGAATAAAGAGTCTTCTTCTGCAAAAGCGAATTGCTATTAATATTGCCACTCTGAAAAAAAAACACATAGTTTTGTAGTTTGTGCTGGTAGCAATTAATTGAGATAGCCTTGACTTTTGACATTAATTGTAAACTTTTGCATTGACCTTTAACCCTTATCATGCTGGACACCATTGATTCTGCTTTTGCGACCAGTGTTGATCATGATCAGCCTGCACATCCATGCAGTCTGATCATGATCTGCACTGTTTGCCTTTCAGTCAGAATGTTTTTGGCAAGCATCCCTGTAACAGTTAATGGTACTGTCCAAATTGAATGATGGACAAGTTCATTATAGAAATTTAGCTGAGTAAGGGTTATCCTGGAATCTTGTTTTTATGCCCCCGGCATCTACTGATGGGGGAGGCATATAGTGATTGTCCTGTCCGTTCGTCCGTCCGTATGAGGTTAACCAAATGGGACCTTTTCGTCTAGCATCAATACCCCTTACTAGAATGACCTTACTAGAATGACTTGATACTAATGCAGATGTAACCTGTGACCATTCCTCATCTTCAAACATCATCTGACCTCAGTTTGACCTTGACCTCGTTTTGGACTTAGGTTGCTTTGTATGGGCCATCTCTTGGTTAACCAAATGGGACTGTTTCCTCTAGCGTCAATACCCCTTACTAGAATGACTTGATACTAATGCAGATGTAACCAGTGTGACCATTCCTCATCTTCAAACATCACCTGACCTCAGTTTCACCTTGACCTTAACCTCGTTTTGGACTTAGGTTGCTTTGTATTGACAAGGATGCCACCAGGGGCATCAAGCGTTTATTGAATGCAGCTTCTTGTTTCAGACCTGCCTCAGACATCCTGAATGTTACTCAGCAAGACAAAACCGTCATGGACTATTTGTTCAGATGCGTCAAGCTCTACACCTCATACAAAATGTTGCCACAGATACCGGATACCATTCTGTGACTAATGGCAGCGTTTCACCTACTGCAGCGAATGGTGATTCAGGAATTGTGTTAGGAGGGTCGGGACAAAGTGCAAATAAAGCTATAAAAGATTTTGAGGTTGGTATGTTTTGATATATTCAGATACTGTGACATTCAGCGGGTGGGGGATTAATTTTTAGACATTCCTGGTTGCATTAACCCATGAAATTAAGTCCCCTTCTGACTTAATTTCATGGGTTCCGACTTAATTTCATGGGTTAATGGAACCAGGAAAGCCAAAAAAGTCGCTTTATATCAGCATCTGTTATTTGGTAAAAGCAAGCTCTGTTGAAAAGTTTGCGAAGTATCCAGTCAATATACTGTTTTGTGAACTGGATTCTACCACAATAAGCAAATAGGGAAATAAGCAAATGAGGTGTAACAATGAAAGAAAATTATTTTTGAATTTCAGGATCAGGTGGAGATGGTCCGAGTCACTCATATAAATAACTACTTTGCTGATAAACTACGTAGTGCCTTGGATGTTGTCATAGAAACCACGCAAGATTTTACCGACTCTGCCTACACGTCACATGATCATAGAGAGAAAATTATGGAAGTTACGGAATATTTACAGCAGGCTGTACATGTTCTAATAAAAACAGGAGTCTTACAGGTCTGTCGTAGTTGTAGGTTACTATAATATTTGTATTGAGAAATATACACTAATTCTGCTGCTGGAACATTGCACAACTTGCACACAAAAAACATTGTTATATAGATTTTGGTAACTTAGGATTTTTCTCAAGACAGATTTCTGAGAATATTTTCCCAATTCCACTGGTGTTGGTGGCCTTCCTAGACTACTGAAAATAGGCTTGCAATATTGTTTTCTTAGTTGGTGCATTGTACCCATTAAGGCATTTATAAGACACAAATCAAAATACCTTTGGGTTAAGTTTTAGTTGCATACTTTGGTATTTGAAGGTGTTGCAGGACCATACACAAAGTTCTTATTGTGTCAGCGACACTTCAGTTTACTAAACAGAGAGAAATGTTCGTTTTGTCCTGTAACATACTATTTTATTTAATATTAGTTGTTTAGTATCCCAAAATAACTTGCAGATTTAAGAAATGATAGAGATGTATTGTAATTCAGCCATGAATATATACAGATGTATTCCTGATCCTGTATATATATATATTTTCAGTTTTTCATATTATTTTTTATTGATCCAATGTTGCATACATCTGAAACTAGGTATTTCTGAAACAACTAAATCATCCGCTAACTGCAGACATCCCAACTCTCCCGATCCCGTCGGGTTTCTCCCGATTCTGGATGTAAAACCCGATCACCCCGATAAGAAGTCCAAATCTCCTGATTTAAAAAGAAATCAAACATAGGAAAAAAAGATCTACTCATTGCATTAATTAATCCTTGCTGATAACGAATCTGTAAACAACAGTTTTCGGATATTTTCACACCTATTTACCTCTATTGATTGTTGTTTATTGCATGATATAACAAAGCCAGGTGTTGATTAATGTGTCACAACTGAAACAGGTATTTAATTTCTATCAATAAAAATCAATTACAATCAAATTAAGATCAGAAAATATAATGGCTTTACCTTTTTCTGTAAGTTTTTGAAATCGAAAGTAAATCACCGCTGTGCCGATTTTGATAAAAATTTCTCTTAAATAATTTTAGTAAGAGGAAATGTCAAGGTAAATCTTAATATCAGATACTGTTAAATAATGTTAAACTGTCTTTGCATCATCATAATTTGTCAAACACACCCTTTGAATTGGAAATATGGGCAGTGTGTTTACAAAAGGGTAACAGTGTCCGGACATACAATTTTGAATATCCAGAGTTTCATTTGCCAAAACTTGTATTATGTTTAACTCTCTATATATTTTTTCGTTCCTACGGTTCTAACAGTTGCATTGTTAGTCATGCCAAAAATGTAAAAATTCACCAAGGCCCGACTCGGGTTCCCCTCAAAGAATCGTCAGTGCAGGTTTAATTCTCAGTGGAGTTTTGGGTTTAGACATACAGTAGTGCTTAAAGTGCAGTAAGTATTAAATTATGCATAGAAGGAACAAAGAGAACTTTGAATTAGATTTTAACATTTCAGGACTTGAATAAATGCATGAACATGTGAAGAGTAATGACAAGTGATATTACCAGTGCAAATAAATAAGTATTATTATTAGCTGCTGCATTGCATGTAGTTTATTATTTTTTTGTTAGCAGTGCTTAAGATATTTTGTACACATTACATGTGTTTAAATTAAGTACATAATTATGTTTGTATAAAAAGCTTCCGTTAGGTAATACCATGAACGTAAATACCGCAGCATTAAACCTCCCACTTGAACACCTCAATCTCCCACTTTGAAATGCAGAATCTCCCACTTGGCATTCAGAAAAAGTTGGGATGTCTGTAACTGTGATTGGTAACTTGCCTCCCACCGATGTGGGTTCGAGGTTCGCTCGGGGCATTGAATTCTTGTGAGGAAGCCATCCAGCTGGCTTCTACCCAGGTCCCTGCCCATAATGAAGTAATGCATGGAGGGGCACCTGTTGTCTTCCTCCACTGTCAAAGCTGGAAAGTCACCATATGACCTATGATTGTGCAACTTTAACCACCCCCTCTCCCCCAACCCCCCCACCACAAAAACAAAAAACAAAAAAATGAAACAAAAACTGTGATTGATAGACTAGCATAATTTCTAAAGTCACAATAGTACACACAGTCCCTGGGTAATGTATGGTAAAATGCACATAAGTCATAGGACTAACAGTTCTCAAACATGTAAATAATCGTAGCCTACTAAGTGTTATTGTACCCCCCAACAACAAAGTTGTAAGGGGGGTATACTGGTTTCAGGTTGTCTGTCTGTGCGTCTGTCCGTAGACACAATCTTGTGCACACCATCTCTCCACATCCCCTTGACAAAATTTTATGAAACTTCACACAAGTGATCAGTAACAACAGTAGTTTTGCATTGGGCATGTTAGGTTCTTTCAGAAAAAAAATTGCAGAGTTACGGGACTTTGTTTTTTGTTACTAGACTATATACATAGACACAATCTTGTGCGCACCATCTCTCCTCATCCCGTTGACACAATTTAATGAAACTTCACACAAGTGATCAGTAACAACAGTAGTTGTGCATGGGGCATGTTAGGTTCTTTCAGAAAAAAAATTGCAGAGTTACGGGACTTTGTTTTTTGTTACTTTACTGTATACATAGACACAATCTTGTGCACACCATCTCTCCTCATCCCCTTGACACAATTTAATGAAACTCCACACAAGTTATCAGTAACAACAGTAGTTATGCATAAGGCATGTTAGGTTCTTTCAACAACAAAAATTGCAGAGTTACGGGACTTTGTTTCTTGTTAACATGCTATGTACATACAGTCTGCATATGCAATCTTGTGCGCGCCTAATCTTCCGAACCATTGCACACAATTTAATGAAACTTCACACAAGTGATCAGTACTAACTCTAGTTGTGCATGGTGCATGTTACATTCTTTTAGATAAATATTCTGCATAGTTATGGGACTTTGTTTTTTATGCCCCCGAAGGGAGGCATATAGTTTTTGAACTGTCTGTCGGTCTGTCCGCATTTTTCGTGTCCGGTCCATATCTTTGTCATCGATGGATGGATTTTCAAATAACTTGGCATGAATGTGTACCACAGTAAGACGAAGTGTCACACGCAAGACCCAGGTCCGTAGCTCAAAGGTCAAGGTCACACTTAGACATTAAGGGATAGTGCATTGATGGGCGTGTCCGGTCCATATCTTTGTCATCGATGGATTTTCAAATAACTTGGCATGAATGTGTACCACAGTAAGACGACGTGTCACGCACAAGACCCAGGTCCGTACCTCAAAGGCCAAGGTCACACTTAGACATTAAGGGATAGTGCATTGATGGGCGTGTCAGGTCAATATCTTTGTCATCGATGGATGGATTTTCAAATAACTTGGCATGAATGTGTACCACAGTAAGACGACATGTCACGCGCAAGACCCAGGTCCGTACCTCAAATGTCAAGGTCACACTTAGACATTAAGGGATAGTGCATTGATGGGCGTGTCCGGTCCATATCTTTGTCATCGATGGATGGATTTTCAAATAACTTGGCATGAATGTGTACCACAGTAAGACGACGTGTCGCGTGCAAGACCCAGGCCCGTAGCTCAAAGGTCAAGGTCACACTTAGACGTTAAAGGTCATTTTTCATGATAGTGCATTGATGGGCGTGTCCGGTCCATATTTTTGTCATTCATGCATGGATTTTAAAATAACTATGCATGAATGTGTGACACAGTAAGACGACGTGTCGCGCGCAAGACCCAGCTCCGTAGGTCAAAGGTCCTAAACTCTAACGTCGGCCATAACTATTCATTTAAAGTGCCATCGGGGGCATGTGTCATCCTATGGAGACAGCTCTTGTTGTTACTATACTGTATACATACAGTCTATATACATACAGTTCACATAATAATGCAATCTTGTGTGCGTCAAATTGCAATGTACTGTGTCAGTGCATGTGGGGGGTACATTCATCACCTTAAGTGATAGCTCTAGTTACCTCTGAAATGATCAAGCTTTACATAACTTGATAGCCAAGTGAGTTGATTCAACTCTCTTCATATAGTTTTATCATTCTTTTCATCTTTTGGTAAACCCTCGTCAGATCTAAAAATAGTCGGTGTAATTCCGAGTTATTAGATGGGGGTATGTCGTTGGTCGGGCGGGCGGATGGGCGGGCGGCGGTGTCAAACTGGTGTTTCCGGTCAATAACTTTTGTTTTGGTAAAGATATTTGAATAAAACTTGGTATGTATTTAGCTTATATCAAGACAAAGGCTGGGATTGATTTTGGGGTTTCTGGGGTCAAGGTCAAGGTCACTGTTACTTAAAATAGAAAAAGGGTTTCCGGTCAGTAACTTAACTTAGGAATGAGCTATCATGATGAAACTTGGTGTATAGAAAATTTATATAAAGTTGTAGCTTGGGATTGATTTTGGGGTTTATGGGATCAAGGTCAAGGTCATTGTTACTAAAAATAGGGTTAGGGTTAGGTTTGGGTTAGGGTTAGGGTTGTGCTTTAAAGTGGTGCACTGTGATTCAGTATACTTTTTAGCTCACCTGTCACATAGTGACAGGGTGAGCTTTTGTGATCGCCCTTCGTCCGTCGTCCGTCCGTCGTCCGTCCACAATTTCTTGTCTGCACGATAGAGGTTTCATTTATGATTTTATTTTAACCAAACTTGCACACAACTTGTATCACCATAAGATCTTGGTTCCTTTCTTGAACTGGCCAGATCCCATTATGGGTTCCAGAGTTATGGCCCCTGAAAGGGCCAAAATTAGCTATTTTGACCTTGTCTGCACAGTAGCAGCTTTATTTATGATTTGATTTTTACCAAACTTGCACACAACTTGTATCACCATAAGATCTCGGTTCCTTTCTTGAACTGGCCAGATTCCATTATGGGTTCCAGAGTTATGGCCCCTGAAAGGGCCAAAATTAGCTATTTTGACCTTGTCTGCACAGTAGCAGCTTTATTTATGATTTGATTTTTACCAAACTGGCACACAACTTGTATCACCATAAGATCTTGGTTCCTTTATTGAACTGGCCAGATTCCATTATGGGTTCCAGAGTAATGGCCCCTGAAAGGGCCAAAATTAGCTATTTTGACCTTGTCTGCACAATAGCAGCTTCATTTATGATTTGATTTTAACCAAACTGGCATACAACTTGTATCACCATAAGTTCTTGGTTTCTTTCTTGAACTTGCCAGAGTCCTTTATGGGTTCCAGAGTTATGGCCCCTGAAAGGGCCAAAATTAGCTATTTTGACCTTGTCTGCACAGTAGCAGCTTTATTTATGATTTGATTTTTACCAAACTGGCACACAACTTGTATCACCATAAGATCTCGGTTCCTTTCTTGAACTGGCCAGATCCCGTTATGGGTTCCAGAGTTATGGCCCCTGAAAGGGCCAAAATTAGCTATTTTGACCTTGTCTGCACAATAGCAGCTTCATTTATGATTCGATTTTAACCAGACTTGCACACAACTTGTATCACCACAAGATCTTGGTTCCTTTCTTCAACTGGCCAGATTTCTTCATGGGTTCCAGAGTTATGGCCCCTTAAAGGTCCAAAATTGGCTATTTTGGCTTTTGCAGCCATATAGAGACTTCATTTATGGTTTTATTTGATACAAACTTCCAAAATAACTTAACAACAATAATTCTTGGATTCCATGACAAATCAGATCCAAGCGTAGGTTCAGAGTTATTTTATATCTGATTACCTCCCCTGATTGTAATCAAAATGGATTTATATCAGTAAGTACTTATAGTACTTATTTGAAATTTCATTATTGTCATTTGTCGGACTGAGCCAATCAGGGTAGATAACTATGGACTGATTTTATGTCAGATTACCTCCCTTTATTTCAAATTAAAATGGGTATATCTCCGTAACTAATGAAGATACTGATCTGAAATTTCATTTATGTCAACAGATTTATTTGGCAGATCCTTCTTTTCTTCACTTAAAATAATTTTTTTTTTAATTACTTCCCTTTTACATTACTATAAATAGCTTATGTTTAGTAACTTTTTTATTATTGGCCGTAGGGAAAAACCAAGACCACTTTCCTGTGGTACAACATGGATGGTACCTCCAATTTGTAGGTGTATTTTGACATATCTGTACCTTGTAAGAATTTTTTTCTTCTTTTTGGTTAAATTTCTTCCCTTTGTTGTTACTGTCCTTTGGACTTAGATATTTTTTCTGAGGACCTTCTTGTCCTCAAGTGCAATGATAACAGGTGAGCGATATAGGGCCATCATGGCCCTCTTGTTTATTCTTTTGTTGTAGCTTGGGATTGATTTTGGGGTTTCTGGGATCAAGGTCAAGGTCATTGTTACTAAAAATAGGGTTAAGGTTAGGGTTAGGGTTAGGGTTGTGCTTTAAAGTTAGGGTTAGGTTAGGGTTAGGGTTGTGCTTTAAAGTGGTGCACTGTGATTCAGTATACATTTTTGTTCTTATGAAAAGTGTTGAAAACCTGGTTTCGTGGCATTGCTGCGTTTCTTGTTTTTCTTATCATTTACAGTCCAGATGAAAGCATTACAATCTGAAACAGTATCCAAAAATTTATGGAAAGTGTTGCTAACCTAAGATAAAGAATCTTTTAACCTCCAAGAGGTGTAACTATGCATGTTGTCACCTCCGTGCAAAAAGCTGCTAAGTGCATCAATATGTCATTAAAGTTAACCATGTTTTAAATTGAGGTGACAAAATGGAGGCATTTCAGTAATGTACACAACAATGAACTGAAAATTACATTATTTTCCATTTTCGAAAATTTTCAGTGATACATTGAATAGTTTTCTGTTTTGTTTATTTAACAGATGCATAAAGATTCAATAGCCACACAGGAGCTTGAAACTTGTATCCTGAAAACTTTAGAAGTATCCAAGTCTCTGAAGAAACAGGTACTTTCGTTATTCATATTTAATGAATTTGATTTAATTTTTCCCATTTTGAATTTTACATGTAATGGCTTTGTGGGTTGTTTTCAACAGCCATGTTGTATATATTGCAATTTATGTGACCTGGGATCTATACAGTACCTAGACCAGGAATCAGTGAAGTGCCTGGACCCGGGATCTATGCAGTGCGTGGACCTGAAAATTATATACACTTCCTGGACTGGGAATCCATACAGTGTCTGGACAAGGGATCTGTACAGTGCCTGTATTTTGAATTTATTCAATCGTTATGCTTGAACAAGGGATCTGTAAGTGCCTGGACCAGAAATCAATACAGTTCCTGAAATGGAAATCCATACAGTGCCTGGACCTGGGATGTATGCAGTACCTGGATCAAGAATCCATACAGTGCCAGGACCTGGGATGTATGCAGTACCTGGATCAAGAATCCATACAGTGCCTGGACCTGGGATGTATGCAGTACCTGGACCAGGAATCCAAACAGTGCCTGGACCTGGAATCATGACAGGGAATGTATACTGTGCCTTGACCTGAAATTAATACATTCCAGCCTGGATAGCTAAATAGGTATAGAAAAAGTTTTCCAATTAGGAGTTGGCACATTCAGATCCTTGATGAAGCATTATCTTATGTCCTCAAAGGCTGTTTGTCCTCCAACTCTGATTCTTGTGAAGAAGTAGTCAGAGAACTGTGGAGTGAGTACTGGTAAGGAAGCCATGAACACTGGTAAGGGCTAAGTCTTTTATCTCTCTTTTGCCTAGTTTTGGTTAACATTACATTGTTATCTCCCTTTCATCTGTCTTTTATAACATTGCAGCTGCAAGACACGGCAATGGATCAGGCATCTGAGTTGTTTAAATGTAATGAAGATCATGTTCTGCTGAGAAATCTACAAACTGCTGGTATTGCCGGGGAGGTGGGGTCTGTCGATGAGCTTTCTGTCAAGTTTGAGGAGCATATAGATCAGCTTGAAGAGGTTTGAATTATTTATTAACAGTTTACGGATAAACATTCCAATACTGGCCAGTTGATGTGAAGGAATTTTAGTTTTCTAATAAACGAAGTAAACTTGTTTCATACAGCCTTTTAGTTATAACTGAACTTTATTAAAACCATGCATTTGTACTCCATATTTAGAGAGCTAAAAGTAAAACAAAACTTTTAAACAACTCTTTTTAGCTCGACTATTCGAAGAATAAGTAGAGCTATCCTACTCACAACGGCGTCGGTGTCGGCGTCGGCGTCGGCGTCACACCTTGGTTAAGTTTTTCGTACCAGTCCACATTTTGTCAAAGTCTTTTGAGATAAAGCTTTGAAACTTTCAACACTTGTTTACCATCATCATGGCCAGTTATAGGCAAGAGCACATAACTCCATCAAGGATTTTGGCTGAATTATGGCCCCTTTTGACTTAGAAATCATGGTTAAGTTTTTCGTACCAGTTCATATTTTGACAAAGTCTTTAAAGATAAAGCTTTGAAACTTTCAACACTTGTTTACCATCACCATGGCCAGTTATAGGCAAGAGAACATAACTCCATCAGGGATTTTGGCTGAATTATGGCCCCTTTCGACTTAGAAATCTTGGTTAAGTTTTTCGTACCAGTTCATATTTAGACAAAGTCTTTTGAGATAAAGCTTTGAAACTTTCAACACTTGTTAACCATCACCATATCCAGTCATAGGCAAGAGCACATAACTCCATCAAGGATTTTGGCTGAATTATGGCCCTTTTTGACTTAGAAATCTGGGTTAATATTTCGTACCAGTTCATATTTTGACAAAGTCTTTTGAGATAAAGCTTTGAAACTTTCAACACCTGTTTACCATCACCATGTCCAATTATAGGCAAGAGTACATAACTCCATCAAGGATTTTGGCTGAATTATGGCCCTTTTTGACTTAGAAATCTTGGTTAAGTTTTTCGTACCAGTTCATATTTTTTGTAAAGTGTTTGACATATGGCTTTGAAACTTTTATCATTTGTTTAGTATAATAGTCTCTATCTGTAGGAAAGAGAACGTAACTCTGTCATCTATTTTGGCTGAATTATGGTCCTTTTTGGACTTTGAAATTGGTTCTGTTTTCATACAAGTCCATGTTTTGTCAAAACTATTTGACATATGGCTTTTAAACTTCGAACACTTGTTTATCATTATGATTTCCATCTGTAGGCAAGAGTACATAACTATTTTGACTGAATTATGGCCCTTTTTGGACTTTGAAATTGGATCATATAGCCATTTAGTGCAAGACTTATCGAAATCAAAGTAATACAGGAACATTGTTTGTCTCATCTATTTATTTCTTTTGTCTGAATATCCGTGGAAATATTTTGACCCCATTCTGCAATCAGTTCTTCGAATAGTCGAGCGCGCTGTCATCAGACAGCTCTTGTTTCTTGAACTACTTCATGGATTTTGTTCAAACATGATCAGTAGCATCCATGCATGGACCTCTCTTCTTTGTTTAAATGGTTCTGTTTGGCTCCTTTTAGGGGCAGTTATAGCTGGAGATAGATAAACCTTTAAATAACTTTTTCTCATGACCCATGTGATGGATCTTCTCCAAACTATATTTGATGTCAAAAGGTCATGGCTAGGCGAGTTTCTGTACAGACTTTATAGGCCTCTTGTTATTTTGAAAAATGATTTCTCTTTAAAGATGAATAAACTGTTTACCCAGTTCATATTTTACACATACATATGTATTAGGCATGGGAACGAATACTGAAATCAATATTCGAATATTCGGTTTGCCATATTCGAATATATTTGAATATTCGGTTTGTTTTAATGGAAGCTTTAAATTCTTATTAAGTGATTGGCATATACACAACGTATTCATTTGTTTAAACAAAGAGCTATAAAAATAGATTGGCAACTTCAAAGGCATATAGAGCAAATCTCGCCAACCTCCCGTGACAAAAAAACGAGATCTCGTTTACCGGAAGTGGCGCTTTCTCCACGCGCCATTTTGTATGCGAAAGCAATTATTCATCGGTAAAATAATTATCACCGTATGACCATGCTTCTTTCGATGGCAAAAAAAAACGTGTACTTCGTGTCTTAAGACCATTTCACATTAAACTAATTTTGTTTTAGAAGCTAACATGTATTTTAAATGTAGTTTTAAAGGTACAAATTGTAACTCCATGCTCGCCGATGTTTGTTTTTAGTAAGATAACGCCGAATCACGCCCTGACACGAGCTCACGCGAGATTACAGCCAGTTGCCATTCTGTGTATTTTATACTTCTTTGGTTTAAAGCGTGGATCATCGTACGTAATAAGGCCAAAAAATGTTGTTTCTTCGGGCAACCCGATCCTACATAGCAAAACCCGCCGATCCTAGCGTTTTATTTTACTATTCTGTCAGTATAATCATGAACATATTTAACTAATTCAGTGTTTTAGCTTCAAAATGATACAAAAAATCAAGACGATTATAATTTAGACCGTCACAATTTTATCTAAAAATAGCAGGTCGTCCCATTTAAACACGTGACGCGCTGTTGTCACGATTACCGCCGCCATTTTGAAAATTTTCAATCGGCGTGTTAAAATCGTCGTGTAAAAACCAAGTAAGGCAGACTTAAACCTCCTTCAACATGAACTTACGCATCAATCATATATTATTTTTTGATTTTCTTATAAAGTACTTCAAAATTTAATGTGAATACGGCCGATTGCGGATGAAAACCGATTCTGCGGATGGTCTGAAACGTCGTACAAAATATTGTGAAAAGATCGGCAATATCTACAAGTTTGGTATTATTTTCGAAAAAAATTCTACAACTTGTTACATAAAACAGGCGCCAATAAAAATGAACAAAAGATAAAAAGATATTACATTTACGCCTAATACAAACTGTTAATCCGTAGCGATGACCACAGGTAATAATGCATTGCAATTTTCTTGTTATTTGGACATCTTTTGACATGCATCTGACACATTGACGCCTGTTGCAAACTGTTAATCCGTAACGATGGCCCCTGCCAATTATGCATTGCTGTTTTCTTGTTAATTGGACATCTTTTGATATTCGATAAACAAACATGACATGGTTTTATTCTGTAGAATTAGCATGCTCATATTGTGCAAAATCAATGATACTTTTTTGAAAAAAAAAAAATACACAATAATTTACGAATATTCGAATTTGATTTTCATATTCGAATATTCGACCGATTTTCGAATATTCGAATATTCGTTCCCATCCCTAATATGTATATATATTCTATTTATAGGTGTGTAAACTGTTCCGCCATATTGCCACTACTGAACCTCTAGTCATCACAGCTGAGCACAATGAGATTATACTGAGGTCTATGGGACCATTGGTAAGTACACGTAATTTAATCAGTTGATCAAGCAATGAAGCAGTTTTGTAATTTCTGTTTATATATAAAATACGTAAGTGTGAAGAGGCCAAATTACTTGAAACACAACAATTTTTTTTATAGAATTGTCCTGTGTTCTTTTGAAGGTGTAAATTTCTAGAACAGAATTAGGTGCTTTGGCTGTCTTGACTTCGAAGAGAGATATATGCTGTCAAGCATTTGTAGAGAGGTATTTGCTCTCAGAGGTGTCTTGACTTTGTAGAGAGGTATATGCTGTCAGGCGTTTTGTAGAGATATATGCTCTTAGAGGTGTCTTGACCTTGTGGAGAGGTATATGCTGTCAGGCCTTTTGTAGAGAGGTATATGCTCTCAGGGGTGTCTTGCCTTTGTAGAGAGGCATATGCTGTCAGAGGTGTCTTTACTTTGTAGAGAGGTATATGCTGTCAGGTGTTCTGTAGAGAGGTATATGCTCTCAGGGGTGTCTTGACTTTGTAGAGAGGTATATGCTATCAGAGGTGTCTGACTTTGCAGAGAGGTATATGCTGTCAGAGGTGTCTGACTTTGTAGAGAGGTAAATGCTGTCAGGGTTGTCTTGACTTTGTAGAGAGGTAAATGCTGTCAGGGTTGTCTTGACTTTGTAGAGAGGTATATGCTTTCAGGCGTTTTGTAGAGAGGTATATGCTCTCAGGGGTGTTTTGACTTTGTAGAGAGGTAAATGCTATCACAGATGTCTGATTTTGTAGAGAGGTAAATGCTGTCAGGGTGTCTTGACTTTATAGAGAGGTATATGCTCTGATGGGTGTCTTCACTTTGTAGAGAGGTATATGCTCTCAGAGGTGTCTGACATTGCATAAAGGTGTATGCTCTCAGGAGTGTCTGACATTGGAGAAAGGTATATGCTCTCAGGGGTGTCTGACATTGGAGAAAGGTATATGCTCTCAGTGGTGTCATCAACAGAGGTTATACTGTTTATATTTACAGATACTACATGCGGCAAGAACTCTAGCCCAGTACCCAGCTAGTAAGATAGCCAAGGAGAACCTGGATCTGTTTGCTGACGCCTGGGAGTCGCAGATCAATGATTTATCTATTCTTGTGAAAGAAGTCAATGATTTTTGTCAAGGCAAAACTGACAGACTTGTGTACATGTCTCTACCAAGACCAGGGGTAAGTTGCTGTAAAATCAGATACATTCATTAGGCTGAAAGGTGGCTATATTTATGCCCCCCTTTGAAAAAGGAGGGGTATATTGTTTTGCAGATGTCGGTCGGTAGGTCGGTCGGTCGGTCGGTCGGTCTGTCGGTCGGTCGGAATGTAGACCTATCCGTTTCCGGATGATAACTCAAGAACGCTTGGGCCTAGGATCATGAAAGTTGATAGGGAGGTTGGTCACCACCAGTAGATGACCCCTATTGATTTTGAGGTCAGTATGTGAAAGGTCAAGGTCACAGTGACCCTGAACAGTAAAACGGTTTCCGGATGATAACTCAAGAACACTTGGGCCTAGGATCATGAAAGTTGATAGGGAGGTTGGTAATGACCAGCAGATGACCCCTATTAATTTTGAGGTCTGTATGTCAAAGGTCAAGGTCACAGTGACCCTGAATAGTAAAACGGTTTCCGGATGATAACTCAAGAACACTTGGGCCTAGGATCATGAAAGTTGATAGGCAGGTTGGTAATGACCAGCAGATGACCCCTATTGATTTTGAGGTCAGTATGTTAAAGGTCAAGGTCACAGTGACCCTGAACAGTAAAACGGTTTCCGGATGATAACTCAAGAACACTTGGGCCTAGGATCATGAAAATTGATAGGGAGGTTGGTAATGACCAGCAGATGACCCCTATTGATTTTGTGATCAGTATGTTAAAGGTCAAGGTCACAGTGACCCTGAACAGTAAAACAGTTTCCTGATGATAACTCAAGAACGCTTAGGCCTAGGGTCACGAAAGTTGATAGGGAGGTTGGTCATGACCAGCAGGTGACCCCTATTGATTTTGAGGTCAGTATGTCAAAGGTCAAGGTCACAGTGACCAGGAACAGTAAAATGGTTTCCAGGCAATAACTCAAGAACGCTTTGGCCTAGTGTCAGGAAAATTGATAGTTAGGTTGGCCATGACCAGCAGATGACCCCTATTGATTTTGAGGTCAGTATGTGAAAGGTCAAGGTCACAGTGACCCTGAACAGTAAAACGGTTTCCGGATGATAACTCAAGAACACTTCGGCCTAGGATCATGAAAATTGATAGGGAGGTTGGTAATGACCAGCAGATGACCCCTATTGATTTTGAGGTCTGTATGTCAAAGGTCAAGGTCACAGTGACCCTGAATAGTAAAACGGTTTCCGGAAGATAACTCAAGAACACTTGGGCCTAGGATCATGAAAGTTGATAGGCAGGTTGGAAATGACCAGCAGATGACCCCTATTGATTTTGAGGTCAGTATGTCAAGGTCACAGTGACCAGGAACAGTAAAATGGTTTCCAGGCAATAACTCAAGAACGCTTTGGCCTAATGTCAATAGGTTAAATGTCAAGGTCAGGTTAAACCAGAATGGTAGAACTTTTGTTTACAGTGAGCATATAATTTCTGTTCCTTGTGCAATTACTAAATGCATCAAGGGGGGCATTTCGTGTTCGACGAGCTCTTGTTGAAATTTGGATTGGTTCTTATTGAAGAATACAATGTATGGCCATATGTTTAGAAAGACAGGTCTATTTGTTGTACAATAATATCACTTCTGCTAACTTAACAACTTGTGAATATGTAAAGTTTAGAGAATGTAGTGAATATACCCCTCATGAATACATATAGCTAGAGAACATAGTGAAAATATACCCCTCGTGAATACGTATGGCTAGAGAATACAGTGAAGATATACACCTCATGAATACGTATGGCTAGAGAATAAAGTGTGAAAATGTACCCCTCGTGAATACATATAGCTAGAGATTATAGTGAAAATATACCCCTTGTTAATATGTATGGCTAGAGAATAAAGTGAAGATATACCCCTCCTGAATACCTGTGGCTAGAGAATATAGTGAAGATATACCCCTTGTGAATACCTATGGCTAGAGAATATAGTGTGAAAATATACCCCACATGAATACATATGGCTACAGTATATAGTTAAAATATACCCCTGGTGTATATGTATGGCTAGAGAATATAGTGAAAATATACACCTCGGGAATCCATAATGGCCAGAGTATTTAGTGAAAATATACCCCACATGAATACGTACAGCTAGAGAATATAGCGAAAATATACACCTCGTGAATACATAATGTCTAGGGTAAGTAGTGAAAATATACCCCACATGAATATGTACGGCTAGAGAATATAGTGAAAATATACACCTTGTGAATACATAATGTCTAGAGCCCACATGAATACGTATGGCTAGAGAATGTAGTGAAAATATACGCCTTGTGAATACATAATGTCTAGAGTATGTAGTGAAAATATACCCCACATGAATACTTACGGCTAGAGAATATAGTGAAAATATACACCTTGTGAATACATAATGTCTAGAGTATGTAGTGAAAATATACCCCACATGAATACATACGGCTAGAGAATATAGTGAAAATATACACCTTGTGAATACGTAATGTTTAGAGTGTGTAGTGAAAATATACCCCACATGAATACGTACGGCTAGAGAATATAGTGAAAATATACACCTCGTGAATACATAATGGCTAGGGTATGTAGTGAAAATATACCCCACATGAATACGTACGGCTAGAGAATATAGTGAAAATATACACCTTGTGAATACATAATGTCTAGAGTATGTAGTGAAAATATACCCCACATGAATCATACAGTTAGAGAATGTAGTGAAAATATATGCCTTGTGAATACGTAATGTTTAGAGTATGTAGTGAAAATATACCCCACATGAATACGTACGGCTAGAGAATATAGTGAAAATATACACCTCGTGAATACATAATGGCTAGGGTATGTAGTGAAAATATACCCCACATGAATACGTACGGCTAGAGAATATAGTGAAAATATACACCTTGTGAATACATAATGTCTAGAGTATGTAGTGAAAATATACCCCACATGAATCATACAGCTAGAGAATGTAGTGAAAATTACAAAACAGGTAAACTTTTATTGTTCCTGCAATTAAAATTCACCATCTTAATATCTTCCTTTTGCATTAATGGTAAAAACTAGAATGTGTCTGTAGGACACAGGGTGTGCCCCCCCCCACCCCACTGGAACATTTGTCACAAATAAGGGGAAATAATTTAAATGTTTGCAGTCTTAATGGGGTATAGCTTCAAAAAAAATATGAAAAGGATTCATTATTCTATACCATATACTTTTTAAGCTATGAGCATCACAAACAAGAAATCCACTATTTTGGCTATTTTAAGGGCCGTAACTCTGTAATAAACGCTAAAATTCTCAAGAAGAATGCCAAGTGTGCAAGGTCACATTATGATAAAGACTCAAGCAAGGTTTCATGAATTTACATTAAAAACTTTCTGAGTGAGGCACATAATTAGTTGAAAAAGTGCATTTTTTACTATTTCAGGGGCCATACATGTAACTCTAGAAATAGGGGAGAACCCAGATGAAAAATAGTAGGTGCGCAAAGTTCATATCATGATAAAGGCTCATGCAAGGTTTCATCAATTTATATCAAATACTTTTTGAGTTAGGCGTGTCACAAGGTGAAAATGTGCATTTTTGACTATTTCAGGGGACATAACTCTAGAAATAGGGCACAGACCCAGATTAAAAATAGGACATGCCCAAGTTCATATCATGATTAAGACTCGTGCAAGGCTTCATGAATCTGTATCAAATACTTCTTGAGCCAGGCATGTCAACAGGTGAAAATGTGCATTTCTGACTATTTCAGGGGCCATAACTCTAAAAATAGGGGGCGGAGCCATACGAAAAATAGAAGGTGCGCAAGTTCATATCATGATAAAGACTAATGCAATGTTTCATCAATTTATATCAAATACATTTTGAGCTAGACGCGTCACGAACTACGGACGGACGCATGGACAAGAGCAAATCTATATGCCCCCACCACTCAGTGCAAAACTGTGTATGTCATCAAAATTTCAAGGCTGTATCTTAAAAAACAAGAAAGCAGGTCAGTAGGTCAAGGTCACAGTCAAGTGACATCATATTTCTTGGGGTCATCAGGTAATTATAATTAAATAGTCTTGGAAATAGGATCAGATTTTTTTTTAAGTATTTTTCCTATATAACTCACATAATAACTAAGTTTTTAAACACAGGGGCATAATTTGAACAATTTTGGTAGAGGACTACTAGACAATGCATCATACCAAATATCAAAAGCCTAGGTCGTATGGTTTCTGACAAGAAGATTTTTAAAGCTTTTTCCTATATAAGTCTATATAAAATTTGGGACCCCCAGGGCAGGGCCTCTTTTCACCCCAGGGGTACACTTTGAATAATTTTGGTAGAGGACCATAAGACAATGCTACAAACCAAATATCAAAGGTCTAAGTGTTGTGGTTTCAGACAAGAAGATTTTTAAACTTTTTTTTCCTATACAAGTCTATGTAAAACTTGTGACCCCCGGGGCAGGGCCATATTTAACCCTAGGGGGATAATTTGAAAAATCTTGGTAGAGGACCACTAGATGATGCTACATACCAAATATCAAAGCCCTAGGCCATGTGGTTTTGTACAAGAAGATTTTCAAAGTTAAATCCTTATATAAGTCTATATAAACCATGTGATCCCCGGGGCGGGGCCATATTTGACCCTAGGGGGATAATTTGAACAATGTTGGTAGAGGACCACTAGATGATGCTACATACCAAATATCAAAGCCCTAGGCCATGTGGTTTTTTTGTACAAGAAGATTTTCAAAGTTTTTCCTATAATAAGACTATATAGAACTTGGGACCCCCAGGGCAGGGCCTCTTTTCACCAAAGGGGTACAATTTGAACAATTTTGGTAGAGGACCATAAGGCAATGCTACAAACCAAAAATCAAATGTCTAAATGTTGTGGTTTCAGACAAGAAGATTTTTAAACTTTTTTTCCTAAGTCTATTTTAAACTTGTGACCCCTGGGGCGGGGCCATATTTGACCCTAGGGGGATAATTTGAACAATCTTGGTAGAGGACCACTAGATGATGCTACACACAAGATATCAAAGCCCTAGGCCATTTAGTTTTGGACAAGAAGATTTTTAAAGTTTTTCCTTTCGGTTGCCATGGCAACCAGAGTTCTGCATGGAATTCAATTCTTTGAACAGTTTTGAAAGGGGGCCACCCAAGGATCATTCCTGTGAAGTTTGGTGTAATTCTGCCCAGTGGTTTTCAAGAAGAAGATTTTTTTAGGAAATGTTGACGGACGGACGACGCACGCCGGACGCTGGACATTGAGCGGTCACAAAAGCTCACCATGAGCCTTTGGCTCAGGTGAGCTAAAAACAAACCAAAACTTTTTGTAACCTGTATATGGTAAATGACTTTTATGCTTCTGCTTAGGTTTTCAAAAGCAGCAGCTGCTCTAGTTATTCATTTATAACTGGCATAAACTCTGCTGTAAATTTCCATTTTTGTGTTGTCATACAGGGTTTTATTTTGTGTTGTCTTTCAGGGTACTATTTTGTGTTGTTTCAAAACTAAAATTATCGAACACGATCGATTCATTATACAGGATTTTTCCGGAACCCGACGACGACTTTGAGAGAAGAGTGGTGTACGAATTATCCAAGATTGAGTTTAAGGAAGTTTGACTGTATTGGGTTTATGTAAACTATACAAAGTTGCTAACTCATTTCCTTTCAAATTTTATAATATACAAAATGTAGTTCTTTTAGTAGTGTGACACTGTGATTTGATTTAGGTATTTACCACATTTGTTTGGTAAAAAATAATGTTATTATTAGCCTATTAATGATAAAAAAAACCTTAAACAGACAGTTCAGGGCCCAAAAATAAATCCAGCACCCATTTACTATTTATTAATTAGTAAATATTCAATAAATATATAGCATTACTATTAGGCGTAAAAAAAAAAAAATTGTTTGTTTCCGGTATCCCGACCTTCCCTAAATTTTTGGCCCGACCTTAAATGTTTTTATGGCCTTGGGGAATTTTTTTTTCAACTTTTTAATAAAAAGTTGCAAAACTGCACTTTTTATGCTACATGGCTAATGATGTTAGAAATCAACTTACTGGTGCTCTAAAGGAATAAACCCCTTATTTGTAATCATTTTTTGACACAAAAATAATTTCCAAAAAGTCTCCCTTAGTAAAAAAAAATCGCCCCCCCCCCCACCCCCAAAAAAAGTTTCCGACCTACCTACCCTAATTTTTTTGAGCATGTTACTGGAAACAAAAAATTTTTTGGGGGGCCTTATAGGAGAGATCATGACCTAATCTTTTTTAAAAGTTAAAACACAAATTATATCAATAATTTTTTGATCAATGGAAATGTTATAAAACAAGAAATTTAATCATCACTTTTAATTATTATGAAATTAAATTGATCATGAATGCTAAGTCGCTTAACTTAATACAATGTTTTTCTAAAAGATTTGAACGTCACTACATCATTATTAAAATTATATGTCATTTAAAATGGTTATTCATTTAGGCCATACCAAATTGATTAATAGTTCTTCGGAAAATTTTCAAAAAAAATAGGAGCGGGCGAGCGAAATTTTATTTTTATTTTTTTTTTCTCAATTTTGATTTTTTCAGAGGCGGGTAGATTTTACATGGAGCGAGCGGGCTTTTTTTATTTTTTTTCCCAGCTTGAACCCTTGAGGAGGCGGTTATGATTATATATAAAGTTAACATTTCTTTAGAAATAACACAGAAATCAAATATTTACAGTGTGGGAAACACAGTATATAGCTTTTCTATATGTTTTAAAGACTACATGAATGATTTTGCAAATAAATTCTTGCCAGAACTCACTGAATCACTTTTTTTTTATTTTGTAATTTTAATTACTAAGGAATGAGTGTCTTATTTTTAATTTTGATTTTTCTACAATAATCTGAAGACGCGCCTATTTAATGGCACAGGATGAGGAATATTTAAGACAAAACAGGCACATGATTGTGTGGAATAACATTTCTTCTGAAACACAGTTAGATGGCTTTGACACATGAACAAATTTGTGCCCCTAGTGGAACTCCAACACATAGAGGTGACAGGGGAAGTAATAAACCACTTGACCAGTGAGACCTGACAGAATTGGGCATACAGATGCTTAGACATTGCTCGAATCCCTTTGGAATAATCTTTTAACAGATCATGATCAGGCTAGCTTAAGCTTTTGTGGTAGAGATTCATTTCAGGCAAAAATAATAACAGACGGACAAAGAACGATTCCAATATGACCTCCCTTAAAAGTGTTGTTTGTTGTGCTTTGACTGAACTAGAAATTTAGAGTTGGGGAAGTCTGTTTTTTTTTTCAGTTTCTTTCGTTCAGTCAATTTACAGCCAATTTTAAATATATCCTGGCATCATGTGTACAAACAGGCAAAACTGTGGTTACAAAAGGACAGATTTTGTTAGACATTATTTTCATATCAACACTACTTATTTGAAAAGCTAAACAATTTTTAAATTGACTAAATGCTTTTTGATAGAATATCTGACTGATGTACTATTTATCGTGGTCGCACCTTCTCTCGAACCCCACCTCCTTTCGAACCTTTCATTTTCTCGCGATTTTCACGCATGCACAAGTGCGCATTACGTCATCAATTTGTGAGTATCAGTGCTTTGTTTACAAACAACACGCTACAGCTGTCAAACCAAAAATTATGCGTCATAAACAAGTAAGTATTAACTATTTTCTTCCAATTAAGATAAAAATCAATAAAATTCTTATTACTTTATTGACCCCAATATATAACCAATAGAATTTCAACCCAGTTTTAACATAAAAGGTGCTCAAAGTTTTTGACAGTTGACCTCGCTCTCTTCGGCTGCTGCAGAGGTCACGTGACCATGGTGAAATCATGTGACTCTCAATTTTTACTGCACTGTTCAAATACTGAAATCCATTGCTTTTTCACCTTCTTTTTATGATTTTTTAAAAAAAAATTTTTAATTGATTCAATTTATATTTCAGTTGAATCCAGTGAAGAGAGCTATGAAGCACAAGGGATATTCTCCTTCAGCATTGTTTAATGCTTATAAACTGGTTAAAGAGACGGGCATTCCTGTGAAGACTGCTGCTAGGCAGTATGGTGTTCCACATAATACACTTCGTGATCGTGTGAAAGGCCGTGTTGACCCAGAAACACTGATGACAGGACCAGGTCCATTGTTCACTCAAGAAGAGGAGGCTAAACTGGTGGAACATATAAAGCATATGGCAGACCTTGGGTATGGATTCACCATCACAGAAGTTGTTTCCAAAGCCAGTGATTATGCAGTTTTTCTGAAGAAACGTTCTCCTGACAAACCTCTCTCTGTAAAGTGGTTCAGTGGCTTCAGAAAAAGGTGGCCTGAGCTTAGAGTTACTAAGCCTAGAGCTTTAACAAAATGTAGAGCTGCATCCACATCTCAACAGGCAGTGAACAGTTACTTTACAAACTTAGAAACTGTAATCATGAACAATAACCTTCTCAACAAACCTGAGTGCATATATAATATTGACGAAAAGGGCATACAGACAGAGCACTCACCACCATATATTGTGGGTGGCAAGGCAAGTGTACCTGCAATAACTTCCTCCAGGTCAGCTGTAACCACAATCATTGGTGGAGGAAATGCCATTGGAACCCAAGTGCCTCCATTCTTTGTGTTTAAAGGGCAGCGGATGAATGAAGACTTGCTTCAAGGTGCAGCTTCTGGTTCAGCTGGAACTATGTCAAAAACTGGCTGGTCTAACTCAGTCATTTTTCATGAATATTTAGAGAGCCACTTTCTCAAATACATACAAAGACCAGACAGTAATCAGCCAGTACTTGTCATATTTGATGGACACAGATCGCACATCAATGTTCCTGTACTTGAATGGGCTAAAAGGAACAATATAATTCTCTTTGTGCTGCCTGCCCACACAAGCCACTGTCTTCAGCCCCTGGATGTAGGGTGCTTTGGGCCCCTACAGAAGATATACAACAACACATGCCATAAGTTTCTGAGGGAACATCCATCATCGAAAATTACCAGGTTTAATGTTGCTGCTCTGGCTTCTAGTTCATATGTAACAGCACTGTCAAATAACAACCTCAAGTCAGCCTTTCAGAAAACGGGCATATTTCCTCTTGACAGAACAGCCATAAGTACTGACAACTTCAAGCCATCAGAGCCTTATGTTGCTCCTGTTCAAGAGCCATCCGAACAGGTTCCTGATGTTCAGTGTGACCTAAATGCATACTTCCGGGCAGCAGAGACTGTAATTGAATTAAAAAAGGAGTTCCATCAGGCATCAGCTAAGAAAACTTTCAGTAATGTTGTTTCTGGTCAGGAAATCACCAGTTCAGACATATCACAACAAATTATTACTAAACCCAAGCCCATAGTAAAACAGCCAACAAAGACACCCAGGAAACCAAAGTCAAACATCCCAAAGAAGGTCTGTAAGAAGTCATCCAGCAAAGAAAGCCATATGTACAGCCCATTGTTTTCCACCACCCAGAACCTACTCCTGGACCATCACACATTAACCTTCTTCTAGATACAGATTCAAACACTGATGACTCTGATGATGATATGCCAGATGAGGACAAATGCTGCGTCTGCAAATTGTTTCAGCCAGCTCAACTGAAAAATTGTGTGTCATTGGTGATTACAAAGTGGGCCCAGTGTGATTCTCCAGGTTGTAAACACTGGACACACTTAATCTACTGCTGCAAGCAGAGAGTAATTAGGCGTAATGATACGTTTATCTGCCCTTGCCATGACCAAACAAACACTGAAGAATAGAAAATAAATAACTGTTATGAATTGTTTAAAGTTCAAAGTTAATTACTGTTACAGTGTTGAGACTTTTGGAACATTTTTTTTGAACTGTGCTGTAATTTAAAAATAGGTTCGAAAGCAGGTGCTCTATTTTTGGCCGCCATTTTGTTTTAGATGTTAGGGTGGTGGGAAACTTTGGACGATTGTTGGATAACTGACGAAGGATGTAGTAACTTAATATTTGCAAGGTATTTATAAATGATTATTTTACATTGCTGATTCGTTATTTTATTTAACATTTACCGCAAATAAGTATCAGCCCATGTCAACAATTAAGAGGTTCGAAAGACGGTTCGACCACGATAAAGGAGTTACATTCAAAAAGATTTGGGTCGAGACAATGTGATAGGTCGGTCAGGATTTGTGAACAAATATTTTTTTAAGCTAGTAGTTGGCCTCAGCTTTGGGCTCTAGATCTAACATGCTGAATTAAACAACTGATAACAAATGGTTTGAAAACTTTATATCTGAACAATATTTCCAAATATTTTAACTGCATCCCCGTGCACGTCTTACAAGTCGGGCTTCGTTCTTTTCACTGTATTGAACAAAAGTAGAATGTGCCTATTTCATTACCTACCGGCACATCGAAGGCCATGTGTGGCACTAGCACAGACACTCCAGATTTAAAACAGATGATGAACAACACCATAATTCCTGACTTTTTTGAGTTTGGATCATCAGCTACATGTATTACGGACGCATGAAATCCGATCAATATCACTTTGACGCATTAAAACAGCGATAAAACCTGTTTTGCCGTTATTATTCCGGACCGCATAATCGAAAAAAAAATATTTTTTTTCGGAGATTTTTATGTACGTGCGGGCGGGTAATTTTTATTTTTTTTTCTCGGGAATGGAATTATTGATGCGGTAGTTCCGACGAACGACATATCAATTTGGTATGGTCTTAAAAACATATCTGAATATAGGGAGAGGACAACCTTAAGCTTATAAAGCTTCCTGTCCAATCCTTTATTGTATATTTGTAATCATGTTGTAAAAGTCTTTCAAAATAAAATATGTTTAAATCAAGTTATTTGAATAAGAAAATATGAAAACTGTAAGTATTTCAAAACCTTTTACATGTAAATTTTAAAAATCCATAAAATAACGAACAAGTTACTAGAAATAAAAAATTTTGATCCTGTACACAATGAAAAAACATTGTTTCAACCACCACCAGACAAACAGTAGCTAAAAAATTTAGCTCAGAGATGTTTATAAAAATATGCTGTTACAGATCTCTGTGCTAGAACAAATGCCGCACTGAAACCTAACCATGAATCAAGCTAGAAGTCTGTCAAGCTATAATTTCATCAGATGAAATGTAATGGACTGACACCTTTTACTTTAAAAAATTTCTAATCCATTTCTCTTTTGAACTAGCATAAAATAATCAATGCAACATAATTTGAACACAAGTTCTACACACATTTTTCAAATTGGTACCCCTGTCCGCAATATTTTGTTTGCCATTTCAGTAGTCACCTGATCAGGGTACTCTTCATTTTGAAAACCAACAGGCAGTATAAAATTATTATTTATTGACCTTTTCTGAGAACTTTAACCTTTTAAGGTATGTTTTTATGAATTTTATCAAAAATGGTTTTAACCGTTTACTTATACTAGTACTGTTTAGGATTATATTAAATTCATAAACAGGTAAAATTATTTTGATCTTTTCAAAAATAACCACATGCTCTGACCCGTTGCACGATGTCATCAGTTTCTTACAAAAGTCTGTGCATGATGTTGTGGTTTAATACTGGTTAGTTAACCAAATGGTGTTTCGCCATACTATAAAGGACGCGACCATCAGAAAATAAAAGCAGTGACAGAAGTTAAGCAGGTCTAGCAGGAAAGTGGAATATTTACAGATTATCTGTAAATTTACAGATAATCTATAAATTTACAGATTTTTCAATCTGTAAATTTACAGATTGTGTGTATGAAAACTGATGAAATAACATTTATCCTCAAAACCGCAGCTTGGAATTAATTGGTTTATTTACAGCATGCATAAATTAAGGTCATTTGTGGGTTTCAGCCATTTTTGTTGACTTTGATTTTTTGGCATTTTCAGAAAAATCAAAGTCAACAGAAATGACTGAAAGTTACAATTGACCTTTATTTATACATACCATAAGTAAATCAATTAATCTCAAGCTGCGATTTTGTGTCTAAATATAATTTTAGCAGTTTTCAAACACTTGATCTGTAAATTTACAGATTGAAAAATCTGTAAATTTATAGATCATCTGTAAATTTACAGATAATCTGTAAATACTCCACTTTCCTAGACCTGTTAAGGTAGCCAGAACTAGATATATTAAACAGAATGTTAATGCAGGACGTCATAGCGATTCATAAATATGCCGAATACCTACAGTCTGACATATAACCTGTCTAACGAACATTAATATGGTACCTGCCCCTATATTATTTTTGCATAAAATACTAAATATATATGTATAAAATGTACACAGGCATCATTCAGTAGTCTATAGTGTCAGTAAGATTTTACCAATAAACATCTGTCCAGCAAATCTCACAATTTTCCACGGGGGTTGTGCATGTGCCTCTCTCTTGGCTCTGAACACAGCCCGCACTCTCGGGTCTCTGTTAGCTTGATACAGGTACTCTGGCAACCTCCACAGATCTCTGAACCATCCGACAAATAGACCACCTAGGGACATCCACCAAACAAACGCTTGTTTATCCCTGCCAAGATAAAAGTGATGCAGTCCAAATGGCCCACCAAGGACCCAGAAAATATAAGCTACAATAATATTCGCCATAATGCTGTTGATATGTTTGCTTTCCAAAAAACACGCATCACTAAAAAATTCAATTAGCTTCCAGGATGTTTATCATTGGCTTTGCGCATGCTCAGATAGGAAAAAATGGAATTTTGATAGCTATTTTTAGAAACACGACGTGTAAAGAATTATTTTCGAATCTCAACAATTTAATTAAATTTCTCAGGCATTTATTTTTAGCATACACTAATAATATGTTTGTACGTTTGAAATTATAATTTGAAAGTTTTCTTGAATTTGATTATAAATAAATCCTAAATTATAAAAGCGAATTTACCATTGAAAGTTGAAAAGGCTAAAAATAGATACCAATTTTTCCCAATACCACAATGCTGTGTTTTGTTTACAGTTGTGCAGCAACAAGAAACGTGTAGCTGTCATGAGTAAAATGAGTTGTTAATTCTGTACATACTGAAGTCAATGGATCGCCAGAGAGGACATCTTGGGAAAAATCCACAAGATGCTGTCGACAGTCTTATTTGGATTAAGGTAGATCTAGATCTGCTAATTTTCTAAGATTTTTTTTTACACTGTAGCTTATTCAAGGAGAGGTTAGAACCTATTATAAATGGCATGTGAACGAGTTGATGATCTCTTGATTATCTATCTGAAATGTTGAATATGAGATAAAATACGTATGCATTATAAACACTCTTCACCTGTTTAAACTGTTGACCATACGTCCGAATGACCACGTATATACACCGTGCATCAGGTTTATTGATTCTATTTATATCATTTTCTAATAGCTACTGTTTACCTAGACAAGCTTACTGTCACTAGATAGATAGATAGATAGATTTATTCGTGTAAATATATACATCACATTGACACAATTATCACATACATTGAATTTAAACAGCACATAATATATTAGCACAGCTTTGATATCACAGATATTATTGGTGACTAGTGCACAATTATGACATATATAAAAACACAGGATAACCTGTAAAAGCCTTGTGGCTTATTTCCAACAGGGTCCTTGAAAATATTGTCATAATGGATAAAAGTATTTAAATAATAGTAATAGATACAGTTTATGCAGAGTAAGTGCACAATTATGTTGTCAGTACATAGACATACATATATTACACGAACAATATTATCACATTAAAAATCATATCACATAAAATCTACATTTGACTATACTTACAATTAAAAATAGATATAACTGGAATCTTCAGCCAACTTCATATTTAAAATCAAGTGCTTTTTAACTTCCTTTTTAAAAGCATATTTAGTAAATTAGATAATATTATTTACTCTTAGTATTATGTATAAATTGAGGTAACTGGTTCCAGTCTAAAATACTATTATAATAAAAAGTTGAAGTTGTAAAACCATTTACAGCTGGCAGATAAAAATTGGCACTACTACCTCTACTATTATACTGGTGTTGTTCATTACACCTTTTAAAATTTTCCGTTTAAGATATGCCGGACATTTGTCATTAAATATTTTATACACATGATTAAGTCTAAGTTGCATGCACCTGTTTTCAATATTTAAAAAACCTAGATAACTAAAATCTGAAACACACAGAGAAGTTCTACATTCATAATTCAATATATATCTCACAATCTTATTTTGAGCAATTTGTAGTTTACACTTCAATTGTTTTGTGAGTCCACAATACCATGACGAACTAGCATAATCAAAATGGCACTGTAAGAGTGCATTACATAGAGTTTTTCTTAATGATTCATTTAAATAACTCTTTTGCCTATATAAAAACTTTAATCTTGAATTGACTTTATTAACAATATTATTAACAATAGAAGTGGCAGATAGGTCTTTATCCAACATAGCTCCCAAGTATTTAACAGAGTCCTGTGCCTTAATTGTATGTCCATTACAATGAACTGAAAAATCTTGAATTTTATTGAGCTTACGTCTAGAGCCGATTAGAATACACTCTGTTTTTCCTAAATGTAATGATAGTTTATTATCTATCAGCCATTTACTACAACTAGCAAGTTCATTACCTAAAACAGAACTGATCACTTCTGGGTTCTTATGAGAGAATAGAATAGCGCTATCATCAGCATATAAAATTAACTTGCAATTTTTACTAATGCTAATACCCATATCATTCACATAGCACAAAAATAACAAGTGAATGAAGTATTGCCATGCAATACAAAGTCCCCTACTGGAAGGCACCTAATTTTCTCTACTGCAGTATAACATCATGAACGGATATCTGTCAATGATGTATAAACAATATTGTACTATTATATACAATATGTTATAACAACACACTTGGATTAAAATGTGCATATATAAAAACCCACAGTTGTTTTCATATTGAAATGTTTTTGCCGATTATAAAAAAGTTATCATATAAGTTATTTATAGTACCAACAAAGGGAAATTAATCTTAAAAAAAAAAACAAAAAAAAAATCTATATAATATAAGTCCACAAGAAACTCTTTACCAGGTAGAGATAGGTCAGAATACACCTAAAAAATGGATGTAACATGCATGCTGTACCACAGAAAAGTGGTCTCGATTTTTCTCTACGACCAATAATAAAAAAGTTACAATAAAATCTATTTATAGTAAAACAATGGGACGTAATTCTAAAAACAAGGGTGCCTCATGGTGGTGAACATTTGGTCCAAGTTACATCAAAATCCCTCAATGCATGAAGAAGAAATGCTCCGGACAAAGTCATTCTTGAATTTGACCTTTGAACTCTAAATATGACCTTGACCTTAGACCTAGGGACCTGGTTTTTGCGCACGGCAATCCGTCTTATGTTGGTGAACATTTGTGCCAAGTTACATCAAAATCCCTCCATGCATGAAGAAGAAATGCTCCAGACAAAGTCATTCTTGTGTCTGACCTTTGGTCTCTAAGTGTGACCTTGACATTAGACCCTGGGCTTGGGTTCTGCGCATAACATGTTGTCTCATCCAGGGGAATATTTGTGCCAACTGATATCTAAATCCTGTTTTGCATGACAAAGTTTTAGACTGGACAGGAAAAAAATCCTACTGACCTTTGATCTCAAAGTGTGACCTTGACCTTTAAGCTAGGGTACTGGGTGTTGTGCACGACATGTCATCTCATCATGGGGAACAGTTATGTTAAGTGATATTGTAATCCCTTGATGGATGACAGAGTTCTGGATCGGACAGGAAATTTTTTTTATTGACCTTTGACCTCCAATTGTGACCTTGACCTTTGAGCTAAGGGTCCGGGATTTGCGCACGACAGGTCGTCTCATCATGGGGAACATTTGTGCCAAGTAATATTAAAATCCCTTAATGAATGTCAGAGTTATGGACCGGACACGAAACAGACCCTGTTCATGCTATGTTAACATTTGACTGCTAAGTGTGACCTTGACCTTTGAGCTAGGGGTCTGGAAGTTGTGTATGACACATCGTCTTATTATGAGGTACATTTATGCCAAGTAATATTAAAATCCCTTCATGGACGGCAGAGTTATGGACCGGACAGGAAAAAAATCCCTGTTGACCTTTGACCTCAAATTGTGACCTTGACCTTTAAGCTAGGTGTCTAGGTTTTGCGCAAGACACGTCGTCTCATCATGGAGAACATTTGTGCCAAGTAATATTAAAATCCCTTCATGGATGGGAGAGTTATGGACCGGACAGGAAAAAAGCCCTGTTGACCTTTGACCTCCAACTGTGACCTTGACCTTTGAGCTAGGGGTCCGGGTTTTACGCATGACACGTCGTCTCATCATGGGGAACATTTGTGCCAAGTAATATTAAAATCCCTTCATGGATGGGGGAGTTATGGACCGGACAGGAAAAAAGCCCTGTTGACCTTTGACCTCCAATTGTGACCTTGACCTTTGAGCTAGGGGTCCGGGTTTTGCGCATGACACGTCGTCTTATCATGGGGAACATTTGTGCCAAGTAATATTAAAATCCCTTCATGGATGACAGAGTTATGGACCGGACACGAAATTGCGGACGGACGGACGGACAGACGGACGGACGGAATGACGGAAAAGCGCATTCCTATAGTCCCCGAAACTGGTTTTCAACCAGTAGGGGACTAACAATGGACCCAGTATACTACCCTGAGGCACACCACAAACTATATTATCAAAATCCGACATAGTATTATTCACATGACTATATAGCTTGGGTCCTTCCAGTTAAATATGAGCGAAACCACTCCACCGACTCAATACCCATCGCCTTCAATTTAAGACATAATATCTGGTGGTCGACTGTATCAAAAGCCTTTTGAAGATCTAACATAATCATCCCTGTATATAGTCCTTTTGATGTTTGATTTCTTATGTGATCAGTCAAATGTATCAGGCATGAGTCAGTAGAGTAGTTTCCTCTAAAACCGCTTTGTAATTCATATAATAAACCATTTTTGACTAGAAAAGATTCTAACTGGTTATAAACCGCTCTTTCAAGAATTTTAGATACAATTGACAAAATGCTTACAGGTCTATAGTTGGAGACGTCAGACCTATCATTTTTCTTAAATAAAGGTTTAACCTTAGCACTTTTCAAATCTTCTGGAACAGTATTGCTAACAATTGAACTATTCACTAAAAAAGTAACATGAATTTTTAAGTAAGAAGCTGCATCCTTCAAAAATCTAGCAGGAATATTATCTAACCCTGTGCTTTTAGAGCTGTTTAACTTACATAATTCCCTATACACAAATTCTTCATTTACAGTATGAAGTTTAAATCTAAAACCCGTAGGATTTCTCTGTTCATAAAATTTTTTGAACAATTCTGAATCAACAGTGAATAAATTTAATGGGTTGGGCAATTTTTGCACCAAAACAGAAGCCACAGTTTTAAAAAAGTTATTAAAATGATCTGCGATTTTCTTTGGCTCAAAGCAGTTGTTACCATTTATTTTCAAAACCACATTTGTGTTAGATTTACTCTTGTTATTGCACCCTAAACTTTTGATCTGCGACCAAAGCTCCTTAGGATTATTTTTGTTCTCTTCCAGATTGTTTTCTAAGTATTCTGATTTTGCCCTTTTTATAACTCTCTGGACCTTGTTTCTATATTGACTATATAACTTGTAAAATTCTGATTTATTATGTTTGCTAAACAAGTAAAAATAATAATCTCTAAGTTTTATAAGTTCTAAAATGTCAGAATCCATCCAAGGTTCACTTCTTTGCTTTAAACGTATCTCCTTAACTGGTGCAACAGTATTTAATACTGATAAAAAAATCTCCTTAAAATTCAACCAACATTCTTGAACTGTGTCTGCTGTAAACATACTAGACCAATCACAAACCTTCAATTTTGCTATAAAATCTTCAACATTATAGTTACGTAATGATCTAATAGTAACATTGTTATGTTTATGGAATTTACCCCTAATAGACTTTCTGGTACAAAACACAGGCAGGTGGTCACTGAAAGAGAGTGAACGCTTTTAAGTTTCTGACATTTGCAACCACCGCGATTTGACCGTCACAGCATAAAACAAACTGTATACGTCCGATTAGTTCGACTACTGTTTACCATGAATTTCTGGTATAGTTTGTGGCTTATTGTAAGGTTTTACATATTCATTCTTAAATTATTTTTAGCATAATATAACTTACGCCACTGTAATAATCATAATGTAGTTGTCTTTCAATTTACAATCAAATAGTATTTTTCATTGACTTAAGCACTATTCAGTTCATTACATTAGTCCACGATCACTCTCAGTATGTGACAGAAACCTTATACATGTAGGCCCACCCAAAATACATTTAGACTTGCCTTAAATTCATATATCATATGAATGTGGAGGGTGCATAAACAACTAATGGTGTTGGGGAGGTTACTTCACTTACCTATACTCGTTATGCTTGTACTTCCCTACCTATCTCCTCTTTCTCCCCCCCCCCCCCCCCCCCGCCCCCACACACACACATACACACACATAGCTCTAGCCACCATATATCGCACAGGTATGCATACAATTAGTTCTCAGTAAATGCATGTTCGCTGTAATATTATATTTTGCAAATTCTCGTTCTTCCAATACAAAACAGTCCTCCGAGCTAAACTACCAATGCAGCAATATATTTTTTTCAGGTAGTTGGTATAGGCAACGCAGGCGTGGGTAAAACGTGTCTTATCAAACACTTCTGTGAAAGCAAGGTAAGCAGAGTGCAATAGTTGGTACTTACCTGGTAGTTAAAAGTAAGTTTGTAAAACAACAATGTAGGCGTGTGCAAAACATCTCCGATCCGGGATCGGTTTATTTCTTAGGCTTATCGGATTGTTTTTCTATTTCATATCTGTGTTATACATAACTAAAGCGTTTGGAATAGGAATTAATTAATAAAGATAATATATGTAACAATAAAGAACATGAAATTGGCTTTTAAGGTGGCGATAAGTATAAAAATGTTATGGTCCTTTTATCTGACTACGGAAGCTAAAAGTTATTGCGCGAAACTTTCTTCAAAATCATTATATCACACATGTTGTGACTCTGGCCGCTTAAAAAAGAACCAAAGGTTCTTGCCCTTTTACACGAAAAAATGAGCCTTTTAATTTGTGGCTTGATTAAAATTTTGTAGAATATACTATACACTAATTGAATGGCTTGCCTGTCAATAGTCAAAACTATTAAATACTAACTTATTGAAAACCATTTACAGTTTAGTGGCGGGTATCAGCCAACTGTCGGTGTAGATTATGGGTTCAAGATACAGAATATAAAAGGATACGAATGTAAGTGCAAAATGAATTACTTTTTTTTCTGAGTGGGAAAGACTACAGTTTAAAGAATGGATTAATGAACATGCTAACTCTGAAGTTTAAATTGCTGAATTTTCATTCTGTTCTGTCATTGTCGTGTTTGCAAAGAATGCAAGAATGTGCAGCTGGCATCTACAGACAAATAAAATTTCACCTGTGTAAGTAAGTATGCAGTAAACAATGTCAAAGCAAATGATATGCTTGTCTTGCTTAGATTTATCATTAACGTAAGACCAAAATATTCTATGACCGCCTCACCGGCTATTTAAAAAGTGCATTAATCTGTAAACATAAAAAAGTAAGAGTAGGCATCACGGAAACATTAAGTTATGAAACGACTTTCTGTGACAAATGCATCATCATTTTCCCGCGTCAGCATATCTCGAGTGATTTTCTGTTGCCGAAAATAGCTTATTATAATTTTACGTACGAAAATTACCGATCATCATTACGAGTCGTCTGCCTTAACCTTTACCCTGCTAAATTTCTAAAATGGACTGGGATGTTCACTGAAAATAGTGAAGAATGCAGACCATGATCAGCCTGCACTGTTCACATATTTTAAGGCAACATCACTTGCCACCAGCAGGCTTAAAATTAAATATGTTAATTCCAAGGAATACATAAAGCCTAGAGAATATTTTTTTGTTTCAGTGTAAGAATACAATATTTGTCATGATTGAACACCAGATGCAATATTTTCAGGAGTGGTATAGCTAAAATTTAAGATACGGTGTCCATGAGTGAAAGATATTTTGATCTTACATGTGAATAAAAAATCTTTTTATTTCATGTATTGACTAAATTTAGATAGATCTGTACCTAATTTATAGTTTCTTAGTGCAAAATATATTTGATATTTTTCACTGCGAAAATACCAGATAAATTTCACTGTAATATTTCGATAATTCACTGAAAAACATGTAGTGAAATGTATATCTTTTTCTGTTGTAGTGCGTGTGCACCTATGGGATTTGTCTGGCGCACCAGAATATATCGACGTCCGGAACGAGTTGTACGGACAGACAGACGCTGTATTTCTCGTGTTTGACGTCACAAATCAAGCATCCTTTGAGAGTCTAGACACGTGGTTAAAGGAGGTGAACAAATACAGTAGCGGGATACAGGATATAATACTAGTCGCAAACAAGGTAAATATATTGCATTCGTATTGTAAAATGAATACGTTTCCGCCTTTTTGATTTTTTGTTGCTATGGAAACATAATGGCCGTCATTTTGATCAGATATTAAAGCGCTCATAACTTCCTAATTTTGAAGCCGATTTTGAACATTCTTTTACTTCTTTAAATGGTTAAAGAAACCCTAGAAGGCAGAATTAACAAAAGAACAGCATTGCCTTTTCCCTTAACTTTATTGTTACTGATGACACAACTTCCAGGCGAATGATATATCTAGTAACCCAGTTGCAAATCGGATGAACATAGGTATCTGAAAATATCTGAGCTCAAGACTGAATACTTATGTCTCATCTACTCTAATCGTTTCAGATCGTTTTTAACGTATCATTGAGGGTTTTATTAAAAATCAATTTAATCAAGATCTACCCCACCTAGTACACTAGCGTTACTGCTTCAGTTGAGCCCAACTTGTATGCCATTTAGTTGTTAATTAAAGATCATTTATGTAGCCGAAAAATAAAATTTCTAACTTAGATGCTAAAAGATACGGCATTAAATTCTGAAATTTAGAAATACTCAGGTGCCACTCAGGGCATTAGTTCGGGCGGTAACTAACATTTGGATAGAATACTCAACCTAGTTTCTGTAAGCCAACTACTTTCATTGTTCAAAGCCGCAGTGGTGGCAGGGAAAGGTCTGGAGTAAGCGCCGTGCTGTCATGTCGGTCGCGGAGGCTGCAACCATATTAGTCGCGGAAGCTGATATCATGTTGGCACGGAGGCTGATGTCATGATGGACACGGAAGCTGCTATCATGTTGGTCACGGAGGCTGGTATCATGGTGATCGCGAAGGCTGCTATCATGTGGGTTACAGAGGCTGCTGTCATGTTGGTCTCGCAGGCTGCAGTTATGTTGACCAGTTAGGCTACTATCATCTCGGTCAAGGAGCTTGCTATTGTGTTGGTTGCGGAGGCTGCTATCATGCCAGTTACGGAGGCTGCTGTCATGCCAGTTAAGGAGGCTGCTATCATGTTGGTCAAGGAGGCTGTTATCATGTGGGTCACGGACGCTGTTATCATGTGGGTCATGGGGGGCTGCTATCATGCGGGTCACGGAAGCCGCTATCATGTCGGTCACGGAGGCTGTTATCGTGTTGGTCAGGGAGGCTATACCATATGGGACAGGGAGGCCGCTGTCATGTGAGTCACGGAGGCTGTAACCATGTTGGTCACGGAAGCTGGTATCATGTTGGTCGCGGAGGCTAATATTATGTTGGTCACCGTGAAGCTGATATCATGCTGGTCACGGACGCTGATATCACGCGGTCACGGACGCTGCTATCATGTGGGTCACAGACATGCTATCATGTTGACCAGTTAGGCTAATATCATCTTAGTCACAGATCCGGTTTTCGTGTTGGTAACGGAGGCTGCTATCATGTTGGTTACGGAGATAGATATGTGGGTCACGGCGGCTGCTATCATGTGGGTCACGGAGACTGCTATCATATTGGTCACGAAGTCTGCAATCATGTTGGTCACGGAGGCTGCCATCATGTTGTTTATGGAGGCTGCTGTCATATTGGTCAAAGAGGCTGCTATCATGTTGACCAGTTAGTCTATTATCATCTCTGTCACAGAGGCTGCCATCACGTTGGTCACGAAGGCTGCTGCCATGTTGAAATAACTCGGGCTGTTAGCAAGTGGGTCATGGAGGAGACTGCTATTATGTTGGTCACGGAGACTACTATCATGTCTGGTCGCGGAGGCCCCTATTACGTCAGTCGTGGAGGCCCCTATCATATCTGTAAACTGAACACTATAAACATCACCTGTGATATAAGTTTAATCGTATAATTCCATTTGGTATATATTTTATGCAGGTGGACACGAAGTCGGGGAAAAGATTGGTATCAACTCAGGAAGCAAAAAAGTGGGCAGCTAGTCATAAAATGAAGTAAGAATTACTTTTCTTTATATTCAAAATTTTAATGACAGAAATAGTTAATTACTCCCACGTTGTGAGTAGTATATAATGTATATCATTGGTTATAAAATCTGTCAGACATAATTTCTTTTGCCTATAATACTGTTGATTTGAGGTCATTTCGGGCAAAAGGTTTCTTTCAGCAGTAATATGCATTTAATCAAAGCTGTCCGAAATAAAAAAAAAAACTTGTATCAGCCACTCATTGCTATTGGACGTAGCTTTTTTCCCATTATTTTTTACAGCTCCAGTTGATATAATCTTGATGAAATGTTGATTGTATAACTATAAGTCAGGACAATTCAATGCAGCCTTTACTAAGTTAGGTTTTTTAAAGCAGGATCTTTACTTCATATGAATCACAATCACTCGAGCACTGTTTTATTTTGTTTTTACTTTCAGTCTTTACGAAGCAAGTGCTGCAACAGGAGACGGGGTCCATAAACTGTTCGATGAATTGCTGAACAATGTTATTAGCAAGCGTAAACAAGCTGGGCTCATTCCTAAAACATTGTAGTGTAGTGAAAGCTCGCGAAACCCGTGCTAAACCCTATACAAAAAGTTGAGAGAAGAACAGATGTGAAAGACGACAGTTAGGTATTGGATAAAATATATCCACTGTTTGGATAAAATATATGATAGGGATCTGATGGTCCTTAACTATTTGTATATAATTCAAGAGACAGACTGCAGGCTCTGTAGATACAATTTAGAGATTACCCAGAGAGAAGTGTTGACTAAGCCACCACAGAGTTTGACAATACTCGAGAACAAAGAGTCGGTTTAAGGAGATGTTAAAAAAAATTGTTTCAGAATTAAAAATATTAAAACATTTTGTATCTTTGCTATTATATGTAGGTCATTTTCTTTGCTTACTTCCAGATGGCGTTTTCACCAATCAGCTTTTCTAGTTTGTTTTGAAATTCAGTTGGATTTTAAAGCTCCCATGTCCAACAAAGCCATCCAGCTGGCTTACGGAAGGTCTGTGGTACTACCCAGGTGCAAGGCCGTCATGAGGGGCACTGAAGTCTTCCTCTACCGTCAAAGCTGAAAAGTTGCTATATCACCTATAATTGTGACGATGCAAGGTCGAACCCAACAAGACAAACAAACAAACAAACAATCATATCTAATTAGGAGTCAAAACACAAAAATTATGCCGGATATTAATTCGAGATACCTTTTACTGTCTGGCAATTTATTTCTGCCAAAGGTAATACTTACATTTTTTGAATACCTCTAGTTGTGTTGTCCTACATATACTGTTTCAATGTCTTCTATATTATCCTTATTCCTAGATTTGTTTTACAATTACATATACATTTGTACTCTGTTCGTAGTATACATGTATCACAGATTGGAGACTCATGGCTTCTACTAGTATTTTATACTTTAAGTTTCATTTCTGTCAAATCATCCCGGATTACCATACGCTTGTCGTGCATCGTACTCAAGACCTCATGATCTGAAGTATGGTCCTTACTTTGTTTTGATCTCAGACAGAAATTACCGTTGTTTTTTTTTTTTGTTTCTGTCCCAGGCCGTATTTCCCATGTTTCTCGTTTCAGAAATAAATGTTTAGAGAGATTGAGTTGGTTTTGTTTTTATCTTTCCAGACAAGGCTGTCCACAAAATGGATTTTGATTAATTTATCAAGCTAAAGATATGCCATTTATTTTAATAGTGTTTTGGTTTGTAAGTATGTTACTTATCAATAGAATCTGATTTTGCTGACGCAAATGAATAAGATTTTAAGGGTGTAATGATATATCGAAATTCATTGTATCACGATGCATAAGTCTGGCAATACGTGTATCGCATCATTTCACGATACAGAAACGATACATTGAAAAATACATGGAATGAAAACTTTCATACAATCAGAGTTAAAGATAGTAATAAATGTATTATTTATAACAGGTTTTCTAACGTTGAAGCAAAATTAAAACAAAAGTTTCAAATACTTTCCAACTGTATACAGGAACATTGATTTTTTTTTCATTTTGTCACATAAAATGCTTACTTTTGCTACTCAATTTGTATCGCGTTGTATGTCATTGCACCGGTATCCCGATATGTACTGTACTGTAAGACTAGGGTATCGTTACAAACAAATGGCTTGATGGAGAAAAAGATCTGCAACGGTAACAGTTACTATAGATGTAGCATGTAAATCATGACGAAAAGCGATATTTAAGGGAAAAGAAGTTAATATGGCCTGAAAAATGCAAGAGATTCATAAGAGTAAATAGAAATAGAAAACAAAATACGTTATTAGACTTCTCTCATTAACCACTTGATGGAACTTCATCAAACTTGGTCTCTAGCATCATTATAATCCTCTCCTAAATTTGTTCTAGCTTAGGCCTTAGCCGATGTAAAGATGAAAGCAAAAATGTCTTTAAATGTTTTTTATGAATCACATATTAGATCTTCATCAAACTTTATTTGTAGTACCATTATAAGGTCCTCAACCAACGTCGCTCAATATGGGGCTCTATGCCCATTTTAGGGGCTGTTTCAGTTATAAGTAGAAATATCTTTAAACGTCAAATTCTTCTCGAGAATTGCTAGAAATGGTCTGGGGCATTATTTTAAGGTCCTTCACCAAAATTGTTAAACTAAGGGCACTTGACACTTGGAAATTTCAGCAGAAAATAGAAATACCTTTAAACAACTTTTTCTCATGAACCAGTCGATGGACTTTCATCAAACATAGTCCTTAGCGTTATCATAAGTCTCATGCCAAATTTGTTCAAATGTGGATGACCGGACTTATGCCGGGGCGGCCTTATGCCGGGGCCACTCGAGCTAAATACCTTTAAATGACTTCTTCTCATGAAACTTTTAATGTATCTTCATCTAACTCAGTTTAAAGCATCAATAAATCCTCTCCCAAATTTGTTGAAGAATAGGCGTTGGCATTTTTAGGGGCTACTATTAAAGTTCAAAATGGAACAAAAATCTTTAAACGACTTCTTCAGAATCTCATGAACCGCCTGATTTATCTTCTGTCATCAAACTTGAGTTTGTAGCGTCATCGCAAGTGTCCTCTCTCAACCTTGTTCAAATAGGGGCATATGATCTCTTTAAGGGACCATTAGAGAAAAAACTAGAGAAGGAAAACTTCTCATGAAACGATTGATGGATCCTTATCAACTTCGTAATAATTTAGATAACTCCTTATCTTGAAGTTTGTTCCTATGGTAACGCATTTTAGATTGTCAAAGCAAAATTTCAATAACTTTCATATTAATGAACTTCTTAAAGAATGTTCACCAAACTTTGTCAGAAGCATGATCAAATGGCCGCAGTCCTCTACATATGATCGACTTAGGCCCATTTGGGCCCCTTGTTTAAAGAGTAATTGAAATGCTCTTAGGGCAAAGTCATGTTAATTTCAAAATCGGCTGATAGTTTTATACCAAGAGGGTGTTAATGTTCCCATGTCATATACAAAGGAAATTTGGCATATACCACAGCAACAATTCTTATCGAAACTGTTGCAGATACTCATCCGTTGGATTTTTTTGTGAACATTGTTCAAAATCATGATCGCAAAGCTAATTGTCGAATGCTAAATACCAAATAGTGAAAAATGCTTCATGTCAAAATATTGATTGTGAGTCGGCAATTGTCGAGTAATAAATGCTCATTGTGAAAAGCGAAACAATACATGCTAAATGCTTATAGCTAAATGCTTGTTGAAATAAAGAGCTACTTTCTAAAATATGCCAACTTTAGATATCTCTCGACCCCACGATCCATATATCTACGCTCTCCCTATTAAGCTAAGCAGGCGAGTAAGGGGTAAAAGTGCTACAATATGTGATGCATTGTTTTACACACGTGTCTTAATGATTTGAAACACTCCAAATCGATTATATCCACATTTTTATTTTGCGGAATGTTTAAAAAAGTAAATGTTCTGTTAAAATTGATTAAAACACTTTTCGGCTATTTATCAGTTTTCAAAGCTTGAAATCATGAGGTACTGACTTGAAGAAATTTGAAACTTCTGTTTATTTTCCTGTTTTATATTGAAGCAGTCTCCTCACGCTGACTTTATTTTCAAAATACTTCTACCTTTTATTTTCTTTGTTTCAGTGACAAAAAAAAAAAAAAAAAAAAAAAAAAAAAAAGAAAAAAAAAAAAAGATTTTATCATGAACTTTAATACATCATAGTTTAATCATTAGTTTTGGTCTTTAAGACCTATAAGAGTTTTTTTTACATTTATTTTCTATTACTTTGCGAACTGGAGGACGTTTAAGAATTTAATAAGGGTAAGTACAAATGTTTTATAAAAATGTATTTAAAGCGAAGTGGTTTGTAAAGCAAATTTTGCAATAGAATCTATCATTTCATCTGTTTTTTGTATATTAATATAATCTTTTAACTCGTGCATGTATATCTATTTTTACAAACTGTATTGGTTTGAGTTTTGTCAATTTCTCGGAATATAACGCTAAAAGAATAAAGTATTTTTTTTAAATAATATATTCAAAATCAGTTCATTACGGTCGATATGCATAAACCTTGTATCAGCTTAAATTAAAATAAGGAGATATATATTTATTTTTAAAACAGTAAACAATATTTTGTTTAGTTGACTTATGAAACTTTTCTATAAAATAGTTATTTAATACATTTTTAATTAATTACCTATAATGCTGGACACGACTGATTCTGCCTTTGCGACCAGTACAGAAAATGATCAGCCTGCATATCCGTGCAGTCTGATCATGGTCTGCACTGTTCGCCATTTCAGTCAGAACGTTTTTGGTAAACACCCCTTTTAACAGTTAATGGTACTGTCCGAATTATAGAAATTTAGCACTGTAAGGGTAATGATTTGTGAAAACTTCAAATTGCTACCATACTTCCTTTCACATTACGGAAATTAAAACGTTAATACATGCACAACATATTTGATTGTAAAATTTTCATTCACTTTTTACTTTTTTGCAGGATTTTTTAGTTTAAAAATCAATGTCTAACCAATTTGCGCGGGTTGTATTTTTAATTTTTGATTCACAAGACGAAAATTACATCCCTTCCCCAACGCCACGCATAAAATTTGAATGGCACTTAACTGTTAATTACATATTTTGATTAAAAAAAATACTCGGACATCATCGGATCTTAGAAAGGAAGCAGTTGTTTTACATAAAAATTGAAAAGTTTATAAATGATAGATTACTCATGAAAACGATTGTAAGTTTATTGAAATATGCTTTGAATTCCGGAAAAAACCTGCATGACGGGACCACAGGCCCGATATTTCAACGCCTTAAAATTTTTTGAAAGGACTTTCATATCTTCGTATTGATGCAATTGCAATAACGTTCCTGTGCTGAAAGTTCACATAACTCAGTTTAACATCGTTTTCAGTAATTTAAATAGTTTATTTTCATTCCTATACAAATGGCAGTCTTTTTTATTTTGAAAACATTTTTATTATGTGTCCAATAGTACGGAACAGTACCGGATATGACGTTAAACAGGTTTTATTCAGGTAAATTGGTGGTAAAATACTGATTGTGAGCAGTTCATATTACAACTTATATTCGGTTTTGTTTTGGTTTTTTGTGTGAGTTTGTGTGTGTGGAGGAATCATGTCTATTTTAGAATCTCATACTGTTCATTCCTCCACGTTTCATCAGATTTAATTGCAAATGGTTATTTTCAAAAACATATAGCGGACTCTTTGAAACAAGGATTGAATCTGTTTTTCAATTTTAGGGCTCGGACATTATTGCAAGTACATAAAATATACACGCTTTACAAATTCAATTCTAAGACATATAGCATCGTATGAAAAACTTTGAATCACCCGGAAGTGTGACCCCTTGTTGGAGTCCTTTTCCGGATTCTAAGGATACGTCAATAAAACGACGACTCTTTAGTAGCAGATTATCAACATGTTTTATTTTCTGTCCAATTTTTAAACAAAACACAACTCTTTCTTTCTGTGGTTTTGCTGCTTAACCTTTATGTAGTCATTTTTACTTCAAATATTGAAACTAGTATCTCATTCAAAGAACAATATTTTTTTTTTTGTGGTGGCATATTTCTGTCGTCCACATGACCACTTGTTCCATAACTTTCCTTTTAATCATATTAACACCTTTTTCCTTCAGAAATATATCCGCTGACAAACACCAGAAAGTTGAAATGAGGATCATTTCGCTAGTTGTCGTGGCGTTAGCCGTTTTAGTATCAGGAAATATTTCGGCCCAAACCACAGAGAGATATAACATTTCTGCAATAGGACAACCGTTGATCGATTTGGGGAACAAACTCAGCCTCCCATATCTTGACCTTACAGGTAAAATCATCAACAGTCTTGCACGAAAACTTCGTGCAGAACTTCGAAAAGACATATTACAGGACATATGCCGTTTGCATCCGTGCTCGGAATGGAGTAAATGGTCCAAATGTGATTACATTGAACCTAACGAATACAGACAATACGGAGGTTCAAACCGCTCAAGAAACTGCGGTTATAATACTACACTGTGTGAACGATATGATGATCGAAATATGGAGTATGAATTTAAAGTCTGCAAATGTAGAGAGGACTATACCATCACTACCCACGGATATTGCATAAAATACTTCAGCGGTCCTGTCCACCGGTATTTTGCAAAAGCAGCGTGTCATGGTGATGGCGGATACCTAATCAACATCCGCTCTACAACAAAGGCAAAAGACGTGAATGACACCCTTGAACGGATACCTTCAAGTACAAATTTCTGGATGGATGGTCAAAGAAATGAAATTTATGAATGGGAATTTGAGAATCCGCCGGAAGACCCTACCTTCAGTCGCTGGTACTCCAATAACCCTGGTAATGGTCTCTGCAAAGCATATTGCTATAACTCATCAAGCGGCACAAAGAAATGGCATTGGTGTGATGCAGAATGCACCGGCACAAGACCATTTATGTGTGAAATAGTCGCATAGACAATAGATGCGACGGGGCTGATGGCTACAACTTAAAATTAGTGTCTAATGTTTTTTTTAAAACACATTCCTGTGACTGAATGTAAGGAAAGTCTTATTTACTTGTTAAAGTAACTATATAGATTTTTTCACGTATCATTTTCTTTAGAATTCCCCACATTTAACAATATACATGTAATACACTTATTTTGTAAGAGACAGAGGAAATACGTCATTGTAGTCTGAAACAGAAAAATATAATGATTTGTCTTGATTTTGTATCGTCATCCCGTTGTAAAATGCTTTCAATTTATTTATTTATTTTGTTGGATTTAACGTCGCACCGGCACAGTTATAGATCATATGGCGACTTTCCAGATTTGATGGTGGAGGAAGACCCCAGGTGCCCCTCCATGCATTTTTTCATTACGAGTGGGCACCTGGTTAGAACCATCGATCTTCTGTAAGCCAGCTCAGCTGGGTGGCTTCCTCACATGAAGAATTCAACGCCCCGAGTGAGGTTTGAACCAACATCAATGAGGGACAAGTGATTGGAAGTCAGCGACCTTAACCACTCGGCCCGGAGGACATGCAAGTACTTTTTTTTATATTTTATTGCTCTTTCATTAAAGTACATCTTTTTAAAGCGTCTAGGCTAATGGCAAAGAAAATGTCACCGAGAAATTAAACCCAGAATGCTTTCAAAGTTAATAATGTGTGTTTGTGGGGGTTGGGTGGGGGGAGGGCGGGATGTAAAAACCCCGCAAAACCTGATACTTTCCGATATTATAAGACAGCAGCTACGACAATATTATTTCCATCGCTCAGTTGCAATTTAGACCAAAACTTGGAGGGAACAAAACCATATGCAACCAAAGGTGAGTGATGCCCAACTCCACTCGCTTCTCGTATAACCAGCTGTGCAAACGGTTTGGCATTATTGCGCAATTCGCAAAAAGACCTTATATTTTCAAGATACACACGATAAGAGCAGCTCAAATATGCATTGTTTTGACGCCCTGGTTCATAATTCTTTTCATACACACAAAATATATCAGCAAAAACGAGTTACTTAAAAGGAGTACAACCTTGGGACATCATTTATTTCATGAAAGTGATTTCATATTTATTTGTTTTCTCGACTATATTTGAAAGGCTCTTTTAAAGAGAAGACAAAATACTTTGAATTTTAAATCAACTTGTTTTCGGCGACGCATGGCATCAAAATAATTCCAATTAAAAGAATATTATGTTATTTCAGTATTAAGGCGTGTGTGTGTGTTCGGGATTCACGTCTTTTTAAACAATTTTTAGTCATATAAACGTCGGTGTCTACTTGTAGCAGTGAGCACAATGTCCAACTTTATAGTGCTGCTTCACTGGAATATCACGCCGTAGAGACGTGACATGATACCCCACCCAGTCACTTTATACTGGCACCAGGCTGACCGATCCTAGCACAATCTTCTTAATGCTGAGCACCAAGCGAGGAAGCTACTGGTATAATTTTTGACGTCTTTAGTATGACGCGACCAGAGATCGAACCCACAACCTCCCGCACTAGAAGCAGGCGCTTACCACCCTTGTAACCTGTTTTCTTGTACACCACCCAGCTGTTTCAAACTGATTTATTTTGAAATATATTTTCCTTATCATTTGTTTCATGACAACGATATTTTATCATAAACTAGAAAACACCCCGATAATCTCCCCGTTTCGGTCTTACTTAAAGATATTACAGCTCTTTGCATTTCTGCCAATCATCTTGTGTGCAAGAACTGGCAAAAACATTTCGGCAACAATATCTTATACCATTAGTAAGTAAAAGTGGTTTTCTTAAATTAAATTAAAATCTTTTTAATGATATACAAGACTTATTTACACGACAATATCAAAATGTAGTTCCTGATGAAATGTTACGACATGGGTCTTTGCAGCCTTTATGGCAAAGGTCTCGCTAATTCTAAGGTTTGACTCTTTCCGCTGTTCTGTACGTTCGAAATTCGGCTCAAGATGTAAATAATTATTGTGAGTTTGAGAAAGAAGTTATCAAGGTCGATGGTTTTATCAAATGACCCCTTAATGTCTGAAATAATGTCTAAATGGGCAGCACCATTGAAAGTTTGAAAGTCATTTTGAGAAACATGAGAGTACTTAGTCTAGTGAAATAGTGATATTGCCATTTTAGTGAAATAGTGATCGACTTCAGTGAGACAGTATTCAAAACTCTAAGTTTCATATTTAGTTTGACATAAAATTGCAATGTTACAGGGTCCGATTTTTGAAAAGAAAGAAACTACCTGTAAACCATAGAAGATAAATGTAGTGCACGAAAATGATTGACAAGTCAGTAAGATCTGCTTTTATCAATAAGGCTAATTGACACAAATTCACATGCATAACGATGCTTTAGACTTACTTTTTGCATGCGGTATTTGAATACAGACATGTACATATCACTTACAAAAATACACTACCATAGAAATGAGCGGTGGTCTAGTGGTAAAGGTATGGGCCGCTCAACCCGGGGGTCGCGGGTTCGAGCCCTACATGCGTCAAGACTATGCCTTCTCATATGACACCAGTACGGGTTTTCCAAGAGCGGACTGGAGGGTGGTTCAAATAAGCTTGAAGCTTTCATCACAATCAAGCTGAAATAAATTAGTATAAATTAAGTCGCCGAAACTCGTAGCCTACATATATTTGTGTTAACATGAAGCATTTAGCTGCCTTATTCACCTCTAAACTTGACATTTTATTGCTTGTTTTGCATGTTTACCTTTTTCATTTTCCCGATGCCACTTCTGAATTTTACGCACGGACGTATACAAGTATGCCCAGGTACACCACTAACGTAGCAGTATGTGTGTGAATGTGTACAGCACGAAAGTGCATACATAAAGTAAAACATATAGCCAACGAAGACGCAACAAAACAAGGAAAGAAATCGAACACGTCCTTGGAAAGATCAGTGGTAGAAAGACCACTTATTAAATCAAAATATGTAAATACATTTATTGTACTCTTTTGAACTGATCCTTTATTTAAGACTTTAAAAGGTATATATAGCGACTTAATAATATATATAAGCCTTTGAATTACTGAGCAAAAGCATATTTTTTCATGCCCTTTAATATATATATATATATTTAATATACGGGATATTACCTCGTTTGTCATATCCCCATTCCAGATATAAAATGATAAAATACTATGCAAGTGGAGACAATTCAATATTTCTGAAAAACAAAAGTCACACTTAAGTCCGATGAAGGGAAGTGCGAGTTGCTGCAGATTTCATTACCTCTAATAAACAGACACAAGAAACAAACAAAAACAAAAGCAAGAAAAAAAAACGAGACATTTAAAAAGAATACAAAAACAAAATGTTTACATACATTTATAAGTGAGGTCACATTTGTGTGTGCGTGTGTGTGTGTGTGTGTTTTGTTTTTTGTTTTTTTTGTTAATACTGTGCGTAAAATGACTTGGAGAAAATATGAAACCTGTTTATCTTCCTGTTTTTCAACTTAAGCAGTTTTCACATACCGATGCTATTAAAAAATGATACAAAAAGATTTTATCATTAAATACGCCCTAAAGAATATTGTTTTCTTTTTTGTTTTACTTCATTTACAATCAGCCGCTTTGCAAGGATATATCTTACAATTTTGATGTGTGCAACTTTTTGACGACATTGGTAAATATTACTTTACACGATTAAATATATTTTTGAGAGCTCTTTAAAACTTTAAACGTTTCGTCCATCCGTTTTAGCCGACTTTTTGTTTTCTTACAAAAAATCGAAAACGTGGGTGCTGTGAAAATGACCAGAGGTACAAACTTGCTAACATATGAGTTTTACCAGATATCCTAAAGAAATACCAAAACTGTTGTGCCGAGGAGTGCAAACCGTTGAAAAACTTTTGAAATAATTATATATTAAAAATCGAAAGCGTTGTCAGTTGTAAATCCTGCAACAGGGAAACTTCGTAATTACTAAATAATTACAATGTATATAAAAAAAACAAAACAAAAAAAAAATTTTTTTCAACCGCATTCTTTGCAACTGCCATGTCTTAAAACAGATGTTAAAGAATTTAGTGTCTTTTAACCGTAAGAAATATTTTTTAGCAAAACTGTGTTTTAACACTATGTATACACGATGGGCGGTTATACGTCGGGTGTAATTATTTAGTACGACGTATAACCGGCGAAGTGTATAAATAGTGTTCAAACACCGTTTGCTGTAAATTATTTTGATTCTAATATGTCTTTTATTGTAAAATTTAGATTAAATATGAATTAATTGTTTCGTGTACTTCGCCGAATAGTAAGTCGTAACGCTCCTTTGTGGCATACAGACACTAAATAGAAAAATGGCGCGAAAAAAATGGTAGTCGCATAATTGCGGATACAAATAGTCCTCAGTTTTGTTGCTGTGTAGAGCTAGTTTCCTTATTTTCTTTGCATTTTTTTTTTGGTAAAATCACATGACAGATCTATGCTTGACATGTAGATAGCATTAAAAATTTGATCATTAAATAAAAAGATGACAAAATTTTTCATGGAAACTTAGATCATACACCACCAGTATAATTTTGGGTCTCATTTTTAGCTGATTTTGCAGTTTGTGTGTTTGACTGAAATTATTTTTCTTGCATCAAACATGACCCCCACTTTTCTTTTGATTTTTATTTAGCGCTGACAATATTCTTCAAGAAAATGTAGTTTACAGACATTTAAAATGGGTCCTGATGTGTGCTGCGGCCATTGGAAATAGGTCAATTTTATATAGAATAATGAACAACAACTATTAAGTGTGTTATAACCTTGTTTATACACGCCTATACCGGAAATGGTAGTACGTCTTGCGGAAGTCAGTTTCATTCGGGCGCAAATGATGGCGAATTATTCTGCAAATGAATGAATGAATGAATGAATGCGTAAATTCATGCGCTACTATAACAAAATAGCGCCTGAAAGAAAAATATTTGTGTTATTTAATTCTTCTATGAATTTAGAATACGTTATGTAAGAATCTATCAAAAGTTTAAGGTGTGGACGGAAATATCTGACTGTCAGGTAACTCTTTACCGTCTAAACAGTTGCCCTCGAGCCAGATACTTCAACCAGTAGAAGATCTTTATATTTTCAGGTTACTTTGAAAGTACAGTACATTTTTGGTTATCTGAATACTTTTTAATTGCAGACATTTCCTCCGTCAATTCGTGGACAGAATGTTTGAATTGAAAATTACTGCGCTTGCGGCTATGCTGTTTGCTGTTATCATTTCAAGATATATGGCTGTGCCGGCAGGAAATGTTTCGTCGCCCGGACAAACTTTGATTGATACAGGGAAAGAGCTCAACATTCCAAGCCTTGAACTGATTGGCAAAGTCATCAACGATCTCGCACAGGATATGTGCCGTCTGCATCCGTGCTCTGACTGGAGCGACTGGTCAGCATGTAATTATGATATAGCAGAAGAATATAGCCGTTTCGGAGGTCAAAATCGTACAAGAAACTGTGGCTTTAATTCTACAGTTTGTACACGATATGAGGATAGCAATGTAGAATATGAATTCAGAGTTTGTAAATGTAGGGATGGCTATACCGTCACAAGACACGGATACTGTATAAAGTATTTTCGCAATCTACTCAAGCGGGATGCTGCAGCAGCAAAGTGTCATGGTGACGGCGGATATCTGATAAATATTGGCTCTGCAAGGAAGTTGAAGGACGTAAACGATGCATTTCAAACTTTCTCTGCGGGTACAAGTTTTTGGGTAGATGGTATTAGAGATCAAGCAGCTGGCAAATGGGAGTTTGAGAATCAGCCGGAGGACCCTTCTTTCACCTACTGGGCTCCAGGTAAACCTGGCGGTTGCTTCTGCAAGCTTGATCAGTATGAAACCGTAAATGGCAAAAGGAAATTGTATTCTTATGACATAGCCTGTTACCACTCAAAACCATTTATGTGCGAAATATTCCCATAGAGGATGATGAAAAGATATTTATGTCCACATCAAAATTGTTTAACATTTTAACAACCACTGATTGATAATGTCTCTATACAAAATGATTAAGCTGAGTAATTGAACATCTAATTTTCTTCAGGGATAATATTTTTAAGAATATCCTTAATTTCATTATCATGAAAAATGGTGTTAACATAGCAATTTCTACTATCTGTTTCAAGCAAAGAACGTATACTGATATCTTGGTGTATACATGGTGTTAAAGACATTTCGAAGTACATGGATTTAGACCAGTCATTATCATACTATGATGATCTACATAAAATTTGAAATACACTGATCGCATGGCCTTTCAAGTTCTACTTTTATTCAAACACAAATTTCTTCTCCCTGTTTCTTAAACATGCTGAAGGAAATAAGTTGATGGGAGGAATTACAGATAAACTTTACTATTTACAAATAATAAGAAAAAAATCATCTCTGTTACGATTTCCAATGAGTACTGAAATACTAGTATTACTGTAGTGTAAAGTTTATTTGATAACTGGACAGTGAAAATATCTATTAACCAAAATTTGATTAAAACTGAAATAGATAGAAAAATTGTTTGTTTTACATGTACTCGTGAACAGCCAGACTAACAGTTTCCGGCCTGGTTATGGTGTCCATGCGATGAAAGATATTGTGAAATTATGTTATCATTATATTGAAACAAATATATATATATATCCTCTTTATATTTTGTTAAGAAGACTTTGACAGATTTGTTAAGTCAACAATCCCACCATTAAGTCGTGTGGTTACAATTACAAATCAAAGCACTGAAAGCACTGAAGGACGGTTGTCCTGAAAAGTGGCAAACCAAACAGAGCAAAAATGAACATTTGTGTTAAACAAGTCATGCTTACCAAAAGTCACACAGCAATTAGATAAACTACAGTGGGCCTACGTTTGTATTATTTCTGGCGGTGCGCAAGTGACAGATAAAGGTTAATTTCAACCTTGTTTCCATTGTCTGCATTACAAGTGCCATGTTCTTGCTTTTATCATGTGGTGTCGTCTCAAAAATGCTGCACAGTAGAATTTTCTTGGCTTCATCACTTGACATCATTGACACAAAGAAGGTTAAGCATATGGGAAAATTAGACCTATCGTGAAAATCACCACAAAAGCCGATAATACGTTTGGCCAGGTAAATCGGCTGTCGAGACTGTTCGCTAGTTTTCGGCCTACTCCGTATTTCAGGCCGATGTCTAACCCTTCTTCGCCAATGTACCGTTACATTACTACTTTTGATCATATGGATTTAGAGATATTGTTAAGTCTAATTTACAGTGATTGCAAAGATAGATTAGAACTGAATAGAAACCTAAATGGTTGTTGGTGGTTTAATCAGAATACCATTTATAACGGTATTCTCAACAAACACATTATTATAAAACCAAACAATGACTTTCCAAAAGTAATTTCTACTTTCTTACAATCAGATGGAAACTCGCTTTTATAATACTTTCTTTGATGTTCATGATTATGAAATAAAGATTTTAAGTAGTTTTTTTATATAATCAAATAACTGCACATTTATTATTATGTCGTGAGCGGTGTCCAACTAGCTTAGAAACTTATGCCAGCTCTAAGATCGAAATTCAACTTCATAACTTATCGAATTTTGATCCTAAGCTACACCTGAATATCGAAAAACGTTAAATTGCAAAATAGCTTTTAATTTCGGGCCAGCTCTATGATCGAAATTTATAATATTCCAAAAGCCAACTTGATTTCGATCTCGTATTGAATGAACAGCCTGTTCCAAGATTGATATTGAAATGAAAAAGTCAAATATCGAGCAAGCAGTTAGTGTCGAGCCATCTCTAAAATCGTACTTCAAATTTTGAAAAGCTGATTTTCAGTATAATACTGAAACTGCGATCTGCTCGAGATTCAAAGATTAAAAATCGTGCGAGATCGGATATATCGAAGTTCAATTTGTTTGCCCTGCGTCCGTCCGTCCGTCCATCCGTACGAGGTTAACCAAATACCCCTTACTAGAATGACTTGATACTAATGCAGATGTAACCTGTGACCATTTTTCATCTTCAGACATAACCTGACCTCAGTTTGACCTTGACCTTGAACTTGACCTCGTTTTGGACTTAGGTTGCTTTGTATCGACAAGGATGCCACCGGGGGCATCAAGCGTTTATTGAACACAGCTCCTTGTTAAAAATCTAAATAGATTATTCTCGGCATTATATTTCAAGCATGCTCGAATTTTCAAAGCAATCGAATTTAAAACTGGTATTGAATGTGAAACTATCTTTTAAACAGCCAGCTTCCGGGAAAACCCAGTACTGGTGTCATATGAGAAGTCATGGTCGTGACCCCTTTCACGGATGCTCGAACCCACGACCCCTAGGTTGAGCGGCCGACACATTATTCACTGGACGACCGCTCCCCTCAAAATATTTGAATTTATTATTATTATTATTATTATTAAATTATTTGAGAGAAATTCAACATCATCCTTTCAAAATTTGAATTTTGATTTTCTACTTCTAACTTGCCCAAAATATGCCGCCTAAAATTTCAACGTTTCTTTTTTAAATTTTGAACTTCGATCCTCAAGCTGTTTAAAATTGACTATTGGCTGTAAACAAATCATATTATGGAGTGTCCACTAATTTATAAATCCGTATATGTGTGCTGTTTAGTACGGTGCCCCTAAAGTGACATGTTACACACTTTTTTCAAGTTAGGTAATGTGAGAATTTTTTTATTTCGTTTAAACGAAATGATTTCGTTTAAACGAAATAAGTTATTTCGTTTAAACGAAATGATTTCGTTTAAACGAAATAAAAAAAAGTCTCACATTACCTAATTGGAAAAAAATGTGTGTAACATGTCACTTTAGGGGCACCGTATTTTAGCGGGTGAGAAGATATCAGTGTTTACCGTTAAGGAGCTTAAATTCCGCAAGAATTGACGGAAACATACGAGAATGTTCGCGTCTTTCCGATAAGGAAAAAAAACCTATACTCATCTGCAAAATGCTTAAAAAAGACCATTTTCTTCTTCACCTACAAAACTGAAATTAGTATGAAACAATAGCTAACTGAATATAGATTACTAAGTCGTTTGCAAAGGTCTTTAAGCGCACATAAAAATCTATTTATTCTTTGTTAAACAGAGAAATTTCAGCAAATTATCCATATTTTACTATATTTCTAATTGTAGATAGACAGACATAAAGTATACTCAAAAAAGACCATTTTCTTTTAAATTCATTTTTAAAATAAAATATTCATAAGAAAGACAATGCATTGAATATTATCACATCGTTTGCAAAGCTAAAATACCTATAATACTTTTTCCATGATTTTAAATAAAGTAAAGGGCTCCTTCTTTTGCGCTATATAAAGTATTTTCACTCGTGTGAAAAATCGATGGGTCTAATTTTCCCATATGTGACAGACTGTTGTATTCTGTAATAAAGGTTTCACTAGGAGGCTTGCATATATATTCTTTATATAGGTTGAATTAACCACTTCTGCAGCAAACTCATGTCAAACATGGTTATAAGAAAAATGAAAGAACAAGGTATATTCTATAAACGTTAATGTAGTAATTAAACAATGTTAGACTAGTTTAAAGTTTTCTAAGAACAAATAAAATTAGAATTTTCAACATGCAGGCATTTACAAAAATAGTGTATCCTATTCACTACACTCCTTGGCCTTGATTCAAAAAGCATCTCTTTTTTTAATTAATTGTATTCCTAAGTTTGTTTCCTTTCAATTGAGAGAGATTGTAGTCACAAATACTTGATTACTTCTTTACTTTATCGATTTTAGTGAATTCAAATCATTTAAATGACTGTGAAATATTTTATCGAAATTATTAAAAGGACAAGTTTTGAATATAAGGGGAAAATAGTGACTTAGGTAAAAATATCTCAAAATGGTTTATGAACACAGCCCTAGTTATCTTTTGTTTCATTAAGAAACAATACACTGTATTTAACCAATTAACATACATGCCCCAACCGGTGGTTTGACCGGAAATCTAGCCAATATGACCATCCCATTCAGTGCAAGTACAAAACAAAAAATGTAAACACTTTACTGGTTATATAACAGCAAACTGGCGCAAAAATACTGTGATTAATCACAAGCTGTCTTGAATATTGCACACCTGATGTAAGACTATATTTTTCTGTCCGAGTAACAGTTACATTTTAAGTGTATTAAACTGAACAAGATACTAAAATACTATTACATTTGGAATTTTCACGACTTAACACGAGATCGATGCCTATCATGTTCACAAGATTAATCAACGATAGCTTACAACAAATTTTCTACTTTTATGTGTTTTTTTTTTTTGGTTTACTTTTAGATTTCAACAATATTTCAGCTATTTTCACAGACAGACAGTTTACCGAAACATCATTCCTGGGAAAGACCAGTGCTAGGCTCCCATTATCCGTCTATCAGAGATCTTATTGTACAGTTAAAAACCTTAAAAACGCTGAAATTCAATGTAGGATTTTTTTTTCGTGGCACAGCTCATTTTGGAAAACCTTATGAAAATAAATTTCTTTACACTTTTAAGACATTTAGTGCGAGTACAATACAAAAGTTGTAATAAGATATATACAGATTATATAACAGCAAACAAACAGAAAATTACCGTTACTAATTTTAGACATTCAGTGCAAGTACATTACAATTTCAGCTTTAGAGATGTTAATGTGCGGTAACGGATCTCTCTAAAGTAAATTGACGCGACCATCAGAAAATAGAAATAACGCCTGACCAACTTTGCTAAATAAATATGTACTTCTGTGAAGAAAATCAAGATACTGCCTGAAAATCAAATTCATCTTTTAAAAGATCTGTGCGAAACTTGCGACAGCGCCGCACGGCAAATTATGCACGGTCGTAGGATAATGCAATAAGTTCAAGCTTCCTTCCAATATGGCTGCTTCCAGTAAAATAACATGTGACTCAGCGTCTGTATTACTACTGGTTTTATATTTCAAAATACTTAGCTTTTTTACTTGTCTTAATATAAAATTCGGTGCTACTTTAAAGGCAGATCTCCTTGAAAGATCACCAGTGTCCCTTAGAATTCAAAGAAGTGGAGTTTTGCAATGACTGCAAATATTATATAAATATCTTATGGCAGAGTGTGCGACATTGATATTGTCAACCCGAGGGCAGAATGTCACCCGAGGCGAAAGCCGAGTGGTGACATTCTGTTTCGAGGGTTGACAATATAAATGTCACACACGCTGCCATATATTTATTTTATTATACCGAACAAAATTTAGTACACAAAAAAAGCTAAAAAATGTTTTTAATTAATCTAATTCAACAGTTTCATCTTTAGGTTACAACACACTAAATAGCTGTTCTTCTTTATTCTATATAAAATTGACATATTTCCAACGGCCGCAGCACACACCAGGACCCATTTTGAATGTCTGTAACTTACATTTTCTTGAAGAATATTGTCCGTGCTGAATAAAAATCAATAGAAAAATGGGGGTCGTGTTTGATGGAAGAAAAATATTTACAGTCAAACACACAAACTGCAAAAACAGCTAAAAATGAGACCCCAAATTGTAGTGGTGGTGTATGATCTAAGTTTCTATGAAAAATTCTGTCATTTTGTTGTTTTATAATGAAAATGCTACCTACACGTCAAGCATAGATCTGTCATGTGATTTCAGAAAAAAACAATTGCAAAAAAAAAAAAAAAAAAAAAAAAAAAGAAAATAGCTCCACAGGGCAAGAAAACTGAGGACTATTTGTATCCGCCATTATGCTACCATTTATTTTCGCGTCATTTTTCTATTTAGTGTCTGTATGCCTTTTAGCGCCACACCACGACCACCCCTTATTGCCTGTGTACACATTGAATATTGACGTCACAACTATATGTGTACAAGGGAGGCAATCATTTGACTAAACATTGTAGCAGTTAATTGCCCTTATATGACATTCAAAATATCAGCGCGGTCACATGACTTGGCAGTCACTTTCGCTTGGTCACGTGTCAGAAAGGTAATGCTTTTGGTAGTCAAAATATCTCTTTCTCATTATAAACAAAAGAGAGGTATAATAACTGTATTTACAGAGTTATTACAAATAATGATTATCCATAATTTCTAAATGCAAATAACGTTCAATTTGAAAGGAAGAATGAGACCAAATTTCGGTCAAGAAACACTGCTATGCTAGACTTCTGGTTTGGGAGGATGACAAACAACCATTAACATGAACATTTTTGTTTCAAATTCAAAACCAAAACGTTTTTAAAAAAAGTCATTGATCAGAGTTTTGCACAGAGAAAAACACTGAACACAAAAATTCTCGAAAATCCATGTTTAATTTATCAACCTGCTCTCAGTCTAGTGCTTTTTAAAGGTTTATATTTTTCATCTCTATAGGGTAGGGGTGGTTGTAGGAACTTTTTGAATGTTAATTCTCATTTGTATAGCAACCAATATTTTCCCAAGTGTAAAACACTGGTCAATGATTCCTAAGATTTATGGATGCAATATATACTTAAAGGAGAGAGAAAACAATATGTGCTTTTCAGATATTCCACGCCTGTTAATTTGGACCCCCTTTTTTTTTATAGTTTGATGTACTCAGACTACTGTACAGCAAGTAGATCTACATTGGAATCTGACATCAAAACAAAACCGTTTTAAGTTTTCGCACAAATGATTTTTGTGAAAATATTTGCAAAATTAATGTTAAATTCATAAAAAAGTATAACTGGTGAAATTAAAAAAAGTATTATATTCCGGTGGGGCTCAAACACCCGACCACTTGAATGTGAAGCGAGAACGCTCACCATCAAGCTTCAGTGGAACGGTGACGTCACTGTGTATAAGCATAATTATGTATATATACTAAATTTCAGCTTCGGCGGCGTACTTTGAAATTTATGTAAATATATCGGGCGCTAATTTCTTTTATTATCAAACACTCATTTACATTGTTATTCACAGTTCAAAAGAATAAAGTATTTAATAGGAGTCAACAGACGCTTGCATGTTACGGATGATTAAAGCGACCCGGCTATTCTTTTGAACTGTTAAAATATGGAACTTTTTTATTCCAACGGAGTTTCGAAATCACAGGAGTGATCAAAATTCGAATAATGAGTTTTCAAGTATAGATATTTATTGGAGGGGGAAATGTTTGCACTGGCCGGTATGTCTTCGACAACCATCCAAAAAGGTTTCTCGTGACATCTTCGCGGCCTTCACTGACCATTCGGGGCCTCAACGGTCGAGCGATTAAGGCCTTTGGCTCTAAATACTTTCACCGTAATGGGTTTCACATTGGACTTATAGATTTTTTTTCTGTGAGGAAACCATCAAGCTTGCTTACGGAATGTCGGAGTTGGTTCTACCATGGTGTTTGCCATTGACTTAAAAGGTGGCTGAATAGGTACCTGGGGTGTTCTCTATTTGCAAAAACAGGAAAAACGCCTTATGACCTTTTTGTATCGATGTGATTCTAAAGTAAAACGATAAAAGTTTAGGGTAGATTTCCCAGATGCACACAGTACCCAAATCAGAGCCAAAGAACCTTATCAAGTTATGTCGCAAATAGGCCCCCAACAAAGGAACTGTAGTGGGAAGATAAAGCAGACGAGTTGCTTCAAAAATCCAACAAGTGCATTTTGATAAAAATAGCAAAATTGGCTAAGGGTAGAGAAAGAAGTGGGGTGTTTGTTGAAGTAGAAAAACACGGATGAGTACATAACAAAATTAAATAATTACTTGTCCATTCGCGAGATCATTTTCATTTAACAGTAGATACATTAGGAATTTCTGATTCACTCTATATACATCCTGGACAATACATTTCAGATTGAGCATATTGTTTGAAGTTGTGGTTTCTGAACTTTGATTGTTTTTACATGTATTTTTCATTTTATCTTTGTAAACTTCAATTAATATTTATGTTTTATTTACATTTCCTTCCGTTTGACTAATATATGTCTTCAAACGTTTATGCAATCTAGCATTACAGTGAGTGTCTGCTACACTGGCGCCAGATCAGAAAGAAAATGCCTCTGTACATGTTATACCCTACCCCTAGGTATTCTATAAGAACCATGGTCGTGAACGGGAAAATATACTAACCCATTTCAATCGCGTATTTCATACCTAAAACACGCAGTTCAGTAAATGTGTACTATTGATGTTAAACAAGTGGTAATTTATCTTCCGTTGTGTACCGGTCACATTTCTTCAATACTTCTTATCTTAGAAAAACAACGTGTAGTTTATAGTTTTTTCAAAGGTGCACAAAAAACTTGTTTGAACTTCCCTGGTGAAGTTCCGGTGTCGCGTGAATATCACACGCGTGGTAATATTACCACGCGTGTGATAATTACGCGGCGGCGTGAGAATCACACGCTTCCGGGTATACTCGTGATAATCACACGGGCGGACTTAGTTTTAGACATACATACTAATATGATATATGTAATTATTCAGGAATGATTTCTGCATCAACTGGTATAACATAAATGGGTATTCAGGCGCGTATCAATTCGGGGATGTGCATCAAAGCCACATACTTTGAAAAAAATGGGATTTTTTTTTCAATGGGATTTTTTTTTTCATATATATAATTCTGTCTTTCTTTTCAGAATAGTTTTAATTTTTACTATATATCTTATTTAAATTGGAATGATATGAATATTAAAAATCCTGGGGCGGGTAGTGATGGGGAAAACACGTGCGTGCAAACTAAAAGATGTTAATATTTTGATTAAATTTCTATTCAAGGGAAAAAATATTCTGTATAATTAGAAACATACAATTTATGCTCTCCGTTTTTTTTATCCATATTCGAAAATCAAACATACATATGCTAGTGTACTGCATTAAAACGAAATGTTTTATGATGAGCTGATACGTCTTTATAGAAACCAGGGGCGGCTTATAATTGAAGCCTTTTTGATTGAGAGATATGCAGTTTAGCGTAACTATGTTATAATCATACGGATGTTGTTAGTTTTAGACATATTTACCGAAATCACACATAAGATAATCAGGAATGATACGTGTCTTAATTTACTTGAAATATTCAAATATTCAGGTGCGTAGCAATTCTGTGTGTGCATCAAAGCCACGCAGTTTAAAGGGGAAAAAAGATGTGTTTTTTTTTAAGAAAGAAAAAAAACAAGATCCAGACCTTCTCAGAATAGTTTTTAATACATTTCCGTATATTTATTTTTAAACCGATTATTGTGAACTTTAAAAATCCAGGGGCGGCTAGTGATGAGTAAATACACGTTAGATTCATACGATTAATGGATATGATTTTATAACTCCGCGGGCGGCGTAATTGTAGGTATATATGATATACCTATATAATGCATAAAATATTTCAGAATGACTTCTGCATCTATTCTCAAAACTTTATTTTCTTGTGCGTAGCATGAGGCCATCATACAGGCACATACTAAAATGTAATAACATTTTGATGAAAATGAATTTATTTTTATTTAAATAAAATAATTATTCTTTATAAACTGTTTGAGTAATTATCTTCGTGGCAACACAACATCCTATGAAATAAATTTCCAAGTAATATTTCTGTGTAGTGCATTAAAATCAAATGTTAAACGACGAGTTGCTACATTAAAAAGGCAGGGCAGGGCTGGAGCCCTTTACTGGCTTATTTTATTTATTTATTTATTTATTTATTTTTGAATATTCAGGTGCGTAGCAACTCAGGTGTGAGCATCAAAGAAACATATTTTGCCAAAAAAAAGTGGGAAAAGTAATAAGGTATTTCATATTGTCTTACAAGGTATCTTGTGATAATTAAGTGCCGGCGTGAGAATCACACGGTTTTGGGGTATAGCCATGATAATCACACGGGCGGTCTTAGTTTCAGACATATATACCTATATGATACATAAAAATGTTCAGGAATGATTTCTGCATCAACGGGTATTAATTAATTGTGTATTCAGGCGCGTATCAAATCAGGGGTGTGCATCAAACCACATACTTTGAAAAAAAATGGAATTTTTTCATACATATAACTCTGTCTTTCTTTTTAGAATAGTTTCATTTTTTTTCTATATAATTTATTTAAATTTGCCTGATATGAATATTAAAACTCCAGTGGCGGGCAATAATGGGGAAAACACGTGCGTGCATACTAAAATATCATAATATTTTGATTAAATTTCTATTTAAGGGAAACAACTATTCTGTATAAGCTGACTAATTATGTGCGTGGAAACATAGCATTGTATGCTCTCCTTTTTTGGAAGATATAAAGAATTCTATCTTTATTCGAAATCAATTTTTTATATGTTTCTGTGCTGCATTAAAACGAAATGTTTTATGATAAGCTGGTACGTCTGTATAGAAACCAGAGGCGGCTTATTTATTGAAGCCTTTTTAATAAGAAGTATGAAATGCAGCGTATGTTATAATCATACGGGTGTTGTTAGTTTTTTTTACATATTTACCGAAATCACACATAAGATTTTCAGGAATGATACGTTTCTTAACTGGCTTGAAATATTCAAATATTCAGGTGCGTAGCCACTCGGTGTGTGCATCAGTGCATAAAGGGAAAAAAGATGTTTGCTGGATTTTATTAGAAATAAAAGAAGCGTTCAGTTGCATCTTTTTTAAATAAGAAGGAATATGGACAGAAGGAATAATATACAGGCACGACAGATGAACAGAATGTTTGGCTGGAGACCTTTCTAATGACACGGTGTGTTAAGTGAACTGACTTATAATTAGAAAACTTCATTAGTTGCAGATATTTCTGATTATAGTATAAGAAATCTGATTTAGGAATGTATAATTCCCTTGTGTGGTCTAAGTACTGTTTCTTTACTTTATGATACATTCCAGCAATACAGGGAAATCATTGTTCAAAATACGCAAAAATCATTATTTATAAAAGCTATAAATGCATTTTCTTTTATTTTCAATGAAAAATCCAGCAATGATGAGATCACTTTGTTTAGCCCTAATTATACCCTATAATCAGGCTTTCTAAACTCGTTATAAAGGTGATAACTGGTTTGCTATAAAGGTGAGAAATACCACCTGCAATTTACTTACTGTACAGTAGCTATACAGTAGTTTATTATGACAAAAAATGCAAGCCTATCAATGGCCCAGTCAAGATGCTGTTTCTGAGAGTTTTGAACCAGTTCGTGCACCTTAGTCTTGTATATTAACATTTACCCCAATACGCAGACCTTATCGTCCCCATAGGCCACATACCTGGCATACCAGAACCAGTGTCTTTAAAATCAAATCTTTAATCGACGAGTAGATTCCTTGAAAAAAAAATTGGCAGGGGCGGTTACTAGGCATTTTTTGCGGATCGGCGTGTGGCCGTTAATATTCAGGTGCGTAGCAACTCCGATGTGAGCGTCAAAGCAACATAGTTTGAAAAAAGTGTGGGAATAGTAATAAAGTATTTTGAAAAAAAAATATGGGAAAAGTAATACAGTACTTCATATTAAAAGCTGTCTTAAAAGGTTTCCGTATAGACAGGCCTATTGTGATAATTACGCGGCGGCGTGAGAATCACACGGTTTCGGGTATAGCCGTGATAATCACACGGTCGGTCTTAGTTTTAGACATTAATACCAATATGATACATAAAATTATTCAGGAATGATAGGTGCTTCAACGGGTATAAATAATTTGGTATTCAGGTGCGTATCAATTCGGCGGTGTGCAACAAAGCCACATACCTTAAAAAAAAAATTAAAAAATTTTCATAAAAATAACTCTTGTCTTTCTTTCTTTTTAGAATAGTTTCAATTTTCCAATTTCTTTCGAAATACTTTATTGAAATTGAACTGATATGAATATTAAGAATCCAGGGGCGGCAATGGTGGGGAAAACACATGCGCGCATACTTAAATATAATAATATTCGGATTAAATTTTTATTCAAGGGAAACAGTTATTCTGTATAAGCTGATTATCTATTTGCGTGGAAACATCATTTTGTGCTTGAAGCCATAATGTACACATACGTACCCGTCACATAATATTAATACTCAGAAATGAATTCTAAATCCATTAATGTAAGACATTTTGTTTTTCAGGATCGTAGTAACTAGTTATAGCTTAAATGCAGATTGGATTTTTTTTAAAACGTGACCGTTATAATCACACAGGCGGAGTGATGAACATAAGAGATATTTAGAAACACCATTTGGGTATCCAGGCGCGTAGCAACACAGATGTGTACCTTGACAATTTTGAAAGTTGAATCAGGGTATGATCGTTATAATCACAAGAGTGTCAATATGGGATATATATGGCTGTGTGGTGTAAATGAATATTGAAAAAAAAGGTTCTGCAACTTTAGTATAAATTATTTGGTTGTTCAGGTGCGTAGCAACGTAAAGTTGCACATTAAATGTCACATTTTGAAGAAAATGTGTATGTGATAAAGTTACAAGTTGTTCCTAGCAACATACGCTCTATCTGTATTTTGCATATTGCTCATATTGCACTTTGAAGACAATGTCCGATTTCTTGGGTGAAACGATTCTATATAATAGCTAATTATGATGAAACGTTTATAATGGTGAACCATACGAAAATAATGAATGATAACTTTTTATTTTTTGTTACAATCACTTTGCTTACATATCTAAATAAATAGGCTATTTCATAGATAGATTTTTGCATCTACTGGAATACATTATTTTGACGCAGATCAACATAGGGGTGTGGCTTGAAGCAGCAAAGTGGCAATAAAACGTCAGGGTATGGCAATTATGTTCACACCTGTAGTGTGAATTCTAGATATATAGACCTATATGTATTAATACATATTCAAATAGGGCGTATGCGTTTGGGGTATTGACGCGTGCAGGACATTGTATCTAAGGAAAGCTCATTCTTGAGGGAAGTGAAGTGCAATTAGGCAAACACATGTATCTGAAATGTTGACCTGGAGTCGGTCAAACTATAAAATCACTTTACCATGTTAAAGTAAAACGCTCAAACAAAAGTAAAATCTTGCTACACAAATAATATTTATTAGTAACTTCAGAACTATGCCTCAACAAAAACGTTAAACAATTCCTGAATGTATAAATATATCTAGACTCTACACAATGTAAACATAAAATGACCTAAACACTTTTGCATTTATCTAGTATTCTGGATGAATAAGTTGCCAAACTATACATAAATTTACTTGGAACATCACATAACACTAAGACCAGGCAAAGGTAAGCCAGCAGTTTGAATTAGATTCATATATAAGTTGTCCCAGAACAACAATGTAACTTTTTGACATTAAACAGGAGCAAGTTAGAAGTGTAACTCTGAGTAATCAAACAAACGTTAATAGGTTATACACTACCAATAGAGATTAAAAAAATCCTGAAGTGCACAGACAGGGTTGTGTAACAGAAGTTATAGTGTGATACTTAATACAATATATACTTTTGAAAAAAAAAGCAATTACATAATTGACAAAGAACTTATATTTTCTTTCTACTGGTGACTTACTTTACAACATGTTGACATTATGAGTACTGATGATTCATAAATCAGAAACAAATTTAATAAAGTGAAGTTGCTTAGTGTGTATTTGACTGTCACAGTGTGTACATTTAAGCTAAAACAAACTAAGTAAGATAAACCAAATATAACAAGAATCATAATAGTTTCAAGTTAATACAAAACAACTAGATGTATATCCTTAGAACACAGATTCACTGTTAAGGTTTTTGATTCTATTTTACAATATATGCCACACACACTCTGGCCTAGCCAAATGAAATACCAGGTGCACAAGTTCACATGCCATGCAACAGTCCTCTAATGTTTTATGACTCTAGGTAAAGTACAATAAAAACTTAATGTCCCTTATATTTTTTTACGATGTCAAGTGCTATAGCTGTGGTGCCACAGAATTATCCAAAGAAAACACTTAGGTGCACATACTCACAAGATAAAAAATATTTCCTATATTGTTTCATGCCCTTGTGTGATTTTCTTCATATATGCAACACAAACTTTTAAGTAATTTATGTATATTTTTGCATAGGTCAAGGGCCATTACTCTAGTTTGACTGAGTGAAATCCCCTACAGTACACCCAGATTGGAGATACTGTATCATGAACCTCTTCAATAGGCAATGGAAATACTACATTTTCATCTGCATAGACAAAGAACTGCATAAATCAACAACTAAGAAACATGCATTAAAAATGTGAAAGATATTTCTATTGGAACATTCTCTTTTGTAATTTACAAACATGGTTTTGGCAAACTTCATGATGAAGGCAACTGATGTAAAAACATGTCCAGGTTGATAGCAGAAATTAATCCTAAGTGTTCCATCACCAATAATACTGGAATGAATCTTCTATAAATTCTAAAACTTGCAGTGTCCTTTTTAAACATTTCACGTAATATAATAAATTATCTCTGTAAACCCATTAATATTGTTAGAAATTTGAGCAGTAACAGAAGTCAACAATATTGTGCTTCACATATCACACAGAAGTACTCCTCAAGCATAAGTTTCCTGTCAACATTGCCACAGACCCTGTGCCACCATCTATGACATATATCACATTGTATCCAGTTTGATGGCCCTCTCGGTTTCCGGCAAAACAGGCCATCACATTCAGTTGTACCACATGGGACACCTTCTCCTATCAGACGGTTCCTGACATATTCCCTGAAGTTATCAGCATGAACCTGTCGCATCACTAGTGGATCTTTCCCATTTACCACACATTCAGCGTTCTGAAAAGAGACATCACATTATCAAAAATCATTGTCATAAAGGTATAACAACTGTAAATACATGAAATAAATAACCTGACTGAATTATTACACTAAAATGCACTCAATTCCACAGGTCTGTTTACTGGGGACAATGTTTTCTGCTTGGATTTGTTAACAGTGTTTTACAACTGTCTACATATCTCAATACAATAAACTGCTATACTGGTATCATATTAGAATGAATAAAAAAAACCCAGACATGAAACAATATGCTAATATTCACACAAGAAAAACAGCAACTTATGTATTCAAGTACTGCTTTGTTAATTTCTTGACATATAATTTTCAAACTTATGTTTGGCCAATGACAATAATAAATTTCTAAGTCCAAAAGAGTGCATAATTTGCCCAAAATACATGTCAGAGTTATGGGACTTGACCCAGTGAGGTTGGTAATTGTTCTAGAAAAAGAAAAAATAAGTTTTAAATCTGTATGTACTTGCATGCAAAACTTTAACCAAGATGTCCAAAGGGGGCATAATTTGGCCAAAATGCAGGTAAGAGTTATGGGACTTGATGCTATCAACTTGTTTTATAACCACAAAGACACATTTGAAGTTTCAATTTAATATCTGCATCAGTTTTGGCTATAGTAACTTGCCTGTAAAACTTTAACCAGAACTTTCTAATCCAAATGGGGCATAATTTGCTCAAAATATATGTCAGAGTTATGGAACTTGACCCACTGAGGTTGTTAATTGACCTAGAAAAAGAAAAAGTAAGTTTCAAAGCTATATGACCTTTAATGATAGCAGAGCTCAAGCTCCAGATAAGCTTTTGATGCAATTTGGTATTTACCCATTTCTTTTTGTCTGAATTGGGTATTGGAAATCTGAATTGGTTAAAAATAATTCATTTCTGAGCATTTTCAGAAGTATTTGCTAAAACCATGCAATTGGGTACTTCACCAATCCCGCACAAACAATTGAGTATTTTTTTTTTAACAGTTAACATGGTATATATATCATTAACCAGCATGACTAAGTATATAAAAATGTACTTGTAATGAACTGATGAAATTTGATTAATTAATACAGCATCACCTTTCTTAAATTGCTTTTTACATGCCTGGAATTAATGCAAACATGTTTATTTTAATTCACAGTACCAAAGATATATTTTGTCCCATCATTTAATGTACTCTGAGATACTTTTGTTTCATACTGTTGTTCTTTTTTTCCACTTTTAATGCAGTCACAAAGAGATAACTATCATTGTCTCAGGGGTGATCGCAGAAGCACGTGAGATGAAAATATTTTATCACACTGACTATATAATATTATATTGAACACTGACCAGTGATGATATGCATTTACCACAAATGAAGCGATAGCCGTGCATGTGGCTTACATTACGTAATACCACAGCCGACACATTCTATACAGTTTGTTTTTGTACAAAAATCTCAGACAGATACGTCAAGTTACCCTTAAAGCTAGTCTATTAAATTTAGTGTACAATAAATTCCCAATTGTAGTTTTATTGTAGAATAGTCCAACTAATTGTATGTGAGCCACGATATTGTGATAATTTTTGCATCTATAGGTCAATATCTTTCCTCCATGTACCACATAGAAAGTACTTTTCCTGTGTTGAGCCTTCCATGACGAAATTTAAATCGCAATCCAACTATTAAAAAACAAAAATATTAGTGAAATTTTATGATACCTGGAAAGAATATCCATTTTTTCCTTCCATTCAACTGATGTTTATATGAATATACGGCAAAACACGAATTTGGCACTGTTTCAAATAACACACCCTTCAGTTTACACAAATTTAACATGGCTCCAATTCATGTCCTGTGATCGATAACGACCAACAGCACTGTCAGCGTGTACTGAGTGTAATGGCGGACGTGTAAATACAGCGAGGTAGCCAAACTGAGACACATAGTGTTTACGCTTTATTAACATGTTTTACTGTTATGTTTAAACCATAAAATTATTCAGTTTTATTTTGTTTTACGATTTTATCCTGTAAATATATTGCCTGATCGTGTTTTAAATTAACCTAAATGTAATTTCACCACAGAAAAGGTCGTTACTGGTTTTGACATAAAGAGAGGGATTATGACCTATCACGAAAATACCTCAGAATCACTTTTGATGTCAAATTATTCGGACTAATATCATAGAATAACAAGTACGTGTTTTCAGTTCTTGAAGGCCTATGCCCGAGTGCATAAGAACAAAAACCTCGCATTATTCTACGACAAATCATACTTGGGGAACTTGTTATTTTGATCCTGCCTTTCTGGCAAGACTATGTATGAACAGTTCATTAATTTGTTTGAAAGAAAGGAGATTTCTGAATAAATGACCACTGCTATGCATAGATTTTACATCTAAAGTTTCATGGATATGTGTCATTGTTCATAATTAACATAAAAATATTTATCATGACATCAGTTTTACTTTAAGTCTTATGCTGATAATATAAAATCATCACATTCTATAGATACAGTAGAGTTCGACTGCATGATATCTGCTGAACGTACTTCTCGTTTTAAAAGTTTTGCAAGTTTTGCATTATGAGTTTGAGACATTAAAAACATCTCCTCCATATATAAGAAGGTTAATTTTGAATGCCATTCATGTACAAACAGGCTAGCACTCACGAACAATTTCAGGTCCAAAGTCGTCGCCATTTTGAACATCATCCAGCGGCGTGAGTAATATTCAAAACGTGTAAACCGCTTTAAATGCCTAGGTATGACTACACCAATAATCAATTAAAGTAACTTGATCTATGTTACAAGTTATAAGGCGCCAAAAAGTTTGAGAAAAATATTTGTAAGACTGTGAACAGGTTTTAAAATCCATCCCACACAATCGCTATAATTTTCGGCCATTTTGACAGAATTTTTGACAGAATCGGTCATTTTCTAATCATATGAATGACATTAATTGGCTTTGTTATAAAAGAACAACTGGACGAGAAATGATATTTGGGATCTGGTACAAGTTTTAATGTAAATAAATCAACGGAAAATGCAACTTTTGACTATTGACAAGTTTTTTAGTAAGTGCCATAAATGTCGTCAAATTTGGCAAATTCGTGCACATTGACATGGTCATACTCAATTATCCTTGGGCTGACAATATCATCGGATACAAGTATTTAAAAGACATATCTATGAATGAAATATATGCAAATTTTCACCAAAAAATAATTACAAATAAGCATGTGGGCAAGTTTTGAAAAACATATATAAACCGTGGACCTGGTCACGACCGTGTGATAATCACGCTACACCGGTCTAGATTACAGACACACTCTGATTGGCTGATGTGAAAATGTATGTCAGTCGTCATTTTACTACACGTGTATGCTAAAATGTTTATATGCAGCATAAATGTGCAAAATGAATTAAATAAACAGAATAGATGTATACCAATGTATGATTTCAAATTCAAAATCATATACAAGATAAGTTTCATTCATCATTTCGAGTCTTATCGTAAAACTGCGAATATATTGCATTCTGTTTTTGTTTGTTTACATTTCGCTTAACATGTGCACACTGCCGTGACCTCTAGACCGGATGTTCATTAGGGGAGTTCACGCAAGTTTTTTCTGTAACGTTGACTATAGCATAAAATATATGGAGCATATCTGCAATATGGAATATTGAGACAATGCGACTGGTGCACGATGGAAGATAAATTATCGCTTGTTTAATATCAATAGTACACATTTACTGAACTGCGTGTTTTAGGTATGAAATACGCGATTGAAATGGGTTAGTATATTTTCCCGTTCATGACCATGGTTCTTATAGAATACCTAGGGGTAGGGTATAGGCATTTTCTTTCTGATCTGGCACCAGTGGTCTGCTACATTAAGTTGTTTCTTATTGCGAATAGTTGTTTAGATGTTTATCAATATTTCAGAAATAGAAATATTAGCTCGAGATTTTTTAAAAATAAAAAAGAAACTGTTCTGAATCTGATTTTAAAGTTGTTTTTTTTTTCAATATACATGAAATGTAGCCAATTTTGTCAAAACGTATTATAAAATACTGTAAATGCAGTAAATAAATCAATTCTGAAAAAAAATCACTTCCTGGGTTACATGACTGACCAATCAGAAAGGACAAACATTACCTTACTTCCGCGTATACTCTTACCTTATTACTAGTTAGTTCCCCGTACCTTTCTGAATTGGTGGTCTTTGACCAAAACGACGCTCCGTCTAGTTGTGGTCTTTTTGTCTTCCGCAGTGACATGCGTACATCAGTTCGATGATAATGGCAATTTGACTATTTCATCATAAAATGCACAAATATTAAAAAAGATTTACCTTTTGTGACCAAAATTATCAACTCTATCATAAAAACTAATGTGTGCATGTTATTTTGGAAGCCGAAAAGACGATGTCTAGCGTGGCGACGCTTGACAGGTCGAGGTTCGACGGAGCGACGTTTGTCGGGATGACGATCTGCAGGCAGATCTTTGGCGGGGACACTCCCGGCGGAATGTCATTAGCAGGGAGACATTTTGCCGCGCGATTTTCGGCATGCGGCCATAATGAGTTTGGCAGAGCGGCGTTCTGTATTCAGAATGGTGGCTAATCTGTGCCTTTTCGTTTTGTCATTCTGTCGCAGCGAAACAACGTCGGCGCCACATCTGCCAAACGTCGTCCCGCAAAAGTTTGTTATGGCGCCGAAAATAGTATGTACATTTGTTGTAAAAACTTTGTCATCATTTTAATCATTGTTTCATTTACCGCATAATTATTTAAAAATCCATTTCAACAAATAGACAAACTTATGATGCTTAACTGATGTGTTTATTTCTGAAATACGGCATATTTTACTGACTATTTTAATCAATAACAAAATTATGATATACGCTAGAATAATGTATTTTTTCACGGAAAGCAATGTACATAATGTCTGATAACTGTTTGAACTACGGTGAAATCATACATTGAAGTTTAGCGCATTTCGGACTATCTGAGGTTGTTATTTTGCATTCAGGACCATTGGAAGTGTTAAAGAGATTAGTCCATTCTTGACAACCGGAAATTTCTATATCGTGTATAATTGCGGATTGTCGGAAGTGTATGAAGCAGTCCTGAATATATCTTCAAGTAGTTCTTGAAAATTTCGAGAATTTTAAGAAATTCATTACAGGTCTGCACCAATAACTGACAAAGTGAAAGAAAGGAACGGTTCACTCATTCAAATACTAGATCCGACACAAAACCCTGCGTTTCAAAACAAGTGAAATGAGCCGCGCCATGAGAAAACCAACATAGTGGGTTTGCGACCAGCTTGGATCCAGACCAGCCTGCGCATACGCGCAGTCTGGCCAGGATCCATGCTGTTCGCTTTCAAAGCCTATTGCAATTAGAGAAACCTTTAGCGAACAGCATGGATCCTGACCAGACTGCGCGGATGCGCAGGCTGGTCTGGATCCATGCTGGTCGCAAACCCGCTATGTTGGTTTTCTCATGCACGGCTCAAATGATGTTTATCATTCTCAGTCCAACTGACAGGAATGCAAACTTTTTGTTTTTACACCCGAGATAGTTGTGTAAATGAATATCAACCACATTTCTTCGTCTGTTGTATGCATATTTAACAGAATTGCTAACAGAGTATGTTTCTAGTAGACAAGGTTCGGGATCGTCAAAAAATTCTGAATGTCGTTATGTTGTTCCATACAACAAGTATGGAAACCATTTCATGATAGACGTTTCTGTAGTATTAGTCCAAAACTGTGGAATGAACTGCCGTTACAACTACGCAAATGTAAATCAAATGATATATTAATTTTAAAGAAAATATATCTTAAGGCACTGTATTTCAGAGACTTCATGGCATTGTTTCTTTTTTCATAATTGTTTTATATGCGATAACAGCAGGTGATAGGTTTTAAATGTTTGTAAGTTTTTACATTTCAACACGTATATTTTCAAGGTTTGTTAGATTAAATGTACTTGCTGGTAAAGGTTCTATGGGTAGGGTAGTTGGTGGTATTTCTTTTTTTTTGTAAATAATAAGTGACGGCAAGAATAATCAGAGTGTTTGAACCTTTATATGCAGCCCGTCTGGGCGTACCATGTAAGGCTGCACTGGTATTCGTCAATAGGGGTAAAACGGCCTCAGGGGGCAGGGGGTGGTCATGAATGTTTGTTTAAATAAAGTTATCATCATCATCATCATCATTATTATTATTATTGTTATTATTTCATATTATTATTGTTATTATTATTGTCATGTACAACGGCATGAATTATGTCGCATAAATTGAGATTTGTCCAGATATTGATATAAATGAACTAGTTTGGTCAGATTTTGGTAAAAAATGAGCATTTCATTGAAATTTCGCTGCAAAAATTGATAAAAACCCAAAAAATCACATTTTCACTGTGTTGGGTGTATTTTTTTTAAAAATGCACATTTACACTCTAAATTTTGCCCATCTATACCTTTCAGAGGGGACATTTGGTATATTTCAAAGTGTAAGTGTGTAATTTGCTTGCAAATTATGGTAAAAATGTATGAAATAGGGCAAAAACCAGCTCTGGCTAGAAGAACTGGTTAAAAATTATGTCGCGACATCAATTTTGAAGGAAAATTGGCGCAGGGACCCGCATTACTGAAAATGCCATAAAACCTGGAAAACTGATTTAATCAAGCTGAAACTTGGTATTTTTCATGCAGATGTGTTACTGGTACTATACAAATGAAATTGAGACTATTACAGAGAAACAGTTCTTTTTATATAAGAAAATGTGGGCAAAAATTGTGATTTGTACAGATATTGATATAAATGAACTAGTTTTGTCAGATTTTGGTAAAAAATGAGCATTTCATTGAAATTTCGCTGCAAAAATTGATAAAAACCCAAAAAATCACATTTTAACTGTGTTGGGTGTATTTTTTTTTAAAAAAAATGCACATTTACACTCTAAATTTTGCCCATCTATTATATCTTTCAGAGGGGACATTTGGTATATTTCAAAGTGTAAGGGTGTAATTTGCTTGCAAATTATGGTAAAAATGTATGAAATAAGGCAAAAACCAGCTCTGGCTAGAAGAACTGGTTAAAAATTATGTCGCGACATCAATTTTGAAGGAAAATTGGCGCAGGGACCCGCATTACTGAAAATGCCATAAAACCTGGAAAACTGATTTAATCAAGCTGAAACTTGGTATTTTTCATGCAGATGTGTTACTGGTACTATACAAATGAAATTGAGACTATTACAGAAAAACAGTTTTTCTTATATAAGAAAATGTGGCCAAAAATTGAGATTTGTCCAGATATTTGATATAAATGAACTAGTTTGGTCAGATTTTGGTAAAAAATGAGCATTTCATTGAAAGTTTGCTGCAAAAATTGATAAAAACCCAAAAAATTACATTTTCACTGTGTTGGTTGTATTTTTTTTAAAAAATGCACATTTACACTCTAAATTTTGCCCATCTATACCTTTCAGAGGGGACATTTGGTATATTTCAAAGTGTAAGTGTGTAATTTGCTTGCAAATTATGGTAAAAATGTGGCAAAAGCCAGCTCTGGCTAGAAGAACTGGTTAAAAATTATGTCGCGACATCAATTTTGAAGGAAAATTGGCGCAGGGACCCGCATTACTGAAAATGCCATAAAACCTGGAAAACTGATTTAATCAAGCTGAAACTTGGTATTTTTCATGCAGATGTGTTACTGGTACTATACAAATGAAATTGAGACTATTACAGAAAAACAGTTTTTCTTATAGGCCTGACTATACTAAAGGAACCAGCGTGGGAGCCATCTGGTCTAGTCGCGTAATGGCTGCCAGGTATTTGAACACTAATTTTTCACAGGGCATGGCAACAGAGATCTAAATTGAGGCTAGTTTCTGTTTAAATTTCATTATGGATGTATTTTTGACATTTTGGTAGGAAAAATGGGAGAGCAGGTTGTATTTGGTGAAGTCAAGCTCAATTTTAGTATGAGTAGTACTTCCAGGTCACAGCAGTGTGATTTTGATGTCAGTTTACAGTAAGCAAATGTGACCAGAGAAATCTCTCTTAGAAGATACATGACCCCTACTTTTCTCTTCATTTTATATCAGTTTTATCATAACTCTTTAAAATGGGGTAAGGATTTGTTCTCTGAAATGGGTCTAGCTATGTTTGGTAGCTCTTTGAAAAAGGTCAGTTTTATATAGAATATATAGGGAAAACTATTTAGGCTATTGTGACCTAATCGATGTAGCTCACTGCAGAGTTGGTGCGGTCTTCTGCGCATGCCCGGAAGTAATTATCTAATGTCGCGTACGGCAAAAATTCGCAAATTATTGTATGTTCGCATGCATTTAATGTACAAAATGTATAATATACTGACTAAAGGTTAGGGTAAGTATCACCATGGTTACAAAATATATACATTTAAAGTACTTTTAGTTCAAATTGCTTCAGTCCGACATATACAGGAGTGTGTTATTTATACCAGCGCTCAAACTCTGCATATAGTCACAGCTGTTTCTAATCACATACCGTACCCGTACCGTACATTCGTAAACTAAAGGTTTTGTTAAAAATAAGGATGAAACTTTTATCGTTCTATGCCATCAAAATGCTTCAGAAACACCTTAAAATCCGCTTATTAAGAAATCTGCCGTTTGATAATTTTATATATATATTTCTAGGTCATTTGCTCAAACACTGAAAGAGTATTTCGTACCAACCTGCGTTGTATAAATGCCCGCCACACCCAACCTCGTTGTTATTTGATTTAAGCGAAATCTAATATGGTGACCTATCAATTTTCTTTTTGTTTTAGATTAGGTATGTGCAGAGTTTGATTAAATTCTATTATGTGAAACTCGATAAAATAGCAGAAGTACCAACTTAAAACTGACAAAAATATGCAAAAATAGCCCTTGGTCTGCTGAACAAGTATTCCTTTCTCTACAAAATCATGTTCTTTTGATTTCTCTGAGCATGTTTCAAATAGATATATTGTTTTCCGTTATAAAAATGCTTAGATAATCAAATTCATGCTGATTATTGTACTTTACTAAAATATATTTTAGGATTACAGAAATTTTGAAAAATGTTTAAAATAGCACCATATCTAGGGCAAACTAAATTGAACCAAAGCTGGTGACCTAGTATTTTTATTTCATTGTTCAATACATCATAACATGATCTTTTAATTAATACAAAACATTTCATCAAAATCTATTATTGAGAAAAAAATTACGAAACTGTAGCGAGCGTCCTTAAGTATCAAATAACAAGTTTTGACGGATATATTTATCAATTCTCAATTGGACAGATAATAAGTTAATATATTCTTATCTGAAAAATTATCAAAAGATTTTTCAAAAGTCATCTGAATTATGCAAGGGAGAAAAATGTCCTGTTCCCCATTTTCACACATTATAGTTATATCTTTACTGACTAATTAAGGTTTACGGCACTTGTTACTATATCTTACACAACGCAATTTAGATAAAGGTATTGATTTTATTCATAGTGGTGTTGATTCGATTAATTAACTTTAAGATGACAACATACCTATCTTGGTGTAGAAATATTTTGATAAAGACTGCCCACAGAATCAAACGAGGACTGTGAACATACGTGTGAATGCAGACACCTCAGCATTCTATTTACATGAACTTTAAAGGAGCTGTGATTTATCAAATGAAAACTTTCTTCTTAGTTTGAGCACATCACAAAGGGATAGATGCAAATGTAGAACATTTTGCAGTCACTGTGCCATATGCACGGATCAATGTGTACCATACATATATGTGTTGAAAAATCATGTCTGGAACATAAAGAACGAAATGTTTCTGTCTCATATGTATTTATTGTAGCATCCTACATCATTACAAATCAGTGGCAGCTTTATTTTGCCCCAAAAGTAACTTAAAGAAAAGAAAAGAAAACAACACACGCACGCACAAACGCACACACAAACAACAACAAAAAACGAGCACTAGAGAAATATGCAGAACATTAAGAATAGTAATTTGTGATTGCTTTCACCTCCGCTTGTTGCTACGCAAAGATTTGCGATAAAGTGCCCGGCTATCCGACTTGGCCAATCTGTAATATCATCAATTTATTCTTTACCACTGACGGTGTAGCCGCTGTTACTTGAAATTACATGACTTAATATACTTATAATATCATACATCAGTAATATTTTACTAATGTAAAAGTTTTAAAAGTGTCAATGAAATAGTTAAATTAACGTATTTTTATTGACGGTGCCAGGTTTCCTACTAACAAATTTTTCAGAAACAACGATGTCAAATAGTTCAATTCTCATTTCTTCAACCTTTAAATGTAACTTTTTGTTAAAAACTGCTAGCATTTTTAAAACCTCCATCTGACATTCTTTAAACCATATAATGTATAACATTGGAATTGTCAAACAATTTGTTATTGAAACACTTTCAACGAATATTCTGAGTTTATGAAATGAGAGACCATAGAATCGAACGGCAATAATGATTGTGCCGTAGGCAGCGGCTGTTAAAAGCATCCAAATCAAGTTTGTAAGCACAAATCCAGTAGATTTGTAGTATCTCCGTAAAGCATCTTTTGACGACAACGATATGCGACTGTTATGATACATTTTAGACTGTACCAGTCTCAAAATCTTCCAGTTACAAACGGATGAAGTTAATGCTAAAATTATTAATAAAATTGCGAAATATATTGTCACAATATCTCTGCAGGAATCTGCTTGTTTTAAAGCGCTCATCGACCTCAGCTTTATGTAGCAAATGCCAAATCGAACACACGCAAATAAACAGATGTAGAAAGCCCATGTCAAAAGTATCAACACTCGAGTCCGTTTCTTGGTAGCTATGTTAAGATAGCGCATTGGATAATAAAATAACAGGAATCGCTCTATTGACATCAGCAAAACGCAGTGCAGAGAGAGATGGCAAGAAACGTCGCCGACTACTTGGAATGCTAAGTTCGTTGTTGGATCCCAGATGAATTTGCGAACCGATGCAAAAATGAGGAAATTCATGTCGAAAGACAAAATCCCAGTACAAAGAAGCTTCGGTGCATATGGAATTTTCTTTGTTCTTCGCAGTACAATCATTGCTATGATATTTACTGTTATTACAAACGTACTGGCAAATAACCATCCAAGTTTAGCTTCAATTGAAAAGTTATCGAAGTCTGTGTAAAATCCGTGTGTGGCATTATTTTCCATTTGTCCAAAGTCACTATTGCGTGGTACTTTCCAATCGATGATATTTCTACCACTATCATAGTGTTACGTGTTTTGTTAACTAAGTCGAATAACTGGTTACTAGTAAATTAATAGAATAATAAAACCGTGCATATTTTTACGCCCGAAGCATGAATAAATCCATTATGCCCGGTTTAAGCATAAAGTCTCAAACCTAGCTATGACGTGAAAACCAATACACTATCAATATACGGGTATTAGTTCATAAATAAAACTGCACTCCTACAGGTAACACTTGAAACTCTGCTATGTCATGTGTCATAATATAGCATAATCTTGCAGTACCGAGCGTATTATTATTATTATCGCTAACCAAGTATATTGCAACGAAATTAAATACAAACTATCAAAAATTTATTGTTGAATTTGTATATCGTTCTAAAATTTGTTTTGTAGTTATTAGAAGAAAGAATAATACATACTTTAAGTTGATTTATCACACATAAAAATCTCTATTATCAAATTAAAGAGCTATTGAAATAAATACTTATTTGATCATATCAAGTGTTAAATTAATGCAATTCATGGCTGATTGAATTCCTAATTAATATATGACCTTTTATTACATACTAATTTCTATTCCCCGTTAAGTTACAATGGTACCAGAAACGTCAATGCTTTTCCATACACTGTCGCGTGAATTTCATATCGGGTGCGTGTGCGTAACGTAAATTAATGTGTCGTTGCATTAATTCTTCTATAAATTCAGTTAAGTTTTGTCAGTTTCAGGCTAATGAACGAAATTATACGCATATGTGTCGATATTTATGTAATAAAATGGTTATTATCTTTGCATCGTCTGTAGAGCTATATGATATTTGTTCAAAACTCCAGGATTTCAGACATCAAGTGATTTTTTTCATAATTCAAGGATTTCTGACCGGCAAATTATACTTTTTCAAAAATAGAAGGATTTCAGATGTCAAATGATTTTTTTTCAAATTTCGAGGATTTCAGACGTCAAATGATATTTCTTCAAATTTGAAGGATTTCAAATGTCAAATACTTATTTTTCAAAATTCAAGGACTTCAGACTTAAAATGATATTTGTTCAAATTTCAAGGATTTCAGACGTCAAATGATGTTTGTTCAAATTTCAAGAATTTCAGACGTCAAATGATATTTCTTCAAAATTCAAGGATTTCTGACCGTCATTTGATATCTTTTCAAAATTTAAGGACTTCAGACGTCAAATGATATTCCAACAAATATGAAGGATTTCAGACGTCAAATTATATAGTTTTTCAAAATTCAAGGATTTCAGACATCAACAAATTACCGCTGTGCGCAGAAAACAAAATCGGACAATTTCAAACGTTTAATGTTAATTCCACAAACTTGTATATTCTTATATCTAGCAGCATATAACATGTGTACCAGCAAAGTATCCTACTCACTACTTGATATTTGTCAAATAAAAAAATGTGTTCTAGTGAAGTCCAGCTTAGTTTGATACTTGACGATTTGATAGAAATATTGTTACAATGACATGATGGGAATTGAGAAAAAACAAACAACAAACAAATAAAATCTGTTAATTAATCAGCCTTATGTGCATTGCCTCACCATAGCAACTAATGCAACGTCCATATTTCCGTTAATATAATATCGCTAATATAGATTTATTAATATAATTACTAAGGTCGTTATGGACATGCGATGTTGTTATGCAATAATATAAAATATTACTCCAGATAAAGCGATTAGCGATTTTGTTACAGCTTTATACATTCATTATATAAACAACATAGGTGCATTAATATCAAGAATGGCCCTTTCAGCGTAATTGCATGCGCAGTTTGATGTTATTAAAAAAATCAAGTTCGAAGAATTCTTTCAAAATAGGACACCAGAATTGCAAAAAGCAACAGCAACAACCATAAGATTATAGCAAATACAAATATTTCTGACGGTAAAGATCTAAATTGAATCGGCACGATTATATTTTAAAGATATTTCTAAAACCAGGAAGTGTATTTTAATCAGAAGGCGAATTACAATCGAACGTTGGCGGATCTTTTGACTGATTTATTTGGATGTTAAAAAAAAAAAAAAAAAATAGATCGATATCCTGACATTCCTTTTGATTTTCTGATAGTCCTGGAAACGAAACTACTATTTTTTTTTTTGTAGCAGATTATTGTAAAAATGCCAATAAAAGTATTTATGCTATTTTGTGCGTTTATACATAACATTGTATTAACCACAATGGCGCTTCTGGCAAATCATTCAAGAATGATAGGCGCGATTCATGGATGTTCAAGAAGTTCCAATGTGGTTTATACCCATATATACGCACAAAAAATAGCATTTAATTCTGAGCTGACATATCTTACGGGATAGCGTTTAATTTACAAAGGGACGTCACACGTTATCCGGTGACAAAGGTCGTCCTCGCTGCTGTTCGCGGCTCTAGCGACTCACAATGACCGCGCGACTAATGGAAATGTACAGGACGTTAAACGGTCATTAAGGTAATGGACCAGTAATGACGATCGACTATTTCCGTGAAGTTACGTAACCTCCGTATACGACTTCGGAATTCTTCGGTCATGATAGAAATTACTTTTCATGATAACCGGAGAATGCCGAAATCGTATACGGAGAATACGAAAATAAACGGAAACTGCCGATTGTCATTACGGGACCACTAACTGAAACAGACATCACGAGTAACCTAACGAAAGGGCAGTGCATGAGAAACTGAAGAAACCTTTATTGAAATTTTGAACGTGTTTGTACCGGTCACCTGACTGACAAAACGGTTATACTGCCGCCGCCTTTCCTTGCTCAGCCAAGCCAACACTATCTCCGCTGTCCCCCTTTCCTTCTTCTGTTGTGTGCACATGCATAGATGTTCAGATTGGCATTTAGCTGGTCAGTCAATGTCTAGATCAAGGCCGATTGATACCGCACGAGGACTCTAACATGACACTCCATGATGTGTTGATGAAGGTCCTCAGAATGTCCTGACCCGTGACATGCAAGAAAATAATGAGAGATAGCCTCGATTTGTTTATAAGAGAAGCGACTAGCCGGCCGGTAACCGGACACCTTGCCTACGCTCTAGCCATCCGGTGACCGGACTCCTAGCCTATCCTGTAAGCTTAGGGTTCTCTTGGCGCCTGGTAATCATGCAACTGGTTGATGAATAGTGTAACTTATTTATATGATTTATTATATTTTTTTGCGTAAGATAGCAATATGTATCTGTACAACTACTATAAGCTGACTTGATAAAAGTAGGGATGGCAACGAATATTCGTTCATAACGCGAATATTCGAATTCTGTTTTACTATTCGAATATTCGATTTTTTTTTTTATAAATTTATGACAAATAGATAAAAGCTAACTGAAAGAACCAAAATATTCGTTTATCTATAATGCCAGACGGGGTCACTTTCATTAGAAATACGGGCTAAAATGGCTTCCGCCGTTGTAAGACGTGTCATTTTGTATATTAGAGTGCCGAAATTGATACAAATCGGCTACAAATAGCTTTGATTACAATAGGTGCGAACCGCTGGTAATTAAAATGGCATTGAACATCACTTGATCGAATCACTCGATTTTCAATCAAAGACGATCACAGATGTATCTGGGTAAAGAAAAATACCGAAAAGTGTAGAAAACAAGTCAATGTATACCGCAGCATCCAATCGCTATGACTAAAATTTGTTTTCTCAAAATGTAACGAGTAAATGCATCAATATTCAGACAAGTAGTGTACTTAAGCCAAATATTTCTTTATATTTTCTTCATTGGACTCTTTGGCGTTTTAGAATACCTCATTTGACTAAAATGTTCATTCTAATACGTTGATAGTCTGTCAAAATGCTGCCAGTGCCTTTTTCCGTTCGGAAGTATTTCACGCCATCATCCGATATTTTAAGAATTCGGCTACGTGCAATGTGTGCGGTGAAAACCCTACTTACTTGTATGTACGGGCTACATCCTTGTAAGATATAAAACTAATAAATTAAATCCAAACGAAGTCAGATTACGATAATGTTATACAATAAAAGATTAACAAGTGACGCGAACGATTAGTCAGTCTTAATTCGTTAATATCTTAATCATTTCCGGTGTAAACGAAAGTAGAATTTTTTTTTTATGCCTGTCAGGGTATGATAAATGCCACCGCTGCTATTTTCTATGTAAAAATAAGAATTTATAACATATTCTATGAGCATTTCTAGTCCTTCACTTCCTGCGAGATTACCATTGTTTGTCTTTAGGCAATCAAAAATACCAAAAAATATGGGATTGACCATAATGCAGTGAAACCTTGGTCACGTGACGAAGACACGTGATGAAAACGCTAATATAGCGTAGGTAGACACCAGGAAATACCTACTTTCGCTTTCGTCTTATCAAACAGCTTCGACTCAACTTTTGAAGCATATAACGTAGCTTAAAATCATCCACAGACGTTCCGCTTTACAATCAAGCATAGTAAAGCTTATATATGGCATGAAAATGGCCTTTACTAGGAGGGTAAATTGCACTATATATTGATATAAACTAAGGCATATCCGGCGGATTGCTCTCTTCATGCCTGATAAACAAATCAGTTTTTGAGCTGTTTTATTGATCAGTTGAGTTTAATTATTTGATAAAACAGGTTTAAATGGTATTGAAAATGTTAAAATTCTTCAGAAAACGTTTACTCTCAACAATTAAAAAAAAAAAAAAAAAAAAAAAAAAAAAAAAAAAAAAAAAAAAAAAAAAAAAAAAAAAGAAAAAAAACCCCACTAAATAATAAGATACAATCTACGTATTAGATGTTTCCATGAATTGACTGTCAACATTATAGTTCAGGCACTACACTTACATTTCGAGAAGTACTTGAAATTGATAAAAGTAAATTCAAATATTTCCATTTCGTAAAACTTGATACTGTCGCGACTGTTTTAATGTAGGAAGATATTTACTGTTTAAGAATGTCATTGAAATACTATTTTCAGTAATCATTTCAAGCATTTTTCATCATTACGACAAAAGATTGCTACACATACGTGCGCGTCTGGTCGGTATTTTATTGGTTTTATCAGTGGCATGGACGTTAAATTGCATGCTACTAGATTTATTTATTTATCATCATTATAATTGTTCTTGAAACATCTACTCGTAGCTCTTGTATATTTTTAACTAAAATGCTTGCATGTAACGACAAATATAATATTTCAGTGTATTTTTTAATGAAAAATGTGAATGAAAATTAAACTTTATTGCCTAAATACGATTACGGTAAATCAGAACTATTTAATGAAAACTGAATAATACAAAATATACTATTCACACATGAAGAAAATAAACAGGAATTTTCTACTTTAATAAAATGGTAAAATAGTGAGTGAGAAATGTTATAAATGATTTCCTTTTTTCACTTTTAACAGTTACAAGTAGTAGGTAAACAAGCCAAGACAGTTAATCATTTTAAGAAAGTATCAGAGTTGTGAGATATAGAAACTGCACGTGTACCAATTTTCTCTACGTAACAATTAATCTCCAAACGTTTTTTTTTTTGTTCTTTTTCTCAAAGCAGTAAATCATTAGTAGACGACCTGACACACAAACTGAAACTTGTAAAAACAAGTATAATCGTACCAACGCCACATATTTGCGTCTGCGTCAGGATATCTGCGATACATCATACACAACTCGGTAGGTCCATTATCAGGCTCATTGTCGCCCCAGTATACGAAGGACGGATCAGTAGATTTATATCCATACACAAAAGGACCACCTTGAACGGATCTACGGCCATCTATCCAGACCTTGTCGGCATTGCTACCAGATAACGAATTTGCTGAAAGAGTCTCATTTACGTCATACGCTTTGATTTCAGAGTCAACATGCACGAGATGTCCACCATCGATTCGACACACTGCTTCAGCTTCGTCCCATGTTTTCGGTCCAGCGTAATATTTCAAACAAAACCCAAACTTAGTTACAGTATAATCAGTTGGACACAATTTCTCACACACCTCATAATCATACACAAGTCTTGCCATTCCGTACCGCTCACAGAGTGTAGTATTGCCCCCGCAATTTCTGCTGCGTGATTTAGCTCCAATCTGTCCATATTTATCAGCGCTAACATCACAGTCAGACCACTGACTCCAGTCGGCACAAGGATGTAGACGACAAAGTTCTTTTGCTGCCTCCTCAACATCGTTTTCTATATTCTTCATTGCTTTACCAATCACAGACAAGATAGTAATATTGAATTCGGATCCAACGTCGATCAAGGTTTGGCCGTTTATGTTATCAACTGTCTTGTCTCCGTAGTTTGTAGCTGGTGCACACGTAATGTGTGACACAATGGTAACAAAAGTAAAGGCAACAATGGTTGGGTACTGCATGTTTCTTACTATTGACAGTGTTGTATTTTGTTTCGTCTGGAACAAGTGTCAGATATGCATCCGGCCGCTACTGAAATAAACATATTCTCTAGAAATATTTCACATGAGAAGATCAAGTACCATAAACGCGATAGAAGAAATAGTTAATTTAATCATGTGTTTGTTCAATGTCATCAGCAAACAGAACAGAATGGAATTGATTACTTAAAATGAGCAAATGATAACATTTCTGTTGCTTGTGTTGTAGATAAAGTGTATTTGTAACGTAAACTACAGGAATAATCTTACAGTTACCAAGTAACTTTTAATAGGGTCTTATATACTAACTTTTTCATAATATCCCTACAGGTTAAATATTTTCACTGTATAGTATTGTTTTTAATATATTTTCTAACTTTAAAATAATATTAATAATTTTTGTAGAAGTTAAGAATATATCGGCTCTATTTTCCAGCATTTTGATATTTTATTGCCGTTTTATTACCTCCCCTTATTACTGCTTCAAGGTTCCCTTTTCCGCCGTTTGACTGCATTTTGTCTTTAATCGTATTTTAATGAAAGTTTTTAATTTTTTGATTGTTTCTGTAATTATATATGTGCGGTTAGCTTTTAAATTAATGTTATTTTACTATTTATATAATTATAAGTAGATCTATCGTTAATTCTCGCTTATGCTTCACATGTATACTTCAAAATTTGTCATGTAGATATGTTGGGTTTTATTTTTTCTCTGCTTCATATTGAAGAAATATGTTTTCGATAAATACCCGCCGTATCATTATGATCCGTATCTATATGTACATTAATACAAATATATTCTATATTTGCGCTTTTTGTCACGTTGACGTTCGCGTCCAAACGGACGTGACGTCGTTTGTTTTGTAAGTTGTTATTTCTGACGAAGACATAAAGGTCGAAACTAGTCAAGAATGTGTTGTCTTGGTATTTTTAAATCCTTTTGATCTAGGAATAATCTTACAAATTCAAGAGTTAATTAGTTATGAAACCTTGCCGTTTTAATAACAAATATACGACTTCGATAGTTAAGATGACACATCAATATTTTACTGCTATATAAACACATATCCTTGTTAGAAATGTCAATTAAGAACAGTTGTTATGTTACTATAAAATGCATAGAACATGGTTTTGTCCTACGAGAGAGTTAATATTAAACTATTTTACGACTCTTTCTTACCTGAAAAAATCAAATTTAATGTCCTTTTTATAATAGGTGCGTTTTTTCGCAAATTCTGAATGCAACTAAATCTCTCAGCTAAAGTTATCAAAATGTCAAACAGTAGTTTCTTTAAAAAAGGACCGGTTTGAAAATAAACAAAACAATATAGATGTTACTTCAGATTTTGTACTGAGGTAAAACAAAAGACATTTTTGTTCAAATAGACTAAAAGTATAAGAGGAAAGAAACAATAAGAATATGTAAAATATCATTACTTAATTTCGAATAGCAAAGGAAATCTTCAGTATTATGTTCGTTTACAACCAGTATCAATATTCAATTTGTATTAACATTAACAACCATTTTCAATGCTCAGTTAGATCTGTATTCTTAGGCCATACCAAATTGATTTGTCGTTCGTCGGAACTACCGCATCAATGATTTCATTCCCGAGAAAAAGAAAAAAATTCACCCGCCCGCACGTACATAAAAATAGCCGAAAAAATTGTGTTTTTTTTCTGATTACGCGGTCCGGAATGATAACGGTAAACAGGTTTTATCGCTGTTTAAATGCGTCAAAGTGATATTGATCGGAATCCGTGCGTTCGTAATACATGTAGCTGATGACACAAACTCAAAAAGTCAGGAATTATGGTGTTGTTCATCATTTGTTCTAAATCCGAAGTGTCTGTGCTAGTGCCACACATGGCCTTCGATGTGCCGGTAGGTGATGAAGTAGGCACGTTCTACGATTGTTCAAATTATACAGTGAAAAGAACAAAGCCCGACTTGTAAGACGTGCACGGCCACGGGGATTCAAATTGAAAATATTTGGATTAAACATAGAAATATTGTTCAGATAAAGTTTTCAAACCATTTGTTATCAGTGTGCTTAGTTAGATATTTTAGATCTAGAGCCAAAGTCAGTGCTTTCTTGAAAAAAGTTTGTTCACAGATCCTGACTGATCCATCACATTAATTGTCTCGGGGCCCAAATCGTTTTGAACGTAACTTCTTTAGTACGGCAGTCAGATATTCTATCAAAATGCATTTATTCATTTTTAAAAATTGTTTAGCTTTTCAAATAAGTTGTGTAGATATAAAAAATAATTTCTGTCGTATTGTAACCCCAATTTTCCCTGTTTGTATATTAATTGGCTGTGAATTGATTGAAAGAAAGAATCTGAAAAAACAGACCTTCCCAACTCCAAATTTCTTGGTCAATCAAAGCACAACAAATAACACTTTGAAAGTGTGGCCATATTGGGATCATTTTTTGTCCGTCTGTTATCATTTTTGACTGAAATGAACCTCTACCACAAAAACTTAAGCTAAGCTTATCTGTTAAGAAATTATTCCAATGGATTCGAGCAATGTCGAAGCATTTGTGTGCCCAACTCCGTTTGGACTCATTGGTCGAGTGAATTAATACTTTCCCCTCACCTCTACCGTTTGGAGTTTCACTAGGGGCACAAAGTTGCTCATGAGTCGAAGCCATCTAACTGGGTTTCAGAAGATATGTTATTCCACTTGGGTGCCTGTTTTGTCTTAAATATTCCTCATCCTCTGCCGTTAAATGCGCACGCCTTCAGATTAATGTAGAACAATCAAAATTAAAAATAAGACACTCATCCCTCAGTAATTATAAATACAAAATAAAAACAAAGTGACTCAGTGATCAGTTTTAGCAAGAATTTATTTGCAAAACCATTCATGTAGTCTTTAAAACATAAAAGAAAACAGAAAAGCTATCTACTGTCTTAGTCACACTGTAAATGTTTTAATTTCTGTGTTATTCTTAAAGAAATGTTAACTTCATGTATAATCATAACTGCAAAAAAAAAAAAAAAAAAAAAAAAAAAAAAAAAATACCCGCTCGCTCCATGTAAAAGCTACCCGCCTCTGAAAAAGTCAAAATTGAGAAAAAAATGATAAGTTGAAAACCAGCTAGCCTAAAGGGAGCTGTGTGTTATATGTATTCCTTTATGGATGGCTGGTTAAATACAACGCTATATGTCATTTTCCTAGATTTTTAAGGTGGTCAGTCAAGTTAAGAAATTTTCGCTTTATTGTATTCTATTCGAGATTTAAATAAAGAACAAGAACATCCACTATATATTATCAAAGAAAGAAGTAAACAATATGTGCTTGCTAGAAATCATACTGCTCAATTCCTTTTACCTTTCACCTTCGTATCTTTAAATTAAAATCACCTTGATAATTATTTTTGCTCCCACATATTTTCCAAATTAAAGCAGTCATCAACAATTATTTCCTTGCATTTCATGCGACATGACAACACGAATACTTAAAAATCTACCAAAGATTTATCATTATTTAGAACGGAAGAGTAATAAAAACTATTATTGTCAATAATGGCTGTTTAAAGTAAGGACAAGTAACAACGTTTTCAGAAATAACGTACAATCAAGAAAAGAGCTACACATTTTACGCGGTTAGTGACACATAACTGCATGACATCTATACCGTGACTACAATGCAATAATGTGTTGTAGCTTTCCTTGGCGAATCTATTTAAGCATCATTATTTATTTTTTTCTTTCGATTTGACATGCGTACATTCAGATTTTCTGGTGCATCTGTATATCAATTTATAGAAGTTACGTACATCTTACATAAACAAATAATGGGACAGAAATTTATTTAAATTGATTTCCACACATCGACACTCGTTATTTATTTGGTTCACTTAAAACGTAGCCATTGATGAATACCCGGCCCAAATATTGCACGAAAATAGTGTTTGCCGGTTGACGGTGAGTTTTTGTTGGCTGATGATTCAGGCATTCATTTATTACATCTCTAGATTAGAGAAGAGTTACTCCAAAACGGGTACTTAAAGTTCCGCATGGGAATGTAGAGACAGTAAGAACATTCCTTTAGGTACAGACCTCTAGATATTGGCTAAAATGATCTTTCTTTGAGAGTGAAGTTTACGAGGATGGGATCAAAAGTAATGCCACTGGCTATTGATAACCCCTATTTTTAGCGCGAGTACAAAATTCACGCCTTGCACGTGTTCCCCGTTGTAATAGCTTTCAATCGACGTATAAACTGTACATGTAGACACAATATCTCGCTCACAATTCACATTTGCACAAACCCTACTCGTAGGCGGTTAGACAAAATGGTTGGTAAACGTTTAAAAAATGCGAACGAAATGAGGTCTTACATTAAGACTTGCGCTTCACTCGGAAGAGGTTAAAAGGACATTTATGCTGACATATGTGCTGTTTATGGTAGTAATGAAATGTCCTTTTCCACAGTTGGCAGATGGGTTAGGAAATTTTGTGCAGGCGTGTCAAAAATGCGCTTAAAACCGGTCGACCTAAGCCTGCAAATAGTCCAAGGATTGTTGAAAAAATCAAACAAATAGTACTTTCTGACGCGAGATATACTTCTCAGCAGATTGCGGACATGGTTGGCATTTCAAAAGCATCTGTGTTGCGCATTCTGCGAAATGTTTTGAAATTGACGAAGAAAAGTGCTAGGTGGGTCCCGCATTTGCTCACTGATGAGCAAAAACGCACGCGCGTGAAGATGGCGCGCAAACTTTTGAAAAAGGTTTCCAAGATACGATTAAAAACGTTTATGAATGTGGTAACAGGTGATGAGTCTTGGATACATTTCTTCGAACCGCATCGAAAAATTAGTAACCGAGTATGGCTCACCAAAAATGCCAGAAGGGCTTTCATTGCCAAAAGGATTGCAAGTGTGAAAAAGGTTATGTATGCCATATTTTTCACTACTAAAGGTCTCGCCATCCAGGTTCCTGTACATAAAGACAAGTCAATGAATGCCAAGTTTTATAAGAAAAAAGTTCTTAAAAAGCTTCTCAAGTATTTCCAGAAACGTCGACCAAAGACGGGTATCCGAGGCATCCATTTGTTACATGACAACGCCTCGAGTCACAAGGCTGGGATTGTGACGTCGTTTTTGAATGAACAGGGAGTATAAGTTCTAGAACACCAACACTATTCTAGCCCCCTGTCACTTTTTCCTTTTCCCTCGTCTCAAGAAAAAAGCTTGCAGGCAGAAAATATACATCCCGCCAAAAGTTGGGGGCGCCATATTTAATCTCCTTAGTGATATACCTGAAAAAGACTATCAGAAAGCTTTTAAAGATTGGATTAAAAGATTGAGACGGTGTGTATCTGTCAAAGGAGATTACTTTAAAGGTATGAAATAAAAAAAATTCTTAATCCAACCTTTAGTTGTCATTTAACACCATTGGTTGCATTACTTTTGATCCCACCCTCGTAGTCATGTTATGAACATAGATAAATGAGATTTGCTTTCTGAGCTATCCTAAAATGCCGAATATAGAAAAAAAGAAAGAAACAAAAAAAAACATGCTCAAGTCGGGCCACATAACAAAGCTTGCAGTAAAAACACCAGCAGTATGTACTTACTGGTCGTTAAATATAAACCTTTTAATTCTGGTATCCTTTTACAACAGCTTGTCAATTTTGAATGAAAAAAATAGCAAAACCAACTAATATATTATCTGTCCGTGGCTAAGTTTCAATCCCTTCTTGAGAAATGTATGCACAGCAGTGAGTACAAACGTATATGTTTCTTAAGGATAGCTTTCTATATAAATATAAAAGAGCATTTTTTTTTGTGTTTTACGTAACATGCATTTTGTTGCCATTGCTTATGTGCTAGGATAACTTTTATTTACTCTGTCCCGTAAGTTTGGAACATGGTGGGGGTGAGAGTGAGGTTAGGTGTACTGATATAAGCTTCTGGTGGCTGTTTTGCCGCTAATTGTTCCAAGGCGGGGCCTTTGTTTGCTCGTTTTGTCCCAGTGCGCTAGTTTTGTGTGAGTGTGTTAGTGATGGTCGTTTGCACTTCCGCTTGCTGTTTTAATTTGATGAGGCAGCGTTTTCGGAACGTGGATTTCTCTGTTGGATACTTTGCCCTTTTTCAAGAAAAATAAAATAATAACATGGATTAAAATCTTATAACATGTCGATACACTGACGAGTTAATTCGAAACAGTTCTTAGTGCTTATTTTAAGATTATTATATGCTGTTAAAGTCCGAGGACTACATGCAATATTTTCATTCTTATTATCTGTTAACCTAAAATACACAAAGTTTTATAACTGGACGAAATACCGAAATGTACAAACAGTAAAATATAAAGTAAACACTAAGAAGTTAGGACTAAGAAGTAAGGATTAGGAAGTTCGAAGTAAGAAGATTAAACTAAGGAGAAAGAAGACACAGATTAAAGGCCCTTTGATGGCTTTTTGCTTTATCGAGAGAGAGATATGAAACGTGCATTTCGAGATTAATTAGAGAATAATATACAGCTCGAATGTACATTCACTACTGTTCTGTGTCACCTTTCCAGAGTAAAAGGTCACCCAAACATTCTGACAACTTCTCACAATATTGGGTATATTGTATCTTTATGTTTGCAGCATGTGCCGATTCGTATAAAATGATACAGGTCAGTGTTAAACTGTTGGCACTAGTGCTTGCATAAGAAACAGAAATTACCAAAATTGAACTGGCATAGAGCACTGGGTACAAACATACGGTTTCTATAAATAGTTTAGGCATTTCGTAAGTATCAATAGGCTTATTATGCATCCATTAGCATATTTGCAGTCAAAAATAACATACACACATTTTAAGCGCTTACCAACGCAATCTTAACGTTTAATTCTCGTGAGTTCAATATGGGGCGTAGCAAATAGAGGTCAACGGCTCGAAATAACTTTTTTCTTGAGTATTTGTGTTGGTAGGTGCGACAATTTTATTCTGGTGACCTTCATTTCTCACGCTGTTGTGTTGCTTAAGTTCGCCCTTAGTTCGGTTCGACAGTACGACAATTGTTATATTGAAGTTATTTAGCGAGTTAAAAATAATAAATTGCATGTCTCTGATTTAATAAATATGGTACAGAAAGATTCTTTTTCTCGCATGCTTGCTTTCTCTGACGAAACATCTAAAGTTAATTTTCTTTACCATTTTATATTCCAAGTCGATTCGGCCAACGCCATCAATCTTTTACACGACGTCAAAATGTTACTACACTAGTGTAATACATAAATTTTGTAAATTCGTATGATGCCTCTCCGATTTTGATTTTGTTTTTGAGTGTTTGGTGTTTTCAATTTACCATTTGTACAGGGAAGATAAATTTGCTGACAATATGAAAGTGTTTTATTTTTTCTGCTTCTGTTTTGCAAAACTGACATCAAAAGCTTACATCTACAGCGTAGTTGATAAACTGTAAACTATTTCTATCTATCATGTATCCTTTAAGGTAATTCTGCACGGTAGTGATGGCGTAAGGGCATTTGTCCGGAAAACGTAGAATAAAGCCTGGATTCGGCGTACGGAATTAATACTCATTTTATAAATTAACCGACACCTGTAAATAAAATTACAATGACACTGGTGCTATATTTTTTAAAGTCAAAATATAATATTAAGACATATGGCATGTTAAAAAAACCAAAATAATGTCCTGAAATTAGCGTGAATTTTCCGGTTCACTTTAATCATGGCCAAATGTCTCAAAAATAAGCACACGGACCTATGCATTTTATTTCACCAAATTATAGGCCATATGTTTATTTACAACTGTGAGAAGTTTAATCAAAATCTACATGGTAGAAAAAAATGTTCGCGAAAATGTTATGACAGCTATGATTTTCCAATAGACTCCACTTATGAAATATTGCGTGAGTTCCAAATTTTTCAAATCAGTCAAGCAAAAAATCAAGCACATGACCCTATGTTTTTTATTTGCAGAAGTTTCTCTGTATATTCTGAAGTTTTTAAAAATCAAAATCAGAGCTAAATCAAATTCTGCATTGTAGACAAAATTTCAATCCAAACGTGCAAACCTACCTTAAACTGCTTCAAAGAACGGAATTTATCTGTGTTATTTCTCATGTTAAAATAACTTACAAATATTTTTGCACGGGGACGTAAAGGAAAAGTTCCCTTTTACATACCGATAACTGGTTTTGATTGTAATAAATAAAAGAGATATATTTTAATTAGTATTTAATTCAATTTTCACATGTGTATGCATGTTATTGAGACTAAAAAAACCAAGTTTTGCTATCATTTTCTAAGTCAACAGATAAAATATGTTTATCGGTACATGTACAATGGACACATGTTTTTGAATAATATCTACTATCTCAGTAGTATCCGCATTAAAAACATAACTTTATAGCGACTAACCTACACATCGTGGTGTCAGATTTTGAAAATTCAAGCTTTTGCTTTATACACCTATATGCTGCCTAATCGATGCATGACCAAATTCTGTTGAAAATCGTTCTTTTCCTTAAACATTTAAATTAAAAGCATTCGTCTACAATTTCTGACATCCTCGTCATCATTATTCCAAATACAATGACCGTCATATTTTACATTTTCACCCTTCATATCTTTAAAATAAAATCAGACATCAACAAACATCTTGCATTTTAGTATACGACATGTCAGTATATACACTTAAAATCTACAATATAGTAATCATAAGTAAGAACAGTAAGAACAGAATAAATATATACTTGCAAAAATAGATTTTATAAAGTTAGAATTTTTTATAAATTCCGTACTTTCAAGATAAGAGCTACAATGTATAAACTTTGCGCGGTTTGACAAATAACGGCACGACATCTGTGGTGTGACTTCAACGCAATGATGTTTTATAGCTTTCCATGGGGAATCTATTCATTATTTTTGCACGATTATGTAATTGTTGAGAAGAATGAATATACAAACACATTTTTTGTCGAAAATTTTGTTGTATAATAATTAGACATGCATACAGTTCGACTTAATGGAATATTACTTTATAGATTTTATAAGTTGTTAGTTGTATCTTGCAGGGATTAATAGGTGGACAGGATTGGTATTAATTGATTTCTACATATATTCACATGCTATCTATTTGATTCACGTATACCATAGCATTGTATGCATTCCAAGTATAATCTAAAATACTTTTGTAACTACAAATCAGCAATTTGTAACACTTAGTATCTATGGACGGCCATAAATGACTCTGCGCACTTTGTCCCGGTGCTGTTATATTTTAGGACGACCATAGAACTCATAAAGTTCATTCAACGCTTGTGAAAAGCAGACCTCCACATAAGCCGGTGCTGAAGGATGTGAGGGGTGTTACGATTCTGCCATTATCTTGCTGTGTTGCATTGTGTACTATTGATAGATGATCTGATGCAAGGTGTTATAACTTTTTGTTTTGATGTAAGAAGGGGGATGGATACCTTTCCCAAACATTGCATGAAAATACTGTATGCCTGTTCACAGTGAGTTTTTTCTTGCCATTGATTCAAGCAGTTGACCCTTTATATTTCACGAGTTACGTGCATTGATTAGAGCACAATTACATCAAAACGGACATCAAATATCCTACTGTAAACGTAGAGAAGTAAATACATGTTTAAAGGCACTGAACTCAAGATGTTTGGCTTAAGAAGACCTATCTCTAAGTTGTCATATTATGATCATTGATATTACAACATTACAACATTGGTTTTTGTTTCTGAACTATTCTAGAAATGTCGAGTATAGAAAAAATACATGTCCAGATCGGAAATCAAACTCGTAACGTCGTCGCAATAAACATTTTCCAGAGTTCTTTTCCAATGCACCATGAAGGAATGCGTAATTAACGGCGTTAAATATAGAGCTTTAAAATTAACTTACAGACAGTTACAGGTGTAATGAAGTATTTCGACCCCCATAGAATAACGACCCCCCCGGTCATTTTTCTATAGAGAATGTGACCCCTTTCCTGTAAAATATTGACTCCCCTTATAAAAAACTGACTCCCTTTGAAAACTCTATAGAATAACGACCCCCCGGTCATTATTCTATAGAAAAAATGACCCCTCCAAGTAAAATACTGACTCCCTAAAGATGACACCCTTCGAATCTAATAGAATAACGACCCCGCTTATTATTCTATACAAAAAGTGACTCCTTCCATGTAAAATACTCACTGCCGAAATTACTACATTCGAACTCTCATACAATATCGATTCCCGGACATTATTCTATTTAAAAAAGTTACTCTTTCCGTGTAAAACACCGGCTCCTAAAAAGACTTTCGACGATAATATCTATTAAAAAGTGATCCCCATCAAACCTAACGGACAATTTTACTAGATCTACAACTCTAATACCCTCCATTGCCAATAGTTAACATTTTGATTGTACTACTACTACTGGTGCCGCTACTTCTATTGCTATTACTACATGTACTTCTTCTTCTTCTACTGCTACTACTTCTACTACTACTACTACAACTGCTACTACTGATACTACTATACCTGCTTCCGCTAATACGTCTTGTACATCTACCTCTTCTTCTCCTGCTGTTGTTGTTGCTGTCACTTATTCCTCTGCTGCTGCTGCTGCTGCTGTTGCTGATGCTGCTGCTGCTGCTACTGCAACTGCCACTACTACTACTACTACTACTACTGCTACTACTACTACTACTTTCTATTGTTGCCGCTACCGTACTTTACTGCCACTGTTAAGTATTGCAACTTCTATTAATACTATGTTCTATGCTAGCAGTTTCTTGTGCAGTTTTCTTCTGAAGAATTACTTCATACCGAAGTTTGCAGGGATTATTGACACTGGTGTGTTTTGTGAACGTATTGTGAATTGTTATTTTCCTGAAAAAAATGTATACACCAAGATACAGCGTCTAGAAATAGAATCCCTTTTCCCGTTGCGGAATGCTCTGATTTCTGTGTTAAGTGATGGTATCTGGGGCTAATGGTCAAACGAAGGACGGGCGGACGGACGGACAAGGGTAAATCTATATGCCCCCTCCCCCGAGTGGGGGCATAAAATGCAGCAATTAGGTCTTAGATACATGAGTTATCACAAAATTTGACCAATTGGTCGGGGGTCGTTTTTTTTATGGGAGTCAATATTCTTCGTGAGGTTCAGTTTACTTCACGTGGGGGAGTCATAGTACTATGATCTGGAGGTCATAATACTATGACCGGGGGTCACTTTTTCTATAGAATAATGACCGGGGGGGTCATTATTCTGTGGGGGTCGAACTACTTCATTACACCGGCTCAAACGTTTTTCATTTAGAAATGGAAAAATAGTAAAGTAGACTAATCCATAACGTATTATATACATATTATTCCATTTTGATGGGAATGTACCTCAGGCGATAGATTAACTAAGAGATTATGATAGATTTTTTTTTCAATTTTTTGTTATTAAAGTTGTGAATATAGCCAGTCTATACCCTATGTCCAATATGATAATATTACAATCAGGTTCCTGAGAAAATCTTTGAAACAGACCTGAATTTGTCACTATGCCACTGTTCAAAAGAAAAAATTGAAAAGTTTAAAGTGTGTTCCGTATAAACGCGTGTAGTCTAGTTGTGGATTTCAGTGAATTACAAATAAGCTTCTTTAACAAGGCTACTGTTATTGTAAATTACCAAAATACTTTGCTAAACTTTACTATCGTTATTCAGATTTGGTTTTAAATTCAGTAGTAATTTAAAACCACCTCTGCGATAAGGTATATCAAAATCTAATTATATGTGGGTGTATTTTACAAATGTCGTAAGTTTAAGGCCAAGGTTTCCAGTTGTATTTAGTAAAGTTATAAAACGAAAAATTTAAAGCGGTTATGACATTACTGTTTTGAGACAAACCGCATGCTTGGTTTTTAGGTCTTCTGCAGTTGGACACTACGCTTTCCTTTTAGATTTTATCTGACGGAATAGGTCTCAAAGATAGGTAGTTCCTAAACCCCACAGGGACTGAGCTATTTCGATTTCTGTCTTTTCATTTTCTTTACCATTTTATGTCGACATTCCCATCTGCAGTTTTGTTTTTGAATGTTTAGTGTTTTCAATTTGCCATTTGTACAAGGAAGATAAATTTGTTTACAAGATGAAAGGGTATAAATGTACCTGCTTCTGTTTTGCATATCTGACATCAAAAGCTTACATCTACAGCGTAGTTGATAAACTGTTAACAAGTTTTATCTATGATCTAACCTTAAAACATCTTGAGAGAACGGGACATATCTATGTTACTTCTCATGTTAATACGACTTACAAGTCAAAAAAATTTCCACGGAGACGTAAATAAATTGTTCCTTTTTTGTCATACCGATACTTGGTTTTGGTTGTATAAATAAAAGGGAACATGGTTGGTTACTATATATCCAAAGTGTTTACTGTGTGTGCATGTTATGGAGACTAAAAGCAAGTTTCGATGTCATTTTCTAAATGAACAGCGAAACAAATTTAACGGCACATGTACAATGCACAAATGAAGTGTTTGAATAATAATATAATTATCTACTATCTTAGTAGTATCAAACATTAAAGTAATTTCCTTTAAAGTCTCGAACTAAAAATAATACAAAACGCTTTTATTCAAATATTTTCGTAAAATGGATATTTATTTTTTCATTTTCTTTTTGCAATAAATAGTATAATGAAGTCTATACTTTTTTCACCAATATTTTCATCTAAGTACCTGATCAGGTTAAAAAACTTCAGATAGGGTATTATTTTCCGGCTTCCTTTTAAAGAAAAATGATTTTATCTGTAAAAAAATGTTGTTCAGGTGTTTTAGGTGAACGATGTTTGATCTAATCTTAGTTAGAAATCTGGACAAAAGTAACAAGTTGAAGGGGAATACCGGGGTCTTAAACGATTACTAGTTTCAGTAAAATCGTACAAAAGTTACCAGCATCTGGTGCGTACGACGGTACTTACTTGGAATGATTATTATCTTTCCATTTTAGCTTCAGTTTTTTTTTGTGTGTTTGATAATAGAAGAATAATACATGTTTTTTTTAGTGTATAAATGTTTTCAGAAGCCCGCGGGAATGTTTGTGACCGATACCAAGGTCTTGCATAAAAAAAACATAACACGACGACTAAATGTATTGTTTTCATATGTGATGACTTTACGATTCTGGATCATTTTTAAATAATTATTCTGTTGTACTTGGGAACTGTAAACATATTAATAACCAGGGCTCAAAACTCAACATCACTACAAACAGCACATAATCAATGTTTTATTCGATTTTTTCAATTTCTTGACATTAAACTTGACATTCCCATAACTGTTCATATAACTAATCAATTTCAAGAATATTCACTTCACATTCGTGCTATTTTGATTACGAACACACTTCTAGTACGGATGAATACAAACGTAGTGACAAGCTTTCAAGCTTTTTATGTAAATTCTTCGAGAAATTAGATTAATGCATACCAACTGATACTAATCCATATCTTTATATCATTCCTAAAAACAGAGAATCGCACAAGTTACACGCGATACTTAAACATTCACGGTCACGTACTGAAACAGAATTGACGCCGATTTCTAAAACGGGAGTAAACAAGGAGAGAAGCAAGTACAAACATTGTTGCGGCTGTGCATTTGGCGTTGGTAACTGGCAACAGCAAAACATTCTATGGATTAGATTGCATCTTTTAAATGACCCTTGTGGGAAATTGAAGAAACTGACTTTATATATCCACCATTAAAACGATATTAGGTTATAACACACTAAATAATTGTTGTTCTTTATTCTATATTAAACTGACCTATTTCCAATGACCGCAGCACACATCAGGACCCATTTTAAATTTCTGTAACTTACATTTTCTTGAAGAATATTGTCAGTGTTAACTAAAAATCAAAAGAAAAGTGGGGGTCATGTTTGATGCAAGAAAAATAATTTCAGTCAAACACACAAAGTGCAAAATCAGCTAAAAATGAGACCCCAAATTATAATGGTGGTGTATGATCTACATTTCCATGAAAAAATTTGTCATGTTGTTATTTCATTACGAAAATGCTACCTACATGTCAAGCATAGATCTGTCATGTGATTTTAGCCAATAAATTGCAAAGAAAATAAGGAAAATAGCTCTACAGAGCAAAAAAACTGAGGACTATTTGTGTCCGCCATTATGCGACTACCATTTTTTTTCGCGCCATTTTTCTATTTAGTGTCTGTATGCCTATAAGAAAAACTTTTTTCTCTGACAGTGTGCCAGTTTCATTTGAAATGTACAAGAAACCCAAATGCATGAAGAAATTAGCTTGATATCAACAGTTTCCAAGCTTTTACGGCATTTTCAGTACCATAAGACAAAGCGTCAGATTTTGTCAAAAATAGCTGTCGCGACATAATTTTGAAGTAGTTACCCTAAATTCAGCCTTGTTTTGCCCTGTTTTGACATTTTCTACTCTGATCTGCATGCAAATTACTCATTTAAACTGTTATATATGTTCACTTTTACCTCTGATGGCCAGAAAATAGCAATCAGTAGCCTATAAGTATGCAGTTTTTGAAAAAAATACACTCAAAACAATGAAAATGTGATATTTTTGGGTTTTATCCTCATTTTCAACAAAATTGCAATTAATTTGTCATTTTCTATCAAATTCTAATCAAACTAGCCCATTCCCACCATCATCTGGCCAGATTTCACTTTTTACCAATGTCATCTTATAGGTTATAACACACTAAATAGTTGTTGTTCTTTATTCTATATAAAACTGACCTATTTCCAATGACCGCAGCACACATCAGAACCCATTTTAAATTTCTGTAACTTACATTTTCTTGAAGAATATTGTCATAGTTAACTAAAAATCAAAAGAAAAGTGGGGGGTCATGTTTGATGCAAGAAAAATAATTTCAGTCAAACACACAAACTGCAAAATCAGCTAAAATGAGACCCCAAATTATATTGGTGGTGTATGATTTAAGTTTCCATGATAAAATTTGTCATGTTGTTATTTCATTATGAAAATGCTACCTACATGTCAAGCATAGATCTGTTATGTGATTTTAGCCAAAAAATGCAAAGAAAATAAGGAAAATAGCTCTACAGAGCAAAAACACTGAGGACTATTTGTGTCCGCCATTATGCGACTACCATTGTTTTCGCGCCATTTTTCTATTTAGTGTCTGTATGCCTATTAGTCATTACACTTACGCATAATATAGAGGATATTTGTTTGTTTTCAGTGTGATATTGATTTATTGATCGCGGCCGATGAGGCCGCGATTATTTTGAATAGGACAAGTATTTGCACGCTGGGGAAAATATTTCATGATGGACCTGTCAGTTCTTTACTTATGGGTGAAACAGGTCTCATAAGCGTAAATACGACTAGCTTCTACTGATTATAAAAACATACCGTACGATTTGTTGTGAATTAACTGTTGTTGTACTTTTAGTAGTTCAAACGCCACCCTTGTTTAAGAGCAACATTTAAAAAACACGTTTCTTTCATCCTCAAGTAATAAGTAAGTAGACTCGCCCAGTTTAATCAATCTAGACGCATAATCTAACTATACGAGCGTCAATTTCACCCGATTTACATTCGGAACATTTTCACGCGTTTCGGGCTTTATCGTATGTTTAACATGGGATTTTTGAACCGTCCAAAGATGTTGGAAATGTTTGTCTCATTGTTTATTCTTTTTAATAAAACTGTTACTGCTTTTATTGTTTACCACTTTCTTTCCACCCTTGCCCGAAAAAACAGTAATGAGTTTGTACACTGTTCAGACAACTGTGCTCTGTTGAAATTTAACCAAACACAAGTTTACCTGCATAAACAGAAAGCATGATATGTCGCCATGCGCGGATCAAGAGGGGGGGGGGGGTACCGGGGGTCCGGACCCCGCTGGAAAATCTTTAAAAAAGGAAAGAAGACAAGAAGGAAAGAAAATGTTTTCCAAAAAGGCAACATTAGGACTGCATGTAAAGTATATGCGGCTGCTGCTACATACGACCCCGACATAATTCATATTATTTATCTAAAAGAAACTAAGAATTTTACCTTCAAGAAAGCTTGATTTTATCATTTTCCCAAATTTAACAAGTTAGTCCATAAAACTGTCCCAGAATGCAAAAAATGAAGTGCTAAATTTCAAAATGTCCAGGGTGGGGGGGGGGGGGGGGGGGGGCAGGGGATCGGCCCCCCTCTGGGAAAATTAGCTGTGCCCGTGCATGGTCACTATACCTGTCCAGTACTGGACATTACGGTAAACGCTTCTTTCCTGCACAAATGACAATTTTGCAACTTCTGTCCGGTTTGTACAAATTTCTGGCCGCGATAAACCATTTGACTTGTATCTTCACTGGTAAGGGAGACAATCCAATATTTTCATGAGCGCGGAGCCATCCTTGACTATCTGTTACTGTAGACGCTATTCAAGGGAGGTTACTGACAACGTCATATTGGCAAGGGAAGTAATCCCGTTTTGTTTACATTTCAGAAAAAGTAATCCGGCAACAACAACAACTGTGGGTGATATTGATTTATATCTCACTGCAATTTTCCTGTATTTCACCAATAAACATAAAATAAGATGTTTATAACTACTGCCACAATGATATATTTGAAAGTTGGGTATTGGGTGATATAGATTTTATTCCGGACCTACAAAAATGCTTTCAATTGACATTTCTAAAGAGATAATTTCATTTTCTTCCCCTTGTGTAGTATAAAAGTGTATCCCTGACCATTCCAGTATTTTCCTTCATATAAGAAGGACATGTCTTTCAGTGACGTAATCATTTTATGTTTTTTTTTTTTCATAGTGTTCGAAGCATTTTACCCGAAAGATTCATCCTTTTTCCATACCAGTGTACTTTAGTCATATATTTGAATTGTTAAAGATTATTGGTACTAATCATCTCAAATTTTCACTTTAATGTGTGCATTCTTGATAACATTATTGCAATATAAAAATAGGCCTTACTGAACACATGAACAAGTTTTCTTTGCAGAAACTGGAAGAAAATATTCAATAATAGTCTGCATAAATCTTTGGAAATGTTTTAGTACTAACATCAATATAGGATATTATAATTACACTTCTTATTTCAAAATAGACAATACTGATTATCAATACACTTTCACATGCGTTCTTATTTTTCTCAGATATTTGTAAAATATGTTAAAAAGTTTATCAAAAGAGGATACCATGTAAAATTGTGAAGCACAGTGCATGTCTGGTGATTGACCCATCTGCAGTTAAATGCTACGCTTTCCTATTTGATGGTGTGGTGACTTATAAAGTGTCAGACTCCTTGATGCTTTTTTTAATCCTACAAGAATTGACGCAGGGATTGGAATTTTGTCTGGCAGCTTTCTTAGTCGTGCCATTAAAAGTAAGACTCTTGGTGCCCTGACTTCAGACCTCAGTTTTATGTTTTACTTGATATGATCTGGTATGTTGTCACTAATGTTTTCTCAGCGAGGAGTGCTTTTATTTACATTGCATTGTATAGCTTGTTGAAAATAGTATAAGTGCGAGGTAGGCATGTCCTAAACACGTTTAAAACCCAAGTTTCTTTTATATAGGTTACTGACCGTTCCGAAGCAGTGCCACTATTTACAACTTGTTGTCTGTCCGTCTTGTATTTTGTGTCGCGTATGGTGACTTGTTTGTTGAAAGCGTTTCTTTCCTCTTCTCCTCACTACCCCAATCATCCCCTCCAATCATTTCCCTTTGCATAAGCGCTCCCTTCATTTTACTATGAGTGAGCTATAGTGCCCACCCTAATTTTGGCTGCCGGCATTCCTTAGGTGGTGCCCGACTGTTGTCTTTTCCTGCTTATGTTTGTGCGTACGTGTGTGCTTGTGCGTTTGTGTGTCTCGGGCGGTGCCCAAGAGAATTCTTATATCTTTCTTGTCTGTTTATTTATCTATGTATGTTAGTTATGTGTGAGTATATGTGTGTGTGTGTGTGTGCGTGTGCGTGTGTGTGTGTGTGCGTGAGTGCGTGCGTGCATTCGTGCGCGCGAGTGTGTGTGTTTGTCTTTTGTACGTATGTGTCTGCGCTGCTGTAGTTGTAGGATAACTGTGTTTTAGGAACGTAGCATTCCCTTTTTGAGTTTTCAATCTTGTTTCACTTTTCCTTCTACCCTCTCTTCCCACATTTTTCTAACCCTAACCCTCCTCCCCCTTGCCTCTTCCTGTTATTTGCTTTTATTAGTTACAACTGGCCTACTTTGCAAATGCTTGGCACTATAGGTGTGTTTTGGGTGCTCAGTGCTTCCGGGAAATCTACTCCTACCTTTTATCTTTTGGAGTTATCTTTTATTACTTTTAATTTCTTTTTGCCATTTTTATATGCTATTTCGGAATTCTCCGGCCTCTTATGTAGTTCAAACGAACAAAAAATCTTGATCGCTTAGGGACAATATTAAGTAATCTTAAGGTAATTGCCAAATGTCATTACTGTCGATCTATTCTAAATGGGTTGTATCTAATAATCATCATGGAAAATTCATATTTTATTCAGATAGAAAAAAAGAGGAAAATATTATTTGTTTCACAATTTGCTCGTTCCTGTGGCGGTAAGATGCGGTAGTTTTCCTTAACAATGATGTTTATGATGAAAATATAGTACTTATGTACTTCATATACCGGATTTAAATGAGGTAGGTAAATCAAGCTGTAGAAAGTTTACTAAAGCATTTACCACAGGGGGTGGGGGTTGGGGGTGGCAAGACATTGACTATCAAATAGACTTTCATGCAGTGGCACAATCTAACAGTAATCTTGGGTTTCTCGGACGCCATGATTCACTTTGAAACTGACCCATTCGATTTTCTTGCATTTTGCACCTACAATATTCTACAAAAAACTTTTATTTTAGAGGAACTCTCACGCACAGATAACCCCGTCTGACAATGAATAAATGTAACCAGACTCCATTCGAGCCTGATGTTAACAAAATAAATTTTCAAGGGGATTCTTTCGAAGCATAAAAGCAACCAGGTGAATTATAAAAGAAAAGTCTGATTGATTGATGCTGGCTAAAGCGCAACACACCTTACGCCGATTTGAAGAATAACTCTTTTAAAAGGACATTGAATCGACGCCATGAGTAACACAACAAAATTAAATTAGAGTGTTCACGCCAAATTCGGTGCTAGCCGACGAGAGTGATATTGCACGTTTATTACCTCAAATCAACATACTCGATCAAACCCAATTATATTGCTTGGTTTAACTTGGTATGCTTTCAAATGATCTATGGTATAATGAAGAGCTACACGAAGCCAAACATTTGAAACGAACACTTGAACGCAAATGGAGAAAAACAAATATGACAGTAGATCATAGGATATACAGAAATCACTCTGCTTCAGTGAAAAATTTGTTAAAACAAACACGTGTTAACTTCTATTCTGAAAAGACAGAGTCCTGCGGACGCAATCAGAAAACTTTATTCAAAGTGACAAAGAATCTTCTTGGTAGAGACAAGGTGACCGTGCTGCCAACATCTTCCTCTTCCAAATAACTAGCGCAAAATTTCAGCGATTTCTTCATCGATAAAATTGATGGAATAAGACATAAAATCAGGTCAGAAACAGAATTACCAACCGGTGCGGTTACCAGCGAGGATATTTCGAACACGCAAATAGATAAACTTATTGATTTTACTCTAGTCTCACAGGATGAAGTGAAAAAAGTTATTTCAAAATCTGCAAGTAAATCGTGTGAGCTAGATCCACTTCCGACATGGCTTTTGAAAGAATGCTTAGTAGAACTGCTACCATCTTTCACTAAAATATTCAATTATTCTTTGGAGAAAGCATATGTACCGAAATCCTTCAAAAGTTCGTTGATCAGACCACTCATCAAAAAGTCAGATCTAGATGCAAATGTTCTGAAGAACTATAGACCTGTCTCTAATTTACTGTACGTGCCTAAAATACTTGAAAAGGTAGTCGATGCTCGTTTGGAAAGCCACTTGTCTTTAAACAGTCTCCACGAAGAGCACCAGTCTGCATACAGAAAATTTCATTCCATTGAGACTGCAATACTGAAGGTTCAAAGTGACATTCTTAACTCCCTTGACCAAAATGATGTAACAATGTTAGTGATGCTTGACTTGTCAGCTGCTTTAGATACCATCGGCCACAAGACACAATTGCACCGCCTCTATAACCACTTTGGTATCGCTGGGAAACCACTCGAATGGATAACTTCATATCTGAGCGACCGCTACCAAACTGTGACCATGGATAGTGAATTGTCAAAACCAGTGCAAATGACATACAGTGTCCCACAGGGATCCGTTTTCGGACCGAAATTTTTCACAATGTACACTAAATCAGTTGGTACAATATGCAAGAAACATGGACTAAATCACCATTTTTACGCCGACGATGGACAGCTTTATTTATCTTTCAAACCAACAAATCCTGTCACCCAGAAAAATGCTTTACGCTGTGTTGACAACTGTCTCGTAGAAATTGTATCTTGGATGAACAGCAACATGTTGAAAATAAATGCCGATAAAACTGGTCATTGTATTTACCTCTCAATGAAACAAAAAACATATTGAATCGGTTTCTGTGAAAATTGGAGATGAGAACATTAAACCATCGAAGTGTGTAAGGAATCTTGGTGCTTTTCTAGACTCCAAAATGAGCATGGAAAACATATTAACTCAGTTTGTAGATCAGGATACAGACAGGTACGTCAAATAGGCCACATCAGGAAATATCTAAATACAGATGCTACAAAATCGCTAGTAAATTCACTCATCACTTCACGCCTTGATTATTGCAATGCGCTCTTGTATGGTGTTCCGAAGGCTTTGCTGAATAGACTTCAAAATCTTCAGAACACTGCAGCTCGAATCTTAACGAGAATATCGCGTTATGATCACATTACACCGGTATTAAAAGAACTGCATTGGATACCAATTACTCACAGAGTGGACTTTAAGATTCTAGTTCACACATACAAAGCATTGGATAACCAATCACCGATCTATGTTAAATACTTGCTAGAACTCCATCAGCCAGCAAGAAATTTGAGATCCAAGAACAACTCGAAACAACTAGTTGTTCCAAAAAGCAAAACTGTGGCTTACGGTGATCGTAGATTTTCATCAGCTGCACCGAAGTTATGGAATGCTCTTCCGGCTACCATTAGAGACGCTAAAGGCTTGGATGCTTTCAAAAGATCGTTAAAAAACACCTTTTCTTTAAAGTCTATTGAAACTAACTTTGCACTGGAAAACAAGCTGTATATGACTTTGCAATAGAAACTATTTACTTTTGCTTATTATTTATAATATGTAGTACAATTTTAATGTATAGTAAAATCAGATTCAGGCTAAATACCTTTTATTGCTGATATATTTTGTTTTGTATTGTGTGTCCATATCATTCTCTGATATGTAGTTTGTACAGCGCTTTTGAACGTTTATTTTATGGATGAAAAGAGCGCTATAAAATATCTTGTAAATAATAAATAATAATCTATCTTAAAATCATTGTACTTACTATTGAAACAAATCTTTAAGTGACGTTTGCCTGCTTTAAATCTTCATCGATTTGATTTAATCTTGATATAAACTAACAGAGTTCTGCTTAGGCATATTCTATGGGGCATGAGTGATGTAGTTCCTTTCACGAAAAGACCCTAACTGAATCTGACATTATTCAGATTGATTCCATTCTAAGTTAACCACTGCGACACAGATGCCTCATTATGTCTATTCAATATAAACATATCTTCAACTCTACCTACAAATCCCCCTAAATTTATGCACAATACAGTGCAGTTTGTCGTTGAAAAATAATATTTATCGTATGATCAACTTCTTTAATCTCACTAGAAAATCACGAACTAGTTTGAGCTTTAACCTGACATACCTTGTACATTACTTATTACATATCTGTTGTTACGCACAAAGTTAAAGGTTTAGATGATATACAAATATTTCAGGTCTCTTAATTACCATTTGTATATTTACGGATCTAGGAATAACAACTTATTTTTTTCTGATTTCTTGTGAGTATATTTTATTTATGTTTTCAGAACAGAATAAATTTTAGGATGCCAAAAAGTTAATCCGTCATTCAATAGTGTTATTCAAAAAGTTTAAGGTTTTGTTGTACAGTTTCTATTGAATCAAATGTTCTGTCATTATGTTTTTTTGGTTGGTTTTAACGTCGCAACGACAAAATTTTAGGTCATATGGCGAGTTTTTAAGAATAGATGATAAAACATTCTAAACACGAGCGTTTAAAACAGGGTATTGTTTCTAAAATGAAATATCAGATCTGATTTTACTTACAAGATGTATCAATGCTTCAATTTTATCAACTAAAATGTTTTATCAATAAAGTTGTCTTAAACACTTCATAAATAGACATAAATGTAGATGTTAAAAGTGTAGATGTTAAAATGTTACTGTGTAATAAACAGGTATAACATCTGAGTACAGGAAAAATATAAAACATTAAAAGAATAATAACAAGTGTTAAGAAAATAGACCGACGACTATACCATATAAAAGACAATGACAATAGTACTAAAATGACTTAAAATAATTGTGCCTATATTTCTCTAACTTCAGATATTAAATTTCACAAAGAGACGGTTTAGCTATGCAAGAACTGGTTATCACCTCGCTAATTGTAGCCCATTCTTTAGCCTTTACAGCTGGTGCCACGTCTAACTTGAGTACTACTGCACCATACGGTAGCAATGGTACAATAAGTGGACAAACAGTAGTTGATTTAGGAAATCAGTCAGATCAACCAGTTCTTCGACTAATTGGTACACTCATAATGAACTTGGAGAAGGAGGTCCATTCTCAAAAGAACATCTACTTACTAGAGTTAATATGTCGTTTGCATTACTGTACAGAATGGGGCGAATGGTCAGAATGTAGTGCCAGCAACTCCGGTGAATTTGGTGTCCGAAACCGTACCAGACTTTGTGGATTTAACACAAGCTATTGCCGACGCCTTTCAGTATCCGAAGTCAAGTATGAAACAGATGTGTGCCAGAACCCTTGTCGTCCACACAACTGCACAGAATGGGGAGTATGGTCCAGATGTAATGCGATCGACAGAAATGCTTTAGGAAATAGTACACGAAGCAGACGATGTGACTTTCCATCTACACTCTGTGAACAGTACCTCGAATCGAAAGACGAGTTCGAGTCAAAAGTATGCGAAAACATCTGTCCTAACGCTTATACAACCACAACTCATGGATACTGTTTCAAAATCTTCGCCCTGGTGTATACACGTGATGCTGCTGAGGCTACTTGTCGAAAGGATGGTGGACATCTCGCCAATGTTGACTCAGAACTTGCAATGCAGGACTTGAACAATTTCATTCTCAAAAGTTATGGGAATAAAGGGTTTTACTGGATTGACGGCCATAGATCTGTGCAAGCAGGGTCGTGGGAGTACGGATACACACCAGAAAACTCTAATTTCACCATCTGGGGAGATAACGAACCTACTAATGGGCCTTATGATCTGTGTAGACGGTATCAATGGATGAACTACAACGGAACTAAAGCTTGGCGGATGAGAGACCTTAGCTGCAAAATTACTGCCTGGTTTCTCTGCCAGATCATATCTTAGAAATAAAACAAACTGTAATTATTCAAGAGATTATTGATGAAATTTTGTATTACAATGAATTAGTTAATTAATATTTCCGAAACACATTTAAACGTTAGTGTATGAAACAATTTTGTTAGAAACATCATATATGATTTTTTTAAATGAAAGGTAACATTAACCTATTTATAAATCTTGTAATATAGCAAAATATCAATGTTCAGTTATATAATAGAACCCTCTGTACATGATCAAAAAGAAACATTCATGAAAGTTGGTTTTTGGCCAAAAATGTGATCATAATGACCTCTTTGGTCAAATAGTTATGGATGCTAACTGAGAACCACCTCTACAGCTTTGGATTTGACTCTTGTCAGCTAGGTGCTGAATTCTTTCACCTACGGAAGCTCACATGCATAAGATTAATTTTCAGTGTCAACATTTGTTCTGTTTTGGTTTCTTTTTATTCTGAATAAATATTTGTAACATTCCTTGTTGTCTGAATCGTAATTAATGTATGAATTATTGTTGGGTTTTCAATGTTTTTTTATTTCTCTGTATTTTTTTGTTATTTTGTTTAAAGTATCATTAAATATCATATTTATAATGTGTTAGTAAAACTCTTGCATTGCACGAAACTCACAATGATGCAACAACATAATCCTTGACTTCCTTTAACCTTATACATGTATATGTTCCACTAATGTGTGGCTGAAAATCGGTTTAAATTGCCTGTGATAAAAAGTAACCATATTCTGTAAACAAAACAAAGAAAATAACCAAAAATGCTGTAGGTCCCTCCAACTCCATACTTTGCCATTTATAATCGTTCACTGTTACGATGATATTTTTGATATATGTATTCAATCCCGATTAAACTTTGATTTTAGGCAGAGGAAAAGAGAAGTTTAAATGAAGTCATTCCATGTGAATTCCATATTTGCCGATTTCAGATGTTGGTTTACACGTTCATGGAAGTTTTTAACCATAAACGGAAGAACTGCAACAAACAAAACATTATTTTGATAAAAGTAATTTAACTGCTTTGTTTTCACCTTGGACAGCCTAAAGGTATCAGAAAAATGTATGTTTTGACATGGAAACATAGTTTTCTTATTATTAGCAATGATAAAAGCAATCATTAGTTATTACATTCAACGAAAATAACCCCGTGGAGTGAAAACATGTAAGGATAGTTTTCAATACTTGGCAGCCAGCTTGGATTTTTTGAACCCGTACCATTGTTCGACACCATCACCCTCTATTTTATTGCATTCCTGACCTTTCTTGCACAAAGACACGTCATTTAAGACTGTATAATAAAGTACGTTTATGGTCGTGAATCCGTTTAATTCGCAGGGACTTGCTCCTTGAAACTTTTTTGAATGCTATCGACCCCAAATATCGAATCGGGATTGGTTTAACGTGAAAACGTTTAGAAATCTTGGGTTTGGCCTCTTTATGCAGGGTTAATGTTACAGTTACAGAAAATTTTTTTCACCTAAGCCGATGCTAGGGGAATGTGAGGAGTGTTGCACTTTTCACAACCTCTCATGAGCAGATTTAATTAAGACGAGTTTGCAATTATTTAGCGATCAATGCATCCATACGAACTTCTTATAGATTTTATCATCTACACAATAGTTGTTATGCCATATGATATATTTGGTTCGATTTAACATTGCTACGACACTATTATAGGTCATATGGCGACTTTCTAGCTTTTATGGTGGAGGAAAACCCCAGGCGCTCCTCCTTGCATTATTTCATTACGGACAGATACCTAGGTAGAATCACCATGCTTCATCATCTTGAGACTTCAACGCCCAGAGTAAGGCTTCAACCCATATCGGGTTAGGGTCATGTGCCAGTGACCTCAACCACTCGGTCACGAAGTCCCCTATATAATATTTTTGTTTCATTGCTAAAAAAATAATAATAAAAGAGGTTTTCTTTTTAATATTGACCACCTTGAGGCAAAACTAGCAAAAATCTATGCTAAAGTCGATCGGGCAGAATACGGGAAAACTAACTCCCATTATACATACGAGGAATCTTTCAAAATCTTTCTGAAAACTTGGCTTTTCTGAAACATATCGCGAATTGGCAACTGGTGCATTTTGACACTGTTGAATGCATTTAAAAGAATAAATACTAACAAAAAAGAACAACACAAGGGTTAGAATGAATTTTTTATCATGTACTACCAAAACAATGACTGTCAGTAAAATGTCGAATAACCAACTGCCTACCAGTAGGCAGTTGGTTATTCGCATGTGAATTGGCAACTGGCTCTCCAGAGTGTTTCCAAGACTGACCTATACGTTGAAAGTGTCGGATATTGATAAGAAAGAAACAAATATATGTAAAATTGAATTATTTTATTCTGATGTGTCTGAAAAATTGGCTTTTCTGAAACATATCGCGAATTGGCAACTGGCTCACCTGGTGCATTTTGAGACTGTTGAATGCATTTAAAAGAATAAATACTAACATAAAATAAAAAAACAAGTGTTAGAATGAATTTTTTTCTCATGTTCTACCAAAACAATGGCATTTTGTAAAATGTCGAATAACCAACTGCCTACCAGTAGGCAGTTGGTGATTCGCACGCGAATTGGCAACTGGCTCTTCTGAGTGTTTCCAAGACTGACCTTTACGTTGGAAGTGTCGGATATTGATACAAAAGAACAAAATATATGTAAAATTGAATTATTTTATCCGTATGTGTCTTAAAATCGGCTTTCTGAAACATATCGCGTATTGGCAACTGGCTCTCCTGGTGCATTTTGAGACTATTGAATGCGTTGAAAGAAATAAATATTAACATTAAAGAACGCAACAAGGACTAGCTTGATATTTTTATTATTATCGGCCTAAACAATGACTGTCTGTAAAATGCCGAACAGCCAACTGCCTACCAGTAGGCAGTTGGTTATTCGCACGCGAATTGGCATCTGGTTCTTCTGAGTGTTTCCAAGACTGACCTATACGTTGAAAGTGTCGGATATTGATACGAAAGAACAAAATATATGTAAAATTGAATTATTTTATTCATTTGTGTCTGAAAAATCAGCTTTTCTGAAACATATCGCGAATTGGCAACTGGCTCTCCTGGTTCGTTTAGCGACTGTTGAATACAATTGAAAGATTAAATACTAACATAAAACAACAAAACAAGGGTTAGAATTAATTTTTTATCATGTTCTACCAAAACAATGACTGTCAGTAAAATGTCGAATAACCAACTGCCTAACAGTAGGCAGTTGGTTATTCGCACGCGAATTGGCAACTGGCTCTCTGAGTGTTTCCAAGATTGACCTATACGTTGGAAGTGTCTGATATTGATATGAAAGAACAAAATATATGTAAAATTGAATTATTTTATGCATATGTGTCTGAAAAATCGACTTTCATGAAACATATCGCGAATTGGCAACGGGCTCTCCTGGTGCATTTTGAGACTGTTGAATGCATTTAAAGGAATAAATATTAACAATAAAGAACGAAACAAGGACTAGATTTGTTTTTTTTATCATTTTCGACCCAAACTATTACTGTCTGTAAAATGTCGAATAACCAACTGCCTACCAGTAGGCAGTTGGTTATTCACACGCGAATTGGCAACTGGCTCTCCTGAGTGTTTCGAAGACTGATCTTTACGTTGAAAGTGTCAGATAGTGATATGAAAGACCATATGAAATGTCATATTGAATGATTTTATCCGTTTGTGACTGAATAAAAGAAGCTTTTTTGAATTATATCGCGAATTGGCAACTAGCTCTCCATGTACTTTTTGAGACTGCTGAATGCATTTTAAGAAATGAAGATTAATATTAAAGAACAAAACATGGATAAGAATGATTTTTATCATTATGTTTTAAAAGGTAATCAGACTTGCTTATACATTTTGAATAACCAACTGGCAACTAGTAAGTAGCTGGTTATTCGAATGTTCAACTACCAACTACCAACTGCCTACCAACTTTACTGTCAATTTTTATTAAACTTAAATACAACTATGGCTGATTTTTGGCTTGAAAATTTTGTATAATACGCATGGAATTGAAATTCTAAAAATTTTGATACCTCAGTTTTATATCATTTTATATATTAATGCAGCGGATTACACGCCATAAACGCTATTAATTCGCTTCCTTTTTCAATACATATGGACAATGAAGTTAATTAATAACGCGTTAAATATCGGCTTGGAATATTTAATGTATATTATTTGAAAAACAACAAAGTTTAATTAATTGTTGGAAAACATGTGGATAAATTGTTTTTTTGACATTGCCTTTTGTTAGCTGTCAGTATTGTATAGATACGCTTTACATATTATAAAGCATGCATAAAACTGTTCCCTTTTTCGTTGATTATTTCACTCTTACCGTTACCAATATTTTAGATTTGATTCTTTTATTACTTTAATAATTAATCATATTACCGGAACTTCTCTCCACAATTCAGCGGAACCATAATGGGAGTAAATTTTGCCTAGAGTAAAGGCTTCCAGTGTGTGTAGAGCTGTTCTACTTAAGTGATGCTAATGTTCATGTGGAAAGAATGTACGATAAAATTTGCGAAATAATACTAATGCTTTGCGTATTTCTAATTTTTGGGTTGGGTCACTTATTGTTACTCTGTTGAAATCTCGTATTATGCAATAAACATTCCGGAGATATCATCACCATTGGTATGTTATCAAGTACACTTCATATTTTGTATATAGCCCGGATGGAAAAAATCAAAGGAAAATCCGATGTTTTTGAAGAAAGAGTATGACTTGTCTGTGTTTCTTTTATGCACATTTATAGTAGCAATATACATCCTCTGCATGCAGTTATGAAGAAAACACATATGCTAAAGTGTCAGTTTGCAAAAGGATGGTCAGTAAATATTTTCTTTATACGTTTTCATTCCGGCTCCGTTACTTCAATAAGTCGCATATTTCTAGTTATTTTATGTACAAAAACGCTTTACAGTTTATTGACAAAATGAAAAACAAAATGAAATCCAAATGATAGTTTTACTATGATGCCTTACATTCTAAACATTGAAAAACATACATATACCATAATCTCGTTTTAAGAAGCAAACAGAGTTTTAGTATAAGACTATGTATTGAAGTGTTAATGAATAACTCCGGATGGCCAAACCCCGGATCCCCAACCCCAACGCACTACCCTTTACTCAGTTTGAGCAACTTGAATAAATCCTAGACGTCTCAGTGCTAGGATAAACTTATAAGATATCTTTGTACGGCTATTCCGGTACTTATCAATATGCACACTAGATTAGAATCAACTTGCTTCGAGTGAAAATACCGAAATGGTACATGGTTACATTCTTCCTTTGTTTCATATAAACAATTAAATCTTGAGACTTCATTTTTAGTGCTTTACAGCAATTCAGTGACATAAAAGCACATATATAGCCATTAGATATAGCATGTTTTCTCACCAAAAATTATATATATATTGAGATGTTAGGTTACATATATTAAAGAAACATTATCTGTCTGAAAAACATCATTCTCTGAACATATTCCCATGAAATTTGTCATTTAGCGGAATTCACAGTGAAAGTGATCTAGAACTTCTTTCAGTACAATAAGCAATAAAGCTAAGCCAAAGCTATAACTGTGACATCCTTATCTGACTCATATACAAGATCTCATCAACAACATGGAACTACATTTTGAATTACAAAACCAGATCATCTAACATCATCTTAAATGCTTGGTGAACTTCTCTTTTCGTAACACTGGTGCTCATTGTCCCTGCACAGTTAGCGGGGACCGATGCTCTATGCTAACTGCCAAATGCTAAATAAGATGTTGTTAATGCTAAATGTCAATAGCTTAATGTTAATGTCACATTCTTAATGCTAAATGCTACATATAAAATACTATATGCCGTATACAAAATGCGAAATGTTATAAAAACTCTACATGCAGCCACAGGAAAACACTGCAGCAATTACAAGACAGAGACTGAAGAACTCACGAAGGCCGTCTCAATGGTTGAAGAATCGACAGAAGAAAGCTCCTCAGTCGTCTTTCTCACAGATGCACTGTCTGTTACGGAAGGTCTGATCAACAATAAAGCTCTGCAGCTAGCGTGGAGAATGCAGAGCCTGAGTATAACCTGCAAAGTAGCACTTCAGTGGATTCCATCCCATTGAGGACTTGAATGCAATGAAGAGGCAGACAAACTGGCTAAGCTAGAAGCTCAGTCAGAACAACCAACAAAACATGTGAGTTACAAGGAGAAAGTCACCATCATCAAGGCCTAACGATACCAAGGATAGAGGAATATGTTTTTCATCTCTTTAATCAGTCTGAACAAGTAATGCTGGTCAGGCGTCGCTCAGGGCACAACAAGCTCAATGCTTACATGTACAAGAAACACAGACTGGCACCATAGCCAACTTGTCCATGTTGTGAGGAAGTTCAGACTGCGGAGTATATACTTCAGAGATGTAAAAGGCATGCCCATGAGCGAGCGGAGACTTGGCCGATAGATACCTCAATGGGGTATGGGGGCATTGAAGATCTGGTCTTACAATGTAGTTGGGAACGAGAAGATGAAGATAAAAACAAATTATTTTTATCAAATGATAAATGGTTATTCTCAAATTATCAATCTTTATGACGAATGCAACTTTTATGCCAGTGTAATGTTTTGCCAGTCTAATTTAAAGCAATAACGTTGCAGATGTTACGAGGACATGGAACCGAAACATTTTGCTGTTAAATGTTTATTATATAATAGACAAAGATATGTAACAGAGACAAGGTTATGTAACGAAGGGCAATGATTATATAACATATATATTCAGCTCTTTATTTCAATGAAAATTTAGCAATGAGCATTTTGACATTTATTGTTTAACAAAAGAGCATTTATCATTGACAGTTACCGTTTGAAAGCCATATTTGAAATTTAACAGTTCGTAAATAGCATTTTTCATTTTGCATTAACATTTTTGCAGTTACCATTGCGCATTTTATAGGCATATAGCATTTGGTATGTTGCATTTTATGTAAAGTATTTGACATTTTGCATTAAGTAATTGGCATTTAGCATTAAGTATTTGGCGCTTAGCATTAAGTTATTGCCATTTAGAATTAAATATTTGTCATTTAACATTTAGCAATATTCATAACGCACCGGCCTTCAATACATATCAAATGCCATATGCCATATTCTATGTGCTAAATGCCTATAATTATTGTCAAATGACAAATGCTACTCGTCTAATGCTGTAACTTTGTGAGTTAATGATCTGTATCCCTTACACTAATGACTGTTGCTTTTAATCACGTTGTGGTTTTGCCACTGACTGTTCCAAGGCGGTGTCCTATTGTGTTCCTTCATTTGTTCCTTTATTTATTCGAAATACTTAAACTTACAACCAATAAAATAAGATGCAAGACTTTAGTAGTTAGAACTACGAAGTAAGAATTAGGAAGTTAGAGGCCGGAAGATTGAACTAGGAAGAACAAAAATTACTGGCCCTTTTTTGTTTGTTTCCTTTTACGAGAGAGATAGGGAATTTGCCTCTCCAGATTAATTAAAGGATAAAAGTCAGCTCGAATGTACCTTCACTATTGATGTTTTTCATATGACTAGAGTAAAAGCTTACCCAAACTTTCAGACAACTTCTTAGAATATACCAACACTAGAGTTTCATATTGTATCTTCATAATTTCAGCATATGCTGATTCGTGTAAAATGTTTTTCTTCTTTCTTGTCATCTAGTTATAGGACTAAATGTCTGTCCTAAACCTACCTCCAACGTTTAATATTAGGTTATTTAACATTGTTCTGTACAATACGGAGATATATTTGGACGAGTACCCAGCTGAGAAAACCATATTCTCAGCTGGGTACGAGTCAAAATATATCTCGTATTGTACAGTACAATGTTAAATAACCTTTTTATTCTATATCTATTCTATCTTTAAGTTAGTTTAAATTAAAAATGTTTCACTGAATATAGTATTCCTGCCTTTTCTGTATTTTCCCAGCTTGGTATTATTGCAAATATATATTATACAGAACAACGTTAGGCCCTAAATAACCTTTTCATTCTATATTTATTTCACTTCATACGTAATATACGTAATTCATTGAATGTTTTTTGTGCATATCAGTATAAAATAAATTATATGGTGCAACCTCCCTACAACAGTCATTTGGCGATTTGGGTGGTTATAATACTTGGCTGGGATATTATCCCCACAAACATTGTCAGCAAGTTTGGTCCGATGAAAACTGAATTAGAGAGCGGGCATGCTTTGGATGCCGACCACCCGCCCGCTGCCACAGGTGTTCCCATAATACGTCGAGATATTATGCCCACAAACATTGTCAGCAAGTTTGGTGAAGATCGGATGAAAACTGTTGGATTTAGAGATAAGAGCGGACAAGGCTAAATTTGTAGTCTTCCTGTACGGGTTGTCTAGAGGTCCGGTTACCAGACCCCTAGCCACTGCCACTCAAAATTTTCTCAACCTGTGACAAAATGATAGATTTTTCCAATCAATAAGATTGTCTCCCAATTATATCTGTATCTAGATCTAGATCTATATATTTGTGTTTGGGAATACCTGTTCTTCTTCTTCTAAAACAATTAAATCCTGATTTCAAGACGCATAATCAAACTCTGTACATAGAGCGCCTACTTCATCCGATTTACATTCGGAACATTTTCACGCGTTTCGGGCTTTATCGTATGTTTAACATGAGACTGTTGAACCGTCCAAATACAGAAAATACAGGATTTTTTTTGTACGCACGTGCGTCCAAATACAGAAAATACAGGATCTTTTGTACGCACGTGCGTCCAAATACCGTAATATCATGTACGGTCACGTGTTGCAAATGAACGTTCGCGACTGGATAGATACAATAGATGTAGAATAAATATTGTTATATGACGTTGACGGGGTTCGATCCTGTTTAATTTGTATTAATCCAAAATCTAACTATGAATTCAAAAAGTACGTTTTGCAAATGCTGTATGAAAAGTCTGACTAAATGTTCAGAATAAATTCGTGTAAAGATCAAACATAGCAGTCAGTGATTATAATACTGCATAATCGAAGTTAGTGAGTATTGCCCTCGTCCGGTCTGTATACTCGAATACTTAACTCATCATCAAACAATAACTGTTTGACAATTACGTGAACTGGAACGATTTTTGTTTTGATAATAATGAGTATGCTGAGATTTTGATGTATTCTCTTGGCTAATCGATAAAAATATAACGTAGTTTTCCCAACAAATTTGACTAAAACATTTTGCCAAAATATCTCTTACATCTTCCGTAGAGTATGAATTTAGTAAAAATTGTATTAGAATAGTAACATTAATATTTGTATTTCAGCAGATACCAAACGACACCGACCGTTATTAAATTTTCAAGCATGTTTTCTATTTTAACATTTAGAGAATCACAGTTGAAAAACTATAAACTATATACATGTAGAAGTATCAATTACTACAATTGTGTAATACATGTCCATAATTTTCCTTCTTAAATTCGTATAACGACACTCTCATCTGGATATTTGTTTCTGAGTGTGTGGTGTTCCTGATACTCTTTTGTAAAACTGATATCAAAAGCCTACAGCGTAGTTGATCAACTGTTAACAAGTTTAATCTATCATCTAACCTTAAAACAGCTTGACAGGTCGGGATATATCTGTGTTATTGACTCACAAGTTGAAACAATTTTTACACAAAAAAATGAATAATTTTTTTTATGGATCATATTGATATTTCCATTTCGACTTATGACTTGACCGCTGATTTAACAAAATCAGTCGCATTTCGTCATACGGATTAAATTCTTATATCTTAAAATCATCACGATGGGCGCCAAAAGTCAAGAGAAATCCGTGAATGCATTTGCCGCGCCTTCGAAACTGTTGTGAGCTAAATCGTCCGAAGAACATAAATAGAACAATTTCCTCCCACTATCCACCTTAGTGCTAATAACACTAATATATTAATATATTGTATGAATTTGACACATTTCTGCTGTAGAATTTGTTTTTCAGACCTAGACTGTTATAATTTAGAGTCATAGCCATGCCAATACGCTATAAAATGTCTTTATCTAATGTATTATACAATAATGCGCTATTTCATATATTGGACCCGTAATACCACTCTCCAATTTTCCTGTAAGGAATATCGGCATTCTTTGAACGTAAAGTAGCCCAACGCGCACGAAGATAGCTTTTCTTAAAACAGGAAAACGCAGAAATCGCATACGCAGGATACATGATTTGCCGTCTGTCATCACTGGTTCTAATACAGAAGTTAGAAATCTAATCATGGAGGTCTCCTCTGCCCAACCTTATGTAACGAAATGAACATTTCTAGTGTAGGAATTGTCTATAGTGATGGGCGGACAATCGGCGACAATCGGATAATTGTCGGCGTTGCATTCATGATCGCGATCGGCGACTTCACTTTTCCCTGACCGATTAATTACTTAGCACCCTAAGACGGATAATTTAGTTGTTTCTGACCTTTTTCTTTCTGGTATTTACGATTCTTTGGGGCAATTACATCAAGGGAAACTACTCTACGTAAAAATGGCTTCCTCCAAAGTCTCCGAAGAAATTGAGGTCATCTATGATCACCAAGATTTTGGAAGAGATATGGCTTTTACAAAATTTAGCAGGGAAAACTATCATCCCAAACTTTTAACATTAGTATGGCAGTATGCATAGCATGCCGTAAGACTTAAGCAAGTAAATGTATTTTGAATTTTTGATTTTGTGGGATTGAAAACATTCCAGTCGTTAACTAAAAATGAATAAATCCTTACTAGTGTTACTGTTTTGCTCCAATTTTTTTTAATTAAATAGCACAATATCACTGGATAAGCCCTGGTGAAATTAAGACGAGTACTTGATCTTCACAAAGATTTTATATTCAAGCTGTTAACCTACTAGCGTTTATGATGAGATCCATTAGAAATAGGATATTCAATCTTTGTATGGTGAAATAAAACATACATTGTGAAGAGAACTTATAGATATGCAACTAGAATAACCGATTGGCTTGTCCGATTATGCCTATTAATCGGTTGGCAAATCTAACCGATTTGCCTATCACTAGGAGTAGATACGAAATCTGCTTATTACGGTTTAAAACCTTAAACTTCCAAACAAAATTGAGCATCAATATCATTTTCAATGCTCAGATATTTAACTTGGTCAAGAATGTTTGCTGAAAACCTTCGCTATCGAATGACATTTTCGTAAATTTGTGTTGCAGGGATGAAACAGCTGAAGCCTGGCAAATGGGAACTGGTACCAAGATAACAAAAACATGGTCGGCATTCAATTATATCCTTGCATAAATCTTCTCAAGCTTAATATAACCCTGTACATCATGGTACCACCATAATTATCCTTCGATGACAAATATATATTTATACATACACCTATGTTCACTGATATATCCATCAATGTGACGACGATAAACCAGTCAAAAGGGCTGAAAACTCCTCAAATACGATGAATGTTTTAATATATTTAATGTCGAGATGCTATCATTACGTCATTTCTGATGTCATAATTCACTTCAAAACTTAAACAAGTAGTCCCATTATTGGATTTTTGTCTGTTTCATATGGGACGGGTATGTTTGCTAATTACAACCGTTGATTAATGGAAAGGAATGAAATTTATGTTCAGTGTAATAATATAAAGCTTTTACGCAAGATTTTATTTGTATCATACAATAGAACTCATTAAAAATGAATGGTAGTCGTAATATCCAGATACACACTGAGACATACTCCGTAATATATGATTATATCCATTTTCAAGCGTTCCTAGGTTTATACCCGTTTATCTTTCGCTCTACTGAAATAATTCAACGCTTTTCTTCATTGAGATAAATTTTATAATTCAATCATAGCAGAAACTTTGAATTATTTCGTAAATAATTGTTTTCAATATATATAAAGCAAAAGAGCCAATACAGAGAGAAAGGGAAGAGAAAGAGCGTACATAATATCAAAAGTTATATCTGAAGGCGCTTGGTTTCGAATTTAGGATACATTTTATCAATACTAGTAGCAGAAGTTGCACCGTGTTATTAATACTAATCAAACTGAAATAAACAGGAACATATCAATTGAGCCGATGGAGACATTTCGAAATATGATTATTGCATCGTAAAGGCATATAAGTTGAATTCGTCTTTTGGGCAGATATTTCGTCTTAATAATGACGCCTAAATAGAATTTTCTCAGAAATCCAGAAAGTTGTTGTTGAGGCAATGCGTGCATATAAGCGCTTCTCTTGGCAGTGAAACTTTCATACACAGGACAAAGGTGGCACTATAGGTTACTAGTGTATCATTGATAAATCATTTGACCAGAATATGAAGATAACATGCGCATCTCCTCCTCAGAATGAAACATATTATGAATTTTCGCTGAATTCCTGTCTCCGGTTGTTGTTGAGAAATACTCGTGACAAGGATGGCGCTTTAGTTCACCAATGTTGCATAATAAAATAATGTGCATTTACTCTTATGGGTAAAATTTCCTGTGAATTTTGCTGAATTCTACATAATGGGTGTGAGACGTACTTCGAAGAAGGATTGCGCTATAGATTACTAATGGCGAGTAACCTGAGGGTAATGACTCAGTGAAAAACGTCAGTCCGGATTAGGAAAATAAAAGACGCATTTCCTCTCGAGAGTTAAACTTCCTATAATTTTTCACTGATTCCAAGGCATGCAAGGGTTGCTGAGGAATGCCCTGGACAATAAATGGTGCTATAGTTACTAATGTTTGAAAATCAAAAAGCAGTTATTCGGTGTATAATCATCAGACCGAAACAAGAGGATTATACGTGCATTTCTTATAAGTGGTATCTTTCAAGTATTCAGTATTTTTCCATTCAATTTCGCTTAATGCCGAGAATTACTGCGGACAATAATTGCGGGAAAAAACAGACAAAGCGGCGTCACAAGCTCACATCGGATTCCATTGATGTATCGGGCGATATCGGTGTATATAATCGGTCGATTAAGGTTACTGACTTCGAATCACTTTCTTTAAAATGGCGTTGGCTCGAAACCTTTCATGGGGTATAGATTTATATGAGGAAACCGTCTTGACTGATGGTTCTATCAACTTGGCACTTTTGGTTTAAAACCGGTTGTCACATAATCCTTTGTCAGTTTTGTCCATTATATAGGTTATTGTACCTATACCGCTCTATACACTTGATTATTTTACTGTAACTGTCCATTCTTAAATTAATGGATACTTTATGAAAGGACAGTTACAGGTTAATAATGGACATGCATAGTAAAATCCTTGTGCGTAGAAGGGGTGAGTACATCAACCTATGAAATTCAAAAGTTTCGAATATAAACTGCAATGTTTTACAGAAAATGTAGCTGCAATAAAAATTTAGAAAGGGAACGTATGACTTTGACCCAAATCGGACCCGAGATTATCAGTTAAATGAAAATCAAAAAATAGGCAAAAAGTAATTACAGAAAGTGAGTTAAATCTTCAACGGTAGAAAGTAGAAAAGTTCTATTTGTATACCCCGAAAGTAATAGAAAAGTATCGCAGAAATACATCTGGTATGGCATTTTCAGCTGAAAATAAGCAACGCAGTGTACAAAAACTTAATTTTCCTTTATTTTTCAAATGCTGCATACCCACATTTCTTACAAAGTGTTCGTGTACAATTATTATCATTATCATTATTTTGCCATAAAAGACATTTTATAAAATTCTACCCAAAATGTGCAAATTCACCTTTCTTCTGCAAAGGCATAGAAAAAATAAAAAAGTTTTAAAAATTACTACACGTTTCGGTATTACAACATGTATTACCAGAAAATTTGACCGTAATGATCTTATCATGAAGGTACACTTTTCTTGTAATAACAAAATATATTGTCGTTAAAATCGTTGCAATGTTTTTTTCCAGGAGGCGAAGGGGCCCAGGCCTGTGATTTTGGGAAAATAGCTCGATATTTTGGCAAAGGGGAATGAAAAATCTGAGGTAAAGTCAATTTTTGGGGACAATTGTATGCAGTAAAAGAAATTTATTTTCTTAGTGGAAAAAACCTTTTAATGCCCCCTATTAAAGAACAATAGCGATATACTTTTTGTAATAACGAAATGTTTTCTCGTAAAAAACGAGACATGAAGCCATAGATTTCGATGTAATGCGAAAAGGGTAATTTTCTTATAATAATGATATTTCCTAATATTTCAGCGGGCATATTCTAATGCCAGACATATGTAGTTTTCTGACAACACAGAAAAAGACGTCATTCGACTTTCAGCATTTTCCGGAAGTAAAAACATGCTAAACCTGAAAACAAAAGTCACCTTTGGATTGGTCAGTAGTCTGGGGTCAAGCGCAGGGGCCACCCCGTCAAAATGTATGCGCGTGGACTTCTTTTGTTTTATTTTCTTTTGCTCATGGGTATCAACGGAGCAAGGGTACATGGAGATTTTTGGAACTTCATCAAATCGCTTAAAAAGGTCCTTTTTGATGTGTCTGAAAGTGTCAGTATATGCCTCGGGTGTAAGATATTTCAGTATTTGAGAGCTGCATACCTAAACATTTCAGAAATATTTCAAAATGAATTTCGTGTAATAAATGTTGATTCTACGGAAGTGTGAAAGGGCCATAGGACGCTTAAATGTTTAATTACATTACAGCTGCGGAGAGGTTATTAGAGAAATTACACGATATCACGACCATCTTGGCTTTGCGTGAGCACCATGTTTAAAGTCAGAGAAAAGCCTGAAACTATCAATTATGTGGAAAAATGGAAAATGTCGGCGCACTGCGCCTCAGTTTGTGCGTTCTTTCACATAACTACCAGTTTGAGGCTTTTCTCCTTCATGTATATAACTGAGAAAATGAAGAAAATATAACAACGAATTGTCTGTAAAACGCACTAAATTCTAGAAGGATACATAACATAAAAATAGAATGATAGAATATGAGAAAATATATGTTAAAAAATTGTCAAAAGTTTTACTTAAATTCGGGCGCTTTCTGTTAAAAAACAAAACAAAACAAACCCATTTTAAGGGTAGGATGAATCAAAAGAATAATGGTGCATTTACCGCAAAAGCATTTCGATATGTAACGTGGCTACATCTATCCTTTCCTTTAATTACTAAGAAGGACGTGATATGCACCTATTTTGATTTTAGAAATGATGATTCTGACCAGGTGGTTTATCAGAAAACAATCACTTCTAGTAACGAGAAAGATTTCAACAAGTATACACAACTACATTAGTTTTATTTGTTGGAGTTAAGGTAGTTCTGCACGTTAGGATAGAAATTTTTTCTACAATATAGAACTTTGGAATATTCTTAGAAAATTTAGCAAAAATAACAAATGTAGGGTTGTCTGCTTAATATTTTGCTAGACTGATTTGAACAATTTTGACCTCACGCAATATTTTATAGTTGGAGTCTATGGGAAAAACGCAACTTTCATAACATTTTTGCGAATAGAAATTTTTCTACAATGTGGATTTTAAGGAAACTTCTAGCTGATGTAATTAACATATGGCCTATAATTTGGTGAAATAAAATGTATAGGTCCATGTGCTTGTTTTTGAGATATTTGGCTATGAATAAAGAGAACCGCCGTGTAAAATGTTTAGCATCATATTTTTAACTTTAGAAACTTAGTAACAGTGCCATTTTAATACATTTACTCACAGGTTGACCTTAAGGTATTAGGCCACTAATAGTAATGTTTACAAAATGGCCTTTGCTTGGTATATTCTGAAAGGTAACCGTGTTTTGTACTATTTTGCAAATTTTAAACAACTTTTACCGTGCCGTTTTTTATAAATTTTGAATAACTTGTGGTATCTCCTCAAGCTCAGGTAGAGACAAATTTCAAAGTGATAGCCAGTATTCAAAACGTTTGCAGAGAATTCATTTTACCGTTAATTTCAATAGAAGCAACATCAAACTATTGGTAAACAATTTTAAAACACAAAATAAAAATGTCAGTATCATTTTTCCTATGGTGCCTCAAGTAAACTAATTTAATGGGACAGAATTCATACTTCAGCATTGAAAAAAATAAGGTGGAATGATGTGTTTCTGTTTTGAATTTTGCTTACTCCATTTAAAAATAACCTTAGGGAAGATGTAAAACCTATCTAGATTTCTTCCACAATATATAATCTAAGAGTGAAAGCAAAATAGAGAACTTTCACCGCGTGTAACTCAATATTTTTAGAGATGTGTAACTCTACCCCTTCTGTTTAAGTAGTAAATTTACTTTGAACACCAAGAAATCGCTTATAAGATTCATCTTTTTCCATTTTTGTACAAAAAATCAATAATAAGTCTTGAAAGAAGTAAAAACTTACTAGTAAAAAAGGAAAATAAGGAAAAAAAAATTTGGTCCCAGTAGGGCTTGAACCTACGCACCCCTAAGAATTGCAGTAAAAGTAGGTTTATGATAGGAATTGAATACTCTTCAAAAAGGAGGTTCTCTATTAGTGATCTAATACCTTAATTCATAATCTGATTTTCGTTTCCGTACGTCGAATCCAGGCATTATTCTACGTGTTCCGGATAAATGACGGTATGCCAACACATCCGGTTTATCAATCGTACAGAACTACCTTAATACAAAAATAAATATTTGATAAAACAAGTTTAAATGGAAATTGAAAATGTTAAAATTCTACAGAAAACGTTTACTCTCCCCAAAAGTATTAAATACTAACATACAAACTACATAATTAGATGTTTCCATAAAATTCCCGTAAAATGAAATATTTCCATTTCGTAGAAGTGGACATGTCACGACTATCATAAAGAAGGAAGGTATTTCCTGTATTAAAAATGCCATTCAAATAAATATTACGCTGTTTTCATTAATTATTTCAAGCATTTGTGATTACTACGCACGGCAAAATATATCTACACAGACCTGAATGTCTGGTCGGTATTTCATTGAATTTGTCAGTGGCCCGGACATCAGGTACCGGTACATTAATTGACAATGCAAACGTGAATATTCGTTAAATTACATGCTACTAGATTTATTCAGTTATCATCATTATAATTATTCTTGTATATCGAAGATCTTAAGACGGTTAAAAGAACGTAATATGCTTATCATAATGGAATACTCAAAAGTTTTCTTTTAAAAGAAGAAATTTAAAGACGCTCGCGGCAGTTTCGTCATTTTCTTCGCAAAAATAGATTTTGATGAAATGTTCTACATTACAATATCATGTTATGATCACTGTTGTATTGAAGAAAATAAAAAAAAAATTCTAGGTCACCATCACTGTCAGTTTTATTTGTCCTCAGATATGTTTTTCTTCGCAATAATAGATTTTGATGAAATGTTCTATATTTCAATATCATGTTATGATGACAGTTGTATTGAAAAAGGAAACAAAAATAGTAGGTCACCAGCACTGTCAGTTTTATTTGTCCTCAGATATGATGCTATGTTGAACATATTTCAACATTTCCATACTCCTACCATGTATTTCAGTAAAGTACAATGACTAGCAATAATTTGAAATCTATGCATTCTTATAACAGAAAACAATATTTCTAGTAGAGACATGCTCAGAAAATCAAAAGAAATAATTGATTTTGTAAAATAGAACTATAGTTGTTCAGCAGATCGATGGTTATTTTCAATATTTTTGCTTATCTTAAGTTGGTATTTCTGCTATTTTATCGACTTTCACATATTAGAACTAAATCAAACTCTGCACATGTACGAGGGGTGTTCCAAAAGTAATGTCACTTGCATCGGTTCTCCTATACTGCAAATGTTCTGATCATTTTAACTTGCTCTGCCCTTCAAAATACTCTCCGTCAGCCTGAATACACCTTTTGAGCCGGTTAATCCTCTTTTGGAAGCATTGTTCACACTCTTCTATGGGAACACCCATCAGATACTGATAAACAGCAGATCCAAGGGCATTTCTCGATTTGTATCTCTTTCCAGACAGATGATATTTAAGTTTGGGAAACAGAAAAAAGTCGCAGGGGAGCCAGGTCTGGCGAAAACGGAGGATGTGGAAGGACGGTAACCTCTGACTCCAAAAACTCGGTCACAATGCGTGCCTTCTGAGCGGGTGCATTATCATGCAAAAGTCGGAGGTACTTAAGTCCTGTTTTTGGGCGGCGACTTTTGTAGTAGTTCTTCAATTTTCTTAGAACAACATTTTTTATAGAATTTTCCTATGACCGTACTGCCTTTTGGTACCGGAATTTGAATGATTGAAAAAAATACATACAAAACCTTCTTCACCGTTCGTATTCGTTTGGCAATACTTGGGCGTCTCGCATTTTTGGTGACCCAAATTCGGTTGGAATACTTCCGCTTTGGTTCAAAATAATAAACCCAGGTTCCATTACCAGTAACTATATTATCAAAAACCTTTTTGCTGTATTTTAGGTACATGTTCAGAAGTTTTTTTGCCATTGTTACACGGGTCCTCTTTTGTTCATCTGTTAACAAATGGGGTATCCATCTTGCATTTATTTTTCTAAGTTTTACGTGTTTCTTCAAAATTCCATGAACTCGTGCTAACGACAAGTTTGTCAGTCGGGCCAATTGCCTTACGGTGAATCGGGCATCCTTTTTTAGCAAACTGAGGTTTTTTTTCGATGTTACCTTTCGACGTAGTTGTTGCAGGACGATCTGTGCGAGCAGCATCTTTGAGTTGCTGCTGTCAGGTCCTAAATTTAGCTACCCACCTACAAATAGTCCTATGAGACATTTGACCTTCCCCATAAATGTCGCACACCTCACGGTGAATATCTACAAGCTTCATGCCGAGTAGCGACCTATCTTTTATGTAGGCCCTAATTTCAAGCACATTTTCAGCTCTTTTTCCCAGTCATTTTGTGTAAAGTGTAATGAATACGCTATAAAGCAATGTACACTGTACCAAAGTCAGTGAACGTGTGAGCGCGATATTTACCTATGTTACGATTCAGTGATCGTTCTATCGACACGAGGTGGTTTTGTGTACACATGACACGATTTCCGCGAAATAAAACACAAATGACATTATTTTTGGAACACCCCTCGTATTTGCTTATGTCTACCTTATCTAAAACAAAAAGATATTAGATTTGACTTAAATTAAACTACAACGAAGTTGGGTGTGGCGGGCATTTATAGAACGCAGGTTGGTACGAAGTACGTAATCAATACTTATTTCAAACAAGGGCATATATATCATATTTAGCCAAAATCTTTGACAGTATTCAGTTTTTGTTCATAGCTTAAGGCAAAGATAGTTAACAAGAGAATCAATTGGCCCTAGGTCGCTCACCTGAGGAACACCTGGAATAAACTCGCTGAAAGCGTGACTGAAGAAACTGTTTTTTCCCCTTATTTCTAAAAGAAGAAACAAAGAGTAATCAATCCAGCTGCAGCATCCTTAACCTTAAACGTATTGACCTTAAAAGAGATAGGGGTTATCTACTCCAATTTGCCAATCACCCAACTAAGTTTGAAAGGTGCAGGTTAAAGGCTTCTCTGTCAACAAATGCTATGAAAATTCTTTTTAGTTTTTAGACGTCAATGATTTGAACATGTGACCTAGAGATATATCAAATTATCAAACGGCAGATTTCTTAATAAACGGATGTTTACGTGTTTCCGATGTATTTTGATGTCATAGATGTATGTTTCCGCCATTCTCTGAACATAACTGATAGTTCCCGAATACGGATGTACGGTACGAGAACGGTACGGGGATAAGGAACAACCAAATTTGCAAGGTGTTGGGGTAAAAATTGACCCGTCCGAAAAACTTCCGCGAGCGCCTTTAAAACACATACTCGTATAGCTCATGTATATTTTAACTAAATGCTTGCATGTAACAAAAAAAAATAATATTTTAGTATGATTTTTATTGCCTGAAATACTAATACTGTAAAACAGAACTGTTTATCGAAAACTGAATAATACACAATATACTATTTACACACGAAAAAAAAAATACACATATGCATTTTCTACTTCATCAAAATGGTTAGAAAATTAAGGAGAAATTATATGAACAATGTTCTGTTTATCACGTTTAAATGTTACAAGTAGTAAATAGATAAGCCAAGACAGGTTATCATTTAATAAGGTATCACAGTGATATATACAAACATAGTTCTTTTACTTGAAGCAGTAGCACATTCAGTAAACAACCTGACAAACAAACTGGAATCTGTAAGAACAAGGAAAATCGTACCAACGCCACATTTTTGAATCTGCGTTTGATTTTTTCTGATACATCATACACAATTCGGTAGGTCCATTATCAGGATCATTGTCGCCCCAGTATACGAAGGCTCATCCGCAGATCTATATCCATACGCCCAAGAACCACCTTGATGGGTAATGCATGGTTTTTACTATTGATAGGGTTGTAATTTTCTTTTTATCAGAGACGAGTGTCAAACACAACCGGCAGCCACTAGAAAAAAAACAGATACTATATATATATATTTCACATGAGAAGGCTATATACTATCAACGTGATAGACGAATTCCAATAAGTTATTTTAATCATGTGTTTGTTTCTTGCCATAAGCCAGGAGCTAAACTAGTTTATAGAATATATGGATACGTTTTTAAAGCTCTCTTGTAATCTTATTTACACTTTTTAACCGACAACAAGTTTATTTTGTAATTTTTGTTTCGTGTTGTAGACACAAACAAAACATGGTTGAAATGATTTCTTAAAATGAAATATTAAAAACTCATTTCTGTTAATGAATCTAAGCAAATGCAATAGTGTTTTCTCATAAATAAAACCTTAGCATTTGAATAACAAAGATAGGAATTCGATAATTAAAATGACAATATTAATGTTTTTATGCTAAACCCGTATCCTTGTTAGCAATGTCAATTAAGAACAGTTGAAATGTTACAACAAAATGCATAGAACACGATTTTATCATACGAGAGAGTTAATATCAAACTATTTTAGGACTCTTACCTGAAAATCGAACATGTTATCCTTTTTGTTTGCAAATTCTGCAACGATAACTCTCGGCTAAAAATATCGGAGTGTCAAAAACAAAGAGCAGTTCATTTTTAAAAGGATCAGTTTGAAAATTATCACCAGTAGAGATGTTATTTCAGATTTGATAATGAGGTAAAACAAAAGATATTGTTTTTCAAAGATTGAGAAAAGAAACAATGAAACTATGAAAGGTACTTTTACTTAAATTCCAACAGGAAAAGAAATCTACAATGTTTCAATTCAGTTTCATAGTTAACATATTCAATTCATGTTAACCTTAACAACCATTTGCAATGCTCAGTTAGATCTGTATTCTTATTTGCAGTAATTTATTTTCTCTTCATTGTCTTTATTCTATACGCATATCATTCTGGTCCGTCTCGACTTTTGTTTGAAAAACAACAACAATGAAACAAACAAACAGAAAAACAAAACAAAAAACGAACAAAATGCGGTAGAGATTTGTACTTAAGTTTAAACTCATTTGTTGTCGCTCGAGTGTGGTGATAATATCTTTAAATTATTTTGTAAAACTCTGGAGTCCACTTCCTTGAAAAACAGTAAGGATATCGTTAGAGAACGTTCCAGCAGGGTCATTGATTCTGTAACCAATGTTTTCCCGCTACGCATTCCTCTTTGATTTTGTGTGACAGAACTTGCCTCAATAATTGGTAGGTCTTATATCCCACTTCCCACTGGGATTGAGCTGTTTTGTTTTCTGTCTTCTGGCCTGTTTAATCAGGCCCTTTAGTGTGTTTTTCTTGTTGTCCTGTCTTCTGTAAGGGCCTTGGATGCATACGACTATGGTTCTTAAGGATTTCGTTGTTCAAGCCATAAGCTGCATGTTGAAACTGGTAGGCACAACAATACCCCTTTTGAATCTCGTATCTGCCAATTTTGTTATAATAAAAGTAACACTAGTATTGTTGAATGTGAATATCATGCTTTTTTTCAATGTGAGAAATTTAGTGAGATCCGTAATCAGTATCTTCTTAATTGGTATTCATCTGACAGAAGTATACAAAGTTTTTATAACATACTTAGCTCTGATAATGAAAAGGTGTTATATCAAACAGCATTGTATCTTGAGAAGCTTTTAAATAATGTTTGATCAGTTAATTATGATATTCAGCAGCCTAGAGAACTATTATGTTAAGACATGTTTGCTAGTCGACTGTGTGCTGAATTTATGAATATGTGTCTCAACTTAATCAGTGTATATGTATACATTTTGTGGGATCACAACTATCTGATTGAACCAATTACTATATATTATGTAGTGTATTTTGGGCCGGAGGCCTTTGTTACATTTAATAAACTTTTGACTTGACTTGACTTGATTGCCTTTTATATGAATATACAAGAGCATTTTGTCCCTTCTGTTGCCAATGCGTATATTAGGGATTCGCCTGGTTGAGATAACTGTTTACACTGTCCTGTGAGTTGATTTACACTGTCCTGTGAGGTAAGATGATGTTAGGTGCACTGTTGCAAGCTTCCCAGTGGTGGTTTTGTCACTGAATGTTCCAAGGCAGTGCCCGATTGTATTCCTTTATTTGTTCGTTATGTCCTATTGTGTAAGCTTTGAGTGAGTGTGCGTGTTGTTCTATTTGATATTTACCCTTGTTTTGGTCCAAGAAAAACGAAATATTTCCATAGATTTTCATCTGATAACATGTCGATTCACCGCGTAGTTAGAGCGAAAAAACATTCAGTGCTTCTTAAATCATATGCTTTCGAATTCCGAGGACAATATGTGCTATTTTCACGATTATTGTCTGTCAACCTAAAATACACAAATGTTCTATGACTGGACCTAATATCGAAACTTACAAACAGTAAAATTAGAAGTACAGATTAAGTAGTTAAGATTACGAAGTAAGAATACGGATGTTAGAAGAAAACAGATTGAACTTAAGAGAAATAAGAAAGAAATTAGATGTCCCTTTTTTTGGCTTCTTTCCTTTATCGAGAGAGACAGGAAACTTGCCTCTCCCGATTAATTAAAGTATAATAAACAGCTCGAATGTACCTACTCATATGACCAGACTAAACAGTCACCTAAACATTCAGACAGATTCTTACAATATACCAACACTAGAGTTTCAAAAGTTACCTTCAGATTTCCATCATTTGCTCATTCATTTAATGTAAAATATTTTTTCTTCTTTCATCTCTCCAGTTATAAGCCGAAATGTCTGACCTAAATTTTAATATTGCTATATGACATTGACAAGGCTCGACTATGTTTTGTTTTAATCCGAAATCTAACTATGAATTAAACAACAAATATAAACAATACGTTCTTAGGTAAATTTTATAGGAAGAGTTTGATAAACTCCTATAAATATGTAACATAGTGGTCAGTGATTATGATAGTGCATTATACTTCCAGGGTAGCCATAAATGGAACTGCTAAGTTTATTGACATGGTCAAGGTGATATATTAACTATTGAAGTCAGTGAATATTAACCTCTACCGGTCTGTATACTTGAATACTTACCTCATCATCAGAAAATAACTGTTTCACAATTTCGTGGCCTGGAACGATTTTGTGATAAAAATAATGAGAGTATGCTAGATCGTCGGTGTATTTTCATGACTAACTGCAATTGTCTCGTCATTGAAAATATAACATATTTGACTCTTTCTTTTTGCCAAAATGCTTCTTACTTTTCCCTCAGAGTACGAACTTAGAGAAAATACTATAACAGAGGGACTTTTATTGCATTTAAGCAGCTACCAACAGCACCGATTGTTATACAAATTTCAAGAATGTTTTGTGTTATATCTTTTACAGAGAATCGCGGTTATAAAACTGTATACATGTAGAATGTATGATACGTTGCCTGTTATCATCTCTCAGTCGATAAGTCATATAGAATAATACAGTTCATTGTTTGACTTGTAGCACTTGTGCTCGTATAACAAACAGAAATTACCAAAACTGAAGTAGGCATAGAGTACTGGGTATATGTACAGTCTCTGTAAATTATCTAAAGCATGTTATAAGTATCAATAGTCTTATAAGGCATTCATCAGCATATTTACAGTCTGAGAAAAAAACACCCATACATTTTAAGCACTTATCCATGTTATCAGAAAGTTTAATTCTTATAAGTTCTTAAGGGGAATAGCAAAAAGATGTCAACTAACACGAAATATCTATTTCTAGGGTATTCATGTTGGCAGGTGCGAATATTCTATTCTGGTGACCTTCGTTTCTCTCGCTGTCGTTTTGCTTAAGTTTGTTCTCAAGTCGGAAAGTGTGACGGAACGACATTTGTATATTTAGTTAATTAGACAAGTTGAAAATATGAATTGCTAATTAAAAATATTGTATGAGAAGAATCTTTTTATCATAGATTTGCTTTCTCTGCTGAAAAATGGAAATTTCGTTTTCTTTACCGTTTCATAATCCACAATTTGGCCAACGCCATTTACACTTGAAAGGACGTCACGTAAAAATATTACCATACTAGTGTAATAGACAAATATTGTAAGTTGGTATGTCGACACTCCTATCAAGATTTGTGTTTTGATTGTTGTGTGTTTTCAATGTGCCATTTGTACAAGGAAGAAAAATTTGCTTACGATATGAAAGTGTATTTTGTTCCTGCTTCTGTTTTGCAAAAGTGACACCAAAGGCTTATATCCAAAGTGTAGTTGATAAACTATTATATTTCTTATCTATCACCAAAAATTTAAACAGCTTCAAAAGACGAGATACGGTGTTACTGCTCATGTTAAAATGACTTACAAGTTAGAAAATATTTGCACGGAGACGTAAACAAAATTGTTCCTTTTTCATACCTTTACTTGGATTTGGTTGTAATAAAACAAAGAGATATGTGTGTAGTTAAAAAAAATATCTACAGCTTTTACGAGCGTATGCGTGCTAGTGAGATTAAAAGGGCTGATTTTGATATCATTTTCTAAATCAACAAAGGGAAACTTTGAATAATATACATTCTAAACATTAATGATTAACGTCTCAAACTCAAAAAAATAATACAAAAGGCATTTCTTCAAATAGTTAGATAAAATGTGTGTGTGTTTTTTTTTAATAAATAGAATTAAGAAGTCATTATTTTAAGCATAGTTGACATGTAAGTGCCTGACAAGTTTAAACACTTAAGGGAGGGTATTATTTTCTGGCTTCCTTTAAAAGAAAAATGATTTAATCTGTTAGAAAATATGTTGTTTGAATTTCTTTAAGGTGAGCTATGTTTAGATTTTATCTTAGATAGACACAAATAGCAAGTTGAAGGGCTTTTACCAATTATAATTTTCAATTAGGTGCATTTAACATGACTCGTTTCTCGCCCTAGATACGTTTGTTTGGAGAATTTGTGAGGGTATTACTTCAAATACTTATTGTGATATCTTGCTCAAATATGTAATGACAGATTCAGTATATTTGATATACCGTTAGTCCCATAGTGCTATTCACCGGACACTTTAAAGAACCAGACTGTCTATTTGAAAAGAGCTAGTTACGCCTTACATTTATCTAAAAAGGATTTCTCTCTATCTGTCTGGGGGCTTAATCTTACTCTGTTCCTCTGGTCAGATCGCTCTGTGTCTGTACTAGTAGAGGATGAGTGGCTGCGTTTGCTATATGTCAAGCGCTTTTGACAGTGTTTATTATAAAAATGTCGCTATATAAATCTGGTATAATAATGATTATAACAAAAATAATAACAATATATAAATCTTATACTATTATTATGATAATAAAAATAACACAAATGATAATAAAATGATAATTAAAACAACAACAACATTAATAATAATAATAATAAACAGAAACGTAAATATAATAATAACAATAATAATAATCATTATCAAATAGGGTTATTATAACAGTAGCTCGATCTGGGATGCAGTATTCGGCTCGAGCGGACATTGTCCAAATCGAATCTCATGAGTCGCACAAATGCCGAATGTGATTCGACCTGGCAAAATGTATGAGGGCCGAATACAAAGTGTATGATCTAACTATTTTCATAATGACACTTTTATTATATACTGTATCATTTTGTTTGTTGTTTTTTAATATATGAAATCTTTAATGTTTATCAATATCTATCAAGTATCAGAATTTTCAAATGTTCAAGCTAAATGCGTATCCATTTTCTCTACATGCAAACAACTCTCTAAACGGTTGTGTTCTTTTTCTTGCAGCAGTTAATCATTTACTTAGCGACCTGACACACAAACTGGAACTTGTTAGGACAATAATGATCGTACCAACGCCACATATTTGAGTCTGCATTGGGATTTCTTTGATACGCCATACACAAGTCGGAAGGTTTGTTATCTGGGTCATCGTCGCCTCAGTATACAAAGGACGAATCTGTTGATTTATATCCATACGACCAAGCGCCACCTTGAACGGATCTTCGGCCATCTATCCAGACCAAATTAGCATATGTACCAGATAACGAATTTGCTTCGAGAGTCATGTTTACGTCATGCGCTTTGATTTCAGAGTCAACATTCACGAGATGCCCTCCATCATTTCGGCACACTGCTTCAGCATCGTCCCATTTTTTCGGTCCAGCGTAAAATTTCAAACAAAATCCATATTTGGTTACAGTATAATCTATTGGACAAAATTTCTCACACACCTCATATTCATACGCAAGTCTTGATATCCCGTACCGCTCACAGAGTGTAGTATTGCCTCCGCAATTTCTGGTGCGTGATTTAGCCCCAATTTGTCCATATTTATCAGGGCTAACATCACAGTCAGACCACTGACTCCAGTCTGTACAAGGATGCAGCCGACAAAGCTCCATTGCTGCCTCCTTAACATCGTTTTCTATATTCTTCATTGCTTTGCCAATCACTATCAAGATAGTAATATTGAATTTGGATCCAACGTCGACCAAGGTTTGGCCATTTATGTTGTCAATTGTCCTGTCATCGTAGTTTGTGGCTGGTGCGCACGTAATGTGTGACACTATGGTAGCAAAAGTAAAAGCAAGAATGGTTGGGTACTGCATGGTTTTACTATTGATAGGGTTGTAATTTTCTTTTCATCTGAAACAAGTGTCAAACATGCAACCGGCCGCCACTGAAATAAACAGATACTATATAAATATCACACATGAGAAGGCTATATACCATCAACGCAATAGAAGAAATAGTTATTTTAATCATGTGTTTGTTTCTTGTCATCAGCCAGGAATTAAACTAGTTTATAGAATATATTAATACGTTTTGAAAACTCTCTTGAAACTTTATGTACACCTTTTAATCAACAACATGTTTGTTTTTGTATTTTTTGTTTCGTGTTGAAGACACAAACAGAACATTATTGAAATTATTACTTAAAATGAGCGATTAAAAACATTTCTTTTGCTGGTGCTGTTGATAAAATGTATTTGTGATGTAAATTACCGGAATAATCAAACACATTCAAAAGTGTTTCTTCATTAATTAAACTTTGCCGTTTGAATTACAAAGATACGACAGTTAAGATGACAATATCGTTGTTTAAATGCTTAACATATATCCTTGTTAGCAATGTCAATTACGAACAGTTGAAATGTTACAATAAAATGCAAAGAACATGGTTTTATCATATGAGAGAGTTAATATGAAACTATTTTACGACTCTTTCTCACCTTAAAATCGAATATGTTATCCTTTTTAAAACAGGTGCATTTTGTTTACAAATTCTGAATGCAACTAAAACTCTCAGCTTGAATTATCAAGTAACAAAAACAAAAAGTAGTTTGTTCTTAAAAGGATCAGTTTGAAATATTAACAATCAACAGTAGAGATATTACTTAAGATTTCATAGTGAGGTAAAACCGTTTTTGTTCAAAGTTTGAGAAACAATGAAACTAGGAAAGATAGTCTTACTTAAATTCAAACAGGTAAATAAATCTACAATTTTTCAATGCAGTTTCATGGTCGTTTACAACCATATATTCAATATGTGTTAAACGTAACAACCATTTCCAATGCTCAGTTAGATCTGTATTCTTATTTGCAGTAGTGTATATTCTCTTCTTTGTCTTTATTCTATATGTATATAATTCTGATCTGTCTCGAATTTTGTTTGAAAACAATGAAAAAGACCGAAGAAAATGCGGTAGAGATTAGTACTTAAGTTTAAACTAATTTATTTTCGCTCGAGTGTGATAATCTTTAAATTAATTTGTAAAACTCTCGAATCCGCTTCCTGGAAAAACAATAAGGACATCGTTAGAGACGGTTCCAGCGAGAGTCCATTAATTCTGCAACCAATGTTTTCCCGCTACGCATTCCTCTTTGATTTTGTGTGACGGAACAGGTCTCAATAATAGGTAGTTCTTAAATCCCACAGAGATTAAGCTATTTCATTTTCTGTCTTTTGTCCTGTTTTGTTAGGTCCTTTAGGGTGTTTTTCTTGTTGTCTTCTGCAAGGGAATAGGGTACATACGACTTTGGTTCTTAAGGACTGCTTTTTATATAAAAATACAAGAGCATTTTTGTGGTTTACACGACATGCCTTCTGTTGACAATGCGTATATTAGGGATTCACCTGGTGGGGATAACTTATTTTTACACTGTCCTGTGAGTTTGAATCATGGTTGGGGTACGAGTGATGTTAGATGCACTGGTTTAAGCTTCCCAGTGGTGGTTTTGCCACTGACTGTTCCAAGGCAGTGTCCCATTGTATTTATTTATTTGTTTATATGTCCTATTGTGCAAGCTTTGTGTGAGTGTGTGTGTTGGTTGTTTGCATGTCCGCTTCGTATTTTAAGCTTTGTGGAGGCTGCGTTTATGGAACGTGGTTTTCATTATGATATTTACTCTCGTTTTGTTTTTAAGAAAAACAAAATAATTCCATAGATTTCCATCTGATAACATGTCGATACACTGAGGAGTTACAGCGAAACAGTTTTCAGTGCTTCTTTAATCATATGCTTTTAAATTTCGAGGACTATATTAGCGCTAATTTACAATTATTGTCTGTCAACCTAAAATACACAATGTTCTATGATTGGACGAAATACCGAAACTTACAAACAGTAAAATAAGATGTACAAATTTAGTACTTATGACTGCGAAATAAGAAATAGGAAGTTAGAAGCCGGAAGATTGAACTAAGGAGAACAAAGAAAGAAATTAGAGGTCCGTTTTTGTTTCCTTTTACGAGAGAGATAGGGAACTTGCCTATCCAGATTAATTAAAAAATAAAATTCAGTTCGAATGTACCTTTACTGTTGATTTCTGTCATATGGCCTGAGTAAAAGGTTACCAAAACTTTCAGACAACTTCTTACAACATACCCACACTAGAGTTTCATATTGTACCTTCACATTTTCAGCATATGCTGATTCGTGTAGAATGTTTTTTCTTCTTTCTTGTCATCCAGTTATAGGCCTAAATGTCTGTCCTAAACCTCTCACCATAGTTTTAATATTGCTATATGACGTTGATGGGTCTCGATCCTGTTTTGTATTAATCCGAAATCTAACAGCGAATTAAACGAATATATTATTTTGCAAAATTAATGTTGAAGCACACACTATGTCTGATTACTCATTCAAAATAAACTCGTGTAAAGGTCACACTTAGTTGTCAGTGATTATACAACTGCATTTGTTTCAGTGTAGCCATAAACATTAATGAACATTACCCTGGTCCGGTCTGTAAACTTGAATATTTACCTCATCATCAGGCAATCACTGTTGGACAATTGACTGAATTGAAACGATTTTGTGATATAAAAATGCTCAGACTATGCTGGGTCATCGGTATATTCTCTTGGCTAACAGCAATTCTCCCATCAATAAAAAATATCACTCAGTTTTTCCAACATATTTCAAATTTTGTCAAAGTGTCTCTTACTTCTTCCTTAGAGTATGAACTAAGTGAAAATACTACATAGAATACTACATAGAAACTTTGATACTTGCATTTTAGCAGCTACCCAACGACTCCGACCGTTATAAGAATTTCAAGAATGTTTTGTATTTAGACTTTTAGAGAATCACAGTTACAAAACTATATACATGTATAACGTATCAGTACTTTGTCTGTGATCATAGTTTAGTCGTTAAGTCGTGTAAAATAATACATTCATTGTTAACCTTTTAGCACTAGTTCTGGCATAACAAATAGAAATTGCCAAAATTGAAGTAGGCACAGAGCACTGGGTACAAATGTTCGATCTCTAAAACATTTTTACAGCATGACGTAATTAGCATATCACTAATACCAACATATCAGATAAAAGACGCACACACGTTAAGCATTAACCCACGTAAATCTGAACGTTTAATTCTAATACGTTCAGTAGGGGAATAGCAAATAGAGGTCAACCACTCGAAATATCTATTTCTCGAATACTCTTGTTGGCAGATGCGAAAATTGCATTCTGGCGACCTTCATTCCTCGTGCTGTCGTGTTGCGTAAGTTCGTTCTCCAGCTCGACAGTACTACAGAACGAAACTTTTTATATAGAATTTATTAAACGAGTTGAAAAATATAAATAGCGTGTTTAATAAATATAGTATGGAAATATTCTTTTTCTTGCATGTTTGCTTTCTCAGCTGAAACATCTAAATTTCATTTTCTTTACCCTTTTTCCCCAAGTCGATTCGGCCAACGACGTCTATATTTTACACGACGTCACGTCAAAATGTTACTATCCTAGTGTAATACATAAATTTTGTAAATTCGTATGTCGGCACTCCGATCTGGATTTTTGTTTTTGAATGTTTGGTGTTTTCAATTTGCCATTTATACAAGGAAGATAAATTTGTTTACAATATGAATATTTAAATAATATCTACTACCTTAGCAGTAACAAATATTAACGATATTACTTTAAAGTCCCAACTAAAAATAATACAAAATTCATTTTAATCTTCAAATATTTTCGTAAAACCTATTTTTGTCGCAATCAATCGCATGACGAAGTCTATATTTTAACCATTATTTACATGTAAGTACCTGACGGGGATGAACACTTCACAGAGGGTATTATTTTCCGGCTTCCCTTCAAAGAAAAATGATTTTATCTGTACGAAAAGTATGTTGTTTATGTATCAAAGCGATCAATTTAATCTTATTTAGAAATCTTGACAAAAATAGCAAGAGGAAGGGAAACACATGAGTCTTTAACCAATTATTAGGGGTCTTTAATCAGTTATTACCGTTAGTTAGATGCATTTAATATGACTTTTCTTTCTTTCCTCAATTTATGAGGGATTCACTTCGATACATATTGTGATATATTGTTAAAATAAATATAATGAAAAATTTGAAGCTTATTTCATATTTGATATACCGCGCTAGTATGATTTCGACACACAGCAATAATATGAATGTCTACGGAATGCAAAACTCTACTCTATCTATTTGACGCACTATCGAGACCAAGGCGGATCGACGGAGTAATAGCCATGCCAATACACTATGATATTTCTTTATTAAATGTGTTGGACCCGCAATGCCACTCTCGAATTTTCGTGTAATTACGTATTCTCGTAACGAAATTCGGCATTCTTTGAACGTAAAGCTCAACGCGCACGCATATAGCATTCCGTAAATACAGGAAAACGTCGAAATCGCATACGGAGTATACGTGTGTGTGTGTGTGTGTGTGTGTGTGTGTGTGTGGTGGGTGGGTTGGGGGGGGGGGGGGTTAACGTCTTTTTCAACAATTTTTCACTCATATAAACGACGGTGTCTGCTCGTAGCAGTGAACAGAATGCTCAACTTTATAGTGCTGCCTCACTGGAATATCACGCCGTAGACACGTGGCATGATACCCCACCCAGTCACATTATATTGACAATTGGCTGACCAGTCCTAGCACTATCCTCTTAATGTTGAGCGCAAAGCGAGGAAGCTACTAGTAACATTTTTACGTCTTTTGATATGACGCGGCCGGGGATAGAACCCACGACCTCACGCACTCGAAGCGGACGCTTTACCACTAGGCTACCGAAGCGGTCTGACAGAGGATACGTACTTTGCCGTTTGTCATCACCGGTCCACAACCTTAAGTTAGAAATCCTACTATGGAGGCCTTTGCCCCACCATAGGTAACCAAATGCACATTCCTGGTGTAAGAATGGTTACGAAATCTGCTTATTACGGTATAAAGCTTTTTTTCCGTTCAAAACTAAGCAATATCATTGTCAAAAATTTAACTACGGGCATTACAAAATATAGACTGCAGTTTCAGTGATATATTGAAGCATGAAGGAAAAACAGAAAACAGGGCTTACATTAATTTTTTTGCAGGTATCTCCAAAAGAGATTTTTTTTTTAAATTGTGTTGTATCCATGGTAGCTCTGTATTGAGGTTAAGTGTAGTTTTAGTAGGGTTAAGCACTTAAAGAGGACCAGAACGTCCCCTAAACAGTAACCGTCTAGGCAGAGGTATTGTTGCGGAAACAAAGACAAACATTGATGCTGTTAGGGATATGGTAGAAAAAGATGGTCGATGTATATTTCACATATAGTTCACATTATAGGAATTTAAGAAGGGATCGTTTATCATATTCCGACGGACCATTTGAAATTAAAGAAAGAAGGTTTATGCTAGATGGGTCCATAATTTGTTGACACCAGACCAAATGACCAAGGTTTAGGTTGTTGAAAAAATATATAATCCCAAGCATTTCTCAAAGTTGCTCACCGGAGATGAAAGTTTGGTTATCATTTTGAGCCCAAACAATGCATAAATAGCAAATAATGGCTGAGTTAAAGTCAGACAAATAAAAATCAGAAAGTGCCGAAAAGGTTTTATAGATCATTTTCTTCAATTCCAGTGGTGACCCCATTTTGATATTTCTTTGTAAAGAGGGCAAAACTATCACATGGAAGTTCAACTAAAATATATTACATACAGCTGTCAAAAGATTCTGTCAAAATAAATGCCAAAGTAAAGTTTTGAAAGCTACACATCTTATTCATGACATTGCTTTAGTAAATACTAGAAGTGCCTTTGGTTTTGCATTATTTTTCAATGTCTTAACGGGGTACCAAGGGGAAACTAATTTACAGCATTATGATCATGAAAAGCCAGTATCTAAAAGTGTGCTTCTGTGCAGGGCGAATACTGTGTAGGGACGATGTAAAATCATTTTGATCTGATTGATAATTCTGGCATACGAAGACAGATTTATTAAACAAAGATAAATGTGCATTTTTTCCTGAATGATTCAGACATATCATTTTACAATACCAGTGTACTTTAGAAGTGCATTTGAATTGTTTAAGATAATTGGCACTAATCATCTTAAGCACTTACTTTTTATGTGTGCATCATTGATAGCAAAATGGCAGTTGTATCAAAATAATCCTGACTTTTAGAAAACTTAGGAAAGTAATCCGTTTAAACCTTTGGAAATGTTCCAGTACTTACATCAATATAGGTTATTCTAATGACACTTCCTACTTAATAACAGATAATGCTAAACATTACTACACTGTGTCACATGCGTAATGCAGAAAAGAAAATAGAACAATTTTATAATTTGTTCCATAAAGCTGGTGTAAATTATGTGACTAATAATGAAGTAAAACCTATCAGAGGACCCCTGTGCAGCATCTAATGATGCCAAGCAAAACAATTATAAATTCGTTTTGACTTTAAGTCACCTTTTATTATCTTGACAATTAGGCAATTTTGTGATATGCTATTTCGAGATTTTCCGGCGGAAAAAGTATTTCAATCGAACAACAATGCTGGAGAATGCCGTGATCACATAGGGAGAATATTAAGTAATTTGATGAAAATTGCCGAATGTCATTACGGTCGATCTATTTTGCTCAATACTAGTTTGATTGGGTTGTATTTAATAATCATTATGGAAAATTCATATTTTATTCAGAAAAAAAGAAAGAAAATATTAATAATTGTTTTATATTTTGATCGTTCCTGTGGTGGTATGTTGCGTTATTTTCCTTGATAATGATATGTGTATGACGGAAATATAGTACTTACTAGGAATACTAGTAAATCAGGATGTAGAAAGTTTACTAAGACCAGTTACTACATGTAAGCAAGTCATTGGCAATTAAATAGATATATATGCAGCGGCATGATCTGGAAGTAATCTTCTGGCACCTTAGATAACCACCTACAATATTCTACTAAGAACTTTAGGGGAACTCTCATACATACATTAAGTCCCCTCTGATATTTTAATAAATGTAACCAAAATGTTTTCGAGCCTTCTTTTAACAACGTCAATCTCCAAGAAGATTCTTTGGCAGAATAAAAGGAACAAAGTAATTAAAACAGACTCTAAATGACTGATGCGGTCTTATGTGTAGGTGGCCCACTGATCTAGTGGTAACATGCTTTACTGTCAATCCAGAGATCCAGGTTCGAAATTCGGTCTATTCATTGGAAATATCCTAACGGAGTGACCAGTACTGGTTCTTTCCAGGAAAGACTGATTTGCCTGTATCGGTGCTATACATCAGGCACCTTAAAGAAGCAGCCTGTCTATTCGTATAGATCTAAGCTTAGTTAGACGGATAGGCCTTATCTAAAAGGATTTCTCTCTCTGTTTTGGGAGCTTTGTCTCACTCTATCCCTCTGGTCAGATCGCTCTGTGTATGTACTAGTAGAGGATGAATTTAATGCCTTGTGTGGCATCCTTTTCGCTATGTAAAGCGCCATTGAACGTATTTATCATGAAAAGGGCTCTATACAATGCTTGTATAATAATGATAATAAAGTGCATCATACCTTACGTCCAGCTGAAGCTAGTTCTGGTTGAAAAGGACATTGAATGGACGCCATGATCATAAAGGGCTAGTAACATAACACTATTGAATCACTGATTCTTTGGCATCATAGAATCTATTCAATATTGATGTGTACTAATAAAGTTCTGCTTAAAGGCGCGCCACAAAATAACTGTATTCTTTTGTATTTCCATGATTGTAATTATACAATTCAAGAAAAAAGAGAGAAATAACAAATATCTAGTTACAAATTGCCAGTGCCATATATAAGGCAAATTTGTTTAATATCTAAAAATATTATTAAATTAAGGTAGTAGAATGCACAGTACTTGATGTATTAAGGTGAGTTTATACCACATTTTCTTTCTACAGTGTAAGATAGTTATTATTCTATGCTTATAAAACTGTAGTGAAAAGAGAATGATTGAATAAGTTTGCAAATGAAGTTGTGAAAACCATTAATTAAAGGGAAAGCCTAAATTGTCCATCTGTCATTTTGTAGAACAGTTGTATTATACCAGTATTATCAGAATGATTTGCACGAAGTTTATGTGGGAGGAAAAAGTAGGCCACTAGGTCGTGGTGCGTCTTTAAGTCTATTCTATGGGGCGAGCGTGATGTGGTTCCTCTCACGAAGAGACTTAGACATTATTTAGCTTGGTTTCATTCTAGGTTAACCACTGGGCCACAGATGCTTTATTATATCTATTGAATATATACTTATTATCCAGTCTATTTACAAATACCCTAAATTTATGCATAACACAGTGCAGATTGTCGCTGAAAATTTATCATTTATCGTACGATCAACTTCTTTAATCTCACTGTAGAATCATAAACTAGTTTGAGCTTTAACCTAACATACCTTTAATAATACCTGTGGCATATCTATTGTTTAAATTTTCACGCCCAGGATAAAAGGTTTAGATAACATATATATATAACGTTACATTTATAGTACACAATGCACGTTTCTGTGTTGAAAAATCAGCCAGACTTAAACACGGTTAAAACAGTAATAGTTTGTAGGGGCGAAAACTGCCATGTAAACATATTCGACCCTGTAGGGTTAAACAGGGTTCTTAATCTTGAACAGGACATACACAGCTGCGTAAACTGTAGTACACACCGTAGCTTAAACCTAACCAGTTGAAATTATCGAAAAATAGCATAAAAAGACTAGCATTATTTCTCTGCCGTATGTTTAAAGACTTAGAACGTATTATAAATGATAGGAAACAAAGAGCACATTTTCAAGTATGTCTTTAAGATCTTTTAAAAAAACATCTGCAAAAACATTACATGCTGTAAGGTTACTCTAAAGTGGCACCAGAATACGGTTCACAGACTTAACACGATTGCCATCTGATAAATTGTCATTATCTGTTTGAAAGTTCTGAAAAGGCCAAGTGAAGTTGCTTTATATGTTTGTCCATCGTTAAATCAAATACTATTTCAACAGGTTTATCATCGTGCTTGCAATACTATGAAAAACAAAAACTAGATTATACGATACTTTGATACTTTCGTTAATCAAGAGCTTTGAATCCTATATAAATGTAAGAAACAAATTTATATATCATAAAATCCATACAATTAGTCTGTAGAGAAAAACAGTTTAAACGTACAAATTTCCAGCACAGGATACTTAAGTTGACAATTATCTGAGAGTTATTTTTGAACTATTTCACCAAAACATAAATGGTAATAGTAGTCAACCTGGAAACTGGAAACGGATAGCATCGGGAAAGGTAAAAAAGTGGGAACTGTGGAAAAAATAGGAACTTAAAACCTGGCGAGGAATGTTGAAAATAAGTAAAACAACAAACATACAAAAACGGTATATACAAAAACAAGTTCAAAATAGGGGCACGGCACTGGAACAGTCAGTAACATACTATAATAACTTCAAGTTGAGTTTCAATAGTTGTACACATTGTCATTAAAACACATTACTACATTTACGGTAAATTCTTATAGCTACATGTAAATTTTCAAAGCTAACCGATTAATTGTAGCAAATACATATATCTTTTAAGGCATAAAGTCGACTGAGCACAAACTGTCTCTTTCTGCATGTACACAACAATTACTAATACAAATAAGATATATATCACTTTGATTATCGTATCATTATGTTCGCACAGGATCGGGTGATGCAATGCACGTGTAGTTGTAATACAGTCATTAATTAACTATACCTCAGTGCAATGGTTGAAACTACCCAAGGCAGTTACTTTCTGCGGTTTGGATCTGGTAAAGGTGGTAATCCTTGACCCAGTGTTCTCGCTCCTTCTAAAGGTTCTAAGTCTAAAGCTTGTATTGTAACTACATTGTAATCTGTCGGTCGAGACTGGAAGGTAGGAGGCCGATAAGAACGTCTTCCATACGTACTTATAACTCCATCTAAGTTTTCTACTGATATTCCACGATCTAAACTAGTAGGGATATCGTTATAGTTCGTGCCGTTTTCTGAACTGTTAACATAGTCCCGTACCGGATAGACAAAATTTGCACTTTTTCTGCCTGGCAGTTTTTTCACTGGTGTTAGTGCATCTTGATGTCGAGGTGACCAATGATTGTTTGGAATCCCGGTTACTTCTTGTTTCTCTTTCATTTCGATCTTTCTTTGCTGATTTCCTTTCGCTATTGATATCCTGTGATATGAGCTAGAAGGGTTTTCGTTATAGTTCGTGTTGTCTTCTATACTGTTCACAGAGTCCCGTACTGGATAAGCAGACTTTGCACGTTTTCTGCCTGGCAGGTAATTCATTGGTGATTGTGTTTCTTGACATCGAGGTGTGCCATGACGGCTATTGTTCGGAATTGCATTTGTTTCTTGTTTTTCTTGTATTTCGTTCTTCCTTTGTTGATTTTTTTTCCGCTAATAGTATTCTACGATCTATGCTAGTAGGGGTTTTGCTAGAGTTCGTACCGTCTTTTGAACTGACAACGAATTCCTGTTTGTGATTAGCAGACATTGCGCGTTTTCTGTCTGACAGCTTGTTTCTTGGTGTTTTCATTTCGTCACGCCGAGGTGTGTTTCGAAAGCTACTGTTCGGAATGTCAATAAATTCTTGCTTTTCTTGTATTTCGGTCGTTCTTTGCTGATTTCTCTCCTCGCATTTCGGGTTACGTTTCGACACGATTTTATCACTTATATTTGCCAAATCGCATTGTAATTCTGATACAGTCTGCATGAGGTTCGTTGAGTCTATCGACGTAATAACATCTTCAAACGACTGCCAAAGATCACGTTTAGATTTAGAGATATCTGTGTTGCATTTTATTTGAGCATATATATCTTTTGACTCATTAACTGTGCTTTTTAATTTTTTAGATCAGTTGAACACATTTGAGAGTTCTTTCTGTTTTGCTTCGGCATCACTTATATTTTTCTTCACACGGCATATAGCACTATTCAATTCTGTTTTACATACTTCATGTTTTGAAAGTGTGTCAATATTTGTGCTGATAAGTTTCTGCACCTTGTTTAATTGCTCATCAGACTCCTCTTTTAAAAATTCTACATCATTCTCATTCAATTTTGAGTATATTGGCTCGTACTCTTTAATGCTTTGAACATTTTTACATTGTTTATGATTTTCCCGTAAACAGTCACTACAAATCACTTCTGAATGGTTAACATATACGTGCTCGTTTAACTTATTTTCATGAAGTTTGCAAAATTCATCCTCCGTCTTAAATTTACTCATCATTTCAGACACAACTGGGTGTTTTGGAAAACAACTTACCCATTTTCACGTTCCTTAATTTTGGTGAAGAATGTCTTCTTTATATTAAGGGGAATTCTGCAGAAAGGCCATGCTATGTCATTTCCTGGACTATTCAACAAATTTTCTATGTAGTTGAGAATACATTCCAAGCAAAACATGTGCTGACACGGAACTAAATACACGCGGATCTTTAAGAATATTATGGCAAATTGGACATTTTAAAACATAGTCTAGTGCCTCGCCATATAGGACTTGCAGCCATCTTCAAATGAATAAAAGTAAAATGATCCAGATAATTCTTTGTTCACGGATATCAAATGACAATGTTTTTTTACTTTTTAGAATTGTTGAATAGCGGTAGCCACCTATTTCTGACAATACTAGAAGTTATCAGCTGACATCTCAGTACTTTCGCTGTCTTGAAAATATTCCAATGCAACCCCTTATGATTAAAGTGTTTTTAAATCAGTAAATTGGCAAAACATGAAACATTTGCACGGGTAACTACATTCAAAATAACACCTAACCAACACATATATTTACACAACTTTGTTGATTGAAAGATTTATAATTGTAACTACATTCAAATATTCTTTACCTACAGATACATTTATACCAATATTTGGACTAAAGATTACACAGAATTGAATGGAAACCACTAATCGTCATGTCTCCAATGTACACTTGTTATCTGTTTGATTTTACGTTATTTTTGTTACATATGAAGTACGCAGAAACCTGTATTTTATTCATACAAAGTGTATTTTAGTTCAGTATTATCGAAGTGTATTTCAAGTGTATCGAAGTGTATATTTTTATATATATTTTATAGAAACTTTTCGTATCTTACTGATCCGATAGCCTGATATTACAAATATACCTTTTGCTGTATTTTTGTAAAATGCATTTTGCCGCTTATGTACTATGTAACGTTATTTAGCGCGTTGACACTATTTTTCACGCTGACGTTACGTCAGTTCCGCTATTTATGTATTACCCTGATGAAGCCTTTCGGCGAAACGTCGGTATATTATTTTTTTTTTATATAGTTTTTCGTGTTTAGTGGTATTTTTCTACTATATTCGATGTGTATTTCCGTATTCTCCGACATCCGGTGACATCATGGGTGGGTAAGACATCTTACGCACGTAAGACTCCATGCAATTTGAAGTTGGAACATTTGTTATGTAAACTAATGAATTATGATATAATATATACAGTTTATTACAAATTACTCGTATACGATCAAGGACACAGCAACATAACACATTCACATAATTTATAGTTTTATTGCTGTTTAATGAATTTTACAAGGATCTCATGCTTTGTCTTTTATAGATTATTTATTTTAAATTTCCTTTCATTAACAAAAACATATATCCGATAAATAAGCTCTCATTTGTAATCATGAATGAAATACATTTGACCACACCAATTGACCTTTATAGCAATAAGATTAGCGATGGTGTATTGGCTACTCAGCCAAAACGACGTGGGTTTAAGTAAAATCTCTCTTATGGTATTAGTATTGTTTTCCAGGAAAGCGGACTAAACGAAGCTTAAAACAGTTTTGTCACCGCTGAGCTAAAGTAAATGTGTTTAATCTGTCTGGTCAATCAGATAGTAGTCAACACTTGACTATATGGATTGTTCAAAACTTCACAATGTGTACGCTTGTACTCTCAGTATGCAGATAACCGAGCAGGGTGTGCTTCATTTCATTGAAAAATAGTGTCTAAAAGCATAACAAGCAACAATGTCTTTATTTACAAAAGTATGTACTTACTGCTATGAAGGCATTTGGCAAAATATGCATTTCGCGACAAAGAATGGAATTTGTTTTTCAAGAGCCCACAACCAAGAGTGCGAAAAGCAGTATGTTTGCTATACAAGTTAAGCTTTAAAATTTACAGTGGCCCGAATAAGCCTCCATATAATACAATAGTATAGGTTCTAAGGTAACACGTAAATATGTTTCAAAGTCCACTTGGCTTCGATTATTTTTTTTAACACATTGGTATTGATCACGTAAGCCGCTTGATAAAAATGTAATTTGTATTATTTCCTGATTCGCTACGCTCAAACATAAATAAATCATATACCCTATAATCAAAGTAAATCGAGGGAAGAAAGGATAACAAATACATAAATCCACATTTAGGATTTGTTATCAGCATTGCCATGTATTGAATTCCCAAACCGTGCTCTAGTCAGACGGTATGTACTGATAATATTCGAAATAACGTTAAAGGATCATAATACATTTGTTTAAAATGTGGCTGTCATACTTTCATGAACAGTAAACATATAAAATTAATTGTTAGCTCCTATTGTCTTTCTTTGTTAATTGTTTTCTCCAATATTTGAATATTTGTCAGGGGTCTGATCATTGATTAATATACAAATTCAATTGAAAGTATTATTGAATTTATTATTTCTGATAACCTCCCTATTATGCTCTTGTATAATCTTATTCAAAGTATTGAAATAAGTGCCACTTAAAAACAAACAAACAAACAAAACAACATATACCCAATGCACATCATGTATATAGACAGCTTCTAAATCGGTTTTAATTTTCAAAGCCTTTTGGGACTTACTTTACTGAAATTTAAAAATGACGCATTTTTAGACTTTCAATGGGATGGGCGAGATGGGATCCAGTTTGTATACATGTAAGTAGTGTGTGTTGTGTTAAAGAATGCAGACAGCCTCGAATAACTTAATTGACTATTCAACTCGGCTAAATACTAACTGAAAAAAGCACGAAATAATCGTGCATCAAACACTTCAATTACTTCACTACTGTAAAATATAGACTTCATTAAACCTAGGTTAAATACATTAAAATATAAATAACCCCATAATCAAAGTAAATCAATGGAAAAAAATGAGAACAAATACAAACATTCACATTTAGGATTTGTGATCTGCACTTAAAACAAAGAATTTTGTTTAAAGTTTGATATTCAAACAAGTTTTCTTTTACATTTGAAATGATTTTTCTTTCCACCGCAGCATTTTTTTTTTTTTGCTTAACATTTGAAAAATTTAATTCGTGTCTGTGTTTATAAGTTTATAAGAAAGAAACATTTCACTGATTCGAATGCTAGTCCCGATATGCAATACCATTCACTGGTAAGCACAGAAACCTATGTTTCAAAACAAGTAGAATGATTCTGCGAACTGACGGGAATGCAAATATTGCGTTTATATAATCGAGATGGTTGAGTGAACTTTGTTTTAGCCATGAATATTAACCACAATTTTCCGTCTGTTGTTGACCATTTATATTTGTACATTGTGTAGATTTATGTCTAAAGACCTTATCAGATGCCAACCAGTTAGGCGGATTTTCTTTACCAGACAGCTAAACCTACTGTATACATATATTAAATCACATCAAAAGTCAGATGATGCTTTTGCTAAAAATAACAATTCCATAAAAGTAAGCAATTCTCCCGACCATATGGCAACGACTTAATTACTATCTTTGGTTGCTATAAGCAACAACCATATTTCCATTAAAAAATAATCGTTTGGGAATCTTGCTCAACCTCAAATAGTAGCGAAGGTTTTTTCAAGAAACTGAATGTTACAAGCAGTGTCATGTCTGAACAAACAAACTGTAAAGGAGAAATGTATATAAGTATTATTTCCAGACTCCGTTCAAGAAAACTGGTTTGGAGCAGTTAGGGTAGGGCTTGTGCCATTAATCAGCGACCTCTACCTTCGGCACTAAATGCCAGGTTTTGTGTTGAAGGGTCCGAGCCAGGTTGGTTAGGGGCACAGTTAGATTAAACGCTAATTGTCATTGAACAGCAGAACACCAAGGTTGTGTATAAATATCATTATGGCTTTTATATACATCTTTGTAATTGGAACAGAATTTCATTGAGGTTGTGTACTTACATACACCATATTAGAGACAGGCTTCGGTTTTTGAATAGTAGCTGTCCTGAGTCTTGAATGAATAGTTCAGCTTGAGGTGCATTGTTCCCCAATCTGACTAAAGTACTTGTGGATCATCTTTCTGTATATTTGGATTTCCGATATTGCTATTTTTATTTTCGCAAATCTATTTTTATTTGAACCATTCAGACGACTCGTTTCAACAAGCATTTGGCTGAACCATCAAAGTGACGTCAATGAGGTATTATAGTGATCCATTTCTGTGACATTAATCTATTAATTCTAATTCGATATATACCTAAAAACAGGTGATAGACAAAAGAGCTGTAGTGAAGTAAAAAGAAAACTGTCATAGCCGTAAAAGCGCTCATGATAGACAATTGTACCCCTTTGATACTTATTGTAATTATAAGTCTGCAGATAGTCTTTAGGCGTTAGAACCAAGGTGGTAGCCGTAAGAACCCAGATGATTGCCAGATATCACAAAACCGGAGATATCACTAAGAACCTCGGTGATAGGGATTTGAACCCCGTTGATAGCAGTAAGAACACCGGTGATAGGCATTAGAATCAACCACGGTGATAACAGTAAGAACACCGGTGATAGGCAATAGAACCTTGGTGATATTCATTTGACTCCCGGTGATTTACATTACATCCCCTGTAATAGCAGAAAGAATCCACCTTGATAGACATTAGAACCATGCTGATTGTATTAAGAACCCCGGTATGTATGAAACCATGTGATAGGCACAAAAAACCTGGTGATAGTCATTACACCTCCAGTGTTAGACATAACAACCAATGTAATAGCGGAAAGAATCCCCTTTGATAGACATTTGGACCGTGGTGATAGTAGAAATAACTTTTAAGAAGCCCGATGATAGATATTTCAACCCCAGTGACAAGCAACAGAACCCCTATGGTAGCAGTAATAACCACGGTGATAGCAAAAAGGAGCCCGGTGATAGGCATTAGAACCCTGGTGATAGGCATTAGAACCCTGGTGATAGACATTAGATCCCTGGCGATAGACATTAGAACTCTGGAGATAGATATTAAAACCCCAGTGATAGGCATTACAACCCCGGTGATAGCATTAAGAATCGAAGTGATATGCTTACAACCCCGGTGATAGGCACAACAAAATTGGTGATAGATATTAGAGCCCTGGCCCCGATTTTACGAAGATACTCAAGTTTGATAATTGACTTAAGTACGTTACTTAAGAAAAGTAAAAACGTAAGCAAATTAACGTACTTAGGTCAATTAACAAGCTTAAGTATTTTCATGAAATTTGGGCTAGTGAAAGTAGAAAGAATCCCTAGTGATAGGCATTACAACCCCAGTGATAGTTGAAGGAACCCTGGTGATAGACATTAGATAGACCATGCATGGTTTTCTTAAATATCACAAGGGTTGTTACCGGGGTACTAATGTCTACTAATTACCGGTGTTCTTACTGCTATCACGGGGTTCTAACTACTACCACAGGGGTTCTTACTGCTATTACCAGAGTTTTTCAACTACCACCGAGGTTCTAACGACTATCAACGGGGTTCTTATGTTTATTACCTAGGTTCTTACTACTATATAACCACATGACTATCACCGGGGTTCTTACTACATTTGTACTATCACCGGGGTTCTAATACCTATCACTGTGGTTCGTATGCATATCAGCGGGGTTGTAATGCCTATCAACTGGGTTCTAATATCAATCCTCTGGGATCTAATGCCTAACATCAAGGGTCAGGGTTCTTTTTACTATCACCGGGTTTTAATGCCTTTCACTGGGTTTTAACGTATCACGGTTTTAACAGATATAAATATTACAGAAGTGTAGATATAACGCTAGAAAAGTCTCCCCGCGCATGCGAACTGAACAGTGCTTATCCCGATGACTAGGTATACCTCTCAAAACACGAGGGCGCAGTCATAATTTGGTCGTCATAAGATGAACTATCAACGTGAAAAAACCAGGCTTAATATAGATGTTTTAAACTTCTACTTTCACTTTCAAAATGTTGAAAGCAAGGCTCTGATTGGCTAGTGGAAGGGTCGTCAGAACGAGTCTATCAATAGCACGTCTTCAGATCCAAAGCGTAGTTAATTGGAGATGTACATTAGTCAGATTGATTGTTCCCATATCTCGCATTGTTTCCTGTATTTTAGACTGTCTCAATGTGACTATGAAACAAGCTACGATGCACAGAAGTCTGAAGCCTGTAGAAGTGAGAACAGAGGTGGAAAAGTTGTGAGAAGTGTAGAAGTTGTGATCGGCCAAGCAGTAGGTTGAACAATTACCTTCCGTCTTCTCCTGGTATCCACCTGTACAAATATGTCAATGAAACATTGCCTCGGTTTCGTCGAGGGATTCAGTTGTTGATAAATAATATGAAATATTACGATGGAGCCAATAACATTATTGGAATTATAATGTAACATTGATGTTAAAGTAGTTTAAAACATAAATCAGACTCAACGCTTTCCTCAGACTCCAGTCTCAGATGCAAACACATTACTACAGGAAATATTGCGAATATACCCCAATACCGGCCACTATATTTGGCGACCAATAACACAGGTTATTCATAATGCATTTCGCATAATCATGTGATTATGAATTATCGTGGATTTTGCAAGACCGGATCACATTTGGTGCAAGCGCCTGAGGGTACTGCTATAATGACACTTTAATTGTATACATATACCTTTTTCTACTGAAATATCAGTCAAAGTCTTAACGCACTGAATGAGACGTCATCCTTACGTTATTTCTGATGTCATATTTGACGTAAAAACTAAAACAAGTAGTTCCACTATTGCATATTTTTCTTATCTAAAGGGATGGGTCTGCTTGCTAAGTGCAGCTATTACGTAATGGAAAAGAATGGGTTTTATGTTCCCCGTAATTATAGAAAGCTTTGACCCATGACATATTCATATTTTGGTTGTTAAATAGAACGTATCAAAAGGGATGATAGTCATAATACCCAGATATACACTGATACAGATGCCGTAATATGTTTGTGTCAATTTTCAAACAGCCATTCATTGAAACCCATTAATGCTCACTCTACTAAAATAATGTAAAAAAACTGAGACGGATAAATTGTATAATTTGATCTTTGCATAACTTTTGAATTGCAAAATGTATTTCGTAAATTGTTTGTAATATTTATAATGCGAAATAGCAAATACAGAGGAAGAGGTGTCACTGGACATTTAACAGAGCTCTGAAAAGTGAGAAAGAGCCATATCTAAAGGCGTTTGGTTTCGAGTTTAGGATACATTTAATCAATACAATAGTAAGCTATTGTATACTAATGTTGAATAATCAAAGAGCAATAACACAGTGAATAATCCTCAGACCGAAATAAGAAGATAATATGTTTTATTCTTTTTAGGAGTGAAGCTTGTTATGAAGTTTTGCTAAATTCCAGTAGGTGGTTGCTGAGAAATACTCCAGACAAAAATTGCGGGACAGATGAACAAAGCGTCGTCACAAGTTCATATCGGATCCTATTGATGTATCGGGCGAAATCGGTGTATATAATCGATCGATTAAGGTTACTGACTTCGAATCACTTGCTCTTAAATGACGTTGCCTCGAAACCTTTCTTGGGGTATATATTTATGAGAAAGCTGTCCGGGTCGGTGTTTCTATCAACATGGGCACATTGGGTATATATCACGGAGAAAATAAAGAAAATATAACATAGAAACGTCTTTAAAACACAGCGGATCCCAGAAGGATACATAAAATAAGAAGTATCTTTAAAACAAAAACACACTGCCGAATTAGTCAATGCACACTTTAAGCTACGAAACGTGCATGCACTGTGCGCTTTTACATACGATCAGGTTCTATAAAGCAAAACAAACTGTAGTTTTTAAAGTAATGTTTTTATGCTTCATATTTATGTAGAACATATATTACAGATCACATATATTACATCATAATTATACTTATCATAAGCTAGGAAGCTTTGACAAAAATGAGACTAAAATGGAGGGGCCGAAAAGTGGACTTTGATGGCGAAATGACCATTTTTGAAATCGTAAAGGGATACGAAATGACCAAAATGGGGACGAGTTGACTTGGGGACGAGTTGACTAGGGGACGAGTTGACTGTAAATCGTATACTCCGTATCAAAATGGCAGAGGTGAACGCAGGGGATTCAGGTTTATTACGTTTTACAAGCTATTTCTGCTCCGCAGGAGCCTTGCAGCGGATTACTAACAGTACAGCCCAGAGCACCTGCACACCCCATAAGAAAATATTATCTATTCCATTCGGAAACCTGTGGAATATTTCATCCACCAATCAAAATGTACAGTTTTAATCAGCTGTTAAATGACATTCACTCAGATATAAACAGGAAGTAAAAGATGAAACCAATACAGACCTTCGGCCGGAAAAATCAAATGATAGAATATGAGAGAATACATGTTCAAATAGTGTCAAACGTTTCATTATAAACCCGAGCGTTTTCGGCTTAAAAAACCTTTTCAAGAGAAGGATAACTCAAAACAATAAAATGGTGTATTTTCCGCCTGTACATCTACGGAAACTATCCTTGTTTTCATTTACTAAGAAGGACATGGTAGGTATATGATTTGATTTTAGAAATGATGATTCTCAACCATTGTTTTGAGAATGGTTTATTTGAAAACAATCACTTCTAACAAGAATGAGTTCAACACGTATAAGCAACTACATTAGTTTAATTTGTTAGAGTTTAATACAGAAATTAATATTTGTTAAAAAAGATTTAAACGGTATTGAAAATGTTAAAACTCTACTGAAGAAGTTTGCCCTCGAAAATTTCCACAAAACACTAAATAATTACATACACTCTGCTTATCAGATGTTACCATAAATTAACTGTCAACATTATAGTTCAGGCATTACACTTACATTTCGAAAGCACCGGAAATTGATTAAACTATATTTCGTAAAACTGGACACTGTCGCGACTGTTATAAAATAGGAAGGTATTTACTGTTTTAAGAATGCCATTCAAATATGCTATTTTAGTAATTTTTTAAGCATTTGTCATTATTACGCTAAAAGATTATTATACATATATGTATGTCCGGTCGTTATTTCATTAGTTTTATCAGTTGCCCGGACATCTGTAACATTGACAATGTAAACGTGTGTATTTTTTAAATTGCATGCTACTAGATTTATTCAGTTATCATCATTATAATTGTTCTTGCATATCGAAGATCTTAAAACGGTTAAAAGAAAGTAGTATGCTTATCATAATGGAACACTCAAAAGTTCTGTCTTAAAAGAAGTAATTTAAAAAAAGAACTCGCAGAGCTTGTATATTTTCAACTAAAATGCTTGCATGTAACGACAAATATAATATTCAATGTATTTTTTTATGAAAAATGTGAATGAATTTTAAACTTTATTGCCTGAATACTAATTGAATACTAATACGGTAAAACAGAACTATTTAGTTTAATCAAATGGGTAAAAAACGAACGAGATATTTTGCTACTATTTTCAATTTCTTTCAAATTCAATTTTACAAGTAAAAGATAAATAAGCCCAGACAGTTTATCATTTAAGAAAGTATAAGAATTTTGATATTTACGGACTGCATGTGTATCCATTTTCTCTTTATAACGAATTATCTCAAAACGTCTTTTTTGTTCTTTTTATTGAAGCAGTAAATCATTCAGTAAGCGACCTGACACACAAACTGGAACATCCAAGGACAGTTCCCATCGTACCAACGCCACATATTTGAGTCTGCGTTGGCATTTCTAGCATACAGCATGCACAGCTCGCTAGGTCCATTATCAGGATCATTGTCGCCCCAGTATATGAAGGACGGATCTGTAGATTTATATCCATACGCCCAAGAACCACCTTGAACGGATCTTCGGCCATCTATCCAGACCCGGTTGGCATTGCTTCCAGATAACGAAATTGCTGCAAGAGTCACGTTCACGTCATGCGCCTTGATTTCAGAGTCAACATGCACGAGATGCCCTCCATCAATTCGGCACACTGCTTCAGCTTCGTCCCATGTTTTCGGTCCAGCGTAATATTTCAAACAAAACCCAAACTTAGTTACAGTATAATCAGTTGGACAAAATTTCTCACACACCTTATAATTATACACAAGCCTTGATAGTCCCTTCCGCTCACAGAGTGTAGTATTTCCACCGCAATTTCTGGTGCGTGATTTAGCCCCAATCTGTCCATATTTATCAGCGCTAACATCACAGTCAGACCACTGACTCCAGTCTGTACAAGGATGTAGCCGACAAAGCTCCCTTGCTGCCTCCTTAACATCGTTTTCTATATTCTTCATTGCTTTACCAATCACTGTCAAGATAGTAATGTTGAATTCGGATCCAACGTCGACCAAGGTTTGGCCGTTTATGTTGTCAATTGTCCTGTCTCCGTAGTCTGTGGCTGGTGCGCACGTAATGTGTGACACCATGGTAGCAAAAGTAAAAGCAACAATGGTTGGGTACTGCATGGTTTTTATTATTGATAGTGTTGTAATTTTCTTTTTATCTGAGACAAGTGTCAAACATACAACCGGCCGCCACTGAAATAAACATATACTATATAAATATTACACATGAAAAAGCTGTATACCATCAACGTGATAGAGGAAATAGTTATTTTAATCATGTGTTTGTTTCTTGTCATCAGCTAGGAACTAAACTAGTTTATAGAATATATGGATACGTTTTTGAAAGCTCTCTTGAAATTTTATTTACACTTTTTAACCGTAAACAAGTTTGTTTTTGTAATTTTTGTTTCGTTTTGTAGACACAAACAGAACATGATTGAAATGATTACTTACAATGAGATATTAAAAACTCATTTCTGTTAATAAAGTGTATTTGTGACGTAAACTACAGGTATAATCTAACAAACTCAAAAGTGTTTCCTCATTAATAAAACCTTAGCGTTTGAATAATAGAATTACGACTTCGATAGTTAAGATGGCAATATCTATGTTTTTAAGCTAAACCTATATCCTTGTTAGCAATGTCAATTAAGAACAGTTGAAATGTTACAATAAATTGCATAGACCATGGTTTTATCATACGAGAGAGTTAATATTAAACCATTTTACGACTCTTGCTTACCTTAAAATCGAAAACTTTATCCTTTTTTAAACCCGTTCGTTTTGTTTGCAAATTCTGAATGCAACTGAAATTCTCGGCTAAAATTATCGGAGTGTCAAAAAACAAAGAGCAGTTTGTATTTTTAAAAGGATCAGATTGAAATATTAACAATCAACAGTAGAGATGTTACTTCAGATTTCATATTGAGGTAAAACAAAAGACATTGTTTTTCAAAGTTTGAGAGAAAAGAAACAATGAAACTATGAAACTATGAAAGGCACCCTTACTTAAATTCGAACAGGAAAAGAAATCTACAATGTTTCAATTCAGTTTCATGGTTTACAATTTCAATTTGTGTTAACATTAATAACCATTTCCAATGCTCAGTTAGATCTGTATTCTTATTTGCAGTAATTTATTTTCTCTTCATTGTCTTTATTCTATACGTATATCATTCTAGTCCGTCTCGACTTTTGTTTGAAAACAATAAAAAATAATAAAACAACAATAAAGAAAGAAAATAAAACGAAGAAAATGCGGTAGATATTTGTACTTAAGTTTAAACTCATTTATTGTCGTTCGAGTATGGTGATAATATCTTTAAATTAATTTGTAAAAGGCTGGTCTCTACCAAATAGAATGTAAGCCTCCGCTGGTCTAGTCACAAGTAGTCCAAATATAAATAGTGCTTAACTTTTTTCCTTTCCTCGTGCCTTTTCTCAACAGCAATGTGCTTACATTTACCCTAACGCGTTTCAGTATGTATCACTTTGCATTCTTTCGAAATCGGCATGTCCCTATCACATGCTAGGTAAAATGGCGGCGTAAGAATTTAATGTCTCGAAAAAAGAAATTGAAAGAAGCGAAAAGTAGTAAATTCAGCGGGTTGCATTTAACGAACCGTAGTATTCTTACATAAAAGTTAACACCCCCTTTTCTTTTTGTTTTTTCTAAAGTAGCGATCTAGTTCTTTAAGGGAATATTAGTCTCTGAAAATCTGATATGCTAGAAAATGTCGAGAAAAACCGTTATGAAGTAAGTGGATTTATATGAAATAAAGAACAGCCGGATTAAGTGGTGTTCAGCCTAAAACGGTCGAGTCCGCTTCCTGGAAAAACAGTAAGAATATCGTTAGAGAAGGTTCCAGCGAAACTCCATCGATTCTGTAATCAATATTTTCCCGCCACGCATTCTTCTTTGATTTTGTGTGACAGTACATGCTTCAATAATAGGTAGGTCTTAAATTCCACTCCACAGGGATTGAGCTATTTTGTTTTCTATCTTGCCAATGCGTATATTAGGGATTCGCCTGGTGGAGATAATTTTTTAAACTGTCCTGTGAGTTTAAATATCTTTTCTTCTTTTATCTCATCTAGTTATAGGCCGGCATGTCTGACCTAAATTTTAAAATTGCTATATGACATTGACAAGGCTCGATTATGTTTTGTTTTAATCCGAAATCTAAGTATGAATTAAACAACAAAAATAAACAACATGTTCTTAGGTAACTGTTGTAGGAAGAGTTTGATAACTGATCAGAATAAACTCCTGTAAGTATCTAGCATAGTGGTCATTATACTTTCAGGGCAGCCATAAATGGAACTACTATTAATAAGTTTATAGACATGACCAAGGTGATATATTAACTATTGAAGTCAGTGAATATTACCCTCTACCGGTCTGTGTACTTGAATACTTACCTCATCATCAAACATTAACTGTTTCACAATTTCGTGAACTGGAACGATTTTGTGATAAAAATAATGAGGTAATGCTGGATCGTCGGTGTATTATCTTGACTAACGGCAATTGTTTCGTCATTGAAAATATAACCCAGTTTATCCAACATATTTTACTATTTTTTTGGCCAAAATGATTCTTACTTCTCCCTCAGAGTATGAACTTAGAGAAAGAACTATAATAGAGGGACTTTTTTGCATTTAAGCAGCTGCCAACAACACCGATCGTTATACAAATTTCAAGAATGTTTTGTGTTATATCTTTTACAGAGAATCGCGGTTATAAAACTTTATACATGTAGAATGTATGATACGTTGCCTGTGATCATCTCTCAGTCGTTAAGTCATATAGAATAATACGGTTTATTGTTTAACTTGTAGCACTTGTGCTCGTATAGCAAACGGAAATTACCAAAACTGTAGTAGGCATAGAGTACTGGGTATTTGTACGGTATCTATAAATTATCTAAAGCATGTCGTAAGTATCAATAGTCTTATAATGCATTCATCAGCATATTTAGAGTCTGAGAAAAAAACACCCACACATTTTAAGCACTTATCCATGTTATCAGAAAGTTTAATTCTTATAAGTTCTTAAGGGGAACAGCAAAAAGATGTCAACAACCCGAAATATCTATTTCTAGGGTATACATGTTGGCAGATGCGAATATTCTATTCTGGTGACCTTCATTTCTATTGCTGTCGTTTTGCTTAATTTTGAAAAATGGAAATTTTGTTTTCTTTACCGTTTCAAAATACAAGTCAATTTGGCCAACGCCATCTACACTTGAAACGGCGTCACGAAAAATATTACCACACTAGTGTAATAGACAAAGTTAGTTGGTATGTCGACACTCCGATCTGGATTAAATTTTGTTTTTTGAGTGTCTTGTGTTTTCAATATTTGCCATTGTACAAGGAAGATAAGAAATATGAAAGTGTATTATGTTCCTGCTTCTGTTTTGCAAAACTGACATCAAAGGCTTACATCTACAGCGTAGTTGATAAACTACAAAAACTTTTTATCTATCACCAAAACTTTTAACAGCTTCAAAGGACGGGATACGGTGTTACTCCTCATGTTAAAATGACTTACAAGTTAGAAAATATTTGCACGGAGACGTAAACAAAATTTTTCCTTTTTCATGCCTTTACTTGGATTTGATTGTAATAAAACAAAGAGATATGTGTGTAGTTTAAAAAAATTATCTACAGCTTTCACAAGCGTATGAGTGCTAGTGAGATTAAAAAGGCTGATTTTGATATCATTTTCTAAATCAACAAGGAGAAAGTTTGAATAATATACACTCTAAACATTAATGATTAACGTCTCAAACAAAAAAATAAAACAAAATACATTTCTTCAAATAGTTAGATAAAATGTATTTTAATAAATAGAATTAAGAAGTCGTTATTTTAAGCATAGTTGACAAGTTGTAAGTGCCTGGCCAGTTTAAATACTTCAAAGAGGGTATTAATTTCCGTCTTCTTTTAAAAGAAAAATGATTTAATCTGTTAGAAAATATGTTGTTTAGATTTCTTTAAGGTGAACTATGTTTAGATTTTATCTTAGGTAGAAATCTAGACACAAATAGAAAGTTGAAGGACTTTTACCAGTTATAATTTTCAATTAGGTGCATTTAACATGACTCGTTTCTCGCCCTAAATACGCTTGTTTTGTGAATTTGTGAGGGTATTACTTCAAATACTTATTGTGATATCTTGCTCAAAAATGTAATGACAGATTCAGCATATTTGATATACCGTTAGTCCATTGGACCCACATCCCTAAATGATATCGACTCAACAAGTAGGATGGTACTTATGGAACGTTTTTTGATTAATTTGTCTGAAGATCAACTAATGTTTTAAAACTGAAAGTAGGAGTAGACTCTAACAGTAGAAATATATAATACACGGAGGATACGTAATTTGCCGTTTGTCATCACCATTCCACAGCCTTAAATTACAAATCTATTTATTGAGATGTATGCCTCACCTTGTGTAACAAAATGGACATATTTGGTGTAAGAATTAGAAATAGTGCCTAAGTTTTTCAGATCATAGGTATGAAGTTAAAAGGCTTCGAGATGAAGATATATGTATATATGTTTCTCAAAAATAGATACATTAACAATATTTTTACCAGAATCGTAGAGTTATGAGCATTTAATATTTTCATGTAAAAGAAAATTTTGTGATGAAGGAAATGTAATTCTTCTTGGACCTGGAGAGCAGAAACATTAAAGGGACATAATAAAGCGAATATTTTCTACTTGGGTGGATTTGATTTAACATTCAACTGTGATCTGAATTTCTAAATAATGATCCATGATACTGTTTCCTAAAAATATAGAACAACTGGAACAGTCCTTTAACAGCAAAAAGATGCTGTAGCAGATTGAAAATTGTTAAGCTTAAACTGGGACTCGAACCCAGGACCTCTCACACCTAAGGCAGACACTCTACCACTTTCCTATAACAGCAGTAGCTATAGCTAAGCAGTTTAAGTGCACAGATTACATTACGTGAACTGGAACAGTTTTGTGACAATAACACATAATCGGCCTACTCTGGATTATCGGCTGTTCGCTTTGTTACCTAACGGCAATTTTCGTGTAAAGAAAAAATATAATCTAATGCTGCAAACGTTTTAATCGGTCAAAACTGCCCAAATTTCTCTGACGTGTTTTTTAGAGTATGGACTTACTAACTGGTAGTACCAGTGAAATATAACTTACACTTAATCTTATATATTTGCCTTTTTAGCAGCTGGCGAATGGCAAAGACAGCGGGTTTTGTCCAAATATAAGCAATTACTTTACCAGTTTCGACAGGATATCAATTGATAGGAAATTACAGTTACAAACTAAATACCTTTCTGCAACACATGGAAGCATTAGCATTCACTGTCAATCGGTATTATGACTAAGATCGACGATCATTTATTCATTCATATAATTTATAGACAACTTCCATTGTTTACATTTTTAATCGTAACCGGTGCTTTTGTACAAACCACTTTTTTTTGAAAAATCGAAGTATGCGAAGAGCTATGGTACGGTCTCTATAGGAATGGATACAAAATTTGCTTATTTCGATATAAAACCTTCGCTTTATGTTCATAAGTTAGCAATATTATTTTGTATGACATTGTATTAATCATTGCTACAGGGATAGAACAGCTGCAGCCCGTTAAGTTTTACCCGTCGATGGATGTGCCATTGCTTAACTCGGCTCACGACTCTACGTCAAGTTGGTGTAATGCCATGCGGACATTCAACATGTACCAGTAGGGTCGAAAATATGTGGGCCAACTTTACCACATAGTAATAATAGATGTGGGTCTTATAAATATAACTTGAGCCTTCTGCTAACTGGCAATGCCTGAAAACGACTGCAAATATCTTGTGTTACTACGAGGTTTGATGCTTCCGATAGCCCGATCGTTAGATTTAGCTTTAGGTTAAATGATATTTAAAATCATAGCAGCTTTACCGGCCAGGCAATCAAGCCCGTAATTTATTTAGTCGAAACATTGTTAGAGTGGAGCGACAGCTTTAGTTTTTGTACTAGAAAACAGGAAAAAGTATCAACCTTTGTATATACTCTCTAACAAAATGGGTCTTATTATTAATATGAGGGTGGTTCAATAATTTCTGTAAGTAAGTCTCTTCCATAGAAATAATTGAACATAACAGAACTGGAGGTTTTTTTACAGTGCAAATCGGGTCAAAATGGTATACCGGGAGTAATCCTCGTAAATAGGCGAGCCGATTGAGCGGTAGTTCGTTAAGATATTGTCATCTACTTCCGAAACACTTGCTTGTTAACGATGGTGCTTTCAAACCTCTATTTAGGTGTACAATAACTGATATGATGAAGCCATCTAGCTTGGTTACGGAAGATCGGTTGTTATACCAAGCAAGATTAGCCCGCCCATGCATGAAACAATGCTTGGAGTGGCACATTGGGTATCATATATACCGCTACAGGAATGTGTTGTGCATGTGGTACATTTTTTAATTTGGCTATTCTGGTAAGATCTATTCTTATTTTTAACTATTAGGAGGTATATATTTTGATTTTAGTACTGAAAAATTTGAACATTGTCTTTAGAGTATTTTATTAAAAAATATCTCAAGGAAGTAGAATTATTTGTACCAAGAGGCCTGCACTGGTTCTTTCTAGGAAAGATCGGTGCTATTCACCGGGCACGTTAAAGAACCAGGCTGTCTATTTGAAAAGAGCTAGTTACGCCTTACATGTATCTAAAAAGGATTTCTCTCTATCTGTCTGGGGGCTTAATCTCACTCTGTTCCTCTGGTCAGATCGCTCTGTGTCTGTACTAGTAGAGGATGAGTGGCTGCGTTTGCTATATGTCAAGCGCTTTTGACAATGTTTATTATGAAAATGTTGCTATATATAACTGGTATAATAATGATAATAACAAAAATAATAACAATATATAAATCTTATATTATTATGATTATAAAAAGAATACAAATGATAATAAAATGATAATTAAAACAACAACAACATTAATAATAATAATAAACATAAACATAATAATAATAATAATAATAATGATTATCATTATTAAATAGTGTTATTATTTCAGTAGCTCGATCTGGGATGCAGTATTCGGCTCGAGCGGACTTTGTCCAAATCGAATCTCACGAGTCGCACAAATGCCGAATGTGATTCGACCAGGCAAAATCTATGAGGGCCGAATACAAAGTAACTATTTTCATAATGACGCTTTTATTATATACTGTACCATTTTGTTTGTAGTTTTTTTAAATATATGAACTCTTTAATATTTATCAATATTTATTAAGTATCAGAATTTTCAAATGTTCAAGCTAAATGCGTATTCATTTTCTCTACATGAAAATAAGTCTCTAAACGGTTGTGTTCTTTTTCTTGCAGCAGTTAATCATTTACTTAGCGACTTGACACACAAACTGGAAGTTGTTAGGACAATAATAATCGTACCAACGCCACATATATGAGTCTGCGTTGGGATTTCTCTGATACGCCATACACAAGTCGGATGGTTTGTTATCTGGGTCATCGTCGCCCCAGTATACAAAGGACGAATCTGTTGATTCATATCCATACGACCAAGCGCCACCTTGAACGGATCTTCGGCCATCTATCCAGACCAAATTAGCATATGTACCAGACAACGAATTTGCTACGAGAGTCATGTTCACCGTATGCGCTTTGATTTCAGAGTCAACATTCACGAGATGCCCTCCATCATTTCGGCACACTGCTTCAGCATCGTCCCATGTTTTCGGTCCAGCGTAAAATTTCAAACAAAATCCATACTTGGTTACAGTATAATCTATTGGAAAAAATGTCACACACCTCATATTCATACGCAAGTATTGATATCCCGTACCTATCACAGAGTGTAGTATTGCCTTCGCAATTTCTGGTGCGTGATTTAGCTATTGTCGTCTACTTCCGAAACACTTGCTTGTTAACGATGGTGCTTTCAAACCTCTATTTGGGTGTACAATAAATGATATGATGAAGCCATCTAGCTTGGTTACGGAAGATCGGTTGTTATACCAAGCAAGATGAGCCCGCGCATGCATGAAACAATGCTTGGAGTGGCACATTGGGTATCATATATAGCGCTACAGGAATGTGTTGTGCATGTGGTACATTTTTTAATTTGGCTATTCTGGTAAGATCTATTCTTATTTTTAACTATTAGGAAGTATATATTTTGGTTTTAGTACTGAAAAATTTGAACCATTGTCTTTAGAATATTTTATTAAAAAATATCTCAAGGAAGTAGAATTATTTGTACCAAGAGGCCTGCAGTGGTTCTTTCTAGAAAAGATCGGTGCTATTCACCGGGCACGTTAAAGAACCAGACTGTCTATTTGAAAAGAGCTAGTTACGCCTTACATGTATCTAAAAAGGATTTCTCTCTATCTGTAAAGTATTGCCTTCGCAATTTCTGGTGCGTGATTTAGCCCCAATTTGTCTATATTTATCAGCGCTAACATCACAGTCAGACCACTGACTCCAGTCTGTACAAGGATGCAGCCGACAAAGCTCCATTGCTGCCTCCTTAACATCGTTTTCTATATTCTTCATTGCTTTGCCAATCACTATCAAGATAGTAATATTGAATTTGGATTAAACGTCGACCAAGGTTTGGCCATTTATGTTGTCAATTGTCCTGTCATCGTAGTTTGTGACTGGTGCGCACGTTATGTGTGACATCATGGTAGCAAAAGTAAAAGCAAGAATGGTTGGGTACTGCATGGTTTTATTATTGATAGGGTTGTAATTTTCTTTTCATCTGAAACAAGTGTCAAACATGCAACCGGCCGCCACTGAAATAAACAGATACTATATAAATATCACACATGTGAAGGCTATATACCATCAACGCGATAGAAGAAATAGTTATTTTAATCATATGTTTGTTTCTTGTCATCAGCCAGGAACTAAACTAGTTTATAGAATATATGAATACGTTTTGAAAACTCTTTTGAAACTTTATGTACACCTTTTAATCAACAACATGCTTGTTTTTGTATTTAATTTGTTTCGTGTTGAAGACACAAACAGAACATTATTGAAATTATTACTTAAAATGAGCGATTAAAAACATTTCTTTTGCTGGTGATGTTAATAAAATGTATTTGTGATGTAAACTACAGGAATAATCAAACAAATTCAAAAGTGTTTCCTCATCAATTAAACCTTGCCGTTTCAATAACAAAGATACGACAGTTAAGATGACAAGATCAGTGTTTAAATGCTAAACCAATATCCTTGTTAGCAATGTCAATTTAGAACAGTTGAAATGTTACAATAAAATGCATAGAACGTGGTTTTATCATACGAGAGAGTTAATATTAAACTATTTTACGACTCTTTCTTACCTGAAAATCGAATATGTTATCATTTTTAAAACAGGTGCGTTTTGAATTCTGAATGCAACTAAAACTCTAAGCTAAAAATATCAAAGTGTCAAAAACAAAGAGTAGTTTGTTTTAAATGGATCAGTTTAAAATATTAACAATCAACAGTCGAGATGTTACTTCAGATTTCATAGTGATGTAGAACAAAAGACATTGTTGTTCAAAGTTTGAAAGAAAAGAAACAATGAAACAATGAAAGATACTCTGACTTAAATTCAAACAGGAAAAGGAATCTTGAAAATTTTCAGTTCAGTTTCTTTGTCATTTACAACCAGCATCAATACTACTTTGTGGTAACCTTAATAACCATTTCCAACGGTCAGTTAGATCTGTTTATTTATTTGCAGTAGTGTAAATAATCTCTTCTTTGTCTTTATCATTCTGGTCCGCCGCGACGTTTGCTTGAAAATAAAGAGAACGACCGAAGAAAATGCAGCAGAGAATAGTAAGTTTAAACTAATTCATTTTCGCTCGAATGTGATGATAATCTTTAAATTAATTTGTAAAACTCTAGAGTTCGCTTCCTGAAAAATCAATAAAGATATAGTTGGAAAAGGTTCGGGCGATTGTGATCCTGACGTTAATGGTCACAATGATAGGTAATTCGTAAATTTAACAGGGACTGAGCTATTTTGATTTCTATGTTCTGACATGTTTTATCATGCCCTTAAGGGTGTTTCTCTCGTTACTTTGTCTTCTGCAAGAGCATTGAGTACATACGACGTTGGTTCTTAAGGATTGCATTTATATAAATATACAGGTCCTGGAGCATTTTTGTGTTTTACTCAAGATGCCTTCCATTGCCTTACGTATATTAGGGAATCACATGGCGGAGATAACTTCTGTTTACACTGCCCTGTTAGTTGGAACATGGTGTTGGTAAGAGTTATGTTATGTGCACTGATTTAAGCTTCGCAGTGGTGGACTGTTCCAAGGCGGTGTCCCAATGTGTTCCTTCATTTGTACGTTTTGTCCTAGTGTAAAGCTTTGTGTGAGTTTGTGTTTGTTGGTCGTTTGCACGTCAGCTTCCTACATTAAGGTTTTTGGAGGCTGCGTTTTTGAACGTGGCTTACCCTGTTTGATATTTACCCTTGTTTTGTTCCAGAAAAAAAATAATACCACGGATTTCCATCTGATAGCATGTCGATACACTGAGGGGTTTGAGCGAATCACTTTTCAGTGCTTCTTTATTCATTTGCTTTTAAATTCCGAGGAGTACTAAGTACATGCGCTGTTTTCATTTTTTTGTCTGTTAAGCTAAAACACTCTAAGTTCTATGATCGGATGAAATACCGAAACCTACACACATTAGAATAAGAAGTAAACAGACGTAGTTATGTCTACGAAGTGAAATGTAGGAGGATTGAAGGAGAAAGAAGAAAGAAATTAGAGGCCCTTTTTTGGCTGCTTTGTTTTATCGAGAGAGATAGGAAACCTTCTTCTTCGGATTAATTAAAGGATAACATACAGCTTTAATGTATCTTTATTATTGTTGTTTGTCATATGGCCAGAGGAAAAGGTCACCCAAACATTCAGACAACTACTTACAATATACTCACACTAGAGTTTCATATTGTACCTTTATGTTTCAAGCATATGCCGATTCGTATTATGTGGAATGTTTCTTTTTCTTCTTTCATGTCATCCAGTTTTAGGCAAAAGTGCCTGACAGTGTCCTAAACCTCTTAACAAAGTTTTAATATTGCTAATAATATGACGTGACGGGGTTCAATCCTATTTTGTATTAATCCGAAATCTAACTATATGAATAAAAACACACGTTATTTTACAAAATTTTCGAGTACTCTTGTTGGCAGATGCGAAAGTTGCATTCTGGCGACATTCATAAATTTTGTAAATTCGTATGTCGGCACTTCAATGTAGAATCTTGTTTTTGAGTGTTTGGTGTTTTCCATTTGCCATTTGAACCGGAATGATACATTTACTTACAATATGAAAATGTTTTATGTTCCTGCTTCTGTTTCGCAAAACTGACATCAACAGCTTACATATACGGCGTAGTTGATAACTTTAAACAAGTTTTCTCTAGCATCTAACCTTAAAACAGCCTTAGAGGTATGGATATATCTGTGTTACTTCTCATGTTAAAATGTCTAACAAGTTAAAAATAGTTTTGCACGGAGACGTAAACAAAATTGTTCCTTTTTCATACCTAAGAGTAGTTTGTTTTAAAAGGATCAGTTGAGATGTTACTTCAGATTTCATAGAGAGGTAAAACAAGAGACATTGTTGTTCAAAGTTTGAGAGAAAAGAAACAATGAAACTGAAATATGCCCTTACTTAAATTCGAATAGGAAAATTAAGTTGCATGGTCGTTTACACCAGCATCAATATTCAATTTGTGTTAACCTTAAAAATCATTTCAAATGCTCAGTTATATCTGTATTCTTATTTGCAGTAGTTTATATTCTCTTTTTTTTTGTCTTTACGTATATCGTTCTAGTCCGTCTCGACTTTTGCTTGAAAACAAAGAAAAAACTCGTAGAAAATTCGGAAGAGATTAGTACTTAACTTAAAACTAACTTATTTTCGCTCGACTGTGATGAGAATCAGCGTTTTCCCGCTATGCTTTCCTCTTTGATTTTGTGAAACGGAAGAGGTCTCAAAGATAGGCAGTTCTTAAATCCCACAGGGACTGAGCTATTTTGATTTCTGTCTTCTGACCTGTTTTGTCAGGCTCTTAAGGGTATTTCTCTCGTTGCTCTGTCTTCTGCAAGGGTATTGAGTAAATACGACTTTGGTTTTTAAGGTTTGATTTTTATATAAATATACAAGACATAACACGCCTTCTGTTGTCATTGTGTTGGTTAAGGAATCACATTGCGGAGAGAACTTTTATTTACACTGTCCTATGAGTTTAGAACATGGTGGGGGTAAGAGTGATGTTAGTTGCTCTAACTAAAGCTCCCCAGTGGTGGTCTTGCAGCTGTTCCAAAGTGGTGCCTTTATGTGTTCGTTATGTCCTAGTGTGCTAACTTTGTGTGATATGTGTTGGTAGTTTGAACGTCTGCTTCCTCCGTTAAGGTTTGTGGAGGCTGCGTTTTTGGAACGTGGCGTTCCCTATTTGATAGTTATCATTGTTTTGTTTAAAAAACAAAACAAAATAATACTATGGATTTTCATCTGATAACACTGAGGAGTTAGAGCTAAACAGTTCTCAGTGCTTCTTTATTCATATGCTTTTAAATTCCAAGGACTGTATGCGCTATTTTTATATTTATTGTCTGTTTACCTACAGTACACAACGTTCTATGATTGGACAAAATACCAAAACTTACAAACAATAAATAAGAAGTGAAGACTAAGAAGTTAGGACTAAGAAGTAAGAATTAGAAGTTAGAAGTAGAAAGATTGAACCAGGGAGAAAGAAGAAAGAAATAAGAGGTCCCATTTTTGGCCTTTCTGCTTTATCCAGAGAGTTTCCAGATTATACAGCTCGAATGTACCTTCACTATTGTTTTGTATAGTGAAAGGTCGCCAAAACATTTAGACAACTTCTTACAATATACCCACACTAGAGTTTCATATTGTATCATCATATTTCCAGCATATGCATCGTATCATATTGAATGTCTTTTTCTTCTTTCATGTTATCCAGTTATAGGCCTAAATGTCTGTCCTAAATATCTCACCAATGTTTGAATATTTCTATATGACGTTGACGGGGCCCGTGTTAAGATCAAACTTAGTGGTCAGTGATTATGATACTGCATTTTTTTACAGTGTAGCCATAACGTAAACTACTAAGCTTATGGACCTTACCAATGTAATATTCTCCTTGGCCAGCCGAAGTTTGTGAATATTACCCTATTCCGGTCTGCATACTTCATCAACAGACAATAACTGTTGGACAATTACGTGAACTGGAACGATTTTGTGATATAAAAAATGCTCAGACTATGTTGAGTCGTCGGTGTCTTCTCTTGGCTAACGGCAATTGTCTCATCGACAACAATACCTTCTAGTTTTTCCAACATATTTCACAAGTACATTTTGCCAAAATGTCTTTTACAATTTTCGTAGTGTGTGAATTTAGTGAACATACTTCTAGCACAGAAACATTAATATTTGCATTATAGCAGCTACCAAACGATACCGATCGTTATCAAAATTTCAAGAATGTTTTGTATTTTAACTTAAAAAGAATCAGAGTTACAAAACTATATACATGTAGAACGTATCAGTACGTTCTCTATGATCATCTTTCAGTCGTTTAGTTTTATAAAATAATACAGTTCATTGTTTACCTTTTAGCACTCTTTATGTCTCTATATATTATTTTAAGCATGTCGTAAATATCAGTAGACTTATTGATTTATTAGCATATTTACAGTCTGATAAATCATACACATACATTTTAAGTACTAACCAACGTACTCTGAACATTCAATTCTTAAAAGTGTAATAGGGGAATAGCAAACAGAAGTCATCTTTTTCTCGAGTATTCATGTTTTGAGATACAAAAATTCATTCTGGTTACCTTCATTTCTCGTGCTGTCGTGCTGCTTGAGTTCGCCCCTCAGTTCGACAGAACGACATTTTTTACATGAAGTTATTAAACTAGTTGAAAAAAATATAAATTGCGAGTCCCTAGTTTACAGTATAGGCGCATGTTTGCTTTCAATGCTGAAACATTTACATTTCATTTTCTTTACCATTTTATAAGCCACGTCGATTCGGGAACGCCATCAATACTTTACACGACGTCACGTCAAAATGTTATCACACTAGTGCAATACATAAATTTTGAAAATTCGTACAAGTATGTCGAAACACGGATCTGGAGTTTTGTTTTTGAGAGTTTGGTGTTTTCAATTTGCCATTTGTACAGGGAAGATAAATTTGCTTACGATATGAAAGTGTTTTATTTTCCTGTTTCTGTTTTGCAAAACTGACATGAAAAGCTTATAACCATAGCGTAGTTGATAAACTGTAAAGACGTTTTATCTATCATCTAACCTTAAAACAGCTTGACAGGTCGGGATATATCTGTGTTATTTCTTATGTTAAAATGTCTTACAAGTTAAAAATATTTTTACACGGAGACGTAAATAAAATTTATCTTTCTTTCATACTATACCTGTTTTTGATTGTAAAAGATGAAAGTAGGTAATATTAATCTAAAGCTTTTACATGTGTGCACACGCTAGAGAGAATAAAAGGTGTCATTTTCTAAATTAACATAGGAAAACGCTTATCGGTAGATGTACAATGCACTTTTTTGTAATAAATCGCATGACGAAGTCTTTATTTTAAGCATAGTTGACATGTAAGTATCTAACCAGGTTATAAACTTCAGAGATGGTGTTATTTTCCGGCTTCCTTTTAAAGAAAAATGATTTTATCTGTTAGAAAAATATGTTGTTAAGTTTTCTTTAAAATGATGTTTTGATTTAATCTTAGTTAAAATCTGGACAAAAATAGCAAGTTAAAGGGCTTCAACAAATTATTAGTATCAATAAGGTGCATGCAACGTGACTTATGTTTCTCTTCCTAGATATGCTTCTTTTGGGAATTTATGAGGGTTTAACGTCCAATACATAGTGTGATAGCTTGCTAAAAGAAATGTAATAACAAATTAGCATATTTTAAATTTGATAAACCGCCATTCCATTGGACCCACAGCCCACAAAAAATTATAAGTGATAACTGTCTATGGAAAGAGAAAATGGTACACGAATGACCGGTATCTGGTACGTACTATGGTTCTTATTTGGAATATTTTTTATTTGAATAACTTGTCTAAAGTACCACCAGTGTTTTAAAATGAAAAATAGAACTACAATCTAACAGTAGAAAGATAAAATACACGGAATGCTTCCATGAGCCCACAAATGACTTGAATATTATCAATCTATTTCAGCTCCAGGCTTCCCGATCTTTTCCCGGCAATCAAATCCGCAGTTAATTTATTCAAAACACTGTTAGAGGGGAACTAGAGCTTTAGTTTATGTACGGGAAAACCGAGAAAAAAACACCACAAGCCCACAAAGCGGACGATCGATTAAGGTCACCGACTTTCGAAACACTTGCTTGTTGACGATGTTGCTTCGAAACCTTTCTTATGGTGTACAATGACTCATATGAGGAAGCCATCTAGCTGTTTATGGAAGACCTTTTGTTCTACCAAGCAAGTTGAGCCCGCCAATGCCTGGAATAACGCTTGGGGGTATAATATATACTGTTGCAGGAATTTGTTGTCTTGGAGTTTTTTAACGTGGCTACTCAAATGAGATCTATCATTATTTTCATTTACAAGGAAAGACGTGGTAGGTTTATATTTTGCTTTTTTTTTTAATTTGGCACTGATTAATTTGAATTATTTGTCATTATTACGACCAAAGATTACTTTACATATTTGTATGTCTTGTCGGTACACCTTGGTTATACCAGTAGCTCGGACATCTACCACAATGGCAAATGTGTGTATTCGTTAAATTGCATTCGACTTGACGTTTTCATTTAATCATAATTTTTTTCGTGATATTGAAGGCGGTTAAAAGAGTAGCATGTTTACCATAATTAAACATTCTGAAGATTTGTCTTAAAAGAAGAAGTTGAAAACACACTTGTACTTTTGTACATAAAGTTTAATGAAATGCTTGTGACAAAATGTATGAAATGTCAAATATACTATTTCAGTGGTTTTATATGAAAATTGGCTTTGAATTTTAAAAGCCCATACAACTATTTTCATTCACTGGAATACTAATACGCAGAGACAGAGCTGTTCAATGAAAACTATCGCTATATACACACGGGAAATAAGACAAACATGCCTCATTTTTTCAAAAAAAAAATGCTGAAAAATGGACGACAAATGTTGCTATTTTCATTTTCATAAAACATGTGCACATATTTGACAAATAATACATGAATAATCCCAAACAATTTATCATTTAAGAAAGTATCATCATTTGGCGATATACAAGCCACATGTGTACCAACTTTCTCTACATAACGATAAATCTCTAAATGTATTTTTTTTGTTTTTATCTCGAAACAGAAAGAAATTCATTTAGTTAGCGAACTGACACACAAACTGGAACTTGTAAGTTTAAATATAATCGTACCAACGCCACATATTTGAGTCTGCGTAGGGATTTCTCTGATACACCATACATAACTCGGTAGCTCCATTATCGGGATCATTGTCACCCCAGTATACGAATGACGAATCCGTAGATTTATATCCATACGCCCAAGAACCACCTTGAACGGATCTACGGCCATCTATCCAGGCCTTATCGAAACTGATACCCGATAACGAATTGGCTGCAAGAGTGATGTTCACGTCATGCGCTTTGATTTCAGAGTCAACATGCACGAGATGCCCTCCATCAGTTCGACACATTGCTTCAGCTTCGTCCCATGTCTTCGGTCCAGCATAATATTTCAAACAAAACCCATTCTTGGTTACAGTATAATCAGTAGGACAAACTTTCTCACACACCTCATACGCATACACTAGTTTTGATATTTTGTACCGCTCACAGTGTGTAGTATTGCCTCCACAAATTCTGGTGCGTGATTTAGCCCCAACCTCTCCATATTTATCAGCGCTAACATCGCAGTCTGACCACTCGCTCCAGTCGTTACATGGATAATGACGACAAATGTCTTCTTCTGGCTCCTTATCATCGTTTTCTATATTCTTTATAGCTTTTCCAATCACTTCCAAGATAGAAATGTTGAATTTTGAACCAACGTCGATCAGCGTTTGCCCGTTTATGTTGTTACTTGCGCTGTCTCCGTAGCTGGTGACGGGCGCACATGCTATATGTGACAGCATGGTAGAAAAAGTAAAAGCAATAACGATTGGGTACTGCATCGTTTTTAGCATTAACATTTGTTGTATTTTTTCTTTATATGAGACAAGTGTCAGTTATACAACCGGTCACCACTGAAACAAACAGATATATAAAAATTACACATGGGAAGGTTGTGTAACATCAACGCAATAGAAGAAGCTCTAAGCACATTATTGGTATTTAAATCATGTGTTTGTTTCTTGTCATCATCCAGAAACTAGTTGATAGAATATAGGAATACGTTTTGAAAACTCTCTGGAACCTTCATATATACACTTTTTTAAATAAAAACAAGTTTGTTTCTTTAATGTTTTATTTAGCTTTGAAATGATTACTTTTATACATATACATGTCTGTAGCTGATGCTGTTAAAATAGTATATTTGTGACAGAAGCGACAGAAACAATCTAATAAATTCAAAAGCGTTTCCTCATTAATAAAACCTTGCCTTTTGAATTACAAATTTAAGACTGCGATAGTTAAGAGGAAAAAAAGATGTTTAAATGTTAATGACATAGCAATGTCAATTAAAATAGTTGAAAAGTTACAATGAAATGCATAGTCATGGTATTATTATACGGCAGAGTTAATATTAATATTGCTCACATTTGAAAACAGATGCAATTATCACATGGCTGTACTGATTTTTAAATGTGTCCATAACATTATACCAAAATATATGACTGAATTATTAACTTTTGCTCATAACCATAGATATAATCTTATTTCCTCGACACGTAAAGATCTTTCTTTGTTGAAGCCCCGAACAAACTACTTGAAACAAACAGTCTCATACAAAGCCTCGCATTTATGGAATTCAATTCCATCACAAATCAAACTGCAAGATAATCTTTTAACGTTTAAAAGAAAAAATAAGGATTATTTATTACAAGAACAACGTTACTAATACTGAGATTTTTTTTTATTATTTATTCATTTATTCATTTTCAAATCTTCATCAATTAACATGCATTTTATGTCGCATAGGGTAGCTTTTAAACTTTATGATATTTTTGGATGAATGTACATGTATGCAAAATGAATTACGTATACACTGATTTATTCTCCTGGTAAAATCATTTCAAATCGAGTTTGTTTTTAAAGTGTGTTTGTCGTTAAAATTGTGCTACTGATACTCTTATTGTTGTAGATATTGTGTTTTAACATTTATGTAGAAGGCCATATTAGAAATAAGTTGTATGTATACTATGTACTCTTAATATATCACCTTCTTAAATTAAAGTTATTATTATTATTATTATTATTATAATAATTTATATTCTTTCTTACCTGGAAATCAAATATGCTGTCCTTTCAAAAATAGGTATAATTTGTTTACATATTCTGAATGCAACTAAACCTCTCAGCTAAAGAGTATTTTGTTTTAAAAGGATCATTTTGCAATATTAACAGACAGTAGAGATGTTACTTCAGATTTCGCACTGAGGTAAAACAAAAGACATTGTTGTTCAAAGTGTGAGAGAAAAGAAACAATGAAACTATGTAAGATACCCTTACTTAAATTCGAACAGGAAAATAAATATCCGTTTCATGATCGTTTACAACCAGTACCAATATTCAATTTGTGTTGACCTTAACAACCGTTTTCAATGCTCAGTTAGCTCAGTAGTCTTATTTCAATAATGTCTGTTCTCTTCTTTGTCTATTTTGCGATGTGTATATTATTTTGGTCCGTCTCGACTATTGATTGAAAACAACGAATTAGGCTGAATCAAATGTAGTATAGATTGGTAAATTAGATTCGCTCGATTGTGCTAAAAAATCTTTAAACATTTTTGTAAAGTTCTCGAGCATAAGGCATGTCCTAGAAAACAATAACGATGCTATCTAAGAAAGTTCGGGGCGACTCCATTGATCCTGTAAGCAACGGTTTCCCAATTGACACCTTAGTCATTGGTCTATTGCTCTAATACTTACCTAGTTTTTTTGCAAGAGAAGTTGAGAGCCAACTATCGTATAGAGACTCTTTTTCCAAATGGAAGTTGCTATATGCATGACTGTAAGTATGGTAAAATTCTTTATTTTATGACATTCACCTTGTCTCTAAAAGTGATCAATCACATTTAAGGATGTACGAGCGTTTATTTCCAGGATATCCGCCATTTTGAAAAATGTTTCTTCGAATATTGCTTTCTAAGAAAAGTTTTGCCAAAAATGAATACTAAATAATTAGAATATGGCTAAATAATGTACCTTTTTAATCAAACATATTCTACTTTTTGTGAAAAAAAATCACTCTTATTTTGGCTGTCAGTTGCCTATAATTGACATAAGATTTACAAAGGGGTAGGAGTAGATAGGTTTTGATATTTTCTTGACTGATACATATAATGATAAGCTTTAATTTAAATAATAGTTTTTTAAGATATCACTTTATATTATAGTATCTGGAAAGTATAAATTAAAACAAAAGAAAAAACATATCAAAAATTCACGTTTCTAACATCTTTACCTTAATAAATCTCTTAGATGCACGGTGACTCCAACTTGTTTTCTTTCCATTTTTAAGCATTTTTGCGTGTCATCAAAGCTGCAAAATATTTTGAAAATCTTAACGTCAGAATCTTTTGTAGATCTAAATATGTTTTTCCATTAAACAAAGTGGGTGGTGTAATTATGTCAGCATGTAAAAATGAAAGAGATTTTTAGTGACATTTATGCTTATATAATATTTACATCACTTTGTTTTCATATTAACCTGTAAGACTTGAAATCTCATATAACATTAAGAATGATATTATATGTTTTATAAAGTACCATGATTTGTTTTTTTAATTTCCAAAAAAATCAGAAATGCTTAAACTGTGGGTTAAATATTGGGATATTGTCGTTAAAGATCTTCTAAACACGACGGCACGCATGAAAATTATTTCCCAAATGACGTCACGCACCCGATGTGAAATTTTAACGTCAATATGGAAAACCCGAACTCCTCAGTCTCCGGATGTACATATGCAATGAGTCGGTATCTTTATACCTTGTAGGTATTTACATAATCATCCTGAATATAAAATTAAAAGTCTGTTAGCAATGATACTCGTAGCGACTTGAGGCATTTTGTTTTCAGTGTCCTTTTTGCAAACCACCAAATTGTCTTGATCGCTATCTCTCGAAAAGACCGAAGATGGACTTGAGGAATTGTATCTGTAGGTGACTGGTTCTACAAGACCATCTATATACAGAAATTCGGTTTTGCAGTAGACCATACTTCATTACACAATACGATTGATCATGTTAAAACAGTTCTCTTCAAGTTGTGGACGACATCTGTAGTAGAAAACTAAAACACTCAGCTGAAATGTCTTTAAATTTCACCGCTCATATAAGCATGTTTTAAAAGCAATAAAGAGAGCGTTAGTTGTGGATAATTTATATATTATATTGGAAACTTATACTTTAAATAAAACGCTATATAACTGTGTACAAATTACCGACTAGATCATCAAAATTACGATCTGTATCAGTTACGTGTTGTGGTTTCCGGATATAATGGATCAATTCATACAGGTAATGAAATCGTACGTGTTTTCTAATGCAAATAAAAAATCACCGAATGAGAATAGAGCAATGATTTCAGTCAAACAAGATTTACCCTCAGTAGCCAACTATTTGATCCTGTGTCCTGTTACTGTACTATTTAGTTGACCTGTCAAAACATGTTTCTGGCTTTCATGTTAATCTCATATAGGCGTGAACAGATTATAATGAAAGCCGGGAATAAGTTTTGTCAGGTCAAATAAATTGTACAATAACTCTAGAAGTATACACATGATGACATTTCAGCGGTTCAATTCTACCAATAGTGCTTTTGAACTCAGGTTTTAATTGATTCTTTGTCGTTTCGTCGGGCCCTTAAGGGTGTTTCCCTTGTTGCTCTGTCTTCTGCAAAGGCATTGAGTACATACGTTTTAGGTTCTTAAGGATTGCATTTTTATATACATATATACAAGAACATTTTTGTGTTTTACATTTAATGCCTTCTGTTGCCTTTACGTATGTTAGGGTTTCACCTGGTGGGGATAACTTTTATTTACACTGTCTAGTGACTTTGGAACATGGTGGGCGTAAGAAGTGGTTAGGTGCACCATAAACCGGTTTAAATTCTCCAGTGGTGGTTTTGCCACTGACCTTTCCAAGGCGGTACACCACTGTGTCCCTGTATTTGTTTGTTTTGTCCTTGTGTGCTTATTGTGTGTGTGTGTGTGTGTGTGTGTGTGTGTGTGTGTGTGTGTGTAGTCTGCGAGTGTTGTTAGTGAGGCTGCGTTTTTGGAACGTGGCTTTCCCTGTTGGATATTCTTTCTTGTTTTTATGATTCTTTAAAGGTTATTATCGCTGTAGAAAGTCAAAGCTTTAGTTTACAAAATGTAATTAAACTATGTATTTGCAGCTTTTTATCTGATAACACATCGATGTAATGGTAGAGCGAAATAGGTCTCAGTGTTTCCTTATTCTTCTTTAAATTCCATTAACTGTATGAATGGCCATTTCCACATTTTATTGTCAGTAAACCTAAAATGCAAAATGTTCTATGATACGAAGTGCCAACAATTACACATAGTGAATAAAGAAGTAAAAAATAAAAAAAAAAACAGTTAGAACAAAGAAGTAGGAAACTAAGCTTAAGGAGGAAATTAGAAGTAAGAAGATAGAAGTGAGATGTAAGAAATCCTTCCTTGGTTTTCTTACCTGATAGTGAAGATAACTTGTCTCTTCGGACAAATTACAGTTTAATATAACTTCACTACTGTTGTTTTTCATATGGCCAAAGTAAATGGTCACCTCTTAGAGTTTTTTTATTAACCAACTTTTATCTCCTTATTTCATATTTTCAGCAAATTCTGATTCCTCTCATGCAGAATGTTCTTTCTTCTTTCATGTCATTTAGTTATAGGCCTAAATTTGTGTCACAATCCCCTCGCCAGAAGTTTTAATATTGTTATGCCCTATCCTGATTTGTATTTATCCGAAATCTATCTTTTTTTAACAAACACGCTATTCTGAAAATATTGTTGGACAAACCGGTTGCTATATCTGATAAATTGTTCAAAATAAACTCGTATAAAGGCCAGTCTTTGAGGGCAGTGATTATACTGCATTTTTCAGTGTAACCGTAAAGTAAAGTACTAAGTGTTTGGACCCGACAAAGGTGAAATTCAACTTTGCCAATCGAAGGTAGTGAATATTACTTTGGCCCGGTCCGTATACTTGAATATTTACTTCATCATAAAATATAACTGTTCAACAATTACGTGATGGAAACATACATAGTGTATGCCGGGTCATAGGTGTATTGACTTAGCTGTGCTCATTGCAATTTTCTGATCGACTTAAAGATAATATAGTTTTTCAGAAAATTTGTGAAATACAATGTATTACTAGTATCGAAACGTTTTGTTTGCATTTTTTTTTCGAAGCTACCAAACGGCGAATACTTAAATGCCACCGGAACTGAGAGTTTTTGTTGTCTGTCTTCTTACTTGTTTCGTTGGGCCGTTAATTGTGTTTCTCTTGATGTTCTGTTTTATGCAAAGGCATTGCGTACATACGTTCCCAAGGTTTGCTTTATACCAGCCCGCTTTTAAAATAAAATGGACGTATTATGTGTTGGCGCATGCGTCTGTTCGCCCGTCTGTCCATCCGTCAGATTTCGTGTTCGGAGCATAACTTAATAACCATTCAAGGTATCGTCTTTAAACGTGTTAAATTTGTAGATGGCAATAGGACGATGTGGACCGATTATAAAACAGTCGGTAAGTCAAAGGTGAAGGTCAAAAATGGAGCTCAAAGGTCAGATGTGACCATCTTAGTTTTTGTCCGGATCATAACATAATAACTATTCACTGTATTGACTTAAAACTTGCCACACAAGAAGTAAGTGATGAAAAGATGTACAGAGCTGGTTAATAAAAGGTCAAAGTCACAGCGAGGATAAATATATCTGTCATATATAGTGTCCAGAGCATGACTTGATAACAAATTAACTTTAAACTTTGTATGTAGTACATGACAATAGGACTATGTGCATTAACGTGGTCTGTAGGTCAAGGACACAAATTGAGTTTAATTATATCCTTTGTATTTTGTTACCAGAGCATAACGTCACTCTATTCAAGGTATTGACTTAAAATTCGAATACAGTTGGGTGTTGAGATGATTAGAGGAGTGCAGCATTGCTTCCCTACCACTGCCGACACAACCCCATCCCTCCACCCCATCAATATCAGTTTTACACTTTAGTCGATTTTTTCCCTTGGAATGCAAGCATATGAAATTGGTCGACAGATCAAAGGTCAAGGTCACAAATTATTTCAAATCTGTCCTTTGTATTTTGTATCTGGAGCACAACTTCTGGATGCTATTATGCTATTTAAGATGCTGACTTTAAAATTGGAATATAGGTAGGCGGTTGCTTTACCCACATAACTCGGAACATCCTCTACCCCCACATTAACCCCCACAACAATCAACAATCCACCCAAAATCACTTTAAGTTTCCTTTTCCTTAGTATTCTATCAATTTTGCCATTCTAAACCTCCAACCCCCACCCACTTCCACATTATATACTCCCCAAAACACACACATTAAAAACCTGTCGTTAACATTTTCTGTCCCTCCTGTGATTTAGAATTTCAGGTTTGTATTGCCCCGCATTGCGGAGCTCTTGATATATAAATTTTCAAGTGATCTTTTCGTTTATATACCGTGCCTTCTGTTACTATTGCGTGTGATAGGGATTCACATAGCGAGAATTCATTATTTACACTGTCCCACGACTTTGGAACATGGCGAGGGTAACAGTGACGTTAGATGCGTACCATAAACCGGTTTAAACTCCCTAGTGGTGGTTTGTCACCGGCCGTTCCAAGGCGGTCATTCATGTTGTAACTAAAATCCGTTCGATCTGACCTCGTGTGTCTTTGTCGGTGCTCGTGTTTGTCTATGTGTGCTGGTCTTGTGCACGTCAACGTGCTTAATATAGTGCTTTGGAGAGGCCGCGTTTTTGGAACGAGGTTTTACCTGTTGGATAAGCATCCTCGTTATTTTATAGAGTACATGGTACGGTGTTTAAAACAGTTGTCGTTAGTATTGAAAGGTTTATAATGCATTCATTTTCATATTAACAGTTCAAACACTTTTGTCACTAACCTGCGTATAATGAATATTTCGATAAAGAAATAGCAAACAAAGGTCGACGGCTCGAAATATCTATTTGTCAAATAATGTGTTGGTGTAAGTATTTCATTCTGGTGATCTTCATTTGCCGCGATGTCGTGTTGCCATGAATTGACCAGCCAGTTCGACAGTACGACTGAACGGCATGTTTGATATTGCATTTATTAAGCGCGTTAAATAAAGTTAGTAATGAAGATTCATTTTGTTAAGTATTTGCTTTTTCTGTTGAATCATCTAACTTCCATTTTCTTTATCATGTTAAAAAGTTACACTTAGTCTAGTGTAATACATATTAGGAAGTTACGTACCTTGTTTTATTTTACCTAAATTATGTACTTTTTAAGCGTTAAATATTTTAACTTTGCTAGTTGTACAGGGAAGAGAAATTTGCTCAGGATTCCGTTTTACAAAACTGATCTTAAAAGTTTACCACCACTATTGTTAATTACAGCGTAGTTTATAACCAAACATTTCCTATTTTGAACAAGATTTATCTATATAATCTTAACTTAAAACAGCTTGAAAGGGCGTGATAAATATGTGTTATTTCTCATATACAAATGACTTACAGATCAATGATCGTCCCATATGGAGACGTGAATGTTCCCTTTTCTTTATATCAACAATTGGTTTTGATTGTGAAGATATATTTAGTTAGTATTTATCCACAATTTTTAATTGTACGTGCATTTGGATTAAAAGGGCAAGTTTTGATACAATTCTAGTAGGAAAAATATCATCGGTACATTTACAATACGCAAATAAAAGTGTTTGAACAATATATGTTGTCTCAGTGTTATCAAATTGTAACAATACTTGTTTACAGTCTCGAACAGAAAATAATACATTTTTTTTATTCAAATAGTTTCGTAAAACATATCTATAGTTTGTTTTTTGTTTCTGTAATAAACCGCATTACGAAAACATTCTATATTTTAACCATAATTTACACGTGAATAGCTGTCCTCGATACACACTACGGAGAGGATCTTATTTTCCGTCTTTCTTTCAAAGAAAAATGATTTGATTTGAAATTAAAATATATTGTTCGCAAACAACGATTGAATTTAATCTTCTTTAGAAATTTTGCTTCAAACCTTTAACACTACAGGCCTGATCATAAATATCAGACTCCTGCTATATCTGGTAGCGCTTCCAGCTTTAATAACATAACCCGGTGCAGTGTTTGCTCGGATATTATCCACACTAACTATTTCACGGGTTCCAGCTAAGCAGAGAAAAAAATACAAAGGTGCTTCTACGGCCAATTTACTTCTGACACAGATGAAGATTTAAATACTTATTTTGATGAAACTTACTACTTAAGGTTCTAGCTGTTTAGGGTAAGGTGAGCACTAGCATTTTAAAGCAAAACATCAATGTCTAAAATGAACCATATCTTAAATACAAAATGACAATTATTACCTATACGAGTATATAAAAGAGAATTTATATTAAATGATCCAATTCTATATTCTTTAGTAAAATCTTGTAAAATTGTTCAAACAAAGCACTGCATTTTGTCCTGTCGTCATGCAATTAAACATTTTGGCTTAAAGCCAGATTTTCCAATATCAGCTACTATCGAACATTTAAATATTTGAGACTTTTGTGACAAAAAGTCGTCTACCTTTGTTTTAATTGTTTAAACATGCTCAGTATTACATTTCATGCATATGTTGTACATATCACATGCAATTTTATAGCGTAATAATTGCGTTTTGTGTTTTTAAAGACCCGCCATAATCTAGTAACCTTTCTTTCCTTCTTCCACATAAACTCTATGAAAATCATTCTGATAAATTCAGGTTTAATACAGCAATACAAAAAGATGACAGCTAGGCCATTTTGGTCCTTCCTGAATTAATTTGTTTTCACAACTTCATCTGCAAAGTTATACCGTCAATAACTTTTATAAACCGTTGTAAAAATGACTTTTGAGACCAGTTTTGTAAGTTTAGTTTACCATTGGTCAATTTTGTTCTGAAACAACCAATCAGATGCTATTTTTTTGTAGACTAGTCTTCAAACTTGGCTTTATAACTATGGGACGAGGAATCAGTCTTATCACACATTAATACTGTACAAAATGTTGCTGCTGCTTATTATTATTTTTTTTTTGATTCAGCAAGTTTCAGCATGATAATGAATTCAATTTGATCTGTCCTATTTTTAATGCAAAAAATAGAAAATACACAAATCTTTTAGATCATTCTATAAAAATGTATTTTATAATGTTATCACATATCTCACTGTCAGTATAGTTAACTTTAGATAGCTTTCATATTATCATTAGATTACACAAGTTGACCTTGAAATCCTAAAGAGGTGGGTAACATTTTTAAAGGAGAATGAGAACAGTATTAAATTTCTGAGAGAACAAGTAAGGGGTCAGATGTAGAAAGAGAATAATAAGATATATTTTGTATAAATGTGTACAAAGGATTATTGAAATATGGGAGCCATATTGTCTCCTGTTGATTTTCCTTTAAATATCCGCGAAGTAAATAATGCAGTTTACATAAATCTAGTCAGTGGTAAAAGTGCTGTTGTTTTTAATTTTCCAAATGTTATTATTTATGTTTGATAATGACTTTTTGTTTAGATAAAGGTGTAATTTTGGTTTAATTTTCAGTTTTGAATCTTATTTATTTGTAAATCTCTTTAAATCTTTGTGAGAGGGAATATTTCTTTGCAATAATTTGACTGTAAATAAATAGAAGATATAAAATTGTACGGGAGAGTACCGGAAAAATATCACAGTTGTATTTATTGATTAAGATACTAAGAAATGCTCCTTATTGGTGCAAGTTCCTTTATATGTCAAATTATAATAACTTGTCAGCATTTAACTATTATAGTAATTTAGTATCAGATATAATTAAGTGTATATATTACTGTTGAACTGTTGTCTCTTTATGTGTGCTTATCTGATGAAACACAGATTTCCGTAGATTCAAGTAACAAAAAAATCCATAAAAAATTGTACCAAAATTGCATATACATTCTATGCCGTGATTTTAACCATTAGCCTGCCGGCTGCAATTGATTCTGCACATCCTTGCAGGCTGATCATGGTATGCACTGTTCACTATTCAGTCAGTAAATTCTCAGTGAACACCTCATTGAACAATAAATAGCACCGGCCTAATTGAATGATGGACCGGTCCATTTTAGAAATTTTAGCAAGATTAAGGTTAAAGACCAAGGTATTATAAAATAATGTTAAATAATCTGCAATTTTAAATGATATTTTGATATTTGTTTATAATTTGATGGCTTTTATAAAAGAAATATTAGAGCTTTTTTGACTATCTATTTGATAAATTGTCGGATTACTAAAACAATCTTTAAAAGTGCAATACCCCTAAATTATTAGAAAGGGTAGTTAATTTATGTAAAATTTTGTATGTGGAGTTGTGTATAAATAGGGATGTATACGTGAACTAATCCATTCACATTCAGTACAGTTGACCCTGTTGAAAGAGACCACTAAATATAACTAGTTTCTTATTTGCAGTGATAATAACGACTACGTTCATACAACGACCACTTATTATGTTTGGTTTATATACCAATAAAAGAAAAAGTTCTTTGTTACATATTAAGTTAGTCAGTTCATATTCATTCTCGTATTGTTTCTAGATTTTCACTCAGTCATAGACCTACTTTCTAGAAGATATCAATACATTTGCTTCAAGAAAATGAAAAGAAAAGGGAAGTTTTGATATAATCATATTGTATTGGTTCTGAACACATAATACACAGCAGATATACATACTAAATAACAAAAGCAAACGGGTTGGGGAAGTTGGATGGTATGCAGTTAACACGATGCAGGTTTACATGACTTGTGACGTTTCAATTGGGGTATCACGCCGAGCAGAATTCGTAAACAAAACGGTGTTTTTGAAGGTAATTTTTTAAAGATATATTTTTGTACAATAACACCTAGCTGGTGCAAGTCCTTGTGTCAATGCGTACCTCCTAAGTGCGAGATACAGTGAATTATCGGTGGCACGATTCCGTAAGAATCATTTTGCTTTATCTTCTTGGCAAAATTAACAGTAGAAAGTGGTCAAACTGTCAGCTTAAGATTTATGCTTGATGTGACAGCATTGGTCTAAAGTTACTGCCTGCGGGAGCATGTTTTTGAGTTACCCACATTTTCTTGAAAATATCACTATCCCCGTGCAGTAAACTTTACAAAGCATTGCGTGGGTAGGTAAAAACCGTATCCTGCGTAAATTGCAGCATTACATTTAGCGAAAGGAATGAGAAAATCGCGATTTGAAATAGCGCTTTCTGTGAGAGCTTTTGGACTTTAGAACGGACACTATTCGAGTTCGGCGATATATCAAGAAATACGCCATAATTTGAGTGAGAAATCCTACAAAAATGATCTTAGATATCAAAGAGAATGCAGCGGTAACAACTAGTTGGTCGTTTATCAAGGAATAGTCTCTTGGGTTTGGTTTTCAAGCCATTTGAAAATACGCTTGCTGTGAAAGCATTGAGGTTTGTCCAGGTTACCAGCAAAACTAAAGCAGACACGGACATATGTTATATCACCGGCGGCACGCATTGATATAAGGATTTGCACCAGCTAGGTGTCATTTTTCAAACAATATATATTTAAAAACTTTTACCTTCAAAACATTGTTTTGTTTACGAATTCTGCTTGGCGTGATAACTCAGTTGAAGCGTCACAAGTCATGTGATTGTGCACAGTGGTTAAATGCGTGTCCATTGAGGTTGGATCCACTTGTACTTTAAGTAAAGATCTTGAAGACAAGTAAATATAGTCATTAAAGTGTCTTGTTTTATTCAAAATGAATTCTACAACTCTGGCCCAACAGTTGAGGCGAAAATATGTTAAATGGAAAAGCATTAGGATGTATTTATTTTGGACTTTTTGATTACAACATGGAAGCATATTTTCGACCGAATCGCTGCTATATTACTTTTGACACTTCCATGTATGGTTTTTATGTTGGTTTGACTGTATTTGAATCATTATAGAAAATAGAGAGAACATGTATGTCTTATTGATTAACTTACATTTGTTTTGATATGGTGCTGTTATATATTGTAAGTATATCTTGTGCCAAATATTTTAGAGAGATTTCGGTATTATTTTACGACCTCGGACTTCCCTTAGTCACTGTTCAGATATAGTTTATTGTTTGAAAAATTCAGTAGAAGGTATTTATAGTAGTACAATACATGTATAGTGAAATATTGATAGTGTGAGTTCTTAATGCATGAGATATCCAGGGGTTTTAGCGATCCAAACATAGAAAGGATCAGAATTGCATGGCTTGCTTGCGTGAGCAAAGATCAAGATTCATTTATGCTTTAATGATCATTGGTGCTCTTGTCATTGATGCTAAAGTCATTCAAGATCTCGTAATTGATGCTCTCGTTACCATGGTTGCACCAGTCATTGATGTTTGTGTAAGTATGAATACCAGAATCACTGATGCTTTAGTAAAGATGGATGTTCCAGTTGATGCTCATACCCTAGTCATTGTTATTGATGCTCAAGTCATGGATGATCGTGTCATTGATGCTCTCGTTAGCATGGTTGCTCGAGTCATTGATGCTTTAGTGAAGATAGATGTTCAAGTCATTGATGTAATCCTGCACCTGGATGCTAAGGTCATTGATGTTAGCACGAGTGCAGATGCTGGAGTCATTGATACTAGTGTGAATAAATTGTTTGACTAAGACTGTGTGAAGCCTAGTTAAGATTGGTAAATGTTTCTTTTTTCATTTTGATCTTCTCTGTTCTTCCATACTCTTATTTGATAGCATTATTGTACAGTTTGAGCATAGACATCTTTTATCTTCCTTGTTTGATTAGTCATGATTTTTTAATAGGCCATTTCAGCCAGTGCAAGATAAATCTAATTGGCAATTATGTCAAGTTGTCGGAAACTGGCATAAGGTTAATGTCATAAACAACGACATCGTGTAAAGAAAACTAAACTAACAGTACAGTTGGTAAATGATTAATCCTCAAGTGTGGAACTTCTTCCAAAATTGCTTGTTATATATCTGTCTTGTATCTTTAGAGAATTGAAACTTGAAAATCATGCCAATTTTGTTGTTGTTGGCTCCCCCCCCCCCCCCCTGCAATGGCTCAATTGCTATTTATATTGCTATGACTACCTTGTTATAGAGACGGATTCATGCATCTTCTGTATTATTCTTGTCTGAATATTGTTAACCACGTTTTGGTATATTTATTGGCAAACTTTCCACGTAAGTTCAAGAAATAACAGATCTAAACTAGTAAAAATCAAATCTCCTTGAATTCGTTTTAACATTCCAAATTTAAAGTGCTGAATGACATTTTGAATCATTTTGAAAAAAAATATTGCTCATCTAGTTAATTTAAGGTATTTATGTACAGCTTACTTAGGAAACTTTACTGCTGTTTTATTTCATACGCTTACAGTTGTGAATGTTGACGTACATTTAACTTACAGTTGATGTTGAAAAGGACTAACACTTTTTTTTTAGTGTTACGGCTATGTACAGATGATAACTTAAAAAGTCTTTAAAATATCTTTATGAAAGTTTCATTTATTTGCCAGAGTTTAAGATCTTGTTTTGTTTTGAAGACAGAAAAGCATTGTGCTGCATATATGTGCTGGTATAACAATGGTATAAGTTAAAATAGATGTTGTTTCTTTTGCTTGGTCCAAGTGTTATTCTATTGTAATATATTATTATATTGTATTTGTTGTACAGTCACTATGTATGAGAAATAAGTTAAGCATTGTTAAGATATGAGGAAATATGATTAGCTAATGAAGGTAGGGGAGAAGTAACGCCAGTTTGCAATTTCACTTTGATTCCATATTATTCCTATGTTATTTGGACTCGCCCTGGTAGGATCATTATTGTTAAATTATGTGGAAATATGATTAGCTTTATTGCTGATTAAGGTATTGGACCCGTAACATAAGTCTGCAATTTCTCTCTGTTCTGTATTCTTCATATTCTTTTCTCGCTTGCCGGTTGCAGAGTGTATAAATTATTTATGGTCAAAGAATGTGGATATTGGGAAGAATAACGAGTAATCGCTCAGATGTCGACTACCCTAGTGTATTTTAAATTTCTTTGACTCACAGCATAGGCTACAAGTTGCACTGTTGAAAGATCGGCCTAGTTTTAGCTCATCTGTCACGTCGTCCGTCCGTCCGTCCGTCCACAAATTCCTTGTGAACACGATAGAGTCCACATTTTTTATTTGATTTAAATCAAACTTGCACTCAACGTGTATGGGCATAATATCTCGGATCCTTTTGAAAACTGGCCGAATCCCATTATGGGTTATAGAGTTATGGCCCCTTAAATGCCTTTTTTGGCTTGTGAACATGATAGAGACATAATAAAACTTGCACCCGACTTATATTGGCACAATATCATGATTCTTTTTCAAAAACTGGCCAGATCCCATCATGGGTTCAAGAGTTATGGTCCCTTAACAGACCAAAAATGCTATTTTTGGCCTGTGAACAAGATAGAAACCACATTTTGCAATCAGCTTTTATCAAACTTGCACACAACTTGTATGGGTACAATATCTCGGTTACTTTCGAAAACTGGCCAGATCCCAACATGGGTTTCAGAGTTATGGCCCTTTAAAAGGCCAAAATTTGCTATTTTATATTATCTCCCCTGATTTTAATCAAAATGGATTTATCAGTAAGTACTTATAGAACTCATTTAAAATTTCATTATTGTCATTAGTTGGACTCGGACAATCAGGGTAGATAACTATGGACTGATTTTATGTCAAATTATCTCCCCTTTTTATGCCCCACTTCGAAGAAGGAGGGGTATATTGTTTTGCAGATGTCTGTTGGTCGGGCGGTCTGTATGTAGACCAGTCCGTTCGGATGATAACTCAAGAGCTCTTGGGCCTAGAATCATGAAAGTTGATAAGGAGGTTGGTCATTACCAGCAGATGATCTCTATTGATTTTGAGGTCAGTATGTCAAAGGTCAAGGGCATAGTGACCCTGAACATTAAAACGGTTTCCGGATGATATCTCAAGAACGTTTGGGCCTAGGATCATGAATGTTGATAGGGAGGTTGGTCTTGACTAGCAGATGACCCCTATCGATATTGAAGTCTGTATGTCAAAGGTCAAGGTCACAGTGTCCAGTAACAGTAAAATGGTTTCCGGCAATAACTCAAGAACGCTTAGGCGTATTGTAAAGAAAATTGATAGTGAGGTTGGTCATGACCAGTAGGTAAATGATCCCTATTGATTCCAAGGTCATTAAGACGAAGGTCTAGGTCACATTTGCCAGGAACAGTTAAGCGGTTTCTGATCTTCTTGTCCAAAACCACAGGGCCGAGGGCTTTGATATTTGGTATGTTACAAAATCTAATAGTCCTCTACCAAGATTATGCAGATTATTTCCCTGGGGTCAAATGCCCCGCCATTGGGGTCACATGGTTTACATAGACATATATAGTGAAAATCTTTAAAAATCTTCTTGTCCAAACCACAAAGACTAAGGCTTTGATACCTGTAATGTATTATTATCTAGTGGTTCTCTACCAAGTTTGTTCAAATTATCCCTCTAGGGTCAAATATGGCCCCACCCCGGGGGTCACATGTTTCATATAGACTTATATAGGGAAAAACTTAGAATTTTCATGTTTATAACATACATCATTCAAATTTGGACCACATGTATTGTTTTAAGTGGCAATAGGAACCTTGACATGAGTTGACCTTGATCTTGACCTATTGACCTACTTTCACATTTCTGTACCTACAGCCTTCAAATTTGGACCACATGCATAGGTTTGTACCAAAACAAACTTTGACCTTCTTATTCTTAAGTATATGAAGAATAAATCTATGATCTGAAGTTTAAATATTGTTACTTTCTAATTGGCTCACTGGTGCACAAACTGTTAATGGCAAGCTTTAAGGATTGTTGGCTGTCCATCCTCTGTCTCCAGTCATACAAACACGCTAAAATTACTGCTGCTGACTATCCATTTTCTTAAATTCAGAACTGATACTATATCTGTTCAATAGTGGTACAATTTTAGAAATTCTTACAGCTTTATGAAGGGCTGACAAATGACTTTCATACATCAGTTAGTTGCACTTGTATGTTTGTTGTTTTTTCTAGCTCACTTGTCAGGTAGTACCAGGGTTAGACTTTGTGATCACCATTTGTCCGTCCGTCTGTTGTCCGTCCGCCCACAATTTCCTTGTGAACACGATAGAGACTACATTTGTTTTGTATTTGTTCTTGGTTCTTTCCCCACACCCCCACCTCGGCCCCATTTTGCCCCTTACCATCCCCTTCCCCTCTTTCTATATTTACTTTTTGGATGTTTGAAGCAACCCATCTGAATATTTTTCCATAAAAACTTCTTTTTGTTGTGGGCCTACTTTACAAATGCGTGGCTCTGGGGCTGTGTTTTTGGTGCTCTGTGCTTTCAAGAAGTTTACCCTTACCTATTATCTTTTAATTTTATTCAAACTTGCACTCAACTTGTATGGCATAATATCTCGGTTCCTTTCGAAAACTGGCCAGATCCCATCATGGGTTCCAGGGTTATGACCCCTTAAATGGCCAAAATTTGCCATTTTTAGCTTGTAAACATGATAGAGACAACATTTTGCAATCAACATTAATCAAACTTGCACACAACTTGTATTGGCATAATATCTCAGTTCCTTTCGAAAACTGGCCAAATCCCACCAGTGGTTCTAAAGTTATGGCCGCTTGAAGGGCCAAAATTTGCCATTTGTGGCCTGTGAATATGATAAGAGACCACATTTTGCTATCAACTTATACCATAGCTATTTAAAAAGGGACTGCAAGAAAATATTTATCATGATGATATTTAAAGTGTATGCCTATGTGATCTATGTAAAAACTTGATCTTATCATTAAGAGCAATGGTACTCAGGTCAACAATATAGGGCCATCATGGCCATCTTGCTAAGATACAGCCTTGAAATTTGGATGACATGTACAGTTTTGCACACCTGTCCTAAAAATTAATTTCAGTTGTCATGAATGTGACCTACTGACCTACTTTCAAATAGTTTAGCATCAGTGTGCCATTTTAAACATGTTGCTCATATTACTCAGGTGAGCAATTCAGGGTCATCATGACCCTCTTGTTTATTTGAATATTTGGACGTATTTTCCAAAATTTAAAAAATGTTGCGTATTGTTGTATTGCACTGATAAGCTCTCCATTACCAACTTTTCAAATATGAAACGACGGAATAAAGCAGCCTATTTGGACATGGATTGTACATGTATGAACAGCAAGCAAAGTAAGTTCTTTACTTGGCATCTCAGTATCTAATTTTCTCAGTATCTGTTTAAGAATGGGACCGAAACCAAACCACTTATCTATGAAACATTAAAGTCGGTAAAACTGGTATGAACAATAACTCACTCGCCCGCCCGACAGTGCGCTTATCTCAATAGGGAGGGCGCAGATCTACGGATCTCGGGGTCGTAAGTTCGAGCCTTGTGTGAGACATATGTTCTCTGCGACGATTTGATAAGACATTTTGTCTTAAATCATTCGTCCTTCACCTCTTATTCATACAGGAAAGTAGGCAGCTACTTGCGGAGAACAGTTTGCACAGAATCCAGGGAAATGGTCAGGTTAACTGCCCACTATTACATAACTGAAATACAGATGAAAAATGGCATTAAACCCAAAACAAACAAGCTCACTCAAATATACTTTTCATAGTTACTTTTTAACTCAACACATTCTCAATAGTACAATACTTCATTTCCATTATTAACATCAAATTATAATCAGTAAAGTAAGTTTTGCACATATGTTGATAAGTTCATACATTTAAAATATTAAAAAAACAAGATACATACGAGCATATGATAAGGCAAACTTATGGTACTGGATCATGAAAACGCGATTCATGAAACAAACTGGATATGTAAAGCCAAAGTTAAGGTGCCTGGATCATGAAAACGCGATTCATGAAACAATAAACTGGATATGTAAAGGCAAAATTATTGTGCGTGGATCATGAAACCGCCATTCATGAAACATTAAACTGGATGTGTATAGGCAAAGTTATGGTTCCTGGTAGCTCATGCAAACCCAGTAGATGAGACATTAAACCCCGCTCTCTTAACTCAGTAGGGACAGCCTTGTTCTGCGGATCATAGGGTCGCAAATTCGATCCCCGGGCGGGGCGTACATTCTCTGTAACATTTAGATAAAAGACATTGTGTCTTAAATCATTTTTCCTCCACTTTGGATAATTCAAGTGGGAAGATTGGTAGTTGCTTGTGGAGAACAGGTTTGTACCTGTAAAGACTCCAGGAACACTGGTTACGTTAACTGCCCGTCTTTATATGACTGAAAGGCTGTTAAAAAACGGCGTTAAACCCAAAACAAACAAAAAACATTAAACTAAAGATGTATAGGCCTAATGGCTCCTGGCTCATGCAAACACGATTTATCAAATATTAAATATGTATAGGGTATAGGGGCAATTATGGTTTCCGGATTATAAAAACATGGTTCATGATACATTAAACTGAAGCCCATAAAATTACAATTCATGAAACAGTTAACTAATATATATGTAATTTAATATTCTGTTCGAAGCCTATAAGATTTTGTTCACCTTATCAATATAACTGCAGAACACCCATATAACATGGAAAATCTAGCTACGTACACAGAACTTAGTAACTAAGTTGTGAACAGCTCTTCAGATTAACCAGCTTTCAAAGACAACAAAACAAAACATGTATTATTTTGCAAATTATAACTTGAAAGTAATATTTTTCTGGTAGTTTGAAGGTAATGTATCTTTATCCTGTGTTTAAGTGAAACTCTGAAAATTAATACTAGAGACAAAACTGTAACAAAAAGTTTATACATAAAACAAAATGTCAGGTAATTTTATGGTAGTCATTTCAATGAACATGAATTATACATCGAAAACAACAGTTTAAACAGTAAGTATCCTCTCAAATTCAATAGAACATGTACAGACTGAGTTTACAACCAAAATAAAAACAATATTATGTTTACATGCGTATTTTAAGGTTGCCAATTCAAAATGATTAACTTGCTAGAAGACAGCATCAACATATAGATGTTCATCAGTATTTGGGTAGAGTTTAACGTCAGAACCACACAATCATTTTGATTGGGTAGACCCAAAGTGCTACTCCAGGCACTATTTCAGGCATGTTGTGGTGCCTAAATAGAACCATCAACCTTACGTAAGCAGGCTAGATTGCTTCATTGGTTTCGAACCGAAAGCAGTAAGGGGTAGGTCACTCAAAATCAGCGACCTACCAACTTGTCCATGGAGGTACCATTTGTTATCACAAAGACCATTTGAAACTTACCATACTGTATATTACAAGCAAATTCGATGAATAGGTATCCCCCGCTCAAAGGGTTTGTGGTAAGGAATGGCAAAAAATATATACGGAAAAAAGTTTAGGATGGTACTAAGAAGCAAATAATTTCATTAGTCAAAATCCATTTAACAGAAAACACATGTTTAAAGTGTACATAATAAATGTATAATGATAGGTCGATTCTGACTAAAGAAATTATTTTGAATGGAATATGCTTACTGTAATTAGCTTAGCTTTTAAAATTTAATGCGGTTATTTGAAATGTGAGCTTGAAGTTTAACTGGAACAAAATATTGTCTTTGAGTAGTTTGGCACCAGTTGTTGCTGTTTAAAATGTACATTTGAACTTAAACAGTGTTTAAAGAACAGATGTCCTTAACGGAATACAATCAAGTAAGATATCTTGAAAATGGCTAGGGGCGAGGTTGGTGCGGTTACAACTTCACATGTTGAAGGTTTGAACATTTTTTTTTAAAACAAGAGGGTCATGGTGAACCTGGATCGCTCACCTGAGTAATATAAGCTACATGTTTCAAATGTCAAACTGATGATAAAATATTAATAAAGTCAGTAGGTTACATTCATGGTCAATGAAATTCAGTTTTACGATTTGTGTGAAAAACGGTTTATGTCATCGAAATTTCATGACTCTATCGTAAAAACAAAAAAGTAGGTCAGTACGTCAAGGTCACTGTCAAGTGACAAAATATTATTATGGGGTTATCAGGTAATTATAATTGAACAGTCTTGGAAATAGGATCAGATGATTTTTTAAGTATTTTTCCCTATATAACTCACATAATAACAAAGTGATCCCAGGGCGGGGCCTCTTTTAACCCCAGGAACATAATTTGAATAATTTTGGTAGAGGAGTACTAGACAATGCATCATACCAAATATCAAAAGCCTAGGTTGTATGGTTTCAGACAAGAAGATTTTTAAAGTTTTTTTCCTATATAAGTCTATATAAAACTTTGGACCCCCAGGGCAGGGCCTCTTTTCATCCCAGGGGTACAATTAGAATAATTTTGGTTGAGGACTATAAGACAATGCTACAAACCAAATATCAAAGGTCTTAGTGTTATGGTTTCAGACAAGAAGATTTTTAAACTTTTTATATAAGTCCATGTTAAACTTGGGACCCCCGGAACGATATTTGACCCTAGGGGGATAATTTGAACAATCTTGGTAGAGGACCAGTAGATGATGCAACATACCAAATATCAAAGCCTTTGGCGGTGGAGTTTTGTACAAAAAGATTTTCAAAATTTACCCTATGTAAGTGTTTAAAAACCATGTGACCCCTGGGGATGGGCCATATTTGACCCTGTGGGGATAATTTGAACAATTTAGGTAGAGGAGCACTAGATGATGCTACACACTAGATATCAAAGCCCTAGGCCCTGTGGTTTTGGACAAGAAGATTTTTAAAGTTTTTTCCACTTGGCTGCTTGGAATTATATATAATTATATATATATAAGTTTATATATTTCATGGAGGCGGCAGGGATGTTTGAACAGGTGAGAAAACAAAAATTCACATGTTGATTATAAAAACTGATCGAAAATTAAAAATGAGAAAAAAAGAGTGGGTGGGGAGGTGGGGGTGGGGGGGAAGGGAGAGAGATGCATGATCGGTGATGGGTATGACTGGGTGGTGGAGTGAGGTGGAGGAATGGTACAACTTGCATGTTGATAAATAAAGTAAGGAATGAAACATTTATTTTGGCGAGGGTTGGGGCGGTTGGGAGGGGGAGGGGTTGTGACAAAGGCAAGGGGGTGACCAGGTGTGGGTACACAACTTTACATGTTTATAATTAATGTTCATGAAAATGAATGAAAGAAACTTAATGAAATTCTACAAGATGGTAAGTTTGTTATGTTATGTTCAAATTATGCACATTTAAAGAGCAATAACTCTGAAGTTACAAAAGAAATCTGAATGAAATTCAGTGTGCCGAACCATATTATGGTTATCTAAAATCTGTTTAAGTTTCATAGTTCTAGGTTAAATATATTAAAAGTTACGATGCAGAAATAGCCATATTTATAGTACCCTATATAGTTAACACTAGAAAATTCTAAGGGCCATAACTCCGGTGTTACTTAGGCAATCTGACTGAAACTTGACGGGCCGCATAACCTCATAGCTGTGAACATGTATATGAAGTATGTTTGAGAAAAAGTCTAAAATAATGATTGAAAATTTGTTTTATTCATTTATCTTTTTTCTTGGTGTGTGTGTTTGTCGGGGAGCGGGGGGGGGGGAGGGTTGGGAGGGGGAGAGGGTTGGGAGGGGGAGGAGGTGTGACCAAGGCAAGGGGGTCACCCGGTGTGGGTACATAACTTCACATGTTTATAATAAATGTTCATGGAAAAGAATGAAAGAAATTTAGTGAAATTCTACCAAATGTTTGTTAAATGTGGATTTTTATACAATTAAAGGGCAATAACTCTGAAGGAAGTTACCAAAGAAATCCAAAAGTAATTGTGTGTGCACAACCATATTATAGTGATCTAAATTCTGTTTAAGTTTCATTTGTCTAGGTCAAATATATCAAAAGTTATGATGTAGAAATAGCCATATTTATAGTACCCTATATAGTAAACACTAGAAACGTATAAGGGCCATATTTCTGGTGTTACTTAGTCAATCTGACTGAAACTTGACGGGCCGCATAAGTGGTAAATATGTATATAAAGTTTTATTTAAATATTCCCAACCACTTCCTAGATATGGCTCTGGACGGACGGACGGATGGAAAGACGAACGGAAGGACGGACGGACGCACAACGCCAAAACTATATCCCTCCAACTTTCGTCGGGAGGTAAATGCATATTATATGCAACATGTTATATACAAAATATGTAAAAGCAAATTACAAGTTTACGGAATGTACTAAAAACACCAACAGTCAAAATTGTTATGTAAGGGACTAAATACTTCTCCATATCAGAATATAGAAGCTCATTATTTAATGGTTTATGGAAATAAAAATGATCAATAATCATTTAACATATAAGTAGCAGACAGGAGGTATTTAGATTTACCTTATATCTACTACTCTATAGCTGAAAACAGTAAGAAATGGAAAAGTAGAGGAGTATATATCATATAGGCAGAATACATAAGTATTGTATTACTTTTGCATCATATAAAAACCATTTTAAGGGCTTATGCTAGAATTCCCTTACATACGAGTTGGGTGTTGCTTTTGAGAAAAGCGCATGTCTCCTACAACTATCTAATCATCTAAATAGTAAGTCATTCCTTATATACTGTTTATACACTACACATATTCCTTTGTGGAGAAAAAGGCTCAAGGGCCATAATTCCGAACTGGCGATGTGGCTTGTTATTGAACTAAGCCGAAAACGTATAGTCAAAAACATTTGGTTCAAATTTGGTGAAGATCGGATGAGAACTGTTCGACTTGACGCTTAGACAAGAGTAAACTGGCTAATTATTTTTAGTCATTCAAGGGTCATATCTCCGGAGTGCCTGGGTTGATTTGGCTGGTTATTGAACTTGGCTAAGGACTTATTTTGTTCAAGTTTGGTGAAGGATGGATAAGAATTGTTCAACTTCGAACGCCGACAAGAGTAAAAGAGCCCAATTTTCGGTAATTCAAGTGTCATAATTCCAAAATGCATGGGCTGATTCGGCTAGTTATCAAACTTGGGTAAGGACTTATAGTCAAACACATTTGATCATGCTCGGTGAATACTTGATGAGAACTATTTTGACTCGGAGCTTGGACAATAGTAGAAATGCTTTTGTTTGGTAATTCAAGGGCCATAATTCCGAAGTGCCTGGGCCGATTTGGTTCGTTATCAAACTTGGCTGAGGACTTCTGGTCAAACATATTTTCTTCAAGTTTAGTGTAATTAGTATAATAACTCTTCGACTTAGAGTCAAAACAAGATTGTTACAGACAGACACTGTGACGGTGACACAAACGGACATGTTTAAATCAATATGTCTCTCACCACACTACTGTGACACAACATTAGAATTTCTTCAAACTTTGGATGTTGAAAGACAACCATCAAAAAAACAAAAATATGCAATTAATTAATATGTCACCGGAATGAAAAAAAGAGTTATCTGCCCTTGAAATAGGCATTGGGAAATAGAAGTCAGATAACTCTTTCAATACAAGTGAATTCTAGCGTACGTCTTTAAAGCTGTGAAAAGATGCTTTGGAAGCAAAGAACGCAACCAAGCTTCAATTTGTTTAAAGCGATTATAATTTGAAACTTCTTTAGTATTACTCGTTTTTACATCTATTCTACATCTGCATTCTATATATTCTACATAATGTAAAACCATGAGACACTTCTAGAATGTGACGGACAAAGGAAGTTGATAAGGGTTGTACTAATTAATCTCTAAACTTCATTGAAATGACAAAACAAAAACAAAGTTTACAAGATCTTAAGAATGACAAAGTCTTTCGCAATATTTGCGTATATGACCAAAATGTTCAAATGAAACATATCAAGACAGCAAATCTACATCGCAGTTACGAATCAGTGTGCTACAATAATAATACTGTAACAAATCTCTATTACCTGACTATTTACATGCATGCTATACAGGTATTGACAAACTATTTGTATGTGAACTAAACTTAACAAAATATATTTATGTACAAAAAATGTGTGGAAAGTATTTAAAATCTGAATAAAGAATTAAAAAGCTAGTAACCTAATTAATAAATACTAGGTGGAACGACAAAGCCATATTTAAACTTCTGATAGCACAATTTCTTATCAAACTCTCAGGTTGTGACATAAATCAAAATAAGATCATAATACGACAAAAGAGTATTTCCTGAGTACAATAACAAAATGCTAGGCAACAATAAAGTGCAGACCAAATAGACAGTATACCGATTTTATTGTATATTATCTGTGCATGTACAGAGGAAAATATGTAAATGGTATTTCATGTACAGTATATACTAAATCTAACTTCTCTGGGTACTATTAATCCTGGTCGTGACCACACTTAAGACGGTACATAAATTGACGAAGCGACAGAGAAACTACTTTTTTACACCTAAAACATGTTGACTAAATTTGATAATGTCACTTGGTTCGGCAGTGAGCTTAAATATGTGACATTTTAACAATTTCTGAAAACATCTGACTGCTTCTACCCTTGGCTCAAATTTAAAATTATAATCATTTTGTTATAGATGTCACTAATCACTACAGGTGATTTTACATGTGCTGGTTTTTAAATCTCAACCTCTTAAATAATATAAAATTTCGCTGCGAGGCTAATACTTCTGAATAAGATAATTAACCTTGTACTGAAACAATTGTTTGTATAAACGAATTACTGTTAAGTTGAAGAGAGATACATGAACACATTTTCAATCGCTGCTGCCTGGGACAGTTTCAGAAGAAAAGGGATCATTGTAGTAAATCTTGCTCTTTTGTACGTACAGCAGAATCTCGGTACTTATCGCAACCCGTGGTCTGAAAAGAAAACATCAAACCATTTCGTAAGTATATAACATTTGTAATTTTAGTACTGGTTTCCCAGTTGTTTCCGGACCCAAGTATTATTCCGGACCTTTTACATTTCGTGCTATATAGACTTAATGAAGTGCATTATGTTAACCCAGTGTTTAACAACGTTTATTGCCAATTAACCCTTTTTTCATAACATTGTTCTGAACGGTGTTTAAATGACAGTGAAAGTTGTTAAACACTGGGTTAACATATTTTTCCTATCAAATAGTAACAGATTGATTATGAACGTATGCATATTATATTATTACACATAATCGTTCCAATTATTGTCAAAGAATGTACTTCTTACTAATCATATTACACAACATGATATGTGATAATCTGAAAAATTGTTTTCTTATTTTGAAAGTAATGATACATTTTATATATCAGTATCAAATCTTATGCATATTATCGGCATGTTCAGGTTCAGAGATTTATAGCAGAGTAATGGCTTTTTATTTGTTAAATTTTTGATATATTTGTAATTTTCTCAAAATACACCATTGGGCAGATTTCCTTCAAACCATACATTAATTATCAGTGGCAAGTCTGGGTATAAATATCTACGACAAACCTTCCCTTCGTTGATTTTCTGTGAAATAATGGGCCTTGATTTGTTATATTTTATCTTGTCCAGGAACAACTATGCTTTGAACATACTAATTAATTTGTGAGGTTGGTGAAATTAAGCCTAACTGTATACAACAAGAAGAGTTACCACTAAATTATGGACCAGTACCTGCAGAAAATCAATGAAAGGAATGTATGTCGTAGATATTTATACCCAGATTTGCCTCTGATAATTCGTGTAAGGTTTCGTGGACATCTGCCTAATGGTGTATTTTGAAAAATTATGAAAATATCATAAAATTTGACAAATAAAGAGCCATTACCCTGCTGAAAATCACTGAACCTGAAAATGCCGGTAGTATGAATAAAATTTGGACAATATCCACCCAGTCATATCAGAGGAGTGTCAAAACATCATAATATATGACAAATTAAGATTAATAAATCTGCTAAAAAACACGAAAGCACTGTCCACATTAAGCAGGCTTGGCAATAATCCAATTTGTAAAGCTTGGTGTAATATTCCTCCTGGTGGTATCGCAGCAGTTGCCCAGACAAGCTAAAGTTTAACAAATCAAGGGCAATAACTCCAAAGATAACCAATAAACCAGAATATGCCATCTGTAACGTTTGGTGGAAATCCTCCCAATAATATGAGCAGTGGGCAAATTATATGATCTTGTGCATCAAGGGCCATAATTCTGGAAAAACAAAAAACAGGAAAATGCAGACGATATTCTACATGTAACAAGGATTGGCAACGATCACACTGACTGTGATGGTTCGTTGAAATCTACCCACTGGTATCAGAGGTATTGAGTGAGCAAACTTTCTGACAGACAGACGGACGGAAAAAAGATGGACGGATAGTATTAAGCAATATCATTATCACCAAAGATACATTCTGCATTTCCACGGGCAGAATGTCGAGCCCGCCTGCTGTCTAAAGAAGTAACATTTATTTAACTATTTGGCGGTGTCAGAACTGATTTACACTAGCACCTGTACTTCGTATATAATTTTATATATATATATATAAATAAAACTCCTTACCAGGTAGAGATAGATCAAAACACACACAAAAAATTGGATGTAACATGCATGTTGTACCACAGAAAAGTGGTCTCAATTTTTCCAAATGGTCAGTAATAAGAAATTTACAATATAAGCTATTTATAGGAAAAACAGCAAGAAGTAATTCTAACAACAAAATTGCCTCATGATACTGAACACATGTGCCAAGTTACGTCAGAATCCCCTCAAGAATGAAGAAAGATATGCTCCAGACAATGTCAATTATGTATCTGACCTTTGGCATCTTTGTGTGACGACCTTGACCTTTGACCTAGGGACCTGGTTCTTGCGCTTGACACTCCGTCTCATATAGGTGAACATTCATGCCAAGTTACATCAAAATCCCACCATGCATGAAGAAAAAATGCTACGGACAAGCTACAGTCTGACATTTGACCTCCAACTGTGACCTTGACCTTTAAGATATGAACATGGGGTTTGCACAAAAAAAAACAAGGAAAAATATCCAACACGGAAAGCCACGTTCAAAACACGCAGCCTCCCCAAGACACGCCTTCTCACTGAGGTAAACATTCATGCTAAATATAAACAAGATTGCTCTATGCATGTCAAAGTTATGGGTCGGACAAAATCGGACGGACGGATGGACGCACGCACATACACCGAAAGTAAAAACTATATCGAGCTCACGGCAAACGGGCTCGATAACAAGAGCTGTCCTTAAGACAGCCAAGCTCTACTATTCGAAATATTGTCCAAGAAGCAGGAAAATATTACCAAAAATGTTAAAATATCACAAGAGTTTTAAGTTCAAAAGGGGACATAATTTGACCAAAATGCATATCAGAGTTATGGTACTTGATGCTATCAACTAGTTTTATAACCCCAAAGATACATGTTAAGTTTCATCTGCATTAGTTTTTGAGATAGTTACTTGAATGTAAAACTTTAAGCAGGATTTTTGATCTCCAACTGTGACCTTGACCTTTAAGATAGGAATAATTGGTTTGCGCATGACACGCCTTCTCATTAAGGTAAACATTCATGCCAAATATAAACAAGATTGCTCTATGCATGTCAAAGTTATGGGTCGGACAAAACCGGACGGACGGATGGACGCACGCACATACACCGAAAGTAAAAACTATATCGAGCTCACCGCAAACGGGCTCGATAACAAGAGCTGTCCGTAAGACAGTCAAACTCTACTATTCGAAATATTGTCCCAGAAGCAGGAAATTATTACCAAAAATGTTAAAATATCACAAGAGTTTTAAGTCCAAAAGGGGGCATAATTTGCCTAAAATACATATCAGAGTTATAGGACTTGACCCTGTGAGGTTGTTAATTTATCTAGAAAATGAAAAAAAAAGGTTTCAAATCTATTTTGCTTTTAAGTAATAGCTGTATGTACTAGCACGCAAAACTTTAACCAGGATTTTTTAAGTACAAAGGGGGCATAATTTAACCAAAATGCAGGTCAGAGTTATGGGACTTGATGCTATCAACTAGTTTTATAACTCCAAAGACACATGTGTAGTTTCAATTTAATATCTGCATTAGTTTTGGAGATAGCAACTTGCATGTAAAACATTAACCAGGATCTACTGAATCCAAAAAGGGGGGCATAATTTACTCAAACTACATGTCAATGTAATGTGACTTGACCCAGTGAGATTCGTAATTGATCTAGAAAATGAAAAAAAAAAAAAATACGTTTCAAAGCTATATGCCTTTTAGTAAGAGCTGTATGTACTTGCACGCAAAATATTAACCAGGATTTCCTAAGTCCAAAAGGGGGCATAATTTGGCCAAAATGAAAGTCAGAGTTATGGGACTTGATGCTATCAACTAGTTTTATAACCCCAAAGACACATGCGAAGTTTGAGTTCAATGTCTGCATTAGTTTTGGAGATAGTTACTTGCATGTAAAACTTTAACCAGAATTTTCTTAGTCCAAAAGGGGGCATAATTTGCCCAAATTACATGTCAGAGTAATGACTTGATCCAGTGAGGTTGGTCATTGATCTAGAAAATGCAAAAATACGTTTAAAAGCTATATGCCTTGTAGTAAGAGCTGTATGTACTTGCATGCAAAACTTTAACCAGGATTTTCAAAGTTCAAAAGGGGGCATAATTTGGCCAAAATGAAGGTCACACTTATGGGACTTGGTGCTATAAACTAGTTTTATAACCCCGAAGACACATGTGAAGTTTCAATTAAATATCTGCATTAGTTTTGGAGAGAGTAACTTGCATGTAAAACTTTAATCAGAATTTTCTTAGTCCAAAAGGGGGCAAAATCTGCTCAAAAATACATGTCAGTGTTATAAAACTTGACCCAGTAAGGTTGCTAATTGACCTAGAAAAAGAAAAAAAAAAAAACAAGTTTCAAAGCTATATGTCTTTAAATAATAGCTGTATGTACTTACATTCAAAAACTTGACCAAGGTGTGACGGCGACGGCTACGCCGCCGTCAGGATGAGTAGAATAGCTTGACTATTTTTCAAATAGTCGAGCTAAAAACTACAAGATTCCTTATATAGATCACTGTTTTCATAATGAAAAACAAAATCTGCTATATCAATGGTCTATCTTAACGCATGCTTAAATGGGTAATAAGTCAACATAGTAAAGTAAAATGTGAAAGATCATTTTTCTCAGACACAAAACTTACAACACTTAACCTTTTTAAAAAAAATGACAGTTCATTGTCATCTCCTGTGTCGCCTGTCCACACAACTGCTCTTCACAAGAGCTAGACTATACAGATGAAGTAAGCCTGTAAATGGGTAATGATTGGAAATGGGTTCAATATGTAACATTGATAAGTAAGCCTTGAAATAGTTAACAAAGGACAACATTGATAAAGTAAGCCTGAACACTGTCTAAAAACATATATTAAAATTATATACATATATTAAAGATTGACAACGTAAGCCTGGATATGGGTATTAATAAAAAGCATGGATAAAGTAGCCTGGAAATATGTATTAATACATAGCATGATAAAGTTGCCTGGAAATGGATATTAATACATAGCATGGTAAAGTTGCCTGGAAATGGGTAACAAAAGACAGCATGGATAAAGTAGTCTGTAAATGGGTATTAATAGAAAGCATTGATACAGTAGGCCTGTAAATATAGGTAACAATATATAAAATGAATAAAGTAGGCCTGCAAATGGGTAACAATAGAAAGCATGGATAAAGCTGCCCGCAAATGGTTACCATTAGTTGGCATAGATGAAGTAGGCCTGGAAATAGGTAATAGATAGCATGAATAAAGTGGCAACAATAGATAGCATAGATAACGTAGCTAGGCCTGAAATGTGCCACAATTAAGTAACACGGATAGAGAAAGATTTGAAACACTCAATATCTAACATTGTTAGCGTAAGATTGGAAAATGGCAAAAAGGATTCTAAAATGAATAAATCAAGCCTTGGAATGGGTAATAAACATTTAACATTGATATATTAAGTAGGGATTTTGTGCAAGACGTGATAACAGGTGCTCAAAGATGCTGTTCTAACTAATTATTTGTACAGTCCAAAATGTTTCTATCCTAGGAACCTTTGCATGTAATAATATGAAAAGAAACATTAAAGTTAATTTCTGTGCCCTGTTTTTTCTCCCATACTAGAACCCTTTTTGCATAATGATTATATAGAATGCATTGTAACGATAGTATAGTAACTGTGCAGATTTTTCCTAAAAGAACTTGACATGCACCATGCACAACTAGGGTTACAACTGATCACTTGTGTGAAGTTTCAATAAAATGGGTGCATTTGGTCAGGATATCGAGTGCGCACAAGACTGCATGTTTTAATATGGTATAATACTTTTATATGATGTGCTAGAATACCAGTCTTACACTTATGCAGAGAGTGTTGATGTTGGTGTGATGGCAAATACTAAATTAAGAAACAGCAAAAACAGCTCTGCACATTGTCACATTGCAATCTACCTGTGTAAGATTTCTGTAACTCTTATATTGACGCATTATTAAAGTATTGACGTTAATTGGTGTGCAATTTGGCGCGACGTCATATTTACGTAACTTGTTTATTTTTGACGGCATTCAAATAAAGTAAATGTTTGAAACAATATTGGAACTGGAAGTTATTAAAACATTCATAAATGTGGCAGATGTCAAATTCGGTAAAAAATGCAGAAAATAATGCTTCCAGTCTGGATGTAGAGAGACTAGCTTCAATATTACAAGATGGGTTACACTTGCCAAAACCTGAGCTATTGACATTTAGTGGTTCTGTACTTTATTGTTGTAAGTTAATAAAACTTTTTGAGACGAACATACAGTGCAATGTAAGTGATAATAGACTAAGATTAAGCTACCTTATACAATAGTGTACTGGTGAGGCAAAGTCATGTATAGAAGATTGTGTTTTGTTAGACTCGGACGTAGGGTATTACCGTACTAAGGCGATTTTGCAGTCTAGATATGGTACATGTAGACCGAATGCTATTGCAAGAAGTCACATTGACAAATTGTTACATGGTCCTCTGATGTTGATGAACTGTCTATATTAGCGCTGAATATGCAAAAATGCCAAATCACACTATAACAGATAGGGTTTATATCAGATGTAGATAACTCTGAGAATTTTAGGCAAATTGTTAGACGTCTCCAAATGCATTTAAAGTCGAGATGGGCAGAGATAGCACACTATTTTTGAGTCAGGTACAGAGCCAAACGTTTTGGATTTGACAAATTTTGTAGACGAACGATCACATGTCGCTACTTCAGTGTACGGCATTGATATAGAAAAAAAGAAAATGTCAGAGTCAGTAAACCGTCTCCTGGTCCGTCGGAAAATGTTGTAAAAAAGTAAAGTCACTACTCTTTCTACGTACACAGAAAATCAAAGGCCTAGATACGATAGAAAATGCTATTGCTGCTTAGGTACATGTACAGACTTAGGCCTCATGTGATAAGTTTATAAATATGTCTTTAGAAGATAAAAAAAAAATATGTTGTCAAGTCTAGATTGTGTTTTAATTGCCTCAAACGTAACCATGTGTTTTGCTAATGTAGGAGAGAGAAAATGTGCACTGTTCCTGATTTTACTATTAAACACCATTCACTTTTACATAGTTTAGCACAAACACCTTCTGATAACGCTGTAACACAGCCTTCGTCTTTCTGTGCTGCTGTAAATGGTTCATATGGTAAAACATGTTTGGGGATCATACCTGTTACTGTTAAGGGAAACGGTTACTTTTGTCAAGCTTACGCTCTGCTCGACGATAGTGCTGACAAAACTTTATACGATGAAAGGCTGATCAAGAAATTAAATGTGTCCTGCAGACCCGTCACGTTTCAGATATCGACCGTAAGCTCGACCGGAAGTACGATCCATGGACAGGAAGCAGACCTCAGTGTAAGTTCAATTTCCGGAAATGGCGGCGATATTCAGCTCAATAATATTTGGACAGTGAAGCAGCTGCTAATCTCTACACGTTCTGCAGTAACAGCTGAGGATATTCGAGTTATAACTCATTTGTCCGATCTACAGATTCCCCACGTTGCAGTGAACGAAGTCATGCTGCTTATTGGTACAGATTTCCCAGAAGCACACATTCCTCTGGAGGTGCGCACTGGACGCAGCCATGAGCCGTACGCAGTAAGGACGCAACTAGGGTGGGCAGTTCGTGGACCAGTCCCCCAAACCAATGTAGAACAGAACAGAACAGAGCAATCAAGAAAAGCAGCAAATATCCATTTTGGTCAATCCAGCGACGTAATATTACAACAACAACTAGAGCGTATGTGGACTTCAGACTTTAACGACGGGCCACAATGCGAAAAACAGTCGATGTCAGTTGAAGATAAGAGGGCGTTAGGCATTATGGAGTCACCCTTTCACAAGTAGCCGGTCACTAAAAGATGGGACTACCTTGGCGAGCGGACGATGTTACCCTACCAAATAATTTAGCAATGGCACACTCGCGTCTAAATCAACTGAAGAGAAAACTTTCACAGAACAAAATTTTACATGGAATGTATACAAAAACTGTCACTGACTATATAAACAAAGGATATGCCAAGGAAGTAGAAGCCAAAAATTCAGACTCCAAGCGGATATGGTACTTACCCCACCACCCCGTGATGAACTGAACGTGAACAAACAAGAAAGGTCCGTGTGATATTTGACTGTGCCGCGAAATACAAGGACACCTCACTGAATAGCTAACTCCTACAAGGCCCTGATATGACGAACAGTCTGATTGGGGTACTTATCCGATTTCGTCAGGAAAAGGCATCAATTGCTGCCGATATAGAGGCAATATTCCATCAAGTTCGCGTTTGTGAGGCGGACTGTGATGCGCTTCGGTTCTTATGGTGTCCTAATGGGGACATGTCTATACATCCAAAAACGTACTGTATGCAGGTGCATTTGTTTGGTGCCACTTCATCTCCTAGTTGTGTTGCTTATGCATTGAAAAGAACGGCCAGTGACAGATCTAGTAGATTATAATAAATAAAAATAAGATAAAGTATTTGTGTAATAAATCCATTTAGTTATGAGAATGTCCATCCTCTTCATCTATGCACTATCTATTTTAACTCCTTTTCAGGACTACATCTATAAATTAGAGTTGATTTTTCGTGTCTATTTCACTCGCGAACAACTATTTATAACTTTGTACATACATGTCATATGCCACTTTGTTATGTCTTTGTTGTATATATTCAATATGAGTAATGTTTGTGAAATATTTACACTATCAGTCTAAGTTTGGGTAACTTAATGTACTCGACTTCAAGCTTCAGTTGTATGAAACTCAAACTCGTACTGTTCGAACTGATTGATTTCATCAACCGAGACCACGAAATTCTTCGCTGCTTTCATATATTTTTTAAAGTCTGCAAATTCTGTTTCCGGTGTTATATTACAATCTCTCATATCTACTGTCACTGAGTGTGGAAGTTTCTCTACTACCTTAACTAGACTACGTAATGATGAATCAGACATTGTTACCTTCTTCAAAAATACATATTGTATATTTACCATTTTCGGTGACAGAGACAGTGACCTTTCATTTAGGTTGATACACACCAACCAAACTTCTTTCAATTGAACTAACAATGGTAATGTCTGCAGCAATGCGTCAATGTCACCGGATGATTCTAGTGAACTACACCTAAATTTGTGTAATTTACTGGCTGCTGGCAGCTCTCCCAGGAATGACGTCAGCAGACCGGGTTTAGATAACTGTTCTACATCACAATCCTCTAACGACGATATATTCACTTTTAATTGTGACACAGGTATAGTGGCCAATGCTAACGTCCTTAGATCTGAATGTTGGGAAAAGTCTAAATTCATTTCTCCGCAGGAAATATCGTGCGTGACACAGTATAATCTGTACAACCTAATCTCCGCCATTGATTTTCTGTTTATAATATAATTCAGAAACTCCTTCAGCACATCGTGCTCCATCTTGAAACAATCGATATTAATAGCTCGTAACTGAGAGATATTCTGAAATGTTTTAGACAGTTCACTGGAACATGAACTACGTTTGTATATAAAGTTATTACATTGCCATGAATCTGAAACAACAGTTACACATTCCAACGACTTGTTTGTCAACAACCGAATAATTGCCGGTTCCTCACATTCCCCTCGGTAGTATATTTTCTTGACGCTGTGCAGGTCATCAAGTTCACACTGATCGATAAGTTCACGTAAACAACAAATGCCTTGTATTCTGATACTTAATGACAGAATATTACTTTTATTGTGTATCACCAGCTGCTTTAAATGCAAGAAATGATTTTCTGGTTGACATTCTTTATCGATGATAAAATCCTGGAAACAAAGAGAAGCGTTGTCCGGGTTTTCTTTCAAACAAGAAATGTACATGTTTTGTATGTCTTTCAGAGGATTAACGTACCTGTAATAGTAACGTGTCATAGATCTGTATGTTCTCGTTATTTGATCTTCACTGATTATCAACTTTAGCGCGTCTGATATTGAGGACATGATTTCTGCATTCATTCCGCTGATAAAAACAAACACTGTCGACATATCAAGAATATTTTGTACACTGTTGAATGTATGTAACACATTCTTTTCGACATAATTTTCATTTTGGCAGCAAATGTGCAGTGCATAGAATTATTCTTGTACAGTTTTGTGGGAAAACGAAAGTTTAAAACTTTTTATGATTAATTTTACTTCCTTACTTTGTGTTAGTATTCCTGAGAGAAGACATAAATTCAAATCACCTTTGTTTAGATACGAGTCAGCGACCGACTGACTAAATACCAGCGTGCTTTCACGTTGTTTACTGAATAATGTGTCAAATGCCAATTTTCCTGAAGCTTTCAGAAGCGCGTAATATTTCTTACAATGTACGTGTTCACTCCAGAATTGTGGGATATCACTCTGGGATGAATCGCATGTTTTATCTAGGTCCGGGTACTTGTTAACTGTTCTTGACAGCAGGAGTTCAATAATGTTTGTATACAGTTCACTCTTTGACTTTCCTAGAGGAAGATCGTCACACCATAAACAAATAAGATACATCAAAAGGAGGGGATCGGATTCCAGATCCTCAAGTTGTTTCTTCTTTATTTCTGTATCAAAGGCTTCTGCCAAGAGTTTTGCATCAGAAACATTTAGATTTTTTATTTTTGAAATTGCCCTTTCCTTCAACGTTTGTGCTGACTGTGAGGTTAGTTTTACTAATTCTATTTTCTTATCTATTTGACTAGTTTTGAGATTAATGACACTTAATTTCCAAGGCCTCGTCGTTGTCAGGACTGTGCACTTTTTACGTGCGTTACGATGAGGGATTGCTTCTGGTTCCCTTTCACATTTTACCCCAGGATGGGTCCACTCATCGAGTCCGTCGATAATTACTAAACATCTTTCATGATGTAGGATCGTCTGTAGAGAACATATTGCCATTGTGCATGAAAGAGATAAATTTTGCATAATTTGATTTTTTATCAAATCATCAATACTGCAGCCCTTAGAAGAATCCCGTAACAACACCAGAAATAAAAAGTCGAATTCTCGCATTGCATCTATTGCATCTTCTGGGAAATATGTTTCAAAGTTCTCTTCTGGACAATGAGCCTGGCACCACGTTACAGCAAGGTATTTTGAAAATGCAGTTTTCCCCAAACCGGCGTCAGCAATTAAATATATTTCACGACTCCGTTTGCTTCCCGAATTGAACATGTCCGACAAAGTGATTGGGGTTTTAATCTCTTCCTTTCCCGAAAACTTGTTCGGCACTTCAATGGAATTCATTTGTGGTAAGACGTAAAAATCTACCAGGGGAGTGTCGTACTCCTCAAGCAGCGGTGAAAGGGGTATAGAACTGTGCCTGTCTTTGTAGAATGTTACTAAATCGTCTCTCAGGACTGAAATATAAGACGCAAATGTCAAATACTGTATTGCAATCCTTAGAAGAAGTAGCATTGCGTATATATATATATATATATATATATATATATATATATATATACTCTTGAAAATCCCGTAAACGGGTGAAACCGGTCGAATTAAATTATTGTATATTAATCAACTGGATTAATTATGTAAACGAAGGCATCTTTATTCTTCAAAATGTGGAAGAAATTAATAATGACATCGACAACTTCACTAGAAGACTAAGATTAACAGAATATTTTATGGGGAGGACGATAATGATATATCCATAGTAAGAAACAAAAGCGATTTTACACCACCGAATTCAGGAATTCTTCATTAGAAAAAATTACTGATAATCTAAACAACTACCCAAAGAATTTAACCAACAAAGAAATAATAAAGACTAATATTTCTGGAAATGGGAGAAAGGCTATCGAGGAATTAGCATCTGATCCTGACATTATTATAAAAGAGGCCGATAAAGGTGGAACCGTAATCATCATGGATTCTTTACATTATGAACAGATGATTGAATCTCAACTAAACGACTCTGCATATTATGAACTACTGACCACAGACCCAAAAAGTAAGGATTCCTGAAGTTATAGCAAATTAATAAATAACTTTAAAAATGCTTCACGCAAAAAGAGTACGACTACCTTAAAAACTTTGAGGTGAAACAACGGAATTTCTATGGTTTACCAAAAGTTCATAAAAGTTAGCAGATAAATCACACTTGCCTTATGCAAAATTCAGAGGTGGTGACAATTACGAATGTCAAAGATTTGAAAATACGCCCAATAGTTGCGGGACCAAGCTGCCAAACTCACAGATTAAGTAATGTTAGACATTCTACTACGTCCACTGACGAAATACATACAAAGCAATATTAAAGACTATACGGATTTTCTTAACACACAAACACAAAAAGCTAATCAGCAATTTATTTTAACAACATCTGATGTTGAATCACTGTATTCAAATATTTCCCACACTCTAGGAATAAAAGCAATGGAAATTTGGATGAATAAATACCCTGAAACAATTCCGTCAAAATTTACAAAAACATTTATACTTTCTGCAAAAGAATTTATTTTGAAAAACAACACATTCCATTTTAATGAGAAATTTTATAGGCAAATTAAAGGCACTGCCATGGGCACGAAATTTGCACCTGTGTATGCCACATTGGTTATTGGTTATTTAGAAGAACTATTATACAAGGAAGTAGAAGGAAACTATTGAACTGAGTTCAAAGAGTATTTTATACATAACTGGAAAAGGTTTTTAGATGACATTTTTATTTTATGGCCAAAATCGAGATAGGATTTAAACATCTTCAACATAATGCTAAATAAACTCCATGAAGATTTAAAGTTCACCATGAGAATCAGTACATATGAACTGCCTTTTCTAGATATTTTAGTTAAACTAAAACGAACGGAAATTGAAACAGATATATACTATAAACCAACAGTACAATTATTTCAAGGTAAGAAACGTTACATTTACGATTAATGGAATTGAAAGAATTCCTGACATCTCAAAGATATCCTCTAAAACTAATAGAAAATGGAATACAGAGAGCATTATCTATTGATCAAGAAGAATTGAGAAAGACCAAAGGAAAACAAAATGAAAATATAATACCTTATGTATCAACACACAATCCGAAAAATTTGGATTTTTTTAACATAATAAGAGAAAATCTACCAACATTATAAAACGATACTACAATGAAAGAATTTTTTTTTTCACAAAATAAAATCATTAAAAGCAAGAGACAACCAGCCAACTTGAAGAAACTATTAACAAGAGCATCATTTACAGAATCGACAAGGAAACCAGAATTAAAGCAATGTGGAAAGACAAAATGTGGACTGTGTAAATTTCTGATAGAAGGGAATAAATACCACTTCAAAAATGGCCGACAATTCCATATTAAATTTTCCGGTACGTGTGAAATACAAAATGTCATATATGAAATGAAATGTTCCGGATGTTCAAAAGACTATATTGGAGAAACATCTAATTTACGAAATCGGGTAACTCTTCATAATCAACATATAAGGAATTCGGAAAACGCTCTTCTACCAGTCAGTCGCCACATTGCATAATGCTCAAAAGATTTACTACAAAAATTTAAAATAATGCCAATTTATAAATTACAAGAAAAAGACAGATCTAACAGAAGGAGAAAAGAAACGTTACTAATTAATACTTTTTGTCCAGAAGTAAATGCAAAATAACACATTAATAATTACATTGTGACGTCCCTTGAAAAACTCCGAAGAGTAACGTCCCTTATTAAAATAAAAGACGTCGTTATGAAGCGACGTTACTAACGTCAACAGTACAGTATTACTCCTGAAGATCCCGTAAACGGGTGAAACCGTTGAGTTACATTTTTTTTATACAATTTACTTGGATTAGAATAATTAAATATGTAAAAAGTTAAAGGCATCTTGATTCATCTTTTTTTCCGCTATTGAATATCCGTATATATATTTGCACCGTACAACGTTTTCCTGTCTACGGTAATAGCTTTATACTATTGTGGACTTGCAAAAGAAATACCAGTGCTACTATCGTACTTTTGCAACTGCCACTGTTACGGTACCCGCTACCGCTATCAATGTTACTACCACCAGTGTTACTGTTACCCCCTCATCTGTACCTGTTGCCACGGCCGCTGTCACTGTTACCACAGCCGCTGTTACTGTAACTTCTATCAATGTTTATCTTACCACTACCACAGTTTTGTTACCACATCATTTGTTAAGTACTGTTAAGCTGCCGCTGCCGCTATTACTGTAAACACCAACACTGTTACTGTTACTACTGAAATTGTAACCACTTCCACTGAAACTTTTACCACTGCCACTGTTACTGTTATCACTTCTTCTGTTTCTGATACCACGACTACTGTTACTGTTACCACTGTCACTGTTACTATTGCAACGACTACTATTATAGTAACAACTACCACGTAAACCACTACGGCTTTTATTGTTAATACTGCCACTCTTTCTGTTGCCAGGAGTACTGGTACTGTTACCACTTCCACTGTAAATGTTGTCACTACTACAATTATTATTACCACTTCCACTGTTATTATTACCACGACTACTGTTATTGTTACCACTTCCACTGATACTGTTGTCACAACTACTGTTATTGTTACCTCTACCACTGTTATTATTACCACGACTACAGTTACAGTTACCAAAACCACTGTTACTGTTGAAACGACTTCTGTTATTGTTATCACTTCCACTGTTAATATTACCATGACTTCTAGCTGTTATTTTTACCACGACTACTGTTACTGTTGCCACGACTACTATTGTTGTCACATCTTCCACTGAAAGCACTACTGCTCTTATTATGACCATTACTACTATTACCGTAACTACTACTATTACTTTTACCACTACCACTTGTTCTGTTACAAAGTCTGCTGTTACTTTTTAATAATATAATCACTGCCTCTTTTACTGTTAGGCGTAAGAAATTGTTTGTTTCCGGTATCCCGACCTATACTAAATTTTTGGCCCGACCCTAAATGTTTTTATGGCCTTTAAGAATATTTTTTCAACCTTTAAGCAAAACAATAATACAAAATTGCACTACTTATGCTTTAAACATGGCCAGTGATGTTTGAAATCAACTCATTGATGATCTAAAGGCATAATCCGCTTATTTGTATTCATTTCTGACATAAAATTCATTTCCGAAAAAGTTTTACTTCATAAAAAAAAAGATATCAAGTCCGACCTACCTACGCTAATATCTTAGCATGTTACCGGAAACAAAGAATTTTTTCAGGCCTTAGAGATAGGATATAAGAGAGGAGGACGGGGTTATATATATATATATATATATACATAACTGAAACAACTGACAAAGGGAACATCCACCCTGAAGGAAATGTAGCAATACAAATAGTTCGAAATGAATGAAAAAACGACAGCAAGAAAAATTAAACACTTTTGTTTTAGTCTGTATCAATTTCGTCATGTAGCAGCCGACATATCAATGACATTGCTTAGCCCCGAGTCAAGACCCTGTATTTTCTTATTCGTCACCGTTAAACCGTTAAACGGCGATGAATCAGACGTAGAAATGCATTTCGCTAAATATACATACCTTAAAATACAAATTTACACCTTTCAAGTCATTTGAATAAATTTGCTAAACTGTAGACTGCTTCAGTTAAAATAAACAGCTTGTTTATAAATAGCATCGACTGTCATGTGTCAAAATCTATGGAAGGGTACCAGAGACAATGATTTCAGCTTCGAATCATGCACAAACGCGACGTTAGTTTTTAACATTTTTTCGTCTCTACGTGTAGCACGAATTCGTCTCAATAGTATATGTTCGATCGCTTGACACTATGACAATTTATCAAATATTTAGATTAACTGAATATTCAGATAAACTAAAAATTGATGAGTTGCGTGAATGAAACACATATGCATAAGATATATCTAAAACATTCAGGGTGCTTATCTATTTGCACTTTGCTTCTATGAAATGCATTTACTACAGTTATAACAAAAGAACAACACAAAAACGGGTCATTATACCTATTCATGGTTTTCTCTTACATCGTAAAATGCTTTGATTTTGTAAGTAGTAGGGGGGAGGTGGGTAGTATAGAAAATACCGAAGCGGAAACAGTTTCACCCCAACTTGACCCTTGCCCTTAACCCAAACTGATCAATACCGGCAAACTAAAAAAACACAGGTTTCAAAAAATTACTGTGAAAACCTCTGGTTTGACGAAGTAAATCTATTTTTAGTAACGTTTACAGTGTAAACGTTTTTTTATAGTAATTGGTTTTAAATATTTTTACAAAACCTAAACGATAACTTTAAACTTCGCACTGAAAAACAATTTACAATAATTTTTAACCTTTTTTATTAAAATAATTTATAATTCTTTGTTCATTTGGTTTTACATTGTTAACTTTTAGTATTTTATACGAAAAATCATAAATGTTTATACCATCTTGTAACATTTTTATGAAAAATAAACAATAATAACAACACAATACACTTGTTTTGTCTTGATAGTGTATGTTATTGTATTTTATATCCGGAATATAACTAATTACTTCTTTTGGTGGAGGTAAACCGAACGGGTCAAAGTACATTTTATTCACATAACGAACCCAGTGTGTTCCGGGTCCGATAGAATTATCTAAATTGATTATTCCACACTTTTTATTTAACTTTGTTTTCGGTAGATTATTTCAACTAAATACACCCCTAAAGTTTTAAATTTTTAATTGTTTTACCCATTGTTCAGTTTCAAAGTTAGAAATGGGTTTGTTTATAAATTTTATTTTATTTTTTTACTATAGGAATTCGTCTGTAAGGTCTTTGTTGACATCAATTTGTATACCCTGACCTTGTCCTTTATCACTTAACAGAGATGTAATCAAAGGTATCCCGAGACTAGCAGCCAGCATACCTAGGAACCCATCGTCTTGTTTGTGTTTTTGAGTTACTTTTATTACACCAGTTTCCCTTAATTGTTTTTTTTTTTTTTTGATTAGGTGTAACATATGGTGATATCATATTTTCTTTTATCATTAGCTACCGCAATCACACCATTTCCAAGTATTTTTCTAACACTAGTACTGGCAAGACCAAACAAAGCTTCAACGCCTAACGGTCCTAATATTTTTGGAGCTATTTTTGCAGCTACCGGAAGTACTGTTCGACATGACAGACCAGCCAAAGCTCCTAAAAATCCGCCATTTTGACCTTGACTGACTATTTTTTCTTTTGAAATTGTAATTTCTAACCCCTTCTTTTTCCTAATAGACTTTTCAATTTGATTTATCTGTGTTTTTGTTAAAAGTAAAGGAAAGTTTCCACGCTATTGTTCATATTTCAATCTAAAAGTATGTGGAATTTTATTATTGTAAGCTTTCGCTAAGTTTTTCTTTTGTCCATCTGTTAAACTTATTTTATATTCAATATAATTTGATGTCATTATATATTTTATATATATTTTATTTACACAATAACAAGTTCTTTTCCAATAGTATTTATTTCAACTGTTTCTTCATACAATACAATTGCGTAAACACGAATATTAGCTGCTGGCGGACTATTTAATTTACCTGTTAATGTAGTATGCTTAGGATCTTCTGTTATTCCTTCGTTTTTAAATTCTAAGTTGAAATGAATAAATGCAAACATTTTTTTTAAATTTGATAAATTTAAGAGACTTCCAGTGGTTTTATTAATTTGTTTATGAAAAAAATTAAGAACATCATCATAAATTCTTGATATACTTGTATATTCCGTTTCGGGATAAAAAAAACAACAACACCATTACCAGTTTTAAGACGGCAAGATTCCAGCCTGCAATTTTCATTTGCTGCAGTAATTTTAAATGTATCTAAAAATGTGGATTATGTTCTTGTGAATTACTTTTATCAGGTCGTTGTAAATACACAATCACATGTTCGTTTTTTTTACACCGGCTGTTATTCTAGAAGTTATGTTAGTCTGTTGTGTATCTGTTGACTGTGTTATCATTTCTCGGAGGTATTTCCAACTTGTTGCTTTCATATATCTTTCAGAAATTAAATTGGCTCCATATAGATGAAAAATTAAATGTGGAACCCACAAAATTAGTTTAGTTATAATTACGCTACCTGCATCAGCAGCATTAGCTCTGTACATTAATTCATCATCATTTGTTAATTGAAGCGTTATTTGGATTTGACTTGGGGGTAACATGTTTTGTTCCAAACCCTGAGAAAATGAATAATTATTTAACCGAATTGTAGCAATTACCTTATTACCACCCTGGATTTTTTTTTCTAATTTCAAAACCTTTATTACATCCATCCTGGTCATCCCTACTTTCAGCACTATCTGTATCATCTACATAAATAAATAAACTCGTTTGTTCCAGTTGATTCTGCATAATCCTTAGATAGTTCAACTAAATTATTTACATTTATTACCTTGTATAAATTATTACAATCAAAGACAATTTTTCAATTTTGTTTAGTTATTAGCTGACCAATTATTGACGTTGCATTATTAATTAAAGCAATTTGATCTCCATCAGCATACTTATTGCCATTAACAAGCTTGTTAACTTTAAAACGTACTTCAAAAATTACTATTAAACCAATTAAAATATGAACTTCTATCATTAATTGTAAAGTGATACCCACTTTTATGTTGTTTAACATTATTTCCCAAGACAGAAATTAAAGATGTATCTAATTAGTTCGTTTCTTTCACAATACTGTTTTGTTCTAAACATGTATATTATATATTATTTTATTTTTTATAAATTAGTCTGTTAATACGTTTTCGCCGAGCTGAATCTGCCGCAGACATCAGGGGACCAAGGTCCACTCCAGATCCCGACAAAAATTTATTTATTCTTATATCAATATCCTCCTCATTATTTTTACTATTATTTGGTTTTTGTAATCCCTTAACAATTAAATCACCAAGACCAGGTGTTACAGGGTTTTTAACTTTTTTTTTTTCTGTAATCTTATCAGCAGCTTAATTCCCGACTTCCGTTCTATTCTTTTTTGTTCCATTTTCAAGTGCAGATTTTCCTGCAGTGTCCAGGGCTTTTATCCAGCACTACCAATTGAAGATGCAACAGAAATCTGCTTAAAGCATAGATAATATCACTAAAATTGTCATCAACAAGTGAATTATCAATAAGATCACAATGAATGTAAATTGTATCCACAGAGTTAGATATGTTTGGTGTCGTAGTTCCCCATTCGGTCTTTTTTAAAATAAAAAGAATCAAATCCAAAAAATGTATGAAAATTTGATATTCCCAAATGCAACTTAAAATTATCATGAATTGAAATTAGGATTTTAAAACTACTTAAATCAAATTCCAAACTTATTGGAGCAATGTTTGTTTTATCAAATTCAAAATCATCATTACTTATTAATGTTTCTCTGATATAATTATTAATGTCCGTATAACTGTAAGAACCATTTGTAAATATGATATCTTTCCAATCTTTACCATTATTATAACGAATTATTTTATTATCGTATTCATCACTAATAATATGCCAAGAGTAAGTCAAAGTGTTAATACTACCCAAACCAACAGCATAAGTTTTATTTTCATCTAAAAGTAAGGAATGGCTGAATTTGACCGTAAAATCGCTTGCAGTATTTTTTATTATCGTTTTTAACAGCTTCAGATCTCAACACAATTTTTGTTCAATTTATATATTCAAGAAAAATAGTTTTTATATAACATTTCATGTTGTTCTGGTAACCATTCATTTTTAATAGTTCATCAGTTATGCTAATACCTTCATTTTTCAGTTTTTCATTATTATTTCCAGCATCAATTAAACCACAAATAAGTTTTAAGTCATTAACCAGGGGGCCTTTGTGGTCGAGTGGTTAAGGTCGCTGACTTCAAATTACTTGCCCCTCATTGATGTGGGTTCGAGCCTCACTCGGGGCTTTGAATTCTTCATGTGAGGAAGCCATCCAGCTGGCTTACGGAAGGTCGGTGGTTCTACCCAGGTGCTCGCTCGTGATGAAATAATGCACGGAGGGGCACCTGGGGTCTTCCTCCACCATCAAAGCTGGAAAGTCGCCATATGACCTATCATGTGTCGGTGCGACGTTAAATCCAACCAAAAAAAAAAAAAAAAAAATCTTCTAAAATGCATGGACAAACATCATAACATAAACCCCTAATTACTTGTTTAAATTTCATAGATCTTTTATTGGTAGGTAATCCTGATTTTTCTGTTAATTCTTATTTCCCTAGAAAGTATTGAATGTTTTTTATTTTTGTTATATCTTTTATTAATCAAATCAATTAAATTATTATCTACCTTAACGTTAATAACTTCTTTTCCAGTATTTTTATTTTTAGCAATCAATTTATCTTGACCATAAAGGTTATTAAGATCAATCAATAAATTACCATATTGTCCCATTGGTGAAATTTTATATGGATTCAGAACCTTTGTTTTTTTAGGAAAACTTTGTTTTCGATTATGATGTCTTATTCCTTTTCCCATATATTTTCCTTGTTTAAGAATATCATAGAGCGTTTCTCTATATTCTTTTTAAATTATCCGACGTAGCTATAATTGCTTTCTTTTACTTCAGCTCGAGTTCTGTGGGATTTTTTTTCTGGTTATTACGCCAGATTCGTGACCCAAACTTATAATATCATCTGATACATGTTCTATGATATTTTCTACTTCTTCCTTAGTAATTTTTTTCATCTGGATCTTTAGATTTACTGTGAAAAAAGTTAAACACTGCTTGTGGTGTGTTATATTTTTCTCTGTCTAAAACTTTTAAATCAACGTCTTTTTTTAATACCGCTGGATCAAACGACATTGCAACCATTTCTTTTTCTGATTCTTCTGATTCATCAGTTGTTTCATAACCCACAGATTCTTTCATTATATCAATTGTTGGAACCGGTGTTTCAGTTACTCATATCTTTTCTCTTCCATAATTTTTTATTTCTTAATTTCATCTTCAGGTATCCATAACATGTTCATCTCCCCAATCTATTGGTATATAGGGAGCCGATTTTGAAGCTTGCTTTTTATATTCATCCTGCATTCCTTTAGATAATTCAGTAATACCTTATGTCAGATCCTCTGAAATACTTTTCGGAAGTACCGCTAATTGCGCTTTGATTCCCGGTTATGCTTTAAACTGACTTCACAATTCTTCTTTTTGACTTTCTAATCCTTCTGTAATTGGTTTATAAATTTCACTATACATTTCTCGACCAGTAGCTTTTCTTATTTTTTCTCTCATTATTTTTTCTCTTGTAGCACTTACTTTTTGTTCATCAAGGTTGTTTATTTCTTTCATTTCTTTAAGTTTTGCTAGCATTTATATAATAATGTAAGATAATGTAAGATCATGTAATATTATGAAAATTCCTAATTATGATACAAAAAGTTATAAATCTAATAACTTTCAGCAACATTATTTTTTTATGCCAGATTCATGTTTTAGAATGTTAATATGCGGATGTTCCGGGAAGGGGAAAACAAATACACTAATGCATATGCTTCGAGAACCTCTTATATATTATGATAAATTATACCTGTATGCTAAAAACCTAGAACAATTTAAAAAGCAGGATTTAATTAATCACTTAAATGAAATTGCAGATGAAATTGAAGTAGATCCAGGTGAAATACTTTAATACTCTAATAACGAAATAATTGATGTCCATGATCTTGAACCAGAAAAACAAAAAGTAGTAATATTTGATTTGATGTGAAGGAAAAATGGTTTAAAATGAAATAATAAAATACTTTATTCAAGGACGTCACAGAAACTGTTCTGTTATTTCTTTAAGTCAGTCTTACTGTAAAACACCAAAATATATCCGAATTAACTGCTCTCATTATATTTTGTTTGAAAGTCCAGTTAAAAGGGAAAATAATATGATTTGTAATGAACAAAATATAGATTACGATTCTTTCGCTAATGCAACAAAATAAAAATATGATTTCTTATATGTTGACAAACCAAGGAAGTTGTTAAGAAAACACTTTACGAGAATTATAAAATAATTATATAATGGGAGTTCTTAATGATGTAAAACAAATTACTCAACCAGACAGTATAAGTAAAATTAAATTTGATATTGATTTAAGTGATTATGCCACTAGAAAGCAATTCAAAAAGCTTAAAAAGGACATGGACTCGTATCTTCATAAAAATAAGGAACTTGATAACACAATGATCAGGTCATTAGATATGGGAGGTAATGAAATAATCAACCTAGGAAATCCAGATAAACCCAGTGATGCAGTTTCAAGACGGTTTGTGTTTAAAACAAAATCAAAGTGTAATAGAAGACTATTATCTTGAAGACACCAAAAGTAATAAATAGACACTAGAAAAAGAAGTAAAGAATACTGAAGAAGTAGAAAAAGATTTTAAAAACAATTTATTATTAACAGTTGAATTACAAGGAAAATTGAAAAAGAAATGAGAGCCATGGTTGATTCTATTAAAGAACTTGAAGAGAAATCTGATTTTACAGATATTCCGATGAAAGAAGTATTCAGAAACCAGTTTTAAAATAATATACAATCAAGTTCAGGAATTAATAAAAAGTATGATTAAACATGAAGAACTAAAAGACAAGATTATTGCAGCCGAGAAAAAGTTACAAAATATGTATCAGTTAGAAATCAGAACAGAAATAAATTAGCTAAATACTAACTTTTCAAATAAACTTGCAGAATATAAATCTGAACTTGAAAAGGCAGCTTCACAAAGAGGTGATGATCATGACACAGCAGTAGATAACCTTAAAAAAGATTTAATTCTAACTTAAATTCTAACTTAGAAAATTTGAAGAAACAACTTCGGGACTTGATTAGTATTGTCGACACATGTCACAATTTAAAGTACGCGGAATTAATTAAACTTACAGAAATATTACAAAATGATATTAACGAATTTAATGCTAAAATTGAAAAAAATAAAAATGATCTGGACTTTGTAGTTGAAAAGTCAGTTAAACAAGAAGAATCAATTACCTCTAATGCTGAAGCAATTTCCAAAAAGTAAGACGTGAAGAATTTCTTTTTGAATATTACAATAACAGACAACTACATGTAAAGAGTTATCTTGGTGGAGTAAGATATGATATTGAAGATAAACAGTTACAAAAAAAGGTATTAAGGACAGAATTGTTTTTGCATTATTTGGAATACGAGTTATTATAATAATAAGATTACAGATTATAAAAGTTTATTAAAATAGAAAAAAGATGGTGGATTTAAAATTCAACAAGATGGAGATTATATAATTGAAATAAATATTATCATTGAATACGCTGGTAAAGAAATAAATCGTTTTACTTTTAAATGGTATGGTTAATTAATTTAAGAAAAGGAATATGGCTTACAAGTTTGACAGAAATATTTTCAACTGATGTAAAATTTACTATAAAACCAGGAAGTTATGTTAGATTCTATCTAGTTAATTGATTTATTTCCATTTATATCCATTTTATATGATGGGAATATTCAATAATATCAATGAAAAAGTAAATAAAATAAAAAGACAAATAATAAGAAAACCTCCTTTGTTTTTAACACCTGCAACAGAAGATGCTGTTGGATTATTTAAATGGAATGTTGTAAATGCTAGTCCTGGTTTAGTTCAAAATGGTAATAATGTAACAATGTAACAAAATTGCACTTTGATTATTCTTATAGATGCAATTAAATTGGAATTAAAAAACAAAGAAAATAAAATTCTTTAAAGTTGCAATGCAAAAAAATAACAGAAAAAAATGAATCTATTTCTATTAATTATGCTGATCAATTTCAAACAAATTCAGTTATTTATATAGAGTGTTTAAACGTTCAGGAATATTCAATGAACAATTTATGGTTCTGTGACCGGGCTGTAAGCTAATGTATTAATACCATTATCAAGAATATATCTTTTATCGTCATAACATGATAATGATGTTTTATAAATAACATAACTGGAAGGATTGTGCTTATCAGAACGAATACATTTGTAACTTTAAAGATATTGTTAATTTGGGTTGAATTAAACAAAGTATCTTTGTAATTTTCATGAACTATTGTTTTCTTAACAACATGTTTTTTTATTTCTTTACTTGTCTTAATGTTAACTTCATTTTATAATAAATATGAATACATCTTACTTCTTAATCAAACAGATTCAACAATGGGAATTCCAGCAGCCTCATCTTTGAATTGTCCAATTACTTTTTTTATTATTATCGAAATAAAATTTTGAATCACTATCAAAATCACGATTATCAAATAAATCTTTGTCTTTATAAAATTCCTCATATGCATCTTCAGTATTAATTTCATAACATAATGAATCAGTGTCAGCGAATAAAAGCTTTGCTGAATCCTCATACTTTTCCTTAATGTAGTTATACTGAAAATCATACTTTAAATATTTTGATAAATCAAGAATGCACATTCAAACATAACAAGGTCTATTTATTTTTTATTGGTTGGATTTAACGTCGCAGCGACACATGAAAGGTCATATGGCGACTTTCCAGCTTTAATTGTGGAGGAAGACCCCAGGTGCCCATCCGTGCATTATTTCATCACGAGCGGACATCTGGGTAGAACCACTGATCTTCCGTAAGCCAGCTGGATGGCTTAATGATAAACTTTCTTCTATTCTATGAATACCAAACAAATTCTTATTAAACATTGTTGAACTAACAAATGAAGGTTTTGCTATATACTTTAATAAAGGATTTTCATCATGTGTTAATTTAATATTGATTCTTTTGAGGGGCCTCCGTGGCCGAGTGGTTAAGGTCGCTGACTTCAAATCACTTGCCCCTCATCAATGTGGGTTCGAGCCTCACTCGGGGCTTTGAATTCTTCATGTGAGGAAGCCATCCAGCTGGCTTACGGAAGGTCGGTGGTTCTACCCAGGTGCCCGCTCGTGATGAAATAATGCACGGAGGGGCACCTGGAGTCTTCCTCCACCATTAAAAAGCTGGAAAGTCGCCATATGACCTATCATGTGTCGGTGCGACGTTAAATTAAAAAAAATAAAATAAATAAAATTCTTTTGCGTAAATTCTCCATCGTCTTACCGAATACAGAGTTGTTCATGAGTTTGAAAAAGTCTTTTTCAAATGAATTCTTTGCTTTAGATCTTTTTGAGTATTAAAATCAATATATCTTTTTAACCAAAGTCTTTCATCAACAGTTAATATTCTATGTATCTTTGTTACTTTTAATCCTAATTGTGAATAAAATTGAAGATTTTTAAAATGGACAACATAGTTTTGTTTTTTCATTAATGTTGGAACTAATTTGTTTACATTACTTTTTCCTATTTCAAATTATTTTTTGATATTTTTGCTATAATTTGAATGCCATTCGTCTGGTATTTTCATTTTTTTCAGGAGCTTAAGGATAATCATTGTGAAGATCATGTAATTCTTTTGGATATTCACATTAACATTCAATTATAAACTTAGTTTTACTTTTTGCAATTAATTTCTTATATTGTTTTAAAGTGACCCATTTAAAATTGACAGAGGGCAAAGGTCGGCACATGGCCCAACCGTAAAGATTATTGGCGTCGAGGTACATAATGTATTTAGTTTCTAATTCAGGATCATAATCTTTCATATATTTATTGTTTGCTTTGCTGTAACAATTAGCTATATAACTTATTCCTCCTCTCAGTCCTTTTTCCAAAAAAGAGACATATCAATATCAGTTAATGAATCCAGATTTATTCCAGTCATTTTTAACATTGCATCCCAAGCTAAACCAGGACTACTGAAGTAATGACAAGGGTCAAGTTTATAATATTCCAAACACAGTTTTCTAAAATTTTCAGAAACATCAGCTAAAGGTAATACGTCATTTTTTTAAATACAGATCATGATATTCTCCCATTGTTTTTCTTTCAAATTTATTCCAACATTTTTAGCATGCTCATATTCATTGTCAGATATATGCGTTTCGTTTAAAATTGAATAAAACTCTTCTTTAGGAGGTAATTTTGTTTCTTTGAATTTATTAAATGAATCCATGAAATTATATGGATAAATACCTTTTGTTTTTAATAATTCATTTTTTCTTTTTCATTTTTAAATTCTTCAGATGTGTACTTAAATTCTGGAATATCTTTTACCAAGTTACCTAATGGTTGAGACATAAATTGAAAACTATCTATAAAAATCAAATCAGTTACCATAAATGCCATATATCTTTCTATATTATTAGGAATAACATCTATTTTTTTTTTAATTTTCCTTTGTACTGGATTTTCATTTTCCTTGTATTATTTTCCACAAATATGACAAGAGGTTTGTTTTTTAAATAAAGCTTCATCTTTTTTAGACATTCTCAAATCTTTGTTGAAGTTTTCATTGGTTTAGTATATTTATCGTCATAACAACAAACAACTTTATAACCGTAACCACTATCTATATGTTTTTGATATGGTTCAGTAAATGAAGATTCAGGTGACGGCAAAGCAGTTGACATTTTTCTAGTTATTGATTCAAAATCTGCATAAATTACAAAAGGTACGGCTAAGCCTTTGTGATATTTTTTAAAATGTTTTTTACTTCCCTCTTTTGGCATTTTTACAGCTTGAACACCATTAATAGCTAAACAATTGGGAATATGTTCATTTAATATTCTTTCTTGAGAAAACTTTTGTAAACATGATTTGCAAAAATGTTTCTTATGCTGATCTTTGGTTTTGTTACACATTTATCTATTAAAGTCTTTTATCAAAATATAATGTGTTTTTTTGTTATTATTAATTAACAACATGTCACAGTGTTCTTCATATTGATATTTTGAAATGTACAATGGATAAACATTATTATCTTCATAACCAAATATATTAAATGAAATATCATTCTGAGTTTCTATTTTAGGTATTTGATTTAATATAACAGCAAATTTTATTCCTTTATAATTGAGTTCCTCTTTATGCTTTTATTATTTTGAAACTCTATGAGGGTTTTCTTTAACAGGAAATTTGTAAGCCAAATGATACCATCTAAAACATTCATTATCATGCTTATTCTTTATATTTATTAATCCTTTCCTTGAATTTTGTAATGGTTTTGGTAATTCTAAATAACTTGATGCTGCCAGCGGCCTATATTTTTATCTATTTATATAATGGGCATCAACTGACTCTATTCTCCAGCCACTTCCGTCTGAAATCCAATTACCAATGCTATGTATTATTTCATCAAAGGCTTGGCGTAAAAGTTATTTTATTTCGTTTGTATTAAAATTAATTAAAGCATTTGATTGAAAATAAGCTGATTTATATATTGTATCTGTTTCACTAATTTTCGTAAACGTTATTTTAAAAACAACATTTATTCTTATACCTTTTAAAGTTTTAAGTTCAGATTTAAGATTATCCAATGAGTCTGCTATAGTTAAATATAACTGACTTTTTGGATTTTGTCTATGTGTAATTTTAATTTCAAATTTCTTAATATATTGATTTAAAGACCTCTCAATTTCTCTGACAACCATCTATATATTATATTTAGAAAAAAAATCGTTAAAAAAAAAAAAAAAAAAAAAAAAAAAAAAAAAAATAAAGTTTAAGAACAGTTAAAATATCAAAATTGATACTTTTCCCATTAGTTTTCGATTTTCCACTTTTTACTCGTTTTTTCCTTCACAGCAATTTTTTATTAACCCAGAATTAATATCAAGGTCTTTAGATGCTGCGTAAGTGCTTCTATATATTTTCTTCATTAGTGTCACAATCGGTTGCAATAACTCTTTTAGGGTTGTTTTGATGATTATTTGGTCTAGGGCAGTCACATAATCTTACATTAGTTTTTTTTCCTTCTAACATTAAGCAACCGAAGTCCCATTCAAATAAATTCTTTTCTAAAAGATAATGATCTATAACATTTTGTAATTTATCAATCACATGTTTTATATTCATCGCTAACTATTTGATAAAGTTTTGATTTAATAACGTTACTTCTTTTTAGTACTTTCTATATGAATTTCTTTCTTTATTCATTTTATCTCCTAAAGTGCTAGATAATTTTGGCATAATCATTCTATCTACCTTTCTATTTACCATTTATATAAAATACTTATAGATTTTTTTTTAAAGAACGCACGTAAAAAATAAATTCAGCAATCTAAATTTAATACAACTCTTCTTCTTTTTCATTTCTGTATCCGTTAAATTTAAATTCCTTCATATATGTTTCAAGAGGCATTGAATAGTTATTTTTCTTCCTGCATTTCTAACAGTAATGTAAAAATATCTTGAATAACGTTTTTTTCTCATCTTCTTCATTAACTTTATTTGCTTTTCCGATATGTGCTTTTGTTATTAGTTGTTTCATTTTGTGGTGATGTAATTTTAAATTATTTTTCTTGTCTTCAACTTTAAGTCTATTAATAAATATAGTAATTACTGATGGAACAGCGCCAGCAACTGTTACATATATAGGAATAGCTGGAACAAGTGCTACTGCAGCCGAGCAACCAAAAATACCTGCTGTAATTTGTAATCTTGTATTTACTTTGCCACAAAACTTATAACTTTTTCTGTAAGCAGCAGCAAGTTTAGCCAAGTGAATAATTAATTGATCTATTGTTTCTATTCCATTAGAAATTAGATTTTTACTACTCATTTATATAATATATTTTTTAAATTAAAATTTCTTCTAATTCACTAAACGGAATCCAGCTATTAAATTTTTCACTATAACCTTTCTACTTTACTAAATCTTGTTTTTTCTTATAGTCTCGTCTAATAACTTTTTCTGTTCTAAAAACCTCTTGTTTAGTAGGTAAAAGTTCTTGCTCATAAAATGAACCCTGAATTATTTCATTATTCAAATCTTTTATAGTGTATGTTCTGGGATTTTTATTATTAATTCCATAAACTATAAATATTTCCTCTGTTCAGTTTGGTGTATATCCTTCTTCAATATGTCGTTTAAGTTTCCTTAAGCGAACTCGATCACCAATTTTAAACTTTGGTTTACTCTTTGGTATCTTTAAATTACCATATAAATTAAAATAAACAGTACCTTTATTTAAGTTTTAACTGGCTTCAGTCGATGTCATTTTTATACTAGAATGTTTTCTTTTGTTATATTTATCAACCATTTCCTGCAAATTATCTTAATAAGTATAATTATTATTTGCTGTAAAATATTTCCACATTATTCTTTTTAAACTTCTATTAAATCTTTCAATTACTACAGCTTTTCCTTTATTAAATGTATGATACATGTTAATCTTATTTTTATTAAAAAATGATTCAAACGTTTTGTTATAAAATTCTTTTCCTTCATCTACCCATAAATTTGTAGGTGTTCTACCTTCAGAAATTATTTTTTTCAAATGCTTCAATAACAGATTCTCCAGTTTTATTCTTTAATGGAATAACCCAAGCATATTTGCTAAACACGTCAATAACGGTTATCAAGTACTTCACACCTTTATTATATTTTGAAAAAGCTTGCATATCGACTAAATCAGCAGGCCAAGTATCATCAATATCACTAACTATCACTCTTCGTTTCATAAATTTCCGTTTAATTAGTTTATGTAGTTCTTCTTCTAATTCATCACTCCATGTTATTTCGGGGGTCTATTTGAATGATCTTTTACCTCCCAAGGACTTATGTCCGAGTAAATACTCTACCTCCCTCCTTTTCCCGTTTCTTTTTATTTTTTGTTTTTGCCCGAGTGAACTTCCAGCTCCCGAGGACCTAAGTCTTAGTCCAAGTTTATATTTCATATCAGTTGTAGGTTTTACAACTAAATGTTAAGCTATCTTTTCTCCAACAGATTTTGATTTAGTGTTCTTTAAATTAGATAACATTTTTTATCGCATTCACTTTTATTTGTACTAGTATCATAGCAAAAATCATGGGCCATGCATACTGCGTCCAGTTCATTGACAGGAGGTCAATTATCCAAAGGATTTCTTGGCCCGCAATAGCGAAATCCTGGGAGTGTTAAACCTCTCTTAGGTAGTAAAGGTAATATTGCTTTATGAATATCTAACTTACCTCCTGCTGTACTTTTAACAAACATAGATTTCTTTCTGCCACAAGAAAAACAAACTGCCTTAAGCAAAATTCTTCCGTTTTTCGTTTTAACATATTGAGAGTTCAAATTATCATTATTTTTTTTTCTTTCAAACAATATATTTCTTTTCTGTAAACTCATTTATATTATATGTATTTAAATTTAATAAAACACTTATATTAAATTTCTGCCAAATTTCTGCCACGAAGGCAGTAATATGTCAGTATCTGCCAAAATGACATAACTTGGCAAAACTTTGGCAGGTTATTTAAATCAACTGTAAAGCGTAAGGTGTAAACATATCGGATTTAAACCAAACAAAACAGGGTAGTTTAAACGGGAATGGTATTTACTTTCATTCATAAAGTTAACCGATATGTTTACTTTGTAAACATACCGTGCGTCATCAAATTGGTATTAGGTTAAAGCTATTGTAAATTGTTTTTCAGTGCGGAGTTTAAAGTTATCGTTTACGTCTTTTAAAATATTTCATAGTTAACATGATATTCAACCATGCGTATGTGTATGGCATGCTCCTACGGTTGAGTGATTCTAACAACATGAAAGTATTATTTTACAGTAAGTTGTTAAAACCTGTGGGTTTTTTGAGTTTGCCAGTATTGGTCAGTAAGGGTTAAGGGTCAAGTTGGGGTCAAACTGTTTCCGCTTCGGTAGTTTCTATTCTACTAAGGGGACTCCAGAAAAATCATGCTTGAAACTGAATACTCCCTCACTTCTTTTTATATGAATATAGCACAAAATCAAGCCCTTTGCTATACAAAATCTACACGTTTGAAATGCAGAAGTTATCCGCTTTACTGTAGGACCCTTATCCTAGTCGTAACAGATTAAGAAGACAAGACTTCTTTAAAAGAGTTTTAAATGGTATTGACTTACATGATCTTGTTTTGTAACAGCTAACATTGATTAGGTTAAAGTATGCATTGCACGGACATTACATATTTAAAGATATGTGTTCATTATTTTTCTATTTTAAGTAAGACGACATTTTCATATATGTTTTCCTAGAATAAATTTGCAAATTGTAATTAAATGTTTAGACGGTTTCAGACTATGTATGTAAAGTTCATATATCATTGAAAATAACATTTAGTACACAAAATTTGATTATTTTTTGATAATATTTTAAAAAAAGGACAGGTATCAGAAAATGATCAAACTTGTTATATGCGATAGGTTGCCGGCCAAGACTAGGCTGACCCGACCCGGGGAGCCGTGAGAATTGCTTTAATGGTGTCATTGGACTCAGTGAAGGTATTTTTTTGATAATAATTTAAAAAATAGGACCGGTATCAGAAAATATTCAACCTGTTATATGCGGTAGGGTGCTGGCCAAGACTAAGCTGACCCTACCCGGGGAGCCATGAGAATTGCTTTAATGGTGTCATTGGACTCAGTGAAGGTAGTGCTTGGGTTTTCAGGACCGTCTTGACTGCTCTGACAAGTTCATATTTTGAGAATATTACCGGAATTTGACCTATGACCTTGACCCCTAGCCGACCGGTTCTGAACCTGAAGTTGCCTCTTTTCTCTAGGTACTGTCTTGTCTTTTGTAACAAAGTATCATTTATTAAAATCTGACATCAGGTTATGAAAGTATGGCTTCTCAGACAAGGACCACCCGTCTATTTAATATATGGACAAGTATGCGTATTTTCACGAAAAACTATACATTTTGAGACGGTCCTCCGACGAAACCGTCGGCGGTAAAATTATACCAGTTACATATCCGTTTAGACAATGTTTGAATTAAATATATAAAAGTTATTACATTAAAATATCTTGTGTTTGGAACATTCTACAATTATTTGAAATTAATAAAAAACACGGACATTTTCCGTACGGAAAAGTACGGAAATATTTTACCTTTTCACCGGTAGACGGGCAACATGCGATACGACATTATGAGAAAGTCGCTTCGTATTTTCGAGTGTCACTTCGCGTGTCGTGTATCGTTTGAAATTGTCGCGCGTCGACCCTCACCCAAACCCGCGACACGCGACATACGAAACGACATTAGGAAAATGCCGCTTCGTGTTGTCGAGCGTCATTTGAGATTATCGCATGTCGTTTGATAATGTCGCCGTTGCGTTTGCAGGGGTGACATACGACAACGCGAAGTGACATCGCGACATTACGAAGTGACATAGCGACAATGCGATATGACGCTCGACAACGCGAAGTGACAGCGCGATATATCGTGCTTTTGAAAAGCGACATTTCAAAAGGATATCGCGACATTGTTGTTTGGGATTGTCGCCGTCGTTTGCGATTGTCGGGTGTCACTTCGTAATGTCGCTATGTCACTTCGCGTTGTCGTGTGTCGACCCCACAAACGCGACGGCGACATTATAAATGGCCCCAACAGGATTCCGTAGAAATGTGATACCAATACGTGTTTATTCATTCAATTTATAATAAATTTCAATTAAAGCCGAATGGCAGAAGTAAATATACTTGCACGTAGTGATGGGCCGACAATCGGCGACAATCGAATAATCGTCGGCGTTGCATTCATGAGCGCGATTGCCGACTTCAGTTTTCCCTGACCGATTAATTACTTGGCACCCTAAACGGATAATTTAGTTGTTTCTGACCTTTTTCTTTCTGGTATTTACGATTCTTTAGGGGAAATACGCCAAGGGAAACTACTCAACGTAAAAATGGCTTCCTCCAAAGTCTCCACAGAAATTGAGATCATCTGTGATCGCCCAGATTTTGGAAAATCTATGGCTTTTACAAAATTAAGCCGGGAAAACCATCAACCTAAACTCTTGACATTAGTATGGCAGAATGCATAGCATGCCGTAAGACTTAGGCAAGCATATTAGCAAGGGTATTTTAATTTTTTATTATGTGGGATTGAAATCATTCCAGTTGTAATCTAAGAATTAATAAATCGTTAATATTTTTTGGCTTCAAATAATTTTAATTTAATAACACAATATCACTGGATAAGTCCCTGGTGAAATTAAGACGAGTACCTGATTTGAAGTTTACTATCTTCACAATTGTCAAATATTTTACTTTAAAAATGTATGCTGTTATTTGATGTCTTTGTGGTTCATTTCTTAAGTAATGACATAAAACATACACTATGAGGTGAACTTATAGATATGCAACTAGTGTAACCGATTATCCGATTATATCCGATTAATAGAATCGGTTGGCTTGTCCGATCATGCCGATTAATCGGTTGGCAAATTTAACCGATTTGCCCATCACTACTTGCACGGCATGTAATCAAGTATTGTGCATGCGCAATTATTGCTCGAGAGTAGACTGCTACATTGTCTTTAAGGCCAAACAATTTTCTGTTTCCCCGACCGGTGTAACGTTGTAAACTGACCCCCATAGAATAATGACCCCCAGGTCATTATTTTATATAGAATAATGACCCCCAGTCATCATTTTATATATAATAGTGACTCCCAGGTCATAATATTATGACTCCCCCACACGTAGAAAAATGACTCTCACATAGAATTGTGAACCCCTATAGAATAACTTACCTCTAACACAAACCCTAACTCTAACCCATCTAAGGTACACTTACAACATAATTGTCCGCCGGCGATAGACATCAGAGGATAATATGGTAAGGGCATCCGTCCGTGCGTGCGTCTGTGCAACATTTTTGTGACCGCAACTCCTCATTCATGATTTGACGGAGTTGATTCAAACTTTCAGGGATTACTACTACTACCGATGCCTAGTTGTGAAGGATTTGCTCCACCTCTTCGGGAGTTGTGGTCCTTTGTTACTTTTTTCTTATATATAATATCTTGCTTATAATGCGATGTTACAAAGTTACGAGGCTGTTAAAAGAACTATCTCACCGAATCTTGGAAAATTCTTGGAAAAATAAAACTTAAGCCTTTTGAAATATTTGAATCATGAAACTTTTATTGGTAACATTTAGATATAAAACATGTTTTAAACAAAATGGTCATGCACATTTAAAGCAGAGTTTCTTGATCTATGTTATAAGTATGTTCTACCTCGTACCTTGAAAGTTGCAGGGGTTGGGGTTCCAAGTTGCAAAAGGAATCCTTTATGTATCCCCCTTCCATTAGGTCATCTGTTTCTATTGGCAAAGGTTTAATACGGCGAAACAATATCCCTTTGGTGAGAACTATCCGCTTTAATAAGCAAGTGCACTACCATTGCGCCACCGAGGCTCACAAAAGTGGTAAGTATTTAAAGAGGATGCATAGTTCGGCATCAACCGGGAAAGCTGGTTTTTAAGATGCGTTGTTATGCCACCGCAATTCGAAGAATAGAGTGAATTTAGGTGGCTTGCCAGTCTTCTTTGACGTCCGTCGACGTAATAATGGTCGAAAAGTAAAGATATCGTATTGCCTTGATATTTAGTAATCATATACAAGGACACCTCTCCTTCATTTTGTACGATTCAGATCTTTTATATTCCTTTTTTGTTTAGCAAAGGGCTGTTTCGTAAAATTGATGGAAGTTGAAGTATCTGGAGTAAAAAATGGCTTATTTATTTCGCTGGATTAATTTCAAAAACAAAATGCGGATGCTCTTGATAAGGAAAACAGAATGATACAAGTCAGTGTTGTCAATTGGAAATTTCATAAAATGTCACTATGATGGGCGTTAAATGTTGTTTCTTTAAACGCGCGATCCTTTTGATTTTTGAGTAGCACCATAAGAGCTTCAGTGAACGATTTTTTCGATGGAAAACGGTTCAATTTACTAACGACTTACGCAGTCTTTTTGCAAGGAAAATTCTGAACAAGTTTATGAAATAAAAAAGGGTTTTTCCATGAAATATTTCACAAAATGCGGTAGAAGCAAATACTTGCATCGCGTGCATCATTGAAGTAGCCTAAACGTCATTCGACGTAACATAAGTTTCAACGTTTCAAAATCTTAATGTAATTGCTGCTTGTGAAAAATTTCACGGTAAGACCCCTATTTTCTATTTCATAGATTTTTTTATATTCGTGTTATTACTATTCAGTTTAACGCCTTCTTTTAGATAGCCAGAATTGGCTTGATTTCAGGCGGCGAGGATATCTGGGTTTCAATCCAGTACTTAACGCTGGGTTGCTTACCAGTACTCCTCTAGTTGAATGGGAAACATGGGTTTCACAATTTCCCGCTTCCCCGCCCGAGAATCAAACCCAGGCCTCTGAATTAAGAGTCAACGAACTTAACCACTCAGCAACACCAACCAAAGATTAATGTAAGTGACAAGTGGTTTGAATCATTTTCCGTAGACCAAACCTCTCACACAAGTTTGTATAGTGACGCTTTTGCATTCCAAGAATTGCACGTTTTGTTACGTTTAAACGCCCCACACAGTGAAAATAATGGAACAATCAATAACAAACTTCTAATTATCATTATGTTTCCCTTTTCACGAGCATTCGAAAAGTGGTTTAAGAAATCATTTAACACAGAAAGGACAAGCAATTCATGGAATACGAAACATCTAAAACATAAAAAATTAACAGAAGGTCTCATTGTTTATGGATAGCGAGTATCATGGCAATACTAGTATCTTTACTTTTCGGCCATTATGGCTTCCCCGACGTCAGAGAAGACTGGCAAGCCAATTTAACCCCTGGTCATAATATGATGACTGGGGTGGGGGGGGGGGGGGATGGGGTCATAATACATGTACTATAACCTGGAGTCATAATATTATGAACCCCAGCCTGTAATCATATTATGACACCCGGTCCTTATAATATCATGACTCCAAAGGGAAAATGAAGAATTGCTATCCTATAGAACAACAAAATACTATCTGTTTTCTTTAAATACTGACCCCTGTTATAATCTTGTACTTTCTTGATCTTTCATACACACCAAATATTTATACCCCACCCCCCCACCCCCCCCCGCCCCCCAAAAAAATACATTGAGTTTGTGGACCGTCAATATTTATCAAATGTTCGTATAATGTTGTAAAGTTTGTAGCGGTTCATCATTGTCCGAGTAAAAGCGTTCAGATTAACCAGGAACTTGATCTTATGATACAGAATAAGGTCTAAAATGACCATCCGGTACAGCTTCATGGTCGAGTCTGAGAGGACGGGAGGCGGACTTCGGATCGTAGGTCGTAGTTTCAAAACCCACCGATAACAATTTTTTTTTTCATCAAAGCCTCTTCAAACCAAAACTACGTGCTTGTCGAGCGACCGTGTCAACACTCATTCCTAACTTAAATTAAATTATGGTATGAGCAAAGATTCAACCAAACATTTCTATGTTTTCAATAACTCAATTTTAGACTATATTATATTTTAAGTGAATAGATGAGAAAAAAATAAGTTAGAAATAGGAAAATGCTAGTAATAAGATTATTTGTAAATAAAGCCTTACGTAGGAATGATTATGGATACGGGTCCTGGTCGGAAGCCATTGAAGCAGTGGCCTTGTGGGATTCATAAATGTTATAATTTTAATAGCAATCTTTACAAGATATTGTGAACCATTGGGTAACGTCGCTTGCAGGGTCACGTCAGGGACTTTGTAGATGTCTATTAATGACACTGTATTCTGTAAGACACAATTATTAGGTAAGCTTAAAGCTGATGAACTTGCGATTTTTCCCGAATTTTGATATTTTTAGCAATAAAATGTGTTTTCTTAGAATAATTGATACAGCAAACAAGAGGGTCATGGGTCATGAAGGTCTTATATCGCTCACCTGAGTACCATTGCTCTTAATGATAAGATCATGTTTTGACATAGACCACATGGGCATACACTTTATATATCATCAGGATAAAAAAAATAACTGTCCCTTTTGATCTATGGGTCACATACTAGTCAGGGCCAATCTCCATATCAAGTTTGAGGGTCCTAGACTCAAATGCTGCATTTTTGTACTCGCATGACTATTTCTTACCCTGGAAGACTTAAATTTATAGCATTTTAAACCAATCTCATTAGATGCTGCTGAGGTATATTCACTTACATAAAATAAAGGGAGGTAATTTGTCATAAATTCAGTCAAAAGTTATCTATCCTGATTGTCCAAGTCCATCTGATGGCATTAATGACATTTCAATTCAGTATCTTCATTGGTTACTGAGATGCACCCATTTCAATTTGAAACAAAGGGAGGTAATTTGACATAAAATCAGTCGATATTATCTACACCAGTAGTCTCAGTCCAACTAATGACAATAATGAAATTTCAAATGAGTACTATAAATACTTACTGAGATTAATCCCAAAAAATAAGGGGAGGTAATCATGCATTGGTGTAAGCATGTAGAAAATACATAGTACAATCTTTAACAACAATATATAAGAAAAATATTCATTTCGATAAACATTCAGTCAAGAGTTATCGAACATGACTATTTCTTACCATGGAAGACATAAACAACTTTTCAAACCAATCTCAATAGAAGCTGCTAGGTATATTCATTTACATAAAATTCTCTTTAAGTACGTTATTGATAATTAAATTAATGACTCTTTTAAATTTCATTTTTCAATAGGTGTACGTTTATTTCTTTGCGGTGCCTCTAAGTTATACTGCTGTTATGTCAGCTGTAGACGCAGTAACAGCAGCAGCAGAAACAACAACAACCACATCAACAAATATAAACAATAGAACCACGACGGAGACTTGAATTGATATCGAGTATGTTAGTAATAGGTTAGGTGGGGGTCAATATTTTATATATAAAATCGGGGGGTGGGGTGGTGGGGGGGGGGGGGGGGGTAAGGGGTCATTACTTTATAAGGGGTGTCAGTAGTTTATAGAAAAGGGGTCAATACTCTATATAAAATAATAACCGGGGGTCATTATTCTATGGGGTTTTACAGGTGTAATGAAGTATTTCGACCCCCGGTCATTATTCTATAGAAAATGTGATTCCTTTCCTGTAAAATATTGACTCCCCTTATAAAAAACTGACTCCCTTTGAAAACTCTATATAATAACGACCCCCCGGTCATTATTCTATAGAAAAAACTGACCCCTCCAAGTAAAATACTGACTCCCTAAAGATGACTCCCTTCGAACCTCATAGAATAACGACCCCGGTTATTATTCTATAGAAAAAGTGACTCCTTCCATGTAAAATACTCACTGCCGAAATTACTACATTCGAACTCTCATACAATATCGATTCCCGGACATTATTCTAATTAAAAAAGTTACTCTTTCCGTGTAAAACACCGGCTCCTAAAAAGACTTTCGACGATAATATCTATTAAAAAGTGATCCCCACCAAACCTAACGGACAATTTTACTAGATCTACAACTCTAATACCCTCCATTGCCAATAGTTAACATTTTGATTGTACTACTACTACTGGTGCCGCTACTTCTACTGCTATTACTACATGTACTTCTTCTTCTTCTACTACTACTTCTACTACTACTACTACAACTGCTACTACTGATACTACTATACCTGCTTCCACTAATACGTCTTGTACATCTACCTCTTCTTCTCCTGCTGCTGTTGTTGCTGTCACTTATTCCTCTGCTGCAGCTGCTGCTGCTGCTGCTACTGCAACTGCCACTACCACTGCCACTACTACTACTACTACTACTACTTTCTATTGTTGCCGCTACCGTAATTTACTGCCACTGCTAAGTATTGCAACTTCTATTAATACTAAGTTCTATGCTAGCAGTTTCTTGTGTAGTTTTCTTCTGAAGAATTACTTCATACCGAAGTTTGCAGGCATTATTGACACTGGTGTGTTTTGTGAACGTATTGTGAATTGTTATTTTCCTGAAAAAAAATGTATACACCAAGATACAGCGTCTAGAAATAGAATCCCTTTTCCCGTTGCGGAATGCTCTGATTTCTGTGTCAAGTGATGGTATCTGGGGCTAATGGTCAAACGGAAGGACGGACGGACGGACGGACAGTCCCCCTCCCCCGAGTGGGGGCATAAAATGCAGCAATTAGGCCTTAGATACATGAGTTATCACTAAATTTGACCAAATGACCGGGGGTCGTTTTTTTATGGGAGTCAATATTCTTCGTGAGGTTCAGCTTACTTCACGTGGCGTGGGGGGGGGGGGAAGTCATAGTACTATGATCTGGAGGTCATAATACTATGACCGTGGGGTCACTTTTTCTATAGAATAATGACCGGGGGGTCATTATTCTATGGGGTCGAAATACTTCATTACACCGGCCCTATGTTGAGCATAGAAATTTTGTTTTTATGAAAACTCTAAAAAAAAATTTGTTTCTCTGTAAATTATACCAAAATCGGTTCAGACAATACATTTTAGTCTCACCTTTCTCTTTAATCTTCACCCTGCTAAATTTCTAAAATGGACCGGCCCATCATTCAATTTTGGCAATACCATTTATTATTTAAAGTGGTGTTCAATTGAAATTTACTAACTGAATAGGGAACAGTGCAGACCATGATCAGCTTGCACGGATGTGCAGATTAATCTTGGTCTGCACTGGTAGCAAAGGCAAGATCAGTTGCCATCAGCAGGCTAAAGGTTAATTGCTTAGAAATGTAACATTATTTGTAACAAGAGTGTCAGAATGTATACGCACGTCACAGCAAGTTAGCAAATAGCATTTCAATTTGCAAATGAAATTTTCTGGTTGTTTAGTAATTATTGAAATTCTTTTATTTTTCAATTTCGGCAATACCATTTATTATTCAAAGTGGTGTTCAATTGAAATTTACTAACTGAATAGGGAACAGTGCAGACCATGATCAGCTTGCATGGATGTGCAGACTGATCTTGGTCTGCACTGGTCGCAAAGGCAAGATCAGATGCCATCAGCAGATTAAAGGTTAATTGCTTAGAAATGTAACATTATTTGTAACAAGAGTGCCATGATGTTACAATATACGCACGTCATAGCAAGTTAGCAAATAGCATTTGAATTTGCAAATGAAATTTTCTGGTTATTTAGTAAATATTGTAATTCTTTTGTTTTTCAATTTCGGCAATACCATTTATTATTCAAAGTGGTGTTCAATTAAAATTTACTGACTGAATAGGGAACAGTGCAGACCACGATCAGCTTGCACGGATGTGTAGACTGATCTTGGTCTGCACTGGTAGCAAAGGCAAGATCAGTTGCCATCAGCAGACTAAAGGTTAATTGCTTAGAAATGTAACGTTATTTGTAACAAGAGTGTTATGATGTTACAATATACGCACGTCACAGCAAGTTAGCAAATAGCATTTGAATTTGCAAATGAAATTTTCTGGTTGTTTAGTAAATATTGTAATTCTTTTGTTTTTCAATTTCGGCAATACCATTTATTATTCAAAGTGGTGTTCAATTAAAATTTACTGACTGAATAGGGAACAGTGCAGACCACGATCAGCTTGCACGGATGTGTAGACTGATCTTGGTCTGCACTGGTAGCAAAGGCAAGATCAGTTGCCATCAGCAGGCTAAAGGTTAATTGCTTAGAAATGTAACATTATTTGTAACAAGAGTGCTATAAGGTTACAATAAACGCACGTCACAGCAAATTAGAAAATAGCATTTGAATTTGCAAATGAAATTTTCTGGTTGTTTAGTAATTATTATAATTCTTTGGTTTTCTAAGTCCACAAAAATACCTTAAATTCACCTAAAATTTGAAAGTCTAACATCTATGTTGTGGCATAGAAAAGTGGTATTGGATTTTCCGTACGGTGAATTATAAAAAATTACAATATAAGTGATTTATAGTAACAACTAAGGGATTTTAATCATTTTTTTTCTTTAACCCCCCCCCCCCCCCCCCCCCCCCGATAAAAGTAAGTCCATACAAAAATCCTTACAAAGTAGAGATAGGTAAAAACACACATCAAATTTGGATGTAACATGGAAGTGGTCCCAAATTTTCCGTATAACTATTAATGAAAAAGTTACATTGTAAGCTATATATGGTAACAACAAAGGGAAGTAATTCTAAAGAAAGGACCTGTGCATGACACTAAAATTGTGCCTAGTTTCATCAAAATTCCTCAATGCATGAAGAAGAAATGCTCCGGACAAAGTCATTCTTGTATTATCTGACCTTTTGCCTCTAAGTGTGACCTTGACCTTAGACCTAGGGACCTGATTCTTGCACATGATACTCCGTCTCGTAGTGGTGAACATTTGTAACAAGTTATATCAAAACCCCTCCATGCATGAAAAGAAAATGCTCCGTACAAAGTTTTCATTCTTGTATCATTTAACCTCTAAGTATGACATTGACCTTAGACCTATGGACTCGGTTCTAGCACACGACACTACGTCTCGTAAAGGTGAAAAATTGTGCAAAATTACATCACAATCCCTGCATGCATGAAAAAGATATGCTCCGGACAAAGTCATTCTTGAATCTGACCTCTAAATTGGACCTTACCCTTAGACCTAGGGACCTAGTTCTTGCGCACTCCGTCTTTCAGTGTTTAACATTTGTGCCAAGGTATATCAAAATCCCTCCATGCATGAAAAAGAAATGCTCCGGACAAAGTTTTCATTCTTGCATCCTTTAACCTCTAAGTGTTACCTTGACCATAGACCTAGGGACCTGATTCTAGCGCACGACACTACGTCAAATAATGATGAACAATTGGGAAAAGTTACATCAAAATCCCTCTATGCATAAAGAAGATATGCTCCGGACAAAGTCACTCTTGAATTTGACATTTGACCTCTAAGTGTGACCTTGACGTTAGACCTAGGTACCTGGTTCGAACGCATGACACTCCGTCTTATGATGGTGAACAATTATGCCAAGTTTCATCAAAATCCCTCCATGCATGAAAAAGATATGCTATGGACATAGTCTGTTGACGCCGCCAGCCGAAACGTCCGCCATGGGCGTTTCCATAATACGTCCCGTTTTTCAAACGGGCGTATAATTATACTCAATGCCCTTAAAACCGCAAGGTTTTGGTTGTCAGATTTTTTTTAACTCAGAAATCTTTCAATATTATTTTATGTCGACCACATCAAGGTCAACCACGCGTGACGACACAGCGGCAAACCAGGCACATCCGGCTTACACACTTGGGGCAGCGTTTCGCACTGTCACAGAAACTGCACGTGAAACACAAGGCCGCACTCGTCCGACAAGCGGTGCTAAAACAGTTCGCCGACGTCTGTGGGACGCAGGGATAAGGTGCCGGCGTCCATATCATGGAGCTCGCCTCACTGGCAATCACCGCCGTTTGCGTAGAAACTGGGTCACTTTGCACTTTTGGTAGAGAAATAGGGACTGGCAGAATGTGTTATTCACGGGTGAGTGCAAGATCATAGTAGACTCGAGCGATAAACCTCAACACGTTGTAGTGGCTGCCGTTCACTGACCCGTGACTGATGTTCAGTAACCTACGAATCCCGCCAAAACTAGCCGATATACGTTGAGATAGCTGGGAAAAGGGCATTCTGGTATACTGCACTCTGCAGTGAGGACGCCATACACAAAGAATTAGAATACTATCCAGTATTTAAACTACAGCTAACTACGTAGTTCAGCTCGAAGGAGAGCACTTCCAATAAGTACGTAAACCATTACTTATTAATATGTATTAGTGGAAAAACACTATAATGGTGGCAGTGGTTTAAAAATTGTCGCTGCAAACGCTACCAAATAACGACAAGAGTGGGAGGTGTAACGATTGAAACTAATCGTTATCGACCAGACACAGAATAAGACCGTAATCAAGGCCTAAAATATCAACGTACAGCCTTATTTGGTATCTACCTACAGTCTTCGTTAGAACAGCAGAGAGCATACGGCTAATCCGAGATAATAAAAATTTCTACTGAATCTAGTGGAAATATTTGATCGATTCATTTTCTTAATTAATTCTTGTATGTTGCAGATAAACACTCTTTTACATCGACAGTTGTCATTTGTCAGAGCTCCTGTCTTTTGTTTGGTGTGGAAGGAGTGTAGTGGGTGTGGTCTGTCTATTAAAATAAGCAAACAGTTTACAGTTTTTGGTAAGTAGCTACATATTCTTCAAAATAATGGCGGAATCTCAGTCAAACACATCAACAACACTGTTGCCATAAATTTTGCACCTGTGGATGTACTTGTCACTATTCCAGGCATTCAGCTGAAACTAGCTAATGCTATAGCGGCAGTTAGGGAAAGTAGTGGAAATATTACACCGGTGATTTTATCAACTATTGCCCGTAGAACCTTTCCAGAGGAAGTCTTGAACAATATTGACTTCACTCTTAATCGAACCTTGCATGAACCTGAAAGTGATGATTCACAGGAATCATCAGGTGAACAGCCAGAATCTTCTGGGGAGCATGCTGAAGCATCCAAAAATCAAGATGGTCTCCAGAATGCTATAAAAGCAGAAAAGAAAAGAGGTACATGGGGGTCTGATTTTATGCATTTACTCTCATCTGCAAGGAGGATGATAACACGTCAGAATGATGCGGTAAGAGATGACATGGTAAGTAAATTACCTAGTGTCCCGAAAACTTCGACACCTACATCTAGAAATGTCCAGAATACATCTCAAAGGCAGTCAAGTTCTACCAATAATCGTTAAATCATTAAAATTGTTAAGAGAATGAGGCGAACAAGATCACGACTTGTATCTAAGTCTCATGCTTGTTATACATATGAAGAAAGTCATTTTCAAAGGATTACTATCCTAAAAATCGTAAGGGTAGAAAGAGTAATAGCTTATAGTTGTTCATTAACTGTAAGACAGAGTAGGTATTGTACTACTAGAAAAGCAGTATGAGCTGTCGTTCGGTTCACGAGGCAGTATAGACATTACCTGTTGAGGAAACACTTTCAGGTAAGAACATTTCAAGCATATTAACGCTGATATACTAGATTCAGAGAGCCACAAGGTCAGTTGGCGAGGAACTATCACAGTAAAATATGGCGTTGCAACACAGGCCTGGTCGTAAGCATGGAAACGCTGATGTACTGTTGAGAATGCCGGCAGATGGATGGTACGGATCATTTAATGCTGGGGTACGACTAAAACACTTGCCTTGTGGTGGGTGTAAGTTTTGTACGCGAACTCATGAAAATTGGACTTCCTTCACAGAAGAAGTAGACGACACAGTATCAGTGGTAAATGGATCACTCCCGGATGATATTGCAAGGGCTAGGCACTCTTGTAATCAGGTAGGTGTATCGGATTACCTGGAGGGCATGGGTACGACTGTCTACGTGCAGAAGAATGAATCTACGGACTACTTGCGGAATAGCGATATGGTTGAACCATGCTGGGACCATTATTATCTCGCAATGAAGGCTTGCCATTAAAACAAAGGAAAAGTCTTATAGATGTTAGTCAACTAATAGTTAATATTTAATGAGCTCATGAGTCTGAAAACCACAGACAAATGAAATGAGACTATGATCTCCGGCAGAGAAATTACAAGGTGGGTAACATAGTCTAATTATTAGATTCTGCAGTGCTAAAAGGAAATGCAGAAAACTCCTCCGTGGAAAAGAACGGGGTAATATCTTAGAAATTATCTTCTTACCTTTTCCGGGTAAATTTGAGAAATAATGTATTCGTGGCAAAGCACGACTGTCTTGAACCATGTCGGGAAAGAGATTCCTCAGTGGATAACAACACTGGCTAGAGAATCCAGGACAGGCGAAAACAACCGCTATAAATCTAGATAAGTACAAGTGCAAAGAATGTAAACACCATAATATAATGTTGGTAAATTTGTCCTTATCATTTCAGAACTTCCAACAGAATCATTTGGACAGCAAGAACTAAATTGAGTCAGCAAGGGAATTACAAACTCCTTACATCGTCTGCCAGCTTGGAAGGTGCAACTCAGTCTTGACATTAGGTGTAGGGTGCCAACGTGTATCCCTATTTCCGTGTACCAAAACTGGTTGGTAATCCAGGTAGCTGTACTTCGAAACCCAGAAATTAGCGATAAAACTGTACTGGTCAGAAACCCAGTAATAACACTTTGAATCAAAAGTGAGTAAATTTAATCTACTGGTTAGAAAACCAGTACTATATAACTATACTGGTTAGAAAGCAAGTAATAGTACTTCGATATCTAGGAGTACAATGTCTGAAGACTCGGTGTGTGTGTGTATAGGACCAGTAAACACCATCCCAAGATCCACGTCAGAGGGCAATCCTTCATAGGAGGGGGAGGAGTGTAGTTGCTGCGGTTCACTGACCCGTGACTGATGTTCAGTAGCCTACGGCTCCCGCCAAATCTAGCCGATGTACGTTGGGATAGCTGGGAAAAGGGCATTCTGGTATACCGCACTCTGCAGTGAGGACGCCATACACAAAGAATTAGAATACTATCCAGTATTTTAAATACAGCTAACTACGTAGTTCAGCTAGTAGGAAAGCACTTCCAATAAGTAAGTAAACCATTACTTATTGATATTTATTAGTGGGAAAACACTATAACGTCTACAGACGTCGCGGTGAACGCTTCCAAGAGCCTTGAATACGTGAGGTGGATAGATGGGACAGGGCGTCAACAATAGTCTGGAAGAGGTAGACGGCGGGCTGCTGGGCGTGATGCGCTTACGGCCCAACGCTATATCAACGAGGTACTTAGGCCTGTAGCTGTACTGTGTACTTAGCAGCATCAAAGAATGCTTTTACAACATGACAATGCTAGACCACACGTTGCCCGTCTTACTTGTCAGTTCTTACGTGGCAACAACGTCGACGTCATTGATCAGTGGCCATCTTTATCGCCTGATCTCAATCCAGTTGAACACTGTTGGGAATACTTGTAGGAAATTTCCGGAATTTGCATCTCGATAATGCCGCCGACCTCAGGGCGGCGATTCGTCGGGAGTGGCGTCAAATTCCGATCCAATTCATCCAACGTCCCACACGGTCAATGAGGAGGCGTTGCCATGCAGGGATCACAGCCAATGGTGGACACACTTAGTATTGACTGCGTTGGCAGTGCAAAACAAATTTGGTCACAATTGATTTGTACAATGTGTTTGCAGAAAATGTTCTGACGTGTCAACGGTTGTTAATTTTTTTTCATGGATGAAATTGTTCATAAATGATTGGAATAGCAGCTTTGTTTATGTTTGTTCTATTAAATCTCTTAACATTGGCTAGAAATCATGCCAAACCCAAACTTGCGTTTTTAATGGCCTTAAGTATATTACAGGAGTTCTTATATACAAGAGGGTCATGGTGACCCTGGATCGCTCACCCGAGTAATACGAGCTACATGTTTCAAATGTCAAACTGATGATTTTTAGACATTTTTTGGAAGATTTTCCAATGTACAGTCAAGTAACCCCTGGGGCGGAGCCAATTTTACCCCGGAGTCATGATTTGAACAAAGTTTGTAAGTCTACTAGGCAATGCTACATATCAAATATCTAAGATCTAGGCCTTCTGGTTTATTTTAAGAAAATTTTTGAAGAGTTTTCCTAAGTATACAAAATCAAGTGACCCCTGGGGCGGGGGTAATGATTTGAAATTTTTTTGTAGAGGTCCACTAGGCAATGCTACATGTCAAATATCTAAGCTCTAGGCCTTCTGGAATATTTTTAGAAAATTTTGAAGATTTTTGTTTGTACAAACAAGTAACCCCATGGGATAGGGTCAGTTTGACCCCGGGATCATGATTTGCACAAATTTTGTAGAAGTCTATTAGGCAATGCTACATGTCAAATATCTAAGATCTAGGCCATCTGGTTTATTTTTAGAAGATTTTCCTATATAAAATCAAGTGACCCCTGGGGCGGGGTCAATTTTGACCCCGGGGGTTATAATTTGAACACATTTGTAGAGGTCCACTATGGCAATGCTACATGTCAAATATCTAAGCTCTAGGCCTTCTGGGGTTTTTTTTGTTGTTGTTTTTTTTGAAGATTTTCCTATAGAAATCTATGTAAAATCAACTCCTGTGGCGGAATCAATTTTGATTCCGGGGTCATGATTTGAACAACTTTAGTAGAGGTCCACTAGGCAATGCTACATGTCAAATAACTAAGCTCTTGCGCTTCTGGTTTCTGAGAAGAAGATTTTTTCAGATTTTCCTATGTGAAATCAAGTGACCCCTGGGGCGGAGTCAAATTTGACCCCGGGGTCATGATTTGAACAAATTTGGTAAAAGTTTCTCATAAAGTGCGCACATTTGCATGTGAAAAGGGTTATTATAAGTTATTACAATACCGCTGCTGATTACCTTCTTTCTGTCTAAGATACACATCTTCCGCTGCTGATAGATGTGGAGTTAATCCAGCACTTGCAGTTTTGTCGTCAATTTTGTGCAGTCCATCTGCAGTCCTTTCCTCTATTTCAGATAAAGAAGCTTTCGTTTGATCCCTAATCTTCTGTTCTTCTACACGCCTTGTCTCTTCTAAATCAGACTTTGCCGTTGCAGTTTTTTCGTCAATTTTGTGCAGTCCCTCTGCTGTCTTCTCCTCTAGTTCAGACAATGCCTCTATCCGATTTTGTTCTAGTCTTGTTTCCTCCTTTTGGCTAATATTGATCTGATGATTTTTCAACTGTAATAATTGAATGACAATTTTTCTTTACCTGAATTCAGATTTTACTAATCGACAAAGTGCTGGAAGATGTCCTACAAATGTTCATATCAGACAATGGTCTAAATAAACCTTCACCGAATTGTCGTTTTATGTCTATGTTCATATGATAAATATAGTGTGTAAAATTGAAAATTATAACATCAGCGCCGGTATAAATTACAAACTCGGGTGTATGCCGGATTAAAGCATTTTGAACTAAAAATCCTTTAAATGTACAGTCAAACTCGCTTTATACGAACTCATCCGGACCTAAGAAATATGTTCGTATCAAACGAAATTCGTATTAATGAATGTATGACCAGATAATTTGTCCGAGCAAGTTGGGCAGTATCCGGTGAATTGATTCCGATATATGAATGTAGTTAATAGTTTTAAACTGATTAAGTTAATTTTCTCAGATAACATTGAAATTACTCAACAAACGTCATATTTAAACACGTAAATTTTATTAATTTAAATTTTAATGTGCGGTCGAGGTCCAGAGCGCCAAATTATATCCACCGCCAACATTGAAGCTTGTACTATATAACAATCATTCTAAGAGGGATAAACGTTTGTATATTTTGTAAGAAACAGCCTACCTGTATCGACACTAGAACGTCAATAATGTGTTTGGAATTATTTACACCTCTTTAAATCTTGACCTGTCAATTGATTAAATTGTTTTATATTGAAATGCTACACAAAAGACCGAGTGTTTGTTTGTGAATAAGTGTGAACTACTCCTTTGTTCAATTACCGTTGACCATATTATTATTTTCAACACATTTTATAACGGCCCCGACTTCTAAAATTAATTCGTATCAAAAGATGGAAAAGTATAATATTTAAGCTTATTGGGACTTCCAAAATGTGTTCGTATCTACCGATTATTCGTATGAAGCGAGTTCGCTATTGCCGAAATAATTTTACAAAGAAAATAGAAGGACTCGACCGGGGAATTCGAACTTTGTTCGTTTAATCCGAAAATTCGTATCAAGCGAGTTCGTATTAAGTGGACTCGACTGTATATATTTTGTAACAATGGCGATACTAACCCTAACCTCTAGTCAGTATATCATACATACTATACACTAAATGCGTGCAAACATGCAATAATTTGCGCATTTTTGCCGTACGCGACATAAGATAATCACTTCCAGGCATGCGCAGAAGACCGCTCCAACTCTGCAATGAGCTACATTGATTAGAAACAACCAAATTGGCACGGTGTTCAGGTAAATATCGACCCGTCCGGAAAAACTATCGCGAGCACCTTTAAGAACATTTTTATGTTGCAACGCCCCTTCCTTCTAGTATATTGATTGTTTGAAAGAGGAAACGATCCGCGTTGTCCCATATGTACCTTATTAATCAGACCTAGCGATATGCGACTATATTCAATGGAAAATTTCAAAGATATCGAATGAAAACACTGATAATTTTATCAACATTACGTATTTGTGGGATCAGATACCATTAGATATGAAACATTCCTCTAGTATCTCTCAAACTGGTAATAAAACATTCAGATTAATACCTGTAATAGTTTATTAACAGCTTGTTTCGATCCATCGCAGTTGCGTAGACATTTTGCATCTTGAAGGACTGTTATGAATGTATCTAAATAATAGCCTAACGTCGGGTCATCAAGTTCGAGTTTTGAACTATGCAGAATTTCATTACGAATGTCTCTCGCCTGAAAATGTATAAACATAAAATTGATACGTTTAGAAAAAAAGTGCAAACAGGAACACGATATGTTTATTAAACAATAAACAAAGCAATGGCATAAATTTTGTCTCTTTAAAATGTGTAGATAATCTCTATATGCATATCTATATGCAATAACAAGAGCTCCGTCAAGCGGTACAACATACTCCTAAAGGACTATATCTGAGGAGGATGGAAGTAAAAATCAAGGAAAAAGCAAAATGTAAAAAAAAAATGGGAGAGGGTTTTGGGTAAGGGGATCTTGTTGGAAATATGAATGGGGAAGGATGTAATGTAGACTATTGCAGTCTGCATATCGTCTCATCACTACCTGACTATATTCCAGGTTTCAAGTCAACACCTTTAATATTTTTATGTATGTTATGTCCTAGACAGGAAATATGATTGGCAGATTTGGCCTTTCTGTGACTTTGGCCCTTCACCTACCTGACCTACCACTCCGCACATCATCTTGTCACCACCTTTTACATCCCAAATTTGAAATCAATACATGAATGGTAGATAAACTATGCTCTTCGATACAAAATATGACGGATGAAGTTGAACATTAAGCTCAGTTTGCGACTGAGACCTTAGATATACAGACCCGTTAATATTCTCTGCAAATTGTTTACCTACATGCCAAGTTTAGATTAAGTACCTATAATGGTTAAGAAGTCATGCGCCGGACACGAAATATGCTGGACAGTTTGAGCTCAATCTGCGATCTTGACCTTTGGCCGACAGAGCTTGTTTTTATCTCTCTGCTCCTCACATTATCACCATCTGCATTAATGCCAATTTTAAAGTTAGTACCTTTAATGGTTATGAAGTTATGCTCTGGACAAGATTCATGACGGACGGACAAATGGACTCACTCGCCAGTATATAATACGTCCCGTGCTTTCTAAATGAAACTCGGTCTGCTCAATAATTAACAAAAAGTGATGGCAGAAATTGAAATGATTAATCAGCTGGCAGAGAGAAAGTCGGTAAGATTAAAAAAGTAATGACAAAATATCGTCATGTTTAAATAAAATTATGGCAGACACTCTATATGTTTATGAAGCTCAAACTGAATCATGATATGCTTAAACAAAATGATGGTAAAAACGCGATATGCTTAAACAAAATGATGGAAGAAACGCGATATGCTTAAACAAAATGATGGCAGAAACGCGATATACTTAAATAAAGTGATGGCAGAAATGCCATATGCTTAAACAAAATGACGGTAGAAACGTGATATGCTTAAACAAAATGATGGGAGAAATGCGATATGTTTAAACAAAATGATGACAGAAACGCGATAATGCTTAAACAAAATGATGGCAAAAACGCGATATGCTTATACAAAATGATGGCAGAAACGCGATATGCTTAAATAAAGTGATGGCAGAAATGCCATATGCTTAAACAAAATGATGGCAGAAACGCGATATGCTTAAACAAACTGATAACAGAAACGCAATAATGCTTAAACAAAATGATGGCAAAAAACGCGATAATGCTTAAACAAAATAATGGCAGAAAAGCGATAAGTTAAACAAAGTCATGGAGAAACGCAGTATGCTTCAACAAAATGATGACAGAAACGCGATAATGCTTAAACAAAATGATGGCAAAAACGCGATATGCTTATACAAAATGATGGCAGAAACGCGATATGCTTAAACAAAATGATGGCAGAAATGCGATATGCTTAAACAAAGTGATGGCAGAAACGCGATATGGGTAAACAAAGTTATGGCAGAAACGCGATATGCTTAAACAAAATGATGGCAGAAATGCGATATGCTTAAACAAAGTGATAGCAGAAATGCCATATGCTTAAACAAAGTGATGGCAGAAACGCGATATGCCTAAACAAAGAGATGGCACAAACGCGATATGCGTAAACAAAGTAATAGAAGAAACACAAAATGCTTAAAAAAATAAGAGATCACAGAAACTCGATATACCTAAATAAAGTATTGGCAGAAACCTGATACAATGTATGTTTAAATAAAATGATGGAAAAAAATTATATGCTTAAAGAGTTCAAATAGAATCTCACAGAATCTCGAAATGATGAAATAAAGTGCAGATAGAATATAGGTATCAAGATAAGTCCTTAAAACATGCAATCACATCATTGCCGGTGATACTTTGATTGAAAACTTCAAACTCGAAAAAACAATGATACACAGTTTAGATATTTTGACCTTCTCAAACAAGAAATATGTTCCCCGAATTGAGTATAATTATTGCAGTTAATGAAATTTTAAGTTAATTGAAAATTATCGATGACCAATTAAGAACAATGATGAGGTTGATATATTAAACTTACCCTGTTAAAAGGGCACGCTATTTTTGATGACATGTCATTGCACGCCAGCCAGTTGTTCTGTATCATTAGGTTATTGATAATAATGCTAAGGAGTCCGGCAGCATCGGTTGAGCTAGCTGATGTACATGAGTTTGTTGTTGTTTGGAAACATTTTCCGAAGCTCCATCCGAGTGGATCCGAACACCAAGTACTTGGATCTGTGTTCTTCCAAAGCGGATCTCTTGAGGAATGGTCTAGTACGATTTCATCATATAATTTACTGCATATTCCATTCGGGCATTTTCTACGACCGTTTGGTTTACTACCAAAGCAGTTATTTGGGAATTTTTCAAAGCATGTGTTTCTGTTACAGGCGTTCTTCTTTTTCGCGTGTTCAGGCAAAAGATTTTGAGCCGTACACTGATTGCACTGACGCACCGATCCTGTTGGCAAGCCATTTGTTACTTTTTGTAAGGATTGGTTACGACAAAGCTGCACTTTACCTTCAACAAAGGCTTGAAGTCCTTCCTGTAAGTACTCTAAACCCTTTACACCGCGGACCCAAATTTTATACTGATCCTTTTCCAGGTCTTCATCTGCCATTACATGTTTGGAAATCTAGGAAATATACAACATTGCTTGGTCAACCATTTCTCAAGTAAATATATACTTCAGTTCCACTTTAGAATTTTACTTTTTGGACATTTTTATGGTTTTACGGACAGGTAATGCAAGGCACAATGTTTTTTCAAAGGCACATAAGTTTTCAGCTTGTGGAAGAACCTGAATATAGTGTCGTGCACATCTCAACGAAATCGTCTGGTCATAATAAGAAAGAACTTTCATTCTAAATACCATAGTAAAAAAAGCATGTCCTTGTAATAATATGTAAATAGTTCCATTTGAATAACTAAGGACGGTGTTTGGCTCATTTCAATAGTCTAGGTGTATGCATTTATCTAAGTCCAATGGTATACAACTCTCCAGTGCTTGGAATAACGCTGAAATCGTATGCAACGCATACCTTCACTTCATTTTTTAGCATATAATGTGCATGATCTTTTAGCGGTAAAGCCATGTAAATGTTTTAAAAAAAAGAAAGAAAGAAAAAAAAAAATAGAAGAAGCGACGAACCTACATTCAAGGTGACTGCTAAATGCCCCTTTGTGATAGTTAAACCCTCATATTTTGTATATGAAATTCCTACGGAAACTTAGAACGCAATCAAGTACTTAATTTGACAGTCTGTTCATGAGAGAAATGAAATGAACTGCACTCCTCACGCATCGAAGCACCTTCTCAAGCAGAATTCTACAACAAAACCAAATTTCATGTGCCTCATCACGCTGAACTCGGGAAGAAATTGTTTAACATCTAGCAGCCCCTTAAATGGTCACGTGCCTCTATTTGAAAAAGAAAGTTTAGAGCGTGAGGTCAATTTTGATTAAGAATCGTCTTGCGGTTCATGAAAACAAGCAGTTTAAATGTTTCTGTTTTTTATTTTACGCTCTAGCGGACCCTAAAGGAACAAAGGATCAAAAAGAGCTCATATAATCAAACTTGATTAAACAATGATTTTACAGACAAAAATTGAAGAAAATGCATTCAGTGGTTTATGAGGCGAACGAATTTAATGGTTTTTATTGTTTTAGCTATAGCACCCCCTAAAAAGGGTTAAGTGTCCCCGTTTAAATAAAACGAGAGATAATCTTGCATTTATGCTTCAAACCAAGATAAAGATCCATCAAATGGCTCATAAGAAAAAGTTGTTTAGAGGTATTTCTGGTTATAAAGATTAAGTGGACCCTAAAAGAGGCTAAGATTCCCCATTTAAACATACTTCAGACATGACCTTATAATAATGCTAAAGATGTCAGTCATGGGGATGTGTCATTTTAACTTTGTTTCAATTTCTAGCTTAAGCAGCTCCTTAAAAGGGTCAAATGCCCCCTTATGAATAAATTTTAGAGGAGATTTTACAGTCATGCTGCAAACCATATGTCATGAAGATCTATCGAGCTGTTTATGAGAAAAAGTGGCTCTAAATTATTTTTGCTCTAGCAGTTCTTAGGATAGACCAAGTACCCATATAAAATCCAGCGATGTTACAGTCCTAGATAGAAGATTCAACAAAGTGTTCATGAGAATGATAGGTTTAAATGTATTTCTAAAAAGGCGCCGAGTGCCCCAATTTGAACAAACTATAGACAGGACCTTACAATAATGTTGCCTTCCATGTTTGATGAAGATCCATTTAGTGGTAAGTGAGGAAGAGATGTTTTCAAAATACTAGTATTTTCCTATTTTCTGCTCTAGCGGCAGTTTAAAGAAGCCGGGTACCCCGGTTTGAAAGAAACTGATGCCAGGATGCTACAAACCAAATGTATTGTAATTCTAACCAGTAGTGTTAGAGGAGAAGATTCTAGACTAAAATTGTTAACGTTGGACACCGAACGCTAAAGCATCCACTCATACCAATAGCTCACCCCGAACCCTTGGTTCAGCTGAGCAGAAATTGTATTTGTTTGTTTGTTTTGGGTTTAACGCCGTTTTTCAACAGTATTTCAGTAATGTAACGGTGGGAGGTTAACCTAACCAGTGTTCCTGGATTCTGTACCAGGACAAGCCTGTTTCACCGCAAGTAACTGCCAACTTCCCCACATGAATCATCAGAGGTGGGGGACTAATGATTTCAGACACAATGTCGTCAAATAGTCACGGAGAACATACGCCCCGCCCGAGGATCGAACTCACGACCCCGCGATCCGCAGACCAACGCTCTACCTACTGAGCTAAGCGGGCAGAAATTGTAACAAAACTAAGTACAAGTATGGGGAGACATTTTATAGCTGCTATTCGGCACTTAAAGACAGCTGTTGCGATAGTTTAAAACTTTGTATGAACAATTGAATGAAGTGTTACAATGCAATACAAAGTCCCCTATTGGAAGACACATAATTTTCTCTACTACAGTATAACATAATGGTCTAATGTATAAGCAGTATTGTAATATATATACAATATGTTATAACACAATAATTGAATCAAAAAGTATTTATTTTCAATTTTGATAACATTTCATTTTAAACTGGTAGGAAAATATGAGAAAAAAAATGCAAGACTTTGGACCTTCCGTTGTGATTTTGACCTTTGCACTAGGGTTATGGTTATTTCACATGACACATTATGGTGAGCACTTTGTCAAGTAATATTAGAATCCCGTAACTTATGACAAGGTTTATTTGGCAGAAAGCGATTTTCAGTAGAGTTATGGCCTTTTTTGGGTTTTACCTTGTCCGTGTAATTGCTCCAGTACTATTAGGAGGAATTCCACAAAACTTCACTGAAGTGAGCATTGCAAAAGCCTTGTTGTGCATATTGTGGAATGCTCCAGTTTTTATTGCATATTTTAGAGTTATGGCATTTGGTTCATCAAATTTTAAGACGTATCAGCTTCTTCTCTTATACAATAGGACTGATCAACAATAAGCCTTGAAAGATTCGTTATAAATTAATATTTATACCGACAAATAAACGTCACACAGAACATTCAAGAAAATAGGGCTGCAAAATGTTCTGTATAGATAGTACTATCTCACAAAAATAACTATTGGAAAAATATAAACATTTATCACATGTACAGATCAATTCAAACTTTAGTTTCAAAGATTATTGAAATTTCATCAACTATCTAAATCGGCACGTGTAGTCGCATCAAGGGCGTCTTAAATATAAAGCGACATAGCGACTTATATGCCTATACATTAGAATTTTAACAGTTTTGGAGTGTATTTCAATTGGCTGCCGGCTTCTCGGCCATGTGGTTGAGGCTGCGTACTTAGAATCACTTGCCCCTAAACGCCGGTAACTCGAAACATTACTTAGTGTGAAGAATTATTCTTTCATGTTAGGAAGCTATCCAGCTGGCTTTCGGAAGGTCTGCAGATCCACGTAGGTTCTCGTCCGTGATGAAAATCATGAAATAATGCCCGATGGGAATCCTAGGGTCTTATTCTGCCATCGAAAGCTGAAAAGTTGGCATTATGACCTTAACTGTCTCGGTGTGGCGTAAAGCAAAGCGTAAAAACAACAACACAAAAACTAACAAATGTTTCGCTGTTAAAAGCATTTGGTCAACGTAAGTTCTGAAGTTTCATGAGATTCCATATGATATATTCAATGCAAATCCGTTTGCCATGAGCCTATATCACGGCATATACATGACCGCAGTGATATTCTGTGTATAGTTTGCATGAGGTACAACTTGTGGCAATTGATACAGTCATTTTGCCAGAGTATATTTTAGTAATACACAGTACGGTAAGTTTCCTTCAATTACGAAATTGTCTACTCTACTGAATATCTGTTTAATGTTTGAATTGCTACAAATCATTTTTAACGGAGTCACTGTTTTATTGTTGTTGTTTTTTTTTGCGTTCAATGTGTTTTGGTGGAAATTTCGATGTACAAATGTAACTAGGTACTGTCCCCGTTTGTAATAGAACCAGAGGTAAAAGTTTCGTATACGTACTTTTGGCGAGAAAAAAGCATGTATGTTTCATACCATCGAAAATGAAAGTAATTGACCCTCTTGAACATGCTTCCATTAGCTAGCTGAAGAACAAAATACCCCTTCAAAAGATCATATTTTATTTCGTCTAAAGACCTACCATGACTGTCTATAGCACAAAAATGCTTTAACATGCCGCCACTCTACTTTGGAATTTCACTGAACGGCCCAGCATGAGAAAAAGCGACGCGAGGATGGAATTGATAAGATATATATTATGTTATTATAAAGAATAAAGGAAATTATTAATTTGTTTAACGAAATCCCTTATATAGGCCGTTGTCTCAAATTAAAATATGAATATTTTAAATCATTAATGTATTAGGCCCATAACAGATCTAGAGTATTTTGAAGAGTATTCAATTCCTACCATAAACCTACTTTGACTGCAATTTTCATGGGGGTGGGGGGTGGAGGGGGGGGGGGGGGCGTAGGGTCAAGCCCCACTGAGACCAATATATATATATATATTTTAAAATATAACAAAATGTTGAAGAGTGGCAGGCGGGGGCCTAGTGGCGCTAGTTGCTTGCAAGCCACGTCTGGGCTTTGCCGGGGTCCTTTCGGCCGCGATATACTATTACAATCTTTGGTGTGGGTGTTGTTTCGGCTATCGCTAAGTGCCTGACAGAGGCATAGCTAGATGTCTGTGGTTGTGTGCCCAAGTTTATAGGGGATCTGGGGGCATACCCCCATGTTTATTTTCTGTATTGTCTCCGGTGCGGCTGGGAGCTGTAAAACTACATTATTAGTTATTCACGCTTAATATTGCAAATGATGTCACGGTTTACAGCATGTATTAGTTCTACCAACTATTGCATTATTGAACCCGTACCACCCCTCAATGTGTATTGGTGTAAAACATTTAGATAGATAGATTTATGCAAATATATAAGTCATACAGTTAAAATAAATATCACTTAATTATACATATTTAAAACATAGTTTTATATTACAGACATATTTTTGTGACTAGTGTACTACTCTGACATATATAATACTCAGGATAACCAGTAAATGCCTTACGACTTATTTCCAACAGGGAATTGCTTATTTTCCTCTTGATGGACAATGTGTATGGAGATGTGTGTTTTCCGTACAGGTAGATACGGATCTGACCACTGTTTCTTGGATTGTTGTTCCTGTAATAGCAGTGTTAATTCAGAATTTTTAGTGTTTCTGACTGGCGAAGGTTTCGTGTTCTCGAACTTTATTGCTTATATTTGGCAGATCTGTATTGTATTTTCATGATAAAATGTATTAATTTTTATAACCCAAGTGTTAATTATGATTAAGCAGTGGCAAGCTTTATTATACCCAAAGGCTTTAATTTGTGTTGATTTACAGTCAGTATTTGTCATTAATTTCACTACACCGTAGCCTTCTCTATAAAGATACGTCTCAAATAATTAATTTATATAAGCTGTTGTTGGGCTGGCTCAATAAAAAATATCAATTTAAATGTCATATTGTTATAATAAAATATAATGTTGTTAATTTAGTGATGGAGGATGGTGCGTGAAGTTTTGAACTTAAGAAAGAAACGCTGGCGGAATGAACACGAATATTGTTATTATGTTCACTTTATTTATTTTTATATTTCTTTTTCATACTCAATCGACATGCACCGTTCTACGAGAAAGAGGAAAGCGCCCACTCACTTCGACCCAGATGCTGCAGGGGTGCCACCCCAACCGGCACCTGCACCCCAACAGGCTCCAGTACCACAACTAGCTCCGGTGTGGCCCCAGCCAGTGCCAGCACCCCAACCAGATCCAGCAGCAGTGGTACCAGCACCAGTTGGTACTGAACACCCGCAAGAGGTGCTTGATCCAGGTACTGGTATAAATTTTGATGCAATGGCAAATGACCAACCACAAATGGTACCCACGGCTCGGGCTGGGCTGGGACTGCATTGTGTGTCTACAGCAATAAAAAATAAGATTATAGAGGGTCAATATGTTGATCTCGCTAGCTTGCTGCTGCACCCAGCGCGGCCTGAGGCGGAGGCCAACCGTAACCTTTCAGTAAGCCAGAATGGTGAGTTAATACTTAACAAACAAACAAATGTCAAGCAAATCTACACAATTGAGGAGTGGTCCGATGCCTTCCTCATATTTACCAGTCTGTATTTGGCCGCCCACCCTTGTCAAACACAGGAACTACTTAAATATTTCAATATCATTCGAACGGCAGCAAAAAGGCATCTTGGCTCTGGGTGGAAGAGCTATGACGTGCAGTTTAGGCTACGTATGGCTGCAAGCCGAGGTGAAATGTCATTTGGTAACATAGATCAGGAGTTATGGCTCCTGTTAATGGGGCCGTTCAACATGACTAGTAACATCAGCAGTCAGAAAAAATGTTTTGACTACAATCATAGGTCTTGTTTTAAAAACTTCTGTACTTTTAGACATGTTTGCTTACATTGTAGCGGTAACCACCCTGCAAAGTTGTGTAGAAGACCAGGCAGTGGCAATATATTCCCGGGTCAAGTGCGAGCCACTGCATTCCCTCAGGGCGCACCACGGCAATTCAATCAAGTCCGTACATTCCGTCCAAGATCAGGTTTCAGACCCAATTTCTTCGGTCCCCGCAGTAGATTCTAAATATTTAGAATTGGGGGTTTCTCCTGTTAACGTTACAAAGTTAGTACAATACTTAGACTTATATGATCAATACAGTGATGCCAATGTTTTAAAGAATGGTATTTGTATGGGTTTAAGGTAGGTTACACTGGCCCTAGGGCTGCCGTGGTATGCAATAATTTAAAATCAGCATATGCTCAACCGGTAGCTCGTCAAGAGAAAATAGATAGGGAAGTAGCATTAGGACGTATAGCAGGCCCTTTCCGGGACCCACCACTGCCAAAGTTTAGGACTTCCCCAGTCGGTTTGGTCCCAAAGTCGGATGGGGGATGGAGATTGATCACTCACCTCTCTTTCCCCAGAGGCACTAGTGTAAACGATGGAATTGATGAGTCTCTATGTAGTGTTTACTATACATCATTTGATAAAGTAACTAATATGATCATGAAGTTAGGGAAATCAGCGTTGATTGCAAAGCGCGATTTGAAGTCAGCATATAGAATTCTGCCATTGGCTGTTAGTGATTTCCCGCTGTTTGGTTTGAAAGTAGGGGATTGTTTCTATGTCGATAAAGTTTTGCCTATGGGTCTGAGTCAGAGTGCGAACCTTTTTGAAAAGTTTTCAACATTTTTGAATTGTGTGTGTTACAACTCGAATAGATACCGTTGATCACATGTTAGATGATTTTATTTTTGCTGGCAGTAGAGGGTCTAATGACTGTCATACCTTAGTATCAGCATTTACTGGGTTATGTAATACCCTAGGTGTCCCAATTGCAGATGATAAATCAGTCGGTCCAACAACATTTATGGTATTTTGGGGGTTGGAAATTGACACTAATGAAATGCTAGTGAGAATTCCCATACATAAGGTTGATGGATTAGTTGGCTTGCTCAAGGGGATAATGAATAGGAAGAAAGTCAGTTTGAAAGAGCTACAACGTCTGGTTGGTAAGCTGATCTTTTTTGATCAGGCTATTAGATCTAGCAGGGCGTTTACTAGGCGGTTTTATGATACTATGTCTGGCCTTAGGAAACAATTTTACCTGTTAAGGGTTACAAAAGTAAAAATAAGGGAGGATGTTAAGGTCTGGTTATCTTTTTTGCAAGAGTTTAATGGAGTTTTTTTTATATATACCGGAACATTTTTGGTATACAAGCGATCAATTACAGCTGTTTTCGGATAGTGCTGGTTCGGCTAATATGGAGGCAGCATGTTATTTTGAGGGCAGATGGTCATTTTTTCCATGGCCCGAATCTTGGAAGTTTGGGGGCGTCCTTAAGGATTTAACTTTTCTGGAGATGGTGTCCGTGGTTTTAGCCATGTTTTTATGGGGCAGAGATTTGATGAACAAAAATATTACATTGAGAATAGATAATGAAGCTTTGGTGTTAGTCCTGAATAAACAGAATTCTAAATCAAAAAGGGTCATGCAGTTAGTCCGACCATTTGTCATGCTTGCTATGCGATATAATATCTGGTTTAAAGCTGTACACATTTCATCAAAAAATAATGCAATTGCTGATGCTATTTCCCGCCAACAGTGGTCACGTTTTCGAAAGCTAGTTCCAGAGGCAGAGAATTACCCGGAAATGGTTTTCCAGCAATTCCTTTCACTGATCTATTACATCATTTGGCATATTTCCACCGAACCTTACAGGCCTGGTGATATATATCATCGGCATATTCCGGTTAAGTAAATTTTCAGAAGATTTATGGCCATTAATGTGTTGCATTTTTACAATATCTGCATTGTAAGTGGTTGGAGACATACGTTTTAGTTATCAACAACCTGTAATTGGTAATAATATTAGTGAGAGAAATTGTGAAGTAACACCAACATTAATTGAATTAGAATGTGTCTGTAGGACACATGGTGTGCCCCCCACTGGTACATTTGTCATAAATGAGGGTCATTAATTCAAATGTTTGCAGTCTTAATGGGGTATAACCTAAACAATCATTTTATGAAAAGGAATTATTATCCTAGGCCCTTTACTTTTTGAGCTATGAGCATCACAAACAAAAAATCCACTATTTTGGTTATTTCATAACTCTGTAATAAGAGCTAAGATTCTCAAAAGGAATGCCAAGTGTGCAAGTTCACATCACGATAAAGACTCCAGCAAGGTTTCCTGAATTTACATCTGATACTTTTTCCGCTAGGCACATAATTAGGTGAAAAAGTGCATTTTTTACTATTTCAGGGGCCATAACTTTAAAAATAGGGGGTGGAGCCAGCCAAAAAATTAGAGGTGTGCAAGTTTATATCATGATTAAGACTTATGCAAGTTTTCAACCATTTATATTAAAAACTTTTTGAGCTAGGTGCATCACAAGGTGAGAATGTGTATTTTTTACTATTTCAGGAGCCATAACTTTAAAAATAGGGGGCGGACCTAAATGAAAAATAGGAGATGCGCAAGTTCATATCATGATTAAGACTCATGCAAGTTTTTCATGAATCTATATCAAATACTTTTTGAGCTAGGCATGTCACAAGGTGAAAATGTGCATTTTTGACTATTTCAGGGGCCATAACTCTGAAAATAGGGGGCCGACCCAAATGAAAAATAGGAGATGCGCAAGTTAATACCATGATTAAGACTCATGCAAGGTTTCATGAATCTATATCAAACACTTTTTGAGCTAGGCGTGTCACAAGGTGAAAATGCTCAATTTTTTACTATTTTAGGGGCCATAACTCTGAAAATAGGGGACAAAGCCAGATGAAAAATAGGAGGTGCGCAAGTTCATATCATAATCAAGACTCACGCAAGGTTTCATGTATCTATATCAAATACTTTTTGAGCTAGGCATGTCACAAGGTGTAAATGGGCATTTTTGACTATTTCAGGGGCCATAACTCTAAAAATAGGGGGCGGAGCCAGATGAAAAATAGGAGGTGCGCAAGTTCATATCATGATTAAGACTCATGCAAGGTTTCATCAATTCATATCGAATACTGTTTGAGCTAGGCATGTCACAAGGTGAAAATGTGCATTTTTTACTATTTCAGGGGCCATAACTCTGAAAATAGGGGGTGGAGCCAGACGAAAAATAGGAGGTACGCAAGTTCGTATCATGATAAATACTCATGCAAGGTTTCATCAATTTGTATCAAATACTTTTCGAGCTAGGCGCGTCACGAACTTCGGACGGAAGGACGGACGGACGGACGTTCTAACGAAACGGTCTTTATGTGACTCCCCCATTGTTCTCTCTATTGTTCTAACAGTCACATAAAAAGAAAAATAGTCACATAAACAGAACGGAATGAATGACATCAAAGAGAAAGTACCGTTATGCAGTCACTTAACCATCATTTCGCGGGCACGGACAGACGGACGGACGCACGGACAAGACCAAATCTATATGCCCCCACCACTCAAGGGGAGGGGGGGGGGCACAAAAATGTTAGCAACATGTAGTCAACCGAAATGCACTCGGATCGAATTGTCAATAGAAGAATGGTCTAAATTATTACCCATATTTCTAAATTGTTAGTATGTAAAATCGTGACATACAAAACAACGGACGTTTAGAAATCTATTACATTTAGGAAAAAATCCTACTTAGCTAATCGGTTTATTAGCAGTCGATTATTTTGAGGCCAAATAGCACTTTTTGTCCAAAAAAATACGTTCTACAATAAACAGAGGTATCATCAGCGATGACAAATTACACAACGATCGTCATGAGCTCATCGGCTCTTTTCTTTAAAAGCAGTTATCAAGGCTCGTCGGAATCATTTCTTCGTGTAAATGAAAAGCCTAGGCTCAGTACAGTTTTATACGCATTTATCAGTGATACAAAATTTGTTTGCACAAATTTCGCTGTGGTTGTTTTATTACATGTTAACCATAAATTATGTATTATGTTTTATCTTCAATAAGAAACAAAAAACTGCCTTTCTTTCCTGTTTTCTTTCCATTCCCTTATTGGCAGAGGCTGGGGATCCAGGATTCTCATCTCTAGACCCTGAGTCTAGAGGATTTGTTCCTAAATACAGGAGACGGCTTTAAAACTTCTTTTCGTGATTTAAGACATTTTGTATCAGGAAATAAAAGTATTTATAATCCTTTAACCCCGACAACATGATTGCCATTTCAATAGATTAATAATTGTAATCAGCAATTTATTTGTCGTAATAGAAGCTTTTTTTCCCCCAAAATGTGATTCTAGAGACTGAGGATTAATAACAGTAACATGTTGTTTTCAGTATTTTAGACTTTGATTGTGCTAACTAATTGTTATATTCATTTTACTGCTTGTATAAATGACAGTGGCTAATGGAAATAGCGGTTACATTTTCATATTTAACTTGTCTCTAATCCCAAATGAGAGCTAGCCTAAGGAAAGAAAGTGACAACGGCATCTTTATGACACTGTCAGTTGATCATAGCTCTTTTTTGCTAGCAATTTCCGTATACAAATGCAACACAGTACATAACAGTACATGTAGCCCTGTGGCCGGTAATATGGCTGTTTGATTTGTTAAAAGTATCCAAACGTCTACTTTTTCATCAAAGTGTGACTTCATTGTAGAGACAAACAGAACTTGATCTGGCATACTGGTTTTCAAGTTCACGTCTATATCAACACAACGCTTCTCCGTGCTCTCTGTTTACATTGCCGGTAATATAGCGCACAAGGACGTAGCCGTGTGCAATTTGCAATTAAATAAGTCATAAGAAACAGTTTTTAGCTACTTGCACAATATGTATATTTTATGTTTTTAGAATTCAAATAGTGATAAGTAGTGCAGGAGTCATCTAAAATGATATAAACTATTAGAGTAATCTAAAATAATGCAACATGGTGTCTAAATTACAAAATAAAACAACATGACATTAACATGTTGACAATAGTTTGTATGCTTAATATTTACAGAATTAAAATTGTTCATCATATTTTAAATTTCTAGATAATTTATTCCTAATTTTTAAGTATTCAGCATTCAAATTGTAAATAATTCAAAGCTGCCCAAACCCATTTACGGCGTATATGGAAAAAAAAAACAATGAAAAATTTAGCCAGGTAAACTGGCTGTCAAGACTGTTTGGTATTTTTCGGTCTGATTCGTTATTTTAAGCCGATGTTTAACAAGTATTCGCTTCTCCGCTAATTTACCGTTACATTTATGCTTTTGATCATATGGATTTAAGGAATATTGTCAAGTCTAATTTACAGTGATTGCAAAGATATTTTCGAACATAAATTGAAACTAATTGGAACCTAAATATCATTTGATGGATTTTTCAGAGTAGCTTTATAACGGTATTCGAATTCTTAACAAACATATTATTATAACAAGGAAATATCACTTTGCAAAAACTATTTCTACTATCTTACACTCAGATAGAAGCTCGATTTAATTCGACGCCGCCAGGAGGAGGCGTCGAATATATGGGATACACTTTTATTTTGGACCATGTAAAGACGGTAATGAATATACACTTTTATTTTGGACCATGTAAAGACGGTAATGAATAGTTTCGGAATGATAAACTGAACACAGTGAATAGTATGTTTAAAGACCCACGATATTGCACTATAGGTTTAAGTGAATAAACAAAAAATAATGCATATAAAACATCAAATATGTATGTAACGCAAATTATTATGTGATATAAAACGATGTTATTTGTCATCCATCTACTTATTTGTAGAGCAGAAAATATTATCTTTATTTAAACATTTGTCAAAATGTTAATCCGATTTATTGATAAGGGAGGTCTCTCTAAGTAAAGCTTTTCGAAAGAGCAATGTTTTCAACATATCCAATGAAATTGTAGGAAATAACATTACCAGATGACGTAAAACTTCATCAGTGAACAGAAAATAGATAATAGAAAAAATGGTTTTTATGAATTTTAACTTTCAGCATTTCCTCATTTCCAAACAAACAGCATTTACTTAAAATACACATGCACCTGCATATAAGAACTTTCAACAGGTGCTGTCCTTAGTTGGCGAAATACTTAATTTAATTTCTATTTACAGGGATCATCTACTCGCAATGTCAAGAACGTTGCAGGTAGAGGATTTGTATTGCATGGTAATACTTCTACATCATGTTTATTCTTGACTGTTTCTAACAGTTGATAATTTATAATCAGTCAGTCTAATACAGTAATGATTAGGTAATTTCTGTTATTGCAGTATATATACTTCAGACACAACACTTGGCAGCGTATTTGATGATTGCATCAATGAATTCCCTTGTAATACCTAGTCTGATGACCATGGCTATAAAATAAAGGTTTTGAATAGTTTTGTGTGTAATCCAATAACTGCACATTTATTATTATGTGGTGAGCCGTGTCCAACTACTTTAGAATTGTATGCCAGCTCGAAGATCGAAATTCAATTTAATTTCGAATTTTGATACCAAGCTACCACGAAGATAGAAGACCGTCTAATTTCAAAATAGATTTCAATTTCGGGCCAGCAATATGATCGAAAATCATAATATTCATTAGCCGAATTTCGATCTTGTATTAAATGAACAGCTTGTAATCTGCCCAAGATTAAAATATGTGCCAGATCGAATATATCAAAATTCAAGTTTTTAAAAATCTAAATAGATTATTACTGGAATTATATTTTAAGACTGTATTCAAAGCAACTGAATTTAAAGCTTTGATGGAATGTTAAACAAACTTTTGAAACAGCTGAATTTCGATCTTTCATTGATTTATTTGCGAGCAAGCTCAACGTTTCAAAAGTGTAGCACTGCACAGTTACAAATTCGAAAATCAATGTCAAATTTTCAATCTTTAAATCGAACAAGCATTGAATTGAGAGCAGTTTAAGGTCGCAATTTAAGTTTTTAAAATGCCGATTGACTAGAAATTCATTCTAGCTAAAAATATTTGAATTGCTCTTATTTCAATCCTACCTTGAAATACAATAATTTCTTTTTAATTTCGATTTCCGATTTTGTGCGAAATTCAATATCAGCGAAATTCAACGTCGTCCTTTCGAATATTTGAATTTCGATCTTTTACTTCTTAACTTGCCAAAATTATGTCGCCTAAAATTGTAACATTTTGAATGTTTTATGTTTTTTCTTCTGACAAGGTCAAAAATTACTTCAAGCACGAAATCAGTTCCTTAAGATTTTAATTTTCGACAGACACGATGTTCAATGCTGGTTCGAATAAAATACTAAACATTTCAGTTTCGAGCTTCGAGCAAGATCGAAATCCGGTGCTAACTCGGAATTCATCTTTTTGAAATTTTGAATTCCGATCCTCAACCTGTTTAGAGCGTCCACTTATTTATAAATCTGTACATGTGTGCAGTAGAGCTGGTGAGAAAAAATCAGCCTTTGCCGTTAAGGAACTTAAATTCCGTAAGAATTAACGAAAACATACGAGAATGTTCGAGTCTTTCCGATGAAAAAATATAGTCATCTGCAAAATGTTTTAAAAAGACCATTTTCTTTTTCACCTAGAAAACTGAAGTTAATATTAAACAGCAGCTAAATGAATAGAGAGTACTAAGCCCTTTGCAGTGGTCTTCAAGAGCAAATAGGAATCTATTTATTTTTTGTCAAAAAAGAAATTTATATAATTATCCATATTTTGCTATCTATCCCATTGCTTCATTCAACTAGTTTCTTTTTAAAGTGTTTGAATCTTATTGTTGATCATTTAAATAAAAGGAATCGAAGTAATTTAAAGCAAAATCGGCATAAAAACTATTTTATGCGTTTGTCGAAAATTCGCAAAGTACCATAGCGTGTACAATATTTTTGTTATTATCAAGTAACTGAAGCATTAATTGCTGACTATACAGATTGTTCAATATATTTATTTGTTGCATGTTTTCCATATTTTGATAATAGTTCCTTTGTGTAGTAGTTGTTTGTAATTGGTTCATACTTTTTCTTCCATTGCTGCTGTAATCGTTTTTGACATTCGCTAACATTACTAACATTACTAAATGAACTGCGTATTCAGATGGACAAGTGTCCATTTTACAGCAGACCTATTAGTCTGTACATGTTCTGCACAAATAAGCTGCAGACATACACTCTTCATGGAACAATGCAAACATATATTCAATGTTTCTAAATGCCAATTACAAAGACAGACAAGAATTGCAATTGTAAATTAAAAACAACATTTATTTAAAATATATACACATGTAACTTATAAAAAACTTCTAAAATGCTATTATATTCAGTCTGTATGCTTTTACTCTATGAAAGGCTGATAGAACTTGTATAAATATTCTTCCGAATATAAATGGCATCCAAAAATGGAACCATACAAAAATGAAAACACGTCTTCATAATAAATGTTTGACCATTTTGCACCGGTTTTACTATAAACATTTGTCACATAACAATGAATGTCATAACAGTTTTCCCATTAAAATCGGTATAGCAACAATTCCAAAGTTGGCAAGAAAAGCCCTGTAGATATATAATACATTTCATCTATGTTGCGGATGATGATGATTATGGTGGTGATTGTGACGATGCTGATGATGATAGTGAATGTAATTTAAAATATAATGTACTTACCAAAAAATTATCTGGTTATAACACGCATTGTGCTAATATCCAAATGCCTTCATTCATGGTCAAGGAATATCAATGCACTGATTGTGGGTTATTCACATATCTTACTTCAATTAACGTACGCACTGTGGGTAGTGCACTTATATATAATAGTTATCTATCTTGCATCATGTGACGACGTACTTGACTGATATTTTAAAATGCGTCTTGTTTTGTATGCCAGTTAACTTAAAATAATGAAACAATACATGCATTCTGTACGCTTATAACGGAAAACGAAATTGACGTAGGCAAGGGTCATAATCGTTATAGGCAGTATACACAAGGTGGGTATTGTCTGGAAAACTGAAAAAACTGTATGATACAGTAAATATTTAAGATCTTGAATTGATATCTACTAACGACATCAAATTCAGTGTTTAAGCACTTCCACCGGTTAGGTGAGTTGACTCAATACAGTTGATATTCTTCAGGGATTTCCTAGCTTGAAATGTAGGAGAATTTCATATCATTGGGATTGGATGGGATTTATTGAGAGGGATGGAGGTGGGGTTAGAGCATTCGTGCTTATAATAAAATCAGGGCTGTCTGAAGGGGACAAATAAAAATTATAGTTTATATAAAACGATGGACTTATTTGAACATGAAAGACGGGACACTCCATTTACTTATCTAAGCTGCATTAAAGGCAAATCTGAACTACATTTATAAGGCATTGTAACTAAAATACAAACTTCAGGTTTGCACTACCTATTTCAGATAGAATCTATATGTGTAGCTAACTGCTTCAAAGTAAGCAGTCTGAAACCCTTGTGTAAAGAGAGCTTAGGTAAGTCTCTACGAGATGATAATTGTATTACTAGTAAATATATTTTCTCGTTATATATATGCATATATCTAGGATTGCATTGCAACACTCACGTTCGGCATTCTTTGAATTCTGTGTAAACCTCTACTTATCTGTGTTTGTAAAATCAACTAAAATGAAATTTCTAATTGCTTGTACTCTTAAAACAGTTACTTCTGCAATAGTTTTATGACCCTCTAACTTGCTTTTTTGTCGCCAGTCTTTTAGATTCATATCATATAGTATGTGAGAAGTGTTGGGTATGTCTTTACAATGAAAGATCAGAACTATCTGGCATGTTTTTCCAAGATCCGCGAAATTTAATATGAAAAAGAAATACATGTACCTCAGGTAAATAACAAGCAATTAGCAACAGTTGTAAAATATGGTCTGACATTCTATAAGCTATTCCATTTTTTAGCAATTTTGGACAAAAAAGAGGTAATTCTGTATCATAATAAAACAGTCTCCTATATGTTAAAAACTACGTGCAACTTCGAACAATAGAAAGTGTGCGGATATTATGTTGTGTGAGAAATATTTGTAAAAGTAAGCAAAATTCAATTTTCTTTTGATAACACAAATATCCTGTCCTATTTAGAGGAAACTGATTAATTAAATACAGTAATATAAACAAGTTAATATTTCAAAGGGGTTATGTCGTAGAATGACTTCAACTATGAGTGTAATAATGATTCTAGAAATAGAGTTTTACTATATCTTGGTTATATATACATCCGTCAGTAAAATATGTGAGCTTCAACTTTGGTGTTAAAAATCGAAAAAGGTTAAAAAATTAGATGTGATTACTCGGTTTCAATAATCTGTGTACGTGTGGATGATACATAATTATTTAAGATTTATGAACATGTTTAGCTTTTAATGTATGTGTTAAGTAAAATGAACAAGCTGAATTTGTAAATGCTGAAACATAAAAAAATGTTATAGAAGACATATTCAGAAATTTAAATCTGTGACACAACCATTACATCGCATAATTTTAATCAGTAGTTTCCTGGTAGTTGATTAACAAATTTAGTAAAACGCGTGCAAAAGAGACCACTGAGAACATGGAACCTGATTTGTTGAAATAGAAATTGCAATATTTGACACCCGATTTTCAAGAACAATTTGTCAGTGAATATCTGGTTTCCTGATCTTACCTCGAGACTTCGGTCGTTTTTGGTATGTCTGACGAATTATTATACAACGTTAAACGTCTTTCAGTTTGCTGTAGACACAAACGTTAATCATCTTTTAATCTGGTAACAAGCGCATTATGAGTAATATATTTGGTGTATGTTATTTTGTTTGATACTTTATTATAAGTAAGATAGGACTTTGTAATGTAACAGAACTATTGACACATTGTAGATTTAACAATCAATTAGAATGCATGCACCTGCATGTAAGTTACCCATAGAATGAAAGTTATATTTAGTTGCTGTACGATGAATAGCATTCAATGCTAAGAGGGGATGATTTTCTGATCCGTAGTTTGGACAATTTGACTGAGCATTTTTAACCGTTATAATGATACCAACCTATCATATGCTTATTTAGTACAAATGTATATAAAAAAAATCTTTATAGAATGCTTGAATTATAAAACAGAGAAGTATTCAAATGCACATACGAAAAAATATATAATTGTAATGTTCATGGATGAAAATGTGAAATGTAAGGGACAAATACAAAGACAAATTACAGATTACTTATTTGGCCTTGCACTAGAGTTCTCAAACGTCACTGAATAAAGACAATCAGTATGATTTAATAAGGCTGACTTGAATGTACGACAGAGCAACTATTTACATAAGGAATTTGAAGTTTAACCAGATCTTATACGTATGGGATCAAAATAAATGAGAAATCCTAGTGGTAAGCATAGAAAATAAATTTCCCTTCAGTTCTTCCATAGATATTTCCTTTGGAGTTTGTGATCTGTTTTGGGCTCCAGAAAATCTAATATAAAAAAGAATAAAAAGACTTGCAAATAACACTCGACGTAAATTGTTTTATGTTAACATGTAAGGAAAAAGTTATGAAAGTAGCCTTTAACCAAAATCTAGATTAATAACCCATATCAACTTTATGATATGACCTAAGTGAAACACAAAGCCTTGTAACATATACAGGATGTATGGAAAATCAACTACAGCTTATGATAACCGAAATCGTTTAAGATCGACCGTTACAACATTATCATGTTCAATAGTCAACACTGACATTATCTAACCTGTGAAATCACTGGTATATAGGTGTTACACATGTGTGTGCACAGCATTTGTAGTTTGATCCAAAACGACATTATACTATTCCGATAAACAGTAAAACATTTGTGAGGCCAAGATGGTAAACCCATTTATTTCCTCCCGTAAATTGTATTATACGGTCAGAGAGCCATCCACCTTTTAACCTCACAATATATGTGAATACAATATGAAATTATATAGTACAACTATATATACTTTGGACTCCAGCAAACACATGTACACACAGAGTAAATGCATACATACAGTCTTGATATTTAAAAGAAAAACATATATATGGGAATTTATCAGATAAAAAAGACTCTTTTTTGGAAATGGACCAAGGGTAGAGAAAGGTCGCATAAGACTCTGTATTGAAGTGTCCAATACCATCATTATTGTCCAAAACACAAATGAAGTCATGCTTAGGTTAAATTAAGCTCATGACGTACTCACTTCCGTAGGCTTGCCTGCTAATAAAACAATTGTAGAATACCATTTCAGAATTAGTATTCGGTAAAAACTATACTTAAGTGAAAAATGATAGCAAGACAGAGTATTTAAAATATATATTTAACTGAGTCTTGTGCTATTCTCTTCGGTTCTATTCTTGGCTTCTAAAGGAAACTTTTACGGATTTTATTGACGATAACATTGTTCCCCAGATATCCGCATTAACACAAAAATCGAACACTTCCAATGAAATCAAAACAGATTTACTATGAATTTTTACGTAAAGATCGTCCCTCAACACTTTCGAAACAACAACAGAAACTGGCATTAAAATCATACGTTAAATTTTGAATTGAGTAAATTTCAGAAGTGTTAACATGTGTTTTATACAAACATATAAACTGTAACAATAAGTCATAAATATTATGCGAATAGACCACTAGAAGACGAACCATATTTTTAAATTGCAATTATATTTTTTTTTTTACACTTTATAAAAATGTTTTACTTTTAACTGGCAATAAAATATCATTAAAACATGACTATTACAGCATCAAGACAGTTTTTCTATGTTTCACTTATTTAAATACTATTAGATAAATAGATAGATCACATTACAGCAGATAAATAAACGGAAAAGTACTGGTCTTGATTTTGACATGACACCTAAACTAAGTATACATACAAAATGTAGCGCAGTTGACCGTATAACAACTTTATCAGGCAAAATAATCAACAGTAATGATTAGTTACTTGTAGTCTGATTTGATAATTCAGTTAACTTGGTACAATAGGATACGATGAAATTATTTTCTTTCGATAGGCAATTGTAAATCATTGCTTATACATATGGCAATATAATGGTTTCCAAGTCTTAGAAATATAATGTTAACACAATTTAACCGAGACAAATCCTGGATTTTACCCTGCATTATCAAACGACATATCACTGACAAAATCGTGTCATTTTATTATAATAGAGTGGAAAGGATAGGACATCATAGTTGAAAAACCTTTATAAACAGTAAAATCAAACTATTGGTCTCTGACTAGACAAACACATAACAAAACCTTTGTTCCTTACAGAAAATGCACATCTGAGTTAATAAAATTACATCCAGGTGTACGCTGTTGTTATTCTTTATAGATAATCTGCAATCTGAAACGATGAGAACATATACAGAGATTTTCGGTTAGTCTAAGCAGCCGATTGTATAATATAAAATACTAGCAGCAGTAGATAAGTCAGATACCTTAACGCTGAACGTAAAATGAATGATACCACAAGCGACAATAATACATTTTCAGTTTGAAGATAGATATCTGCAATTGTCATATATATAGCGTGGAAATTCATCCAGACAGATTATATTTTCTTCTTTGAATCTAACGTGATAGGGTGCCTAAGAAAAGATATCACATGTTCCAATAGTCTTTTGCTACACATGACGGAAATAGGTGACATGGTAGAGGAACTATCACAATGCAATACTTAGACTATGAGTATAGTGGCCTAATATCCGAAATCTCAGTTCATTAGTTTCAAATATCATATAGTGTTGGTCAACGTTGTATTGAGTAATTCGTCAATGTCACAGTTTGTTCTACTATTAATTTTACATTGAAATAGGCTGGACATTGCAAGTATACTGGCGAGCATTTCTCCTTATAAGTGACCGTGAACGTAAAATCATTTCAACTCATCAGTGCTAAAGCAGGCGATTAAGAAAATTTGGAAAAGTTTACATTTCATACTCTTGATATTTATTTTAAGTAAAATGTTATAAGAAGTTTTACAAATTAAGAAAAGCTAAATCGAGACGTCTTTATATGTTAGAGTTAAGAAATAATCAGAAAGTTTACAAATTTGGTGTTCCTTTTTGAACGCAATAATATCTATTTTTGTTTTTAAACTTGTGTAATGTTTAAATATTATTAAACGATATTATGTGCAAAATCGGCGGTCTAGAATAATGATATAATCTCAAGTTCAGTAAGGAAACAAACTAGACTTTCAAATAAGCATTCATAATAGATCAGAATTCAATTGAAATTCTCATGTGCTTTCTACTTACTAAGATGCTATTGCTCTGTCAGTTTTGTATAGTTACTAAAATGAGAGGATACATTAAGCATATAGGATCTACTTAAAGGTAAGATTTTTCATTTGATATAAGATGACTTATTTGAATTTGGTAAATTTTATTTATTGTCTCGTCCGTCAATGGCCGAGGACCTGGTCCGTCTGTCAAATCATAGATTTGGGAATCGAGTGAACTCCGTATACTGCCCCGAGCCAAATCGTTGTATTCCCATTTTCTGTATGTCATATTAAAATCAATTTAATCATGCTCAAACAAAATTTAGTTAGGCTGTCACGCGCTTACTTCGATTTCATATATGCAGTACAGTTACGGTTCCTTAAACGTTGAAAGTGGTTAGCCTTTTATAAAGGTAATCAAAGTATTGTAGCCAATAAAATGTATAAAAGACCATTTGGTAGCATAGGATCCAACTGAAGGAAATTATAGCAGGCTCAGTTTGTTTGAATCTGTTTAAAAAGTTCATGAAATTCTGTGATTATGCATTATTTCTATTTTCTGGTCTTTTGTGTTAGCTATTATAGTTTAACTAAAATACAAATTCGCTTTAAGACTGCATGACTGTGTTTGAGGATGTGGAGTGTTGAGATTGTATTGAAAGTATTGAACAATTTATTTCACTACCTTTTAGTAACAGACTCGTTCAAATCATGTATGATATTATTTTGCTTAGTTGCGTTCTATGGTTCCAAAAAGTCTTCTTTGCAGATTTTGATTTTTAATCTAGAGACAAGGCTAGAGTTTTATACGATGTCATTATCTGTTTCATGAAACCACCAGGCACACCACAATCATTGCAAAATAGGTCTTCAAAATTTAGAGGATAAACATGCATAAGAAACCCTTTCCCTCTGATCGGGTATGGCTAGAAAAAAATAGAACAAACTGCTTTAATAATTTGTTTCATTTCCTAAATGTCATGATCATCTTGCATTGGAATATCAGCGATATATTCAAAGGAAGTCATAATAATTATGTTAGAACCAATTCTATATTCACTGTTTGTTCCAGGCTCCTCTTCAGTAACATAAAGTAAGGCTGTAATTACTAGCAGACAAAATTTTGAAATGTTTTTTATTAATGATGATTGTCTTGATAAGTATATTTATCTTATATTTAATCATAATGAATAATATTTCTTAAGGTACCTTTTATGCTCAGCCTACGCGAAGCGTGACAATTGCGCGTGAAACGTTTAGCCGAATTATATTATTCGTATGTACATTAGTACATCGGTTGGGATATAAAATTTAGCTTAATGTTGTGATACCGTTTTAAGATATTTTACAATAGAACATTGACAAAGATTTCCAATGAACAAAATATAATGTTGTAAAATCTATAACGTTGATGCAATAACTGTATTGGTGTGATGATGCTATACATGCATTCTGTATCAAAGTCAGCACGATAAATGTTCATCACAAAGTACTCTAACTATCTGGTATACTTATGACGTAAAGTTTCTGGTCTCGCAGTTTGCCCAGGTGCCCTATATCGTAGACTATCCGGTATATCTTCGAAACGATGAGCACTATAGTACATCGCAATATCGAAAATAGGTGCCTTGTATTGCAGCCTTTCGGATGTATCCTCAACACAAGGTGTACTATATTACGGTCCGTCAGGTATACATTCGAAACAAGGAGCACTATATCGCAGTCTGTCCGGCATACCTTCTATCAATGGTGTCCTTAACAACATTCTCTCCGGTATACCATCGAAACAAGGAACCCTATATCGCAGTCTGGTCGGCATACCTTCCAGACAGGGTCTCCTATATGGCATTTTGTCCAGTATACCTTGAAACAAGAACCCTTATATCGCAGACTGTCCAATATGCCTTCCATACAATGTGTCCTATATCGCAGACTGTCTGAAATGTTTTCCACATAGGCAGCCCTATATCGCTGACTGGACGGTGTACGTTCTAAACAAGGTGCACTTTATCACAATTGTCCACTCAAAGTTATCGCTGTCTGCCCAATATAACTTCAATTCATTGTGTCCTACATTTATCTGCATTAGTATATACGTAAGAACATGACTATAAGTGGAGTGTTTATTTGAAATTACTATCAATAGTTAAACCTTGTTAATAATCAGAAGCTTTGTTTACGGATGATAAACTATTGATGTTATATAATCAAACAGTGTCGTACGATGGTTACATTAGATTTGATTATCTATCTATAATATCTGAAGTGCGTATTAAATAATTTGCAAAATTGTTTGTTTTTATAACAGTACCAGTCGGTAACATTTGGAGGTTTTAACAACAAGGCCGGACGTTACACTACTTTAGTCCTCTCGACAGTTGTACTATATACGTCAAATCTTTGCCAAAGTCCATCTCTGGATAAAGGCCACAACTACAATATCTGCCTATAATAGGTTTATGTTCATATACTTTGTTTCGTTTATTAATTAAAAGTGCAGATTTACTTGTCATATGCCTACAAAGACCATTTTTTCGTTTCGTGGAACTGGATTTATAGACAGGTTTTACTGTATATATGTATGCAAACTAATAGAGTTTTAGTATAATTATTGTATTATGTACACGTATATCATCAAACTAGTATACTTTATAAATAAATTAAATGTTGATTTTCACATATACTATAGGCGTAAAACATATATTTTGTAAAGTAAAGCCAGGTATTTGACTCGACAGAGCCAAAGAATTGGAGGTTAATCAAAATTTAAATGTTTCACAGATGTATAGTGATGAAATCATTAGTTACATAGCTTGTTGGTGACAGGATACGTGATAAACGCTGCCGAAGAAATCCATATCATATACATCTGATCTGGCTTTATATATGAATATCCCGTGTACTGTCATCAACAAACTGTGTAAACAACTATCCTTTTCTTCCAATGTCATAATCGACATATTATTTTTTTTTTTGCAAATTAACATAGATACTTACTATGGCTGATCAAGCCATTTTTTCCGGGAATGGGGTAAGTGGTGGGTGGGGTTGGAGGGTACGACCGAACCCTTACTATGACAAACATGCCTTTATATACTAAATAATTTGATTTGAGTTTTGTGGATGTTAACCGGTCACAAGTAGTCGTCGGTTGCCTTTTATAAAAACACATTTTCTTTCATTCTTCTCTTCTTTTTTTTTTAGGATTTTCCATGGGTGGGGCTGGGGTGTCCGGATCCCCCTTCTGGATACGCGCATGCTTACAGTGAAGACTGGAATCTTGTATTCATTTGTTTGGTTATTATCTTCTGATTATTGCTGATTAACACTTACCATAAAATTCACAATAAACTATACGACCCAACGACAAGTCTTTGATGTCATTTTTGTAACTTGCAATAGTGATATTTGCTATAATTCTAAAGAGGGTACATCTATTGGAATTTATTCTAAGTTTGTTTCGAAAGACTTGATTATAACACTGACAATTTTTATAGCAGCGTAAACGTAATTTTTATTTTTCATTTGTACGGAACTTCAGGTTGAGAATTAGGCCTTGAGAACAAAAATCAAACATTACTAAATCACAGAAAGAAAGAGTTGTTTAACACGAAAATTAAACAGCATGTAAAACATGTATATTACTTTATGAAACAAGTGTCAGTATACTGATAAAAACATTGAATTCCAGAAAGGGACTGCCTAAATGGGCCCCAGCTCTGGACGATCAAACGCCTTTAAAAACTCACCATTTTCAAAGAACTGTTACACATGTTCGTTTGGATGCATTTGCAATAGCCTGCGAGTGGTGAAACATAACAAGGTGGAAAACAGTTTTCAACAATTGTTTATCTTTATTTCTTTACAAATGGTATTCATTTTCAAAGGGAGAGAATATTATTCGAATATTTCAAGTACAAATGGCATTTATTTTTAAAGGGAGACAACTTTTTCCGAATATTTTAACTGAGTGATACAATGATATAAAAGATGCTACAACACACTGATTTTTTTTTCACCAGTTTCTTGTTGTATGTTTTATTCTAACATCATTCAGCACTCGATTACAAAACAAAGATTTTTCTTATTTTTATGTGATAAAAGTACAAGAAAATAAAAAAAATTCAAAAGATTCTGCGATCTTGTATAATTATGTATATCAAAACCTGTGGAAACTGAAAAAGATTGTGTATATTCTGATATTTAGTATTTTGAATGCCAAACATGTAACCAAGGCGAACAATTTCAACAGTGCAGCTACCACTTATGAATAGGCTCAGTCTGACAAACACCTTTAATACATTTCTTTATTCCTTTTACCTGCAGGTGCACGAATTTGCACCTTTGGGTCTATCGGTTTCAGTCTTACTGGCTAAGCTTCCTGTCAGTTGAGGGTCGTTCAAATTTTATTCCCCTACAATAACAGCAAGACTTTTGTGTAGTTGAAAGATTTTAATATGTTTTGATTTCTCTGACATTTTGAGCTCGTTTTTTACACGGAATGAAAAGAAACTTGCTGTAAAGACAAGTTTTGTATTAGAGAAAGTATAGAACATGATACGAATGTATCAGTTTACTAGGTTAATGAGTTGTCGTACTGCATCTCCATTCGGTTTGTTAACCCTTTAGAAATAACACATTTTGTCCGACCGTAATGAATGTATGTCTAAATTATGTTCATGACAATTCTATAACTTTATCAGCTGCTTTCAAAAATAAGTCACTAGCTAGACGTGTGTCTTGATGAAATATAACACATGTTTGAAACTGGGCCAAAAGGTAGTTGACTAGGACAAAATACTTTTCAATACTCTAGAAGGCATATACTCTTTTATATATGAATTTAAGTTTTCTATTTTTTGTCCATCCGATAATTTTGCACTTACTGAAGGTTGCCGCTTCATAATGAAAGCACATTCATTGTCAAATATTTACATATTAAGTAATATTAAGAAGCAAACCTAGTAGGCGTGAGATAACTGTAAAATAAATAATGTATTTGGAAATAAAATATGTACCGAAAATGGTTCGGGAGTAAAATTATTCACTTTTATTGAGAGAGATTCCTCTCTCGTGAAGGAGATAGTCATGTCGCTAAGGAGATAGCTCTGTGTTGCATTAACAGTTTTGAGTAGTGTTGAATGTATCTGGATAGTAGTTATGTCCACTTACGAGATACAATTCAATTAGCTCATTTTTATATTCATACGTCATTTGTATAATACATATTGCTTATATTTTCTTATATTTATTTTGCTTGTTTTGTATTTAGTGTCGTTTTAACAAGTTCTTCTGGAGTCAGCACCAACTTGTTTTCAGCAACTAACTATCAAGTCCTCCCACAGACACATTGTAAAATAGTCAGGGGGTTCAAACTCGAAGCCCATGATCAATAGATCTGCACTTACACTATTGATCTAAGCGAGCGGGCTATATTTTCTTAGAATGGTTCTACATTTTCTATAATAAAGATAAATTCTGTTAGAGAATAATTGATGCGTGAACTTTTCTTGTGAAAAGCAAGGGTTGCCTGTAACTTTAGTAGAAGTGGCTCTGATATTTGTTTACACTACCTATTACACTATATTACATTCAGATTCAAGGCTTGTAAAATCATATCTGAATATAATGATACCATAATTGCTTTTCGTTGAGGACACGACCAGTTTGTTTGTAGGTACCGGTAAATAAAATATACTTTGTACAAATATCAGAGTCGCTGTGACTTAATCAATGTACGAGAACGTTCAAATGCACTTATGAATCTAAAATCTGAAAGTTTTGAACAGTCATGCTGATTTACCAGTTAGATAAACTTTATAGGGCAACATTACGTGGAGGCTAATCATAATGCATTTAGTGTTTTAACAATGTACGCATTTAATTAGCAACCTCAATTAAACATACAATTACTGACATAATTACTGCAGTGATCGAATTCTAAATTTAAGAACTTTCTCTATAATTGCAATTTTAGTATTCTCGGCTATTTTCATTTCTATCAATTTATCTTTTATCTGAACCAATCAGACGCGTTTGTCGAAAGGGTCGTGACTTCAGATTTTGAGTAAAATTATCTCTCTTTATAATTTGAATTTTGTCATATTATGACGTAAGGGCATTAGCATCTTTAAATTGCGAAATTATGGAAAAAAATGCCCGAGCCGGTAATCTCATTTCCTTATTCATGCACTGTGAAGTCATTTAAATTCATTTAAATTCGCTAGCATGAAATTGCGCGCAAACGGCAAAAAGGCAGTTATGCTCAGGCTTTAATTCGCGCATTTTCATTTTTTTTTTTATAAATCGCTAGCATCATATTTGTCCGGTATAAAATACAGTTCCAATTGCAAACACATTTTCTTTCTTTATTTTTCCTAGTGGCCTAGTTTTTAATCCAAGATAACTCATACTAAAAGTTAACCTAGATTTCATCAAGGCAATCATCTGACCAAATCTCATGAAAATCAATTGAAAAACTTTAGCCTCTATCACATGTTCAAAGCTTTCCTTTGATTTAACCAGGTGACCTAGTTTTATTTATTCCAGTTAACCCATATTCAAATTTGCCCTAGATTTTATCCAGACAAACATTCTCATCAAATTTCATAACGATAGAGTGTAAATTGTAGTTCCTATTGCATAGATAAGGTATTTGTTTAATTTGACACCACAAAATAACTGTATTCTTTTGTATTTCCATGATGGTATTAATACAAGCTTTGCATGAAGACAATGAGAAATAACAAGTATCTAGTTACATTTTGACAGTGACATATATAAAGCCAAGACAGTGTGTTTAATGTCTTAACACTTTATTAAATTATTGTAGCAGTATGTACATAAATCAGTGTATTTAGTTAAATTTCAATCACATTTTGTTTCTACAGTGAAAGACAGTTATTCATCTGTATGCTTAAAACTATGCTGAAAAGAGATTGACTGAGTAAGTTTGCAGATCAAGTGGTGAAAAAACAATATTCATGAAGGGCCTAAATTGTCCTGAAAATTTGTAGCATAGCTGTATATTACCTGTATTATAAGAATGATTTTCATAAAGTTTTGTGGGTGAAAAAAGTAGGTCACTAGGCCGTGGTTGGTCTTTAACACTATCAGGTAAATTGTAGCACATAGTGTCTTGTTCCTTCTTCTAATTATTTGTTTTATTTATACATACATGTAACAAATGTTTAATAAATCTGAAACCAGTCTTGACTATGTTTAACAAAATAAAAAAAAAACATGTAGATAAGTCAGTTATCATTCTTGAAATAGGTCCGCATAGTATTCATAGACCTGTGAAGTGATTTGGAAACCTCGTTCGCTACGCTCGCTCAGTTCACAAATTCCTCACAGGTCTATAAACATAATGCAGACCTATTCCTCGAAAAGCCATGGAATCGTATAGAGTCCTTTTTCTAGGTCATGTAACATTAATCGCATTTTCGCGTCAAAGTTTCGTGTTGTAAAATATTTAAGATACATGCATGACTTCCAGTTGTGAAACATGAGTGGTCGATCTAGCCCATTATAACTCCCCAGTTTAAAGGAAAACATATCTCCAGCAGACGATATCTGAACTCGAGGGCACGACATCTTATCTCGAGAGCATGACATTTTACCTCGATGGTATGGCATCCTATGTCTTATTTCGAGATGTGAACATCTTCTATTATAATACCTCTTTTTTTGTCTACAATGATAAAATCCCATTACCCGAGAAAGAGATATTTTGACTGGGTGTTTATTCTGCGGACCGCTTTCTGAAATGTGGCAAAATGCGGGTACCTGACTTCAGTTGACTTGCATTTGACTGACACTACCGGTATTCAACATCCCTTTTTCTTTTTGTTTTCTCGAAGCAAATATAGGGATATCTGGTGGAAAATAGGTCTACGACGGAGTGAAAATCTAGAACAAAATTGTTCTGAAGTAGCTGAATTTTATATGTAACAAAGAACAATTTCTTTTATTGCTAGATAGCCTTGAAGCAGTTAATTGCCATTATATGAGATTTTAAATATCAGCGCGGTCACATGACCTAACTGTCACTTTCGCTTAATCACGTGTTATAATAGCTGAAAAAGTTTTCTACCTTCCTTTTCAAGTAAACAAATCGAAATCATGCAAGTATTAGCATGAAAAGTGTCCTATTTTTATGTAAAATTCATTTCACTAGTGAATGCACATTTGGCCCCTGATTTACATGCAAATGCGCGAAAAATGGAAAAATGAGGATCTATTTATCAGTGACTTCTTTCGGCTACATCACGGAAGCACATTTTTGTCCGAATAACTGCAACATAACCTCAATGTTTTAGCCATATGATTGCCTCCCTTGTACACATAATTATAGTTGTAACGTCACTATTCAGTGTGTACACAAGCAATAACCGCGCTTAATATAAAACTGTTAAATTAGATTAATTAAAAACATTTTAAAACAACTTATGTTCAAAAGTTTGTTCGGTATAATAAAAAATATACCATATGGCATCGTATGTAGCACTGGTATTGTCAACACTGGCATTCGCCTCGGGTGACATTCTGCCCTAGGGTTGACTAAATCAATGTCACACACGCTGCCGTATGATATTTATGTACGAGTGTCGACATCTATCTCGACAGTTTGACATAATATTTTGAGCGCAAAACATCTTATTTCATTCGCACAACATCCCATCATGAGAGCATGGCATTTTATCTTCAGCACTCGACATGTTAATTCGGGCGTACAAAATCATGTCTCGATCACTTGGCACATTATATAGACTGACAAATGTATGATATATGCGTTATAGAAAGGCCTTGTCATCGGGGGATCGCACTCTTGTATGTTGATAGATAACCAATGGCAAACTGATTGACACTCAAAAAAGTGTAAACTGCACCGATCTTGAAAACGTCTGTGCCTTTGCACAAATGAGACTCAAATCTGTCCATGAAGTATTCCTGTGTACCAGTGAAGCTGTGGAAAACGAATAATTTCCTGTCAAGTGATCATGGGTTCTAATTCTGTATTGGAATTTTAGTAAATGTCATAAGGCGACTATCCAGCTGACGTTCATGTGTTGTCCTCATTTCACTATTTCAAATACCGAGCGGGGTAGCTTGATATTTTGTATATCTTTAGTTTCTTAGCATTGCCTCTTAGTATCACATTATCATCGCACAAATCAGTTTCCGTTGTCGGTAAAATTACTTCTTTACTATGTTTTAGATACCTGTATCATTATCAATAATAACAATGTTATCATTATTCATTCATTCCCTCCCCAACCTTTACCTCATCCATATCACATGCCAAATACACGACATTACCATCCCATATCATTTAAGTGCAAACTTTAACATCTCCCTGTCAAAAACGCTGTCCCTATTTCAAAATAATTTCACTGTTTTTCTTGCGTGACCCTCTATCAAAACAGGTTCAAGCAAACTATAAAGGTAAGGTGAGCATGGTCCTCGTGTTTCAATATGTACAAGAAAGTGGAATATAGATAATTATACATGTTAAGACTGCTGCCTTCAGAAAGTGTACATGTAATAGAATGTATAACTTCCGTTGGGCTTAAAGCTGATGCCATATTATTTTGCTTTTGAAGATCCAAGCCTACTACATAATAATTGATTATAAATACAGTCTTAGTTTTCAATAGGCATTGTCGAAATGTAACGTTCATGTTACGATATATATCTGTGTACAAATTCTTGCGACATTTAATGTCAAAAGTGCAACTTATGTGGCAGATGATTTTGCGACAACACGTTTGCTAACGGTGGATGCTACATTTAATTTCATTCTTGCGACATTTAACGGTACATGCGACATTTAACGCCAGTTCAACAGTAAATGATGCTACAGTAAGTTAGTGTATGTTTTGGGCCGTATATTTAATGCAGGATCCGTCAGTTCCTCTGTGAAAAATCATATATATGTGGGATTGCTTTTTGGCCACTCATGTTTTATCTGCTAGCACTTTACTGAATACTCTTGTGTGGAAAATGCATATTTCTTTCCTATAAATTGACGTAAATACACATGTTTTGATACTTGTAAAAATAAAGATGGTCATAATATGACCTTCACATTCGTTATAGCACATTCCAACACGACCCGATGTATTTCCATATTAATTAAACAAAGAAGACTTAAACTGTTTTCTCGTACTGATTTACGTAAAACTAGTAATGATATCATATCAAAACGTACCAACTTAAAAACAGGTGGGTTAATGTAGCAATTTAAAGCAATTTTCATTTTTGTAAAGCGCGTTTAAATATGGGCTGAATTTGCCAAATACCAGCGTGGCAAAAAGAAACCGGCGGCTATTTAATACAGTTTTAAAATTATAGATAAATAAGCGTCTTACACTGGAAACCAAATGTGGTCAAGTTATAATACACCAAGTACTGAACAGATTACTACATCTATGCAATACAATGCTATGTAAAAAATACAAATTCTTGACCTAATACATGTAACTTTCATATTCTAAATAGATACGTGTTATTGACATAATTCTATTGTTATCATCTGCCAGTAAGTCCCTTGTGTTTGTTGTTTTTGCTTGTTAATAAGAATTATCTTAGAACATTTGTAGAATTGTCGTGCAACGATTGTCATAGATGTTATGTACCTCTTCAGATCTTTAGTGCTCAACTGTGTTAAGCATGTCGTTGTATTAATATGTCACTCTCCTCAAACTAGCAAAAGGATACTTTTCGTCAATTCCACCTGATTTAGGTACCCATCTGTCTTGACGCAAAATCATAATTTAACAAAATAATTGCAAACATATTTGTTTTGAGTTCGGCAAAATACTATATCGTTTATGTTAAAAAGATCATATCCTTTGTCGTCAATGTCACGACTGCTCTGTTGAAAGAATTCTATACTCGTTACCGCTTAAGTTACTTGAAGAAATAGTAGACCAACATAGTCGATATCTTCTAATGTTTGGTATTTATTTAAGTGCTTTGAGCATATTGTAACAATATATCTAAAAACATGTTAATAATATTATTACAATTATACAACATAACACTATTCAAATTCATTCCGAAAAAATAGATAAGGAAGCTTAAAGTGGGCACCGCAATGCTGCATTAATATCGTCCGAATCCAGTTTATACGAGTCGTTTGCCGTTATAAAATGCAGTAAGTTGACTAAATGTGTAGATATATTCTTCTTTTTTATAATGATATGTAGAGTAGACTTGTGATGACAAAATACAATCATTATGATGAATATTTATACTCAAACTTGAGTGTATGTCAACCAGCTATATAGGGTATGATGACAAACTATAGGGATAAGATGTTTGCAAGCTGATTCATACTCGGTATGCAATTTTAGGGGATTCCTCTGAATTAGAACTACCGATTTTATCAAATTATTTATTTTGGTATGTTGTCTTACCATATGTACGGTGAGACGATATGTACAAATTTTGACAGCATGCAATTTGTCAAACATTAACAAAAAGATAAATTGTTCACTTAACGTTGGGGGAGGGGGCGGTGTGGCGGGGTAGGCCATGAGTTTATACGATAGAAAAACCAGGTTCATCAAAGATGTTTGCCGTGAGTTTATACGATAGAAAGAAAATACGTATACATTTTAAGTCGACATACTTCGTCTTATTACGGCAACATGACTTAAACCATCGGGATTTAGACACCATCAAACATGCCGGTGCCCACTTTAAGTTTCTGTAGTATGGAAATGTACTTGGGTCAAATTGAAAGATCACAACTCGAGATCACAATTGTTATTCTAAACAAACCCTACCCCTGCTGAGCACAGAAGTATGCATTTGCTATGAAACGCCTCATTTAATTCCAATTCGGCTTACCTACGCGTAGGTTTAAGGAGATCATTTCAGCTGATTACATACAATTGATGTAATCCAATCACTCACCAGTCAAATAATATTGATATGTCATATATAATTATATTATAGAAACTCTCATTCTTCTCATATCGAAACGAGACTTTGGATTTTTGAGTAATTGTAGAAATGCTGAAGCACTGTTTCGGTTAGGTCTATATCGACACAAAGGAATATTTGTTTTACAGAATGTGAGTTTTCTTAAATATATTCGTATACATTTAATATTCAGAATATGATATTAAGATATGATTGAACAAATTCCCAAAATGTTATATTTATTACCAAAAAGGGGCAATATAAACGAGATCACTTAATCTAGTGTATCTACATTATTATTATGTGAATATGTCAAGGAATGGACTTTATACGGAAATGACGTCAGATCTGAACGTGTATGACCATTTTTTGTGTGTGAAAAAGTATTTTTTTAAATTTTGACACCACAGACACTAATGCGTGTCAGAAGAACGTCACAGCTTTTGATGTAGGACGTTTTTTTTTCTACCGTAAAAATTTATTTTCATACTCCGTAAGTTTCTAAGACAAAAAGAGAAGAAAAAACACAGGTCACCGCACTTGTTTCCATTGTAGGGCATTTTCTTCATCCTATGTTTAGGCATTTCTGCAATTTTGTAAATTTGGAAAAAATTATAGTAATTTATAAAATATATATTATCCAACTTAATGTTTTAGGGATTTCAAGTCTTACAGGTAACTATGAATACAAGGTGATATTACATGTTGACATATTTACCCCACCCACTTTATTATCAATGGAAAAAACGTATTTAAATCTACAAAAAATCTGTCGTTAAGATTTTAAAATTATTTTGCAGCTCAAATGACCAACAAAAATGCTTTTAAATGGAAAGAAATTAAGTTTAGTCACAATGCATCTAAGAGATGTATTTAGAAAAAACGAAAAAAAAAAAATGTTTCATTTTCCTAGACAATATAAAATGCCATGTTGAAAACTTTTATTTTGATTGTAGCTTATTATTATAATTAATTTATGACTTAGAAAAATATCAGAACCAAACTGTGATCTACTTGAATAAATATTTGAAATTACCTACCTTACCCCATTGTGCATCTTACATGAATGTTGGGCAAATGTCTTTTATTAGCAAATTATTTTATTTTGGTACATAATAAGGCGGTATTAAAAAATCTAAACCCGTACAAAATTGCTTACGTAAACCACGTAGGAAAAATATGAAAACCAAACCGGCTTCAATCTGGCGGACAAATATGTGCGTTATTTGAAATCAGTGTTGTTAAAACCTCACGATACATTTTTGTAAGCCCGAAGGGTTCCATTATGATTTACTATAGGTCTTCTGTACGTCGGTTTGCTACATGAATTTAGAATGCTATGACCAAATATTCGTAGATGTGACATGTACATTGCTTATGGACAGTGCATGACCAATTTTGATAATCATGTCAGTACATGGAAGGTCAAGATCGCAGTAACTGTTAGCAGATGAATCTTTTCCGCTCAATAACTCCAGAATGCTTGGATCTATCATTCTGAAACTTGATTAGCATGTTTATGTGCGTCATATGGCCCGATAATACTCAACCTATTAATGGATCAAAAGTCAAGGTAATATTGACTGCTAGTTCACAAATCGTCTATCGACTTTGAAGTCAAGGTATAATTTCACAGCGACTGTTAGTACAAAACTCGTTTCCGTTCAAGTCCTTAAAAACCGACCTATGATCCTAACCCTTAACGAGAACGTTGCTGACAGGAATTGGGGTTTGTGTGAGACGTGACCAACGGTTTGCGCTGCCTGGCTATGGATAATATTTATCTTTTGAAACAAATAACTTTACTGATTTTTGTCGTTTTCATATGTATATACATTATATACTTAAAATTGGTGACTGTCTATTTGCACATATATCAGACAAACACAACACACTTATTTTCCATAAAACAAAATCGATTAGTCAACTCATGCAGGTATATATAATTAACAAAATTGCGCCATATGCTATGTCAGGACAATTTTAATCAAGAATTATTCAAAACCAAAATTAAGAACAATATATATATATATATATATATATATATATATATATATATATATATATATATATATATATATATATATATGTATCCAAAATGTACTGTTGTTGAACAATACGGATAATATAGCGGGAAAAAAGATTGAAGGAAATGCCTTTTTTGATATTACATATTGAGGGAAGGGCCATTTACTAATGTTGGCAGAACTTGTGGTCCGACCCTATTGCTATAATTCAATCGATTGTTAATATACATATGTTGATGTAATGATATAAATACATGTATTATAAGCAATACTATATGTTTAAACTGATATTACATGGTTTAATTCAGTAAAATATATAAGTTAAAAATCTCAACCGGTTTCACCATTAGTATGGATCTTCAGGAGAATGTTTATGACGTCGTCGTCAGGCAACGACTTTACCAATAATGACGTCGCTTATGTAAATGAAGAATATTTGTTAAATTGTCGTTAGCATCATTGAAAAAAATATAAAATAAAGCACAAATTCCGTCCTTGTAGATTCTGCAAATATTTATACAAGTACACGGTAGTAATAATTATTTCGCATTCAGAGACGGTTTAAATAGATTGATTAAGTATGATTCTTTCATCTTCCGAAGGGTATTATTATTTTCTTTCGGCTTGTAAGGAATGCTCTTAAGAATTTAATACATGATGACACCATTATAATACAGGAGGCTGATAAAGGAGGTGCTTCTCTAATAATGGACAAAGAACATTATAAACAAATGGTTGTAACAATTATACTAGATGATCCGGCATATTATGAGAAACTTAAAGGTGAGCCTTCAAAATCTGACAGAATGAAATACAACAAACAGATCGCTGAGTTTCAATACTGCCTTACAGATAAGGAAAGAGATTATCTCCAAAACTTTGGAGTAAAGACAAATAATTTTTATGGCCTACCAAAGGTCCATAAAAGCAAACAAATAAGTGAGTTATGTAAAAAAAGCCACAACAGAATATGTTGAAGTCACAAATGTTACAGACTTGAAATTAAGACCAGTTGTTGCTGGTCCAGCGTGCCAAACACACAGACTCAGTAATGTTTTGGATATTTTACTAAGGCCACTTACAAAATATGTTCCTAGCTATTTACGCGATAGTACAGACTTTCTAAACTCTCTTCCAGAAAGGATTACAGCAAGAACAATTCTAGTGTCTTTTGATGTTGAATCTCTGTATTCTAATATACCGCATGTATTAGGACTGGAAGCATTACAATACTGGTTAAATCTATATCCAGAAGAAATACCTAAACGTTTTGATAAGGAATTCATCACGGAAGCAGCAAAGTTAATACTTATGAATAATACATTCTACTTTAACGGAAAATATTATAGGCAAATAAAAGGTACGGCCATGGGGACAAAATTTGCACCGGTCTATGCTACACTAGTTATTGGCTATCTTGAAAACAAATTATATAATGACGTTTCTTCTACATTTGGTGAAGAATTCAAAGACTATTTCAAAGATCACTGGAAACGCTTTTTGGATGACATCTTCATTTTGTGGACACGTTCTACTAAAGACCTAGAAATTCTAGAAAAACTGTTGAACAGTCTCAATGAAAATCTGAAATTTACGATGGAGAAAAGCAACACTGAATTATCCTTCTTGGATGTTCTTGTAATAAAGCCAGGCACTTACTTAGAAACAGATGTTTACTATAAACCAACAGACAGCAAACAATACCTCTTATTTAATTCTTGTCACCCGAAACACACAAAAGAAAATATTCCGTTTTGTCTTGCAAGAAGGATATGTGCTATAGTTTCAAATAAATACCAACGTGATTATCGACTTTCAGAACTAAGAAGATATCTTTTAGCCCGCAGTTACCCTTTGCCACTTGTTAAAAATGGCATTAAAATGGCGCTTAGAATCTCGAAAAGTGAATTAAGACAAGTAAAAGAAAAAGATAACTCTCCAACAATTCCATTCGTATCGACACACAATCCGAAAAATGCAGTTTTTTATTATCATCAAAAATAATATACCAATATTAAAAGTGGATGAGAAAATGAGAAAAATTATAGACAAACATAATTTAATAAAGAGTAAAAGACAACCAGCTAATCTTAAGAAATTATTAACACGCGCTAAATTTGATGACGAAAAACAAGAATACAGAATTACGAAATGTGGCAGAGGAAACTGTGGATTATGTCCTCATCTTCTAGAAGGGAACACATATACATTTAGAAACGGTAAATATTTCAAAATAAAATTTCCAGCAACCTGCGAAATCAAGAATGTGGTATATGTAATACGCTGCTCTGGTTGTAAAGAAGATTATATAGGAGAAACCATCAATCTAAGAAACAGAGTAACACTATATAATCAACATATAAGACAAGCAGACGCAGCAATACTTCCAGTAAGCAGACATATAGCAAATTGTGCAAAAAACTGTACACCGAAATTCAACATATTCCCATTTTACAAGCTGAAAGAAAATAATAATACCCTTCGGAAGATGAAAGAAACATACTTCATCAATCTATTCAAACCGTCTCTGAATGCGAAATAATTATTACTACCGTGTACTTGTATAAATATTTGCAGAATCTACAAGGACGGAATTTATGCATTATTTTATATTTTTTCAATGATGCTAACGACAATTTAACAAATATTCTTCATTTACATAAGCGACGTCATTATTGGTAACGTCGTTGCCTGACGACGACGTCATAAACATTCTCCTGAAGATCCATATTAATGGTGAAACCGGTTGAGATTTTTAACTTATATATTTTACTGAATTAAACCATGTAATATCAAAAAAGGCATTTCCTTCAATCTTTTTCCCGATATATATATATATATATATATATATATATAACGTTTCACTTTGGATGATAAAACAAAATCAGAACTGTTACTCTGCTTTTGTCTTTGTAAAGTAATGAGGTAATGAAACACTTCCAGCTACGAGCGTAAAAGCGTAAAGTTTATCAATACGGCAATGTAAGAAATAAGAGGGTTATAATGACTCTGGATCGCTAACCTGAGCAATATGAGCTATATCTTGCAAATGTCAACATGATGCTTAAATACTAAGAAAGTATGTCAGCAGGTCACACTCATGGTCACTGAAAGACACCTTTAAGATCGACGTACCGAGGTATGTCAGTAGGTTAAGGTCACAGTCACGTACCTCAGGGTCATCAGGTAATTATAATCAAACAGTACACGAAATATCATCTAATGCTTTTTTAAGTATTTTTCTTATATAATAACAAGTGACCCCCGGGCAGAGCCTCTTTTTACCTAAGAGGCATAATTTGAACAATCTTGAACTTTCAGACAAGAAGATTTTTTAAAAGAAATCATATATAAGTCATTGTAAAATTTGGGATCGTCCCTTTTTTCACCCCAGGGACATAATTCGAACACTTTGCAGGAGACCACATGCAATGTTACATATCAAATATCAAAGGCCTAGGTCTTGTGTTTTCAGACAAGAAGATTTTTATTTCTTATCATATGTAAGTCTTTGTTAATCTTGGGACCCCCGGGACAGGGCCTCTTTTCATCCCAGGTTGAACATATGCACAATCTTGCTAGAAGATCGCAGGGAAATGCGACATACAAAATAACAAAGGTCTTGTGCTTTCAGACAAGAAGATTTTTAAAGTATTTTTTCCTCTATAAGTCTATGTAAATCTTGGAACTTCTGCGGCAGGCCGCTATTTACCCTAGGGCATTATTTGTACAGTTCATAGATTATTAAATGATGTCACCAACCAAATATTGAGGCTCTTTGCTATGTGGTTTTGGACAAGAAGATTTTTTTTCCTTTCGGTAGCCGTGTCCATCAAGTTATATGGAATTCAATTCTTTGAACAACTTTGGACCACCCAAGGAACATCCAGGTCAAGTTTCATCAACTTCCACCAAACAATTTCAGAGATGATTTGTTTAAAAGAAAGTATGAACGGACAGACGGACGGTCTACTACTTTAGCCAAAGAGCCATCTTAAAGGGCCAACAATGGCCCAAAATATTCTGCTGAACATCCAAAATCACACGACATCCAAAATCCCCCCTTCCCCACCTTAGTTTCGGACACATTGTGTAATGGGCCATTTCTTGAAAACAAACATTGTACAGCAAAAACAAACAAGGGACCATGGTCGCTTATTGTAGACTGACCCTCTAGTCACCTGTGGGGCACTAAAATGACCCGCAAACCAAGTTTAGAGCAATCGCAATAGCCCACCCCGAGCACTGTGTGCTAACGTGAGCTAAAAAGTTTTGTATAAAAAGTCATTTCTTTTTTTTTAGAATTATTTTGCTATTACTTGTTGGATATTAAATGCAAGAAAATGATTCAATCATTAGTTGTATATGCAAAAGGGCTGAGCCCCGATGCCGCCGAAAATGTTGCCCTAGTGCCGGTTGTTCCCATCTGAACTTACCTGTCCAGTGAAAGAATCTTATAATTTGCAAATTATCTGCTATCTGTTCTAAAAGTAATTATTTTTCTTCTAGTAGGGTTCACACTAAATTTCTACGATTCACATTAGTCAGAAAGGAAATATCTATATGTGTCTGTCTTCTTTGGTGTTAGTATTAACTATACTATCAACAGTATACAAAATCAAAAACAGTTTTAACATACAGACATTTGTCCAAGGCATATCGCTACTGATAAAACCATCTTCTCAATCATTATAATATACAATATAAAAAAGGGGAATTATACGCAACTAATTATTATACGAAAACAATGTCACTAAGGTCAGTGTTCACTCTGTAAACTTAAAACTTTTGAATGAAATTAAAATCTCAATGAGAAAACGAAGAAAATTACGAAGGGTATTTAATGAAACCTGCGAAACAGTGAGACAGAACTTAAATAAGAGTTGTTTTATTGAGTGTTGCTATATTGTCTTGCCCTTTACAATCATTGAAGCTGTTTGCGTTTAGCTGGTGCTAGGGAACTTGAGATTTATTACATATTTCTATGCTTCTATGCTTTTTATGCTTCCAAATGGTTACTTTGTTTGGAATTCATCTCCTCGTGTAATTACTTTTTACAGAATATTAACTTTGATACTACTACATACGAAATTAATTAAGTACACCAAGCAGTAAACATTATAGGCAAATGTCATGAAAGACCTTAACTTTCTATAGACCGCATTTTCTAGATGACCTCCTTTGAATCTTGTGAGAATGTTTGCCTCTATAAAATCAAGATTAAAAAAGGAACTTGCTCATATGACACTAAAAAAGCAATCGCTAAATGTCAAACCACATAAAACCTTGTTTATACTCTAGATACTCCACATTTTCTTATAGAAATCTAGATGGTCATTTGTTTTTGTTTGAAAAACAATAATACTAGGCCAAATAACAGTCAACCTTTGTTGACACTCAAGAAGCAAAATGTCAAATTCATCTACATAAAAACTGGTCAAGATTTGTAATGCCTCTATATTAAGCTGTTTCACCTTAGACATAAACTATTGACTTATTATAATAAGAAATCATATTTTACACCAAGTCCACATTTTCACCTGTTTGAAAAGTTTGTCGAAATGAATATGAAATCTATAAAAGGTATGAAACGTCGTTATCTAGGTTTTATAAAATATCGTTAAGGTGATTAAGAAAGGATCTAATCCATTTAAATCGAATCCTTTGGATCAAATTTATGTGTGCATAAGACCAACGTGATCAAAAAGATAAATATTGCAAATGTTTTCAAGACTTATTTGCTTGTTATGAACTGTCAATTAAACAGTCGCACTGTTATCAGCATGGGAAAAAAAACAAGAGCTGTCACTATTGGTGACAAATGCCCCCGAAGTAAGCCCAGGAATGCCACAGCTGTATGCGTAAAAATCACGTATCATTTTGTGACCTTGACCTTGACCTAAGAGGCCTTGGTCGTAAGCGTGACACATCTTCTCAGTACAGTTAACATTTGTGTCAAATTATTTTCAAATTCCTTCATAAATGGCAGTTATGGACCAGACAAGAAACACCTTTGACCTTGCCCTTGGCGCTAATGGTCTTAGACTTGCACATGATACTAAGGCATTTCAAAATCCCTTTATCAATGGCAGTATTACGGACCGTACAAGAAACATACCATGTTAACTTTTGACCTCTAAGTGTGACCTTGACCTTGTAGCTAGAGGTCCTGGGTCTTGGTCATGACTCCTCTTCTCATTATGAGGAACATTTATGCCAAGTAATTTTAAAATCCCTTTATGAATGGCAGACACGAAACATACCCTGTTAACATTTGACTTAATAGTGTGACCTTGATCTTGGAGCTTGAGGTCTGGGTCTTGCGCAAGATACGTTGTCTTATTATGGGAAACTTTTATGCCAAGTTGTTTGAAAATCCCTTCATGGATGGCAGAGTTATGGACCGAACACAAAACAGACCATGTAAACCTTTGACCTCTAAGTGTGACCTTGACCCTGGAGCTAAGGCTTTGAGTCTTGCGCAATACAAGTCGCCTCATTATGGTGAACATTTATGCAAAGTTATTTCAAAATCCCTTTATTGATGGAAGAGTTACAGCCCAGACAAGAATTACCGGACGAACGCACGCACGCACGGATGGACGGACAGTACGATTTTAATATGCCCACCTTCGGGGGGGGGGGGGCATAAAAACAGATAGCTCTGAAAAGTTTTGGAGTAGGACCAATTCAGAACACCGATAAAGCAATGCACAGTTTAAAACAATGCGAGAGGCAGTAATAAAGTTTGTTAACATGAGTCGTTAAAACACAAAACGCATCTTACATGTAGTTGTTAGATTAAATTCATGACCAGTCTTTTACTGTGTATCTATAACAAAACAGCTTCATTAAAATAGTGTTTAACGCCGTGACATTCGACGTGACGTGAAAACGTAGAAAATAAACGTCAAAACTAAATACTACACTAAGTCTAAATAAATTCAATAAAAATAGAATTATTTTACTTGTCCCTCCCCTAACACACACACCAACATGGCTTCATTCAACATATTCCGCGATTTCATCGTTGCTCCTTTATTGTTATTTCTACGCAGATGCCATGTCTGTCACTGGCTTTCCGGACCACGGATTACTTCTACAGATGAGATCACAAGACAGAACGACAATTTCACGTGTACACTTTTGCAAGACCGACTGTTCATATCTTCAATTCTATTACTTCAGAATTCCCTACGGATACTTTAACTATATTGTAATCATCTGCATAAACTGATTCGTCGACACAGTTTAAAAATATCTATTACGTAATCTTCTTGAGTTATGCAAAATTTGAAAATCAATGTAATATGTGATTGAAATATTTCTCTAAGATTGATAACAAAATACTTAAACCAAAGATGAATAACAGTAAGACTTACGCACATACAGTGTATATTTACATGACTATCTACAATTTAATATAACAAATTCCGACATAAACTTTCGACTGTACCAGGCACTGTCCCTTTATCTCACAAAAATACTGGATGTGCATTATGAGCAAGGTGGAATTAAAGAACATATTTGTGGATCACCTGGGATTTAAATGCGGACCCTTGCAGCAACAGTGTCTAACGCCGAAATAAACGTGAAGGTACTCAAGGTATATCGCTAGTAAAAGGGTTGCACACAGAAAAGTTACTTTAGCAACCGTTACTTGCGCGAACATTTTGTTTGGTTGGTGAGTGTGGAGCGGTTTGGTTGCCGTTGCACATTTGGTAACGTCACTTTCATTTCAGTGACTGCTGAAAAGATATCCATATTGCTCTTTTTTCGTCTACCACACCAAGTTTCATTAAGATATCTCAAGTGTTTCTCATTTTTACGGGAACTGTATTTTTAAGCATTTTGCCGTTTCCGTTGCCAATAGCAATTACATATTTTTTTGTCTCATTAAAGACAAAAAGGTCCTTTCGTTATCTTATTATTTACATTTTATTTGCATACAAACGTTTGTGAAAATATCTCTTATATTCTATTGTTTATCGCAAGATCGAGATGTTCCTGACGAACCGGTATAATGTAAAACTAAAGTTTCACCTGTTTAATCCGGAATATTATTTTGAGAAATCACGGTTGTTATACTAAATGGAATTTTATCTCTACATAATCATGTTATAACATATGTTTCTTTCGATGAAATGATATATAAAATGGATATGGGTCTCAACGATGGCGGTAGATATCATAACTCACTCATCCTAGAAAATAATCGGTTTCACCACTATTTTCTTGGAAAATATGTATATTTAGACAGAGGTAGAGTTTGACTTTCCGTTTTTCGTCTTTATGGGGTAAGGGGATAATTTTTGCAAATCCTAGAAAAATCCGTTGATACCAGAGCGAAAAAAATATTTCCACACATCTTTAGATAAAGATTGTTTATTTTGGGCTGTGGGAAATGTAATATGCATGCATATGTAGTATTAGTACAACCAACAGTTAACATATTACTAACACTGCAACACTGTTTAAGACTACTCAGTTACTGTCTGCGATTCGGCTATGTGAAAGATGGGGTATATGTCGTCTAAAAGTTCAAAATCTAAATGTCGTTATGATCGTCGATAATAGAAGGAATGAGGTCGGTCTGAACGTCTTTAACGTGCCTTTCTATCTCGATCTTTGGAATTTTTACATATTCCTGTTTGTGGTAAGTGTGTCTGAAAATTTGTTTATTCGTGTTTGTAGGTCATCATATCGAGATGTTGTATGACCTCTTTTGTTTGGAATTTCGAATTCATCTTGTATTTCGTTCTTTCTTTGATGATTTCTCCCCGCTATTGATATTATACGTTCTTAGCTAGTAGGGATTACGCTAGAGTACGTACTGTCTTTTGAACTGTTCACATATCCCTGTTTGTGATAAGCGCGTGTTCCGTCCGAAAACTGGTATACATGTACTTGTGTTTGCAGTTCTTCATGTCAAAATGTGTAATGACCTTTTCTTTGGAATTTCAAAAACATCTTGTTTCTCCTTTTTTCAATTTTCCGTTGCTGATTTATCTCCGCTATTGATATCCTAAGATCTAAAGTATTAGTAAATTTTCGTTAGAGTTCGTATCGTCTTTTGAACTGTTAGAAGACCCTTTTCTGTGATAAACGCGTTTTCTGTCTGAAAACTGGTTTATAAGTGCTAGTGGTATTTCATGTCGAGATGTGCAATGACCTATTTTGTTTGGAATTTCAGATGCATCTTGTTCCTCTTGTATTTTGTTCTTCCATAGTTGATTTCTTTCCGCTATTGATATCCTACGGTCTAAGCTAATAGGAAATTTCCTAGAGTTCGTACCATCTTTTGAACTGTTTAAATACCCTGGTCTGTGATAAACGGGTTTTCTGTCTGAAAACTAGTTTGTTAGTGTTGGTAGCTCTTCATATCGAGATGTGCGATGACCTCTTTTGTTTGGAATTTCAAATACATTTTGTTCCTCTTATATTTCATTCATCCATTGCAGATATCTCTCCTCTATTGATATCCTACGATCTAAGCTACTAGGGATTTCGCCGAAGTCCGTACCGTCTTTTGGACTGTTAAAATATCCTTGTTTGTGATAATCGCGTTTTCTGTCTGAAAACTGGTTTATTATTGCTGGCGGTATTTCATGTCGAGATGTGCAATGATCTCTTTTGTTTGGAATTTGAAATACACCTAGTTCCTCTTGTATTTCGTACTTCCTTTGCTGAGTTCTCTCCGCTCTTGATAACCTACGGTCTAAGCTAATAGGAAATTTGCTGGAGTTCGTACCATCTTTTGAACTGTTAAAATATCCTGGTCTGTGATAAACGGGTTTTCTATCTGAAAACTGGTTTGTTAGTGCTGGTAGTTCTTCATGTCGAGATGTGCGATGACCTCTTTTGTTTGGAATTTTAAATACATCTTGTTCCTCTTGTATTTCGTTCATCCATTGCTGATATCTCTCCTCTATTGATATCCTACGATCTAAGCTACTAGGGATTTCGCTGAAGTCCGTACCGTCTTTTGAACTGTTAAAATATCCTTGTTTGTGATAATCGCGTTTTCTGTCTGAAAACTGGTTTATTATTGCTGGCGGTATTTCATGTCGAGATGTGCAATGATCTCTTTTGTTTGGAATTTGAAATACACCTAGTTCTTCTTGTATTTCATACTTCCTTTGCTGAGTTCTCTCCGCTCTTGATAACCTACGGTCTAAGCTAATAGGAAATTTGCTGGAGTTCGTACCATCTTTTGAACTGTTAAAATATCCTGGTCTGTGATAAACGGGGTTTCTGTGTGAAAACTGGTTTGTTAGTGGTGGTAGTTCTTCATGTCGAGATGTGCGATGACCTCTTTTGTTTGGAATTCCAAATACATCTTGTTCCTCTTGTATTTCGTTCTTCCATTGCTGATATCTCTCCGCTATTGATATCGCACGATCTAAGCTACCAGGGATTTTGCTGGAGTTCTTACCGTCTTTTGAACTGTTAAAATATCCCTGTTTGTGATAAACGCGTTTTCTGTCTGAAAACTGGTTAATTAGTGCAGGTGGTTCTTCATGTCGAGATGTGCAATGACCTCTTTTCATTGGAATTTCAAATACATCTTGTTCCTCTTGTAATTCGTTCTTCCATTGCAGATTTATCTCCCCTATTGATATTTTACTATCTAAGCTACAAGGGATTTTGATGGAGTTCATACTGTCTTTTGAACTGTTTAAATATCCCTTTTAGTGATAATTGCGGTTTATGTCTGAAAACTGGTTTATTAGTGCTGGTTGATTTTCATATCGAGATGTGTAATGACCTCTTTTATTCGGAATTGCAAATGCATCTTGTTCCTTTTGTACCTCGTTCTTCCTTTGCTGAATTCTCTCCGCAATTGATATCCTACGATCTAATCTAGTAGGGATTTCGCTACAGTTCGTACCGTCTTTTGAACTGTTAATATATCCCTGTTTATCATAAGCACGGTTTCTATTTGACAGTTTGTCTTCAAGCCGAGTAGTGTTTTCACGGCTACTTCTCGGACTCGGACGTTTAATTACTTCTTGCTTCTCTTGTATTTTGTTCGCCCTTTGCAGATTTCTCTCCGCTATTGATATCCTACTATCTAAGTTAATAGGGATTTCGCTGGAGTTCGTATTGTCTCTTGAACTGTTAACAGATCCCCGTTTTTGATAAACGCGGTTTCTATCTGAAAGCTTAATTAATTCTGTTTGCTTGTCTTCAAGCCGTGTAGTGTTTTGACGGCTATTTTTCGTAAGGTTACTTAATTCTTGTTTCTCTTGTCTTTCATTCGTTCTTTGCTGAATTATGTCCTTGCATTCCGGGTTACGTTTCGACACGGTTTTGTCACTTATTGTTGCCAAATCGCTTTGTAATTCTGACACAGGTTGCATGATATTCGTTGAGTCTATCGCCGAGAAAGTATCTTCAAACGACTGCTGGAGATTACGTTTAGTTCTAGATATATCTATGTTGCATTTCATCTGCGCATATATATCTTTCGACTCCTTAACTTCGTCTTGTAAATTATTCAGATCTACTGAGAACATGTGAGAAATTTCGTTCTGTTTTGCTTCGGCATCACTTATATTTTTCTTCACGTGATCTATAGCACTATTTAGTTTTATTTTACACATTTCAAGTTTTGAAAGTTCGTCAGTTTTTGAGCTGATAAATGTCTGCACCCTGTTTAGTTGCATATTAGACTCCTCTTTTAAAGTTTTTATATCATGCTCATTCTGATTCGAGTATATTGGCTCGTACTCTTTAATGCTTTGAATATTTGTACATTGTTTATGATTTTCCCGCAAACAGTCACTACAAATCACTTCTGCATGGTTAACACATACGTGCTCGTTTAACTTATTTTCATGCAGTTTGCAAAAGTCATCCTCCGTCTTAAATTTACTCATCATTTCGGACACAATTGGGTGTTTCGGAAAACAACTTACCCATTGTTTACGTTCCTTATTTTCGGTGAAGAATTTCTTCTTTGTATTAAGGGAAGTTCTGCAGGACGGACATGTTATGTCATTTCCTGGACTATTCAACACATTTTCTACGTACTTGAGAATACATTCCAAGCAAAACATGTGCTGACACGGAACAAATGCACGAGGATCTTTAAGAATATCATAGCAAATTGGACATTTTAAAAGGTAGTCTAATGTCTCGCCATTTAGGACTGGATGCAATGCAGCCATCTTCAAATTAATAAAAAAAATAAATAATCCAGATAATCCTCTGTTCACAGATGTCAAATGACAACAACTTTTTCAGATTGTTGAATAGCGGTAGTCACTTCTTTTTGACAATATTAGAAGTCATCAGCTGACATCTCAGTACATTCGCTCCCTTTAAAATATTCTAATGCAAAGTGTGTTAGTAAATTGTCAGAACATGAAACATTTGCATGGGTTACTAAATTCAAATTATATCTAACCAACACATATATTTATACCACTGGTTGAATGAAAGATTTACATTTATAACCACTATAACAGATTGTTACACTCAATACCAATATTTGAAATAAAGACTATACAGCATTGTATGGAAGCCACTTGTCGTCATGTCCCAATGTGCGCTCGTTATCTTTTTGGTTTTACGTTATTTCTATTACAAATGAAATCTTTAGAAAATGAATTTTATTCATACAAAGTGTTATATAAATCAGTATTACAAAATTTGTAGCCAGTAAATTGTCGTATGCTCCGCCATTCGATGACATCGTATGAATAGCGAGGCTGTGACATTTAACGCACATAAAAGTGTCCTGTAAAGTTCCGTACATTTTAAAGTTGTACCATTTTTTTTCAGTAAATGAATGGGTTATATAACTATTCCTGAGATATAATCTATACAGTTAATTACAAAATACTCTTATATGACCGAGGACATTGCAACATATCGCATTTACCAAATTTATAGTCTTACTGCTATTTAATGAATTTCACAGTGATCTCGGGCCTATTCGTTTTTTGTAGAGGTAATTTATTTAAAAGTTCATTATATTCTCAAAACGACATATGTCTGTTAAGTAAGTGTTCGTTTGTAAACTTGAATGAAATACATTTGAACACCTTAATTGACTTTTAAAGCAATAAAACTAGCGATGGTGTTGTGGTTCAGGTATCGGCTACTCCTGCCAAAATGACGTGGTTTGAGCCCTACTAATTTTCTCTTTTGACATAAGTTGTATTATTTTCCAAGGAAGCAGACTAGACAAAGCTTAAAGGTTTTGTCGCATTTGAGCTAAAGCAAATGCATTTATTCTGTCTGGTCACTCAGATTGTAATCAACACTTAAGTATATGGATGATTCAAAAATTCACAAAGTGTATGGATGTACTCTAAGTATGCAGATTACCGAGCAGCGTGTTTTTCGTGATTGCAGAAAAGTGTCTAAATGCATGGCAAGCAACAATGTCTTTATTTCAAAAAGTATGGGCTTATTGCAATGAAAGCATTTGGCAAAATATGCTTTTTGCGACAATGACTGGATTTTGTTTTTCAAGGGCCCAAGGACAAGACTGCAAAAATCACTATGTTTGTATGTTAAGCTATTTTCGTGAACAAGACTTTAAATTTACAATGGCATAGATGTGCCTCCATATAATACAGTAGGATAGGTTTTAAGATAACACGTAGATAAAATTTCAAAGTTCACTTGGTTTCAACTACTAAACAGGGTAATCCTTAAACACATTGGTACCTGTTTTTTATCACGTACGCCGCTTGATAAAAGCTTGTATGAAAATTTGTATGAAAAAGTGTTTACTGTTAAAACCATCAGAGATTAATTTTAAACCGCATTATTAATATGATGGATAACTTTTCCGTTGAGAATTTGCATTTAAATTAATCACTGTGTATATAGTCTGCCAATATCTAATGAAATTATGACCTAGGATACCATTTTGTCTAGGGCTCTGATATTAGTAAAAACTTTAAAGTGACCCTGAAGACCAAGCAGGAAATTAAAAGGGGGTTGTCACGGTCTAGGGTTTCTCATTTTAGTATGATCAGGTAATATGTCAACTGAGTACATTAACAAATAAACTGCACCACTGTTCACCTATGTTTTCATTTACCCCTGGAATAAGTTTAAACTTTATGTCTTAATGTCTCTTTAAATATCTTATAAATAATATTGATACAAGTATAAACAAAATGATTTCTATGCTAAATGACACATATATTAAAGACTGCCTTTATATTTGGAAAAAGTCACCTCTGATGTCAAAGTTGGTAAATGCTTGACGGCAGTGCTGATCGTTATATTTAGGTCTGCTGTGGGAATATTTTAGGACTGTCCTATCCTAGTATTCTAGTCAAGATTTCAATAAATATGAGAGGTATAGGCATTTCGTTAGCATTTGGCCATATCTACTTTTTAAATATAATTTGGGTATGCTGAATGCAAACATTTATATTGGCCATCTGACAAATGATTTCTTATAGGTCAAAATAGCGGAGAAAAATGGCTGCAAAATCAAGATATTTCTAATATAAATATATTATAATATCGCAATTATCCAAAAAGATGCGGGCTTCTTTAACACAGTAATGTGTAACATAGCCACAGATTAAATAAAGAAGTGAGTGCATGAAGGGTGAGTAAAATTCTACGCAACTCCTCAGTTATTGATGTTTTATCTAACACTGTGTTAACTTGAATGTATTTTTTCTTTTTCACTGTTCCAATCATCATCCATATTGTTGCATTTATTTCCTGCAGGTGGCAAAAGCAGAGCAAAAATAATAACAAATCCCCCCCCCCCCCAAAAAAAAAGAAAAACGTCAGTATATCTGGCAGAAACAGTGTTGCAATTTGATCGTTTACTGTTACAGCAGTAAACATCATTGAGAATGATTCTAGTGTCAGCTTCCATAAATTGAGTTCACAGACAATGCTTTCAACAGTTTCTTATTCCTAAAAGCCACCACCAACAACCGATGTCTTTTCTGTAGGGGCTTGCTTGATCAGCTCTTCGGATAAAAATCTAGCGAGGTCAATCTTATTTTCAGGAAGTGCTAAAAAGTTACACCACATTTCAAATAATTCATTGATATATATAAACCACCTAGTTATAGGCTTGTAGTTATAGGCACTGTCCATTTCAAATCCAAAAGCTTAAAGTAAGAGTTATCACTGTATGAGACTGTCTCAGTCTTTCTGATATATGCATACACTTCTGAACAACAGTGTTTAATGTGCAGATATCTCACTCTCAGTAAGATTCAGCGGAAAGACATGACCAGTTTCAGGATCTATGGATTCCAGCTTTTGTGTCAGCAAAAGGTATGTTTACTCTTGGTATGTCTCTGTAGCTCAGTGTATCCCCTGCACGATGAAATAGGTTAACTAAATGTTTTGACCGAGTCATCTTTTTTTTTTTTTTGTTGGATTTAACGTCGCACCGACACATGATAGGTCATATGGCGACTTTCCAGCTTTAATGGTGGATGAAGACCCCAGATGCCCCTCCGTGCATAATTTCATCACGAGCGGGCACCTGGGTAGAACCACCGGCCTTCCGTAAGCCAGCTGGATGGCTTCCTCACATGAAGAATTCAACGCCCCGAGTGAGGCTCGAACCCACATCGATGAGGGGCAAGTGATTTGAAGTCAGCGACCTTAACCACCGATTAACGACCGAGTCATCTGGTTCTACATGCAAGACAATATGTTTAGGAATCATCCATTACTCAATACATTATCAACATTGTGTGCAACACTTAATAATTTGTTTATCTATCAGATTAAGGATTTTATGGTCAAATATTTCATCTAGAAGCCCTTGGCCACCATATATTAAATTCAAAAACATTAACAGTCTCTCCGGAACACAGTTTAGCGCAACGTTTTCACTCTCGCAATCCAGAATGTCCTTCAAGAGAGAACAAATCAGCCCTTAACTTAAGAGCTACGTGTACCAATGACAAGAAGTAATCACTGGAATTATATGTCGATATCGTTAGCCGTTCAGCACTATTGTCAGTAGTATCATAACGGGCATCACTAAGCATTGACACAGCACATTCAGGTAGAACAAGAAGTGTATTCCTCTCTTTCATCAAGAAATCTATGTAGTGGAGTTACAAACTGATACTGGTTCCTCAGTTTACGTTGTAGGGCTTCTTTGAATGATGATCTTCTAGAATTAAATGACAAAGGAATTGTTGAAGAAGAATATTCAGTAAGTATGAGGGATATGTTTAAAATGTCTGAAAAAATGCAGTATTTGCGATTTCATTGCAGCATACTCAAGTTCATGTATAAAAAAGATCATGGCATGATCTGTATTTGAGTTGACCGACTTTTTTGCGAACTCCGTATCTAAAAGAATTTAAACATTTGTTATATTTGACCTCTGCAGCTATGACGTCGTTGACATCAGAGAGCCGCAATTGAATTTTGTTGTCAAGTTAAGCATCCTTTAAAATGCTATCACTGACTTGGAAGGTAGTTATGTGAAAGATTATTTCATGTTTTCGTCCTTACAGAACATACACATTTCCTAATTTATTGGCTTAACCATAGTAGGGGTATATGATAAGTTTGATGTGGATGCGGCTTTATCTAATGTTTGTCTGGTCTCTTGAGATAAAAGTTTTGTTAATTCTTACTGTGAAATATTTTAACACCTATGAAAACAAAATTCATGTAATATTTATTACTTATCATTCACAAGCAATGATAATATTTAAAAAGCTAGCTTTAACGGATACTTATAAATGAACTTATCACAGATACTGAAAATTAAGATAAATACAATTTCATCAAATCTTAAGATATAAGAACAAAGTATGTAAAACAAAGCATCTCTGATCTTTTTAGAAATATATAAATGTATTTTTTTCCTTCCTGTAAAAAAGTCCGGCGAAAACTCCTGACTCCATGAAGTATTATTGACACCTCTAAAACCTTAATGATCATCAAAGGGTGTGTTCTTGTCGGAATAACTTTACATTTATTTACAGGTAAAGCAATCCCAATATGTTTAGATAAGGACTTAAACAAAAACATGATCAGACTCGGATTGTTATTGTTATGGAGACCTTGACTGTTTATACTAATTAAGTTCACATTGACTTTAATCTTATTCCCTTTGACACTTAATTATGATGCTTATGCATTAAAAAGTTGATTACTGAATAAGCTTATCTTGCCAGGATAAAATATGTTATGCATGGTATTCTGTGTTATGTTAATTGATTTTTAATAACCCCGTACTTCTGGTCTTGAAAATGACTATTTTAAGACTGCAAACCATTTCATCAAGAACATAATTTTCTTTTGGACATAAAAAATCCAGCAGAAGTTTTCAATCTTATACTTATACTCATTTTTCTATTCTAAAATGACGTTGGATATTTTTAATCGTTCCAAAAAAAAAAAATGAAATAATTTGTTCAAACATTATCTAGATATAAACATTTGTATTATAAAGTAATATCAATTGTACTTTTTTTTGTTAATTTTTGCCCTCATTTTTAACCCTTTGAGAGGCATTTGCCAGATGGCCTACATATACTTTTGGATTCAGCATATTACCCGAAATATGTTAAAAAGTATGTTGGACCAAATACTTACGAAATGCCTGTAACTTCTTAGTATAAATAAACTTATATTTGCAAAATCGGACTAGACTAAAGGTCAGTTTCAAAACGTAATTTTTACGTATTGATGATAGCAAAATGTTGCGTTCTTTGATGACAACATTGCAAATGCTTCTCTGTTAACACTAGTATTTGCATATAATCTTTTTTTAACGATAAAAGCCGATAATTAGTTTTAAACCTTTTAAGCAATATGTTTCAGGAGGGAGAGAGAATGAAAGTTTTAAAAAAAGAAGTCTACGATCATTAATGAAAAATGCATAGATACTTAAGATATCTCATATAAACGGTGAAAGAATGTAATATCAAGTATTGAAACTAAAGAAAAATAAAAATAGCTCTCTTCAGCTATATAATGTCACAGGTTGAGAAAAATGTGCAATCAGCCCGGGGCTCGAACCCGGGACTCCTCGCTTATAAGGCGAATGCTCTACCGACCGAGCTAACCGGCTGCTTGACACATATTATCACCTAACGTGACCAAGTCCGTACCGTCACATATGATACCTCTCAAAACAAGAGGGCGCAGTCATGATGTGGTTGTCATAAGAATTAAACATGAAAAGCCCCGGCTTAATATAGATTTTTGAAACTTATACCTTCACTTTCAAACATTTGGAAAGCAAGGCTCTGATTGGCTAGTGGAAGGGTCGTCAGAATGAGTCTATCAATAGTACGTCAGTCTTCAGATCAAAAGCATAACGTTAATAGTCAGATTTTAAAAAACACCTAATTTTCTCTACAGCAAAGGAATGAACTGATATATGTCAATGATGTAGAGCAATATTGTAATATATATACCATATGTTATAAAAAGACAATTGGACTGAAATGTACATATATAAAACCCTACATTTGTTTCTACATGGAGTTTTACGGCCGATTATTAAAATAAAACAACTGTTTTCATAATTATAAGATATTTACAGTAACAACAAAAGGAAGTTAATCCTAAAAAATATTCCATGTAATATCAGTCCACAAGAAACGCGTTACCAGGTAGAGAAAGGTACAAAATACACCTAAATTTTGGTGTGACATGCATGTTGTATCGCAGAAAAGTTGTCTCGATTTTTCCCTACTGAAAGTTGAATAAAAATGTTAAAATATATTATATACTTAGTTACAACAAAGAGAAGTAATTCTTAAAATAAGGCTGCCTCATGGTGGTGAACATCTGTGCCACGTTACATCAAAATCCCTCCATGTTCCGGACAAAGTCATTCTTGGATTTGACCTTTGATCTTGTCCTTTAAGCTAGGGATTTGGATGTTGCACATTGCACCTCGTCTCATGATGGGGAACCTATATGCCCAGTAATATTGTAATAGCCTGATGCATGACAGAGTTTTAGACCGGACAAGAAAATCCCTACTGACATATGACCTCCCGTTGTGACCTAGACCTTTGTGCTAGGGGTGCGGGTTTTGCGCATGACACATCGTATTATCACGGGGAACATTTGTGTCAAGTTATATTAAAATCCCTTCACATTTGACAGTTATGGACCGGACACGGAACAGACCATGTTCACTGCCAAGTGTGACCTTGAGCTAGGGGTCAGAAAGTTGTGCATAACACATTGTTTGATTATAAGGTACATTTGTGCCAAGTAAATTTTAATTCATGGATGACAGAGTTGTGGACCGGACAGGAAAAAAGCCTGTTGACCTTTGACCCCCAATTGTGAGCTTGACCTTTGAGTAAGGTATCCGGTTTTTGCGCATGACAGGTCATCTCATCATAGGGAGCATTCGTGCCAAGTTATATTAAAATCCTTTCATGGATGACAGAGTAACGGACCGGACACGAAATTGCAGACAGACGAACAGACAAACGGAAGGACGGTTATCTACTCCCTGTATTGCTTCTAAAATAGATTAACTGTCTTCTTTGTCGGATTGCAACATTATTCCTGCCGTATATCAATGGTGGGCATACGACTTTTCTGACAAAATTTGCAGATTTTAATTAATTTAAAATTAATGTTGCTTTTTTTTCTCGGTGTTCAAAAGAAATGAACGACATAATATGATTACCGAAACCATGAATCTTATTATTCACACCTTGACCTTTTGTAAGCTCACAGTACACAGGGTGAGCTATTGTAATCACTCACCAGCCGGCGCCGTCCGTTCGTCCGTCGTCCGTCCACACTTTCCTTTAAACAACATCTCCTCCTAAACCACTAGGCCAATTTGATGAAACTTATAGCCTTCTTTAAACACTATTCAAAGAATTGAATTCCATGCAGCTCTCTGCCATGACAACCAAAAGAAAGAAAGTCGTCTCGTCCAAAGCCCCAGGTCATAGAACTTTTATATTTTGTATGTAGCATCATCCAATGGTCTTCTACAAAGATTGTTTAAATTATCCCCCTAGGGTGAAATGTGGCCCCGTCCTGGGGTTCATACGAGGCTTGTTCAAATATGAATGCATCTAAGCACATAAAATGTATCCTTGATAGATTTCAATGAAAATTTTATTTGGTCCCCTCTAAGTATTCACCTCCAACAGATATGCAAAGTTTCAGTCTTCTTATCCAATCCTTGAAGGCATTTTTATGGTCTTTTCTAGGTATACTATGAAGACACTGGAATATTGTGTTTGCGCTGCACAAATTTCCGACCAAAAAGGTATTGTTGATCCCTGGGAACAAAAAGAAGTCACACGGGCAAGGTCAGGCAAATAAGGAGGGTGAGGGAGCACAACAACCTTTTCCTGCTTCCATAAGTCTTGTACAATAGACGCCTTGTGCGATGACGCATTGTCATGAAGCAGTCTGACACTGGCCAATCCAGTAACTTCGCATTGACGGATTTGCCTTTAGGTACAGCAACCTGAATGGCAGGACCCTGAGTTGTGAAGAATATGGCATGCATTACCTTCTTAACACTCATGGTCCACTTTGCAATGCATAGTCTTTTGCCAGACTTTGTTGCCCATAATTTGTTCTGAATTTTTCGTTTGGGCTCAAAAAAGTGAACCCATGTCTCGTCACCAGTGACGACATTTGCGAAAGACCGTGTATGAGCTGCTCTTAATGAAATACCAACCATACTAGCTATTTGCCTAACGATGTATCTTGCATCAGTAGCAACTATTTCTTTCACTCTAGCAACCATCTAGGCAGACTTGCTCTTTTCGGCCGTCGGCCATGTGATGCATCTTCTGTTGAAACTAACCCACATTTGAATTTCTTAAACCAACGAATAACTGTCGAAAAAGACATTTCATTATGCCCATAAACAGAACATATTTCATCAAAAATGTCTTTACACCCTATGCCAAGAATACTTCGATTCTTAATATAGGACCGTATTTCAACGGCGTACGCTGACCTTCTTCCAACCATTTTTGTATTAGTATACACGAGTAGGCCATGTTTAGCGAGCGATAGACATAGTTAAAGGGAACGAATTTTAATGGGTTGGTATCAATGTAAAGCTAAGATGTTTATCTACCCAATTATCTTAATTTCCTTGTGATTTTTGCATTATTGAGCGAGATAACGTTCTAGATGTATTCATATTTGATCAATCCCCGTATTGTTAACATAGAATTATATAGGGGAAATTTTGAAAATGTTCCTGTCTAAAAATACATGGCCTAGGGCTTTAATGTTTGACATGTAGGATCATTTCGTGGTCTTGTACCAAGCTTGTTCAAATTAGCTCCCTAGGGTTACATACGGCCCCGCCCCAGGGGTCACATGGTTTATATAGACTTATATCGGAAAAAAACCTTTGAAAATCCAATCTTCTAATGTCCAAAACCACATGGCCTAGTGCTTCGATATTGGGTATGTGGCATAATTTAGTGCTTCTTTATCAAGTTTGTTCAATTCATCTTCCTAGGGTCAAACATGGCCCCGCCACGGGGGTCACATGGCTTATATAGACTTATATAGGGAAACAAATTGAAGATCTTCTTGTCCAAAACCACAGGGCCTAGGGCTCTGATATTTGGTCTGTAGCATCATCTAAAGGTCCTGTACCAAGTGTGTTCAAATATTCCCCTAAAAGAGTCCAATATGGCCCTGCTCTGGGGTCATATGGTTTATAATGTCATCCGCCCGCTTAGCTCAGTAGGTAGAGCGTTGGTCTACGGATCGCGGGGTCGCGAGTTCGATCCTCGGGGGGAGGGGGGGGGGGGGCATTTGTTCTCCGTGACTATTTGATAAACGACATTGTGTCTGAAATCATTAGTCCTCCACCTCTGATACATGTGGGGAAGTTGGCAGTTACTTGCGGAGAACAGGTTTGTACTGGTACAGAATCCAGGAACACTGGTTAGGTTAACTGCCCGCCGTTATATGACTGAAATACTGTTGAAAAACGGCGTTAAACCCAAATCAAACAAACAAATCAAATATTGCTTAATATAGGGAAAATCTTTTAAAATCTTGTCCAAAACCACAGGGCCTAGGGCTTTAATATTTGGTATGTAGTATCATCAAGTTTTCGTCTAACAAAAATCTTCAAATTATCTTCCTAGTGTTAAAACTTGCCCCGCCACGGAGGTCACATTGTTTATATAGACTTACATAGGGTTATATAGGGAAACACGTTGAAAATCATCTTGTCCAAAACCACAGGGCCTAGGGCTTTAATATTTAGTTTGTAGCATCATGTAGTGGTCCTCTACCAAGATTATTCAAATTAAGCCCCCCTGGGGTCAAATATGGTCCCGCCCCGGGGAGCACATGATTTAAATAGAATAATACAGGGAAAGCGTTTAAATAGATTCTTGTCTTAAACCATTAGGCTTAAGAGTTTTGAAGTTTGTACGTGTTATGCTCCAGTGGTTCTCTAGGTCACAATAGCCTAAATAGTTTTCCCTATATATTCTATATAAAACTGACCTTTTTCAAAGAGCTACCAAACATAGCTAGACCCATTTCAGAGAACAAATCCTTACCTCATTTTAAAGAGTTATGATAAAACTGATATAAAATGAAGAGAAAAGTAGGGGTCATGTATCTTCTAAGAGAGATTTCTCTGGTCACATTTGCTTACTGTAAACTGACATCAAAATCACACTGCTGTGACCTGGAAGTACTACTCATACTAAAATTGAGCTTGACTTCACTAAATACAACCTGCTCTCTCATTTTTCCTACCAAAATGTCAAAAATACATCCACAATGAAATTTAAACAGGAACTAGCCTCAATTTAGACCTCTGTTGCCATGCCAAGTGAAAAATTAGTGTTCAAATACCTGGCAGCCATTACGCGACTAGACCAGATGGCTCCCACGCTGGTTCCTTTAGTATAGTTAGGCCTCTAACAAGGTTGTTCAAGTTATGCCCCTGGTGTAAATATAGATGACGCCCGGGTGGTCCCTTGTTTCACATTGACTAATATTTGTTTTTGAAACAGTGGCAATTACATTTGGACCTCAAGCATTGCTAGCATTGTCTTAATCATGACCTACGGACCTACTTTCTTGTTTTAGAAGATACAACATAGAGATTTTGATAACGTTTGTAACTTTGATACTGATTTCAATACACATCTTTAATATTTTTAACCTTCTTTCTTGCTTTTGAAGCTACAACAAAGAATTTTAGTCCACTAGTTTAATTTTGAACGGATTTTAGTACTTATGTTGAATAATCTTTACTATAACCTACTCACCTAGTTTTATCAGTAAAGCTTTAGCAAAGAAATTTGTTAAAGCTAGCAACTAAACTCAGGTGAGCGAAATAGGGCCATCATGGCCCTCTTGTTTCTATTGGTCAAAGCTCTACAATTATATTTTTTGTCGTTATAGATACTCTTGGCATTTTTACATCAAAATATCTTATAAAACTATTTGAACTTCCATATTTATTATTTAACAAATGATATACATGTACAGTTTTAAAAGAGTTTCGTTATTTTTGCAAGTGACTTGAGGTTTCAAAATAGCAAAATTACGTTTATTTGTTTGATTTTCACTGCGAAACATTTGAACAAAGAAAGTATTATCGGCACTTACACAGTTATCATTTATTCTATATCACGGTGTATAATATAGATATTTCAAACATGTTTTCTGGTGTTCGTGAGTGTTTTCATCTTATGCAAAACAACGACAACACCACCACCAACAACTAAAACACTTGTACAAACTGTCTTATTCGTATTTACTTATAAAATCCAGCAAAGAATTAAATCATTACAAGACAGATACATGTTCTCTTAAGTGTTTTTGAAGTGTTTGATAACATTCATTTCCAGATGTTAAAGCAGCAAATCACTGACACCATTACATAAGATTTGATTTTACCTGAGAGATGATAACCTTCGATATTGAATGTTGAGGATTGAGCTTTTTTTTTTTTTATCTTTTTTCTGCCTATATAATTAGACATGAAAAAAGAAATATAATAACTAATATATATAGATATCTCAAATAGTTTCAACGAGTATGTTTCGCCTAAAGTTAAAAAGTAAAGTACTAACTTGTGCGACTTCTGTAACGCGTAAGTGGAACTTAAATGACAATCTATCTTGAGGTATAATCAAGTCAAAATTGTTTGAGCAGATATTGTTTTTGAAGTTTTTATACAGCGAACTGACTGTCGATTCTTTACACTTTAGACAGTTTCGATATTTTGCAAACGGGTTTGAAAAGTAATATCATGAACGCCATAATTTATAAGATTCCGGTTTTCCGGCTTTCTTGAATTAATAATGTCTACTTTTACTACGTTTATATCTACAAAACTTATTATTTGTTTACATTAATTAAAAAACAAAAAATATCCACACTTAAATCAAAGGGTTACTCCTTTAAATTAGTAATTCTTATTCTTCTTGTTAGGGTGCGTTTCTCAAAATATTTTAAAACTCGACCGAAAGAGGATCTAGGGTTCCACGTTTGACACCACAACGTGAGAGGACCTCCGTGGCCCAGTGGTTAAGGTCGCTGACTTCATAACCCTTGCCCCTCGCTAATGTTCTTCATGTGAGGAAGCCATCCAGCTGGTTTACAGAAGGTCGGTTCTACCCATGTGTTAGCTGGTAATGAAATAATGCACGGAGGTGCACCTAGGCTCTTCCTCTACCATCAAAGCTGGAAATCGTCATATGACTTATATGGAAAACAAGTAGTAAAATAGACTGATATCAAAAAATAAATATATCTTCTTATATAATCGAATGTATTGTATTACCTAATAGACAAACTGTAAGGTAGTGTTATGTGCGATTTTCTTCCTGTTTAGATGATAAAAATCTGACATTGCTGATCAACAATATTGAGACAGAAAATTCATCGTCGTCTACTAAGAAATCCTATGCAAAATGCATAATCTGCAACAGTGAGAGCAGTAAAAGAATATATAATTAGATCAATAGCGATTTCTCTCTCGTACTTCTTTCCGGGATAGATGTTGGTTTCTGGTATTATGGCGAAAAGTTCCAATGCATTATATTGCTATTTGAACTGATCTACTACAAGCTTTTCAGATAGAAGATATATTTTGATCAGAATAAGCACGCTTGGTACGTCTACAAATACAAATATAAATAGATTAGATGTGTTAAACACAAGTCAGTGACTTAAATTCATACTACCAATAGAATCGGTATTTGTACCATTCTGCATCAATCAGTGACATTTACTGCATAAAAGTATATGGATACAACCTGTACATTTTTCTATGATCAAACTTGATTTGACTTATGGTTACGTTAACCCCCTACAACTGTGACCAAAGGTTTTATTTTTATTTCCATTTATGCGTTACGCCACATTTCAGTGCCAAATGGTAGTAATGCAACATGAGAAAAGCGTAATTACATAGTTTTCTTAAACAGGCAATAAATTTCACAGGAAATAAAATCTCATGACATGCATTTCATTCTAATTATGAGATATTTATATATCACAGGTTTGTCAATCTCAAACACAAATGGTGGAATGAATTCACAAAAGCCGTTAACATTGTTTAAAAAGCTCCGACTCGAAGTAACAAACCATATCACCTTATATGAAAAGCAAATCATATTACATAATTATACATATAACATTCATCAAACTAAATTCACTTACTGCGCACTTTTCTTTCGTCTTGCAAACATTTCATTTTTTTTTCCTTCATATCCTTCGATGTTGATCCTGAACCTAGTACCAAGCCATCAGTTACAAATACTGCACAATGTGTTTCTCCTTTGCCTACGGGCACGGCCAGATCTTTTAGGGCCAACGGATACTTGGTTGAACTTAAATTTTCGATTTTAATGAGTTTAGACTCCATGTTAATTTCCCATTCAAAAATACTTTTGGCTTCTTTTTATACAATTTGAAATATGATAAAGATAAAAAGTTAAGGTAATTAACACACATTAACTTGTCGAAATAGCGTAACCACATAAAGTAGAAAATGTTACTTTCAACAACATTGTTGAGAATATGTATAATACAGTTGAAGAGGTCAGAAAATGATGTTCAGGCCGTTCACTCAATTTAGGAATCCCTTTCCGTAATGAATTGAAAGGTTAAAACATCGCATCAGCGTTTCAAAAAATTGTAATTATGAATATTTGGTAAGTTTCTTATGGTATATTTAAGCAGCCGATATGAATACTGCGGGTACCATCTTTATGGAATTGTTGTTATGTTGATGTATTAAACGTTGAGTGTGACTTGAAAATGAATAAAAGATATATGAATTATGTATATTTTTTTAAACTATACTTTCTTATCATGGTACTTGTATTCAGAAACAGGGACCTATTTAAGAGCTACATTTCTGACAGTTCAACACTTTGAATACTTCATCATTTTCAAATGAAATAGAGTCCGAGTACAAAAGATGCACAAAATAAAGTTAAACATACTTTTAGCCCAGTTTACAGTTAGTGATTTGTTTACGGAGGTCGCCATTGCCATAAAAAGGAAAAAATAACAAGGTTCCGTCCTCTCTTTTCAGAAATCTAGGTATTGTTTTTTATAGAAGAAATCATTAATTAGTTACCGAGCTCTAGACACAAAATATAGCTGTACTTCTGGCCATAGATCTCTAGACACTCTTGACGTATTATTGACATGCCCTTCGGTTAGGTTCACTACTACACTGACATAAAAACCTTCTTTTTCGCTATCTTCTACGCCCATTGTGTTGCAGAGACGAAACTTCCTCTGAAAACCTGTCCCACTACTGTTCTACTAAACATAGTAAATTAATAAAATCAGAACTTCATCAGAAATATATTGTTATAACCAAAAATACTTCTGAAAGATGGATTTTGTAAGAATCCTATTATGCCTGAAAAGTTTAATGTTATCCATACATCCATACAGTTTTCGCAAATCACATCACTCTAATTCCTTGAGGGAACGCTTCTAATATTAGTACCATTAAAAATAGATCTACTTCTATTTCTGAGGCTGTGCTGACATTAGTTGACAAAATGTTAATACAGACATTCTAAGAATGTATAAATAAATTGTTCATTACTTTCTAAAAGGTTGTAGAATAAATGTCAAATTTCCTAGGTAGTGTTTGACTGAACAGACGTTGCAAAGCGAGTATCCATTTTATGTTCAGATGGTATTCATATCGTCACGTGATAAACTTGGAGGCCGTTATCAAATGTTGGTCCAAGAAAAAATACTGTAAACTTAGAATTGTTTTCGCGCTTTATAAATTAGCGCCTTTCGCGAGTAGTATATTTCCGTGAAATTTAATAGCCGCGGAAATCTCTGTTCTAACAAAAACGCGAAATATTCTAGCTTCAGCTTATATAGATCGCTATAAAATGGTTCTGTGCTTACACATACCTGGATATTAATAATTCATATTCTAGTACCGTAATTGTATAACACGAGTGCACAAATCCACATCATTTCAATTGATTTACAATTTACTTATTTATAAAGCAACAGCAATTTCAATATCGACCCGTAAGGCAAACAGGGGATAAAAACAAAAACAATATGCATCTATCGAACGACATATACATGCAATCTACATATACATGTCTATTTCTGCTAAGTGTGGATTAATGGCATATTTAAATGGCAAACAAATGACAGTGTAATAACAGCAATTTACTGACTGTCAATAATTGGAGGTGTGAATAACCGTTGATATAGATGGAAAGGATTAGGGTGTATTTATAATTGAAAGGCAAAATAAAACTGAATGTTTCCAAGAATACTATAAATGCAACTATGCAGTGATACTTACCTTATTATACTAAATATGTTCACTTGCGACTTCATATTCACGGGATTCGCGATGGATATGATTCCGCGAAGATTTGTATCCGCGAAAATGTTTTGAAAAACACGAAATATAGTATACGCGAACATTTCTAGGTTTACAGTAATAGGTAAGGATAGATTTCTCGGAAGCACAGAGCACCGAAAACACAGCATCAGAGCCACGTATTTGCAAAGTAGGTCCGCAACAAAAAGAAGCCGTAATGAAAAATATTACAGACTGGTTGCTTCAAAAATCTAACAAGTATATATAAATTCATGCCAAATATAGATAGAGGGGCAGAAAGTGGTAAGGGGTAAAAAGGGGGTTGGGAGAGGAAGTTGAAGGGGGGTGTAGAACAAGGATGAATATACAAAGGGAATGCTTAGTTCCATAATCACAGTTACACTACCACGTTAACCACAATAGCGCAGACATTCATATACCAAAGAAAAACACCAACCAGACCCAACTAACTAACAGAAAAACGGTCAAGTAAAATACAAGAACGCAGTAGGGCACCGCTTTAGACTCACAAGCAAACAAACGCACCCATATAATCAGGAAAAAAACAATTGTGTACCGTCTTAGGATCCGGCAGCAAAAATAAAGAGGAGCCGCGAAAACTAACTCAAAGTAAATTCAAAAATGAGCTTAAATGCAAGACATAATGCAAAGTTCAACACCCTCAATTCCCTAGCACCAGATCGGAGGGCATATTACATTGATTTTATCTTTCCAAGCAGGTGTCAAGCTTTTGTTAATTAAAGAAGATTTTAAAATTATGCTAATATTACAATGAATTACTCATTTAGACTTGTCATGTAAATCAATGTATGAATTTTAATGTCGCACTTGTATTGTCTGTTACGTATGTTTTCTTGTTTGTTGTAATCGTTTTTGTCCTCCTTGCTCCCCCTGTTGCCCTCTCCTTTCCCCTTGCATTTGCGCTACTTTGTGGATCCCCTCCCCATTTTACTTTAGTTAGTTTTCGTGGCTGCCTATTCTGGCTACCGTAGTCCTGGGGCAGTGCATGATCGCTTTTTCCTGCTTATATAGTGTGTTTGTGTGATTGTGCCGTTGTTTTCCTATGTCTTACCTGTTTGTTTATCTATGTTCTTTAGTTTGGTGTGGTTGTGTGTTACATTTTGGTGCATGACTGTCTGCGCTTTCGTGCTTTACGTTGTAGTGTGACTGTTTATAGACATTGTCGGTTTATGTGAAGTCTGACTGTGAACATCGAATGCGGACTGTCCAAGGAGCGTTTCAAAACACTTTTTATTTCGAATTCAGAGTAAGAACTCCGCAAACATTATTTCGAGCGTACGTGCCACGGCTTTATACCAAGCACTTTCTACTATCACTGAAATCTGATGAAGCGTTGCCAAAAATTTCAAGCAGGGTTTATTCCCTATAAATCTGCCTCCAGTAAAAGGAGGTAATCCCAAAGCAATGAAAGTATTTTCCCAGTTCTGAATTTAAAATTTCCAAACGAGTGTTACCTTTTAGGAATTTTGCCGTTTTAAAATGATTTTGCTAATTTCTATGTATATTTGGTGATTAAAACAACAGTTATTCTGTTGAAAAATTTCTCAAATGCAATCCATTAGTATTTTACACAAAAATATCTTAGATTTTGTTTATTTGCAAATTTTCCCAAATAAAACAATTTCTAAGAGACTTTTCCTAATTCCACGGGTGTTGATGGCGTTCCCAAAATGATGAAAAAGTACCTGTCTACATAATTTCTATCTCTAATAAGGCGTAAAGAATTTTTTTTTGTTTCCGGTATCCCGACCTACCCTATATTTTTGGCCCGACCCTGAATGTTTTTATGGCCTTGAAGAAATTTTTTTTTCAACAGTTTGACAAAAAAGTGCCAAACTGCACTTTTTATACTTAAGACATGGTCAGTGATGTTAGAAATCAAATTCCGGATGCTCTAAAGGCATAACCCCCTTATTTGTATTCATTTCTGACACAAAATAATTTTCGAAAATTCTCCTTTAATAAAAAACCCCCAAAACAAATCAGACCTTCCTACCCTATTTTTTTAGCATGTTACCAGAAATAGAGATTTTTTTAGGCTTAATGAAATACAATTAATTCAACGTAAAACCCATAACTTATGAATAATTAGGCATTCAACTATTCCTAAGTCGTTTCAGTCAAATATTTCAAACAGTATGCTAAGAGAAGTAGTCCAAACATTCTTTTTCACTGCAGTAAATTCAATAATGAACATAACTCCGGAAAAATATGTCGAGCAGAATGTAGCAACGGTATGCACATATTATTTCAGTAAATCCCTTAAAGCTTCGATGAAATCTGGGCAGAAGGTTTGAAGATGAATTACAGAAATCTCTTCATAGACTTTATATATGGTAATCAAAGGGCCATTGATCAGAACAAGATCATTTAAATATAAACACTGTAATATACATGCTCAGCTAGAATTTATACGGATCATTCCTTTGAAATTGTATTCAAATTCTGCAAATTATAAAGCAGTTCGGGCAAATTCCATTCAAAAATTAAATTTAAGGGACCCTAAGTCCACAAAAAAAATCCGAGGATACGCACAAGGCTTTATACATAGAGTATATTTGTTTGTTGTGAGTGCATATGGAATATATCTCACTGAGAAGTGAAAAGCTTTTAAATATTTTCGCGAGCGCGTAGCGCGAGTGAAAATGTGAAAATTTTCTCACTTCGAGGTGATATATATACCATATTCACGAAAAACAAACAAGCTTTCTTTTTATTTTATGCTTAGTTTAAGTTGAGATGTGCATTTTTCAATAAATTTTAATCTCAGCGCGGGAAGCCCAGGATTTACAGCGCATTCACAGTTCATTGTCCGCATCAGCTTAAGCCGACAATGTGTATTAGAGATTTTCAACTTACTTCGACGCGTACTGCGAACTTACTATAGGGGTTTTCTCAAACTGTGTATTTTTTTATGCAAAACTGAAAAGCGGCATATTACGAATCCTGTTGTAATGCCGTAATACTGTTTCCATTTAAAATATCCGAGAAAAGACAGTTATAAGGTTTATCAATATTCGTTGTATTATATAATACGAATTACCGATAAACATGTATTTAGAATTACAAGCATTCTTAACAGCGTGGGGTGCATTTCTTAAAAAAAATATATCCTTTTACCATTTATAACGTTTTTTTTTTTTTATTTATTTATCTATTCAAATCTTTCGACTACCGTTTTTATAAACAAGACATCGCATACTTATTCTTTTTTATCTGAAGTGTAGCAACGTTTTTATATCCAGTCAATTTCGTGAGGTTCTAGCCAGTATTCGCTAGCAGTGAAAACGGGTGTTAATTCAACGATCAACAAACCTTGTAATCAGGGATTTGAACCAATGACCACCTGCTAAGGAAACAGATACTTTTATCCTGTGGCGCAAGAGGTTCGCCTATTTTAGATCAGGGAATCAAAACAACATATGTTTTACGACAAGAAAGGATGGCTTGGTTATTAGACTGCCCGCGTACATAACTATAACACCGATTCGGTCAAAGTCTGCTTTGCATGTGCGCACATTTCAAAATATACGTTCACTTATATAGAGGATATCTCAAATTGAGTTCATAAACAGGTTGAATAAAAAAATAAAATGCGAGGCTCTGTCGAGCATTTTAATCAATTTTAGTCAACGAGTTTAATAAATTCAATAAATTCAAGTTAGTTGAATATTTGGTATCAAAGAATATTAATAGTGATTTTGAAAACATAGTTTCGTACTATTGCACTCGGGTCGCAGAAATGCTATTGTACGACGCACAATTCTGAATATGCACGGTACGATGTGTGACATTTCATTGCACCGCGGTAAAAATGTCTTACTTGGTATTATGCATGTATATTCTGAACTATTTCAAACCCTACAAATTCATTTCTATACGGAACTGAATTCATTCAGTTTTCCCGGTCACGTTATCAGGATATAAAAGATGGCTACATTATAAATTTTAAAACCAATAAATCTTTAAATCTTTGTCTAACTTCACTGGCACCAGACCAGAAAGAAAATGCCTTTGTTCATGTTACACTCTACCTCTAGGTATTCTATAAAAAAACATGATCATGAACGAGAAAATATACTTACCCATTTCAATCGCGCATTTCATACCTAAAACGCGCAGTTCGGAAAATGTGTACTGTGGGTATTGAACAAGTTGTAATTTATCTACCATTGTGTACCGGTCAGTTGTCTTCAATATTTCTTATCTGAGAGAAACAACGCGTAGTTTTCAATTTTCAACGTTAAACAAAAAACTTCGTTGAACTTCCCTAGTGAAGTTCAGGTCTAGATAACAGACACATTCTGATTGGCTGATGTGAAAATGAATGTCAGTCGTGGTTTAACTACGCGTGTAACCTAATAAGTGTTTATGCAGTATAAATGTGCAATATGAATTAAATAAACAGTACAGACGTATACCAATGTATGACTACAAAATCATATAAAAGATGAATTTCATTCATCATTTCGAGTTTAATTGTTAAACTGTGAATATTTTGCATTCTGGTTTTGTTTGCTTACATCTCGCCTAAAATGTTCACACTGACTTCTAAACCGGATGTTCATAAGGGGAGTTCAGGCAAGATTTTTCTGTAACGTTAACGAAAGCATAAAATATAGTGAGCATCTCTGCGATATGAAATATTGAGACGATATGACTGGTGCACGATGGAAGGTAAATTAGCGATTGTGCAATATGCTAGGTATCCGTTCACCGAACTGTGCGTTTTATTTGAGAAATTTATGATTGAAATGGGTGATTGCACTTTCCCGTTCATGACCATGGTCTTATAGAATACCTAGGGGTAGAGTATAACATGTACAGAGGCGTTATCTTTCTGCCAGTGTCTATGTTCTACACAAAAAGGTACCCGAATAAAAAGGCTTTGTCAATAATGATAAAAGCTAGTCTTGACAACTAAGCTGGTTGTATCAAATGACCATACAGAATTGCTCAAATGGTGTCAAAAATATAATTTCGTTGACAGTTCTTTGCATATATCTTAGCCATAAAACATTTGAAGATGATCGGAATTTGCCCTTAGACGCGTCCCATGCATAATGTTCATAAAACAATTTTCTTTCTCCTCTGGGTTTTAGTTGACATTTTGACAGCCAGTTTTAATGGTACTTAAAGATTAAATTCTAGTTGAGACTGATAATCCATACTGAATAGTCACTTTAAGATAGTAAATTTAAAACGATTTTTAACATGCAATTCTGATATCAGATTATGAAAATACGAAGTGGCTATTCCCGTTTTTGATTTCAAGACATGCTGATACATAACTAATTCAGGATGATTTAGCTAAAATATGGTAATGTCGACGGCGTTGAAAGATACATGTATGAGAACTTCCTCTATGTTTGGAAAAAGTGTTTAACTAAAACATTCATGATAATTCAGTAAATCTTCTATTTTATCGAGCATTAGATAAAATTATCAAAATTAATGAAAATCAATGATATTTTACGTACAGAAATCTACGAAAACATATTATTTATACTATGCAACAAAAAATTAAACGGACTTTCGTTTCATTCAGAATGTTTTATTATTTTTTCACACTACCGGTTAATGAGGTAGGTTACTTTGTTACCAGGGTAAATTCAAATTAGTTGAACCGTAGCAATTTTTTGTATTTCGTGTAATATGATGTTTAACTGCTACAATCTCAATTCCGTTTATCTTCTGTCCCTTTAAGTTCAATTTTTATCAAAGTTTGAAGAACATGACCCTCCAAAGGTATTTTATATTGAAAGAAGAAGGGAAATACGGATATTTAACACTTTTCAGTGTAGTTTCATTGATATCCGTAGAAGTCTGCATAATTGATAATTTTACTAGTATGCGCGTTAGCTTTCTAATATATGCTTAAAATGTATATGTCGCGGGGCTCGTGTTTCCATGGTAACGCATTTTCTCTCATTTTTAAACAACTATGTTTAATAAACGGGGTTTTTGAACGGCTTCAGTGCCATTCTGTTAATGACCAACATGGAATATTTGGGTAATATTATTAGCAAAATACCAAACACTTAACATGGTACCCTATTTTTCCTAAAGGTTAAAGTAACCATGGCAACAGAGATGTTTGAAATAGCTTATATCTTGCTTTTTGTCGTAATTTCTTATGAAAAATATTGAATAAAATTATCTTTCTTGTTAATGTAGCTTTAAAACATATAAGTTCTAATGTAAGTTATATTTTCGTGTTATTTGCATTGATTCAAACAAATTTCACAGTTTAAAATGCTTACAGCAGTACCCTTCGTCTGGCATTTTTCATGGAAAAATCGTTGAGCATGCTGCTATTATTCTCATTGATATTGTTGAAATGAAAATAAAAAGCAGATTCGGAAGCTGTGTTCCTTCTATAGACAAGTGTCATCGCTTTTGAATTTTACATTTAGATATATAGGCCACGGGCTTCGTTTCCATGGTAACATCAATTCAGTTGAAGAAACCACAATTTTCTACTGAAATTTGAACAATTTTAGATCTTAGTTTTAGTATATAAATAACAAATTATTAACGGAAACTGAAAAATAGGTATTACAAATCAAACTGCTAGTTTTTTCTATTTGAAAATGGCCGTAACAAGCAACCTTCCACCCAACTATATTTCGAATAACATTGGTTACCATCATCCATTTTCTTACATTCCGCATAACATTTCAATATAACTACATAAAAGAAGCAAAATTTTGATTATTATTCATAGCAAAAGACTCATAAAAACATTTCAGCAAATAAGGGCTATCTGAAAATTGTTCAAATAAAGAAAATGCACAGAATTACGTATTTTCAAAATAATAAGCTATTAATTTTGCTCGGTAACTGACACGTAACGTCATGACGTCATTTTAAGGCAAAATTGTTTTGGAGCGTTTCTGCGGCAATTCATTATTTCTGCATTAAACCATAAAGCATCAGATCGGAGACAGGTTCATGATTTTTTTTTCAGAAGAATGGATATACAAACGCATTTAGTTTGTCGTAAACGTCGTCGTAAATCGTCACGTTAGCTTCCGGTTGGACATGCGCACATACAAATATTAAGGTAACCTACCTCCTTAATACCCAGCATTTGTACCGCGTTTTTTTTTTTTTTTTTTTTTTTTTTTTTTTTTTTTCTTTTTTTTGTTATTTTGTTGCTAGGAATAACTATTCTAGGAATTGTATGGACGGACACATATTAAAACCAGGAATCGTCGTTATCTTCAAACCCATGTTTCAATTTGAATTTTTAATGCACGTACATATTAGGGTAAAGTATTATCGTAGTACAGTGGGTTCGAAAATCACATGTCATGTCGTTCGATTCTCGCGGAGGTCAAGTAACGCCAGAAAGGTCTCAAAATATAAAAACAAAATGTTAAAGAATACGGACAATTGAAAAACCTGCTTAACGCAAGTAAACTGACAACGTGTTTTAGATGTAGCCTGTTCACTATCCATATATTTTTTAAACGTACGTATTGTATAATAGCAGATAATTATGTCACAATACACTAATTTGCAATTGTACAATGAATGCAAAAGTTACTACACAGATAGGTAAATGAAACATATTTATATCCTAAGTATGTTTTCTTTTTTTGCGAACCTTTAAATATTTTGAAAAAAGAAAAACTCTACTGTAAATTGAAAATCTCTAATAAGGTACGTAGCATTCCATTTGTATATTCATCCTTCTTCTTTCCCCTTCAAATTCTCACCCCCCACCCCCCTCTTCCCCATTTTTCCACTCCACCCTTCCTCTTTCTCTATTTGACTTAAATCATTATGTACTTGTTAGATTTAGGCAACCCGTCTGTAATATTTTTCCGTTAGAAGATCTTTTTGTTATGGGCCTACTTTGCAAATGCGTGGTTCTGAGGCAGTGTTTTTGGTGCTCTGTGCATCCGGGAAATTTACCCTTGCCTATTATCTTTTGCAAATTGTCTGTCAGACACGGTAAACTGAAGAAGCTGAAACGCCTTTGCACTGATGACTAAAATGAACAGTATTGTGCCAGGGCTCACACTTGCCTCCGAATAATAATAGGCAATTTTTGAACGTATAAAAGGTAATAGCCAAAACTGATGCAGAGTTTTGCGTGTAATGTTTATAATCAAAAAAGAAATATATTAACTTATATGTTTTCTTGAATGCTTTGAAACGTTGTAAGCCCCAACAGGGGTGAGGGAAATGGTGATTCAGGGAAATTACCTCATAATGTTGAGGTTGGCTCCCACTATAAATGTTTTCAAAGATAAGACCTTAAAATGCTACATTCTGATGGATTCTGCAGGCATTTACTGGACACATATTTAGCTTGTGTAAGGCAGCTGAAATGATTGACACTGTTTGACATTGTTGCCTGGGCAAAGGCTCAAGCCCCATTCATGCACACACAGTATGGGCACAGTTGCACACAAGGGAAAGTTTTGAGTATCATTCATGTTTATATATATTTTTTTATATATCAAAAGTGTTTCCACGACTCTTTTGACCACAAACTGCACTTAAATTGCCCCAAAACTACAAAACAATCGGGTCACAAAAAAAAGTGATATTTGGCACACTTTCGAATAACAGCTGTTTGACAACAAGGTTTTGATCCTTTTTTTTTCTCAATAAATTCTATTTTTTATGTGTTTTAGAATATTTTTACTTACGCTAATGACAGTATGCAGGCAAATCTACTTGTTATTTTTTTAGCTTAAAATAGAAACAAGACTGGGTTTCCCGATTATTTCTGGGTTTGATGTGCAAAACAAACATTTATTATGTTAGAAGAGTCTTGATACAAAAATATCTGCCCTGTAGATCTAAATATTTCAACATGTACATCAGCGTTCTTTTCAATTTCTGGAAAACTGAAAAGTTGCATTTCAAAATAAAAAATTGCCGGTACAAATTGGTTTAAGTGTCGTCTGCCGACTGTTGAGTTGAAGAAAATTTGCGTTGGCGTTTGAAAATATTCTCAAAACGTAGCCTGCCAGTTCAATGTGACTTATGCTAGATAAGTATGACTGCATTCATGTTATAATCAGTTTAATTGTCGTCTGTATTCTTCCGCCTTAGGCAATGTTATAGGCATAGTTGACACGTGTTTGGAATAACCGAGGCAATAAACAGTCCGTTTTATTGATTTTTAATGGCGACTGACAGCGTGAGCCCTGTTGTGCGTGTAACATACGTTAGATAATAAACAATGTCTTACAGCTGTTTTGGTGACATAATTATTTCCCCTTAATCGTCGATAATGTGTTCAAAGTGGTGATATATATCTTGAAAGGGATCCCGGGTTCGAGCCCTAGATTAACTGCAAATTTTTCTTACTCTTTGACATTCGAACAAGTTGTCTGATTGGTTCAAACAAAAATTGATTTGCGAAAATAAAAATAGCAATATTGGAAATCCAAAATATACACAAGACGAATGTAAATGGGTCGTTCTCAGATCTTCGTTTAGAAGATCAAGTACTTTAGTCAGATTGACGGGCACATTAATTTCTCTGTCGAGGTTAAGTCCGGACAAGCTAGTACCCTCAATCTAGCAAGCGCGTGAGTGTCGTGACTCCAAAATACGATTCACTATCACAACTTGTTCTGGACACAATTTTACTTTTTGCATGGCGAATAGATATCTCTCTTTTGGAAAGTTTTAAAAAATTGACACGATAGTGAAAGTCAGTAGTTTTTCTGCAAGATGGATTTCCAATATTTTGTATGAGGAATATATATGCAGGATATATTTCCTCGTGTCGTATAAACGTCATGTGGATTCTTCATATCTGAATTATTAACGGGCTGCAAAATTCGGTCTGATTACTGTGAGTAGAACATAAACTTTGATTACTGTACACGACAGGGCAGCAGAAAACAGTAACCTGCCTTGTGCAGCTACTATCTTTTGTAATCTTTCTCTTGAAAACACTCCCAAGCTATCTCACATGTATACTATTAACAGTATTTGCATAAAAGGGTCAGATATATCTTATTTTTTTGAGTTGGTACATGTAATATTTCGAAAGGGGAAAACAACAACGACAACAATGATAATAATAATAATAATAATAATGATAATGATATAATAATAGTAATAATAATAACTTTATTGAGAGGTTAACATAGTTGTCTCTGGCCGGTCAACATAAATTATGGTCATCTTAATAACAATATGTACGAAGACAAAATTCTACTTAAAGCTGCGGATAGTGCTCTTTAACACTAAATAAAATCTAACTTATTAATAAGTTTTACGACCAATATGATTTATATCAGACCTTTAAAACAAGTTATAATTTCAGTTAAAGTTTGTTTAAACAAAGATGAATATAAATCTGCCTTATTTAAATCGACATTAAAAGGCGACAGATATATGATAGAAAAACATGTGCTGAATAGATATTTATTGCAGTAATATCCGTAAGCATGGTATTGACATGGCACTCATTAATCTTAAACATTATGTTCGGGGGTACTCATAATTGTACGCTATATTTGTATTCTTAAAACATTAACATTAAGTAAAATAACCGATATAGTTTTCAATAATGCGGTTGCGTAGAGGTAAGCTCTCCGGTTATTAAACTTTGTTGTTTACTCTTTTTTTACGAGTTCCCTATTTTGTCTAAATATTCCACTTAAAATGGTAAATGCGAAAACATATTATTCGGCTGTAGTTATTGTAATTATTGCAAGTAGTATAGGGGCCGGTTTGGGGTCACGACTGCGCATGCGTGAAAATGACGTCATGCGCAGCGGCCATTTTGAATTCTATTTTAAGAATGACATCATCTTTCCATTTTAAGAATGACCTTACTCTGATATTTGTATCTCCCTGAAGTATACGGAGCTGACTCATATACCTAAGGGCTTGATCGCGCACATTGAGGGTCAGGTACTCAGCCCTAGACGGGGAGATAACGTAAAGTGAAAGAAAAATATACAGTAGAATCAGATTAAATGATATATTATTAATAAAAGATTACATATATTTTTCCATTACGGATATAAAATACTTTGGAAATAACAAAATTTATACAGGATAACTTAATTTGGGTACAATATGAATAAGCGATAAATACACTTAACAAAATTCCTAATTGGTCAGTTTATATTGTAATACTATTTTGTTAATAATGCATGTATTTACGAGAAATTTCACATACCGATATTTGAATAACTACTGCAGCTAATTATTGATTTATTTTTGGCCGACACAAGGCCAGCGTATCAGCATTAGGCGTTTTGACCAATATTGCATATTTTGCACGTGCAGGGCATGCGCACCATATGCATTTGTTAGTGAACATTTTTGGCATTAATGACGAAAGTCCTACTAGAAAAACACATATAATTGTGAAATTGACACAAGAGCAACGCGCCCGGGCTGTCGTAATTTTACAACAAAACTCAAAATCGGTCACTTCAAAGAATTGTCCTTGGGTTAACTTTTGCCAAAAGAGCGCGGATGGTAGATAACCAACGATTGAAGGTTCTTGTAAACGGAAATAAGGTTAAAAATGGGGGAAAAAACATCAAAGTAACAGCTACAAACAAATTATATCAAAATTCTTTTTAAATTGCAGAAATAATTACACACGTGTCGTAAATGTGTCCCGGCTAGCAACATCCCGACAGCTCGATCCCGTTGCTTTTGTGTCAATTTCACCATGATATGTGTTTTTCTAGTAGGACTTTCGTCAGTAATGCCAAAAGTATAAACGAACACGTGCATGTTAGTGCACATGCTCTGCACGTGCAAAATATGTAGTGTTAGTCAAAACGCCTAATGCGGTTACTTTGGCTGTGAGTCGTCAAAAATAAATCAATAATTATCTGCAGTACCTATTCAAATGTCGATATGTGAAATTTCGTGTGAATACATGCATTATTAACGAAATAGTAATACAATATAAACTGACCAATTAGGAATTTTGTTGAGTGTACCTGTTTGCTCCTTGGCGTTCAGTGAATAAATGACTCCGATGAAAGTATACTAGTTCTAAATGCGCATGCGTCAATCAATTTTAGAATGAGATCATTGTCTATTTTTAGTTACAATAAAATGCGCATACGTCAATCTATGTTTTATAATACAATTAACTTTGTTTTTAGATAATTTATATAGTTACAGTATTCTATTTCTTTAGATTAATGCATCTAAATGGAAAGAGTTATATACTTACAAAATATAGATTAATGAAAACGAGTCTTCTTTAAATAAAATGCAGGAATAAAATAAACTAGGAACTTGCTTTTCATATATGTTCACTCCTCAAACTACCGTAACTAAATGACTCTAGAGGCAAATATATTAGTTCAAAATGCACATGCTCAACTCAACTCTATAAACATCACGCGTGCGTCACTATTGATCATCTATTCTTTAAATCCACTATTCACCTGCACCATAAACATCCATCAAAAAGTCTTTGCCGATTCAAACTGAATATACCCTGAACCCTAGATGAAAAAAATCTTCGTCTATTCAAAACTATTGACCATAAAGTACGAGCGCCGCTCTGTCTAGGCAAACAATACCTAGCGGAACTATTTTCAACAAAAGTCCTTTGTGCTCGTTACTAAATATAGTTTTAATTATTGATGCTCATTACTCAAAGTCACGCACAGATGTGGTTCACAAAAGATGAAAATAATTCTTTATCACATTGAAATTTAATGACCCTTTTGTGCCATGACCGAGAGATGAACTTTTTCGGACAAAAGATGAAAAGATACCTTTGTCCCATTGAAACTGAAAAGCTTTTTGTCCCGTGTCCTAGCGCTGAACATTTGCGGACAAAAGATGAGAAGACTTCTTTGTCCTATTAAAATTGAAAAGCCTTTTGTATAGTGACCGAGTGCTGAACTTTTTTGGACAAAAGATGAAAGAAATCCTTTGTCCCATTGATATTGGAAGGCCTTTTGTATCGTGACCGAGAAAAAAAAGATTCAATGGTCCGTTTGTAGCGCGTTATAAAGATATTTGTGAACCCAGTTACTGTTTCTATATATTTCTTTGTCATTGTTTTTCACTCAAAATGGTCAGAACGGTTTTATTTTTACGATACAGCTATATGTTTCGTGTTGACTTAATGACCAGATAGAAGTTTAGCCCTATAACTTTAAACTCTGTGGCAACATTTTACGATATCAAATTGGAAATGGTTACCCTTAATCGATACATTAGATCATAGTCCTCAAAATAGATATGAGGTTCTCGATTCGATTTTCAAACGTTATCGAGTTATGACGTAACAGCGATTTTAAACTTTTCTAAAACTTGAAAGGTCTCGTCACGTCTATTCCTATAAAGGTGTTATATATGATATCTAAGTACTCACCAAAGAACTAAGCTCCGTATCCTGTATTAATTATAAGGTTCAATATGTCATTTACGAACGTAAGTCAGTCTCAGCTGTTATATATAAAAATACTCAACAAGTAACGAGCTCCGTCTTCCGTATTTAATAATAATAAATTATAATCCGAAAAGGAGATCCCTCGGAAGCACCGAGAACAATGCAAACAGTGAAAATTGCAGACTCGGTTTGATTGAGTCTGTTCATGAGCAGTAATGGACAATGCAACACTGCCCACGCCCCTTAGCACCGGCTTAAGCAGTATTCAGTCTTCTAATCTAAGTGAATTGAAATAAAGTCCATTATGTTATTTACTAACGTAACAATATACACCAGACACTGCCTGAATAATAGTGGAACTGCATCATTTAAAGTTGTCATGAAATCCTAAATAAACATATATATTTACAATTTAATAACCCAACATAAACTGTCCTGTGCAATTTACACGCCAATAGAGCGCATAAATAAAATCGATTAAATGCGCGTACCGTGAAGAAAGCTGCATTGTGGCCCTTAATTAACTTCTATTGAAGTGCACGATATGGTCAACTGCATGCATAATTTTATACCCGATTGCCATTGCAGCTGTTTTAAGTTGGGGGTTTTATACGTTTCTTATACAGTTCGATTTAAACCAGGGATTTTTAATACTTGAAAGTTAGCTGATTTTGGTCTTTTATACATAAAATTTAAAATAAATAGTCAACTTTTTAAATACAATGTATACAAACTGTAACAGTTAAGGCCATAAAAGTTTATCATTTCATTAAATAAATGAGAAATATATTTCCTAATTTCTGTAGTTTGTCTCTATAATAGCAGAACGGCCCATTTAATTTAGATTAATGAGAAATATAATCATTTCAGAAATTTGTCTATTTAATATGCGTTTTTTTTAGAAATTAATACAGAAGCCATATTGCGTAAGTTGATTTGAGAGCGGATGCATTGACACTAGGCAAATTGATATGTCAAAACCGATTTTGACGATCTTGGTACGAAGCGGAAGGCATCAGTGAGAACTAAGTGTTGGTAGAATACAACCGGAAATGAAATCACTCATGCGTAAAATATCGATTCTCTCCTTTATTACTCAACCGAATATACTCGTGTTTGGTATCCTACGAAACGATTTGACAACGTCTATCATCTCAGTGTTTAAAAGCGAAAGTGAAATCACTCATGCGCAAAACACAACTTTTATTCTTTATTCGACTATAGCGGTGTTTGGTATCCTACGAAAGGTTTTGACTAGTACTATTTATTTGTTTTCACTAAAGGAATATGGGGTCACTCACGCGTAAAATGCGTCAAAGTAAGCTTACCTGATCCTCACACTTTGAGATCAAAAATGACAGTGAATGAATTCACAGGGTGAAGTAAAATAAATAGAGTCAAAGCAATGTTCTGATTAGTCAGTAAAGGTTATAGCATTGCTCTGATTGGCTAACGATATGACGCATTCTGATTGATTACATGTTAAAACTTGTCATTTGTGCGATAGTTTGGTTCAAAGCCGTTCCAAACTGGAATATCTATTTTTAATCGGCCAATGAAATCACTCCCCTTTTTACATAAGCCTTGCTTTGAAAATGAGTCCCTTCGAAACGTGTATATTAGAGCACGCTTTTAGTTAGTTAACTCAGTCTGACTTTAGACGTCAAAGCTTACAGTATGGAAAACTCTCGCCATTCAAATGTCATAATCAAACGACAAAAAGCAATAATCTTATGCACGATTATACTTATTGTTATATTTACCTTGCCTTTCGCTTTAGCGTTTGCGACTAAGAATTCAACTGCATACGTAGATTATGAAATTTAAGCGAATGAAAACCAAACTGCCTGCCACTATATGAAACAGTTCGATATACAGCAAAACGTATATATTACTGTCTGCAACAGAGATAATGAAATCCTAGTGGATGTGAGACGTTTCATAAATCACACCGCAAGTATCATTAGAAGAATACAACTTTACCTTAAGCAGTGGAAATCCTTCGTACAACTTCTTCCTAAAATCGACGCAGCCATCATTGAAGCACAAAGCATTCAGAATATGACATTGACACAAAGACTAGAAATACTATAAAAATAACAACAATCATTGCAACACCACCACCTCCTCCACCACCACCACCTCCCCAACCACCTCCACCACACCACCACTACCACACCACCACCACCTCACCACCACTACCACACCACCACCACCTCCACCACCACCACCACACCATCACCACAACACCACTTCAACCACCACCTCAACCACCACCACTACCACCTAATATTCTGGGCTAGACCGTGCACGCTACAGTTAGATCCTAGTTTCATGTAAATCTTTGGAGGGGTTTAGGAGATACTTAGCGGATACAAAATATTACGGACGGACGGAAGGACAGAGACCATTCCTACAACGGCGGGGATTAAAACGATGCCGACAAACAATCAGTGAGCAAACAATTCACCCCCTCTTCTTCAAAGTTGGGTATAAATATGACCTTTTGACATGTTCTCCTTATACGAGATTTAGAGACACTAAAGCATTTGGCTTGTAAATAATGGCCTTAGAACTTGACCTTTCAGCTATTGACCTTCTGCTACAGCGTTTATATTTAATCACTTTAAACTGAACTTCAAGGCATACATTTATGTTTGGTACCAATCAATTATGGTTAAGTGTTAGCTTAAAAATACAAGAAGTTGTCTGTGCTTTTCAAATTGTAATTCCATTTAGAACTTTATAATAGATTTTCAAGAATCACAGCTTGGCTTTCAGTTCTGCAAACCCCATGGCCAATCTTTGATGGATACCTAAAAATTAAAACAAATCAGTCAAGATACACATATTCATAAGAGCTGTTTGTAGAACGTGTATGTCCCCATGATGGGTTGTTCCTCTTATCAGTATGACCCTGACCTACTTATCCCTAAAACATTTGAGATCATCTATTTCTTAAGCCTTATCATACAATGTATGGTAACTGTAAGAGCAATTGAGTACCACAACAAGTGTGACGGACGAATTAAGAAGGCCCAAGACCTTGACCATATGACAGTGAATATATGTATGACACACTGAATCATGAATAATAATATAAGTATAAAAGCATAAAGCAGGTCATGTGCCCACATTTGAACAAATTTGAGAGATGACCTTGTAATGATGCTATAGACCAATTTTAATGTAAATTAAGCAACAAGAGAAAACGTCATTTAAAGGTGTTTCTATTTCTAGTTCTAGTGTCCCCTTTAAAAAGCTCAGCGAAGTAATTTAACAGAGATCTTTGTAAAAATGGTTACAGACCATGTTTTCTGAAGATTCATCAAGCACTTTGAAGATATTTCATTTTTTAACTCTGACAGCCCCTAAAAGCGACCAAATGTTCCCATTTGTATAAAATGGGGAGAGGATATTATAACAATGCTACACACAAAGTTCAACTAGAGCTGTCACTGAAGCCGCGCCCAACACGCACTTACGCAGTACATACCAATTTGACACACATAAGATTGCATAATTATGTGGACTGTTTGCATATAGACTCTATGTATAAAGTATAGTAACAAGAGGGCCATGATTGCCATATATCGCTCACCAGTGTTCATCTGGCCTACTGACCTAGTTTTTGACCACATATGACCCGGTTTCGAATTTGATCTAGAGATCATAAAGACAAACATTCTGACCAAGTTTTATAAAGATTTGGTCACAACTGCGACCTTTGGAGTGTTAACATGCTTTTCCTTTGATTTGACCAGGTGACCTTGTTTCTGAACCTACATGACCAGTTTCAAACTTGACCTAGAAGATATCAGGATAAATATTCTGATTAAGTTTCATAAAGACTGAGTCACAACTGTTGCCTTTAGTGTGTTCACACACTTTTCTTTTGATTTGACCATGCGACATAGTGTTTGACCCAAAATGACATATCACCTAGTTTCGAACTTGACCTAGAGACCATCAAGACAACACTTTGACCAAGTTTCATAAAGATTGGGTCTCAACTGCGACCTCTAGAGTGTTCACATTTTTTTCCTTTGATTTGACCAGGTGACCTAGTTTTTTACCCTACACGACCCAGTTTTAAATTTGACCCTGAAATTATCAGTACAAACATTCTTATTAGTTTCATAAAGATTTGAATCATAACTGTTGCCTTTAGAGTGTTTACATACTTTTCCTTTGATTTGACCATGTGACATAGTTTCGACCCCACAAGACCCAGATTCGGACATATCCTAGAGATCATCAAGACAAACATTTTGACCAAGTTTCATAAATATTGGGTCACAACTGCAGCCCCTAGAGTGTTCACAAGCTTTTCCTTTAATTTAGCCTACTGACCTAGTTTTCTAACAATGAAATGTTTGCTAACACTAAACGCAATCTATAGCTCATTTACAGGCATCTCTTGGAGTTTCGATACCAATATTACAACAATATCAGTATCTGCTAATCTGATCATGATATTTTCAAAGCCCTGTTTTGCCGCGTCATATGCGTGAAGTGCAATCCTTCAATCAGCTTCTTCATGGCTGCAAGGTTCTAAATCAGTTTTGGAGGTATTCTTGTGACATATTATGACACATGACATAGTTGTGACACATGCTTCAATCTTAGTTGAATACATCTGCTTTTGTGTTTCTATGTGCAGAAAGTCTCGGCATAAAAACTCAAATAATTCCATTTTATTCTCGTTCACATGAAAGAAATCAGGCCAGATTTTCGGAATAGTGGAGATTGCAGGTACCCGATGCCTTTTTGCCACCACCTCTATTGAGTCTTATGTCCGCATTCAGTCTATTTCCTGTGTATATTTCCCATTCTGCGTCTTATATCCTGACATGTTTCAACTGCTGAACAATGGAACTATGGAATAAATCTTTTCTGAGCATACTCCTGGAATGTGCCACATGCAACATGCAACAGGCTGCAACATTTGTACTACAACAGCGCCGTCAAAAATAATTGCATCTACAGTAGGAGAATTTTTTGTTGTAGCAGACAGGTTGTCCAAGCAGGTGGAGATCATATTTGTTGCCAGAGCAGCATTCTCTAAGTTTTGACAATGATGGAGGCCATGGTTGATTCTCATGCTTAAAGAAATCATCTAGGTCATCATTTCACGACAGAAAAACAATATAGGGGCGAGAAAAGAGCAAACAGTCTTCTTTCAAAACTCTTGTTTTATATGATTTCATATTTGAATCATGCTTGAATAAATTCACTGAACTGGTATTCTCCTTTTCGTTTTATATCATCCAAATTGTTTTCAATATTAGAATCAATAATTGTATTTTCCCTAATTAACAACAATTCTGTATTTTTATTTTTCTCACTAAATGGGTTCACCAAATGCTCCCGAAATAACCCAGCGTCGTAGAGAGGACGGGTTTTCTGTTAAGCCAGTTGCCTCGACGTCGGATTTCATCAAAGCATTAAACTGTTTGTGGATTTGGTCAAGCGCCAAAGATGAGAATTTTCTCCGATTTTTGTATGCTACGACATGCCCAGAACAAAATTCCTGGTGTATACTAAGGTGCTGCATCGGCAATGTTAACATATTTTGATATGAACTGAAAACCACCTAGCATAGTTTACATAGTTGCGAGCGACCAGTGAAGTTTCCATTTTTTCTATTTTATTATCCCAGCATTGTTGTTTGTGCCGTGTGGCAGTCGTAAAAAGTCTCCCCGTGCATTCAGTCAGGGCTGTGATATTTCGATCTTCTCAGATCGTTCAGCACGACTTTATGTCGTATTATTGGTACTGTTTAGTTTCTTACCATTTCGGCCTGGGTGGTTCCAATACGCCCGCTTTCATAGCCTTGGGTATTGTAATAACCCCTTGGATATGGTGTATGCTTTTTAATTTTGTCTTTTGAAGTTCCTGTGATATGCAGGCTCCATATCCTCTGACCCTCTTTCTAAATTCCAGCTGGTTTAGTTCTGCCCATTGTTTCCTAGTTTGGGGCAAACCCATTACTTTATCTTGCGACCAAAAGCCGCTCTTCATGGAATTACACGCCACAACACGTGTATCGTTGAATATTCCATGTTCACCGCCGTTTGAATACATCTGCGGATGTTTCTAAGTTGTCTTTTTGTACTTTTAGCATGCGTAAATGTTGAGTTCTGCTAAACCCGGGGCTAGAGGACGTGGATGGATGGTAGCATGCATTTCTTCTACCGTCCATGAACAGGCTCAGTCAAACCGAGCATGCAACATTTTCATTTTGTCGTGTTGGGCGACCTGTGAAGCTTCAATTTTTTCTATCTTTAAGTTACATAATCAAGGGCAAATACCCAAGGGGTAATCATCCTCAGTAATTGGATGTAATCATTAAAGCACCCCTTTCTAACCCAACAAATTTAAGAACTGTCAATTCGAGTTCAAGTACCAAGGACCAAATTTAAATTGTGGGTTGATAACAGACATGCTTTCATACCACTTGCTGAATGGTAGCTGATCTTTTGTTGGCACATTTTCAATGTATATGTCATACGCCTTATGTGGTAGAACAGAGAGTGAGACAGCCTTGACTTGGTGTGCATATCTTGTTCTCACTAAATTTGATACTTTAAAAATGATTCAGCTAACCAGTTTCAGTCATTTCGAATGCTATGATCAAATTTAGCCAACCACTGCCATGTAAAAGATCGGCAAATATTCAGAAACTGGCCATTTCTATATGTAGACTTCCAAACATGATCAGCATCCTGTTTTCCCCAAAGGCATCTGGATAATTCCACTGTATTTTCTTTGGCAATAAGCGGCTGATCCATAATTAGAATTGGAGTCTGTTCTGGGCTCAGGGACTGAACAGTAGATTTGACAACACTTATTGTGTACTTAACCATTCTTACAGAAGAGCATTTTCAGAGAGGGTGTAAGTAGCTGTCTGTTTTAGGCATGTTGCAGCTTTCATAATTTATAGCTGATGCATTATATGCTGCCTAAGGCACAAGCAGTTTTCGTCTCGCAAAGATCTACAAATGTCCGGCATAACTAGTTTGAAAGGATGTATTGTTTCAGGGACAAAAGGATCTCGATTTTGAAGATTAATTGGTAAACATTGCTTAAAGTATACCTGTTGACGTAGCAGAACTAGGATTATGGTCGATATCGTCGGAGAAATGTTTTGTTACACATATTACAAATAGTGTTTGATCTAGCGTCATAACACTTCCCTGAAATGTTCTTCAATATTATAAGTTGTGCATCTGAGACAAAGTTGAAAAGATGAGCTAGTTTGATTGCAATGCATTCGTCGTCGTCGTCCGACATGACAAAAAAATCTAACCTAGGTCAGCTGGGATCAAAATATAGGACAGCAGGTAAAACATTGTCAGTCTGTAGAAAACTTAATATCTTGCGTCTCCGTCCCTTTGTTGGTATTCTACGTCCGAAGGGACGTATTTTGTTATTATACCCCCAGTGTCCATCTGGCCGTCTGTCCATTAGCAATTTCGTGTCCGTTCTGTAATTCTTGAACCCCATGAAGTATTTCAAACACACGTGACACAAATGTTAACCACATCAAGACGACGTGCCGAGTGCCTGTTTCGGATGGCTCGCTTTAAGGTCAAGGTCACACGTCACACGTCAAACGTCATATGATTCTTTTCGAGTCCGCTGTGTAACTCTTGAACTGCTTGAAGGATTTTAAACAGACTTGGCATAAATGTTCACCACATGGAGACGATGTGCAGAGCGCATGTTGCAGAACGTTCGCTTCAAGGTTAAGATTACAATTAGGGGTTAAAGGTCACATGACTTTGTTCCGTGTGTATATTGTTTTGCATGCGATGCTCATATTTTTAAGTGGCATCTAGAGTGTTAAGAGTTTTTTACCTACTTACCTACTGACCGCATATGACAAACTTTCAGACTTTACCGATATTTTATTGACACTAAAACTACTCAGTCTTTAGCTTTTTATTGTTTGGATTAATAACCTTTTAGACCCAACTGTTAATCGCAGATAATCCAGTTTCAAGCTATAACGTCAAACCTTCTAATCAGGTATCATTAAGAATATTATATCATGACCTGTAGTGTGTTAACAATGTCTTTAACTTTGTCTTGTGACATTAATTTTTGACCCTAGATAATCCAGTTTTATACTTGATATAGATTTATATTGAGAAAAATATTCTGGCCCGGTCTATCAAAATGCCGAAAGAAAAAACAATACTGGAAACAAGGCGATCTTTAACATCGATGTATCTCTCCGAAATTACTGTAGCTTAAAGGGCTTTACAGTCACGAAGGTACGTAAGTAGAAATGTGGTCAGCAAGAGTTGTGGTACCCTCTCACCGGTTTCTTAGAATATGTAAGTATAAAGTTACACTGACTTCAATCAGTTTGTAAAGTATGAAATCTATCTTGCATATTATTCGAGTTACGTCCAAGAGAATCTTTTAAAAGAGGAGATTATTAAAATATGGGACCAACTAGAGTTATTGTTCCTTGTTATTACACTTCCTCTCAGTAAGGTCTTTCATTGTATAAAATTACGACTTGGTATCTTCAATACCTTTTAGTTCATCCTCCGGACAAGAAGTATGATAAAGGGAGATTATTCAAAAGTGGAACCATTTAGAGTTATAATTTATTGTCACCTTCTCACTGACCGTTATAAATACGTAAAATTTTAAATCAATATCTTTCAAGTTATGCCCGGACAAGATTTTCAAAAGGGTGATAATTCAAAACTGTGACCATCAAGAGTTATGGTTCCTTGTCACTACAGTCCTCACTGACTTCTATCAGTTTGTAAAGTATCAAGTAAATGTCTTGCATAATAGACAAGTTATGTTCCAGACAAGGTTTGCAAAATATCGGAGATAATTAAAAATGGGACCACCTAGAGTTATGGTTCCTTGTCACTCCATTACCTATCAATGAACACTACCATTGTATTAAATAAAGACTTGGTACCTCCAGTAGTTTTTGAGTTATCCTCTGGACAAGAGGTGTGACGGGCGGACGGACGGGCAAGGTTGCGGCTAAATGCTCTCCCACTTTGGGGAATATATAAATTGGAATCAAGAATATTTACAAAACATTTCTTTTTCTTTGATCTAAACCTAGTTGCCTAGTGTTAAAGCCAAGATGACCCGATTCCAAACTTTGTCGAGAATTTGCTAACTCAAACAATTATATATAAGTTTCATTGAAGTTTAACCTATCCGTAAAAACGGAAAAAACAGGCAAATCAAAGTTATATCACCTGCCGCATAGTGACGATATAATAACCCAAACCTTGACGACGGATGACAGACACAGTGCAACTTGAGCACTCAGATGATCTAAAATTTCGGATGTGCAACTACTAATGTTATTAATAAATAAAATTCCTATACAATTTTATGACCGTTACGATCGTTCATTACTTTTGGCGATATGTGTAACACAACATTTCTCTGACTGACAGAAAAACGGAAAAAACAGGCAAATCAAAGTTATATCACCTGCCGCATAGTGATTATATAATAACCCAAACCCTATTGTCGTTAAAGGCTGTTTTTCCTACCGCGCGTATTATAATCAAATTATGTTGAGATGAACCCCTTGAAAAATCAATCGTCCTAGGTGTTCACACTCCACTTCGTTTTAATTCGCAAATGTCTAATACCAGTAAAGCATATATATATATATATAAGATATAATGCCACTAAAGATAAATGTACTTGCGCCTAAAATAAATACTGCGTTAGTGTGTCATCGAATGGAAATGTCTTATATTGGTCAGTTACATGAATGGAGTAAAAAATAATTATATATGTAACAACGAATAGTGTTATGTATTAGAAAGCTTTATTTTCAATAAAATCCTTCACAACAACGGCAATAAAATATCTCTGTTTTCAAGTTTCACTTATATTAACAATATGTATGATAAGTTATAGATATATCGGAATCCATACATTGCAATTCATATTGTATTTTCTGCCACCTTAGGAACATCCATCAGACAATTGTTTTTTAACATTGTTCATTGTTTTGATCAAATTTAACTTCTACGGACCTGGATTTGAAAAAAAATATCATGTGCAGATATAATTGTATATGATATTCATACCGATAGTAATGTTAGTGACAGAAAAAGAAAACCTCCTTTTGGTCTATGAGCATATGTATTGTAAAAATTATCCTAGGTATGTCGGTAACGGACTGAGACTTTGAGTTTTCAAACTTTACATATATACGAGACCGTCATTGATAAGAGATGATATATCAATTACCCCAGCAAACTGAAACTTTCGATTTACACTTTATAATGCAAAAAGCGATAGTTAATAAAGATAAGACTCTTACTTAAACAGAACATTCGTTACTGTTCTTTTGAAATTTTAAAATAGTGTGCTTCAGGTTGCATATTCTGTTGACATTTTTTCATGGTTTGTGAACATCTAATTTTATTTCACTTTATTTATTTATTTATTTATTTGCATGGGATTTTTTTGCTGTGTTTCCCATGTGTCTAATTGATTGGCCCGTGTAGCTGCATCATTATTATTTTATTAGAACTACAATTATTCAGGACATGTAAAACACACGTTATAGCCTATACTTTGTTGAAGCATTTTTATATATTAAATTTCTATACTTGAACAAAACTCTGCGCAAAAATAGAATGGAAACCCTGTGTTAAGAAAAGTGCACGAGTCAGCTATAATCTAGGCTTGAGAATTTGTAAGTGTTTAAACAGTTTAAACAACATACTTGAGGCAGATTTTGTTTTCTTTTATGTATAGTAGATAAAATAAATCAAATAAAGTACTGATTTTATTTTTTAATGAGGTCTCTAAATCTGACAAATGTTTAATAAATAAAACTGTATTAAAATATCTCGGTTTAGTATTTATTAGTCTTCAACATGCGTAAATGTTGGCATTACAAGTAGACAGCTGATCATTTATACATCGTAGGAGGTATTGGCATACAAAATGCGGTCGTTCTTCAAATACAGCACAGTAATTTCAGAAGTAATTGTATCTTCTTTATGTCTGGGACACCGATGTAACATAAACCAAGAAAGCCATGTACGACTGTAACCCTGAAATTGGCAGTGTTAGAAGGCGATGTTATTTTAGAATATTTGTGTTTTTTAAATGGAGTGCTTTTGGTTTGCACGCTTAACAGTATAAAACCCGGAGCCCGCCCGCTTAGTTCAGTGGGTAAGAGCGTTTGTCAACGGATCGTGGGATCGTGAGTTCGATCCTCGGGCTGGGCGTATGTTCTCAGTGACTATTTGATAAACGACATTGTGTCTGAAATCAAGAGTCCTCCACCTGATTTATGTGCGGAAGTTGGCAGTTACTTACGGAGAACATATTTATTCTGGTACAGAATTCAGGAACATCGGTTAGGTTAACTGCCCGCCGTAACATGTCTGAAATGCTGTTGAAAAACGGCGTTAAACCCAAAACAAACAAACAAAATAAAACCCAGACTGAAACATACATTATTTAATGTAGTATTGTAATCTATTTACATATTAGATCACGATAATCCGTACATAGCCAATCGCAAAGCAGACTTGTACCCGTCTATATTTCATATACAACAGTAGCGTTATATATCGGGGGAAACTTGGGCAAAAAACGCATGAATTTCGTGTCAATGTACCATCTAACAATACATGCCGGAGTTAAATGACCTTGCAATATTCTCACCAGTTATCAATGGGATAAAGAATAAGACCGACTTGTAGGTAAATTCAGTTAACAACGTCTAAATAATAATATCGTAAAATGACCCCATGTTATTTGATATCAATAAAAGAGTTCTCATGACTGAAATACAAGACTTGAATAATTATACATATAAAAATCAAACTGAATTACAAGAAACTCCATATTTGTAGTGTAGAACCAACTGGGTAAATACGTAATTTAACATTCACTAAAACATTTCCAACAGTTGTAACGTTTTATGTTCACTTGTTATAAAACAGACATGTCAGCACGATTCTTACATTTGCAAACACCTGGATCCAGTTGTTCGAAACTTTAACAGGAGATTGAGCTAACGGCCGATTTACTTTATTAGAATATTTCGACAGTTTAGAAAAATTATAAAAAAACAAATGTACTTGTTATAAACACTAAATCATCTTTACAGTAAAATTAAAACACCATACTAGTGTTTTCCACCCACCAAGACTAGTATCTTGAATAGAAATTTAACAGGTTTAACAGCTTAATGCAGGGGTCTTGGGTTCGAGCATCATTGGGGCCACGACCATGAATTCTCATATGACACCAGTACTGATTTTCCTAGGAAGCAGACTCGAGAGGGGTTACAATAAGCTTAAATCTTTCATCAAAATCGAGCTAAAACTAAATATAATCTAAACTAAACTAACAGCCCGTTAAAGATTCGAACAACTTGGCCCTGATTATGCATATTACCAGTAAGCACTAGTCCATACTTAAAATACCAGATTACTTCAAATAACAGTATCTTTTTTTATCCAACATGTTTACCTCCGATTTGCTGTCAGCCTTTTGTGTAGTTTCGGAACTTGGCTATCTTTTTGAATCAACGTTTCGCCAACTTCCAAACTCCTTACAAAAACTAATTGTTAAGCAGTTTATTTTTTAGTATTTTTGAGAAACCCATATCTAACTGTTAAGCATTTGCGATTGCAAATGACTCTAAGTGTTAATGAACGTCAAATTTTAGTAAATCCGGTATTTGAGTAAAACATGCATTTTTTATATGCCCTACTGACAAATAAGCGCTAACGGTATAAAGATAATAGCACTCTTATAGAAACACGTTAATATCTAATTTCTATAGAACGCGTGGGACAGTTTTCAATAAATGCAGTTTTATTTCACGTGGTCTAAGTCATTGTTTGTTTTATATATCCCTAGATGACCGCACTCGTTGTCTATCCTACTTGCACTAACTGTTGTGAACAGCTTGAAGATTTCCTTTATAGATCTAATACTGACAACAATGCATATATAAAATCTGAAAAGTAGATCCCTCGGAAGCACCGAAAACAATGCAAACAGTGAAAATTGCAGACTCGGTTTGATTGAGTCTGTTCATGAGCAGTAATGGAAAGTAGTGTGAAGTTGAAAGTTTTTACAATGTATATATTAAAAGATCAAAAATAAACTGTATATTTTGAGTGATGCTCCTGAATATTATAATAATCTCAATTTAGTATTCCTATTGAAACATCAGTTTATTAACATAGCAATCAATCAAAGCGAAATGGTGAAACGATAAGCCGAACAAAATATTTGGAAACATAAATGTATAACATCGTCTTGTGAATGTGAGAATATTTTAAATTGGTAGTAAATTAATGATCAATATTTTTATTTCACCAGTGAGCTTGAAATAACGAAAATTATGGTGTGTATGAGTTGTATGCAGTTTAACCGGGGAACTGCAGAACATGGCGAAGGATACACACTCTAACTGTGTGAGATATTGTATGACTAGAACCTACTGCGTGGTATTAATTTCAATCACTCCGAATAGGCTACAATTTCGAGAGATGACTAATTTCAAGATCCGGAATAACGTGATGTTAGATTGAACTGGGGATCACCGGTTCGTGGCGTATCCCCGGTGCGTTGGTATGTATTCATACGAAATTACCCAGATGCAGCGTTTACAAACACACGATCACACAAACACAAGCACGCACACCATTACATTGATTATCATCTTGGTTAACAAAAAAATGATTAGAAAAATGTTGTTACTTACTAAATGCGTCCAGTCGCCTCCTATATCTCGCCATGGATTAATTAACGGTGGGGTTTTTGGACGGCTAGGTTCTTTGTCTCTGTATACAACACGTTCTTTATATACTACCTCTGTTTACAAGACAAAAATATGAAAAGTCTTTACTATGCATCACTGTACTTATTTTCTATCAGTATTTCCAGTAGATTTTGATATACATTATTATGTTTAAAAAAATGTTGAGAAACAAACAAACATGAAATGTGATGAAGCTATAGACTCAAATTGATACATATTTATCCTGATTTTAAAGCCTTTGCAAATCCATTTAATTGAAGATTTTATCATTGTCAAAATAATATATATAAGTAAAGTAATTTTAGAATGTTGTATCTGGTATTACTTCCTGTTAGTATTGAGTTCAGTGCGTAATAAAACTGAAGATTATACTTTTCAATTGCTTAAGCAGACACAGAATAGGAATGAACAGCCATCGTTGTATTTCCCCTTCTTTCATTTAATGTTATTTCGTATTTTCATTGATACATGTATACTAAAATGTATACCAGATAGATATTTTCTGTGTACATATGTTCAATTCTTCAACATTGGAGGGAAATAAAGATATATTAATTAAAAAACACAATTGTGCATGCTCAACAGTTATACAAAATTCATTTATTTGTTTCACATTTATTTATTCATTTTACGTATAGTTATAACAAAATTTTACTCTGGAAGTTTCGTGAAATGATCTCGCTTCACTTGCAATGACTGACGTGGTATTATTAAGTGAGTTTTACAAATATAATGTGCAAATATGCATTACAAGCACATACTGTTCGAATAATATACAATAAGATTTTTATGTTACATTCGCTACTAAGATGATTATGTGATATGTAAATTAGGTTGCAACTATTTAACGGAATTTACATTTGCGAGCATCATTCTGTTTAAATTTAACTGTTCTCCTATTCATCGAAATACGACGCATTATTTAAATATGGTTCTGAATTATTTATTTCACAATGTAAAAACATATTAGATCTGAACTTTGTTTAATATGATAAGAAGAAAATCTAATATTCAAAACAGTTTAATAATATTATTCTTATTTACAAACCTGGTTTCGATTTACCAGTTCCCATGTCTGACACAATAAATGAAATGACGTTACATCCGACAATATTCCAGCTACGTGATCGATTCAAACCACGTGATCACTGCTTAAGTAATTTATATTTTTAAACCAATGAATATATTGTTGTTTTCACATTTTTCATTACTCTGTGATGGTTACTAACACGTAAGTGTTCTATGGTTTTTTGTACTTGATATAAAACGGATTGAGTTTAAGTTCGATAATAAATAGAATAGTTTATGAATTTTAGTTGTCTTTTTTGAATTACACATTGTGTTAACGGAAGGTACGTAAAAAGATTATAATATCAGATATGTTTTACCGTTCGTGCTGTCAGAAAATATCACGACTGATATTTTTGGTAGGTTATATTTTCCTGTTGCAATCTGACAGTTGATCATATTTTATGTCTGCAATAAACATACTTTCACAGCCAAATAAATGTACAAGAATAATCTTAATAAAATACTTTACATTCGGAGTTAAGCTCGGACTTTGTTAATCTTGTCATAAATTTGATGAGTTTCCTTTTATATCTTCATTTGCATTTCTTTTTGACGATATTTAAATCTTTTTAGACCTAAATCAGGAAAATTAGATACTTGTAATTATGGGATCTTCTCCGTCTAAATCAGATCGCGTGAGTATGTTTACATTTAATAAGATATAGATAAAGTATTCTAAACACAATTGCATTGCATTTTTAAAATTGTTCGAAAAACTGCATTTTACTGAAATGAATCACGATATGTAGTACTACACTTTTAAGTAATTGTCTTTGAAAAAAAGTTGTGAAAGCCTAGCTGCCTTTTTTTCAGGCTTCCGGTCCGAACGCATATGCACGCACGTTACAGCTCATATACTTACTGATATGTTTTATCTCAGTAGAGATACTTAATATCTTTAAAACTAATAACTTGAAAGTACAGACATATCTTTTCTATTGTGAATGCATAACACACTTTATGTCTGTTTCTTATGAAGGAAATATACTATGACCCCAGGAATCCAGAATATAAAATTCTAAGTACGGTGTACCATGTTGTCTACAAAAAGGTAAATCTAGTTGATTATTTAATATCTCAGAATCACATACTTATTTTCAAAACATAATAAAGCTTCTTAGAGCAATGTCTTTGCAAGGCAAACGTTTTAGTAACAAATCAAGGTTATCGTAGGTTTTATTGTTTTGGGGTATAAAACATAAAAAATTAAAATTTGTGTTCGTTCGAAGTTTCGCCTTTCGCTATAAATTTTAAATACAGTCAAACCTGTGTTAAAGACTACCTTTGAATAACAACAACAACTATTAAACCTACTAAAAAGTCACTATTTTCTCTTTCCGTTGACTATAAACAGTATCATTTTACCTGTGTGAACAAGAGAACAATTTTTATTGTCTAAGGGTGGTCTATACAGACTGTAGTTCTTGCAGTAAAATGGTAGCGGTATTACATTTTTTATTACAGACAAATGATGCTGGCGGGGTTTTGATTAACAGCGAAACTGTGAAGAAACTTGAAAACTACTATGATGTATGTATAATTCACTATTTTTTCACACTTGCAGATAAGACACCAGTGATTGTCATCTGTAGAATAAAAGAAAGATTTACTAGTTCGATTAAATAGTCAGGGTTATGCATTTAGCATTTTAAGCACTTGATTATATATATTCTGGCAAGACTTGACAAGGTAACTTATGCCGTCTTTACATCGTGTCATTCCATCTAATCTTATTCAAAAGCCCCACCATATTAGATCAAGTTGTTTACCAATATCCTACGGGAAGCAATACAGGAAATCTTAGTTATGAACTATTTGCAGATAATGTGGACTTACTGAATTTTCACTGATATACGGTAATGTAACAAATCGAACATAAAGAGATATGTACATGTAGGATTTACGTAAGAAACGAGTCCCCATTTTTCGGAAATTTTAAAATTAAATGTTAGAACTTAAAATAACATAGTTTTTCGCATTCATGTACAGTTTAACCTCTGTAACAAAACGTATCGGATAAGCATGCAATTTCTAGTAACGATTATATTCAAAATTGCCACAAAAATAGACACTTTCGTCACTTTGTGCTCATAAACACCAAAATATTTGATTTTTTTATTTTCAAAATACTTCCTGAGAGAGCATTCTATCGCAAATTGTTAAGAAATTCCAATTATCAATTTCATGATGGAGGGTTCCTTGTAAACACATTATTAAGATGAAAGTCTAGTTGTTGGTGTTAATGTATACAAAATGGTGACAATGGTTATTACTATGGTAATTTGAAACAACAATATATGTTGCTGTAACTGGGAAATTCATACTTTATTTAACATACATGTATCGGATAGAGAAAACATCAGTGTTATAACATCAATTTACTTTACACATTATCATCAGATTTCGAGATACAGAAATCGAGGGTCATTTGTTTTCTTTATGTATATCCTGCAGATCCCTTTTTGGTATGGGTGGATAAAAAAGTATTTTGTGTTGTTATAATTTTCCTGCCTTATAACAGAATTCATGAGACATTCATCATGATGATATACATTTGTTGAGTGCACATTTTGTTGATATTCAAACTTGTTCGTGATGTTAATGCGCAATCTTTATCACTACTTTCAAATCATCGTAGTATATAACCCAATTAGTAACGTATTGTTACAGAATTCGAGGTGGTTGAAACACGTGACTTATAACCAGCCAGTTACTTCCAGTCAAGTACCTGCGTCAGGACCAGTCAATGATAACAGTATGTGTTAAATAAAGACAAACACTTTAACAAAGTATTATATTACCTGATGCGTTTTAATCTGCGACTAAACTCCTTTAATTAAATCTGGAAAAAATGCTGTCACCTGGTTGAAAAAGCAATTCATCTCCGAGTCATATATTTGCGAACTTGTCTGGCTATAGATACTTTGCTGGTCATTCAATAAATAGTAATTTGTTTGTTATATTATGCTTTGGCGAAAAGCCATCGTCCTATATGCTGCTAATTACTTGTTTAACTGTATTTTGTATTCAAGTCTGAAGTAAAAAGGTAAATATAAAACCCCTTAATTGTCGAAGTGGAGTATAATTCATCAATGAAGTTCAACATCAATCCAGTATTATACCAGCCTTATTATTTAATCGGTATTTCAAACACGTTCGTTGTCATAAATTTTGTTTATAAGATTTCCATTACAGAAAGGCTACGAAGCGCAATTGAAGTGGAAGTATACGATCCAACACCTTCAGAAGCAACAGAATTGTTCTTGACTGCGTTTAAGCAAATGCTTCGTAAAGAAGGCATAAATATTAAGCAAATTACAAAGGTCAATGACGGCAAAGCACCAGTTATTTTGATTTGCAATGTGGCAACTCGTTTAGAGGCCGATATAGACAGAGCATTATCGTCCGTCAGAAGTAAGCTATTTTGTAGTAAACCAAGCTTCGATTTAAATTCAGTGTATTTGAGTCATTTAGATATGATATCATATTTCAAATACTGTTGCATTGTAGTTTTGATGTTGTTATACATTTACAAGTTCATGACCCTTGATTTTATTATCCCCCAAAAAATGCGGAGTGATATTGTTTAGCGTTGTCCATCCGACTGTCCGTCCGTACATGCGTCCGTCCTAAATTGGAAATGCTTTTAATTTCAAACAGTATTTAAGCTAGAATCACCAAACCTCACATATTAATTAGCGCCTGACTTTCACTCATACATATAATTATCTCCCTTGACCCTGTAAAGGGAGAGTATTTCCACTTGATTGTCTGGAAAAACTGAAAATGCTTATAATTAAAAATGCGTTGCAGCTAGAATAACTAAACCTCACATAATTATTAATCAGCACATGGAATTTGCTCACATATAGTTTTATCTCTTTTGATCCAGGAAAAGCAGAGTTTTTCCTTGATTTGTTTAAAAATGATTGTAATTCAAACAGAGACCTAGTAATACAGTTTTCCACTTGACTTAGTACAAAATACAGATTTTCGACTGTACCTAAGTAAAATATTGATGAATCTTTATCAATTCTACACAATGGTAGATCACTATAGGGTGGTGATGCATGCACATTTAATAGCGATTTTGCCCTTTAATTATTTTAGAATACACAATTCCTAAATAACAAAGTAATCCATAATAATGATAGATGGATCTTAATGAAAAGAAATATAAATATAGATCACTATATGTCAGCGGTGCATGCGTATTTTTCATTGGGATCTCTTCAGAAACTGCGGTGTTATTGCCCTTTACAAATAACCTCGAACATTACAATACCAAACGTCGTCTTTTCGCCTTCCGGAATGACATGATAGAATCAAATGCACTGGAGATAAATGAAAGTAAGATTCTATAATAATTTTGGCATATTTGTTAGTCTTCAATAAAGTATCACCAGAAGAAATTGCACACTTTAACTTCCCTGCTACCTCCACCTTTCACTCCAACATCTCGGCCTTTATTCTATTACTGAATCTGTCAGTCACACGATGTGTAACTTTAAAATTGTAAGACTGTTTTTTTTTTTTCATAAAAAAGATAGACCAGCGGGTGCCATACCGACTTTTGTGGAATGAATTGAAACAGATCAACCTCAATGCAAGACATAGTGTTTAATTTCTCAATATTCAATTGAACTAATGTTACAGTATGCATAGTACTTGAGGGGTTTGACCTAAAGACCCACAACGGCTAAGTTACTTTTTTCTCCCACAAAAACTTCATGAATATCATTTTTAAAATACAGGTAATATACAGCTATACTACAAGTTTTCAGGTGGAGAATTTAGGCCCTTCCTGAATAAATGTGTTTTCACATCTTCATCTGCAAACTTATTCAGTGACACTTTTCAGCATAGTTTTAAGAACATAGAATAGATGAATAACTGTCTTACACTGTAGAAACAAAATGTGATCGAAATTTAACTTAATACACTGATTTCCGTACATGTTTCTACATTAATTCAAAAAATAAATGTTCAGACATTGAAATCCTTGTCTTGGCCTAATATATGTAAATGTCAATTTGTAACTAGATACTTGTATATCTCATATTTTTAAGGAAATCATGTATAATTACAATCATGGAAATACAAACAAATACAGTTATATTGTGGCGCAAGGCAGCATCCATGTAAAATTAATATATATTGGAAAGCATAGATTAACTGAATAAGTTAGCAGAATAATTGGTAAAAACACTCTAATTCAGGAAGTTAAATTATCCACCTGTAGTTTTATCATAATGATTTTCACTAATTGTTTGTGAAATTGAAAAAGTAGGATGTTGAGGGATAAAACAAAACTTTGAAAAAGTATTAATGTCGTGTGAGATAAGGCAATATTTTAAAACGAATAATGTTTACACGTTCGCTTAAGATACTTATATTCCAAAATACAAATCAGGAGATACGCAGATACCTTAATTTATTGCTTTCTAATTTGTTTCCCAAAATATGACAATTTAAATGCTTTATTTGTTTATACTTTCAGAAACAGATTATAACCGTATAGTGTTGATAGCCTTACATGTTAAACCTAAACATGCACTACCACAAGAAGGATCAAAGGAGCAGTTAAGTTTGCAAGAAGAAAAGTATCATGATTTGCGAGGTGTTGTTGATATTGCTTTTACAAGTGAAAATAATTTTTATGACTGTGATATGAACGATGTTGCAGTTAGTGAAATACGGCGTCTTTATGAGGAGGCGTCGTAGCTTAGAGTTTGTGAGAAAGTAACTGTTGAAGACAAATTGATAATATATCTGTATTGGTCTGAAAGGATAAACTGTTGTAATATAATATACAGTGATGGTCCAGAATCTATGATATCAAGACAAGCATTTTCAAACTATTAAATATATGTTTTATATTGAACAAAACTTTGTTAAGTTTATTAAACCATTCTCCATCAATATTAATCTTTAGCCCGCTGGCAAGGGATTCTGCCTTTGTTCGATATTCAGTCAGTAAATTTTCAGTGAGATGTGCAGGCTGCTCTGGGTCTGGACTGTTCGCAAAGGCAGAATCACTTTCACCACTTCGTCAAACATTCCTTTAAATAATTAATGGTACTGTTTAAACTGAATGATAGACTGGTCCATTTAGGAAATTTAGCAGAATAAAGTTTAATACAGAAGTACAAAGGTGAACCTGAACTTTACACCTTTCTATAGTTATACCGTACAGTCAAACCTGTCTTGAGAACACGCCATTGTGACCGTCATAAGGTGATTTCTTAAGAGAGGGGTCTCTTAATAGATTTTGTTAAGTAACAGCTGTTAAACCGGTATTTTTGTACTTTTTGTAACCGTATGCTGCAAATCATACATACATTATACACTACAGTTCGTTTTTGTAAACATCATGTTTGTAAATATTAAAGATTGCGCTTTGTTACCTTTACTCCGGCTTCCATATTTTAGTGTTTCTAGTATAAGAAAACCGTTAGCTCAAGCTAAAGCAAAACATAATCAAAATTTGTAAAGGTCATTTTATAAGTAGAGAAATTTTGTTTTGAAAACGTGTAAACACGTATGACCTAGTAATCGAACTATATATTAAATGTTAACAAATTAACAATTCTGTAAAATAAATGTTTTATTTGCATTAAGGGGAAATGGGACACCTATATGCAAAAATTTTCCTGCGCGCAGATTCTTTTTAAACTTTGTGCACTGACTGAGAATCAAGTTTGTAAGGAAATATATATTAAAATCATAGGTTCCAAGGCTTGAGCCTTAGTTATCTGCCCTTGAATATCAGAATATACTAAAAATCCAAATTTCAAGGGCAGATAATTCAAGATCAATGCAAGGAAATTGAGTATTTTAATTTTATTTTGTTTCAGACTTTATTTGCAGTCAGTATACAAAGTTTAAAGAAATTCAGTCCATGGGAAAGACTAGGACTTTGCGGTATCATTTTGTCATGTTCAATTTAGGACATTTGCAACAGTCTCCATATTGACGAGGGGCAAAAAATGTTCTGGCAGAAGGAATTTCTTCTTTAAACTCTTTCTACTGACAGAGAATAAAATCAAAAACAAACCATAGGAACCCAGTTTTTGTCATAAAATACCTGCCCTTGAAAGTCAGAAAATTCTGAAAAACAATCCACTTTCAAGGTCAGATAATTCAAAATCAAGCATGGGTACCTATTATATATATATATTTATATATTTCTGTTTCAAACTTGTTTCACGGTCAGTACACAAAGATAAAAGAAATTCTGCCCGTGGGATTTTTTTGCCCTGTATACATATAGGCAACTGTGGCATTTCCCGTTAATAAATATAAACAGCCATTATCAATCATAATTATCAGGCATCATTACTTCGCCTTTAAAAAGTCATCAATCTTAGTGTGTCTGGTTTCGTACGTGTTAAAATGTCTGTAATTGTGAACTCTAAAGTAATTGCACTATCAAACAAATCATTATACCCAAGATTGAATGCATAATGTCTTATGCTTGAAATGTATCTGTGTACATCACTTTCTGAGCAAATCTTGCCATTAGAACTATCAGCATCATTTGAAGAACTATTTTCGTTATCATTATTATAATCGGTAGCCATCTTAGTGTGTCTGGTTTCGTACGTGTTAAAATGTCTGTAATTGTGAACTCTAAAGTAATTGCACTATCAAACAAATCATTATACCCAGAATTGAATGCATAATGTCTTATGCTTGAAATGTATCTGTGTACATCACTTTCTGAGCAAATCTTGCCATTAGAACTATCAGCATCATTTGCAGAACTATTTTCGTGATCATTATTATAATCGGTAGCCATTTTGTTCTCTAAGAATTTGTAATTCCTATGTTCCTTCGCTGTTAAGGAACAGTATATGTTTTACAGTCATTTCCCATACGCCTGGATACTTAATTTATTCGTAAGATATTCTAAAGAGGTTGAGCCCGCTCGCTTAGCTCAAGAGAGGGGAGGGGGGCGGGGTGGGGGGCACACTTCTACGGATCTCGGGGTCGTGAGTTAGAGTCCTGGGAGAGGCGTATGTTCTCCGCGACGATTTGACAAATGAAATTGTCTCTGAAATAATTCCTCTTCCACCTCTGATTACATAAATAAAATACTGTTGAAAACGGTGTTAAACCCAAAGCAAACAAACAAATCAAATGATGGTGCCCCCTTTAAAAATGATGTCATTTGTAAAGAAATAAAATTTAACAATTGTTGAAAAGAACGTTAAACTCTGTTATGTAAAATGTCAGTTCTAGGATATTATTCTTTTTTTTTGTATTCAAAATGTTCATAACTTGCGAGACAGTACAAATAAAAGCTATCTTCGTTGGATCAATAACTAACAACAACAGAAATATTCAAACGACCTCTTTTATATCTTCACTTCCTTTCCTAACAGATCACATACCACAATGTTTGCTAATAAGTTTTGAAAACATCTGCGGATGTCTCTAAATTGCTTTTTGTACTTCCATCATCTGTAAATGTTGAGTTCTGCTCAACCCGGGGCTAGAGGGCGTGGACGGTAGCATGCATTTCCACTACCGTCCATGATCAGGCTCAATCAAACCGGGCCTGCAACATTTTCGTTTTTTGTCGTGTTGAGCGACCTGTGAAGTTTCCACTTTTCTCTATTCTCTACTCCATCTTGTCCACCAGCTTACCGGTCGTTTGGTATTCTGGAAGGGTGAGACTTGATATTTTTTGTTTTGTTTAGAAAAATATATGACTGGATTTGCTCCGAAAACTGTCATGCTTCCACAAATAGGTAAAGATTGAAAATAGGTGATCTGAAGTCAAAATCTAGGTCACTAGGTCAAATCAAACAAACCCAATGTGTATGCGATAAAGGCTGTATTTTTCAATTGATCTTCATGAAAATTAGCCTAAATAATTGTCTTGATGAAGTCTGGGTCGACTTTGAAAATGTCTTATCTGGGGTCAGAAACTAGGTCACTAGGTCAAATAAAATAAATACCTTTTGTATGTTATATAGGCTTATTTTTCAATTGATCTTCATGAAATTTTGTCAGAGTGATAGTCTTGATGAAAACAATGTCATGTTTGAGTACAGATTATCCATGAAATTCAGTCAGAATGATTGCCTTGATAAAATCTAAGTCGAGCATGAATATGGGTCATCTGGGTTCAAAAAGTAGGCCACTAGGTCAAATCAAAGAAAAACATTGCATATGCAATAGAGGTTGTACTTTTGTCATAAATTACCTGCCCTTGAAAGTCGGAAGAAACCCACGTTCAAGGTCAGGGGAATCTAGGTCAAGGGTAGATATGGGTCATCTGGGTTCAAACAAAAAGGTCAAATTACAGAAACTATTTTATTTAAATCTAGAGAGCACATTTTTGGTCTAATCTAGGTCAAACATGTTTACACCGTTATGGTGTGTTTCACATGCAAGCGACCTAGGGCCATCTTGGCCCTCTTGTTATTTAAATCCATTGACTTTGGGGATCTACAATATTGTTCTTACCTTGTCAATTTATTTCCAAGCCCTATTGTTTAGGAGACGTTGACACTTATCTTAATTTCAAACCCATTGAAATGATATGCGGTGTGTAATCGATGTAGGCAGTAGAAATGCTGACTAGCGATTGGAGGAATACAGTAAAGAGAGAGAGAGAGAGAGAGAGAGAGAGAGAGAGAGAGAGAGAGAGAGAGAGAGAATGGGTCCTTCAATGGAACATTTTGAAATTTATGAATACTAAGTCCAGACCTGTAAGGGACTTGAAAAAAAATCTTATTTATAAGTAGGATTTTAATAAGGCTTAGGGACCTTGAAGGAAGAGGTAACACAACAAAGCCAAATTCTAGTGAGTTTTTATGATCAAATTATCAGTATGGCTTTTCAATACGAAGGAAATAAATCATCTATTCAGGTAAAGAACTGTCTCATCTCTTTTCTGTATAATCTATGTATTTTGTATACTAGGTTATTATTCATTAAAAACATTAATGTGGCACAATGCGCTAAATATTACAGCAAACAGCTTTAATACTTTCAAGTCAAGTTTACACTCATTTCTAGCAGTGTTTGATATTCAAACGTTGATATAAATTGTGTCCTTCATTTATAATGAAATTAACGCTATTTTATAATATATATTATAATCTAAAAACGATTTAAAAGCAGAGGGTCAATTAATTAATATTGAAGCCAGTATATATTGTTCATCCAAATCAAAATTCGTGTTTGTTTTTCGTACAAATACTAGCTCCAAACCCCTCCCTCCATCCCCCAAATATCTAGTGGACGATCCGTAATTAGTACACATCATACACAAGATGGAAATCTTAATATGTTTTTATCCATTCACTCTTTACACACATTGGATCGAGTCGTAACGCCAGTTATAACTCTTAGACAAATTCCCAGTACTCTCAAAAAGTTATCAGTTCATTCATTTATAATATTGCCTTGCTTTTAGTATTCATAAATCAGTTTAAGTTGCTTATATGTGACGTTTCGAGTGATTTAATACTCTTCAAACATATATTAAAATGTTGCAGTTTATGCATTGTAGTTAAATGTATATTTATTTTCAATTTCCAGTTTAGAAAATATTTTCTATCTATAAATACAAAACAGCAAGTTCTGTTTAATACCAATACAGGTTTATTCATTTTATCCCTTTTAAGAGAGAAAACACGTATTCGCTTGTTACATATACTGAATGTATTACACGCCATTTCCTAGATGTTCACTTTAATAAACAGAGTAATTGGGCTCGTGCTATTTTTGTAGTCACTGTGTAACGCCATTTTAAATGTATGTGGGCGGAAGGTGCATTCTTTGTTAGGCAATCCTTCCCCAGGCGAAAGAACCCTGTTAGTTTTTTTTATTAAACGATTATCTATATTGATTGTAAAATCAGCGTTTGTAGCTATATTGTCATGGAAGATGCTAGTTTTAAAATCTGTGGAATTCTGTAATATGAAAACGTGAAAATAGTATTTACCCGCCTATTAAGATATCAAATTATGATGGACATACATGTAGAAAATAAATAATGCCATACTGTCAGCTGCATACATTTGAAAGTGCGAGTTCAACCGAAAACTATTCTGACTTTTTCATTTCTTTACAAGAAAATAAACATACCTCCGGGTAATTTCAGTGGAAACCAAATATAACCTGCTTAGGAGGCAAATGCTTGCTCGTATTATTGTTGTTTTCTGTTTAATAATTGCGTTACACATGTAAATACACACCTATGCAAATTGTTACATGGAGAAAATGATTCACAGGAAGGGAATATGTGCAGGGGCTATTAAAAAGCTTCAAGTGGTCTCGTCGATAGATATTGTTCTTGCTGGTCTAGAAAGGCTTAGGACTAATAATAAAAGTGGAAACACCAAGTAACACAAACGGTGAACTAAGTAACCCACTTAAAAACATATTGACATGATTTGCAGTACACACTGAAGTTATCGTTCCGGCTGCATAAGTTCAATGTAAGGTTGAAATCCAAGGTGGATAACATTCTCGCTCTCTGTAGCCGTTACAGAAAAAGTATGCTTTTTGGTTGCATTCTTTAATCCCAAAGAATGTTTTCACAGATTTTATTGATGTTGCATTTCATATTTTTTGCTGTTGGCAATGGCAATTACTACACCAAGTACCGATGCATAAGCTTAAAACAGTCAGATGCTGAAAATCGGCAAATGCTTTATTCAAATCTTCTCCCGCTGGATTTCAAAAGAAACAAGAATAGGTGAAGACATCCACGGGATAATGAATCGAGTTGCTATTCATTTTAAATTTCCGACATCTATTTTCCATTGGATATTTCATTGTATTTTATCAAATCGTATACTGTAAAATCATTTAATTTCGTGGGCATCAAGTTTCGTGGTTTTGGTCAAAACGGCAATTTCGTTGGGATATGAATTCGTGGATTTCAAATTTTGAATATAAAATGAATGGAAATTTTACTTTTTCGTTGGGAATAAATTTCATGGATTGACTCAACCACGAAATCCACGAAAATTAGTCCCCCACGAATATTAATGATTTCAAGTACAATCACTTGCTTCAGTGTTTTTATTACTTGTTTAAGTTTACAGTTCTGACTTGTTATATTCCCGCGGCAAAATTCTCCTCAAGCAGAAAAACAAACGCAACAGACTCACCATGTTGGACAATGGGTATATAAACAGGCAGTTGAAAAACGGTGTACTTTGTCAAATAATTTTCAGTTCACAAGATTGCATAAATAGTACCGTGTTTAAATGTTTAAATGCGATGTTTTGTAACCTTGATTACGCGCGAATATTGATCATAAGAATATCGTTTGGTGGCATAAAATGCAACAATGCAAAATAATAGCAGTCTCGGTTTGATTGGGTCTGTTCATGAGAGATAGTATAAAGTGCAACACACATCACGCCTCATAGCACCGGCTTAATCGGAACTCTATTGCCCATGAACATTGAGTGAACCCATGTTCCCAAAGGATCAGAATATATAACAACACTGAATCCAAGTGCGGCCGCCACACGGCACTTGAAGTTTGCTGTCGTGATAGTTAATAAAATCTATAAGTAGAACCTTTGGAAGCATAGAGTGCAACCAAGCAAAATAATAGCAGACTTGGTTTGACGCGTCTGTTCATGAGAGGAAGTATAAAATGCAACACCCTCACGCTCCCTAGCAGAATGACATGTCAATTTTAATTCATTATTTTCAGGCAGTTTCAATGGAAACAAGATATTTTACACTAGACGTTGTGCTTAAATGATTTCACACACTAGTTATCTCGAATTAGTGTTGTTTTTGTTAAAGACCTGGGCACAGATGTAAATGAACACCGTTGCACAATGTTGAATTGAGGATGCAGAGAATGAATAAAAGATCTGCTTATAAAAAGTTTGCAAATGACATTGTCGGTAGAAAATGCAGATGCTGATCTAGGAAGGCTCATGGTCGTTTGGAATAATTTCGAAGAACAACTGCTTTGTCTTACATCACCGGATGATGACAGATTTTGTCATTTATGTAAACGACATGGATTGAAATTAAGCACACGTAGGATCATGTTAAAAGCACTTATTTGATACCGAAATAAATGCATTATTGTTATTCTCCATTTATAATATTTTAAATAGAAACCTTTGTCGTATATAAATGTTTGTTTTAGTATTATCTAGACTATGTATTAAAACAAGCCGTTCACTCAAGATATCTTATGAGGTCGGGTAACTGTTGTACCGTGTCAAAAACAAGGCAAACATATTTTTGAAAGGACTGACTATCTCAGGCGAAATAAACATATTCAAGTAGATATAATTTGCAGTACTTCACAAGTTTCATGTTTCTGTATGAGCTACATATGGCCAATCTTGTCTCAAGCACGACTTTGAAACTAACATTATTTCGAATGTGTGTTTATATTTTAGTAGACCCATCCAGCAGTACCTGACAATGTTTGGGTTTCTCTAATGGGCTACATACGGCCACTTCTGCCCTCTTTTTTCTGCTGTATGACGCGTAGAACTCATGTCTTCTGGTCTGACTACCGTTCACATTGTTTCAAATTGGCAACAGACTTCCGGAATATTTTTTAAAATGCAGCTGCATTCATGTACTACTTTTGTCTCTACTGACCATGGGAAGAAAACTTTCAGAAACGCTTTAATATGATGCTGAATTCCTGTACCGTCTTTTGCTTGACTGACCACGGGCTTGTCCTACGTTACGGGCACGTCGAGTCGTCGACGGACTTTGTGCAATCTTCACAGGCGATTAATGCATCATTGATAAAACCATCTGAAGGCATTTCTTAAGTTGGTCTAAAATTCTTAGTTCGAAATTTGAATTGCGATTTGCAAAACTTGTCTGCAATTCGTGATTTGAATTTTTAAAGTTCAATTTTGTCAGCATTTGTCCATTCGGACTGCAATAAAGAATGCAGGAAGTACTTCGCACGTCCTATTTTTTTAATCAAATTGCATAGCAGACCTACTTAACCAATTTTTTTGAGGTATTTTCGATAAATTTTATGGATAAGAAATATCATAAATAAGTACAACTAAACTCATTAAATTACGTTTTCCTCTTTTTATTTATAAAGAATACTATCAACATAAAACGTTTTCTATAACTAGTAAAATTTTAACTGAATTCAGATCTTTCCGAATGGAAGATTTCGTAGCTAAACACCATACTGTTGGGGACGGTACCTCGAGCACGAAGTTGAACTATAAACAATGGTATCTAGAATTTAAAATTACAGTTCGAGATACATGTTTGTATAATAATTCGATTCTCACAACTCACACACTACGTAAATAATTATTGTCTACAAACTTGTCGATGTCCACCCAATATTTACCTGACGATTGGCGCTAGCTTGTGTGACTAACATTTATCTTGTTGTTGATAGCGTCACCATTTTGTTTGTGCTTTCTTTGTTTCAGTTGGAAAACAAATTGGGTCGTGTTAGAATATATATTGCAATGCTTAGAGACTATATGTAACTGATATAACACAACCTTAGTTTAAACTGTATTTATTTCCACAAATTGTATATACAAACACGAGTACTATATTCAAATTAACAAAGTTTGATAAAAAGACATACATCAATCAAAATAGTACAAACAAACAAAGAAATTTTTAATCGAAAGGATTGGAAAACAAGCTACTTAAAACTTATATGAATTCCGCTCCATAAGAAAAACAGAGGTTAGATGAAGAGTAGTAACTAGGCTGTGTAAGTATGTATATCATGTTGTATTAATTGGAATATGAATGTGAAAAGTATATGTAAAATACAAAGTTTTGTGTGTGTGTGTGCGTGTGTGTGTGTGTGTGTGCTTGTGCGTGCGTGTGTGTGTGTGTGTTTTAATGATGAGTGAAGAATTTACGAGCATGTTTATGCTATTGTCTCTCGTCGTCGTTTGCGGGTGGGAGAAGGGGGGATGTTGATTGTCGCAGCTTATGTATTGAATCTATTTGTTGAGATGATAAATCGTTGTACGTCAGTGAATAGAGAAACAAAATCTTTATTAGTCATATGCATAATATAACTCATCGACATAAACACAAATAAATGTACACACACACATGCATAAATATAGCGAAAACAGAAAATACGTTATTGTAACGAGAGACACAAAATGCAAAATATTTTAAACTTCTGAACTCACGTGACATTAAAATTTTTACTAACTATATTAAACAACATCATTGTCTTCCTTTAAATATCTTAAAGGATCGAGCACAGTAATTTATGATTTAAAAACATATTTAATAAATTGCCAAATTCACAACATTACAGAAATTGAACAACATATATTATTTTGCAGTAAAATACGCTAAACGAGTATTATTCCATTTTACGTCTTTGTAATATCTTCCAAAACTTGACCATGTCATCGAAGTACAGCATACAAAATGCCATTGAAAATTTGTTTTGCCTTGGTAACTAAATCCTCACTATACATATAAGTTCAGCTTATAAACCATTTTACACAACTGTCTACTACAGTCTTATCGACTCCATTGCTTCAGTTTTATGTATGTTATTATTGATTACAAACTCTGTTTCTGTATGGTCGTGTATCTGAAAAAAAAAGAAGATTAATTATTTGACTTGCTAATCATGAGAGTAATATCCAACTTTACACATTTTACGAAAAGTAACAGTTCACTGTGTTATGTTGAAGAACATTTCAAGGCACATATAATGTATTTTATATATAATTAACATAGACACGTACTTTGTGAGAGCTAAAACATGCATGTATAATATCAAAATAAGTTAAACTTATATGATATATTGTCATAAACAATAATTATACTATCTTGTCAACCAAAATTGCAAAACATTTTGTGAGACAGGAGCCTTGATAAGGCGACATAAGGTGTTTACACTAAACCTAGACGGTTGACAATTCATCTTGACAAGAATTGTGCATACATTAATATTTGTCTGACAGGAGCATTGATAAGGCGACATCAGGTGTTTACACAAAGCAGAGACGACTGATAAATCAATTTTGCATATATTACATTTTGTCTGACAGGAGCATCGATCTTTACAAAGATGGAGAGAACAGATGTTCTTATCTTAAATAATTATGTATATTCACAATAACAATGTAACGGAATGTTATACTGGGAAAGGCGGATACATTAATTGCGCATCTAGAAATGAAGAATGTTATTATAAAAAACGCATGCATTAATTTGAGACAGATGTCTTGATAAGGGGACATCAGGTGTTTACACGGAGCAGAGACGTCTAATAAATCATCTTGTTTACAAGAATTTTGCATACATTAATTTTTGTCTGACAGGAACATTGATCTTTACAAAGATGGGAAGAACAGATGTTCTTATCTTAAATATGCATCTTCTCAATAACAAAATAACGAAATTTCCTGTCGGAATAGATTGATACATTAACTGCGTATTTAGCAACGCAATATTTCATAATAACAGAAACCGTATGCATTAATTTGAGACAGGAGCCTTGATAAGGCGACATCAGGTGTTTATACAAAACAGAGGCGACTGATAAATCATCTTCTTTACAAGAATTTTGCATACATTAATTTTTGTCTGACAGGAGCATTGATAAGGCGACATCAGGTGTTTACACAAAACAGAGACGACTGATAAATCAATTTTGCATATATTAAATTTTGTCTGACAGGAGCATCGATCTTTACAAAGATGGAGAGAACAGATGTTCTTATCTTAAATAATTATATATATTCCCAATAACAGTGTAACGGAATGTCATACTGGGGAAGGCGGATACATTAATTGCGTATCTAGAAATGAAGAATGTTATTATAAAAAACGCATGCATTAATTTGAGACAGATGTCTTGATAAGGGGACATCAGGTGTTTACACGGAGCAGAGACGTCTAATAAATCATCTTGTTTACAAGCATTTTGCATACATTAATTTTTGTCTGACAGGAACATTGATCTTTACAAAGATGGGAAGAACAGATGTTCTTATCTTAAATATGTATCTTCACAATAACAAAAATAACGAAATTTCCTGTCGAAATAGATGGATACATTAACTGCGTATTTAGCAACGCAATATTTCATAATAAAAAACGTATGCATTAATTTGAGACAGGAGCCTTGATAAGGCGAAATCAGGTGTTTATAAAAAAATAGAGGCAACTGATAAATCATCTTGTTTACAAGAATTTTGCATACATCAACTTTTGTCTGACAGGATCAGTGATCTTTACAAAGATGAAGAGAACAGATGCTATTATCTTAAATATGTATATTCACAATAACAATATAACGAAATTTCATATTGGAATAGACGGATACATTAATTGCACATTTAGCAACGAGGAATCTTGTGATGACAAAAACGGCATGCATTCAGTTTGAGACAGGAGCCTTAATAAGGCGACGTCACGTGTTTATCTGTTTATATAAAACTGAGGCTACGAATAAATCATCTTGTTTACAATTACTGTCCATACATTAATTTTTTTTCTGATAGGAGCTGAGATCTTTAAAAAGATATAGACAATATTATGTTCTTTCTTATCTTAATTATGTATTTTCACAACAATGTAGTGAAATTTCATATTGGGATAGGGGGAAACATTTATTGCGTATGCAGCAATGGAAACAAAATATATAACAAAAAAAAATCCGCATGCATTAATCTTTGTCTGATAGAATAACATTGACCTTTACAGAAATTTTCTTATCTTTAATATGTATATGCACAATACAAATGTAGTGAAAGTTCATTTGTTGTAGATGTGTAGGTAGAACTTATGCATTAAGTTTTGTCTAAAAGGCACATTAATCTTTACAAAGATGAAGATAGAGAGATAAATAAATTGCCTATAGAGTAGGGAGCGAGGATGACTTCTATTATAACAAATATCGCATACATTTTTTTTTGTCTGACAGGTGCTTTGATCTTCAACGGATGTTCTTATCATAAATCATCATTAAGTCATCATAAAGATGATTTACAATGTTAATACATAAGTGACACAATTTTCTGTGTAGAACGTACACCAAGTTTGTATGCCAAAAAGATCACGGACACGTTTGATAATGTACAAGACTGCTTACACCATTAAGAATAATACAGCCCTTAGATATTTCACATCGTTAACGTTGAGGTAGTGTTTTACGTTCGAATTAAAATCTTCTTTAAACCCGAGTTTTCAAAACTTCAGAATATACTTCGAAAATTTGATCAATAGAAAAAGATAGGGCCATTTGCTACCTACTTTTGTGAGTAGTCGTCTTGAAACTGAAACATTGTGAATATTGTTAGGGCTTGATACAATTTGAAATGCTGTTCAAATAACATCAGAGGTACGGTCTTTGATTCCGTACAAACTATATTAGGTAAGGGAATGTATATCATTCACACGGAATTGACACCTCTCTAAGCTCAGGTAAGTCAATATTTTGAGTTACTTAGACCAACCTTTATGAAAGAACCTCGCCCAACGTATACGCCAAAGCTTACAAGAACTGTTTCTGACGTATAACGCAATAGTTTCTAGATATCCCTGTACACTGAGGTTTTCTGCATGGAAAACATTTACACCAACAACAAACATATCAAAGAAATGACCGATTTTCCACTTGCCACCTGTTCATCATACATAGAGGAGTAATCAATTTTGACTCATATATGCTATTGATCACTTGTTTCAAAGCCAATTTATAAATATTCAAAAGGCATAGTCACGTCTACACTCATTAAAAATGTATCTCAGCTGATATGCTTTAGCCTATAAATAATTTATGTTAGGTCGATTGTAAAGAAAGTTCTTCAGCTCACATGTATATTATTCACTCTCGACACCTTATACCTGATGGAATCCATCACCTCGAGGATATGAGAGAAGAGGCCAGTTTCTCTTTTTAATGCTGATCACCAAGCAAGGCAACTACTGGTACCATTTTGCACGTCTTTGGTATGACGCGGTCGGGGATCGAGTCCACAACCTCTATGTTTCGATATTACTTGTTATTACTTTTCTTTGGGCTTTAAGAAACATTAAACATGTGATTTTAATGTGTATTTAATTTTCTGTATTTGGTGGAGCGCCATTTTTCAACAGTATTTTAGTTATGAAACTGCAGGCAGATGACCAAACCAGTGTACTTTGATTCAATACCAGTACTAAACCTGTTTTCCGTAAGTAAACTGCAACTTCTCCACATGAATCAGAGTAACTTATAGGACAATTTCAGACAAAGTGTGTTCTTTTAAATCGTCACGGAGAAGGTGGTCGAACTCACAACCCTACCAACTGGGAAGGCGCGTGCACACTCCCTACTGAGCTAAGCGGACGGGTATAATTTTTGTGTGAAAATTTGTCCTGCTTACATGAATAAATACACAGATATACGGTTTCGACTTCGAGGCGCTATGTTGTTGGAAAATAACTTCTTAATAAATTATTCAATTTGCCTTAGTTTTACTTCGGGTGTCAACTGTGATTTTGTTTTCAATATGAGTGTTTAATTTCAGTTTCAAAAATATCTTGTTAGCCTTCGTCAAACGCAAACATTTATTAGGTAATACACAGATGAAAACACAGATTTGCTGCCTGCCGCGGCAAAACAAAGATATTTGGTAAATTGAATATTGTTTTTTTTTCTTCGACGTAATTAGCTATAAACAAGCATTAAGGCACGCGTCATAATCAAAAGCCGTTGTACTGAAGAAAATTAAAAGAAAAAAAAATGAATTGAATTATTTATTGAGATATAAAGCATATAAAAGGAAATGAATTCTTTAAAGTTGTTGAATGTCGGAGTTGATGCCTGAATGTGGTATAAACACGCTAATTTGAATATGTTTTGTACTGCTACTAATGAGTTGAACCCTTCTCTCTCTCTCTCTCTCTCTCTCTCTCTCTCTCTCTCTCTCTCTGCCCATGCAGGCCTGACGTGAATAAATCCTTTTAAACGGCGAAATTCCTTCGACATTGTCGTGTTTGATGTAAATTGTATCTGTAAAGAAAACCTCATTGTTTAGTCCTAATCTTGAAACTTGTGCAACAAAAAATGCCAGAAACGATCCTTGAAAGATTTAGTAGAGGTTGGGCAGAGTTGTTACAAAAAGATCGTCCTAGTAAATACAAAATGGACTTACCAGAGCTTGAAGCGGTATTAACTCCACGTTAACATAATGACTATACACAAAGGTACACATAACGTACGTACCTACACTAGTATTTTGTTTTTGTGTTGCACAAACAAAAATTATAAACTTATTACCGAATTATCAAATTACCTAGCGAAGGAAAAAATATCACAGTCAGTCAATTTTCGTCAAAGTTCTAAAACACTTCTGCTCAGAATAAAACTTATTTGATTAACAGTATTGTGTTAAATTTGAAAACAGAGTTTAAATGAACAACACACTCGATATCAATGCCAGCAAGCTATAGAAGTGAAAATACATTTTCATCATGAAACAATACTGTATGATAATTTACGTATCATATGATTGGCACTGTATGTCAAACTTATATTTCCAACAGTTATAACTTACAAGGAGAAATACACGCGAAAAGGTGTTCTTTTTCATATGGGTCCTCCCAACAGTCAGGTACAATGTCACATGTGTGAATCTTGTGAAATAAGTTTGTTCATGCTAATGTTTTAACTTTATTTGGAAATTGAACAGACTAATTAGTGAGGAAACAATTGTCTTAGATAGAAAACAAAATGTGTCTGAAATTTGAGATGGCGATTTTTTATTCGTGTCTTATAGTTTTAATTTTCTGGACTAGGCCAGCCTCTGGACAGGATTTTAGTGAGTATAGAATTTATTTGTTACTTAAAAGTGAAGTGTTGGATATAAAATTTTATACTGCAAGAATAACACAAGTTTGCTTCGTGTTATAACGTCCCTATATCTTAGATCGTGCACCAACGAATCCCGAGGTTTTTTGCAATGCTATGCAGAAAAAAAAACATGCGTTAAACGTGTAAAAAGCTGGATTAAATTGATATCAAGTCGACAATCGTTCATTACACTTTACACGTATGTTAAATTATGCGTTACGTATAGGGACGTTTTACGCCGTCTCAAGTATGATTGTCAAGAAAGATTGTTATAGTTACGAAAATAAATTTCATTAATTTACATATCTAATTGCCAAAAGGAAATAGCAAGGTGTTTGGCCATTGAAAAATTGAAAAGTGTATAATTATATTTCTTATTAATAATTTTCAGAACAATACATGGTTTAAAGCTACTTTCCATGGAATCGCAAATAATTTTATCATTTGTCTATATTTTCTTTATGGTTTCAGACTATGCAAATAGCAATTATTTTATTCAAATGCCATTTTGTTACTTTGTAATCGCTTATTTCCTCGGAGTACCAAAACCTATTTTTAGAACGTGAAATTGAAAATACTAGCTGTCGCTTTTATTTTTAGATTTGGATTTTCCAGACTGTTCCATTTATTAAATAAGGGTTTGAAATATATTTTAAAAACACTGATAAATACTAGGAATCTTCAAAGTCACGCAAGGAACTGAAGTGTGCCATTAGGAATAAGATATACTCACCTAATTCTATTTATCGTTCGTTTGTAGAGAGAGTTGAGAGTCATTTTCCTTGCCAAACTGAGTATGGCTATTTTCTCAATGTGGCAGAGTATGTAATATGCAAACGATAAAACAATTTTATCCTCGTGAAAATCGTGCAAGTACACGCCATGTTGAATATTTACAGAAGATATCTGAAAAACCTATGTCATATGCAAAAAGAGCAAAATTATGCTATTAATGCAATTCAAATACATATTAACATTATCATCATTTTAAAGTTATTTAAAATGAAAAAATATAAAATAAAAAAAATATTGATCTCCGTTGGAATTCGAACTGACAAAAGTTAGATTCTAGAGCCGTCACGCTTACCACTGCACCACGGCGTCTTATTATCGAAAGAAGCAGTCATTTAAATATCTATTATAAAAATAAGTTATAAAAAGTTAGGGCACCCCTCTACTGAAGTGGTTTATTCCAGTAACCTTTCAAATCTATAAATAAGTCACAGCTAGTAATTGCTTTGCTATTTTTAGAACTGCTAAGTGTCGTCGACGACACTTAGTAGTTTACCACTGAAATCTTTGAAAGTACGCCGAATTTAACAATTATCAATGTTTCACTGTTTAAACCAGAATTATTTGACAACGTACAAGTAGAATTACTTTTTTCTTTAACGAAATTTAATTAGACTGTGGAAAGCAGCTTTAACAGTTTCTAGCTTATTAAAGTGCTTCTTAATTTCAATGACTTTGATGTAAATCTGGAAGCATGCTACTTCTATATATGTATAATTGTATAAATTTATTGTTTCTATATAAACAGCTGATTGTGGCGGAGAGCTTTCAGTCGATTCAGGAAGCGTAGGGACAATCACATCACCAAATTTTCCTAAAACTTACCCTTACAACTCAAACTGCACCTGGATAATTAGATGCAACGACGTCGGACAGAATGTTGTTATCAACTTTGACTTCTTTAAATTAGGAGGGAGCCGTCATCAATATAATTGTTCCTGTGACTTGATCTCACTCGATAACGGTATGATGGCTCTTGTATATAACCGTTGAATTGTATTTAATGGGAAAAACAAACTTTAGGCAAAACTGTTACATTCCGTATAGAACAAGTTGTGTAAAGTGAAACCAGTTTTTATGTTCTGTCCAGTGACCAAAACAAGTTCTACTTCCCTAGACCAAATTTTTTACAATAAACAAGTTAAACAGGTCCATTTTGAGCACTAAGTTCAGACCGGCAAACTATTCATATTCTGATGGGATGGTTATGATACTATGATCGGCCTTTTGAATATATAACTATCCAACAATTCTTATAACGTTTATTACAAATGCCATTAGAATAATTTACTGAAGACTTTTTCTAATTTAAAGTACATTTTGAAAACTTTATTGAAAATAACGCATCAGAATTAGAGCAAAATCACACAACTTGATTTATTTGAATATCCAAACCCATTTTTAAAAGTTTGTAAGTCTTTAAAAGTAAATATGCATCAATAAATAAAATGCATCTCTTGAAGTAACTCGCTGCGTCTATTGCCTAAGAAATTGTATTATACAAACAACTCTGTCATCCAAGAAAATGTGTAACGAAAAGTAATAAATATACAATTAATGTTTAGGTGACTTAATCGGAAATGCTGATCTTGGAGTATTTTGTGGAGGTGCAGGTACAGCTTTTTTTGATATTCTTCCGCCGGTCAACGGAACTGTTAGCAATGAGAATGCTGTGTATTATACAAACAACTCTGACATCCAAGAAAATGTGTAACGAAAAGTAATAAATATACAATTAATGTTTAGGTGACTTAATCGGAAATACTGATCTTGGAGTATCTTGTGGAGGTGCAGGTACTGTTTGTAACAGCCTTTTTTTGATATTCTTCCGCCGGTCAACGGAACTGTTAGCAATGAGAATGCTGTGACTATCAATTTTAGGAGTGACCATTTGTCCAACCATCTAGGTTTCAATTTAACATACACTTGCAGTAAGTATTAACATCATAGCAACATTTTATAATCTGCCGTTAAATATTTAGCATATTATACTAGCATGAATCTATAGACTGAAGGTTTAACAATAAGTATAATGCTTTTTTAATTTTGGTAATTAATTCTTTAAAGTATATAACAAAGCTTTTATATTTATTTTAAACCGTAAAATACCAATTTCAAATTATATTTCCTAAACATTTGAGTATATTTGCCATGCTTTTGTTTGCATTACAAGTTCAGGGAAGTTAATCTATATATTTTTCTACAACACAAATACTTACATAGTCTGTAGTTGATAGATATTAAACATATGTAGGCTGTTGGAATAATTGTTATGAATTTATTTCAATTGGTTATGGTTTCTTTCCCAAATGTATTGCATGTTTTTAATTGGTATTCAGCTGGGAAAACGGACTCAGGAAGTGGGAAAACGGTCTCAGAAAGTGGGGAATCGGACTCAGAAAGTGAATCAGATGATTGAACATATTTGTCTTTACAAGAGGTAAGAACTGGCTGAATTAACTCTTATCTGCTTGACAGGGAAGTGGCTCTTACATATTGCGATGTGTAAAAACATCAAATTGAATTTTCAATTGTAAAGTGCAGCTTAATTCCTTCGAATTCTAATGCACAATTTATGTAGTAGATCTTGTTTTTGTTACATATTTTGCCGACTGAACTGCATAAACTTACAAAAGCATTTTCTCATTTCTCTTTTTAACAAATTTTGATTAAGATAAATGTCATTTTCTGAAGGTGTGTCTCCTTGATAACGTTGAAACTAGCACTGCAAACATGATACATATTTAGTTTAGGTACCACACTTAAGTCTATTTATTATATTTCAGCCATAACCATACGACAGAGATGACAGCAATATCCAGATGACAACAATATAGAATTTAGCTGAATTTGTGCATGTTACTAAAACTTGGAAATACTTAATAAAGTATAATTGCATCTGTGTTGTTTTTTTTTATTGTTTATAAACTGTATCTATAATATTGAAAGACATTCACCACTATTTATGCTTTACAGGCCTATTTAGGTCTGGTGAAGTATAAATGTTCAGACAAATATCTCCAAACCGTCAGATGTTGTCTAGTTTCAAGACTTTTAGTGTTCGGGTCCCAGAACTGACCTCCACTGGTTATTTAGTGTTGTATTTAGTATTTAATGACCCAGAGGTGAATTCCGCTATCTATACGTTAACGATCAACACACATGAGTGCTATTGGTGATTTCCACAATTATCACCGTGCATTGTCACGTTCCGTATTTTTTAAGTTGAATTGTTTAATGAAAAATAGTTCTGATAAAAGCAAATGCGGCTTCAACTTGAAGTCTATAAATCACAAAGGTACACCAAATAATTAAGAAAAAACAAAACACTGCAAAGGACTCTGAAATTTATACCCCAAGCCCATCTTTATGTCCAGGTATAAAATATTGTCTACATGATCAGTTAAATCATGTATGGCTGAGAGGTGAGGTCACACGTAACTCTTATTATCTAATGATTTAATTGTAGAACATGTCATTGTTTACATGGCCGATTGTTTTTGATTAAAATATATAGACACAAGCATTAAGCAGTCCCATCCGTTTCCTGTCCGTCTGTCGGTGAACTTAGTATGGAAACACTATGATATATAAAGTAAGAACAACAAATTAGTGCACTTTGGAAGAATTACACAGAAAATTGGAAAGACAATAACTACCTATTTGCTGATTCTTCAAATCATTAACAATTTTCGTGCTTTTTTATCCTATATCTACAGGGCTTTGCAAAAGTTATTGTAGAATTATGTGTCAAAGAACGATAATTCTAACTTTCCCTTACACTCATTGGGTTGTATCGAAAATAAAAATTCGTGAAAAACATAAGTTATTGTCTGATACAAAATAGCACTGACAATAAACTGTTTGGGATTGTTGACATGATCTAGATTGTCAAGTTCGTCTGATAACTGTGATTACTTCCGTAATTGAATGCTTCAATGAATATTTTGCAATACCTCTTTTTACTTGAAGTGATGAAACTGGAGATATGTTTACACAAAATTTGATAATTAAACATCGGTTTTTGATCCAATAAAACAGCAAGTACTTTAATAACGTTCGGCTTGACAGGCTTCTGAAGCTCCTCCTGTCTAATTTTAAAATTTCAAGGCAATACCTGAAGGTAACTTTTGTTGGGCCGGTGGTCTGGTGGTAACACCCTTGACTGTCAATCCAAAAATCCGGGTTTCGAATCCCGGTCCAAGCACTGGAAATTTCTGAGATGCTCATGAGTGTCTCCCACCTTACTAGAGGCCTGTACTGGTTCTTTCCAAGAAAGACGGGCTTCGCGTATATCGGTGCTACCCCCGGGCATGTTAAAGAACCAGACTGTCTATTCGAAAAAAGCTAGGCTAAGTTAGCCGGACACGTCTGTATCTGAAACGATCTCTCTGTTTGTTCTAGGGGCTTTATCTCACTCTGTCCCTCTGGTCAGGTCGCTCTGTATCTGCACATAGTCTAGTAGTGGATGATTTCGCTCCCTGTATGGCTGCAGTATATGTAAAGCGCCTTTGAACATGTTTTTCATGAAAAGGGCGCTATATAAATCTGGTATAATAATAATAACGTTATGAGAAGGAGTTAGAAAAAATGTCAATTTTATTCCATGTACCGCACCATAACTCTAAAACTTCTTATGTGAGAAAAGCTCTTGAAAGCGCATTTTTACACAGCAGTTATATTGATATTATGTTTGCATGATACAAAAAGAAGACATAAAATTACACATAGTGATAACATATAAAATGAGAAAACAATTAAAGTTGAAAAGACAAAAATGTTGTAACAACAGTTTTATATGAATTATACGCAGTTAAACACAGCTAAACAGATAAGAAGAGAATAAACATTTTTAAGCAACTAAGTACAACTGAGCGAGACGGTACACAATCGACAGAAAATGTATAAAAAATAATGAATACATTTTTTTTATAAATGTACATACAAATGATTAATTTTCATGGAATTTTCAATGTTTGAGAAAAAAATGAATGAAAAGAATTAACAATATACACCAATGCAGTGATATTGTGTATGGTGGATGAAGAAAATGTGGAAACATATCCACAACATCACCCTTCTCATTGAGGCTATCTGAACCCTATTGCTGGACACCAGTGTTTATTGTCTGCCTTACATGGAGTGTCCAGAAGGTTCAAACTAACTGTTTAAGGATGCTTATTTTTCAAAAAATACCACAGACTAACCCACAAGGCTATATACCCATGAAGCCTGCATCAGCAGTATATAAAACATAAATTAGTTTAAATTTGATTAATAAAAACTATAGATCAGTAGAATAATAGAAAGACTGCTTACATAGATTAATTTTAAGATACCATAACAGCCAAAGACGTTTTCCTGTTTCATGGGTTCTGATTTCGTAAGGGAGTTAATTCCAAATCTTAGGATCGCCAAACGAAAATGAGTAATGTTGGCTACTACTACGGCTACTACTGCTGTTTTCTAATGTTCGTACTGCTTGCTGCTACTGCTCACTGCTACTGTAAACCTTGTTAAGTATTTTCTATTGAGCAATGACATTTAAGGGGAAGCTATACCAGCAATTCTAATAAGTTAAATAACACAAACTTATCTTCCTTACCTGTCCTGTAATACAATCTTTGACGCGCACTGTGGACATCAAACTGTGGACTTATACAATAGGGTGGTTCTCAAAAGGGTTTGCAAGAAGAAAGCATAATTATATATGCTTATCTGAAGTAACTTCTAATTAAAATGTATTGTGAATTCCTGTAATTCCAAATCACATTCCATTGCTAGAACAATACATGCGCTTGAAAGTAACAGGAAGAAATACAAGATATATTCGGCTAAAGTAACCTGAATAATGTGATAGCCATAATCCTGTGTAAAAGAGCTGAATTCGTATGTTTTATGTATTACAATGTGTTCAAAAGCAATAAAACTGACCGACTGTTCTTTTTCTTTTAGAAGCTCTTTCTTGCTGTAAAGTAACGGAAATTTCAGATAAAAGTTTTTAAGTTGTTGTGTAACATGGCTGTGTTGTGAAGAAACGACGATCTAAGATAGAATCTTGTTTAGTTTTGTAATATAGCTGTAATGTAATGCAATGATCACTTCAGATAGACCTTTTTTATTTTAGTTATAGAACATACATGTAGCTGTCCTGTAAAGAAACGACGATTTCAGGTAAAAGGTTTGTTTCAGTTTTGTACATCCGTACGATTTTTAGCGACGGTGTCACTGTAATTGGCTTTTCATCATTTATTTCAATAACTTTTAGTAAGCCATACACTTTTTATTTAGCTCATTTTATTGTCTAAATGAACAGAAAAGTTATTTGATGGCCGCTCTATCCCAAACATTACTGATTAAAAACAAGAAATAACCTTCAAAGATAAGGGAAGGCATACAAAAAGTTTATCTGGCATAAACCGTCACACGTGTATATTTTATCATTTTGACGTACCTCTCCAGCGTAAGAAGCAAATTTTAAAGATCTGTGATAAAACATTGTTCGTGTTATCTTCAGTCTCAAAAAAATGGCTTTCATTTTAATTACCAAATGTTCCATATGACTATGTTTTAACAAAATAATTGAAATAAAAAACAATTTGCGTACAATGCCGAGCGGAAAAAATATTATTTTCATTTATTTCATATAATTGTAGAATGTGCCATTAACAATATTAAATATATATTTCAATGTATTATCTTAACTCATTTAGTTCACCACACTGTCCATTTTTTAAAAAAAACATAAATGTAATGCATATACACGTATCTTTCATTCTCGTCGGAACGAGCTCTGAAACATAGTTTAGCGAAAATATGCTTATTCAGTTATGTATCAGCATCTTTGAGAATAAAATACTACGATCTCGAAGGAATAACCAATCTCTGATATCAGATTTTGAAAAGACAGGCTCGTTCTTGAGGACAAAGGTCAAGCTAGATTGAACTTCTGGCCTCCTGTTTAAAAAAACAAAAACAAAAAACACGTATCGCTGACGAGGCCCCACGTTCGCAAAACAGTTTTCAGTCTAAGCTAAGTTTGATAATTAAACTTTATTAGCATGGAGAGTAATGTTTGTGGAATATGTGGACGTGCAGCATTCAGTGCCGTCAACAAAGCATGATTTTCTTCTGGGCCGTGTCGCAAAAGTTCTGAGTATGTATGGAAAAAAGCTTGTCAGCGAGATTCATGTCAAGACCAGTGTCGGTGAATATATACTATAAACAAAAGTGATTGTGTGACATTGATGATAAAAACAGATCGAGTGAACGTTTAACATGTGTATTTAGTAAATACCTGACTACTGACACTTTAACAGTGAAGTTCAAAAATGTTTGACGTTACACTCTTATCATTTGCCACAGCAGTATATAATTTATCATATAAATCTAAAAGAACAAAGTGTTTTGACGTATACATATTAATCAGTTCAAGCAAATACAATTATCAGCCATAGTTAAAATCACAGATTATCCACTCCCTAAACATATGTTTGGTAACGTGTAGTAACGTAAGCTACTATTCCAGCGGTGAGTTACATACATTTTTACATTTAATTTGGTCAAATTTGACCATATGTATATTTCCATTATCCAAGTGTGAGTATAATTCTTAGGATAATATAGTTAATATATTAATTGAAAAATTAACAAGTTTATATATTAGGATTAAGAAGTGTATTTAATAATTCAGTAACGTACTACTTTCACAACTATTTCACACTTACTGAAGAAATGAGAGTTTACTAAAATACACCAATAACGTTCAAAAATTGTGGACTTACCGTTATAAAGAACCCAATTGCCAGATTGCAAAATTCAGACATTATTATGTTCTATAGACATTGTGCTTTTAGAAAAACATGTATAGGGTTTTTAAAAAGGTAAGGGAGCAGCTTGAAGTCTATTACATGGGATCCAATGTAACATAGTCACAGAAAATAGATAATACAGTCACGACTATAAAGTTTTCTTGTGCAGATCGTTATATTTAAATCATGATATTTCAGGAAGTTACTGAAATTGAGAGTTCAAACATGTTGTTCCTAAATGCCTTTTAATTTGGTTGCGATGTCTTAGCTAGGTAGACACTCCTTGTTACACTCGACGACATTCTTTAGACTTCCCATCCCTTCTACATAAACACTACCCCTCGGACAGGAATGGCCTACGCTGAAACCATCTAATAGATACATTTCCAATAGGCTCCGCAGCCATACTCTTTCATACCGTAAGTAAATCCAGGCGTTGATTGCTTTCATGGATCTAAAAAAAAAGGTTAAGTACAGGAAAATATAGTCGTTAACAAATCAGTTACAATTGATTCATACTGAATTATTCATCGAAATGGGATTTGATATGTTAAATGCTATGACATACAGTTAGCACCAAGTGTCGCCGATAATTAAATTCATGCCAGATTGCAAAACAGTTCAGAAAATTCCGCGAAAAAACGATATGTGAGTACTCAAATTTCGGATGCATTTAGCCAAGAAGGACTTTTTTCAGATGCGATTGTCAATAATATGAAATCAGTACTTTACGTTGTGTACCATAGTCACATATAAGTTTCTTAGGATTGATAGAATAGTAAATAAGTAATGCTTTGTACGAATTACTACATTTTATGGCGTTAATAAAACAATTTCGATTTTACAATATGAAAAGACAAAAAATATCACCTAAAATTCAATGCACTAGGAACGACGGTCTGCAGGCGATTGCGTCTGAGTCCCAAAATCGGCCAAATGGACATGAGCGCCCGAACGACATTATTCGTTCTCCTTGTTTCCAGCACGGAACAAACGTTGTGCAATCACAAAGGTATGGGCAGAAGATAACATCAGGATCATTTAGACTCCAGTAACACATATCTTAAGAAAAAAAAATCTATTTACACATGAATACTTTCAATATCATCACCACTTCAGTTTTTGCTGCATATGCAGTTCAAAAACTCACTGATTCGTTCAAGATGGACATTTGCTGCCTTCATAAAGATGTTGAATTGTTATAAATCCTTGCAGCTGCCTTGAGTGAATGCTGTTAGTGAGTCGGACTCATTCACGATAGTTTAAATTAAGATGTGTTCTAGGCCGCTCATTTTAACTTTTGGAGCTGAACTAATTCGAACTTTAACTTTTTGGTGTGGAATAAGTAGTATGTCAAGAAATGAGACACAGAAAAAATCCTAAAAATATCATAGTACAAACTAAGATATTGTATTTGGAATTTTATGCAACGTTTAATATATGTTGTGGTCATTACTGTGGATCATATGCTGTTCTTTTTCTTTTTTCTTTTTTTTGTCGGGAGGTGGGTGTGGGGCTGGGGGTAACGTCGCACCAACACAATTATTGGTCATATGGCGACGCTTCCGTAAACCAGTCGGATGGCTTCCTCTCATTAAGAATTCAACGCCTGAAGTGAGGCTTGAACTCACATTGGTGAGGGGCAAGTGATTAAAAGTCAGCCACTTTAACCAATCGGCTATGGAGGCACCATGGATAACATTGTCATCTTAGCGCAAAAAGTTCATAAGTCCTCCTTAGATAAATTGTCAATAGAGTTATCCACTTCTTGCTTTGAGATGACGATATGCTGTGTTGGTCTACTACGGGTTTACTATAGCATAAATATTTGCTTTGAATATCAGCGAAAAAATATATTTAAGATTTCAAGCAAGTACTGGTAAGTTAGGTTAAAAGCAATAAAATGTCAAAATTCAGAACATCTGTGTCAAAGTCAGAACATAGAATTTCTTATACATTATATATTTCTTAAAAACAACTCGTCGGCATTAGTGGTAAAAGGAGTTTAACACCAAAGATGTGTATTTCCAAGTCAAAATCAAGAAAAAACATTCATAGGGGATTCGTGAAACAAGAAATGTATAGATAATGTTACTGTAGACGGGTGGGGTACTGAATAACATCAATATTTACTCGTACTTCATGAACAGTTACGGCAATTATTTACAAAATTCTTCTTAAACTGCTTAATTATATAATGCATGCAATTGAGTAAAGTAATGATACGAATACTTCGTTTGATTGATTTTACTTTACTTCAGATAAATTTGCAATACTTCGTTTAATAAAATCTAAAGGAAGCCGCCCTTAAATATCAACAGATTTTCAGAGTTTGGTTTGGATTTATTTTGAGGACTATTTTCTTGTATTGCATAAGTTACTAAAGATTATAAATCACCAATAAAACTTCATGTTGGAATAACTTTAAGGTAATGGCATAATTTCTGGTAGTATGGCCGGCCTATATTTCGTCATCCAAATATTGAGCGACTTAAACCTACCTGCTGTGTTAGCTCATGTGTGCCCTTTAAAGTCGCTGTAAATCGGTAAAGTTTTATTTCTTTCTAGGACGGTATGTGATGGCGATTTGAAATGGGCGACTTCGGCTTCAGTTAGGAGCTTTCTTTAAGCTTATTTATGATAACTTTAATTAACATGTACTTTCAATTACTTTGATAAAGTTGTCCAGTAAAACAACCAATTGTGTTTCAGCAACACAGTTACATATAGGTACAGCTCGCAAATGGTAAACCGTTCGTGCATGTCATCTAGACTTGCATAACGTTTCATTACAGTGTCCGCATTAAAACAAATTTTAACCAGACACCTATCAATGATTTTCTGACCACAAACGCAACAAAATTCACCCAGTCATATACATCCGCATACAGACGGATAAAACACTGTATATCCGTCCGCAAAACTCATGATTTTGGACATATATGTAAGACCGGGCATGAAAAATAAAGCTATTTGAACATTCATTTATATACACATACAAAGGAGAAAGACCGGTTAAGAAAAAATGGAATATGTGAAAACCACTGGCATTTGCTTTTTTTTTATAAAGTACAATAAAGGTAGACAAAAAGAAATTAGATTTAACTAATTATGTTGAATAAATTGCAATATTGAAAGCAGGAAACATATTGATAACTGCTACATGTGATATTCAGTAGAACTGTAATGTCAGATTGTCCAAAACTGGTCATTTTTACAGAAGAGCATTTTCATTGTTTGGAGACTTTTCTTCCAGGTATATTATATTAGATTAAAAGAGCCTTTCAACACCTTATTTATTGTTGCTGACTTCTTTTCTTGCTTAAATGGTGATTTTTAGTGCAGTGACCCTTTCTGTTTGTCATGCAGACAAAATTGCAAAATTTAAAGTGTCTCTACATAGCAAATAGTAAAAATAAATGTTGCTGTTAGCAAAATTAAATTGGTCAGCTAAGAGGTAACATTTGCCTTTGAGCAAGAGCAAAACTTCAGAAATTCAAATTCGCAGACGAAGTGCTCGGCCGTACATGAGTTTCTAAATACAAATATATATATAGACATGCGTACAAGGACTTCTCTAGATACCTGTCTTCTTAAAACTAATGACGAGTTAAGGTTCTTGTCAAGCCTTGAAAGCACCCCTCGGGTGATTTTTTGTTTTAGGTTTTTACGCCACATATACCTTGGTTTATCATATACAATAAACCAAACTATTCATAATAAGTAAAGAAACTTTCATGACAGGTTATATTTTATTAAACAGCACATTTTGCCCTACATAACTTGTACTTGTTCTATTTTGTAGAAGATATCAAGCTTCTTTTTGTATAGTATTTTGGCATTACTTTTATGAATACTGTGTGTCTAACATATTTTTCCAGGTACTCCGAGAGTTGAAAGTGTTACAAACAATGTGCATTTAAAACATACAAAATGAAAGTGAAAGTAGAGCTGTCAAAATGACCAAAAACTGTAATATTTCAAAAAATATATCAGTTAATCAGTTTTCATTTCCCGGAGTACCTAGGTAAATATCTTAGACAAACAACAGAAACAAATTTAGAGAAAAATATTTTTGTTAAAGAAGTTTGGTATTTTCAACAAAATAGAATATGGACAATTTAATCGAAGTACATGTGTTGTAAGACAAAATACATGTTACCGTACAAGGTGACCTTTACAGAAAATATGTTCATCCCCTTCGAACAATTCTGCATATACACGTTTTGAATATTACGGGTCTGTCAGGTATGATTTCCCAAAATAAAAATTTTCCCGACGGGTGGTCTCAAAGGTGTTTGCATGACCCTTAAAATGTAATGTTGTTGTGGAATGAGAGATTACTATCTAAAATTATATCTACTTACTTTGAGAAACGGATGTTTCGAAAAACGTCAAAACAATCAATGGAAGAAAGCTATTCTGAACAACGTTCAACTGTAAATAGTAAACGGTATAATGAGGAAATATCTGATATAAAATATAACAGAAGCGTGAACCGTCAAAATATTAGTATACGCCCATCAAGGCAAAATATTTGGCTGCTACCAAGATCTATTTATTGGGCAGATAAGTTGACGATTTCGATTAATTCAAGAGCGATAACTTGAGCGACAAGGACTATCATGTTATCGAAGAATAAGTTAAGTGAACACTGGATTAGGAATTTAATATTACCAATTTCAGGTGTACAGTGTCATTTTTCGCAGTGTTTGTAATTCAAGGACCATAACTCAAGTGCTACTGAAATAATCCGAATGGTTATCAAACTTGACCGAGATATTATGTCCACAAACAGTGTGTAAAAGTTTGTTGAACATTTGGTAAGTGCTGCTTTATTTGGATATCGGATGTCAGTTTCTCGCAATTTTGAGAAAAGCAGATGCCATAACTGCAAAAGAATATTAGGAGATCTAGCTCAAGCCGGGATATTCCGCTAATAAAAATTGTGACATAACTCAAACGCCACCTGGATAATGCAGATGTTTATCAAACTTTGGCATTGGATAAGAACGGTTGATAACTTTAGATTACGCCGACCGCAGCTGTAAGTGATCATATAGACTGGCTACCGACTAGATAATTTTTTTTTAAATTCTCTTATATAGTCTGGCCAATCTTTCTTGTCTCTGATTATCTACTGCTTTGAGAAGAAAAACACAATTATAAAAAATGAATAGCCTCATTAGTTATCTGCTACGAACAAAACACAGGATCTGAGCACAGCCTAGTAATCACAAAATACGTACTTATTCATGGGTGTATATAAAGTACATTCATAAACATCTGTTGTATAATATGTGTGATACTTTGTTTGCCCATCATTTTATTGACAAAAATGGTTATATTTTTAAATGTATTTGCCCAGAACCGCCATTTTAACACTAACATGTCTTTACTGATGTTACTTTTACCTGTACCTAGAATTTGATTTTAATTAATATTACGAAATAGTTAACTTTCAAGGGAAGGGTGTTTATTAATGTTTGCAGAACTGGTGGCCCGACCCTATTGTTATATAAGGGATTGTTAATGTCTACCTGTGTAGTATATATTAAATAAATATTATGTATTGTATGCGATAAAATATTCTAAACTAGAAGAAATTAATTTTTGGCAATATAGCTTAGAATGATAATTCTGCAATATATTAATGTAATAAATACGTATTTATTGTTTTTATCTTTCACATATTTATAAATGAGATAAATATCAGAAGTAGCCAGAGTATATTACTTTAAACTCAAAGTACCTAAGGTCCCAACAGGTAGAAAATGATCATGGGTCCTATTTCTTAAGTTAAATAAGGTCGCTTTCCAGCCTAAATTTGCATCTGCACTATGTGGACACTAATATTGAGGTAGTACTTTTCATAGACTCTTTTGCAATGGCATATAACTTTGAGCTCCATCCCTGTCCTCTCATAACAAGAGCCAAGCGAGCCACTTTCTACCTTTTTTAAAAACTATACTTGTCAGTTTTTGCATTGAAGACACACGCTTTGAGGGACCTTGCGTATCCGGGGAAATGGTAAGCTCCTTACTATAACCCTTACTTTTATCTATTAACATATACTTATTTATATACTATTTTCATAATTATGTTAGATGTTTATAGTGGTGTATAGTCAATTGTAGTACCATAACCGGGACTGATTCATTCTAATATATAGATCTGCATAAATATTTACTTAGCATAATAGTAATCTTATTTTAGTTATATCTACTATGTTTTGATGGCAGGCATTACATTTTTAAAAAAGACTGCATAAACGCGTTTTCCGTTAGGTAAATTAATGTTTACCATTTCGTTTAGCTCTTTAAAGAATTCTGTTTCGGTAGCAAAGGAAATGTTAAAGGGAATTCCTATAGTTTTTTATGCGCATCTTTCTGCGCAGCCGACACTTTCTATGGAAAACTGAACTGAGGTCAACATTTGTTGAAACATGTTACAGACAATCTTAAATATGAGGAATCTTGAATGAAATAACATTTTTGATAAGTTTTATCAGTAATCAAATGCTGGTACTGGTTTATGTTGTATTGACAAGTATCATGCCTGACAGATATCTTGCTATTTTTGTGGTTGAGTTTTCACATTGCATTTTAGTACAAAGACAGTGTTGTTCATATAATGTAAGATAATTTACTTAGTACTGATAAGACAATATCACCGTTCGATTATTTAGTATTCAATTATAGAAAGAATTAAGAATTTTTAAAACTTTTTTTTAACTTCTAACTCACATACTTGTAATTAATTTGGCCAGGATTGCGCCACTTTCCGTTTGAACAGGTGTTGTATTCTAGCGGTCTTAACATAAAATTTAGCCTGGTGACCCATACATTTTTAGCCATTTTTATGCTCACAGTACAATTATCTATACACAAGAAAAACAGGAAAAAATTCTATGAAAGAGATTTTTCAAAATTTAAAATAATATTCTTCAATATGGGTATTTTTCATTGAAAAAAGTTCACAAAAGTAAATATAAACAATATTTTTTTCTTAATTTGTACCCATTATTGTAAGGATAGAGTATTACAAATATGACTATGATATCAAATAAGTATATAATAAAATCTGTAAAAAGAAAAAAACCTTGTTGTGCTGTCTTGATGTATATTTTGGTTGGTATTTATAAAAAAGCAGAAAATTATGAAAATGTTGGAAAATCGCTGGCAGTTTCAGCAACAGTGGGTGTGTTCAAAACAATTTTTCACAAAAACAAGCCTGGTGACCTATTGTTTTTATTTGCTCATTGTATTCAGCACAAAATTTCCTATCATATATGTGAATTTAAAAAAATTCTATGAAAGGAAAAAAACTATAGGAATTCTCTTTAAACTGAACTAAAATCATAAAAAGGCGAATGAACGTGCAGTATTAGTCCAGTAAAATCGTGTAAAAACACTTCAGAAAATGGGAAAAGCACAAAACTTGGTACATAACTACTTTAGGACAAAACACAAAAAAATGAGAGCATTAGACCCACTCCAAAAAATCCAATATGGCCGAAAAATTCAAGATGGCAGCCATGCATGTATATATTTTCAGAAATACCTAATATTATCTATAAAACTTATATAGACACGTACAGTCATCAACATAATTAACTAAACTCACCTGTTTGAATAAATTCAAACATATTATATTAACAAAAATACCGCTCTTCCAACAAAAATGAAAAAAGCTGCCACCCTTGGATAAAATTTTCTATTAAGCAGAAGAAAAGTCAGAATGCATTTATGTGAGTCAAAATTAAGTATATAATTGTAACTGGCATATCAAGAATGTTTAAAATGGCAACAGTTCTGTGTAGAACTTTACAACAATTGTAAATTGAATAAATATCTTCGAACTTCGTTAACTGGAACCCATCGGGAACGACAAAATGTGTTCGAGTTATCGGTAGTTTGAGTGATCGAACAATATATTATAAATGAATTTGGTTGGGACCTGACGATAGGTTCAAGTGAAGGATGGTGTTCAAAATATCAGAATTTGAGCGAACTAAGTTTGACTGTAGTGTATATTAGTGAATAATTGACATGTGTTTCACTTTGTCATTAGTTTACGCGACTCAAAATTTGTTAGTTTTGCTGTATTCATTTCAGTTTATTTACACTAAGAGAACTAATGACACTTAGTAAAACAATATAATTCATTAACTATGTTAGTGCGATAGACCATGTGAACATCTCTGGCCTGTCAGACCATCATGATTTCTTTGGGGAAAAGTCATTGCCGTTTGATCAGTGTAATCAATTTTACATTTGCATGTTTCTGTAAAGTTCTGTTTTTGTCAATTGTAGCACATTGTGCCATAACAATAGTTTTATAGTTAAATGTCATCAGCATATAATGTAAAGACACTTATGCCCTGATCACTCTCAGACGAAGACCATGAAGATCACACTGCGTCTTGAAAATTTAGACGCGGTAGGGACGGGGTTCAGACACGAAAAATGCGCAGTTTTGAAGTTCATACTGCGCCCTTACAACATCCTTCCCAGGTTCTCACGGCGTCTAACACGTTCGCACTAATTGTCTAACCACGCGCATCTTCAAGTCAAATGCGTTCTTACTACATTCTTAAAACAACCAGTCAGATTGCAACTCTAGCTTACCATGCTTTAACCATGCACTTATCACCTTCTCACCGCGTTCGTCGGCTACTTATAAATACTAAGCCCCCCGCCTATTTTTAATTCCTTCTGCAAGTTATAATGTGTCCGCATCTACACTCAACAACAATCAAATACAATAAACCACAAGCCCCCCGCCCCCTCTTTCACCCCCGAAAAAATCAGAGCAGTATTATAGAGAGGCCAGAGAGGTCATAGTGGAAAAAGCAAAGGCAGCATGAAGGGCATACTAAGGTCCGGAAGTCTACTTCCAGTGCTGCTGAGTCCGTGATTATGTGGTAATTCCTGATGATGTGCGATCATACCCATTGCTGGTTGATGGGGAATTGGATCCAGTATTCATAATCAGTTCTCAGAATCTGAAACAGACACGGTGAAAACCTGCTGCAAACGTGACAAAGACATGTTGAGCACCGAAAGAACGTAATGTTAACCTAATGCGGTATTCTACAACGTGGCACGGACGTAGCATGGTAGATAAGTCGAAGTGAAAACTCCATTGACGTAGCAAGAACGATATGACAACCCAGTGACAGCGCAATGCAGTCTTTCCCGTCCGCACCACGCATGTACTACGCCCTACTAGGTTTTATTTACATCATTACTACATCCTTATTAAGTTCTTACTGCTTCCTGATTCGACCACGTCCTCACTACTTTTGTTTTGAAATGTCCAAAGTTCGACCGCGTCCTCCACACTCATGGAGACCATATCATGTTCTTATCGGTGTCAACTGTATTCCTTTTACATTGTTCAAGTTCTTACTGCGTCCTGCCAGTTTTTAGGACGTAGTGGGAACGGGGCTGAGTGTGATGGTGGGGGCGGGTGGGGGGGGGGTATAAATTAGGAGCAGAAGCTATCATTTATACCCCAAAAATGCTCTAATATCTATTTCTGGACATTTGTACTGAAATTAAAATATATTAGATAAGGACATATTGATTGAAAGTATTTAAGGATTTATGTAATGAGCACATGTATTCGGAACACAATTTTAATACCAATTTACTAGTTTTAAGACAACACATATTATCTATTTATTTACCATTTTTAAGGCTATGTCACTACCAGTTAAGCAGTCCAATGTAAGAATAATACTGTCTTGTTAAACAAATCTAACCAGTACAGCTCGCGCTTACTGGTGAATCAAGCTTTTAAGTGCATTTTTTACACCTTCCTATAAACAAACTGTTCAGTCTTTGGTATAGATGGAGGCTTTCAATACTCTTCTTTACAACAAAATATGTCAAGTAGCTCATCAACCATCTGTTCACACAAAGATTAGGGCTATGGTGTAAAAAGGTTGCCCATTAGGTCGGGCACATATGGGGGTCACGTGTTCTATGACTTTCCTACGATTCTAAGTCAAGATAAATAAGGCTGACCAGAGGTATCTTTGATAAATTGGAATCTTTCTGGTAGTTTTTGCCTCAAGTAACTGAGTCACGTACCAATAGCTCCTCAAGTGTGCAACCTAGATAAAGGCTGCCGAGGAAGATGTAATTTGTCAAAAGAGCTGAAATGCTCTGCACTGCTTTATGCAAGTTAAGTAAAGTTGTCTACAGTCTCATGCTTGTGTGTACTGACACGAGTATCTGACATGTATCTTATTTCAGATTTCATCTCACTGTGCTGGATGTTATATTTCACATAATAGTTACAAAGTGTTGTGCATGAAAGCAACTTTAATATTTTCAGTCTTACTCTTCTTTGTTACACAGTAAGCATTACATAATCAATGATTATGTGATCAATTTATTATGCAGATGTTGTGACTGCGGGTGCATAATTAGGAACGTTGTTTCATTTGATCCTACTAGCTCGCCGCTATAATCTATTCTTGCATTTCTAAGTCCCAAACCAAAAGGGGTAGTTGTCGTACTTGGTGTCATTTTTTATACTAACTAAGTTAATTTACCTTCACATTCACAATATTACATACCATCTATACACATGGTTTCATAAAGAAATATTTGGAATTTGTACTTTTGAACTAACTGAAGAATGCAAATAGAAATATAAATTACATATAGTAAAACAAAACATCCTTTAAAATATGAAAAAAACAACAACACAGTTTTCGCTATGATAATGTTAAACTGAGTTTTAAAGGTTAGATTTTAGCCGTTACCATGGCAACATAAAGAAATTAACATCATTTAAATTGTCAATTTTGCTTTCGATGCAAATGTAAGATTTATTTTATCATATACATTTATATTTGGTGCATTTTGAGGATGAATGTAAATATAATGACCTCTTATTAGAATATTGTAAGGTAAATATCGAGTTTTGGCGGCCATCTTTACAGATATCAAATGGGTCCCATGAAAAAAAAAGTTTTTTATGCTTTAATAAAATCTGTGCCAATTTTAGTTCTTTTCCCATTTTCTTAAGTATTTTGGCATTTTCTGTTACGAATTGATCGGACTATATATGTCGCTACGGCAACTTTATAAATTGATACATACAGACATAACTGTTAACTGCTTTTTCTCATTCAAATATATTTAGAGGACAGATACTTTGCACCCGTTCACATATAAGTACATGTGCATCTCTTGTGATGGAATAATTAAAAGCTATTGTTATATATAACAGATACTGTAGCTTAATCTTTGATGGTGTATCCGACTCCAGTAGACTTTGCAAGACCTGGATCATATGAGGCGGACAAGCTTTTCGTTTATAAAGTGTTACGACAATTAACATGTATACGTACGATAAACATGTACACAGTGCAATACTAAAAAGACATATTTCTGCTCGTATTCATTTACAATATTGAGCCTATTCTAATACTGCTTGAATCAGTCTACATTAGATATTGGCGAAGCCAAAACTGAATATTTTGCAAATAGATAAAAAAATGCCCTTAGCATTTTTTAAATGTTCTGAGCACGCAGGCAAATTTTTACGATTTTACGTTTCTCGTTAGGCTATCTGTTGTATGCTCAATACTTTGCTAGAATAATGACCATGTGATAAATCGCTAAAATGATTACTTATCAATGACCCTTTTAGTGAGAAACATTGGTATTTTGCTAGGCCCTTAATGTGCCTTAAAGTTCCCCCTTTACGAATTTCGTTATTAGTAAAGAAAACATGTATGATAAGGTCACCATTTTTAAAAGAACCATGGGTGATCTAATACGCGGGATTTACTGTGTTAATGTTTAAGCATAAACATTCTTTGTATAGCTACCAGCAATATTAGTATAAAGACCATTATATGTATAACAATAACATGTAAACGCAAAAAAAAATATTTCGGTCTAGTCTGCTGACTTGGAAAAGGCTTATTAAGATTGTGTGATTATGACCTCAGTCGGGCTTGAGCTTAACACCAAATGGTTACGCGATTTAACATTCAAGTTTCTTACATTAAAAAAAGGATTGATTTAAAACAAAGGTTCTCAATGGGCTTCTTTGTGTTTCTAGCTGCTTAAAAGCTGTAAATATAGGGATTGAATGTTTGTTTTATGTGGGCGTGATTAATATATTTACAAGAAGATCCAGTGTGGTTTATGCCCGTCAAATGCCTAAAACTGGCATATAATTCTTAAACTGAACGATAGACTACTAACGCAGTATTAATGATATGCTTGTTATAAAGAAAATACATATATTTGGTGTTTCTGTTTTTTAATATATGTGTGCACCTGCGCATTTCTTTCAATGATGTTTTGCATAATTAGCAATAAGTGTCATGCATTATATTAAATATACACCCTACTAGGAATTGGTTTCCAGATCTCTCGGGGCTTCTGCATGATGTTGATACGTGCATTTTACTACACTTGTTGATCTGCTAGGTACTGTCATCATGATTTACTGAGGGACGCAGATCTACTTCTTGGAACCTTTTGCATAAGAAAATCATAATTTTCCATACTGATATGACGCACTGACTGTCTCAAAATTTATGATCATTAATTCCATTGGAGGTGTGTCAGTATATCGTTAGATATAGCTTATTATATACATTTTTTCATGTAGAACATCTTTTCTGTGTGCAGTTTGTTAAACTTCACTATCCGCATTTAAACAACGTTGCAAACATTCATTCAACTGCTATCAGCGATGTAAAGACGCAGAATGAAATTGACTAACTTATTAATGTCCTTGCATTTAACTGTATTCAGATATTAGAAGTAAACACTTAATTCGTTAAAACATAAACATTTTAAATTTAACGTCTGTTATTCAGTAAGCAGAAACATTTTGCTATTGTACAGGATCAAAGGTTATATTTGTTTTCAAAAACAATAGTTATACACAGTCGCTGATGAATGAAATTTAATGCCAATTTTAACCTAATTTTCTTGTAACTGCTTTCTTTAAAACAGACATTATTCACCTAATTACATGTTCCACACTCTTACCGATGATGTTACAAACTTGGCGACCTTTTAGCTTTCCATGGTGAAGGACGACCCAAAATGACCCCTTACATATCAAGCATCGCTTTTTGTACAGGCGGTCACCTGAGTAAAACCACAGAGCTGGTACAAGCTAACTGGATGACATGAAAACCAATTCTACGCTAAAAGCTATGTTTCAAATCCACAGCGGTTAGGGCATGTGCTTCGAAGTTATCGACCTTTAACCACTTTGCCTATGAGGCCATACGTAATAACTAATACGTGCGCACGCATCAAACATCTATTTCTGTGTCACCTTGAAAGACCCCGTATATGTTTTTGTCCTGTTACAGATGTCATGGATCAAACAGTAAATGTGTAAGAAGACCCCTTGGGAGCATATCTAAGGCAACAAACTGGTATTCTTCCTAAAGTGAAATACAGGAAGATTTTCCCAAATGACAATTTTTTCATGATGTTTAAACTGTGAAATTAAAGCGTCAAGTTCTGTTCTAAAAACATGTCCTTAACGTATGAAAATAATGAATAATAGTTCAACTTCAGAACGACAAAAACATTTAATACTGTTTCTTTTTTCGTTTTTTTTTTTGTTGTTTTTTTTTTTGCTCAATGCTCAAACATCATTTTAACCAGTTATGCAAGTGTCCAAGCAATTGGTTTCGACGTAAGGTGGAGATGTACATGAATATTTTCTTTGTATTTCGTTTAAAGTGAAAACCACTCATAGGTCAAATGGCGACCTCTCCTTTATTGCTCAACCAAATAAACCCGTGTTAAAAATATAAATATTTAAATCAATACTAAACAAACAAACAAACACTTGAACAAACGAGTGATGCTATATTTTCATTGTATGCTAATTATTCATTCATCATAATTTATCTTGATGTTAAGTGCTTAGTTTAATCTCAAACAATTATGTAAATCGCTAGCTAGTTTATATTATGTCTATGCATAGCTTTTGTTTGTGCGTGGATTGTGAAATTTAACAGAATTTAATATCAAAAAGGTAAGTAGTTCTCTAAGCTTTTTCGATACGAAACAATATAGATTTAAATGAAAATAATAATTATATTTAAGGTGTCTAGACAAATCGTTTGACATATTCCTTGGCGGAAATACGGCAACACGCCTCCTATGAAATAAATAATTATCATATTTATTCACTTTGAAGAGGGTAATTTCTTGACAGCAGCGGCAATTGCGGTTTTTTATACAATTATTCCTAAAGCTAAAACTCTCCCTCGTTAAATCATGATTATAGTAATACCCAGGAAATCAAGTTTAGTAAAATACATTTTGTGTATGAACATTATTACAGAGGCACCGAGAGTACTGGAAATCAAGTTCCAGATGGGTAAATGTTTATGAGTAATAATTACGTGCGAAATCCTTACTTATAAAAACAATCATCAAGAAATGTTTCCGTTTTAATCAATGGTAGTTTCATGATTAATTGCCATGTCAACAAGTTTAATGTAACAAATGTACATGCGTATTAAACAGAAACACGAAATGCTTGCATTCTCTTTATTACAAACATGACATTAATCGTTTTCTTTAAGAAATAATATGTGTTATTTTGATGTATTTAGACGTTAAAGGCACTGACTTCAGATCGTTCGAAAAAAAAAATGAAGATATCTTGAACTTTATGCTGTATTTCTTAAGAATCCTTTGAAAGTTAATTACTGACAGACTATATGTTACGGAAATACATGAGAATTAGTTGTTTTTACTTTATTTTTACGATAAAAATAGAAACGTGTTTGTAACTCTTTACGCGGGGTAAATTACCACGATTATGAAATAGGGTTATTATAACAGTAGCTCGATTTAAGATGTTCGAGTGGATTGTTTGTCAACTCGGATCTCTAAAACTAAAACATGTAATTGAAATAACAACTTTTGAAGGGATACCATAATTATTCATTCCTAATAACTTTCAGTAGCTACAATCTAATTTATGAAGTCCAAAACCATATGAGCCACGTCACGGGAAAATTGGCATTCGGACATTTTGGTGAATTTACGGAAAGTGTATATTTAGGCTGACCTGTGCATTTATGCATCTGAATTAGGGTCAGAAAATTTCATATTCAGGTAGAATAATCCTTTTTTTGAAATAACAGCGAATGGCGTGGGCCCTGATCAGACTGCGCGGATGCGCAGGCTGATCTTGGCCCAAACTGGTCGTAAAGCCTCGAAGATTCCTGAAGGCCCATTTTCTCATGATGCGGCTCATATGCATTTTGTCATCATCAATTTCATATCATAAACTTCAACGTTTTTGCTCTGTATGCAAATAGTATGCATTAGATAGATGTTATTGTTTGTTTCAATTCTTAAATGTATTATGTATAGATTGCCTTCCGGACGGTTAAATGAAACAAATATATTCATGAAATGACAGATCGCTTGCTGAAATCATCAAGCGTTTAACTTAGTGAAAAACAAATATATATGTAAGAATGTAGTTGGGAAGTATAAAACATAGCCAAGCAAATAACAGCAGACTCGATTTAACTGAGTCTGTTCAGTCTCGTTATACATCTCCTTCGTGCTAAAATTCAGTCCGAGCTAAAAATGTAGGATTAAACAGACCATTAGATAGAAAACAACTTACTAAAATTAAAATGACTACCGAATTAAGGTATTGGACCCCTAATAGTAATGTTTAAAAAATAGCATTTGCTTTGTATATTCTTAAAGTTGATCATGTTTCGCACTGTATTGCAAATTTTAAACAACTTTTACCGTGCTGTTTTTGTAAATTTTGTATTCTTTATGGTATTTCCTCAAGCTCAAGTATAGACAAATTTCAATGTGATGGCCACTATCTAAAACGTTTGCAGAGAATTCATTACAGCGTTAATTTTGATACAAAAAACATCAAACTATTGTTAAACAATTATAGAACACAAAATGAAACTGTAAATATCATTTTTTCTAGGGTACCTCAAGTAAAAAGATTTAATGAGACAGAATTCTAACTCCAACATTGAAAAATTAAGGTCGAATCCTGTGAGTCTGTTTTAAAATTTGCTCACTTCATTCCAAAGTAACCTTGAGGCAGAAGTAAAATTTACCTGCATTTCTTCCACAATATTTAATCTGAAGAATGGCAAAATAGAGAACTTTTACCGCATGTTACTCAGTATTTTTAAAGATGTCTTACTCTACCCCTCCTGATTCAGAGATAAATTCACTCTGAACAGCAAGAACTCACTTATAAAATGAAAATTTGCCACTTTTGTACAATGCATCCATAATAAGTCTTGAAAGAAGTAAAAACTTACTAGATAAAAAGGAAAATATGGAGAAAAAAAATTTGGTCCCATTGGGGCTTGAACCTACGCCCCCCCCCCCCCCCCTGAAAATTGCAGTCAAAGTAGGTTTATGATAGGAATTGAATACTCTTCAAAAAAGGAGGTACTCTATTACGGGTCCAATACCTTAAGAGTCAGAAGTACAAAATCCTGGATATATAGAGCACAGTAAACGCAACCACAATAGCAATCTGCCCATAAATAGGCACAGTATTAGGTTTACCTTAGGCGTAACAAGTTGTTCCTTTCCGGTATCCCGACCTACCCTAAATGTTTGGCCCGCACTAAATGTTTGTATGGCCTTTGAGACTTCTTTTCAAATATTGAACAAAAACATCACTTTTTATGCTTTAAACATGGTTAGTGATGTTAGAAATCAACTTACTGATACTTTACAGGCATAACCCTTTATTTGTAATTCATTTTTTGACATAAAAATAATTTCCGAAAAGTCTCACTTAATAAATAAAATTAAAAAAAGAGAAAAATTCCGACCTACCTAGTACCCTGATATATTTAGCATGTTACCGGAAACAAAAGAACTTTTTAGGCCAAAGATATAAAAGAATGACTTTTTAACAGCAATCAGCAAATTACTGATCGTAAAAGTGTTATAATCTCGAATGGACAAAAGGCACATCTATGTCAAATTTCAAGTTTTAGCCGATTGCAACGCACTTGTTGTTCAATTCTGTGCTTGATTTTATGTTAATTGTAACATTTGATGTTTCTACGTTTTATGGTTATATGTAAAAAACGGCATATTTTAATTTGCAAACAGGTAGTTACATCCCTGAGAAAATTAAAAACGCAGCAACCTTTATGGCAAATTGTATGGAAATATTAACACATTTTCAGTAAGTCCATTCAAATAATTGTTGCAATACATCTTTTGTGATACTTGAAGCGTGGCTACATGTGCACGTAAAGCTGGTGCGCAAAGTAATGTCAGACCAAATTCAGAACGTACATTTTCATAAATGAAATGTTGATTAAAACCGTATGAACAATTGCCCGACTTGATGAATTTTTGTCTTCGGTGCATTAACAATATTGTTGTTTACTATAATTCTTTGCCGAGTGGTTAAGGTCGCTGACTTTGAATCGCTTGCCCCTCACCGATGTAGGTTTCAGCCTCACTGTGGCCGTTGAATTTTCCTTTGAGGAAGCTATCCAGCTGGCTTACGGATGGTCGGTGGTTATACCCAGGTGCCTGCACAGGGTGAAATAATGCACGCAGGAGCAACTTGGGTCTTCTTCCGGTATAAAAAGTTTACCCCAATAAAAGTATTCTTTTTAATAGGAGGCGTATCTCAACAATCTTTTCTATGAATTGTTATTATGCCACAATGCCAGCCATCAGTTATTTAGGTACTGTGGAGGCACCAACAAGGCATTGCTTTAATTAAATCCCATTAACATAATGAAAGGACTTTGCAACATAGCAATCAACTCATTGTTTTAAGTTTGTTTTCTTGTTGTTGTTTTTTTTTTCTTAACTGGAAGTCACAGTAGAGCGGTAGTCACATTTTAAGTAGCACCTAAAATGACATTGATTACCAGTTTGTTTGAAATGAAATCACCTCAGTTATCTCGAATTCCATTATTAGTCTAGGTTCAATCCATTTATTAGTTCCCTCCGTCAGTCATTTACTCTTTTTCAGAGAGTAAATATTAAAGGCCAGTGATATTTACTTGATTACGCAATATTAGATAAACATCACATTTATGAACCCTCCATTCAGTAGTACCTTTGCCAAGAAAATAGCATAAACGTCGATAAAGTAAACTCAAAACAAAAGTACATGACAAAATTTATGTTAACTTCGACTTGATCAACTCCAAAATGTCAATTAAATATTTAAACTTAAAATCTTCTTCAAGGTCACAAGGGACATTAAAATAAAAATAATTATAGCAATCGTTTGTCAAACTTTAGGCAGAATTGTCTGTAAGTGTTATTCTTGTTTAGAGTCTGTGAACATTCATTTTTCTGTTTCCTTTTTCTGCAAAGATTTCCCTTCGTTCGATATTCTTCAATTCGACTCGACTCTACCATGTTAATGCCTTCCTCGACTCTTCTTTTTCACCTTCTTTATGTTTAAGGGAATGCTATCTCGGCGGAATTCGATAACCAGCTGTATCCTTTGATTCGTTGTACCGTTATGACCCTTTATTGGCCCTTGATTTCCTCAAACTTGAAATATGCGATAGAGTCTGCTCTCCAACTTTAGTAGATCTAATCAAGTGTTCAAAACGTTGGTCAAGATGTTTCAGCTAAGATTGTCAAAGCAGCTGTTGAGATATGACCCTTAATTTATCAAAGCAATGCAAAATTGACAGTGTTTACTTAATACTTATAGGAGTTCTAACACATTGTTCACAAAACTTAGTCAAAATGTTTTAGTCATAATTAACAATTTAGTCAAATTCGAAAACTGGCCGGATAGTATTTGTCTCCAGGGCCCTTGGATCGGTCGAACTGGAGAAAATTGACAACATCTGCTCAATAAGAAGGGTGTTGTAAAAACCAAAAGTAATTTGCTGTGATGGGCGTAAATTGTAATGGTCTGGAAAAGTTACAACGTTATACATTGCATATTTCTTCATTATATCGTTTACTATTCGCAGATGAACATCGTCAAACATAACTTTCTTCTCTTGGTTCTTGTGACAGCGACGCTAATATCCGTTTCTCAAAGTAAGTATATACCGGTACATAAAAATTTATTTGTTATTTCTCATTGCACAAATATTTTCTTTTGATTATAAGCTCCTCATTAAGGGGAACTCTTGCCCGCATGTGTATGACAGATATTCATGGTGTGTTGATAATTGAACCCCGTTAACTATTTTCTTTTCGACGTTGTGAACACAACGTTTCTACTGGACGGTTCTGACAGTATCAACTCTCAGGACTGGAACCAGGAGCCGAGCAGTGTTGCACCGATGATTAAGACGGTTGATTCCAAAACGAGTATGATCAATGAGCGAGTTCAGTTGACACACTAGAGTTCACTCTGATAACTTGGACTAAAGCAAACACAGAGTTTTACTCTAGTGAGCATATGACCTAATTTCTTACTTAAGTTCCACCCTGCCTCCAAAACGCATTCGAGTTTGAACCATCGAGAACATAATTATAAAAAAAATGTAATTGTAATTTCATTTTAATGTGAGTCTATGTTTATAAACTTTACATAACTGTAACTAACATCATGCCGTCGTCGTTTCTTTCGTACAATAACAGGATTAACAAAGTTAGATTCGTCATGTTTAGTTCTGAACCAAATTGATTATACTCATTTTGCTAAATCGTCGCTCGAATAGATTTATTTATTTTAAGTTTTTTGTTGATGATTACTTTAGAGATAACTATACTCGATCATGTCGGATTTGCTGTCTATATTTCTAACAAAGACCATCTCAACTCTCTTTAGCGGTAAAACAGGCATTAACATCGGATCACCCAACAGGGATGTCTAAGAATACCACTGAAGCTTAGAGGCTGATAACTGTTGCTCTGACTGCCTCCCTTTATAGTTCTATTTGTACAGTCTAATGTGCAGTATTAAATTTATTCATTCTTTCTTGCTCAGTTGTAGTTCATATGGAGACTTTCCAGCTTTAATGGTGGAGGAAGGCCCTGGGTGCCCCTCCGTGCATTATTTCATCACAAACGGGCACCTTGGTAGAACCATCAACCTTCCGTAAGCCGGCTAGATGGCTTCCTTACATGAAGAATTAAAAGTAACGCTTCTTCAAACCATATAATTTTGCATAACATCTATCATCATTTATATTATGCATTATGCATTCTTATCACGTTATTGTTCGACATCATGATAAAATTCATTATTACATATGCACAATACTTTTACACTAATTTTACAAAAAAAACAACATAATTATTACTTTACAATTTTACTTGTAAAATTCACGGACATAACTATTCATTTAAGAAGAAAATGAGCCGCGCAATGAGAAAACCAACATACTGCGTTTGCGACTAGCAATGATCTAGGCCAGCTGTTCGATTTCAAAACATATCGCAATTAGACAAACCGTTTGCGAACAGCATGGATCCTGACCAGACTGTGCGGATTCGCAGTCTAGACTGGATCCATGCTGGTCGCAAATGCACTATGTTGGTTTTCTTATGGCGCGGCTCAAGAGAAGAACACAGAATTCTGATATTATTGTGTAATAAGTTCATTTTAATCAATGTTTTGTCAACCTTTGGTAACTTGGTTCATATTACATCAAAATATTATGCATTTTATGTGTTTTATCAAACGAATTTCTCCCGTCATGACAATGATGTGAACAGTGGGTCATCTCATTAACACGAAATTACTTTATTAAATATCACTATTCATATGTTTTTCGTCCCATATGTCACAGTATAGGACTTATATATTAAAACGGGGAGAAAATGTGTAGGTGGCCGGGTAGCTCAGTCGGAAGAGCATCGGGACGGTATTTCGAGGCCCCGGGTTCGAGTCCCGGTCTGGCTGCACATTTTTCTCACCCTGTGACATTTGGCGCCCAACATGGGACCGTGACTGAATGTACTCTGAGATTATGTTTACCTTGTTCTCTAATTCCCATTAGAAATTCGAGGACGAATTTCATATAGCGGGGGAGTATGTCACGGTATAGGACTTGAATATTAAAACGGGGAGAAAATATGTAGGTGACCGGTTAGCTCAGTCGGTAGAGCATCGGAACGGTATTCCGAGGCCCCGGGTTCGAGAACAGGTCTGGCTGCACATTTTTCTCACCTGTGACATTTGGCACGTCACCTTATCTAAATAGGAAAAGCAAAAATCTACGGGTCGCAGGGTCATGAGTTAGATCCTTTAATTGTGCAAGGCGTATGTTCTCCGTGACAATTTGACATTGTGTCTGAAATCGTTCGCACTCCACCTCTGATTCATGTGGGAGAGATTTCAGTTAAACATGCGGTGAAGAGATATAGATTAACTGTCCGCCGTTACATAACTGAAATTCCGCTGTAAAAACGGCGTTGAACCCAATAGGAAACAAATAATCAATCTTTATTACTTTTGTCGTAAATGTAAAGATACTTTTTGCATATTTTCTAAGATATGTGATAATTTTGCTTTAAAATGATGAAAAAAGTATCAAATACTGCGGCAAAACCGTATTACGAATCAAGTGCGAAAATATTTTTTGCAATGCTCTGTTTATCATTAGATCAAAATCATTTATATTTTCTCTCGATTTATAATCATTTATCTATAAAAAGACCAGTTTTTCAAAATATGTAAAGAAATATTTCTTAAGAATCCAGAGCCATGTATTAATAACCATCAAAGAAAACAATAAACCAAAGTGTGTACCAATGTCACCATGATTGTTAAAATGATTGTAAGTCAATTCTGTTAACGTATACACGTGCGGTACATCAACATGCAATTAATAAAGGTGTGATAATCCAATTAAAGGTGATATCTTGGTCGAAAGTAGCAATGAAATGGAAATAAGGAACAATAGGGTATTGTATTACTGTAACACAATATTGTAGATGAAAACATGAATGTCTAATTCTTCTTTTCTTTCTTTTTTTATTTTTAAATGACTGAAATTCATACCGTCCAGCTAGGACACAGTTGTCCATCTATATCAGTTAGAATATGTTCGATTTATATTACCTTGTAAAACATGTTATTTCGTCAGCGGACAAACCCTAAACCCCCACACGTAAGCTTATAGTTCACAGAAATAAACATAATCTAGCAAATAATATCTATATTCATTTTTCATTTTCAGTATGGAGAACATGTTTTAAAGGCGCATACCTCCATATTTTTGCTAAAATGATCTTATTTTAAAATGAAAGTTTGGTCATATTATGAACATTGGTGCAATATGAGTTTTTATTGCTAAACTATCTTAAAAATACCAAATCAAGAAAAATAATGCCCGAGTCGAGAATCGTACCCAGGCCGTCGCGGCAATTAAAGCTTTCTCGCTGTCATTACCAGCACACACCGAATGAACATGTTTTTAATGATCTTTGTATATAGATATTTTTAATAAATGCCTTTTACCTCTGGTAAAGCGTTAGAAACACTTTTCAATTTTCTATGTAAAATTTAGTAAAAACAACTAATCTTCATGTGTTTCCGTATCTTAAAATGAAAATACATGGAAGCGATTTTGTCCACTTCCTGAAAGTTAAGCAGAAGGAGTTTTGTCCTCTATAATATATAGTTTTTACTAGAGAGCTACTTTGTTATAAGAACTATCAATTTAGCGACATGGTATAGAATATAGTAGGAAGAGTTGGTCCGGATAATGTTCAAGTCGTACGTCACATGATCAGCATGATTAGGTATGTCAAAGAATGCAGATGCGTACAGAAAGCGTGCCACATGGGATACTAGACCGTGTGGCCGAAACTTTTATCAACAATCTTGGCATCTTAACATCGCCTTTAAATTGCGTAATCAGCAATTAATCAATTCTATTAAACATTTTCATCAAATATCTATATATACATGAGCCATATCATGAGAAAATCAGCATAGTGGTACGAGACCAGCATGATCCTGACCAGACTGAGCGGAAGCGCAGTCTGGTCTGGATCTATGCTGGTCGCATAGCCACTTCGTTGATTTTCTCATGGCGCGGTTCAAATAGTAATAATGCGACACCACTTTTCTTATTTAGGGAACTACACTTCAAACTTGTTATACTTAGAATTCTAACACGGCCAGCAAATAACCTACATACATGTAGAACAAAATCTATCTCGGCTTTTCTTCAATAATCGACGCGCGTACAACGAGTTCATCTAATCCAGGTGCGTAGTACAGTCATTATAAGTATTTTCAATTTTTTCTAACACTGTTGATACTACTATGTCGTGTTGGAATCGAAATAACAAGTTTCCAAGTGTGATTTATCGTAGAAAAACCCAAGTTTTTCGTTCTAATGCGAAACGATATATAACTAAGGCCTACAATAAACCACGATTGGGAACTTATTATTTTTGAATATAAATAACTAAAACAGACTTCCACAAAAATATACTGCATGGAAAGAGTATACACAGCTTTCATTTTCACGGTGATGTTCAGGGGCGGATCCAGTTTCCAGGGACATGACCCAGGGAGGTGGTATATAATTGGGATGGGGTGGGGGGGGGGGGGATGTTATCTTCTATAATTAAGAATCTGTCAATTAGTAAAGTAAATTAAAGTGTTACGTTTCGTGCTGGTCAATATGGAGTTTCGCTATGCAGCCGAAATAAATAGATACTAGGATCGGGATGTTCCGATATTTTTCCGTTTACATCATAACTTTACACACGGCATGCTGCTTCAAACACACATTTTCAAATCGTTATTTTTAAATGCTGACACCATGACTCGCGTTGACGAAATACACACATTTTATCTGCAGTCACGGTAATGGAGTTATAACGAATCTACATTGAAACTGTTCATCTTGTAAGTGTTACATATGGCGAATGACAATAACAAAAATGCAGATTTCGAAGCAATTTTCTTTTCCGATGAATTGATTTAAGAAATAGAGATGTGGGTTATCTGGAAATGATTAGTCTTATTTTGTCGACATGAACGTCGGAGAGAAAAGAGGAGGAATGAAATAAAACCTTGATATGGTGTTTCATTCGTTGAAAATCTACAGGAATACGGATGTATCTTCGTTTTAAACTGTTTTTTTATAACTGCATAAAAATAGAATATACACCAAATTTACCTGTTATTCTTCACTTTCAAATGATATAGATAATTATGTCATACATTGCAGGAACATATCTAAATGCACTTACCTTACAGAATGTGTAGTCTCACTATCCATGCAAACAGTGCACATATAATCGTTTGTGTATTTTATTGAAAAACATGTATGCTAAAAATCTAAAATACTTTACACCCGTTGTATCAAGCGAAATTCTTTGAAGAAAGCAACTAAAGTAAATAGAGGCGATCATCTGTTAAGAAGTCAAAGGTATAATAGAGGTCAGTGGAAAAAAATTGTCGCTTGCCAATTTTGTGTACTTGCAAAATATCCTAATTAATGGTTATAATCGATAGGTGTGATAATCAGATCAAATTCAGTCGCAACTGATCAATGCATGTGTTTCTTAAATTAGAACTATCCTTGATGACCACGGTTTAACCTACATCTGGCAAAACCAGTTTAATATGCTTATTAATTTCAATACAATAAAACAAAGAATAATAGATATGTATAACCAACAATGGTACTCATCAATTAATAACTCTCCTCGTCTTGAAACGTATTGTTTATTTAAGCATGAATTTAAAGTAGAAAAATATCTTGACATTATACAAGAGCCTAAATTCAGAATATCATTTACGAAATTCCGTACATCATCACATGACTTAGCAATAGAACGCGGGCGTTACAACAATGTACCAAGGAACGAAAGAAATTGTACATATTGTAACAATGGAATAATCGAAAATGAATATCATTTTCTTCTAATCTGTCCTAGATTTAGAGATCTTAGAGTTAAATATTTAAAACGTTATTATTATACTTGACCCACCAAACAAAAGTTTATCAACCTACTAACAGTGACTAATCGGAAAATTATACAGAACTTGAGTAAATTTATATATCATGCCAATCTGACACGAAACTAAGAACCTTTTTCTAATATCCACAAACATCTATGCTCTTTTGCAAAAAATGTATATTGTTTAAGAAATCCATGCCTTTTATTGTATTTAATGTATTGTGTTGCTATAAATGTGTGTAACATGTTTAATGCAATAAATATATTGAATTGAATTGAAGTTTCTTAAATTGATTTTGTCTTTTATCTGTCTTACGACGCTTAGTTCAGACTGTTGTGTGATTTGGTGAAAATTGCATTTATTTTCTTTGTGTTTTATATGCCTCGTAAAAGAATAATGAAATAAAGTGCAATAAATACATATATATAGCAGGTCATTTCCAAATATGTCCCTTTCCGATCAGCGTGTTTTATGCACTAACTCACATTTTGTCTTTCTTTCATTTTAAAACAGAAAATCATTTTTCATTTCCAATTGATAAATGAAATACTAAGAAATACTTAAATAATACCCAATAATAAATATATTAGAGATCCTTTCCGATGTTCAAACATTCTCGATAAGCGTGATTTATACGCTGATGTGTATATACATGTAATTCATCTGAAAACGAAGAAAGAAACTTTTATATATTTATTTTCTGTTCCAACTATTTAGTGAAATATAACGTAATAATCAAACAATTTACAAAACAAACATAGCAGACCGTTTCAAACCGTTTCATGCACTGACTCATATATTGTCTTTTATTCGTAAAAACTGTAAGATCGATATTTATTTTTATTTGCATAATTTATTTTCTTTTTAGATAATGAAATAAAATATGAGCAATATTTCAATAATATCCAATACTAAACATAGAACAGCCATTTCTCGATAATATTAAGACATATCCATGGTCTCGTCATACCGGATGTAAATGGTGAATGGCATTTTCATCATTTCAAAGCAGAATGAATTGCAGTTTTTTGGTTTTTTTTTTTTTTTTTTTTTTTTGGTTTTGTTTTTTTTTTGTTTTTGGTAATCGATCAAATTACTGGGAAAGCATATCGAACTTTTGATTGGCTGAAAGAATCTCAATTAACGCTTCCCGTTTAGATACCATTTGGCTTATTGGGAACGCTCACCAAGCTTTTGATTGGCTGATCGATTCTTGACTAACGCTTATCATTTAGATATCATTTCATTGGAAGATTACTGAGATAAACCGTTTCCGACGCGTTTCGAAAGCGTTTACAAACGAGATTGCACGGAAATTTATCGCGAGCGCCACTGTATATATCAGGTGGTATGATACGAAAATTCTTAAAATCTTAAATATATGAGGTGTTGATTATTTCTTTTAGAGTAGAGCTTTTGGTGTACAGTAAATATACTTGGAATAATTTGTCAAACTTTAAAAGAATCTGATGAAAATAGTAAACATTCGTCTGCATTGATAAAGTTAGTAATTCGAAGCTATTCTGACCTTTCAAATACTTTTGAGACTGGGAGTCAGCATATTAATTCTATTTCAGGCACTTTAAATTGTGGTTGTGGGTAAAGAGAAGATTTATTTAGCTATATTGATGATTTAATATTTTTATTCTATAAGGTTTTGAATCATTTTTATAGTGTTTGCTTGTTTATCATTATATCTGTAGAAATCTGTGACAAGAAGACTAGGGTAAACGTTATTACGTTGAGATTGTATATGAATGGAGAGAAATAGTCCGTCCGTGTGCGGCATGAACTATTTTCTTTACAGAAAAATGTGATTTTAATCCGTCATATGCATTTATTGAATATTTGTAATGTTGCGGTTCCTACCTTCCATATACAAACTGTATACATGTCTACATTTGTGTAAGAAACAATGCTTGGTCATAAGGTATTTAATTTATGTCACATTTTTAGCATTCAATGTCATGCGTGTCTCTTATGCAGTTGTGCCTTCAGTATCGTGACGGCTTGCCAATATATATATAAAAAAAACAAAACAATTTACGTTGAAATGACGCATTAAGACTTTCCTTGATACATTCTTTTACAGTGTTAAGGAAGCCTGAAACAACCACTGTGCAAACTACAACACTACGTCCAGGTATCATATATTTATATATTGTCAATATTTGTTTTGAAAATCACGTTGACAAATTTTAGTAACTGGACCGTTTTTCTTTTTGTTGTTTGTTTTTTTGTGAGAAAACATAAATCCTTGTGATGAATCTAGCTAAGAGGAAAGCTATTTAACCCTTAGCCTGCTGGCGGCAATTGATTTTGCCTTTGCGACCAGTGCAGACCAAGATCAGCCTGCACATCCGTGCAGTCTGATCATGGTCTGCACTGTTCGCTATTCAGTCAGTAAATTTTCAGTGAACACCCCTTCGAATAATAAATGGTATTGCCCATATTGAATGATGGACCAGTCTTATTTAGAAATTTAGCAGGCTAAGGGTTAATTTAGGGCTCCCTAATGGAAAAAGACCTCGCCGTTTTCAAACTCTTATAATGAAATGAGCACCTTATACCCTCATGATCAGAATAAAAACAACTCTTTTTTATAGTTGAATCTATTTACCGTGGATAAGCATATACGGGCTAATACGGCAGATGAGAGAAAGCTGTTTGATATTTTAAGAACATTAAATGACATATAAAGCGCGCTATGAGAAAACCAACAGAATGCGTTTGCAACCAGCATGGATCAAGACCAGCCTGCGCATACGCGCAGTCTGGCCAGGATCCATGCTATTCGCTAATGGTTTCTCTAATTGCAGTAGGCTTTGAAAGCGAACAGCATGGATCCTGACAAGACTGGTCTGGACCCATGCCGGTTGCAAACGCACTATGTTGTTTTTCTCATGGTGCGGCTCATATTAGATTAGCTCCAGCTACTGTAAACAGTAGAAAAAATGTAAAGAGCGACGTTTTTTGATAGTTCATTATCCTTATGAAAAAGCAAATACTTAGCTGGAAAAAGTTTGCAACTTTTGTGCTTTATTTGTGGCAGTAATTGAAATAATGGCGATTAAAAGAAAGATACAAAGTCATATAAAAATAATTTCAATTATTTGTTTTAGGTTTATGTGACAGAAATCGTACTGATATAGGTGTTGCCTTCAATTCCTACCCAGGGGACTGCACAAAGTTTGTGCAGTGCTGGAAACAAGGGAAAACAATCATGTCGCTCGTGTATTCGTGTCCACCTGGCTTATTCTGGGATGCAGACGTAATCACGTGCAGACATTCGTTCCTTGTGCAGTGCACTGCAGGTTTTCATAGTGATAAAAATGAAAATTATTATGCTTTATCGTTATAACTTACGTACTAGCAAGTAACTGTTTCTTACTTAATATTCTGAATATATCTGAAACTTATATATGACAATGACACATGACATAATGTACTTATTTCTTTATTTTACACAATAATATCTGAACAGACCGCCCAGTGCGTATAGAATTCAAGTCTCTAGTTTATGGTGGCTGATTTCTGCAAACTTCACCTTATCGGTTTGAAGGCAACATTTTTGGTTTTGGTGCGTTGTTGCCTTTTCTCTTTTTCGAGGGTGCCAGGGCGAAAAGGCCAGATTGAGAAACACACGACAAACAAAAAGCCACAATGCGAAAAATGCGAAATAGTGAAAAAGTGACAAGCCAACAATACCAGAAATTTCGCCTTTTCGCTATCATAATAATGTTGCCTTCCTGTAGCGCATTTGCTATATAAAATATTCCTTCGTTTATGATAATTGTAACCGGAGTATCCAGGTAGTAACACCGTGAATTTCTCCGCATTAGGCAGAGGCGACAATGTGCCAAAATTAAAATCGTGCATTTGTGCTTCTTCGCCTTCCTGTAGCGCATGCTCACACCATTGTTATGAGATGTTGCAGTGCATGATTCCTGAAAATGTCACATCTCATAACATTAGTGTGCGCATCCGCTACAGGAAGGCAACAAAAGAGGAAAGGCGAAACTTTTCTTATGCAGGATTATCACCATTTCTCTCTGTCCCGGGCGCTGACGGCACATTAGAATTCTCGCTATTTTGCCTTGTCGCTTTGTGGTTTTTCGCTTTTCGTGTTTTAAATCCCGACCGCGAGAAGCTAAAAGATGACAATGCGCTAAAAACCAGAAATCTCGCCTTTTCGCCCTGGCGCCTACAACAAAGCGAAAAGGCGACTACGCGCAAAAAACAAAAATATCGTCTTTTCGCACTGGCGCCTGCAACAAAGCGAAAAGGCAACAACGCGCCAAAACCAAAAATCTCGTTTTTTTTCACCCTAGCGCCTACAACGCGTCAAAACTAGAAATCTCGCCTTTTTGCCCTGGTGCCTGCAACGAAGCGAAAAGTCGGGAACGCGTCATAAACCAAAACTTCCAGCCACATTTCTAGTCAAATGCAATGACCGTCTAAGTATATCAGCGTCTTTAGCGTAATAATTAGTCCAAAGGTTTGTGAAAGTTAATATTTACGGGATTCTTAGCGAACGCTAATCCGGCATAATTGAATCTGATTTCATTAAAAATTCATTTATTGTTAAAAAATATATTAATTGTCATGAAAGTAATTAGTTAGTTGATAGTATCTTGTAATTAACTTATTTAGATCCGTGCAAGCAATCAACGGCTGGATTTACTTACGGTATGAAAGAGTATGGCTGTCGAGCTTATTGGAAGTGTATAGATGGTTTCAGTGTTGGACATTGCTGCCCGAATGGCAGTGCCTATGTGGACGGGATAGGATGTCTAGAAAATGAAGAGTGTAACGAGGAGTGTGCACATAGCAAAGAAATTGCAGCTAGTTGTAAGACATTAATGAATAACACTTTTAAATTAAAACTTTCAATCACTGCTCTAATACACATACTCTAATGTCAGTACTTTCTTTTTTTACAGTGAGTTTTTGTAAAAATTCAAACATCTTCCCTAAAGACCTCTTTTTATACGTCAGGTGGTATGATACGAGAATTCTTAAAATCTTTTTAATACGAAGTGTTGTTTATTTCTTTTAGAGCTTTAGATGTACAGTAAATATGCTTGGAATAATTTGTCAAACTTCCAGAGAACCAAATGAATATAGTGTACATTCATCTTCATTGTTAAAGTTGGTAATTCAAAGCAATTCTGACCTTTCAGATACTTTGGAGACTGGGAGTCAACATATTAATTCTATTTAAGGTACTTTAAATTGTTGGTGTGGGTAAAGAGAACATTTATTAAGATACCTTGATGATTTATTATTTTTATTCTATAAGGTTTTGAATCTTTATTATAGTTTTTTCGTGTTTATCATTAGTTCTGTAGCAATCTGTGACAAGAAACCTCATTGGGATAAACGTTATTACATTGAATTTGTAGATGAACGGGGAAAAAAATTCCGTCCGTGTCATGCAGGAACTATCTTCTTCATAGAAAAAAAATGTGCTTGTGATTTCAATCTGTCATATCCATTCATTGCACATTTGCATGCATTCAATGCCATGTGTGTCCCTTGTGCAGTTGTGTCTTCAGTATAGTGACGGCTTGCCAACTTAAAGTCAATTTAAGTTGAAATGATGCATTAACACTTTCCTTGATACATTCTTTTTCAGTGTTAAGGAAGCCTGAAACAACTACTGTGCAAACTACAACACCAAGTCCAGGTATCATATATATATAGTAATTGGACCGATCTTTTCTTCAGCGAAATCATACCTACTATATTCGTTCCACGTGACATCAACTGGAAGTTCATAGAAACATTTAAGCCATTTTTGTTTTGTTTTGTTTTTCTTTTAGTTGTTTTTTGTAAGAAAACATAAATTCTTGTGATGAATCTAGCTAAGAGGAAGGCTATTTAATTTACAGCTCCGTATGGAAGAAGATCTCGCCGTTTTCAAACTCTTATATTGTAATGAGCACCTTATACCCTCATGATCAGAATAAAAACAATTCTTTTATATAGTTGAATATATTTACCGCGAATAAGCATATACGGGCTAATACGGCAGATGAGAGAAAGCTGTTTGATATTTTAAGAACATTAAATGATATATTAGGCGCGCTATAAGAAAACCAACAGAATGCGTTTGCGACCAGCATCCGCGCAGTCTGGCCAGGATCTATGCTATTCGCTAATGGTTTCTCTAATTGCAGTAGGCTTCGAAAGCGAACAGCATGGATCCTGACAAGACTGCAAGGATGCGGTTTTCTCATTGTGCGGTTCATAGTAGATTAGCTCCGACTACTGTAAACTGTAGAAAAAACAAGCGACGATTTTTGATAGTTATTATCCGTACGAAGGAAGCAAATACTTACCGCGAAAAATTATTTGTGGCAGTAATTGAAATAATAGCGATTAAAAGAAAGATACAAAGTCATATAAAAATAATTTCAATTAATTGTTTCAGGTTTATGTGACAGAAATCTTACTGATAAAGGTGTTGGCTTCAATCCCTACCCCGGCGACTGCACAAAGTTTGTGCAGTGCTGGAAACAAGGGGAAACAATCATGTCGCTCGTGCAGTCGTGTCCTCCTGGCTTATTTTGGGATTCAGAACTAATCACGTGCAGATCTTCGTTCCTTGTGCAGTGCACTGCAGGTTTTCATAGTGATAAAAAATGAATATTATTATGCTTTATCATCATTACTTACTTACTAGCAAGTACCTGTTTCTCTTTTAATATTCTGGAATATACCTGAAAGTTATATATAACATTTGCACATGACATGAAGTACTTATTTCATTATCATAGTCAATAATATATGAAGAGATCGCCCAGTGCGTATAGAATTCAGGTCTCTAGTTTATGGTGGCAGATTTCTTCCAACTTCACTTTTTCGCTTTGAAGGCGAGATGTTTGGTTTTTATGCGTTGTTGCCTTTTCACTTTTTCACGGGTGCCAGGGTGAAAAATTCATGATTAAGATCACGACAAGCAAAAACCCACAATGCAAAAAAAGCGAAATAGTGAAAAGGCGAAAAATCGCCAATACCAGAAATCTCGCATTTTCGCTATGTTGAATTCCTGTAGCGCATGTGCTGTATAGAATACACATTTGTTTGGGATAATTTTAACCGGAGTGTCTAGGTATTAACAAAGGGTACGTTCCATGCCTAAGATAAAGTGATAAGGCGACAACGTGCAAGAAGCAAATTCTCGCCTTTCCGCTTCGTCGCCTTCCTGTATCGCATGCGCACGCCATTGTTCTGAGATGTGGCAGTGGATGGTTCCTGCAAATGTCACATCTCAAAACAATGGTATACACATGCGCTATAGGAAGGCGACTAAGGAAAAAGACAAATATTTGTCGCTGTATAAAAGTACATTCGTTTGGAATAATTTTAACCGGAGTATCCAGGTAGCTACACCGAGTACGTTCCCCACCTAAGATAGAGTGTAAAGGCGACAACGTACCAAAAACAAAATCTTGTATTTTTGCTTCGTCGCTTTCATGTAGCACATGCACACAGCATTGTTATGAGATGTGGCAGTGCAGGCTTGGCGTGCGCATGCGCTAAAGGTAGGCGACAAAGGCGGAAATGCGAAACTTTTTTTTGGCTCGTTGTCGCCATTTCGCTCTGTCCAGGGCGCTGATGGAACATTAAAATCTTATTATTTCACTGTGTCGCCTTGTGGCTTTTCGATTGTCGGATTACCCCACACGCGACAAAGATAAAGACAACGTTGCGCCAAAACCAGAAGTCTCGCCTTTTCGTCCAGGCGCCTGCAACAAAGCGGAAAGGCGGCAACACGCCAAAATCAAACATCTAGTCTTTTCGCCATGGCGTCTGCAAAAAAAAAAGCGAAAAGTCGACAACACGCCAAACCAAAAAATCTCGTTTTCTCGTCCTGGCGAACAAACATATGCATTCATTGCACATTTGTTATGTTGCGGTTTCTACCTTGCATATACAAACTGTATACTTGTCTACATTTGTGTAAGAAACAGTACTTGGTCATAAGTTATTGTGTCACAATATTTATTGACAATGCTTCTAGGCATTCAGTGCCATACTTGTCTTTTAGTGACGTCACTCCAACATAAAAAAAGAAAATCAAATTAAGTTGAAATGATGTATTAACACTTTCCTTGATACATTCTTTTTCAGTGTTAAAGAAGTCTGGAACAACCACTATGCAAACTGCAACACCAAGTCCAGGTATTTCAATATTTATATATTGTCAATATGTTTTTAAAATCACGTCGACAAATGTTTGTAATTAGACGCCTGTTTTCTTCAGGGAAATCATACCAGGTCATACTGTAAACATTTAAGCCATATTTTTCTAAAGAAAACATGAATTCTACTGAGGAATCTAGCTAAGAGGAAGGCTATTTGAGCACTGTAATGTAAGTAGACCTCGCCATTTTCAAGCTCTTATGATGAAATGAGCACCTTATACCCTCATGATCAGACTAAAAACAAGTCCTTTTTTTTCTAGTTGAAGCTATTTACAGCGAATAAGCACTGTTTGATATTTTAAGAACATAAAATGACATATGACCGCGCCATTAGAAAACCAACAAAGTGCGTTTGCGACCAGAATCGATCCAGAACAACCTGCACATCCGCGCAGTCTGTTCAGGTTTTTCTAATCGCACGAAACTTTGAAAGCGACCAGCATGGATTCTGGCAAACGCATTATGTTGGTTATCTCTTGCTGCGGGTCATATTGGATTTTCTCCAACTACTGTACACCGTTGGAAATAAAAGAGCGACGATTTATGATAGTGCATCATCCTTATGAAGGAAGCAAGTGCGCTTAGCTGGAAAAATTCTGCGACTTCTGTGCTTTATTTGTGGCAGCAATTGAAATAATAGTGATTAAAAGAAACATACATGTAAACTTGTCAACATCTACATTTCTAGATTCTTTCAAGAACCAATTTCTACTACATGTTACACAGTGACCATGTTTCCTCCTTTATGATGGCCATGCCATACATATAACCAGGAATGTTTTAAAATACATATAACCAGGAATGTTTTAAAAAACTGCTCTGAAGGAAGATGTCCATATTGTTTGTGTTGCCTTCTCACTCGAATCATCTTATACAACCTTAAGATGTGGGTGTACTTGGTTATATTGATGTTGCTTTTGAAGCTTACAAGCTATGAAGTAGAAAAACAGTTGACAATGACCAACATGCTCATTCAATAGCAAACGCTTACATGTCGTTAGTGACCATAAGAAATCTTATGGCAGCATTTAGGAAGGTAGGTGTTTTCCCTTTTAGTCCTGATGTAGTATATTTTCATGAGGAAAAGCATGAAAGAGAAACGGGGAAGCCAAAACGAGAACAGAAGGAAAAAAATATGTTAGAAATATCAAATTACTGTGCACACCAATATAGAAGAATGATGACAGTAAGCAAGAATACTTTTCATAAAGTAAGGAATACGAGATTTTAGAGTATGGAGCAACGGTAACAGAAATAGAGTTCATTGAAAAGTTGAAGAGAAAGAAAGAGACTGTGAAAACAGAAACGGTATCCAAGAACAAGAGAAGAAAAGATTAAACTTCAAATAAATGCAGCAAACAGGCAAATGGCTATTGGGGAAGATTGTAGAAGATGGACTAAAAGAAAAGAAGCTGAAACCAACAAAAGTACTGAGGACCTAAATAGAAGAAAAATCTGTTTCAAGTTGACCACTGAAGGCGATTGATAGCCAGATAATGATGATAATAAGTGGGTAACTTGCTATGACACTGAAAGTGATGGCAGCGGATATGAAAATAATGATGAAATTGTTTAAAATGCGGCAAATTTGTACCTCCAGGCTTTGGAAAGAATGGAACAATAGAAAATCTAAACTGGGAAAAATGTGATGTTTATCGTGAACTTGTTCATTTGAAGTACTACAATTGTGAAGTCACGGTCAAAAATGATGAGTCATTTAGGCGTTGAAAATATTGAAGTATTACTGTTTTTATGAAACTTTTTATGTCATTCTTTTAATAATGTTTCTTTGTGGCAGTGTTCACAGTTAATTGATATTTGTGTTTTATTAGTGATAACATTTTAGGAATTACAGAGTACTATGATTCGTACTATATTTTCAAGTGCAAATATAAAAAGAAAAAAAAATCATTTACGCATTGAAATATGTCTATATCATTTGAGTATTACATATAATTGAATACTTGACTGTCTACAAAAGCTCACATAAGTTTTCGACAAATCATTTATGACGTAAACTTAGGTATGTCAAATTGATCTACTTTATCAGAATATCAATACTTTACAGAAGTTTACACGAATAAACCATCGAAACTACGGAGTGTTTTTCATATAGAGTGTGAGATCACAGTATGAACACATAATTCATATATTCCAATAGGTGCGCAGAAAAGGCCGAGATCAATGTATATAACTTAATCCAAACCTCTGGTAGTAGCATTCCACATGCACGGTAAAATTTAAACCGTAAGTCAGGCGATTACAAAGCCAATATTGTAATTACTTCAATTTTTGTTGATTGTTAAGGAACTTTCTTATAAGTATCAATGATATTTGTTGAAGTATTGACTTTTGATCTGTTATATACAGTTATTGATTTTTGGTTTATTTCAGCTATTGATACAAGTGCTGAATCTACGTAAACCGTGATGCCGCCAACGACCACCACCAGCCGTTAGCTCATTAAAAAAAGAAATGAACACTTAAAATAATTATTTTCTATTCCAAGAGTTTAAAGGTGTTTAATCAGATTTTCGTAACCTAATGGATTTGTTAAAAACTAGTTATGTACACTTATTTGTATCCATAGAGTTTTTCATACTAGTACATGTTAGATTTTCACTGAAAGTAATACTAAAATCTGATTTTCCTCATCCTGGTTGCCCAACCAAGACAGCGTTATTTCAGCACAAGTATAAATTTAATAAACATATTCTTGCCTCAGGAAGAATATGAACATGAGCACTATTATATTATATGTTTAAAAGATTTGCATTTAAAAGTATATATTTTGCCAAAATTCATTAGAAAAGCAAGTATGTGAAATTATTATTACCTTCCTTTGCCTATCTCGTTTGGGCACCCAAGACTGAAAATAGTTGTATTTCCTAAGCTACTCGCTGTTTTAAAACTTGGCATTTGCTTCAGATAGTTCAAATATATACAGTTCTTAGACCAAAAGTTCTTAAAACATAACAATCTTACAAAAGTAATGCAGATTACTAAATCTCTATAAGGAAGTACTTTATGAAAGTAAAATTGATCTTTGTTTTGTTTTGCTCAATTTTTATTTGATTACGCTGCGTTGCATAGTTTTGGCCTTTTTCGGCCAAATTTATTAATCGTAGGCCCAGCGAAATTTGAATTATAAGACTAGTTGTCAAATACAGATCGATGAAATCAAAATCGTAATTCAGTATAACCTCTGCAGAGCAACATTTGACGGAGACATAACACTTGATTGCTCTAGAGAGGTGTTGTTGTTCGAAGGTTGTTGGTCAGAGGTAATAAGTCAGTTCTAGCTGTTTTAGTATCTATTTAAATATATGTGTAACAAATGGAAATAAACAATAGGTAAACATTTACAAGCTTTTATTAAGTAATATATAATTACTGGACTGAAATCACTTTACTCATTCTATAATGTAAAGTATGCATATAATTTGAGAAAAGGCTACTGAAAGACGTAGTTTAATGCCAGATCAGAAGAGACTTAAAAAACTTAAAAGGACTTTCATATATTAATATTTTCACCGCGAATATAATAGGGTGTAGGGAAAACAGATGATAGTTGAACAAACTACATTTTGTACGAAGACATGTATGTAGAAACTGTAGTTTCCTAGTACCCATATAATAGTAGTGTGGGAATTTGTCTTTACTTTATTCAGATAACTTTAAAACGAAGTAAGTGAGCAGGTTGTTGAAGACTTAAGAGTCAATAAGTTTTTGTCCCAAATTATTGAAGGCAAATAGAAATTAAAATAAAGGGTTATACGGACTTACACTTTACGGACATTTTCTAATTTCTAAAATTGTATCGAGGCTCTTCTAATGAGTTTTGAAAATGTGTATTGGAGGGAGTGGGTGGTGGAGAGAAATGCTGTAAGATAAAAAAAATCATCAGAGATTTAAGCAAATGCAGAAGTTTCAATAAATAGAAAACGAAAGAAAGAGTGATGAAGATAAATGAGATATTATGAGAGATTTAGTCAATGAATGCGTTTTCACGAATAAAGGTTTGGAATAAAATAAGAAAAGAAAAGACAGAAATGCAGTAAGCTGGAAAATTATCACTGGCATCGACGTAAATGTACGAGTTTTGTTTAGAAAAGAAAAGCGCCAGTAGAGTAGGATGGATGTTGAATATTAAATTTTCGCAGTTATGAAAAGTTCTTTTTGTACTGAAATATCATGCTTAAACATTAGGTGTAATAAAAGTAACTTAGATATTATACTATTACAAGTTTTCCTTAGATGCAGCGAATATCTTATATAATATATGTCGTCGTTCCTGGACAAAAACTGAATGGCATGTTTTATACGTTTCTGAGAAAGTTCGTGCATGAGATAGTATCAGGTTTGAATAAAAAGCATGATATATAAGTGCAAATTTTACTCAATCCTCAAAATGTCATAAATTTTGACAAAGCACGGATGATTAAACGTTCCATACCTTGCATCTGTTGATATAATACTGCTATTTCCCTCTTCAGCAGCTTACTAGTGAGTCGTGTACATTTTAATCTTTCAGTACATGCATTGCAATGAGCATAAATAGCGAAATTTTATTAGTTCAACAATAAGTTTTCTAATGACTCAATATTCAAACTTGAAAATGAAACATTTCGAAATGTCAAACAACAGTAAATGAATTATAAAACACAGCTAACAATATTGATTACAAAACCGTTGTTCTTTCAAATACCAGTTTTCTTTTTCAGGTTTCCTATCCGCTTTATAACGTAAAATGTAAATATAAAATTTTAAAATTAAATGTAAAATGAATAACAATTTTATGCAGAAGTCGCCGAAAGTGCTTGAAGCAGTACGTACAGTATTTAAAGGAAAGTTTTATTTTGAACTCCATTTTCATGAATGAGAGGTTAGTTCAACTAGGGAACAATTGGAAACATCTGGTAAGCGAAAATGACAAATTAAACCCCTTAAGGTATGTGTTTTGGCATACAGACACTAAAAAGAAAAATGACCCGGATTCAAATAGTCCTCAGCTTTTTTGCTCTAAAGAGCTATTTTCCTTATTTCCGTTGCATTTATTTTTGCTTATATTACATGACAGATCTATGCATGACATGTAGGTAGCATTTTCATAATGAAAGAACAACATGACAGAATTTATCATGGAAACTTTGATCTACACCATCAATAAAATTTGGGATCTCATTTTTAGCTGATTTTGCAGTTTGTGTGTTTGACTGAAATATTTTTCTTGCATCAAACATGACCCCACTTTTCTTTCGATTTGTACTCAGAACTGTCAATATTCTTCAAGTAAAATTAAGTTACAGACATTTAAAATTGGTTCTGTTGTGTGCAGCGGCTATTGAAAATATGTCATTTTATATAGCATAAAGAAGAATAGCTATTTAGTGTGTTGTAACCTTTTATCATAGTGTATAAATTAAACAGTTTAATCTATTCTGAAATTGAATGATTATTTAGTTGTCGGCATCCGTTTCGACGACTTTTTATCCAGCCAGCGTATGACAATAATGAATAATATTTCAGCTTTAGAACGACAAAAACATTTAATGCTGTTTTTTGCTCAAACACCATTTAACCACTTATGCAAGAGTCCAAGAAATTGTTTCGACGTTAGGAGGAGATGTACATAAGTATTTTCTTTGAGTTTCATTTAAAGTGAAAACCATTCGTGGGTCAAATGGCGACATCTCCTTTATTGCCCAACCCAATAAACCCGTGTTAAAAATGAGATCAAAATGCGAGTTTTTACGGAAAAGGTCACACTTGATATTACTGCGTATATTTTATGTTTAATCAAATCAATGTAAACGTTGCATATTTTACTTCTATCAAAAACTACTGAGTGAATATATATTATTTAGGTCAATACTAAACAAACAAACACTTGAACAAACGAGTTATGCTATACCTACATTGTATGCTAATTATTAATTCATCATAATTTATCTTGAATTTTGTTAGGTGCTTAGTTTAACCTCAAACATTTATATAAATCGCATGCTAGTTTATATCGTGTCTATGCATCGCTTTTGTTTGTAAGTGGATTGTGAAGTTTAACAGAATTTAATATCAAAAAGGTAAGTATTTCTCTCAGCTTTTTTCTATACGAAACGATATAGATCTAAATGATCACCAAATGAAAATAATAATTGTATCTTAAGGTGTCTAGACAAATCGTTTGGCATATTCTTTAGCGGAAGTACGGCAACTCGCCTTCTATGAAATAAATAATTATCATAAATTTGAAGACGGACTTTTCTTAACAGCAACGGCAATTACGGTTTTCTATAACATTTTCTTAAAGCTAATTCTTTCCCTCAATAAATCATGATTATAGTAATAACCCAGAGAATCAAGTTTAGAAAATACTTTTGTGTATGAACATTATTGCAGAGGCCCCGAGAGTACTGGAAATCAAGTTTTAGATGGGTAAATATTTATGAATAACAATTGCGTGCGAAATCGCATTTTATGCTAAAAAATCTTCAAGAAACTTTAAGAAATGTTTCCGTTTTAATCAATGGAAGTTTTATGATTAATTGCCATGTCAACAATTTTATGTAACAATTGTACAGGTGTATTAATCAGAAACACCTACTGCATGCATTCCCATTATTATAAACATGACATTAGTCGTCTTGTTTATGAAAGAGTACGTGTTATTTTGGTGTATCTAGACGATAAAGGCACTGGCCAAGCAAAAAAATAATGTTTTTAGATATCTAGAAATTAATGCTGTATTTCATAAGAATGCTTGAAATTTAATTACGGACAGACTATATGTTACAGAAACACATGAGAATTAGTTGTTTTTACTACTTTTTTACGATAAAAATCGAAAGGCGTTTGTAACGCTTTACGCGGGGTAATTGCCTCGATTATAAATATCTATATTTAACGCGCCTTTAATAAACTACACTGGGACTTCCTGCAAAGCCATGAATCGCGCTCGAACACAAAAAAAAGAACATTTAATCCCGATATTTACATTCTTATATATATATAAACTACATAAATTTATAACTTCATATCCATAATTTAGATTTAAACTTAAAAGCCGTAATAATTGTCCTTAGCCGCGGGGCATGTCAGACAAACAGGCACTTATCCAATTGGTTACCATAATATACAGAAACATGCGGTTAACTTGTTGTCAAACGCGTTATTTGACTTTAATCTTGTATGACAATGTGAAAGTGATGCTTGATTGGGGTTTATCATGTACAGATATGCAATAATTACAATAATTGCAGCCGAATGATATGTTTTCATATTCCCTGTTACTTTTTAGTGAAGTGTGTGAAAAAAGAGGGAACTCGAAATAAAAGTAAACAGCAAAATTTGATATATGTTTTAAAGTGAATATTACTTCCATTGTTCATGTGTTATATTTACATGTACAATATTCAAATTTAATTATGAACACGTAGTTCTATAACGGTTAATCAACTTTATGTTATGTTATGCTTTATTTGTTAATAATTCTAGTAGTGAAAACTAGTATTAAATAAATAAAAAAATGAAATAAATTTTACCTAAACATGTAAGTCGGAAATTAGATCGACACACATGTTTATCTTATTCAGAGACTTGTACCAGTTTATCCGGTGTCATCAGTACACGTGTACTAAAATTTAATTTAGTAAATTCAGTGATATTCAAACGTTTAGGGAAGCAATAAGACTGACCAGTCCTAGCATTATCCTCTTAATTCTGAGCGCCAAGCGGGGAAGCCACTAGTACCATTTTTACGTCTTTTGTATGACGCGGCCAGGAATCGAACCCACAACCTCCCGCACCCAAAGCGGACGTCCTACCACTAGGCTACCGAGTCGGTTCTAAACATTTTGTTGATCAGCAATTAAACCAAATGCATTTTTATTTAACAGATTAAACAATGACCATCGGTCTTTGAAATACGTTTTAAAGCATTCAATTGATATCCATTAAAGTAATTATACTGTACAATTATACTGAGCGGGTCAAGATAATCTGAAGGTTTAAAACGATTATTATCTTTACAAATAACCTGGTTAAAACAGTGTTGGTAGTTTTAATCGATCCAAAATATCGAAGTTTGGCAATATCGATTTCAATAACATTACTTTAAAATATATTTAAACTCCCTTAACATGTTTAGGTAATGTTGTCCTTAACTAAAGCAAGTAGTTGAAATAATAACCTTTGAAGGGAAACCATAATTATTCATTCGTAATAACTTTTACTAGTTACAAACCTTATTTACGAAGTCTAATAACCATTTGCACTTTGTTATCATTAATTTTATATATCATAAACTTTAAAGTGTTCGCGCTAAAGGCAAATAGTATGCGTTAGATAGATACTATTTGTTTAATTTGACAAGACATTCCTTAAATGTATTAATGTATATAATTTGCATTCCGTGGGGGGAGTGGGAACGAAACAAAAAATATTTAAAGAACGACTGTTCCCTTGCTGAAATCATCGGGAGTAAGTGAACAAATATATAACAGAATAGTAAACTGTAAGAAATGTTTTTGAACATATAAAACACAGCCAAGCAGATAACAACATACTCGATTTAATTCTTACCCTGAAAAATTTCTAAAATGAACGTGTCCATCTTTGAGGACAGATTGAGTAACATCAACTGTTAAAAGGCGTACATACAAAAAAAGGTACTGACTGAATGGGGAACAGTACAGATCATGATCAGACAGCACGGATGTGAAGGCTGATGATGATTTGCACTGTTCACAAAGGCAGAATCAGTCGTGTCAAGCATGTTTTCCTGGAATCAAAGAGCAGAGAAAACGCAAAAACAACAACAAACTGTCCATAAATAGACACTGCATTAGGTATATCTAAGACATAATAGAATGGCATTGACTGCATGCAGCAAAGTACTGTTAGTAAAATAACTGTGAGTACGAAAGGGGGAAAAGCAAATCTTTGGCAAATTCAAGCATTAGCCTATTGTAACGCACTTGTTATTAAATCCTGTGCTTGTTTCTCTGTTTAGGGTATATGTAAGAAACGGCATATTTTGCGTGCAGGTAGCTCAGCCCTGGGAAAATTAAAAATGTAGCATCCATTTTTGGCAAATTGTATGCAAATATTCACGCATATTCAGTAGTATTTTCATGAAATTCATTCAAATTATTGTCACAGTGATAATTCCTTTTGTGAAACTTAAAGCTTGGCTGCATGCCCACGTGGAGCTGGTGCGGTAACTAAAGTATATTTACAGGAATTAAATGTTTATTAAAACCGTATGAACTAGTTTTTCTTCAGCCTTACCCGACCTGTTGAAAATTTTCGTTAACTTTGTGCACTGCAAATAATGTCCACAATAATTCTTGCCTGCATGGTTGAGTGACCTAGATAACTGTCTTCAAATAACTTGCCACTCACTGATGTGGGTTCCAGCCTCATAACGGTTGTTGATATTTTCATGTGAGAAAGCTACCCAACTGGCTTACGGAAGGTCGGTGGTTCTAACCAGGTGCCCGCCCGTTAAGAAATAATGCAAGAAGGGGCACCTGGGGTCTTCTTCCGGTATTACTTTATACCCTAACAAAAATTATTCTTGTCAATAAAAGGCGTATCTCAACAATCTTTGATAAATTTGTTATTATGTTACAATAACAGCCAACAGTTATTTGGGTAATGTGGAGAAACCAACAAATCAATATTTTAAATCACATAAATGTTACCGACGAAAGACTTTTGCAATATAGCGATCACCCCATTTTTTCTATTGTAAGTCATAGTAAATTCATTGATTATTCAACGATGTCTTGACTTTTAGGGACATTCCTTTCTGGAATCTGTATATCCGAATAAAATTAATTAGAATATGAGGTTCACGAGCGGTAATCATGACTCAAGTAGCATGTAAAATAACGATTTTGTTTAAAATTGAGATCATATCACTAAAACCCTTCCATATGGAATTCTTTTGATAATTAGACCTATTGCTTGATAATAGGCTAGTTACAATCCAAACATCAGCTCCTTCCCTAAGTCAATTATCCCTTTGCATAGGCAAATGATATTATGCAATATTAGATATTCATCAGTTAGCGTTACCTAACTTCCATTTATCTTGAAAAAGAGATAGCGCCGAAACGTCGATAAAGTTAGCTGTAATATTATTGTTCATATCGTGTCAGTGTTGATCTTAGTAGTATTAATGAGACAAGTACGAGTCACCACTTATGTTAACTTCGCCTGGATTAAACTCTTTTAGTCATCATGTGTTAAATTTGAGACAGTCACAGCAGTTTCTGTTTATGTGGTTCTGGTTTGGAGATCAGTTAACCTTTCAATTTTCTGTTTCCGTTTCCTGCGTAGATTTCCCTTCTTTTGACTTTCTTTAATTCGACTCTACCATTTTTAATACTTTCCGTATTCAAATCACCTCTTCACTTTCGTCATTTTCTGTGCACTATCCTAATTTATGTTTATGGGCATAATATTTAAGTCAAGTTCGATAACTTTCCGGATTGTCCCTGTAGTTCTAGAGTTATAGCCCTCAAATTACTAAAACTTATGAAAATTGATAGTGTCCGCTCACTAAGGTTAGTAGTTTACAACCAATATTCATCAAATATTTAGCATAATATCTCGGCCGAACTTGGTAACCAGTTGTATCCTCTTATTCGTTCTACAGTTATGGTCCTTGATTTTCTCAAAATTGAAATAATTTATAGAGTCTGCTTTCCAGCTTGTGTAGATCTTATTAAATGTTCAAACACTTGGTCACAGTTATTGTGGATATAATATTTCGACAAAGACTATCTGGTCAGTTTTTTATGACCAAAAATAGTTTCTGAAGTTAGGGCCCTTGAATCAGTCGAAATGGAGAAAATTGACAACTTATCTGCTCAACAAGTAGGGTGTGGTAAAAACAAAAAGTAATATGCTGTGACGATCATACATTGTGACGGTCTGGAATAGTTACAACGTCATATATTGCATATTTCTTCATTATTATACCGTTTACTATTCGCAGATGAACATCGTCAAACATAACTTTCTACCCTTGATTGTTGTGACAACGACGCTGATATCCGTTTCTCACAGTAGGTACATATAAAAATATCAATTTCTCATTGCACAATAATTTTCTATTGATTGAAAACTCGTCATTAGATATCCGTGCTCTGGTGATAATTGCTATTCGTTTGTTTGTTGTTGTTGTTCTTTTGGCCGACCTTGTTACGGTAAACCAAGAACAATAGCTGTGGTATTGATCGGTCTATAATTATCTTATGTATGTATAAATGGATATTTGAAATAAGTTTATTTTTCATGCTTGGTCTTACATATTTGTCCAAGCTGGTGAAAACTTTTATTTAATATCAATGAATACCTATGTCTTTTATGAATTCCTGTTCATTCTTTCAGAAACATGTTATACCGTGACGCTGTATCTAACAAAGAAATATTGGATGTAAATGCAGCATCGGAAACTATCACTCCACCTGTATCTTATTATGTATAAATTAGTTCACAATGCCCGATCTGGTAAACTCTATAATATTTGTTATATATTTGCAGGTAAAACGTCTGCAAAGCCTGTGAACACAACGTTCCTATTGAACGGCTCTGACAGTATCAGCTCTCAGGACTGGAACCAGGAGCCGAGCATTGTTGCCCAGATGATTAAGACGATTGATTTCAGAAAGAGTATACTCAATGAGCCAGTTCAGTTGACACACTAGAGTTAAATCTGATAACTGGGACTAAATTAAAACTAAGTTTCTATTCCAGTCTACTCAATCCTGCCTCTTCGCTGGGATCATAGTGAAGTAGGTACAGTCAAAATGGCATTCTAACATGGCTGTCAGAGAGACAATTCTGGAATCTCCGAAGAACATTTTTATGAGAAATAAATCTTAAATTTTATTCTAACTTGATATGACTGTAATCGACAGCGTGGCGTCTTCCGCATTGCATATTTCGTACAATAGGGTTGCCAAACCTACATTTGTTATATTTTTTACTGAACTAAATCGATTATATTCGTTTTACTGAAAAGCCGCCAGGGTAGATTTATCTATGTATTACATTTTTTGTTGATGATTATGTCTGTAGAGTTAACTCTAGTAACTTAAAGTCAGCTGAACTGGTTCATGTCAAATTTACTATCTATAGTTCTACCATACAAGATCAACTCTTTTTAGATCTAAAACAGTTCTGAGCACAATGGCATATCTAAGAATACCAACGCAGCTAATAAAAGTGTTCGCAATAAGTTCCTTAATCAGTCTTCCTCGCGCACTATCGCGCAAAATATTAATAGATCGTCAGTATATGAGCAGCGCCATGAGAAAATCAACATAGTGGGTTTGCGAACAGCATGGATCCAGACAAGCCTGCGCATCCGCGCAGTCTGGTCAGGATCCATGCTGTTCGCTAACAGTTTCTCCAATTCCACTAGGCTTTAAAAGCGAACAGCATGGATCCTGACCAGACTGCGCGGATGCGCAGGCTGGTCTGGATCCATGCTGGTCGCAAAGCCACTATGTTGGTTTTCTCATGGCACGGCTCAATTATCAAACTGAGCTTCGTCCGACAAGCTCAGTCGGGTAAATGTTGACGAAATAACTATTAGGTCTGATTTTGGGTAAATCTGTCACAGAATACAAATACAGAAAATTGCAACTACTCGACAGAAATTGTATCAAGCCCTTAATTTGGTTTCTCTACGAGGCATTGTGTCCGACCAAAGTAATAATCATGACTTGCCGAGGTAAATTGCATGATAGACTTTAAATCTGTACGGCAAGTCAATTTTTTTGTACATAAACGTGTATATGTAAGTAGTAATCTTTAATCTTTGCTCACAAGGGTAAAAGGGTAAGATTTTTACCTGGTGCAAGATTTGTGTCCGCGAAAAAGTAAACTGTTTGTCATGTAGACCATTAAAAACGCGCGCAAATTGTATGTTAGGTTGTTTTCTGCGTCTAGTAGAATTTGGTGCATCTACAGCAATCAGAAATACATCCCTCGAGATAAGCTAGAATGTTGAGGGAATGTACAAAATGGAACACTTCTCTGAAAAAAAGTGAAAGTAAAAGAAATGCAACCACACATATTTTATTGAATAAAACATTATGGTTATAATTTTCAAGTCAGTCTTTAAATGTAAGACATATATGCTGACAAATGTAACAGTTAATCAAAAATATTTCATTGTTCCAGGGCAAGCAATTCTTTCGGCAATATTAGATTGTTAGTGTAACCAAACGATAACGCAGTCATTAAACATGGAAGTAAAAAAGTAAATTATAAATGTTAGCCAGCTGACTTATATTGTGAATGTATAATTTATTGCGTAAATGTTCAGAGAACATCTTTTTAGATCTAGTTTCATAAGAGTCAATAGTCATACATTCCTAGGAGAAATTATAGTCAAACTGGTAGCAGGGTGTACACTTGATCCGCTCACTAGATCAAGTATAACTAAACTGTTTCATAGTCTCTGAGCTGTTATAAGGTAAACGTTCAAATTTAGCATTGCATGACTTTACAGAAAATTTGTATTGTTTACTCTCTGAGGCTACATTTTCTACCTGAACTACATACGGTGTGTTCATTAACTTTATTTAGATTAGGTACTCTTACAAAAATGTACAAAACTTGGTGCACTATCTCAGTTGAACAATGTCTGTTTGAAATTTACCTTAAACTCGTGAAAGTTCGAAGAAAGGGTGCCAATTCGTTTAATATTTTGCTTCTTCAACATTATTACCAATAATGTCATCATCTTCACTGTTTTTTTATTTTTTTCTCTGGACCACCATTTATATTATTCATTCGTATCATGAAGTATTTTGCTTGTGGTCAGGACAAAATACTTCATGACGCATGCGTAAATGACTGTACACTAATTTTACTCAAAAACAATCATAATCCTTATTTTATAATTATCAATGAAATAGCTGTATATCACTTTTTTTTTCAGCAAAAAACAAGAACTTTGCTATCATAGTGTAGTAAGGCGTTTGAACTTTTTTATATTTTGGCAACCTTCGTTAACTTTATGTCACCCTGTATTAAACCTTGTTACAACACATTTTCAGATTTTCCAGATTTAATAAATAACTATTTTGCCATTGCAAAAGATCTATTTGTCTCTAGACTAAGTACATTGTTTTTCTTTTTAATTTTTAAAACAATGGTGAAAATAATTGCAGTATCATTTTAAGCAACGCTTATTTCTGTACGACTAATCACAGCAATGTCATTTGATCCTCCAAGGAACTTTAAATAATATGGTTTTAGAACACTATAATTAAAATAAGTAATAGTTATAGTATGTGTGAGTGTGTTACCAGGATATATCAGAGCTAGGGGTACATCGAGGGTATTTTTCTCTGCACATATCGTCGAGGCCGGTAGGCCGAGACAGATATGTGAAGAGAAAAATAACGAGATGTACCCCTAGCTCTGATATATCCTCGTAACACACGAGCATTACATATTATAACTGTTTTATCGCATAGTTTATCATTAAAATTTATATATTATTTTCATTTAAATTTGTTTATTATTATTTTTACTATTTTGATTCCCTTTCTGCGCCTCGCTGACTGAAACACTAAAACTTCTGTTTTAGAAAATGTATTCCCCAGATAAAAGTACCCAACAAATTTCTGCATTGGTTTTAAATCTTTGCATTTCATTGGCCAGACATATTGTAAAACTTGTTGTTTTGTTTGTAAAAAAAATCAAAGAAAAAGAAACATTTGAGAAATCTCAGAATTTCATATATTTCATGTATTTCTGAATTTGGCAATAACTATCAAGCTTTTGAAATATTCTAGTTTATTTATTCTTTTACTTTGTAAATGTAGGTGTTTGCGACAATTCTTTCTCTCTGAACTGTAAATAGGAGCTAAAATCATCTTTTCTTTGAAAGGAAAAAATTATACTCCCTTGATAGGACCTCAATAGAGAAAAAGTGTTCCGATATATATCGGAACAGTTTTACTGTGCTGATATATATCGGAACACTTTTTTTCTTATGAAACTCCATAGAGATTTCCGTGTTGATATATATCGCAACAGTTTTGTAAGATATCAGCACAGTTTTGTAGTAATAATGTGTGTTACTATGTATAACATGCTGCAAAGATCAAAGGAAAATTGCCGCACTATGCGATAATTAATTATAGCAAACATTTTGCAGAAATCATAGCAATAGGTTTCGGGCACAAAAAAATGTGTATCTGTCGAAACAATTGCTTAGCAAGGCATTTTCACATTTTTTCATCTTATCGAATGCAAATGATACATTAATGCTTGAACATGGACATTAGTTTTAAACTCATGCATATTTCAGTTATTACAACAACTAGGCCACCCAGACTTACGTCGGTACCTCCGATCCAACCCCCAGAGGAAAGTCCAGTAAGGGAAAGTAATTTAACATTATTTGTAAAAATTTTCATTGCAAATAGCGTTTTTCATTATGATTTCTACTATAAGGAAACCTCGACTTCAGCATTGAACGAAAGAAGCTTTAGCTTCTTTTAAAACAATGTTGCACACTTTTTATTACAGAAATCCATTAAATAAGTGTTTAATTACACTATTAAATAGAGAGACGTTTTACCAAATATTTGGTTCGATGTAATTCAATCACCTCATTTTGATTATGTTCTTCTACATCAATAGGTGGGTCATTTCTGCCAAACAATTTCTGTTACGAATTCACCTTAAACCTGGGTTCATATCATTTCGTATAATAATGTTTTGCTTGTTCAACATAATTATTGAGTGTCATCTTGCTCATTGTACCACTGTTCACAGTCATGAAGACTGTGATTTATATTTTGCATTTCATATCAAGAAATATTTTGTTTGAAATCATGGCAAAATTCTTTAATACATATGCACACTACTTTTAAGCTAAATTCACACACATACAAAACAATAATAATTATTACTTTACAATTTTACTTATATTCCTGAAATAACTGTCCATCACAGTTATCTACGAAAAAACATTAATTAAGAACACAGAATTTTGCTATTGAAGTGTAGTAATGTCACTTAAGTCAATGTTTTTGCCATCGTCTGGTACCTTGGTGTCAGATTACATCAAAATAAATGTACGTTAACGCAGTTCTTTAGATGACCCTGGTATATTAAGTAAATGTGTCCCTATTTCAACACAGGAATATTATTTTTTTCTCTAGAAAATATTATAAACATAATTGCAGTAATATTTGAAGAATTTGATAAAGCGCTTCTACAGAAACACTTATATGACTGAATTTTTTTTAAATGAAAATATGAGCCGCGCCATGAGAAAACCAACATAGTGGGTTTGCGACCAGCATGGATCCAGACCAGCCTGCGCATCTGCGCAGTCTGGTCAGGATCCATGCTGTTCGCTTTCAAAGCCTATTGCAATTAGAGAAACCGTTAGCGAACAGCATGGATCCTGACCTGACTGCGTGGATGCGCAGGCTGGTCTGGATCCATGCTGGTCGCAAACCCACTATGTTGGTTTTCTCATGGCACGGCTCATATAAAGACGTAATGACGTAAACGAATGCATGCAATGCATCAAGCTTAGACAGAGACTCTCAAACTAGAGTTCCTTAACAGAAGTAGAACTCATCCATTTCAAATCTATATCATACTGTCCTTGCCAGAGAATAAACAATGCCTTAAAGAAAAAAAAGACTATAATAAAGTTATGAGTCACTGCCAACACTTTGAAGGTCAGAGACCACGAATTAAAAACAGTATAGGGAACTTACTGGGAATCAGGTAAAGGTATACTTGGGCATAAGGTAAGTTTTGTCCGTTCGAATCGGTCAGTCATGTAAACAAACCCGGGAGTGATTTTTTTTTTCAAAATTGATTTTTTTACTGCATTAACAGTATTTCATCATACATTTTGACAATATTTGCAACATTTTATGTGTATTGAAAAAAGTTTTATCAAACGAATATGAAACTGAAATAATTCAGTTAATTCTGTGCTGTCTATGCAGCAATACAGTGTAACTTCTGAACACCGAACGACCTCCGGACCAGCCTAAAAGTTCGGTTTTTGGAAGTTTCCGGAATTCAGAAGTTTGAAAGTTTGTAGGCAAAGTAGACGTGGTGCACAAGAGTTATATTTTCTTTCACGTAGGATAAAGGAGATTATTATCCTTTTAATTTTACAATTTCATATAAATAAATAAATAAATAAATACATTAATTAATTACAAACATTAAGGATAATAAATACATAAATAACATAAATAGAAAGAAACAATATAACTTTAATAATAGCATTAACGCAAACATTTTCCACTTAAATTATACCCTCTTTGGAGTCCCGGGTTCGTCAACATTAAATTTTAATTAATGTTGATGATGCATAGTCGATGTAACTATATCGTTTAAAACATCTGTCTTTCTTTCGTTCAAGCATTAAGAAAGTGTTTTACACGTAAGATATTTAATTCATCACGTTTTCATAAATAGAATACAAATGAAAATAATCGCTAATTACTTTCTTACTTTTGCATCATTTGATCATTGTGATCATATAGCGTGTCAAAATAAACGCGCGACGCTAAATAGATAAAAAAATGAACATGTTGACAACGTTTTCGGATTATTAGGTGACACTTTTAATCCAGCAAATATTTTGCTGTTCGGTTTTCGGAAGTCAATTTTAGTGTTAAAATATAAACGGTGCTTCAAAAATCGTCCGGTTTTCAGAAGTTCCGGTTTTCAGAAGTTAAAAGTATAGAGAAATAAAAACAGAAAAAACAGGAAGTTTCGTGCGATTTTCAATGTTTCCGGTTTTCAGAAGGTCCGGTTTTCGGAAGTTACACTGTTATTGAAATGATAATATGCATCTAAAAATAGAACATCATGTATTTGTTCAAGGTGTTTGTAACAGGAGTCTTACTGATACTGAAGTTGACTTCTATCCTTATCCCGGGAACTGCACAAAGTTTGTTCAGTGCTGGAGACAAGGGGTAAAATTGTACTCGTGTCCATTCGGACAATTTTGGGACGCTGTCGCAATCACATGCAGACCTTCGTCCCTTGTGCAGTGCACTGCAGGTAAATTGTAAACCTTTTCATATTGATAAAAGAAGAAAATTATTATGTTTTATCGTTGTAACTTAGTAACTAGCATGTAACTGGTTCTTGTTTAGTGTTCCTTAACTTACTTGAAACTTATGAAATATGTAGCAATGGGACACAATATGAAATATTGATTTCTTTATCATAAACAATAACATCTGAAAAGATCGCCAAGTGCGTATAGAATTAAAGTCGTTAGTAAAATGCAACCGCCGTCTGAATATTCTATATTAGCGTCTTTTGCAGAATTTTTATTGAGGGGGGGGGGGGGGCGTAGTTGTGAATGCTGACATTAACGGGTATCTTAGCGAAGGCTAAAGCGGTCTGTATGACACACAATGAATCGGGTAATATATTAAATCCGATTTCATGAAAAAAGTCATTCATCGTTATAAAAATGAATCAGTTGGAAGTGGTTTGTTAATAGTGTCTTGTAACAAACTTATTTAGATCCATGCAAGCAATCACGGCCTAAATCTACTTTCGGTATGAAAGAGTATGGTTGTCGAGCCTATTGGAAGTGTGTAGACGGTTCCAGTGTTGGACATTGCTGTCCGAATGGTAGTGCCTATGTGGACGGGAGGGAATGTCTAGAAAATGTCGAGTGTACCGAGAAGTGTCCACCTAGCAAAGAAATTGCAGTCAGATGTAAGGCATTTAGGAACAACATGATTTAAAATTCAAACTTTTAATAACTGCAGCAGAAAACCTGACATACCCTCATGTCAGTATTTTCTGTGTTCAGGAAATCACATTACAGTAATGTGAGGTCTAAATATATTGGACTCGTACACAGCAGTAATAATCCATTGAAGAAGCGATTGCCAAGTCCAAATATGGGTTATTACTGCTGTGTACGAGTCCAAATAAATTCAGTATTGTACTAAACACTGTTTAAATTACATCTTTATTTTAAAAAGATGGTGTTTGTGGACTGTAGATTTTGGATGTTGCTGGTATACATACTTAAGAAACTTTAAATGCATTTTAAATCACACAGTAAAATACGGGTTTCCAATTGGTTGAATATATATATGTGTGAAATAAAATATTGGAACGAATAATTCAAACATCTTTTCAAAAAGACTTCTTTTTATAAGTCAGGTGGAATGATACGAGAAATCATAAACACTCAAAAGTATGAAGTGTTGATTTCTAAGCTCACCTGAGCACGAAGTGCTCAAAGGTGAGCTTTTGTGATCGCCCTGTGTCCGTCGTCCGTCCGTCCGTCGTCGTCAACAATTTGACTGTTAACACTCTAGAGGTCCCAATTTTGGACCAATCTTAACGAAACTTGGTCAGAATGTTACCCTCAATAAAATCTTGGACGAATTCGCTATTGGGTTATCTGGGGTCAAAAACTAGGTCACCAGGTCAAATCAAAGGAAAAGCTTGTTAACACTCTAGAAGTCACAATTTTGGCCTAATCTTAATGAAACTTGGTCAGAATGGTACCCTTAATAAAATATTGGAAGATTTTGATATTGGGTCATCTGGGGTCAAAAACTAGGTCACTGCGTCAAATCAAAGGAAAAGCTTGTTAACACACAAGAGGTCACAATTTTGGCCTAATCTTAATGACACTTGGTCAGACTGATACCCTCAATAAAATCTTGACGTGTTTGATATTGGGTCATCTGGGGTCAGAAACAAGGTCACCAGGTCAAATCAAAGGAAAAGCTTGTTAACACTCTAGAGGTCACAAGTTTGGCCCAAACCTTGGTCAGAATGTTACCCTTAATAAAATCTTAAATGAGTTAGATATTGGGTCATCTGGGGTCAAAAACTAGGTCACCTGGTCAAATCAAAGGAAAAGCTTCTTAACACTGTAGAGGCAGCATTTAAAACTGTATCTTCATGGAACTTGGTCAGAATGTTAATCTTGATGATCTCCAGATCCAGTTTGAATCTGGGTCATTAAGGTCAAAAACTAGGTCACCAGGTCAAATCAAAGGAAAAGCTGGTAAACACTGTAGAGGCCACATTTATGATCATATCTTAATGAAACATGGTCAGAATGTTAATCTTGATGATCTATAGGTCACGTTAAAATTTGGTCAGGTGGGGTCAAAAACTATGTCAAGGGGGTCAAATCAAAGGAAAAGCTAGTTAACACTCTAGAGACATCATTTATGACTGTATCTTCATGAAACTTAGTCAGAATGTTAATCTTGATGATCTTTAGGTCAAGTTTGAATCAGGGTCATGTGGGGTCAAAAACTAGGTCACCTAGGAAAATGAGACACTCAGCCACTTATTCTTTGTTAAATTTAGTACTTCAAAGCTATTCTGACCTTTCAGATACCTTTAAGACTGGGAGTCAACATATCATATATAAGGTACTTTGAATTTGGGTTGTGGGTAAAATATTTTGACTTCTTCATGATAAACTATATTTATTTTACTACGTTTTTGAATCATTAAAGTGTTTGCTTGTTTATCATTATTTCTGTAGCAAAATGTGACAAGAAGCCTCACTTGGATAAACGTTATTATATTGAGCTTGTATATGGACGTGGAGAAATAGTCCGTCCATGTCCTGCAGGAACTATTTTCTTCAAAGAAAAGTGTACATGTGATATCGGTCTGTCCGGGCTTCTACCTAAAACCCGTGATGGTATGTCCCTTACATAACTGGTGTTTTGAAACTTTGTACAATCAATATCATAGTAAACGTTTACAGTTTTAACTTAACATATAATGGAAGCAAACGCGGTTAGATACTTGACTTGTATACTACTGTGTCATCATCAATACTTCTGAGCGATCAGTTTCTGTAGATTTCATGATTGCCTGATTTCCCCAAATTAATTCCCAACGAACACAGATTTGAAATAATAAAAACCGTAAGAAATATCCTTGTTGACCAAGCAACGAAATTTAAACCAAACATTATTAAATCTTCAATATTTGAATAGATTGCCGTTTCTCAATAAATCGTAAACCTGAAGGTTTTATTTTACCACAGTAGATATGTTGCGGTCTGTATGACGTGATAGGTATTTATCGCCCTTTAAACTACTCAGCATAGAAAATGTCTTGTATAATTTTAGAAAGACTGTGTAAAAAGCCAGCCGATATCGTTTTCGTTGTTGATGGCTCGGATAGTATAAACAATGCAGATTTTGTGAGATTGAAGAATTTTGTAGCCAACCTTATTGACAACTTTGAGATTGGTACTGACGCAATCAACGTTGGTATTATTGTTTACAGTACACTCGTTGGAGAAAAGGTCGGGTAAGTACTTTATAATAGATGGACTAGTTTAATACCACTTTCTTTCAAGAAGTTATGGGATTTCCTCTACGTACGCTGTTGAATGGCCAATTCCATTAACTTCGAATTTTATGTCTGATAGTGCTGTTAGTTGTCTTGGCTTCGTTAAATTTTGAGAACAAGGAGTAATTGGAAACAGGTTCCTACACACGTTTAAATAATGCCAGCATTAAACTAAAAACATCGCAAACTCATACTCTAGATGATAAAACAAAACACGTTTTTGCTCAGAAATATGTGTTAAACCTATTAGCTAGTCTAACCATTTTTTTCCACGTACTAAATTCGTTTTAAGTTTATTTCGGGTGCTTCTCTTTTGTTTAGCTAATATTTCATCATTTCGTATTGCATCGGTTAGCAGATAAAATCCCTATGGCATGTATAAATATAAATACAAATTTATGTTGAAAACTTTAGCCAACTAGATCTTTTTTGTTCGACTTTACCCTCGTAATTATATCAAATGGTTCTTGCTTTCTTTTAGCCTTTATCCACCAAAGAACAAGTTCATATTGAAAGCCTTAGCTAACAACTTGGAGCATCCGAAATTCGGTACAGATACAGCAGCCGGTATACAAGCTGCGCGTGAAATGATCAGTCAGCAGGGTAGACCAGACGCTCCTCAAATGATCGTTGTCATCACAGATGGCCGGTCGACCAATCCGTGAAACACTATAGTTCAGGTATTGTATGCTGTTTGTTAATGCCGTCAGCTGCAAATTGCCTTTAAAATAAATAAAGAGAAATATATCAGTTGTTCATATATAGTATTTAAATATACATGCCTTGTAGTAAACTGTATGATTTTACATGATATAACATGAAATGATAAATTAAACACAATTATAAATATTCGATTAGAAAACACACGTTCAAAGAACGCGGTCTGCCTAAAGACCATATATATAATGCTGATTAATACACGTTTTATGTACCAAGCGATTGATAAAGCATAGTACATCACTGCACCGGAACTATTTTCACTGCTGACGATAGCCTTTCATTTTTTTCTTCTTTGCTTTAGAGTCACGCCGACACAAACAAGCTTTGACGATATTCATTCTTTTTATTTTTCATATCGTCAGTTTTGAAAGCATCGGCAGCTATTTTGTTATCGAATTTGTCTTCGTTCAGCTGTATCATGATTCAGCACATTTCATCCTTGTACAAAAAGACACTTTGTTGAAGGAAAATTTAAGTGTTGTTTTAATATGAACGGATAAGTTTTCCCTCATTCATCATTAATAATTATGCCCGGAAATTCTTAGTAAAATTAACGAGGGAGAAAAGCAAGTGTGGTTTTATGGATATTTGTCTTCCTCTCATCTACCATTCGAACTTTCATATCTATATTTTAGACAGGCTCTGTAATTTTGATGACTTTATGTGTAACTAAGATTAATTTTGTAAAATAAGGTGCATTGCAAAACTGTACAGAAGTCAGAATGGTCACTGTGACTCAAAAAGTAAACAGTAAGTACATAAAATAACTATAATAATTATATTTAAAGGTATGTAATCTAAAGTAACACTGTCCTCAGGTATTTTGCCATTTAACTTACTGCCTGTCAGGGTGCCCTTGTAACACGATAAAATAGAACATGTAGAAATAACAGGTCGCCCAACACGACATAAAGGAAACTGTTGCGGGCTCGATTTGGTAGAGCATGTTAATGGAAATGCAAGCCACCGTCCACGCCCTCTAGACCCGGACTGAGCAGAACTCAACATTTACATATGTTGTAAGTAACTAACATAATTTAGAGAAACCTGCATACGTCGATGCACAAAGAGCCTTCAATGGTACTCTGAGTACAATTCCGTGAAAAGCGGCGTATGATCCTTAATCAGTATAAGCGAGAAAAGAATGGGCAGAACTATACAAACTGGAATTTAAAAGAGGGATCTGAGGTTATGGAGCTTGCATATCACAGAAACTGCCAAAAGACAAAATTTAAAAATATAAAAAGCAGTTCAAGGCGCATTTCATTCCAGCATCGTAGATCTTAAGGATGTAGGAACGGATTTCTTCTAACGTTAAGATATTTTTTCATACTCGTGAGCTTGAAGAACATTAGTTACCAAGACAAACAAAGGAAGAAAAAGCACCGAACTCGTTTTAATTTGATAGGGCATTTTCTTCACCCACTGTTTAAGCATTTCTGACATTTTGTAAAATTGAAAAAAAAAATGGTGGTACAAATTTTAAACTTAAAATATCCCACTTAATGTTATAGGCAAGTTAATAAGAATACAAGGTGATGTCAGTATTATATAAGCACAAATGTCACTAACAAATCTCTTTCATTTTAACATGCTGAGATAATTAACCTATCCACTTTATTTTCAATGGAAAAACCTTAAGATTTTCAAAATATTTGCAGCTTTTATAACACACAAAAATGCTTCAAAATGGAAAGAAAAAAGTTGGGGTCACCATGCATCTAAAGGATTAATTTTGAAAAAGAAATTTGTTAAAAACTGCTGAATTTTGATATTTTTTGTACTTTCTGTTTTTATTTATATTTTCTAGATAATAGAATTTTAATTATATAGCATTAATTCTTGGCAAAACTTTTGTTCGAAAGCAATATTCGAAGGCACATTTTTTTTTCAAAATGGCGAATATCCTAAAAAAGAAAACCGCTCGTACATCCTTAACAAAATAAAACATCGCTTTAAAAATAAGAAAAGTTGTTGTTATTATTTACAGGCCAGCGTCGCTAAAGCTCAAGGAATTGAAATTGTTGCTGTGGGTGTTGGACAGGATATCTTCTCAGAGGAACTGAATAAAATCGCTAGCAGTCCGAAATATGTGTCAGTGCATGCGGATTTCAGAGCTCTAGAAAACTCTGTTAATGCTTTTGCGGATCTGGTCTGTACTTGTAAGTTTGTTCTTTTTAAAATCATTTTTACAAAATGTTTAAATGAACAACTCAGAGGTTAATTTGCAACAGTCTATCATAAAAATCATGGAAAAATAGAGGTTTGAAAGTAGTTATTACACGAAAAAATGGAAAAAGCAGCAATGAAAGACGCCAATAGGTACAAACACTCGTTTCGGCCTATTCTGAGCGTCGGGTATTCTGTACACCTTGTAAAGAATCGTACATGCCAAACACGACCAGGCGACTACAATTTTTACACTATACAGGCGAAAAAAATGTTATCTCGCATTGATTGAATTCAGGTAAGCTTATTTAATGACTAGTCGACCTTAAATTAACTATAAACATACAGTTATTTTCTGTCAAACTTTACCTCCAAAGACGTTTGACAGCAGCTCGGCAAAGGTCAGTGAATCCAGGTCAACAACGAAAAACTCAATTTCATAAAACAAAACAATGCACCATCCGACCTATGCATATATTCTGTTGATTAATAAATTTTGATAATGTCTATTCAATTGAACAGTATTTGTACTACGTTCACATAGTTTTATCAAGCAAATGTGTCGTGCACATTCATTTTTACAACCCAACATGGCCGTTGTTCAATGTATGGGACAGTGTTAGTCTGTTTCTATACTGATTAGCATTTAACTAGTATGGGACTAGAGTAGAACCTTAACTCCAAAGTTTTCACTCTTATATTATTAGTTTTGTACCCTCCATACACTATGTTAAAACCCTCGAGAATAGTTTATTCTTTTAATAAAGTTTCTTTCGGCATTGTTACAGAGCACTATGATTTGTACTATATTATCAAGTATAAATATAAAAAGAACGAGCATATATTTATGCCTTGAAATATATCATACACTGTGATATAAGCATTTAACAAAATTTAATGCTTGACTCTTAACTTACAAAAACACACAAACAAAGAAACTGCCAACCAAATTTGAAAGAATTATAGCCGACAAATCTTGTGTGTCGTAAACTTAGAAATACCAAATTGACCTACTTTATCCGAATTATCAATACCGGAAAGTATACACGCGTGTGATAGGGAAAATAAGCCAAAAAGACAACAGGTAAGTTTTCGTTTTATTTACTGTGAGATCACATTATGTAAACAAGATTTTGGTGCGCAGAATAGGCCGACATTGTATATACATGTATAACATAAACCTAACCCCTGTAGTGGCCTTCCATATACACGTGTTAAAATTTAAACCGTAAGTTAAACCGACACGGTTTAATTAACCAATATTGTAATTACTTCAGTATTTGTTGATTGTTCAGGAATTTTCTCACAAGTTTCAATGATATTTGTTGATTAGTATCGACTTTTGATCTGTCATTATATAGTTATTGTTTTGGTTTATTTCATTTATTAATACAAGTCCTGAAAATACGACGACGACCACCAGCCGTTAGCTCATTTAAAAAAGAGAAATGAACACTTAAAATAATGTTTATAATCGCAAAGTTTATATGCTACGCTCTAAAGTTACAATGTTAGTCATCAGTTTACAATGTTGGTCCCTTAAGTCACTATGTTAGCTAGTAGCCCCTCAAGCTACAGTAATAAACGTCAATTAACAATTTTGGCTGACAAAGTTACAAGGTACTAAGACCCTCAAGTAACAAAGTGAGCCATAAAATGCTCAAGAAACAACATTAGCCTGAACCACCGAGTTACAATGTTCGCTGTCAAATTACAATGTTATACTTCAAGTTGCAATGTTAGCCTCTTCCAAGTGAAATATTAGCTATCAAGTGACAGACTAAGTCATAAACTCACAATATCGGTCCCTCAAGTTAAAAGTGTTAGACGTCAAGTTACAATATAAATCGTAAAATTTCAATGTTAGCCTTAAAGTGACAATTTTAACCGTCAAGATACAATGTCATCTGTCAAGTTACAATGTTAAACCCTCGATTTACATTGTAAGTTAAAATGATATCCAACCTCAACATAAGTTAGTCATTAAGGGAGAATGTCTCTCAATGAACTATGTTAACCCCTCAAGTTCAGTAATAGCATTTCAAGATAGTATTACAGATTCTCAAGAAACAATGTTAGCTGTCAGTTGATAAAAATATTTACCGTAAAGTTTAAACATTATACCCCTTCACGATGATGTTAGCCACCCCGTAACAATGTGAGCCCCTCAAGTTACAATGTTACTCCAGTCAAATGAAAATGTTAACCAAAAGTAACATTTAGCTGTCATATTCGATTTGATCATCTGAATGTTTGAATGGTTCTCAAAATAAAAAAAAAAACTGTGCTTTTTGAGTCGGGGATGTTTGTTTTTTCCTTTAAAAGTAATTCATTAGACGTAATAATTGTAATGTAAAACAATAATTCTGCTGCATATTAATATACAGTTTCAGTCTTCTTTGTTTAAAAGGTAAATAAAACGGGTCGTTATAGAACACGTTTTCATTGTTCTTTCTCTTAAGAAGGAACACTTATAGTCAACATTTCACACTTGAAAGAGCAGGTAATGGATACAAGAGTACTGTCAAAGGCATCCGAATATCAGTAGGGCGTCGCCATCTTGGACTAACGCATATTCATTTATACAAATATCCTCTATGTCAATGTGTGTTCATACGCTTTTACGTAAATCTATTGTGAAATGCATGTTGTTTTAGCATTCGGAAAAGTAATTAAAAATACTAAGCGATTTACCATTAGTATTCACTATTAATTATAGAGGAAACATTACATCATGCGACAATATTGTAAGGGGTAATTACATCATACGATAATATTGTAAGAGGTAATTACATAATACGATAATATTATAAGGGGTAATTACATCATACGATAATATTGTAAGGGGTAATTACATAATACGACAATATTGTAAGGGGTAATTACATCATACGATAATATTGTAAGGGGTAATTACATAATACGATAATATTATAAGGGTTAATTACATCATACAATAATATTGCAAAGGGTACAAACATGTAACAAGTGACGCTAACTTATAAATTTGATATAAATTTGGAGTATTATGGCCACTTCAGGATTGGACAGGGAGTGCCGGAGCAACTGTCCATACGCAGACGGTCGAGAGAAGTACCAGCGAGCCTAGTAGAACAGGGAGTGCCATTCGAAGCAACTGTCCATAAACGAGCGAACCTGCAATAGTATGACAGGGAATGCCGAAACAACGATCCGAACCTGCAGTATCCAAAATAAGCAAATTGCAAAACCTGTTGCGAAAAAGGCAAGCTATTATTGTAATCCACGGGAAAACACGTAACTTGACGTACACAACTGTTCTTTTGTTCTCAGCGGATTAATAACTAAATGAATACCTGCATGCCATACTTGCGCACGTGCACAGGTATGTATCATACATATCCGAGCACGTGAAAATATCTGTAATGTTAATTTAAGGCCATGTTAGACAATATCTGTGTCAAGTAGCATTTACAAAAATATATATTTTATTTCTTTATATATATTGTATATCTTGACCTATAAGTTACGCTCGTCACATTGTCATCTACACTAAGCTTGGGGTACATTCACGGCTCAGTACTCGAAATCAGACTAAACAGGGAGAAGTACACATAGCATACATATACCTCGCCTTAGGCTTACAAACATTTGTCATCGTGTGCAAATCTTTACACATGTATCTATCATACTGTTACAAAATACATTGTTGCATCAAATGATAATAATAATAATAACTGGAGTGGGAGAAGCAGGTAAGAATTATAATTATTATTGTTAAATGATGATGGTCATGATCATGATGACGACGAAGACGAAACCGTAAATGCAGAGCTTGAAACTAAGTTTATCATTATTATTATTTATACAATATACAAGACTGGACGATTGATAGACTTGCTTCTGTTTATCACAATAAGCTACTGTATAGCTACTATGCAGTACATAGATTAATTAATTTATCTCTAAAATGATCTATCTAGATTGCATGTGATATTTTTCACCTTTATATCAAACCAGTTCACACCTTTGTATCGAGTTTAGAAATCCTGATTAAATTAGGGCTAAACAAATAAAGTGATAACATACAACAGTATTTTTTATTGTTAATAAATTATGTTTTATTATAATTATATCTCATTTTTGCTCGATTTTTATATAAAATAAAAGAAAATGCATTTAGGCACCTTAATAAAAATAATCATTTATGTATAAATCATTCATGCGTGTTTTGAACAATGATGTCTGTTTATTGCTGGGTTTTATTGTACAAATACATATTTCTTTTTTGATTATCTATTTAAAATGCAACTAAATGCTTCTTTAATTTCTGATAAAATCAAGCAATATTCATTTTTTTTTTCTTTTTTTTTTTTGGTACTAAGAAAAGAAAAATCATAATAATTGAAAAAACTTACTTTTCAATTCTCTTATTGAGTTTTGAATAATTATTCTATTTTTCATTAGGCGAGAGTTGCCTTGATGCAAGAGTTATATTATGATTGGTCAGGACATAGTTACAATAAGTATATAATTATTTTCAATTAAAAAAAATGTGTTTGTTCTAAAAAAAAGCTGCATTTCAATCAATGAAATGAAACACACTGGAAATAACCAATTTTCTTTACATATCAATAAAATTTATGATCCTCTGACAAAGGCTACATGTAAAATCTACTGGGGTTTTATGGACCCTTATCAGACTGGACCAGACAGGATCCTGTTTATTGGCGATTAAAATGTCTGACATTTAGGGGGGATCACTTATATAGGAGATTTTCTTTGCCTTTAAAAAGATAAACAACAACAGCAATAACAACAACAACAAAACAACAACAATGAAACAAATTTGCGGACTTTTCATCCAGTTAAATAGATAAACAGACGATACCATTTTCGGATACATATCACTTCATATGAATGTGAACTCAAGAATGTGAAATATTGAAGTAAGGGAGAGCGGGACCAGAGAAAACACTGGTGCGTTATTTGTTCTACTGTAAAATCAAACAGAGAAAAATTCCCAACAAATAATCGGCTACCAACAAAGCATTTACATTTAATCTTGCTTGTTAAGAAAACTTTCATAAACGTTTTAATATCAATTTACGTATTACAAATTATCAACTGAAGTTAAGGAAATTCCAACATTTTTTTTTGACTGAGGGAAGGAAAAACTTAACGATAAATAAATTGATTACAACTACAAATTAATACGACGTTGTGTAAGTCAGTTACTTACCTCCTAGATCGGTTTTCATAAACTGGAAATACCCGCGGTCGTGTGGTAACACCTAGGTGTCACGATTCGCACGAGCGCGGCTATTTCCAATTCATGAACATCTTCTACTCGGTTAGTAACCTACACTTGAAACCAGTCAAGTCAAAACCTTGGTAAGCGCATCAGTAAACTACGCAAACTAGGCAAATATGGCAAGCGCAACAGTAAAGTAAGCAAGCTAGAATTGTCAGATCACTTGATGACTTAGGCAAAATTTAGAAACGCAAACAGAATTGCAGGCTTGCAGATAAAAATATATAATTACGCTGTGTATAATTACTATAAATAACACCAGTCGTAAATGTACCTAAAAAACAAGGACAAATATCAAACAGGGAATGCCACGTACCAAACACGCAGCCTCCCCAAAACGAAACCCATAACACGCAGACGTGCACACCACACACACATACACGCACACACACACAAAGCCAACACATGAGTACAAAACGAACAAACAAAGGAACACAGTGGGGCACCGCCTTGGAACGGTCAGTGGCAAAAACATCACTGGGGAGCTTAAACCGGTTTATGGTGCGCACCCAACCTCACTCTTAACCCCACCATGTTCCAAAGACACGGGACAGTGTAAATAAACGTAATCCCCTCCAGGCGAATCTTTAACACACGCAATGGAAACAAAAAGGCATGGCATGTAAAACACAAAAATGCTCGTGTATAAATATATAAAATCTAAGGGAATGAGGCCAGGGCCTCAACATCGATATAGGAGAAAATACGACGTGCAGATACAATATAAGACCAAATAATGAAGTAATTTTGTGTATATGCAGTTAAGTTTTATGGCTCGCGTGTTCAACCCTCGGCCGACAGAATTTTTCCGCTGCAATAATTTTCTATAAATTTACCTCCCAAATATTCTTAAAAGACATAATTGCAAACTATATTTTCGTAGCAGTCTTACCAGTAGTAATCACGCAAAAGTGTTCACATTTAAAACTAAGTAACCTCAGTAATACCCCAGTCACACATACGGCGCGGATAGCTACGTTCAGCTACGGATAGAAACGTAGTAATCCGTATCGATCCGTACCTGAGTCGTGCGGATTGGTACGGACTGATACGGGTTACTACTTAAAGGTACGGTCCGATACGATTCGATACGGATTACTACGTTTCTATCCGTGGCTAGACGTAGCTATCCGCGCCGTATGTGTGACTGGGGTATAACGGAAAATTTGATCCAAAACGCTTAAACACGTATACATATTTATTTGAATTGAATTAAGTTTTATTTTTAACCTGTATATCTCAATAAATTGTAAGTAAAGCTTAACCAACATCATTGGTCTTTCCGCATTAAGACCAAAAGTTCTTAAAAACATAGCAGATATTTCAAATGTGATGCAGCTTACTAAATCTCTATAACGAAGTACTTATGAAAGTAACATTTATCTTTGTTTTGTTTTACTCATTCTTATTTGATAACGCTGTGCTGCATAGTTTTGGCCGTTTTCGGCCAAATTAATTAATCCAGCGAAATTTGAATTTTAAGATCTGGTGTCAAATACAGATCGATGCCTGGATGTGATCCAAATTGTAATAGTTGTATTATATGTAAAAGGGGGGTTTAATTCAAAGCCCGGATGCTATTTTTAGAACATGTCTGGGTATTGGTGGAGGTATAATTTTTGTTTTTGTAATGTTTTTACACTGTTATTTTCCGATTAAATCTGTCAAAATTTCAAGAAGGTAAATTAAAATAGATAATACAAAATGATTGATGTTGTTTATTTAGAGTTGTTAATTAGCAAAATCATCTATAAAAAGACCTGCGGTTACCTTCCTGACTTGCACACAAAACATCCAAGGGGACAACATCCACGGTCATGAACTGTCTAATGGTATACCCTACTAAAAACACAGTAACGTATTATTTTCAAACCGCACCTTTATATATGTCATGTACACAGCTATCTTTTTTTTATAAATTACGAATAAGCCATGTCGATAAACATTATGTACTTTACCTGTTACAAAAAACATTTGAAAATGCCGTTTTACTAAATTGCTGCATTTTTTTAAATTCTGTCCTTTTTTTGTATTTTCTGGCCGAAAGTCTATTTTTTTTGTGCTCGCATCGTTTTACATGTATATATATGTTAAAACAAAATAGCTGTTTCCGATCATGATGTATGAAATTTTACAGGTATTTTTTATTAAATCGTTCGTTTTTATATGATTTTGCATGACATTATGCCAGAATCATATTGCAAGAGAACTCAAGCTACATTTATTATCTAGCGCGGCTGACAGTTTGAAGCGATAATATTGAATAACAAATGCTCTACGTGCGTTTTTTGTATTACGCGACTTCTAAATTTCGCGATATTTCTTTAAACTTAAAGATTATCTTTTTTTACGGTTAAAATCGGCTGTTGCTGTTGTCAAAGTCCTCGCTCGGGTGCTTCTGTCCCCGTGGTAAGTTCGACTGACAACGTGAACCAACTAGTAAGTGACGTTAGCAGCATCATCATTGGCAGGATTGAAGTTGAAATAATTTCTGTTATTCGCCAACCTAGCATGGGCATTTCGACCGATAGCACTTTGGCGTATTGGCCCAAGAGCAGCACGAGTCCTCCTACCTAAACCGCGACCACGTGGCATAATAACTTAGTTTTCAGCAGAGTAATAAAAATGTATTCTTCAAAATATCCGGACCCTAAACCGTTCACCCTCCCTGAGCCCGAAACCCCTACCCCTCTTCCCGAATGCACTTTTACATCGACCTTGAGTTATTTGTTGTAATTTCTATTCATATTCCTTTCTTCTTTCAATTGTTTTGTGTTTTTAGCTCACCTGAGCAATGCCCAGGTGAGTTTCAGTGATCGCTCGATGTCCGGCGACCATCTGTGTATGTCGTATGTCTGTCAACATTTAGCTTGTGTATGCGATAGAGGCTGTATTTTTCAACTGATCTCCATGAAATTCTGTGAGAATGATTACCTTGATAAAATCTAGGCCAAGTTGGAATACGGGTCATCTGGGGTCAAACACTAGGTCACTAGGTCAAATCAAAGAAAAACCTTGTTATGCGATAGAAGCTGTATTTTTCAATTGATCTTCGTGAATTTTGGTCAGAATCGATAACCTTGATGAAATCAAGGACATATTCAAAAATGGGTCATTTTGAGTCAAAACCTAGGTCACTAGGTCAAATCAAAGAAAAACCTTGTATATGCGATAGAGGCTGTATTTTTCGTATGATCTCCATGAATTTTGGTCAGAATGATAACCTTGATAAAATTTCGAAAAATTAAAAAATGGGTCATCTAGGGTAAAAAAAAACCCTTGTGTATGCTATAGAGTCTATATTTTTCAGTTGGTCTTAAAGAAATTTGGTCAGAATGATTACCTTGATGAAACCTAGGTCGAATTTGAAAATGTGTCATCTGAGGTCAAAAACTAGGTCATTAGGTCAAATCAAAGAAAAACATTGTGTATGCGATAGAGACTGTATTTTTCAATTGATTTTCATGTAATTTTGTCAGAATGATTGACTCGATAAAATCTAGGTTAAATTTGAATATGGGTCATCTGAGGTCAAAAGCTAGGTCATTAGGTCAAATCAAAGTAAAATCTTCTTATGCGATAGCGACTGTATAGGTCACTAGGTCAAATCTAAGAAAATTCTTGTTTAAACTCAAGAGACTACTTTTTTGGACCAATCCTAATGAAAACTGGCCAGAATATTTGTTTCTATGAAATCACTAGGTCAAACATGTTTACACTGTCATGATGTGTTTCTCAGGTGAGCGACCTAAGGCCATCTTGGCCCTTTTGTTTATTGTTTCAGAACACCCTACTCTTTCCCACACAATAACAAATAGGTCAAAGATCCGTATTTTTCTGCCGCACAGACTGCTTTCTGTAAAATTTGCGAGGCTCAACTTTTATCTCAATATGAGCTTTTATTTATAATCTTCAAAGGACTAAAAGGTCTAATATTTCAACCATGTTGACGTATTATTATAATAGTATAGGTACGTTTAGGCATAATTGTAATAGTTTAGGTATGTTTAGGTATTAATAATAGTACAGGTACGTTTAAGTATCATTGTAATTCGGTACAGATATATAAAGGTATGATTTTAATGCTATAGGTACGTTTTGGTATAACTGTAAAAGTACAGGTACATTTTGGTATTATTGTTACAGTAATAGTACAGGTAAGAATAGATAAGAATGTACTATTTTTTAGTTTGCATATGTTGGGTTCTTTTCATCTTTGACAAGGAGATATATTAATTCATATAATAAGTTAGATATTGATCATTGAAAAACTAATGATATGAAAGATTGTTGCGTATTGTGACCATTTGTGTCTATCAGTCAAGAATGGCCCCACATACTGTCCCATCCTCTAAACATCAAAACATATCAAAGGGTCATAACTGCAGTGAAATATTCACAGATTTTTTTTTCTTTATGGTCATCTGCACACCAAGCATGTTCATTTGTGAAAGATTGAAGTAAATCAGTCTTACAGTGTGCGAGGAGTTGGACACACACTAATTTTCTCTATATTCCGTAAGCAAACACTAGGAAATGACCTGTATTTTGAAATTACAGCTTTAAATGAACTATAAACAGAAAAATGATCAGAAATACGTTTGAAACTTTTAAGTGTAAAACATGCAGATGTCAAAAATAAACTGTAGAAAACAGTTGACATTTCTATCTGTAAAATGGTCATGTATCAAAATTACAGCTGTAACATTTTTGGAGGGAAACATGTTTACTGTCGATCTATAATTAATTTTGGCGGGATATAACTGAGGTTCAGAGAGACACAATATCTTCTAGAATATTGGATTTTGAACCATTATGGACTAAGCCCAATTGTATCATTATGTAATATAGATGTAAATGGACAAATGTATGCACATGTATAACTTTAAATGCCCACACTTAGGGGGGTGGGGCATATTGATTTGCCCTTGTCCGTCCTTCCGTCCGTCCGTCAGTCCTTCCGAGAATGTTGTGTCGCGCCTAGCTCCAAAAGTATTTGACGTAGAGTCACAAAACTTTACAGAAATGTTGTAGTTGTGCACCTGGGGTTTTGCGTCCGGATTCATTCAGTCGTGTAGGTGTTATGGCCCCTGACTTTGTAAAATTGGTCGTTTCAGTGTTGTGTCGCGCCTAGCTCCAAAAGTATTTGACGTAGAGTCAAAAAACTTTACAGGAATGTTGGTCAGCATGTGAAGTTGTGCACCTGGGGTTTCGTGTCCGGATTCATTCAGTCGCGACCATTATGGAAATACAAAAAATTACAGTTATTTTATGGTGTGTCTTTAAGGTAACTTAACAATAGCCACTACAGACCTTGACATTTTAAAAAAATACAAGTATATATAACTCTCAAAATATACTAAGCATTTAGAATTTAGTTCGAATAAGAGCTGGCACTATTAGTGACAAACGCCCCCGAAATGTGCCCAAAAATGCTACAGTTGTCTGCGCAAAATATGCCAGAATAGTTTAGGTATGACTCATTTTGCGACCAGATTCAACAAGTTCTCCGAAGGTAACATTGACCTTGAAGCTAGGGTCTGTGTTTTCAGCATGACACACCAGCTCGTCATAGGGAAGAATTGTGACAAGTAATTTCTGATGAATGGGAGAGTAATTGACCGCACAAGAAAGATACAATGTTAAGTCTAAGTGTGACTTTTACCTTGAAGCTAGGGGTCTTGGGCTTGTGTCTGACACGTCATTTAAATATAGGGAACGTTTATGCCATGTAATTTTAAAATCTCTTAATCGATGGAAGAGTTATGGTACGGACAAGAAACACATCATGTAAACTGTCAACCTCTAAATGTGACCATGACCTTAGAGCTGGTGGTCTTTTTGTTATGCATGATACGTTTCTTCGTTATGGGGAATATTTATGCCAAGTAATTTCGAAATTCCTTGATGAATGACGAACCGGACATGAAACAAACCCTATTAAACTTTGACTTGACTTCTAAGTGTAAACTTGATCTTGGAACTAGTGGCCTGGGTCCTGAGCGTAACACATTGCCTCATTATGGTAAACATTTATGCCAATTTGTTTCAAAATTCTTTCACAGATAACAGAGTTATATACCGGACACGAAAAATGTTCTTTAAACCTATGACTATTACGATGACCTTGACCTTGGAGCAAGGGATCTGGGTCTTGCGCATGACACATTGTCTGATTATGGTTACCATTTATGCTAAGGTATTCCAAAATCCCTTCATCGATGGCAGGAATATGGACCAGACACAGAAACAGATCTGAACTCTAAGTCTGACCTTGACCTTGGAGCTAGGGGGACTAGGTCTTGCCCATGACACGGCGTCTCATTTATGCTAAGTAATTTCAAAACCTCTTGATAAATTGCAAAGTTACGAACCGGACACGAAACAGACCCTATTAACGTTTGACTTCTAAGTGTGAAATTGACCTTGTAGCTAGGGGACTGAGTATTACATACGAAACGTTGTCTCAATAAAGTTAATGTTTATCCCAAACTATTTCAAAATTCCTTCATGGAGGACAGAGTTACAGCCCGGACAAGAATTTACAAAATTACGGTCGGACGGACGGACTGACAAGGCGATTTTAATATGCCCACCTTCGAGGCATAAACATCAAAGAACATACTGTAGTGTAAATAAGAAGTTATTTTCTGAAACATCGTTAAAAGATGGAAGCACTGATGAAAAGGCTAATAGCGAATATTGCAGACTCGATTTGATTGAGAACGCATTAGCTGTAGTGTGTTTCTTTTGTACACTAGTCAGCAGTGTACATGTATCTAGATAATTTGCAACCATGCTTTGCACGGAATGTCACGGATCAGAGGGATAGACTGGCTATATTCATCACTACAATCCGGCAAAAATGTATGAAATCTAAAGTGGTAGTATATTTATGGTATGAACAAAGTTTACAAGGAATGTTGGTCAGCATGTGCAGTTGTGCACCTGGGGTTTCGCGTTCGGATTTATTCAGTATTGTAGGAGTTATGACCCCTGACCTAGGAAAAAATGTGTCCTTTGTCATGTAGATGGGGCATCTGTGTCCCATGGACACATTTCTAGTTACACTTTATTTAAAAACTGATAAGTCTAAACGAAGTAATTAAAAATTGTCGTTTTTAATGACAAAGAAAGTTTTATTAACAAAATCTGATGCATAGTTTCTACTTTGTAACCCATTCCTGAATTTTACAAATTCAATTATACTGTAAATATATTTCATATTGTTTTCTTACATCCAAGAGTATTTTATTTTGCAAAATTGTAGTATTTTTTCCCTTACTACAGAATTACAATTCTCCTAAATCATTTTGTACCTCTGCTTTCGTCCTTTAAAGTATTGTCCTCATTTTCAAATTGATAACATTTCTACAGCTATAACTTTGAGGCATTTTAACAGCGGTATAATCCTCCCAGGATAACACGAAGCGCGGGAAATTTTGGTATAACTGATAATAGGGTAATCAGGTTTATAATAAGAAGTAATTGTATATGAAATAATAAGTACATATTTTTATGTTTTGTATTCTGAATGGCATGGTATGTAGTGGTAACTCGTCCGTTTGTTTTTTGTAACAGTTTCTGTTATGGGCAGGTATAGTTTCGAACCCAGAGGACGAAGATTTTTTTTTCAATTATTTAATTATCATTTTTTCTTTGTTTATTGGTTATTTTGTATTCGTTTTATTTTATTGATTGATTTATTGTTTCATCTTTCTAATGTAACCAGTTGCAATAACAATGAGCATTTCAGGAGTCTGTAGTATTAAAATAAACATGGTACATGTATGTAGTAACAGTATCTAACAACAGTTCATTCATCGACTGTGTCTGTACAAGAAGACTAACCATAAGATTCAGAGGCAGTGTCGCCGAGTCACAAGATGTAACCTGAAACTCAAGAAGTTTTTCCATTTCCTTGTCAATAACAATGTCCCCAGCCCAGTATTTTCCTTCGTGTCAGCTGCAGGTTTTCCATTGCTCGGCTATTATACTGTCGCATGCTGCTTCTGCAAGCTCTGCTATGTCATTTATTTTATATGAAAATGTTCACTTCGATACATTTTACTTCTCGTTTACCCAATTAAGGTCAATTGGATTGAAGTATGTATGGTAGGGAAGAAGCATTATAGATCTATATCCGTGCAGCTCCAACATGGTGTAAACCACATAATGAGGTGTTTGTTTGTTGTTTCTACAAATTCCTAGCAGTTCCGGTTAAACATTTCCGCTCTTGCTTTTCATTTGCATTTCTCAATAGTTATAAATGTTTTGAGTGACACAACCCTTACCTATTTTGCCGTGTTTGACTATTCCGATTTATAATTGTAAAATTACTTCTAATCTTGCGCCAGGTGTAGGCTGCAATTTTTTCTGCTCTGCAAAAATTGGATTATTTTGCCAAAACCGGTGATTCTAGAGATTGGATTTTTGACTCAGTTTTTAATAAAATGGTGACCAACATTCTGCAGAATTTATTTTGTGGAATTATCATTGGATTTATGAATAACTTTGATGTAAGACAATCGCAATTTGACAAATACTGGAGTAACGTTTCAATAATTTCAGTCAGTTTTGGTGAACAACATCTCACTCGAAATTATGGCTAATCCGTGTACAGGTAGACAATACAGTAGAGACCAATTACTGGATTATAGAGATGTGCCTAGGAGGTATACAATACCGAATAAAGAAACATTAGCTATGTTGAAAAAGTATAATCTTTTGAAATACAGAGGTAAACGAGCTGGTCACCCGAGGATAAAATCTAAAGCTGATATTCACTTGACAAATTCGACCCAAATTAAACTAGATCATACATTTATATCAAATGCACACATAAGAAACAACAGGAACGTTCAAATTTTATCCAAATTAAACTAGATCATTCATTTTTATTGAATGCCCAAAGAAAGAAACAACTGAAACTTTCAACTGTGAACATAAAGTCTGAGCATGGAAAGTCTGCTGACCTTCTCCAGCACATATTAGAGGAGGTGATAGACCTCTGTGTGATCACAGAAACTTGGCTACAGCCGGATGGTGATGACGTTGTCAGGGGGGAATTGTCTCAGGATGGTTACTGCTTTGATGATGTCCCGAGACCCGACCGTAAAGGTGGAGGACTTGCCCTGTTATACAGAAACAATCTCAAAGTGTCAAGATGCCCAGCAGAAACCTTTCAGTCTTTTGAATGTGCTGAATGGAAAGTACGTAGTCAATCATTCATCCTCTATATCTTTGGTATATATAGACCGCCATATTCGGAGAGACACCCAGTAACTCAGGCTATGTTTATGACAGAATTCACTGAGTTTCTTGAACAAATAACGACAAGATCCGAGTCTCTGGTGCTGTTAGGTGACTTTAACATCCACATGGATAATAAGTCAGACTGCTACACAAAACAATTTCAGCAGTGTTTGAGATCTTTTGGACTGGTTCAACATGTCAATGCTCCTACTCATTCTGGTGGTCATATTCTTGACCTGATGATCACAAAGCTAGAAGACAAACGTGTGAATGTCTCAGAACCTTTGCCAGACTATTACATCTCTGACCACTGCTTTGTTAGTTGTAACATTGAACAGTATCGCCCTCCCTTGATCAGGAAAGAAATCAAATCTCGCAATTGAAAATATGTATCCAGTGACATATTACAATCAGAATTTGGTCAATTAAATAACATTGTAGTGAACTCGTCCAATGTCAATGATCTTGTGTCTGAGTTCACTAGAATCACGTCCGACATTGTTCAGAAACATGCCTCTCTAAAGGAAAGAACTATTCTCTGTAGACCGACAGTTCCTTGGTACTCTGGATACCTAAAACAGCTGAAACAATACAAACGATCAATAGAAAAAATCTTTATGAATGACAAATCTGACCTTTCAAAGAAAGTGTATAGTGGTGTAAGAAATGTATATAGCGCTGAACTTTCTAGGGCCAAGGATGAGTACTACCAGAACAAGATTGGAGAAGCAGAAGGAAACATCAAAAAGCTATATGCCGTAACATCCGATTTACTGGGAAGGTCGAAGGACAACCCGCTCCCATTACACACAAGTGCAGTATCTTTGGCAAATGACTTTCTACGATACTTTGCTGATAAAATAATCAAGTTGAGAAATGATCTTGACAACATATCAACTGAAACACCCAATGGTAATTCTTCCTACTCAAATCCACCCGTGATTATGAATACATTTACTGCGCTCAAACCACTTTCCGAAAACGATATTTTGAAACTTGTATATTCATCAAAATCTACAACTTGTGAACTTGATGTGATACCAACTAAGAAATTAAAGGAGCATTTTTCACAACTTGCTCCCGTTGTGACAGAAATTGTAAATCGATCACTGCTATCTGGTGTGTTCCCTGAGGAATGGAAAAGTGCTGTGATAAAACCGTTGTTGAAGAAGAAAGGTCTCCCATTTGAACTGCAAAACTATCGTCCAGTGTCAAATTTAACATTCCTCTCCAAAATTCTTGAAAAAGCTGCACTAAATCAAATCAACAAGCATATTGAAGCTAACAATCTCCTCCCAGCTTACCAAAGTGCCTATAGAAAATATCATGGGGTTGAAACAGCAATGGTAAAAATGTATAATGATCTTTTGGAAACCATAGATGAAAATCAAATAACAATCGTGGTCATGATCGACTTGAGTGCATCGTTCGATACCATCGATATCCCGACCGATACTGATTCAAATCCTTCAAGATGACTTTGGTATACATAGCACTCCCTTGAAATGGATAGAATCTTATCTCTAGAACAGAACAATGAAAGTTTTAGTCGAACAGTCAGCATCTGACACGGAGCCACTAAGGTTTGGTGTCCCGCAGGGTTCTTGTGCCGGACCGGTGATCTTTACCCTGTATATATCGGCTCTCAACCGAGTGGTGCAGAAATATCCAGCCGATCTCTATGGATACGCGGACGACCACAAGATTGCGTTAAAAATTTAAGCGGGAAATTCTCAAAATGAGACAACTGTTCTTCAACAACTCGACAGTTGTCTAAATGAAATCATAAAATGGATGACAACCTTAAAACTGAAAATGAATCAGTCTAAAACTGAAATTATTATGTATGGAACAAGACAACAGTTAGCGAAATTGAACATCACAAGTGTAAACGTTGGTAGGTATGACGTAAAATGCGTCGATCATGTCAGAGACCTGGGTGTAACTATGACTAATACACTCAACTTTGACCATCACATTCAGAGAAAGTGTCAGATAGCTCATGTGCAGTTACGAAACCTTATGGCTATACGGAAACATCTCACACAGAAGTCAACTGAATCATTAGTGCATGGATTGGTTCATTCTCACATTGACTTCTGCAACAGTTTATTTACAGAAATTCCAGCCTACCAAATCAATAAACTACAGCGAGTCCAAAATCATGCCGCTAAAGTAGTCAAGAATGCTTCCTATGAAAAACCAAGTACCGAACTTCTGAAAGAATTACACTGGCTCCCAGTTAAGGCTAGAGTCATGTTCAAAGTTTTAGTAGTAGTCTTCCGTGTCATCAATGGTACAGCTCCAGTATATCTGAGGGAAATGTTTGTACCTACTCGACAACGATACAGACTTCGCTCACAAAGTGACACTAACTTTAACATCCCTAGACGGCGAACAAAACTAGCAGACAGGTCTATGGCAGTCGTTGGTCCCAAATGGTTGAACGATCTGCCTAGCTATCTGAAAAAAATTCAGTCTGAAGCCAGCTTTAGATCAAAACTGAAAACGCATTTATTTAGGCAGTTTCATGAACAATGAGTGTAGTCTTGTTTAAATATAAAATATCAGAAGTGGTGTAAAATAGTATTTATATATGTCCAAATCTTTAAATCTAAGTTCTAGAATCCTGTTCATATTTTGTATGTATATATGTTAAATGTGTGTTATGTAATTGTAAAGCGCAATAGAATATTTTATAATTTTTGCGCTATATAAATGCCATGTATTTGTATTTGTATAAACATTATCCCGGGCGGACTGTACTCTTCATTAAATAACAAATGTATCTGTACACATGGACGGTTCCAAACTGGCGGGGATCCACGCTCATAGATAATGACAAAAATCGATATATATCGCATATCGTTAGCCCTGACCAACCTTTAAACCGAGCCAGTCTATTTTAATTTAGTACAACAAGACTGTTGACCTATCTCCACGAAGAATATAGTTCGACCATGTGTTTGAGCCGTGACGGAATGACACACTTATTTCAATTTGGTTCTATCGAAATTTCAGTGTAGTATACATTATCTTTATTTTATTTTAATAACCATTTTATATATTTGAATAAGAATGTTTAGCTTATATTTTTCATTGTTTCTATATTATATACATATTTTGGTACTTTTATTTCAATTTAATTAATGTCACATAATTTCAACTATACGTATTCATAACGTGTAGAAGCCATTACACGGTAACGAAGACTAACGACAACAATCAAGTCTTTTTAAGTAGCTAAAACATCATTGAATAATCGATTCAGTGAACTGCACATATTTTGTTTCGTACAATGATTATTGAAACAATTATATTTTTAAAAAGGGACTGAATGTCAAACATCAAGTTCGGTTGGCCAATGCCATATTCTTTGGGCCAAGCATTTAGCTTACAATCATAGCTAACTTATACTGCTTTAATATGTATTACATAATATTATATGTCCCTACCCTTTTTTGGCAAATCAACTGTTCTGCATAAATAATTCATGGCTCATCAAAAAATGGACGGACTATAACTGTTTCATTTTACAGCTGTTTGTTAATATTTGTATCTCATTTTCATATTTCCGACTGTGTTTTACAGTCGTTTTAAAGCTGTAAGTTGAAATGTACAGCTGTTATATCAATGTTGTTATATGAAATCTAAAGGTGTTAGTTTGATGAACATCTACGTAAACAACCTTCTGTATGCAATAAATTTCATTCCTTATACCAAAACTCAGTGAACTAATTTTGCACATGTGTAATGATCGGTCATTAATTAAGTAATTAAATACAAGAACAATAATCCATCTCAAACTACAAAGGAAATATATCTTCTCCAACTTTCATGAAACCCAATTGGATTGTCTGTTTTTGTTTCTTTTTTTTAGGTTCTAAAACAAAGACACCAGAATAGTTATATCATCTCATGTTCTGTTATCAATACGTACACTGCTTTATTTGGGACGGAGTTTCCTTTTGCTGCATCTTGCAGCAACTTTCATACTCGTAAGAAATAGAGATGAGGTATAGCATGATGTTCTTCTGTAAACACTCTTTTAGTAAATTGTGACAAGTTCTCTGTCAGCATAACAACCAAAATGTTAAGCTGATCGAGTAAAACATCTTAAAACATTTAAATCAACTAAAGAACAAACATGAGTCACGTACAGGAATAATAATGTAAAACAAACGATTGGACTGTGCTGTGTGTATCAATCTTTAATTTTTATCAAAGTTAAAGTTTACATCATAATTGAAGATCATATGTGCAGTGAAATGTGGTAGCGTTTACAAGTCTGTGTCAGAGCTCTTAAGTTTATTTTCAAGTAAATTTTGACAAACGGAGGACTTCGATTTTTGTTACATTCCGTACTAATTTGACACACTTAAATTATTAAGGAAATGAAAATAAATTCTATAAACACTATGGTTATACATGAAATAAAATCTGCAGCATAAATCTAGGTCATTGCTCGCTCACTTCCTGTCCATCATGCCGTTTCTTATTCATATGGAACTAAAAAAGAAGAAATCAAACAATATTACATGAAAGCTTCTGTGCAATTTACTTCGATAAGACGTCATTATTCTATTAAAAAGAGGGGTGTTCAAATCAGATGTGTGACCTTTAGAGTGCATTCTAAAGAATTGTATCAAAATATTCTAACGCTTTAGGTAACCCTTATTTCAACCATTTTCGAACGTTTACTTGTCACCATATTTTTATCTCGCAATACAGAGTTTGCAAACCTTAACGGTGGCATTGATTTGCACTCACTGATAAGCTATGCTTGTTAACAAAAAAGAAGTAATGGTTCTGTGTGCAGTCATAACCGTTCTCTTACCCAAGATAATTTAAAACAATCATTTCGTATCACAGATTTTAAAGTAACCGGTTGAAATCTGTTGAAAAATATAAGCATGTATCTTCTGTACTCACGGATAATCGGCAGTTTTTCACAAAAGTAGCGTCGGTTGTTTGCGCAGCTGTGATCGTTCCATTTTCCGTCTGGATACATTTCAATACAGTTTTCCGAAGATTGATGATTGTTAGGTTCGCCAGTTGCCCAGTTTTTGAAAGTTGCAGTTTTTCCGGATGCGATCCATTTATAAGTGCCGCCAACCAATTTCAGCCCAATCCAAGCAGTATGACCTGTAAAATTGTTGCATCTCACAGATATTCTTCTATTCTATTTTATTAAATAAAGCTCTGACAAATACGTCAGATGGTCAACACTTCATTCAGTGGTTAGAGCATTAGACATCCATCCGAGCATTCCGTGTTCGAATCTCGCCGCAGGCAGATGGAATTTGCCGTCATGAAATGCTATGCTCTTTGAAATGTTATTCGTCAGATCTATGATGTTTGTTAGCAACAGGTTGACTGAAGCAAAAGAAGTAAAGGAACTGCTTAATACGATAAAGTAAACATTCTGATAAATAAATAATTTATTACTAACATCAGAAGCAACGTTATATCTTACAATAGACTTACTTTGTCGTTACATATGTACATTGACGAGAAAAGAAACGACCCATTCAAACTTTTTGTTGAATATTTTGTTAACCGTTCTAAGTAAGAAATCAACCCTTACCCTGCTAATTTTTTATAATGAACTTGTCCATCTTCCAATTTGGACAGTATCATTAACTGTTAAAAGGGGTGTTTACCAAAAAGATACTGACTGAATAGCGAACAGTGCAGACCATGATCAGACTGCACGGATGTGCAGGCTGATCTTGGTCTGCACTGGTCGCAAAGGCAGAATCACTTGCCGCCAGCAAGCTAAGGGTTAACAACATAGTTATCTGAAAGAATGCATGATCAAGTAGACAGAATTTTGTGGTCACATTATGCTTCAAACTTGAATTTCAACAAAGTTTTAACTTCGCCTCATGGTCGCGCAAAAGTTACGTAGCAGACTTTGTAGGTTTATTGCCCACTCCTTTTGAGGTGCTGGTTCGGTCCCAAATAATTAAATTATTTCAACACTAAATTACTTTCCTGAATTATTAGAAAAACAATTTTCTAGATTCATTTTCAAAACAGCATTTGGTCACTGTTATGTTTAAATACATGTAATTAGCTATAAGTATACATATATCTGCCATAAATGGAATTCGAATTCTTCATATCTTGGGCAGTTATTATAGCAAGCGCTGTTGAAGCTGGCTGTTCCATAATTCTTGCTTCGATCAAACACCGAGATTAAGTCGCGTAATATGTCGGGACTAGCTGTTGAAGAAATATATTTTATCCAATTATATATATACACGTTTTCGCCACACGTTTGTCTTGTGACACTGGGGTATGAAAATAATTAAATGTCTACTACCATGACATCCTATTTTAATCATAATATCAGAGGTAGATTTCACTCTATTGCATTTCTATACATATTAATTCATTTTATGGAATAAACATTCGAACAAGAGGTCGTAGAACACGAAATGCTCCCCGCTCCTTGACACATTCAGTAATTGCACAAGAAACAGAAATTATTTGCTCCCTGTGAACGAAAGTTCTACTGTTCTTGTCAAATGTGACCTTGACCTTTGATCTATCAACCTCAAATTCAACAGGTGACATCTGCTGGTCATAATAAACATCTTTATTAGGATTCGTGATCCTAGGCCCAAGCGTTCTTGAAGGGTTTAACTGTTCCCGATCAATGCATGTGACCTTGCTCTTTAGCCTTCTGACCTCAAAATCTTTAGGGATCATATACTGGTCATGACAAACCTCATGGGCAAGTTTTATGATCCTAGGCTCAAGCGTTCTCACGTAATCGTCCCAAAGTGGTTTAACTGTTCCGGGTCACTGTAAACTTGACCTTTTACCTACTGACCTGCAAATCAATAGAGGTCACCTGCAGGTCATGATTAACCTCTCTATCAACTTTCATGGTCCTTGGACCAAACATTCATCAATTATCGTCCGGAAACTGTTTCATTGTTTCTGGCCAATGTGACCTTGAACTTTGACTTAACAATCTCAAATTCAATAGGGGTCATCTGTTGGTCCTGACCTACCTCCCCGTCATTTTTTTCTGAACCAGCAGGCTGACACAGACCGACCGAAATCTGAGAAACAATATACATATACCCTCCTTCCTCGAAGGGGCCATAATTATTGAAAATAATTCATCAACATGCCAGAAATGACATCGTCATTTCAGATACCACCGTCCAAAAACACTTCCATGGTTTTTATGTATCAACTTTGGATGCGCAATGCTGAGCAGGTATCAATTTTAAAGTTTATATTGCAACAGTTAATGTAAATTTTCTATCAGCTTGGAATGAAAAGTATGGATTTTTTTTAAACTTTGAAATGACCTCAAAGCGTATAAAATTCCAAACGCGACTAATAGGCCACAAGTGAGGTGGAGGTCCTAGCCCATAGTATTTGTGCACCAGTTAAGGTCAATACCCGTTTGTTTCGGCTTATGATGCAGATTACTTTCATGTATAAAAGTGATTTAAATTTCTTGTAAAGAGTCTGTAGTTTACATATTTCAATATCATGTTCCTGAAATAATATTTGATTTGTGTGTTTGTTTGTTTTGGATATAACGCCCTTTTCAACTGTATTTCAGTCTTATAACGGCGGGCAGTTAACCTAAGCAGTGATCCTCGATTCTGTAACAGTAAAAAATAGTTCTCTAAATGTAACTGGTAAGTCTCCCACATGTATCAATAGGTGGAGGACTAATGATTTCCCACACAATGTCGTTTATCAAATAGTCGCGAGGAACGAGCTCACGACCCAGCAATCTGTAGACCAACGCACTATCTACTGAGCTAAGCAGGCAGGCAAATTAATATTTGAAGTAGCATGAGTCAAAAATAAACTACTTACTGCCGATGTCCTCCTCTCTAAGATCGCTTAAGAAAGTATTTATTTCAGCGCTAGTAATTTCTGCAAGGTGGCCTCCGTTAGACATGCACACAGCCTATAGAAATTCGACATAATTCGTGACTCTTACAAATATCATGGTCTTACTTATAATTATGTCAAAATAAACCATTCAGTGTTAATAAATTCCTACTTGAGCCAAATCCCTATTAATTGTGTAATAAAGACTTACTTGAGCCAAATCGCTATTCTGAATGTAATAGTATTTCTTGGACCGAATCCCTATTATGTATTAATAAACTTTTCTATTAGCCGATTACCTATTTTATGTGAAATAAATTCTGACTTGAGCTGAATGCCTAATCTGTGTGTAACGAATTCTTATTTGAGCCATATCTCCGTTCATTGTGTAATAAAGTCTTACTTAAACCGAGTCCCTTTTATGTGTGTAATAAACTCGTATTTGAGCCGAAACCCTATTATGTGTGTAATAAACTCTTACTTGTGCCGACTCCCAATCTATAGAGGAAGTATTGTGGAAGTACTTATAGCAACGTCTGTCTAAAAGTTTGAATCCGCTCTCACATACCTCTGTGGTAAAGAATAATATAGAAAAAATGACAAAACAAACATAATTATTATGTGGTAAAATGTAAAACATTGGCGTGGCTATAATAGAAATGATTAACATGTTCCAATAATTTGATCAATTAATATAATGTGGACAGATGTATTGATCAATATGATCAATTATTTTATATTTAATACTGATAAAATGTAGGCACATATTTACTTTTTCTTTACAAAAATGTTTTTGTGTGCTTTTAGATTTGCCAGTAATCAAAGTGATCCGTGAGTTTCAAGCAGATTTAAGACATTATTTGGAATTAATTAACGGGCTAAAATTTTCAATATCATATTTCATTTAAAAAAAAAGATAATAGTTTTGCAGTATCATTACATTCTCTGTTCTGTTGCCCCTGATTCTTAAAATAATCGCATTTCCTTATGCCGAATCCAGGCTGTAAGGTTTTCAGATAAATGACTATGCAACTACTTACGGTTCGTCAAACATGCAAAGCTAACATACATATTTCAACTGAAATTTACAATGCATTAATCGTATTATGTTCCTAGTATCGTACTTGATTTTAAGCCAGTCAAATGATTTAATTATCACGTTTCTTATCTGTTTTGTGTATAACGGCTTTCAGGACACAATTTTTTTATCATCCGGATAAATGACGATACGGCACCGCTTATGGTTAATATATCACGCATACTAGAATGTAAGTATTTCTGTGAAATAATTGCTCAACTACAAATCAAAATATATCGTTATATATTGTAACACATTACGTTTTCGTATGAATTGGTGTAAAAAAATCAAATGGCAGATCTATTTAGTGTCATGTGGACACTGTTCACATTCTAGTTTTACAATTCAACTATAAGATAAAAAAACGTGAGAACATAATTTGATATAACCGTTAACAGCACTTTCATAAACTAAATATCGATTCGGCAGTTCAGAGACACCTGTTTAACATTCCAACACAGTACATGGTTACAAAACTGTGAACTCACCTCTAGGCGGACGTTTACATATATATGCTCGAGAATATGTGCAGCGCTTATCGTCCCACTCTCCACGACTGGTCATAAGTACACAGGCTTGTGTCCAGACTACATCGTTAGGTTCGTATTGACCCCAGCTCGTGTAAGTAGCAACTTTCCCAGATGATACCCATACATGGGTGTCATTGATTTCTCTGTCATTCAGTCCAATCCAAGTATCAGATGGATATAAAATATCTGGAGAGAAAAAATACTTCATCACGGATAAAATTGAATTTATCATGGTTATAGCAAAACAACCAAAACTTAATTATTAAATGGTATGCTCTACATGGTCTAATATGGAATATACACTACAAATAAATTCAATATGATATGAAAGCAATAGTTAGGTTATTAGATTAGCGTAGATATCAATATCCGTAAACAGAGAGAAGCATTACGAATGCCGCTTTCTCTTGATATCTATCCTCAGACTCCAAGCAGTGATAATCTATCCTGGTGCAATATTAAGGTACATTCTATAGCCAAAATGTTTTAGTGCATGTTTTTACAACCATTTTTTGAATTTTTACTGAAGAATTACACAATTTGATGAATGAAACGCCTATTAAAAATGATTAAGCTCTCTTTTGAAGTATATATCTTGAAAAACAAATGCCAACACTTGTTGTACACGAAAATCCGGACAGAAGACAGAAACCAATATTTTTAGGTGGTCATATTTTTTTCAAAATCGACAGCTGCTACACTCAAGCATTATTTTGCCTAAAAGTGTGACCAAAACTTACCTAGATAATATATGACTTCCTGCGAGCAATCAGTTTTTAAATAAATTTGATGAAAGTGCCTGTTAGAGTTGATAATTTCAGATAATTTTTATTTTCGCTTTTTTTTTCATGCAGACATCATTTCACAACTAATTTGAGGTAAACTTGCGTATCTATGACAAAATCCATAATATCATTACAAGGGCAATACACACAGAAGTCAGATGTGTCAATTTTATTTTTAGAAACGGTTGCAGTCACAAAGTGATTGACAGAATAAAATGTAAGTTTCAGCATATTTTTTTCACACAAAAATGTGTTAGTGCATAGAAATGTGATCAGGCTGAGTACATGGTCTTATGGATTACATAATTTTCGGCGCTTAACGTGAAAACAGTTAAAGCACAGGATTCACAAACATTAAATTTATGCTTAAATCTATATGCGATACATTATATATATAATTATAATTCACAATAATATATCATATGGAAGTAACTGGAATAAATTTGGACTATTTCCTTTGGAAGTTTACATGACTGTGCTATCAAAAAGCCCCCCTCGTGTTTATATATTTTGACAGGTCGAGTTGTTCTGGGACTATGGACAATGGTAAGTGCAAAGTTATATAGATTTATATAAATTAATTATTTTTGCAACGAGTTCAAAGTAAATTGATAATCAGTCGACTCTATTTCAAGATTTGAGAATGATTTGCCTATTTTGGGACAGAGAACATAGCATTTGCATGCTTGTATCACTGTCACCATAGATTATCGTAAGATCCACTGGTAGATCTAGATGCAGAATTAACGCATTGTGTTATAGATAGTGAATCGATCAGAATGGACAGAATAGATCATTGTTGAAGTACTTTTTGAATTCGAATTGACATAATTTGATTCGAATTGACATAATTTGAAAGTAGACTCTGCATTTATGCAATAAGACACGTCTGATTGGACGTGCTGAATCGTCCGGCAAAAGCCATTAAGATTTCTAAAGTAACATTAATTAGAATCAAGGTCTACTGTGCATTTAATCCGTCTTGTGTTTGTTTCAGATGAATGGATATCTGCACCATGGAAACAATGTCATTTGCAAACTGTCTGAACCTGTGCTGGGCGTGCACATTGACATTTCTTATTCAACAGGAATACATGATGTCGACCAACAGTACAGCTAGGTAAATATCAATAGTCTATATATATTCTTCAATAATTTCGTGAACAACGTCTGTAAGTAAGCCAAGGAAAGGCCACCTCTGCATAGCTGAAAAGGTCAAGGGTCTGAATGAAGCATGATCATGCACCAAAATATCAACAAATTTATACATTTGTACAATGGAATAAAATAACATACAGTGGGCCTATATTATATTGATAATAAATAGTATCATAATTATTTATTTTACATGGCATGCATGAATTGTTCAACCTTATTCGTACATCAGCTGTGCTGTAGACCTACAGAATCAGCATAAAGAAATGAAACTACATGAGTAGTTTTAAGGTACATAAATCCACACTTGTCAAGACTCCATATAATGCTGATTTCCTTATATGGGTGGTTTTCAAAATAATGAAGCTTTTTCTTCTTTTTCACCTTACTTTAATTCAGTTCAGTTTTAGAATGTGTTTCGGGACAAATCATATCCAAATCAATGTATTCAAGAAATGTGTGCAATTTCAGCTGAAAGGCCCAAGCATTTTGAAAGTTATGTTAAATTATATAGCTAATTTTGTGATGGAGGCCCCTTATTAAAAAATAGTGATAAATTCAAATGTTGAACACTACAATTTCATAACCCCATTACTTTTCTTAAGTCCTAATGTTTTTCTAAATCAACTTTCTCAGAATCTTCATATAATGTTTATACACCCAAAAATGTCCCTTGTAAATATTCTTTAAATAAAATGGGTTTTTACTTTATTTCCCTCTCAATGGAAGTTACAATGGATACAAAAGCAGCTTTCAGTTTCACATATTAAGCCAAAGTGATGTCCCCTGTGCACCCTTTTTTGATATTCATCAATTATCATAGCATTTATACTGTAATTATATTCTCAGCAGAGTGTAAGTTAAATGCAGGCATTACTTGATAATTAAGCATTATATAAGAATCCCAGGATAATTTAAATTTTATTTTTTTGCATTTTTCCCAAGCTGGCAATATTTTTTGCTTCTTAGTCTCTTAAGTTTGCCTACATATGTAAATATTCAGTAGTGAGTATTGTGTAAGAAAGAATTTTACTTAATATGAACATTTTCCATGAATATATATTTTGCTGCATTTTGTCCCCTGTGCATCTTCTTAAAATTAGTAGAATTATAAAGTATGTATGAATTTTACCATTCCATTTTACCATGCATGACATTCTGTCATTTTTATCTACTCTGAAGTGCATGTAAACTAAATGATTTCAATGTATTAGTTGTGTTTAAAGTCACTTGTTCTTCATTTAAAGCATTACATGCTTTTGATTTTTCATCTTTGTGTTGTGAAAGTTTTCAGTTTTGTAGTTATTTTGTGGAATAAAGTAATTGTTCATAGACTTTTGTCTTAAGATGCTCACCATTAATCTTCTTTTGAACAGAAAACTAATACTTAATGAATATTACACTGACTTTTAGTATGTGTCCCGTGTGCATCTCTTAATAACTCAATTTTGAGTTGAAAATTTTAGAAATTAAAATCACCAGACATTTTTGAAATTTGGAATGTGGTTTATAAACCAGCAAAATGTGAGAAAAAAATAGGTTTTATAATAATATGTTAAATATTTTTCATTCAGCAACAACTTTCTAGGAAAAATTTTATTTTTATGTCAGATTTATGCAGAAAGGCTGATGTTAAAAACCACAGTCCACAAACATTTATTAAATAAGTTTTAAACTATACACAAACACCTATTCATATAATATGTTGACCAAAAATACTGTTATACATTAAAAATCCAACTTAAATTGTGCTAATTAGTGCTAATTGGCATTCATCCGAGTTTCTGATATTGTCAATTTGCAGATAGAAAAATAGTTAGAAATTTTCAGACTGGATTCCCAGGCTAGATCCGGACCTGCCCTTAAATATGATAAAGGCCTTTAAGGTCGATGTCGGACGAGGGATCTAGCAAAGTTTTACAACATTTAAGCTTATCAACGACGTCTGCTGAGATTATGAAGTTGTACTGTTGTCAGGCTAAGATGCAGGCATACTTAAACTCCAAAACGACGGCTGTTTTCGTACAACTATAGAACTCCTTTAGGTTTGAATAAATAGTTCAAATGGTTATGAATTTGAACAGTAATCATTTCTGCATACAGATTGAAGTATTACCATTAGTGGATTCATAGCGTGTGTGGGAGTGGGGGGGGGGGGGGTGCGTTCGCTACGCTATGGGTACATAATTTGTCTTTTATTCTGACTGAATAATATGGAATATGCATTTTTTTCTCGTTCGCTACGCTCGCACTAATAATTAATCTTTTGTTCCGGCTGAAAAATATGCATATTTCTTCTCGTTTGCTACGCTCGAAAACGTAATTTGTCTTCAGTTCTGGGTTAAACATAAAAAATGCATTTTTATCTCTATCACACAAGTAATTTGTCTTACTTTTTTTCGCTCGCTATGCTGGCACATTTAAAGTCTGACAAAGTTTGCATGAGCTCCGAAAAAACTCTGTTTATTTTAGTCCTAGGTTAACCCTCACCATAAAAATCCTCAAAAAACGGGCTAAGTAATTCCGAGATACTCGCGCAAGAATAAGTCTGACAGTTCATAAGACGTGACTATAATTAGCATGTTATTTGTGTTGATTTTGTCACAAAACCTGTCCTTTGTCAATAACAAGTAAAGTACCCCAGAACGCCGAGAATGCACCAGATGGATCCATTTTTTCATAGTTTTCCGGGGAATCATGCCCCCGGACCCCCTATTTGCTCTAGTCTTCAAATATTTTACGCCCCGTCTTAGACCAAATACTGTATCCGCCCCTGAGGTAGTCAAAATATTTAAAAGACGTAATAGATGTAAGATTTTTTTTACAAAGTTTGGAACGATAACGCTTTTATCATTATAAGTAGACCGTTTGTAAAAAAGTTGGATAGTTCAACGAAGCAGATATTCTAGATTTCATTTCAGGTTGTAAAATGTTTTGAAAAAAAAATGTTGATTATTCTTCGAATACTTTTTGACTGTACTATTAGAATAGTGTTATTGGATCTATAAAATCTGCCGAGAATGATAATCGGGATAAAGAACTCTCCCTTCGGGTAAACGGCGTGAAGAACTATCCTTTATTTTATTTAGCGGGAATCGGGCACGTTTTCACCGTGCAATATTAGTATTTATAGTAACAAAAAGTAGTCCGTCATGTCAACAAAGCACGCTGAAAACAACTGTCTGAAGCATTCTAAAGTATATTTTCAATAGTAAATTGTCAGCCTTTTAGAAAAAGTTTGGGTAATTTAAAGGGTGGCAGGAACTAGATACATGTCTTGTCTGTCTATTAATACATTTTAAATGGACTCCGCATGTATTTTGAAGCAGCCCTTGATTTTGAAAAAACATTACCAATTTTGTTATCAAATTCGTCGTCGTACGACTTATGAAAGAGTCGTAGTCGTAGTTTGATAATCTAGTCGTATACTTCGTTCCAAGACGAATCTATTGGTGTATACTTTTTACTGTATTTCATTATTCTGCACATTAGTTTTCTTATATCAACTTTCTCAAATACATGTATCCGCCTTGCAAAAACCTGTTTCTAAATAGAAACCAACAGCAACAATCGCACCGAATTGCAAAATCAAGGACTTCCTGCTTATTAAAAAAAAAGCAAAAATAAGAAAAATCCATCTGATTGTTTCTTTCCAATTCGATCCATGCCTGACAAGATGTTCTAAGACACCTATATACTCCTTTGAACATAATAGTCCATTTCCACTATATGCTACATTTTGTCAATGAAATAGTTTTCATTCCATAGAAAAACACTAGCCACTTTTTAAGTAAGTTTATTTATATCAAACATGTTTAAAATGTACTGGATCAAAAATTACTTTCGACAGTTTACGTCTGATGACGTATTTTCTTAACGGTGCTGATAAATAAATGACTGTGTCTCAATGCAGACTTGGAGCGCCAGTATAAATAACAGACTTCGGTATAATATACCGGATTCAAGCAATCTGAACTAAAAGTACTTTTATGTATATATTTTGTAGCTATGGTGATACTTACCCTAACCTTTAGTCAGTATATAATACATAATTATAATACACTAAATGCATGCGAACATGCAATAATTAGCGTATTTTTGTCCTGCACTCCAATTAATAATCACTTCTGGGCATGCGCAAAAGACCACTCCAACTCTGCAATGGGCTATATTGTAAATAAATTCATGAGAGCAATTAACCGTAGAATGTCAAAATCGTATATGAAGGATAATCATATCAAAATTACCGACTGTCAATAAGGGCACACTTTCTTCGGACTTATTATTCCACAGAAACTTACCCCTCGTCATAAGATAGGTCAGGAATGTATTTTCGTCACGACTGTTGATATCCACTAGATGACCAGCATCAGCAACGCATGCATCCTATTGAATTTTGAAAAAAATGTCATCACAAGGATGAACCGAATCTTAATGACAATATATATGTATACTGATTGACGTCTCACTTTAAATTAATTTTAAGATGTTTTCTTCTTTGTTAAGGCTCATAGACAAATTTGCAATTTTTCAATTTGCAATAGAGAATATCAGTACAACTAAAGACCTCACAAGGCAGCAGATAATTTTCAAACTGGATTAGTCTATGCAAAGTGCAACATAGACAGCGGACTTGAAATTAATATACCCGTAAAATATACACTCACTCCGTGAAAGATGGTAAAGGTTGTTGATTTGATAATGGTGTCCTTACTTGTTTCAAATGATTACTTACTTCAGCTTCTTCCCAGGGTTTCTTGACTTCACTGTTGTATTTATAACAATCATTTCTGAAGAATGTCCATCGTTCGGGACACTTTGCTGTAACGAATAAAGAATACAAATGGAGGAATATTGAATATAATGTCGAGATATAATTTATATTATTATATACGAAGTCAAAAACTTCATATATTTACAATTAACCTATAACGTAAATATTTTTCCATATTCATGTTTAAACTTACACCTGATGCGTGACGTCATTATGACGTCAATGCGTGTTGTCGCGTGTAAAACGTTTATACCTCGAAAATAACATTTAATCAATCAGAACAGTTTCATACAAATTTGAATGTATTATAAGCAAAACATGTCCAGTAACATATTTGACATTGATGGGTTTAAAATCAAAATAGTAGATGTGTAAAGAGGCATGTGGACAATATTCACATAACCTTTCACAATAATAGAAAATACAAGTATTACAACATGATATATATCCTATTTAACCTGATATCTTCTTTGATTCCCTAACTGGTTAAATCCGTTTATTCCTTTACATACACGAAACAATAACATACACTTAATACTATACTAGTATGTAATCTAGTATACAAATTTAAAGCAATGCAATGAAATGCAAACATTACAATGGATATATATGTGTGTTTTAGTTGTCCAGTTATATTTATCATAAATATGTATCGATTCAATTATAATATTCCATATGTATATAGAAGGAAAGTTTAAAAAAAAAAGAAAGATGCGATGCTGATTTTATTAATTTCCATTAGGCTGTGCTTTCGTAGTGAATTCGAAATGACAAGTATCAGTATTATTTTTGCTGAAATTTACATTAAGTATTACTGTATTATTACTGTAGAATGATCTGACTTGAAATCAGGTTAAATCACACAGCCATTTGTTAATCTGCATACATTTCTGCAGATAAGAAAAGTGTTTGGTTTAAAAATATTGGTGGATTTTGTATTTGAATGCCAAGTATTATGACAAATTCTAACACGGTCCGATTCATTTTCCCATTAAAGTAAGAAGGCTGCGCCATCGTAATATAATTCCTTCGCATCTGAACTCCAAACAATGATCTATTCAGCGACAAATCCCTAAATGAGATATGAGCCGTGCCATGGGAAAACCAACATAGTGGCTTTGCGACCAGCATGGATCCAGACCAGCCTGCGCATCCGCGCAGTCTGGTCAGGATCCATGCTGTTCGCTAACAGTTTCTCCAATTCCAGTCAATAGGCTTTAAAAGCGAACAGCATGGATCCTGACCAGACTGTGCGGATGCGCAGGCTGGTCTGGATCCATGCTGGTCGCATACCCACTATGTTGGTTTTCTCATGGCACGGCTCATATATTATTTCTGTTTTATTTAATATGTATCTCATAACATTAATTAAATTTATATTTGTTGCATAGAGTTCAGTTACGTCTTGATTTCACATGGGTGTCTTGTCATCCACTTTTCGTATCTTAGTTTATATCGAGTACTGTGTTTAACTTAACACCCTGCCCCCATTATAAAGCTTTTATCATTATTTTCTAGTAAAATAAATCTTGTTTTGAGAAAGTTGGATATTTTCTAGTAAAATAATTCTGGTTTCGAGAAAGGTGGATATAAGCATTGTTTTGACCATTACCAGTTGAAATTTTAAGATCATTTTCATTGATTAGTATTTTTAATGCAGATAATCGGCGTTTAACTATTTCCGAAAAAATTATTTCTTCAAATATCTGTTTGATATTTGATAACGAGGCGATTTCTTCTTCATTGGAATGTATGCCGTAAAAAAGCTTCACCTTTCCGGTCATTTTGCCTTATTTTAACTGTTTGCGTTAATTAGATGTGTTTCCTGAAACAAGCAGATAGAGAAATTTTAACGCTTAAACCATTTAAATTCTTATTTTCGTTTCCTTGTATTTAGGTGGGGGCCAATAAGGTCTACCATGCACCCCTCCCCTAGAAATTTTCATATGTACCAAATTGTTTGGAAAGAACAACTCTTTCAAAATAAAAACTATTCCCATAAAAAAATCTTTAGAATTACATATAATTTCATTGTTTCCATGGAAACCGTACATTTTAGGAAAGGACAACCGAAAAGATATTAATTAGTCATATCTGGGTCAGTTTTGGTGATAAAACGATAAAAATCGTTTCAAAATGGAGCTTAGACACTGGCCTTTAAATAGAAGTATTTTATGTTAATTAATTAAGTACATTCATGAATATTAATGAGAATGTTACAAGATGACAAGATTTTATCAGAAAATACTATTTTTTAGCTCACCAGAGCCAAAGGCTCAGGGTGAGCTATTAGGATGTGTCACCGTCCGGCGTCCGTCGTCCGTCGTCCGTTGTCCGTCGTCCGTAAACTTTTACTTCGAATGACATCTCCTCATAAACCGCTAAGCAAATTTCATCCAAACTTCTCAGGAATGTTTCTTTGGTGAAGCTCTACAAAATTTTTTCAAAGAATTGAATTCCATGCAGAACTCTGGTTGCCATGGCAACCGAAAGGAAAAACTTTAAAAATCTTCTTTTCAAAAACCAGAAGACCTAGAGCTTAGATATTTGGTGTGAAGCATTGTCTGGTGGACTTCTACCAATTTTTTTCAAATCATGACCCAGGGGTCAAAATTGACCCCGCCCCAAGGGTCACTTGATTTTACATAGAAAAATCTTAAAAAATCTTCTTCGCAAAAACCAGAAGCCCTAGAGCTTAGATATTTGACCTGTAGCATTGCATAGTGGACCTCTACTAAAATTGTTCAAATCATGACCCCGGGGTCAAAATTGGGTTACTTAATTGTACATAGAAAAATCTTCAAAATTTTCTAAAAACTAACCAGAAGGCCTAGAGCTAAGATATTTGACATGTAGCATTGCCTAGTGGACCTCTACAAAATTTGTTCAAATTATGACCCCCGGGGTCAAAATTGACCCCGCCCCAGGGGTCACTTGATTTTACATGGAAAAATCTTTAAAAAATTTCTGAAATATTTAGTTATCAGTTTATTAAATAGTCTTACTAAATGGTATAGTTTTATACTTCTCAAGCAATGGAATGTTTTCCATAACGGTGCTTTAAACTACATTACCACTATGTTTTGTTGAATTTAGAAATATATAAGAAGACCTTTGAATCATTGTTATCAGTATTATAACATAGTTAGTTTGTTAAAACTTTAAAGTATTAATTCTAACATTCTTTCTTTACCTTTGTCAACCAAGGAATCATCTGAATCATTCATTAGCCATTCAATGTTCCTTTTTCATTTTGAATTGATGCATCTATTACTTAAGTTTCATTATACTAATATCAGTTTCTCTATTATTTTGTTTTTATATTTGATCGTTTCAATATTGTTGTCAATAGTTACATTTTACATTGATTATGTTTTTGTATATATAATTATTCTGTATATTATTTTTGTATCAATCCCTGCTAACATCCAAATTCTGATAATAGGGTTACAATTTGGGGCTGCTTTTCATGTTCATGAAATATGTTTTTGATGGAATGTTTATCTTGTTTTGTTTGATTGTGAAGTGTATCTATGCATTTATTTACGTGAGATATAAAGCATTTTTGAGATTCAGAAAAAAACATGCACTGTATTTAGATATTCATGGGCTCAACCTGACAAAAGTTTAAAATCTAAAGTTTATACGTAAATACCTGCATATTTTCTTTTAGGGAAGACTGCACATATCAGCTGTATGATCATAATACTATGAACGCATTGCAAGTTATATTGTTCAAATTCACCGCTAATAGCTTAAATAAATCAGTATGTGACTATTTGGGCTTCAAGTTCTTCTTAAATATCTTTTTTACAAAAGCAATTGTAGTAGTAACGTTTTTCATGGTGTGTTACCGAAAAATCACACTGTATGGCAAGTAAAATAGCACATTATATCATCATAGTACAAATTAAAGAAATATTGACTGTTTCTTGAATATTTTCATAAATAATTGATGCACTACAACAATGTTGTAGAAATGGTAACGTAACATGTGTAATGTATGTTACATTTTTATTCTTCCTTCCAAAAATAGTTTTACTCTATGTCTGCCAACATTATAGACTATATTAAAAATTTGCTGTTTCGTTGATAACAATTGATTGTATCATTTTACTCAGTTTTAGTGGTCTCAGAAAAGTATTCGTTGTTTGTGACACTGATTCATTTTATGCAAATTAGCAAACTAGCTAAGCACACTCAGTTTTTGGTAAAAAAATACCATATGTGTAATAAAACTATTATATTAAAAAGCACCGAGGGACTTTAAGACCACATCAAAGCTGTTTGGTACATTTGATTTTATTTGAAACATAGAAAATGGTATTTTTAATAATTTTTGGCCATTTTGTAAAAGTTTTATTAATGTTCACGAATATGCAAAAAAGTAAATTAACATTAAAATGCTGCTTTTGAAAGGCCAATGTCGAAGCTCCATTTTGAACCCAGTTTTATTGTTTTATCACCAAAACTGACCAAGATATGACTAATTATCATCTATATGTTTGTCCTTTTCAAAAATGAACGCTTGCTATGGAAATGGTGAAATCATATATAGTTCAAAAAAAGTTTTTAATGGGAACGTTTTTTTATTTTGAAAGAGTTTGCCCTGCCGAATAATTATGTACCTATGAAAAATGTCTAGGGGGTGCATGGTAGACGTTATTGACTCTTGTACTCATTAATAAGACCTCTAATGTTCATTGATATTATGGATGTTACCATGATAGACCAAATAAATTGTACTGATATGAAATACATTTTTTCTAAAAAATGAAAACGATCATACATGTAGCTGAAAGGGTAATGGAAGTTATATATATGAGTAGGTTATGAGCAATGTCCCTTTTTAATGCACACTTCACTTCGTTTAATCATTATAATAGATATTATCATAAGTTTATCAAGAAATAGGTGTATAGGTAGATTAAGCTATTAACGTTTTTACATTTACCCGCTTTTTCTTTATTTTATTTTATTTTTTTTAAAGAAAAAGAAATATGCAAGTGTGTATTAGGCAGGTTACAAATATCAACGCCAAATGTATCAAGGGTTAATAGCAGATTGGAAGTTAAATCCAAAATAATATATAATATTGCTTTGAAAACCTATTTTAAACTGTTGATGTTCAAATAAATTTCTTGTGATGGAAAGTAAGGCTAAAATAGTTACATGAATACACATCCACTTATCAAACTTGTACATTGTAACATTCAAATTAGGTTCCGTGTGTCATCAATTTAAATTCAAAGAATAAAAGGAAATAATCGACCTTTCTAATACTGAAAGGCAGTTTGATTTCATGATATCTAGTGCGTAATGCATTTAGCACACAATAGTATATGTATTCTTATTAAAAGTTACTTCAAGAATTGTATAAAACAATTCTACACATTCTGAGGACCCACTTATATCGAGCACAACCTTCAATACTGTTAAAAAATATACGTATATAATAAAGTTGTTTACATTTTAGAAAAACTGTGTATTTAAACACCAAATACACCCTATTCTTAAAAAGGGGTGAAAAACCCGATCCTTTCCGAAACAAAAACTAAGAAGGCGTCTAGGTCATGCAACAAACGGTTGCTCAGATTTATACAATCAAGCCTTCACATTGACTGAAAAGAGTTCGTGTTGTTTATAGTTGTAATTTTTAAGACGACTTTAATTGTGTTGTTATAAAGTATTGATGGTTACTGGTTTCTTTTCTTAAAGTTTTTGGCTCTCTTTCAAAACGAAATAAAGAGAACAATTACATATGAGTAGTAAAAATATAACCTGATAACTTGACTGCAAAAAAACTTGGTATCGATTCAGCGATCATTTCTGAAAACATGTAACCTTCTGTTTTTGCATCCCGAAACATGTCTCTATTACACAGCTTGAGAAAAAATTTCAAAACTCACCTTTAGCCGGACGTTTGCATATATAGGCTCTAGCATATGAGCAGCGCTTATCGTCCCACTTTCCACGCCAGTTCATCTGAACACAGGCTTGTGTCCAAACAACATCGTTAGGTTCGTATTGACCCCAGCTCGTATAAACAGCAACTTTTCCAGATGATACCCATACATAGGTGTCATTGACTTCTCTGTCATTCAGCCCAATCCAAGCATCAAAGGGGTATTTATAATCTAGAAAAAAATCATTTATCGTGGTTTTAGCAAAACAATCAAAACTTTATTATTAAACCGTATATTCTACTATATTTAAATATGGATTATACGATGCAAATGCATTTAATATGTGTCAGCATATCGTTAGATTCGTCCACACCCCAGTTCGTAAACAAAGCAGCTTCCCAAGATGAATACCAAGCATGGGTGTCAGTCTTTTCTCCATCATTAAGTGCGATCCGGGCTGCAGATGAATCTTCATTTCCTAGGAAACATAAAGGGTGAATATTACTTAAATATTATCAGTTACATAGTATACTGACATAAGTGTGTAGTTTAGTACTAAATATATAATACTACCAATAAATTAATTAAGAAGGGAGGGCGATAGGTAAGATATACACTATGTAAGTATGTTAATAAAGTTACCTTCGATTATTGTTACAGAAGTCGAGTTGCTTGCAATAAGGGCCTAGAAATGATTCGATTACTAATTTTCAACTTGGTATTCACGAAATACAGTGCTTTTAAATATCGAAACTTATTTCACAAACTTTTGCAATTTATTTTCTTAAAATTCTTTAAGTAGATCCGACAATATAAGTCTTTATTACAGACATCAGATATTTTAAATTGACAATTGACATTACTCCGAAAATATTCTATAAATGATACAACGCTACCAGATGTTACATATTTTGATGGCTTTCATTCACGTCTCTGCTTTGGTCTATCGTATTTCAGGTAGTAGCCATTAATGCATGTAGTAATGAATTCGTTCAACTTATGTCAGTTAAACTATCAAAAAAGAAAAAAAAACACTTTCATTTGTTACATGGACTTTCATAATCAAAATGGCTACCAGTTTCCTATTGTAGCTCTTCAAGCTATAACAAACATTTAGAGAATTTTACCGCTGACGAAATGACTCCCCTGAAATTAGTAATATGTACCAATATTATTAGTTAAAATTTTCACAAATTCAAGCAAATGATATTAATGCACATAAGTTACATTTCAAAAGTATGGAAAATTTGTTTTCTATGGTAGATCTCCTGGTAATAAAGATACCGTCTTTTTTCAAAACAGCCACTAGAAATAAGTGTGCAAACATAAATATCGATAAGATTCTCAATTATCGATATAAAAATCAGAAAAATGAAACACATCTAGCACCCTAAACACATATCGTCCGTCGGCAGAATCACAGACGGCTCAGAAACACGTAACAACACTCGGAAACATAATATCAGCCCTCTGCAACTTTTATCGGCATTCGGCAAAATATTTCGGCCCTAAGTAACACAACTAAGGTGTCAGTTACACATGGTAGCCCCTTTACAGAACAAATATGCCTCTTTTAAAAGAAATTCCTATCTGATTCAATTTACATGAAAGGGTATCGGTAAATACAGTTTAAAACCTCGCAAAACCACTTAAGATGAGGCCATTTAACCCCTAAATATATGTTAGAAGGATGGAGATTAACTCACCCCTTGCCCTTATAATCCACACACAGCCACCCACCCATACACTTACAAATTCAAAGTAATATAGTGACTATTTATCGGTAGAAAGGTCCACTCTATCTCCTGAGATTATTGCAGACACATGAGTGCACTTTTACTCAAGTCATAACGCTACTTCTGAATTTTTCAGCTGTTAAAGTAACTCATTAAAGCAACTAGCCGGAGATTGCCAAAATCTCATACGAAGAAAACATAATGGTAGCGATATTTCTGAGTAATGTTCATAACTGGTCCACTGTCTTAAGACCTTTTACACAAAATACTTACCAGCCCTCATAAGATTAGTCAGGAATTTAATTTCTGCGTCACTGTTTATATCCACAAGATGACTATAGTCAGCAACACATGCAGCCTGTGAAATTCGGCAAAAAATGTCATCACAATAGAAAACAAAATTTAAATAAGCATAAATAATTTTTTGAGACCTCACTGTCTTACATTTTCAGAGATGTTTTCCTGTTTACTCTGTTAAAGCTCATTTGAATATATCATGACTCATGGGCAATTTTTTCATTTTATGATTTACAAAAGAGAATATATCGTTATAACTATTTGCGATAATCCTCTTTAAAGACACTGATTCTGGTATGCCTGGTATGTGGCCTATGGAGATGATAAGGTCTGCGTATTGGCGATAAGGGCCAATACACAAGTCGGGACCATTGGTAGACTTGCTTCTGTTTATCATAATAAGCTACTGTATAGCTACTGTGCAGTAAATAAATTGCAGGTGATATTTCTCACCTTTATAGCAGATCAGTTCTCACCTTTAAAACGAGTTTAGAAAGCTTGATTGAATTAGGGCTAAATAAACAAAGTGATAAGAAAAAAAAACTGTGTTTTTATCATATTTTTAATAAAGTAAGTTTTTTAACATTGCTGTTTTTTATTATCAAAAATATAAAAAATACATTGAGGCACATAGCTTTTAGAAGTAATGAATTATTGTGTATTTTGAACAATGATAATCTTTATTGCTGGATTTTATTATACATAAAAAAACGTTAAAATTATTTAGACAACACAAGAGGAATTAAGCATTTTTAATATATAACATCTTTCTGTCTATATGCCTTCTTTATCTATTAAAAATGCAACTGAACGCTTCTTTAATTTCTAATAAAATCCAGCAATTATATTTTTTTTTTTTCGTTTTTATTTTGTTACTTTTGATAAAAAGATCATAATCATTGAATAAACAAACTTGTAATTTCTCTTATTAAGTTTTGAATAATTATTTTTATAGTGAGAATTACTTTGCTATAAGAGTTATAATTTAATTGGCCAGGGTATTACTCAACATGACTGAGCAATCAAAATTAGTATCCTATCAATTAAAATAATTTTGTGTACATTCTAAAAAACAAGACTAAAAAAACAACAGCATTTCAATTAATAAAATGCAAAACACAGGAAATAACCAATTTATCTGTAGGCAATAAAATTTATGATTCTCTGACAATAATTAGGCTACATGTCAAGTCTACAGGGGTTTTATGGACCCTTATCAGACTGGACCAGACAGGATCTTGTATATTGGGGATTAAAAAATCTGGTATTTGGGGGGGGGGGGTCACTTATATAGGAGATTTTCTTTGCCTTTAAGCAACAGTTAATACTGCAGATAACTTACTTCAGCTTGTTCCCAATCTCTCTTGTCTTCTCTGTCGTGTTTATAACATTCCCCTCTGAAGAATATCCACCCTTTTGGACACTTCACTGATTTGAAGCGAATACAAAAAAGATGGAGAATACTGAACACATTTGCAACAGTCGACAGTTTTAATTTTGCTCTAGTTAAAGAACAATACTATACCATTTATGAATGAATTATAATTTTAGTATGTATATAAGTGTTCTCCTAAATCGCACAACATTCCCATTGCAGAACAAGCACATATTTTATACAACTTTAATAACCTATAACTGTAAGATGTCATTAGAGAATCATAGACCTATTCATATAATTAAGTTCTAAACAAAATTAATACTATTATTTACTATTGATCTTAAGCCACGTATCCGAATGTAAACAGGGTAAAAGTATTGTTGCTTCTTACACCCAAATGACGATAAAATGAATTTAATTGATCAGCTTAAACGTTTTATATAATTTATACTTACAGAAACTGAAACATTAACACAGTGGTGAGAACATATACTCACAGACATTCATGAAAATACCAATGGACAATTAAACTAATCATTATCCAGACATTCATAAATATCGGTGCACTGATAACAAACAGTCGTTCACATAGAACTTGTATTTGACAATTAAACTAATCGTTATCCAGACGTTCACAACACAACTTATCACGAAGAGCAACATTTTCATATAATCTGTCTTTTACAAGTGAAATTGACAAGGAGAATCATTCATGGATGACTATACTGATTTCAATCCAAATGATTACAATGACCCCCTTGTTGGCGTCTATACTCACCATCAGCCAAGCATTCAGAAAGAACTGGGCATTTACCAGTCATTTACAGAGCTGTACTTTTTTTGGTTGTTATAATTATAGGTTACTGGACGTTCACCGTTTCCAAGTCGTTCACAATAAACTGTTCATTTTTGTTTTCACAGTTAACCTGACGTGATATTGGTAGAAAAATATTCGTTGATGTCTAAAATCACGTGAAACCAGATATTCATATAACACGTTTTATTGACTATAATACTTACCATGGGTCAAACGCTCACTCAAAAGCATTCATTGATAAATCTGCTCAGAGATACATAAACGTTCATGAAGAACTATTCATTGACGACTTAACGTACCATATACTAAACGTTCACAAACATAGGAACGTTCGAGTTGGCAATCAGTATCGTTCCATTTTCCATTTCCGTGCAATTGAACACAAGCTCCCCCATCGTGATCGTTAGGTTCGCCAGATCCCCAGCTGCTATAAGTAGTATTATTTCCGCTTGAAACCCAGATGTGCTTTCCTTCAGTTTCTATATCATGCAGTCCAATCCAAGACTCAGTTGGATTTGACGAAACTTCGAAATCCAAAAGGAATATGAAAATCTCAGTTTTCGAAAATATATGTAAAAGATATTGATAAATGTTTTAAAAAAGGTGTGTCAATTAGACAATTGAAAAAACAACACTTATATGTAAATCAGCATATAAAAAGAAACATTATCATAAGGCCTTTCCTGTCTTTGAGAAATATCTAATATAACCCGCTTGTTCACAGCAAGTAACTACCTACGCTATGTTACTACCTTTCATAGATATTTGACAGAGACAAGCCTATCTCGATTCATAGATCGCAGAATAACCGTTGAATTACAAGGTACGCTACTGATATGAAGAGGTTAGCCACTGTGAGAATACCAATACATGTCTGTCTTTAAAAATACTTCATGAGCTTTCTCAATGCCGCTACACATTATTGAAGACGCAGTCTATCTAATCCCATCGACATATCTATTTAATGTTCACTCGTCGAGTCACCGACTCTCTACGGTTACGCCATGAGTTTTATATAGAATGTGACCGGTCTCTCATTGGGCATGATAAGTAGTTACACCATAGATAAATTGTTCTTTAGTTTAGCCAGACGCTTTACAACAAAAGAAAAAGCGTAATACGATTTGAATATCACTGCACAAATATATATGCCATAATTTTGCATATGAACAAGTTTTCGCAGTTTGTTCCTGACATATGCATTGTGCAAAAGTTCCTTTTTTTTATTGAAAGATGTTGTAATGGATATACACTTCGGCAAAACTCATCCAATAAAGAGATCTGTTTAAGGAAATGAGAATCAGTATTTAACTCTAGATAAATAATTTGAGAATTTCAAGACAAATAACTTTGAACCTTACTGATATTTTTGGAATTTTGTCTTTGATTTTGTCTCTAGTTTTTACATAAGTTTGCTTCTTGCTACTTCATTCAATGTAGAACAAATTAATCAATAATGGAACTGTGAATAGTCAGGGCCGTTGTTCGAGATCCTAATAGTTTTTTATCTAAAGTTTAAAAGTGTTGCAATGTACATACACTTCGGCAAAACTCGCCTATTAAAAAAAATCTTTTTAAGGAAATAAGAATCAGTATAATTTAACTCTTGATAAATAATCTGAGAGATTTAAGACAAAAGAAGTCTTGAAACCTGGCTGATCTTGTTGGAAATTTGATTTTGATTTTGTGCTATATATGGAAACATTTATTTCCTAAGGCAGATTCACATGAGGCGATCTCCGCTTACTTACATTTCTTTGCTTCTCACTCCATTATTCAATGTAGAACCAATTAACCAATTATGGAACTGTCTAAAGTAAGGACTGTTGATCAAGATTCGAATAGTTTAACTCATACATAAATATTTAATGCAGACTCAGGCCTTCAATCGTATATCAACATGGTTGAATGGCGTTCAGAATGGCCTAGATCTTTAATCCGCATTCTAAAAAGGCATTGTCCTAATTCGACTTAAGAAACAGTGATTGCAAGACCCGCGTCCAACTTGAAATGCGAGTCTATTTGCTGAAATAGTTCATATATGTACAACTTGATAAAAAATGATCCACGAACTTGCTCTTTTTAAATGTTAATCGGGTATGGCAGACCATGGTGCACAATAGCTTACACAGGACTGAAAATTGAATTTCTATATACTACCTTAACCATAACTGCTTTTAATGTTGTTCTTCAACTGCACATCCTGATCACTAGTAAATGCTGATCTAGGATCCGTATAATTCTGAATGTTGATCTGAGATTTAAGAACCTGGTCTACATTGAATGTCAATATGCCACTGAAGGCCTGGGTCTACTTGGAATTCCGATTTACCACCTAATCAATTTGAATTGCTATTAAACCATGTCTGACCTAAATTGCGATCTACGATCTACCTTTACCTTAATTTTATGTTTTACTTAATTAATCTGATAAATTGTTTTGCTAAAAATGTTAAAGCCTCAGCGAGGATATTATTTACGTTGTGTTGTCTAACTTGTTGAAAATAGGGTAAAGTGCGAAGGTGGCATGCCCTAAACGCGTTTAAACACCAAGTTTCCTTTATATAGGTTACTGACCATTTCAAGGCAGTGCCTTTATTTTCAACTGGTTTTCTGCCTGCCTTGTGTGTAGTGTTGCGTATGCTGTCTTGTTTGTTGTAAGCGGTTTTTCCTCCTTGTTCTCAGTCCCCTTATTGCCCCCATCATTCTCCCTTTCCTTTGCGATGCCCTTTTGTTTGTCTTCCCCTCCATTTATACTAATATTAGGAAGTTTTCGTGACCCATCCCCTTTATATTGGCTGCCGGAATCCTTAAGTGGCACATGATTGTTTTTTCCCCCTTTTTCCTGCACACAGGTGTACATTTGTGCGCTTGTCTATCTGAAGCAGTGCCCTACAGTGTTGTTGTATTTTACTTATCTGTATATTTATGCTAGTTAGTTTTTTGTGGTTGTGCATTTATCTGTGCTACATGAAGGTCTGCGCTATTGTGTCTTACGTTGTAGTGTAACTGTGATTAAATGCTACGTGTGTAGCTTTCCCTTTGTCTACTCATCCTTGTTCTACGTTCCCTTTCAATCTACTCCCCTCAACCCCACCTCTCTCCATCTTCTCTATATTTTGAATAAATTTAGATGTACTTGCTGGATTTTTTGAAGCAACCCGTCTGTAATATTTTTCCGTTACAACTTCTTTTTGTTGTGGACCTACTTTAAAAATGCATGAATCTCAGGCTGTGTTTTAGTGTTTAATGCTCTTTGAAATCTACACTTAGCTATTATCTTTTATTTTTTTAGAAACACTTACCGTTCGTTTTCAGCTCAACGATAAAGTTATTCTCTGAATCACTTTCGATTTCTACAAGTTGTCCTTCAGCATTAAAGCATGCAGACTATGTGAAAAAGAAATCGATTGTCATGACTATTATAACACAGTAAAAGAAAATAACAAATTTGTTGTTTGCTTAATAACTTATATATTCTCTATTATTTCAATTTTCGTTTATATTCGCTAAAATGTCATTTTGGGAATAAATATAGTGTGATTAATATGATCATGACATATTTCTGAAACTTGATAGCTTCTTAACTGTATTGTATGCATTTTACTGTACATATTCAGCAATGGTTTACCTGTAAATTTTTTAGCACAACACTTGCTTATACCCCAGTCACACATACGGCGCGGATAGCTACGTCTAGCCACGGATAGAAACGTAGTAATCCGTACTGATCCGTATCGATCCGTACCTGAGCCGTACCTAAAAGTAGTAACCCGTATCAATCCGTACCAATTCGTACGGCTCAGGTACGGATCGGTACGAATTACTACGTTTCTATCCTTATCTAAACGTAGCTATCCGCGCCGTATGTGTGACTGTGGTATTATACCCCAGTAACACATACAGTGCGGAGAGCTACGTCTAGCCACGGATAGAAACGTAGTAATCCGTATCGATCCGTACTTGAGCCGTACCTTAAAGTAGTAGAAACCCGTATCAATCCGTACCAGTCCGTATGGCTCAAGTACGGATTGATACGGATCATTACGTTTCTATCCGTAGCTAAACGTAGTTATCCGCGCGGTATGTTTGACTGTGGTATTAAAGCTTTCATGGAATGTTTGGTAACTATTTACATTATTTAACTTTTTAGCAATACTGTGCAATTTTGCTGAAACCATTATAGGAAAAAACTGTTTTACCTATTATATATGTTTTTATCTCAGGAAAATTAGGCTTTTTTATGATAGGTAAACTTTTCAGGCAAGTTCGAAATGTACTGATAATTTCTCTCAAAGTATCGAGGTAGCTGTCTAGCTAGTAAACGGCAGCTGTGCACAATTACGTAAACGTATCGAGATAATTGAGTAGATTATCGTAACAATTATCCCATGGAACCTATGACTACTCAGATAGTATTTAATGAAGACTCTGCTGAATCAATATGGTTCTTTTATTCTATTATTGAGAAAACTACCTAGCTATCTCGAACAAAGAAATATACCAGCCTGATTCATGTCTTAAAATACAAGCACTCATTTTTTTGCGATCTCGCAAGCTATGAGCAGACAGATTTGTTACTATGAAGTAGAGAAATAAAGTCCAAGTGATAATTACCTAGTCTACAGTAAGTAAATGCTAGTAGATTTAGTCAAACTAAACATTGTGGAAATAGCAATTTTCAATGAACAATCACACTTATAGAAACAACGCCTGATGTTTTGAACTTCTGTACGTACAATACAGAAACATACGGAAGAACACTGGTAAAACTGTGCGCGTTAGTTGTCTTACTTACATGAATGTTTTAAATGAATATTTTATTTTAAAAACTTACCTGAGCCGCATCCCAAGATTTTTTCTCATCACCGCTATATAAATAACAACTCTCTCCGAAGAGTGTCCATCCATATGGACATGACGCTATAGAAATGAAAATATGAAATTTAAAGATACAAATAAGGAATAAGGTCAGTAATTCGGTCGAAAATGTGCTTCCGTGGTGTAGTCGAAAGAAGTCCATAATAAATAGACCCTAATTTTCCCATTTTCTGCGCAAATTCGTGTAGAACGAGTGCTTTATTCACACTTTTTCGCTACTAGAATACATTCTGCATGAAATGAGATGGTTTTCTTGTTCATTCAACCAACATGACAAGTTTTGCAGATCGAAACCGGAAGTATGTGTTTACTGCGCAGAGGAGAGTAAATATGCGCCATTTGTAGGGTAGCAGACCACAACTGACTGGCATTTCACTAGGAACTATTCAACCCCCTATTTTCTTTTCATTTTTTCGTTAATTTCTGATAGAACTTTCATGAAAAATTGGTGTAGGAAAAAATGACGTTCTTTAAAGATACGTAAAGACGACATGAAGTTGTCGTTTTTTATATGAAACAAAGAAGGATTTGAATTACTGACCTTTAACCATAAAACATAGCTGTGGAAATGTGATGACGTAAAAATGGTATCAGAATACAAAAAAAAAAAATGTCAAACATTTTATTTTCTTTCTGCCCTGCTATTCTTGTGTCACATAAACTATAATCAAACTGTATTGATATAGTTTACGTTACCCAGCCAAAGACAGCTTATTCATCTTTGTAAAAACCGCCATATACAAAGTTTTGACAAATTGAATATTCGGGTTTTTTTCACTTGTTCAAACTCCTTTACCATAACATGTTTTTCCTTGGCTTCATATTATCATTTTGAAAACAAAATAACGAAAACAAAAATTCGAGGACAGTTATAAAAATAGTTTTCAAACTGGCAGAATTATGATCTAATTTTGAACTTGTCAATGAAATATTGTGATTTGTAAATAGCAGCCTTTTCATAACAAAAGTTTGTAAATTGATTCTTTTACTATATTCGTTTTGTTTCTTTTTATGGAAAAAACCGCGTTAGCCATAAAAAATCAAAGTCATATCTCTTCAACCGTGTATGTCTGTAAATTACTGTATAACTTATATATAATACTATATAAAATACTATACAAAAATCATCTACCTTTGGTATAGTTTATTAGTATTCTCCCCGTGTGGTTGTTGGCAACAGTGTTAGTCAGCCACACATGAATCCTAAACGGGACATTTGTGGACGAACCAACTAATTTAGCACAAAAATGCACGGCTTTAAAAGACGAAAACAGAGTAAAGTAGAGACAGGGGAACATTTCCGTGAAGTAATAAAAATCCTTCATAGCAATTAAAAGTTTGGAGCAGAAACCTTTATACTTGATCTGCAATTGTAACTTCCAGTGTTGTTATATTTTCTGGTCCTGTGTTCACACATTGTTTCATATACTAAGATAATTGATCAATGCATACAAAATTTAGGGAGCAGAAACGATTTTACTTGACCTTTAATAGTGACCTTGACTTACGACCGGCAATGATAAGTCGTATTTGTGCAGAGTTTGCATCTTGCCCTCTATTGACATGCAAAAGTGTATGATTCTAGCTTGAATATTTTTTTCAGTATATGCTTGATCAGTATTTGATGGGCTGGCAGATGGACGGATGACATTCCTATTGTCCCCGATAGGGGACATACAAAGCCACGTGTCACAAAATAACCCTGTTACCAATTTGATCGATCTAACAGTAAGTTTAAATCAATGATGTGTAAGAAAAATATGGCTTCTAGTTAGATATATCACTGTAGGGCATTTAGGTTGAAGAAAATGTTATCAGGAGTCCAATCGAGAAGCGAGCTTCAAGGTAACGTTTGTTTGTACGCTTGTTTAGTTCCAGACTTGGCGCTTTTAAAAGCAACTGACGGCAGTTTAACCATAGACGCCACTTAGCAGCGGACAAATGAATAATATGGCGTCATTCAACTGATCAGTAAATATCAAATAAATCAAATCTTAAAAATCTGGACCTCAATTTTCTGACTGGAAAACGACATTTTTGAAAGCAATTTTTCGAATATTTTTTTCTACACTTCAGATTTTAATGATAAATCTCACAGTCGAAACCAAACCCAGTCTATAACACTATGAAATGAAATGTACAGATCGGTGTTTAGATATATGCACAGAATTAAAGTGATTCGCACACTTCAAGCTGATTTTAAGACATTATTTGGAATTTTTCAAATGTTATTCAAATTAGGTCAAATGATTCAATTTAAAAATGTGTCGATACATATTGCCATTTTAATAAATTTACCCACATGATGCAATTAATTCATGAAAAATATTTTTCATTTCCCGAGGCAGAGCCTCGCCCTCTATAAAGCATACTGACCCTACATATTTCCGTAGAAGGTCAGTTACAAGCCCAATAATTAATGATATAATGTATCTGTCCATTTGCATATTTTTCTTTAATATCTAACCATGATTTCAGAATCAAGCTGTTTTAAGACATTATTAGGAATTATTCAATGTCAAAGTTTTAGAGTAACATATCAATTCATTTTTTAGATAAATAGCAATATTACGGTATAGATAAATTTATTTACGAGTTCCCAATCATTCGTAAACTGTTTCCCGTTTCCGTATGCCATATCCAGGCTTTATTCTAGTATGTAATCTAAGTTATATAAATACGGTTTTCATGCATCAAACGAGCAGATCTACCAAAGCTCAGACCAAATCTTGATCTGATACATACATGTAAGAATGAAACAAATCTTCTACGGGTACACTCTTCATAAATCTTTCAAGATCATTTCCGTACTTAATACTTAGTTGCCGTCATTAAAAAAGTCCTCAGTTAAGTGAGATTGAGCCGCAAAAGTGATATTGGCTCTTGTAATACATTTTCGTATGATATGTATGAAATATGAACCAGTAAAAAGAGTGCATTTAAGAAGTGCATATAATATAACAATTATAGACTTAAAGTACAATACACATGCTTACATAGCATTGGGTATTATTTAATCACCCCTTAGATATTGTGCCTGCTTTTTAATTTTGACTTTTGACATTTCCTGTGATACGCAGGTTCCATAACCTCAAATCCCCTTTCTAAATTCCAGTTTGTTTAATTCTCCCCATTGTTTTCTCGTTTGGGGCAAACCCTTTATTTTATCTGGGGACCAAACGCCACTCTTTATGGAATTACACGCTTCAACACGTGTATCATTGAATGTTCACCGCCGTTTGAATACATCTGCGGATGTCTCTAAATTCGTTTCTAGCATGTGTAAATGTTCAGCTCTGCTCAACCCGGGGCTAGTGGGCGTGGACGGTAGCATGCATTTCCACTACCGTCCATGAACAGGCTCAATCAAACTGAGTCTGCAACATTTTCGTTTTTGTCGTGTTGAGCGACCTGTGAAGTTTCCACTTTTCTCTATTTCAATAACTGTATAATATGAGCCGATAACTGAACTTTTAGAACAGTATCAATTCAGCAGATGAAAGGTTTTTTTCGAACAAAAAAGCAACATTATGTCTAGAAATTTTACCAAGTGTCCCGTTACATAATTCTAACATAAGCAAAACGATTATTTTTAAAAAACTTACCTTTCTTGCATATATAGGCTCTAGAATATGAGCATCGCCTATCGTTCCATTGTCCTTTACGTTTGTCCATTAGTACACAGGCTTGTGTCCACACAACATCGTTAGGTTCGTATTGACCCCAGTTCGTATATGTAGCATTTTGTCCAGATGATACCCATACATAGGTGTCATTGATTTCTCTGTCATTCAGTCCAATCCAAGCATCAGATATATATACATAAACTAAAAAAAATAAAGAATCAATATTATGGTTATAGCAAAACGAAATGTCAAAGACTTTATTATCAGATAGTATTTCCTACTTCGTCTTATGTGGAATATAAACTATCAATAAATTTAATATGAGATGAAAAGCTATATGTAAGCCATGCACAGTTTTACAACTTTAATGAATGAGAAATTACATTGTTTTCTATTCTGGGAGTAGTGTTGAAGTCAAAATCCGTAAACAGAAAGAAATCATGGCGTGTTGAAGTTCAGTTTTATGCCTATTCTCAAACTCCAGCAGTGATTACGTGACGTAAAAATCAAAATCACATGACCGTTGAAAAATAATTTAACTGCCATTTTTTATTAGACCTTTTTTATTTCATCATGCAATTAGCCTCAAATCACTTACCCGATCGATGTGTATCCACTCTTGACGACATAATAGTAAGGTACTTGTTTACTCAGATATTGCCTTTTCAATTTCAAGCACCAAAACAGTAGAGCACGCTGTCTCTTCTAACAGTTCTTATTCTTAACCCAAAGTACATATATTAAGCAGACATCACAACAACGGAAACCAAAAACGAAAAGAAAACGTCTGCGATTTCCTAAAATTTAGAACGTTTTTTTTTTTTTTTTAGTTTAACGCCGTTTTTTCAACAGTATTTCAGTCATGTAACGGCGGGCAGTTAACCTAATCAGTGTTCCTGGATTCTGTACCAGTACAAACCTGTTCTCCGCAAGTAACTGCCAACTTCCCCACATGAATCAGAGGTGAAGGACTAATGATATCAGACACAATGTCGTTTATCAAATAGTCGGAGAACATACGCCCTGCCCGAGGATCGAACTCGCGACCCTGAGTTCCGTAGACCAACGCTCTTACCTACTGAGCTAAGCCGGCGGGCTAAAATTTAGAACGTAGACAGCTGAGTGCATGTGGCATAAGTTCAGCTTATGCGTATTTGTTTTAGCTCGATTTTGATGAAAGCTTCAAGCTAATTGGAACGACTCTCGAATTTACTTCCTGGAATAAACAGTTATTGTGTCATATGAGAAGTAACGGTCGTTCCCCCAGTGGGGTTCGAAGCAATGACCCCTGGATTGAGCTGCCGACACCGTATCCAACAGACCACCACTCAGTTTATTGTTGTGACAGAACACCCAATTTTAAAATCCACGAGCACCTTGGTAAAGATTTTCTAGAAATACCAACCTTAAAACTAAATGTGAGTGTCTAAATTTTTAGCTCACCTGAGCACGAAGTGCTCAAAGGTGAGCTATTGTGTTCGCCATGTGTCCGTCGTCCGTCGTCGTCCGTCCGTAGTCCGTCCGTCCGTCCGTCGTCCGTCGTCAACAATTTGACTGTTATCACTCTAGAGGTCACAATTTTAGCCCAATCTTAATGAAACTTAGTCAGAATGTTAATCCCAATAAAGTATTGGACGAGTTAGATATTGGGTCATCTGGAATCAAAAACTAGGTCGCCAGTTCAAATCAAAGGAAAAGCTTGTTAACACTCTAGGGGTCACAATATAAGCCCATTCTTAATGAAACTTGGTCAGAATGTTACTCTCAAAAAAGGCATGGACGAGTTCGATACCGGGTTATATGGGGGCAAAAACTAGGTCACCAGTTCAAATCAAAGGAAAAGCTTGTTAGCACTCTAGAGGTCACACTTTTGGCCCAATCTTAATGAAACTTAATCAGATTGTTACTCTCAATATGATCATTAATGAGTTAGATAGCAGGTCATCTGGGATCAAAACTAGGTCACCAGATCAAATCGAAGAAAAAGCTTGTCAACACTCTAGAGTTCACAATTTTAGCCCAATCTTAATGAAACTTGGTCAGAATGTTACCCTCAATAAAATCTTGGACGAGTTTGATATCAGTTTATTTGGAATTAAAAACTAGGTCACGAGGTCAAATCAAAGGAAAAACTAATTAACACTGTAGAGGCCACATTTTTGACTGTATCTTCATAAATCTTGGAAAAAATGTTAATCTTAATGGCCTTAAGGTCTAGTTTGAATCTGGGTCATGGAAGATAAAAAACTAGTTCTCCAGATCAAATCAAAGGAAAAGCTAGGCTACACTGTAGAGGCCACATTTATTACCATATCTTAATGAATCTTAGTCAGAATGTTAATCTTGATGATCTATAGGTCAAATCTGGGTCAGGTGGAGTAAAAAACTAGGTAACTAGGTCAAATCAAAGAAAAAGCTAGTTTATACTCTAGAGGCTACATTTATGACTGTATCTTCATGAAACTTAATCAGAATGTTAATCTTGATGATCTTTAGGTCAAGTTCGAATCTTGGTTATGTGAAAAACTAAGTCACCGAGTCAAATCAAAGGAAAAGCCAGTTAACACTTTAGAGACAATATTTTTGACCATATCTTAATGAAATTTCGTCAGAATGTTAATCTTGATGATCTTTAGGTCAATAGGTCAGGTGAGTGATACAGGGCCTTCATGGCCCTCTTGTATTGAAAGAACGATTGATAATTATTGCACAGTCTAGGAAATTTATGAAAACGTATTATTTCTACTTATATATTGATTTATCATTGTATATAATCCATATAGATTGTTAAAATTATGTACAGTCAAACCTGTGTTAAAGACCACCTCTGAGCAGAGACCACCTGGCTCTTAAGACCACCTGTTTTGTTTCCTATTGTAACATTTACAGTATATGTCAACCTGTGAATAAAGACCACCTCCAAATAAAGACAATATTTTGGCTCTCCCATGAGTGGTCTTTATAGACAGGTTTGACTGTATAGAAAAAAATCTATGCTCGAAATTGTGATAAAAAGTGTAAATATCCCGCAGACTTTCACTATGAAAAGTTCAGGTCTTGTCTGAATTTGTCAGATCGATACCTATATTGCATTATTTTACCGCCTTTACTAAGTATATTCTGAAGTTTGTTTTATTCAATTCTACGTTATAGAAAGAGATGAAAAAAAACATTTACGCAACGTAATGTTATATATATTGGGTTTATATGGGACTCTTAGGAGAAAACATCATAAAAAGAAATATAACTACACGGATCTTGAAGAATATGTAGTGTATTATAAAGACTAAATCACAATCGTTAGTGATGAGAAGAAGAGATAATACCATAAAAGCAATGGCTGTCTAAAAACAGCGCGTTCAACGATTTGAAATTCTTCAACTTAATTCTAGCTTAGAAACAAAACTTTGAGCAATATTTTTAAGTTGACAAAGACATGTGTAAGGAAGAAAGCACATGAATTGGTATTTTTTGAGAAATCTGCTTAATAATGATAATATCTTAGCAAACTTTAAGCAAAATTTTAGAGTTTAAATGAGGCATAATTTTGACAAAGTCGTCCGGTGAAATTATTTAAAAAAAAGCATTCGTGCAACGGACATGTGATTCATATTTTACGTTTTCCTGTCAATATTTTATAGACCGTTAAAATAAAGGAACTGGCGGATATAACAGCTGCCACTATGTAAAATAAAAGTATCCATTTAGCATAGTTCAATATATTAAATTTCTACTAAACATGAAGCTGACTACTTATAAACCAGGAACAGGTAATAGTATTGAAACTTTCAAGTGTCTTAATGAGTCGTCTACTTTAAGACGTATTTTACAAATACTTACCAGCATTCATAAGATTCACAAGAAATTTATTTTCCCCAACACTATTTATATCCACAAGATGACCTTTATCAGCAACGCATGCAGCCTGTTGAAACAATGAATCGGAAAAAGCATAACTGTTGTTTTGAGACATAACTGTCTTTAATTTTTAAGACATTTTCTTCTGTTTGTTCTGTAAGAGAAAATTTGAATATATGAAATCCCACATTTCTATCTGCAATTTCCAATTTGCTATAGAGTATACAATTCTGAGTAAAGATTCCATCGAAGCAACAAATATTTAGCAGTGAGACTGGATTTCATTTCAGTCTGTGCAAAACGCATCGTAGTTCCTTTTGTAAAAGCTTGAACAAAACTCAAAAGAGCATTGCAATACTCCACAAAAAGATGAAAATTGATTTAGAAATTTAATATCCGCTAATTTTCAGATGTGTAGTTAAAATATGATAAGGACTTTTGACTGGCAAACGGTCTCTATTTTTGACAACTTACTTCAGCTTCTTCCCAGACTTTCCTGACTTCTCTGCTGTATTTATAACAATGTCCTCTGAAGAATGTCCACCCTGAGGGACACTTCGCTATATCGGAAAAAAGAAAAAGCCTGTAGAATATTGAATTTTTTTTTTTTACTTACGATAGTTTTAATATCATTTTAGCTAAAGAACGAATAATAATTGTAGTATGTGTGTGTTATAGAAGAACTGATATATCTGCACCGTGACATATGTATTAATTCCAACGCAGAATTACATTTCGCTCCGCAAGTATTGCAATATTTTACATGCATATTTCTTCATAAAAAATCGTAAGACCTACTACAGCAAAACAGAAGACCTGTCCTTTGTCAAATATATTAATCATTATCCGGATATTCATAAAAGCCTGTACACTGATCACAAAAGTCGTTCACAAAGAACTGTTCATCAAGAGTTATTCTCGCCTCTATTACTACTTTCACTAAAACATGTGCATTGGTGAAAAAAATCACTGGAAATCGGCCTTTTATTTATGATATCGCTCACTTTAAACCTGACGTCGCAGTGATTTGATCATTAATGACTATACTTAGTTTAAACCGGGTGTTCACAAAGAAAACTCCATATTCTTAAATCAAAAGATAACAAGGAACTTGTCACTACCCACAAAACTAAGCCCATTGGCAGTCATATACAGAACTGTTCTTTCTAATCTTTCTAATCCAACCGAACTGCTGTATTTCTAGATAATCAGACGATAAAAACACTTTGCACTGAAGACTACTCACCATTAGCTCACCAAAGGACTATTCATATAATATCAAACTGACGTTTGAAGAGAACAAGTCGTTGACGACTATAATAATCGCAAACCAGACGTTCATAAAATCTGTTCAGTAAAAGTTATACTCACTCTTGGCCAAACGTTCACATATAATATTGATTGACAAATCTGCTCAAATATATCCAAAGGTTCTTAAAGAACTTTCCTCACCTTTTACTAGGCGTTCACAAAAGTAGGTACGTTCGAGATTGCAGTCTGCATCGTACCAGTAGCTATTGCTGTCCATTTGAATACAGGCTTCCCCATTAGGTTCGTTAGCCGCCCAGCTTTGATAACTGGGGTAACTGGCTTCTATTCCGGTTGAATCCCAAACATGCTTTCCTTCATTCTCTCTATCAATCAGACCTATCCAAGACTCAGATGAATTTGACGAAACTTCAAAATAGAAAAAAAATTTAAAATCTAGCCATTAATCTTGGCAACTTTCAACTGAAATCTATAAACTAATCTATAATAATGTTCGGTCAGGTCATCTGTATCTTCTATCTTGGTACAAACGATTCTCAAAGGGCCAAGTATTGCTACATTTAAGTTAATATGACCACCACGAATCATGATTATTTATTTTTTGTTCTGCTTAATTGAAATATATAAAAGAGAAACGTTGAGTCTAATTGATTTCCAAGCAGCCCTGTCCGATGTTTCTTTTTTACTTTTCACAAACACTGAATAGGCTCATAACCTAACTCGTCATTAAGACCGCTGTAGGGCCAGTAATAGTTGGATATAAGTATTTCCAAATGCTTTTAAACGCAGAATTAATTTACTCAAAAGAGAGAATAGTGCATACAAGGCTGTTGAGGTCTGACCTTGTGACAATGCTTATAAGTTCATAAATCATTATTGTGGTTGTATCTTTCTTAATTCTGACCAGAAAACTCATGCTTTAGGTGACTTAGATACATTAACAGCTTGCAGATTAACTTATTTTGTTTCAATGAACTCACAATTGATACAGAAAGTGCTTTAAAGGTCAGAATTATGATTTTCTTGTACGTTGCCATGACAATGGAGCATTCTTTTAAAATTCTAGTAAAAGTTTTGGACAGTTTAACTTTGTAGATTAATTATACACGAATTAGTTTTGTTTTGTTATTATTCTGTATGTGGAAATGTAATATCATTTTCAGCTTATTCTGTAATACTTCAGACATCTATAAATGAGTTTGCTAAAAACTCATTTTTTTGTAAATTTTTAAAATTTTCTAAAAAGCTCAAATAGGAATGACCAACTAAAATTCCTACTTAAATTAAAAAAGGTATTATGGTTCTGCTGAATCCATACAAGTACTATATTCAGCACATACACTTTCCTTTTCCATCAGAAATCGGAAAATATACATGTAGGCCAGTTTTTACAGATAATGTTATATCTTAAAGGGGGTAGTAGAAATTGGAGCTTCTAAAACTATGAAGCTGTTGAAAGACAATATTTACTTTAGGTATGTATTTCAGGCAAATATGAAAATATGTACTCTATTTCAGACATAAAGACCACTTTATTTAAAAAATTGTAACATTCTAATCGAAATTGGCTATCAGGGATAGCCCTTTTTCCAAAAATGTATAATTTTTATTGTTTCCATGGTAACCAGAGCTGATTCATATCTTTACACACTTAACTCTTCATAGAAGTCCTGTTTACTAAGAAGGGTGCAGATATGAAGTAATTCTTGGACTATTAGGTACCGGCTCCTTCTTCGATTTTTTCGTGAATACAGAGATTGGTTTTTAAAAATAGCCAAACCAAATTCTTTAACACATTAGAAACAAATCATTATGGGACAAAGATATAAAAAAAATATTGCTTTGCAATACCTCGCTCATTTATATCAACCATATCATAATTTTCCCTTTGTTATGTTTTAAAATATTTTATAGCAAACTCGAAGCAGCATTAAATGTTATTCTCGGGTCTGCCATAAGAGTAAGTATACAACTAGGGACCTGGATCTACACTGTTTGTCGATTAACCACCCGATCAATTCAAAGTGTCAACCTGCGTAGATGTGTTTACACTGAACTACAGTTTACTGCTTGGAACAAATTTATTTGTTGTGCTGCCAATGTTGACCTGGGTCTGCATTAAATAGCGATCTAAGACCTGAACAATTTTGATAGTTGATCCACGATTTTCTAACCGGGGTTTATATGGAATGTATTTACTCTTTTGTAAACCTTGTCTACATTGAATATCAATCTGCGATTATATTAGATGTTGGTCTACGTAATGGTTTATTGTAGATATTGATACACGGGTCCAAGTTAATATCGATCCTGAATTGCAGACCCGTATATAGTGAATGTCAATTTACAGCATAACACACTTTTTACATGTTTATGTTCGATTGCATACCTATTGTAAATGGGTTCCATGGTATCATTTATGTCGATCAACGACCTGCTGAGTTTTAAAAATCGAACGACGATCTACAGTTGCCGATCTTATAGGCAATTTCGTACATCTCTTAGGGAGGTCTTTCACAACGAAAGCTTAAAATTCGCTAAGGGACCTCAATTCTGTTTATGCGCATACATCCAAAACAACCTCCCAAAGATACATTATAATATCTTACAAATTTATATTGTTTTATCTCAGGTTTGTATATAAATTTCAAACAAATATTTTTTGAGCATCTCACATTAATAAATGTTTTACAGATACGTACAGTTACTTCTTAGCTCAACCAGAAAGGCCTTTTCTGCAGAACTTTCGATTTCTACAAGTTGTCCTTCAACCGCGTAGCATGAAGCCTGTAGGAATAAGATTATAATTGTCATTATGATAATGAAGTAAATGGAAATAAGCACACAAACACTGGTGTTTTTAATTTCTGTGCGTATAATACAGTAATTCATCGGAAACAGTGTTTAAATTGTACGAATTAGTGTTCTTTCGTACGTACATGTTTAAGATAAAGACTTATTTTCAACACTTACTTGAGCTGCATCCCAATTTGCGGTCTCACTACCGCTATAAAAATAACACTTCTCTCCGAAGAGTGTCCACCCATCTGGGCATGACGCTAGAGGAAGAAAATATAAAGTTTGATAAAAATGAAACAACACTGCAAACAAGTGATTGTCGTTAGAGAGATATCTGGTTAGTATATGCTACTTAGGAGTTCATATCTAGTATCTCCTATTAGACGTAGGACACCTACGTAGGAGATACTTAATCCTAAGTAGGAGATGCTAAGTCCAACGTAGGAAATTCTATGTACTACGTAGGAAATACTTAGTCCTACGTAGGAGATACTAAGTCCAACGTTGAAGATTGTATGTCCTATGTAGGAAATTCTGTGTCCTACGTAGGAAATACTAAGTGCTACGTAGAAAATAGTATGACCTACGGGGGGAGGTAATAACTATTACGTGATATTTACTATCTGTTATGAAAGTGATACTAAATCCTACGTTGGAGATGCTAAAATACTGACAAACATATTACCTATATCAGGGTGAAATCAATGTATACTTTTTTAGATATTTGCTCATGATTAAAGTGATCCGCACAGTTCAACCTTATTCTAAGATATTATTTGGAATTGTTCACGTGTAGAATGTTTGATATTTTACATTTTAGAAAGGTAATAATGCCGTTGAAATAAATTTACCAACGCGTTGCCATTAATTCCTAAAATGAATTCCGTTACCGCACACAGAGGCCTTACCCTACATTATCAGCGAACATGTAAATGGCTTTACGCGATAACTTCAAGTTTCAAATTACTAAACACACAAAACTACTAATACATATTAAAGACGGTTTTCCTTAGCAATAATTTGGAGATTATATGTAGATGAAGCACGTGGCTCTCAACATGCTTGCAAGATCGCAAGGCTAACTGATACCTTCGACTACAAAGTATTTTAAAGATTTCAAGCTATATAATTACATTTTCAATTATATATAATTTTGTTAAAAGTATCTTTATTGCAAATGATCAAGATAAACTTGCACCGCCCATCAAAGCATTGATTCAAATCTCGGTCCATATTTTTGAAGATATTTGCTCTTAATAGTATGATTGATACATAAGGATGTTATCTGGATCAAATGCATTCTCATGAGAAACTGTTAAACTGACATCTGGGCTATATTTACAAAATCATTCTCTAAAGTCATCGTTAGAAATTATCACGAAATTAAAGATTGAGAGGGTGTAAACTACACTGATAATTTAAGGGCACGTTTCTTAAGTCCCCGAAGCTCTCAAATTTGAATGTGACTTTATTGGTATCAACAATCTGTTCAAAAGATGTAAGTATTGGCTAAAACTCACAGATAGAATAAACAAGGATATGCAACATTCAAAATATTGGTCAGATAACGTATAAAACGCCAAAAGGTATAAACAGACACTGTTATTGTCTATTAGGTAATTGATGTACGACATGACGAAGTTATGTATATTCCTTGACCAAAATTGTGCAAAGTTAAGTTCCAGAATGTTCAGTTCTTTGTTATATATCTTTTTATAGGATTAACCATATCATTTACATGTTACTTGCCGGTTCAAATTGATACTTATCCGTTTTTATTCTCGAGAGAACCGTTCAAAAGCAGAATTATACATTACATATACTTCATGCCAGTAGTCAGTCGAAAGAAATCTTAATAACGACTTTTACAATTTTATTAAATTAATGCGTGTACTTACGTTCCGTGACCTCTCTTTTCTCTAGACTCAGAGCAAAATGAGCAGCTGTAAAAATAAAGCATATGTATATGTGTAACAATATTAACGGTAAAAATCATATACTACTATGACCAATATCTTACAAACGGAAGAAAAGAGTTTGATAAGTAATTACAAAAGAGAAGATAATGAGTTTGATAAAACAAATGAGAATACACTTGGTTTGATAACGACTTTTGAGAAGACAACGGGTTTGATAACTACAATTGAGAAGACGATAGATGTAGTCATTATAAATGAGAAGAAAATAAATTTAATCAGTATAAATGAGAAGACGTTGGATTTGACAATTATAAATGAGAAGACGTTGGATTTGACAATTATAAATGAGAAGACGTTGGATTTGACAATTATAAATGAGAAGACGTTGGATCTGATGTTTATAAATGACGACGGATTTGATAACAGCAAATGATATATAAAAATCACTGTCTTCATATCAAATGAACAAGTAAACATTATAAAAATTGACCATTATGATTATAAGAAATCGTTAGTCTTAATTATCAAGTAAATATATCTTTTATGACTATCTTCACATTTAAGACGTTAATTAAATTGTGACGATTATCTATTTAACGAAAGAAGATTCGTTTTAGGTCGACTTAATTAATCAAGTTAAATATGGCCGTTATATCCTGTGCAAAATTAATCATAATTTTTGATTTTGGTCCACATTAGTTTGCAACCTCATTTTATGCACTGTTGCTTGATAATGTCTAGTTAACCCGGCTTTATGCGCATATTGTTCGAAGTGCGGAAATGTGGAATTTATGCAACTTCATTCTGACCAATCGTTTGATTATTATGTCCTGCAAAAACTGCATTATGCTCAAGACACACAGTATAATCACATTTTCATCCAAATCACAAAACATAATGCAATACTTTTACAAACATAGCGTCCAAAATACAAAATATAATTGGGCTTGCACATAACAAAGGATCAAATAACAAAGCTTAATGAGGATTTTGCATGACGCAGCGTCCAAATCACAAAGCATTATGCAGTCTGTAATCAAATTAACAATTAATCTACGGAATCTTGCAGGAATTATGACCAAATCGAATAGTATAATTAAGTTTGCATATGACAAAACGTCCAAACCACAGCATAATATAGTTTTTATATGACATTACAATAAAATTCCAAAGGACAATTCAGTCATTTTAAGAAAATAACAACCAAATCACATGACATAATGTAGGTATTTCAAGACATAAAAATCATCTATCATATCTGTTACAGGAAATATTATCAAGGACCTGAAAGAGTATATTCAGGTCTTCAGATAACACAATATTAAAGCCATACAGCATATATGCGATTTATGCAGGACAACCAAACTACAAAATATAATCCAGTTTACCTAAGAAATAAAACATACTGTAGTTCCCAAACATATCATACCACAGAGATCAATTTTACAGTATTTCCAAAAGACATAACAACCTAACCATAAAGAAAGCTATAGCTTTAGCTTCTACAAGACATAAAGAAACAAAAAAGGTCATGATGACCCTGGATCACTCACCTTTGTCATATGAGCTATATGTTTCAAAGTTCAAACTGATGCTAAAATACTAAGAAAGTAGATCAGTAGGTCACATTTATGGTTACTGAAAGATTAGTATGCAAAACTGTACATGTCATCAAAATTTCGAGACTGTATCTTTAAAAACAACAAAATAGGTCAGTAGCTCATATTTATGGTCACTAAAATTCAGTTTTTAGATCAGTCTGCAAGATTGTACATGTCATCCAAATGTCATAGCTGTATCTTATAAAGCGTTTAAGTACGCCATACGTCACATTCATGGGCACTGGAAGTCAGTTTTAAGATTGGTGTGCCAAACAGTACATGTCATCAAAATTTAAAGGTTTATCTAAAAAACATTGAAGTAGGTCAGTAAGTCACACTCAAGGTCACTGAAAGTCAGTTTTCAGATCGCTGTGCAAAACTATATATGTCCTCTACATTTCAAGGCTGTATCTTTAAAACAAGAAATAAGGTCAGTAAGTTAAGGTCACAGTCAAGTCTAATTACTTGAGGTCATCAGGTAGTTATAATGGAACAATAAGATAATTTATGAATTATATTTTCATATATAACTCATATACAAGTGACCCGGGGCCTCTTTTCACCACAGGGGCATAAGTTGAACAATCTTGTTAGAGAACCACAAAGGAGTGCTACATACCAACTATCAAAGGATTAGTTTTCCCTTATCTAAGTCTACGTAAAACTTGGGGCCCTTGGGCAGGGCTTCTTTTCAACACATGGCATGATTTGAACAATTATGGCAGGGGACAATTAGGTAATCCAACGTTCCAAATATCAAAAACCTAGGCTTTGCAGTTTCAGGCAAGAAGATTTTTCCTATGTAAGTCTTTGGAAAACTTGGGACACCCTGGGTGAGGCCTCTTTACACCTCAGTGGCATAATTGGAATTGGAAAGGACCACTAGGCAGAGCAACAAACCAAATATCAAAAGCCTAGGTGTTGGAGTTTCAGAAAAAAAGAATTTTTAATTTTTTTCCCTATATATGTCTATGTAAAACTTTGTACCCCTGGGGCCAGGCCTCTTTTCATCCCAGGGACAGAATTTGAATAAATACAGTAAAGAGTCACAAGGCAATCCTACAATACAAATATCAAACGCCTAGGTCTTTTGGTTTCAGGAAAGAAGACTTTTTTTAAAACAGAAGTCCTATATAAGTCTATGGTAAACCTTGAACCCCAAGGGTGGGGCCTCTTTTCACCACAGGGATTTAATTTTAATAATTTTCGTAGAAGGTAATGCTACATTATATATATAAATAAATATCAAAGGCCTAGGTCTTGTGGTTTCAAACAAGAAGATTTTTATTTTTATTTTCTATATAAGTCTATATAAAATTGGGACCCCCCATGAGTCGTGGCCTCTTTTCAGCCCAGGGTGTTAATTCGAACAATCGTGATACAAGTCTACCAGGCAATGCAACATACCAAATATCAACGGCCTATGTCTTGTGGTTTCTGAAAAGAAGATTTTTAAAACTTTTTTTCCGTACATGTCTATCTAAAATTAGAGACCCCCGAGGCGGGGCCCCTTTTAACCCCAGAGGCATAATTCGAATAATCTTGGTAGAAAACCACTAGAAGGTGTTACATACCTAATATAAAAGCTCTATGCTCTGTGCCTTTTGACAAGAAGATTTTCAATTAGTTTTCTTATTTAAGTCAATATAAATTATGTGGCCCCCGGGGCGGGCAGTATTTGACCCTAGGGGGATAATTTGAACAATCGTGACAAAGGACCACAAGATAATCTTACATACGAAATACCAAAGCCCTAGGCCTAGTGGTTTTGGATGAGAAGACGAGACGAGTTTTCCTCTATAAATCTATGTAAACCATGTAACCATCCCCCCACAAGGCGCAGCCTAGGGGAATAATTTAAACAAACTTGGTAGTGGACCATTAAGATAATGCCACATACCAAATATAAAAGCCCTAAATATTGTGGTTTTAGACAAGATTATTTTCAAAGTTTTTCCTTTCGGTTGCCATAGCAACCAGATTTCTTTGACTAATTTTCAATGAGAATCTTGCATTGAACATTCCTGTGAGTTTCATCAAAATTGGACAGGTGGCTTAGGCTGGGAGGTTTTGACAGACGACGGACGCCGGACAATCACTGACGACAATAGCTCATCCATGAGCACTTCCGGCTCAGTTGAGCTAACACCGAGGTTTACAAAGTAAATTTCGACCAAATCATAGGAGAAATAATGAAATTTGCACAAGATATAACGATAAAACCATAGAATTATATGTGTATAATGGATAGCACAGCTGTTTTGTCCATTAAAACCTTTGTATTAAAATCAATCATTTTCAGTTGTTTCGCGACAATTAGCAATAGGCAGAACATTACTGGTCATTTTCTTTATTCACTGTCTAAATTCTTGAAACAAACTATTCGGATTTAAACAATTTGTTTATTTGTTATTCACGTATGTCGTTCTTCCGTCTAAAACTCGTAAATAATATATGTTAAAATTTTCTTACGATTTTTCTAATGTGTCTGGGAAGATCCATCAATAAGGCCTTATCAAATTAAAAAGTTGTTAATCAGATTTGCCGCACGCATATTTTCAGAAACATTTTCTTCTTTTTTTCATGCGCTTGCCCCATTGAAAAAAAATCTAGTCAAAACTTTTGGTGGGCTACTTTACGGATGTTACAGTGTACAAGTGCTTAATATTTCAGTTCCAGATTGTTCTAGAATAGACTTAAATGAAAATAAATACATACTTAAATACATACTACGCACACATAGTCTACAATATATCACAAAACTTATATTTAGTTTCATTAAAGTTATTTCCACTTAATGCAGTAACGCCAATTTCTTCCAATGTTTAACAAATTCAGTTGCAGCAATACTGGATTTATTTCATTGAAAATTGGATGAAAAACATATTAATATATTTGATTACATCAATCTAAATTATTTTGGTAAGGGTAATACGTATTGATACATGTCACTTCTTTTCTTTTTGCTGTTTTTTTTTTTTTTTTTTTTTTTTTTTTTGACAACGCAAACAACTTTTCTGGTATTCAAACTTACTTTCATTTGAATCATTTTTAAATTAATGTAAAATGGCTTTACATTCTATTTCAAGGTTTCTATTTGTCAATCGAGGACCAAATCAAGACAAATATATTTCTTCGCTCTTCGCTCACTCTTAATTTTCTCAAAACCAAAAAAAAAGTATTTAAACTTTTTTTAGCTCGCCGCCACGTTTTTTTTCTCTTTTATTTTTCTCCCCAGAAATAAAGTCCGGTGAGTAACTTTTCATTTGGCGTGGTCTAAGTACACTTAGAGGAGCTTTAACTATACCCCCTATGTTAGATATATGGACTGTTTAAGCGGTGTGTCAATTGCTTTATGTGGAACAAAGCGGATTTTGCTGAATATGGATGAAGTATATGGTGTGCTGGAATAATATTTCCTGTCGTAAGAAAATAAAGAAATTTAATGCAGAATATCTTACGATTCTGATCGTACCAACGACGTAGACGACATAGGTGCTGCCAAAAGTTATTTACGAATAAATTATTTAGTTTTATCATATTGCCAAAAAAAAGCAGATTCTGACATTCAAAAACCAAAGCTTGACCTTAGGTAGATAATCAAATACAATGTTTAAATAAAAACAATCAAATTATTTTTAATTTGGTCTTTTAATGGCGTTCGGCACATTTTAGAGTCCAATTTAGGACACCTCAATGAATACATTTGAACTGGAACTATTTTACCAAAAACAAATCAATGATGTAATTATTTATCTTGAACTGCGTTTGATTGTAAACTTTCTTTATTCATATCAGTGTCGTGGATTTTGCATTTCGTTGTTTTTACTTTTGCGTAGTATTTTTGATAAAAGTACCACTTGTAGTTCCTTATTGGAACACATGTGCACCGTTGTGTGTAATGAAACAATTTTGTAAACTTTGAACCAAACACATCTATGTATACCATACAAATATTTCAGTTTCACTTAAAACGAGAATAAGCTTAACTTATATTTCGTTTTAATATTCATATAACGAACAAAGAAAGTACTTACATAAACTGCACACAGCAACAATCAATCCGAACGTGATGATATTTTGTAAATGCATTTCAAAGACATGCAGAACAAGTGTTTCAATCGTCTTTTTCGTCCGAGCGCCGAGAAGAAAATGACACGTAGATATTAAACGACTTGGTGATTTATATAATTATTTCGAAAACATGTGTTTCAATCAGCTCAAATATTCTAGAGTTGTACAAAAATTCGACGTGAGTATGTCTATGGATTAATTATTGTCAAGTTTGTTTAGAAAATGAAACATATGCTTATCAATTTAGTTCCTTTGTTTGTCAAATACATTTTACATCATTTGGCGATGTTTTGTTTAGAACCGTTATGAAATATTCTATCCTGAGTAATTTCTCATAAACCACCCATAGTTTTAATGTTGTGCTTTTGTGTTTGAAGCGAACACGTTTATCTACACTTAAAACAATGAAATTCAGGAAACAATGCAGAAAGTTTTAAGCACAATGTACCATATGTTATATTTGAAAGTATCTTAGCTACATCTTAATTATATTTACGAACAAGCAGTATCATGTATACCAGTTGTCGTCTGCTGAAATTAGTAATTTTGTTATTCTTAACTATCACACCTTGAATATATGTCTTAGATTCAACGAAATACAGAGTACTTTCAAAAGTGTGAGTATGTGTACGTGTGCATGAGAGAGAATTTATTTGTAGTCGTCACTAGTGATATAGACTTGTACAAGTTCTCACTGAAAGAAGTTGTAGGGTGCGGTAGGGGAGGAGGGAGTGAGTGAAGAATGTTGCACTTACTATGACCACTTTCGAAATTGACTCAATAAAACCCAGTCTTGCTGTTATCTTGGTTGGTTGCATTGTTTAGTTTCTTCCTAGGCATCTCTTATTTTTAATTATATGATATCACCACCCTCATCAGTGCCTTTGAAAATAGAAAAAAATGTGAAAAATACCTTTATCTTTTAAAGGCTTGGCAATTCCGGGACACATAATTATCTAAAAAAATCTTTAAGGATACATATACATTCCCTGTCATTTTGCAATCATAGGAAATTATGAAATATCTAACAAATTTATACGGCGTGTTTATATTGGAAAATAAGTGAAATCGTGGATAAGTATGACAGGTAAAATTGAACGGATACGTTAAGAATGTATTGATCACTCAATAAGAAATTCATCAGTCTTCGTATGTTTACTTTAAATTGATCTAGTTGCATTTAACACAATACCTGTATTCACGAAACTCGAACATTACTAGATTATATACAAATAATGTAAAATGAAGAGAATACCAGCTATACATGCCTTTTATAACAGGAGCATCACCTTGCGGGTGCAGACGCTTATCTGATTATTTTTCTTTGTATAATAGAATGTAAGAATCTTACATGAGCCCCTGTGAAAGACTGGTTTTTTTCGCATCCCGAGGGACAGCAGGGGATAGGAGGAACCGAGCTATTTGCTTCCTATTTGTAAACAACAATGTTTATTATAAATTGCACACTGTGTTGCGTTTAATATTAAAATCAGCTTTCTTTTTGTTTTCAAAAGAGGGAACACTGCGACATCATCTAAGGAACATTCTCTCTGACTATATGCTGGTGTTGTTTAAAAAAAATCAAAAGAAATGAAAAAGATGAAAATTTGTTTGTTTAAGTTTAATATTGAAATATTTAGATCACTCCATGAATGTGAGATTTTAAAAACTTAAAAGGACATTTTGATGCTTATTTTTCATGTAATAGAATCTATCAAACTTTTTTTTCACTAAAGTGATATCTTGCCACATGCGAAACTATTCCGTGTGAAACACATTTTTATAATATATTTAAGATCAAAATATTATATACCTATGTGAGGGCTTATATTTTATGAAATATAAAGTATAGCTAATGTAAGATCAAAACATTTTTCACTCGTACATGATCTTATATGTTCAACCTTGGTTATGCTACTCGAGAAAGTAATGACTATGGTGTTTACCTGTAAATAGTAGTTCTGCATGTACGATAAAAATATATTTCGCTGAGGCCATAATTAAAAAAATAAAATTTGCTTGCGGTAGCATGACCCAGTTTCTTTAGTGTGGGTAAATAGGTACGGATATTTCCTTTTTACATAATATTATGATCATATAGGGAGAGGAAAAATTCATCTCATTTACCAGGAAAACAGGAAAAAATGGGTTGCCGCCATTTTTATGGATTGGTCGCATTAGCGCAAACAAATTAGTTTTTTTATATATAAAAGTCTGATGAACATGAGATCTTTCATTTTCACTGTGGCTAAACCACTCTTAGAAGGATTCATCTAGTGTTCACTAGTAAAAGAAAAATATGTTGACCTTACAGGTCTGTTGTTCAAATTTATGAGATGCTGTTAATTATTACATACCCGTTTGTAAACTCCGTTACGCTACACTGTAGCCTGAAATGTCAATATTTTTCCATATTGACATTCAAATTTCATATTGGGTGCATGCCATCATTTGTGTAATCCTTTGTTATTTTTTCATTATATAGGTATTTGTACCAATATCATTCTATACACACGATTATTCAACCTTGTACGCTGAGAGGTGTGAGGACATCAACCTATGAAACTCGGAAGTTTAGAATTATAAACTGCAACATTTTACAGACCCTGTAACTGCAATAAAAAAATATTAGTTGAAAATCAAACAATGTGCCAAAAGTAATTACAGAATGTTAGTTGAAATCTTCAACCGTTAATAAGTTGTAAGTCTTTTTTGTGTACTCCTAAATCGCAGTAGAAAAATTGCAGATATACACCTGATATGGCATTTTCAGTAAAAAAAAAGATGAGAACGGGCAACGGGTAATGTAAAAAACAAGAGCTGTCGGAGGACAGCAACTCTGCTTTTCAACAGCCTTGTCAACTGAATGGATATAAATATCGGAAAGCGGGTACAATTTTGTAAAATTGCAAAAAGAGTTATGGAACCTGTACAATGCATATCAGCTCATGACAATGGACAACTGTGCAAATTTCAATCCGTCATTCCCTTTAGTGGGTACTGAGATACCAGCTTACATATAAAAACTTTACCAAAAACTGCGGCATAATTTTGTAAAAATGAAAAGTAGAGTTATGGAATCTGAGCACTACATGTTAGATCATCAAAGTGAACAAGTTTGTGACGTTTTAATCCAACTGAATGGATATTTAAATCGAGAAGCGGGTACAATTTTGTAAAATTGCAAAAATAGTTATGGAACCTGTACAATGCATATCAGCTCATGACAATGGACAACTGTGCAACTTTCAGGCAGGCATTCCCATAAGTAGGTACTGAAATACCAACTAACAAATAAAACCTTAATAAAAAAAATTCTAAGTCGAAACAGGGCATAATTTCATACAAAAAGCAAAATAGAGTTATGGAATCTGTACTGTGTAAATATCACAGTGAATAAGTGTGTGAAGTTTTAATCCATTACCACAAGTGGTTACTGATATACATACGAAAACTTAACAAAATCGTGACGCCGGCACGGACACCGACGCATGGATGAATTAAAAAAAGGGGAAAACCACAGGTCCACCAACACGATATAATCGAAAAGTTTGCAGGCTCGATTTGATTGAGCCTGTTTATGGACGGTAGTGGATGCGCAAGCTTCCATGCCTTCTAGCTCCGGGTTGATCAGAACTCAGCTTTTACACATGTAAAAAATACCAGGCCACGTGTTCACAAAACATTTTTCGATCTCAGCTGAGTTTGAGTTTGATATTTTAATATCAATTTTACGAAATCTTCAAGGTTATATTTCAACTGAAACTGACCATAAATACTAACTGGCCACTTGAAAATATGTATTACCTTGAAATTCACTTTTAATATGCTATTTAGATAGAAATGACATATTAAGTGTCATAATCAAACTCGGCTAACACTGAAAATGTTTTGTGAACACGGGGCCAGAATGCCATAAACATTCCCTATATTTAAAATATGCTTTTACATCCGCAGATGAATTCATACGGCGGTGCACATGGAACCTTCAAACATGCACAGAGTGCAGTTCCATGAAAAACGGCTGTGCCCTAAAAGAAAAAAAAATAGGTAGAATTAAACAAACTGGAGTCCAATAGCTCTACCTATTCTTTGAATAGGCGAGCTATATTTTTTTCTTTCGTTTTCAAATCTTGCAGACCTGTCTTTCTCATGTAGTATAAAATTGTTTGTAGTTTTGCCATAACTGACATTCCTACCCAGAAATGTGCAATTTCACCTAGCTATTACAAAGACAGAGAAAGAACAGAAAAAAAGCAAGGTCAAGATCCCTAAACTTTTCTGCACGTTACGGTATTAATAAAACATTTGACCGTAATGATCTTTTTTTTTTGCAATAAAAGTGTTATTTTTTTTGCATTAACGAAATATTTTCTCGTAATAATGAGATATGAGTCATAGCGAGTGAAGATCTCATGTGATACGGGTAATTTTCTTCTAATAAGAGTGATAAAATATCTCGTAATTACGAGATAAGAACAATTATTTTGTAATAACGATATGAAATACATACATACGTTTTAGAATGTCTTCACCTGGACCCGTCACATATTATCAAACTGCTTGGTTTATACAAAACTGCAAACACAGCACGAAACAAATCGACAACTATTGATACATGCAATATATGGCCAAGTTAAATTTTACCATTCGCAAAGTTACTTCAAATCTTTTGAATATGACAAAACGAGATATGTTCGAAACTTTCCTTAGAATCACTGATTATTATAAATGCTTACAATAAAAAAAATTGATTGCAATAAATATTTATGGTAAATCTTTTACTTAACACAAAGAAACAAATCGACGAATTGTCTTTGCCTAAAAGGACACAATTAGAGACATTAATAATATCACGACAATCTTGATTTTTATCTCGTGAGGACCATGTTTTAAGTCAGAAAAAAAGCAACAAACGATCCATTATGTGAAAGAACGGACAATCAATCGCGTTGCGTCTCGATTTGTCCATTCTTTCACATAATGGACAGTTTGAGGCTTTTCTCCTTTGGTTATGACTACAGGCATTGCTTATTACATATACTGATTGATTACTGCATGATACCTAATATAAAACTCGAAGAGACTGTGCTATTGACATGTTTATAACTTCAGTACAGGTTTGTTTGGGCAAAAGTCTAATATTTAGGAGAAAATGTTGACATTTTTATTTTGTGTCATGTTCAGAGGGTTAATATTTCTGATAAAAACGTACCTAAAATGATTTTCCATTGGGTTTCAATGGACCGCGATCGTGCAATATGTTTCCATATCATGACGTGGAACTCTTTTATCTCGGACTTGAATGTGTTATTGACGTTTTAATGGAAAGAATCACGAGACGTCCATGGATATGTGATACAATTCGTTCCTTCGCGGATAAAGTCGCGCAATATTACCGCTGCAGAACTCATGCATATATCCACATACAAAGATCATAACCTATAACTATTGACAGTCAAGCCATTTAATATGTTTATAGTCAATAAATCGCATGGAAACACCATTATAGGGCATTTCATTTTTCACCCTACACTACACTTAGTCTATTGCAGAGGGTTATGCAATGAACTAAATATAAATGCATGGTTGTCACAGTTTTATGATATAAGTTGATTCATTTTTTACCAGTAGCAAAGTTGTTGTTTATTGTGTAATGTTGTAGATATACGGGCTGAAAGGCTTCAGATATTAAGAATAACGAAACATTGAATCAAGCTATTCTAGGGTCATTATAACAATAATCATCATGACAATCATGCAGGAATATGGTACACAATCTGTGTACAGATTTCAAATTTAAATTATCCCTTCAAAGTATTCGCATTTGCTTTCCAGACACTTCCGCGGTAGAGAGATGTAAGACATGAACTTGCAGATAAGTTCCCCGTACGTATGTTCTTAAGTACTTGAAAACTACTACTTACAACTGCGTTATTCGACAAATGTTTGCTCCAAGCTAGCAACTGCCTCAGTCTTGGAAAAGGAAATGTCACAAGGACTTAGTTCTTGTTAATAAGCGGGATGATTATTTTGTGCCACTTTCCATGTAACGATGACACTTGTTTTCAGATGCAGCGTTGTCATAAATCAATAGTCCTGGAGCGCATTGTTTATATTTTCGTTTAACCTGATCAGTAAAACCTTCCGGTGACTGGCTTTCCTGGCGGTGTTGGATTTTGTACAATTATAGTACTCCTTGAGCTGAATCAGATGTAATGCAAAACCTTTTTGACACTTAAGTTCCTTTTTGAAATAACAACTGGTTCATTGCCAGATTTTGTTGTCAACGTAACGCTGCGGCTCATAAAAGTATGTCTAATTTCCTGTTTGTAGCTACGACATTTTATTTCGAGAGCTTTTTCAGATTTTCTGCAGCACCTTTTACCCTTTGGTCTTTTGCTCTTCGGTGAATATATGAGACACCCATCTGGCACAAACCAATGTTTTTAGTTAGAATCGCTTGAGTTCTTTCCCATTAACATGCAATAAATCGCAATCTCAGAAATCTTGCACTTGCGTCCTAATCAATTAGACGTCTTAAAACAGTGTTCTTTTACGTCAGTGCTATTTTGGACCTACCAGGACGAGCTCCGTCTTTAAGGACTGTCTGGACATTTTTAAATTTACGTACCTACGTATCAGTAGTTTTGTTTAAACATGAAACACACTAGACATTTTTAAAGTACGCTTAGACGCCGTTGACCTTGTAGTCTACATGAAACCTTATTATATTAATTAAATTAATTGTCAGAGACAGAGTTTAGCAGAAGTTTGTTACATTGCAACGTTACCTAAGCATAATATTGCACAATTAAACGTGTAACATCATTTGTAAAAGGTATTTTTAAATATTTTTTCTGATCTTTTGGAATCAAGGAGAACATGTATAAAATACCTTTTAAGTCGTTGCGAGAGGCTTGCAGCGTTATATCTTCCAAAGAATTTTTTTCATGGATTTACTAAAATGTCCGACTTGGCACTATATTTAGCATACTGCTGTGTGTTATTTCAAAAATCTTAGTTTCTGTGAAAAGGGTATGTGCCTAGCTACAAAAAGATACCTGTCTATCGCATTTCTACTAATTAAGTATGAAAACATGGCTTAATATTGTCATGTCGGTATGAAATTAAATCCATTGTACTCTGGCATCATCAAAGCAAATATTGCGAGCTCAAAGTAAAGATTAAAACCAGCTTTAAATGAATATAATTAAGGAAATGTACGAGAAGGCAAAAATATGGCTCATCCACTTATGGGGAGACATAAAAATTATCAAACTGTTACAACAGCGGTCTTAAAGTGCTGTAAAACGTCTTCCTGTACTTGGACTTGGTGCTTCTATATTTTCTTCTTGTCCTTTAGGATAATGAGAAACACTCATTTTTATACGCCCGTTTAAAAAACGGGACGTATTATGGGAACGCCCCTGACGGGCGGGCGGTGTCCACAGACATTGTCCGGAGCATATCTTCTTCATGCATAGAGGGATATTGATGAAACTTGGCACAATTGTTCACCATCATGAGACAAAGTGTCTTACGCAAGAACCAGGTCCCTAGGTCTAAGGTCAAGGTCACACTTAGAGGCTAAAGGTTAACTTCAAGAATGACTTTGTCCGGAGCATTATTTCTTTATGCATAATGTGATTTTGATGTTATTTGGCACAAATTATCATCACCATGAGGCACCCTTGTTTTGAGAATTACGTCCCTTTGTTATTACTTTAAATAGATTATATTGTAATTGTTTTATTACCGGTCGTAGAGAAAAGTGGAGACCACTTTTCTGTGGTACAACATGCATGTTACATCCAATTTGTAGGTGTATTTTGACCTATCTCTATCTGGTGAAGAGTTTGTTGTGGACTTATATTATATAGATTGTTTTAGGATTAATTTCCTTTTGTTGTTACTATAAATATCTTAAATGATTACTTTTTTTATAATCGGCAAAAAAAATTCAATATGAAAACAACTGTGGGTGTTTTATATATGCACATTTTAATCCAATTGTGTTGTTATAGCATATTGTATATATGGTACAATATTGTTTATACTTCGTTGACAGATATCAGTTCATTATGTTATGCTGCAGTAGAGAATTTTAGGTGCCTCCAGTAGGTGACTTTTATTGCATGGCAATACTTCATTCACTTGTTATTTCTGTCCTAAAGTTGATTTGTGATGTAGTTAATAAATGTCTTCTATGTAATAAACCTACATATATATATATATATACATATTTTAAGGCTTGTTTAATTTGGAGATATTAGGGAAAAAGATGGTCAGAATGATTGCCTTGATAAAACCTAGATCAAGTTTGAATATGGCTCATCTGGCGTCAAAAGGTCAATGGGTCATATCTAAGAAAATACTTGTTTAAACTTAAGAGACAACATATCTGGTCCAATCTTAATTAAAATTGGCCAGAATTTGTTTCTATGAAATCACTGGGTCAAACATGTTTACACTGTTATGGTGTGTTTCTCAGATGAGAGACCTAGGGACATCTTGGCCCTCTTGTTTATTTGTGCTGTGCTTTTTCCTTGATGTTATACGCATGTAACTTAACAAATAAACTTTTAGTCAAGGTTTGTCTACAGTAGACATTTTGAAGGGTGAAATGCAACAATTTTCGATGTCAAGAATATATAAGAAGTGTCCAAGCGCCTTAGCCTCACTCTCATGTTTTATAGCGCTTTTTTGAGCAAAAGCTTAAGTTTTATGCATTTACACGTCTGTGAACCTAGCCGAAGCATGGGCCTTACGTTGTTTGTAACAGGATTAGTTAATATATCGGATTCTAGAGCTGATAATGTAGGCTACCATAAATGTTCTTCGGCCAATTAGACTTACAAACTGACATACACATTAATCAACTAATAGACAGAATCCCTGCCACTTTTATAAGAATCTAGGTTTACCGCTCCAGCGCACAAGGTTTTTCTTTGATTTGACTTAGTGGCCTACATTTTGTTAGATTGATACCCCTTACACTTCCATAACGGTATAAACTTGACATTTAACCAGAAATATAATCAGGATGTTTTTAAGTGAATCATTGCACTACCGATGTTTTTTTCCATTTAGAATTTTAGGTTTCACCCCTACCTGTCCGTCACTCGCACTGATTAAGGAGAACATGAGAATCGTATATGAATATTTTTGCATGAATCCTTGTTCATTTATGGAAAACAACATGAAGGATATGCACATCATTGTATTTTGTATGGCAGTTGATCCGTCTGTCTATTTGTCTATCGATGGATCCTGTTGTAAATTTATTAGTAAATGTACGAGAGATTTTTGCATGAAACATTGGCAGTTCGGAGAGTATACTTGTATTTAAATTTATTTAGCTTCCGCCCGCTAAGCTCAAAAACAAGAGCTCAGAGTTACGAACCGCGCGGTCGTGAGTTCGATCCACCTAAAGGCTTTCGTGGGCTGCGCGAAACTGTTGAAACTGTATATAAAGAAAGTAATACAGTATTTTCGAGCTCAGCCCTCGTTTTTTGTCTAAAGTCATTTGTCCACCACTGGTTCATGTTCGGATGTTGGCAGTTAACTTGCGGAGAACAGGTAAGCACTGTTACAGAAGTCAGGAAAACTCTTAGGTTTAATGACCGCCGTTATGTTACTGAAATCTTGCAAAAAAAAAACGGCGCCTAACCAAACAAACATTTTAGCTCACTTGAGCAATGCTCAGGAGAGTTTTTGTGATCGCTCATGTCCGGCGTCTGTCTTCTGTCTGTCAACATTTATCTTGTGAATGCAATAGAAGCTGTATTTTTCATTTGATCTTCATGAAATTTTGTCAGAATCATTATCTTGATGAAATCTAGGTCAAGTTTGAAAATAGGTCAATAGGTCATCTGGGGTCAAAAACTAGGTTACTAGTTCAAGTCAAAGTAAAACATTGTGTACGCAATAGTGGCTATAATTTTCAATTGATCTTCATGCATTTTAGTCAGAACGAAAACCTTAATAAAATCTAGATCAAGTTCGAAAATGGGTTATCTGGAATCAAAAACTAGGTCACTAGGTCAAATTAAAGAAAAACATTGTGTATGCGATAGAGGTTGTATTTTTTCAACTGATCTTCATAAAATTATGTCAGAATGATTACCTTGATGAAATCTAGGTTTACTATGAATATGGGTTATCTCGGGTCAAAAGGTCAATGGGTCATATCTAAGAAAAAACTTGTTTAAACTCAAGTGACCACATATTTGGTCCAATCTGAATTAAAATTGGCCAGAATATTTGTTTCCATGAAATCACTAGGTCAAACATGTTTACACTGTTATGGTGTGTTTCTCAGGTGAGCGACCTACGGCAATCTTGGCCCTCTTGTTTATTTGTGCTGTGCTTTTTCCTTGATGTCATACACATGTAACTTTACAAATAAACTTTGGGCGCGCTTGATCTCTTGTTCGGAGCAGAATTCCGGAATAGTGTTCTACCCCAGTGAATCAAGTGAATTTGGAACAATGTTCTGCTCTTTTCATGAAATCAAGTACAAACGTTCCAACCATGGCCAGAGTTATCTTAACTTGTCTGGCCCTGACCGAAGAAGGGCAAAATAGGGGCTATAAAGATGATGATGATTTCATAAATCTGGTTATCCCGGCATGTATATCAGCAGTGTAAGTTGACAAGTCTGCTTGCAAAGGTGCAAGGAGAACATGTTCTGAACTCTGCACCAGTGCACTTGATTTATGTGTTTCACTTTCAGTGCTCTCCCCGCAATTAAAACCCCCTGTAAAATAATCAAACCATCAAAAGGAGAGCTAACAATAATGTAACTATGTCTAAATAATATCACTGTAGTAGTAAATAATTAATCTTTATATATAAGAAGCATATAGTGCTGTAAAACTTAAAATACGCAGTTTCATTCTCACCTTTCTGCAATTGTTGGCCATATTGGTGTTCCTCATGCACCACCTGGGAAAAAGGTGCAAGGAGAACATGTTCTGAACTCTGCACCAGTGCACTTGATTTATGTTCTACTTGTCTGGTGCACACTGAACCTGCACTGAGCACCAAATCAAGCGCGCCCGACTACAGTAGAACATTTTGAAGGGCGGAATGCAACAATTTTCGATGTCAAGCGTATAACTGTAGAGAATGTATAAGAAGTGTCCAAGCGCCTTAGCCTCCCTCTCATGTTTCATAGCACTTTCTTGAGCAAAAGCTTAAGTTTTATGCATTTACACGTCTGTGAAACTAGCCAAAGCATGGACCTAACGTTGTTTGTAACAGCATTAGTTAATATATCGGATTCTAGAGCTGATAATGTAGGCTACCATAAATGTTCTTCAGCCAATTAGACTTACAAACTGACAGACACGTTGATCAACTAATACACAGCATCCCTGCCACTTTTATAAGAATCTAGGTTTAACGCTCCAGCGCACTTATGGTTTGAGTAACGGAAGCTATAAAAGTCCTCAATATATTGAGTCTGAAAGAGGGTATAAAAAGATCTAGATCAACAAGTAAGGGAAACAATCTATGAATGTTTTATTAGGATCAAAACTGTCAGCGCTATGTTTTTATGTCGGCAGATATCGACACCCCATTCTTTTCTGTATTCTAAGCATCATGGTAATAATTTTCCTCCATAATTGCTATCAAGGGTATCTTTCCCATTTGTCCTCATGCTGCAAACTCGAAAATAACGGAATTTCCAAAAGAAATTTCAAAGTGGAGAACACAGACCACCTTACGATAACTTCCAAAGTCATTTCAGTGAAAACAATAACTTGATGTAAAACGATTGCACACCGAAACTCCGTTTAGACTCGCAGACTTTCATGAAGAACTTGATCTATATAAATACACAGGTGCCCGTCCAGTTTTGGTGCCGATATGGGTGCCGCCCCCACCCCCTCAAAAAAAAAGTTAAAAAAAATACACTTTTTTAATCTTAAAAAGAAAAACAAAAAATATATATAGTCTTACTATAGTACTATATAGGGAGACAAATCTTCATTTTTTTTCGTTTTAGGATTAAACACAGTGTTTTTTGTAATTTTTTTTTTGGAGGGGGCGGCACCCATATAGGCACCAAGACTGGACGGGCACCTGTGTATAATTATATGAACGATGGAGATAAACGCAAACTATAACATGGAACCCGTGAGAAGTGGCTGTGTTCAAACGCGCGCTAATAAGCGTGTTAGACTTACTGAATAATACAATATTACACCTTTTGTACAAAGATAAAATATCAATGAGAAAATGGTTAACATGTTTTTCTTACGTCAGTAATTGGAACTTATTATTCTGAAGCTGGTATGTTTTCAATAAGTCGCAGTATTCTCTTCTCCGCGGTCACAACATTTGTTTATTAAGTGATATAAACATGGTGGGGTAATTGGAATTACTTCGTTTATAATAAGCACATTACTGTCTGAAGTATCTGGCGATGACTCCGTCACCGGGAATTTTGAAATGGTGCAGAAACATCCGGAGCTAAAGAAGTGTGCAGCAGCCATTTTGCAGGAGGTAAAATATACCAGAAATACAATATTTAAAAATATAATATTTCATAGCATTGGCATATAGTTTAATCAAGCAATGTAGATGTGTTTGGAAATGTAATTATGAAAAACATAATGTACATCAATCCAAAATCTATTTCTTAATGATATGTGACTTTAATATTTCCTTTAAATTATTAAACGATGATGACATATAGCAAGCATTCATTCGAAACTACTAACCTTTTTACAGATTTATTTTGTTGAATATCTTATTAACTCTCTGTCTCTATGTAGCGATAGGTATTTCCAAAAATGTCGGTAACATCGTAAAAACATATTAATGAAAGATCAAATTAACAGATGGTACCAAACCTATTTTAATGGATACTTTTCAAATCTAGATACGTAAGCTTAAATTAGAAAGGGCCAGGGTTCAAAAAATTTTATGAGGCCATGACTTTTCCATGTATCGTCAGATTTGTTTTTATTATTATTTATTTTTTAGCATATGCATCGCTGTGTTTTTGCTTCTAAATCCTTTCCTATGATGTCTAATACGTATGTGATGAGTACTTTAAAAAATGACAAAATGACTTCCCTTCCTTTTTTCGTATATAAACACTGAAACTTTTGACAGGAAATACGAAAACAGAAAAGTAGTTATTTAACAAAATATCGTTTATTAATTAAAAAAAATTAATTGATATGTTATTCATCTGTACTTTAATGATTTCAAGGATTTGATTTGTCTAAACCTTTTTTATAACAGGTATAGCTGCATTTTATGCAACTAAATATAATAACATGTTTTGTGATACACCTTTACCCTGCTAAATTTTCAAAATAGACTGGTCCATCGTTTAATTTGGGCAGTACCACTTATATATGGCTGAATAGCGAAAAGTGCAGAACATGATCAGCCTGCACGGCTTGTCTTGGTCTGAGGTGATCGCAAAGACAAAATCACGTGCCGCCAGCAGACTACAGGTTAAAGACGATGTGTGATTAGGCTAAAACTAAAATCTAAATGTAGCGCACCAATAGGTTGTGGCCATTTTGTTATATTTACGAGCGCAAGAAAATATTTGTTTCTGAAAAAGGGCATGTTCTAAAATCTGGCCTGGCCTGGCTCAGGCCAGGCCATAGATTTCAATTTCGTAAAAGGTGAAAGTGATTTCTACAGTATCTTTAAAGTCTGACTTTTTGAACTTATTAATTGAGGGATAAATTTGGATATTTCAGACATTATATAAATACATTTTGAATTCCTACTCCGCAAAATTATACACCTGGGAATAAGCCTGTAGCTAACATAACTATTAAGTCTAATTTAAAGGTGATGCCAGATTAATTGTTATGACTATTATCAGGGAATCTCTACCTCAATTGACTCTTGACTGGTGGCTTGGTTTTCCCCCAATTGAATAACCTAACTATTTTTTTTTTTTTTTTGTCTATTGAGGATTATTTAGTATTGCCTGAAATTATTGAACTAGCACTTAAGAATATTCCGTATGCTTCCGTAAATAAATTAACTCGGGACTGTGAGTTCGAGACACCTGTTTGACCATTTTCATTATCATTTTTATACACCCGAAGGGACGTATTATGTTATGACGCTTGTGTCCGTCTTTCCGTCCGTCTGTCCGTTAGCGATTTCGTATCCGCTCAGTAACTCTTGAACCCCTTGAAGGATTTCATTGAAACTTGACACTAATGTTCATCAAACCAAGACGATGTGCAGAGCGCATGTTTTGGATGTCTCGCTTCAAGGTCAAGGTCACACTTAGGAGTCAAAGGTCATATCAGTTTGTTTCGTGTCTGCTCTGTAACTCATGAACCCCTTGATGACACAAAAACCATGTACATGCATAATTATACTAATCAAGAATAAATATTACGTTGCTTCACTTATCAACATCTACTTCTCTTTCATAATTTGCAATAACAGATAAGTTCTACATTGGCAATGAAGATGGGCGCAAAGATGAAAAGCTTAACAAGAGCACACTCTGAATGGCAGTTACTGGTGTAGTGGAGTGGGGAATGTATTGTGGATTAGGGCTTGATGAGTAAGAAACAATACTGAGAAACACAGTCAAGTAAAAGTAAAAACTCTCAAAGTAAAAACAGAAAACAGGACTCATCTCAAAAAACTTTAATAACTGAAACAAAGATCGGAGGGAGTTGTGAAGGGACACTTAGAGACTAAGTGAAAACCATCACGTCCTTCCGGACAGACAGATAAACAGACAAATGCCGGCGCGGGTGGTGGGGTGGGGTTGTAGTTTCAGCTCTGTAATAGCTCTTGTGACTTTATCACAGGAAAGTGAAAAGAAAACTTAGACCATTAATTTGTGTGCAAGAAAAATATCAATAATCTAAAATGCCAACACCCTGACAATAAGTTAGAGGCCCCTCAATGAATATTGCTTTTATAACTCTTCCATGAATTAAACATCAGCCTAAGGATAATAGGGACACAACCTGTAATTACAATTTCCAAAGAGATGCATTCACTGCGTGCAAATACTCAGTTACATTGCAGAAGGTACACTTATTAATGAAATTAACCATTAGTTTTAAAACTAAATGTTATAGTTGACTTTAAATAATTTGATCACAGAAAAAATGGGTAGTTTAAGAATCATTTAGTTACACCATTTTCTTCAGTGCAGATCTGTATTTCATATAGGATGAATGATGGTTAATTAATGATTCTCCAGAAGACTGGTTTCTCATTCTGTTTGACCTGCAGCAAGTAAACACTACAGCTTAAGACTGCCTACTACTGTAATTGCATATTTAGATTTCATGCCATTCATTTCTCTAAGTACAATAAAATCTGACCTGGCCCAGCGCAGCGGAAAATTGAGCTTATCGGGCCAGGCCAGGCCAGGCCAGGCTAGGGATTAAAACATGCCTGAAAAAAAAAACGGGCGTCAAACCCTATAACCTTGTTTTCAATTTGGTGATTCCTTAATTTTCCCTATGTTTTGTAACGTTTTTTAATGTACTACTTTTACACAGAAAGAATATATTGCTGTGCGTAGATCTCGACAGACAGGCAAGTGCGAGAGCTTACCACATTCCTGGGGGAGAGACGAAACAATGGAAAGTGGATATGACTATGCAAAAAAGATATTCGTGCAAGAAAACTTTCAGCCCCCGGTAAAGTTTCTTATACCTAATTTACTGAGTAATAAAATGTACTTCAGAACATTGTGGGAGTAGTTAAATATTATTTATTTCGATAAGCGTAATAATATGAAGAGTTTGAGGTGCCTGTGTTTTAGTCAGAACAGTTTATAACGTCATTCGAAAATACTTGAGCCGCGCCATGAGAGAAACAACACAGTGGCTTTGCGACCAGCATGGATCCAGACCAGACTGCGCATCCGCAGGATTCATGCTGTACGCTTTCAAAGCATATTGCTGGTAGCGAACAACATGGATGCTGACCAGAATGCGCGGATGCTCAGGCTGGTCTGGATCCATGCTGGTCGCAAAGCCACTATATTGGTTTTCTCATGGCGTGGCTCACATTGTCTTTGGAACTGATTGTGATGATAAAGTTTTTGCATATCTTTGGTTGAAACAACGCACTTACTCGAAGGATCCTTATGTTACTGTCACCTTTTTTCATAACTTAGCAGCCCGTGGCCTATCTTGGGTTGTTCCGATCACCTTTTCATAATTTAGTAGTGCATGGTATTGGGCGTATTGATACAGGACTGACTGCGAGGTGGCTCGTTTGTCGCCGTTTAGGACAGTATTTGTAATTTATCAAAATGGACTCCTTCATTGATATCCAATATCGGTTTCATACTTTAGATGCCTGTCACATTTCCCACCGTGTACAATTTACAAGTTATCACTGTATCCTTGGTCAAAAAAAACTATCAAAAAGACAATTTTGTAATTCTAAACGTTTGTAAATTATGCATGCACTTTGATATCATCACAATTAGTTACAAAAAACATCTCATATGCATCTCAATGCTAAATTATAATTACTACATTCAACGTTTCTTTTGTATTAAATCGACGGGAGCAAAATCAAATGCAACCTACGTCTAAAGTTACATTTGAACATCTGTGGCGTCCATTTTTTGTAGTCATGATTAGGCTTAAAAGAAAAACCGCATTTGTTTCCAGTAGCAAGCTATTTAAAAACAAATAGGGTATAGGTAGGTCGGATTTTTTGTTGTTTTTTTAGGGGGGGGGGGGGTAATATTTTTTATTAAGTTAGATTTTTTGGAAATCATTTATGTGTCAAAAATGGATACAAACAAGGGGGTTATACCTGTAGAGCATCGATAAGCTGATTTCTAGCATCATTGACTATGTTTAAATATGCATAAAACGTGTAGTTTTCCAGTACTCTGATATAATTTTTGGGAAGCGTAGCTTTCCCAAAGTCTCCAAACTACGTATACCGACATTGGGGAAATTGTAGTTACAAATGCCGCTTCTTTCTCCAAGGTGCAAACATACGCTATTAAAGTAGTTCAGTACTTCTATAACATTCAAGTGTCTGAGAGTAAACAGATCGATACCGTTTATTTAGCATATGCAATAAATGTGAATATTTATGATTTGCAAATGAACAATATGACAGGGATTATAAATTCTTGTAAAGAACTTTGTCTACGCGTTGTACTACTTTACGACGTAAATATTTATCACGTGACCAAGACCAAGAACACATTATTCCGGTTTAGCGCTACTTTTCTCCATACATGCGCCGTAAAAGTAGTAGGAATTGAAAGATATGAGAGTAAACGGATCGATGCAATTTATTATGGATATGTAATAAAATTTAATGTGAACACTAATTAATTTTGGGGCGATTAGCCCCAGTCGATTTTCTGAATACCATATGCCTATAAGCAACAATTAACAATTTCCCCCGGAATAGTCGATCCTAACATTAAAATTTCTGCAGGACAGTAATATCATGTAAAGCATATAAATATGTATAGCTGTCCAAAATGAATATCTGATACTACATCTTCTGCGTTATTCTGTAAATGATTATGTCATGCAGCTCTCTGTTATCCTTTCAGATAACATTAGAAAATGCTACATAACGAAGGTAAATTAATTTGCGTCCTACGAATGAAATATCCGTATGAATGTACCTTTTTCGTTTTTGGTAAGGTAAAACTCATTAACAGAATTACACGTAATGTGTAATAATTTTGCAGAGATAAAGCTAATAAACCATACGAAATGTAAGACGTATTTAACATAAATATATGCAACACATCGAATTGAAATTTAATCGAAACACTTAGATAATCATTTATGTTGTTTAATGGAAACGGGATTCCAGCGCCCACTTCGTTAAAGCTTATGACCTCGGTCTATAAATAGGTCATTAAACAAACACAGGTTCCGAGCACAGCTTCATTACTAACAAACGTTGATATGAATTATACTACGCATTATTGATTATATGTTTAATAAAAGTATTACTTTTACTAGGTATGATTTTAGCATGTTATAAGCTTCTTTCACCGGTTGTAGGTGCAGATGGGAACTTCCGGCCTCGAGGGTAACTGTTTAGGCGGTTACCAGGCTCCAGCCGAGTAACCGCGTAAACAGTTACCCGAGAGCCGGATATTCCCATCTGCACCTACAACAAGTGACAGAATCTTTTTCTTGCATACCATATTAAAGAAATAAAAATAAAAATAAAATCAATCGAACGGCTTTCTTTTTAGAGCTATTTCTTCTAGCTGCGTATTTAAACAAAGCGCGGGAAACCAACGTCCGTAAAAGGTAAAGACATCATACCATTTCAAAGACAAATAACAATGTTTAGTTCCAGTTTTGTTTTATCAGTTGCAGCGTAACGTTATGAATTGTTGATAAAATAACGTTTATTGAATCGACAAATATACTATAAGGAAACAAGAGGAACTGTCAAGGTATCGGATTTTCATTCCGTTTTTATGAAATAAAATGTAAATTACTACATTTATGTAGTTCGTAATACGTCATTTACAGCACGAGAGTCATCTTACACCACCCCGGGGTGTAAGATGGATTTTTCCAGCACCGATAAAAATACCGGAAATCCCCCTCTGGTATGCAAGAAAATACAATATATAATAAGCACAAAATATGAATAATGTAAAAGGGAAGCTTACGTTCTTCCAAATCAGTTGCTCTATGTTCTAGGGAAGGTAAGCGCTGCATGGAATTGCCACAATTACGCGAGAAGAAACAAATGACCACATTCTATGACTTGTATACCGAAACAGCGTACATGTTATATTTTGCTACATAAATAATGTTAACATTTACAATAGAAACTAATAATATTATTTGATTTAACGGCACTTTGTTTGTTTGTTTATTTTTTGTTGATTTTTTTTTTTGGCATTTTTATACTAAACAAGTTCGTTTTCACAAATACTAAAAGTAATATAGTATATACTGAATAAATCTATCATATATCTATCGATATTTATCAAAGATTTAAAGTCTTACCTCCAAGCATCCTAATATTGGATCCATCGATATAGGCATCGACGATACCTTTCAAGAAGGAATCCCGCCGCAGAGTATATCATAAATGTCAGATACAGAAAATTACGAAGAAACCCTAACAACACCATCATTATCTATAAATACACTTCCGGTACAGGCTAATAAAAAACACAAGGCGGACGACAACGACATTTCAACCCGGCGCATCAGTCAGCCTAATCTTTCGCGCTTCAAAGTTCTGAAAAAACTACACATCCAACTTACCCGCACAGACCATCATGTACAATACCTAGAGAAATGTGTTGAAAGCCAGTCTATCCCGAGATCACTACGAGTCAATCTCATGCCACAAGTACCAGTCATTAATTCAATACTCCAAATTAAGTGGGAAGAAGCCCATATCAATTTTGGGTTAGAACTAACTAAATTATTACTCGATTACTGGAACACAAGGAAAACACAGTTGACTGAAGAAATTAACCAAGTACAAAAACACCTTAACGATACGACACCAGCAGACGAGATCGACCTAATATCAGACATCATCTCTAAAATCGTCTTATCAGTACAGAAGGATATAAACAACAAAAAAAACCACCAGCCGAGCTCCGGCAAACCAGCTGGAACCAAGTACACAATAAACATAATTTATCCCACTCTACACCGACCATGCCAAATATGAGATTTCGCTCAAAATTAAAACATGAACAGAATTTACTCCTTCGAAATTACCACAAATATGTTATAAACTTATCGAACCACAACCCTACCAAAGAAGAAAAAATGATTTTATGTCTAGGACTTTCTTTCTGCCCTACGCCAAAATCCTCAAATAATATAGAACTACACAGAGGTATCTTGATGTTTGATTGGAGAATGAGACTTAAACAACATTTCAACAATTCTACAGAGCACATATACGACCCTTTCAATAGCAGCTCAGGATGGACCCCACCTACAGGAAAACATAGCAACTTAGATTCCTTTTTATCTATCACGAAACATGAACTACTAACGTCAAAAAACACAACCAACATCAACATAAACATTACACTAGATGAATACCAAGCAATAAAAGAACTACAAGAAAGCAACAACAGTGTTATCAAACCCGCGGACAAGGGAGGAGCAATAGTCCTGCTTAACAAAAATGACTATATCAATGAAGGGCTCAGACAACTAAATGACACCAACACATACAGAAGAAGCAACGGAGACTAAACTAATCAAACCACGAGAGAAATCAACAACTTCTTATCATATCTAAAAAAAACATTCACTCCTTAATCCCAAACACATCACCTACCTCACCCCTAAAAATTGCAGAACACCAATCTTCTACTTACTACCCAAAATACACAAACAAAATAACCCGGGACGACCTATAGTATCAGCATGTGGAAGCCCTACTGAAAAGTTATCGGAATTCATAGATCATTATCTATAACCTTTGGCTAAAGAAACGCAGTCATATATCAAAGATACCTACCATTTCCTACGGAAACTAAAAGAATTAGGAGATATACCCCAAAACGCATACCTGGTCACCATACATGTAACATCGCTATACACGAATATACCACACAAAGATGGCTTAATAGCCACCAAACAAGCACTAGAAACTAGGAGCAACAAAGAACCGAAAACCTGGATCATACTACGGTTACTACATTTCATACTTACCAAAACCTGTTTCAGATTCGATGATACATTCTACGAACAGATTTCAGGAACCACCATGGGCACAAATGTGCTCCCAGCTACGCAATTATTTTCATGGACAAGATAGAGCAGGATTTCCTATCCCGATATCCACTCTCTCCGCTAGTATGATGGAGGTATATCGACGATATATTCATGATATGGCCACACTCTAGGGAGGAATTAAGTTCCTTCATTACGGCCTTAAATAGACATCATCTCTCGATAAAATTCACCACAGAAATCAGCGAAAAGACCGCCAACTTCTTGGATGTAACAATCAACAAAGACAAAGACGGCAAATTATCAACAACACTATTCACCAAACCAACAGGTGCACACATATACCTCCATTATAGATCTTTTCATCCAAATCACCAGATGAAAAGCATCCCCTACAGTCAGGCTGTACGAATCCGCAGAATATGTAGTACAGACGAATCATTCCATCAATGCAGCCTACAACTAATGCAAAATCTAACAGCACGAGGATACCCGAAACAGTTGGTCCACAATGCAATCAAAAAAGCAAGCAAGATCAATCTCAATGAAATAAGCCTAATGACAATAAAACCAAGAAAGGAATCATACCATTGATCATCACCTATAACCCTCAAAACCCTAAATGCAACAGAATAATCACTAAATACACCCATCTGCTCCACAATGATCCGACTCTTACGATATTCAACAAACATACAATCACCACCGTATACCGCAAACCAGCAAGCTTAAGAAATATACTGGTCAAATCTGATATCAAACCGAGGGACTCAAGACAAGGATCCAACCCATGCAACAAAGGCTGCATAACGTGCAAATTTCGAACCAGCAGGACCAAGATCCGAATCAATTCAACGGGGGATTACTTCCACATAAAAGGCTCATATAACTGCACAACAACAAGTGCAATTTACCTAATTACATGCAAAAAAATGCGGCATACAACGTGGGCCAAACTGGCAATACAATACGTGAACGTTTTTATGGCCATACGCAGACATAAGATCAGAAAATCATGTAAAACCAGTCTCCCGCCATTTCACGTTAAACACCCATAGCACAAATGACGTCGACGTCACGATACTATTGACTACACAAAAAAAACCCATCAACATCAGGCTCCGAACGGAAGAAACATTAATAGCGAAATTCAGAACAAGAACTCCAGCAGGACTCAACATTATAAATTAAAATAAGCAACATCGAATTAGAAAAGAAGAAATTACCCGATGACGCATTTACCGAAATCAACAAAACCTTAAGACAATGCAACAGATGCAAAAAATTCATCAAAGAATACCTGGGCAACTTCAGACGACACTACGAAACGCACGAAAAATTTAGAATTAAATATGTATGCATCACTTGTGACAACACATTCAGCAGGAGGGAACGCTTAAAAATACACTCAACAGAACAATATTACACACCATTGAGGCGTTTCGTAACTAGATATGAGGACACTAAACCTAAACCAGCAGCAGAAAAAGTTAAACCATGGACACCGCCATTTGAAGCTACACCAAAATTTAGAACAGTTCCAGGAAGCAAACCTTGGCTGAAGGAAGAATCTACACCCAAAACAACATCAGTTAAAAAAATCCTACACAAAATGAGAAGACCAATGCTACTGTCTCCATTACCAGAATCACCCATCTGATCAACAGACCCATCACCATCCACCAGCAATACAAGTATAGACACTGTGTGCCAAGATGAAAGAACAACATTACTAGACATTCAAATAAGTATTTATTCAATATATGGCATTTTTGAAAAGAACTGTTAACTATCATCTACGATTTCTATAACAATTTTCACTAACACTAAATAACAACTGCTCCCTAGGACAATATTTACAATTCTATTTTTAGACATACATCACGTGACATTTGCTCCCGAGTTTTTGTACCTTAGTAGATTTGTTTCTGTTATTTGTTCACCCTGATGAAGACTCGTGAAGAGTCGAAACGTTGGTCATTTTAATAAATCTGTAAATTTTAATCTGTGTTGGTTGTTAGTTCCACTATCTTATCTTACTCTTAGTATCTATCGATATTGTAAAAAGTACTTTGTGTAAATTCGAGGGATGGGGTGGGGTAGATGTAAGCAAATTTTGTTTAAACACCCGCTTCCAAATGTATTTCAGGTTATATTAAGATTGTGGACCCGCTTTGGTAATGTTTAACATTCTAGACACATTATTGTAGCATATAGGAGCATGTCTTTATACAACATGTGTAATATTCTAATTTGTTTGTGTTCTACTAGGTCTTCATTGTGTCTTTAGATCACAGATCGACTTTGCAGCTTTATTGTTGGCTAGATTTAGCTGACGAATGTATTACTATTCACATCGACTGCTAGTACGAGGCCTTCAGTTAAATGTTTAACCCACGACAATCTCTGTGCGTACAGTAAATATATTTCAACATTTTAATGTTCCAAAATAACATGTGCTCATCCAAAGGAGTACTTACACGTATATGTATTACAATCATAAATAACTAACAAGTTAAAGCATAGCAAAAGTTCCTTCTAGGGCACATCTATATAAATATATAATGATCATCTTGTAAAATTTTGGTTGCAATGTCTGTTTTATACTGCCAAAAATGTCAAGTAACTATTTACGCTAGTTATTTAACATAAATTGTTAAATCCAACAACAAATTATATCTGTTACCACTTTCAGTTGAGTAAATACGGTAATAAGACATTGACCTGGTCAATCCGTTGTGATTCGATGCCTGAATTTGTTGCACATAATTAGAGGGTCGCAGTGGGGTTTGTTTCCACATATTAACCATGCATTTGAAGATAACGACAATATTTAGTTGTTTACATGTAAATTTGCTAATATATGTCTATCATTGTACATATGTTATTTTCTTCAAAAATGGAGAAAATAAAAGAATCAGTCACAGTTATATGTAATCCATGGACGCGTTCAGTCAGAGAGAGGCCTCAATAAGGAAAGAATAGTTTTAACGTCAGAGGTTATTTCTAAGGTCACGGACTTTGACTGGCCAGATAGTAATGACAACAGCTTTCGATATCAGTAGCTCAGTCAAGTGTGACTTACCAAACTATAATATTCCTTCTCAAGAGAAGAAACAATAAAACTTCAAAGACGTTTGACATCAGCTCGGCCAAGGTCTAATGAATCCACGTCAACAACGAAGAACTCAATTTCATAAAACAAAACAATACACCATCCGACCTATGCATTTATTCCTTTGATTAATAAATCTTAAAGTATATTCAGTTGAACAGCTTTTAACCAGTAGGGTACTACAGTGGAATATTAGCTTTTGTACCCTCCATACACTATGTTAAAACCCTCAAGAATAGTTCATTCTTTTAATAATTCTTTTGGCATTGTTACAAAGCACTACAATTTGTACTTGTGCCTTGACATATATCCATGTGATTTGAGTATTTAATAAAATTGTATATTTGCCTCTTAACTTACAAAAACACACACACACAAAAAAAATGCCTGCGAAAGTTGGAATAATTAGTCGACAAATCATGTGTGACGTAAGCCTAGATACGTCAAATTGACCTACTTTATCCGAGTATCAATACTTTACACGTGTGTGATTGGGAAAATAAGCCAACAAAACAACTTTGTAAGTTTTTTTTATTTAGTGCGAGATCACAATATGAAAACATGATTATATTTTTGTATTGTCAGACGATTTATTAAACCAATATTGTAATTATTGTAATGTATGTTGATTGTTAAGGAACTTTCTCAGAAGTTCCAATGATATTTGTTGATAAGTATTGACTTTTGATCCGTTATATATGAGCCACGCCATGAGAAAACCAACATAGTGCATTTGCGACCAGCATGGATCCAGACCAGCGTTCGCGCAGGCTGGTCAGTATGGCATGTCAAACGTTGCTAAATTATATATGTATGTTATTATTATTATATGTTTGTTATTGTTATTCAATGTCTTGTCTTTCATATTCTAAAAGTCATTATAGTTATTCTGTATTTCGTTATTCTTATTGTATCTTTGATATTGTTATTCAATGTCGTGTCATTCATATTCTAAGTAATACCATGGTTATTGTATATGTCGTTATTCTTATTGTATGTTCGATATTCTTATGGTAAAAGTCATCATTGTTGTTCAATATCTGACGATTCTATTTACAAAACGTGTCATTCTTATTCTATGTTATGTGATTATATTTGTATAGCGTCTCTGTGCTATTTATATCGCGTATGCTATTTATATCGCGGGGAATCCCACATACAATAAGATTATCAAGCTTACAAAAACAATAATGAATATACAACATCAATAACGTCTTTTACAACAAGAATATCGTACATACAATACGAATAACGACATATAGAATAACAATGGTAACACTTAGAATATGAATGACACGACATTGAATAACAATAACAAACATACAATAATAATAACATACATATATAATTTTGCAACGTCAGTTTCCGTGCTGTTTGCTTTCAAAGCCTATTGCAATTAGAGTAACTGTTAGTGTACAGCATGGATCCTGACAAGACTGCGCGGATGCGCTGGCTGGTCTGGATCCATGCTGGTCGCAAATGCACTATGTTGGTTTTCTCATGGTGAGGCTCATATAGTTATTGCTTTGGTTTATTTCAGCTACTGATACAAGTGCTGAAACTAAGAAGACCTTGATGCCACCAACGACCACAACCAGCAATCAGCTAATTTTAAACTGAAATTAGTATTTTAAGTAAATGTTTTCCATTTGCAAAGTTTAAATGCTAGGCTCTCAAGTTATAATGTAAGTCTCAGTTTACAATGTTGGTCCCTCAAGTTACTATTCAAGTTGGTAGACTCTCAAGCAGTGCTAAACGTCAATATACAATATTAGGCGACAAGTTAAAAATTACCCATAAAGTAATAATATATACGTAAGATGCTTAAACAACAATATTAGCCTGAGCCACCGAATTACAATTTTCGCTGTCAAATTACAATGTTATTCTTTAAATGACAATGCTAGTCCCTGTCAAGTAAAATTATATCAGCTATCAAGTCACAATGCTAAGTCATAAATTTACAATATCAAACCCTCAAGTTAAAAGTGTTAGCCATCAAAGTTTCACTGTTAGCCTTTCAAATAACAACGTTAGTCATCAAGTTACAATCCAAATCCTAAAGTTACAATGTTTTCCCGAAATGTAACGATTTTAACCATCAAGATACAACGTCACCTGTCAAGTTAAATTTAAACCCTCGAGTTACATTGTAAGTTAAAATGATAGTCACCCTCAAAATAAATTAGTCATTTAGTGAGAATGGCAGCCTCTCGGTGAACTATGTCAACCCCTCAAGTTCGGTAACAGCATTTCAAGATACAGTGATAGCTTCTCGTTAGTCATTTAGTGAGAACAGCAGCCTCTCAAGAAACTATGTCAACCCCTCAAGTTCAGTAACAGCATTTCAAGATATAGTGATAGCTTCTCGTTAGTCATTTAGTAAGAACAGCAGCCTCTCAATGAACTTTGTCAACCCCTCAAGTTCAGTAACAGCATTTCAAGATACAGTGATAGCTTCTCGTTAGTTATTTTGTGAGAACAGCAGTCTCTCGGTGAACTATGTCAACCCCTCAAGTTCAGTAACAGCATTTCAAGATACAGTGATAGCTTCTCGTTAGTCATTTAGTGAGAACAACAGCCTCTCAATGAACTATGTCAACCCCTCAAGTTCAGTAACAGTATTTCAAGATACAGTGATAGCTTCTCGTTAGTCTTTAAGTGAGAACAGCAGCCTCTCAATGAACTTTGTCAACCCCTCAAGTTTAGTAACAGCATTTCAAGATACAGTGATAGCTTTTAGTGAGAACAGCAGCCTCTCGATGAACTATGTCAACCCCTCAAGTTCAGTAACAGTATTTCAAGATACAGTGATAGCTTCTCGTTCGTCTTTTAGTGAGAACAGCAGCCTATCAATGAACTTTGTCAACCCCTCAAGTTCAGTAACAGCATTTCAAGATACAGTGATAGCTTTTAGTTAGAACAGCAGCCTCTCGATGAACTATGTCAACCCCTCAAGTTCAGTAACAGCATTTCAAGATACAGTGATAGCTTTTAGTGAGAACAGCAGCCTCTCGATGAACTATATCAACCCCTCAAGTTCAATAACAGCATTTCAAGATACAGTGATAGCTTCTCAAGTAACAAAGTTAGCTGTCAGTTAATAACATGTTTGCCCTTAAGTTTAAACATTAGACTATAATGTTAAAAGGATACACCCTTAACCATGATGTTAACCATCCAATTACAATGTGACCCTCTAAAATTACATAGTCCTATATTAGGCTGCGATGTGATCATCTGGTTGAATGTTTGGTTCTTAAAAAGAACTGGTTTTTGTCAGGGATGACTGTTTTTTTTTTTCCTTTAAACGTAATTCATTGTTATGATTGTAATGTAAAACAATAATTCTGCATTCTCGCATACCAGAGGTCTACCGTGGTTCCCCGGACGAACGGGCTTTTGACGAACCTCTGATGGATGAAAATGTAATTCTGTTATTTAATAAAGGTTTTATTCTTCTTTGTTAAAGAGTAAAATAAAACGGGTCAATAAAAACATGTTTTAGTTTAATATGTAGATTCGACCGAAGTCTGCTACGTATGAATTCGTTATTTAACATAGTGTATCTGGATGATAACCTACTCGAAGAAACAAATCGGCGGATCCAATGTGTTTTAAAGGTCCATTACTAAGGGAAAGTGAGTTGGCAATTTTTTTCATAGCCAGTGCATAGACTTCTGCAAGACACTAAATAATGAAGATTGGCTGGTCAAAATTTACAGGTCTTTGGAACTCAAAGAAATGTATGTGTATTATGTTGAAATTTCAATGAATCGACAGAATGACCCCCCAGGTTTTTTTAACTTTCTTCATACTTCATAGAAAAATAATTGTACATATACTGCGATTTATTTCGAATTTCTACATACCAACTTTCATTTTCCAATAAAATGAAATAGTTTCTGCGCTTTTTAAAAGAAATTAAAATGTTCACTTTCCTTAGTATTGGACCTTTAAGATGTGTACTATACACTGTTAATGAGGTCATATACTACTTAAAGTTGTTTTTTTTGTGTATATTTTACCATTAAAGACGCGCCACATAGTAACTGTTCTTTTTTGTATTTCCGTGATGGTAATTATAAATGATTTGCATACACAAATTGCGAAATACAAGTATCTACTTACAAATTAACTGTGACATATTTTAGGCCAAGGCAATGTGTTTAATGTCGAAATATTTTACCGAATGAATGTACCAGTATGCACAGTATGGGTAATACGCAGGGAATTTCACTGTGATCCCAGTGACCTGAATGCATACCGCAGTCTCCAAGAAAGCTACATATGTACTTACATTAGTCACAATATCTCATAAAAATGGACATATGCTGTTTGCAAAGAAATGCATCATTTTAGCAAACATTAATTATATTATACTATTGGTTACGGAAAATAAATTAGATATAAATTATACAAAAACAGTGTCTTAAGTTATTTATCCAGAGGACTTAAGGAGCGGCTACGCTACAAATCGCTCATTTTCCTCGGAGTACCGAAACCTATTTTTAGAACGTGAAATTGAAAGTACTAGCTGTGGCTTTTATTTTTAGATTTGGATTTTCCAGACTGTTCCATTTATTAAATAAGGGTTTGAAATATATTTGATGAACACTGATAAATCGGAATCTCCAAAGTCACGCGAGGAACTGAAGTGTGCCATTAGATATAATATATACTCTCCTAATTCTATTTAGCGTTCGTTTGTAGAGAGAGTTGAGTGCCATTTTCCTTGCCAAACTAAGTACGGCTATTTTTCAACGTGGCATAGTATGTAATATGCAAACGATAAAACATTGTTATCCTCGTGAAGTTCGTGCACTCCCGTGCAAGTACACACCATGTTGAATAATTCACAATCAAGAAGATATTTGAAAACCCTATGTTATATGCGAAAATAGCAAAATGATATTAGTAATGCATTTCAAATACAAGTGTATGTTAGCAAAATAATATGAAATAAGGCAAAGCCTCAAAGCGAGCTCAAAGAAATCGGATTTAGCTAAAAATATTATGCATCATTTATTTGTCACAAAGAAACTATTCCCTACTCACAAGAATTCAGGAGAACCTATTCACTTGAAAAAGTCTACATTTAGTGTCACCATACCTGTAACAGTGAATATCATACGTTGCAAAAATTATGGGAAGCCGGTGTCACGGTGACGTCATTACCGCGTTCCCGTTTATTTCTGCTTATTGATGACATTTTTCCCATTTTCTGGCCGATGCTTGATCTTTGAAATGAAAATAATATTTTTTTCAAACAACTGGAAAGCATTCTTTTATTATTGTTGAGTGATGAATATTTTTTAGCAATTGAATGAAGTTCTGTATTCACTCCGGAAAGAAGTACTTCCTGTGAACACCTATCCGTTAGGGTGCGCTTTTTAAGAACTTCCGACGAAACTTTTCAAATCCATCACCAAGTGTGGAAGTATACTTGCGTTACCGTAAAGCTCGATTCTCGAGCAGGCCCTTCGGGCCTGCTCTTCGAGCTCGCTATAAAGTGAAAAAAAAAAAGATATTGATCTACATTGGAATTCGAAATCACAAAGTTATATTCTAGAGCCGCCACGCTTACCACTGCGCCACGGCGTCTTATTATGAAGTGGTCTATTCCAGTAACCTTTCAAATCTATAAATAAAAGCCAAAGCTAGTAAGTCATCCTTATAGGTTGATACGCATCTGCTTAGAAGGTTGATATAAAGATTTATTGGTTATTACATCTTGCAAATTGTCAACAGTCCGAGTTGCAGTAATTGGCGAGTGCGGATCCTAAAAAATCGGGCGTAACAGTTTAGATTTTGTTTTGGCAAGGAGTGTCATGTCCGATGCTTTTGGACACTGACGATGCTGATCTGGACTGGAGTATTTAGAGTTAAAATTTTTCAAAAACATGGCAAACATGTACTGTATGTCTTTTTTATTACTTCAAACATGCATAGAGATGTCTGTAAAACAAAATGTTATATGGTGCAAAAATTATGTATTTTAATGTATTAAAGTTCGGGCTAGTGAAATTGGTGTCGGGCTTGGAAAATTTCCAATTTGGTAGCCCGGACAGGCTAGTGGATTCAAATCTGAATTTCGTACACTGTAGTGTGAATATATGTCTGGTCATTTCAAAGTGAAATAACATATATCTAGTCATTTCATAGTGAAAATTTATTTAGAGAAAAAAATTAAAAATACAAATTTTAGTTAAAACGTACCATCTAAACTATGAAATGAAAAGGAAAAGTTGTTTGCTTTACCTGAGTATCTTAGTTAGCACATAGCAGATATTTGTTTCAGTGTATAATCAAATATTTTTCACTCTTGCATGATCAACAGATATTACAGTTTTACATCATCACTTAGCTAACAATTAAGACCTTGTAATTCTATGTGATAAAGTTACTCCAGTAAAAAAACTTGCTGATAAAGTAATAAATATGCTATTTATACCAGTGTAAGTAAAGCATATGCACACTCCAAATTGTATAAATCATTGTTAAGTTTAGCCAAGCTGCTAGAAAAAAAAAGTTTCTTTAATAATATTTTATCATGATTTGGGTAAAATTACATTTATAACCATTTAAATGCTCAACTGTCATTATCTTGTAAAAGACTCAGAGCCAAGGGTCATAAATAAAGGGCTGCCAAAACCATCTGCTGGAGTTGTTTCCCCTGATTAAATGCTATACGATAGAACAAGAAGACAGGCAGCAAGTCTAATATCAAGATCAATATTAAGTGTATCTAAGAATTTGTAAGAGTGCATAAGAGGTTTCTGAAAGAGTTCCTCATTCTAAACTATAACAATATACCATATGTTTCTTGTATAGTAACAGAACAGCTTACAAGAGGATTCTATCAAACAGCTTGCAGTAAATCCATGCTATCATATACTACAAGAACAAACATTTAGCAATTTGTTGCCAAAGGCACTTCCTTCTTCCATGATTATGCTCTCAGATTAATATTTCCAAAGAGAAATAAAAGCGAAACCAGTGCTCGGCCTTAAATGTGGCATGATATGCCAGTTTGCAAGAATTGGACATGGTACAGTAACTGTAGCAAAGATTAAAAGAAATAAGTCAGCAATTACTTGGAGAAGGGTGGGAGGTGGGGGATGGGAGTGGGGGCAGGGGGAGGAATACTAAGATACAAAATAATAACTTACTGCAAAATCATTTACTTTCGTGGTCATCTAATTTCGGGGTTTAGGCCAAAGCAGATATCTAACATGTGGAGACATATATTTGTGGACTAATGTAACTTTTGAACGTAAAATTAATAGAAACTTTATTTATATCTTCTTTCAGGATTCAAGCGGGATTATTTTTTCACAGAGCAATACAAGCCGAAAAAGTCACCATTATGTTAGTCATAAATCAAAAATTACAGCATACCTCAATTTAAAAAAAAAATTATATCCACAATTATAGTCCTTTTAGTTTAGTTTACACTAATTTATTTTAGCTCAATTGTGATGAAACCTTCAAGCTTATTTGAACCACTCTTTTAAGTCGACTTCTTGGAAAAACCGGTACTGGTGTCATGTGAGAAAGTGTGGTCATGACCTCAGTGGGGCTAAAACCCACGACCCCGCAGGTTGAGCGGCCGACATCTTAACCACTAGACCACAACAGTTACTCCTCTTTCATAGTCCTTTTAAAATTTCAGAGTTTATATAATACTGAAATCTTTGGGTAACATTAGGCAGAATAATTTGTACTTATGCTTGATAAAATAACAATTGTCAATATTTTATAAAAACTGTATGGGTGAGGGGAGGAAGGAGATGGGCTTATAAGCACGATTTATTTGTGGAGAAATTTATATCAGATTTTACTTCAGTTGTATCATCCAGACCTGCTATCAGGTGATCAAAGAAGCCTAGCAGTAATATAAAAACTTAGCTTATCTGAGCTAAATAAGGATATATTACAAACTGGGAACAGTTACAACAGTGAGAACTTTTGTTTACAACAGTAATCTAAGAAGCTTTATAAAATACCACAACTAGGTGTGGGAAAACATTTCTCTGATCATGAATGGATTGCATGACCAAGCAATATAGCATAAAAAATTACTCAAACTGCAGTAACTTGAAGTATTCAAATTCCTTGCCATAATGTACTATGTAACCCATTTTTTAAAGGCTCTATCCTGACCTTGAGAATATTTAATGAAAAGCTTGCATTACAGAAAGGTAACAATTGTGTTGAGAATTCAAACATTTGATTTAACAACTAGATGTGTATCCATAGGACACAATTGCCCCACACTCCTGTCACTGTACATTATATGTTTCATGACTCTACAAGTAGGTGAAATACTTTTTTTAAGATGTTTGCAACATAAGAACTTTATGTGTATTTTTCACTAAGTGAAGGACCATAACTCTGGCCTAGCTAAGTGAATTCCCAAAGAGAACCCCAGGTGCACAACTTGACATGCTATAAAAAAAACCCTTCAATGTTTTTGACTCTAGGTCAAGTACATTTTGAGATACATGGGGCATGTTTTTTTGTTTTCTTGGGGGGGGTGGGGGGCGTTTGTTGGGTTTAACACCGCATCGACACAATTATAGGTCACATGGCGACTTTCCAGCTTTGATGGTGGAGGAAGACTCCAGGTGCCCCTCCGTGCATTATTTCATCACAAGCGGGTACCCGGATAGAACCAACAACCTTCCGTAAGCCAGCTGGATGGCTTCCTCACATACAGAATTAACGCCCAGGGTGAGGCTCGAACCCAAATCGGTGAGGGGCAAGTGATTTGAAAACAGCGACCCTAACCGCTCGGCCACTGAGGCCCCTTTTAGTTTTTTTACTTAGTTATGGGCCATAACTCTGGCCTTGCAAAGTAAAACAAGAGCTGTCAGAGGACAGCACAACTATTCAACAGCCTTGTCAATTGGTTATGGAACCTGCACAGTGCATATCACCTTATGTCAGTGGACAAGTGTTTGAAGTTTCAATCCATTCCCATTAGTGAGTACTGAGATACCTGAGCTTACATACAAAACCTTAACCAAATATTTCTAAGTTGAAAAAGGGGCATATTTTTGTAAAAATGCAAAGTAGAGTTATGGGACCTGTGCATTACATGTCAGATCATGACAGTGAACAAGTATGTGAAGTTTCAATCCATTCCCATTAGTGGATTCTGAGATACCAGCTTACATACAAAAACTTAACAAAAAAATTCTAAGTGGAAAAAGGGGCATAATTTTGAAAAAAAAAGTAGAGTTATGGGACCTGTGCATTACGTGTCAGATCATGACAGTGAACAAGTGTGTGAAGTTTCAATCCATTCCCATTAGTGAGTACTGAGATACCAGCTTACATACAAAACCTTAACCAAAAATTTTTAAGTCGAAAAAGGGGCATAATTTTGTAAAAAAGCAAAACAGAGTTATGGAACCCGTGCAATGTAAGTCAGTTTATCACAGTGAATAAGTGTGTGAAGTTTCATTCCATTCCCACAAGTGGTTACTGAGATACCAGCTTACATACAAAAACTTACCCAAACCGGGACGCAGACACACGGGCGAGTCCAATAGCTCTACTATTCTTTGAATAGTCAAGCTAATAAAAAAAGCTCTGGTGCACAACTTCGCATGCTGAATAATATTCCTATGGGTTTTCATGACCTTTAGGTCTAACACTTTTAAAGATATATATACAACACAACATTTATGCCTTTTATGCATATTTTTCACTAAGTCAAGGGCCATAACTCTGATCTGACGGAGTGATATCTCTATGCACAATTTCACATGCTGAATAATATTCCTGTAATGTTTCATAATACTGCTGGGTCAAATACAAGACCCTTATTATGCACATTTTTGACTAATTCAAGGGTCATAACTGTGGTCTGGCTGCACGAGATCCAAATTAACAAGAGCTGTCCGTAAGACAGCCAAGCTCGACTATTCGAAATATTGTCACAGAAGCAGGAAATCATTACCCAAAATGTTAAATATCAAAAGAGTTTTAAGTTCGAAAGGGGACATAATTTGACCAAAATGCATATCAGAGTTATGGGACTTGATGCTATCAACTAGTTTTATAACCCCAAAGAAACATGTTAAGTTTCAATTCAATATCTGCATTAGTTTTGGGATAGTAACTTGCATGTAAAACTTTAACCAGAATTTTCTAAGTCCAAAAGGGGGCATAATTTGCTCAAAATACATGTTAAGAGTTATGGAACTTGAAACAGAGAGGTTGGTTATTGACCTAGAAAAAGAATAAATAAGTTTCAAAGCTATATGCCTTTTGGTAATAGCTGTATGTACTTGCACGCAAAACTTTAACCGGGATTTCTAAGTCCAAAAGGGGGCATAATTTGCCCAAAATACATGTCAGAGTTATGGGACTTGATTCTATCAACTAGTTTTATAACCCCGAAGACACAGGTGAAGTTTCAATTTAATATCTGTAGTAGTTTTGGAGATAGTAACTTGCATGTAAAACTTTAACCAGGATTTTCTAAGTCCAAAAGGGGGCATAATTTGCCCAAAATACATGTCAGAGTTATGGGACTTGACCCAGTGAGGTAGGTAATTGATCTAGAAAAAGAAAAAATAAGTTTCAAATTTATATGCCTTTTAGTAACAGCTGTATGTACTTGCACGCAAAACTTCAACCAGAATTTTCTAAGTCCAAAAGGGGGCATAATTTGGCCAAAATACATGTCAGAGTTATGGGACTTGACCCAGTGAGGTAGGTAATTGTTCTAGAAAAGAAAAAATAAGTTTCAAATCTATATACCTTTTAGTAATAGCTGTATGTACTTGCACGCAAAACTTTAACCAGAATTTTCTAAGTCCAAAAGGGGGCATAATTTGGCCAAAATAAAGGTCAGAGTTATGGGACTTGGTGCTATCAACTAGTTTTATAACCCCGAAGACACATGTGAAGTTTCAATTTAATATCTGCATTAGTTTTGGAGATAGTAACTTGCATGTAAAACTTTAACCAGAATTTTCTAAGTCCAAAAGGGGGCATAATTTGCTCAAAATACATGTTAGAGTTATGGAACTTGACCCAGTGAGGTTGGTAATTGACCTAGAAAAAGAATAAATAAGTTTCAAAGCTATATGCCTTTACATGATAGCTGTATGTACTTGCATGCAAAAACTTAACCAAGGTGTGACGCCGACGCCGACGCCAGGGTGAGTAGAATAGCTAGACTATTCTTCGAATAGTCGAGCTAAAAACCCTGGTGCACAACTTCCCATGCTAAATAACAATCCTGTGAGGTTTGAGGACTCTGAGCCAAATACTTTTTGAGACAAGAATGACACAAATTCGGACGGACGGACGGACAGACAAGGGCAACTCTGTTTGCCCCAATTTTTAAAAAAAAATTGAGGTGGGCACAATAAAAAAGAAACTGAAATAAACAGACAAGTGAGCATGTGTGATCCTGACCTTGGAGATATAACAATAAAATGACTAGTGCTATGCAGCTTCATCCACTTCTTCATATATCAGTGACAAAAGCAGTCATGACAATGACTTTTTCTTTCTTGACAAACTGACAATTACAAAAAATGTAAGTACACAAGAAATAGAAAATTTCAAAGATATGACAGGTAAAGGAACAGGACTGTAGACTTTGATAGTAAATTTAACTATTTTAGGTTTCAAGTCAAAAGCTTTGATAGTAATAGAGATATTTGACTTTATCAAAAACTTTAACCAAAAAAAAATCTAAGTTAAAAAGAGGCATTTATAACTCTGTCAAAATTCAAATCAGTCCTGTGGATTGCTTCTCCTGGTGTAGACTTTGATAGTAAAGATATTTTAAGTTTCAAGTCAAAAGCTTTGATAGTAACAAAGATATTTGACTTCATCACAAACTTTAACCAACGGCGACGCCAGGGCAAGTGCAATAGCTCTACTTTTTCTTCGAAAAGTCGAGCTAAAAACCAAGATCTACGCAGTCACAATTTCAATAATGCAGCGATATTTTGCTATAAATCAGTGAATTTTGTGTCACTCACAAGTGAAAATCATTGTTGCATAAGACTAATATAGTAATGACTTATAAAAGAAATGCGCAACATGTATTGAAACTTAAACTGCATAGATCTTCATTCTTTGTGATTGTTTTTTGTCTCATAAACCATTTGGATGGGACATTAACTATTTGATACTGGAATATACTGAACAAAATTTGCTACTGGTTTTATAGCTATTTCTAGCTATATTATAGCAGGGGTGTGGAATTCCTATGTCCGACTTGGGACTTTTTGTCTGTGGACAAGTGCATTTTTTCATTCCATTTGTCTGCAAACAATCATACAAAAATATAAAGCATATAAAGCGAGCAAAAAGCAAGAATAATTTAGTAACGCTTTTGCTTGAAGTTTATAGAGGTGATAAAATAACTTATGTACGAATTTCGGCAATCCATGTTTTACCCACCGAGGGCCTCTCGATTGCTGCAGTTTTAGAAAAACCATACTGCATCTAAATTTAGCATCTTTTCCTGTGTTCTCACAGACTGGCTCTTGGTCTCGCGTGATTTTGCACACAGTAACTCTACGAATAGAAACCGGAAACGTAAACAATCTCGCAAACTTCTAGATAAATTCGTTGTTAAAACTTCGGTCGCCGATAAAACAGGAGTCAATAGTCAGGTAAAAACAAAAATCAAAAGCACAGAGAGATCGCAAGTACAATTCAAAACGAGTCAGATCATTTCAAGAGTCTTGATTTTCTGAATTCAACTGGCTTCGCACGGGCAATATTTCAGCATTGGCATCATAAAAGCACTTGCCCGAAATAAAGAATTATTGGCAGTTTAATACAGGTTTAAATGTTGAAAATCCTGATGAGTGAATTTTGACTGCGGGCAAGTGGATTTTTATATCTCACTTGTCCTTGGACAAGTGAAAAATAATGGGATTTCCACACTCCTGATTATAGTTATTTCTTTTAGCTATATAGCTTATTTGTGACTTTTCTGGGACCTGTTTAGTGGCCATTTTAAACATTTCCAGCTGTATAACTGATCAGCTGATGCTGGCAAAAAGGCTAACAAAAGCGCCGTCAAGCGGGGCAATATATGCCCCAAGGGTTACAGCACAGGATGGGAGCAAAATTTAAAGAACATGACTGTTGAAGCCCAAAGGACAGGAACAACAAAAAGAAGAAATTCAAAAAAAAAAAAAAAAAAAAAAAAAACATTTCTAAGTCCACAAACAAATTTTTACCAGGTAAAGTTATGTCAAAATACATCTCAAAATTGAATGTATCATCCATGTTGTACCACAGAAAAGTGGTCTTGGTTTTTCCCTACAGCCAATAATAAAAAAGTTTCAAAATAAGCTATATATAGTAACAAAAAAGGGAAGTAATTCAAAAAACATTTATCAGTCAGGGGTGTAACTGTTTCAAGTTATCGCAGTTTATAACCCATTTCAGTTACTGCTTATTCTTTCATAACTTGTTTCAGTTATCATTAAATATTACAAAGTCCTCCTGTGCCAATTCCTCATTTTGAATGAGACTAATGCAATTATTTCCTGAATCATTGAACATTTATCTTTCCAGCTATGCAGTAAAAATTTTTACGCAAGGTTGATAAAGCTTTACGCAAAAGATCTAAAGCTATAAAACTCTTAACATCCCATTATGCTTATCAGGTCATGATCAGACTTAAAGAGAATTGGATTAACCACAGTTTGCTACTTATTTCACTGTAAAGGTCACTTTGTGAGAACAGCAAAAAGACTTTTTTTAAATAACTTACCTGAGTTAACTATATTTTATAACTAATACAGGTTATAAAATGCTTGAAAAAGTAACTGAAATAGGTTACATAACTTAAAACAGTTACACCCCTGACTGTTTATTGTAAGAGAACAAAAAGGGATCTGTCAAATAAAAACAGGAGCACTGCAATGCATAGCAATATATACAAAACAGTCATATATGACCTTTGACCCCTAAGTGTGACCTTTACCTTGAAGCGAGTCATCCAAAACTTGCGCTCTGCACGTCGCCTCAGTGTGGTGAACATTTGTGCCAAGTTTCTTTGAAATCCTTCAAGCAGTTCAAGAGTTACAGAGCGGACACAACAAAGTCACATACGACCTGAAACTGTGTGACCTTGACCTTGAAGTTATCATCCGAAACAAGTGCTCTGCACATCGTCTCAGTGTGGTGAACATTTTTGCCAAGTTTCTTTGAAATCCTTCAAGCAGTTCAAGAGTTACAGAGCGGACACGAAACACACTCATATGACCTTTGACCCCTAAGTGTGACCTTGACCTTGAAATGAGACATCCAAAACATGCGCTCTGCACGTCGTCTCGGTGTGGTGAACATTTGTGTCAAGTGTCTTTGAAATCCTTCAAGGGGTTCAAGAGTTACAGAGCGGACACGAAATTGCTAACAGACGGATGGACGGACAGACACCGGGACCATATCATAATACATCCCTTCGGGCGTATAAAAAGCAGGGATATAACAGGGTTCTCGGAAACGCCGAAATCGGCGTCCCTGTATGCATAATTGGTCCCGGTATACGCATGTTTATTGCAGCTTGGGAGTCCCCGGACGCACGTTTCTGCAGTGAGACGCAATGAAAATTAATTGATTACGTAAACCTGCGAATACACAACGTTTGACCCGAGAGCAAAACATGTGGGCGGAGTTACTCGCATGTCACCGATAGTCGCGTATAGCCAATCAGCATTGCCCGTTTCCACTACACCGCGAGACAGGCAGCATATGTATGATCAACTCGAATACATGTGATTGTCGGCGTGACTGCATAGGTGACAATTTCTAATTGTTAACGACGGATTACCTGGTGTTAGAAGTAACTTCAGTTGTTTTCTCACGTACTAATTACTAGACAGCTTTCAAGATGTTTTTAGAAAAAGTGATAATAAGGCTTAATTATGAATGTCCGAGTAATTTTAAGATGCTGTCGATGTCAGTCTTAGTAACGTGATTATTTTTCTGCAAAATCGCTGATGTTACTGATGAAGCATTTATTAATATGTCGATCATAGACATACTGTGCATTCTTAATGTATTTAAAACCTGAATGTTTTAACATTATGCTCTTAATAAGTATTAAAATAAAAGTATAATTGTTCGTATATTTTCTTTTCACTGTATGTTTATATACGTTTCCACTCTGAAATAAAAAGGTAAAGAAAAAACTTATCACGAGGGAATTTGTCCAACTTGGTATTTTGATAATTTCACAGGAGGATTTCGTCCAGGAAGACCAGAAACAGCGGGGGGGAGGGGGGTGTTGTCCAGGGGTGATTTTGTCCTACATAAATTTTTGACTAAATTTTACCCATTTTCATTTACCTTTTTATCTCACCTTAACGATATTTCAGTAAAGGATTGTGTTTACAAAATGCCCGTCGGTCTACACTTAATTTACTTACTTTGACAGTACAATAGAGGCCTGTGTTTTGACGAAAGTTTAAGTCTGTCCGTCAGTCTAGACAGTAGTTGGGACTGCAACTTTTTCAGCTTTGGGAGTCCCAGGACTGCAACTTGAAATTGGTAGTGAGAACCCTGATATAACCCAAAATAGTAAGAAGAGTAAAAAACCAGCTTATTTAGATAAATGTAAATCCAGGATGGTACAAATAAGAACCACTGTGGTTAAACAAAAACAGTCTGGTGCAAAATAGCCATCTTTCTGAACTGATACACATAACTCAGCCATAGCTAAAAAATTTCAGCTCCCGAGATATTTATATGCTGTCACGAATCTTTGAGCTGAAATGAATCCTGTATTGAAACCTAGCCAGAAATTGTGCCAGAAGTCTGTCACACTGTAATTTCCTCAAATGAAATGCCATGGACTCACCTTTTACTTTAAAATATTTCTTCTAACTCATTTTTCTTTTGATCTGACAAAAAATAAACCGTACATCAAATTCTAAGCAGAAGGTCTATGACGTGTGTACACACAAGTTTCATATGGGTACCGCTGTCTGCAATATTTCGCCTGCCATTGCAGTTGTGACCTGATCAGGGTACTCTTCATATTGAAAACAAATAGGCCGTATAAAATTGTTATTTATTCAAAATTTTCATGAACATGTTGAAAATAGTTATATTTATAATTCAATAAAATTAATAATTATACAAAATGTTGACCTCAGTTTTCAAAAATAACCATGTGCTATTAACTTTGCATGCCGTCCAGTTACTCACGAGTCAGTGCACAGATGCTGCGGTTCGACACTGGTTCTAAGGTTACTAAATGGGGTTACGCCTCAACTTAATGGACACGACCATCAGAAAATAACAAATAGTGTCAGTAAATGGGGTTACACCATAACTTTAAGTCTTAATGGATGTGACCATCAGAAAATAACAAATAGGATCAGTTAAGTTATGACAAAGACTTAGAGCTATAATTTTGTATAGTCAAGTTACCAATGCTCGGCCATTTTCATTACATTATTGCTAATACTGTTTTACTAAAGTTGTTCAGTTTCAATCAGAATCGTGTTTTAAACAGTACACCATTGTAGAAAATAGGTCAAGTGATCAAGCGCCTGATTGATCACAGATTTCGGAGTAAAATAAGTGCGGTGCAACTAAGGTCAAACACCACTAACTTCACCAGATACGAACCAATGCTCGGCCACCCCTATATAACGCTTGTGAAAGGTATATGCTTTGATTTTATTATATTTTCATGTTATTAAACATGTTTCTAGAACAAATTATGAGTAAAACAACAAAATTTCAATATTTTGAAGTAGGTAAATACACATATTAAACCTACATGTATTTCAATTATTACATTTTTCTTTCAGTCTTTTAGCGGGAGGTGGGGGTGGGGGGGGGTTCTTTTTTTTCTTTTTTTTTTAAATTACTTAACAACAAATGCAACAGTAATTAACTCTAATACAATAAAAATGTTGATATATTTGAATTTAAATGAATAACAAATAGTTTAACTCATTAACGAAGGAGGCGGGTGCGGTGCGGGCTATTATCTATATTGATAACACTGACAGTGCCGCCGATAGAAGCAAATTTTTGAAGTAAAAAACATAAACTTTTTGTTTATTCTGTACATAATTAAATAGAATATACATTTTTGTAAATATTTATGTAAGAAAATATACAGATGAACGTTTTTACCATAAAGTGCGGTGATCTTAACTAAGAAAATGCAAAATGACAACTGTCGCTACTGACCGGTTTCGTCTGCTGTACATAGAAAAAACAAGCGCCTGGCCAACACAGATTTGACGCCATTTTGAATTGGCGTCCTTACATCGGAAAATAAACAAACACTGAAAGCAAGGTTTTCAAGTTTTATTTTTGATAAACAATAAAGAATATTAGGTGGCCGATCACTGGACTGGCCGAGCAGCATAGGTAACTTGACCCTACTTCTTTGGTTATGATAGCCAGAACTAACTCAGACGCTGCACCTTTTATCTTATTTCTTTTTAGCAAAATGCTGAAATCAATATAAAAATACTCCTTTCAAGTTAATGTAAAAACCGGCATACTTTCAATGTTTACAGTCCTGTCAAAATTTATGTCAAGTCAACCGTGACTGAAACAAGTGTCATAAAGAAAGAGAGACATGTCCATTAAGTGAGCAAATAAATGCATATTAAATACATTATGTCTTACCTGAGTTACTAATGGAATGAGTGTTTGCTCAACTGATTTGGTTTTGATTTCTAGGGTGATTTTTGTTTCATTTCGGTCCAAACTCGGGTGATGCTGGACCGCAGCAGCCATCTTCCTAGAACAGCCTCGTTTTCGCACTATGATTCGTCCTAGCAAAATTTCGTACTTACGCTCTCTATTCACAATTTCCCGATGAGTAATGTCGGGTATTTTAAAAAAATTATAATCAATGGTTTATCCAATACCATTATCTCAAGAAACCCTTTTTACTTTGTCTTCGTTTAATTATTTGTTTATTACTTAAACTTAATATGTTTTATATACGTTTGTCTTGTTTGGGTATATTCGTGCTTTGTTAATGTAAATGGAAATGAAGAACTAATGTAAATATTCCTGGAGCCCTGTCTCTTCCTGGCTTACATTAATGACCTACCAGATTCTATTAGAAGTAAGGCAAGACTGTTTGCAGATGATACCATAGTATACCTTACAGTCAAGTCCTCATCTGATGCCCAAACACTACAAAAAGATTTGTACGCCCTTGAAAAGTGGGAACGGGACTGGTCAATGGAATTTAATCCAGACAAGTGTGAGGTGCTGAGAATTACTCGCAAACGAAACCCTGTCATGTTTCCTTACACCCTGCATGACAAGGAACTGAAATCTACCGATACCGCTAAATATTTAGGTGTTACACTAACTAAAGACTTAAACTGGTCTAAACATATTAATACTATTTCCTCTAAAGCAAACAACTCTCTTAAATTCATCAAAAGAAATGTTCAGACAACAAACAAAAAGGTCAAAGAGAAAGCCTATAACACCTATGTCCGTCCACAACTCGAGTATTGCTCATCCATCTAGCACCCCTGGCAAAAATCCCTCTCATACAAAGTCGAAAAAGTGCAAAAGCTCAGCTGCACGGTTTATCTTTAACGACTATAATTATACAAGCAGTGTAACCCAGATGATTAACACCCTAAACTGGCAAACTTTAGAACAACGGCGCATACAATCTTCTCTCATCTATTTTTACAAAATCCGAACTAACCATGTATGCGTCGACCATAACCATCTATAACTCCGACCAGAAACCTGAACTACCTAATTCCACAGTCCCGTACTCAATACCACATGAACTCCTTCTTCCCCCGTACAATTAGACTATGGAATGGCCTTCCTCAATATGTACAGTCCAGCCCCAGCCTCAACATATTTGCTGAGCGGCTGGCTACTGTACATCTGCAGTAACTTCCTTCACTATGTTTTTAACTTAGCACATGTAGTAATTTTTATTCTTTGCACCTAATGAGTTTTCTCATTTTTACCACTGCCCAGACAAGCGCCTTCCAGTTATAATCGTTAATGATTGTTGGAAGTATCATGCAGATGTAGATGTAGATATTTTATGTTCCAATTCCAACGTTTACAGAAATCAGAATTTACGTAATCCTGGGATCATAGACAATGCCTATTGTAATTCTTTTTAATGTCATTATTGTCAAATTACGTTCTTTTTGGAAGGAAGAATGGGATCAAATTTCTGCGAAAAAATCTGCTATGGTAGACGTCTGGTGAATGACAAACATCCATTTACATGTACAATGTTTGTTTTAAATTCAAAAGATAAACCATTTTTAAAACTTACTGATTAGAATTTTACTCAGAGAAAAAGACTGTTCGCAGAAAATCCCGAAAACCCCTGTTTAATTTACTGAACTGCTAAAAATCTAGGATTTTTTAAGGTTAATCCTTTAGCTCCATTGTAATGTTTATTCTCGTTTGTATAGCCAACAGTTTTTTTTTTCAAGTGTAAAACTCTGGTCAGTGATTCTTAAGAGCGTGGATGCAATAAATATGAAAGGGGAGAAGAACAATGTGTGCTCTTCCAAAATTCAACGCCTGTTAATGTGGACCCCAAAACTTTTTTTTAAAGATATATCTGCTGTACAGGCAGTAGATTGGAACCTGACATCAAAACAAAACATTTGTTAAAATTTCACATGAATGATTTTGTGTTACAATATTTGAAAAATTCATGATAAAAACAATAAAAAAAATATACTAGTAAAATAAAAAAAGAAGAAAAAAGACTGGTGCTGATAGGGTTCGAACTCCCGACCTCTCGAGTGTAAGGCGGACATGCTACCTTTGCGCTAAAGAATAGAATATTTTATTTTTAAAGTGATTCTATGACGTCATACCCAACAATTATATGTATATATAAAACAAGAGGACCATGATGGTCCTGAATCGCTCACCTCTTCCCACATGATCCAGTTTTGAGTATGACGTCGTTTTTTCTATTATTTGACATAGTGACCTAGTTTTTGAGCTCATGTGACCCAGTTTTGAACTTGACCTAGAAATTATCAAGATAAAAATTCTGACCAATTTTCATGAAGATCCATTCAAGGGTATGGCCTCTAGAGAGGTCACAAGGTTTTTCTATTTCAAGACCTACTGACCTAGTTTTTGATCGCAGTTGACCCAGTTTCAAATTTAACCTAGATATCATCAAGATAAACACTCAGACCAACTTTCATACAGATCCCATGAAAAATATGGCCTCTAGAGAGGTCACAACGTTTTTCCATTATTTGACCTACTGACCTACTTTTTGACGGCACGTGACCCACTTTCGAACTTGACCTAGATATCATCAAGATAAACATTCTGACCAATTTTTATGGAGATCCATTCACAAGTATGGCCTCTAGAGAGGTCACAAGGTTTTTCTATTTTTAGACCTACTGACCTAGTTTTTGACCGCACGTGACCCTGTTTCGAACACGACCTAGATATCATCAAGATGAACATTCAGACCAAATTTCATGAAGATCCCTTGAAAAATATGGCCTCTAGTGAGGTCATAAGGTTTTTCTATTTTTTGACCTACTGACCTAGTTTTTGACGGCACGTGACCCACTTTCAAATTTGACCTAGACATCATCAAGATGAACATTCAGACCAATTTTCATACAGATCCCATGGAAAATATGGCCTCTAGAGAGGTCACAAGGTTTTTCTATTATTTGACCTGCTGACCTAGTTTTTGAGGGCACGTGACCCAGTTTCAAACTTGACCTAGATATCATGAAGCAGAATGTTCTGACCAACTTTTATGAAGATCTTATGAAATTTATGGCCACTAGAAAGGTCACAATGTTTTTCTATTTTTAGACCTACTGACCTAGTTTTTGATCGCATGTAACTCAGTTTCGAACTTGACCTAGATATCATCAAGGTGAACATTCAGACCAACTTTCATACAGATCCTATGAAATATATGGCCTCTAGAGAGGTCACAATGTTTTTCTATTTTTAGACCTACTGACCTAGTTTTTGAAGGCACGTAACCCAGTTTCAAACTTGACCTAGATATCATTAAGATGAACATTCTGACCAATTTTCATGAAGATCCATTGAAAATTATGGCCTCTAGAGAGGTCACAAGGTTTTTCTATTTTTAGACCTACTGACCTAGTTTTTAAAGGCACGTGACCCAGTTTCAAACTTGACCTAGAATTTACCAAGACGAACATTCTGACCCATTTTCATAAAGATCCCGTGAAAAATGTGACCTCTAGAGATGTCACAAGGAAAAGTTTACGGACGGACGGACGGACGACGGACACTGCGTGATCACAAAAGAACTAAAGTAACTAAAAATCAGTTACGGCAGCGGGATGAATATCGTTTCACATTGAAATTCATGTATTACAGCTTTTTTTCTACGTAGAAGATTTATTCGGCGCTAATTGTTCATAGCAGTAAGCGGAACGCTTTTATAATCCGTATACAGCACCTTTAATTACTATGCGCATAGTCTACTGGAAGAAAACCGAACAGCACCGATTCCAATAAATACCCGATAGTATGCACTATAGTAATATCTGTGCAAAACAATTGTGAAAAGTAGGTTAGAACTATGAACCATTTGTTGCCAATAGAAAAAGGTAGGCACTTGCATATAGAGCGCAGTCAACGGGTCTGTCACCTCTGTCCGAAGCAGGTACTAGGTGATGAATTTCATTATCTTTTGGAATACAGTAACTTCGAATCCATTAGAAAGAAGTTTATTTCCAATAATTTTACTACTCGTCCTAATATTCATCAACTTGATAATGAATAGTTAAGATAAGGGTTTACTTGTTAAATTAGCACTGTTTTGTAAACTTTTAATGTCAAATTTTAAATAGCTCATTCTCCAGATTCAGTATTGTTTTCTAGTATTCATGATTCGAGTAACTATTTTACTTGTAAACAAGTACGGATGGTATTAACATGCTTCAGTTTTGGTATAAGTTGTACGTTACGATAATGTAGATATTAATTATAACATATCGTTGTTTTTTCGATCTCTGGTGTAACATGTAAATGTTTTGGACACCCCTTTATTGAGGTTTACATGCAGTATAAGGGAGAACATTAAGTATTCAGGTCAATTAATAGGGCAATATTTGGGGGAATATACTCTGTCATTATTTCTGCATAAGCAGTTTTTGAGTTGTCTCCCTTTCATCTTTGGTTATTTTAGTGTGCTTGGTCCAATTCATCTTTTTCTTAGTTAGACATTGTACCGCATTTTGTACAACATTTTGCGCAATATTTTGTACAATATTGATTTGTGACTGTTTTATTATTTCACTTTGTATTATCCACATGCATATTATATGCCATGGATTATAAATAAATCTGAAATCTGAAATCTGTTTTCTTTTTCACACGTCTAACCGTAATGCGATGCTGTCGGCGCCGCTTCGCGGCGCTGGTAGCTCTGCTCTTATATATAATTAAATAGTTATTGTATATAATTTAATCCGATAACATATTTTTCTGACATGGTCATTTTGGACTTGTTTTGCTTTGATTTATTGACGATTGTTCTATGTATGTATGTGTGTATGTATTCAATTGTCGTATCTCACAGTAGCACTGTGGTGCGTTGTGTCGTGTCTATACACATTGTGGTCAGTTGTATTATATTGTACTCCGTGTCTGTTTTGTCGTATCAATTGTTCTGTGAGTTTGAGAGACAGAGAAAACGTTTTAATTGGTCAGCTTTGCCATTTCCACGAATAACAAATTATTGGCACGAACTAACATTTTCATGGCACTTTTTTATATTATGCAGTGTAATCATTTCAAAGTGAATGCAAGTTCCTTTCAATTACATCTATAATTAGTTCGTATCATGAATTTTTATAACTTTTTTATGTAAATTGTCCTTGCCTTTGGACACCTAATGTCCCTTGTTTATTTATCTAAGTGTAAGTTACAGTAGACGTAGTTCATTTGGTCGGCGTATTATTTTGCGAAATCCTCCCATTTCCATTGTTGGCTTTGTTGTACTACACTGTTTCATGATTTACCTCGATTATGTAGACCGTTCAGTGAGCGTTGTTCGTGGTGGCCCAGTTGAAATATGTCACCAGTAGTAAAAGTAATTACACATGTGCCATGTACGAGATGGATGCATCACTCTACTAGCAGGTACTAAATTTGTTGTCTTCGTGCTTCAAAACAAAGTTAAGAGAGCTCTTGAACGAGTTGACGTCCTTGGCTTCACCGTTTCGACTGGAAAAGAGTTCCAGTTGTTGACTATTCTATTCAAACATCTATTTTGTACGGATGGAGAACTGGTATGCTCTTTCTTAAGTTTGTACATATGGCCCCATGTTCATGCTCTTGATTTTACTGTTTTATAATCTAAAAAGCCTTTCTTCGTTCTACATTGGTACATTTAAATAAATGGAATAACTACAACGATGATTGATTGTATCCACATTTATTAATAATGTTGCAATTTTAGATGACAACATACCTATTATGTGATTCTCTTAAATTGCAAGTAAATAACTAGTCTTAAAACTGTTAAAGTATTATTTTAGATGACTGTACTTGAAGGTTAATCTTTGATTGCTAATTTCTTCAGGTACTTTTCAGAATATCTGAGATTTTCGGGTAGGTTATATAACTGCATCCAGCAATTCTTTAGTAATTAGCTGCAGTGTATTGAACAATAATCCCTAGAGGCCTACCGATCAATTATGTAATAATTTCTCTTGGCTGGCCTGAAACTTCAGGTATCTTATATAAGTTTATATATTAAGTAATATGCTTTCCAGTTAAAATGACAAGAAAAGTCAGGTACAATATTTATATTATTCGGGTTAATCTTATATTTCAGATATAAATTATTTAGGGTTTATCTTACATTTCAGGTTAACCTGATATTTCAGATATATTATATAATACCTAGGTATATAGCCTAGGAATAACAGAGACAGGGTCTTTTGAGAAAGTTGAGTTTAGGTTAAAACTTTGTAGTTTGCACAGTATATCCTGTTGAAAGTTATGTCTTACAATAATTGACTGTTTGTATTTGCATTTAAAATCTTGCTTATTCATATCTGACATTTTATTATACATTGTATATTGAACTTATATGAAAATTTGTGACTGTGCAGAGTGACTGTAAATTAAAATTAGTATTAAAAGTAACAAGTTTTGCTTATGTTATTACTAAATAAGTTTCAAAGTTATCTTGGACGGTAGCTGCGAATATTTATAAGATTTATAAGGCAGAAGAGGTTCTGCAAATTACTAGCTGAATCAAATGAGAAGTAGATTCGGTTACAATGTTACGTACATTTCACGACTAACGCTTTCACAAAGAATCTACATTTATAATGAAAGGAAGATATACAAAGATTCAAACGCATGTACACACGCAACCTGTATATATTTTGTCATTTCCTTCCAAGCATTCTTACCTTGATTTGAAATATTTCAAACATAATCTGGTTGCTTTGGCAACAAAATAAGTAACGACAACAAAAAAAAATGCATAAATCCTTAAATGAATTAAACGAATACCATCTCATAATTCAAACACTGAGGTTAAATTAAGAGGGTGCCGGTGCCGATAGAAAATTGATTGTGTCCGAGAAGGTTCCCGTGCCGGGTGCAGTGATTCAAGAGGGATCCTATGAGGCAAAATTACGCCGACTGAGAGGGATCCCGCGCATTAACGAAAATCGAAAGTCAGTCATGTGATATTTATAGTTAACTATGGCTTTCTTGAAGAGTTAAGCCTGCGCTACTTACACTGATTACTGCACCGAGAAACCATATACATGTATTTGTTATTTTGCATTATAATGTTAATACCGTGCCTGGTTTTAGATCATTAATATTTTATTCTAAAGTGTCTTTGTTGACAAAGAGACCTCTAGCAGGTTTTATGAATAAATCCGAAAGACATAAAATCGCGCTGTTAAACATTGTATACATATGTTAAATTTGTTGAAGAGTAATATCTGTCATTACTTTCTTCTTTTAGTTTAACGTTTAGTGTAATTTGTTTACAGTTTTTAGAAGAGAATGAAATTGTCATATTAACATATCTATGTTTTGTTGTTATGTAGAGAAGTTAAATAAAGAAAAAGTGGAAACTCCACAGGTCGCTCAACACACAAAAAAAAAAAACCGAAAATGTTTGCAGGCTCGGTTTGATTGAGACTGTTCATGGACGGTATTGGAAGTATAGTTTCTGTACATTGTCAAACAGAATTGCGAACCTTGAGCTGCTGATATTACGCGAAATTAAAGTGTATTATTAAGTTAGTGGAAATGACTACGACATTTTAACCAGTCACTGACCTGTTTATTATTATTTCAAAAGCCTTTTCACAATAATTCTGTTATCTAACAGTGGTCATTTCATCTAATCACTTTTAGATTTTGTACCAGGTCTCAGCAAGCATGTGGTACATTTGCCACACGAGTCAATGGCGGAGGACAAATAATATCATAAACATGTCATCTTTCAAATCGTCTCACTTGAGACTGGACTCGAAACCTCTATGATTCAAAGTATAGTGATCCACTTACTGGGAGAACTGGGAGTGATTATTGTTTATATTTAAATTTTGATATCCATGTAATTTCAGAAACACTAGTTTTAATAAATAACAATCGTGGACTTACGTATGGTTTTGTCTGAACATCTGGATTATGCTGTCACTGCTAAATTTGTGGCACAGTCTGCTGGAAGGGCATTTGGGGTTACTTATTGCGAGAGCAAAGTCAGTCGGCGGTTTTCAATATCAGGCATTCACCAAGTTATTTGAATCTACTATTATTCCAATTATAACATATGGAGCTTGTATTTGGGCTAATGATGAGTATAATTGTATTAATGCAGTTCAACATAGAGCAGCACGGTACTTTTTAGATGTTGGCAGGTACACACCAAATGCTGCGGTGAATGGCGACATTGCTTGGAGTCCTATGATATGTAAAACTAAGAAAGCTATTGTCAATCAGTGGTCTAGATTTGTTAATATGTCTGATGAAAGATTGAATAAAAAGGTTTTTACATGGGCACATGATGTTAGAGGTAGAAATTGTAAGAACTGGAACTATAAAGTAGAAATTTTGTTCACAAAGTATGATTTGACACATTACTTTAATACTGATTTGTACTCAAGCAAACATCATATTTGTCAAGCTCTTTTGCCTAAATTGCTAGAAGAATAAATTGCAACATGGAGATCAGAAATTGATAGAGTGAATGCTCGTAGAGGAGATGGTAGAAACAAACTTAGATTTTTATAGATGTTTTAAAGAAAATTTTGAAACTGAACCATATTGTAAAACTGTTTTAAATAGAGCCCATAGGGGTGCAGTCGCCAAGTTTAGAAGTGGTACAGCTCCGATTAATGTTGAAATAGGTCGTTATAACAGTGTTTCATTTGAACAAAGGCATTGTATTTACTGCCAAAACATTGGGATTTTTGATACTGTTGAGGATGAAAAACATGTAATTTTGGAGTGTCCGTTGTACACAGAGCTAAGAAATACACTTCTTGATAAAGCAGAACAGTTGTTTATTGGATTTGAGACTTTGTCATGTACTGATAAATTGAAGATCTTACTACATCAGGAAGCAATTGTAAATTTTACTGCCAAGACCTGTAACAATATCATAGAGAAAAGAGGTAACTCTATTTCTCACATTAACACTTAAGTGTATAATAATTACTTGGTATATGTTTTATTGTAAAGTTGTGACTTGAGCAGTGTCAGGTGGAAACCAACCATAGCACGACTGCGGTTTGGTGGGGTGCGGATTGGCTTGCGCTGGGGTGTGGTCTGTTCGGGATCCATACTGTTTGCCTGATATCTCAGTATATCTTGACTGGCTGAATGGCAAATAGTGTGTGTCCAGGTCGGGCTGGGCTTTGGTGTGACTGATTTGCTCTGTGTCTTTGCTGGTTGGAGTCGTCTTGTGGTTGGGTTCCGCTTGACTCAGCCCATGTATAGTAATTTTATTATGCTGGACTATGTGATCTCAGATAATAGAACGAAAGTTTGCCTTCTAAAATTGATTCAAGTTGCACTGGATTGGATAATTTGATGCATTAGCATTTAACCATTATTTGGACAACATCTCTGCGTACTTTAATACATTTGAGATCAGACAATATGACAAATTTCCGTTCTAGAGATTTGTACATTATGATTTTAGATAAGTGATTTTATGTTAATTCATTGGTATATTGAATTATGTATATAACATAAATGATCTCTTATAACTCTGCTAGAGTGGCGGCAATGCATATACATATATTTTATTGTGGTTTTCTTTTAATATGCTGTGCATACTTATGTCATGCCGATGAGATCGAAACAAATAAATAAATAAATAAATACGTTTTTTATTTTTGTGTATGGAAAAAGAGCATGTTTAAAATCTTAAATCGAGAGTTTATTATAAGTTAGACCAGACAGTATAAATGAAATGCCTCCTAGCAGAGGGCCGATCACTAAACATGCTTTACGTTTTAAGATTCTCGCATTTATTTTGTATCCTCTTTTGATAGACTTTCCTAACACATTTTACCAGTATATGATTAGAATTAACATTAAGGTAAATTTTCTGTACATCCCCACAGAATACGGGGAGCGCAAGACCAAGTTTTAGAAGTTTTTGAGGGTTTTGCTATATTTCTGCAGAAATCAGATAACCTGTGATAAAATGTCGTGAAAATATACAATGTATAATATATGATACCGATTACTCCATTGTAATAGCTTTTTGGTAATATGAGGATTTATTATGATAAAATTCCTCTAACATTGAACAAGCTCTTGCGAAACGTAACCGTGTATAAAGTATGAAAGTGGAAAACCATGGGTCGCCCAACACAACATAAACGCCTGTTCAACACAACATAAACGCCTGTTCATGGACGATTTAGATTATATTTATTCGACATTATTGCATTTGTTACAATGTTACATATATATCAACATAGAGGATTGAGTAAGAATTAAGCTAACAGCTTTTTTTTAGAAACTCTCTCACTATACATAATTTTATTTCAACGGTAACAAAATAAATCATCTATCTTTAACATGTTAGATGCTTGCAGTTTCTTCATTTATCAATATGGTATGATACATAAATTTGTCAAACTGTAGGATAAAAATAGACTTGGATAGGCATACATTTTCGGATATAATATTTGAACATTTTTATAAAATTAAATCTGGACTTTGTTATATGTTGATATCTTAAAAGATAGGATAGGAAAGAAGGAAGCGAAATAGAGGAATTGAGAATAATAGGTCAGGAATACCACTTTAGACACATAGAGTTTTAAGGACTTTTCTTGAAGCTGTGTAGTAAGGCTACGATGGCACAGACCAGGACACGAAGCTATTATTACAGCTATGATTATTTAAACTACGTATCAAATCTCTTTGTATTTTGTATATATTGATTTATTATATGCTAACTGATAATATACTGTGTTTTATCAGTGAGACATAATCCATACCACTCGCTGCATATCACTCACTGTAAATGCCGATCTACTTGTACATTGTGTATGAATCTTAAATTATTTGATTAAAACAGGATGAACATTGTAGTCGCACTTTGTTATTTATAGTATATTTCTCGATTCAAATTATTTTACTTAATGGGAATGTCATTACCTTATGCAGCAAAAAAACCACAAAAAAACACTAAATGAATAAAATAAAATGGAACTTTATGTTGTGTGCGTCTTTCTAACCTACAACACGCCTGACGTCATGTCTGTTTACGCGTGTCTGTTTCCCGCGATGAGATTAAAATTTGTTGCAAAATACACATCTTGACGTAATTAAACATAAAATAAAAAGAACTTTTGTTTGTTTTTCGTGAATATGGAATATATCTCAACTCGAAGTGAGAAAATTTTCACATTTTCAATTTTCTCACTTCTCAGTGAGTTATATACCATATTCACTCAAAACAAACAAATATCCTCTATGTAGGTATATGTAGAAATATTTATTTATTTAGTGTGCTTGTTATTGAGCGATTACCATATAACGATCATTACGATGTATTTAGTGTGTCAGTGGTTACTGGCCTAATCTTGTTTAGGAGGCGCCCCACCCCCCCCCCCCCCCCCCCCCCCACCACACACACACACACACACATTGGCAATGGACTGTTTACAATATGTTTTGAAAAAAAATGTTCATTCAGAGAGCTGCAGTGAGTCCTACGTCTTGCGCATTTGAGTTCATCTGCATAATAATGACATGGGACTTTCAGTACGTCTGAATAAAGTTGTCTTTCGAAGATGCTTAAAGTGGGAGAATACCTTTGATCTAATGGTAGCTGGTTCCAGTCGGTGACATTTGATGGCACAAAAGAGTAAACAAAATAATGAGTGCGACAATGTAGGTTTCTATAGAATCGCCGACATTTCTACGATTGTATACGGATGTTTGTGCAACAGTTTCAGGTACCAAGGAAGAAAGATACTGTGGAGTTAGATGATTTTTCATTTTGTAGAAAAGAGTGAGTTTGTGTTTTTGTCTTCTGACTTTGAGGGGTTGGAAACCAGTTTCTTTGTAAAGAAACTAGTTTGGTGGCTCCAGTGATGATTCTGCATGCTTCGAGTGGGATTTTCTCTATATCATAATCATTATACTGGGTAATTTTATCCCATACGACATCAGAATACTCCAAGGAGGCCGTATAAAAGGCAGATAGATAGTTTGAAGAGACTTACGGTCAAGCATAAATTTTAAGGTTCTCATTATGTTTATATGTTTCCATGCTTTTCCTTTGATGCTGTCAATGTGTTCCGTCGTTTGAGAATATAACTCCAGAATGCTTGTGAGACGTCACCTCGTTGATTGGAACACCATTCATATATAAAGAAGGATAAAGGGGCTTGTTAGTTTTACGAAAAATGAGAAGAGATTCTAGATCTGTTTTTTAGGGTTGAAATCAACACTATAGCCATTCTTTTACCCACTCATCAATTTTCATAAGATACAAATTTAGGGTACCGGCTGCACTGATGGGATTGTCAACAGCAATATGCAGGCTAGTATCATCAGCAAAGAGTCTGATAGTTGAACTGATATCAAGGAAAATGTCGTTGATAAAAGCGATGAAAAGAAGAGGACCAAGAGTAGAACCATGCGTTACCCTGCTGAGATATATACATTATTAGAAGAACCTACTGGAAGAACAACTTTCTGCTTTCTCATGGATAAGTAGTCACGAAACCAATTTAACAGACATCCAGATATACCGGTAGATTCCAGCTTGAACAGAAGACCTTTGTGCCATACGCGGTCAAGGGCTTTAAAAATATCACAGAAGACTGCGCGGACTTCTTTACCTTCATCTAATGCTTGACAAAAATATTATGGATAGAAATAAGTTGGTTGGTTGTGGAGTCATTTGGAACAAATCCAGATTGGAGAGCTGAGATAGTGTTGTTTGCAGTAAAGAAGTTAAAACATGCTTATGAGTGATTTTTTCTAGTGTTTTACTGATAGTGCTAAGAAGCGATATAGGTCTGTAGTTAGAAACTAGTTGTGGATCATTTTTCTTAAAAAGAAACAGCACATATATGAACTAATTTCCATTGGGATGGCATTCGACCAGTGTTAATGGATTTGTTAAAAAGCCGACAGAGTGGTCTTGCAAGCTGCTCTGAAAGTTCAGGATCCTGTTATTTATGTTTTCGGGCTTTACCTACTACGAGTGATTTGAGTGTCTCCGTTACTTCTTCCTTTGTTATTATCATTTAATAGTGTTTGAGACTGAAAGTGGTTTGCTTTATCTGTATCTTCTGTTACTTAATACCATTGTCATTTAGTGGTGGAACAGATATGTTTTTTGTTGGTGATATATATGAATTGTTTTAGTATCTTCCAGTAGTCGGATGTTCTGTAGTTTGTTTTTAGTGGTTTTTTTTGTGACAATTCTGCTTTTGCATTCCGCAATTGTTGTGTAGTTGTGTTTCTTACCTGTTTGTAAGTATTACAGTGATGTTCATTTTGAGTTCGTTTGGCCTTGTCGTATGCTCACTTTCTCTTTCTAATGTGTTTTCTTATATCGTTGTGCATCCAGTATAACCGTATAATGTTGCACGAGGAACATCTCCGTCCAGATGTGGGAAATTGATAATTTCAAAATCGAAATAGTCTCTTTTATCAGATAATTTTGTTTCTAAATTATTATTCACAATTATTCAATGTACGTCCGAAAGTAACGCTTCTAAATCTGAGGTATTAGCTTTGTTAAGATCTAATTCTTCTGGATAAAAGTGTTTCACTACACTATTTCTGCAAACTAATCTGTTCATTTTTAAAATGTCATCAAGGTACCTCGAGGTTTTATTGATAACTTCAAACAAGTCACACTGGATCTCAGTATACAAACGAAGCATGAAATCTCGTTCATAACAGTATAAAAATAAAGCAGCAATCAGTGGGGCGCAATTAGTCACCACACGGATACCATTTATCTGTATATATGTTTTATTGCCAAACAAATTGATAAATACATGTATGTTATTCAGTAAAGACCAAAACGCTTCACATACCTGATCACAACATCACAAGGTATATTTGTAAAATTTACTGTTTACAAAAAAACACTCGTTTCAGTACATGCCAAATAAATTACATCTTCTCTTGCTAATGTTTTCTCAACTAAAGCTACCATTTTTCTTTTAAGAGCTTCTGTGGTAAAGAGTAGAAAAATCGTATATACTTATAATCTAAAATTTGTAGTGTTTCTTTGAAAGCTTTCTGATAACATCTCCGGAATTCTTAATTGATCAAAGTTGTTAAACACCAGAGTTCTTATGTACTTTAGAGCAATACGTCCGCATGTGATCTGTCAGCATTAAATTTCCGGCATTGAATGTACGCACGCATTGAATGTATACACTATCTAAACCTAACCCTATAACCTTTAGTCAGTATAAAGTGCACTCAATACGTGCGTACATCCAATAGGGGTGATTTAATGTTGGTGCTTGTGATCTGTAATTTCAGTTGATGCTGACACACTGGTGAACGAGAGAGCAAATATCAAAATCAAAGAATTATATTATACAATGTTGCAACTTGTTATAAAACATGCGTTTTCACGAACGCCCAGCTATATATGCGCGGTATGTCTGTATGGATCGTTACAAAGCTTTTGTCAAAAAGTGTGTGGTACCCTACTTGCTTAAGGGATTGTTCAATTATATAGAAAACATATCAGCAGATGGTCACAATCAATAATATAGACATAAAGATTAATATTTACCCAATTATGTACTTGTTAAATCAGACCTCAGCTCCTTGACACTTACGTTATCGTCAATATATATCATGTACAGCACAACATATGATCTTTGATAGTTGTATATTCCCTTTGTATGCATATTTAATTTTTTGTATATAATTTAACACAGATATCTTAAGCATTGTTATAGAATATGGGGTTCCTTTTTGGCTCATCTGATTTTAGCTCGATTATACGAAGTATAAGGAGAGGTATCTTACTCGACCAGGCCTCGGCGTCTTTCCGCGCCCCAACTTTGGTAAACTTTTTTTTTTACACTTTCACTTTTTACAACTTATCTCTGTAATTAATGGATGGATTTGATTCAAACTTAAAATAGTTATTTCTCATTATCACCACATCGTCTGACCTAAGGGCCATAACTCTGGTACCAATATTTCTTGATTTATCCCCCTTTTCACTTAGAGTTTCAGGTTAAGTTTTGATGCACTTTCACTCTATCTGTGTTATAACTAGATGGATTTGATTCAAACTTAAAATAGTCGTTCAACATCATCACCCTCATCATATGAAGCAAGGTGCATATTACTGGTACAATTTTGTCATGAATTATTCCCACTTTTTACTTAGATTTTCAGGTTAGAGTTTTAAAGCACTTTCACTCTATCTCTGTTATTGCTGAATGGATCTGATTCAAACTTAAAATAATTGTTCAACATAATCACCCACATCATATGACACAAGATACATAACTCTGGTACATTTTTTCATGAATTAAGCCCCCTTTTACTTAGAATTTAAGGTTAAGGTAATTTAAGGTAATTTTGATGCATTTTCACTATATCTGAGTTATTATGAAATGCATATTTAATTCAAACTTGAAGAAGTTGTTCCACATCATCACCCACATCATATGACACAAGGTGCATAACTTTTGCACCAATATTTAATGAATTTTGCCCCCTCTTTGCTTAGAATATACTTATATAGTGTTTTGATACACTTTATCTTTACCTCTTTTATTACTTAATATTTTTAACTCAGGTTATTGTGCAATATCTTCATCCACCATTGGAATCACTCCAGTGACAGCTCCAGTTTCCTCAGATGTGCCCAGTTTTACTATCAAGCATCGAAATAGTCGAGCGCGCTGTCTTCTGTGAAGGCTCTTGTTCGAAAATTATTGTCATCACTTGATCGTCATCGGCGTTGGCGTCTGCGTTGCCTGGTTAAGTTTTATGTTTAGGTCAGCTTTTCTCCCAAACTATCAAAGCTTTTACTTTAAAACTTGCAACACTTATTCACCAACAATAGCTGACTCTGCACAGCAAGAAACGTAACTCCATTCTGCTTTTTGCCCTTTTGGACTAAAATATCAAATTTCTTATTTAAGTGTTATGTTCAGGTTAATTATCTCCTAAACTATCAAAGCTAATGCTTCAAAACTTGTAGCACTTGTTAACCATTAAAAGCTGACTCTGTATAACAAGAAACGTAACTCCATCCTGCTTTTTGCATAATTATAGCCACTTTTGAACATAGAAAATATCAGATTTCTTGTTCAAGATTTGTGTTTAGGTCAGCTTTTCTCCTAAATTATCAAAGCTATAGGTCTAAAACTTGCAACACGTATTAACCATCAAAGACTGACTCTGTAAAGCAAGAAACATAACTAAATCCTTCTTTTTGCAAAAAAATATGACCGCTTTTGTACTTAGAAAATATTAGATTTCTTGCGTAAAGTTTGCGTTTAGGTCAACTTTTCTACTTAACGGTCAAAGTCATTGCTTTAAAACTTGGAGCAGTTATTCGCCGTTTAAAGCTGCAAGTACAGTAACTCTACATTGTTTTTTGCACTTAAAATATTATGGGTATGACAATATTTCTATTATACAGAGACAAAAAAAGCAGATGAGCATCTGCGCCCGTAAGGCGGTTCTCTTGTTTTATTTCAGCATGCTTTCATGGTAACATATGTACCGATACTTATATTTACTTTTGAAAAAATGTACTGCATAACACAGGTATAATTCGATTTTATTTGTATTTGTGAGTTCTTATTGCAAGTCGCTTTTACATAATTTTAATGAATAAAATGCCTGCTCCCACAATTTACCACACTTTGACTATCTACCACTGAGTACTAATATATCATGCTTTGTTTAGCGTACCATTTATTGCACCAAAATCTACGTTACATTAACACATAAGATTGACAAACTTTTCAAAGTTACACAATGAGCATTAGGTTACAGTGCTTAGTTAACAAGCATCTTCAAATGACTTTTGAATAATTCTTTTTGTAAATTACTTTAAAGTGCATTCTTTCTCCAGATGCAGCTTATTGGTACATACTCTACTTAATTAGATTATGTCCTTTGTTCATTAAAACTCTCTATTGATAGAGAGTGAGTGGCGCAGAAGTTAGCAGACTGGGCTACAGCTGTCCGGGTTCGATTCAAGGTTGCGGCTGATATCCCGATCAGTGTTCAGTACTGGTACTGTTTCCAGCACTATCGGTCTAGAAGGTATGATGGGAAGGTAAATATCACACCTGCTGTGGACTCCGCTGGAAATAAGTTGTTCCATCCATTACAAGTGGGGACTTTCGTCCACTACCCACTTTAAAGAAGAAACTTTACCTTTTTTAAAAATTTTATATCAAACAAAGTAAATGTTGTGTTGTATACCGATAATCTAGATGAGTTTTCATATAGGAAAGCAGTTAAATATTCCCGAATGTTTATATGAACCTATTGCTCTATGCTGCTATTCTGTTAATTTCACATAAACGAATTATTTAACAATAATTATACTGAATCATGAGTTTACAAGTACCGGTACATGTACATGTTTTAGCGACTCCCACATACAGCCGACATCATCCTTACATAATACATATATTGACTTGCACTTAAATATTTACCATTATAAACAATATGACATGTGCAAAGGTCAAGGTCACATGCACCCAAATTAAGTTTCCTTTTTGTTTGTAGATGAAATTACTTCCCTTTTATATTATATAGTATAATAAATGTGTTTTTCTTCAGTTTTAGAACTAATTCAAAAATGAAATTACGATTGGTTCTGATAGATATATAAAAATGCTATTAACAATATTACATTTCGAGAATATGAACACAGACGTAAGTCACAACTTTATTGAAAGAATATTTTTTTGGCAATTTTTTCTGTTTTTTTTTTTTTTTTCAAATATTAACGTAACTGAATGGTTTATCAATAAAAGTAAGCATTGATGTAGTTGATAAATAATACCCTTTTATATGCAAGGTTATGCATCTTTTCAGTAGGCAATATGATCATGTTTATTTACACTTCATAGCACTTACTGCGACATTTGGACCTTGAACATATATTTTTGACATTTAAACTGAGAAACATCTGTATGATCAAACTGATTGTATAAGTTAGATAAAGAAAACTATCTTAACAAGAAATCAGAAATATTTGGTTAAGTAGTCTCAACCCGAATTAAAACAAGTCAGAGCTGTCCGTAAGACAGCGCGCTCGACTTTTCTCTTTGCTTGACTCTGAATTAGAGCTTTGCCAGTAAAAACTTTATAAAACTTTAACCAACAAAATCTAAGTTAACAAGGGGCATAACTCTGTAAAACTTCAAATCAGAGTTAGGGAGTTTGTTTCTCCTGGTGTAGACTTTGATAGTAAAAAACTATTTAAAGTTTCAAGTCAACAGCTTTGATAGTGACAGAGATATTTGACTCTATCAAAAACTTTAACCAAAATTCTTAGTCAAAAAGGGGCATAACTCCATCAAAATTCAATCAGAGTTATGGGAATTGTTTCTCCTGGTGTAGACTTTGATAGTAAATAACCATTTTAAGTTTCAACTCAATAGCTTTGACAGTAACAGATATATTTGACTTAATCAAAAATTTTAACCAACGGCTACGCCGACTCCGATGCTGGGGCGAGAGCAATAGCTCTACTTTTTCTTCGAAAAGCCGATCTAATAAAGCAACGAAATGAAACATTTAAAACTTTACAATATGTCCTGCCGGAAGGTGAACTTCAACATTATTTCATGATAAAATGTATGCAAATATTACACAAAGATTTACACTTGGACGTTTTTAATCTGTAAAATAAAAGCTTTCCTAAAATTGTATATAACTAATATATACTGAAAATAGCTAAGTGCCCCCAATATTTATTTACCAGTATCTTCAAAAGAAAACAACAAAAAATATTTCTTGAAATGTAGTGTACACTCAATATGTAATTGATAAAATGCCAAACTTTCAACAAAACCAAAAACACGTCTTCAGATATAATATTCATTCATTTTACGATTTCAACCAATTTTTGACAGGTCACAAAAAGTGAACAAACATGTTTACAATGTGCATGTACATACTAAAAACGAAAACGTATTTTGGGAAGATGATGAAACAACTTCGTTAACTTGCTTTTTCTAAAAACAGCATTCAACATTCGTGTCATATTTAACCATTCGCTAGAAAAAATGTTAGAATGAACAGTTTTTATTCTTACTAATGGTATTCACTTGTTCACTAAAACACAGCTTTCATGTGTTTTGTGACTTTTTTACAAATGGGGTGAGTTAGTAAATTGAATAAAATTTATATGTTGGCGTCACTTAATATTTTTGAAATTTTATTATGTTATTAACAACACTTTGTTCTAAAAGTATGCTAAATTTCAAATTTGCATTTACAGAATCTTCAAAGATATTAGAAAATTAGCAAATGCGGTTAGCTATTTTGTTCTGTATATATACCCTATGACCTTTAACCTTTATATATGAGCATACAATGCGTTTTCGAGTGCGAGTCATAATTTCATAATTTATTAATTGGATACAAGTGTATGGTTTATTCAATCCTAATATTGTAAATCAAATCATGTATAATGAGAAATTATTCATGAATCATTGTATCAGTGCCAAAAATTATGTGAAACTAATGCGTTTTAACGCATGACCTTTTGACCTCTTTAATTAGCATATAATGGTCATATATTTTTTGGAGACAGCACCCAGATGAACCAGGGATATTAAAACTTTAATAAAGTCTTTATCTCCAAGCATTAACATTCCGGCCCTCATAAACTTTTTTCAGGGGCTAAAACCACCAGATTAGAAGGAGGAAAAGTGGTTGATTTTTGCTTCGACAAATAGTCAAAAATTATGGTTCCAAAGCTCTGAATAAACCTGGCTCCTTGTCAGCTTGAAAAAAATCGATTACTCTGAAAGCCATATTTACCAGGGATGTTAAAACTTTAATAAAGTCTTTATCTCCAAGCATTAACATTCCGGCCCTCATAAACTTTTTTCAGGGGCTAAAACCTACAGATTAGAAGGAGGAAAAGTGGTTGATTTTTGCTTCGACAAATAGTCAAAAATTATGGTTCCAAAGCTCTGAAAAAACCTGGCTCCTTGTCAGCTTGAAAAAAAATCGATTACTCTGAAAGCCATATCTATTGCTCTTAAAATCTCAGATTTATTTTAGTTGTTTAGGGTCCTAAATTTTCTTATTATTAAATAAATACTAAAGCCAATATATTTTTTCATCCAAATTAGAAGTCATGTTTGTTTTTCATACAAATCCTAGCCCCAAACCCCTGCCTCCACCGACCGAATATCAAGTGGACGACCCCTAAATAGTATAAATCATACAGAAGATGGTAATCTTATTGTTTTACCCAACCAGTCTTTACACACATCGGATCTAGTCGTAACGTCAGTTATAATCCTACAACTAAATTCTCAGTTGACAAAACAGGTACTTCTAAATCGTATAAATTATTATTTCAATCAATTATGATATTTCCTAGTTTTTGATATTCTTTAATCTTAGTTATAATATTATTGTTATGTTTAAATTGATTACCTGTGACGTTTTGAATGATTTCATGTTTCTTCAAACTTACATTAAAATGCATTTAATTTTATATCTATTTTTTATATTCATTTTTGTACTTTTATTTACAAATTTTGACAGATAACAAATATAAAAAATCAAGCTATGTTTAATATTAATACTGATTTATTCATAAACAGTTCATCCCTTTCAAGAGAGAAAATTCGTATTGGCATGTTACATATGTACTGAATTTATTACACAACATCCATTTCTCAGCTGTTCACTTTAATAAGCAGAATAAGTGGGCTTGTCCTATTTTCTTAGTATCTGTTGAACAATCTGAATATGACCCTCCATGACCGAGTAGTTAAGGTCGCAGACTTATAATCACTTGCCGCACACCGATGTGGTTTCGAGCCTTACTCGGTGTGTTAAATTCTTTATACGAGGAAGCCATTCAGTTGGCTTGCGGAAGATCGGTGGTTCTACTCAGGTGCCCGCTCGTGATGAAATAATGCACGGAGGGGCACCTGGGGGTCTTCCTCCAACATCAAAAGCTGGAAAGTCGCCATATGACCTATGATTGTCTCGGTCTGAAGTAATCACGGTTGAAAAGCAAAATTGAACGACTTGAACTATAACCACAAGCTGCATACAATCACTTTGTTTAGTGTTTTTTTTTTTTATAATTTGTTTGAGTTTAAACTCCTGACTGGTTAAATTCCCGCGATAAAATTCTTCTCCAGCAGGAACAAAATGCAACAGACTCACCTTTTTGGACAATGTGTATATAAAGAGGAAGTGGAAAAACAGTACTTTGTCAAATAATTTTCATTTCACAAGGTTGCATAAATAGTAGCGTGTTTAAATGTTTAACTTTGGTGTTCTGTAACCATGAAACGGTAAAATTATAATCTCAGTCATTTGTAGTACATGTAGTTCCTAGTTGGTATTCTATAATCGTAGCTTAATTGCTGTGATTCCTTTCATTAAATTTGTTATTAAATTAGCTGTAGCAGTTAGAAGATTACATTTTTTTTTCAATGCGATATACGTATTCTCAACATTTTATGATGGTTAAATGTCCTTTTCAGATTTATCTCATTGCGAAATGATTTTCAGGCTTTCTTACCTTCCTTAGTATTTTTCATTTCTAGAAGTTTTAGATGTTTTTGAAAAGTGACCTGTTTTAATGTTTCTTCTAGCAAAACATTAAAGTTCTGTACTTTGTAAATTGCTGTAAAATGTATCTTAATTTTTAATATTAGGCTTCTAAAACGAAACAACGGAGCAACTTTTAACCTTGATATCAATTTCGGTACTTTCTTCGTTTTTTTACAGACGTAAGATAAAACAAATCAATGTCTTCTTGATATTTATGCAGGTTATTCTCTTTCAAGAGAGACAACTCGTTTTAACTTGTTGCTTAACTGAACTTAACGAATTGAGCGAATTGTTTCATAAACAGAATACATGTATTGGGACTCATGCTATTGTTTTGGTTCTGTCTAACGACATACTAAATGTGGAAGGCACATTATTAGAAATGCCATCTATCCCAAGGCGAGGGCGATTTGTTTTAAACATGTTTTACATTGTCATGGAGAATGATAGATTACACTTAGGTTGAATAAAATAATGTGTACAAGTTGAAATGGTTCTTATCCTTTTGAATAAGTCTATTTGGAAAGAGAACTCGGAGTCACAAGAGCTAATATTGTAACCAAACTATGATGGAAAATACTTTGTTTTAAATAAGAATTTTTGATCACTTGTTTAAGTAGCTTTCTTTACTGGTTATAACCCCACAACAAAATTCTCTTGCAGAAAGAAGTCACAACGGCCATCACAAGAACAGGTTGCAGAATGTATTTAGAAACATGCAGTTTACAAAGTACTTTGTCAACTTTTTATGTTAAGTTAACAAGTTTGCATTCATATTTAAAATGTTTAAATTTGGTGTGATGTAACATAGAATCGACAAAATTAAAAAAAAAATGTTATTTTTAATTATAGTTCCTAATATTCTATTCTAGTATTCTATAACCGTAGCTAGATTAATTGCTGTGGATATTTTTAAAAAAATTGTTGTTAAAATGAGCTGTAGTGGTTAGCCAATTACAGTTTTCAGTTTTCAATGTTAAATGACCTTTTCAGATTATTTTCAATGCGAAATGATTTTCAGCCTTGCTTACCTTCCCAAATATATTTCAGTTCTCAGCGTATTTGCAGAAGTTTTGTTAAAAGTGATTTATACTGATTTATTTTTTTTTCTAGAAAAAATCCCCAAAACATAAAATACTGTACTTTGTAAATTGCTGTTAATTGTATATTTCAGGCTTCGAAAGTGAAGAGCTACATAAATTTTATCTTTTGCCATTGATTAGATTTAAACATATACTAAGTGTAAATAATCAAGTTCTTCTAAAAATATTACAGGTGCTTTTACTAATATTTCATCCACAACAAGAGAGAGAACTCGTTTAGGCATGTTGCGTGTATTTAATGGATTACGCGCGAATATTGATCATAAGAATGTCGTTTGGTGGCATAAAATGCAACAATGGAAAATAATAGCAGTCTCGGTTTTATTGGGTCTGTTCATGAGAGATAGTTGAAAGTGCAACACACATCAAGTCCCCTAGCACCGGCTTATTCGGAACTCTATTGCCCATGAACTTTGAGTGAACCCCATGTTCCCAAAGCACCAAAATATATAACAACACTGAATCCAAGTGCGGCCGCCACACGGCACTTGAAGTTTTCTGTCGTGATAGTTAATAAAATCTATAAGTAGAACCTTTGGAAGCATAGAGTGCAACCAAGCAAAATAATAGCAGACTTGGTTTGATGAGTCTGTTCATGAGAGGAAGTATAAAATGCAACACCCCTCACGCTCCCTAGCAGAATGACATGCCAATTTTAATTCATTTTTTGTCAGGCAGTTTCAATGGAAACAAGATATTTTACACTAGACGTTGTGCTTAAATGATTTCACACACTAGTTATCTCGAATTAGTGTTGTTTTTGTTAAAGAACTGGACACAGATGTAAATGAACACCGTTGCACAATGTTGAATTGAGGATGCAGAGAATGAATAAAAAATCCGCTTATAAAAAGTTTGCAAATGACATTGTCGGTAGAAAATGCAGATGCTGGTCTAGGAAGGCTCATGGTCGTTTGGAATAATTTCGAAGAACAACTGCTTTGTCTTACATCACCGGAAAATGACAGATTTTGTCATTTATGTAAACGACATGGATTGAAATTAAGCACATGTAGGATCATGTTAAAAGCACTTATTTGATACCGAAATAAATGCATTATTGTTATTCTCCATTATAATATTTTAAATAGAAACCTTTGTCGTATATAAATGTTTTGTTTTAGTATTATCTAGACTATGTATTAAAACAAGCCGTTCACTCAAGATATCTTATGAGGTCGGGTAACTCTTGTACCGTGTCAAAAACAAGACAAACATATTTTTGAAAGGACTGACTATCTCAGGCGAAATTAACATATTCAAGTAGATATAATTTGCAGTACTTCACAAGTTTTATGTTTCTGTGTGAGCTACATAGGGCCAATCTTGTCTCAAGCACGACTTTGAAACTAACATTATTTCGAATGTGTGTTTACATTTTAGTAGACCCATCCAGCAGTACCTGACAATGTTTGGGTTTCTCTAATGGGCTACATAGGGCCACTTCTGCCCTCTTTTTCCTGCTGTACGACGCGTAGCACTTATGTCTTCTGGTCTGACTACCGTTCACATTGTTTCAAATTGGCAACAGACTTCCGGAATATTTTTAAAAATGCAGCTGCATTCATGTACTACTTTTGTCTCTACTGACCGTGGGCAGACAACTTTCAGAAACGCTTTAATATGATGCTGAATTCCTGTACCGTCTTTTGCTTGACTGACCACGGGCTTGTCCTACGTTACGGGCACGTCGAGTCGTCGATGGACTTTGTGCAATCATCACGGGCGATTAATGCATATTGTTAAAACCATCTGAAGGCATTTCTTAAGTTGGTCTAAAATTCTTAGTTCGAAATATGAATTGCGATTTGCAAAACTTGTTTGCAATTCGTGATTTGAATTTGTAAAGTTCAATTTTGTCAGCATTTGTCCATTCGGACTGCGATATAGAATGCAGGAAGTACTTTGCACGTCCTATTTTTTTTAATCAAACTGCATAGCAGACCTACTTAACCAATATTTTTTAGGTATTTTCTATAAATTTTATGGATAAGAAATATCATAAATAAGTACAACTAAACTCATTAAATTACATTTTTCTCTTTTTATTTACAAAGAATACTATCAAAATAAAACGTTTTCTATAACTAGTAAACATTTACTTGAATCCAGATCTTTCCGAATGGAAGATTTCGTAGCTAAACACCATACTGTGGGGGACGGCACCTCGAGCACGCAGTTGAACTATAAACAATGGTATTTAGAATTTAAAATTACTGTTCGAGATACATGTTTGTATAATAATTCGATTCTCACAACTCACACACTACGTAAATAATTATTGTCTACAAACTTGTCGATGTCCACCAAATATTTACCTGTTTTATGTGACGTTCTTATTAATAAGACGATTGGCGCTAGCTTGTATGACTAACATTTATCTTGTTGTTGATAGCGTCACCATTTTGTTTGTGCTTTCTTTGTTTCAGTTTGAAAACAAATTGGGTCGTGTTAGAATATATATTGTAATGCTTAGAGACTATATGTAACTGATATAACAAAACCTTTATTACTCATATGCATAATATAACTCATCGACATAAACACAAATAATTGTACACACACACATGCATAAATATAGCGAAAACAGAAAATACGTTATTGTAACGAGAGACACAAAATGCTAAATATTTTAAACTTCTAAACTCACGTGACATTAAAACTTTCACTAACTATATCAAACAACGTCATTGTCTTCCTTTAAATATCTTAAAGGATCGAGCACAGTAATTTATGATTTAAAAACATATTTAATAAATTGCCAAATTCACAACATTACAGAAATTGAACAACATATATTATTTTGCAGTAAAATACGCTAAACGAGTATTATTCCATTTTACGTCTTTGTAATATCTTCCAAAACTTGACCATGTTATCGAAGTACGGCATACAAAATGCCATTGAAAATTTGTTTTGCCTTGGTAACTAAATCCTCACTATACATATTAGTTCAGCTTATAAACCATTTTACACAACTATCTACTACAGTCTTATCGACTCCATTGCTTCAGTTTTATGAATGTTGTTATTGATTACAAACTCTGTTTCTGTATGGTTGTGTATCTGAAAAAAAAGAATATTAATTATTTGACTTGCTAATTTTGAGAGTAATATCCAACTTAATACATTTTACGAAAAGTAACAGTTCACTGTGTTATGTTGAAGAACATTTCAAGGCATTTATAATGTATTTTATATATAATTAACATAGACACGTACTTTGTGAGAGCTAAAACATGCATGTATAATATCAAAATAAGTTAAACTTACTGTAACAGATTTACAAAGAAACAAATGCAATCATTTTGTTTTCTTGTATTTTTATATTGATTAAAGGTTTCAAGTATCATAAACATTTATACAAATCTAACACGTACTAAAGCATTACAAAAAAGTAGAATATATTGTCACAACACTATAAAATATGCTCAAGTGGTGACAAATTACGATAAGTATTAACAAATATCCATATTCTCTTCACAAAATAATTTGTAATATTCCAAACACACGCACTTTCTTGACTTAGCAACTTATTGGTTTATGCTAAAGGCTATGTCCTAGCTTTGGATACATATAAAGCATAGTTTGAACATTGATAAACATACATTCTTAACATTTGAATGGAAATGAATAAGTTAAAACTAATCGATATGTGGATTCGTTTGCAACAAATATATGATCACAGGTAGGCAAAGCCATTAATGTAACGTAATGCATCTATATATTAAACTACTAGTCCCTGGTATACCTTCAAGGCGGAGTTGTATGATATATTGTCATAAACAACAATTATACTATCTTGTCAACCAAAATTGGAAAACATTTTGTGTGACAGAAGCCTTGATAAGGCGACATAAGCTGTTTACTCTAAACCTAGACGGTTGATTATTCATCTTGTTAACAAGAATTGTGCATACATTATTTTTTGTCTGACAGGAGCATTGATAAGGCGACATCAGATGTTTACATAAAGCAGAGACGACCGATAAATCAAATTTGCATATATTAAATTTTGTCTGACAGGAGCATCGATCTTTACAAAGATGAGGAGAACAGATGTCCTTATCCTAACTAATTATGTATATTCACAATAACAATGTAAAAACGAAATGTCATATTGGGAAAGGCGGATACATTAATTGCGCATCTAGCAACGAAGAATGTCATTATAAAAAACACATGCATTAATTTGAGACAGATGTCTTGATAAGGAGACATCGGAGCAGAGATGTCTGATAAACCTTCTTGTTTACAAGAATTTTGCATAATTACATTAATTTTTGTCTGACAGGAACATTGATCTTTACAAAGATGGGAACAACAGATGTTCTTATCTTAAAATGTATATTCACAATAACAATGCTGCGAAATTTCCTGTCGGAATAGATGGATACATTAACTGCGTATTTAGCAACGCAATATTTTATAATTATATAAAACGCATGCATTAATTTTAGACAGGAGCCTTGATAAGGCGACATCAGGTGTTTATACAAAACAGAGGCAACTGATAATTAAAATCATCTTTACAAGAATTTTGCGTACATCAACTTTTGTCTGACAGGAGCATTGATCTTTACAAAGATGAAGAGAACAGATGCTATTATCTTCAATATGTATATTCACAATAACAATATAACGAAATTTCATATTGGAATAGATGGATACATTAATTGCATATTTAGCAACGAGGAATCTTGTAATGACAAAAACGGCATGCATTAAGTTTGAGACAGGAGCCTTAATAAGGCGACGTCACGTGTTTATATAAAACTGAGGCTACGAATAAATCATCATGTTTAAATTACTGTGCATACATTTTGTCTGACAAGAGCTGTGATCTTTAAAAAGATATAGACAATATTATGTTCTTTCTTATCTTAATTAAATATTTTCACAATAACAATGTAGCGAAATTTCATATTGGGATAGAGGGAAACATTTATTGCGTATGCAGTAATGAAAATTTTAAACATATACAAAAAAATCCGCATGCATTAATTTTTGTCTGATAGAATAACATTGATCTTTACAGAAATTCTCTTATCTTTAATATGTATATGCACAATACAAATGTAGTGAAAGTTCATTTGTTTTAGATGTATAAGTAGAACTTATGCATTAAGTTTTGTCTAAAGGGAATATTAATCTTTACAAAGACGAAGATAGAGAGATAAATCAATTGCCTATAGAGTAGGGAGCGAGAATGACTTCTATTATAACAAATATTGCATACATTTATTTTTGTCTGACAGGAGCTTTGATCTTCAACGGATGTTCTTATCTTAAATACGTATATTAACAGTATTAACAATAAACATACTTTCATATTTTGATAGGTGGATACATTTATTGCGCAGGTAGTGACAATGAGTTTTATTAAAAACAAATATCGCATGCATTATTTTTTTGTTTGACTTAAGCTTTGATCTTTACAGACATGTAGACAACATTTGGTCTTACTTAGATATAACATTATCATGAAGTTTCATACTGGGACAGGGAGATGAATTGATTGCCTACAATGGAGGGAACAACAAAAGATTTTGTAATAACACATGGACAGTATATTGGACAGTATAATAAAAAGCTATTCCAAATCATTGTATACTCATTTGATTTACACATGATATTAACCAAAGAACTAGTTGTAAGAATGGACGCTTTTATTTTGAAATTTCAAAAGAAATAGTTAAATAATTCCACCTAAGATGAAATACATTGCCCGAATACACTTATAAAGACTCAGTAAAGCAATTTACAGAAGTTGCAAGCTACTCCTTGGTATATGAAATTCGTTACAGATAATGACATTTACAACAGCTTGGCTTTGCAGTATACAATAACAGTAAAACAATCATTTACTGGTCGATATTTTATTTCGTTTGAATTTGTTCGTGGTGAAAATGTAAGGATCTTGAGTTACATTCAGTTTGACAAAACATATTTATCCGTCATGGAGTGGTTGGGGGAAAAGGGTAAAGGGGAAGTTGAGAAAGTTCTGGTCAGCATTTTATTTAGTAAGATCTGGTCAGCATTTCTTTTAGTAAGATCTGGTCAGCATTTCTTTTAGTAAGATCTGGTAAGATTTTCTTAGTAAGATTTGGTCAGCATTTTTAGTAAGATCTGGTCAGCATTGTATTATAAAATCTGGTCAGCATTTCTTTTAGTAAGATCTGGTCAGCAATTCTTTAGTTAGATCTGGTCAGCATTTTAGTGATTTGGTCAGCATTTCTTTTAGTAAGATCTGGTCAGCATTTTTAGTAAGATCTGGTCAGCAATTTTTTATATGATCTGGTCAGCATTTCTTTTAGTAAGATCTGTTCAGCATTTCTTTTAGTAGGATCTGGTAAGCAATTTTTTGTCAGCAAATCTGTCAGCATTTTTTGTAAGACCTGGTCAGAATTTTTTTAGTATAATCTGGTCAACATTTCTTTTAGTAAGATCTGGTCAGCATTTTCAGTAAGATCTGGTCAGCATGTTTTGAGTAATGTCTGATCAGCATTTTTTGAGTAAGATCTGGTAAGCAATTTTTTTTTGTTTTGAGTTTTTCTTTTATTCGGTCTAATCACCGACAGAAGTATATGTCTTTTGGCGACTTCACAGATTTTCAAAGTGGAGGAAAAACTGGGTTGAACTATCGACCTTCTTTAAACCAGCTGTATGTATATTTGTCTTGTCCAACAAAAACTTTTTTTTAATTACAGATAAACCATATTGGTAAGGTCTAGCCTAGCTACAAGCGGAGGTATATTCCATTTTATTAGAGATAATATTCGGACATAACTGCAGAAAAACCCTGCGTAAGACATTAAAAAGCTGTGCACAGCTACACCAGTGGAAAACAGATGTTCTTGCTTTAAATATATATAATTGCATTTGCATTTAACAATAACATTATTATACTTTAAGCTAAATTCATCCAATCTGTCAATGATGGAGATCTAAGAACACAGATAACCCGTAGTTTAATACTGTGTAAGATTGTGCTCGTACCTGCAACTTAAGCGGTATTGCTATTGAATTAATCAAACTTGCCATATTTCATATATCAATATAAACACATATGAAGCAAGAGTTCTTGAGCAGTTGTCATACCATTTACACCAGCTGGATTGTTTATAACATTAGGATTATATTATGTTAAATATATTTATATAGCATCTTTTCCATGATAAGCACGTTCGATAAATGTATACTCTATTGGCACATATAAGGGGCGATCTGATCAGCAGAACAGAGCGAAGGAAACCCCAAAAGCAGAGTGATAGAAAACTTTTAGATATTAGTATGTCCGACTAAGTTAGCCTAGCTTAGCGAAGAAAAAATATGGCTCTTTCACAGTGTATAGCACCTATATACGTTAAGCATTTATTCCTAGGAAGAACCAGTACTAGTCTTTCAGTAGGATGGAAGATAATTAAGAACATCTCACACATTTCCAGTGCCTGGACAAGGATTAGAACCCTGGACCTCTAGATTAGTAGTCAGTGTGTTAACAAGTGACCTCCGGGCTACTCTGATTTGCTTTGAATTAGTCATCATAAAGATGATTTACAATGTTAATACATAAGTGACACAATTTTCTGTGTAGAACGTACACCTAGTTTGTATGCCAATCACGGACACATTTGATAATGTACAAGACTGCTTACACTATTAAGAATAATACAGCCCTTAGATATTTCACATCGTTAACGTTGAGGTACCTTTTTACGTTCGAATTAAAATCTTTTTTCAACCCGAGTTTTCAAAACTTCAGAATATACTTCGAAAATTTGATCAATAAAAAAAGATAGGGTCATTTGCTACCTACTTTTGTTAGTAGTCGTCTTGAAACTGAAACATTGTGAATATTGATAGGGCTTGATACAATTTGAAAGGCTGTTCAAATAACATCAGAGGTACGGTCTTTGATTCCGTACAAACTATATTAGGTAAGGTAATGTATATCATTCACACGGAATTGACACTTCTCTAAGCTCTGGTAAGTCAATATTTTGAGTTACTTAGACCAACCTTTATGAAAGAACCTCGCCCAACGTATACGCCAAAGCTTACAAGAACTGTTTCTGACGTATAACGCACTAGTTTCTAGATATCCCTGTACACTGAGGTTTTCTGCATGGAAACCATTTACACCAAAAACAAACATATCAAAGAAATGACCGATTTTCCACTTGCCACCTGTTCATCATACATAGAGGAGTAATCAATTTTGACTCATATATGCTATTGATCACTTGTTTCAAAGCCAATTTATAAATATTCAAAGGCATAGCCACGTCTACACTCATTAAAAATGAATCTCAGCTGATATGCTTTAGCCTATAAATAATTTATGTTAGGTCGATTGTGAAGAAAGTTCTTCAACTCACATGTATATTATTCACTCTCGACACCTTATACCTGATGGAATCCATCACCACGAGGATATGAGAGAAGAGGCCAGTTCCCCTTTTTAATGCTGAGCACCAAACAAGGGAGCTACTAATACCATTTTGCACGTCTTTGGTATGACGCGGCCGGGGATTGAACCCACGACCTCTATGTTTCGATATTACTTGTTATTACTTTTCTTTTCACTTTAAGAAACATTAAACGTGTGATTTTAATGTGTATTTAATTTTCTGTATTTGGTGGAGCGCCATTTTTCAACAGTATTATAGTTATGAAACTGCAGGCAGATGACCAAACCATTGTACTTTGATTCAATACCAGTACTAAACCTGTTTTCCGTAAGTAAACTGCAATTTCTCCACATGAATCAGAGTTATAGGACAATTTCAGACAAAGTGTGTTCTTTCAAATCGTCACGGAGAAGGTGGTCGAACTCACGACCCTACATTCTGGGAATGTGCGTGCACACTCCCTACTGAGCTAAGCGGACGGGTATAATTTTTGTGTGAAAATTTATCCAACATACATGAATAAATACACAGGTATACGGTTTCGACTTCGAGGCTCTATGTTGTTGGAAAATAACTTCTTGATAAAATATTCAATTTGCCTTAGTTTTACTTCGGGTGTCAACTGTGATTTTGTTTTCACTATGAGTGTTTAATTTCAGTTTCAAAAATATCTTGTTAGCCTTCGTCAAACGCAAACAATTATTAGGTAATATGAAAACACAGATTTGCTGCCTGCCGCGGCAAAACAAAGAGATTTGGTAAATTGAATATTGTTTTTTTTTTTTCTTCGACGTAATTAGCTATAAACAAGCATTAAGGTACCCGTCATAATCAAAAGCCGTTGTACTGAATAAAATTAAAAGAAAAGAAAAACCATGAATTGAATTATTTATTGAGATATAAAGCATATAAAAGAAAATGAATTCTTTAAAGTTATTGAATGTCGGAGTTGATGCCTGAATGTGGTATAAACACGCTAATTTGAATATGTTTTGTACTACTACTAATGAGTTGACCTCTCTCTCTCTCTCTCTCTCTCTCTCTCTCTCTCTATCTCTATCTCTCTCTCTCTCTCTCTTTCTCTGCCCATGCATACCTGACGTGAATAAACCCTTTTAAACGGCGAAATTCCTTCGACATTATCGTGTTTGATGTAAATTGTATCTGTAAAGAAAACCCCATTACTCAGTCCTAAGCTTGAAACGTGTGCAAAAAAAAAACGTCAGAAACGATCCTTGAAAGGTTTAGTAGAGGTTGGGCAGAGTTGTTACAAAAAGATCGTCCTAGTAAATACAAAATGGACTTACCAGAGCTTGAAGCGGTATTAAATCCACGTTAACATAATGACTATGCACAAAGGTACACATAACGTACGTACCTTCACTAGTATTTTTTTTTTTTTTTGGTGTTGCACAAACTAATATTTTAAACTTATTACCGAATTATCAAATTACCTAGCGAAGGAAAAAATATCACAGTCAACCAATTTTCATCAAAGTTCTACAACACTTCTGTTTATAATAAAACTTACTTGATTAACAGTATTGTGTTAAATTTGAAAACAGAGTTTAAATGAACAACACACTCGATATCAATGCCAGCAAGCTATAGAAGTGAAAATACATTTTCATCGTGAAACAATACTGTATGATAATTTATGTATCATATGATTGACACTGTATGTCAAACTTATATTTCCAATAGTTATAACTTACAAGTATAAATACACGCGAAAATGTGTTCTTTTTCATATAGGTCCTCCCAACAGTCAGATACAATGTCACATGTGTGAATCTTGTGAAATAAGTTTGTTCATGCTAATGTTTTAACTTTATTTGGAAACTGAACAGATTAACTATAGAGGAAACAATTGTCTTAGGTAGAAAACAAAATGTGTCTGAAATTTGAGTTGGCGATTATTTATTCGTGTCTTATAGTGTTAATTTTCTGAACTAGGCCAGCAATTTAGTAAGTATAGTATTTATTTGTTACTTAAAAGTGAAGTGTTGGATATAAAATTTTATACTGGAAGAATAACACAAGTTTGCTTCGTGTTATAACGTCCCTGTATCTTAGATCGAACGAATCCCGAGGGTTTTTGCAATGCTATGCGGAAAAAACAACATGCGTTAAACGTGTAAAAATCTGGATTAAATTGATATCAAGTCGACAGTCGTTCATTACACTTTACATGTGTGTTAAATTATGCGTTACGTATAGGGACGTTTTACGCCGTCTCGAGTATGATTGTCAAGAAAGCTTGTTACAGTTACAAAAATAAATTTCATTAATTTACATAATTATCTAATTGCCCAAAGGAAATAGCAAGGTGTTTGGCCATTGAAAAATAGAAAAACGTATAATTATATTTCTTATTTAATTTAATAATTTTCAGAACAATACATGGTTTAACAGTTTCTAGCTTATTAAAGTGCTTCTTAATTTCAATGACTTTGATGTAAATCTGGAAGCATGCTATTGTATAAATTTATTGTTTCTATATAAACAGCTGATTGTGGCGGAGAGCTTTCAGCCGATTCAGGAAGCGTAGGGACAATCACATCACCATATTTTCCTAACAATTACCCTTTCGTCTCAAACTGCACCTGGATAATTAGATGCAACGTCGGACAGAATGTTGTTATCAATTTTGAAAACTTTAAATTAGAAGGGACCGGTTCTCCTGTTTCTTGTAACTATGACTTAGAAAATTGGAAAGACAATAACTACCTATTTGCTGATTCTTCAAATCCTTAACTATTTTCGTGTTTTTTTTTATCCTATATTTACAGGGCTTTGCAAAAGTTATTGTAGAATTATGTGTCAAAGAGCGATAATTCTAACTTTCCCTTACACTCATTGGGTTGTATCGAAAATAAAAATTCGTGAAAAACATTAGTTATTGTCTGATACAAAATAGCACTGACAATGAACTGTTTGGGATTGTTGACATCTAGATTGTCAAGTTCATCTGATAACTGTGATTACTTCCGTAATTGAATGCTTCAGTGAATATTTTGCAATACCTCTTTTTACTTAAAGTGATGAAATTGGAGATATGTTTACACAAAATTTGATAATTAAACATCGGTTTTTGTCCCATAAAACAGCAAGTACTTTAATAACGTTCGGCTGGACAGGCTTCTGAAGTTCTTCCTGTATGATTTTAAAATTTCAAGGCAATACCTGAAGGTAACTTTTGTTGGGCCGGTGGTCTAGTGGTAACACCCTTGACTGTCAATCCAAAGGTCCGAGTTTCGAATCCCGGTCCAAGCACTGGAAATTTCTGAGATGCTCATGAGTGTCTCCCACCTTACTAGAGGCCAGTACTGGTTCTTTCCAGGAAAGACGGGCTTCGCGTATATCGGTGCTACCACCGGGCATGTTAAAGAACCAGACTGTCTATTCGAAAAAGCTAGGCTAAGTTAGCCGGACACCTCTGTATCACTCCGCTCTGTAACTCGTGAACCCCTTGAAGAATTTCAAACATACTTGATACAAATGTTTCCACATCAAGACGACGTGCAGAGCGCCTGTATCAGGTGGCTCGCTTTAAGGTCAATGTCACATTAAGGGGTCAAGGTCACATGACTCTTGATCTGTTAAAAGGATTTTAAAGAAACATAGCACAAATGTCAACCACATCGAGACGACGTGCAGAGCACATGTTTTTGGATGGCTAGCTACAAGGTTAATGTCACTCTTAGGGGTCAAAGGTCATATAACTTTGTTTCAAGTGCGATGTGTAACTCTTGAACTGCTTGAAGGATTTTAAATTAACTTGGCACAAGTGTTCACCACATTGAGGCGACGTGCAGAGTGCATAGCTCGCTTCAAGGTCAAAGTCACATTTAGGAGTCAAAGGTCACATGACTATGTTTGTGTTTATGTTACTTTGCATTGCGTTGCTCCTGTTTTTATTTGGTAGATCCCTTTTTTGTTCATTGACAATATATTTTTATTGAATTTCTTCCCTTTTATGTTACTATAAATAGGTTAATTTGTAACTTTTTTATTATTGGCCATAGGGGAAAACCGAGACTACTTTTCTGTGGTACAACATGGATGGTACCTGCAATGCTAAAGTGTATTTTGACATACCTGTACCTGGTAATGATTTTTAATGGACTTAAGAGTTTTTCGGGGAATTTCTTCCCTTTGTTGTTCTTTTTCTTTGGGCTTCAACATTAAAGTTCTTTAAATGTTGCTCCCATCCTCTGATATAACCCTTCGGGTGTATATTGCCCCGCTTGGTGGAGCACTTGTTATTTCTGTAACAGCCGCGTTTAAGACTTTGTATTCGTATAACTTTATTGTTATAATTTGTCAGTAGTTGACGAAGAGATGGACAGAATTTTGCTAGATAAATAAACGGAAGATAGGAAAAACCAAAATAAAAGCTCTTCCCATTTATACTGTATTATGGCATAAACATGAATGAAATGAAATCCATTTCTTGTTGATAGTTTTTAGTTTATACAATCAATCCGATATATTTTCTTCTACACACAATCATGTCATGAATGCCAAGTTAATACTACCACTTTATACAAAAAAGGGATCTGCAAAAAATAAACAACAACAAGAGCACCTCAATGCAAAGCAACATAAACACAAAACAAAGTCATGTGACCTTTGACCCCTAAGTGTGACCTTGACCGAGCCATGCGCTCTGCACGTCGTCTCAATGTGGTGAACATTTGTGCCGAGTTTCTTTAAAATCCTTCAAGCAGTTTAAAAGTTACACATCGCACCTGAAACAAAGTTATATGACCTTTGACCCCTAAGTGTGACACTGACCTTGTAGCCAGCCATCCAAAACATGCATTCCGCACGTCGTCTCAATGTGGTGGACATTTGTGCAATGTTTCTTTAAAATCCTTCAAACAGATCAAGAGTTAAAGAGTGGACACGAAACAAAGTCATGTGACATTGACCCCTTAGTGTGACAGTGACCTTAAAGCGAGCCACCTGATGCAGGCGCTCTGCACGTCGTCTTGATGTTGAGAACATTTGTATCAAGTTTGTTTGAAATCCTTCAATGGGGTTCACGAGTTTCAGGGCGGAGTCGACACGAAATTGCTAACGGACAGACGGACACACAGACAGACAGACGGGCAGATGAACACCTGGGGTATAACAAAATACGTCCCTTCGGGGGTATAATAACAACAAAGAAATGGAGACGCAAGATATCACGTTTTCTACAGTTTCCACAATGTTTTACCTCCTGACCTACATTTTGATCTCAGCTGACTCAGTTTAGATTTTTTTTTCATGTCGGACGACGACGATGATGGATACATTGCGATCAGATAAGCTCAATCTTGTTGAGACGGTCCCCTTGAGAAATGGATCGTCTTAGGTGTTCACAGTCCACGTAGACTTAATTCGCTAATGTCTAATACCCTACTTGTAGAGTCCACGACTATTCGAAAATAAGATGTGTGATATAAGATAAAGGAGTTTAAAAAGAAACAATACAACTTTGTTTCAGTTATTTAATTTAGGGTTCGATGAAAGCAAACCATTGACTTTTCACTCTGGCGATGTCTGTGAAATATCTGAAATCAGACGAAGGACAGAGATATACAAATTTGGAATTGGATCTGGCGTAACAAGAGGAAGATTTTGTTTACAAGGCGGATCCATTCGTACAACAAAAATGAATGGACATCTTCATGGCTATGGATATCGTCTGAAAAATCAGATTGTTATTCTACAGATAGACAGGAACCATTTGCTACAAATGGTGATTCTCTCTAAAATCTATTCATGTAGCCATAGACTTGCCTTATGCAGCCGCCATGTACTTGTTTTGAGTTTTATAAAATCAGGCAACAAATGCCTGAATGCAATACTTACAAAATCTTTTGAAAAGTGGCATTATTTTAACAAGATAAATGATAAAATCTATCATGACGATTCAGAAGCATAATGAGTAACCCGGACATCATTTGATTGAGCATGCTCATTGATGGCAATGAAATGTGCAGGCATGCTCATTGATGGCAATGAAATGTGCAAGCATGCTCATTGGTGGCAATGAGATGTACAAACATGCTCATTGGTGGCAATGAAATGTGCAAGCATGCTCATTGATGGCAAGAAATGTGCAAGCATGCTCATTGATGGCAATGAAATGTGCAAGCATGCTCATTGGTGGCAATGAGATGTGCAAGCATGCTCACTGATGGCAATGAAATGTACAAGCATTGTAATTGGTGGCAAGGAAATGTGCAAGCATGCTCATTGGTGGCAATGAGATGTGCAAGCATGCTCATTGGTGGCAAGAAATGTGCAAGCATGGTCATTGATGGCAATGAAATGTGCAAGCATGCTCACTGATGGCAAGAAATGTGCAAGCATGCTCATTGATGGCAATGAAATGTGCAAGCATGCTCACTGATGGCAAGAAAATGTGCAAGCATGCTCATTGGTGGCAAGGAAATGTGCAAGCATGCTCATTGGTGGCAATCAAATGTACAAGCATGGTAATTGGTTAGCAATGAATTGTGCAAGCACGCTCATTGGTGGTAATGAAATGTGCAAGAATGCTCATTGATGACAATGAAATGTGCAAGCATGCTCATTGATGGCAATGAAATGTGCGAGCATGCTCATTGGGGGCAAGGAAATGTGCAAGCATGCTCATTGGTGGCAATGAATTGTGCGAGCATGCTCTTTGGTGGCAAGAAATGTGCAAGCATGCTCATTGGTGGCAATGAGATGTGCAAGCATGCTCATTGGTGGCAAGGAAATGTGATGGCTTGCTCACTGATGGCAATGAAATGTGCAAGCACGCTCATTGATGGCAATGAAATGTGCAAGCATGCTCATTGGTGGCAAGGAAATGTGCAAGCATGCTCATTGGTGGCAATGAAATGTACAAGCATGGTAATTGGTGGCAATGAATTGTGCAAGCATGCTCATTGGTGGCAATGAAATGTGCAAGCATGCTCATTGATGGCATGAAATATGCAAGCATGCTCATTGATGGCAATGAAATGTGCAAGCATGCTCACTGATGGCAAGAAATGTGCAAGCATGCTCATTCGTGGCAATTAAATGTGCAACACCCCTCATGCCCTCCTCACGGCTTGAGAGGAATTCTTGGATAGAAATATTGAATGGACTCGACGATCCCATAGAACCAGAAAATGTAACAGCACTAAAACAAAAGCTAAAGTTATATTTAGGTTATCACATGAAACTGAAGACACATGTCAGGCTTGAAATTATTTTGCCTAGTAGTTTCTGAGAAACCTTCATACTTGCAAAGCTTTTATCAACAGATCTATGTTAAATAGCAAATATTTATGACGAAGTTACACTAAATGTCTTGTAAACTCATCTAATGATGGCCAGTACATGTCGGGAATACACGATAGGCCAAATGACGCCGAAAAATAAGCCTAAGTTATCAAATCCGCCATATGAGATCATCTTATGATGCCAAAGATGTGTGTACAGTTTGAAAACATTTGGCATAGTTTCTAAGAACCTGCTTACATGTAAAACCTTTGTAACTCGAATACCGACGCAAATAAAAGTGAAAACAAAAGCTTTACTAGATGAAATGAATTTAAGTAATCAATCTTAAACATCTTAATGTTCCTGTCATGATTAATTATTTATTATGGCATAGGTAAAGCCTAAAATACTAGCATGATGACAGAATTTCTGGTACGTATTGCGACAAACAAAACGCGCCCGACACATGCCAAGGATTTCATCTGTTTCTTAACTGAACGCCGCAACCGATCTGCTTTGTTTTGATATTAGAATATACTTCATTTACCCTATGCATATGAATTTTAAAACAATACTTGAATCCACAGAAACGTTTAAAAAAGCTTAAATCCAAATGCTAAGAATTCGAGACAGCCATGATGAATTACCTACGAATTAAGAACATCCGAAAATACTTAACAAAAGCAGCCACTGAAATTTTAGTTTTGTCTTTAGTTATTTCGCTTCTGGATTATAGCAATGACATACTGTATGGTTTAGCTAACTGTAAAGTGCGTAAGATGCAACGTATTCAAAACATGTGCTAAAAACTTGTCCTTAACAAGAGGAAATTTGACAGTTCTAAACATTGGTTGCCGGTGAAAGCAATAATTGAGTTCAAGATACTTTCTTTCATGTATAGCTGTCACACTGGCAGAGCATCTCTGTACTTAACAGAATTGCTCACAGAGTATATTCCTAGTAGACAAGGCTTGAGATCGTCTGAAAATTCTGAATGTCGTTCCATACAACAAGTGCAAAACATTCAATGATAGAAGTTTCCAAAACTTTAGAAGGAACTGCCGTTAGAACTACGCAAAAGGAAATCACTTGACACATTCAAAAACATCTTAAGACACTGTATTTTAGAGATTTCGCGGTACTGTTTTAAATTTTTGATAACTGTTTATCATGCGAAAACAGCAGGTGATAGTTCTTAAATTTTTGTAAAAGGATTTACATTTCAACATTTATATCTGCATGTTTTGTTTAATAAACGCACTTGTTGGTAGGTCTCTATGTGTAGGGTAGTGTGTAGTATTTCTTTTTTAAATAGTACATGATGGCACCATTAACCGGGAGGGGGGGGGGGGTGTTGAACCTCCATGTGCAGCTCGTCTGGGCGTACCAGTTGCTTTAAGCACTAGTATTGGCAATAGGGGTAAAAGGACCTCAATAGGAGGGGTGCGGCCATGACTGTTTATAGTCAATAAGGCTGCTATTATTATTATTGTCATTATTAATATTGTTATAATAAAAATAGACATTTAATCAAATTATTCAGTTTCAGTTTCAGATATCTAAATGATCTGTTTGTTGTAACTAAACATATTTACATCTATTTTCCTGTATATTTTCATAACACAATGCGATTTCTTAGGAGTAACAGAGGCGCTTACAATCAGAGAGTTGGTTTTATTGATGCGCTTTTAGGTCTAATTATGGAAACTATTTAGATTTTAAATACCCATTTCTTATTTCACACTGGGTATTCGGCTACCTACTCGTGTGAGTGATACCGTCCTGATTTATACGTGTTGGCTGTTGTAAATAAAAAAAATGCCAACATATGAAATATATTTTAGTATGTTGAACATTTTAAAGATTCGTTCGAGGCAATGCATTAATTCGTACAGGTGAAAATATAACTACAATTAGTTATCAATGATATTGGTATGATTTATAGAATTTGAAGAAATTCATGTATTTTGACGTTTTGAGACGAATTTGTTTCGATCAAAGTTCAGACAACTGAATTTCCACTCCCACTGCATGGTAGAACTGTACATACTCAACTACAAAACATATGGATCCTATATCGGCACTTTATTTTTGTTGATAAAAATTTAATTATATGCACCCTGTCGCTGTTTTGATGATACTTCCGACGATGGATGAAAATAAACAAAGAAAGCCGTGCACAGAAATGAAGTAGCCATTATATTTCCATTAACACAGGAGTTTATGAAATATAAACAAATATCGTACAAGGAAATTCATTGATGCAAGCATCAAAGATGCCGCCAAGTGTTGTGTCTGAAGTACATTTATTGCAATATTATGAGAAATCACCTAACCATTTCTTTATAAGTCTGACTAGTTACAAACAGTTGAAAATGTGGACACAAACGGGAAACTTTGTGCTTCAAAGTTAAGGTAACCATAACAATTATATAAATATACAACTGTTAAAGGAATCTGCAAAAATGTGCGCATTCTGAAATTACATCACTGTACCTATCAACAAAGAAAATAAGACAAAAGGTTGAAAATAAGTGAACAGCGGCACTACCTACGTTCATTTCAACATATATATGCTTCTTGATTCCTTTATTTAATTTGTTAATACGTTTTATCAAGGAATTTTATGCAGGCAAAGCGTAATTTTCCGTATTTTTATTTTTTAATATTCTCTTCGAAGTTTACTGAAAGGTTAAAATACATGAACGCTCCCTTGTCCGCAATTCACTTGTTGCAGTATGGTATATCTGCGGTGTGTTCTATTTATAGAAAATGAGAGAGCGCTATACTATCAGGTAAGTAGGTCATGCTTAGGTCAGAAATAGAAAACTTGACATACAGAGTAACCTCCCTTATCAATAAATCGGATCAACATTTTGACGAAATTGTAAATAAAAAGTATTTTCTGCTCTACAAATAAGGAGAGGAAAGACAGATAACATTGTTTTATATCACATAATAAGTTGCATTACATACATTTTTTATGCTTTCTTTTTGCCATTTTTTGTTTTTTCACTAAAATCTATTGTACAATATCGTGGGTCCTTTTACACACTATTTACTGTTCAGTTTATCATTCCGAAACTATTCATTACCATCTTTACATGGGAGGCAGTAAACCGTTTTCTGAGCTTCTCGGCCTAGTCGCCTACCCAATTTTCAAAACCTCACACAAAAGTCTGTAACCACACACTTGAAATAAAGATATTGCTACATTAACATCACTGTATGTCTATCGTTACAAACCATCTGCAATACATCTCTAATATCTAGTTTTCTGTTTACAAGACCTGAATTTTATGCTCTCCCGGTCACGGAAACTGATCACGAAAAAAGCTAAATTTGCCAATTTTCAAATCGCTGTAGAAAATTCCCTGCAAATGATAGCCCCAAATGCTACACTGGTCCATACTCCAGTAACACTGTAAAATCTGAAAATAAGCTCAAATATATGTGCCATCCGTACCGTTTTTTCACTATTCCAGTTTTCCTGAAGCCCCTGCTAAAATGACAACCCCACTTTAAACTAGCTCAGAGGAAGCATGTTTACGCTCCTGCAAGTCATTACGGCATACCTTTAAGATCAAGGCTACTCGACTGATTTTCTTTTTCTAGCTGCTGAAACTTCAATGCTAGCAGTTATTATTATTTTAAATTTCAAATATCCACTTCAATCCGTAAATTGCCTCTTATTTGTAAATTTGACCCTGGCCAATTCGACACTAACAGCTCAAAACTGTTTACTGCCTCCTTAAGAGAGACCAAAATGATCCCAATCGCATGACATTTGCTGTTTATTTTCTAATTTAATCAATTCAGACCAAAAGAAACCCAATTTCATGCATATCCAGCATATGCGATTGAAAATTTTGACAACTGGAATAGATCATGCATGCAAAAATTCTACCAGGAACGCGTACCGAAATTTACTAGTAATATTATAGTTTCATTAAAGGCCCATTGCATATGGAAATGAGGCCTCAGTGATGTTTTTAGTATCTAGATATGTTCAGCTGCCAAACTTGCTGAATTTTATGGCAATTTGAAGTCACTGGTACTATGCTGGACCTGCTCCAGGAAGCTACAAACACATGCATAACCACCATATGTCATCGTCTTAATGTTTCACAAAATACCCCTACATAGTTTTTTGAATATCTCAAGACACAAAAAAGGTGGCTATCTAAAGATAATAATCTGCACTGTGATGTTTAGCTATGATGTACATGACTTTCAACTGCATCAGACCACGAGTCTTATGTTAAGACCTCTATTTGATAATGATCACTTTTCGCGAGTGATGAAATATGAGAAAAACGTTATTTTTGAGACAAATCTATCAAAATCTATCTATTTCAGAATAAAAAAAATGTTTATTTTCTAACCTTTGTGTGCCGTAACTAGCGTCAGTGTTATAAGCAATATATGCAAAACTTTTAAACTGAAACGGACGATGAAATACTGATTCAGAGGCCATACTGCTGAAAGTACCCCTGAGGTCTGCTCTACAGTCCCAGCCACTATTTTTGCCGTTAAAACGCTTACTACGTTAATAGAAATCAATGAATTAGCATTTAAATGCCTTATTTGACGACTTTAATGTCACAGTAAGCATCTGTTTAAGCCAAACGATGCTATAACAGACAAAACTTTCCTTATATCGTCTCAGAAAACACTGTAAACTGACTTTCATGTCTGAATCGCAGTTATCTCCCCTTAGTTATTGCTCTTAAAAACTCTCATTTTGCTTCAAAATTAACTTTAAAACTCATATTCCTTCACAAATCGTACTGAAAAACCTCTAAGACATCAAATAAATGCACATGGAAGAACTTACAAATTTTCAAGATTTGCTCTTAATTAAGGAGGCAGTAAACAGTTTTCTGAGCTTCTCGGCCTAGAGTCGCCTACCTAACTTTCAAAACCTCACACAAAAGTCTGTAACCACACACCTGAAATAAAGATATTGCAACATTAACATCACTGTATGTCTATCGTTATAAACCATCTGCAATACATCTCTAATATCTAGTTTTCTGTTTACAAGACCTGAATTTTGTGCTCTCCCGGTCGCGGAAACTGATGACGAAAAAAGCTAAATTCGCCAATTTTCAAATCGCTGTAGAAAATTCCCTGCAAATGAAAGCCCCAACTGCTACACTGGTCCATACTCCAGTAACACTGTCAAATCTGAAAATAAACTCAAATATATGTGCCATCCGTACCGTTTTTTCACTATTCCAGTTTTCCTGAAGCCCCTGCTAAAATGACAACCCCACTTTAAGCTAGCTCAAAGGAAGCATGAATACGTTACTGCCTGCAAGTTATTACGCCATACTATCAAGATCAAGGCTACTGAACTGATTTTCTTTAAATAAGTGAAACTCAATTCTAGCCGCTGAAACTTCAATGCTAGCAGTTATTATTATTTTAAATTTCAAATATCCACTAATCAGGCACGTGTCAAGGTGGGGGGGGGGGGCAGGGGGCCTGCCCCCCCCCCCCCCAGCTGGCTGGCTAGTGTTCATGGTTATGCTGAGATAGTTGCAACTGATGAGAAAAAGGTCTAGAGCGAGAAGACAAAAAAAAAAATCAAAGGCGGATATAGTAATGCCTTCCGAGAAGAATTCTAAGGACGCGTAAATAGTTACATAAACTAACAGAGAATATTCCTAGAACAGATCTAAAAATTGTACTACTTTGTTTAGGAAGGGAAGTAAATTAGACACAAACGATTAATCAACAAAAATACAAGATACACAAAACAAAAGCTACTACGTGACACGGTATTTTATCACTGAAATGACAAATAAAGCCTGGTATGTATACATATTTTGCTAGCATATACATGTGTACACTAAGACAGTATACTGTACTTTAATTGGTAATAAGTTCATCGAATTTACTAAGGACTCGTAAATAGTTACATAAACAAACAGAGAAAATGCTATACATATCTAGAACAGATCTAAAAGTTGTATTACTTTGTTTAGAAAGGGAGGTGAATCAGACACAAACGAATAATCAACAAAAAATACAAGATACACAAGACAATAGTTACTACGTGACATGGAATTTTATCACTGAAATGACAAATAAAGCCTGGTATGTGTACATATTTTTTGCTAGGATATACATGTGTACGCTAAGACATTAGCTGGTTTCAGGAAAAATATGGGTACAGTTGATAATATTTTTGTTCTACATGGTTTGATTACACACTTAATTAATCAAGGGAGACAATTTTACTGCGCTTTTATTGACTTTACCAAAGCCTTTGATTACATTATAAGAGATAATTTGTGGTTTAAAATGATAAATCTTGGTATTAGGGGCCCTTTTTTGAATATTATTCGTTCAATTTATTCTGTTGTCAAAACAAAAGTGAAATATTGTAATCAGTTAAGTGACGAATTTGTATGTACACTAGGTGTAAGACAAGGCGAATGTCTATCTCCTTTTTTATTCTCAATGTTTCTAAATGATTTAGAAGACACGTTTTTACATGGTGAAGTACCTGGTATTGATGTTCACATGTTCAAAATGTTTTTAATTATGTACGCTGATGATATTGTTATTTTTGCAAATACAAAAGAAGAATTACAGATGGGATTAAATATGTTATCAGATTATTGTGACAGGTGGAAATTAACTGTAAATGCATCGAAAACCAAAATTATGATATTTAGAAAAGGTGGTAGGTTACCCAGAGATATTAATTTTATGTACAAAGATGTACAGGTTGAAATTGTTGATAAATTTACATATTTGGGAATTGTTTTTACAACTGGTGGATCTTTCAACGAAGCTCAAAATACCATTGCTGGCCAAGCTTTGAAAGCCATGTTTAAAATGAATAAATATTTACAGAAATTTGTTAATATATCGGTTTTACATAGAATAGAGTTGTTTGATAAACTTATTGGTCCAATACTTAATTATGGAAGTGAAGTTTGGGGTTTTATACACGGAAATGCTATTGAGAGGGTACATATGCAATTTTGTAAAAATATACTTGGGGTAAAGAAAACTACACAAAACGATTTCATTTATGGGGAACTTGGAAGAATATCTTTTAAAACACAACGTTGTTATAATATATTGAAATATTGGATTAAGGTTATTCATTGCGAAGCAAATAAATATGTTAATAAAGTTTATAATATGTTAAAACAAGATTTGGAAGATCACCCAAATAAGACTAACTGGTGTTCTCTAGTTAAATCATTGTTATGTTCTTCAGGATTCTAAGATGTATGGCTATCGCAAAGTGTTGGTAATATTGATTTATTCTTGTACAATATTAAGCAGAGGCTTCATGATCAATTTGTACAAAATTGGTCTAGCAGATTAGAAGAATCAAGTAAGCTTTGTTTTATGGACATTTATCAGAATTTAGATTTCAGCCATATCTTAAATATATTACTAATAATAGGCATTGTAGGAATTTTACTAAATTGAGAGTTTCTTCTCATCGATTACATATTGAAACAGGCAGATGGACAAAACCGATTGGTACTCCTATTAGTGAAAGAAAATGTTTAGTATGTGGAGTATTAGAAGACGAATATCATTTTGTATTTGAATGTCCATTATATTCAGATTTAAGAAAACAATGTATGCCTATATATTATTGGAGACGACCATGTATGGCAAAATAAATTGAATTAATAAACTCGTGCAATGAAAATATTGTACGTAAGCTTGGAAAATTTGTTTAAAATGCCTTTCAAATCAGAAGAGAACATATGTTTGGAAACTAATGTATATTAACATTATGCAATGTTTAATTTAAAAAGTTACATGAAATCACAGAATTTGCAATTGTGATATATGTATTGTAATATCACTATGCGTAACTGGCTATTAAGTTAACCCGCTCTTGCGTTTGACTAGAACATTTATTATATAGATTATGGTAAATGTTGTTTGTTTGTTGTTGTTTTATATTTCCAAACAATATGCACTTACTCATTTTTACAACCATGTTAAGATAATTGAACCTTAACGTTTATTATGTCTGTCAATGTTTCTGACTGCTTATTTACCATATATCGATTTCTAAATGTTTATTTGTCAAGAAACCAGTTATACAAGGTTGATAAAGTCTATAATCAGTGATTACAATATGATGGTTATCATGCGATGACATACTTATAATTTTATGTCGTGTCAGGAGAATAATATTGTGCTATACTGTTATTATAACATATTACATGCAATGTTTCGTGGCATACTATTTTATTAAGTTACTTGAAAAGTCGTTTTCGAAACGTATATATTTCACGGATTCCAAACATTGTTCTTGTGTTTCGTTTCGACAAGATCAGCGTTTGTTATATGGATTCAAGAGAAAATTGTCTTAATCGTTGTCGTTTTTGACATACGCACTGTGATAATTATTTAAATTAATTGAATAAGCATTTGACAATAGTATCATGTAAACATGGTGTGCTACGTAACACCAGTTGCTAGTTAAGCTATTATGCCGTTTCTGTAATTCAGTAAATCTTCACTAGACAAGGTAATACGTAATTGTATGTATAGTGATTTAGTACCATACAACCTTCTCCGTTTAAATGTTTTGTATATCAATGTATTATTTGTCTCGCCATTATATTGATTGTAATCCTCATAGGCCTTTTGGCCTAATGGAATATTTGAAATAAGCTTATCAAACTTATCATTATACTGTACTTTACTTGGTAAAAAGAAAAATCATCGGTAATTACGCTTGAACTATGTACAATTATTTACTATTCGGAAATTGACAGCAAGGAATGTAATAACCACAGTGATCAACTCAAACTCAAAATCGTAAATATAAATCACATAAAACTTGTATTCAGTAATGCGACACGTACATATTTCTGTGATTATTAAGCAAATGTATAGAAAATGCTCATTAACTGAAACCGCCAATTGTGAAATAATATATATAAATTGCATGCCGGTCGTACAAATGTATGGCATACATGTCATACAAATGTATAGATTGAAATACTCATTTGTTGAAACCGAAGATTGTGTAATAACACACGATTACTGAATGTCGACCTAGAGGCCAAATGCGTCGACTGTTAACCGACAAATCCTGGAACAAATACTTAATAGATAAGAACACAAATTAATCCTATATATATTTTAGATATTGTCATAGTGCTGGTCAAGTGGCACATGCAAAATGCCTGCTATTGGTATACCGAGTTATTTTATAAGAGCTAAATTTGTTATTTATGATGCAATATAGCAAAAGAATATTATACGAATACTAAGTGGCATACCGGTCATACAAATGTATAGAAATACTCATTAATTGAAACCGAAGATTGTGTAATAACATACAATTACTGAAGGGCATACCGGTCAACAGATAAGACTATCCCCCTAGAGACCAAATGCTTTGACTATTAACCGACAAATTCCGGAACAGATACTTAATACATGAAATCACAAGTTAATCCTCGTATTATATTTTAGATATTGACATAGTACTGGCCAAGTGGCACATGCAAAATGCCGGCTATTGGTATACCGAGTTATATCATAAGAGCTAAATTTTGTTATTTATAATGCAATGTAGCAAAAGAAAACGATTACACTGAAATAACAATTTCTATTTCAGGCGTATTATTAGACAAAACGTGGGGGACAGGTTGGATGTAACATTATTACATATGGATGTGTTTGTCCCGTCAGCTGTTGGATGACATGCTATACAGTATTATGACTTTTCCAAAAAATCCATCCAATGGTGGTACACGCAATTTCGCAATTTTGATAAAATATATCTTAGTGGCCGTCATATATAAATCAACTGATCTATCTATTTATAGTTGGGAGAATTGGATATTTATGTGTGATGCACGGGTAAAGCGTGATGTTGTGGAATGTCATTGACGGATTACGCGACAATACTATAGTAACGGTAAGTCGTTTGCAAAGCAAACACAATTGAGTAATCGGTACCGGTCATATTTCAATTTCAACCCAAAGGATTAAGTGTTGATAATCATGTATGGATAGGTATGTTTACATTATCTTATTAACTGTTTACTGAACATTTTTGAGCTATTTCATGTGAATAAATCAAAGAGCATCAGTTAGTTATTATAATGCATGGACAATACTATACAAAATTCATCAAGCTATGATACGTTGTCATTAATAGAATAACAAGTCTATATAAAAAAAAACTACGTCTTAAGTTAAACATTACTTAGGCGACTATATTGTACTTGCACTAAAGACTAAATTTCAAAAAGCATAACGTTATACTTTTTTTGTAGAATTATGAGGTTTTATCGTAATTCCACCTTTATGACTAGACAAAAAATCTATATAAAAATACGTCTTAAATTAAACATTACTTAGGCGACTATGTTGTACTTGCACAAAAAACTAAATTACAAAACGTTGCACATTTTTTTTTTTTTTTTGCAGAATTATAGTTAAGCCTTTAAAAACTGAAATAGTAACTTTCACACAATAGTAACATTTCGCATAGGGTCGTAATCAGTCAGTAAGTAGGTCACTAAATACAGCTCACACTACAAAGGCAATGTCATGAAACCCTATCAGACTGTTTGCCTAGGATCTACAACAAAGACACCAGTATCGTTATATTATCTCCTGTTCTATCAGTACTATATACACTGCTTTGTTTGTCGCGGAATTTCCTTTTGCATCTTGCAGCAACTTCCATACTTGTTTACAGGAGTGCATGCATTAGAATATCTTAATGGGAAGTAGAAAAAAAAAATAAATGCAACTCAAAAAACTAGCACAACTACTCGGCGTTATTGATTTTGGAACTCTATGGTAGACTTATCACTCGGCGTGTAATAGGGTGTGAAATAGAATTGAAGCGGTTTAAAGACGGACAGCCCGTTGGGCTATTTCTAACTTTGGCCGCACATTTAGTGTCACAGAATTGCTATATAGTCTAAAACTGCGCAGGTTAAATTTCCTGGCAAGGGCTCAAGACTATCTCTTATGTGTAAAATTTCAATGGACCTATAATCCCCATTGAAGTTTATATCTTCCCCCAGTTAGGAAAATCCAGCCATGACCATCCACTGTCCTATAGATGAACCTCTGCAGCAAAAGTCTATAATTAATACTTGTTCTCCCGTTGGACTTTATTCCTATAGAATAGTCTCCCATCTGACAATCCCTTCCTCCAAACCTTGTGCAGTTAAGTATCATTTAACATGCTTTACCATACACTACATTAACACACTTTCCAGTCATTTTTATTTTGTTCGATTGCCTACTAATTTCTACTAACAATATGTGTGGCTCGACCTTGATAAATATGCCTTTCACGATAAAAGTCAGTAGCTTTAAAGCCTTATCACGGGCCGTCTTTTCTCTATGTTAACATAGTAACCTGCAAGTGCCGCCGAGTGACTCACTTAGTGCTCATCTGGTCCTAGATACACCGTTTGTATAGGTCGTACAGATTGACTTGTCATGATTCTTAAGAAATGTATTGAATCATATGACACCTATACAACATTGGAATGAAAATGATAGTTACAGTTTCACAGTCATGTTACATTCTATATGAACACAGTTAAAACTTCATTAGACCACGATAATCCGTAAATAGCCAATCGCAAAGCAGACTTGTACCCGTCTATATTTCATATACAACAGTAGCGTTGTATATATATCGGGGGAAACTTGGGCAAAAAAACGCGTGAATTTCGTGTCAATTTACCATCTAACAATACAGGCTAACTCCGGAGTTAAATGACCTTGCAATATTCTCACCAGTTATCACTGGGATAAAAAATAAGAATGACTTTGAGGTAAATTCAGTTGACAACGTCTAAATGTTAATATCGTAAAAATGACCCCATCTTATTAGATATCAATAAAATTGAATTACAATAAACTACATTTTTGTAGTGTAGAACCAACTGGGTAAAAATGTAATTTATACATTCACTGAAACATTTCCAACAGTTGTAACTTTTTATGTTCACTTTTTATAAAAAAAAGACATGTCAGCACGATCCTTACATTTGCAAACAACTGGATCCAGTTGTTCGAAACTTTAACAGGCGATTGAGTTAACGGTCGATTAACTTTATCAGTAGATTTCGACAGTTTAGAAAACTTAGAAAATCAAATGTACTTGTTAAGGATTTTAAACACTAAATCATCTTTACAGTAAACTTAAAACATCATACTAGTATTTCCCACCCACCAAGACTAGTATCTTGAATAGAAATTTAACAGGCGGTTAGTTTATTCAGCTTAATGCAGTAGTCGTGGGTTCGAGCATCATTGGGGACACGACCATGACTTTTCATATAACCCCAGTACTAGTTTTCATAGGAAACGGATACGAGAGTGGTTACAATAAGCTTAAACAGTTAAAGCTTTCATCACAATCGAGCTAAAACAAATTAGTATAAACTAAACTAACCTAAACTAAATTACAACCCGTTAAAGTTTCGAACAACTTGGCCCAGTTAGAAAGTAAAACAACTACATCATTCTTACAAGAAGGGCACGATATAGTTAAAGGTATTCGTAGTCCTACGAGCATCTACGCTCTAACTATATCCTGATAGACAAAGTAAACAAATAAAAACAATAACTAACTAACTAACTAACTAACTAACTAACTAAATAAATAAATAAATAACCTGGCTATCTTCTTGAATCAACGAATCAACGTATCTGTCATCGTGTTTCGCCAACATGCAAACTTCTCACAAAAACTAATTGTTCAGCATGCAGTCCAGTTTTGAGTATTTTTGAGAAATCCATATTTAACTGTTTAGCATTAATTTTGTGATTGCAAATGACTCAAAGTGTTAATGAACGTTAAATCTTAGTAAATCCGGTATTTGAGTAAAACTGAATTTATACAAGTAACCTGCATTATTTCATATGCCCTACTGACAATTAAGCGCTAACGGTACAAAGATGATATTACTCTTATAAAAACACGTTCATCCTAATTTCTATAGAAAGCGTGGGAGAGTTTTCAATAATTGCAGTTTTTATGTCACGTGGTCTAAGTCGGATAGACAACTCGTGCAGTTGTCTACGGGATATATACAACTCGCTTTGCTCGTTGTATATATCCCGTAGACAACGGCACTCGTTGTCTATCCTATACGTAATTCTAAAGTCACTGTGGAACATGTTGTATTGTCAAAACAGGAGCCGCTATATCAATCAATCCAATGCAACGTTGCAATAACTTCCGCAAACAGAGTGATTGCGTTCTTATCGACTTGTTTGTTCTGTCGTTAATTTGGAGACTTTTCGACAGTTCTAGTTTTCTTTCCAGAGCAGTAGTTTATTTCATAATTTGAAAGAGAAAAACATTTTTTTCTTTTACTAAGAAAAGCCTGAACATATTGCATATTATAAGAATAAAAATGTTCTTTTAACACATTGAATTCATGTTTTGGGTAGTGTTATTGATCAATTTATTCCAAATTCGACATACAATGTATAATCAGTTTAAATCCATTTCTAATCATTACAAAATCTAAATAAATAGGATTTTATAAATGTCTTTGGAGCATTATAAAGATTATAATAAAATGACGTTAAAAACGGGTATTCTTGCATAAAAACTTTTTTTCAATATAAAAGGGAGAAAATTCTTGTATAAACAAGGCAATTAACGTACTGTTAATACACGATTTTTATTTTTTATTTTTGAAATGCTTTGCCATGGACATATATTTTTCTTCCTGCGCAAATGGACGTCTGGTATCTGTGTCTTGTTTACTACATAATAACCTCTTTTTGTAGCATAAAAGATGTAATCTAATCCATATGATGTTTTGCTGTATCAGTTACCAGCCACAAAGGCGCTGCCATCCCGCCTACAGATTCGCAAATGTGCTTACGCGCGTACGCCCCCTGTTGACTCTCTTTCGAATTCAGAATCGGTTCATTTTTTTTTTGTTGATAACCGTTGTACGGTTGTTTGGTTTTGGGAAACATATCAAAGAGTTTTGGAAGTATAAATGGTAATGTTTTTTATTCAATTTCTTACAGAATTCGTGTAGATCTTGAAATCAAGTCAATACGTTTGTACTCATCCGTACTCAACATTATTGTCCGTACTCAAAATGACTTGTATTTAAAATTGTTATTTTTTGATATTTTTAAAATTTTCCTGTTAACTGAATTTTTAAGAGAGGTGCAAAAATATGGTTAATGTCATGTTTGTATGAATAAAAAATAAAAATGTTCTTTTAAACACATTGAGTTCATGTTTTAGATATTGCTATTGATTTGTCAGCAACAATGAAAACAATACATTTAGTTTTTAAAATGCGTTTAAATCCCCAGTTTCCTTTATATAGGCTACTGACCGTTCCAAGGCGATGCCCCTTTTTTCATCTTGCTTTTTGTCCGTGTTGTATGTCATTATTTTGTCTTGTTTGTTGGTGTTGTTAGTTTTCTTGCCTCCCCCTCCCCCGCCCCGCTTTGCCCCCTACGTTACGCCCCACCTTTCCTTTTACTTTGTGTGAGTTGCATCTTGAATATAATTAAAATGAACTTATTGTTTGATTTTAAAAGCCGCCGTCTGCTATATCTTTCCACTAGAGTTTCTTTTTTTTTCTTAATATTCTAATGTTTATTATATGACCAAACTTCAATTTGAAAGATAGCCTTTATGAACTGATAATTCTGTTGTTGTTGTTGTTTCTTTAACCTCCTTTAATATTTTATTCTGTATTTTTAAATTAAAGCAGCCATTTGTCGATTTTTATCGTAAAGATATAAGTATATCCTGTGTATTTATTTGTTTCTGAATTCAATAATTAATTCATTGAATTGATCTAAATACAATCTCATGTTTTTGCACTACAATCAATAAGCAATTTGTATCGACAAGCCCCTGCAAACCAGAGGCTAGCAGACGACAATATTTTCAGTAACAGTTTCCGAGTACTTACGGATAACGGCGGAAATAGCCGGAATATTTGAAGAAATGTTCACTGTACACACTAAAATGCAAAAAGGACCAAACAAACCATTATTAAATTTATAACAAATAACACATAACAAAACTTGAATATTTTTTCTACATTTTTAGTGGTATCGAATTTTTGATTATTTGCCGAAAATATCTAATTTTATCTGTTATATTTGAAAAAGTCAGTTTTTTTGTCCCGTTTCCTGCAGAGTCTATAGGAACTGAGGTGTGTCTATTTAAAGTCAAAAAGGACCAACCAAATATTAAAATACTTTTTTAAAAGAATATTCATAATATCCGGAATAAATTAAACTTTAATTTGTAGGGTATCGAATTTTTTATTTTCAAATAGAACTTTTTCTATTTAAGTTTAAGTATTTTTTTCCTTCTTTGTTTATATAGGCAAATTTATCGATTTTCCGATAGATCGATGTTACTAAAAGTTGGTAATGTCTGCTATATCTTTCCACTAGAGTTTCTATTTTTTGCGGGCCTACCTTGCGATGCACGGCTCTGGTTGTGTTACCTGTGCTCTGTGCTTTTCAGAATCTTTTACCATATGAGCCGCGCCATGAGAAAACCAACATTGTGCGTTTGCGACCAGCATGGACCCAGACTAGCCTGCACGTCCGCGCAGTCTGGTCAGGATCCATGCTGTTCGCTAATGGTTTCTCTCATTGCAATAGGCTTTGAAAGTGAACAGCATGGATCCTGACCAGACTGTGCGGATGTGCAGACTGGTCTGGATCCATGCTGGTCGCAAACGCACTATGTTGGTTTTCTCATGGCGCGGCTCAATTATAATATTTTTATGCAAGAATAGCGATTATACACATTTTAGTTCATGGGATATGTCGGTGACCGACGCAGAACAACAAATCCCACGAGTTTCTACTGGTATTTGCATACAACATATTAACTAAAAAAGTGCTTTCATAAAGCAAGTGTTTATTAGTGGAGGTGGTCGCTGGTGGAAAGTTTTACTGTGTGGAGAAACAAAAAAGAAATGAAATTAGATAGTGCAAACATTACCTCTCACAATTCAGCAAAATCTGCATTTTGTGGCTTGTGATATAACCATTTTGTATTTCCAAATGTTCATGTTAAGTACTGTAAAATACAGGACTTCAGACTCTTTGGGAATTACATACGAAGTGGAGTTTTGAAAAATTATAAGTTAAATACAGGTTTTTATGTCAACGTCAAATCTGGATTTTCAATGTTAAGGTAGTTCTGCATGTTTTAATGTAGAAATTGATGAAACCCTGATTTTTCGACATTTTAGATTAGACCTAGCAAATTTGGAAAATTAAACACAGTGGCGTGTGCTTGACTTTTTGCTAGCCTGATTTGAAAAAAAAAAACATATAATGTCACACAATTTTACCTAATTGAAGTCCGTGGGAAAATTACAGTTTTTGTCACATTAGTCTCTACAATGTAGAAAATGAGATCAAATTTAACTGGTGATAATATGAATGATAAGCATGTATATTTCTTGCATTTTTAATACAGACGTTGATATCGAATCAAGTTGAGCTGAACTTTGGTACACCACATACCGCTAATAGACACTGTATTAATTCACGTTCAAATGTGTTTTTTTTTTATAAGTTTTTCATGTATAATTTGACCCATTAACCTTATTGTTTCGGGGCCAAAATGGTTTCCTGATAAAAAGATCAATTCAGTTACCGCGTTTTCAAATATTACTTTGCAGTGAATTTCTTCAGGCAAGAAAATGAGACGAGCACTTTCACCCATCATTCAAGTAAAAGGGACACGTTTTAGATATGAATCGGCCATGATGTCACTTATTGACCCTGTTATATCTTAGGCTATGCGTTCACATCGCTCCGTTAACTTAATGTCAACAGAAAGTTAGTCGATGATCAATAACTTATAAGATATTCTTTTGAATAGTATTAAATCACGACATTTCCGTAAAAATTCCGTTCAATTCCGTACGAAAGTGAGTTATATGCGACCAGGTACATTATTACGTAAGATAAAAAACATTGCCTCCGTTGCCGAGTGATTAAAGGCGGTCTATAACATTTGAGCAACATTTTATGACAGTTTTCAGTTTTCATATATTCTGTTAGAGATTTATTTAAGGAACAAAAAGACCCATTACATAGAGTTAGATCCCTTATGGAAATGTATATTTCATTTACTTTTTATGAAAATTTGTAATTACCTTCCTTTAATATAAAAGCATCTAAAAAACGGTCTGTTTCTTTTGATTTCAATATTATTTCTAGTCTTATATTTGCATCTGATAAATATTGGGATATTACAACTACCTGAAACAAAAGTCAGGTTTTAAAACAATGTGTAGCTTCAGAATTCATTTATTTACAGTCTATCTTGGTTGCGCAACCCAGATAGACAAAGGGAGGTAATAATAATTTTATAAACTTACATTTCTAATAAATTTTGGCAAAATATGTAGTTATCAATGCAAATCTTTGACAACTTTAATACAATAGTGCTTATATTCATATTATTCTTTAGGCAAAATATGTTTATTTAATCTATACTTATGCTAAAATAATGCTATCTTAGTTTGGCAACAAGGATAGGAAAATCAAATTTTAAAGATACTTCCAGTGCAAGTCTGATGTGTAATAAAGTCTCAGTGAACATAAATAAGTGTAAATAATCAGCTGATTAAGTTTTGAACAAATCCATTAGTTGACCAAAATCTGATTAACCACCTTTAAGTTTCATGAAATTACACCTCACCGATGTGGGTTCGAGCTTCCCTTGTTGCGAAGAATTCTTCATGTGCGGAAGCCATCCAGCTTGCTTACGGAAGGTCGGAGGTCGTTGGTTTTTCATTTCTTTTTATTCATCCTCGACATAATTTTGAAAGTTTAAAAATGGTTCAGTTACGGAGTAGCGAATTGAAACTTCGCTTCAAGGTTTTCATGTTTATTACTTTGATGTTTGCTAAATATCTCGTTTCGGCCTTGTCACTTACACAAATGTAGCTGGCGAACGATAAGAGAAAAGTTTGGAGGACAGGTCCTAACCTTTTGGAGTGTTGTATAGAATTTGCCCGCTGATAGTGATATCATAAAGGCCAGAGAGATAACAAGGGGAATTTATTTGATAGTAACGGCTTTATTTATACACACATATTGATGTTTTGAATTAAGTTCCTTTTAAATTAAATATACAAAAAAAAAAATAGTTTATCTGGACATGAGAATACTGGATATCTTATGAACTTATGAATATAAGAGAATCGATGATCAAATAATCAAAACTCAGCAGTCTGAGTAACTGTTACTCGTGGTTTGTGTTTTTATCAATATATTTGGATTGTTATATGCAGCGAATTTATTCCTGTCTGACTTTTTACCATCCGAAAACGTGTTCTGTTGTGTTAGCCAGAAATACTGTTTTATCTAACACATAATGGGGATTACTCGAATGCACGTAGTGATTTTGCTGTCAATTACAATCGTGTGCCTTATTGGTTCCCGGCTATTCTTTGACAAAGGTGTAAGCGTAAACTTGTTAAGGGGCTATGGAGACGATATGACAGTGGCATTGTCAAATATGATACAACAAAGAAATAACCTTTCACGTGCACTTAATCTGAAACAACAGAAAATAGGGCAAATGGAGTGTGAGGTTTGTATGAAAATATTTGTTGTATTTTAACACATTCAAACAATCACGAGACAATGATATCTTTTGCCAGAAAATTCAAAAAGGTTACTGATGTGTAATGCTCAACGAAACATCATGTGAAAAAGGTGTAATAACGCCAGATCAGAAGGTCATGGGTTCAATCTCCGGTCGTATCTTACCAAAGACGTGAAAAATAGTACCAGTAGCTCCCTTACTTGGCGCTCAGCATTAAAAAGGAAAATGGTTTCTCTCCCCTCTTACGGTCCACGTGTCGATGGGTTTGATCAGGAATGAGATGTCAAGAGTGATTAATAGAAGTTGTAAAATTTGCTTCACAATCGACCTAAATTAAATTAGTATTAACTACGGCAAAATTAATGTCATTATTATGGCAGCGCTGGTCTAATAAAAAATTAAACATAATTAGTAAATTAGCAAAATGAATACGATTTCGAAATTCCTTACGTGACCTAGCTATCTTGAATTTTTACATTCCATTTAAACTTTTGAATAACAGTTTTGTTTCAAACCGTGAGTAGCACTGTAATGAAAATTTTTGAAACTATCCTAATACCGTAAACGAAGTAAACCTAAGCTATTTGATCTTTGTCGTTTCATTTTCTAGTGAAAGAAAAATGTAAGATATGCTTATTTCAATACATGTGCGCATATGTATACCTGTCTACGTGTAAAAGTGTACGTCTATGTGTAAGGAACATATAATGTTTGAAAATATATAAAGCAAGCCCATGCTTTTAAGTGACGGAACAATTCGATGAGATATACGCTTGCGGAATAATTTCACTAGTAACGATTTTTATTCACGCGACGTATAACCGATTCGTGGTGTTGGGATATGTTAAAACATAGTTCTGCTAGATATAATTTCATTTATACTGTGTCTTGCATGTTAACTAGTAGATTAAAAAGGGAAGTACTTTATCATGGCGCCAGATATACTTGCTGTAGGTCGATGTGACGTCAACACGTAACTGTATTGTAACAGTGTTAACATACGGGAAGCAATCCGTCCCGTGTGCGTGGACGTCAAATGAGTTATTTTTCGAGCCTCATAATGTATATATCAGTGGGTATGAACTAATATAACATCCTTCCGTTATATCGTTTTGATTCTAAAACGCTTGTTGTATAAAATGGTAGACCAAATACAGAAGCACTCTTTTGGCGGCTGTTTAGCGCCAAATAGTAGTCGACGTGACGTCAGACTTCCTTGTTCAAACAGAAACTTGCTAAGAATTTTTTAAATAAAGAAATAATTTAAAGCAAAAAATGTGTTTTATCACTATCTATGCACGATGGGCGTTTATACGTCGGGCGTAATAATTTCACGAGGGCGCAGCCCGAGAGAAATTATTTGTACGACGTATAACCGCCCGAGTGTATTAATAGTGTTAAAACACGATTTTGCTATTTTTTGATTCTAACATGCCCTTAATCTAAAACAGTAGATAAAATATAGTAGCGCTCTTTCTTGGTCGCAAGAAAAACTTTGACGTCACCGCACGTTAATGTGACGTCATTCTAACGTAAGTGTGTTTTAACAGAGATAAGCATATTGAAATCAGATACGTTACAAGTACAATTAGCATTAGCATCTACTGAAAATTGTTCGAACAAATAGTCAATGAAAATCTTTAAGTTTCAAGCTTCAAAATATGTATTTTAAGTATATTTTGAACGTACACTGCTGCGTTGTGTAAAACATGTTCTTTACCCAAGACGCTTAATATATTCAAATCAGGACGAAATCCTATACTTACACGCTCACACTTTTTGTTACTGGAGAAGCCACTGCAAGTTCTTTAATGTATAATCGGAAGAAATAATGAAGTAGACAGTTTATTTTTTTCCGCATCTTGACGAATCAATAAAATCCCATTCTTTACAGACAAATATCGGATACGCCTTAAAGAGTGTGTAGACAAGGCACAAATTCTGATAAATCTTCATGATTTCCCAAAATATATCGGAAATATCTGCTATCGTGTTTCATATTGAGCTGAAATGAATTATTCCTCTTGTCCCCGCCACTAACTGTCCAGAAAAAACAACTTATCTCTACCAAACTTACTCTATCTGTCAGGGACAATTCCCCTTACGGGAAACAAGCTTTGGTTTCTTACCACTTTCCAAACGCGGGAGGGGAAACCGGTATTTTAACGCTAGCATATTTTCTAGCACGACGTTGTGCACTGGATTAGCATAATGTGATCGCTTCATCTTTCCGACCGTCGTCATACATCCTTCAACATTTCCTTCGAACTGCAACTCCTCTGAATCTATTAGCTGGAACTTTATGCAACTTGCCTTGATGCCCCTTTTGTGGTGCTCCTAAAGAAATTGTTCGCTTACTTGCATCTTGAGGCCGTCGGAGCTAAAAACGCAATAAAAAGTCTCCAAACGACGTCTCCCAAGCCAAAGGATAATATCAAAAAAAAAAATGTTTGTTGGGTGACATATTACTAATGTTGAAGTTATTGTGATTTTTTTTTTCAAAAACATAGAGAAGAAGTACTGTGGTCACATTTCCCGATATCTGCATAGTGGAAATTTTAAAAATCTTGTCTGATAGAGCTGACGGTGTCATTGGGTGACCCTGTACAGATTATTCTGATTTAGCAGAAAACAGGGGAGACATAGAAGTGGTTACTTTTCTCTAATGTACATGTATATGGCGATACCCGGTGTCCCGGTTAGAAAGCAACAACAAACAAACTGAACAATTATTGTTTTGGTGACTGTTTAAAATATTCCGATGCCTAGCAAAAACGGAAATCTTATCCTAATTGGGGAGGGAAAAGTGATTTTAAGTCAACTACCTTAATCTATTGGTGTCAGATGCGTGTTGCCCACCCTTAAGATTTAAAGTTATAATGATATAATAAGTAATATAGTTTATGATTTTAACTAGACTCTTTCCATCTGCATTTAATTCAAATGTACAAGAAAATACACCCTTTGACGGAAAATAATTGCAAAACTTTATCTTTTATCAAGTTAAAACATAAAGCCACTTTGTTTTTGTTTGTTTTCTTTGGCTAATTCTCTTCACGATATTACCATTATCATGCCTTTTATCAGATAATAAATGCGGATCTATATTTGAGCCGCACCATGAAAAAAGCAACTTAGAGCATTTAGATCATCCGCGCAGTCTTGTCGGGATCCATAGTGTTTACTAACAGTTTCTCTATTTGCAATAGGGTTTGAAAGCGAATAGTATGGATCAATGCTGGTCGCAAAAGCACTATGTTGGTTTTCTCATGGTCCGGATCTATATTTCATATTGTCATAATTTAAGCTGAATAAGAGCTTCATATTTAATTGTCACTTGAATTCGGCATCATTTTATGATTAATCCAGTAAGCAGCGTCATAAAGTACACATAATATTTACTTTTCACGAGAGAAACAATTCAGGAACATAAATGTAAGATAAACGCTGATAAACGAAACTAATGTCCAAGTATAGGGCGACTTTTCGCTGCCGCTGCTTGAGGCTCAAAAGCTTGCTCAAGTTTTGAAGGTTATTTGTAAGCTGAAAAATAATTTCATATTCATGGCAATGTTATAATTAATTTGTTTCAAACCGATACGCAATGCAGTATTGAAGTAAATGAATTAGGTAATTAAAATATAAACAAGGGCCACGAGCATAAATATTTTAATAGGTGACGAACGGTAAATAAAATGACGTCCTAACTGAACACCAACATATCAATTCAGCTTTAACATGTTTTCTCGAATTTGGACGTGGCGAATGCTGTGTATGAGTCCAATTGAATTCAGTAATGTACTCGACGCTGTTATTTCACACCATAAAAATGAAAAGGCAGAAAAGGCAAAAATTCATACATTTTAACTGACAAACAATAACATAGAGCTTAACATTAATACATTCTTCTTTTATAGATTTTTTCTAACATATATGATAATTTTCCAACATTTTCTCCTAGTGCCCAAAAAAATGAAATCAACTTTTCATGAAATTTTGAACCGAAACCATAATCATCGGAAATGCTCTAAAAAAATGTGCTAACACTTACATCCAAATTACTCTATAACTTATAAGGAATAGGAAGAGTTGTCCCGTCTGATATGAAAAAATATGGATTTTTTTTTATCTAGAGTCCAATATGAAAAAATATGGAGTTTGTATGGACTAAATTGCGGATGTTGCTTTATGTACTTAAGAAACTGTGAATACATTGTAAATTACACAGCACACTGTTAGTTTCTATTGTATTGTCACGTAATAGAAAGAAAAGCTTCCATTTGGTTAAAACATTTAGGTGTGAAATAAATAAAGTGATTAAGATGGCGACGACCATTTTTGACGCTAGATAAACCATAAAAAGATCAAGCGTATTGTTTTTACAGCCACCAATATTATTGTAGCATGTAGCGATGAGCGTTATTCACCGTAGTTGCGATTTTATGTGTACCGTAATATAAATCGTATGCACCGCTACATTTTCCGATATGACGGCCCCCGCGGTCGAGTGGCTAAGATCGCTGATTTCAAAACACTCGCCGCTTTCCGATGTGGGTGCGAAACCACGCTTTGGGCGTTAAATTCTTCATTTAAGGAAGCCACCCAGCTGGCTTACGGAAAGACGGATATTCTACCCAGGTGACTGCCCGTGATGAAATAATGCCCGGAGGAGCACCCTGGGTTTTCCTACATCAACAAAAGCTGAAAAATCGCCATAAATTATGTCCTGTAACTGAGTCATTGTGATGATAAACACATCAAAAGAAATAAATGAATTCCCCTGATGATTTATATGTTACAAATAAGTCGGCCTGGGTTCAATACGGCGCTACAGATATGTTAATGGTAAATATTTCATAAAAAAAAAAAAAACACTTGGTATTATTGTTCTAATCTGTGTTTGCATATTTATCTTTAAAAGACCACTCCTAATAGAACTATTCAATAAAGCATTAACTGCCTAGAAGGACAGCCTTACCGTTCTTATCTCAAAAGGTATTTATAACGTCTAAAGTTGGTTAAACCGGACATTTTAATACTACTATAGCCATAAATAACAAGCGACGTAGTACAATGCCATGATGCGTCATGTTAATTGCCAAGTGCTAATAGTAAAAAATGCATAGTTTAAAAAGACATTGGCCTGTGTTGCCTTACTTTGCTTTTATTACTATTTTTTAATAATCACACTGCCCCGGATGGGCTTGCGGATGAGTTCCGAATTTCCATCCTAGGATTTTTTTTGCTACGGATGTGTAAGTAAAAACAAAGGTATTGCAAATTTGTTACGTTTACAATCTCTTATGCAATTGTAACAAAACCTTATTAACCTTATTAGTACCGTAACAGATCGTATTTTCTTTACCACAATGATTGTCATCCGGACTGTTACGATCTTTTAAGACCTGTTACGATATGTACAGAACTGTTACGGATTTATTACGGATTCCTTACGGCTATATTATACGCGGCAAAATTTTGAGCATGTTTAATAACTTATAGTATAATTTATAATATTTAGCATTATTTTGGTATATTGCATTTGGCATTAAGCATAGTGCATTGCGGTTTCCTTCAGTAAAAGAAGAAATGTCTGGTAAAAAAATCAAAGTGATGAGAAACTTCACTTAAGGTTCTGTACCCTTATTTTCATGTTTTTCAGTGTTATATCGAATTATTAGAGTGAACTATATCTGGTATATACACACTGTAAAAAAATCTCAATATAATATTTTTCACTGGACACAAACTGAAACACGTGTTTGTTTTTACATGGAAGGAAAAATGTCTTTCACTCATGAATACCATATCTTACATTTTCACTCATGGGTAAGCCACTGGTAAAACTATTGCATCTGGTGTTCGCTCGTGAAGGATACTTCAGTCCTGCACTAAAACAAACAAATAACCTGTGTGTAATGATAATAGGAAAATAACGAATTAAATAAACAAGATGTTTTCATAGTAGTATTTATTATTACATAATTAACTTTCAGGAGATGATGAAACGTAAAGATATACACAAGGTATCTTCTACCGGCGGTTGGTGTGCTAATACAAGCGTAGAAAACTCAGGTCATCATAAAACTGATAGGAAACTAGTGCCAGTTCTTGCCGAATTTTTCAAAGGTATGTTATTCTGTTTATTTTTTTTCATTTCTTTTTTATTCAAATCAAATCTGGCATATATTATGAAAATAACATAGCATCAATACATAAGGGTAGGGTAAATATTCTCCCAGCGTTATTAAATGTTAAATATAAGTACGTTTTAATACAGTTCTGCAAAATGTACTGCTGTTTATACGTTTGAACTTTGTACTTTTGAAAAGAACAGAAAAACAATGAGAAATGAGAAAGAAAGTAATAAAAGCTATGTTGTTGTGTTGTTATATGCTTGTATTTTATTTAGAACACTTAATTTGGGTATCATGCTTTTGTTTCTGTTCTATTTGTCTGTTTTATTTTTTTTTTTGCCCTCAAATCTAAATTTAGAAAATTCTGAACTGAAAATTGCATTTTAGTAATTTCAATTTTCAAAGCGCATTCTGTCAGTGGAAAGCTTAGTAACATTTCTGAAATGTTAATTTTATTGATTGATAAAGAAAGGTTCCTAAAAAGTTGTGGCATTTGATTATAGCCTAACTAAATCAGTGCTGTAAAATACAACGATAGGTTAGCTAAATCAGATCTGTAGCACACAACTAGATAAGTCAGTGCTGTACCATACGACGTTAAGTGAGCTAAACTGGCGCTGTTACAAACGATTTTAGGCTAGCTGAGTGACTGGTGTAACATACGACTTTACCTAAATCAGGGCTGTAATATAAGACATTATGCTAGCTAAATCAGTACTGTAACGTATCAACTAAAACTTGGTGGTGGACAGACTGGTAGTGCCTCATGGCAGTGGAACACTTCCGGTGGAAGTGCCGCTGGTAGGAACCAGGGGGTATCTCTAGAGGCTAACAGAAAAGCTATAGAATCTTTGCTTGCACAACTTAAACAGACAGGAGGGAGGAGCGGAAGTCCCTCGTCCTCTTGGCAGTGGAACACTTCCGGCGGAAGTGCTAGTGCCGGGACAGGATCTGTTGATGCAAACAGGAAGGCTATAGAATCTCTTCTAGCGCAGCTTCAACTGGCAGGAGGACAGGGCGGAAAGTCTTCATGGCAATGGACATCAACTGGTGCGTGTGATTAAAACAGCAGTCTGTAAATATAAACAAGTTTGGCTTTAAAACTTATTTGCCTGGATGTCTGGTTACACTTTCCCAGTACATCTGCTTACAAACGTGATTGAACTGTTTTGTAATAATTTGATGAGTATTGCCTGTACATTTTGTATTATTAAACAATGAAATAAATCAGCCGTTGCATTTGGAACACAGAAAACAGATTAAACTTCCTCTAGTGTTTGACGGTATTTTAACACCTAAATGTTCGCTTTTCCTATCTAGACGCTTTTCAACATTTCAGAATTGACAAAGGCATAGTTTGTAGTTAAGAAAGAGTTTTAAATTGTTGGAGCAGATGCGAAAATGTGTATTAAAGCCGCAGAATTTAAAAATGATAATTTTTCACTCTATCTGTATCAATATTTCAGGTGGCACTGCTGCAGGACAGGAACTGGACATGGCTAAACTTAATGCCATCTTGAAACAGATGCAGGAAACGGCTACGTCGTCTGGGACCAGTTCCTTTAATACTTCCGGTACATTTGTTACGTCCGGTGGGCAGTCTGCGATAATTTCAGGTAACATGTCGGGTATTTTAATTTTTCAATGAATTTTAACCATTTCATATTTTCTTATGCAATATAGTTTCACATATCAACAAATTAATCGTTTCTCAAAGTCTGATCATCGTATTGACAGTTGATTTTGCAATTACAGAATCCTGAAAATTGCCAGTGTACGCTTTTCATGTAATCGCCACATTTTAATATTAGAAGAGAATCAGTTTATTTTCCTTTCCGTGTGGACCATCGTTGTGACGCTCCTTCGCATGGCGATAACACGAAGAGAGGGTGCGAAGATGCGATGCGATGGCGTGATTATCCAATGCCAAATACACTTGAAACCGCATTATAAACATTACATTATCGCATCTTGTTTTCGCATTGCATGCTCGATCCCTCGACTGCGAAATTACGCTGGTGCAATCTCTGTATTATACTTTCACATCATGATATCGTAATTTCTTCCGTAGATCGATGGGATTATATTGCAATATAAAATACTATGTGAAATCACGAGGCAAAAGTGCGATATTGATGTCGCGTCTTTACATCGTATTTTAATAGTAAATATACCAGCGTGACACCTTCAAGGTCCTATTACATTTTGTACTTGCATTTACGTCTGTGCTGAATGATGCCCAAGTATTTGGCCAGTCGCGGGGAGTTAAATCGGTCAAAATCGTACAGATCTACGTTTATCCAGATGGGCAGTTTTGATACCGGTATACTTTTTGCCTCTTTTAGTTGGTATGGGAAGTAATACTGGTGCTGCTGGAGGTAACACAGGTTCAAAGAGAACTGTTCAAGTAAGACAGGAAACACAACAACCAACGCGCACAGAGACAATCGTTGGTGGGCGTGTTGTAGGCGGGGCTTTCGGAGGGGCGGTGTCTGGTTCGTCTTCAGGAGGTAATCATAATACAGTTTGTTTATTGCATTATGAGAAAAAACTTTGGATTTTTTATTACAAAAGTAACTTGTGAGCCATTACAGCATGTAATACCGCAATCAAAGACTGTTTTAGAATGTGCATGTAGATCTACACTTGATCACCGGATGATTATATTCATGATTGTTATTGTAAATAGGCCAACAGACAGGCGGTGTTTTGGTACAAGAGACCTTAAGTCGAGGAGGGAGCGGCGGACAGGGTACGGGACAGTATATTAATATAACATAATATAATGCATTAACTATATATATAAAGTATATATATTATGTATAATATATTAACTTGCAATAACTCAATTAAAGAATATTTTAGAATTTGTATGTACACTTGATCACCGGATGATTACAATTATGATTGTTATTGTAAATAGGCCGACAGACTGGCGGGGTTTTGGTACAAGAGACCTTAAGTCGAGTAGGGAGCGGCGGACAGGGTACGGGACAGTATATTAATACAATATAATATAATACATTAACTATATATATAAAGTATATATATTATGTATAGTATACTAACTTGCAATAACTCAATTAAAGAATAATTTAGAATTTGTATGTACACTTGATCACCGGATGATTACAATTATGATTGTTATTGTAAATAGGCCGACAGACTGGCGGGGTTTTGGTACAAGAGACCTTAAGTCGAGGTGGGAGCGGCGGACAGGGTATGGAACAGTATATTAATATAATATAATATATTAACTTGCAATAACTCAATTAAAGAATATTTTAGAATTTGTATGTACACTAGATCACCGGATGATTACAATTATGATTGTTATTGTAAATAGGCCGACAGACTGGCGGGGTTTTGGTACAAGAGACCTCAAGTCGAGGTGGGAGCGGTGGACAGGGTACGGGACAGTATATTAATATAATATAATATATTAACTATATATATTAAGTATATATATTAAGTATAATATATTAACTTGCATTAACTCAATTAAAGAATATTTTAGAATTTGTATGTACACTTGTTCACCGGATGATTACAATTATGATTGTTATTGTAAATAGGCCGACAGACTGGCGGGGTTTTGGTACAAGAGACCTCAAGTCGAGGAGGGAGCGGCGGACAGGGTACGGGACAGTATATTAATACAATATAATATAATACATTAACTATATATATAAAGTATATATATTATGTATAGTATACTAACTTGCAATAACTCAATTAAAGAATATTTTAGAATTTGTATGTACACTTGATCACCGGATGATTACAATTATGATTGTTATTGTAAATAGGCCGACAGACTGGCGGGGTTTTGATACAAGAGACCTCAAGTCGAATGGGAGCGGCGGACAGGGACGGGACAGTATAATACAATTAATCAGAAGTCATTAACTATATATTTAAAGTTTCTTAAAAAATGTTAGTATCTACCTTGCAATAACTAATAAAATATTTTTAGAATTTGTATGTACACTTGATCACCGGATGATTACAATTATGATTGTTATTGTAAATAGGCCGACAGACTGGCGGGGTTTTGATACAAGAGACCTCAAGTCGAGGAGGGAGCGGTGGACAGGGCACGGGACAGTTCGAAACAAGATTTACAGCTCAGGGAAGTCGTCCTTCAACATCTGATTCTGGCACGGTTGTCTCCCTTGTCAAACAAACTGTTCAGGTAAGCTCTGTCCGCTTACGCTTTAAACAAAAATATCTATCTTTTAGTAAAGTCAGTTTTTACGCTTTTGCTTATAATAGATCTATCATAAACTTTGCTTCACGTTAGACACTGGTTTATTGTCGCTTAAAATAGTCTAAAGCTATGTATCATAAAAACAAAATCTATTGCAAAATAGATGTAATACAAATACTTTAAAGCGGTGTTATAATTCTATGTTGTATTATCTAAGGGTGAAGCTAGACAAGGTATACCCGATAGATCGGCTCCGCGTGGAGCGGAAGCACGAGGTGTTAGGAAGCAAGCTGATGGTCGAATTGTTGGAATTAGTGTACCTGCCCATAGTGAATTCGTCTCCGGAGCCACAGTAATTGGTACGACACTGATATAGACCATGTTTTTGTTTGGTTGATTTTAAGAAATATGTAAATTTCATTTAGATCTTTAATATTCATTGACGTCAATCATATCTTAAGACTTGTATCCATTGCCACTGTAATTAAACTTGATAAGGTGAAATGAAAAGTAACAAACGAATTTTTGATAAGTTTAGAACTGAACCTATATAATATTTACTACGTATAGTATGTGTATATGATAGCCAATATTAGCCATCCAATAAAATAAAATATTAACTCATCAGGTAAAGGTGAAAAGACTGTTAGAGTCACCAACACCCAGCCTCAGATTCGTATCAAAGAAATAGTGCAGGAAGTCAATCCGATGATGTTCGAAGCCACGGGAGGATTTGCTAGTGGTGGAGCTTCCGGTTCCGGTACCTCGTCTTGGCAAACTTCCGGTTCAAGTCAGTCAGGTGGTACCTTTGGCGCAGCTTCAGGATCAGCTTCCGGCGCATCATCTGGTGGTTCCGGTCAATTTGTTGGACGTCAGGTTGGTTCATCATTGTGATATTTTGATGATATAAATGTTCTTGCGTAAGTCCACACATATCAGCGTGGATACCTTATTAAACTGTCCTTTATCCGATTAAACTGTTCTTTGGAAACGGTATTTACAAAGTCAGTTATTTCAGTTAATTCGGTTAATTAAAGGCATGAGAAAGTTTTAAAATAGCGCATTAGCAGAATTTTTTATCCTAGCTGTTTTAGCTATTGTTTTAAGGATCCATAAGGATTACTCACAATCGATTAACATAAATTATTTTCTGTGTTCTTCGGTTTTTCAAAAAGACGTGAGCTTTTATAAGCTACATAAAGGCCGAATAAATGCCGAAAATAGCACACTTTAATAATAAGTAATGCACAGAAATTGGCAATGAGAACAATTTGCAATTACCTAAAATGACATGGTTTTTAATTATTAAGATTATTACCGATGCAACTGGCATGGCTGGCGGAGATTTCACACAGATGGGCAAGGTTGTTGGCTCAGGGGGCGGAGTCAAAAGAGTGATTGACACCAATGTGAAGAGAATGCCAGCAGGGGAGGTACAGTTCAATGCCGAGGGAGGAGTCAGCTTGGCCTCGCTAGGACTAGGAGGCGCAGAAGGTGCAAACATAATCAGACAAACGATGAGAATTGAACCGGCCGGTAATGGGCAGTTCACAGGAGAAGGTAGAGTTTTATTTAGAATGAAATCTCTCGTTGAAGTTCAGATAGACCTACATGATAAATGTTTTACGCCCAGAGACTAATATCAAACTCATTTCTAAGGGGTGTGGGGAGGGGGTGAGGATGAAATGTCCTATGCATACTGTATTACTTCAGGGGCCAGAATCAAACTGTTTTCTTGCGGGATAAATGTCATTTACATACTGTGTACAGTATGACATGAAATTTGTATAATTATATTGTTTATTTCCACCTCACTCCCGCACCCCCATCCCCACCCCCCTCCCCCTCAATAAAAAGGGTTTGATACTGGCCATTGAGGTTTTGCGTATTAAAATGTCGTTGATGCTAAAAACAAAGTCATCTGCAGACTTCCGAGTCAGTTTTGTTTAAACAATATTTGAGCCGTGCCATGGGAAAACCAACATAGTGGGTTTGCGACCAGCATGGATCCAGACCAGCCTGCGCATCCGCGCAGTCTGGTCAGGCTCCATGCTGTTCGCTTTTAAAGCCTATTGGAATTGGAGAAACTGTTAGCGAACAGCATGGATCCTGACCAGACTGCGCGGATGCGCAGGCTGGTCTGGATCCATGCTGGTCGCAAAGCCACTATGTTGGTTTTCCCATGGCACGGCTCATTTAATGAATATGCGTATAACATACCGATAAAAGGTCATTTGGACTCCCATAATGATATAAAGTCGAAGAAATCGATATTGAATGTAATTGCTTTTACTTAAATGTATGATTTTACAATAAAGAATATGAACGAATTTTGTTATACAGTTCTTTTGGCTGGAAATAAGTACTGACATCTTAAGAATTCTGTGTCCGTCATTTGAAAACATAATCACAGTCGCTTACATATTTTCAGGTGGGCAGTTCCAAGGTAGTCTAAGTGGTTCCTCAAGTGGTTCCTCAGGTGGCGGTTCTCAGGGATTCATATCCGCAAACACTCTGAACCAAGGTTTGGGAGGAGCTGGTCAAGGTGGATCGTTCTCAGCCAGTAGATCTTTCAGTATGTACCCAATTTGGAATATTTATTCCTGGGCCATGTGAATATTTTACTGAAAATGTTAAAGTTATTCTGACTTTAGAAACACGAGGTACAGGTTTGAGATAAACAAAAGAATTATAAGTTTTCATAATATTGCTGTTTATTTGCTTCTGTTTCGAAGCAAGCTTTGCTTATAGAGCATGCAGTTCTATGACTTAGAGAGTTCAAAATAGAATAAAATTTACATGAACAAATATTTCAAGAACTGTAGAAATCTTGTAACTGATACTGTTTGTTTAGTAATCTCAAAACACTTGCAGTGATGCATGAAAATAAAATACGCCAGTCCATGTAAGAAATGTATTATTTCACTTCGGTAAAATTACGGTATGTCATCTTTGACATCAAAAATACATAGAATGCAATAAGATATACGGTACTTGTAAATACTATTGACTACCAACCGATCGTGTAACCGTTAGTTATTAAACAAATAAAATTTGAATTAAAGGTACTCTCAGTTTTAAGTTTATTCTTATTGTAAAATGTTCAAATAATAGGTAAGTATAGATGAAACACGATAATTTGACTTTATCATATTATGTTATATTTTAATAACAGTCCACGCTTTGAGTGGAATTAATTTACAACTTTTGTAAGTTTTGTATACAAGTATCAAGGTAAGATCACTTTCACTGGTATGACCTTTCTCGTCATTATGATATTGCCGGTTAATGTTTGTCAATAGCTTTCACTATACATGTAATATTAAAACACAAAATTATGTCATTTGTAATGTTTGACACAGGTGGATCTTCAGGAAGCGGAGGTGCAGGAATCATGGATATGAATGCACTTAATCGTGGAGGTCAAGGGTCAATAACGTCACAAAGGTCAATGAGCGCTCAGGGTAATTCAAACCTTTTCCCGTTGCTCCCACTGATTGGTGACAGTGCAGAGAATTTTATAGAAGGATTAGGAGGCAAACGCAAGCGAAGGTCAGTATTAAAGATCAAGGAATGCCTGATGTATAAAAGCCGCCCTCTAACCTAACGCTGAAAGAAATTTTAAAGTCTGTCCGCTTTTGAAAAAGACATGGCAGTTTAAAATTTGGGAAAATTGCTGATTATTGAGGCAGCCATTTTAGTGTGTTTATGACGTCATTAACACACACTGCTGAATTCTTTATTTAGCAAATAACCTATTTAATAGATTAATTTCTATTAATTATTTTAGTGTAAGCTGTAAATTATGATAACTTCTTTCATTATAGATGAAAAAATAGAGAAATTATTTTCAGAATTAAGAAAATACACTTCATATATGCAAATAGAAATTTAATAAATCCGCCATTTTGTTTAATGTTGCCATGGAAACAAAATGGCTACCATTTTGATCAAATATTAAATTTGTTCATATCTTCCTCATTTTTAAACTGATTTTGAAAATTCTTTCACTTCTTTAAATGATTTAATCAACCCTAGCAGACAGAATTAACAAAATAGCAATATTCCTTTTCCCTTTGATGCCTTGTTTGAAATGAGATGCACAGAGATATACAATAATGAGTTACATATTAATTAAAATACACAATATATAGGATGCACAAATGTTACTGTTAGCATAAATTGCATTACGATCCTTGTATATTTTATTATTGGTACATTAGTTCAAGGCCGCTTATATTTTTGGATCTAACAGTATGACTGTAAGACAATTTCACCTGCTAGTATTAGTTTTCCTAGTGATCTCCTTCTACTGAGCTCTACTTTGCAAAACTCTTTAAAACAATGCAAAGCTAGTTACTACCTCTGTAAATGTCCATTTTAATCAGCAATAAAAGCACTATTGTGTTTTGAATAAGATTTAAAAGCTATTGATATTATCCATTATTTACAAAATATTTCGTTAATCGAATTTGGCATTCATCTTAGCCATATAATACCATAACGAAGTAAAAGAAACCTACATTTCGTATTGTTTGAATTTTGGCAATTTTTCTTGTTGATAATATACCAATAAATTGACATATCTTCTACAGGTCTACACGAAAATCTCGTGCAAAGAGAGCTGCAAATAAACAGAACTACCAGGCATTAGTGACCAACTGTCAAGGCCAGGACGGTCAAGGACCATCTATAATGGTGGTTGCTAATAAGGGAGATGTGCAGTTTGCACTGAAGACATACAACCATGATCCCGCTGTTTTATCCGTACCGGCTGTAAGTGATTTAAATATAGTTAAAACTCGGTATCTCGAATCCCAATGGATTGAGCGTTTTGCTTCCAGATAATCGAAATACGACTTAAAATGATATTTTGTGAACGTGTTTCCCGGGGCGGGACTTCAATATGTCTCCGAGATAGAGGGAATTTTGAGATAAGTGAGCTTGAGATATCGAGGATCAACTGTATTTGAGCCGTGCCATGAGAAAACCAACATAGTGGGTTTGCGACCAGCATGGATCCAGACCAGTCTGCGCATCCGCGCAGTCTGGTCAGGATCCATGCTGTTCGCTATTAGTTTCCCTAATTCCATTAGGCTTTGAAAGCGAACAGCATGGATCCTGACCATACTGCGCGGATGCGCAGGCTGGTCTGGATCCATGCTGGTCGCAAACCCACTATGTTGGTTTTCTCATGGCACGGCTCATTTGTATATTTGTAAAGCATTTAATCGTTTTTTGCTTTGATATCTAATACACTGAACCGAATTCTGTGTTTTTTTCCTATATACAGTCAAACCTGCGCTAAAGATCACCTCGGAACAGAGACTAACTGGTTCCAAAGACAGCTGGTTAAATGTTTCCTATTTTAGCATTTACAGTGTTCCTTTAACCTGTGAGTTAAGACCACCTGACAAATAAGAACACTTTTTGTTGCTCACAATGGTGGTCTTTATAGCCAGGTTTGACTGTAATAATTTTAATTGAAGGGATGACTCATGTTTATGTTATAACAGCTGCAAAGTACCGAAGCATCCCGAGGGATTCTGCAAATGTTATAACACGTAACAAACATGCGTTTGCGCTGTTCTAGCGTAAAACGTATAAAAAGCGGGATGAAATGAATATAACATGTAACATGTAGATAAGAGTTCATTTCTTTGTTTTAGTTATGCATTATATGGCCATTATACCACCGGCTGTGACTAAATACAGAGTTGGTGCACCTGTGATATATTACAGACTCCGGTATATACCGGATTAACTAAATTTGAAAGAAAATATCTTTAATGTATATATTTTGTAACCATGGTGATACTAACCCTAACCTCTAGTCAGTATATTATGCATTTGATACTCTAAATGCGTGCGGACATGCAAAAAAATGAGTAATTTTGCCGTGCGCTCCAATGGATAATAATTCCGCGCAGGCGCAGAACGGCTGCACCAACTCTGCAATGAAAAACATTCTATACCACCACGTTTCGCCACGGAACGCGGATTTGAAAAAAAGTGTGTCAACAGCACATGATCTCTTTCTTAACACACTTTTACTCCCCTCATAAGATATCCCTTGGAAAAAACAAAAATAAGAGCATGTTTATGTCAGAATGTGGTCGCAACAGTTACTAATTTTATAAGAAGCTTCATTTCAGGTCTGGACTGACAATTGTGTAGAACTATTTAACCTTCCATAAGTTCCCTCGCTAAAAACGCACACCAGGTACGACACACTAACAGCTGAAAGGTGCAGATAAATTCATGTATGGAGTAGTTAAAACATATGAAATACCTGATCTTACATTTCAGGTTGAAGGTTGGAACGACGTCACGTTGATATATGACGGACGAGCATTGACGGGTGTTGTAGAAAACTGGAAGGGACTGCACAAAGCTTCCGTCAACTTACAAGGTATTTGTTGCAACCTTTGGTGATAACTTTAAAAAATTATTCAATTTTATTTGGAATGAACTTTATCATGATATGAACTTGTGCATCTCCTATTTTTTGTCAGCCTCCGCCCCTTATTTTCAGAGTTATAGACCTTGAAATAGTCAAAAATGCACATTTTCACCTTGTAATGCACCTAGGTCAAAAAGCATATGATGTAAATGAATGAAAACTTGCATGAGTCTTTATCATGATATAAACTTGCAGACTTCTTATTTTTTGGCTGTTTCCTTTCCCTATCTATAGTTATGGCCCCTGAAATAGTAAACAAAAATGCACATTTTCATCTTATTATGTGCCGAGCTGAAAAAGTATTTGAAACCTTGCTAGAGTCTTTATCATAATGTAACCTTGCACACTTGGCATTCTTCTTGAGAATCTTAATGCTTATTACAGAGTTATGGCCCTTGAAATTGCCAAATTAGTGGGTTTTTTGTTTGTGATGCTCATAGTTCAAGAAGTAAATGGCCTAGAATAATGAACCCTTTTCATAACAGACTGCAAACATTTGAATTATTTTCCCTTATTTGTAACAAATGTACCAGTGGGGGCCTACAGACACATTCTAGTTTTTATAAAATTTGTATAATTTAAGATATTTAATCAAGCTCAGTAGTAACAAATTTCAAAGTGATTGCCACTGTCCAGAACGTTTCCTGAAAATTCATAATATCATTAATTTTGATCGAGGGAACCTAAAACTATTGGTAAAAAATAAAAAAAATAAGAAAAGTTGATATTTTACAGTAAACCTCGCACATAAGGAAAAGCTTAGAACCTCTTAACTAGCCTGGGAAGTCGTTGATATTATTTGTGCTTGTCAGAAGAAAACATACGTTATATCTATGCATTAAAGATCCCACTTAAATTGCGCTAATTAGTGTTAATTGGCATTCATCGAGTTTCTGATATTATCAACGCCTTGGGAAAGATTATCGGTTTTCTGTAATCAGATTAATTAACATGATTGTGATCATATTTGTGCTTTTTTGAAACGAAAACAGGCAATGCTGCCCAAAATTCGGCAATTTTCGTAGATCGCTATATCTTGATAGCTATTACGCAAATTTAAATTTATACTGACTGTAAAATTGTAACGACATGCTGGACGTATACATACTATGGTATTTGTCTATGACCTGGAAATGTTCGGGAACATTCGGTAGTACTCGATTTCCGATCTGTTTTTTCCGTGAAAATTCCGTTTCTTTTTTATCCATAGAGTATTGCTTTTAGAAGTTATAGCTCTTAATCAAACACCTGCATATTTCAGTTGAAATATATGTGGCGCTGCGGTTTTCCAACAGTATTTCAGTCATGTAACGGCGGGCAGTTAACCTAACCAGTGTTCCTGGATTCTGTACCAGTACAAACCTGTTCTCCGCAAGTAACTGCCAACTTCCCCACATGAATCAGAGGTGGAGGACTAATAATTTCAGACACAATGTCGTTTATCAAATCGTCACGGAGAACATGCGGGGCCCGAGGACCGAACTCGCGTCCCCGCAATCCGTAGACCAACGCTCTTACCTACTGAGCTAAGCGGGCGGGTTTCATCTTTCTGAAGAATTTCTATATGCTTTGATACTTCAGTAGTACAAGCCATTCGGCAGTTCTCGTATATGGTTAATTTCAAATTTGATCACTGTGTGCTTCACTGTCACTGTTTGGTGTTTTGGTAAATTATGGATATGAAAATTGCCATCAAAAGAAAATACATGTACACGACTTCAAATATCTAAGACAAATAGAGACTGAATAGCTAAGATGACTTCTACTTGCTTTTAAATAATTAAATATTCTTCGCTATATAATCTGACAGCGTGAAGCAAAATAATTAATTAGTTGAAAGGTTTAATTTTATTACATAATGCTAACTGGCATTTTTTTAATTGCTGTGTTACGATATAATCAAAAATATCAATGAATATAAATGCAAAAATATCTGTGATAATGCCTTCTTACCAACCAAACAACTTTGAAAATGACTTAGATTTAGATTTATAGTTCAAAGCGATGTAAGATCAATGTAGATGATATCCTCACAACAGGTGCGAGTGACATTTTTACATGTTTATTTTTGGGCGTGAAGGGTCAAACTTACGAGCCCTTGTTTCATAGTTAGACCATGTTACCACTTGACTTGTGCGTCGCTCTGGTAAATTATCGGAATTTAAAAGAGTACATTTATACTTTCACAGTGAAAAATATAAACAATATCTGTACCTCCAAATCAAAGTTAAAACTGTCATTACTCGTATAGTCGGTTGGTTGGTCATGAATTCGGTCCGTTGCAAAAGGTTCTAGAAAGACCTAGTACGTTCAATTGATAAAATTTTCTGGGACTGGCAATAAGCGAAAGGAGCTATCCACACGAAACATACCGCGCCCTGTTTGTGACAGAAAATATCTGGAGCGAACTACTTCCATATTTCAACAAAACTCATATTTATAATTACATGTACAACGAAGCGTAGATGTTCGTACACAACATAGTGTGTGACTTATTTTCATGTCTTTGATGGATATGTTGGAGGCAGTAAAAAGCGGCATCAATTCGCAATATAAGCTTTTATCTTTGTGATACGAACTTCTTGCACAATTTAGCGGAATTTCAATGATCAGCATGAGCTATAAATGTGTATCACATTTTTTTTCTGTCATGTACAAAAGAAGGGAAATCAGTATAACCACTTCTACAGTTTAAAATCGATTCCAAAGAATTTTCATACACATAATAATCAAGTTAATATTTGTACTACATATCAATTTTCTGGGAAGGACATTGATGGGAGTGGGGAAAAGGTGATGCGCTAAAGTGAAAATGTTTCTATCTTAACATATCAGAATTCGTTTTGTCATCTTTATCAAGGAATATTTGATTCGGATCACCCAGCCCAATCCCTGATTTTGATTTGTTGGTTAACTTCTATCTTAAATATTTCTTCACTTGTTTGTGTTCATCTTCATTTATTTATGACGCATTTTCTTTTCTGAGACGAGTAGAGTACATCAAGTGAAATTATGTTTAAATATGTAACATTCTAATTTCGAAGATAAGTACCTTTACCCATAATCCCCAGCCGTGCCTGTGTTGTGAACAACTTCCCAAGTTTTAAAAGGATTTTATGAAACTTTATACCATTGAAGTGACATATTTTTCAAGAAACGAGGAAAATGTGATGCAGGCAACAATACACTTCATTTCTCTTATTATACAATCTAAATTTTATGGAGATCGGTGTCAGTGGTGTTACCATATTCTTACCACCTGCAAATTGTTTAGCGGGGCAAAATGTTTTCCTCCCTGCAACAGATATTAATAACATTAAGTGATAACTCTAGTTTTCATCGGTAACGGACTGCAAAGTTCGTATAATTAAGTTTACACATGTAACTGAATTACATTTCACTCATGAACACCTACCACCGCCACATTTTAAAGTATTGTTCATTCATCAGTGAAATATATCTTGATCTTATTCTGAAAAATAGAAATATTCTCATTATGTCATTATTAACAGATGGTAATTGATATGAAATTATTACCTTCTTTGACGGTTTTTGTCCCATTTTCGTTGGCGCTTCAAGCCAGAGCTTATTAAATGTGTATCTGTACCGTCCGCTTTATTAAATCTTCTGCTACGAAACGTCAATTCTGAAAAATTGAAAAGTTACACACCAGTAGCATTTATTCCTCGTATCACAGCTAACACAAATATTTGATTATTATAAACTCAACATAAGTAGCAATATATGAGTTTGATCAAATATCAAGAAGTAAAGGCTGATGTTCAGTATTTAGACTTAAGTTAAAATGAAATTCAAATCAGTTTTACATGATTCTATCATGTTGCCTATAGTAAGCATTAAAATAGAAATAAACCCAATGCATGCTTATGCCATGAACAGAACTTGTCATTTATTTACTTTATTTTTCAAAAGGAAATACATTTTCGAAAACTTAAAATTTCACAAATGCTTTCAGCATACAACTTGACTAAATTACTGTCCACAGAGTTCACGTTATGGAGCTTTTGGAATCAAATTGCTTAAAATATTAAGTACCGCTTCATAATGTCTTAAAACTCTTCTGTAACAGTGGTTGTCAGAACCTTAATCAATCATGCTATTAAACATTTGTAAATAAATTTCAAAAAAGCACATTTCTATCCAAACACAAAGACCTCTTGCTCTGCTTAGATAGTCAACGAAAGTCCCCCCTTTTAATCCCCCCCCCGGGGGAATGGACAAAACCCAACTTATTTCTAGCCTGTTAATGGCAGATGTCCCCTTTTCTTTTTTCCTGACACCCCACGGGGGCCCAAACCACTGCGGGAAAAATTGTTCTATTATAAATATTTAAAGTAGTTTAACCAAAAAGCAAGGTGCACTATTCGGTACTCTGCCGCGCCCGGGAGTTTTAAAACACTTACCCCAAACCGGGGGGAAAAACCAGGCTAAACCCTGGCCCGTCCCCCTACCCACAAAAATTTGCATAATTATTGTCTATTTTCAAAACAAATTTTTTTGTCTTTTAAAAACAAAATTGATTAGAAAACTCTTTACGATTACGTTAAAAAAACTATAAAAAGGGTTTTTGGGAAAAAAAATTTGTTTGGGGGTGCTCAAATTTTTTTTTAAAAGAAATGGCTTTCATTGAATATTACACTTTATTAAAATTTTAAATTCGTGAAAACGCAAAAGTGTAATTAAAGGCCCAAGTTTTATTTATATATATTTTAAATAAAAAGCTATTTTAATTTTTCAAACTTTTCTTTTAAAAAAGAAATGGCTCTTTCAACCTTTTATGATTAAATTTAACACTACCCCCCTTTTAGTAAAAATTTTTCAGTTGAATTTTTTTGAAGAACTTTAAGGGCCCGATAAAATAAAAAACCTCGAAAATTTAAAGCTTTTCATTTTCTACCTTTCCCGGGATTGTACTTTTTTGTAGAATTGCCACTGAAAACACTTAAAAAAGTTTTAAAACAACAGTTCAACGTACATTTTAAAGGCCGCCCCATTTAAAAATTTCCCTCTTTAAATTTTTCCTTGTGTAATGATTTCCTTAATCCCTCGTATTTTCTTTTTTTAAAAACAAACCCAAAAAAAAATTCTATCGGCCCCCTCTTTTTAAATTAAAGGTTCCCCCCAAAAATTTTTGGACTCGGGGGGGCCAAGGGTTTTAAAACTTTTTTTTCGTGGGGGAAAGCAGGGACCCGGCGTCCTTCGTACGGGCTCGCGAGTCGTACGGGCGTTTCGACGGGCCTACCAATGTCTCCCACGGTGCCCTTTGGGGACAAAAAAAATAGTTCGGCGACTCAAAAAAATTTGGCATTTTTCGCAGGATATCCGTACGGACATCGAAACAAGCCCCGGAGTGAAATCGTACGTTCCTTTTGGCTCGTGGGCGCTCTTTCCCGTGCCCTGTTCAGTGTCCCTGCAAAAGGGAAAAAACAAATTTTAGGTTTCGACGTCTAAAAAAAATGCCTTTTGTAGACATTTAAGAAATGGGTACCCCCTGCGACCCCCGGGGCGGACTTTTCCCGTTCCCCTTTGGGTTCCCTTTTATATGATGATATCTTACATTGATAGGGCGAGTCCCCTACGATAGTCTTTCGAAAAATCAGCACCCTGGGCATTTTCCAAACCCCGTGTGGGTTTTCCCCTTTCTAAGCTTTTGGCGAGTTTCCCCCCCCGCCTTCGAAAACCCGCTACGAGCTAGGAAAGCTCGGGAGCCCCCAGCCCTCAAACAAATTCAAAAAAAAAAAAAAACAATCCGCCCGATGGTCGTATGGGGTAAAACAAAAGTCCGTGCGGGAATGCCGGACTTTTTGGGAAAAAAATTCGACGGAAAACCTCTCTTACGGGGTTTCGACTTTTCTTTTGCCCAGAGTAATTAAAAAAAACCCCTGTCCCCGTATCAAATTCTCCGATGCCCGGGGTTTACTATATGATGCACTTGATACCCTTGACATTTGTTTTAACTACGTTGTTAAATCAATATATGATAAAATATTTTGGGTATTTAAAAATATTTTGCAGTTTATTTAATACTTTTTTTGAAAATCTTTTAAAACCCAAATTATAATTGCAGATTTTCAAGTTGGGAATATGCTTCTTTCATACCCTTCATTTACCTGGAATCTGAAACCGAAGCCTTTATTTTTCCCGTAATTACATGTTTTTTTAACTTATGTTAAATTTTATTTTTAATTTTTTGGGCCACTTGATATTTTGCTTTGGATTTTGTTATTAAAATTTATGATAAAAAATATTTTGGATTTTTTAAAACTTTTTGTATTTATTTTATAGGGCAAACCCGCGGAAAACCCTAAAACCCCTGAAAATTAATTCCCGTTGAGGCTACGTCGCCAATGCCCCCTAAAACGTAAGTTAAAACTGAATCGTTTCACGAAAATTAAATTGACAGGACTGTGTATTTCCGTTGCATTTAGAAAAAGGGATTTATACATTACATATTTTTTGTCTTTTTTACTGGTTTATCTAGTGTATGTGTATTCTTTTTTTTTTCCCTAATTCTTAAACTAGATTTAAAAAAAGGTTTTTCATTGAATTACTAGTAAAACCCCGTCCACCCTTTAAAAACCGTGATTTTTTCCCCCCAAACCCGGGCATAAAATTTTTTCTGGTTTTTCCCCGACCAGGGGCCCCCTTTTGCATCCTCAAAGCTTTTTTTTGGGTTTTTCCTGCGTGAAACCCCTTTCCCTTTAAATTTCCCTTTTCCCCAATTTCCTTTTTTTTTCCATCGAACTTTTAAAAAAGACAATTATTTTGGGAAAGGGTTTGGGCCAAAATCCCTGGCTCTTTTTCGCCTTTGGGGTTTTGGTGTCCGGAAATTGGTGACTTTTTCACTTTATTAAAATTTGGGAATACTTTGATATTTTTTTTTTGCGTCCCTTGTTTTGGGTTTAACACCGTTTTTGCAACAGAAATTTCGTCTTTTGAAAAAACCCATTGTTCCTTGATTCGGTACCAGTACAAAAACCTGTTCTCCCCCAAGAAACTTTAAATTTCCCCCACTGAATTCGGGGTTGAAACAAATGATTTTAGACAAAAGTCTTTTAAAAAAATCGTACGGAAACTACGCCCCCCCCAGGGTCAAACCCCTCGCGACCCGGGGGCATTTCCATAGCCCAAACGCTTTCCTACTGGGGGAAGTTTGGCGGGTTGTTTCCCTTGGGACAGCTTGTTTTGTTTGGGGGAATTTGGTGTAAATGGGGCTGTTAGCAAAAAATTGGGATTTATTTTTTATTGGTTTATACCTCAAAAGATAACAGTTTTGTTTAAATTTTTTAACTTACTTTGTAATTTTTTGGGAAATCGGGTTATTTTCATTTAATATAGAAATTATGGAAATTTTTGAGTAAAGCTTTTTTGTTCAAATTAATTTTTTTGGCCCCAATTAAGCTTTTTTTAAAGTTACCCTTTTCCTTTTAAAAAGGGGTTTTTTTTAAAACAAGGGCCCAAAAATTAACTTCAAACCCCCATTTTCCGCCCCGAAAAATTCTCCTATTATACTTATTGATAATGTTTCAAATTTCCCCCGAAATAGGGCCCCCGGTGGTAAAAGTTTTTTTAAGGCGTTTGCATAAAAAATTTTAAAGTTTCATGGATCGGCCCTTCATGTAATTCTTGTGGGGCAGAATTTAGCCCAAACGAAAATTTTTTTCTGAAAACCAAAGGGAAATGTAAAGTGGGGCGGACTTCTGTTTAAAACAACTAATATTTCCTAAGTCGTTTTGAAGAACAAAAGTCGGTTCAATAACCCTACGTCTCCCCTCGTGTAGTTTAAACTCGACAATCCTGGTAAAACCGCTAGATTTCCCCTTGGAGTGTGAAAACCTTTGGGGCCAAAACCTTAAAGAACCCCGGCAAAATTAATAAATAGGGCCGGGCTACATCAATTAAAGTTTTGGGTTTCCTGCTCTAATATTTGACCCCAAAACCCGGGGAAAAATATAACCTGATTTTGAAACAAAAACTTACCTTCAAAGGTCCCAAGGCCCAAATTAACAGTCTGCATTTGAAAAGAAAAAAGAGAAATTAGTTTATTTCCCTGTTTAAAATTAATAAAAAATTATAAATTGAAATTTTGAAAGTTTCGGGAATTAAACCCGGGAGCACGGGAAAGGTTTTTTCTTTTTGAAAAGGGGAATTCGATTTTTTTCCAAAACATCTTTTTTTTGGGACTACAAAAAAAGGGGAAGCTTTTAAGGGTAAAATTAAACCAACATCCCATTCGAAAAAACCCCCCTATCGTTCAACCCAAATTTCAGAAAATAAAAAATTAGAACGAATTTGAGGATTTGAAAAAAACCCTTTTTTTAATTTGATCTTTTAAAACAGATACCCTCCACATATTGGCCCCCGTTCAGACAGCGAACCCCCTCGGATTCTTTTTGGGAATTTTTTTGTTCATTATTGGTTTTGGGGCCAAAAATCCACCGGAACCAGGCCCAGGCTGCCCTAAACAAGACCCGGACCACACCTTAAAACGCTAGGGAAAAACGAATGTTCGAGGGGTTTTAAGTTTCTTGGTATTTCTAGAGGGGGCACCAATTTTTAAAAAAAGGTGATGTTTGGTTTTGGGCTTTCCTACAAAACCCACCCGGGCCAATTTTTTGGGATTTTCGACTTCTTCCTCTTTGGGGCCGTTTTCAACTCACCATTGGTGTTTTTTTTTGGGCTTCCTCCCAACGCTTTGTTTTCCCAAGACCCACATTATTTTTTTTGGGGTTTAAAGGCCTTTGCGATCGTTTTCCCGTTTCCTCCCTACACAAAGGCCTTCAAACTGCCCCCAAAACCCCTTTTCCTCAACAAAGAAAGGCCCTATTCACAAAAAATTGCATGACTGTGTCTTTGTGAAAAAAAATTATTGAAAAAATTCAAAAAGGGAATTGATACCAGATGAGGTTTTTTATAAAAAAATTTAAGGGGAAAACGTGTGTAGTCAGGGGTTTTGGTCTTTTCCGCCCGTTCTTTTGGTCATTCCTTTAAACTTTCCCCAAAAACCCAAAGGACCCCTCGAAACTCACCCCTCGGTAAACAAGAAGTGAAAAAAGGGCCAAATGGATTTAAACGGCAATTAGAACACATGAGGGTTTCCCTGTATTTCCCCAACAAAAATAATTTGTAACCTAAACCGAAAATCCTTTTTCCCTTTTTTAATTTTTTAAATTTTTTAAAAAGTGGGATTGAGATGCGCTTTTCCCCTTTATTGTGGTTTACGGGTGTTAGTTTGTGCCCCCGTGAACTTAAAAACTTTGGTAGTTTTTTCCCCAAAACCCTTGTTTTGGGTTGGTCCCTTGGAAAAAGGGTAAAAATATAGATCATACATATTTTAAAACTTAACTTACTTCCTTTTTTAAATTAACCCGGGTTTAAAAAGATACGTACCGGTGTAAGTTTAAAATTTTACTTTACTGGATCCAAAGTGTGTTTCTCGCCACCCTTGGGGGTTCTGTGTCACTTATTTTATTACTTTTACAGATTGTTTCTTTAAATAGAAAATGTGAAAATTTTGGGTTTTTACCCTCTGGAAAACGTATACTATCCTCATTTGCATCCAGTAGCTTTTGCACTATTTTTGTCTAGGATTGTTTTTTTTGTAATTTTGTATTTTTGGGTATATTTCTGGGAAAGATGGGGAGAAAGTGGGGGATTTTTTCTGGGAACCCTTGGGGGAAGTTGCCATAGGACGAAAAAAATTTTTATTTTTTTGGCATTTTTTTAAATTTTTGTTATATTTTTGTTTGAAGCCATTGAAAATTTAAAAAATCTAAATATCGTTTTAAACTCCTTTATTTATTCTTAAATCTTGCCCAAAATCCCCATCCCCCATTTTTGTCCTTATTTCAATTTTTACCTGTACCAACTTAAAACCCTGTCAGTAACAAAATCCCCCCGATGTTGGGGCAAATAGGTGCCCCCACGCATTTGAAAACCGACATTAAAGGATTTATTTACCTTGTTATACCCAATATATAAATAATTTATATTTTAGTATTATAACTTTTTTGCGGGTTTGTTGTACTTTGTTAAAAATTCTGTTAAAACCTAAAAAATCATTTCAGATTTTAAGTTAGAAATTTTCTAAATCTAAGCTATGTCCATATTTACATCCCTCCCGGGAAACCAAATAAACCCCAAAGCCTGTTTTCATTACGAAAGTATTTTTAACATTTGGTATAAATTTTAATTTATCTTTATGGAAATTGATATTTTTGCCCTTGGATATAATTATTTTCGTTTTTATATAAATTAACACTCCCCAACTTAAAAAACCTGAACAAACCCCAAAACCAAAAAAAATTGCCGCTTAGGCTCATCGTCATGTTTTCCCATAAAAAAAGGCTGTTCGGCTCTTGGGCTTGAAACCTTTTATCTGACCCCTGTTTTAAAATGGCTCTAAAATTGGATTGATTTTAAATAGGTTTTTAGAGAATATGCCGGTTATTAAAACAAAGGAAAACCGGGAAAATTGAAATGTATAAAAGCTACGCGTCTCAATAAATTTTTAAATGACCCCCGGGGAAAGTAAACTAAAACCAAAGGGAGGAGAATCACGAATTAAATTTTTTCACAGTCGCATTCTAACAAAGAACATAAATAGACGCCCTTGTTTTTTAAAACAAAACATTGCCACTATAAAGTCTCTCCAAAAATTTCCTCTTGAAGAAATTAAACCAAACAAAAAAGCGTAGGGTGTCTAATCATCCCGGTAGAAAAATTAAATTCAACCAGGTAACGAGATTAATTGAAAAAAAAATTTTATAAACCTTATAAAAAAAAAAAAATTTTTTAAGATAAAAAAAAAAAAATTAACACAAAGTTTGGAACTAGAAAAAAATATCAAAGGGGAATTTAGGGCATATTGTAAAAAAATTATTTTAATGGCACGGATTAAAAATAAAAAAAAAAATTTATTTCAGTATGAAAATTTTCAACATTACGTGTGAAAATAAATTTTATAAATTTAAAAAAGACCCAATAGCATAAAACACAAAAAGGAAATAAAAAAAAACCCCAAACAGCATTAAAAAAAAATTTCTTTACATATTATAAAAAAAAACCTTATTTTAAGACAAAGGGTGATAATTTTTAAAATAAAACTGAAAATTCTAACCCATGTGTTATATTTTTAGAGAACGTTTAAAGACCTATGTAACCCTTTAAAGCTAAAAGCTTTTTTCCGTGGGGGTCCATGAAATCTAAAAAGAAACGGTTTTAAGAAAAAAAATAATATAAAAATTAAACCCGGATTTTGGTAAAAGGGGATTACAAAAATTTGGCTAAACATTTTATTTAAAATTTATCCCCAATTAATAATTTTTTTTTTTATCAACTTATCACATTTGTTTTAAAACTTATTTACAGATACCTTATCCATAAAATTCATTTAATATACAAAATCGTTTTTTATTTCCCTGAATTTTGTTTAAATTCCCAAAAATAAATTTCTTAAAAATTCCTTTACTTACACCCGGAAACCCCAAAATGTCTTTTTTACTAGTTTTATTAAAAATACTAGGTAACAAAAAATTCTTCTGAGAAAGTCGGGAACTTTTAACAAAATTTCACTAAACCCCGGGCCAAAAAAACCTCTATGCTTTGATTTAGTCGTGTTTTTTCCCACTCTTTTTTCAAATTTACTTTTTAAATGCACATAGTCTTCCCAAAGTAAAAAAAACCCCGGAGGAAAACCCTTTTCTGAATCTAATGATTTTGTTTCGCATTCCTGAAAATTTTGTTTTTAAAATTTTTAAATTCAGACCAAAATTTCCCCAAAGGACAAAAAGAATAATCGAATGACATTGAAAAAGTGCAAAAACAAAAATTTCCTTGTGTTAAAATCCAGAAAATCTTAAATGTTTAAAAAGGCATCCAATTTTAAAAAACGCAAAATTTCCGTTTTTTCCCCCTTTTTTAAAAAAGGCTAATGAAATGTATAAATCTCAGCGCCCCCCCTAGCCCCCGGGTTTTAACGAAAACCCCAATTTTTGCGTGTGGCGTGAAATTTATTTTCCCGGGTTTTAAAACCTTTTTTTCTTTTAAAAAAATTATTCAGCCCTATAAATACGGTGTCTTATTTTCATTGAGCTCATTCCCCCCAGTCAATTTACTGACACTTGGCTTTTAGTCCTAGCACATCCTCTTATGCTGAGCGCTAACGTAAAAAGCTGCTGGACCGTTTGCACATCTTTGTCACGACGCGATGGGGATGGGAACCCACTTTTCTTCCGCCCCTTGCAAAAGGGGTGTAAATCACTAAAAGTCTAAAAAACCAAACCAAGGGGGTTCGGCTGTTTTATCTATATCCCATTTTTACTTTAATATAAGCTTTGTGAAACCCAATTTTCCAAAAAAAAACTATTCAAAAAATGGGAAAGCAAAATTAAACCCCCTTGCTTTTGTGGGACTTAAGCAAAAAAAATGTTTTATTTTTTAGCATGACCCCCCTCCCCAAAGATCTAGGTTTTGGGTTATAAAATTATCTAGAAATTCGAAGTCAATTTTCCCCAATTTTTTGATTTTTACCCTTAAAAATTTGTTTTTACCCCCCCCCACATTTTTAAGTTTTTGAGTCGAAATCTTGACTAAGTCGTTTTTTTGGGTTTACAAGTCAAAAGTTACAAATAAATTTTAACTGAAATGTCAAACCTTTATTTGTGAGCTGAAAAAACTCCCAAAGATCATTAGTTCCAGGAGTATGTATATTCATCTAAAAAATTTCGGGGTTAATATTTGGGAAATTTTGAGTTTGTTCTCAAAATTTTAAATTTCTATGCCCAAATTTAAAGTTGCAAAGTCAAAATTTGTGAGTTACTAAGTCAAAATTTTCTAAAATATCAACTCAAAATTTTCGCCTAAGTACCCTGGGAAAATTTCGATTAAATTTAAGTAAAAATTTTTAAATTTTAAAAAGAAACGTATTTTGAAATTTCGAGTTAAAAACTAAAATGGGTGGTTTGGGCCCCGGGCCCAAGTTTTAGGTACCTTGCGTATCCTGGGGCAAACCCCTCCCGGTTTTCAGATTAAGCTTTTTGTTTCATAAAAATCAATAATCTTTCGTTTTGGAAAGGGTTTTTCCCACCTATTTTTTGAGCCCATAGGGCCAATAAATAAGAGATCCCCTACATAAAACGTGTAGAAATGATTCTTGACCAAAATTTGGGGTACCGGTTTTAAAGTTTTTTATTTTGGGATAGGTAAAAGGGAAGGTAAACCTGGGTAAAAACAAATTTAATCTTTTATTTAAAATACTGCAATATTTGCCCATTTTTTGGAAGGTTTTGTCCTATTTCAAAGCCCTTTCCCCCGAATTTCAATCCCTGAAATTTGAAGGTATATTTCCGGGAAATTACAGTTTGAAATCGGGAAAAGGGCCAAGGGGCCCTTTTAACCTAAAATTTCTAAACGTCTTACTCGACATTTCGATTTAAAATAACTCTTAATTTCGATTTTTACTTTTAAAAAAAAATTTTTGCCCTTTAATTTTAACTTTAAATTTCGATTGAGTCCCTCAAAATTTTTCGATATTTAACTAAAAATTTAAATTTTAAAACTGGGAAATTTAAAACGCAGAAAACTCAAAATTTCGCGTAAAAATAATTACACCCTTATACAAATGCTCTTTTTAATTTAAACCGAATGGGTTTCATATTGGGTTGACGAAATTGTGTTGTTTTATCAAATATCCCAAATTTTTAAATCGGAAATTTTTCCACATTTGTAAACTATTAAAAAATTTTTCTTTAAATATGGACAGCGAGGAAAAAGGTTTTTTTTTCATAGGGGAAAATGTTTTGAAAAAGCTCAACATTTTTTTTTAATTTTCCCAATAAAATTTTTATTATAATTTGATAGTTTTATTAAGCTTTTTTCCAACACAGGGAACCAAAAGAAAGTTTTAAAATTTCGAAATTCAAACAAAGGTCAGATTTTTTAAACCCCAAACCAAATCCCTTTCAAGTTTTAAATTTCCCAAAAGGAAAACTTTCACCAGCGGTGTGGGTATGTCTCATGGGGCAAGAATAACATAAAATTACATTGAGAGGCAAGTAAAGCCCGGGGAGGAGACTGGGGTAAAAAAATTTTAAGTGCCCTTTAGGGTGAAAAAATTGGGGGGTATGTTTTTTTATGCTAGTTTTTTTAAAATTTTCCCAATAAATTGATTACTGAAAAAGGCCCATAGAGAAGGCAATTTGGTAGAATGGGACTGTTTTTGGAAATGGGGGGCAGCTACTGAAAAAGTAAAAATTTTGATGACGATGAGGGGTTTTTGCGGGCGTTATTTTAGGAGTTTTTTTTTTTGGGCAATGAAAAATGTGTTTTTATGTTTTATATGGTGATGATGGGGAAAATCCGGGTGTTGATGTAAATAGCACTTATGATGTGATTTTTCTATTTTTTTTGAATTGAGAAAAGGGGGGGAAAAAAGAATGGCATGTAGTAGATACAAAATGCTGTATTTAAGCTTGTTTTTTTTTTTTTTTTTGTTTCTTCTGTTGGTACGATATGATGATTTGGTGGAAGGGGGAGTTTTTGATGTGATTTATAGCGATGATGATGTATTCACTATAATGTTGTCGTGAAATAAGAATTTGCATGTATATGATTTGATTAGAGTTATTGGGTGAAAATTTTTATATTTTTATTTATGAAAGTGTAGTTTTAATAAAAAATTGGTTGAAACGTAAATCAATTTTTAAATTTTTTTTTTATTTTGTTTTTTTTGGTTTAAAAGTTTTGCACCAAAACAGTTTTAGGGCGTAAAGGCAAAATTTTCCCGCTTTGAAGGGCCCCAGGGGCCCTCCGTGATTTTTCCTCAAGGGGGGTGCACCCCGGGTAAAACCCCCGACCTTCCGTAAGCCGCGGATGGGGGGTTTTTTCCCCCCCACATGAGAATTCAACCCCCCGGTGAGGCCCGGGAAAAACAAAAAGGGGGGGGAGGGGGAAGCGTTTGAAAAGGAGCTACTCGGCCAGGGGGGGTTTCCCCATACTTCAATTAATCGAAATAACAGTAAAAATTAGGTTTTAATTTTTTTGTCAAAAATCATTAATTTTGAAATTGAAAGGGGCCCAAAATTGGAACTTAAATTAAATTTTCCCGTAAAAATTTTAATTTTTCCCCCGACAAAAAAAAAAAAAAAAAAAAAAAACAAAAAAGAAACAAAAGAAAAACATTTTTAAAAACATTTGGCTTTTTTCAGTGCCCTCATGGGGACCCCTGATTTCTAGATCCCTTTATAACCGACCCAATTACCCTTTTGTTTTTAATACGTTTAGGGAAAAAAGGGAATATTCTCTAAAACTTAACCCACTACCACTAAAATCATCCCCTACCCCTACCTGCTCACAACCTTACCATTACGACAAAACTCATAATAACACCCAATAAACAGCAAAACCCCCAAAACTCAAAAATTTTCCCCTCAAATCGTCAACATCAACTTTATCCTTTCCGCCACCCTTATAATCATCATCCTTATGCCGCCCCAAAATCTCAACCCTTATCCCTTACTATCCGTCATCATTACCAAACTTTAACCTCCTTCCCCAAAAATTTGTCATCAAAAATCATCAAACTGTCATTACATTATCCTTATTAAAAATTGTTTTTTCTGTGGTTTTCTGATTAATAATTTTTTTTTGGGCGGAAAAATAAAAGGTTTTGGGTGTTGTTACTGCTGTTTTTTGATTACTACAGTAATTTAGATGTTTTTATTGTTGTAAAAGATAATAGGGGGAAGACTGAAATTTTGACAATTCTTTTCCCAAAAAATTTCCCAAAGGGCGTTTTCAAGGGTTTAAAATTTGGTTTTTTGGATTAATGAGGCGCCCTTTAATTTACATTACATAATTCTGTTGGTCCTTTTTTTATCTTAAAACACGAACAACAGCTTTGTTGTAAAAAATAATTATAAATGAACTTAGGGGCTAAACCCAAAAGGTAGAGGGTCACTTGAAAAAATCACCATGCCCCCTTAAAAATTAAAAGGGGTGGGGCGGAATTTTTGATCCGTTTAAGGGAAATTTATGTTCTCTAGATCTATGAAAAAATTTAAGTATTACTGGTAATTCATTTTTTTCGGGAAAGCATGTCTTAAAACTGAAATTAAAATTAAATCCCTTTACATTGAAAAACCCCGACAAAAAAATAAAATACAAACAAAAGGGTTCGGGATTGTTTTAAAATCTTAACCCAAAATGAAGAAAAAAACGTAGTTTAAAAATTTCTGTTATTTTTTATTAAAACGGTTCCGGGATCAAAAAATTTTTTTATGAATAATTATCATACTGGGGAAAACCCGTCACAAATGATAACTGCTTTTTAAAATTAAAAAGCTTGGGGCTGGTTTTTTTTTAAAACCCAACAGCCCCATTAAAATCAATACCTAAAAAATTCTATCTCTTTTCGTTTTTGAAAAGTTTTGGGAAAAGTAACTTAATGTTAAAAGTTTAAAATTCAAAATTCCCCCGTCCCTAAGTTAGAAAATTTTCGTAATTTCCCGGACCTGGACAATGATATTTTTTTCCCTTTTTTAAAGACTTTATTGTCAAATTTCGGATCTTTTTTTGAAGGAAAATAAATCCAAATTCCAAAACCCAAAATTTCTGCTATGAAGAGTCTTGGGGAAGGGGGGAAAGACAACATTTCATGTACAAACTTGTTTTTACCCCCAAAAGACCGCCATTTTTAAAAAATTAATGATCAGAAATTTTTTCCCCGGGAAAAAAAATTTTTTGCCGAAAAATTCTCGAAAATCCCTGCTTTATTTAGAAATGTTTAAAAAGAAAGTTTTTTTGGGGTTTTTTTTAGTTTTTTAACTTTTTTTAACTATAGAATGGGATGGTAGTAGGAAAACCTTTTTTATGTTTATTTTAAAAATTCAAGCCAAAAATTTTTTTTTTTCCTAAATGATAAACTTGGTCAGTGATTTTTAGATAAATGGATGAAATATATGTGAAGGGAGGAAAAAGCAGTATGTGCTTTCACATTCCCTAACCCGTTTTATTTTATCTCAAACATTTTTTTAAAAACGTTTTTTTTACTGACTACGTACAGGAGTAAAATTGGCTTTTGAAAAAATCCCAAAACGCTTTTAAATTTCCCTGAAAGCTTTAGGGTTTTAAAAAAAAAATTTGAAAACTCATAAAAATACAAAAAAAAAAAACTGAAATTTAAAAAAGAAAAATTGAAAAAAATTGGTTTTGGTGGGGGAACGAAACCCCCCCACCCTTTTGGGTTTAAAACCCCCAAATCCTAAACCCCTACACCATTGTGCCCAATATGATACCCTAACCCAAAAAAATAAGAAAAATATATAAATAAAATTTTAGTTTAAAGGAAACGTTTTTTAAAATCGAAACGCATTAAACTAATTTTTTTTAAATTTTTTTTTTTCATAGAAAAAGTATTTAGAAAATTTTCCCAATCCCCCCAATAGTATTTTTATGAAAAAACCTCACTGTATTGTAATCAAAAAGCGCTTTTAAAAAAATAAAAACAAAAAAATACTTTCTCATCATCTGCTTCCGTGATGTTTTGTCAAATCCAGCTTTTTGATTGAATATTTACAATTACAACTCTTTTTATTTAAATGGGTATCCCCCTTATTCATTGATCATGGGGGTAAAAACCCCTAATACCCATTTTTGTTAAAAATCCGGGTAAGAAAATTTTTATGTATTTTTTTGTTTTCTAGTTTAATGTCCCTTATTTTAGGGAATGTTTTTTTGTTGTGTTTAAATTTTTTTTTAGGGGATTTGTATTTATATGCACTGAGTGTCGGTAGAGTTGGGGATGTGTGGGGTCGTCCCCAGGCGCGCTAAAACAAAAGACATGGAAAATGGTCCCTTGGGCGCCTCATTTAAAATTTAAAAAAAAAACAAAAAAAAAAGGGTTTCCTTCCTCATTCCCTCCTGGGGATATGAGGTAAACCCAAAAGGTACTGCAAAATTTTTAAACTTTCTTTTTAAAAAAGACTTGGAATTAAAAAAGACTAAAAAAAAGGCCGTACATAGTCGATAAAAAAACCCAATTAAAGAATAAAGAATTAAATGTCTTTACTTTTTTAAAACCCATTTAATTTTTGGCCACTTGCTGTGTAATAAAACTTTATTAAAAGATTTGTCGAGACGTTTCCACGGAGGTAATTTTAATATATTTTCTAATAATAAAAAAAACAAAGTTTTACTTACAAATTACAAAGGAAAATATAATTTGGTCAAAACTTTTTGTTTTTTTTTGTTAGTTTTGACCCCACTTTGTTTTTGGAAATTTAAAAAACAGTTATTAATCTGAGGATTTTAAACTATAAGAAAAAATTTTACTAAGGGCCCGATGTAAAAGATGAAAACAAATTTTAATTTTAAAAAGGGCCTAATTTCCACCCCATTTGGGAGTAACGATTACATGCGTTTATTTAAAGGTATGGGGAAATAGATCCTATTATTGGGGTGTTACCCCTTTCCCGAATAAAAAATATGGCATTTTTACAAATTTTTACTTGGGGGAGAAAAAACCCTTTTGATTTGTTTTGGTTCCCCCTTGGGCGTTATACTTTATTTTTTTGGTACATGTAAAAAATTTAATCGGAAAGTAGTAAAATTGTCCCTTTTTTTGCTAAATTGCATAACTTAAAATGCCCTTACCTGAAAACGGCTTTAAAAAACATTTAAGTACACCCTTTTAGAGGGCACTTTGGGCCTTTTTGTTTTATTTTTTTTTTTCTGGGCAGAAAAAACCCCAAAAAAAATTAGAAATTAGTTTTTCAAAAATAAAATAAGTTAGATAAAAAAAAGTTTAAAAATTTTACATGTGTGTCCAGAACATTTCGGGGGAAAAAAATGGAAAAAAACTCAAATTTAGTTTTAAAAAGCTTTTTACCGGCCAAAGAAATTTGGCCCTTTTGAAAGATTCTTGGTTTTTTAATTTTGGGCAACCCCAAGGGGTACAGGGGGTCCTTTTAAATGGGAATTTTATTTCTTCGTGAGCCCCAAAAAAAAATGGGTTTAAATTTTTAAAGTAGATTCAAAAAGAGTTTTTAAAAAACTGTCTTGGGGCCCAAAAAAAGGGGGTTTTTTATTTTAAATTTTGGGGGAAAAATTTTGGACTGGAAACCAATTAAATTCATTTTTTTTTTAAAATGGGGTCTGGTGGAAATCAATAGTCTGGTTTGTGTCAAAAAAAAAAGGGTTTTGGGGGAAGTGTTTTGGCCCATTCGGGGGCCTTCATTTTGAAGAAAATTGCGTTAAAATGTGTTTAAAATGCATTATATTTTCATAAAAAATAAACCTTTCTTTAATTTTATTCCGGGAGATCTCTTTAAATTTATGGTTTAAGAAAAAGGGAAAAATTAAAAAAAAGAAATTTTTTTTCTTTTGTAACCTTTATACCGGGGGGGCTTTTTTTTTAAAACATTCTGGGAAAACCCCAAAAAAAATTACCCTTTCACCCATTTAGGCCCCATTTGAAGTTTAGTTTAGACTGTTTTTTAAAAATTTTTTGGGTTGGGAAAATAGGGATACAGATTTACATATTTTGTTCTTCAATTTTATTTATTAAAATAGTACAAATATTCCTTGGATAGCTTTTAATTTTTTCTTTCAAAATTTCAAAACTAAAATAGAAAATGTTTTTCCCTTTTGAAAATTTTTTTTTTTGAAACAAAGGGGCCACCCCCCTGCTTTTTGGCCCAAATTTTTATTTTCAATTTTCCCGGAAGAATAAAATTTGGGGTTTTAAATTGGCACCTGGGTTTACGCGATCCAAACCTTTTTTTTTTGGATTTTAAATTTAAAAACTGTTTTTTAAAATTTTTTTGAAACTGCAAATTTTATACATTTGTGTACTTTAAAAAAAATTTACAGCGAAGCACCCTTGAACCCGGGAAAGATTTTCCCTTTAACAATTTTTTAAAACGGGTTAAAAAACTTTTGAAGCCCATGAAAAAATTTTTTGGAATTTAAAACCCCCTTTTTACTTTTTTTAGGGAAAAAAATGTAACTCCTTTTTTAAACCCTTTTTGTTACATCTCATTGGCTGAAAAAATTTTAATGAAATGTGTTTTAAAAAAAGTTTAATATTTTCCCTTGGGCAAAGGTTTTTAGCTTTAAAAAGTCAAAACGCATACCTCGCCGTTAAAAAATGAAAGTTTTGGGAAAAAGAGTGGTTTTCATTTTTTAAATTTGGGGGTCGCTTATTTTTTTTTTTTTACAGGGTTTGGCTGTAAAGTTTTGCCTTTTCTTTTATTATTATGAATGTCTTTATTTTCGGGTTTAACCCGGGGTTTTTTTTTTTTTCGGGGGGGGGGATTTGGGGGGGGGGGGGGGGGGGGGGGGGGGGGGGGGGGGGGGGGGGGGGGGGGGGGGGGGGGGGGGGGGAAATGGGGTTACAATACTGATTTGTCAAGGGCTTTTTTTTTTTCAATTTTTTAGGAAAAAATATCTTTTAAAAATGTCTTGAGTTTTGCAAACCTAAAATTTGATACACAAAAGAATTTGGGTTTAAAATTCAATTTTGGGGGGTCTTTTTTCAAAAATGGCTTGGCCCTTTCATTTTAAAAAAAAATACAATTAGCCATTACACTGACTTTTCCCGGGTTTAAATCAAAATTTAAAAGTGAAAGTCAAATAAATATTTAGAAATGTTGGGCTTTTTGTCTCGCCTATGACTTAAGGAATTACCGCGGCTTTAAGGGCTAGCTTTTCCGGCAGCGACGGGGAAAGAGGCGGGGTTTCGGGGCAAAATTAAATTTTAATTTTTAGTTTTTTCGTAGAACCTGGGTGAGATTAAAGGGGTTTAAAAAAAAACCCTGCGTTTTTCGGGGCCAAAATTTTTTTGGAAAAGGCCCAAAGGGCCTAACTCTAACCCTAAAATTTTCACAATTATTTTCCCATTATAACTTAAAATTTAAAGTTTTCCCTTTTTGTATTAATCTTTTTTCTTTTTTTAAAAGGGGTGCCCCTTTTATATGTCTTTGGTCATTAGGGATGGGGGCCGACCCAAATGCCTAACTCTTTAAAAGAATTTTTAAAAAAATTTTTCCCCATTTTTTTAAATTTGAAATTCAAAAATAATTTTTTGGGGTCTCCCATGCCCAATTCCCTTTTTATTTCCTTAAAGGCCGTCACTGTTTGATTGCCCTTTTGTTTTAAAAAAGTATACAAAGGGGGGCATTTTTTAATTTAAATGTAGCAATTCACTGAGACACTCCCAATTTTTGGGTCAAAAAAATACCCGCTATGTATAAAAGGTTTAAAAAAATGCAGATCTACCTTTTTTCTTTTTTTTTTTTTTTTTTTTTTTTTTTTTTTTTCCTTTGGAAGGCAGTCCAAACTTTATAATTTTTTCCAATTAAATTGTCCCATTTGCAGTTGCAAGTCTGTACACGGGGGCCCAAAAAGATAAACATTTTCACCTTTCCCAAATTTTTTGTTTTACTGCACATTTGGTCGTTCTTTACGGGTCTCTGAATGGTGGGAAAAGTTGTCCAATTTTTATGTATCTACCAAGGGGCATAAAGGGTTTTCAAACCCCTCCCCCTTTTAGCAGATTTTACTCATTCCCTTTTGCAAAAAAGTGCCTGTCCCCATATGCAAAACCCGTCGGGTTTTCAGCACGCTTTGTTGTGTGTTCGGCAAAAGGGTTGGGGGGGAGCAAACATTTTTATTTTTAAAATTCATTAGCAATTTCCCTTAACATACTAATTTTGATAAAAGACTTTCCTTTTTTTGTCATAGGTTAAAAAAATGCAATCTTTCTGTACTTGTTTCCCTGGAAAGGGATGTTTCCCAAACTTTGTATTTTGGGCCAAAACACGTTTCCCCTTTGCAAAATGTAAAAAATCTGTCCCGGGCGGGGCCAAAAACGATAGCATTTTAAAACCTTCCCCAAATTTTTTTTTAAAAGGCCATTTTTGGGGCGTTCTTTTTAATATCTGCAATTGGTTTTAAAAAAGTTTTTATTGTATTTTGCCCCAAAATTTTACCCCTTTTTTTTTCTTTCCCAAATTCCCCCCCCGTATTTTTTGAATCCATTTGGCAAAACAGTGCCCGTCCCCTATGCAACATTCGGTTGCACCCGCTTTTTGGTTCGGAAGGGCTTCTTTAGTTGGGGGGAAGAAGGGATCATATTTCCCTTTTTTTCGGGCAAAAAATGTACGTCGCCCCCATAAAAATATGCTAAAGAACTTGACCTGTCATAAAATGAAGATGACCAAAATTTTAAAGAAACCCCCCCCCCCCCCTTTACCCTTTAATGTCTAAAAATTTAAAAAAGGGGGTTTAATTTTTTTAAAGTATTGTCAGAGTTATGGAAAATTACTTTATACACGGCTTTTACCCCAAAAGGGTGTGTGAAGTTTCCAAAAACCCAAAAGCCCTTTGTAGTTTTTGAGAAAAAACTTTAATAAAAAGGGAACGTGACCCAACCGGGCCCCCGTCGTCTTTGCCCTCGCCGCCCGGGAAAAGGGAGCCTTGTTCCAACCTCTTAATATGTAATTTGAATTTACTTAAAATTTTTTTAAAAAGGACGTCAGTTTTAATGGCCCAAAATTTGTCTTTTTTTCATTTAAAAGGCGGCCCTTTTGGGAAAAAAAAAGCCCTATTGGATTTGGGAAAAAAGTCTTTCGTGTAAAACAAAACTAGTTTTAAACAATCAAGCCCTATTTAAAAAATATTTTTTCCCCTAAATTGGAAACAAAGGGCTCGGATGGGCTGTTCTTTTAAAATCAACCCTTCTGCGGGGCCCTTGAAAAATGGCAGCCATTTTGAATCTTCAAGTGGGTAACGGGCATTTTTTTAAAAAAAAAAAAGGCCAGGGGCGAATAAACATGCAAATTTTAAAGCCCTTTCCTCCCCTAAAAGCGTATTTTCCCAAAAATTTTGACTAAATTGAATATTAGTTTTTTCCCATTGCCTTTTCCACTGTTTTTCTGTTTTATTTTCCCTTTTAAATTGGGCAAAATTATAACCTTTTAGACGGCCCCTTTAAAGGGACAATTTGGTTTTGCTAGATGATGGGTGGTTCTGTTTGCTTAAATCCGAAAGCCCCGCATATGTTTTAAAAAAAGTTGTCCCCAAAGTTTTTCTCTTATAGCGGAGTACCCTTTTTTTTGTTATCTTTCAAATGCTGTTTTTTTAATGCTCGATTTATTTGAGATCAAATTATAAAAAAATTTGGTGGGAAGTAATTAGTTTTTTGCGATTCACTGTCCAAATTTACTCGTTCCCCAAACCGTAAAATGGCCCCTCGGACCCAGCTTTTTTATGTAGGTTAAAAATGGAATATAATGAAGACGAAATGACGGGGATGACCTTAAGGGGCCCCAATAGTTATGCCCTTCCAAAATTTGGAAAAAAATGCCAGAAAAAAATAATGAAAATTTTTAGTTTTTTAAAAAAAGGGTAAATTTTAAGGGATGTAAAAAAGGCACACCCCATTTTAACGGAATCAATTTAAGGACTTTTAATTTTTTTTACAAGGTTAGCATTTTCTATAGACAGGGGGGAAATTCAATACAACAAACACATTTCAGAAATCCAGACAAAAAATCGCTTTAAAGGTTTTTTCCCATATTATGTTTTTTTTTTGTTTTAATTTTTTAAATATGGCTTGGGGATAATCGGGTTAAAAAGGGGTTTTTGTTTTCCCCGGGATCGGGGGGATGGTAGGCATACGTAAAATAAAAAAGTTTTTGTTTACATAAAGCAAGGCTTTTTTTTTGTATTTCATAGTTCCCTGGCCAGTTTTTTAAATTTTTCAAAAATTAGTCACATTTTTGAAAAGGGCGCCGTTTGGGAAATTGAAAAAAAAAATGGGTGGGGTATGATAAATTTTTCCTGCAAAAAAGGGACAAAAAGGGTTTTTTTCCCTGAAAAGGATTCCCGTTTCAATTGGGTTTTAAGTACCCAAGGATTCTCACTAAAATAAAAATGAAAAAATCTCAAACAAGAAAGTTATTGTTGAATTACATATGACGTATTGCGTACATTCAAAGTCAACACTTTATATTTTTGTGCCAAAATAATAGTGCTTTACCGTGTCAAAACATTTATTAATATCCTACAGCTTCTAATTTAAAGAAAAAAAGTGAAATAAGTTCACTGTCTTTTACTTTCATTTTGCATATGTAAGCTAAAACACATTATTTACTTTGTTTACAAAGAGGTGCATATGAAAAAGATATGGTGGTCAAGGAAGGCCACATTCCAAACTAAGATGTCTTAATTTCACAAGCAGACAGGATAGTGAAGTAAAACTTTCCAAAACATGAAAGACACGTCCCCGGAAGTGGACAATACAGGTAAACATATATTCGTCTGTTTTGCGGAAAAAATAATCTAACTGACATTTTAGAAATACAAATCAGGAGAAGCAAAAAACTGATATTTTCTTTTGTGGATCTTCCTTTAAAAATCAACATATTTAATTCAAAGTTGGTGTAATATGCTCATTTTTAAGCTCAATTCAGGAGCAACATTTTTTATGTTTTCATGATGGCACTGTTATAACCTTACTTGTTTCTTTTGCAATGATTGCTCGAATGTGTCATAGAATAGCAATACTATTGCGATAATTTAATTATTTTTTATTTACAATACGACAGCAGTTAATATGCAGTGAAAATGATATTTTGTATATGTGAATAAACAATTTTCAATTACAAATTTTTATTAACTTGTTAGCAGTTTCAGAAATGATAAATATCAAAACGCAATATTCTCTGTACTCACTACAGAGATCAATTCATTACCTCCTTTAACAACTTATTCCATTGCTAAATTTATGTCCTAATAATTTCAGATGTGGCATAATTAGTGAAACAAGTCAGCTAATTTACATATTCCTTTTAATTTACCCATCACCATTTAAATCTGATCATACAAGACCACTTGCAAACAACTTTGGCGTGAAATCAACATAGCACAGAATAACCAAATGCGATTCTCGAAAATTTAGCACTATTTTACTAGTGTTAAATCGTTGACAAGTGTTGGTCTGAAGGCCAAAGCAGAACGGTTGTAGCGTTCTGATAAGAAACAAATCAAATAATTTGCGCCCCTAAATACGAAAAACATTGCATGGGCCTAGGCACGGTTTGTTTGTCGCTTTTCAACAGATACGTTGGTAAATGTTTTGACAGTATTAAGGTTTATCAGAAACTACTTGGCAAAATGCTTCAAGCTTGACATGTGTCAGTATCATGAAATAAATTAAGCTTTTGTTTTAGTATTGTTATATTTTCTGGTTCTATTGGGTCAAGTAGCTCACTTAATACTATACAAGGTTTTCTCTCGCGAAGGGTACTGCATACTTCATTGTCACTGATGAAAATGCTCAATCAAATCGAATCAACTATTACTTTGTTTGGTTACTGACTATGCCTTTAAGGGGGAATGGTACTTTGTCAAAATTTAAGATTTGCTAATAGTCGTATATACCAAAATAAACTTGAAGATATTTCAAATTTGTATTATCATCTTTTAGAGCGATAAACATGCGTATGACGTTACCATGACGTCGCAAACATGACCCGTTTTCGCGCTTTTTACGTCCGTTAATGGTAGCACTAAAATGGTATAAAACTCTATACTACAAACGTATTGTTGGCGTCAATGCATTAGATTATATATCAAACGACAGAATAAAGCAATTTCTTAGTGATCATTAACATGAAAAGGTATTTTCTATCCGAATTTTCGAAGGAGGTGCGAAAACAGACTTTTGGTTGTTTAAGAAAATTCAGGAAAAAAATCGCTTCTGATCCATTTTGCAAAAAAATGGCCCGTGGAATTTTTGCCAAATTTTTGTATGTAAAAATTCATTATGTTGTTAATGGCTGTGCCAAAATAGAAAAAAGTTCACCGAAGCGTTTTTCTAGTACAACCGTTTGAATTAGAGCATTGTGACGCAATAAACAACGTCGCTTAAGACATGACGTAAGCACGTGAATATTTACATTATTAGCCTTATTTTTACACCAGTGGCTGCAAAGATGGTGCTCTCCATACATATGTGGAAGTATGCTTTCTAGCGCCTGTATTAATTCAGCTTCTCCTTTTTGTTTGTTTCGATTGACAGCGTATGTGAATTTTTTAATGAATGATGATTTCACTTTTTCGGTTAATGATGGACAGGCTCAACTAATATTTTCAAGTTTATTTCCTACGATCCGTTTTGTATGTGCTGGATCTGAAAATTTTACAATGTCAGAATTAACTTTCTCCCTTGTTCATTTCGTTGCTGCAGAGTCATCGTCCTCTATAATATGTTTGTACATCAGTCCAGAATTGCTTGCCTCTTTATGCAATTGAGCACGAATATCGGGCTCCATAGCTTTTACAGAATTGCTCCAATTTTTTGGCATCTGTGAAGTTGACCATATTTAATTGTTTTCGTGTAAACTTTGATAAGTTTTCACACAGTTATTGTTACTTTCAAACATTACATATGTTGCAACAATATTTGTTACTTATTTATAAACTTGAACCCATATAATAAAACAGTTATTGACTGTTAAGCCATCGGATATGATGTGATATTCAACGGAGGAGGACAATATTGACCTCTTCCAGTGAATACCATAGCATATCCAATGGCTCAAGGGTCAATAATAATATAATTTTCAAAACGAAATTAACATAAATAATTGACAGAAAACTCAATAAAAATATTGCTCTTTTTCACTCTAACTTTTAGAAAATTATTACACTTATATAGCAGTCATAGATAATTATCACTCACACGGGTGTGTTAAATTTGCATATATATTATTTTTGTATGTGTATTTATTTTATGTAATAAGTTGTTTTGAAACAAACATAATATTTTGATGGCAAATTTATATTTATAGATAGATTTATTGATAATATTTCTTTAGTACTAATATTTACGAGATTATCCCATTTTTATTTTCATGCAAACATATAGCCAAGGGAGACAAACAGATACTGATTAAGTACGGCTGTTATATACATTCTTATTACAGAAACACAACCTAAAGTATAGATTTGTACCAGCATCGTGTTGACTTGTCAGGAAATTATCAGTAGCGCGGTACGGTGACCTCGGAAAAGGGCGCATAACATGCGAGATTGTCGGCTTATATGGAAATTCCAAATGAATTCATATTATTGTTTGTTTTGATTGATAGAATCCTGTTTTACGGCCCTTTCAGTATTTCAGTTATGTCAGGCAGGTAGACAAGCTTACTGCCGCTCATTGACTGTTTTTTGATTAAAAATATAAGCATTCTTAATTTATTAAGACTTATTATACAGCCATTCTATTCAAACATATTTTTTGTCTACGGATCGCGGGGTCGCGAGTTCGATCCTCGGGCGGAGCGTATGTTCTCCGTGACTATTTGATAAACGACATTGTGTCTGAAATCATTAGTCCTCCACCTCTGATAATTCATGTGGGGAAGTTGGCAGTTACTTGCGGAGAACAGGTTTGTACTGGTACAGAACCCAGGAACACTGGTTAGGTTAACTGCCCGCCGTTACATGACTGAAATACTGTTGAAAAACGGCGTTAAACCCAAAACAAACAAACAAACAAATCTTTCTAAAATACGTGTAAAATAAAAGCTTAGTACATAATCCAGGATCGGGAACAGATTTAGCATTTTTTTGAGTGATCGTTCTCTAGTGTATACTGCTAGTTTCTATTTGGACCAACATTGCAAACTTTAATATATTTTTTATTGAATTTTAGGAAAGACAATATTGTGAAACAAGCCGCGAAACAAACGGCATCTGGACGAACATTCATCATTCTATATCGTTATGTCGTCATGTAAACGGAAGGGGCACCTGTCCGTGATGGCATGTTTAAAATTCATAATTTAGTCGTTTCTATTCAGGCTTTTTTCCCCGTCCTGTGCAACAAATAACAAATAGAAATATTTAAATGAAATGAGCCGCGCCTTGTGAAAACTAACATACGGTGGCTTTGCAGTCTGGTCAGGATCCATGCTGTTCGCTAACGGTTTCTTAAATTGCAATAGGCTTTAAAAGCGAACAGCATAGATCCTGACAAGACTGCGCAAGCTGGTCTGGATCAAAGCTAGTCGCAAAGCCACTATGTTGGTTTTTTCATGGCGCGGCTCAAATAACATATGTTAAAACAGGTAGAACGGTAACCATTTATGTAAATGTTTTGACGTGTAATGTTTGCAAACAGTACACGGCGGAATCTTAAAATTCATACGTAACATTCGAATTTTAAAATTCCGTTGTACTGCTTGCAAAAGAAAAAAAAGCGTATATATATAAACTGTCAACTTTTAGGACTGCCTACGTGGTCTGATTCACTGAGATATCTCACTGATGGAGGACTGTAAGTTCGAGCCCCGCTACCGAACATGGCTCTTTATGTGAGAACACTTGGTAGTTTGTGTCGGAGATTAGGGGTTTAGTACTGGTCGTTCCCAGAAACAATGTTTAAGGAAACTACCCGCCATACTGTTGAAACGAGCGTAAAAACTTGATTCAGAAAATTAATCAACTTTTTTAACAGTCTTATTACTGTAGTACTTACTTAAATTCTATAAGTCTGCCTTTAATTGTATCATTAATACAATTTAAACGAAATTCACATTCGGATAGAACTGTGCGGAAATGTTTGTATTTTAATTATCCCATGCTTACCTAATGCAGCTGCAACGTTTATTAAATAGGGGTTCCGTAAAATGCCATAGCATTTTAGATTTTACATTTTAAAATGTAGTACACTATATAGACCATACTTATTTTCGGAAAATAGGTTTCTTCTAGTAAAGTCTTTGTTTTGAATTTAACGCCATTTTTTCAACAGTTTTTCAGTCATATAACGGCGGGCTGTTAACCTAACCAGTTTTCCTGGATTCTGCACTAGTACAAACCTATTCTCCGCAAGTAACTGCCAACTTCCCCACATGAATCAGAGGTGGAGGACTAATGATATCAGACACAGTGTCGTTCATCAAATAGTCACGGAGAACATACGCCCCGTCCGAGGATCGAACTAGCGACCCCGAGATCCGTAGACCAACGCTCTTACCTATTGAGCTAAGCGGGCGGGCTTCAGTAAAGTCTTTTTTTTTGCATATTTTGCAACCATTGTCAAATACATTACCAAAATATGCATAATCGACGATTCTTCTATTTTGCTTTTCTCCGTTTTATTATCACTCCCGACACTCCCTTTCTTCAAAAACTTAACTTTTTTAGCCTTCTGAACTGTCCGTATTTATCGCGACTTATTTTAGAGAGCAGCTGAGTTTGAAAAAGGTGCATGAAGTGGCTATTGAAATGAACATCAAGGACTTCTAGTAATTTAAAAGATACGCACTTTTCAATGAAAATATTTTGGAATACTGCATGTTATGAAATGTGTAATATTTTTTACGATTAGATTGAAATATTAAATTCATGTCTCATAACTGCTTGTTTATAGGTTTCCAGGTAGAATTATGACAAGCCATTTAAAATAAACACATGTAACGTTACATAACGATTACATGTCTTTTAACGACGCTGCAGTAGTCAAGTTCAAACGGTTTTACTACAAAAACGCTTCGGTGAACTTTTTTCTATTTTGGCATAGATATTAACAACATAATGAATTTTCACATACAAAAATTTGGCAAAAATTCCACGGGCCATTTTTTTGCAAAATGGATCAGAATCGATTTTCTTCCTGAATTTTCTTAAACAACCAAATGTCTGTTTTCGAACCTCCTTCGAAAATTCAGATAGAAAATACCTGTTCATGTTAATAATCACTAAGAAATTACCTTATTCTGTCGTTTGATATATAATCTAATGCATTGACGCCAACAATACGCTTGTAGTATCGAGTTTTATACTATTTTAGTGCTACCATTAACGGACGTAAAAAGCGCGAAAACGGGTCATGTTTGCGACGTCATGGTAACGTCATACGTATGTTTATTGCTCTAAAAGTTGATGATATCAATTGGAAATATCTTCAAGTTTATTTTGGTATATAAGACAATCAGCAAATCTTAAATTTTGACAAAGTACCATTCCCCCTTAAATGATCTTCATATAGATTTTATTATCTATTTTCCCGACATAGAGAAAAATGACGATTTCTAAGGATCAATTTCATCTTCTGCACATCGAAGCCAAGCCTTCTGCAAATGTTAACCTGAATGTCGTACCTGTAGCACAGTAAATACTGAGCCAAAACTGGCATTTCTTTTACAAAATACGTAGCAGTTGCGGTTTTGATCTGAATTCGGGGCCTGGAACTTTTGCTTGCAATCAACGCAATGATGGAGCAAGACAACCAAAGACTTCCTTACATTGCAATATTTTAATAATAGTACCTACCCCGAACCCTCTCTCTTTCAATTTGTTTTGATAAACTGTCGTTCGTTTTTGCATATATCTATCATTCATATGGTTGTAATGCGGCTTGTGCTTGTTAGACTTACAAAGGGAATGTACCTATTTGTGGCTTATCTAATGCATTTTGTGAAGGTATTGGGTCATTTGAAATTTTACATCGCATACGTGAGCAGTAAAACACTAAATATAGTGCCAGAAACCAACTTTCTAATACACGATTATATTTATCATTTATGGCTTGTCAAATGTGCTCTGTAACACTTTGAAATTTGATCTTGAATACAAACATTATTTAAATAAAATTCTGTCATTAATTATGAACTATCATATACGTTTGTACGTTTAAATATCAGTTTCGGACTCGCAATATTTTATTTCTTGTAAGCAAGGCCGGAGAGTTTTTAGATAAACAAGCACTCATTTATATTATGAAATAACAATTGTTAGCCCCACCAAGAACCTTCCCACCCCATTTGTAAATGTTCTTGTACTTTTCAATACCCGCACGCAGTTCTCCTTAGCCTTCTGATTGATAAAAAAGCATAAAAATAATGATATTGTAACTTCAGATACACAGCGATCAACAACAGTGATCTTTGACATTGAAGGAGGGGGCAGCAGTAAACTAAATATAATGCCAAAAGTAGACATTTCCTTAACATAAATATTTACATATGTGCGTAAACAGTAGCTGTTTTCAATCTTTATTTTGCGTCCGACATGGCTCTTTGATTGTACTCATTCGGTTCTCCTAGGCATTGTTAGCGGCAGAAATACAATAGAAACGTAGACTATTGTAACCAGGCACACAAAGATTACACGAAGCAAAGACCTTAGAAAGGGGAGCAATATGCTAAATAAAGTTTCTTATACATTATTATATACATATATGCATAGAAAGTAACGGGTTTTACCCGAATTCGGGACATGTGATTCTTCATTGTAGTGGACGCTGGTGATGGAGGATATTGGAAATCCAACGACTTACTTATTGCGATACAGCAATGTTAAACCCCATGCCCTGGCCTTCTGATTAGTAGAAAATCCATAGAAAGTTACAATGGCACTAATGCTTTTAAAGTGTGACATTAAATAGTGTTCAAAACAGAAATTTCTGCAGATATGTACGTTAACAGCGATTTTTGACCAGAATTCTGAACACTGCATTGTTTATAGTATTGAACGCAATTAAGATCCTAGCGAACAGAGTATCTACTTCCTTTACGATGTAACAATATTAATCCCGGGCCATCTTTCTTTTAATACTACATGTATACGTCATTCGGTCCGTAGTTAAGAGACCACACAAGTGCTGACTCAAAGGTTAGGTCCAGGTCTTGGTTAAAACGGATCTTTATACTACATGTGTATACAATTATCTATGAAAACTGTACATGTGTATACAATTATCTATGAAAACTGACAGTATTTTGCACTGAACTAAGTGTATTGTTGCTCACTCTTTCAAGGTCACATTTCAAAATGCCCAGTGTATTGCATAGGGTATTGCCAAGGCACAAAAAATGTCTTTCATTTATTCTACCAATTACAAGCTGCAGAAGAACTATTATTCGATGACTTTTACTGAAGAAATTTAAAAACTGAAAGACGCAAGGCACTGGGACGGGGCTTATACTGTTATATCATGATGTAAGTAAAGGTGAGAGCGTAGTCATCTTAGACCATACTTAGGCTAGCGTTAATTGCAAGCAAATATTCTGGGTTCAAAACATCAGACAAAGAAATGCTTTCTTGTACTTACTTGTATATACCCACGTGTAAGAAATTTCGTTTTTGGTACTATCTTCAGCGTTCTGTTGCTCACATATTCATCGTCACATTTCACATCGCTTAATAGTATGGCGTGTAATGTGTTGCAATATTATATCTTCTATAATTATTGTCTAGCTTTATATATTTATTCAATGTCTTAAAATATTTATTGTAAAACAGAAATATGTTTTCAATGTTTTCATATTTTTTTCTATGTTTTGAAATAATAATTGTAAAACTAAAATAAGTGTGCAATGCGACAAAATATGTTTTCGATATTTTCAATTTATTTATTCGGTCCTACAAAATATTTTTTGCAAAATAAAAAATATTTATTGAATATCACAAAATATTTATTCTAAAATTTAATATTTTTGTGTAAAAAGTATATATATATGTACTGTATCTGCTTAAAATATTTGTTCGAAAGATTTCTGAGTAAATTGCTATTCGCAGAAAACTGCGGCGCATTTTATTAATATGACCGTTTTGGAAAAAACACGGATTTATTAGCCTATGTGCTGGTGCGTGCGTCCGTCTTTTCGCCCGTCTGTCTGTCCGTCCGCCATAATTCGTGTCCGAAGCATAACTTTATAACCATTGACTTTAAACTTGGCGTATAGGTAGATGGCGATGAGACAATGTATAGAGCACTTAAATCGGCTCTTAAGGCGAAAGGTCAAGGTCACAAACTCAGCTAAAAGGTAACATTGATCATCACATTTCGTGTACGGAGCATAGCTAAATAACCATGCAAGGTATCGACTTCAAATTCGGAATGTTCTTAGGTGGCGATGAGACAATATACAGAGCACTTAAACCGGATCTGAAGATCAAATGTCAAGGTCACAAATTGAGCTTGAAATGTGTAAGTTTAATTTCGTGTCCGGAAAAAAAACTTATTAGCCATTCAAGGTATCGACTTCAAACTTGGGGTGTAGGTATGTGGTGATGAGACGATGTACAGAGTGTTGAAACCAGGGTGGACAAGGTCACAGCAAGGTCAAGTCTCTCCACCATAGTTCATGTCCAGAGTATATCCCCCGTACCATATACAAAAAAAAAATCTTTATTTTCATTTACACCCCATCCCCATCTACGTTACACCATCACCCCCTGCCCAACCAACCCCACGCCCCACCGATTATTTTTTCTCTTTTCCCCCCTTTTGTTCATTTAGCTTCTTACCCTTTAGTAGTATGTCACATCCAAACCCCCAAAACGCTCCCGCACCCTGCATTTTTTATTAAATTTCTAGCTCTAAATTAAAATGTCTCCTGACACCAGCACAGCATACATACATCCTTCTCCCCCTCTCCTCCCAATCCCTCACATGCCCCGCCAAAAAATCATTAGATATGTGTCTTCTTTAACTTTTGCTTCCCTCCTTCTCTAAAAAGCCGTTCAGGCGTATATTGCCCCGCTGGGCGAAGCTCTTGTTTGGTATATTTCTGTTATCGATGATATGATCTATACCCTCTAGCGTTTTATACTGATAAAATCAGTGATAAGCAAAAATTACATGTAATTGTTTTATCACCGAGGTAATAAAATTTGGCCGCATGACCGCAGAATAGGGATGTCCGCAAAATAGCAATTTACCCAGAATTCTTTCGAACAAATATTTTAAGCAGATAGAATGAATATTTACGTTTCAAAAAGGGTATGTGCCCAGCTACAATATGATACTAGCACGGATTGAATTTAAGAAAGAAAAATAGGTGCACCGGGGACAGTTCCTTAATATTGTCATGTCGTAATGGAAGTAAATCCTCGGTCCTCTAGGACCATCTTTGTGTTCATTGCAAGTAAATATAATTGCGGTGCTGCCATAAGTTTGCGCAAGCTGTTATATAATGCTTGCGGATGCTCGCATAGAAATTACGTTTGTGGAGAAGTCTTTCTTTGCAAGCTTGCAGCGAGCATCCTGCGATCTTAATACTATTTAAGATTGCGACTAAGCTTGCGACAGAAATTAAGTTTGCGGATAGTGTTGCTTCGCAAGCTTGCAGCGGGCATTCTGCGATCTTAATACTATTTAAGATTGCGACTAGCTTGCGATCCTGTAACGGTTACCTTTTTAATACTCTTTTTGTTCACTGATACATATAAAAGGGTTAATCTTTTTATGTCAAAATACGTTGTTTTAAAAAATATTGTCTCTGATTGTTAAGTCTTTATCTACTGATCACTACAAATATTGTTTTATGAAAGTGCAAAAGTTTTATAAACTATGCAGTTTGTCAAATTAAAGGAAGTATATAATTAAATTTTTAGACTCTAACATTATTAAAACTGTCTCACAAACCTAAATAAGGTTTAGGAAGATAGTGTAGTTTGCAAAATTGCGCAACCTTGTTATGATTACAAGGGTGCGCGAGACTCATATAAGTGTGTGTAACCTTGCAAGATTGCGCAAGCTTGCAATCTTGTTATGATTGTGTGTGTTTGCAAGATTGCGCAAGCTTGCAATCTCATTATGATTGTGCAAACTTGGAAGGTCGCAATCAAGACCGCTAGGATTCTAATCGCAAGCATGCACAACCTTACAAGCTTGCAATATCTTAAATAGGTTGCAGGAAGCGCGCGAATTAGTTTGCGCAAGCTTAAATTATGGTTGCGATGGTTCCAATCGCAATCTTGCTGCATGCTTCTTAAGATCGCAACTGCAGTCTTGCTGCGACCTTAATGCAAGCTTAATTAAGCTTGCCATTTTGGTTTGGGACAGGAACAGATGAAACATAACCAAGGAAAGTTCCCAAATGAGGCTGGAAGGATTTTGGTGCGGCTTAAGGTATCCGATCCACAAAAAAAAAGCAAGTTCTATATAACAATGGTATTAAATATTTCAAATATTAATGCCTGGTAAGCTCATATAATTTTGGTATTATTTGAAAGTGTATTGTCTACTAAAAAAGAAAATATAAATTACATGACAAAAATTTGTTACAGAATTATTATTTTTTTACTTTGTAGTCTTCAATATTACTTCAACAGAAATCAAGTTAATACAAAGTAAGGTTTATCATTTCGCAGCCAAGAACATGGCTGTAATGATTCTTCATATTATTTATGGTCATTTTGTTTATTAATTCTTGTTCAGCAGTCACAACTCTTTCAAATGATACCAGAAACAAAATGGGGTCACCAGGCATCGAAATTTGCCTATTTGTGGATCGGATACCTTAATATCGCTGTATCATAATGTATAGATAAGTGCTTGGCTGTAAAGGCCATCCTTGTGTTGATTGCAAGAAATAATTGAGGGTCATGCATTTCGGTAAAAACCAGATCCTTTTACTATAAATGTATATAATGATTTATAAGAAATAACATAATTTCAGTGTACTGGTGCTCCTTCATTAAGGATCACATTTCAAAAGACTTAGTTTCGCTGCCAAGTGCATTTTCAGAAAATGATATATTTCATTTGTATTTCTGCCAGTTACAAGCTTTAGAAGAAATGTATGCTGGGTTAAAAGTAACTGAGCACGGTAAATTGAAAATTTTAATAGGGAAGGCCCTGGGACTGGCGTAATACTATTAAATCATATTGCTGGGGCATGCTTTATAACTCAGATCATCCTAGTGTTAATTGCAAGCACGAATTCTGGGTCGAAAAACGCCTCCTGGTACTTACCTATGTATATAATCATGTATCAGAAATTTCGTTTTAAGGCACTATATTTTAGTGTTTCCAATGTCGTATTTCAAATGGCTTAATACCGTGCATTTGTCATGCCAAAATTGGTACCTTTCTTTTGTTTGTATACCAATCACATGCCACATGAGAACCGCACGAATGATAGATATGTTCAAACACGAATGAACAAATTGAAAGTGAGAAGGCTCAAGGTGGGGCTTACTATTGATATATCGCATTATAAAAGACTTAGCTGTGTTGTGCAGAAGATGAAATTGTAACGAATATAAATAAAAGCTAAAAGAGAGAGGTCTCGGGCGCGTGGCTTAATATTGTTATATCGTAATGTAAGTAAGTCTTTGGTCTTTTAAGACCACTTAAGCGGCGATTGTATGGAAAATTTAGGGTCCAGAGATTGGGTAAAACCAGTTACTTTCAAAGCAGATGTGTAAATTATAATGTATACCATGTATGTGTATAAAGACTGGAACTGGACGCTTAAAATCGTCATTTCTCTGGTGGGACCTGTAAAGATAAGAGTTATGGGGTGATTTTTGGACCCAGATAATTTGTATGCAATTCATGTTAGGATGGTCCCGGATGACCAAGCAATGACCTACTTTAAAAATACGCACCGAAAAAGCCTGAAACTGGACCCTTAAAAATCGTCATTTCTCTCCAGCTCGAGACCTGTGAAAAGTTAAGGTTTTGGAATGATTTTTCGAACCAAGATATTGTGCATACAATTCATTCAAGGATGGTCCAAGATGACCAAGCACTAACCTATTTAAGAAATACGCACCAAAACGGCTTGGAACTGGAACCTTAGAAATCAGCATTTCTCTCCAGGTCGAGATTCGTTAAAAATTCGAGTTTTAGGGAAATTTTTGGGACCCGGATATTTTGCCTGCAATTCATGCCAAGATAGTGCTAGAAGACCAAAAACTTACGTATTTCAAACAATACACACCGAAACGGTCCGAAACTGAACCCTTCAAGTCGTCATTTTTTTCGACTATTTTGCACGTCAAGCAAATAGTGCATCTTTCAATTTCGAAATTTTGGTCAACGGTTTTATAGCCATAAGAAAAACAGAAAATGAGAAGACTTCCTGATTGGTACGTCCTAACACTAATAAGGGTTTTATTTATATTGTAAAAAAATAGTGAAATACGGAAAGGTATGTAGTTACCATCTAAAAATTAGTATTTTTTGCTAAAATTCTTTTCTACCATCTCGTTGACGACGATCGTGTATATCAAGTTTTGATAATATTCGGTTTGAATAATGAACCAGTTTATTTTGTGTTATACCTAATAACAAAAAATAGAAGTCTACAGCTTTACAGGTAGTACACCTAACCATAAACTCGGATAAACTCGTAATTTGCTTCTCGCACATTTTGACTGGCCCTTCCGCCCGCCGGCTATTAATCTGATGAAACCCTTGTAGGATGTTTTATGCTGTTGGTACAGCATTTTTGTATGGGTCAAAACATCACAAAATACGATTTGAAATTACAGTCTGTCTATGAACATTCGTTGCCAAATCGTTTTTTTTTTCGCGGCTCTGTACGGACATAGAGCTATTAGATATAGCATTTTCACTACAAATATGCTGGATACTACGACAATTTATAATTGATACTGCGTTCAGCAAAATGACGAGCGTTTCCTGCTTTGGTTATGATTTTATGTTCTTGCTATTAGATTCGCTTACTGTTAAATGCGATAAATGAATGTCGAGTTCTATGTCTTTTAAAAAATTAGTAGTACTCTTTAAAATATTTAAATTATATGATCCTAGATTTAGTTTTTGTTTTTCAAAACAGTTTGACCTGTCAGTAATAACATATTTTTCTAAATGTATGTCAAATTTCAGATTTATATAGTCACTCATTATGAAATATTCGCCAGTTATCTTGCGTTCCTCGGTATTATCACTACCCACAACCAAGCATACCCACCCCTAAAGTCACACAGTTTTACTACTTTTCTTTCTCCTTTTCTTCCTCTTATTTCCAACAGTTATGTCATCTTCTAGACTTTCCTTGCCAGTGTTTGTTCTTCACGATGAAAATAAATCTAAAGTGTAGTTAGTTTTGCATTGTAAAAAAAAAATAAACGTCATTTGCTTGTACGGTAAATTACTCGCTCCCAAGCAAATGTCTCGTTGCGAAATCCAGGCACCTTCGACGCGAGGCTAACTACAGACCCTCAGAACTAACATCATTGGTCTTACAAAACTGTTATTGGTGTAAATGGGGGACACATTTTTACTCAAACTCCTACAACTGGAAACCTAAACAATATTTTGCAAGGGAGGTTGTAGCTTTAAAAAGGTGTCGTGTTAGGGAGATACACTACGCCAACGCATGCAAAGAATTGCATAATTTTATTTAAATTGTTTTTGCAGTTACTTCGGTATAATTATATTACTGTGTTTTAATATTGATCATTCTTTTGTACTTTCAGTATTGTGTTTTTGATATTTGACTGCTTTCAGTGAGTTGCAGTAATATATTTTCCATGTGCAATTATTGCTAAATATCGAACTACATGAATATGTATATTAATCTTTTTCTTATATTAGCTTGTGTTCTCGTGAAGTCCAAATATTAATAAATAGCTCAACATTAAACAAATATTGGGCTATACGTGGAAAATAATGGACTGCGCCTCAATGAAAACACTCCAATATCAAAATGACAGTTCTGATCGAGAGTTACACAAATGTGTCGTCATGAAAGTGATTTAATGCGTGTAAATGATAAGTCATTTTCAAGATGAACATTTAACTGTAGCAGCAAACAGGGTTTCAATAAATTAATTGTACCTGATATGTATAACTGACACCTCCCTTGTTTGGGCTTGCAAACCACCATAATCGCCACTGGTACACCTGTTCCTCTCCATCTACTCAAATGATTTATTTTTTAACTTCATTGCAGAATATTTGAAATGCCAAATAAGAATCGTCTTATCGATTTTGAAATCTTAATTAGTTACAAACGATCAATGTGTAAATATATTAAAGGTTAGTTTGTTTATAAACCGTTTCCAGATTAAGAAACATCATTATGTTTTTTCACTGAGTTCTCACACCTTTGTGCCATGTCAACACCACGTCCTTGACATCACAGATTTTGTAGTAGGTTCCTCATCTAAAGTGATGTTGATATGGAACATACCCTTATATTTGTTATCGGCATTGTGCAATGGTGATACCTACGTTCTTGCATTCTGTTAATTAAGCGCTATTTGTGTAGCTTATTTGCATGAATAAGTCTTAAGCAACTCTCATATCCAACCTGGATTGAGCTGTTTTGATTTCTGTCTTCTGGCCTGTTTCTTCTGACACATAAGGGTGTTTATCTTGGTTTTCTGCCTTCTGAAAAGGCATTGAGTACATACGTTTTTGGGTCTTAAGGTTTGCTTTTTATATAATTAAGCAGGAGCATTTATTTTTAGGCGTTTTAGTAGGTTTGTACATTATTTTTATGTATGTATACCCTTACAACGCATTAATCGAAATACCGTGAATTGGCTAGATGATTGTAATCTACGCGTGGCGGTCGAACAGCAGACAATACTAATTTATCTGAAGTCAACCTTCATAAAACTTTAATACTTGTAGGAATGTTGCCAATTACGAGAACAAAGACTAAATATGCCGATTTGTCCTTTTTATATAGCTGAAACATAGTTGAAAATGTGTTTACCCAAAACAAAACAAAAAAACCGTTTCCTTTGTTGTTGAAGAAACTAGTTTCTGATCAAACGTTTTTGTATTTTAATTTAAACCGCTGCTGTTTCATCCAGTCTGGCTGAAGGTCCATGCAAAATAACAAAATGGTTTAAATACCTCTTAGACTGATTTATACACCCAATTGAATAAATATGAATATCATTTTCAAATGTGATATAATTCTAAAGTTTTCCTATAGGCTGTATATCTGTAGATAAAACCATACCTGAAATTCACTCAAGGAATCTGGTTTGAATTTATCATTACTTTAGCGGATCAAAGTTATTTGAAAGTTATCATTTCTGCAAAAGTACACTTTCAGTTTTTTCAATTATCGATATAATAGTGTTTGACATATTAAATGAAGAAGGATAAATTCGGCTTGTTTGTTATTCTTTTAAATCAGTTTTAAGATATTGATTTTGCGTTTGTGGAAAAAGGTTTTAGAAATCTTTTCCTCTAAATGATGTAAATCTTGTTAGGAGACAAGATTTAAAGTTGAGCAAACCTATTACCAAAGCAGCCTTTGTTGTTGAAATATTACCAAAATTTTGACAACCTCTCAGGATCACTTCTACATGTATTGAGTTTCTTCAAATTGCGTCGTGTGATTTCAAAGACGTTTGCGTTGATTAGTGTTGACAGACGGACGGACGGACGTTCAGGACGAACGGCGACCAAATAGCCCACCCGTGCAGAGGAGTTTAAATAAAAAACTTTATCCCATATAGAAATAAAACGGGAAAGAATAAACATGACAATATAAGGTTTTGAAACCATACCTTTTTAATCAGACAAAATAGTATACAAAATGTGTCACACCAACAAAATGTATCATGCTTTTATTAAATGCCACATACTCGTAGTAGCATAACAAAAACAATTGTCTTTAATCAATAATAATAATGATAATAATAATTATAGTAATAGTAATGTTAAAAACAGGTATACCTCTTTACAACTCACAAGAGAACTATTACATAATCTTGCAGAGTTTCTGCGTCAAACAAACGTCTGTTCTATTGCTGGCTAAGCCAGCTGTTTTTTTCCTATCAGTCCTTGACCTTCGGGTTAGAATATGAAAACCACAGCAAAAATAGCAAGTCTATTTATTGTAATAAGTTAATTGTTCAAACTAAACTGAAATGGTCAGTGTAGAACATACCGTTCATCATTTGATGTACCCTTCTAAGGTACCCATTCACTGATATTCAGTAATGAATGTCAATATATTTAAAAAATGACATAAACTATGTATAGGTGCGTTTCAATAATTTTGTTCATATGCGTTTATTGCAAAATTGTTGCCATCTTTCTGGTCGTTTTAGACAAACATATATATAAATATTTGCTTCGAACAAAATGACTGAAAAGTATTGACACAGTCTAAACCGATATTTACATTGTAACAATATTATCTTAATCGAGTAAAACTATTTCTCTCAACAAACTATCGTTCATTTCAACATTTAAATAAAGATATTCTTGACGACAATATCTGTTATATAACCCGAACGAATTTCTCTTTCCATAGCCTGCATATCGTATGACAGAAAAGCTCATATAATTATAAATGTTTTCAGTGAACAGTCTAACATGTTATGCAGACAGCCAAGGGAGGGACACAAGGTTGATGCTTAACAAATGGCTGCTTACTATTGAAATTAGAACAAACGAACGATTTGGGATGTTGGCTGACTGGCTGCGTCAGTCAAGAAACGGATTTGTTCGAAAGTTTAATATCTGATCATTTACACTTACTTGTACTTAATAATGCACAAAAATGCACTGAAGGTAAATTAAAAAAAATAAATTTTCCAATCCTGGTTGCCAAGCTTAGAATTATTTACCGTAAATATAACTTTTATAAACATAATATGACTAAGTAATAATATAAATATAAGACCTGAAAATGAATATATTCAGAAGCTGCATGCAGTTTTAAAACTTGACTTTTGGTTCTGATTGTGAAATATCATTAGATGCAATATAAAACTAAGTATAACTTTGAAATTAAACGAAAGCTTTTAAAACTTTTCTACTAGGAATCTAACTCTATGTAACTGGTCTTTATGTTCCTTGAATAAATCTCAGACAGAATATACGAAAAATGAATAATGTCAGAAAATGTTGCTTCAGTGGGATTGACCACATATAATGCAAGTAGCTGCTTAATACAAGTGGCCGCTAAAGCATATTCAACTGAAGTGCCATAACTAAATCATTCTATAGTAATTACAAAACTGCTCATGTTTTATACTGAATTATGCAACGAGTGGAATACAATGCGAGGCTTTGTCGAGCCTTTCGCCATTGATGAAACTTTCATCTTACTGAGCTGTTTTCAGTCTTAAGCTTAATTTTGACTTACTGACCTTATTACAATAAAGATCACCTACTTAACATACACAAATCATCCCATGAAAATTGACGATTATAGGCCAAAGTCTTTTTAGTAACCGTATTGAAAGTCATTGTGACTTTTGACCTACTGATCTCAGAACAATAGTGGTCATATATTGGCCAAAGACAATTTACCTATGGAATTTAACGACTTAGACAAAAGCGTTCTATAATTTCTGAGCGGAAACCGTTTTCAGTAGTAAGGTCAATGTGACCTTTGACCTACTGCCAGAAAACAATAGGGATCGCGTACTGACCACATGCAATGATCCTATGAGCTTTGGCTATTGTGAGACCAAGAATTTTCTGCTTATTGCTTGGAAACCAAAGTGTCAATCGACTGTCCAACAGCCCGACAGAGCAAAACAATACACCCCATCTTCTTCAAACGGGTGTAGTAGTGGGGAGGGGGCATGAATAAAAATATGATAATGTTTAAAGCAAATATTACATTAAATGTGTTTTATGCTATACATCTATTATGTTTTATCAATATTTCTTCGAATGAAAACAAACTGTACCTATTTAAAATGGTCTTATAATTGACCAATGTACTTGATTTGTATCAGGACTGCATTAGTCACAAGCGAAAGGAATTACAGTACGGTGTTTCTGGAATGAGAATTAAGGAACGATAAATTATGTAAAAGATTGCTCATTTAAAATTCATTATCACTTTAACTCATCAACATGGTTCATGATTCTCTTGAGTAAAAGCGTGTTTCGTTTGCGCAAATAATGTATGCCCTTCAATGTGATCATAGTAGGCATATGAAAAAATACAAGATATTAACCCATGTAGTACAATTTTGAAGCAGACGTAAAGACTTAATGGCACATTTTGGCCTTCGGAGACATAGGTTTTTATGCATCAAGAAATTGTAAGTTCTATTCCAAAGGCAATTTCAGTTTGGAAATAAATTCGTTTCGCCAGAAGCATGTGAAGATAAATAGGTTTTTGTAGGATTATGAGACAATTAGAAAGAGCTAACATGAATACTAATTAAGAATTCATCATTAAACTTTCCATGTGTTTTGCGTACTAGTACTAGAAATCAGTGTATGGTAAAACTGCTATTAATCATCCTAATGAATAAAGATAAAATTAATTTAACATTGATGCATCCAAAAATGGAATGAAATCCATTTACCTCAAATTATCTAAAAATCACGTTCTAGTGTACAATTAATTCGTACATTTATGTGTAATACTGTCAAAGTCTACATGTTATTTACACAATATGCTTTCACAAATGGTTGCAATAAACATTACATCCAGCGACATAATGAAAATACATACAAAGAATATTTAAAACAAAAGTGCAGTGTATGATAAAATAACTAGAGAAAATAAAACACATAAGAAATACATTTTCATATTACAAACCAAAGAATACAAATAAACAAGCAAGTCTGAGAGGCAGCATTATTCGAAAACAAAGTGTTTCATTAATGCAATGCAGACTCTTTAAGCTATTTTGTGTGCTACATAAGCAAACAATGCATAAACATATATATGTATAGATATATAATAACAGACTGTCGATGGAGGAGTTATCAAAATTTGACCAGCCCCAAAGGACCGAAACTAAAACGCCAAATAAAAAGAATTCTGTTTCATTAAGTGTATCTGTATAATTACAATGTCCGAGTAAAGAGCAAGATTATTCAACATATTCAAAGTTTGCTTATAGATTTACACATGAGACAAACACAATTTATAAACAAAAGACAGCCTAAGATAAAGTAAATGTATTATCTGTGCATGTGAACGTTCGGCACACGATATTTCTATAGTAAGCAATAACTGTACACTACGAAAACATTAGTCAAATTTCGGTCAAATGTATAATGCGATACTGGTCATGCGTGCGGAAAACACAATTCTACTAAACGAAACACATTGTATAAATTGTCACAAAAATGTTCTACTTTATGCAATTGAATGAAGTTTCAACGTGACTGTTATTCTATCAACATAGAAAACTCGCGAAACGTTTCCACATTTCCTTACATTTTCTGATTATATACTAGTAATTGTTCACAGCATAGACTGGATATTTTGCAAGCACACAATGCTAAATAATGATATCTTACAAAATGTCTCTACAGAGAAAAGGGAAAAATAAGCACAAAGAAATACAATTTGGAAAGTCCGTTACACAAAGCAAAGTTTTATTTAATCAGAAAACTTTTCAATTTATATACACAATTGAATGACTTGCCGGCCAAGTCAACAGTCAGAACTATTTTCCCGATTTCCAAACTATTTTATTACATGAGATGAGAAACAACTGTTTAAATTTATTTCTTCAAAAATTGTCTTGATCTCGGCAAAATATGTATTTGAACAATAGACCTGTCTATAGCACAATCTATGGATTGGCAATTTATATGTGGATTTTGTTTTTGTTGGATTTAACGTCACAGCGATACAATTATAGGTCATATCGGACTTCCCAGCTTTTTATGTATGCATTATTCCATCACGGGCAGCCACCTAGGTAGAACGACCGATATTCCACAAGCCAGCACATTAAGAATTCAACGCCCGAGCTAAGCTCGGGGCAAGTGAGTTTAAGTTAGCGACCTGAACCACTCGGCTACGAAGGCCCCATTTATTAGGATACTTGTAATTACATCTTATATTGTAAACTAAACTTATCATCATTATAGTTTTTTTTCTCAGCTCCAGTCTCAATGAAGTTTGGCTATATCAAAACCTAGATTAGATGATTTTGGAACAGTTCAAAGGATAAATGTCATAGATATTATCAGAGTTGTTCCAGCATTGCTGCCATAATAATTTGTTTTAACTTCTCTAGAAAATGTTTGCAGTGGTGACTGCTGTTTATCTTAGACGTTTACTCAAGAAATATTAGATAACGACACTAACAGTATGTGTATGACGGCAGGTTTTGTTGTCTGTAGTTTCTTCACACTTTACTAATCATTGACATCCATCGATTCAGAATCATCAATGTCTACCCTAGAGTCAATTAAAAGAGGGCCGTTTTTCAAAATGTTGAACTGGTACATCTTTATGTCTGAACACCCAAAAGCTCTTAGAATATCACAGATTGGCGTCACAAACACTCTGCCTTGAATGCCACCTTCAACAATGCCGATAGCGACAGAATCGTGATGACCTCCGTCTATCAGCACCAAAGCCCCCGAGTCTCCGGGTTCTGCAAAGGGCTCCACTCCTATTTGGAGAACAACTAACTGATTTTTAAGACTATATCCAAAACTATGTCTATTTCCTTCCATTCTTTCTTTGCGAACAACGGCACCTTGTAAAGCAAAGCTCCCTCTAGTAATACCAGTCGCCATGCCGTATTTGTACACTTCAGTTCTTGGTCTAATGGCCGATGCTTCACAGACAACTCCCGAATCGTAAGTAAGCGGTCTGCTTTTATCAAAACCTGAAGACGAAATTTTTAAGATAATGTAATACAAAAGATCACAAAAGAGATAAATCATCAAAATATGCGACAAATTTCAAAAATATTAGATGCAGATCTAGGGTTTGTAATTATATTTACGGCCGAAACAATCTCATATTGGCTTTGTAGATACTGGGATAGATAAATAAAGTTCTCCGTGAATGTAGAAGAGTGGATCCAGACGTAAGTTATAAAAATAAAAAAAGTAACGACCAAATTATTAATATGATGAAAACAATCTTAAAGTTATACTATGACTAGAGAATATACTTATCATCAACACTGATCAAAATATTTTAACGAACTGACAATTGAAGAAATTTAAGACAAAGGGATTTGAAAAAGAAACACATATTTAAACAATCAACCAAAACAAACAGCAAGAACAAATATTAAGCACAAAGAACATAAATAGGAAAAGCTTAACAACAAAAAAGTCAAAAGGAATTATAGATAAATATCATAATTGAGCATTGCCTTGGAATGGAAACATGAAAAAAACTGTTCACAAAACTGTGTAGTCGATAACTGAATCTAGGGTAAATAAAAAAAACGAAATGTGTTTCCAGCTAGAAAGACCTAGTTTTAATTCTGTAACGTAGTTCAAATTCTACCAGTTGTACTTACGTCTAATATACTTATAAAAATATGAGTTTGCAAATGAATTATGGGTCTTCGTTTGTAAGTAAAATCACCAAAGTCGCTCACAGGAAGAGAGGCAAAGGCTATAACAATGTAATATTATTTTGGAAATTTAAAACGGTAGATATTTGCATGTGAAAAGCAAAAGTGTACCTGCTTGTATGTCATTGAAAGCCATCGGAAAACTGCCATCTTCTGGATGCCTTTCTTGTATGTGAAAAAGGACAGCTTCCATCCCCGATGACGATTCATCACCAGGCTTGTAAACAGCCCTTACAACTCTACCGAACGGTGCGGATTCGTCATTCACTGGCTGAAACACTGGTTTATCCAAACCATCTTTAATACCGCAAAACTTGATAGAGTTCATTTCTTCACTGGAACAAACGACGTGAGCACATGTGATTCCACACATCTTGTACACGGGATGGTTGACGAATCCTCCAAGAGTACCACCAAGTAAATTTTTATTACTATCAAGAATGTTTGCATGGATAGCCAGTCCCATCTTCAGGCGTTCGTGAAAGTCGTTTGGTCCTCCGTTATATGTTTCGAATTTACCTTCAAGAACATCTACTTTAAATCCATCAAGTTCTTGTGGAAATGGGTCCTCATTTATTGGTATATAACCTTTTACAAGAATATAGAGTGCAATGCATGGTTCATCGACAATGCTATGATTGTCAGAATAAAATCCCTTTGACTTCTTGAAACTTGGTAAAATAACATTAATATTACTGTGTTTTTCGAGAAGATCATCAGCATGGTGAGCTATACATTTTCTCAACTCTTCAAGAGTATCACGGTCCCTGGATATATCATGTGTTTCATCTGATAACTCCCTAGTAAGTACAATTTCGCTTTCACTGCTAAATGTGTTTTGAGAAATCAAATGATATTTATAGTCTTTTAGATGAATAATTTTCGACATATCTGCAGTTATCACAACGAAAACAACAGAGATTGTTTCATTTGAATGACAATCCTCTATACAGTAAGATGCCCAGGCATCAACTATATATTCTGCTGTGTCCATTACCTGCTTACAAATCATATCACAAATATTAGAAAATGTTTTGGACCGTCTCCCAAAATTACGGCATGCTGTGTGGAGTTCTCTGTTAGATGGTAGAACATTTTTCTGTACTAAGTCATCCGCAGTTGTAACATCGCCCGACATGATACATTTCGCCCAAAGACCCGCCCCATTATTGGATTGTCCAGAAGCACCTAAAATATATTTACAGACATTCCACAGAATATGCTTGTCAATTGCAAGTAAACATTGATTTTACAATGAGAAAGTCGGAAGGAAGTTCTTTACAAGTTTGATGAAAAAATATATTGTGCTTTTAAAGTTACCGCATGATCCCTCTTAGTGTGACGGACGGACAAACGAGGGGCAAACAGTAAGTCCCCTCCAGTGAAATACCAGCAGGGGACGATTTGACGGGTTTGTAGTTTAATTTCAACCATTGAACAAAGCAATTTAAACAAATTTGTATGCAAAACCAAATGCGTCAAAAGTATCCCCGATTGGCTGCTTTATATTATCACCTTTATAGCCGAGGTAATAATGAAGAAAGTCCATCAACCATAAAATAAGACCATAAAGCGCTCACTTGTGTACAAAGCTTCAAATATGTTTGTATAAAGTAATGGTACAAGTACAGAGTTAGGTTATTTCTATGTTAGCTTTTATCATATACATGTCACAAACATTTTTGAACCTAGGTCAATAATTTGAACTATTACGGTAGGCAGAACAACTCTAATATCAGACGCCAAATATCAAGGCTCTAGCTAGTATTGATTCAGAAAAGAAGATTTTCAAATGTTCTTATATATAAGCCTATAGTAAGTACATGTCACACACAAGGGAGTAGCCATTTTTGACTTTAGGGCAATAATTTGGACAAGTATGGTAGAGAGTCAAACCCTTATATCACATGCCAAATATCAGAGCTCTAGAGAAAAAGATTTTTTAAGTCTGATAGCTGAAAACCTATTTTTAGCAAAAAGACCCATATGTTCAATGAACCGGAACCATTTGAACAACTTTGAAAGACGGTTACCCAGAGATCATTTGTGTAAAGTTTCATCAAAATCAATTCAGTGGTTTTGGAGGAGAAGTTGTTTAAAGAAATTGTTGGTGAGAAGTGACCACGCCCTCTGGCGGCCGTGTTTTATTACGAATCAGAAACTATTTGAACAATATTTGTAAAAGGTCACACAGGCTAACAGTTTTATACAAGAAGATTTTCTGAGTTTCTACTGTAAACATAAAAGAAAAAGTGACCCCTGGCAGCCATGATTTTTGATGAATAGGAATAATTTGAACAATCTTGGTAGAGGGTCACACAAGAACTATTTATGTAAAATTATTTTAAAATTGGGCCAGCAGTTTCACACAAAAAGATTTTTAAAGTTTCCACTATATTCATATAGGGGAAAGTGACCACGCCCCCTGGCGGCCATTTGTTTTGACGAATCTGTATAATTTGAACAATCTTGGTAGAGGTTGACATAAGAATTGGTGGCATTTATATGAAATTATTTTAAAATCGGACCATTGGTTTAGGAGGAGACATTTCTATTTGTATCTCTGGCGGCCTCTATGTGCAACAAAGCGGAACCGTTTGAATAACTTTGGTAGGAACAGTCCAAGGAATATCCACGCCAAGTTTCATCAAAATCAATTCAGTGGTTTTGGAGGAGATGTCTTTTATAAACAATTGTTGAAGACGGACGGACGGACGCACGCACGCACGCACAACGGACGACGGATGTCGAGCACAGCGTGATCACAACAGCTAACCATGAGCACTTTGTGCTCAGGTGAGCAAAAACTATTGAGAAAGATATATAACAGCTATAACACCAGTGACTTAAATGTATTACGTCAAGGGTAAGTTAACGAATACAATTAAAGATTTTACACCTGTTTATGGTATGCAACCTTGCAACAACCCAATAAACATCCTTATTTTACACCTATATATTTTAAACCAATTAGAAGCTTTTCTTTCTATCACGTTACAAAGCAATAGTAATCAGTATTGTACTGTCTGATATAAAAAGCATTTCCATTTTCTTAAGTATATACCGTGTAGTTCATGTAGAATAGAAAGGCGGACATCATTTAGATGCTAGGCGTTGCCGCTTCTTTGGCCCATTTGTATTTTGTTTCCCCATTTGGCATTAAATTATATAGCAACAACCGAAATCTAAAGTCTACAAACTCCATATTTTTTTTCATATTGGACTCGAGTCCCAGAAGTTCATAGTTTTTCATATTCAGTGTGGGGAATCATGTGACTTTGAATGATAGTGTACACGGAAAGATGGCCGACATTTCTCTCGCTTCGGCAGGAAAAACAAGGTATTTTATGTAGAAAACCATCGTTTTAGATATTATTACATAGCCTATCATATGGCCTTTACCTTCCGATTTCCTCCGGTGACCGTAATGTCCTCAATGTATACATACTTCCTGAGAACACTCGGGAAGTTTAAATGCGTCCGTCATTTGTTGAAAGGCAGTTTCCGCGGACCTACGGTATTTATTACAAAAAATACATATTTTAAACACTTACGACAATAAATGGCAGTGCGAAGACACAAACATTTGACTGAGTATACGCTACAGTAAGAACATTTGTTTATATGCATAAAAATCTGTTGTATGAAAAGATTATACTGAAATTGATAAAACTGTGACGAACACGTACATCAAATTCTCTGGCAGCTTACACATACAGAAACAATATCGATCTTAACATTTAAGGAAAGTGTAAAAATCACGTGATAAAAATATTACAGAAAACATTTGAAAATCATTAGAACTTATATTAAAAGTAGTTTCTATTAACGTTAAAATGTGCTGTAAGTAATGAAATTATTTTAAGGCCATTTCACATATACACCGAACCAAAACTGAGTGCGAACCAAAGCAATTTATTTTTCGTTGCGGAATCGGCTAGGGCTTTAACATATATGTGCAAAATCTTAATCTGATTCTCTGAATGAAAATGTGTTAATCAAAACGTGACTGTGCTGAAACAATATCAACATGCAATACACCCCTCATGAAAATAAACTGGTGCCTTTAATACAAGACTAGGATTTCAATTCGTGCATGTTTTTTTTTGTGTTTCTGTTTCGTTTTACGTTTCGGTTCAGTTTCGACGTATATGTGAAATGGCCCATGCATTGACCGTAATGCATTCTGTTTTTTTTTTCAGTTTCGGTTTGGTGTATATGTATAATGGCCCTTACTATTCAAGCTTTTAAGAAATACAGTTCTGTTTGTTACTGATGTAGTATACGAAAATAACTCTGTTGACATAAGACGAATGTCTTTCTTTTTCTTGCAAGCATCAACTAAACTTTTGTGAAGACATTTCCGTTTATTTGTTTATGCCGTTCGAAAGGGTTAAGCATAGGTGTTACAAGCCCAGTAACGGAAATAAATTCCGAACTTTCACTTCGTAAAAAATAATTTGAAGAACCCAACACATTGAAATTTTCAACATATCCCTTGTTGGCATCCTTCAGTTGATGTCGACTATGGTATTGTGCCCTGGGTCGAAGCGAATGAGTATCTTCTGTCATGACTGTAGAGGCCTATACGAGATGCGCAGACCCTGTTACATCCCTGGCATGACTGTAGAGGCCTATACGAGATGCGCAGACCCTGTTACATCCCAGGCATAACTGTAGAGGCCTATACGAGATGCGCAGACCCTTTTACATCCCTGGCATACATGCGCTGATGCTCCGTGTTGCTGTTGTCTGAATACGTCCCTTGACCGCCTGACTTTGCGTCTGACCCTCTTTGTATCATTCGCGTCTCGGATGGCTTCCTCTTCTGCCTTCAATCACTTGGTCACGCCCTGTTTCCAGAACGATATATTGCCTGCTAATGACTCCCTGGACTCTGTGTCTATGTCACATGCCTTTAGGTCTCTCTTGCAGACGTCCTTGAACCGAAGATGCGGAGCCCTCTGCTCCTTGCTTCTGTGGCAAGTTCTCCATACAGCAGGTCCTTTAGTATGCGTCCTTCATCCATTCTGATGGTGAGTCCAAAAATACTGCATGCTTCTGAGAACCAGTAGCCTTTGTAGCCCTTCGTGTTGGTGTGAAGCTACTGCAGCGTCGTCTGCATAGAGCATATTTCTAATGAGGACCTTTCCGATCTTTGTCTTGGCTTTGAAACTGGACAGATTTGAATAGACGACCGTCAGATCTATAATGGAGGTAGACACAGTTTGTGGATGTAGCAAAAGCATGTTTGAGGAGAAGGGCAAAGAAGATTCCAAAGAGTGTCAGGGCTAGTAGACAGCCTTGTTTGATTCCAATCTTTACTCCGAATTCGGCTGATATGTCTTCGTCAAACTGAACAGTACACATCATTCCGTCACTTTGCTGAGTAACTTGGGAGGACACCTATCTTCGGAAGTGTTTTGAAGACACGATCTCTAGTCACAAGGTCGAACGCCTTTGTTAAGTCAATTAATGCGATGTACTAGGGTTGGTTCTGTTCTCGCCATTTCTCTTGGAGTTGGCGTAGGGAGAAAATCATGTCTACAGTAGACCTCAGGGTAGACCTCAGGGCATGAAAACTACATTGAGACTCTGGATATATTCTCTCGGCAAGTTGTGGTAGTCGGGTTAGGGAAATGCGAGCGAACAGTTTTCCAACAATGCAGAGCAGCAAGATTACGATATTAGCATCTCTCATGTCTTGGAGAATTCCCAACATATGCAAGCATTATAAATCCAATCATATCCTGTGCTGATAGGGAAGCTATTCTTGAGATCGAATATTCTCTATAATTATTAAATTTTAGTACTTTTTCTCTTAACAATGTTCATAATTAGTTTCCTTGAAACTTTACACAGATAATCCGAAAAGATACACCTGTTGGTCAAAGTTTTAAGCGATTGTTTATAAACAAAGATTTTTGCGTAAAACTGGGTTTTGTTTGATTTTTCAGACTGAAGAAATTGTTAGGGAATTTCTAAAAACATAACGATCGTTTATAGACCTTAAGTTGTAAATGTAAGCAATACCCATTCCCTAACAAACCTGTTGAGATGATTTATGACATGAAATTTGCCGCCTTAGGACTTGTGTCAGGAGGCCTTTAGTGCCAATATGTTGTTGTAAGGTTAAGTATTCAGATATACTCGTATATTTTAGTTTTTTTATATTGATGAACAAGATATACTTATTTCTCATATAAACCTATGTATTATTTGCGGATTTCAACAGCACATGCTTTCACGGTCAGTCGCTATTACATTCACCTTAACGCGTTACTTAAATCGTTGAAGGTATTTATCTTTTCTATTATATTAAGAAATGAAAGTGTATAAATCTAGACATTTTTTGTATTTTTTTTTGCATCCCTAATCACGTAAATTGATTTCAGTATGTAACTAAAGGAATAAAATAGCTTGCCCATCATCAATTTCTGACTAAGGCCTGCAGCAAAAGGTGACTCCTGTAATCAAAACGATTTTTGGAATATATACGATATTCCTTGCTTGAGGGAAACGTGCCAGCGTTATTTTTCACCTTAATTGTTAACACAAAAACCATATATCCATAGCAAATTCAGTCCTGAGACATTTGTAGCAAAAACTAAAAACAAGAAGTTGGGAACAAAACTGTCAAGAAATTCAAGTGAAATATTTTATTGCTTGATGTTTTAAAAGAAAAGCATCTTTTATTTGCCATATGTTGGATGGTATCAATATAAATGTGAAAAATAATGATATAAATAATATACGTTTGCACATTTTCTGCTTTTGAAAAAAAAATGTGTTTCTTTATCGGCCGAGGACAGTAAATCAAAAAAAGGAGAGACACAGAGATACTACTATGTACAAAGGGGATTAATTCTTAAGTGGTATGCATCATAACAGTTTGGTTTAGAGACATAAGCGGGCATCGTTGCTCTTCTATTTTACAAAATTTCCCACAAATGTTTAAGCTTGTTGTTGATGTACGTTTAAGCTGCCATTGAATGTATTTCAATATTTTCTTTTACACAACATTTTTTTTATGCACATGTTCAATTGTTCTAACTGTTTTGCATGTTTATTAATATTTCCATATTACAGCACTGCCATATAAGGGCGTAAAAGCATTTAAAAATACTTTTTTTTTTTCAAAAATTTTCGGTTCGCTAAAAGCGTCTTTAAAAAATGACGAGTGCTTTCAAACGTCCCGAGTGTTCTAAGAAAATACCAAAACATAGCACACATTACGGGTATCCAGAGAAATCGGAAGGTAAAGGGCAATGATATGTAACAATATCTAACACAATGTTTATCAACAAAAAATACCTTGATTTCCCTGCTGAAGTGAGAGAAAGTATCGGCCATTTTTCCGTGCACGTCGTCGTTTTAAGTCAGGTGTTTTCCCACACGTGATATTGGACGGGACAACTCTTCCTATTCCTTACGAAGAGTCTTTTTTAACTTACTTCCATAGCGGCAGCAGTAAAATGCTAACAAGAGGGCCATTGACCCTAAAGCGCTCACCTGTGTAAAAGGCTTCAAGTGTGTTTGTATAACATAATCGTACATTTAATATAAATATCAAGGCTCTAGCTATTGTTGATTTAGAGAAGAAGATATTCAAAGCTTTTATATATATATATTAGCATATATTACATGTAGTTTTGAGGGGTTTGGAATGCAGGCAAAATTTTAATAGTGGCCTGTGTCTATATAGAACATATAGTAAATATAACTGTGGTCTTAAGCCAGATCTTTTATTTACATTATGGCGGACGCCATTCTTTACCGATTCGGATGCTTTCTTACATATGTTTGAAAATAAATGTGTCAAAAACATTGTCTATATTTTTACAAATTGAAATCACGTTGGTATAAATATATCAATATTTCCACGAAGCCTTTTATCGGTGATTTAAATCTGCAGGCCAATAATTAATTCACTAGCACAACGGTAGACACACGACAATTCCGCAACATTTGCGCGATAGATTGTCGTATGTCGTTGCTCGTTGTCGTGTGTTGCGTTGAATGTCGTGTGTCGTGGTTAAGCAAATTAAGTCGACAGTCGACAATTCCACGACATTTGCGCGATATAATGTCGAGTGTCGTTGTATATTTTCGTGTGTCGCGTTGAATGCCGTGTGTCGCGTTCTTAGGGCGACACACGACAACCAACGCGACACACGGCACGACACACGACATTCAACGCGAGACACGACACGACACTCGACAATGAACAACGACACTTACTGCAAGATTTTTTTGTTTTGTCTAAACCTAGAGCGACAATGCGACATTCAAATGTTGAATTGTCGTGTATCGTTGTACATTGTCTTTCGTCGCGTTGCAATGTCGTGCGTCGTGTGTCGTGTGCCGCGTGCCGCATTGATTCTCGTGTGTCGCCCTAACAGTTCAATGTGGCACTAACCGGATTTCGTGTGAAAGTCACCAAAAAAGCCGATAATAAATTTGGTCAGGCAATTCGACTGTGAGACTGTTTGGCAGTTTTTGATGTACTCGGTTATTTGCGGTCGGTGTCAAACAGGTAATCCCTTATTCGCCAATGTACCGTTATATTATCTTTTTTGATCAGGCTATGGATTAAACAAATATCAAAAAGACGGTTTACATTGTTTGCAAAGATAAATGAGAACGGTTATTAGCAAAAATTAATTAATTAACCAAACTACACCTAATGATAATTCAATCTGGTGGATTAATTAGAACAAATTTAAAACGGTATTCTTAACTACACATTGCTATTACCGTGATGACAACGGAATAATCATTTTGCCAAAAAATATCTACGATCAGACAGAAGCTCGCAGTTATAAAAATTAATTATTGAAATAAAGGTTTTAGATAGTTTTGTGTAAAATTAAATATCAACTGTTCCGTTTGGAACATCGATATATCTTTTTCTAAACCCCAAAGTATCTCCAAAGTCGAAATCACGAAACTGCGATGATGAAAGTCGAAAACACAATGGTGAAATTCAAAATCACGATGGTTAAAACTCAAAACTACGGTGGTGTAAATCAAAATCACGAAACCACGACGATGAAAACGCGATATCATTTCGCGTTTTCACCATTGTGGTTTTATCTTCGTGTTCAAACTTTCGACTTCCTCCTTTCATCATCGTAGTTTCTACTTTCACCACCGTGCTTTCGACATTCAACTTTTTTCATCGAAAGTCGAAATTACGATGATGAAACTCAAATGTCGAATGTTCGTTGGGGAAAGATGAAACCATGATGATAAAAAACACAAAACCACCACTTGTGGTGAACATACGAAATGATACCGCGTTTTCATCATCGTAGTTTCGTGATTTCAACTTTCACTACCGTAGTTTAATGTTTTCGCCATCGAGATTTCGACTTTTATCATCGTGGTTTCGACTTTCATCATCGTATTTAGTGATTTCGACTTTCGAGGTATGGGGTTCTGGAATACAAATCTCGATGGTCCAACTGGAACATTGTAAAACGGAACCCCGTAGCTTTTGGAATAAAATGAATTTCAATCATAAAGCAGGCTCAAGTTTAAATGCTATTTTAGAATAATATATTTTGAAAATCTGAATTTTGATATTTAGGGGAAGCTTGTGATGGAAATTTGGCAAGTTAAGAAGTTATGAAGTTGAATTTGCATAAATTCTGAAACAGTTAGAAATTTAAGACAAAATCACGGCTAACGACTTGAAAATAAATGTGCAACCACAGTTACCTACAAAATGCCGAGTTTCGACCTGGTATTAGGTTTATAGCCTGTTCAGAAACTGAAAATGAATATCGACCCAACCCGACAATCGTACTTAAAAAAAAACAACAACTGAATTTCAATGTAGTACTGATACTGGGATCTGCTCAAGATCATAATTCAAAATATAAAATCGTGCCAGATTCGAATATCGAAATTCAAGTTTATAAAAAGCTAAATATACTACTCCTGGTATTATATTCAAGCCTGTACCAATTTAAAGTCATTCAAATTGAAAGCTGGGATTTAATGTGAAAGTAACTTATGGAACAAATGAATCTCGATTATGCATTTAATTTAATTTCGAGCAGGCTCCACATTTATAAAATATCTAGCTCCGCATGTCAAACCAGCTCGAACATTAAGACTCAAATTTTCAGTTTGAATTTCGAGCACGTATGGAATTTAGATAGAAATTTATATACCTTGAAATATTTGAATTCCAATCTTCTAGCTGGCTCCATTTTCAATTCTAGCTAGAATTTCAGTGTTTTCTTTTGATTTCAAGTTCGATCACCGTGTTTGCACGAAATACAATGTCAGACTTTCACGAAATATGCCGCTTCAAAAATCGATGTTTTGTAACTTGTTATATCTTTTTTCATTCAGACTAAAATTTATTTCAAATTCGAATTCATTTCCATAGATTTTAGACACTACGTTTAAAGCTGACTCAGATTTAACTCTGAAAACTTTAGTTTCGAGTCTCTAACCAGGTCTAAAGTCGAAGCGAGCTCGAAAGTCTTCTTTCTGAAAATTTGAATTTCGATTAAGCTGTTGAAAACTGGCTATTGACTGTAAACAAAATCAGATTATTGAGCGTCCACTAGTTGCTTAATCCGTGCATTTGTGCAGTTTAGGGGTGAGAAAAAAATCAGTCTTTACCGCTAGAGAACTTTATTAGATCCCCTAAGAATTGACGGAAATGTAAGAAAATGTTCAAGTCTTATCGATAACGAAACAAATAACTATACTCATCTGCAAAATGCTTAAAACAGACCATTTTCTTCTTCAGATAGACAATTGAAGTCAATATGAAACTATAGCTAAATGAATATAGATTTCTAAGTCGTTTGCAATGGTCTTAAAGGGCAAACAATAAAGTACTTATTATACTTTGTCAAACAGAAGTAATTTCAGCAAATTATCTGCTTATTACTACATATCTAATTGACCAGTCGCCAAACGTCCGATCGCTCCGCCTCTTAGATCACGTGGTCTGGAAATGCGAAACCTTCGACAAACAAGCTTCAAATTGACGAATACGAAGATGATTATATGGTTTCCCTTAAGAAGTTGGTTAATATTTCTTTCCTTGCAAAATATCATTGTAACTAATAAATTTGCTTATTAGTCGTGGAATGTTTTCTCGACTGAAATAACACTAATAACGTTAAAGAAGCAGCGGGTATTCGACTTTTAAAGTTGGTGATTCGAAAGTAAAATGTTTGTCAAATGGCACCGCGTTGAGTTTAGAGTTGTAGTTTTCTTCACTCTCAAAGTCTACCATGTATATTGTATTTTCGTATGTTTCTCAAATTCTATATTTCATTTCAACTATATTTCAAGGTCTACAGTTGTTAATAAGAACGTTTTCAAATGTGACCCACTCAAAAATGAATACTATAAAAGCGTTGCATATTTAAAGCAATAGGAACTTCGTATTGAACAAATTTTGTTCGAATTAATATATTTTTCCACTTTATTTACAATTTTTAATTCTTCTCAATTCTTGATATTATTTAATTCTTCATTTTAATTTACTTAATGATTTATGTCGGTCAAAAGCTATACATAGCTTATGTGTATAATGTTATTTTATCTACCGACAATAAATAAATATTGACTTGACTTGATTTGACTTACTTATGGTAATTCATTCGGTATACAAATGGCCTATTAAACTGAAATTTACGACTTGCAACTTAAATCCGGCATAAATACTTATTTTTAATGAACTTGCTAAGTATTATTTATAGGGTGTATGTATGGGCACCCGAAGAGTCACTGGTATTTCAGCGGGATTCACACGGGTCCTGTGCCCTGTTTGGGGATTATGTGCGATTTCATTATTAAGCCAATTCATTTTAAATTCTTCAACATTTCAAACCTTCATCTATATATGAAAATTTGAGTGGTATTTATCATATCAATAAAAGCTATCAAATAAACCTGATTATTTCCTGTATAGGTACAGCAGTACTTTAAGATTTTTCGAGAAAAAATAAACACTAAACTGACGAAAAAAAAAAGAAGCTTGTCGGCCAAATTAATTCCTTTTGTTTGGCTATATAACGCTACTGATTGATCAATACTTTTTCATTCACAAAATCAGCACCTTACTTTATTTGAAATGCAACAATTATGTTTTTCAGTTATGTTTAATTATTTCATGTATTTTGTAAATCTATTAATGGATCGCGATAATTTTATTTTAACGGTACTTGGTAACATCCAAAAAAACAGGTAAAGTAGGTGTATTATCCGATAAGTGGTGTTAATTTGTATATTGTAGTATTCTTAACTCTAAATACGAAGCGTTTTTTCCCAATATTTTTGTAGTCTAGTGGATACAGTGTCGGATCACTATTCTTTTTATGTTTGTATGGTATAGGTTCGATCCCGTCTTTTTAAAATGATTTTTACTTCTCCTATTTTTGCAGGTCTTTTTTATATCATCTTTTCTATTTTTTCTTTTATTCTTTTTTATTTATTTGTTCATTTAATTTATTGTTCATGTCATGAAATACATATATACAAATGTTCATTAAAAGTACTCAGTATAAGTGCATAAAAAACATGATACAAACATAATTACCTGTATTCCTTCTCAAGGTTAAAACACACTTAAAAAAAGAGTAGCTCGTCCTGTATTCGAATTAGCACCGTAAACTTAAAAATCATACGTGTTAACCAATAAACCACGCCGCTATTTACATCGGTTTTGCGATATAAGATATTTGTCATAATGTGTCAACCTGATTCCCTATTTCATTGTAATGGGTTGATCCGGTATTAGTAAAAATAATGCCACAGTTATCGCGTTTTGTTAATACAAACTAACTTATTTTTGTCTTGGCCAAAATTTAATGAAATAGCGGTTACTTCGAGTATAAAGTTGATTTTACATTATATGGTATAAATACATTGAATATGTTGCTTTTAATAACGTTTAATTTAAGGTCTCGGGTTTATTCATCTTAAACCGACATAGATGCTTATTATTGTTAAAAAGCCAAAGTTTGCATGTCCCCCGAAGATTCCTTTTGGTTAAGGGAAAGAAATATATTGCATAACTCTAACTTCACTTCAATCGTTTAGCAGAAAAATACAGAGTTTTGACTAGATTTTAAAGACAGATGCTTACTCATCCTCTAACCTCGACAATCAGCTTGTCGGAGGAAATTTGCGGCAATAAATTGTACACACGTGTGTGTTAAAAATCGATATCTGATTAATAAGTTTGATTGACAAGCGGCGACTGGTCAGTTGTAGATAGATAGACATAAAGTAGACGCAAAAAGACCATTTTTCTTTAAATTCATTTTGAAAATAAAATATTCGTAAGAAAGACAATATATTTAAAATTATTACATCGTTTGCAAAGCTAAAATATCTGATACTTTTAGATAAAGTACAGGACTCCTTCTTTGCGCTATATAAAATATTTTTACTCGTGCAAAAATTCGATCTATCTAATGTTCGAATTTACGCCTTATTTACCTTAACTTATTATAGAACCGTTTGTTGAATGTTGACATATGCTTGTTTGAATGTCTTTCACTTTGAGACGCGTGGAACCGTGTCCATCATATGACGCCTTTGATAAATTACAGACTCCGGTATAAACCAGATTTAAGCGATTTGAATGATTAGTATATTTAATGTATATATTTTGTAACAATAGTAATCCTTACCCTAACCTTTAGTCAGTATATTATACATATAATACACTAAATGCGTGCGAACATCCTGTTATTCGCGTATCTTTGCCGTGCGCCTCGATTCATAATCACGTCCGGACATACACCGGAGACTTGTTTGTATTTTAGCTTATTTATAGTCGCCATCGCAAATCCATATGGGCGACTCCTCCAGGAGACTGTTAGTAATGTTAGTCGGAGGATAGGGCAAGATATAGAAGACGCTCCAATTCCAGAACCCTCCCTTGTTCTTTAGCGTGCCAGGTGTAAAGCACCCATACACGGGACTCTTATCCCAGTGTTAGTAATTTTTAGTTGGAGGAGCTGGGGTTCGAACTCACGTCCCCTGCTTTCGTCGTCAGACAGTGTTACCACTGGACTAATGCGTCCGCTATAGCTCCAGGTCTGTTATGAGCAACATCGTTTTATAGAGGTGGCCAATTGCTAACATCAGGGTGCGCTTCGCGCATCTGCAACTTAGTCAAGCGTGCAAGCGCGCTATTAATGTTTCTGTTCCGTGATCCGTAAAACTGAACGTATTAAAATGATAAAAAGAACCAGCTATTACATCAGCGAGAACACGATATCATGTTGAAAACATGCTTATAGAGAAAGCATTATTGCGGTTTATGTTATGCAATCTTCGTAACAACCCAATATACAACATAAAAAAGGGCGTCTTCATGTTCACTTTAACTTTAACTAAGATCAAACAAATATTCGGTTGTATGTTATATAATAATAATCTTTACCAGGTACGTCATATGAATGTTCGATTGTTAAATCTGATACAATGACACCAGCTGGAACTTCCGGCGAATATTTTTCACTAATGATTTCACAGTCTGACACAGCAACTCCCGAGTCCTGTGATCTACAAGAAATGTAGAATTAAAATATTTTTAATCCATATTGCAGCCTTTAAAGTAAAAGAGCCTGTCTATATTAAGTCAGCATTAAAACAAATGATATCTCAAAATCTTAACAGATATATTTCAATGAATGTACTCAGTTGCTAAAGTTAATGTTTTTTATGATATTTCTATTGAATAGATGCAATTAAAAAATTGCTTTTGCTTACTCGTCGGAATTTACTCTGTCGTTTGTTGTACTCTGCCTTTTCTGAAACAAGACCAAAAAGAAATGTGACTAAATTAGTCGCATCATTTTGCCAGAAGTATCCTAATTACTAATGCTGATAAATCCCTTGCCGAAATTAGCATTCCCACTGGAAATAATTGTGCACTACAATTTGCAGTTTCGTTTTTGTATTGTTTTAAGTCAAGTGAAGTCAAGAGATTTTTATTCATAATTCTAATATGCTTATCTCTGTTAAAACACTCTTACGCTAGAATGACGTCACGTTAACGTGCGGTGACGTCATTGTTTTTGTTGCGACCAAGAAAGAGCGCTACCATATTTTATCTACTGGTTTAGATTAAGGGCATATTAAAATTATAGCAAAACCGTGTTTTAACACTATTTATGCACGATGGGCGGTTATACGTCGGGCTCAATAATTTCACGAGGGCGCAGTCCAAATTTCATTCCATTAATGTTTACTTTTTATGCCATTTATATATGTTTTCTGTATTTTTTTTTGCCTTGCTTCGCTCGCCAACGTGCATATTCATGTTCTTATAAGTCGTATGTACAAAAAGTCATACTTTAGAAAGACCAGCGATATTCAAACTGGGGAAGAAGTTTGGTGCATACAATAATATAGTACGGAAGGCCCTCTTCACAAAATCTGGCGTGCATAAACTTTTTGATGGCTTAAAATTGAGATATCAGTTAAGTATTCTAGTCTTCTGATTGCCTAGCTCGCAAAACTTTATATCAATATTAATCAAATGTAAGTGAGATTGCACCATTTGAGGCACACTTTCCAAATATGTTTTTTAGAGACTCCGCCCTGCTAAAGCAAAATCCTGGATCCACATTTGGTACATGCCTACGATGGTACTCTGCCCAAAAGATCTGTGCACTGGCGATGACCTGCGGTTGCCTGGTTTGTTACAGCAAGTGTGTTGTCGAATGCAAGTAGTTTGAACCATATAAAGGCATTTTGAATAATAGATCTGAATCTGAACTAAAGCAGTGCAACCAGACTATCTACTTGAATTATTTTAACCATTTTCATATTCAAAGAGATAAATAACAATATATCAGCAAGTATTTTAGAAGGTTTTCCACATTTCAATTCAAATGACATGGAAAAATAATGAGCGGCTAGGTTCTTTCGGGGGATATTTATTGTTTCAGTCAAACCGATATAAACCTATTAGCTTCCGTATACAAGCATTGGCATCTGGATCTTCTTAATATTAAAATCTGTTGTTTTGCTTAAATGGTAAATACTTTTATCCCCGGGAGCTCCAGGTAATCAGGTAATTAAATTAATACTAGCAGTATATATTCCACTTTTTGGACTTAGATCTCTGTTTTATCTAACGATTTAAACTGACTAAAATTTAGAAAGAAAAACAAAAGATTTTAGAGTTGTAAGTTATCCCAATTTAGATGGAGATATACCATGCACGAAATCTTAGGGAATATCTATTTCTATGTGAGAATATAGATGTTATATTATCATTTGTGATAATTATTACATATTTAAAAGTTATCCTAATCTAGATGGGATATACCCTGCACGAAATCTTAGGGATTATCTATTTCTATGTGAAAATATAGATGATATATTTTCATTTGTGACAATTATTACATATTTAAATGTATTATACGCATTTTCAGAGGTATAGAGGGATTTACACTTAACGAGATCCTTAGCAACGAAAGTAAAATTTCACGCATGCGCACTCTATGCAGGGCAAAACGAAATCATGGACCGCACAATATAAATTACGTTAAAGTTATATCAGATTTCAATCTACTCGATCAATATGAACCTGTATTTTAACAATTAGAGCTCGTCGAACACGAAATGCCCCCCTTGATTGCACAAGGAACAGAAATTATATGCTCACTGTAAACAAAAGTTCTACCATTCTGGTTAAATCTGACCTTGACCTTTAACCTATTAACCTAACAAGAGATTACAGAGTGATCTTGGCGCCACCCTCTGAGCAATTTTTGAATGTTCCAAATTTCAAGACTAGCTCAAGGTCAAAATCAAGGTCAAATTTCATTTTGGTACAAAACAATGTGTATGTGGTCCAAATTTGAAAGCTGTGGCTTGAGAAATGTGAAAGTAGGTCACTAGATCAATTTCAAGGTCAAAGTTCATTTCGGTAGACAGAACTATGCATGTGCTTCAAATTTGGAGGCTGTAGCTTGAGAAATGTGAAAGTAGGTAAGAGGTAAAAATCAATGTCAAATTTCAATTCAGAACACAAAAAAAATATGCATGCGGTCTAATTTTGAAGCCTGTAGCTTCAGAAATGTGAAAGTAGGTCACTAGGTCAATCTCAAGATCAAAGTTCATTTCAGTACACAAAACTACGCATGTGGTTCAAATTTGAAGGCTGTAGCTTGAGAAATGTGAAAGTAGGTCACTAGGTCAAATCAAGGTCAAATTTTATTTCGGAACACAAAACTATGCAAGTGGTCCAAATTTGAAGCCTGTACCTTCAAAAATGTGAAAGTAGGTCACTAGGTCAATCTCAAGATCAAAGTTCATTTCAGTACACAAAACTATCCTTGTTGTTCAAATTTGAAGGATGTAGTTTGAGAAATGTGAAAGTAGGTCACTAGGTTAAAATCAAGGTCAAATTTTATTTTGGAACAAAAAACTAAGCATGTGGTCCAAATTTGAAGCCTGAACCTTCAAAAATGCGAAAGTATGTCACTAGGTCAATAACAAGGTCAAAGTTTTTTCGGTACACAAACCTATGCATGGGGTCAAAAGTTTAAGGCTGTAGCTTGAGAAATGTGAATGTAGGTCACTAGGTCAAGATCAAGGTCAACTCATGTCAAGGTTCATCTTGCCACTCAAAACTATACATGTGGTCCAAATTTGAATGATGTAAGTTATGGACATGAAGTTTTTCCCTATATAAGTCTATATGAACCATGTGACCCATGGGGCGGGCCATATTTGTCCCTAGAGGGATAATTTGAACAAACTTGGTAATGAACCACTAGATGATGCTACATTACAAAATATCAAAGCCATAGCCTTTGTGGTTTCGACAAGAAGATTTTCAAAGTTTTTCACTATATAAGTCTATGTAAACCATGTGACCCCCAGGGCGGAGCCATATTTGACCCTAGGGGAATAATTTGAACAATCTTAGTAGAGAACCACCAGATGATTTCATATACAAAATATCAAAGTCCTAGGCACTGTGGTTTTGGACAAGAGGCTTTTCAAAAAAAATCCTATATAAGTCTATATAAACCATGTGACCCCCGGGGTGGGGCCATATTTGACCCCAGGGAAATAATCTGAACAATCTTGGTAGAGGACCACTAGATTGTGCTACATACCAAATATCAAAGCCCTAGGCCATATGGTTTTGGACAAGAAGATCAGAAACCGTTTAACTGTTCCTGGCCAATGTGACCTTGACCTTTGACCTAATGACCTCAAAATCAATAGGGTCATCTGCTGGTCATGTCCAATCTCTCTATCAACTTTCATGATCCTAGGCCTAAGCGTTCTTGAGTTATCATCCGGAAATCGTTTAACTGTTCAGAGTCACTGTGACCTTGACCTTTAACATACTGACCTCAAAATCAATAGGGGTCATCTGATAGTCATGATCAACCTTCCTATCAACTTTCATGATCCTAAGCCCAAGGGTTCTTGAGTTATTCGGAAACCGTTTTACTATTCAGGGTCACTGTGACCTTGACCTTTGACATACAGACCTCAAGATCAATAGAGGTCATCTGCTGGTGATGACCAACCTCCCTATCAAATTTCATGATCCTAGGCCCAAGAGTTCTTGAGTTATCATCCGGAAACGGATTGGTCAACATTCCGACCGACCGACCGACCTACCGACCGACATCTGCAAAACAATATACCCCTCCTTCTCCGAAGGGGGGCATAATAAATTACCACTGCAGGACAAAGGAAATATATGTAAATCTTTGCACATCCAGAACTGCCTTGCTCAAAATGAGATACCCTTTTAACTGATGATTAGGGGTTCATACTGAACATGCAATAAACTATTTTTCAGCAAGATAGATATTTCATCTCGACAAATTAAGGTAAAAGAAAAATGAGAAATTTATATCTTTAATCAATTTAAAAAGCTTATGTTTGTATAGACATTACTTAACATTATGTGACAAAACTTACATCTTGTCGCAATTAGCTTTCATCCTAATATCATTAAAAATCGAGTTAAAAATTAAAAGTTTTGTTAAGAGAAGTAGACGTATGGGTTTTAAAAATTCAAAAAGATTTTCGACGGGGTTATAGATTTATTCCAACTGATGTACCCACTTCGCATCCCGTCCCTACACGCACACCTATAACTTCCCCTAGATTCCCCCATAAATTCATTCCGTATCCAAATAGATAATTATCACCTTACAATTGTTATTTTTATTTGTATTGATTCTTTAAATTTTAAAGATTTAATTTAATAATATTAAAGTTTGTTTGTTTAGGGTTGAATGCCGTTTTTCAACAGTACTTCAGTCATGTAACGGCGGGCAGTTAACCTAACCAGTGTTTCCGGATTCTGTAAAAGTACAAACCTGTTCTCCGCAAGTAACTGACAACTTCCACACATGAATTATCAGAGGTGGAGGACGAATGATCTCAGACACAATGTTTTTTTATCAAATCGTCACGCAGAACATACGCCCCGCCCGGACAGACAAAATTTGTAGCCAAATGAATATTTACTGCTAATTTCCATCAGTCAGAGTTACTGCTGGACGTTTTTAACGGTTTAAATGTGAAAGGCGTACGTAGAATTTATATAGGCAGATGGTCGCCAATTTTTGAAAAATAAAAAGATCGATGACAGTGTTAGAAACCGACAGTTTTCATTTAACTAATCTTTAAACTACCGAACTTTGTCGTTTTTAATATAAGCACATTCTCAATATTGATGTAAAATGAGTTCAAAGGGCGAACGGTACAGGCATTTCGTGTTAAAATTGCTGAATTCGGCAATTTCAGATTCAAAATTTGCTTATTAGCCACTCTTGCTCCGGTTAACAATTTATAACAATTGTTTACCTTTCTACATGGAATTTATAAGGTACATTTGTAAGTAGATTAACTGCCATTTTTGTTGTGTTAAATAAACTAGAAGAGTATTTATTCGATTTATTCGATTCTCTTTCAGTGGAAATTGAGGTGTCACAACGGTACAGACTGTTATCTTTGATGAAAGGTGTGTACTCATTGAATACATGTACTGTATACGAAATTAATGAAGCAGTAATTTGACAAAAACAAGCAATGAAATATTGTTCAATGCTTATTAAAATATGGAATATTTTCCTGGTGTCTTTCACAAATGAGACAAATCCTTCAGATATAAAAGAATGCTTCAAGGTCAACAGAATATGATTGAAATTGTAAAGGCTTGTAATGTAGTTTCTTATTATCATTATTAATGTGATGATTGCACTAATCAGTGTTTGTTTTGTATTATATTTCAGATATAATAGTATGAATTGAGATGATTATTTAGTTACCTTCAACTGGTCAGTGATCAAAAGGTATGTCTTTTTGATAATTGTAAAATTTTCCTTATACACTTTTTCTTATGATAATTATGGGCTTTCCAAGTTAATATCCACAGTTCTTACCATCCATCTACTTTGTTTCTACTGAAGGCATAAACACTTAAAAAAAAAACTATTCTTTATTCTGTATATCCAGGTTTGCAGTGTATCACATGATCTTTTTGAAATTTCTGTGACCTATATTTTCTAGAATAAAAAAAAATGTTTGTCATATTTATGCAAGAGTAACACCAGATCAACTGAGACCCAAATATAGTTGTGGTGTGTGACTTACATGTTCTCATGACACAATAAAAGAGCAGCTGCTGTGGAATGCCAGTCATATACATGTACCTGCCAGGACATTACCTTTTAATTCCAGAAAGTTGCTTTGAAATTAATTTTATAGCTTTATAACTATAAACCACCTGAGGCCATATTCATAAAGCTTCTAAGATTATTTTCATCAAAGATATTCAATATTTTCTTGTATTTTCATCTTAAATCTATATTTTCATCTAAAATTAAATGTAAAATTTTACTTAATGAATATTAAAAAATGTTCAGTCATATTTAGCAAAAATATTAACAATATTGCTATGAATTTGTCTATGTAGTGTGATGAATGCTGCTGTTTTCATTCTCAGCATTGAAAGTGTTAGAGACTTGCAGTTGAAATATTTTCTAATTTAAAATATGAGAAACAAAAATATGAGAAACATTATGGATATGACCTCTGTAATTAAATTAATTCATGAATACACAATTGTGCATATTGGTTATGTCATAAATTATTATTTAACTTTTTTATTTCAGAGAGTATTTCTGTGTTTCTTGAAGCATTGAATACCCCAAAACAACCAGTATGATAAGAAGGTAATTTAGAACTCTTTTCCTTGCCTTTCACAAAATTACAAAACCTGTAACTGAGGAATTGAATTACCTAAGGAAGATCTGATAAATAAAACTTCAAAATACTTATTATGCTCTGATGTACACACAGATTGTACCTTGCAATTTTATTTTTTATAAAGATGAGAAGATAGTTCATGTATATATTTGTTTCTGCACAAGATTCAGAATCAATTTTCTATCAACTATGACAAAGCAGACAGATTTCAATACATGTCATAACAAAATATTTCATTTCAATTAGTCATGACACTTTTTCTAGTAATTTGCATCTACATTTCAACATGTTTACAAGGGAGAGCAAAATAGAGATTATCTTTTCTTAAAATTTTAACATTTAACATTTTTACACAGAAAGCAAAGATATTTTTTATTTCTTTCATTCTAGGTATACTATCTAGGTTGAAAACAGCCACGGACAACGAATTTGGAGGTGCATGCTGGATCATCAGAAATTATGTACTTGGAATAAATAATTGCATAATACACATTTACGTGTGACTAATGTTTATGTTTAAGTGCAATATCCATGCTTGTAACATTTACTTGGGGGTAATAGTTACAGTGTTGAAAGAGACTACCAGTGTTACATTTCAATCTAAGTTACACTGTGGATGCTAATTCTAAATTCTTGATAATCAGGTGTTTTTAATAACTTATGGATACTAATTATTTATCAAACTGTTTAATTTATCACATTCCTACATCATTATTTTATATAAAATGCTTGTGGTTATGTAATATATGTTTATATCAAATTATATGGTAATAAATTTTGTTTCTGTGTAAATATCTGCTTTTTGAAAAATGAAAATGATACATTCAGTGACCATCATCTGTCAACAATTTATTATAAATGCAACAAAACTGATAAAATATTATGCAGTTACTTTTCACAAGTTCATGGAATAGCAGGATATACATAACATTGTATAGTTTTCCTAACTTGTATCTGAGGACATCATCAATTAATTGCTAGATTAAATTTTCTTCACAAGGGGAAGGAAGATTTTATTTTATTTTTTTTATTTATTTCAGATCAGATATTTTATATTTGCTTTAATGTGGAGTTAAAGAGAAAAAATGACATATAATAGTTATTTTTGTCAAATGGATTTGATTATAAGCAATAATAACTGAAAGTTAAGGATTTATAACATTCTTTATAGAAATATTCCATACATGATCTTGGAAACTAAAAATAGCAAGGGGAGGCATAAAGATAGTGGGAGGGAATGATAATCTAACAATTAATATAGTATGGCCTTACATAAAAAATTATATAAATCAATAAATACTTACTGGCAATAATATTGATTAGGTATGATGCAGCTATATGATAAATATTTTTTTTTAAATGGTGACTTGTTATGAGAAAAAAATGAAATATACAGTCTAGAGTCTTCTAGTAAGCTGCATAATTATGATTGGAACTAGCTCCATATTTCCTTTATTTAATTTCAAATAAAATAGCCAAGTATCACAATTATATGAATTCTAATGTCTACTGTGTACACAACTGAAAATGCATTGCATTCATTTTCTAAAGTAATAGTTAGCATTTGATCATATCTCATATTTGGCCTTCAATAACTGGAAGGAGAAGGCAATAAATGGAATTTAAGATTATACACAAAATATGGAGAAGACTGAAAGCAGTACCTGATCAATAATAGCAGAATGCTTTAGCTTTTGATTGTCAAAATTCATTGTAGTTTAGTCTTATTAACTTTAAGGGGCTGGTAGGTGAAATGTCAATATCACAGTGACCCTAAGACTGAAATATTTTATTATGGAAAGCTGACTGATAATTTTGCCCATTGTCATCAGGCTTTAAATCATAACAGATGAATAATTTGGGGTCAATAGATCAAAGTTAAAGGTCATTGACAATTAGATAAACAGTGATTCAGGTTATATAAGCTTGAGAACACTTTGACATATTATGATCATCCAGCATTATAGCATGAATATGCCTATGTTCAGTAGGTAGATGACCACTGACTATAGTGTTTTGGCAAACAGGTCAAAGTTCAAATTCAAACCATACTTAAAATGAATGTAAGTTACATGCCCAGTCACCACTGACAGGCCATCATGTGAGACATATAATTTTGTCTTTTTTTTCTGTTGCCATTGCTATAAGACCAGCTCTTAAATTGGCCCTCTTCGAAATTGTGCAGTCTCCACTTATTTTGTCTCCAGTAAAAGTACTCTAACCTTTGAAACATATATTTTCACTTTGTTGCCATGGCAATGAAATATTTTTATACTTTTTTTCGCATGCCGAAAAAATGAGTTAATTAAATCAATTTCATTACTGCTAACAGTTTTATCTTTATAATTAAGTTGTGACAACAAATGATGAAAACTTACTTATCCTAAGGAAACATTATTAAACAGATTACCAAATGACCTGTTACCATGTCAACTGAAAGGCTCTTTTCTGCTTTCTTTACATGAGCATTATGAATTGTCAATTGTAACAGTGATAAGTCCATTAAATATCCAAACATCAAAATGTTGGAGCTATATCATGCAAAAAGTTAAAAAATGCTAACTTTTAGCCCTGTTGCCATGGCAACTGAAAGGCTCTTTTCTGCTATCTTTACAGGAGCATTATGAATTGTCAGTTGTAACAGTGATAAGTCCATTAAATATCCAAACATCAAAATATTGAAGCCATAACGTGCAAAAAGTTAAAAAATGCTAAATTTTAGCACTGTTACCATGGCAACTGAAAGGCTCTTTTCTGCTTTCTTTACAGGAGCATTATGAATTGTCAATTGTAACAGTGATAAGTCCATTAAATATCCAAACATCAAAATATTAAAGCTATAACATGCAAAAAGTTGAAAAATGCTAAATTTTAGCCCTGTTGCCATGGCAACTGAAAGGCTCTTTTCTGCTATCTTTACAGGAGCATTATATATTCTCAATTGTAACAGTGATAAGTCCATTAAATGTCCAAACATCAAAATATTGAAGCCATAACATGCAAAAAGTTAAAAAATACTAAATTTTAGCCCCGTTGCCATGGCAACCAACAGTAAAAGTACAAGTTTTATACTCATAAATATACCAGGCCAAGAATTCTACCTCTGTTCATGATTTTAAATCATACTGTGAAACGTTAACAAAATTAAAACAATAAAATATAGATTTTTTAAGAAATTTTTAGTTTCAGGATTCCAAAGAGTTATTTCCCTTAGTTGAGACCGTTTATTTTTTTTTCAAATTTATATAAGTATACCCCCAAGATACGCTAATGCTTTCTTTCACTACAGCACATAAGGTGAACATTAGATTTTCCATAAACAATTGTTCTTGCAGATTTTAATGTTTATTTTTGGAAAAAAACATGCATTTTGGTAAAAAACGGCACAATGCCATATTTTATCATCATTTTGGTGGGGGCAAAAACTGGCCCAAATCCTACGTACCCCTTTGTGTGCAGATCGTTTGACGTTAAACTTTAGGTTATACGTCGCTTTGAAACTATATTTCTGTTATGTTAACTTTACCAGAATTCCAGGTTTCTGTACCAGAATTATTATGTTTTCCGCATGAAGCGGGCGGAGGACGAATGATTTCAGCCACAATGTCTCTTATCAAATCGCAGCTCGTCAGGGAATCGAACTTATATAGCCCTTTCATCAGTAGATCTGAATTGTCCCTGTTGAGCTGAAGGATGATACGATGGTCAAAATTATACAGTCTCCAAACTAAACAATTCATGGCAAAGGTACAGCTTGTACCAATGTCATGCAGTACATAGGCAGTCCATTCTGAGAATACTACTTTAGAGCATCGGGTAACGCACTAAAATGGTCCGCAAGAATAAAATTGTAATTTAGAACCGTGTACCTGTACGCGTGCGTGTATTACGTCCTCATACAAAATACTGAGCGTCAGCTAAACAGTGTAAAATGATTTAATTAAGTTGCTCCTTACATGTGAGTCCACATGTACGAAACTGACAATAGTAATTTACTTAGATGTTTTCTAGAATAGAAACTGGAAATTATGCACGTATCTATGTATGATGAAACTGCGATAGTTATATTAACGTAAGATGCAATACCCAAATCATTTTAGATAACATTCATTTCGAAATGAATAACAAAGAGGTCATTGCTATAATTAATCACCGATTCATCACTAATTAATCACTCAACACACAAAGTAACAACAAGAAATATTGGTTAAACCGATGAATGCAGGCTGAGCCCACCGCCCCCTCCCCCGCCCCTCCCCGCCGACATTTGCACTCACTCCAACGGATAATGAAGAAAATATGCGTACCTCCTCTTGAAAGTGAAGCGTCATATAAGTACTTGCTGAATTCGAGGCTGTTCTTGCTGCCAAAACATACTCCTGAATATCATCATGTAGAGATGGTACCTAAAAAATTCAAATTAATCTTTTCAGGGTTTTTCAGTGTGAAAAAAATAGTTTAGTGCACCAATTTACTAACTATATTGATATGTAAAAATAGAAATATTTGATAGTTAAAAATGACCATTTTAAGAATGTCTGAAGCAAAATGGACAACTCATGTATTTACAGTTTTCATTGATTTGCGGATTTACCAATTATAGTCTATACCAAAAATCCCATCAGTAAATAAACTCAATAGAGTATAGTGTATGTTATCCCTTCAGCTAGGTTAAACAAAATACATTGTCTTTGGTCCAAAGCGCAAGCTAAGTAAGCTTGGATCAGCGTCTGTAATTTGCAAAGGTCATGGTATAAATAGTTCTATTGAGGTCAAATAACTAGATGTCTGTTTACTAGTGTTATTATTAATACTAGGTAACATTAAATTCTTTTAACTGGGTCTGGAACTCTTAACAAAATTATCACTCAAGTATGAAGGACAAGTGCCATAAACACTCTATGCATATGACTGAGTCGTAATTGCTTCACTCTATTTTCTACATTTAACATATTTAGGTCCACATAATCTTGCCAAGTAACAGAATCCCTAGGAGAGCCACCCTTAATGAATCTAATAATTTCGTTTTGTATCACCTGTAATTTGTGTTTTAAACCTTTATTCAGACCTTAATACCAGGACGAACAAGAATAATCAAAATGACATTGTAAAAATGCAGAACATAAAAGTTTCCTTGTGTTAAAATTCAGACATCTATTTTGTCTATATAAGAATTTAAATTTTCCATTGATATTTGTTATAATATTGTGAACAATTGAGTCTAGGGTTACTCTCCTAGGGAAGTAGGGAGTTGCTCCTGATAAACAGACATTTTGTTATACCGGATATAAGGTATGGAATTTTCTTCCTGAAAACATTAAAAATGTTAAGAATATTAAAACTTTCAAAAGGTTAGTTAAGAAATTTCTTTTGGAAAAACAAACTTCAGAAAGTAAAATTGATTTTGTATACTACTGATCTGTATGTGATATGTTTATCTGTGATAAATAAATTTAACACTAATGTAATAACAAAATAGTGTATTAATTTTGATAAATTTTATGTAATGTGTTATGCATACTTTTAGTAATCCCGTGTTTTACCAAAAGCTGGGCATTTCTTATATTGCATTTTCCTTTCTTACACTGTATCTTTTAGTAGATTAGTATGGACCCCGTTGGAAATAAGCTTTTAGCTTAATGAGTTATCCGTAGGTCTCTAGCTTTCTCTAAAGTATAACACCTGGCTTAGAATTTTCAGTTTTATTAAAAGTATGCATCTTATCCTAGTCTTAAATACAGATTTGTTTCTCTAAAGTATAACACCTGGCTTCGAATTTTCAGTTTTATTAAACATATGCATCTTATACTAGTCTTAAATACAGATTTGTTTTTATTGACCATATATAGAAATTGTTTTTTTATATGCTGTGATATTATATTTATTGCCTTGTGTTGTGTTTTATGCTATTGATCTTAAATGTCAATAAATAAATAAATAAGTTAAGTCTGCTTTCCGCATTTTGAAAGAGCGTATGTCATGAATTTTTCTTTTGTCTTTAGATAAATTTAAAATGCAAGATTAGCTAAGAGTCTAAAACTTTAAAAAAATAAGAGTCAAAGAGAGTGACATGCTCTTTATTATACGCTTACCATCACCATACCAAACATTGACTTGAAGGATGTAATATTAAGTTATGCGCCTTGGTCAATGGCGGACAGGATTCCGAGAGCTCTCGCAAATCTTTTTGTTTTGTAAAGTTTGCTAGTTTTATGGATTCTTTAAGAAAGTCAAATTAATTATCCAAACCTCAAAATATTGAAGCCATAACGTGCAAAAAGTTGAAAAATGCTTAATTTTAGCCCTGTTGCCATGGCAACTGAAAGGCCCTTTTCTGCTATCTTTACAGGAGCATTATGAATTGTCAATTGTAACAGTGATAAGTCCATTAAATGTCCAAACATCAAAATATTGAAGCCGTAACATGCAAAAAGTTAAAAAATGCTAAATTTTAGCCCCGTTGCCATGGCAACCAACAGTAAAAGTACAAGTTTTATACTCATAAATATACCAGGCCAAGAATTCTACCCCTGTTCATGATTTTAAATCATACTTTGAAACGTTAACAAAATTAAAACAATAAAATATAGATTTTTTAAGAAATTTTTAGTTTCAGGATTCCAAAGAGTTATTTCCCTTAGTTGAGACCGTTTATTTTTTTTTCTAATTTATTTAAGTATACCCCCAAGATACGCTAATGCTTTCTTTCACTACAGCACATAAGGTGAACATTAGATTTTCCATAAACAATTGTTCTTGCAGATTTTAATGTTTATTTTTGGAAAATACATGCATTTTGGTAAAAAACGGCACATATTTTATCATCATTTTGGTGGGGGCAAAAATTGGCCCAAATCCTACGTACCCCTTTGTGGGCAGATCGTTTGACGTTAAACCTTAGGCTTATACGTCGCTTTGAAACTATATTTCTGTTAAGATAATTTTACCAGAATTCCAGGTTTCTGTACCAGTATTAATATGTTTTCCACATGAAGCGGGCGGAGGACGAATGATTTCAGACAAAATGTCTCTTATCAAATCGCAGCTCGTAAGGGAATCGAACTTATATAGCCCTTTCATCAGTAGATCTGAACTGTCCCTGTTGAGCTAAAGGATGATACGATGGTCAAAATATACAGTCTCCAAACTAAACAATTCATGGCAAAAGTACAGCTTGTACCAATGTCATGCAGTGCATAGGCAGTCCATTCTGAGAAGACTACTTTAGAGCATCCAGTAACGTACTAAAATGGTCCGCAAGAATAAAATTGTAATTTAGAACCGTGTACCTGTACGCGTGCGTGTATTAAGTCCTCATACAAAATACTGAGCGTCAGCTAGTGTAAAATGATTTAATTAAGCTGCTCCTTACATGTAAGTCCACATGTACGAAACTGACAATAGTATTTTACTTAGATGTCTTCTAGAATAGAAACTGGAAATTATACACGTATCTATGTATGATGAAACTGCGATAGTTATATTAACGTAAGATGCAATACCCAAATCATTTTAATTAGATTTGTTTCTCTAAAGTATAACACCTGGCTTAGAATTTTCAGTTTTATTAAAAGTATGCATCTTATACTAGTCTTAAATACAGATTTGTTTTTATTGACCATATATAGAAATTGTTTTTTTATATGCTGTGATATTATATTTATTGCCTTGTGTTGTGTTTTATGCTATTGATCTTAAATGTCAATAAATAAATAAATAAGTTAAGTCTGCTTTCCGCATTTTGAAAGAGCCTATACTGAATTTTTCTTTTGTCTTTAGATAAATTTAAAATGCAAGATTAGCTAAGAGTCTAAAACTTTAAAAAAAATAAGAGTTAAAGAGAGTGACATGCTCTTTATTATACGCTTACCATCACCATACCAAACATTGACTTGAAGGATGTAATATTAAGTTATGCGCCTTGGTCAATGGCGGACAGGATTCCGAGAGCTCTCGCAAATCTTTTTGTTTTGTAAAGTTTGTTAGTTTTATGGATTCTTTAAGAAAGAGAAAAAGTATATTGGAACTACCTGAGGGTGAGCTTTATTTACGCGGGGTGAGTCAGTGTTTTTTTGACTTCTCCATTTAAGGAAAGTTTCAGCCTTTGTTCAAATTTCTCAACATAATTTGATACTTTACAGTACTATAACAATTATTTACAAACTGTATTTTATTTGGTTATTTTACTATTTTAATATCAATTTTTATTTATTTTATCAAATTTTATTATATATAATGGTCTGTGATTCATAATTACCTGGTATGTAGCTGTTAAGATTATATTATCTAAAATTTATGTAAAATATGTCACACTCGGTACTTGGGGATAATGCCGGTGTTACTTTTCAAGTCATAAAAATTGTTACATCAAGGACATAATTATAGTGCATACATTTTAAAATTTTTAAAAATTATCCAATTATCTTTTTTTTTTACAAAAACCTCATGACTTTTTTATATCTGAAACAGTATTTGATGTAGTACAGTTGTTTCATTTTTATAACTGAACATCAATACTGATATAGTTTTCATATCATTACACTGTGGTTATGAAAAATCCTGTAGCTGTCAATCTTGCCAATTTTAAGCAGCTTAGTAATTGTGGCAAATATAAGAAATTAAAATCATTAATATTTAACCATTGCCTTTGACGTGTTGTCCCTCTTACAGGTTTTTATTATTGTTTAAATATAAAAATAAATTGTTCTCCTACTTAGATATGGCATGAAGTCATACCTAAATTTTACAGTTTATAGACATTTAGTCTAGTATGTACATAAATCTGGAACACCACGGCAGCACCATTTACCCTGCACACATTCTTACACTGTGTAACACAGCTGAGCTTTCTGGCAAAAAGAGTTCCTGTCTATGTAAGGTATGAATTAAGTGTTCTACTTTGCCCGCTGAATTTTTCAAACTTGCTACATTTTGGTAAAAAATATACGAAATACCAACCGGAGAAACTACAATTGATTCCCGCACTTTTTCCAGTGACCAGTGTGAATTACAGTTACCATCCGTGCAACTGACCCACTTGAGTGAGATTGAAAGTCTTGTTGCCGTCAACATCTGAAAAATGATGGAAGCAAGTCTTACTATCTTTTATTAAATACACGAACATTTTGAATGATCATATGTTTGTGCAGTAGTGTCAAAACAATATGACTGCCAAGAAAATGTGAAATATAAAAAGTGCCTTTCACAGCAACTTCACCATGAACATTTATATCATAATCTGACCTTTTCAAAAAAGTAAAGTTTCAAAACATGATATAAAACCTCAAAACAAACTGATACATGTATGAAAATTGTGCCATAATCTACAGTTTAAGTAATAAAATTATCAAGCACAAAGCCATGTGATCTTATTGTGAGGCATGATGCCTCACGACCTTGCTTTAATGCAATTGTTTTGCATTGTTTTACGGCCTATCAGTAGTTTTCATTTTTGATGTTAAATTGTCAGCCTATCTTTCAGCTACTTTTTGATCACAGTTCATTGTTCTGTAACTTTTCCAGACATTGACAGATAACCAGTCGCATTGTTAAATTGTTGTTTACTAAATTGCATTTCAAAATGTAAGAACTCTACTTATGTCATGCAGTTGTGTCAGTTAGTGAAACTGTAATTCCTAGCTTTCACAGGGATTCTTTATAAAAGTACGCAATGTCAGCCTGAGTTATTCAACATTTCAATCAACAATCACCTGCTGTATTAAATTAAATCGATGTTTTCATGTAATGTCCATTGTTGACTTTGTAAAGCTTCATAAAAGTTTATGTCAGTTGAAATTTTGACAGTTGTCAACCATCTTGGATTTTTGTACGTATGCACCGGGTGACTAAATCTCGTACAAGCGGACCGAAATCGCTTCATATTCTGCAGAAATAGTTAACTTTTGTTGTCAAGTATTTGATATTTAATACTTGGCATGTAGTGTTGATTCGTAGCGTTCTATATTGTTTTATTATTTATTTCTGTCCGACTTTGTTTGTTTACACTAGTTTAGAGGTTAAGCTCCGCCTTATTTACATATAAGGAAATGTTCGTATCCCGAATGACGTCATGGTCGGCCGAAGTAAGTTCGTAGCATCAACTCGGTTACGGACCTGTCCGGGTATTTCCGACTTTGACCTTATTCAGACTAATTTAGATTCTGGTATTCATCCTCATTTGCATACCATTGCATACCACAAAGGTTAATTATTAGAACGCTAGAATCATCACTTTGCCTCCGTCTCTCGTATAGTCAGGCTGTTTGTCAGTTTGTTCTTAGACATTTTTTTATTTACACTTCTAAAACCTATACGAATTATTCCATCTTTGAAACTGCACGGTACTTATTATCATTAAATTATACAGTTATATTTATTAGCAGTATTTGACTGTTTTTCTCATAGAAAACTATGTAATTTTAGAGTTGGTTCTCGGTCCGCCTGCTACACGACTTTTGCCTGATATTTTCATTACTGATTATTTCATTCAGTTATAATTAATAGTTATTGTTAAGGCTTCCCATAAATAAAAGTTGTTTGAAGCCGAAAGGAACCTTGTCAGTAGTTTATTTTAAACTTTGAAATAAATTTGAACTCGGGCGCTACCAGCCTTTTAAATATGGGCACTACCAGCCTTGTCTTAGGCGCTACCAGCCTATAGGGTCGCGACCAGACCCTAGTTTAGTCAACATATTGTTTATCCCCAAAATGAATAACCTTACAGTATTGTTATTGGTGGACTCAGACCCCAGACTGTAGTCCCCTTGCCCTTGATCTGTTTACATTTAACATTTTTACCCTAACCCAAGTAAAGTACAGTGACCGGGGCGGGGGCACTACATTATACTTTACTTAACTGGCCTGAAGTAATATGTACTGTTCCTATATTAAACCTAAACTGAATATTCTCACAGGGAATACAGCTTAATGCACTAACTCCTATGGAGAAAATCCTGTCTATCCAATTTGTAAATGCAATCTCATTTGCACACTTGCTTCAAGGGTGGGGGAGGAGGGGGATAGTGTTAGGGGCCTCCCAGGATTGTTTTACTTGGAGAAAAAGATCTTTTTCCCCTTTTCCTCATGAAATTATTTGTCTGAATATTTCTGAAACATGTCTGAACAGACTGAACCCTATCTAAACCATTTTTAGCAGTCTGAATTTTATCTTTCTGTACAAGGTGTTCATTTCTAAATGTTTTGGAAGTTGTACTGAACTGTATCTGAAAGATTCAGAAATGCATTCAGGAAGTTTCAGAAGATGATTTTACTGAACTTTTACTGAAATACTCCCAAAAGATTAAGAAGTAAATTCAGGATATTCCAGATGACCATTTTTTTTAAACATCTACTGAAATTCATATCAGAAATAAGTTAAAAATCTTTCTGAATTCACAATTATTTCAAAATTTTTTTTATACACAACGGAATATGCATAATTCTTTTTCACAAATACATTACATTTACAAGAGAAAACAAGAGGGCCAAGTTGGCCCTAGGTCGCTCACCAGAGTAACGCACTATAACAACTACAACATGTAAACATGTCTGGCGTAGTGACCCAGTTTTTGACATCACATGACCCAAGAATTATTTTTAATCTGACCTGGAGCCATGATGTTTCTTCAGTGATTTGAAAGTCCAGACTTGTTTTGATTATGTTGAAGCCAGAATATTTTTTTCGAGCAAAGCTAGTCAGAAATTTAGAATTAAAACAAATCCAAGAAAGAACGTACCAACATCCCTCTAATACCAAATGGTCAGTCCCATATAAATGGCAAAACTGGCTTAAACAATGTTATTCTACAATAATTGAAAAGTTGTTCATCGGATTTTTTTCTGGAAAAAAAATTGAGTCGGCAAGCGAAAAATAAATTTCTTTTTTGTTTTTTTGTTTTTTGAGAAAATCAGGTGCGAGCGAAGAGCAAAGAAATATATTTGTCTTGTGTTGTCTCTCGATTAACTAATAAAAACCTTAAAAAAGAATGTACAGCCCTTTTACATTAAAAATAATTCACAGGGATTGAGAAAACATGGGTACATTTTGGGCTGGGTACGTTTTGACCTGCAGGCCGCACACAACAAAGCGAACTCGTGAAAAAGGGTAATAAGCTAACAACATTGGCATACCGTACGTAAAATATGTAATATACAACACTGCATAACCTTAAACCATAATCATGAAACAGATATGTGACTTGAATATGTATTTTCTTTTATAGAAATGTAGCATTTTTAGCTCCACTTTTCCAGTTTTTGAAGCTTTTGATACAGTTAAATATCTCCACTAAAATAAAAGCTTTTGACTTGAAGCTTAAAATAGTTATTTACTATTATTAAAGTCTTCATCAGGTGAAACAGTCCCCATAACTCAGATTTGAATTTTGACAGTTACACCCCTTTTTAACTTAATTTTTTTTGGGTTAAGAGTTAGGTCCAGGTTTCGGAGAAAAAAGTTCGAACATCATCAAATCATAGAAAGAAAGCATTGTTTTACATGAAAATTTAACAGCATACGAAACATTTATATTATTCTACAAAAGTTTACAAAACCATTGTATTGAATTCCGGAAAGGGACTGCATGAAGGGGCCACACTTCTGGACAGTTCAGCGCCTTTAAAAACTTACCTTTTTAAAAAAAAAGTTAAATGTCTTCGTTTAGATGCATTTGCAACAACGTACCAGTGTTTAAATTAACATAACTAGGTAAAACATCATTTTTGACAATTGTTTACATTTATTTCTTTACAAATGGCATTCTTTTTCAAAGGGAGACAACTCCTTTAGAGTATTTTAAGTATCCAACTGTATGGGACAGAACAGTAAAACATGTATCGGACAGATAAGTTGTTTGTCAAGATGCTGTTCGTTTATTAAACTTTTCTGTTGTTTTGTGATATACTGCTAAACCTTAAAGTTTTATATAACATCCAATAAATTGAATATCTCTGTTTCTTTCAAAGCCTTTTACTGGCAAAGCTCTAATTCAGAGTCATGCAATCACTAAGAAAAGTCGAGCATGCTATCTTACGGACAGCTCTAGCTCTAACTTTAAACTTTCTTAACGGATTTATCAGATTAAATTTGTTGAAACAAAGTCTCAATTAAGGTCTGAAATGGAGATTTACCTGCATTAACATTATTCTACTCAAGGATTGGAAAATTAGAAGATCTAAAATTGTCTGAACACAACTCAATGTAAATTCCTTACCCCCACCCACTTTCGTATACAAATGCTTATCATTTGGACAGGAAAAACAGAAAATAGAAAGGTGACATGCATCAATATGTCCTTACCAAAAAAATGTAGATTGATGTGATCAAATAAATTAGTGAGTGTTTTCGACCAATTTTCAATGAAATAAATCCGATTTTTGTAGCAACATTCGAAGAAAATGGCGTAACTGCATGAGGGAAAATAACTTTAATGCAACTAAATATAAGTATCAAAATATATTATAGACGAAATGTATTTATTGTGATTCAAGTCTATTTTAGAACAATCTGGGACTGGAATTATAAGCATTTGTACACTGTTACATCCGTAAAAAGTAGCACACAAACAAATCTTGGATTGATTTTTTCCACGGGGCGAGTGCAAGCCAAATTTTTATGTGTTTCTTAAAATAACCAGGTAGCCATTTCCCTCCCAGATGATGTTAAACCACTCGCCAGATCATCTAGACACACTCACTCCTAAGCATTCTGGACAGCCAATTCCAACCTCAACTGATTACCACAAATATTCCTTCTACCCCCGCACCATTATACACTGGAATGCTCTTCTGCCAGACTTGTCCGGTCCGCAGTTAAGTCAGATTGAACATGTCTCCCCATAAACCACCTGCTCTGTTTTTTTGACCTGTTTTTAACCAACCTTATTTCTTTGTTTTTTAAACCTCTTTATTTTCACATTCTTACTAATATTCTTTTGTCGGTTGACGCGTGTATGGTCTTTCGTCCTCGCGAGGAGTGTGACCTAAACGGAAGACAGATAAATATACGAGCTGCAAATCCGGTGAACAACTTTTTAATTTGTTGAGGCCTTAAGCATCTACAAAGCATCAGTTACCTATATGTATACAGAGGCAGCCAATTTGAAATTTCTATCTATATGAGCGCTCATTTCATTCTTTTAGATACTGAAAATGTAAGAAATGCAATAGAATAAATAAATATAAAGTTAAGGACTAAATTCAGATATGATGATTTATACTCAACAAGCAAATTCGATTAATTGGTATCCCCCGCCGAAACGGTCTGTGGTGAGGAACGGCAAAAAAATATATCCAGCAAAAAGTTAAGAATGTTACAAAGAAGCAAATAATTTCATCAGTCAAAATCAAATTAACAGAAAATGAATGTTGTTTTTTTTTTTTTTTGGGGGGGGGGGGGGGGGGGGGTTGGGGGTGGGGGTTGGAAGGGGTGAGAGTACAAAAGATTACATGTTGATTATAAATATTGATGGAAAATTAAAAATGAAAAAAAAATGGGGGTGGGGCTGGGGGGTGGGTGGTGACCAAGGCAAGGTGGCGACCAGGTGTGGGTACACAATTTCACATGTTTATAATAAATGTTCATGGAAAAGAATGAAAGAAGTTTAATGAAATTCTTCCAATTGGTTGGTTTGTTATGTACAAATCTGTGGATTTTTAAACAACTAAAGGGCAATAACTGTATGGAAAATTGACCAATAAAAAAAGAAAATGACGGGCATCATCAAAGTACGTTGTTTCATATTTATTTCAAGTTTGATGAAATTCTACCTGCTAGTAACTGAGAAATGGCTGCGGACGGACATTTTTGTGCATTTTTCATTAAATCAAGGGCAATTACTCTAAGGGTAATTGACCAATCGAAAAAAAAAAACTTAACGGGCATCATCGCAGTATCTTGGTTCATGTCTATTTCAAGTTTGATGAAATTCTACCTGCTAGTTACTGAGAAATGTCTGCGGACGGACATTTTTCATTAAATCAAGGGCAATAACTCAAAGGGAAATTGACCAATCGAAAAAAAAACTTAAAGGTCATCATCGCAGTATCTTGGTTCATGTCTATTTCAAGTTTGATGAAATTCTACCTGCTAGTTACTGAGAAATGGCTGCGGACGAACATTTTTCATTAAATCAAGGGCAATAACTCTAAGGGAAATTGACCAATCAAAAAAAAACTTGACGGGCATCATCGCAGTATGTTGGTTCATGTTTATTTCAAGTTTCATGAAATTCTTCCAGGTAGTTACTGAGAAATGGCTGCGGACGGACGGACGGACGGACAACGTCATTTCAATACCCCCCTCCCGATTTCATCGGCGGGGGATAATTAAGGATGAAAGGCAGACAATATGCAAGTCTAGTGTGTAACTTATTTCTGCCTGTCACTTGGGTTGCCGTAATGATTGGCTGTAAAAACTAGAAGTGTTTATGGGGACAGGTTCTAACTAGTTATTCGCCCGCCCGCTTAGCTCAGTAGGTAGAGCGGATCGTGAGGTCATGAGTTCGATCCTTGGGCAGGGCGTATGTTCTCCGTGACTGTTTAATAAACGACATTGTGTCTCAAATCATTAGTCCTCCACCTCTGATTCATGTGGAGAAGTTTGCAGTTACTTGCGGAGAATAGGTTGTACTAGTTTAGAATCCAGGAACACTGGTTAGGTTAACGTCAGCCCGCCGTTACATGACTGAAATACTGTCGAAAAATTGCATTAAACCCAAAACAAACAAACAAACAAATCTAAATCTTATTCCTTTATGAAGGTCAACGAGCAACTAATACCAATTGTAGTTTTATTATTTTAATAATAGTACATCTGTAATGTCATAATCAGAAAATACACAATTATATTATATGAACAATACTTACTATAAATACTTGTAAGACACATAGTTGTTACACAAAATACCGTAAAGTTAACATTAAGCATATCTCCTAATGAAATAATAATATTTCAGGTTCAAACATATACATGTGTGTGTAGTGGCATATTACAGCATACTAACTTGAGGTAGTGTGTAAACTTACATGTACATGTAGTTACGCAATTAACTACACTACCAGGTGTTAAAAAATTAAATAATGCTTACCATGTTGCATCACTTCATAACAATAATCAAAGCACAGCACGCCACAAATACTCGGTGATCTGGTTAGAGGTCTGTAAATGATTAACTGGTTTATAGTGCAAATAGAAAATGAGACAGTGATATAAAAAAGACTACCATTAAAATTTTATGACACGTACTTTACTCAAAATATTAACAAACTGTCTAACATGACGTCTAAACAGAATGAGCAAAAAGTATAAACGATAAAATCGTTACTAAGCACTTTATGAGACCTGCTTTGAATTGATAATATAACTGTAATGAGGGTGCGGAATCATCAAACCTGTATTTAAGGTGATGTTACTTTTTGAATTTCCGGGTAATAACAAAAAACCAAAGAATATTCAGTTCTTTCCAAAAACCGTTATATCATGATTCAACCAAATAGTTTCCTTTGTCTACCAGAAAGGAACAATTCTTATATCTTAATATTGAGATTTGATACCTTTATAACAGACAATAAACTAAAACAATAGACATTCATATGTGACGTCGGTGAGCTCAACAAAGCAATTTCAAGCACAAATATTAATGTGGAATATAAAGTAAGTTGCACATTACAATATCCGTCCAATATACTTTCAAAAACAATGCATTTGCAGAATAGAGAGATAAAAATAAGTTTGACAGCTCGCGAAAACTAATGACAAATTTTGACAGGTATATGATGACTCATGACCTAATTAATTTTTTTCTGTTATTTCTAACTTCCAGTTTGATTTTCATAAAATGGGTATTCTTTATTGTAGCTTACAACTCATACATTTAAACAATAAAAGAATATATTGTTACCTCACTGTTGTTTTGTCTATCCATCTCTCGTACGAATTCCTATTGTTTCAGTCATTTGCCAGTAATTAGAGCAACTCACAGTGTTGCAATCATACAAAACACATCCCTTATTTTCACATAGATATTAAGGATTTATCTAATTAGCACATGTATTGGAAACACAATTTCAGTACCGACTGTGTATTGTAATAATGCTAAACTATCTCAGTCGTGACGTCTCCTTAATCCAGTATCAATTCAACTGTTTTAAAATAAAAAGCCCAATACATGTATCAGTTACTGACTATCCAGACAATGACCAGGTATCTTTTAATCAAAGCCTAAACTAATGAAATTACACATTTCCACAGGAACCTGAAATTCTATCCATAAGCCAACACAAGTCTATATAAAAAGACCCCCCTCTATATAAAACATTTATATAGAGGGGGGTCTTTTTATTGGAGAGGTCTTTCAAGACCTCTCCATAGTGTTGGCTTTCAAACTAGGAGGATGTAGACTAACTTACTAATTTTATGACATTAGATTTAACTTTCTAGCGCAAATTACGGTGAGCCAGTCCAAAATGGCCCAATGCGCCTGTGCACAAGTAAGTTTTGAAATCCTTTAAGACAAAAATAATTGTTCGTTTAAAATAAAGAAATATGGTGTAATACTACTGTTACAAATGTTGGAAACGGTTCAATTATTAACAAAACAAAATACATAGATAATATTTACTATTCTTTGTTCGCAGTATTCAAAGATATAATTCATATGAATTGAATCACATTAAAATGTATTTGTTCAATTAAATGAATTTATTGCTTAACTGGCAGGTTCGTTTGCCCAATTCGGAAGAACTGCCGGAATAAGAAGAGTTCTTCCTAGCTTCTGTGTCGTTAATGACTTGATCAAAACAAGGTGGCAATTCGACATATAATTAAAACCTTACATAACTAAGTAATAAACTAGAACAAAAAACAGGGCGGCTACAGGATTTGGTGTTGGGGGCGCATAATATTTGCAGTGGAGCAACTAGGGTGGTCTGGGGGCATGCTCCCCCGGAAAATTTTGAAAACAATGGATCCATCAGGTGCATTCTGGGCGTCTGAGGTACTTTATTTGGAAAAAGGACAGGTTTTGTGACAAAATCAACGCAAATAACATGCTAATTATGATCTGTCAGACTTATTTTTGCGTAAGTATCTTGGACTCGGAATGGAATTTCTTAGCCCGATTTCTGAGGATTTTTATGGGGAGGGGTTACCAATGGCTATTAACATAGAAATGGTAAAGAGCGTTATAGGAGCTCATACAAACTTAGTTGGATTTTATTTTGCGAGCGTAGCGATCGAGAAAAAAATGCATATTTTATTTTTTTCACCCAGAACAAAAAATTGAATTATCTATGCGAGCGTAGCGATGGAAAAAAATGTATTTTATATTTTTCACCCTGAACAAAAGATAAATTACCTATGCGAGCGTAGCGAGCGAGAAAAAATGCATATTTTATAGTTTTTCACCCAGAACAAGAGATAAATTACGCATGCGAGTTTAGAATTTCTTTTTCAAATAGCACATTAACAATAAAAATCTCTGAAAAAATACATTTAAAAAAAGAATGATATATTTTTCCACTTCCGGCAGACGTACGTTCGACTGGGATTTTCTTCTAAGCTTTTCTCAAGCTTCTCGGAAGCTATTCTCTTTGGCCCAAACGAACGGGGCAGTTGACAAACAAGCCTGTCAGGTGAGGTTCTCGCAAAAATGGTATGATGCTATTTTGGCAGCTTTCACCAGGGCCAAGTTCAGTGTACAATTATTGCAGTGGTAGCTAATGAAATTCAGTAACTAGGAAATGCTTGGGCCTACAGTCCTCGGCAGTCCTCGGATTGGCGGAGGTTGATCATAACCTGAATTTGAGGTCATTAGGTCATGGTCACAGTGACTATGACCCCTAATAGGTCACAGAGACCTGCAAAAGGGCAACTGCTTTTCGTCTATAGCACAACCTATCATATAACCAGAGACATAGATAACATTCAATTGTTATCTATGTCTCTGATATAACTTTAAAAGGAGCAACACTGGACCTCTCCTAGGTTTCTTTTTTAAAAGAAGCATACTTGTATAGACCTGTGTTGGCTTATGGATAGAATTTCAGGTTCCTCTATATAAGTTTTCTTTTGTTCTGATCCCTTTCGTATTTGTGATAGATATATGTATACCTGTACAAGTTTGATTTGATGTTATTTTCGAAATAAATATGTTTAAACTAATTTCAGGTTCTTTAGGCATTTCAGAAGGAAAATTCTGACCTAGGGTAAATGCACATGGATGCACAAAGAAACACAACCAATCTGACAAAGGGAGATAGCTCTGATTTAAAATCTTACTATCCAAAACCTTAAAATCAAGACTGCCACACTAAAATACAAAATTGCAGCATTTGTTAATTTAAACAGTTTTGCTTTTTGCACATATCAGTTTCAAATGTAAAACTTGTAAAACTGCATTTCATGCATGCACAAACATTGGCTAATTTAGACACTTTCCAGAATGAGGTAAACTCTGTAAACTGGCGCTAGGATTTTTCAAGTGGATGTAATATATTTTAGGGCCAATCATTTGATCAACTTGAACAACATTCCCCATCAAACAGAGGAACCAGTTTCCGCGTAACATATTAGGTTTTTGACGCTGGCTGACGATATATAGACCATTCCCCTAAGATTTGATAATGGACTGCGTAAAGTAGTAATAGGCGTTATGTGAAAAATATATTTTCTCAGATATAAAACAGGGCTATCTGTAAAGGAACTATTTTAGAAGAAAAGTCTTCAGGCTATAGCCTTTTGATATTGATATGGGAAGGTTTTGAAAGATATGTAGCAATTTCAAATAATTTTGTGTTTTTGAATTATTTCAATTGTCCCACAGATAAATTGCTGGGCAACCATATCATTTGTGCATACCCATTATTTTAATTTAGAAATATTAAAAAAAAAAATAATGTAAAATTCCGTTTTTTAAAAACCAGGTGATATTTCCAAATTGTATACTTTTTGCAGTGTTACAGTTTCACAACAGTGATTTTAACAGAAATGCCAAATGGTATCAGTTTCTAAATATATCTCGGGAATATATGACAGATGCTTCCTGGAACTAGAAAGTAGGTCACTGATAGAATGTAATAAACATATTTCCTACACTTGATCTTCATAAAACCTTGTCAAAATGTTTGTCTCTATGAAATGAAGGCCAACTTAGATTCTAATTTATCAGGGGTTAGAATTAGGTCACGTGAGGTTCAGGCCCCTCGGGGTTTTAAAAGGGTAAAATTTTGAGGAAAGGGTTTTTGATTTAAAATTTTTGAGATTATTTGTTTATTTTTAAAAAAAGATCTAGTCAGTCTTTTGCCGTTTTTGTGGGGGGAGAACACATGATGCCCCGGATACTGGTAAATCGAGTTTGATACAATTGTCCATTGTCTACTCTCTTGTCCCAAAATAGTCTTGGAATACCTCCCCGTCTAAACCGCTCCTTCACCAGTGATACTGGATATTTTAGTCAAAATGAGTAGCTCTAGATCTATATAGGCCTATCCCGGAGTCATTAGTTTTGACGCTCATGAGTTTTGACGCCCATTTTTATTTTGCTGTCAAAAGTTATAAAATTACCTTTTATGATGCCAAATTCACTAGTTTGCAAAGCGGCCAATTTTTATTTGCTCAGTTTAAATCATAAATGTTTTCATCAGATTTACATTAAGATTTTTTTATGTTTTTCTTCCTTTGGTGTTTTTTATGTTTCCCCCCCACCATAAACCGGGTTTTTTTTCCCTCCCCAGTGGTTTTTTTTTGCCACTGACCGTTAAGGGGCGGTGCCCCACTGTGTTCCTATGTTTGTTCGTTTTGCCTCAGTTGTTGGGCTTGTGGCGTGTATGTGTATGTGGTGGGGTTTTTGTTTGTGGTGTGCACGTTTTGCGGCTGTAGGTTTGGTTTTGGGGGGGAGGGCTGCGTTTTTGGTTACGGGGGCTTCCCCCTGTTTGTTTTTTGTCTTTGTTTTTTGAAAAAAATATTTTCCCTATTTTTTTAAAAAACTTATTGTTACGAAGGCAATTGTTAAAGAATTCAGATTTTGGTTTTGTCTCTTTCTCTCAGCTATTTTTGAAAGTCACAAGCAGTTTCCCGTGACTGAAAATTTTTAATGAACTTGAAATTTAACTCTGCTGTGGCTTTTTCCCTTTATCATTTTTAAAAATGTTAAATTTTTGTAATTGAAAATTGGGGTTTTTCTGCCTTTGTCAAACCTTGTTGTAATAAAGTGGATATTTTCTAAAGGTTTTCATTGAAAATCCAAAGGTTTGAGCTTTTAGAAAAAGGCCCGAAAATGTTTGTGTCCTCACTGTTTTGTAAGAAAGATCAAGCAGCTTTTAAAAGATATATAAAGTGAATAAAAAATCACATTTTACAAAGAAATAGTAAAAAGGTCACTGTAAAAGATTAACCTTAACTTGTTCATTGTCCTTTTAAATTTCATGTCTCGAATGCATTCACATTACCATAGGATTATAACAGCCAGATATGATTTTGGCCATACAGGGTTCATAAAAGTGAATTGTTTGGTTAAGAAAGCCAGCCAATCAAAAGGCGCCATTTCCCATGAGCCTCAAATATGGATGCCTCGATCAAGGTCAGTCAGCAATAATAAAAATATTGACATGCTTTAGCCCATAATATCCACAAAACAGGAATAAAGTAAAGAGAGACATGCTATAGTTTACATAACAGTACTATTTATTTGTATAATTGATCAAAACGAGGCTGACATATATACGGATCAGCCAATAATACAACTGGATGCTGGAGGTGTGTCAGTCTCGATTTGATTTCAACAATATGGTCGCATGTGAATGAAAACACGGGCGTTCAACAAACGATACAGAATAACATCTTCCCCGGAGCTTTCATGTAAGATATAGAGGGATAAATAGTGATCAAATATTGTTGTACATTAGCTCGTGATATACCCTTGTCCGTATCTATCGATCTAAAGTTGGTTGTTTTCAAATAGTGCAGTTCATTCGTTGCTTCAGTTTGGACACGGTCTCCTTCGAGTACAATATTTCGGAACATTGTTGAAAGTTCGGATGCAGCTTTCTCGCGTTTGCTTGCACGCATGTAAGAAAGTTTGGTACCGCGGAGTTTAATAGACAACAAATGGCATATAATAGTTTTAGAAATTATTCATTTACAGCAAGCGAAAAACTGAAGAGACATAAATGACATTATTCCCCTTGTGTTTTTTATAGGGTAGGACTTGGACCTAGGCATGAGCCGAAAAAAAACAAAGACAAATATCAAACAGGGAATGCCACGTACCAAAAACGCACCCCTGTGGATCTAGATCTACAAAGAGCGACTCAAAGATAGACTGTCGAATTTACCCGAAGTTACTCTATAGTACTCGACATCGATACAAATTATTTCTTAGGCCTAAACAACAGTTTTCAATAGTGTACATACGCAAAACATTTAGATTTTTAAATTTACATAAATATAAAGGTAAATTTACCTTAGCTGTATACTGTAGATCATAAATGGCGGCGGACTGGATGACGTCATTATCTACGTCATCGCACGACTTATGACGACAGAGCAGAAACATCTTTCCGAGGCGCTCTGGACTTGATTATATGCTCATATTTTGTATAGAACATAAGTTGTAAGTACCTAACTGATATTTATTATTAAATTTGTTAATATTAGAATCTATACATTCATAACAATGTAGATCTAAGTAGATCTACTATAGAGAGCTAAAAAAAATATTATCATTGTCCTCCACAATTATCCTCGTCGGACCATAAATCGCGATGTTAAGAAAGAAACTACAAAACCATAAACTAAAACTTGAGAATGCACAAAAATATTTACTTACTTGATAAATCTATTTACTAGTATTCTCCAGCAAGATAATATGTGTAATCCTGTTAAGTCGTCCATTCAATAACTCACAAAAGGTCAAAATGTATAGCTGTCAACAATCGTCCACCATTTTGAATATGGAACTTTGGTTCGCGGAAGTGTCGTAATTAGCATAGTACTGTCTAGGCCAAGCAAACGTTAATTATTGATTTGTCAGTTACACTCACAGTTTTCTGACTCTACTGGTTCAGTGCCTAAATCCGGACAGTGCTTAATAATTCGGACACCGTTTAAAAATGCTTTACGATCATGATTTTTTACTGAAATGAACAGGATCGACGCAAACGTAAGCTTTGACGACCAGCTGTCAACAACAGTGTACGAATGTAAGCTTTTCCAGAGAAAACTACCTTCAAATATCCGCACCTCATAAAGTAAACATTGTGTGTGTAAGGGGATGACGTCAAATAGCGCGCGCCAGTTATTTGAGGTGCAACAAGGTACTGATTAAACAAGAGAAATATTCTGCCTATTGCAGACGACTCTTTTTGTTTGCTGATCGAAACTGACGTAAAAACATGTTTTAGAACTCTGTACTGCCCTCAGTATTTATTAAAAGATTTAACCAATTTCTGTTATATATACATTCAATAGAAAAAAACAGCATTTTGCAGACAAGGGAAGCAATTCATTAAATAAAATCTGCGCAGTGTCATTAAAATGATCCCCGTAGTTGTGTCAAAATGTATAACGACAGCGACAGAATCTGCATGTAAGAAAGAATAATTTTAAACATTAATTTTTGCTCTAATCAATTTTATTATATTATTGTTATATTTGGCATATATAAAGTTAGAAACCAGTCCTTACGATCACGTGATGAACAGGTAATAAAATTTTAATCGGACGGAGATGTTTGTATATATTTACAGGACTGTATTTGACTGCTTTATTTGAAACGAAATCGTGTTTATTGTTATTTTTGGATGCACATATTCGTTGCATTTTATACCCAAATAGTGTCCGAATATTTAAGCACTCTGAAGGTCAGTTTTGACAGCTTTTACTGGCCCAGTTCGGATGACATTTTTATGATGAAATCAGCAATATACGATTTTGTTGTTTTGCAAAGAGATTTATAAAGAACCAAAAATTATACAGTTAAAATTTTATGCACGTGTGGTTTCATAATGCAAAGTTACTGTCAAAAACCCACCAAAAGTGTCCGGATTTAGGCACTGGACCAGTAAAAAAGAATATTTTCAACAGTTTAACAGTTTTAATTGTCTTAACTTGTCTACTCTTCCAGTTTATCACAATGTGGGCACAGGAATTTATCACCTTTCCTGATCACCATTCTGTCACAACAATAAATAAGATGTGTCCAATGCTTACATGGAAACCCATCAACCATTCCATCACACTGAACCCATTTGGCAAAGGTGACTGAAACACTCTTTGACAGCTCTACGGGTGTCCACAAACCGCATACACAACATTTATCATCTTCATCAACATCATCATCAGAATCCTCTGAACTTTCAGGCAACAAATTGGTATGAGATGGGCCTGGTTGGGGCTCTAAGACCTGCATTTTAGGATTTTCTGATTTTTTGTTTTTATTGGATTTTTCTGATTTAGACGTTTGCTTAACCTTACTTTTACTTTTTGGCTTCTTCTCCTTTTCATGTTGTGACAACTGGGCATAAATTGCATCAACTGTAATTTCTTTACCAGCTACTATAGCACTAACACATTTTCTGGGCTTTGATACAACTTCACTCTTTACCCTTCTCAGATTTTGTTCTCTTACTTCAAACACATCACTCTCTGCTACACATTCTTCACCTGAAACCAGCACTCCACCCTCTACAGTTGCATCACTGTCTACATCATCATCACAGTTCAATTGTTTCTCAAAGACTTGAGCTGGTATCATGTATTCTCTTGGAACTGCCGACTGATTTTAAATTAGAGGATAGGTTCCAGTTTTATTAAAACCGGTTTGCAAATGTTCTGCGCTAAGTGCTCTTGAATACACCTTGCTGGCTATCTCACAGACACTATATTTTGTGATGGCAGCTGCTGTTTGGCGGATGAACTTATGGCATTGAAAACTATACATTTTTTCAAATCGGCCATAGCATGCAACATCTAACGGTTGAAGGATATGACTGGTGTGAGCAGGCAGGATGAACAGAATTATATTGTGAGTCTCAGCCCACTCTACAAGACCTACTGACACATGAGAACGATGGCCATCTAGAATCAATAGAATCTTCTCATCACTGCAACCAGGTGCATACTTGAGGAAGTGCAACTCAAGATATGTGCGAAATACTTCTGTATTAGACCAACCGGTGTCACTTACTGTTCCTGAAGTACCAGGGGTAGAACCTTTCATGAGATCCGAATTCATTCTCTTCCCCGGGAAAACAAAAAATGGTGGTATTACGACACCACTTGCACTGCCACAGCCAATTATAGTTATCGTGTTGCCTTTACCAGAAGTAACAGCTTGTGGACAAATGTCAACACCACCTACAATACCAGGTGGTTTCTGGTTCACTGAAACCCCCTTCTCATCCACATTAAAGATCAAATGTGGCTTATCAGTCAAGTCAACTTGTTAACACATGTCTGTAAGTTTTCAAAGTACTCAGAAATTACACTTTCCTTAGCCATTTTTGCTCTGACATGTTCCAGTGCTCTAGGTGTGAATCTTTTTATTTCAGGCCACCTTTCCCTAAGACCCTTCAACCATTTAGTAGAGAGTGGTTTGTCTTTTGGACGTTTACCTAACTGTACGGCGTAATCAGATGCAAGATCTACACACTCTTGGACAGTATAACCGTAGCCATACCTTGCCATTGTTTTAATATGATCTACAATTTTTGCCTCTTTGTACTGGCTGAATAATGGAAGTTTTCCCATAACTACATTTTCAGGATCAATCTTTCCAAGAACACGATCTGAGATTCTCTCAAAGTATTTTCTGGCAACACATACAAAGCACCGAATACACTCATTCCTTTTTCTTTTACGGACTTACAGGCATTAGTGAGAGCAGTAGGAGAATACAGCCTGTATTTCTTTCTTATTGGCTGGGGTGAGCCTGAAAATAAAAAAAAATGGAGATTTTGAAAAAAAAAATCATTAATCAGGCTTGGACGTAAAACCAATAATAAAAATATTCTTGGCCTTTTACATAAATGGAAATCACGTGACCGCCATTCATAAAATGTAAACAAAGCAGACGACTGAAATTTTAATATTCCAGTGTCTTGTTTTGGGGTAGAAAATGGGAATTTTATCAAGGAAATATTTGGGAATAGTGAAAAAGGTAATATTTTGCACAAATGAAACATTTTATTGGTACTTACTTGTTTGAATCTCATTTTTTTCACTTTGACAGCTGGTCACGCTACAATGCGTCGTAGTAAAAATTTTCCCACGGTCAAGCATGCGCATGGGCGAGACACGTGATCAGCGTCATAAAAACAAAATGGCCGCGAAACGAAAGTCTGTCACGATTTTAGGTCCGACGACGATATTATCGTGATTTTCATGATAGCTACTGTAGATCTACAAGAGCCTAATGTTTGTTCCATCTAATCCGTAAGCAGTGCTTTTTTGCATTAATTCCTCATTTTTTTGTTAGATAAATCATCCAGGTTATAAATAAGATCAATCTACCCATAACTCCACACCCTATACAAGGGCGGATCCAGGGGGGCGCACTCGCTTCCCCCCCCCCTCCCCGCAAAAAAAAATCGCCGGAGCATAGGTAATTTGTCTTTTGTTCTGGGTGAAAAAAAGTGCAAAATATGTATTTTGTCTCGCTCGCTACGCTCGCGTAAGTATTTATCTTTTGTTCTGGGTGCAAAATATGCATTTTTTCTCGCTCGTTACGCTTGCATAGGTATTTGTCTTTTGTAACTTGTTCTGGGTGAAAAATATAAAATATATTCTTTTTCCCGCTCGCTACGCTCGCATAGGTAATTTGTCTTCTGTTCTTCGTAAAAAAAGATATAAAATATGCATTTTTCCTTGCTCGCTACGCTCGCACAATAAAAATCCAACAAAGTTTGCATTAGCTCCTATAATGCTCTTTACCATTTGTACAATATGCTAATAGCCCTTGGTAACCCCTCCCAATAAAAAAAATCCCCAGAAATCCATTCGGGCTAAGAAATTCCATTCTGGGATACTTACGCAAGAATAATTCTGATAAATCATAAAACTTGGAATATAATTAGCATGTTATTTGGGTTGATTTTGTCACAAAACCTGTCCTTTTAAAATACTTAATAAATTCCCTCAGTACGCCCAGAATGCACCAGAAGGATCCACTATTTTCAAAATTTTCCGGGGGAGCATGCCCCCGGACCACCCTAGTTGCGCCCACCTCCGCCAACACAAAATCCTGGATCCGCCCTTGTTATAAACGTATTCCCCCTCTCCCTGTTGCGACCAATCAAAACAAATAACTGATGCTATTAAAGGTTGAAAAACACCATTTTAAAGTGACTGATTTGCGTTGAATTCAGTTAAATTTTATTGAAAGCTGGACATGATTTTTTTCCGTATATACTGGTACTGGTGTTAAATTCAAACAGATGATAAACTCGACCATCCGCGAATTATTCTCTTACAATCGGTAATTTATATAATCAAACACACCGTCGCATAGCAGCAGCGTAGAACACCAGCAAATGTAAACAGGAAGAACGCAGGTAAATATTTAAGACCAGTAAAAGACTTACATTTATTTGTTTACAAAACATCTTTTCAAAAATGGCTGGGGATAATCATGGTTCCTGTGCGCATGCGCACTGTGACTTCATAGAGGCCCCTCATGGGTTTTATTCCACGTACATGTTCCCGACAGACTCTTGCAGACGAACTATTTTAACCTTTATAACATAGTTTTTAGTTTTTCCTATCACATATCAAACAATAATATTCCAGCATAAATATCCCATAAACCATTATTTTATAACAATTTTGGATAGACTAGTGGTATATATAAGGTGACGTATCGCCATTTGTTTCAACCAAGGAAGGTAAATCTTACATTTATGTCACTTTTAATTGATTATTGTTACCTCCCTTGTTAAGTTAAAAATTCATAAGGCCTAATATGAGCCGCGCCATGACAAAACCAACATAGTGGCTTTTGCGACCAGCATGGATCCTGAACAGACTGCGCGGATGCGCAGGCTGGTCTGGATCCATGCTGCTCGCTTTCAAAGCATACTGCAATTAGGGAAACTGTTAGCGAAATGCATGGATCCTGACCAGACTGCGCTGGACGCAAAGCCACTCTGTTGGTTTTTTCTAGGCGCGGCTCATATATAATAAACAAATGTATTTCCAGTGTTAAAATGAGCCGCTACAGTAGCGACGATTTATAAAAAGCAGTGTCTGCCTTCAAAACAAGACATATGAGCTTGAAGATGGCATCAGTAGAATTCAACGTGCCAAAGACAACCATCTACGACCAGGCATCGGGTCGTCATTCTGGTCCTAGGGGAAGATGTACTGATATGACTAAGCAGGAAAAGCAGGCCTTGGTTAGTTTTATCCTGTTCAACGCAGATTGAGGGTTCCCTATGTCAAGGCACATGATAAGATGCTACATCAAAGAAACTGTCCGTAGATCTGGTATGCCGTTGCTGTGTAAGTATGTACTGGTGCACTCAGAGCGGTAGACATTCGTATTCATTAATTCCAACCTGAGCACTTTCCTTTCTAAATTTATAAAATGGACTGCTCTATGTTTCAGTTTGGACAATACCATTTATAGTTTAAAAGGAGTTTTCATGGAAAAACTTAAAAAGTGAACGGTGCAAATTAGACCAGACTGCACCGATGTGCAGACCGACCTAGCTTAATCTCCACTGGTTTGCCATTAGCAAGCTAAGACTTAATTTATGTGATGTTCTAAAATAGAATTGCAGTATCATTAATCTTTAACTGAGAATACCCGAAACTTTTTAATCAAATTTAGTTTACATTATCATGAGGATAATAAAAAAACAAGAGGTTCGAACCCACAATCTCTAGATTATATAAGAAATGACCATACAGTACAGCAAGACATATAATCTTGATTTCAGGAAGACTTACCAGAATAAATCATGAGACTGGACCAACTGACCAGTGGTTCCGGAACTTCTACAAAGGACATCCGGAACTATCTGAAAAGTCTGCGGAAAATATGGATTCGGGGAGGACCCGAATGTCCAATGCAACTACAATGGAAAAGTGGTTTAACTTTCTTGGAAAGGTACTCGAGGATGAAGGACTGAAAAACTTACCAGACAGGGTAATATATTATTACATATACACTGTCTTAACCTTTAATATCTGCCAATGCATATTTCACTATCAATATTATCAATACTGAAATTACAAATATCATTTCTTAGTAAAATGTAAATAAACACACAAATCTGAGATAAAATGGAATGATTTTTCAAGAAATGGGAGAAAAAGGGGCCACACATTTCAACAAAAAATGGGAGTGTCAAGCCACATCACGGCACACTTATGTCGCGTATGCGCGGACGGCAAATTTCTTCCAACCATGTTGATATTTCAGGTATTACTTTATCATTGATACCAAAGTTAAAGCTATTAAGAAATGCATGGTATATGTTACATTTTTTCAATGGTCTTGAAAGATAAAATTGCCTTTATCAAAGCCCAAACAGTTAATACTAAATTAGCAACACGAGATTCGGTTGCTTCGTTTTATTTTCCTAGTTGTCGACACCTTGCATGTTGAGCGCCAAATAAGGAAGCTGCTAGTTACAATTCATATAGGTGATTTGCGTGACCATGGTTTGAACCCACAACCTCCCGCACCCAAATCGAATGATATACCACTAGTTTATTATACGTTATAGTCCATATAAATAAACAAATCAATAAATAAATAATAAATAAATGAATAAATAAATAATAAATATAGAGCTCTTATAAAGTAACCATGCACAGGCGACATTCTTTCCAAAAAAACAAACATTTTAAATTACAGGGATCTTTACCACATAGGGAGTTCAAGGATGATCTTCCGTTATCATGGTTGTATGCCTCCAGTGATAGTGGATATATGGACGGGGACTTGTTTCTGGCCTGGTTCAAATCCTGCTTCCTGAAATACTGTACCAAAGAAAGACCAGTTTCCTTAATCATGGATAATCATGATTCTCATATTACTTTGCCACTTGTGAAAGCAGCCAAAGAGAACAATGTCATTTTGATAGGTCTTCCTGGTCACACTACGCATATTTTGCAGCCATTAGACGTCAAGGTATTTAGCATGCGTTAGTTATTAATTTAGTTTGCACATATACTTATTTAGCAATCAAAGTTTAACAATTTACGACGAATCGTGCAGCTAACCTAATTATGATATATGTATGTTTTGTTCATAAGTTGTAAGTTCCGATGTAAAATGAGTTTAAACATAATTAAAATATGGTATTTTGTGAAATTTGAACCATGCGTACTTTTAGATGCCTATCTGAATGAGCCATGAGTAAAACTTATTACATCATATTTTGACAGATCATTGGTCCGTTGAAAAAAGCATATGTGCAACAATTGCTGAAAAGTGTGGTTTTGTTAACAACAGTTTCAACATTAGCAAGGCAAGATTCCCACTGATTCTGAATTATGCTATAGACCAGACAACCCCGACATCTGTCAAAGAAGCATTTCGAGCAACTGGCATATGCCAATTGGATGGAAGTGCTATTGATAAGTCACAAATAGTACCTGCTACATTTACAAAACCAACAACCGATACAGAGGGTATGTTGGCCTATTTATCTTTTTTAAACAAAAATCAATTTAGGTTTGATAGTTCTCTGTATCATTTGAAAATGAAACAAACATAATTCTAACAAATAAAACGCAAAATTGTTTTGTAATGATATCATAAAAGGCTGAATTAATCATGTGCATAAAAGTCGTGTAAAATTACCTGTAAATACGAGTTTTATAGCTGTGTTTGAGGTGCAAATATTCCCTACCTATTATCTTTCGTGTGTTTTAAATTTTACATGTTTAATTTTTTATATAAAGTTTAGAAAATAATGATGATAACGGGGCAAGAACATGTCCAACGTGTGGAGCTTTTGCTGCGAATCCATTAGTGCAGCAAGGTCTTGTACTGCAGCATTTGGCTGATGTTCTAATGCCAACACCATCACAGCCCTTATCAAGCCAGAAGAAGAAAAGAGTTGTTGCCGAAGGGCGTGTGATAAGTGGTGACGAGATGCATCATAAGTTGAAGGTAATTGTTATATTTCAAAATTTTATCATAATGTACAAAATTTATTTATAGGATTGCAGTACGATCTTCGATAGTAAAATTACAATTATCTGAAATGCACATCACTTGGAATTTGTAAACATTATGTTGAAGTAGATCATTCATGTCACTGTAGGAAAGAGAATCAGCCGTGATTGCAAAGAAAGAAAGACAAGAAGAAAGGAAAAAGAAACTTATCTTAAAGGATGAAAAGGTGAACAAGAAAAAAGAAGAAAAGATTATGAAAAAAATCTGGCGGCGTACAGGGCACTCTAAAGTTGAAAAAGCACGTTGTGTCAGGACAAAAGTCGAGTGCAGAAAAGGCTGTGATCACAAGAGACAAAGGTCTTGCTAGCATCATACATACATGTGGTGTGTGCGGTGTGCGTAGAAGGAAGGATGATGAGGTGAATGGAATTGAGTGGATGGGGTGTGATGAGGAGATGTGCCTGTCATGGTTTCATTTGGATTGTTTGAGCGGAAGTGAACGGGAATATGTGCGCGAGAGTTTGGCAGATGATACTGACTGGTACTGTAAAATGTGTAAGCCCTGATTGTATGAGGAAGAATAAAGACTGTATGACAGAAAACTTCAGACTGGCAATATTGTGATATCATAGTGTTGTTTATTCTTTGTTATAAATTTATTTTTATTGTCTATACAAATCATCTTGTTAAATCAATAAAATTGATCACTTTCAGTTGTCATGAATTTCTTAATCATAATAGAGTATTAATCTAAACGTTGCCTTCTGTAACTAACATGACATTACAGTTCGAGTTGGTGTTCATCTACATAATTATATTGCCAAGTTAACAAATTGCTGGTATGCTGGTGACGGTTATAGCTGTGTTCATTGTACCGTCAAACGGTACCATCCCATACCAATAATGGCATTGCAGACTGTTATAGGTCTCTAAGTTTAAGATCTTATTCCGTGGACAAATGTCGTAACCTATGTCACTGTAACTTCTGTTCAATAAAAGCTAAATTACTTGCGGGAAAAGAAAATTAAGTTTAAAAAGAGCGAAGAACCGCCGCCGGAATGGATTTACGTAGAGTGAACGAGAGAGCATCGTTTTTGTTTGAAATGGGATCGTTCGCTGTTTATTAACTGAACTAAAATGTAACTTAAGGGAAATTTATCACTGCATGACTTCCTCTTATTTTTATGCGAAAACAGCGTATGTCGTGTCAACTATTTTTAAACGGAAGATCTGTCGGATTAATAATTACATACATATTATTGCAAAGGTGATACTTCAGTCTATAATGTAAATGTTATTTGAATGTTTTATCTTTATCCATTAAATCATAATTCGCATTTGAAATTAAAACAAAAATGCTAATTTGGTGCTGTCACGGACAAACGTACTGACGGCGGCTTATAAATTTACGGCGCGTACATGCTGGCGATATCTGTCGCAATAGTTTTTGAGTCCAGCGAATATCATTTGCCATAATTCCAAGTAAACCTAAGACACCACCATGCTTACCTGTATATATGTATACTTACCTTACCAATTGAAAAAAATATCAATAAATTGCTTTTAATAAGTTAAACTGTCCAGCATTTCATATAAGAAAGTTTCTATACGATATAATCGTGTAAATTGCAAATAACAAGGCGGTCGAATTTATCATCAGTCAACATTGAAAACTGTCTATTTTACATACCCCTTTCTGGGCCTCATGTCGCACACGCGCCAATGCTAAATGTAGATTTTTAATTACGTCAATTATGCGGTAAGAGCTAAACTTTATTTTGATACCAGCCATTGATAAAAAGTTGCAGAAATAAAAATGTTACAGGTAAAAAAAAAACTCATTTTCTGTTCGAATTTATCATCAGTACCAGTAATGTGTTAGTCTGATTACAGGTAAAATTATAGCAAAAAACTCGGTTGATCACTGATTTTGTCCAGAAATTGTACATTGTCAGCGTCAAAAGTACATATTTTCTTGCTTGAAGAATGATCTACATGTAAATCCCACTATTTCATGGATAAAGAAACAATACTAGTTTGGTAAAATCAAATAAAATTGCTAAAATCTCCAGTTTGTTTATAACCGCTAAAGAAGAAGATTCGGTGTGAATTCCTGACTGTATGCATGTTTGCTTAAGTACAGTACTACTGTACAAATGTTTGCGATTTCCGTGAGACTGTATGCCTAATTGCAACTGACTAATTTAAAAAATATCGGCTTTTCCTATGCTCCTGTAGTATTTCTTCATAATTATAACCCGCAAACGAAATTTGAAGGAGGGTGGTATATAGGAGTCACCATGCGGTCTGTCTGTTCGGTCTGTGTGTGTCCTCATAAATTTGGTCGTGCAATTACTTGAATACTATTACACCTACCTCTCTTTACACACAAACATCGGCAATATATAGTTAATGCCCGTCTTATTGTTTTTCTTTTCTCTTTAATGTGACACTTAAAGGTAAAACAGGGTCTATTTTTCATGTCCGTGCCATAACTTCTTTATGCATTAAGGAATTCTGAAATAACTTGGCATAAATGTTCATCATCATGAGACTATGTGTCGCGCACAAGACTATACTTTCTAGAATTTCAACCTATTGAAACCGATATATCATCGCAAACTACAATTAATAAGCTGTCAGATTATGAACAGTAAATGGGGTGATTTGTAGTGAACGGCGCCAGATTGAATCCACTAACCCTTTGTGGATCGCTTTTTTGACAGCGTCGCACTGTAAACACCTCTGTTTTAGTTTTGTCTTTGCCATAAACACACGAAATTTAACATGAAACTTGTCTTATTTTACTGAAAATACATTCTGCGAATAAAATAAGCCCCCATTTTACAAGCAGAAGTGCCAAAAAATGAAAAAATGAGGGTTTATTTAAGGTACTTCATTCAACGGAGGCAATTACGATGAATTACTACATTATAACCTACTGGGGGTCCATTTCCTGAAATCTTTGTGCAGCGTATTTTATGCTGCTCACATATGCTGTTTTTACTATTATTAATACTTTTACAGTACTTCATGTATATTTTAAGGGGGTCTGTGATACAATCTGCTTAAAGTGCACAATCTTCTTGCTACACGATGATTTGGGATATGATTTTTAAGCGGATTGCAGGGGGGACGGAAAAGTGCATTCCTATAGTCCCCGAAACTGGTTTTCAACCAGTAGGAGAGTAACAAGCAGCCCCACAGCGGGGAGGGGGCAAAGTCCCCTACCGGTTAAATATTTAACACGAGCAGACCTGGGGTAATTAAAACTGTAATTGTAATTAATTGCAATTAAATTACATTTCCCAAGTAATTGAATGTAATTTGTAATTGGGTCATTTATCAATTATATGTAATTGTAATTTAATTAATTACAGAACAGTTCTAGGGTGTAATTGACAATTACATTTTAATTACCTTCCAATTACATGGCACATGCTTATCCAGTTTGTTGAACAAATAGTATATATATAATTTGTTCAACAAACTGGATTATTATTTTATGTTTATTACCAGTGACACTTCACTTTAACATGCTAATATGCATTACATAGCTGTGAAAAATAACAATAGAATATTATGGTAGGTGTTAACCCCTTGGACATAGCTCCTTTGTTCTGATATTTGTTTCATTAGAACCAACTGGTAATCTTTGATGATGTTTGTCACTATGTTTTCGGAGAAAATGATCAAATTAGGATTGAAAGTGTTATTTGCATAATTATTATTTAGATTTTTATCGGAGCAAAAATTGAAATGCTTAGCATTGAGTTTAATCATTTTTTATCTGTGATAAAATTTGTTGTATTAGATGATATAAACAACATAGCATTTCACAGTTCTAACAAGATAAAAGATTTAATTATTATTGTAGACATTATGAGTATTCTACAGTTTTAGTGACATAGTTATTCTAGGATGATTCATGAATGTTTTACAACTTATTTTCGATGTGGTCCTTTGGATAACTTGTAGTGTCAAGGATAAAAACTTAAAATATATGTTTAAAATGTAAATGATTAAATACTGACTAGACTAGTTAAATTTGAAACATATTGCAGAACCATGATCCTATAAACTTAGAGAAATTCAGACCTCAGAGAAATATCTGACTTTACATGCATCTTCTCTAACCGAATTCTGCTAGACGATGTATTAACTATTAATTAGGGCTGACTTGTAGCTCCTTTTGCAATAATATTAAAGACAGAGTAATGTTCTCCTCCAAACACAGATTTTACTTTGAGCTTTAATTCAATTTTGAAATAACTGAAATCAGTTTACATGTGGATTATCATGTTTGTGTAGTACAAAGTAAAGAACTTTGCTACAGTGTTCGTGTAAGAAGCACCACTTTTGGTATTGTAATTGAATGTAATTAATTAGTTTCCAATGTAATTGTAATTTAATTAATTACATTGCTAAATTTCATGTAATGGTAATTGTAATTTAATTGTACATTTCTCAATGTAATTGTAATTTAATTAATTACATTTCAATGTAATTGACCCCAGGTCTGCCATACAGGCATTTTTTTGAGACATGGAAATAGTTACGCAGCGAGTAGCATGTTGATTACAAGTCAGGATCCGGATTGAATACCCAGTCGCGGCTGATTTTCCGACTATTGTTCATTGCTTGGTTATCTATTTAATAAACAGTACAGTTTCCAGCCGTGTTGGCCTGGACAGTGTGTTGGGATAGTAAATGTGACATCTGCCATGGACTGGACTGGAAATAAGTTTTTCCATACATTCCTATGCGGCGGAGGCGGCGGCTAGGGAGACTATAATTGACTATCTAATAAGCAGAGTAAGAAATCTTTGCCTTTGGATAGCTAATTCGAAATGTGCACTTTGTTTATAAACGTTTTGAATGATTGATTATGGTTTCTGAAAACAACAGATTATGAAGCAGTACTTTACATTTTAAGCTGCCTGATTTTAAAAGCTCCATAACGTGAAGTCTGAGAGCAGTAATCTAGTCACGTTGTGTGCTCAAAAGCATTTTTGAAAATTAAAGAGTTTTCGGAAACTTCATCCTTTTCGGCATAAAATGTAATGACAAAATCTGCTCATGACATTATAATGGGTTTATTTCTATTCTAAAGGTTACTATAGGCAACATGATAGAATTATCTAAAAATGGTTTAAATTTAAGTTTGGCTTAAATCCAAATATTGAACATCAGCCTTCAATTCTTTGATATTTGATCAACCTCATATACATTTAAGTTGAGTTTATAACAATCAAATTTCTGTTACTTGTGATATGAGGAATATATGCTAGTGATATGTAATCTTTTAATTTTTCAGTATTGACGTTTGGTAGACAAAAACGGTATGCAGGAAATTAAAGCTAAACGGAACATACAGATACGCATTCAATAAGCTCTGATCGCCAAAGAAAATGGGACAAAAAATATCAAAGAAGGTAATAATGTGATATCAAATACCATTTGTAAATAATGTTACGATGAACATAATTCCATATTTCAGTATAAGATCTAAATACTTGTCAATGATAGAGCACCACATACAATACTTTTACAAGTAGCGGAGGTATATTTTCATGAGTGAAAGGTAATTCAGTTACATGTGTAAACTAATTTATACTAACTTTGCAGTCCCTTACCGGTGAAAACTAGAGCTATCACTAAATGTTATTAAAATATGTTGCAGGAAGAAAAACATTTTGTCCCACTTAACAATTTACAGGTGGTGCGACAGGTAATACATCTGACTATCTAACATGTAGTCATTCCTCACATATCCCAACGAAACAGTCAGCTTACTTATTTTACAATTGGGGTCAAAATAGCCTAGTTCAGTTATTATATATTGTATGATTTGTTTAACATTTGAACACTCCAAAAAAGATCTATTAAAGTTTCTTCGTGGCTCTGACAAAAATTGCACAAATTATCTTAATTTTCATTTTAAAAAAGTAGGGACATTGTTGCTAAAATTCTGTGCATTATTCTCGTTTGTAACTACTGTATGTATGTATCTCTTGTACACTTAAAAACATTACTAGAAGAGGTTCCAATTCATACTATTTTCACATAAATTTTGCTCTCTTCATGCAAAAATAACCTTGGGGCAGAAGTAAAACCTACCTACATTTTTCCACAATATGTAATCTAAAGAGTAAAGGCAAAATAGAGAACTTTCACCGCATGTACCTCAGTATTTCTAAAGTTGTCTAACTCTACCCCCTTCTGTTTCAGGGGTAAATTCACTTTGAACAGCAAGGAATCGCTTATCAAATCTTTCACTTTTGTAAAATAAATCAATAATAACTCTTTAAAAAAAGTAAAAGCTTACTTTTAAGAAAGTAAAACTAAGGAAAATAAAGAGAAAGAGAATAAAAGGAAATAAGAGAAAAGAAAAATAAGAGGGAAAAAATGGTCCCAGAGGGGCTTGAACCTATGCCCCCTAAAAAATTTAAGTCAAAGTAGGTTTATTGTAGGAATTGAGTGTATCTTCATTTTTGAGTTTCAAATAAAAATTTATTTATATCTGTCTTTAATAGAATGGGATGCATATAACAAATAATATTTGGATTTAAGACTTGCTTCTTTTGTTCTAACAGTATTTTTTATATTTTGATATAACTAGTAACAACATTTCTTAAGCCAAAATAACAAAGGAAATTAAGTGGCCTTCCAGTTATTTCTTTTAAATGGTTAAGGAGAAATAACAAGAAATATAACAGTGAGGCGCCTTTATTAAAGTTGTCACTTTTCTTAAAGTAACCAAACGTAATTCCAATAGTCTATGCATTCTTTAATTACATCTTCGCTATTTTTTTCATATTATGAAAACACGGTCACTTCGACTAACTACGTAGAAACATACAAGCACCAATAAATAGTTCTTCGATATTTCATCCGAAATTTTAAAGAAAAGACATATATTAACGAAATTATATGATATAGGCAATCAAGGCATAATTTCGCCCAGGTATTACTTCTTTGTTGTGTTGATTTATATCAAAACATGTTTCAGCTATATATATTTTTAGACGTAAAAAACTTTAAAGAATATTTAACAAGACTTGTCTGCAAGAACATAAGATATCTCACTGTGTTTCCTACCTACTTACATATAGCTCAAACATAGTTTTATCAAATGAGTAATTAGGAATTTTCAAACTCATTACGCATTTATTTTAGTTTAACATGCATGTGTTAAAATTAAATGTGTAAATCTAAAAATAGCACTGATTTACTGATTTAAGCCTTATCTCCACAGATTGAAGGCATAACTCCACTTATTTCATTTAAATATGTAAACCTGAGAAGAGCACCGATTTACTGATTTAAGTCTTATCTCCACTGATTTAAGGCATAATTCCACTTATTTCATTTTTTTGAAAATAAATACATGTATATATGTTATTTGCCAGACAGTAGCAATAAGTAATGCTTTTCAATGTATGCAAATGTCCAAAAAGTAAATGGTATTTGTTATAACTTACACGCATGTGGTTGTATTTTATTTGTAGAAAAATTAGAATGGCTGTTCAGAGGTAACATTCATATCGCCATCAACGTCACACACAAACAAAATCGTCAACTTTTGTCATATCTTAAAACTTTTCTCTCAGAGACGAATAATGACGTGTTAAAGATCTACCCAGCAACTGAAATATATATACAATGGGTGGTGTTGGCATGCAGATATTTGGTATATTCTTTGTCGGTTACTGAAACGGAAGAGGACTGCAGAATTGAATACCTTTATTCAATTGATATAAAGTTAGTCAGTGTTGGATTTATCTATGGAAGGTCTATGGATATTTTTACCCCATATAGAATAATTAATGACCAAACACATTTGTTGAATGTCTGTGCCTAAACACATGCATGAAAAGTGTCAATCAATCATGCTAACGAATAAACTACCTGACCGTCGGAAAGCCATGTGATCATAACATATTGATAGACTTGGAAACGCCTTGTAGGTAAATCTGCGGGAATGACCTTTAGGTAAGCTGACATTTATTATTCAAGTTTCATGCTATCAATTTGATTATAATAATTGATATTCATTCATCAGTATATCATTTATAGCTACAGATGTCGGAAGATGAGAACGTGACGAATAAAAAGCCTATCCGAAGACCAGCAGGCTATGAAACTATGTCAAATACACGACCTTCTGATACAGGGATACAGAGGCTAATGGAAAATGATACCAAATACACCAAAGATCTAACAGATAAAAATAAAACTAAAGAGGTATTCATTAAAAATATATTCTTTAGGTTACATCCGGCCTGACAGACTGGAGAGTCAGCATTGGCAGTAATTTTGCTTAGTCACCCGTCCCAAGGACTCAGAGTATGAATGCCCGCTTGTCAAAAGTCAACAATTCATATCATATCTACCCAGTAGGGTAAATACCTATCGCCTGGATGGAAGGTGTGCTAGTCCTCAGGCTTAGTCACAAAGACAAATTGAAACTTCTCATCATAGGGTTTTGAAAAGATAAATGTAGTACTCAAATTTTGGTTTAGCGTAATTCAGATTCAGATTTTCAACTGGTCTAAGCTCCATGTTGGCAAACCTTCCGACAAGCGGACCTTCGGACTACTGGGCCATCAGACTATTTTGTCTTTCGACCAATGGTATGATTCGTTTATTTCCTTTAAAATACAACAATTACACCAACCAGAATTTTGTTTACTCAATCAACTCCTCGCTCAGTTTCCATCCAGTTGAAATGAAACTTGCTATACATCAGCAACATGAAATGGACATGCACCTATTATCTGAACTTACATGTCATATAGGATTTTGGAGTTTTAGTCCTATTTCGGAATTTCCAATTACTACGACTACGTCACACTATTACGTACTCAACTCCTACTGTTTCAGTCCAATGGAAAGGAAACTTGGTACATGTCATTAAAATTATGTTGACATGGGCATATTGTCGGTGCTTGCATGGCCCTTTTTAAACGCCCATTTTGAAAAAAGGAAACTGATATACAGAAAAACTAATTAGGAGGATCCCTATTTGTAGTAGATCAATAGGTCAAAGGTCAGAATGCTTTTATCTTTACACAATGACTGAGAAAGGAACATATTATGGTATGTCGTTGTCTGACCACCCGTCGACATTTTCCAAAAACTTACGTACAGGAAAACTAGTCATCAAATTAGGAGGATCCCTGTTCAATAGGTCAAAGGTCTTTACACAATGACTGAGAACCGCTTTCGTAAGATTTCTATTGATTACTTACTAATATTTGGTCAGATGCATAAAGACCAAGTTCAAATATACCTGACTAAACTTCTCTTAATTAGTTCGTTTCAATGCTGTTAGTCCGAAAGTAACAGCTATAGTTGTCAAACTGCACATGCTGACAAAGCACTTCTTGATAAATAATACTATTGTTGTGGGTCAATATGCCAAAGGAGAATATCACAGTGAACTAGTGAATGAAATTGGATTCCTGAATCTTTCAGACATTACTCAGTAACTCAATACCAATAGTAAAAGATCCTTGTTGCTTTCTAGGGTCAGTGGATCAAATCGTCAAGGTCACAGAGAGCTGACTCAACTTTGTTTTATTGTCTCCGGAAAGTACAATAGCTGCAGTTTTCAAGTTTTACACAATGGAGAAAGATTTATATAGTGTTGGAGTCAGTGACCCACTGGTCAAGGTCGCAGGGACATCTTCCCCCTAGTGTTTATTTTTCCGTCTTTTAAGTCAAGATGCTTGATACTGCTTCTTAGTAACGTTCATCCACACACTTGCATCCATCCACCTTACCTACACGCATACCTAATACACCTGTATTTTCATTCTCTGTTATTTTTCATACTTTAGTTCAGGAACTTGTTTCTAAGTATCCCTTTTCTCCCCAAATCCACCTTAACCCCAAGCCTACCAAAGAAATGTTGAAAACGCAAACGGTATTTGTTATAACTTACACGCACGTGGTTGTATATTATATTATTGTTAGAAGAATCAATCGTAAGTCGTAACATTCGTATCGCCATCATCGTTTTACACAAACAATATTGTCAACTTTTGTCAAATTTTAAAACTTTTTTCTCAGAAACGGACGATAACATATAAATGACCTACGCAGCAACTGAAATATGTATTCAATGATGGGTTTTGTTGGCATGCGGATATTTGGTAATATCTTTGTTGGTTGAAAACTTACAGAGACTAAAACGAAAGAGGACTGCAGAATTGAATAATTTTATACAATTAATATAAAAGTTAATCAGTGCTGGATATATTTATGGTTCCTAGAAGGTCTATGGATATTTCTGTATAGAATAACTAATGACTGACCTAACACATTTGCTGCATGCCTGTGCCTACACACAGGAAAAGTGTCAATTATCCGTGCTACCGTGTAAATTACCTGACCGTCGGAAAACAATGTAATCATAAAAATTTGACAGACTTGGAAAGCCTTGTAGGTAAATTAACATTTGTTATTTAAGTTTCATGCTTCCGATCTGATTATGTTTGATATTCATACATAAATATATAATTTATAGCTACAGATGTCGGAAGATGAGAGCGTGACGAATGCAAAACCTGTTGAAAGACCGGCAACTATGGCATTTGATCTACCTCCTTGTTTAGTGATACCAAGTCAAGGGGATAATGATACCACATACACCAAAGATCTAAAAGACAAAACGGAGACTAAAGAGGTATCAATTAACGATATAACATGCACATTACACCCGACATCCCCGAAGATCAACAATTTATTTTATATCTACCCAGTAGGGTAAAGACCTATCGCCTGGAAGGAAGGTTTGCTTGTCCTAAGGCCTAGTCACAAAGTCAAATTGAAACTTTTCGTCATAGGGGTTCAGTCATCAAATTTTTGTTTAGCGTAATTCAATTTCAGATTTTCAACTGGTCTAACCTCCATGTTGGCAAACCTTCCGATCAGCGGACCTTCGGACTACTGGGCCATCAAACTATTTTGTCTTCCGGCCAGTGGGCTCTGTAAACATTTATAAAGAGCTAATATCTTTCCTCAAAGGCAGATAATTTTCTTCCTAAAAGATAGAATACCTATTTTTACTCTTTCAGAAATAGTTCAGTTACAGCAGAAGATTGTGTACTCAACTCCTACATTTTCCATCCTTAATTTCAACTTCGTATTCATCCTCATATTAGTTGACAGACTTATACTGTCAGGACATCCATGTTCGAATATTTGTTCTCGAATTAAGGCCACTTTTGCACTTTAAAATATTATAATTACATATGAACAATGTGTACTCATCTCCTCCTACAATTTAAAGGAAACTATGAATAAATTAACTATATGAGGTTGACATGTGCATATTGTCGGGACATTTATGTCTGATTATTTTTCTCTTGATTAGCGGACCTTCGGACTACTGGGCCATCAGACTATTTTGTCTTCCGACCAACGGTCTCTGTAAACAATTATTAAGAGCTAATACATGTATCTCTCCTCAAAGACAGATACTACCGTTCCTAGAACATAGAATACCTTTCAGAAATATTTCAACTACAGCAGAGCATTGTGTACTTAACTCCTGCATTAATGTCTGATAATTATTTTAAGGGCTTATGAACAGGCTCAATCAAACCGAGCCTGCAACATTTTCGTTTTTGTTGTGTTGAGCGACCTGTGGAGTTTCCACTTTTTCTATTTTATTATCACAGCAGCGTTGTTTGTGCCGTGTGGCGGCCGTAAAAAGTCTCCCCAATACATTCAATCAGGGCTGTTATATTTCGATCTTCTCAGATCGTTCAGCACGACTTTTATGTCGTGTTACTGGTACTATTTAGTTTCTCAGCATGAACATTTTGGCCTGGGTGGTTCCAATACTCCCGCTTTCATAGCTTTGGGTATTGTTTAATCACCCCTTGGATATGGTGCCTCCTTTTTAATTTTGCTTTTTGGCAGTTTCTGTGATATGCAGGCTCCATAACCTCAGCTCCCCTTTCTAAATTCCAGTTTGTTTAGTTCTGCTCATTGTTTTCTCGTTTAGGGCAAACCCATTATTTTAACTAGGGACCATACGCCGCTTTTCATGGTATTACACACTAGTGTAGAATTGAAGGTTCCATAGGCACCGCCGTATGAACACATCTGCGGATGTCTCTAAATTGTTTTTTGTACTTTTAGCATGTGTAAATGTTGAGTTCTGCTCGACCCGGGGCTAGAGGGCGTGGACGGTAGCATGAATTTTAACTACCGTCCATGAACAAGCTCAATCAAACCGAGCCTGCAATATTATCGTTTTTGTTGTGTTGAGTGACCTGTGGAGTTTCCACTTTTTCTATTTTATAACCAGTTCAACATCTTTAAAATATAACAACTACACCAGCCAGAACTATTTTTACTCACCTCCTCGCAAAGTTTCCATCCAGTTCGAACGAAACTTGTTATACATCATCAACATGAAATGACATGCACCTATTATCTGAACTTCCATGTCATATATTTTTTTAGTTATAGCTCTATTTCGGGATTTCAAATTACAACTTCATCACAATTTTATATAGTCAACACTTATCGTTTTAATCCGATTGAAAGGAAACTTGGTTTATGTTATCAAAATTATGTGGACATGGGCATATTGTCTGGGCTTTCATGGCCCTTTCTATACGCCCATTTTGAAAAAAGGAACATATTATGGTGTGTCGTTGTCTGACCACCCGTCAACATTTCTATTTCTGGAAACTGATATACAGAAAAACTTATTAGGAGGATACCTATTTGTAGTAGGTCAATAGGTCAAATGTCAGAATGCTTTTATCTTAACACAATGACTGAGAAATGCTTGCGAAAGATTTCTTTTGATTTCCTATTGATTATTTGGTCAGATGCATAGAGTTCAAGTTCAAATGTACTGGGCTAAACTTCTGTTCATTTGTTCGTTTGCAGGCTGTTAGTCCGAGAGCATAACAGCTATTATAGTTGTCAAACTGCACATGCTGACAAAGCACTTCGTGATAAATAATACTATTGATTTCGTTCAATATGTCAAAGCAAAATATCACAGTGAACTAGTGAATGAAATTGAATTCCTGAATCTTAATCTTTCAGACATTACTCACTAACTTAATACCAATAGTAAAAGATCCTTGTTGCTTTCTAGGGTCAGTAGATCAAACGGTCAAGCTCGCAGAGAGCTGACTGAACTTTATTACTTTTCGTCTCCGGAAAGTACCAAAGCTTCATTTTTTAAATTATACACAATGTCTAAATACCATTTGAGGAAGATCCATATAGTGTTGGAGCGAGTGACCGACTGGTCAAGGTCGCAAGGACATCTTCCCCCTAGTGTTTTTCTTTTCAGATGTCTGATACTACTTCTTAGCACAATTCATCCACGCCCGTGCATCCTTCCACCTCACCTGAGCCAAAACTAAGGGTAAGCTATTGTGATCACTCACCGTCCGTCGTCCGTTGTCCGTCGTCCGTCCGTAAACTTTTAATTTAAACGACATCTCCTCATAAACCGCTAGGCCAATTTCATCCAAACTTCACAGGAATGTTTCTTGGGTGAATCTCTACAAAATTATTCAAAGAATTGAATTCCATGCAGAACTCTGGTTGCCATGGCAACCGAAAGGAAAAACTTTAAATATCTTCTTCTCAAAACCAGAAGCCCTAGAGCTTAGATATTTGGTGTGAAGCATTGCCTAGTGGACCTCTACCAAGTTTGTTCAAACCATGATCCCGGGATCAAAATTGACCCCGCTCGAGGGGTCATATGATTTTACATAGGAAAATCTTCAAAAAATCTTCTTCTCAAAAACCAGAAGCCCTAGAGCTTAGATATTTGACATGTAGCATTGCCTAGTGGATCTCTACTAAAATTGTTCAAATCATGACCCCGGGGTCAAAATTGACCCCGCCCCAGGGGTCACTTGATTTTACATAGATTTCTATAGGAAAATCTTCAAAAAAAAATAAAAAAATAAACGAGAAGGCCTGGAGCTTAGATATTTGACATGTAGCATTGCATAGTGGATCTCTACAAAAATTGTTCAAATCATGACCCCGCCTCAGGGGTCACTTGATTTTACATAGGAAAATCTTCAAATATTTTCTAAAAATAAACCAGAAGGCCTAGAGCTTAGATATTTAACATGTAGCATTGCCTAATGGACCTCTACAAAATTTGTTCAAATCATGACCTCCGGGGTCAAAATTGACCCCGCCCCTGGGGACACTTGATTTTACATAGGAAAATCTTCATAAATTTGCTAAAAATAAACCAGAAGGCCTAGATCTTAGATATTTGATATGTAACATTGCCTAGTAGACTTCTACAAACTTTGTTCAAATCCAATCTGACTAAAGTACATATCCTATTACGCTACGCTTAGAATCTGACAACGAGCTATTGATAGCCTCGTTCCGACGACCCTTCCGCTAGCCAATCAAAAGCTAACTTACAACATTCTGCAAGCTTTAAAAAGCCTTGGTTTTATATATCTACAATTTTTATGTCGAAAGATATCAGATAGCCGATTAGCTCAGTCGGTAGGGCATTTGCTCTGTAAGCGAGAGGTCCCGGGTTCGAGTCCTGGATTGACTGCAATTTTTTCTTACTCTTTGACATTCAAACATGTTGTCTGATTGGTTCAAATAAAATCAGATTTGCGAAAATGAAAATAGCAATATTGGAAATCCAAAATATGCAGAAGACGAATGTGAATGGGTCGTTCTCAGATCTTCGTTTAGAAGATCAAGTACTTTAGTCAGATTGGTTCAAATCATGACCCATGGGGTTAGTTGATTGTATATAGAAAAATCTTCAAAATTTTCTAAAAATAAACCAGAAGGCCTAGAGCTCAGACATTTGACATGTAGCATTTCCTAGTGGATCTCTACAAAATTTTTTCAAATCTTGACCCCCCCCCCCCCCACCCCACACACACACACACACCCAAGGGTTATTTGATTGTACATAGAGAAATCTTCAAAAATTTGTTAAAAATAAACCAGAAGGCCTAGATCTTAGATATTTGATATGTAACATTGCCTACTAGACTTCTACAAATTTGTTCAAATCTTGACCCCCGGGCAAAAATTTATCCCGCCCCAGTGGTAACTTAATTGTACATCGGAAAATCTTCAAAAAAAATCTAAATATAACCAGAAGACCTAGAGCTAAGATATTTGACATGTAGCATTGCCTAGAGGACCTCTACAAAATTTGTTCAAATCGTGATCCCTGGCGTCAAATTGGCCCCGCCCCAAATCATGACCCAGGGGTCAAGCTTAAATGCAAATCTTCATAGCAAACATTTAACCAGGTGAGCGATATAGTGCCATCATGGCCCTCTTGTTTTAACTATACTTTAAGTTCAGGTACTTGTTTCTAAATATCCATTTCCTCCCCCAAAATCCACCTTAACCCAAAGCCTACCAAAGAAATGTCCAAAACGCAAACGATATTTGTTATAACTTACACGCACGTGGGCAGAAAAATTAGAATCGTTTCACATTAACAATATTTAACTTTTGTCAAAACGTATTTCTCAAAATTCAACGATGACATGTAAATGACCTATCCAGCAACTGAAATATATCGCTGACTTGAATTCACTTGCCTCATCGATGTGGGTTCGAGCCTCACTCGGGGCGTTGAATTTTTCATGTGAGGAAGACATCCAGCTTGCTTACGGAAGGTCGGTGGTTCTACCCAGGTGCCTGCTTGTGATAAAATAATGCACGGATGGGCACCTGGGGTCTTTCTCCAGCATCAAAGCTGGAAAGTCGCCATGATCTATAATTGTGTCGGTGCGACGTTAAATAAATATATATACTGAAGGAAATCTATTTTTAAAAAATACACTTTATGCAAATTTTAAGTATAATTTACACTCAGGTTTGCCTATCCTTATCACTATCACTGTATCATTTCAGCTTAATTCCCTTCATATGCATTAAATTTATTGTTTACAACTTTATTGCTTTCTTGTTTTGGATGTCTAATACGGGCTTGGATTATTAGTTGTTTTATTTTCTTGTGATACAATTCTAAAATAGGTTTCTTGTCTCCAGCTTTCAGTTTATTAAAGACAAAATAGTATTTATTGATAGAACAATTCCAGCAAATGCAATAAATACAAGTATAGCAGGAATTAGTGCTTAAGGTAGTTCTGCACGTTTGATAAACCGGAAGTAATGACATAACGTCATTTATCCGGAAAACGTAGAATAAAACCTGTACCCGACATACCGAAACAAAAATTATTTTATGATTTAATGGAAATCCTTGGGTAAATTTATCAGTACAACAAAGTTACTATGTATCTAAAGATAAAATATGATATTAAAACCTCTGTCTTGTTAAATCATCCCCATTAATCTTTTAAAATCAGCTTGAAATGTGCAAATAAATTTACTCTTGAGAAAATATCTCAAAAACTATCACACGGACCTATACATTTTATCTCACCATATTATAGGCTATATGTTTATTTACGACTGTGAGAAGTTTCATTAAAATCTACATTGTAGAATAATTTCTATTTGCGGAAATGTTGCCAAAACCGTGATTTTCCAAAAACTCCCACTATAAAATTTTATGTGAAGTCCAAAGCTTTTAAATGATTAGCCTAGCGAATAATCAGGCACACGGACCAATCTTTTTTATTTGCGGAATTTTATTAGTATATTCTGAAGTTTTGAAAAATCAGGGTCTAATCAAATTCTACATTGTAGATTTTTTTTAGCCGAACGTGCAGAACTACCTTAAGCAGCTGAGTAACTCAATATACAAGCTGTAATTTGTAATGCAGTATTTACTATTCCGAAAATTTGTAACTTTTTCTGTAAGCAGCTGCAAGTTTAGTTAAGAGTGTAATTAATTTATCCGTCGTTTCTATTGCATTACTGTTTATAACATTTGAACTCGTTTATATTATATCTTTTAAAACTTTATTATAGTTGTCTGAGGTTACTGAACGAAACCTAGCTATCAATTTTGTCACTGCAACCTTACTATTTTTTCTATTCTAAAAACTTCTTGCTTAGTAGGCAAACGTTTCTTTTCATGAAATGCGCCTTTATTTAATTCGTTATTTGAATGTTTAATAGTGCTCTTAAACGTTTTTGGGTTTGTGTTGCGAATTCCATCAATAACAAGTATTTCCTATGTCCAGTTTGGTGTGTAATATTTTTCAAAGTGCATCTTGATTTTACTTAAACGAACTTTGTCTCCGATTTTATACTTTGGCTAACTCTTTAATACTTTTAAGTTGCCATACAAATTAAAGGAAAAAGTGCCTTTATGAATTTTTTCTGGCTTCAGTTTGTGTCATTTTAATACTAGATTCTTTGTGTTGTTCTATTTATCAATCATATTCAATTTTGGGGAATTTAGCTATTAATTTTAATTTGAAGACTTCCCCCGTTCTTCTTTATGAACCTATAGATCTTGAGTTTTGACTTCCAAGCATTGAGCTTACAGTTCCCGGAGACTTTTGCCCAAGCCTGAGTGTATATTTTCAAAATAATTGCTGGTATTACAACTAAATTTGTAGCAATTTTTTTCTTCAGTTGATCTTGATTGGGTTTTGGTCAAGAGAAAACATTTTCATATCGCTTTTACTTTTATTTACACCGCTATAATAACAAAGATCTTGACTCGTGCATACTGTGTCTAGTTTATTTACAGGAGGCCCGTTATCTAAAAGGTTACCGGTACCACAATATTTGCATCCTGGAAGTGTTAACCCTTCCTGGGGTAAAAAGGTAAATGTCAATTGCTCCTTCAGTACACTTCTATATTACTGCAAGATGCACATGTTGCTTTTAACATCAATCTAACTTTTTTTGTTGTAACGTATAGAGGATTTATACTATCAGTATTTTTTTCTTTTTTACAAAATACTTTATATTATAGTACAATTAATATCATATGTATTTTAAAATAAACTAATATTGTTAAAAATATTCATGAGAGCTACTCCCCAAAAAACACGACCGAAATCGCGCCCAAAAAAACGACCACAATTTCACTGTGTTTAAAACTGCGACCATATTGTCAAGTTTTTTGGTTTAAACGGGTTTTTCCAAGAAAAAGGATATTTTTAGTTTCCCGCAAATTTTTTTTCTTTTTGGGGGAAAACCTTCCCAAATTTAAATTTTGTTTTTACTCGCGCTTTAAAAAAACCAATATCACCCGGGGATAAAAATCTTTTTAAATTTTTGAATTTTGTACCCCCAAAAAAATTTTGGGAAAACATTGCGCAAACTAAAAGCTCTTTAAGTTTAAAAATCAACATTTACTTTTTAAGGGGGAATTATCCATGCTTTTTGAAAATAAAAAATTACCCCCCAAAAAAGGGTTAGATAAAACGGCTAAATAAATTGTTAATTTGCCGGGCCCCCACGGTTTTGAAAGTTAAAAAAGGGGCACTTGTTTTTTTTGGGGAGGGGTTTTCCGGTTAACAATTTAATGTATTTCAGCCCAATCAGTACTTTCTTTATTTGTTTTCCAAAATCACACCCAAAAAGGAAATCTGTCAGGGCTCCCACAAAGTACCCCCCTTCGGAAACAATGGGGATGAATTTTTAATACAAGCATTTTTATTCATCCCATCCATTAAACGGGCCTTTTTAGATTAAAAAGATCTGTAAATTTTGTTTTCCCAGTCCATGGTTACATCAACGGATTCCAGCTGTTCTTTAAGGTCGGGCAATTTTAACTTAGTTTATGAGGCACATTAGTTTTTGTTTCTTAAAACATGTATTTTTTATAAATTGGCTTTTAAAATGAAAAAAAAACTCTAGCAAAACCCGCAACCAAAGACATCTAAAGGGTTTTGTTTCCTTAAAATAAAAACCCTTGGGGTTAAAATTTCCCAATGCATTTTTGGTTACTTTTTTTTTAAATTTTTGCTTTCTGTGTTTTTTTTAAGTCCCCCCAGTCACTCAGTGGGAGGGCGCAGATTTACGTCGGATCGCGGGGTCGCGATTTCGATCCCCGGGGGGGCGTATGTTCTCAGGGACTTTTTGGTAAAGGCATTGTTTTGTTTCTGACATCTTTCACCCACCTCACGGGTGCGGGGTTGGCAGTTTTTTGGGGAAAACGGGTTTTAAACCGGTTTGTAGCGTGATTATAACAGGGTTCGTCCAGGCCCAGGGTTTATATATTTTTTTAAAAAACCTCCCAAATGCTTTTTTTTTGCCCAATTTTTGAAAAATTTTTGGGCATTTTAAAAATTTCTCAAAGATAGTTTTTGAAAATTTAAATTTTTTAAATTTTTGATTTTTTTTTCCAAATTTTAAAAATTATTGTTTTTGAATTCCCAAATTTTTGAGGGTTTTTTTTACCCGGTTTTTAGGGGGCCAAAAAAAAATTTGCAAAACACAAACTTATTTTTTTCAAAATCAGATTGCCCCTTAAAATTTCTAGAGGGGGAAAAAATCTTGGCAGGGGACTGTTTTTTGGGAATAGCAAACTCAAAAAATAAGATAACTTGCTAAAATGCCCCTTTTTGTCAAAAAACTCTACAAAAAAACAGGCCGGGGTTGCAAAAAATTTGATTGTTACAAAACCCCCCCTATTTTTCTTCAGTAAAACTTCTTGTTAATTTAAGCCCCCAATAATTTGGCTTGACATCCCCATGGGGCAAAATATTGTTATGGTGTAATTACCCCTTTTGGGAGAAAAGCGGTTTCGAAACTTTTTTAATTTCATAATTCGCCGCCGAAGAAAAAGATGGGGGCCTTGCGAAATCGAAAGTAAGTAATCTGAAATTTTTGGAAATAAAAGGGGTAATTCTAGATTTTTTCTGATTGACACACGGGGTTACTTTTTTAAATTGTTTCCACATAAAAAAAATGGATGTATTAGATTCATAAAACCCAAATTTTTTAAAAAACCCTAGTGGGGGTCCCTTTTAAAAGACTTCTTGAAGTTCTTCAGCCCAAAGCCGGGGGCCCAGAGGGGACAAAATTTTATTTTTAAATTTTTAATCTATCTACAAAGCACCAAATTTGGGTGATTTTTTTAGGGGTTTTTAAAACTACGGAAATTCGAAAAAGTGATCCGAAATTAGATGTTAAATTTGGGAATGTAAAAAAAATTTTTAAAAGGGGACCCAATTCATATGGAAAAAAGGGGGAGATATGAAAATATTTTTTATATGTTTATACTGTATGGGCAATGCCCCCACTTGTTTTAAAAACACTCGAAAGAAAAAATTTTGGGAAAGAGTTTAGAAAAAATTTTTTCATCGCTCCCAAAATTATACCTTCCCCCCAGAAAATTTGCGAGTATAACCATTTACAACGGGCCAGGAGGCAATCGTGAAAAGTCCCTTACCCGGGGTCCCCACCGCAAGGGGGTTTTGCCGGGAACAAACCGGGGGCCCTTCACCAAATTTTAGGACAGCAAAATACCCTATAAACCCAAATGCTCCGACATTTCTCTTTGGGTTTTATTTTAAAATTTAAATGTAGAATGAAATTTTTGGCCTCAGCTCAATCCGGGGGCAGGGGTTCGACCCCCATTGGGGTCGGGATTTTCTCATATACATTTTAAACTGGTTTTTCCAAAACAGACCAAGGGGTTCCAGAAGCAAACTCTTTTACTTTTAAAGCAAAATACTTTTTTTTTCATTCCCAAAAATTTTACTCTCCCCCAATATTTCACATCTTTTGATGGAACCCTTTTCCCACAAAAAAAATAGTAAAAAAAGAAAAAAAATTTTAATGTAAACCCCTAAAAATTTAAACCCCCCAAATTATTTTCTAAAGTCAAAAGGGTTTTTTCTAAAATCTTTACCCCCTTCAACGTAAAGACAAAATTTTTTTTTTTTTAAGGGGGTACCCCCCCTTTTATTTTTGTATTTTCGCATGCCCCAACCGGAAGCTAAGGGGGGGGACGATTTACACGACTTTTTACAAAAAACAAAATTTTTTTTTGTAATTCATTTTCAAAAAACAAAATGGCCCCTGTCTTCGATCTGACGCTTTAGGTTTGATAATGCAGAAAAAATTTTAAAAATAAATTGCCGAAAAAAACCTTCAAAAAAAAGTTGCCTTAAAATACGCCCAGGGACGTCAGACTTTACGTGCCCAGTTACCGCGAAAAAAATTAATAGTTTTTTATCTTGAAAGTGGGTAATTCTTGCTTTTCCCTAAAAAAGTTTTTTTCAAAAAACCATATTTGTAAATTTTTTTTTAATAGCTTTGCTCTGAATAAAAACAATATTTTGTTCTTTATGATTTTGTATTAAAAGGGTTAGGGGAAAGTAAAAAATGGAAAAATGGAAACCAATTTTTAATTGGAAACATTTGGGTTTAAGGGGTTTAACTTGTTACGGCCTTTTTCAAAAAAAAACTAGCTTTTTGGGATCCTTTTTTCAGGTTCCTTGATAATTTTTACTTATAAAATAAAAAGATCTAAAATTTTTTCAAATTTCCAGTAAAAATTGTTTTTTTTTGAATGGAATTGTTTTGTTACCAAAAAAACGAACCCCTGACCTTTTATCAAAATTTGAAAAATTAAAAAGCGTTGACACTATTATTAAGAAACACAGTTGGGCTTTTTATTTCTTTTTCAACAATACCATGAGAAAAAAAAAATACATGCGGAACGTTTTTTTTTCCCATAAAAAAATCCCGAAAAGGGGTACGGCTGAAGTATTCTAACTTAGAAATTTTTTTAAAAAAATTTCAAGAAAACCAAAATTTAAAAACTTACGTTAGAAATAATATGTTTTAAAGCTACATCAACAGAAAGATAATCTTATTCAATATTATTTTATAAAAATTACGACAAAAAGCGTTTTAAAAGTTTTTTTTAAACATTTTTTCCCGGGTTTTTATTTTAAACTTTAAAAAAAAAGGGGGTTTCCCAAATTTATGTTTGGGTATTTTGCTAAAATATTCCCAGATTTTACATTTGGCAAAAACAGAAGGTACTGAACCCGGGGGAAAACCCCCTTTTTTTATCCCTATTTTTTAAAAATTAGGGGAAAAATGCTTTCCCATGGAAACACGGACCCCGGGGGGGACAATACTTTTTAAGTTTAAATATTAGAAACCCAACGTGCATACTTAAACTTATAGAAAAATAAATTCTACGGATATCAATAAACAAAAATACACTGAAAAGTTTAAAATTTCCCCATTTTCCTTTTCCCTTTCAATATAAATACCTTGGGGTTTCATGTTTTTAAAACCTGGAAAAAAATTTAACTAAAAAGGGAACAGAGAAAAAAACGAAACTGAGTTTTTAGCATTTTAAAAACTTCATATTACCGAAATACAAAAAATCTGCATTTTAAACCCAAATTTTGTTTTTCCCTTGTAAAAAGGGTAACCTTTTTTCCTCCCTTAACAACAATTTTCTCAGACATTTGATAAATTCTATAAAACCAAAAATGCCCCCTTTTTCCCAACTTTTTATTTTTAATGCAGATTTTTTATTTTTTTAAAAAAAAAAATTAGTTTTATACTTTTTTTTGGTGCCGGCCATAAAAACCAAAAATTTTTGGGTTTTCGACCAGCATGGATCCAAAACCACTAGCGAATCTGCACGTCTGGTCGGGGACCATCTTTTCGCAACAGTTTTCCTTAATTAAAAGGGGCTTTAAAACGGACACAGGGTTTTCTTTACCCGACTGCGGGGAAACCCGGGGCTGGTCGGGATCCTGCTTCAAAAACCCACTATGTTTTTTTCTCGGCACGGCTCTTTTCCCTTAAAAAGGGATTAAACAGTTGAAAAAAAGCAGTTTTTAACGTGACATATTAAGGACTTTCAACATTCACAAACCAAAATGATTCCCTGTGCCCCTTTTTTTGGGACACATTTAATTTACCATTAATAAAAAAACTCTGGACAATTAAATTCTTTTTTGCTTTTTTTCAAAGTAAACCAGTTTAAATTTAAGAAGTGGGAAACTTTAAATTTTTTTTAACCCACTTTATGAAAAATTTCCCCAAAATTTTATACTTTTAGTTAAAAAAAAAATTATTTACTATGAACTTTATTTATAAATAATTTTTTGCGCAGTTTTTTCCCCTTTTAATCTTATAACATAATAAAAAATTTTATAAATTTTTACTGTCAAAATTTTCCATGCATGGCTTTTTTGTCTTTTTTCACTCTCAGTAGGCAATCATGAAAAAAAATGATTCAATTTTTGGTTATTTTTTTAAAGTAAATTTTTTTTCATTAAAGGAACACAACGTTGAATCCATTGTGTTTCTTTTTAAAAAAAAAAATAAACAAAACTAAAAATTTAAAATAATACTGATTTTCAGTATGTTCCCCTGGGGATCGGCAATTTTAAACTCAATTTTGAGTTAAAAAATTCTGGGAAATTAAAAAATTCGGGACTTTCCCTTAAAATTTTGGGCATTTTTTTAAACTTTCAAAATTGAGGAAAATTTTTTTATAGGTTTTAATAATATTTAATTTTATTTTCTTTAAAAGCCAAAAAATTTTTCTAGGAAAGTTTTTTTTCCCAATGTCAGTGGGGGGGGGGGAAAAGGGTTTGTTTTTAAAACCAATTCCCCAAACATTGAGGGGAATAATTTAAAAACCTTTACCCCAACACCTTATTTATAAATATGTTGAAAATAAACTGTTAATATTTTTTCCTTATTTTAAACACCTAAACATTACACCCACATACGGGCAATTAAAATTTCACTGAACTTTAAAAATTAAAAAGGCTAAAATATTTTTGAAGTTTTTTCCAAAAAGATCATTTACCCTTTTTAAAGTAAATAATAATTAAAGACACTATTTTGGCCCTGGTAGGGGGCCTGGGGGAGGGAAAAAGGGTTTCGGTTTATTGGAGGTAACCAATAACAAGTCTGGACCATTGATAGCCCTGTTCTGTTTATAAAATAACTACTGTTTATTTCTGGGCAGAAAAAAATTGCAGGGATATTTCTCCCCTTTTAAATACAAATCATTTTCCTCACCTTAAAGAAGTTTAAAAAGTTTATTAAAAGGGCTAAATCACAAAGTGATAGGATAAAACGGGGTTTAATCATTTTTTGATTTACACTATCATGGTGGTTTTTTTTATAAAAAATTTGTAAAAAAATTTTTTCCACTTTTTTTTTAAAATAAAAATTGGGGGTTTTTGAACAATATAAAAATCTTTTTGTGGATTTTATTATACATAAAAAACTTTTTTTAAATACAACACGGGGAAAAATTAGCATTTTTAATATATAAAACCCTTTCTGTCCAATCCCTTTTTACCCCTTTAAAAATGAAACAAAAGCTTTTTTAAATTTTCAAAAAATTCAGCAATTATAATTTTTTTCGGGTTTTTTTTGTTTACTTTTGAAAAAAAAATTCTAATAAATTGAAAAAAAAATTTGAATTCTCTTAAATAATTATTTTATTTTAAGGGTCCCCAAGAATTTGTTTTCCCCTAAAGATTTTTTTTAACCCCCCCGGGGAAAATTACTAAACATGACGACAATAAAATTTTAGTATTATAGTTAAAAAAATTTGTGTACATTCTGAAAAGAAAAAAAAAAAAAAACAGCAGTGAAAAACACGGGGGAAAAAAAACAATTATCTGTAGGAAATTAAAATTTATGTTTCCTCTGACAAAAATTAGGCTAAAAGTCAATCTACAAAAAGGGTTTTTGGGGGCCCCTTTAAACAGACTGGACCAAAAAAAAACCTGGTTTTATATTGGGATTAAAAAAAAGTTGTATTTAGGTGGGGGGGGGTCAAAAAAGGGGAATTTTTTTTGGGTTTTTAAATAAAAATTTTCTTTAAACCCAAAAAAACCCTCTTTAACGAAATTTTTTTCAAAATATAATTAAAATATATATGAAAAATTGTAAATTTCCTCTAGTGTCCCTCAAACCCCTTTGATCGGGGCCCAAGTGTTTTGAACCAAAACCCTTCCCTTATTTGGCCAAACCCCACAGTCCCCCCCACCCCAAAAATAAAGGGTTAAAGATTGAATTTATCCTTTACTATAAATCTTAAAAAACCAATTTTGCATCATTATTTTTTTAAAGAAAACCCAAAATATGTGAAGAATTTTAAAAGTTATGGTTTTTAAACATTTTCAAATCTTTTAAAACCCCTTAAAAAATTTTTTTATGAAATTTAAGTCTCTTAAATTTTTAGACTCTGATAGAAAGTTTTTTATATTTAATTCTTAACTAAAATGTTATTAAATTTGTGATGAAAATTTGGGAAAAATTAGATGAACATGATAATTTTCTTTCTTTTTTTCCCCTTTTGTAACCCCCCATTTTTTTTCCCCGGGAATTGCATTCAAAAGTAACTAAAAAAAAATTTAAAAAAAAATTAGATTTATAAAATAAACACATTTTAGAAAATAAAAAAACTCCGAAAAAACTTTTTTGGGTAATATTAAAAATTAAAAAAGCAAAATTTGGTCTGTTTTTAATTTGGCCAAATTCCTCTCTTTATTTTTCAAATTCCCTGTCTTCTTTTTTAAATCTGTATAATGTCAAATTTCCCTGTTTTTTTTTTTCCCAAATTATTAAAAAGTTCTTCATTTTAAAGCCCTTTTAAACTCATCTGATCATGAAAACATGGTGCCGGAGGGCATGGTTTAAATTTTTCCCGAAAAATTTTATATGTTTTTGAAACGATGTTCCAGTTTTGAAATAATTTAACACAAATGGGCCTTTTTTGACATTCTATTTAAAAAATACAAATTTTTTTATGTTTTAAAAAAATGGGTTGGGAGGGGGGGTTTTCCTTTTTTTCCCTATTTTTAAAATTGGAAACTTTAAAAAAATTTGGCAAAACAGGGGGGGCCAATTTTTAAACAAATTTTTTCATTAAAGATACCCAAAATTTTCAGCTTTTTCCCTTTTTATTTAGAAAATCATGGGGGGGTCTAACCTAAAATTCACCAAAAATTACATTTTTACCCTTAAAAATTTTTTTCAGAAGGGTCTCTGTTATTCCCGATCCCTTTTTATTTAAATGAAGCAAAGTTTTCCCCGATCATTTTACCCTTTGGGGTTTTTAATGTTTTAAAAAAATTACTACAAAAAAATGCCCAAAATAAAAAAAATCTTTCATCCCCCATACATATGTTTATCTACGGGGAAAATTAAAATAACTAAGAAAAAGACCATGATTTTTTCCCATTTTCATATTAGTAAATTAATTTAAATAGAAAAAAATATATTCCAAAATGGGGACATTTTTTTTCATTTAAAAAAAAATTTTGTCCTTTCATTTCAATATTTTTAAAAGCCCGGGTCCCTCCCCTTAACAAAAAACCCTTTTTTCAAAAACATAAAATGGGATTTTCAGATTGGGAAATTGAAAGTCAATGGTTGATCATTTATGACCTTTTTTATTTAAAGGAGAAAAAAAACCAAAATTTGCAATGGGGAAAATTTTCACCACAGTTTAATGATTAGGTAAGGGGGGGCATCTTTCAGATCTATATATGAACAAAGGGAAAAGGTTCTTTTTAAAAAAATTTTTAATTTATACTATATAAGGTTTCAAATCTCATAGACAGCCAATAGATTTATAAATTTAAAAATTTTTTCCAAAAATTCCCCCTTTGTCAAATTTTTTACTTTTTAGTAATAGTGTAAATGCCAGTTAATTTTTGATTCATTTGATACCACAAGACCCGATAATTAAGAAATTTTTTTTTCCAAAAAATTTTAAAACCCTTTGTTCCCTTTTCTTTCTTTTATGTTTAAAAGTAAACAGATCCCGTTATTTAGTGGGTTTTATAACCAACCACAAAACTGATAATTTAAAATTTTTTTCCAAAAAATTCAAACCCTTTTTCATTTTTTTTCAAAAAAACCCGAAGCCCCAGACTTAGAAATTTAACAGGAGAAATTTCCCAGTGGGCCCTACTAAAAATTTTTTAAAAATTTTGGGCCCGGGGGTCAAAATTTACCCGACCCTGGGGTTTAAATTGAAATTTTAAAAATAGGAAAATCTTTAAAAAATTTCTTAAAAAAAAAACCCGAAGCCTAGAGCATTTATTTCACTTGAAACATTTCCAGTGGGCCTCTACAAAATTTGGGTTAAAAACATGTCCCCCCGGGGGCAAAATTGGGCTCCGCCCCAGGGTGGGTTTATTTTTACTAGGGAAATCTTCAAAAAATTTATATTAAAAAAAACCATGTACATTTCCTATAGAATTTACAAAATTTTTTCAAAAACATGACCCGCCCCCTGGGGGGCTTGATTGTAATAGAAAAATCTTCAAAATTTTTTAAAAAAAACCAGAAGGGGCCCAAGCTTGATATTTTACATGTACATTGCCCAGTTTGGAAACCCCTACAAAAAGTTTTTTTAAAAACTTGTTTTTTAAAAATAACTTTAAGAAATTTCAAATATTTTTTCTCATAATTTTTTTGATTTCTTTTTTTATGACTTTTTTACCTTTAAGACTTTTCCTTAAGTGCAATGAAAAAACAGGTGAGGATATAGGGCCATAAAAGGCCCTCTTTTTGTTTTTCTTGGGGGGATTTTGCTACATTTAAAAGGTTTTAATGTCATGGGGACCTTTATATAAAGTACATATTTTGAAGCAAAAAACAGATTTTTAAAAAGAAAGATTTAAAAGGAAAAAGGTTTTATTAAAAAACCGGGAAATTGAGCTATTTTTATAGGGAATTTTTTTTGTCATTTTTTCGCAATTTAAATACATCATTTTAAAATAATTTTTTTACATTTTAGGTCAGACATCAGCTTTTTAATTGCTTCCCTTGGGCCCCCTTTATGCTGTCCCCCGGAAATTTTACCATTTGGGCCCTTTTTTACATGGTTTAAAGACGATGAATTTTTTATTCAATTTGTGAAATTTTATTTTGCGAGGAATTTTAATATGATGAATATTCCCCAGATTTTCTTTTAATGGCCTTTAAAAAATCACAGTTTTTTAAGGGTTTTTAGTTTAAAATTTGATTTAAATTTAAAAATAAGGGGGGCTATCGTACTCCCCCTGGGATTACATTTATTACCCCCAGGTTTAATTTTTTTACCATCCCCTAAATTTTTTAAAGGGGCCCTTTTTACAGTTTTGAAACAAAACAGTAATGTTCATCATTTTTACCAAGTTTTTTTGGCCCAAAAGTTTCAAAAACCCATCAAAGGGTTTGAAATTTAACTATGGGCCCTTTTAAAATTTTGTCACCTTTTTTAATTTAAACAGTCTCTCTATATAGGGAAAGTTTATTTAAAATATAGGTATTTTTTTTATGAATATGTCCCTTTTGGGCTTTGAAATTTGGTTTTAGTTTTTTTACCAAATCCACATTTGACAAAACATTTTGACATATATTTTAAACTTTTAACACTAAATCTTTCCATTTAAAAAATTAACTTAAAATAGTTAACATCATCAATCATCACCCCATCATATTACACAAGATGCATAATCTGCACTAAAATTTAATGAATTGTGCCCGTTTTTCTTAAAATGTACTTTTTAAAGTGTTTTTAATTTCACTTTTTCTTTATCTCTATATTTCTTAATATTTTTTAAAAAAGATTATTATTATCAATATTTTTTCACCGCCGTTGGGTCATTTAAAAAAAACCCGTGACAGCTCCAGGTTCTCAGATTTGCCCAGGGCCCCCCTATCCAAAACCCGAAAAAAGTCGAGCTGGAAAAGAGACCCCCAAACAGGGAGTGATATGGAAAAATTTTTTTGTTCCCCAAAACACCTCCCTTTATTTCAAATTGAAAAAGGGGAAAATCATTTTTAAACCCAAAGAAGATACTGTTAAAGCCTCAGATTTACTTGGGCAGTCAGTGAAAATACATATTGACTGAATTTTTGAAAAAAAGACCTCCCTTTTTTTTTTATGTAAATGAATTTTAAATTTTGAGCTTCAATGAAATTGGGTTTTAAAGGGTTTTTTTTGGGAAGATATAGTATTTTTGATAACTCTTGCCTTTAATGTTTTTTAGTATGAATATTTCCTTTTATATTATTGTGAAAAATTTTATGTGTATTTTTTACATGCATGTACCAAACATGATTACCTTCCCTGATTTTTTTTTAAAAAGGATTTATCCAGTAAATATATAAGGACTCTTGAAATTTCATTTTGTCTTAGTTTGGGCAGAGAAAAATTATTGTGATTATATTGACTGATTTTTTTGCAAAGTTTCATTCCTTCTTCTTTTAAAATTTGGTGTTCTCAGTAAAACCAAAGAAGATACTGATTTTAATGTCATTTATCCATGAATTTGGGCTCGGACAACAGGGGGAGATAAAATTTGACTGAATTTATGAAAATAACCCCTTATTTTATTTTAAAAAAATATTTTATCTCAGCAGAACTAAGGGGATTGCTTTTTAAAATTTTTTTAAGTCTTCCAAGGGGAAGAAAAGTCATGCCAGTACAAAAAGCAGCATTTTCCCCCAGGACCCCCAAACATGATATGAAGATTGGCCCTGCTAGGGATGTGGGCCCAAGGTTTAAAAGGGGCGTTACAATGAATTTTTTTTTCCTGAGGGTATTTTTTTAACACTCTTTCCCAAAATTTTTGATTTTTTTATATGGGAAAAAAGCAGTTGGTTTTGGGGGGGGTTTTGGAAAGAAAAGGGACATGTTTAAAATTCCCAAAAATGCAACAAAAGGGAATATAGGTAAATTTATAAATTTTCACCACAAAGGGTGTTGGGTTTGGGTTTGTTTGTATAAATTTGTACAAGGGCATAACCCTTAAACTGCGAAATTTTTTCCCTTAAAAAGATGGATAATCTTTTAAAATTGAAATAAATTTCATCTGTGCTTTTTTGGGAATTTTTAGGGGGAAAAACGTTTTTAACATTGTAACATTGGGTTTAACCCATTTTTGTTTATTTATTAATAAAAAACAAAATAAAAAGTTTAAAGTTTTATAAAAAAATCGTTTCTTTTGATTTTCCATTTAACTCCCAAACCCCTTTAAAAAAACCCCTTCCAAATTTTTTTTAAACCCCTTCTTAAAAAAAATTTTTAAGGAGTGTTTTGAGTTTTTATACCTGATAACTAAAAAATTTAAAGAGCCCGTCTGAGAAAATCAGCATAGTGGTTTGGGGACCCCAAAGGGCCCCGGGCCCGATGCCATCCGCGCCAAAATTTTTTCAGGATCCAGCTGTTTGCTAACAGTTTTTTCCCCAATTTTCCCAAAAGGGTTTTTAAAAACGTACAGCAAGGGCCCTGACCAGAAGTGCATGCTTTTTCCGGACCAAAGCTGGGGAAACCCACTTGTTGGGTTTTTCCCTGGCACGGCCTAAAATTTTTTTATTTACCTACTTAGATAAAATTTTGTTAGACTTTATTTACCCGAGGGGTAATATATCGGGGTCCCTGCTTAATCTGATGTAAAAATTGAGTCATAATGGGGCTCTTACCCGTCCATGCGTCAACCGTTTTTTTTATCGCAAAAAATATAATCTTTTTTTCCGGGGGAATTTTAATAAGGGGTTAGTCCGGGGGGTTTAAAAACTGCAGCATCAGAAAAGATGAACCTTGGTAAAATTTGAAAAAATCAAAAAAAGGCCTCGATTGGTTTTTTTTTGACATGCACATTGACATTTTTTTTGCCCCCCTTCCGGGGAAGGATGGGTTTATATCGTTTTGGGAAAATGGTTTGTTTAGCCCGGGCGGAAGCAATCGGTTTCCGGATTAATCAAAAAACCTTGACCTAATCATTTAAATTGATAAAAAGATTGGGCTATAGTCCAATTTAAAAAAAAATATATAGAAAATAATGAAACTATTCTAAAGAGAAAAGACATAATTTTTATGAAAAAAAAAAAACCCATTTTTTTAAGGATGGGCTTTGATGCACACCTCCGATTGATGCGCGGGCCCGAATCCCAAGTATTTTTTTTCCCCCCCTTTATGCAGAAATCATTCCCGAAAAATTTTTTTATATCTTTTTTGTTAATAGTCTAAAACTAAGACCGCCTGTGCCCCCTTTTTCCAGCTATACCCAAACCGTGGATTCCAAAGCCGTTTTTTTTTAGAACCCGTTGTCCAAATGGCCCGCCGGTGTCCGTCCGATTTCTTTGTCCTGGGCCCTAAATTTGTCATTTATTATTGTGGGGTTTTTAAAAAAAACTTATACAATTGTTCACCAAAAATTAACGGCGTTCGCGTGCAACACCCGTGTCAAATCTTACGGTCAAGGTCCCACTGAGTTTTAAAAACCCAAAAACGCTATTTTGACTTTGTTCCCGGGCCAAAAACTTTGTATTTAATGTGGGATTATAAAATGGGGCCCCAATTTTCAAACCCCCCCGGGGATGGTGTCACATTTCAACCCGGGGTCAATATCTTTAAAGGTCAAGGTCACCTTGGGTTAAAAGGTCAAATAAATTTCTGTAATTGACCTGGGGGCCCGGGCAAAACTTTTTCATTGAATGTGGGATTTTAAAATAATTTGGGACAATTCTTCATCACCATGAGACGGCTACGCGCGCAAACACCTATTTCAATACTCAAAGGTTAAAGGGCACACTTGGAGATTAAAGGTTTTAAATTTTTGTATAATTACCTTTTCCCCGGGACAAATTTAATTTGTCATTGAAAGTGGGATTTTTAAAAAAACCACACAATGGGTTTTTTTGGGGACAAATTTTTTCTCAGGGGACCCGAGTTTCGTGTTTTCAACTCCCCAGTCCTTTTGTCACCGGCGGGCACCCCAAAAATGTTGCCCTTGGGCAACTCGTTTTTAAAGTATATATGGGCAATACTAAGAACCCCCCGGCGATTATCACGTCTTTCCCCCAAACCGCGGGATTCTCACGCCGTTTTTTCAAAGGGGTTGGCTTTGATGCACACAAACCGGGTTTTATACACCCCTGAAAAAAACCCCAATTTTTTATTCCCTTTTTTGCAAAATTTAATTTCCCGAATAAATTTTTTTTACCCCAATTGGTACCCTATGTCCCAAAACCAAAAACCATTCCCTTTCGAAATTAAACACGGCTTTTCCCCCAAACCGGTTTTAAATTTTCCCCCGCCCCACCCTAGTTATCGCAAAAAAACGGAAAAACCCTTTAAACAAATTTTAATATGAATTATTTTTTAAATTTTCCCATTTTTTTTTTTTTTAAAATATGTTTTCTTTTATGCTCACTATAGAGTTGCCAACATGAATATTAAAAAAAAAAATAAGTACGCCGCAAAAAAATATTTCCTAAATACCCGCCCAGGCACTGGATTATTTTTAAGTTATCACTCGTGGTTTAAAACATTTTGTCCAATTTAGAAAAAATATTTAATTAAAAATAAAAATATTTTAAAAAAAAGGCCATATTTTCAAAAAAAAAATCCCTTTTTTTTTCCCAAGTAGTGGCTTTGGGGTTTCTCACCTCCGAATTGATACCCCCCGCCTGAAACCCAATTAAATTTAAAATCCCTTGATGCAAAATCATTTTTGAAAAATTTTTAAAGTAACCTTTTGGGGAAAAAATGTGTAAAACTAAAACCCCCGTGCGATTATCAGGCTTTTTACCCCAAACCGTGGGGATTCTCACCCCCCGGGGCCCAGTAATTCACAAAAACGGAAAAACCTTTTTAAGGGCAAATTTTAAAAATTAAAAGGGTTTTTTTAATTTTCCATTTTTAAAATATTGCTTTGGTGCTTTACAACCCGAGTTTTTTTCACCCCCTGAATATTAAAAAAAAAAACGCCAATTAAAAAGCTTGGGAAACTTTTTGAAAAAAATTAATACATCGTACTCGTATTTTATACCTGTTTAACCCGGAAGGTCTTAAGTAAAAAGGGGTTCCAAATTAGACTAACAAAGTTTCCCTTTAATATTAACGGGCCCCACGCCGAAAATGCCAAAAAAAGCTAAGTAAACCCCCCTTCTTGTTTCTTTTTAAAGAATCCAAATCGTTGTTAAACATTTGGGTTTTAATGCACTACACGGGAAAAATCACTTCCCAAGTTAATTTCCCCAGGGGCTCTTTTCCACCAGATTTAAATTTCTCAAAAACAGAATAAAATTTTCTTTAAATAAAATAAATATATTTCATCAAAAAGTTATTAAAATTTTAAATGTGCACCCCTTTCGATGGCCTCAAGCCACCCCGAAAATAAAATTTTAAAAAAAAATGCAGAAGCATTCTGAATCATTTTTGCAAATATATATATCTTTTATACGCCGCCCCCCTAACATTTACGTAGTAAACTCCTCACTATCCGCCCCTTTAATTTTTTAAAATTCGTATCATTTTTACCGCCCCGGATTTTTTAAGATTGTATCAGTTTATAATATTCGGTTTTTTAAAAAAAATGTACGGGCAAGTATTTAAAAATTTAAAACAAATCAAAAAATTTTAACATTTTGTTTATAAAAAAAAAAAAAAAAAAAACTTTCCTTTTTCTTTTAAAAATATTTGCTTTTTTCACACACCGAGTTGCTACGCACCTGAATATTAAAAAACATTCTTGATTTAAACTTTTACGTGGTTTTTTTTGTAAAGTCAAAAATAACAAAAACCCTTTATTTTAACATACGTTTTTCGTCCCTATTTCTCTATCAAAAAAAAGTCAGTTATAATCCGCCCCTGCCCCTTAGTTTTCCCATAAAAAACTCACATTTAAAAATTTGTTTAATTGCAGTAAAAACAAACATATTTATAATTGATTTTGAAGAAGGTAGATTTTTTTCAAAAAAGGGGGAGCATGGGAATGCTATATTTTTGTTTCCCCGCACAAAATATACCCCTTTTACAGAAAAAATTGGGTTTTTTTAAAAAAAAAATTTTTCCCAAAAATTATTTTTAAATTTTTGTATACACGCACGTGTTTTCCCCCCTCATTGTTTCCCCCCCCCCGGGTTCCAATATTTAACAGTCCCAATTCAGTTAAAAAATTGAAAATATTAAAAAAAAAAGATTTATTAAATTTTTGAAAAAAAAAATCCCATTTTTTTTAAAGTATGTGGGTTTGATGGGAAAACCCCCCAAAATTTATACGCGCCTTTAACACCCAATTAAAATTTTACCCTTTTGCAGAAAACATTCCTGAATAATTTTTTTGTATCATATTTATATATATATCTAAAGGGGTAAGACCGCCCGTTTCGATTATCACGGTATACCCCGGAACCCTGGGATTTTCACGCCGCCGCGTAATTAAACACACGGTGGGAATATTTCCACGGGTGTGTTTTTCCCCGCGACACCGGTTTAAAAAACCAAAAAAACACCCTTAGGTTAAAATGCCCCCGTTACATAAATGAAAAAACTTTTTAAAAAAAGGGGTTTTAAAACCCAAAACCCGACAAACAAAATTTTTTTTTAGACCGGGGGCCCAAAGGGGAGGGGGCAAAATTGGACTATAGGGCATAATCACATTAAAAAATGATTGATTACTGAAAACTTTAAAAAAAGGGGAGAGGGGGGGGAGGGAGGGGGGAGAGAATTTTTTTGCGAACTAAACACCACCACAAAAACCAATTAAAGGGGGGCAAAATTTTTTAGCAGTACAAACGGGGCGTTACTTTTCCCCACAAAATCCACTAACCGAAAAGTTAGTTTCGATGTGCTTTTAATACACACGCGAATTTTACTATAAATTCGTACTGCTTGAACATCTGCATATATATACGTAGGTGTTAGTTGTAGAAATTGAATTTTCATTTTAAGTTTTTCCTTGTCAAGTGGTCATACTCTCTATGTTAGATCCTTAGATATATTTAAACGTTTTTGGCAAAAAATTTGTAAAGTCTCATTTAAAATTATCTTTGACCATTTTGACGAAAAAAAAGATTATCTGTTTTTTGGGGTTTTTTTTTCCCCCAAATTTTTCCTCCCCAAAAGAATTTATTTTCTTTTTCTCCCCTTTCAGTATTTTAAGGTTTTTTGCTTTAGCCTTACGTTTTGAGAAAAATTGCAAACAGCACTAAATCATATTCCCATTTAGCAAAATTACTATAATAGCTTTTAAAACAAATCTGTTTCTTTCCCGTATTTCAGTTTTTTTTCCTTTAAACGCAAACCTATTGGGAAAAAAAGAAATATTTTTAATATTATCAAATAACACAACCCGGTGCTGATTTTTTTTTTGGGGAAAAAAAACCGACCATTTCTATTTTCAACATCTGCCTTCTTAAGGAAGATGTTTCAAAAAATATTCTGCAGCTGTATCATATATGGCATTTTCTGGTATATCATCGACTACTTTGCTTTGAAGATTAGCAAGATATATTTTATTTGTCTGGAACATCATCAGATGTGGGTACGGTCGATGAAATCATTCTTGTACAGTCGCTTCACAATCATTTGTTACATGTGCAGCCCAATCTGTATCTTTCGTCACTGCTATGTTTGTACAAATCACTGTTTCCCGTAAGACAGGGAGATACTACTGAAACTCATAAATAGCGCACAATCTCTGAAAATTTGGATGACAGTATCTTTTTCCATTTGACAGCTACTGTTACATTTTCACTAAATGATCTTTGCAATGCATTACTTTCAGGAACGTTGTAAACTTTTCCTTTCACAGAATAATGTTGGCTTTTGGGTATTTTTTCCACCACTTTTAATTGCCAGAAAGATAACCGTAAAGAAATAAATCTGTTTTCTTTCAGTCAAACTCGTATATTTTGTACAGATATCTTTGCAACTATTTTATTCAAAAGACTGGTTTTACAAGTTGTACACATACATTCTAAACCATCAATAGCCAGTGTCCTAGTCAAAAGTATGAATCAGTTTCATCCTGAATACTGTTGATAATCAAAACACTTTTCTTAATCTATATATGTTTACAACAGTGCGTTCTATTAAGAATTCTTGAAATAAAGATATATAATTGTCAATTTCAATCCAGTGCTTCCTACGTTCGGCAGCAAAGTTCGTTCACAGTTTGCTTATAACCAGCATTATTTCGTTTATAAGCTTTTCTGATCTTTTCCTGTCTTGTCATTAAATAGTTCTCTCTTTTTTGACCAGTCATTTAACGCTACATCTGTTTTACTATCCCCTTCTTTCTCTAAAACATTAGGATTCTCAAGTGTGAGCATTAGCTCCTATTTTGGGGTCTAATTATGTGTTTAAATCAATATTATATGTGTGACCACCCCATTCACCACATCATATAATAATTCTATTAGTGAATACTGTGCATAAATCAAAGCAAATCAAAAATACTAAATGATAAATTGATTCATTCAATCTTACTCTCGGTTTTATACTGAACGTGCTGAATACCTTCACGTCAGTACATAAATTGTGTGTAATGTATTTCAATAAATGCCAGTATTTAGTTTTACAATAAACATTCTGCCATTAACATTTGAAATTATAGAAGACCTATGCTATAAGTATATAAACGAGGAAACAATGAGCAGAACTACACAAACTAGTATCTAAAGAGGGCATCCGAGCTTATAGAGCCAGCACTTCACAGAAACTGTTCAAAGATCAACTTAAAAGCAGGCTCCATATCCAGGCATACAGACACTAAAAAGAAAAAGGCGCGAAAAAAAAAATGGTAGTCGCATAATGGCGGATACAAATAGTCCTCAGTTTTTTTGCTCTGTAGAGCTATTTTCCTTATTTTCTTTGCAATTTTTTTGCTAAAATCACATGACAGATCTTTACTTGACATGTAGGTAGCATTTTCATAATGAAATAACAACATTACAAAATTTTTCATGGAAACTTAGATCATACACCACCATAATAATTTGGGGTCTCGTTTTTTAGGTGATTTTGCAGTTTGTGTGTTTGACTGAAATTATTTTTCTTTCATCAAAAATGACCCCCACTTTTCTTTTGATTTTTAGTTAGTAATGACAATATTCTTCAAGAAAATGTAGGTTACAGACATTTAAAATGGGTCCTGATGTGTGCTGCGGTCACTGGAATTAGATCAGTTTTATATAGAATAAAGAACAACAACTATTTAGTGTGTTATAACCTCCAAAGGGTAATTAAACAATAGTCAGAACTATGAAAGTGGGAGTATTGGAATCCAAAACGTTAAAGCTAAAAAATCGACACAGTACCTCTAACAAGGCATAAATGCTAAAGTTAAAATCATCTTTCTTTCCCTACTTTTAGTATGTACAATATCATTTGATATAGAGTTGTAAATCCAAGAAAGTAATATGGGTACTGTTAGTATTAATATCAATGAATTGGAGCTCCCGGAGATAAAAAGTATCAACAATAAGTTTTGAGCAAAATAGCGTATCTAGAAACCCGTTATCGTGGATTATTATTAAATGCAATAAAAACGTTACCTGTGTATGTTAAGAAAGGCATAATATATCAATACAACACTAAATATGCAACATGTATGCACAGTTTATGCCAATGGCAATACCAGTTCCAAATTGTACTTATCAGTATGATTTATTAGATTACTTCTGGTATAATAATATAAATTATTTTGCACAGTCTTTTTGTACCTGTTTCAGCGACGCAATGCTTTAAAAGAGATGTTGTTAAGAGATTGGAAAAACAACAAGGACATAAATCCAACAGGAAAAGACACACTCAAAGAACTCATTCGCAAATACAAAGATGACGTACCGTAAGCAAAAAGCAACTTCAATTTAATTGCATTAATAAAAAAAAACATCAACTTTAGCAGTTTGGTATGTATATGTACAGTAGCTGACAATTTAAACGTAAAATATTTCAACGTTGATTAATCACTAAATTGAGAGTATGCAATATCCTGTATTTTAGCGATGATTTGATGTGGATGTGTTTCCTTTCTTTAGAGGATGTAATATGAATAATCTTAATATGTAATACATTTCTTGTAGTACACCGGATTCTGGGATTGGTACCTATGACAGCATAATCGAAGATTCTGATAGCTCGTCTGGTAAAGTTTATTACATATAACATACGATCGAATATTCGTCAGATCTAAGTTCCAAGTTAAACCTTAACTCATTGTGGAGAAATTGATGCACTTACTTCTTAGGTTTTATATATTTACTGCAAATAAATATTTCGGACTTTCATTCGACATACAAAACCGTATGTACATCCTGTGATTAGCGGCCCCTTTACACAGACAGTAAATACGGGAAACTAATATTGAGTTTGACTGGCCGTTGCGCAAGACCATTTAACATTTTACATAAGAAACAAAATGGCCGACGTCTCCCAATTCGAAAATTGATTCACTGATTATCCTTATATGCAATGTTTTATATCTATTTAACACCTTAGAAAAAGTTTATTTTCTGAAAATATCATCATTTTGCAAATATGTATAAGAGACAAAGCAGTTCGAGACATGGTTTTCTTGCGGACGCATTGGTCGAGAGAGCTAAGACGCTTTCCTACGGAGGTGAAGACCCTGCGTTCGATTCCTGGCTTTTTAAAATGCGGTGTTTCCTACGCTAGACACTTTATCATGATTGTTTCAGTCTTTCCAGCTGTAGATGGGTGCCAGCAAATAGCTAGGGGTAAGGTATAACCGGTTTTAATTGTTCTTAAAGCGGAGACGCTGAAAAGCTCTAAATACCTTATGTTCACTGTTTCTCAAAGCGACAGTATATAAAATTTACTTTTGTTATCTTTGCCAATGTTCACCGATTGACTTAAACAAGCATTTAGCTGGTGAGTGGTGTGCAACTTGTGAATTGAATGACTGATTAGTTTGCTTTTAACTAAATAAATAAACGAACCCGCCTGCTTAGCTCAGTAGGGAGAGCGCAGATCTACGGACCGCATGGTCGCGAGTTCGATCCCCGGAAGGGGCGTATGTTCTCCATGACGATTTGATAAAAGACGTTGTGTCTAACATCATTCGTCCTCCACCTCTGATTCATGTGGAGAAGCTGGCAGTTAGTTCTGGAGAACAGGTTTGTACTGGTACAAAATCCAGGAACACAAGTTAGTTTAACTGTCCTCCGTTGCATAACTAAAATACTGTTGACAAAAAACGGCATTAAGCCCAAAGCAAACAAAATAAATAAACAAAATGAATTACTGTAACTATACATTCAAATAATTAAATGGTATCACTTCATTAATTTATTTCTACAGTAAAGTAAAGAAACATCGACAACAACAACAACAATAAATGAAAAAAATAAAGAATAACGACAACATTTTTAAAAGGGAATTTTCTTTGAAAATGCATACACAATAGTGGTCAAACCAGAACTTGCTAAGTTCGTGTTCCAGTGCTCAGCGTAAATGTTGTAAATCTTAAATAATTAGAAGTAATAATTACTTTGACAGTAAGTTGCATCAATTCAATTGTTTAATAATAAATAAGGCAACCTTACGTGCTTCTTTGGCTAAACGATAAGGGTTTATCCACCAGCTTTTCATTTGTATTAGGTCAAAACTATCCAACCATGCCATCGGTTTAAGATATATCATTAACGTAATATTGTAGACCTCTGAGATTTCTGTTCGATTACGTATGCATGTACGGCTGCATCAATACTGAAGACAAGAATTTTTAACATGGTATAATTTACGATTTCATAACTGTCCTATTGGTGGTTATGTACTGCGGGAAGAGAGAAATAAACATTCTAAAAAATTAATTCTGGCACATCTGAACATTAATAGTTTAAAATCAAAATTTTAAGAAATATCTGAGATCTTAAATGATATGTTAGTCGACTTGTTATTTCTTTTAGAGACAATATTGTTCGACCATTTTCTTGATGCTACTGTAAGTGTGCCAGGCTACAAACTGGAGAGACGTGATAGAATCATAGATGGTGGTGGTTTATTAGCATACACCAGAAGTGACATTCCATCATGGCGCAGAAAAGATTTAGAATCTGGCCACAAAAAGGTAAACTTAAACAAAACAAAATGGTGTTTTCTAAATAGAGGATATAACATAGTGTCTTTTCATATTGAATTCATTAAACGAGTTGAATGAAATAACAAACTACGTGGCTCTGCCGAGCATGAGTCTGCCGAGCATTTTATCAATTTTATTCAACGTGTTTAACAAATTCAATGTGGAAAGTCACAAATGTAATATTCTTTTTATCACATGTTAGCTTTTCCTGTCGAAACATAAAAAAAATCTACTTTCTTTTACTATATAAACATGTCAATTTGACCAACGTCTCCTATACTATAAACGACGTTGTCGTCAAAGCTTTATTACACCAGTGTATTATCATTTTTATGTAATGGCTTTATTACACTCCCGCGACGTCAAACATATGCAATAGTAGGTGACCTAAATTGTGACTTTTTGTCAGAAATCAAAGGAATATCTCTAATTTTTGTGAACTGTTTTGTTTAAACAATATTATAAAGGAGGCTACTTGTTTTACAAAAAAATTGTTCCCTCTCTTTAAGATGTATTTTTAAAAATGTTTAAAGACATTATATTTTGCAACAGGAATCAATGATTGCCACAACATGATTAGTTACTGTATTGTAGTCAATATTACGATTCCAAACATTTGAAAAACAAACAGAAATCTCATATAGGAGTTTCAAAAAATTTAAATAGAAATTTTTCAAAATGATCTTTAACAAATAACACTTTTTGGAGATACTTCTCGTGAATTTTTAAATGTACATCATATACTGGTACTGAAGATAAACTCGAACAGATGATAAAGTCGGCCACCTTTAATTTATTCAATTGCAATTGGTTTTTTATATAATTGAACATGCCGTCTAATAGCAACCACTTATAAATTACAACACCAACTGGTGTAAACAAAAACAAAACTGGTAAATATTCTGTATAAATAAATGACTTACATTTGTCTGTTTAAAAAATATTTACCCAAAAATATTGGGGAAGAGTGTTTTTTGCGCATGCTCACTGTCAATACATGAAGGCCTGACATTGGGTCACTTTTCATTACTTGATCGGGAATGATTGTTGCATCATTTTTAGGAAAGTTTCAATATAATACTATGGAGATTTTTTTTTATTGACAAAGTGGTCGAATTTATCATCAGTCAACGTTCGTACATTCCCCATTTTACATATCTCTTTCAGGGCCTCACTTCTTGTGAGTTTGCTTGCTAAATATAAAGTTAAATTATGTCAATTATTCAGTAAAAGCTAAGCTTTATTCTGATACCAACCATTGATAACAATTCGCAGAAATAAAAAAGTTACAGGTAAAAAATCTCATTTTCTGTCTGAGTTTATCATGAGTACCAGTATATAACAGGTTGATTGAAGAAGATGTCACAAAAACATTTAATTAAAAATGTTCCAGCTAAACAATCAAATAGGAAGAACGAATAATTACAATACATGAATAAAACAATAAGAAAAGTAATTTACCAAAGGAAAAAAAGCATACCACAAGTATTTATAACATAAAAATTCGTAAAAATTGGGGAAATTACAGTCAAAATAGAAACCTGGTAATTAAGGTAAAAAAGCAATAAAAATCTATTTCCTAGAGAGATGTATAGTGGTCAGCAAAACCTCAGACTTCTGGCAAACTATAAAAATCTACCTATAAAAAAAAACATGCAAAAATGAATAAAAAATCATAGTAAATGAAAATGGTAATACAATCTCTGATACAAAGGAGTTTGCCGAAATATTTAATGAATTTTTCGTTCATGTGGCGAAAGACATAGGCAAAGATGAAGTTTTTAACTCTGAAGATCGTGAAAGTATACATAAAGTAAATGAAAATTGTTTTATTCCAAGTAGTTTTTCTTTTCAACTAAAAGATCGTAAAACAGTTACTTAAAATATAAATAAATTTAATGTGAAAAAGCTACAGGTGTCGATACAATATCGGCTAAAACTTTGATAGGAAAAGTTTCTCTTGTACCCTTCTATACAGACTTAGTTAATATTTCAATATCCACTAATGTTTTACCAGACAGGTTAAAAGAGGCCCAGGTAATCCCAATTTTCAAAAAGAATTATCATTTCAGTAAATGTAACTACAGGCCAGTCAGTATCCTGTCAAACCCATCTATCAATTTGAAATCAATTTACTGCTTATTTTGAAAATATTTTTGATGATTTTTTATGTGCATTCAGAATGTGTCATGGCTGCCAAACAACGTTACTAAGGCTTTTAGAAGACTGGAAATGTGCACTGGACTCAAATCACTATGTTGCAGCAATTTTAATGGACCTGAGTAAAGCTTTTGACTGTTTACCACATCCAATCTTACTGAATAAACTTCAGAGTTATGGTCTTTCAGTTAAAATTCTATCAATCTATATTTCCTCCCGTAAGCAACAAATTAAAATCAATGATATTGTCGGCTCAAGGGCTAGTATAGAGAAAGGAGTTCCTCAGGGATCTATGTTAGGGCCTCTCCTCTTATAACGTTTCCATTAATGATATCTTTTACCTTATCAAAAAGGCACTCTTTACAACTACGCAGACGAAAATACACTCTCTTTCTGTCACACAACTTTGATCTCTTAATGCAAACATTACAATCAGAAAGCGAAATACTTATTCATTGGTTTAAAATAAATTGCATGCAAGCAAATCCAGATACATTTCAAGCAATAACAGTTGGCAAAAAGACTAAGGAGAAATAACCAAAATTCAACATAGGTAGTACTGCAATAAAATTTGAAGATGAGGTAAAGTTATTAGGGGTTGACAATGATTTAATTTAAAGTTTGAAAATCATATAAAACATTTGTGCTAAGGCAGCAGAACAACTTACTATAATTAAAAAGGATAACAGATTTTTGTATTATCAAACTTTATAATTGTCTGTTGTCTTGGCATTTTGTTCTGCAAAGAATACCCGGAAATAGAATATATCCAGGAAAGAGCTCTCAGATATGTTTATAATGATTACAATATTTCTTATGATGGACTGTTAAACTTGGCTAAATTACCATCATTACATGTAAGACGTTTATGAACATTGGCAGTTGAAACATATAAGATATTAAATAATATGGCACCTCCTGTATTTTCCAACCTTGTAACTAAAATGATTCTACCTATAACTTCAGGTATTCTATTGTTCTTCAGGTACCGCAGGTCAGAACTACAAATTTTGGTAAGAACTCCTTTAGGTATGCTGCACCTTACAGAAATGCTGTCAATTTCAGCCAATTTAAAAACCAGATCTCTTTTTAGAATGGAAATAATTGTAAATGTTCATTGTGTAAAATTTTAATTTCACCATTAATTTTTTACTTCAGTTATACAGTCACACCTTTTTCTTCATCCATAGGACCGGTTGACAGCATACCTGTTGATGTACATGTCTTGAGTTTCCCTGTATGATATTATGTATTTATATAACCTTGCCTTTTAGTGCATGCAGCATTCCATCCTTGCTTTGTACCTTTCAGATATGCATAATGCATATACTCCTGGGTTGATGTATTGTTCTTTTCTTGAAGTAGTATTTCCTTGAATTTTGTTGCTGTTCAGTTCACCTCAGGTCTGATCCTGACTTGACAACTTCCTATATCTTTGTTTTAAATTATGCATTTTTGTGCTTTTTGCTGGTTCAGTTCTTTATAGTTCTTCGACCTAGAATAGCAGCAATCACATGGGTTTTTTTTATCTATCAGTATTACATTTAAATTGTTTTTGCCATGTCATCTTATGTTCTGTTATGTGCTTGACATGCTTTTATGTTAGTCTTACAAACTAGATCCCTTAATGCTTGTAGTTCTTGTAATCATGTCTTTCTTTTACAGCTTTTTATTTTTGTTCCTTATAAACTTTTTAATAAATAGTCGGTTCAAAAGCACCTGGAGTGCTTGTGTTGTATTGTTACTTATCTTGCCGATTCAAAATAAAATTTATTTTATCTTATCTTATGCACTCAAGTAATAGGCCTAATTCGGACCATAAACAAACCCCGTTGTATTTTCATATCATATCATGTTCAGCACCCGTATCAATCATATTAGAAGCACTGGTCTTAGATATAATGAAAATACTAATAGGTTCTAGGTTAAATGGTCTTCGTGTAACAATCCGCGTGCCAAAACTTCCCCACGACGTATAAAATAAACGGTTAAATAGTACACAAATCCATATTCAAAGAATAAAACTTCCATGACATACACTTTTAATATTTTGACCATATTCTCCTCCAAACATAAATTATTACTGATTACCCTGTTAATATTTCCACGTGGCGTCCCATTATTTAGGCATAGGAAATAGAGATCAATATAATTGCACCTTACTAATCCTACCAGGTGTTCTGTATTACAAAAGTGATTCTATTGTGACATTTTGATACAAGCAAAACTGTATTATCTGCACTGTAAAATACTTACTGGTATTTCATTTTATTATCGGCTTAAAAGTTATTTTTTCACCATAAGTAAGTTGACAAAATCATAGGAACCAGGTTTGGAGGGGTAAATCAAATACATATGAATAAATCCTAAACGTTTTTGTTGTGCAAAAAAGTATCATATTGTGTCTTAAACCATTTTCATTTTCCACTCATTTATGTAATTGCAAGGGGAGTAAGCTTATAGATATCTCTGCTTATAAGTACTAGCCCAAGACAAGAGTTGACATTCTTTGCGGATCACAACTTTAAATTAAATATTTAAACTTCTGTAATTGATATTAACAAAACTATCATAAATTTCACATTTGTGAAATCAATTTTGGTTATTTCAAGGACTTGTAAATCAATTTCTAGACTTTATTTAATGTGTTTCTATCATTGAAAATGTTAGGGCCTATCTCTACATGATTCCCAGTATTGGTCAATGATTCACACATTTAAAACCGTTACACGCCGAGCCGATTACACGTTTCTTAGTAATGTCACAAAATCAAAACCTTGGAACATGACCTATCTTGAACTTTTCTACTGATAAAACTAGTAATATTAACGCAAAAAAAGACCACCGCATCAAAAATGTTTAAAATCACCATGTCCATCGTACGTATACGTCGCATTTACATACACGGTTTATTGTACGTTCTATTTCTGTCATTTCCTGTCGATTTTGTCAACATCCAGCATGGTTATGTAAGAAAAAGTACTTCCTTTTACTGAAGTTGCATGGTTATGTGGTTTCGACCAGTAATTGTCTAGTTTCTTCAACAATTCGAGTTAACTGACCCCACCCAACACCACGTGAAAACAATAAAAGTTCACAAATTAGCGTGAGTGCGAGTTTAATTATCTAAATGCAATTCGAAACTTTGCTTACTGATCGCTGTCACCGTATTAACTCACACAAAATCAACAGTTTCAACATCGGTTCGTTCATTGTCGAAGCCATTGTGTGACGTCATAGGTAACTGTAGATTTCTCCAAAAGTATCGATAAAGTTGCTGTGTAAATGACTGTATCCAGTAAGTTCCGAACACAGGATAAAGTGCAATATTGTGAAAGCGTAATCATGTATTTTGTCACAGCAGAATTGTCATTTACAACACGGTTAGCGTTTAATATCAGAAAACTCGTACCGTTTCGCTAGACATAGCTCTGAGTGGCCATGATAAAAAAACTTTTCAGTTTTATCCCGCTTGCGTCAATGGTCGTGTTACTTATCCGCTTTTGTGAATGCTTGAGTTAGTTCCCACCTTTGGTATTTTCCAACATGATATTTTTTTCAATTTTCTGAAAATGTTCCTGAAATGTTTTTGAATAAAATAAGATTATAAAATTCTTTGACTACCGAGTGAATTATCACGCTACGGTGCTTTGAAAATTGCGAATTTTAAGAACTTTTAAAACTTATGTCTTTTCCCGCGTTTTTTTCAACCAAGATATCTGTTTGTAGGATTTATTTGCAGCCTTTATTTTACGTCTTGTTGCATCATTAAATAATTTTTCGTATTTGGTTAAAGCTCATTTCAACTGTTTCATGAATGATTAAATACAATTTCCCCCTCAATCCGGAAATGTTAGTTCGAGCCGATCTAGCTACAGCGCTCCGTGAAGTGGGAAGGTTGTGAATTTCTTGAGGAGAGTGCCTGCTGGTTAGAAACTATAAAGACAGGTTGTGTAAGCAGACAGCCCTGACATAATTGGAAGGTTGGTGAAAAACGGCTTAAACCCAAAACAATGGTTATCAAATGCATAAATGCAAACACTTATTTATTTCATGTCCGTACATTTTTATCATCTGAGATTAATTTCATGTTGTTTTGACAGCGTATATTTCGACCAACTTAAGGGGACGCATATTGCTACATTCACAGTTCATATAGCAATGCGGAAGGGGTGCATATTCAAGAAATCGATGGTGGGAAAATAAAAAACATATTCCTAAACTTATATAATACTGATGGACACCTGTAATATTCAGTATTTTGTGGATAAGGATGTGGTACTATGAATGTAATAGGAAAACAGAGGTCTTTGTGAAAGTTCATTCAACACAAAATATTAAGCTTTTGTATAAGGAAAAAATAGTTTTTTTACAATAACAGTGTTCCAAATAATGTTGAAGGGATGAGATTTTCTTTCTAACACACCAGGTTTGCTTAAACATGTAAAAATTTAACGCCACGTCTGTTCATCTCGGGATGGACGCCATATTTGTCATTGATAAAAAATGTAAACAAAAAAATCAGAGTGGGATTAGCATTGCAAGGGCATAACATGACATTCTACACAATGAATATCTCAGAGCAGATATCTAAGATGCTACACAGGTCAGGCGGGTTAAGTGCATAATGTCGATCACTTGAAATTTATCTTGAAAAGGTGGTTAATTTTAGTTTGTTTACATGGTTTTTAATTTTCCCACGACTTCTCGGCGATTCACTGCAAATGTATTACTGCGCCGGACGAAAGGTAACTCTAATAAACAACGGGAGACAACTTAGGTGTCAGCACGTGTACGATTTTAAAAAAAAAAACATGTCGATGATTATAATTTCTTATCAAATAATGAATCCTATTCAGATATTCGTCTTTAATATTAGAAAATTTTTAATTTCTGTGGACATTTGTCAAATAATATTACTTACAGTGGACTACTTTGCGCATCAAACTGGTTTCCGCTTCAGTTGTGAGGCACTTCCGTTATACTTTTTGACAACAATAACAAAACACAAAATGAATCAATAAAGTCACTTATAAACCGACTGCTACTTAAATCAGTGTAAGTAAAGTTGTTGTTACAACATTATACATGTTCGTTACGTTATGAGATAAAGTTTATCTTGAATTGCATAATCCATTAATTACGTTTAGATGATATTGCATTTACAACTTATTTGACCCCTCTTTTTACGTGAATGACAGCATTCTCGTGCAACTCGTGCAAACAGAATTATGAAAAGTATGGTGGAGAATTCAAGGACAAATTATAAATGACATTAAAGTGAGGATAACTGTATATTCGTCCAGTTTTGATCATTGACATTCCTGCTGTTTATTAGTAACTTTTGTAAACAAGATTAGAATGTTGCTTTTGCACATATACACATTGATTGGACCTCTCAACCAAATTTCATACCTTATTTTTGGGATTTTTAAGACAATACAATTCAAAAGTTTATTGAATGTGTTTTGATATTTAAGTGCATTGTAGTTCATGAATACCAAGTTAAAAATTAATAATGGCAACATTTCTAGGCCTTTATTGTAAGCCACTAGACTTCTGTAACGATAAATGTTTAATGTATTAAGGGGAATATACTCTTTTTAGTTTTGTAATGTGGCATTCCTTGACCACCGTATCTTTTCTTATGCACTACTTTGTAAACAAACTAAATAATGTGTTTTAGCTCACATATGCGAAATGAAAAGCAAGACAGTGAACTTATTTCACATTCTTTCTTTAAATTAGAATCTGTAGGACATTGATAAATGTTTGGACAAAGTGAAGCACTATTATTTTCGCACCAAAAAGTCTTAATTGTTGACTTTGAATGTACACAAGAAGTCTTATGTAATTCAACAATAATTTTCTTGTTTCAGTTTTTCTCATTTTTATTTTAGTGAGCAATCCTTTGTGTACTTATAACAGTTGAAACAGTATTCATTTCATTTACCAAAACCTTGTACTTTTTTGCGGGTAAATTTTATAATACCCCACCCACTTTTTTCTAATTTCAAAGTATGCGTCCCCTTAAAAGTCAGAATTAGCAGTTTGTTTTGGGATTTTACGCCCGTTTTCGTCAACATTTTTTTTTATGCCCCCGAAGGGAGGCATATAGTTTTTGAACCGTTTTTGAACTGTCAGTCTGTCCGCAATTTTCGTGTCCGGTCCATATCTTTGTCATCGATGGATGGATTTTCAAATAACTTGGCATGAATGTGTACCACAGTAAGACGACGTGTCGCGCGCAAGACCCAGGTCCGTAGCTCAAAGGTCAAGGTCACACTTAGACGTTAAAAGATAGTGCATTGATGGGCGTGTCTGGTCCATATCTTTGTCATCCATGGATGGATTTTCAAATAACTTGGCACGAATGTGTACCACAGTAAGACGACGTGTCGCACGCAAGACCCAGGTCCGTAGCTCAAAGGTCAAGGTCACACTTAGACGTTAAAGGTCATTTTTCATGATAGTGCATTGATGGGTGTGTCCGGTCCATATCTTTGTCATTCATGCATGGATTTTAAAATAACTACGCATGAATGTGTGACACAGTAAGACGACGTGTAGCGCGCAAGACCCAGTTCCATAGGTCAAAGGTCCTAAACTCTAACATCGGCCATAACTATATATTCATTCAAAGTGCCATCGGGGGCATGTGTCATCCTATGGAGACAGCTCATGTTTTACAAGCACTAAAATCTTTTTTCACAGTAACTTACAATTATCCCATTGAAAAATATTAGTCACGGATTGAGTGACTGCACATGATTGTTCGATTGACGGGCGAACGCTCCAACCAGTGTGTCATTCGGTCCGACAAGAGGTGTGGGAGTAATTGTGGACTGTGTGAATTAGACAAAGGCCTTTTTTCAAAGGGTCAGTTGTATTTCAAGTTTCAAAACTGGAATCGTTTTAAAATCTGAATTGCACATATTTGTTAACCATGGTTTAAAATGTTCATTTCAAAAGATAAAAGTTAACATTGTGGAAATGAATGGTTGAATATGCTGATGATTTTTTTCGGTTGTGTGTTAAATAGATATGCTTGTATTATTTTAAGTATGTAACAAAGAGCAATGAAATATGATTAAAATAAATAATGAAGTTAGCAGTTAATTGTTAAATGCGAAAAGTCATTGTTATCACTACCCTTCTGTTTATTCATATTAAATCTTTACCGTTTTTTTTTTGTGTTTTTTTTTTTTTTTTTTTTTGTGGTTTTTATTTTTCTATTTTTTAAATATAATAATATTATTATTATTATTATTATTATTATTATTATTATTATTATTATTATTTTGATAGTTCTGTCTGAGCAGTCATGATTCGGGAGATCCGGGTTCTATTTATTATGCGTAAAAGTTTTGAAAATGATGTACTCAGTTTATTCCTATCACCCAGTTCTATTTCAAGCTAAAATTGACAGCGGTTTAGCGACTATATCCCGCTATAATATTCACGTTCTTCAAATTTGAAAAAAAATCACATTCTAATAAAAACGGTGTAAGATTTTATTCGAGTGTTAAATATGAATACTGTCAAATGCTACAAAATCTTAGCCATATTTTCTCTCTAATCGTAAATAAATATATATATATATATATTGCTTCAAAGCGTTCATTTTAGCTTTGATGTTTTCCATCAGAATATATCACAAAATATATTTAAAGTAGGCAATAGTTATATCCACTCCTTTTATGAACTACAAATAGGTATTTTATTGTTTACATATGTCGAAAAACTGGATGCGAAATGAAATCTTTAGCATATAGACTGTTCACGGTGAACGCTTAAGACGCAAAGACGTGGCGTCGTCAAGCGTAATGTTTGACATTCCGCTAGATGCTGCTGCATTACGCCTTCTCGAATCTAACGATTACCGATGTCGAACTTTTTATTCAATATGTGCATGGTTGAATCTGAGAACCTACAACTGTTGTATAGATATCGTAATGAATTAACAATGACACAAAATATGTAAAAGATGTTAATAGCGGCATCTGAATTAAAACGAAATATTTTAAATGTCAATATTGTACATTTATATTCATGAATATCTATTATAGTAGCTTCAGATTTTCATATCACAGAAAGTTCTTATGCAAATAAACAAGCATCTTCTATAGTTTGTCTGTAAACATGTTTCAGGTGCCGATGATAAGTCCTTTGATAAAACATCGCTTTGGGCTGAATGTATTATGTTGAAGAGTATTGCAATTGCGGATAACTTAGTACAGAGAAAGGTTCTACCATATAACAAAGAACTCCACACAGCCTACCATACGTTCGGGAGACGATCAGAAACATTTTCTAAAATTTGTGGTATGATTTGTAAGGAAACCATGGCCACAGCAAAAGGTATAGTTGATGTCTGGGTGTCTTATTGTATAGAGGATTGTCTTTCAGATGGCAGACCTTCTATTATTTTTGTTGTGATTGCGAAAGATACTTCGAAAAACATTCATCTAACAGACTACAGATATCATTTGATTTCTCAAAACACATATAGCAGTGAAAGCGAAATCGTACTTGCTAGGGAGTTATCAGATGAAACACATGATATTTGCAGTAAAAGTGAAACTCTTGAAGAGTTACGACATTGTATTGCCCGCCATGCTGATGATCTTCTTGAAAGGCACAGTAATATTAACGTGATTTTGCCAAGTTTAAAGAAGTCGAAGGGATATTATTCAGCCAATCATAGCATTATCGATGAACCATGCATTGCACTCTATGTTCCTGTGAAAGGTTGTATACCAATAAATGAGGACCCATTTCCACAAGAACTTGATGGATTTAAAGTAGATGTTCTGGAAGGTAAATTCGAAACATATAACAGAGGACCACATGAGTTTCATGAACACCTGAAGATGGGACTGGCTATCCATGCAAAACTCCTTGATAGTAATAAACATTTACTTGGTGGTACTCTTGGAGGATTTGTCAACCATCCCGTTTACAAGATGTGTGGAATCACTTGTGCTCACGTCGTTTCTTCCAGTGCAGAAATGAACGCTGTCAAGCTGTGCGGTATTAAAGATGGTTTCAATAAACCAGTATTTCAGCCAGTGAATCACAATTCAAACCGTTCGGTAGAGTTGTAATGGCTGTTTACAAGCATGGTGATGAATCGTCATCAGGGATGGAAGCTGCTCTTTTTAACATACAAGGAAGATATCCTGAAGATGGCAGTTTTCCGATGGCTTTCAATGATATACAAGCAAGTACACTATTGCTTTATTACATAAAATTATCCCCCGTTTTAATTTTCAAGAAAAAAATTGTACGAACGACTTTGAAGATTTTATATTCGTACAAAGACTTCTAATTTGTTTGCGAGCAAAAATATTTGTCAAAAGAATATGATTCATAAGTGCACCTGCTAGAATTTGAACTACATTACAGATTTTTCACAGAATAATAAAAAAAAACTTCAGTCTTTCTAGCAGGAAACACATTTCTTTTCGATGTAATCTAGATTCAGGTATCTCTTACAAAGTTTTGTGAACAGTATAATTGTGTTTTCGCAACTGATCATTCATACTAAGGCAATGTTCATTTAAATATTTTTGTGGGGTTTTCAATAGTTGTCCATGCTTTATTCGTGCTGAGTTTGCAGTTTTATATAAATCAAGTTATTTAATAAATGACGGGTCCAGGTGAAGACATTCTAAAATGTATGTATGTATTTTATATCGTTATAACAAAATCTTAATTACGAGGTATTCTATCAATTTTATTTGAAGAATATTACCCCTATCACATGAGATCTTTACTCGTTATGACTAATATCTCGTTTTTTTACAAGAAAACATTTCGTTATTACAATAAATAATATCGTTATTGCAAGAAAATTGTATTGTTAAATTAAAGATCATTACGGCCAAATTTTCTGGTAATACCGAAACTTAGTGTAAAACTTTAGGGAATTTGACGTGTTTTTTTGTTTTTTTGTGTTTTTTTTTTTTTGTCTTTTTAGTAGAAAGGTGAAATTGCAAATTTCCGGGTAGGACTGCAACAAATGTCAGTTATGGCAAAAATTTAACCAATTTTACACGAACACTGCATGAGAAAGATAGGTCTGCAGCATTTGAGAAAGAAAGAAAAATAATGTTTTTGTAGCTCGGCTATTCAAAGAATAGGTGGAGCTATTGGACTCCAGTTTGTTTAATTATGCCCATTGTTTTCTCGTTCACAGTCATTATTTTATCTGGAGAACATACGCCGCTTTTCGTGGAATTGCACTCTGTGCATCATTGAAGGTTCCATGTGCACCGCCGTATGAATACATCTGCGGATGTCTCTAAATTACATTCTGGTACTTATAACATGTGTAAATATTGAGTTCTGCTCAACCCGGGGCTAGAGGGCGTCGAAGCTTGCACTTCCACTACCGTCCATGAACAGGCTCAATCAAACCGAGCCTGCAACATCTTCGTTTATGTCGTGTTGGGCGACCTGTGTTTTTCCGCTTTTTTATTTCATCCATGCGTCGGCGTCCGCGTCCCTATTTGGTTAAGTTTGTGTATGTAAGCTGGTATCTGAATAACCACTTGTGGGAATGGATTGAAACTTTACACACTTATTCACTGTGATAAATTGACTAACAATGCACAGGTTCCATAACTCTATTTTGCTTTTGTATAAAATTATGCCCCTTTTTCGACTTAGAACTTTTTGATTAAGATTTTATATGTATGCTGGTATTTCAGTACCTACTAATGGAAATGGATTGAAACGTCACACACATTGTTTTATTTTCATTTGACCGATAATTTGTGGGGCGATTTGGTTTAAAGTTATACGTTCCCCTTCAGGTTTTTTTATTGCAGCTACAAGTTCTGTAAAACATTGCAGTTTATATTTCGAAACTTTCGAATTTCATAGGTTGATGTACTCGTATCTCTCAACGTACAAGGTTGTTAGTCTACCTGTCCATTATTAACCTGTAGCTGTCCATTCTTAAAGTATCCATTATTTTAAGAATGGACAGCTACAGGTTAATAATGGACAGGTATAGTAAAATAATCCTGTGTATAGAACGGTATCGGTACGATAGCCTATATAATGGACAAAACTAACAAAAGATTACATCACAACCGTGTTTTAAATCTGCATATAACATTTTTAGATTTTTTCGAATATTTTGATGATTCATCTCTTTTGTGAACTGTTGACTATTTTATATAACATTATCTGGAAAATTTCGTCTTCAGGTTTTGATGAAAACAGACCGCTTACTTACAATTCGGGAGTTGTCTGTGAGGCATCAGCCATTAGCCCAAGAACTGAAGTGTATAAATACGGCATGGCGATTGGTATTACTAGAGGGAGTTTTGCTTTACAAGGTGCAGTTGTTCGCAAAGAAAGAATGGAAGGAAATAGACATAGTTTCGGATATAGTCTTAAAAATCAGTTAGTTGTTCTCCAAATAGGATTGGAGCCTTTTGCAGAAGCCGGAAACTCGGGGGCTTTGGTACTGATAGAAGGCGATCATCACGATTCTGTTGCTATCGGCATTGTTGAAGGTGGCATTAAAGGCAGAGTGTTTGTGACGCCTATCTGTGATATTCTAAGAGCTTTCGGGTGTTCAGACATAAAGATGTACCAGTTCAACAACTTAAAAAAAGGCTCTCTTTCAGGTGACTCTGGGTTAGACATTGATGATTCTGAAACGATGGATGTCAATAATTAGTAAGATGTGACGAAACTACAGACAACAAAACCTGCCATCATACACATACTGTTAGTGTCGTTATTTAATGTCTCTTGAGTAAACGTCTAAGATAAACAGCAGGCACCACTGTAAACATTTCCGTGAAAAGTTATTATATAATAAACAAATTATTATGGCAGCAACTCTGATAATATCTCTGGCATGTATTCTTTGAACCATTCTAAAATTATCTAATCTAGGTTTTGATATAGCCAAACTTCATTGAGACACGATGGAAGCTGAACTGGAGCTGAGAAAAAAAAGTATAATGATGATATGTTTAGTTTACAATATAAGATGTAATTACAAGTATCCTTATAAATGGGGCCTTCGTGGCCGAGTGGTTAAGGTCGCTAACTTAAAATCACTTGCCCCGAGCTTAGCTCGGGCTAGGAATTCTTAATGCGGCTTGTGAAATGTCGGTGGTTCTACCACGGTGCCCGCCCGTGATGAAATAATGCATCCATAAAAGCTGTGAAGTCCAATATTTATAGAATATTAGCTTTGTATCGGGAAATATGCACGAGTTCTTCAGCGGAAATATTGTGCGACTTTAGGAGCGCAATATTCCTCCGCTGAAGAACGAGTGAATATTTCCCGATGCAAAGATAATAACCTTTTTATTACATACGCATCTACACGCAATGATATAATATAAATATATATCATAAAATTGTTCAATAGACTGAAAAGGATTAACAATACTGAACTAAATAGAAAAAATAGTGCAACAACACACACTAAATTACGTCACGCACCCGATATGAAATTCAGGCGTCAGTGTATGGAAAAATATTGACGTTTCCGGTACCGGTGTAACTTAACGGGGAATAGAAACGAGTATGTAATAAGACCTATAATAGTGCCGGTGTGACGTTAAACCCAACAAAAACAAAATCCTCATATAAATTGCCGATCGATAGTTTGTGTTATAGTTCAAATACATATTTTGCCGAGATCAAGACAATTTTGAAGAAAAAAAAATATATAAACATTTATTTCTCATGTCATGTAATAAAAAAGTTTGGAAATCAGGAAAATAGTTCTGACTGTAGACTTGACCGGCAAGTCATTCAATAAGTGTATATTTATTGAAAAGGTTTCTGATGAAATAAAACTTTGCTTTCGTTTAAACAATATTTTATTAATCACAATTCATTTACAACATGTACATATATCAAAAAGGCATACAGGATTGAGTAGGAAGCTGAAAGCTTATTTGAAACTCTCTCCTTAAAACTTTGCTTAGTGTAATGGACTTTCAAAATTGAATTTCTTTGTGCCTAATTTTCCCTTTTCTCTGTAAAGACATATTGTAAAGTATCATTATTTAGCACTGTGTGCTTGTAAAATATCCAGTCTATGCCGTAAATAATTATATAATCAGAAAATGTAAGGAAATGAGGAGTAAAACTAACTAAACATTTCTCGAAGCTTCTATATTGATAGAATAACAGTCACGTTGAAACTTCAATTGCATAAACTAGTTCAATCTTGTGACAATTTATACAGTGTGTTTCTTTTAGTAGACTTGTGTTTTTCACTCACATGGCTAGTATCGCATTATACATTTGACTGATGTTTGACTGATGTTTTTGGCGGTGTGCAGTTTATTGCTTATTATTATGTGCCGATCGTTCACTTGTACAGATAATATGTTTATTTTAGCTTAAACTGTCTTTTCTTTATTGACCGATGTTTTGGTGGTGTGCAGTTTATTGCTTACTATAGAATTATTGTGTGCCGAACGTTCACATGCACAGATAATATGTTTATTTTATATTATACTGTCTTTTCTTTATTGACTGATGTTTTGGTGGTGTGCAGTTTATTGCTTACTATAGAATTATTGTGTGCCGATCGTTCACTTGCACAGATAATATGTTTATTTTATGTTATACTGCACAGATAATATGTTTATTTTATGTTATACTGTCCTTTCTTTATTGGCTGATGTTTTGGTGGCGTGCAGGTTATGGCTTACTATAGAATTATTGTGTGTCGAACGTTCACTTGCACAGATAATATGTTTATTTTATGTTATACTGTCTTTTCTTTATTGACTGATGTTTTGGTGGTGTACAGTTTATTGCTTACTATAGAATTATTGTGTGCCGAACGTTCACTTGCACAGATAATATGTTTATTTTATGTTATACTGTCTTTTCTTTATTGACTGATGTTTTGGTGGTGTACAGTTTATGGCTTACTATAGAATCATTGTTTGCCGAACGTTCACTTGCATAAATAATGTTTGTTATGCCCCCATTCAAAGAAGAAGGGGTATATTTTTTTTTTGCAGATGTCAGTCGGTCGGTATGTCGGTCGGTCCGTAGACCAATCCGTTTCCGGATGATAACTGAAGAACGCTCGTGCCAAGGATCATGAAAGTTGATACGGACGTTGGTCATTACCAAGAAATGACCCCTATTGATTTTGAGGTCAGTAGGTCATAGATCAAGGTCACAATGACCCGGAACAGTTATGCGGTTTCCGGATGATAACTCAAGATCGCTTGGGCCTAGGATCATGAATGTTGTTAGGAAGGTTGGTCATGATTAGCAGATGACTCCCATTTATTTTAAAGTCAGTATGTCAAAGGTCAAGGTCACATTGACTCGGAACAATTAAACGATTTCCGGACAAAATTTGAGAACGCTTGAGCCTAGGATAACGAACCATCATAGGGAGGATGGTCATGACCAGCAAATGTCCCCTATCGATTTTGAGGCCAGTAGGTCAAAGATCAAGGTCACATTGACTCAGAACAGTAGAACTTTTTTTTGCCAAATAACTAGAGATTTCTTTGGTCTAACGGTCTAAGATCAACCGATCAGTACGTCAACCTTTCAATGCACAGTGACCAAAAAGTTTCTGTTCCTTGTGCAGTTACTGAATGCTTTTGGGGTGGGGGGGGGAGCATTTCGTGTTCTACGAGCTCTTGTTTTATGTTATACTGTCTTTTCTTTATAAAATGTGTTTTTCTCGTGTATAAAATTGTAAGCAAACTTTGAATATGCCTTTTACTCAACGATTATAATTATAGAGATAGTCTATTTTGAAATAGAATTATTTTGACTGAGCGTTTTAGTTTCGGTCCTTACGGGCTGGTCAATTTTTGATATCTCTTCTATTGACAGACTATGATTATAACTATATTTGTATACAGTTAATGCATTGTTTAACACACAAATAGTTGAAACAGTCTGCATTGTGTTAATGAAACACTTTGTTTACGGATAATGCTGCCTCCCAGACTGCTTTAGTTGTGTTCTTTAGTTTGTAATATGAAAATGTCTTACTTACGTGTTTTATTTTCTCTAGTTATTTTTATCACACACTTTACGTTTGTTTTAAAAATTCATTGTATGTATTTTCATTATGTTGTTGGATGTTATGTTTCTTGCAATAATTTGATGAAAGCATATCGTGTAAATGACTTGTAGATCTTAACAGTATTTTACATATGTGTACGAATTAATTGTACACGAGAACGTGATTTAAGATTATTTAAAGTAAATGGATTTGATTTCATTTTTGAATGCATCAATGTTTAATCAATTTTATCTTCATTCATAAGGAAGATTAATAGCAGTTTTACAATGTACTGATTTCTACTACAAGTATGTAAAACACATGGAAAGTTTAATGATGTATTCTTAAGGCCTAATTATAGTAAAGGAACCAGAGTGGAAGCCGTTTGGTCTAGTCGTGAAATGGCCGACAGGTTTTTGAACTCTGATTTTTCACTTTGCATGGCCTCAAGGTCTAAATTAAAGTTTTTTTTCTGTTTAATTTCTTTGTGGATGTATTGTTGAAATTTTGGTAGAAAAAATGGAGAGGAGGTTGTATATGGTGAAATGAAACTCACTTTTAGTCTCCAATCGTAGAATTTATACATTATACACTAAATGCGTGCGGACATGCAAGAAAAATGCGTATTTTTGCCGTGCGCCAGATTGATAATCACTTCCGGACATGCACAGAACGACTGCACCAGATCTGTACTGAGAAACATCGGAACTTTTGGTGCTTTTAAAGTTAAGTTTTCGTGCCTTAATCCTTTAATTGTGAAGAAATTGATGACAGAAGAATACTGTAACGTAAAAAAAGTATGCTTGCTGGTTATAGGTGGGGAGCTAGTAATCACTAATAACATTGTCAATGATTTAGAATTGATGAACTACGAGTGCGGGAAACAGCACATGTATACTGATCTATCCTTCATGTGTAATCGATAAATAAACAGACCGATAAGTTAAATATCTTAATACGGGAATATAATTAAATGTTACCATTGTAGCCTATATTCTATAAAAACCAATACTATCCTCTTAAGATAAGGTTATTTTGTTGTAACAGTTGTTATTTTAGTATTTCCCCCATCATAAGCTGTTACCTCGATACACATTGAATAGTTTCTATAGCTACCTCTGTTGGCCTCATTTATCAGTAACCTTGACGATTGTGCGCATGCGCGGCCAACAACAGGTTAACGTGTACGCCCTAAAGATATACGCGGTGTTAGACGTGTTTCATTAATAGGTTAGTGCAGGAATTTAAATATTCGACGTAAGTATACACTTGTCAGCAGTTTTTCTTTCTTTCTGAATTTGATAAAAATAATTCTAGAAGATTCAAAGCGTTCTTGAAGTGGTAGTTTTATGCTAATATAATTATGTTCTCTGCATAATATGATAAGTTGTCCCAAGATAAGCATCACTTTCATTGTCTTTGCTGCAAATATAAATGTTGTACGCTCGTGTTTGCATTAATAACATCATAGCATGTGGTGAAAAAGATATCCACGTAAGCTACTTTTTTGTAAACGATTATTTTTTCTTAACATACCGTGTTTTAATGGTCTTAACACACACTTAATGTCAGTAACTTTTTTTTATAGTGAGTGTCTCATATAGTAAATGATACTCAGTCTCTACCAAGAGGCTACGAAGCAAACACATGTATATATACAATGAAAATGTAAAGGTATAATTTGTATACAAATAATACATACAATTGAAATTATTTTTTATGTAGTTGTCATGCAGCTGAGTCATAACGATTTATAACATCGTAATTGGAACGAGCTATTTCTAAAACAGTTCCAATTACTTGTAATTGAACCAGAATACAGCATACAACATTTAATCAACTTTGTATGTGAATACATGTATGTTTAAAGGCTCATAATGCCTTTGTTTAAAATGTGGCTGCCACTTTTTCCGTTATGAACATAAATATATCAGTTTCGTGTTAAATCCTATTTAACATATAATTGTTTTCTCTAATATTTGTATAAAGTAGAAAGTTTCATTGAATCTATTGTTTTATTACCTCCCTTTATGACAAAAACTGTAAAAGTTCATGTGCAGTATTAAAAATAGCGCTTTTTTAACCGTATAATTATGCATAACTTCTATTTGGACAGCTTTTTCATCTGTTTTTAACATAAACCGAAAAGCCTTATGGGACTTTAAATGAATATTATATGTATATGACATCATGATTTGAGCCGCGCCATGGGAAAACCAACATAGTGGCTTTGCGACCAGCATGGATCCAGACCAGCCTGCGCATCCGTGCAGTCTGGTCAGGATCCATGCTGTTCGCTAACAGTTTCTCCAATTTCAAAAGGCTTTAAAAGCGAACAGCATGGATCCTGACCAGGCTGCGCGGATGCGCAGGCTGGTCTGGATCCATGCTGGTCGCAAAGCCACTATGTTGGTTTTCCCATGGCACGGCTCATTTGATAAATATACTAAAAGAAAGTGAGTATGTATACCTATGATGAGAATGCCTTTCAGTCGGATAAGTTTTTTTGTATATATCTCGTCAGAGGTATTCAAGCTTTACGTTTTTTACTACCTCACATTTTGTGTATATTATGTTATCAAACTGGCGATGGAGTACGAACATCACAATATACCAATTTCTTGAGAACAAATATGCGAGACTATATGTTTAATGTCCTAATGATATATATTAAAACATTATAGAAAAGTTCAAACGAAGATACCCCATATACGTTGAGTTATTCATAGCAAAGAAATAACGTGTGGTTGATGAACATTCAAACTCTTCGCAACAGTTCACAGCGTTTTATCACCGTTAAAAGTAATAATATACAAATGCACCGATTATGATAATATATGCATTAGAGCCGAAATCGAAACTGCTCGTTCGTGACTTGTTAACGCGTTTAAATCGGCAAAAAAAAAATGCTCGTAAATGTATGAATAGGTAATTTATCCCCTAGGCAACGCGAATGTTACGAAAAGTATGTCTACCGTAAATAAATTTAAACTATTAAATGCACTTTATGTATGATTTTAGTTTATATCGGTACAGTGCAGTGAAAATGAGCATGTATTTGTATTAAACGTGCTTTTTTGGCGACCAGGAACTGGAGCCCTAACCTAACTCTGTAGACCGGTCAGAGGCATAAATCTATGTGACATTTAGTTCTTCACAGCGCTGGAACAAGAATAATTTCTAATGATAAAATAGTTATTGCATCAGTATTTGTCATTCAGTGTCAGTTGTTTATACGGCTGCATGATCCGGCGTACATGGTCAGGCATTTTATGGCTCTGGTCAAATCCTAATGAACTTTACCGTAGTTTCTCGGACAGTTTGATACCATGTGGGTCATTTTGGGTCAAGATTTGGGTCATTAGGTCAAATCGTAAAAGCCTTGTGAATACTAAATGAGTTACAGCGTTTACCTGATCTACATGAAACTTGGCCAGATTCTTTCCTTTATGAAGAATATGTTAAACTCTAAACTTGGCCATCTGGGGAACAAAAAATTGGAACTTTTTATGGACTTCTTGAAAACTACTTTTGAGGAAAGCTAGTTCACAAGGTCAAATCATAGATAAGGCTGTCCTACAGTACAGGTAGCAGTCTGCCCAAAAATTATTCTTGAGGCAAACTGTGAAGCACTGACTGTCTACATTTAGATACTAGAGGTATTTTCTATATCACTTACATGAAATCTGGACAGAATAATTGTCTTGATGAAATCATGGCCATTTCAACCATTTGTTGAGTATTATTATAAACGACTGAAATGGTAATGTATGTGTGTGTGGGAAGGGCATTACCTTTTTAGCTGAGCTCTAGGGAAAACGTGCATCTGTTCGTGTAAGCCTCTAGTCAGTTTCTATGCAAAATATTTATAGGTGTCATAAGTGGAGACACGTTTTTGTTTCAACTTGAGACTTCCAGGTCAAACGGCCGACATGTATCATTATTTCTGTATATCTCGCTCGCGTCTCCATACGACGCTTCTTCCTACGGAATGTGAATTTCATGTATTTCCCAAGCAATTTACTAAAGTTTCAGTTTCAGTTTGATATATTCATTGTCACTTTATTACACCGCAGATATGCGATGGGCAAGGCCAAAGTAATTTTCTGCTATCACAGTGCGAGGCGTCAACGTTAATATGTCCGTTTACTCTTAAACTGTTTTATCTGTATATAAATAAGGAAGTTGATACACTAGTTTCGTATTGAGTACAAGACGTGAATTGGTTTAACCGCGCTATTATCATAATGATGCTGTCTGCATATACAGATGAACCTCGATAACCATGAATTTATCAACAAATGTTGTGAATTTTACTCCGAGATAAAATTTGACAAAAGCTAGTCCGACACATGAATATGACCGTTGGAAGCGTCAAAATATTACAAACAAAGAACTTGAGAAACATCAAAATTATTTTGTCGGTATCAAGCTCTTGGGGAAAATCGCTTTTTATGTAGGGGCCTATACAGTTTGATACCGGTCCCAGGGCTTTTTTTGGTGATAGAAATTTCCGGGCGGAAATGTCACAGATATTTCCAGTTCCAGTATCGATGTAATATAATTGTTTAATTCTTTTGCAGTCAACAATGTCGGGCGAATGGCAACATGGTCTTTGTGGATGTTTTGATAATTTTGGACTGTGTATAGTTTCCTGGATCATACCCTGCTACAGATTTGGCAAAAATGCGGAGGCAGTCGGTGAAGATTGTTTATTGTGCGGAATAGGATTCCTCGTTCCGGGGCTTGATCTATTTCTGGGAGCACATATTAGGTCTAAAATCAGGGAATCGAAAGGTATCCAGGGAAGTTTTGTGGGGGATTTAATCATGTATTTCTGCTGTCCTTTCTGTGCCTTGGTACAAGAAGCTCAGGAACTGGAGGGAGCCAGTCCACAAGCGGAATCAATGGCAAGAGAATGAACACAATTCGGATACGTGTAACAGTTCGGATACCAAGTTTGCTTGACTGATAAGGAGATGAATATTTAGTATAAATGATTGAATATAACTTGCTTAAACGGTAAATTCAGTGTTGTAAAATAAATCGGCCGAAAAGAACGAGCGCAAGAACAGAAGTCTGTGAAATGTGAAACATTAGGAAATGGGAGTGTATCTTTTACTTTCCAATTGTAGTTGCACATTGCAAATTTGCTGCTGGTTGTATATTTCTTTCCTTTAATTCAGGACCACTGTTTAAATTTACTCCGCTGCTTAAAAGGGTGCTATACCTCATTGTGTGCCTGTTACCTCATCCTGTGCCTAATCTAGTTTTCATTTGCTTTGCTGAGTTCCGGTGGATATTAATAATCTGTCTTTGCTAGAAGAAATAGATACAGTGTGACTTCTTATCGTATCAGATCTGTTAACGGATGTTTTCTGGACTTACTCAATCTGCCACAAGTTCATCACTGGATGTGATCGTGTCCACACAACCAACATGAGCTTACAATTGCCGATGCATTATGTTTCCGAAGATACTGCTGCAGCTGTCTTTATAGCAGCATCCTCAACATTCATTGAAATGTGTATTCATATTTCTTTTTTTTATGCTATTATTTTAGCTTTTATATCCTTTTTGAAAATAACATACAATATCATATAGAATTACTGATTTAACTATGCTATCGCTTTACTGTCAGAATCTCATTTCATTTCATATGAATATGAAGTCATTTAAATTAACTACTCCACAATAAGCGGTGTTCCATTGTCATGACTGTGAATGTGACGTCAAGGAAAAATGACGCTTGCGAAGAAAATAGGTGACCGATTTTTATTCGAAGAAAATAATTATGATAGATCAACCGCTACAGTTGTTGTCTGTGTGGAAATAATACAGACAGAGAATTGTATGAATAGTTTCTCCCAGTATCAGATGATATATTACCAGCCGCTAGAACAGAGTGTAAACAATTTACTGGTTTGTTATATTGCTGAGTGGAGATTTCTCTGTAGAACTCGCATTGTATAAATAGCATTTTATCAGCGTTGCTATGGTTACTGAGTTCCAGCAGTTCCGCAGTAATATCAGCATGGCCGTGAACTTTTTACAACTCGAAATAATATTAGCAGAGCAGAACAGGGGTAGCAGTTCAGAACGATACTCCGAAATAGGACAATAGTAATGATGATAAGCTATGAGTTATGAAGTTGATGTTGTTTTAGGACCTACATGTTGCATATATCTGTTTTATATCATTGACATAGTTAGGCGGAGTTTGAATATTGAAAAAAGTGTTGTATAGCAATAGCAGACTTGCTCATAGACTATGATATGTATTTTTTTTTTTTACATTTTTATAATTCAGAACGAACTGAGCCAGTCTATATCCTCTGTCCAATATCTTAAAAAAATATGATGGTTCTAAGAAAATCTCTAGAATAGACTAGCCTTTGACTCTACGAAACTGAATTAAACAAAAAATGAAAAAAAAAATGTAGAGATATCTTTAATATCAATCTAGTGGCTAGTCTGTAGTAATAGCGGAGAGAAATGTACTTTACAGGGAAAAGCGAATGTGTATTTTGATGTAAATGAAATCTCGTAACATTTCCCATAGCGCGTATCAGATGCAGGGCAAAATCTATACATTGGTTTCATACGGCCTATGTATGAATAATACATATCGATCTAGTTGACATATGAATCACCAGAAATGTAGAAATGTGTTCTCTGCACAGCCTTCCGCAGCGTACAGTCAAACCTGTTTTTATGGATGAAAGATACATCTTTTTTCATTTGTTAAATTGAATAACACAGTTTTAAATATTGACGCTGAAAAATTTAATGATGTTAATATTTGCAAGTCATACACGTCGTATATGTTAATATTAATCATGGGTAAGTCGTCTTTATGGTAAGTTTGCCCGTTTATAATGCTGTTTTTTTTTCTAAGCGTGTGTATGGTTTTGGAATGTAAATATTTATCAGGTTCCATGTTTATAAGCTATACAAAGCCAAATGATGAATGTAGAAAAGAGCAAAGTTCATACCTAGTTCATCTTTAGTGTATACATCAATAATGTTTATATAAACTGCTTTAAAACTGTTCTATTTTCCCTAAGGCGGTTACTGGACTACTATTTTGTTTTCGTGTAAACACGCGGGAAAACGCACGTTCGTAATTTAAAAAAAAAAGACTTGTATTACGGTGATGATTTATGACAGTAGTGGTCAACTTTTTTACGCCGTTTTTAAGAAAATAATACATATACGGCTTTTCATTATATTACATGTGCGCATGCGCAAAATTCATAATGTAACGTAATATTACCTAGGGACATGACTGTCTTATCGTGGTCTGGTTCAAACTGCATTCCGCTGTTGTATAAATATACTGTTTAACTGCTCATCCATACTGATCTGTAACCACATGAATTGTGAGATCAAGCTTTTTAACATTTATTTTAACTTTTTTGTTTCTTACAGTATTAATGAATATATGCTTCTAAATGACTATTGTCACCGTTGTTGGGAAAAAAAGTTTAACAGTAAACATTTGTTGAAATAATGTTATAAAGTAAAACTTGTATATGACCACGAAAGTATCTTTTTTACAGTTAAAACTGTATATTATCTGTTAAAAAATCACTCTATTGAGATCTGTTTCAATTTGTGACTTATTAAAAACCTTTAAATGAATCTAATTTAGAAGGAAGTTAGCTGATAATTTTTATTTTGTACAGTTTCAAAAAAATACTAGGTTTACTTTAATTAATTTGGATAGTTCTCGAATTCTGCCATTGACAAAACCGGCAGCCCATTCTGGTCACGGGGGATATTGAAATGACGTCCAGGGGAGATAATCTATGCTATACGAAGGAAAAACATGCACACAAGAATAAAAGTGAAATGAATAATCGTGTATCTATTTTCATTAAACAATGATACTGGTTAGGGACTTTTCGTTCCCTACTTTCCTAAACTATATTGCTCTGAGTAAGAACCTCTTTAGACCTGTTTACGATGAGTTTGGTTAAGAAAATATACTGACAAAGCTAGGTACAACTCCAAATATTTATCCTGGATCATCCGTTCAAGAGTAATTGTATGTACTTTGATCATTTTGTCACAGTCGGTAGACACTGTTGGTTAAACAGTATCATCGACATCGACGTCTTCTGCTTAATATAGTAAATTTTACTTAGCTTTTTTACAACCTGCAATACATCATCTTGTATGAGAGTCGGCGTTATTTTAGTCCTAACTTTAAAATACCGTATTGCCATTAGTTATACATGTGTATTTTTGTTATATTCCCAATTATTTTTTCTCTTATATTTGAAGTATTTTATTGGCATCTATCTTTGTAATAAAATGTAAATAAAGTGCATATACAGTGTTTTATTATTGAACCAGAAAGGCGAGTTAACATGTTGACTTTCTAGATCGATCTCCTGCACTTCCGGACGGTGATAGTGAAGATCACGAACGACAACTCTGCTCGAAGAATGTTTGGCTTTGCCTGCGACTTACTTTTTACGGGTCCATATTGATCCGATAAGAATTACAGATGTGTTCCAAGAATACAATCTTCCAAAAAATCCTACGGAAATGTAGTCCTTAGTATAGACTTGTAGACTGTAGACATTTACACAAAACGTATATAGACTGCATTGTTTGCCACTTCAGGTGTAAACAATCGTTACCTTCTGACTAAGTGAAAAAAAGTATTTTCAGACCGTTATACGTCAGAAGTTGCGTCACTGAGGTGATTTTCTGGCTACACTACATGGGACGTTCAGATACATTCAGAAACAATATCCGCTACAACAGTCTGTATTATAGGATATCAATACGGAACACGTTCAACTGAAGACAAATCTTTGTCTTTTTTTTAGCTCACCTGAGCACGAAGTGCTAAAAGGTGAGCTTTAGTGATCACCCTGTGTCCGGCGTCCGTCGTCATCCGTCGTCCGTCCGTCCGTCCGTCTTCAACAATTTGACTGTTAACACTCTAGAGGTCACATTGTTGGCCCAATCTTAATGAAACTTGGTCAGAATGTTACCCTCCATAAAATCTTGGACGAGTTCGATATTGGGTCATCTAGGGTCAAATACTAGGTCACCAGGTCAAATCAAAGGAAAAGCTTGTTAACACTCTAGAGGTCACAATTTTGACCCAATCTTAATGAAACTTGGTCAGAATGTTACCCTCCATAAAGTCTTGGACGAGTTCGATATTGAGTCATCTGGGGTCAAAAACTAGGTCACCAGGTCAAATCAAAGGAAAAGCTTGTTAACACTCTAGAGGTCACATTTTTGGCCCAATCTTAATGAAACTTGGTCAGAATGTTACCCTTAATAAAATCTTGGACGAGTTCTATATTGGGTCACCTTAGGTCAAAAACTAGGTCAACAGGTCAAATCAAAGGAAAAGCTTGTTAACACTCTAGAGGTCACAATTTTGGCCCAATCTTAACGAAACTTAGTCAGAATGTTATCCTTAAAAAAAGTCTTGGACGAGTTTGATACTAGGTCATCTGGGGTCAAAAACTAGGTCACCAGGTCAAATCAAAGGAAAAGCTTGTTAACACTGTAGAGGCCGCATTTATGACTATATCTTCATGATACTTGGTCAGAATGTTAATATTGATGATCTTAAGGTCCAGTTTGAATCTGGGTCATGTAGGATTAAAAACTAGGTCACCTGGTCAAATCAAAGGAAAAGCTAGTTTACACTGTAGAGGCCACATTTATGACCATATCTTAATGAAACTTGGTCAGAATGTTTATCTTTATGCTCTTTAGGTCAAGTTTAAATCTGGTCAGCTGGGGTCAAAAACTAGGTCACTAGGTTAAATCAAAGGAAAAGCTTGTTAACATTCTAGAGGCCACATTTATGACTATATCTTCATGAAACTTAGTCAGAATATTAAACTTGAAGATCTTTAGGTTAAGTTCGAATCTGGGTCTTGTTGGTTCAAGAATTAGGTCATGGGGGCAAATCAAAGGAAAAGCTTGTTAACACTCTAGAGGCCACGTTTATGACTGTATCTTCATGAAACTTAGTCAGAATGTTAAACTTGATGATCTTTAGGTCAAGTTCGAATCTGGGTCATGTTGGGTCAAAAACTAGGTCACGGGGTCAAATCAAAAGAAAAGCTAGTTTACACTGTAGAGGCCACATTTATGAACATATCTTGATGAAACTTGGTCAGAATGTTAATCTTGATGATCTTTAGGTCAATAGGTCAGGTGAGCGATACAGGGCCTTCATGGCCCTCTTGTTTCAAATAACGTATACGAGCGACGTTAAAGACGTTAAGCAAAGTACGGACCGAAAAATGAGACTCTTCTGAACAGTAAGTTTCCAAGACGACATGTCCGGCGTAAAATTACAGACAGTTTAATCTTATATTTGATATTACTAGTTGCAGGTAGAGTTTAAGCCGTTACGAGAATGTGCCGAGTTCTGCATGAGCAATTGACCTTCCACGCTGCCCCTAGGGTTTGGGAAGACCCTGTCTTACACAGGCAGTCATATAAGATCCTTATCATTACACTACTAGTGAAATCATCGGAAACCCCAGTCTGGTACGCAAAAATAATATATGAGCCACGCCATGGGAAAACCAACATAGTGGCTTTGCGACCAGCATGGATCCAGACCAGCCTGCGCATCCGCGCAGTCTGGTCAGGATCCATGTTGTTCGCTTTTATAGCCTACTGCAATTAGAGAAACCTTTAGTGAACAGCATGGATCCTGACCAGACTGCACGGATGCGCAGGCTGGTCTGGATCCATGCTGGTCACAAAGCCACTATGTTGGTTTTCTCATGGCACGGCTCATATGTCTTTGCAAGTAGATTTAAAGCTTATCTTTTTACATGTTTATTAACTGGATTTTTTTTTCATCAGATGAGACTTAGTTGGAAACTGGTATTGAGCATATATTTCTCAGTATTATATTAATGCGAAAAGGAACCAAGACTGGAATTTTCTGATCGCAACACCGTATTTACTTTGCCAGGTTAGAGATAGTACCGGGTAATGTAAACACTATTGGACGAAAAGTCAGTCTGGTATAAACAGAAGACTGATTTAGCTCATGTCGTGTTTTAAGTCGACGCGCGACACAACGCACAACGTGTGATATTAAATTCGTGATGTCGTGTGGTATTGTCGAAGAGGTGGCTGTGTCAGTCGCGCCTCGTGTTGTGTGTCGAACATCTACTTTTCTACGACGTACGACATTTGATATAACGTGGGCAATACTACACGTGACACGATGCACGACGATGCGACACGATACTCGACAAACGAAACGACGGGAGAAAAGAATGTTTTTTTATCATTAGACATTAAGCATAAAGAATATGGCATATAACGTACTGTTGGGGTCGAAAATGCCAAATAAGCTTAAAGACAATTCAGTTAGTAAAACCATGGGTTGGATATATTCTATTCAGTATGACCCTGGTTGAGAATTAGCTTTAAGATATTTCATATTTATTACGACCCAGGGTCAGACACATTCCGTCAAGTATAATCGAATAAGTACAACTATGAATTAAGATAAATCCATTTACCCTGGGTCGGATATATTCCAATTAGTATGGCCCTGGGTCGGACATATTTCAATGTCTGACCCTGGCTCGTATTTTACTGAAAGCCATCATACTAAATAGAATATGTCCTACCCTGGGACGTACTAAATGAAATAGATTATAGCAAAAGTCCAACCATGGTCATACTCAATAGAATATATCGAATTTGTCTTAAAGCTAAATTGGCATTTTCGATATTAAAGGTATGTTATATATGGAATGTAGTATTAAGTAGTTTGCACACACACCACTGCACTCTGCTTCAAATCTTCAGATCACAACACTTAGTACACATTGACAGAACCTCTCCGCTCCTTTTCTAGACTTACAAAGTATTTTGAGATCAATTTAATAATTTGTAATAATATTTATTTCTGTCTTCAAACGGACAGTGATATTTTCTCAGAAAACCATTTTCTCTCTTGGCTCAGAGGTAAGAGATATTGTAAATTTTTTTCAGAAAGTGCTATGAGAGAATTGATTTTATGGCCGAGTGCTTTACATTTAATGACTCTTAACTATTGATGCCAGTCTACTCCTTTTCCAAAAAGGGGGCATTTCTTTTAAACTTTTGAAAAGTCACAAAAACATCTGACACATATTAGCTCTTCTTAAACAAGCGATTTTTATTTCAAGCACGCATGAAAACATAACACCATTATTCTGTGAAAAGCTAGGAAAAGAAAATATGCGTAACGCGTTGCAAGTAGTCTGTGATGAGTTACCTCCCTTCCATAGTACGGGATTATCCCTGTCAAAAATCGTCTTCATGTCGAGCCTAGCTACCAAGTATGATAATTATAGGCATAAAAACTGATATTGTGTAAATTTCATAATCAATCCATATGTTCTGATACAAAAGACGCCCGTTATCACAATGTAGTAGGGTATAACATGTACACATTACCAGTTTTAATATTTTCTTTCAGGCATGGTGGCAACGTACGACCATTTATGTCACCAAGATAAAGACTTTTTTTGGCAAAATTTTGTTTCCTCCGACGGACGTTATATGTTTTAGTATTCTTTTATCGCGGCCTCTTAGTTTCAAGCTTATTTTCGACTCAACTTCCTCGTTGATAAACTGTAAAACACACGCATTAATATTCAATCTTTTCCGCGTTACCGGTGACATTTAGGAAATAATGTATAAAAAACCCGTGTTTTAACTTTATTAATGCATACGTTCGCGGAAAATTTTCACGAGGGCGTAGCCTTAGAGAATTATTCTGGGCACGTATAACCGATTTTGAGTGTATTAATTTCAAATTAGTAAAACACGATTTTGTTATACATTATTTCGATTTTAATATGCTCTTAAAAATAAAACAGTAAATAAAATTTTAGTAGCGCTCTTTCTTGGTCGCACATCAATTTTATTGAACATGTCAAAATCTTTTTAAAATAAGTTAAGACAATAGACAATAAGAGCACAACAGCTAGATGTTACAAATCTCATGTGCAGACTTTTAACATGTTACAATATTGTAGCTATCGCAATCAGTTACAAAAATTGAAAAAGGGTGACAACTGTTTATTTATTTTTACCTCCCTTGTCAAAGGTCTCTTTACTGTGAAGATGTTCGATAGGAATCAAAACCTCTTTAGGGGCCTCAACATATACAGCTTTTGGTGCTGGGGCCTCAAAGTCCAGAACACCATCAGAGGATAGATGGGACTTCAACTGATTTGGGTCTACGTTATCCGGAAGTATGTATGCTCTGGTCAACTCCTGATATCTCTTGCATCCGCCATTCCTCAGCGTGTCTGGCATGAGCATACAGTAACTTTGCTGTCCAATCTCCTTTGGTTGGAAGTGACTGCAATCAAAACGGAGTGAAAGCTTTCTGTTACCAGAATAATCTGAAAAAAAAATCGAACAGAAATTACTAAAAGTAGCATCCTGATTCAACCCGAAATGTTAGTTTATAGGTTAGAGACCATCAATTGTTTTCCCATATACTTCAATTATAACATTATGGCGTGTACGGCCTTTCATAAATCGAAACAAGTATATTGTATAATCTAATGTTTTTCAAAAACTATTTAAATTCCATCAAAATATAATATGAAAGACATATTAATAGTGATACTTTATTTAAGTAATTTTCGTTTGAATAAGGTGACCCCCTGTTTACATCGTTGGCATGTCGGGAGAAATTCGTTTCAATACACATAAAATGTATAATGAAATAAAAAGAAATAACCACTTCTTGGGTTCGTTTACATGACTGACCAATCAGAACGGACAAACATTACTACCTTATTCCCTGTGTAAAACAATTACACACTTGCCTCATTCCCTGTAAGTTCCTTGTACTTTTTGAATTGGTGGTCTCCGGCCTTCAAGGCATAAGTAATAATACGATTCTCACACCGTTATTTTTGCTGTAATGAAGTACAGCAAAAATCCTATTATTCGACATCGTAGATTCTCTTCAAGGATGATTACAACTAGATATTGCCTAAATTCTCAAATTTAAATATTTCATGGTCACACTGAAAACAGAGATTTTTTAATCTAAGAGGATACTAGTAGAATGATAATTAAATGTAGAAAGTTACTGGTTTAGATGCTATTTTAGTTTTGATACTAAGATCCAGCGAAATAAGTAGAATAAACTTCATAACAGCCTTAAAATTACTACAAAATAAAAGAGGTAGTCATGGAGTTCTTTAGCAGACGGTCAACGGCGACTATAGAAATGAAATGGTACGTAGCTGTCAGACTGACACCATTTTAGAATTTTGTAAAGAGACACGCCTACCATCATGCTAGGTTGAGGCTGTTCTAACATACTTTGATATAAGAGAGAAGTCTGGTCATGCAACTGGAGGATCACAGAAACAGCATTGACGCACACTGGGTACAAGATCACAAGGGACTAGAAGGAAAGGACCTAGCAGACAGCCCTAGCAAAGAAAGCTAAAGAAGTTCCCAGATAGCAGACATGCGTTGGCCCAACGTTGGGCCAACTGCAGTCTCTTCGTTGGCCCAACGAAGATTTCCAACGTTGGCCCAACGCCATTTTGCTAATTGGCGCAACGTTGGCCCAACGGTTGGTACACCGTTGGCCCAACGACTGGTATCCTACACTTATCGTTGGCCCTCCATTTGGCCAACTACTGGTATCCAACACTTATCGTTGGCCCTCCATTGGGCCAACAACATTTTTTCAACATTTTTTCATCTATCATGGTTGGTCCTACGTTGGGCCAATTCTATTTCTTTGTTGGCCAAAAGAATGATGCCAACGCTATCCCAACGATTACGAATTTGAAACAATAGACTAAAACTAAAATTATTTAGTACACATTTTATTTTCAAATAATTGTGATTTTATTTAACATTTAACAAGAAGAAATCTAACATTTATTTAAGGTTTGTTTGCAAGTTTCCTGAAGAAATATAACCGAATATTTCATCACTACAACATGTCAAATATTTATTCCAGCCATTTATAAATCTATTTTTCTCTTTTCAGTCACTGATTAAATCCTATTAAAATGAATTACTGTCTGTATTTTATATCATTATATATTATATGTCCAAGTTCTGTCTGATTGTTTTCTTTTCTCACTGAAGTTGCAGATTTCTATCTTTTCTTTTTTCCTGTGTCCCACAGTGCTATATAGGCGCTCAATTATTTCTCTCTTGAACAGCATCCTGTGAAAAATAAAAATCATAATGTTGAATAAATAATCTACGTCATATTGATATGAATAACTATACAGATGCACATAAACCTCTGGACATAAACTGTACGAAATTTTTTTTTTTGTCTGTATTTAACCGAGAAAAATATGTTAAAATTAACGAGAATATGAGTTATTTTATTTACAGAATTAAATACTCAACACTAGTGGCATGTTCTAATCTCTGGCCTGGCCTGGCCTGGCCTGGCCTGGCCCGATGAGCCCAATTTTCGACCAAGCCGGGCCAGGCCAGGCCAGGCCAGGCCATAGATTTCAATTTCGTAAAAGGTGAAGGTGATTTTTATAGCAACTTTAAAATCTGACTTTTGGAATAAGTTTGGATATTTCAGACATTATATAAATACATTTTGAACTCTCACTCTGTAAAATTATACACCTGGGAATAAGCCTGTAGCTAACATAACTATTATGTCTAATTTAAAGGCGATGCCTGATTAATTGTTATGACTATTATCAGGGGATCTTCACCTCAATTGACTCTTGACTGGTGGCTTGGATTTCCCCAAATTGAATAAGCTAACTAACTTTATTATTTTGTCTATTGAGGATTATTTAGTATTGTCTGAAATTATTGAACTAGCACTCAAGAATATTCCATATGTTTCCGTAAAAAAATCGGTGCCCAAACATAAATAAAAATATAAATATTGAAAACCATATAAAATATAAACAAGTTACATTTCTTTACTGCCAGGTGGTACATGCAGATAAAGTTGTGCTGACAAAACGTTCAGCTACCAATCTCGGGACTGTAAGTTCGAAACCGTGACCTGTTTGACCGTTTTCATTATCATTTTTTTTTTAAATTTCCTCTGTAAACTTAGAATGCAGGAAAATTGTCACTTATCGTGATTTATTGTTCATTTATTGAATGAAATACACAAGTATTTGACATTCTTCTACATACAAGTTATTACCATAAAATGTTGTAAGAACAAAACCAGTATCAATAAAATGACATTATATTGATTTAATGTAAACAATCTGAATTGAAATCGAACCCATGGTAACATGTGTGAAAGTCGCAGAACTTATCACTACGCCACTGTGTCATTGGTAAACTTTAATTGCATGTTATTTTGGTCAATTTAGAAATTTTCAGGTTACAAATATGGTGTAAAATAAAGAGTGGCACCTGTCAATACTAACGGACAACAACTTTCAATTTCTAAAATAATGCTATCTCTGTTCTAGAATCTGGGATAGTATGGTGCGGGGAAGCAATATATAAATTTTGTAGTTTAGGTTATACATATACTGAATATTTTTGTAAGATTGTTTTTATATTGATATAAGTATGTGGAAAAAAATCCTACAAAGTTTTGTGAAACAGGCTCAAGAGCATCTTTTAGCATTAAATATATCACTTAGAAATTACATAAACACAATGCACCATTATTTTTTTGTGCAAGACAAATATCAATAATCTAAAATGCCAACACCCTGACAATGAGTTAGAGGTCCCACAATGAATATTATTTTTATTACTCTTCCATAAATTGAACATCAGATTAACTAAACAAACACATTAAAAGTTCAACTGAACAGTTAGAAGGTCAGCTAAGGATAGTAGGGACACAACCTGTAATTACAATTCCCAAAGAGATGCATGCAAATATTCAGTTATATTGCAGCAGGTAAGCTTATCAATGAAATTAGCCATTAGTTTTAAAACTAAGTGTTAAAGTTGACTTTAAATAATTTGATCACAGAAAAAAATGGGTAGTTATCATTTAGTTACACCATTTTCTTCAGTGCAAATCTGTATTTCAAATAAGATGAATGATGGCTAATTAATGATTCTCCAGGGGACTGGTTTCTCATTTTGTTTGACATGCAGCAAGTAAACAATGCAGGTTAATACTATAATGTTATTAATCAAGCAATTTCATATTGGCCGTGTTATTTGTCCAAGGGTTGTCGTATTGGCACGAGGCCGTAGGCCGAGGGCCAATAGGACTGCCCGAGGACAAATAACTAGGCCAATATGAAATTGCTTGATTAATGATAATATTATTATTCAACTTTCGACTGTTGGCGGTAACATCATAGGAACTCTGTGAGTTACCTTACGGCAGCTATGCGTATTCAGGTGAAAAATATAGACAAGTTGTTTTGACTTAGTTTAGAAATCATAATCATTTTAGCCAGTAAAAAAGAATGAGTTGTATGTAGGTACTTGAGAATAATTTTGAGAGATATTTTGATGTGACACAATCAAGAGTAACTAGAACTTACCTTATTCTTTGGAGTTCTATTTATTTTCTTTAGTGAGTTATCTTATCATTTGAACTGTGATAAAAACTTCTTTACAAGTCATTTCCTTTTAGGCTGCAGGCAACGAGACACAAAATTGTACACATACGTGTTGATCAAGATAATACAACCAACCAAGCACATATTATACATCTCCATGCCTCGTTTAATTCTTATCCGAAATTGTTTGCAGTTTACAACTGACACTCTTGTTCGCCAAATTTATTCATCCACTTTCCAGCATTTGAATCGCTATTTATCATTGCACAAATAGTCCACACTATCAAAATGTCTGTTAAAGACAAGTCTTATCCTTTTAATTTAATCTGAGTTTCCGTGTTTTCTCATTATTTTTCTTGACAACTGCCAGAATTTCTGACAGGAAACACTTGCTTTTACACAATACCGAATAAGCGAAAGTATCGTTGTAATCTATGAAGACGTACATACTAGGATATTTACATGAACATGTCAGATGATTTTTTGTCAAAAATGTGAAAAAAATGTAATCTATAACTCTGATGTAAAACAAAATGGCGTCATTTAAAAATCTAACGGAAGTGTCTTCTCCGTATTGGCCCTCTCTTTTGAACCAATCAAAATGCTTGAATTCCGTATTGGCCCTGTTTTTCTCGTATTGGCGCTGTTTTTCTCATATTGGCTCAGTTATGTTTTGTATTAGCTCTGTCTGTTTCATATGATGTTCGCAATTGGTCTAATACAGTGTGTAATATTGTAAAGTTGAATAATAATGCCTGCTATTGTAATTGTATATTTAGATTTCATGCCATTCATTTCTCTATGTACAATAAAATCTGGCCTGGCCTGGCCTGGCCCGGCCCAGTCGAAAATTGGGCTCATCGGGCCAGGCCAGGCCAGGCCGGGCCAGGCCAGGCTAGGCCGGGCCAGGCCAGGCCAGAGATTAGAACATGCCGTTACAAATATGGTGTAAAATAAAGAGTGGCACCTGTCAATACTAACGGACAACAACTTTCAATTTCTTAAATAATGCTATCTCTGTTCTAGAATCTGGGATAGTATGGTGCGGGGAAGCAATATATAAATTTTGTAGTTTAGGTTATACATATACTGAATATTTTTGTAAGATTGTTTTTATATTGATATAAGTATGTGGAAAAAAAATCCTACAAAGTTTTGTGAAACAGGCTCAAGAGCATCTTTTAGCATTAAATATATCACTTAGAAATTACATAAACACAATGCACCATTATTTTTTAGTGCAAGACAAATATCAATAATCTAAAATGCCAACACCCTGACAATGAGTTAGAGGTCCCACAATGAATATTATTTTTATTACTCTTCCATAAATTGAACATCAGATTAACTAAACAAACACATTAAAAGTTCAACTGAACAGTTAGAAGGTCAGCTAAGGATAGTAGGGACACAACCTGTAATTACAATTCCCAAAGAGATGCATGCAAATATTCAGTTATATTGCAGCAGGTAAGCTTATCAATGAAATTAGCCATTAGTTTTAAAACTAAGTGTTAAAGTTGACTTTAAATAATTTGATCACAGAAAAAAATGGGTAGTTATCATTTAGTTACACCATTTTCTTCAGTGCAAATCTGTATTTCAAATAAGATGAATGATGGCTAATTAATGATTCTCCAGGGGACTGGTTTCTCATTTTGTTTGACATGCAGCAAGTAAACAATGCAGGTTAATACTGCCTGCTATTGTAATTGTATATTTAGATTTCATGCCATTCATTTCTCTATGTACAATAAAATCTGGCCTGGCCTGGCCTGGCCCGGCCCAGTCGAAAATTGGGCTCATCGGGCCAGGCCAGGCCAGGCCAGGCCGGGCCAGGCCAGGCCAGAGATTAGAACATGCCAACACTAGTGCCATCCGCAAGATTTAGATAAAAGTATTCACCATTATGTTCAAGTCACATAGATATTACATGCATACAGGCTATAAAAAGAAATTCTCTATAAGAATTAACAACTTTATCAAAAAATATTCAAAAACTTCTACTTACAGTTTATAGCTAGTAGACCGGGCTTTTGTTAACATGTATAATAGTTTCCTTTACTTCACATGCCTATGCAGCTAGAAATCTCGCCTGGAGTGTAAAATTAACCACATTAATTGTCTGGGATTTCTTACATAACTCGGGTTAACGAGAGTTCAAGTTCTGGACTATTCAAACAGATTTATTGTAAACATTTTATGATGGTATAAAATTAGATATTTGTTATAGCAGTTCTTCTTTCTTCAATATTTTTTTTCACAAATTAGATGCTTCAGGTAGTAGATTTGAAATGGTTCAAAATATCATTACGGCTGCAGATAAGAATTAAGTTTAATTAAATTAGCCCAAACTATCAGATTACGAATTGATGCAAAAACGTATTTAATTATTAATTAAATACTGCATGTTACACCTACACAACGTCTTTACCTGTAGCGGCTTGTGATAAAACAGTGACCTGTAAAATATATAATTATTATATTATTACTTTTAATGGGCCAACGTTGGGCCAACGATGTTTTCTCTGTGTAAGTCTTTCCCTGAAAATCAGTATTGGGCCAATGCAGAGATATCTGTGACTGAAATTTAAAGTTGGTTAAACGCTGGCCCAACCGCTGTATTTACATTACTTATTAATCATTGTTGGGCCAACAGTGGCCCAACAACGATTATCCTTTGACGGTTTTCCGTCGTCGGCCCGATGACCTCATGTTTACAGGGTTCAGCTTTATTTCAATATTCTAAATGGCATAAAATACAACAATTAAATCAACATAAGTTCATAAGCAGATATAAACAGAAATTAATGATAAGTAAAGAGACTGAAAGTATAAGAACAATCAGATTTTTAATAATCAGAATGGTTAAAATGTTCAGAAATATATAGGTGTTCAAATATATATGAAAATGTCAAGTGGAATTGTTCTTCATAAATTTTTTTCACTTTTTTAGACAACGCTTTGGCCAGGGCCTTTATCAAGTCGCATGCTCAATATTTAGATGAATGTATTCAAAAAAAACTTCTAGCAAACAAATATATCAAGTAAATTACGTTACGGCCCTGTTTGTCCTCCGCCGCTGAACAACGCTCGAAGCGACTGTACGACACACATATTTAAACAAATGGGCAGTTGTTGATTTAACCACTGTCCCTCATTTCGTTAAAATTGGACTGCGGTGTAAATCTAAGCTATACACGTCATCTTTCCTTACAAAAAGCCATAAAGTACTTGCTAGATTAGTGATAATTAAGTACTTGAATTTCATTTCAGATGGTCGTCACAAACCAATCAGAACTTTTATCAAAATGCAACTTTAACCGTAATCTAGGACGTACCTATTTACATTCTTGGTTCGACTCTGATTTTTACTCAGCATTTCCGGTCGATCACAGTTCAGATCTAAAATCGTGCACTCAGCATTTGCGGTCGATCACAGTTCAGATCTTAAATCGTGCACTCGGAGTGCATTTATCGATACGTTATAGGTATTTTGTTACTTATCTGACACTTCACTTATCAACAATAGCAAAGATGCAATAACTTGTTGTAAGTACATGTACATATAGATCTTCAGGTTGGTATTGGGAGATCGGTAGAGTACTTGAGATAATCTGAAGAGATGTCGACATAATAGTGGATGCGTATGGTTGATAAGTCTAACAGGTGTTTATATGAGCCGCGCCATGAGAAAACCAACATATAAAGTGCATTTGCGACCAGCATGGATCCAGACCAGTCTGTGCATTCATGCTCTTCGCTAACGGTTTTTCTGATTGCAATGGGCTTTGAAAGCAAACAGCATGGTTCCTGACCAGACTTCGCTGGACCCATGCTGGTCGCAAACGCACTATGTTGGTTTTCTCATGGTGCGGCTCATATATTGCTACAAAACTACGCCTGATTTTATAAATCATAATTAGTCTGAACTCTAACCTGCGGTGTTCTGGAGACTTGTTGCTTTTCTATATACGTAACCGCCAACATTAAATCGCTCCTATTGGATGTACGCACGTATTGAGTGTACGATATACTGACTAAACATTTGGGTTGGGTTTTAATAGTGAACATTCAATGCATGCGTATACTCAATGCGGGAGATTAAATGCCGAACTGTCTGTAGTACTCGAAAGAGGGGAATATTCAAGCTTCACTAAACGTATGGCACGCCTTAGAACAATTCTAATTTTGTTAGTATTTGTCTTGGTGTAAGAGCTCCAGATGATTACACGACTTGGCATTTTGAAGGCCCCGTCTGCTTCTCTCTGACCTGTATCTTGTCAATGTCTTGCTGCAGGATTCGTGATTCTTAGAGTGAGTTAATAGGTAGATTGCCAGCGTCATCGGCATAGAGCAGAACTTGAGATTTAGAGTAAGAGAAAAGAAGCCAATAGATGAGAAAGCAGATGGACCTAAAAAATTGGGCCTCCAGGGGGGCCGGAAATGACAGGTACTTCTATAGAATTATTCTTTAATTTTCTGTCCGTTCACTTATTTAAAGGTACGATATCAAATGTTAGAGAAAAGCGTGTTTGTAAAGATCGATGTCTGTGAGAGGACAAATAGGTAAAAACCAAATTTTACTCGCCAATTTTGAAATAATATATGTTGATTACGATAATCATAACATTCTGTTCTTGAAGTTTAAAACCATGTCATAAATAGATTTAAGAATACTAACATCATAGATAGGTTTTTCCCCTTTCTTTCATTTTTAGTAATGTATCTGGTTTAGGTTTTGAAGACAATGTATATAATATGATAAGATGCATGGAGATAAAAATTTACGTATTACGCACATTAGATATTTTAATGAACGTTCAATATTTACAAAACGATTATAATTCAGTGCGTAAAATTTTTTTTTCTTAGTTTGAACAAAGAAGTATAAAAAATTATACAATTATCGACTTTTTCATAGGTTGATAAATCCTGATATCAACCTATGAAAAAGTCAATAATTGTTTTATTACATGAATAAATGTATAGTCAGTCTTGTTATTACAATTGTATCTTTAATAAAGAAATAAGGAAATAAGGCTCGGTGAATATAACTCTTTTCGGGTTAATAAATCCTGATATCAACCTATGAAAAAGTCAATAATTGTTTTATTACATGAATAAATGTATAGTCAGTCTTGTTATTACAATTGTATCTTTAATAAAGAAATAAGGAAATAAATATAAATTTAGACCAAATCAGGTTGATATTGGTTTTCCAAGCACCTAATTCGATCTATTTTTATTTTCGTATTATTTATAACCCAAGATAAGTTGATATGATATGTACTCATTACTTTTCGAACCGTTTTTAGCCAATCAGAGAAACAATAGAATACAGTCATGTAATAATTATTTTTATAGCTCTTTGGTTTGAACCACACGGTAAAGTGCTAATTTTACTGTTTTCAGTACAATTATGCTTATCCAAAAAAAATAACTATGTACAGTAACGCAGTGGGGTTTTTATTTTAGTTTTCAGTAAGTCGTGCATTCACACAGTTAATAAATAAAAGCACAAAAATTACGGTCAAAATTGTCGACAGACACACAGTTTAGCAATTCTAACACTTGCGCGTAATTAAATATCAATCCCGGATCCAGGGTTCCGGATTCCGGGTTTTAGGGCTCACCCAAAACAAGATCAACAACAACAACAATTGCCATAATAAAAAGGTAGAAATTTGAGAATATTACACGATTTTTGAAAGCAACAGTACGTTGGAACATATTGAAACTGTTCAAAAATTGTTTTGTTTATCAAAATCCAGAATACTTATAAGTTGAATGCACTGTATGTTGATTTTTTTTGTTAAATTGCTTGTAAATTCGGACAAAATATTCGGATATAATGTTCTTACAACTGCTTTAGGGTAACTTGGAATAGTGGAATTTATGGTATAGAGGATAGGTAGACATTTTTTTCATTTAGACTTATAAATTTTCATCTCATTCATTTATCAGCTTGCAGACTGAAATTCTGACATATATCTTAACTGTTTGGTTGTTGTGATATCAGCATTGCCCGTTTGCACTACATCGCGAGGCAGGACGGCATGTGTATGATCTACGCAATTACCTCTACACACTAAACCAATGCGAATGTAAACAATGACAAGGAGAGGAAAACTTGATTTTTAAAATTTTATTGAAAGCTGCATGTTTTGAAAAAAATAGACATTGATTTTCCTTCTGATATGTAGGGAAAAACTACTAAATTTATTTTCTTTGAATCAGAATGCAGGGTACTAGTTTCGAAGCAGTTTCCGTCGGCTAGTAGTATCCGTCAACGCGTTATTTTAAATTTCGTAACGTTCTTCACAATGAAGTCGAGATTGTTTCCATAACGCTACCCTGCAATCCAGAGCTCTGTGGAATTTCAGCAACAAAGGGTAAAAACTTTCCAAGAAAACTCGAATTGTTCATTCCATAATTGTTTTGTTTACATTCCGCACATGGGGGATTTCACGTGCAACTGATGCGCATGCGCAAAGAATAACTCCGTAGTCCCCAATTAAGTTGAAAGTTACTCCTTTTGGCACTCGAAACCAGATGATTTACCAACAAAAGCTGTCTCCATAGGATGACACATGCCCCCGATGGCACTTTGAATAAATAGTTATGGCCGATGTTAGAGTTTAGGACCTTTGACCTACGGACCTGGGTCTTGCGCGCGACACGTCGTCTTACTGTGGTACACATTCATGCCCAATAATTTTAAAATCCATGCATGAATGACAAAGATATGGACCGGACACGCCCATCAATGCACTATCATGAAAAATGACCTTTAACGTCTAAGTGTGACCTTGACCTTTGAGCTACGGACCTGGGTCTTGTGCTTGACACGTCGTCTTACTGTGGTACACATTCATGCCAAGTTATTTGAAAATCCATCCATGGATGACAAAGATATGGACCGGACACGAATGCACTATCATGAAAAATGACCTTTAACGTCTAAGTGTGACCTTGACCTTTGAGCTACGGATCTGGGTCTTGCGCGCGACAAGTCGTCTTACTGTGGTACACATTCATGCCAAGTTATTTGAAAATCCATCCATCGATGACAAAGATATGGACCGGACACGAAAATTGCGGACAGACAGACTGACAGACGGTTCAAAAACTACATGCCTCTCTTCGGGGGCATAAAAATACATAATAAAGATAAAAATGAGTCATTTTTGTGCATCGGCAATAATTTTTTTTTTCACAATTACCCCTGCCAGATTTTCTCATCCAAGTGGGGTAACTGGTCACATACTATGTGCTATACAAAGTGACGGTTGTATCCCTTACGTAGTATATGTGTATATAACATATATAAATTGTCGCCATGATGTCAACTGGCCGATTACCTCAATCGGTAGAACATCGGCTTCACAAGCATGAGATCGCGAGTTCAAGTCTCAAGTGTTGCTTTTTGTTTTTTTACCTTCTATTTTCAGCAAGCCTAATTTAACACCTGAACCTTCAAACTTCTTAAAATTGTATTAATTAATTTCACCAGAAAGATTTAAAAAAACACGGATGGTGCTTTTCTAGTCGTATTCACTGTAAAAATGTACATAAATATTAAAACAAAAATTGATGACAGAAACTGCTTCTGTAGTCAACCGATTCAGCTCTATTTATTCACCCCTTTTGGAGCCCCTCTGTGTGTTATCACGTGCACTAGACACTATTGATATTTATGTTTTCGTAAAGCAGAAGAGCTAAGGTGTTCTCTTTGGGAGCATTTTACGGAACTGAAACATTCAAGAAAAAAGATATTTTAAAAAAAACCTTCATTTTATGACGGAATCTTCTTCGAAACCAGTAAGTTTGTTAGCTATCCTCTATACCCTAAGGAACTGTAATTGGTTACCCCTGTGGGTACAGATCTGTGCCACTGGACAAACATGTAACAGATTGTCTAGAACTACGTACCTCCTACAAGATACAAATGATATTTAACAAACTGTTCCTTACTTGTTCCAATTATTTTATTATAATAAGAATTAAGAATTAGATTCTAGAGGTACAGATCAGTACCCTTAGACACTCCCTTTTCTTTATATGAATGATAAGTTCATAAAGTTGTAGATACCACATATACAGTCCAGTCCACCTTTAATAAAATCTACATGAAGATCCTTTGGAAGCATAGAATGCAAAAAAGCAAAATAATTGCAGATTGACTGAGTCTGTTGATGAAAGGTAATGGAATGTGCAACACCTCTCATGCCCTCTAGCACTGGCTTAAGCGGAACTCTATTACAGCGATATTGAATGAACTCCATGATTCCAAAGGACCTTGAAATATAACAACACTGAAACCTTTAAAAGATGGACCCTTCAATGATTTTAAAACACTCAAAAAGACACAGGTCTGCTTATTAGATTAAAGTTGTTGTTAGTATGGAATGCGTATGTTTTATATTCCAGTAACTGTTATCCAACCTTTACATACCTGTAGAAGACTTTTATTGTAAGGCATTACTTAGTCATAGCTTCTACTCTGTCTTAACAGCTGATGTACATGTATTGGCATGCTGCAGTTTTAGGCAATATGCAAGTATACAACACAAGATGAAGCCTTAAATATATTGCTTATCTTTGAATGGAAGAGAATAAAGCTCTGACTGAGGCCCAGTAGGGTAGCCAAATGTGGAGCTCTGTGTATAGATCTGGGCAATACATGTACTATAAATTCATTTAATTTAGTGGGCATAAAATTTCTTGCTTTTGTCCAAAATGGCAATTTTGTGGGGCTTATATTTGTGTATACATGTATGTGGGTGTCAAATTTAAAAGGTAAAACATATACATGATGTAGGAATTTTCTTTATTCATTGGGATTTAATTTCATAGATTGACATAACCATGAAATGAGCTGTGCCATGGGAAAACCAACATAGTGGCTTTTCAACCAGCATGGATCCAGACCAGCCTGCGCATCCGAGCAGTCTGGTCAGGATCCATGCTGTTTGCTAACGGTTTCTCTAATTGCAATAGGCTTTGAAAGCGAACAGCATGAATCCTGACCAGACTGCGCGGATGCACAGGCTGGTCTGGATCCATGCTGGTCGCTAACCCACTATGTTGGTTTTCTCATGGCGCGGCTCAAATGTATGAAAATTAGCCCTCCCCACCCAAACAAATAAATAATTTTACAGAACTTAGTTTCGTTTTTTGCTAACCTTTTTGTATACCTTTCATGTTACAATAACATAGAGTTTTGTTTGTGTTAAACAAATAGAAATAGCAAGATATGAACAACATAAGACTGTTGCAACACATACCAGGAGGTATTGCCATGGAAATGCTGATGTGACAGCACTGCCAGTCAGTTATATAAGACATGGGGAATGGTGCCTCATTTCTACGCTCCCAAGACGATGACGACATTCTTGGGACAGATCTGGATGGCAGTAGTAAAGGGGTCATTAAAAGGATCCCGATTGAGATGAAGCCTAGAGGAAAACTCGGAAACAAGATAACCAATTCTGTTCTCAGAAAACCTAAAGGTGGAAGTCTTAGGTATGTCTCCATTATTGTTAACCCTTAGCCTGCTAAATTTCTAAAGTGGACTGGTCCATCATTCAATTTGGGCAGTACCATTTATTATTCCAAGGGGTGTTCACTGAAAATTTACTGGCTGAATAGCGAACAGTGCAGACCATGATCAGCAAGGATGTGCAGGCTGATCTTGGTCTACACTGGTCGCAAAGGCAGAGCCTGGTCTTGCATGATTTACCATGTAATCAGATATTTTTGTGAAGCTTAAAGTTTCCTATATTGGAACTGTATGGTGGAATTTTTGTTAAATATGGCCAGCTTTTGAGACATGTAGGGTTATTCTTAGCAATAATAAATCTTTCATGTGTATCTGATGTCACGAATATTGCAAAAAATATCCTTTGCATAAATGTCTTTTGATTTTTACAGTATCAAAATGCCTACCTAAATTACTAATTTGATGGTCTTTGAGAATCTTTTCATTTTAGATAGAAGTAATTGATATTTTTTCTTAACAATAAATAAGTGCCCACTTGTTTCAAATATCTGCATTTGAAACCAGCTTAGATCTTTGATTTTAATTCTTGTCAAAACCATTTGAAAATTTAGTGTATTTGCATCTGCAGCTGTCAGTGTAAAATGATTTTCTGTGATAAAATACATTGTAATATGTTAATGTATGTGCATTTTAACTTTTTCTCTGTACCAGTTCATATCAAAGTTTAATATTATTCGAATCACTGTCCATTCTGCTTCCTGACAATCAGTATGTAGCTCTAGGAATATTTCTTTTTTCTGGTCTTCATACATGCATAAATCCCTGCTGACTTCACCCATTTTTTCACTGTGATGATCTGACATGCAGTACACAGGTTTCATTACTCCATTTCACATATTCTTATAGGAGCCACCATTTTAAGCTCAGCTATATGAAGTATAAGGAGAGCTATCCTACTCCACCCGGTGTTGGCGTTGCTGTCCTTTGCGTCCCAACCTTGGTTAAAGTTTTTTTTTACACTTTCTCTTTTTCCTTCTTATCTCTGTAATTACTTGATGGATTTGATTCAAACTTAAAATAGTTATTCCTCATCATCACCCACATCATCTGACATAAGGGCCATAACTCTGGCACCAATATTTTAAGATTTTTCCCCTCTTTTCACTTAGATTTTTAGGTTAAAGTTTTGATGCACTTTCACTCTGTCTCTGTTATTACTGAATGGATTTGATTCAAACTTGAAATAATTGTTCAACATCATCACCAACACCATATGACACAAGGTGCATAACTCTGGCATAAATATTTCATGAATTATTCCCCCTTTTTGACTTAGAATTTCAGGTTAAAGTTTTGATGCACTTTCACTCTATCTCTGTTATTACTGAATGGATTTGATTCAAACTTAAAATAATTGTTCAACATCATCACCCACATCATATGATATAAGGGCCATAACTCTGGCACAAATATTTCATTAATTATTCCCCCTTTTTACTTAGAATTTCAGGTTAAAGTTTGATGCACTTTCACTCTATCTTTGTTATTACCCACATCATATGACACAAGGTGCATAACTCTGGCACAAATGTTTCATGAAGTATTCCCCCTTTTTACTTAGAGTTTCAGGTTAAAGTTTTGATGCACTTTCACTCTATCTCTCTGTTATTACTGAATGGATTTGATTCAAACTTAAAATAATTGTTCAAAATCATCACTCACATCACATGGCACAAGTTGCATAACTCTGGCACCAATTTTTCATGAATTATGCCCCTTTACTTAGAATTTAAGAATAATTTTGATGCATTTTCACTGTATCTTAGTTCTTACGAAATGCATTTTGATTCAGACTTGAAGTAGTTGTTCCACATCATCACCTACATCATGACACAAGGTGAATAACTCTTGCACCAATATTTTATGAATTATGCCCCCTTTTTGCTTAGAATTATACTTACATAGTGTTTTGATACACTTTATCTTTACCTCTCTTATTACTTGACATTTTTGACACAGACTCAAGCTATTGTGCAATATCTTCATCCACCATTGGAGCCATTAAACACTCCAGTGACAGGCTGACAGCTCCAGTTTTCTCAAATGTGCCCAGTTTCACTATCCAGCATCGAAATAGTCGAGCGCACTGTATCCTGTGACAGCTCTTGTTCATCATAGCTGTATTTGGTTTAAGTTTTTGTGTGTCAGGTGGCTCTGTCCTCAAAATCTCTTGTTAGGTTTTTAATGATTTTGGTCTTGGCTCCAAAAAATTTAGATAACAATTTTTTATCAGATTTTAAATTGCAGTCATGGTCATCAGACAGGAAATGATTTAACTTAGAAACTGATTGTTTATATTGTGTTTTCTGTTTTTAAAAATTTCTTTACTCTCTGACTTGGCCATTATGCAGCAAAGAAATATGTGTATGAATACAAAAATGTAACAAATGGGGTTTGTCAGTATGCCAGTGTCTCATCTAAACCAATCAAATTGCTTGAATTAATAATTATTGGAATTGTATGATTATACCCCCCCAAAAGTGATATATTCAAGATCTGTTTGTTTAAGGGCCATTAAGAGTTGTAGTACTGTTATAACAGTTTTGACATTAAATGGTTTATAGGTCGGCACTATCCATAGATTTAGAAAATCCCGAGGTGGAACGCATTCGTCGAGAATATGAGATATATCGTCTGAACACTGAGAATGAAATACAGAATACATCGAGAGAGAAGACAAAACTGGAAACTGATAATAAACGACTGCGAGCCGAACTGACAGTTTTACAGAGAACATGTAACAACATGCGACAAGAACGTGATGCCGCTTATGAAGAGAAGCTTCAAGCTTTGGCAAGGGCGGCAGCTTTCGAACATGATCGTGATAAAGTTCAGAGGGTTTTTAAGGTCAGTCAGCAATGGTTTACTCTATATTTTATTCACATCATGCTCAGGTATTTTGAATGCATTCTCAGGTGTATGCTGTGAAAGTTTTGGGAAAGTTTTCTGATCTGGCAATATTGACCCAGCCGCCTTGTAAGGCGGATTGCAATTTTCTTAAAATGTATGTTATTACATGATTCCTTATATATATTGCTGGTCAATTGTTTGTGCTTTTTGAATGGTCTTTAATCAGAACATGTTTGCTGGGCTTATATCAAAACTTGGAAAACAAAATATGTTAAAAAAAATATTTCTAATGACATAGAATGGCTTGCTGGTCAAAATGTAAAAAGAATTTGCACACGATATGTGATAACCAGTTAGGGTTGTGTAACTTTTGCTACATTATGCTTCAATGATAAAAGTTGTCAAAGGAAATGTCCCATCTAATATGCACTGAATAATGACAAGTGTTTTAGTGAGGAATTCAAGACAGTTTCACAAAAAAATAATTCAGCTAAGGCAACATAGTCAAAGCCTTTGACCGAAACCCTTTGGGAAATGGACACCGATTACAAGAGATGTTTTTTTCATCAATGGGAAACTGAAAAAATAATTAATACCTTACTTTTTTGTCGAGCCAGTAAGGGAGCGAAGACATATTTGTCCAAATGGCTGTTTGGTGTATGTGCGTGCGTCAGTACATCCATCCGGATTTCTTTGTCAGGACCATAAGTTTGTCATTGATTGTTGGATTTTAAAATAATAAGGTCACACTTGGAGTTTAAAGGTCAAATATGGCTATAATTGACCTTTTCCGGACAATAACTTCGTCATTGAATGTGGGATTATAAAACCGGCGTCAATATCTTAAAGGTTAAGGTCACACTTGGAGTTTAAAGGTCAAATATGGTTATAATTGACATTGTCCGGACAATAACTTTGTCATTGATTGTGGGATTTTAAAATAACCTGGCACAATTGTTCACCACCATGAGACTGTGTGTCGCGTGCAACACCCGTGTCAATATCTTAAAGGTTAACGTCAAACTTGGAGTTTAAAGGTCAAATATGGCTATAATTGACATTGTCCGGACAATAACTTTGTCATTGATTGTGGGATTTTAAAATAACCTGGCACAGTTGTTCACCACCATGAGACTGTGTGTCGCATGCAAAACCTGTGTCAATATCTTAAAGGTTAAGGTCACACTTGGAGTTTAAAGATCAAATATGGCTTTAATACTGTTGGACAATTTCAGAAATGCCATTTATAGCTAAACTGTTTGAATTATAAGGAGGGCTATTGTACTCTCGTCGGCATCGGTGTTGACATCTGACAAATTTCATAGGATTCCACTCGAAAGCATTCTTTTAATAGTATCAAAAGTGTCAGTCCTTTTGACAGCTGGCTGACTCGACATGTTGCCTGTGGGCATCTAGTTACATTTGATGGAGGATATTTGATGTGTCAGATATTTGATGTATTGGGTCAGATATTGTCCGATAATTATTTAAATTGATGGATTTATCAGATATTTAGGGATTTGTGAGATAATTGATGTAGTTATCAGATATTTAGTGTAATTATCACATATTTGATGTATTTATCAGATATTTCGAGAGACGAAGGAAAGTGAGATTCAGAATCTTCTGCGAGCAAAAAGAGAACTAGAGAACAAATTGAGCAAGGTTGCCCATGGTTACCTTCCAGAAGATACAGATACTACCTCAAGAACTGGCATTGATAGTATGTATATAAAACTTTGGGTTTGTTTTCTTGGGTTTTAAGGTATTTCTGAATGTTCAGGTCAAATTTTTTTCTAAAATGTACATATTATCTACATTTGAGCCATGCCATGGGAAAACAAACATAGTGGGTTTGCGACCAGCATGGATCCAGACCAGCCTGCAATGAACTATAATTGTATTGGTGTGCCATTAAACCCAGCAAAATCAAAAAAATATAAATCCATACATCTGAAATTGAATTTTGAATTTTTGAGTATAAAATTTATTGTATAACCATGGCTTGAGAATCAAAATCAAAGATATTCATAACTGCAGGTAACAGTAGTCCCGGAGACTGGTGGACCAATGTGGAATCAGAATCATCGATGGGTAGTACGGTACAGTTACACCAGACCACCCTGCGTGGACCAGAGTTTGCTAGCAGTATGATGGAGTTTGATGGACCATTTACCAACGTTAACAAAGGTTTGGGCTTGTTCTGTAGTAAATATGATGCATATGTCAAATTGATTGAAAACAAGATACTGAGCACTGCATTTTTGCACTCTTGGGTAATTTATATGTCACACCGCTCAATTGTTTTGCAAACTAAAGTAAATACTGTGAATCATTAATTTTCATGAGGGACTAATTTTTATGGACTTTGTGGCTATAAAGTAATGTTCCCATTAATACAAGATTAAAGATGTAACAATAATCAATCCTTTATATACTGTAAAATCATTTAATATCTTGGGCAGGGAATTTTGCAGTTTTAGGCAAAACATCTATTTCATAGGCATAAATATTCTTGGATTTTTCCCTTTCAAGATCAAATAAAAGGAAAATTTGAGGACTGACTCAAATACGAAACCCACGAAAATTAGTTCCTCACATAAAAGGATGATTTGTGAGTATACAGAATATTGACAGGTGATTGAAAATATGACTGCTTGTGTCATCCTATAACCTTAACTGTAAGCATAAGATAAAAGAGCTATTAAAAGAGCAGAATATATGAAATAGTTATGTGTTGATAGAGTTTTGGTGTATTTTACATCTCGGTTTGGCCAAACTTTTGAGTGTGAAACTGTAAATCGTTGCAAATGGTTAAATATATATAATCACTATTTGAGATTTTGAAAAGGCAGTTGATATGAAAGAGGTATTGTTACATTGTTTTAACACTGGTATCTTTTTAATCTGTTACATCCTTAGTATTTCAACACTTTATAAGTTGATGAAATTAATAATTTCATTTTCTTTCTGTAGAAGATTGGTCGTCTGCTTTAGCCACGTTAAACCAGATTGTGCCTATAATTCCGGAGCAGTCACTGAGCTGTGCTCTCCGGCTGTACATATCAGCACCTAAAGATGCACAGCCAGAGGTGGATATGTTTATGAAGGTACTTTTTAGCTCGACTATTCGAAGAATAGTCTAGCTATTCTACTCACCCTGGCGTCGGCGTCAGCGTCGGCGTCACACCTTGGTTAAGTTTTTGCATGCAAGTACATACAGCTATCATTTAAAGGCATATAGCTTTGAAACTTATTTATTCTTTTTCTAGGTCAATTACCAACCTCACTGGGTCAAGTTCCATAACTCTAACATGTATTTTGAGCAAATTATGCCCCCTTTTGGACTTAGAAAATTCTGGTTAAAGTTTTACATGCAAGTTACTATCTCCAAAACTAATGCAGATATTGAATTGAAACTTCACATGTGTCTTCGGGGTTATAAAACTAGTTGATAGCACCAAGTCCCATAACTCTGACCTTCATTTTGGCCAAATTATGCCCCCTTTTTGTACTTAGAAAATTTTGGTTAAAGTTTTGCGTGCAAGTACATACAGCTATTACTAAAAGGCATATAGATTTGAAACTTGTTTTTTCTTTTTCTAGATCAATTACCTACCTCACTGGGTCAAGTCCCATAACTCTGACATGTATTTTGGCCAAATTATGCCCCCTTTTGGACTTAGAAAATTCTGGTTAAAGTTTTGCGTGCAAGTACATACAGCTATTACTAAAAGGCATATTGATTTGAAAATTATTTTTTCTTTTTCTAGATCAATTACCTACCTCATTGGGTCAAGTCTCATAACTCTGACATGTATTTTGAGCAGATTATGCCCCCTTTTGGACTTAGAAAATCCTGGTTAAAGTTTTGCGTGCAAGTACATACAGCTATTACTAAAAGACATATTGATTTGAAACTTATTTTTTCTTTTTCTAGATCAATTACCTACCTCACTGGGTCAAGTTCCATAACTCTGATATGTATTTTGAGCAAATTATGCCCCCTTTTGGACTTAGAAAATCCTGGTTAAAGTTTTACATGCAAGTTACTATCTCCAAAACTAATGCAGATATTGAATTGAAACTTCACATTTGTCTTCGGGGTTATAAAACTAGTTGATAGAATCAAGTCCCATAACTCTGACATGTATTTTGGGCAAATTATGCCCCCTTTTGGACTTAGAAAATCCTGGTTAAAGTTTTGCGTGCAAGTACATACAGCTATTACCAAAAGGCATATAGCTTTGAAACTTATTTATTCTTTTTCTAGGTCAGTTACCAACCTCACTGGGTCAAGTTCCATAACTCTTAACATGTACTTTGAGCAAATTATGCCCCCTTTTGGACTTAGAAAATTCTGGTTAAAGTTTTACATGCAAGTTACTATCTCCAAAACTAATGCAGATATGGAATTGAAACTTAACATGTTTCTTCGGGGTTATTAAACTAGTTGATAGTATCAAGTCCCATAACTCTGATATGCATTTTGGTCAAATTATGTCCCATTTCGAACTTAAAACTCTTTCGATATTTAACATTTTGGGTAATAATTTCCTGCTTCTGTGACAATATTTCGAATAGTCGAGCTTGGCTGTCTTACGGACAGCTCTTGTTATGTTATATTTTGAGCTAAATTACTGCAAAAACATTTATTCAAGGAGTACTGAGGGGCCTCCTAGGCCATATGGTTAGGGTCGTTGACTTCAGATCACTTGCCCTTCATCGATATGGGTTCAAGTCTCACTCTGGGCATTGAATTCTTCCATCCAGGTGGCTTACGGATCAGTGGTTCTACTCAGGTGCCTGCTCATGATGAAATAATCCACAGAGGGGCACCTGGGGTCTTCCTCCACCATCAAAGCTGGAAGTTTGCCATATGACCTATAAATGTGTCGTTGCAATGTTAAACGCAACAAAAAAAAACACAAGGAGGACTGATTTTTTGTGCTTGAGTGAATCCGCAAAATTAACCCTTACCCTGCAAAATTTCTATAGTGAACTTGTCCATCTTCCAATTTGGACAGAACCTTTATCTTTAAAAGGGGTGCTTACTAAAAAAGCTACAGACTGAATTGCAAACAGTGCAGATCCTGGTCAGACTATCTGTCTATTTACCTTCCATCTACCTTTCATTACTGTCTAAGCCCGCCTGCTTAGCTCAGTAGGGAGAGCGTTGGTCTACGGATCCCGGGGTCATGAGTTCAATCCCCGGGCGTGGCGTATGTTCTCCGTGACGATTTGATAAAAGACATTGTGTCTGAAATCAGTCATCCTCCACCTCTGATTTGTGTGGGGAAGTTGGCAGTTACTTGCGGAGAATAGGTTTGTACTGGTACAGAATCCAGGAACACTGGTTAACTGCCCACCGTTACATGACTGAAATACTGTTGAAAAATGGTGTTAAACCACTGTAAACAATCCTTTATTAAATAAACAAATATTTGTTAATGATACTTTAGAAAGAAAAATAGAATGAAAAAATTATCTTCATATTCTAATCATAATGAAACATACAAAATAATGTTCATGTGTTTAGTTTACTATTGTGTTATATTACAGGAGTACAGACCAAAGTTGAGCTCACTGTGTAATAAAGAAGGAAGAAGCCTTGTTACTATACATCTGTTCTATGATGAACAGGAATCACAGAATAATCTGGTAATTATAGTCATTTTGGTAATTTTGTTTTCAAAACATGAGTGACCTAGCCAGCCTCCAGATGGATATTGGTTATAGTGTCTAGGGGCATGCTCTCTTATAAGAAATTTGAATTGTAGAACACTTGATGCATTTTGACATATATTTGAACATAATAATGAGCCGTGCCATGAGAAAACCAACATAGTGGCTTTGCGACCAGCATGGATCCAGACCAGCCTGTGCATCCGTGCAGTCTGGTCAGGATCCATGCTGTTCGCTTTCAAAGCCTATTGGGATTAGAGAAACTGTTAACGAACAGCATGGATCCTGACCAGACTGCGCGGACTGGATCCATGCTGGTCGCAAAGCCACTCTGTTGGTTTTCTCATGGCGCAGCTCAATTATATTCTATCAGACTCTGAGATTACATTGTACATGATCCAATGAAATAGACCGTGGTCATGAAAGTCATGTGCAGCATGTGGGATTTTGGACCTCGGTAGCTAAGCTTTAGTATCATATGTTTACAATCAGCTTCAGTAATCAGCAGAACTTCATTGTTGCCTCATGGTCTCATTTGGAAAGTGGTTATTGTAAAATCGTTTAATTTCGTGGGCATGAAATTTCATGGTTTTGGTCAAAAGGGCAATTTCGTGGGGATATGAATTCGTGGATTTTAACTTTTGAACATAAAATGAATGGGAATTTTACTTGTTCGTTGGGATTAAATTTCGTGGATTGACTCAACCACGAAATCCACGAATATTAGTCCCCCACAAATATTAATGATTTCACAGTATGTCTGTGGATAATCATTTACCTCCACTGATTTAGTTTAAGCATTACTTAGGTTGGAGATGTCACCTGTTAGTCCCCACTGATGGTGGTTCCACCAAGTTTCTCTCAAGGCCTGAAGTATTGCAGAGATACACCTTAGTGACATGGGATATTTTTCAGTTAGTTCAGTATGTATATTGTCCTCTGCTGTGGCTATACAACTAGTATTAATAAAGTGTTGGAAAAATATCCAACAATTTAAACAGTAATATGTAAATGTTTATCTAAGCATAGCCTATTTTCTATTTTTGAAGGATTTGCAGTTGAAATGCAGAAAGCACCATGCTGACAAGTCCTCAATATTTCTGGCTTTCCTGGGAGATAACTCTAACAGGTAGGGTGTATGGTTTATGAATATTTGTCAGGCTTTTAGTTCCAGTTCAATGAATGCAAATTTGAAATATATAAAAAAAAAAACGATAGTACACATTTATTTTAAGATATCAATTTTGAAAAGTATTATACCAGTATAACTGTTTGAGCGACTTTGATGACAAACATTTTTAAGCAGTTTAAAATGCAGCTGTTTTAAGTAAGTTTTTGTTAAACAATGTAAATTTAATGTTCCTACTGATTTTAGCTAACCTGAGCACTAAATGCTTAGTGTGAGCTATTGTGACCACTCACTGTCTGTCCATTGGTAGTCTGCACTTTTCTTCAAATGACATCTCCTCTGAAACTGTTCTGTGGGAATCAAGGGAACTTTGCTTTGATGTTCTTGTAATGGTTCTCTTTCAAATTTGTTCAAAGAGTTCTGCTTGGTTGAACATTGTGATTGCCAGTACTAAAAACAAAATGATTAGTGCAAGTGCATTCATTGCAGATTTATAACAGTCATTCAGTTTGTTAAAAATACAAGAATGTTGGATAAATATATATTACACATTACCGATTTATAGAATTTTTACATTACATATTCATCATACTTGTGAACATTTCAGATTTAACCTTTAGCCTGCTGGTGGCAAGTGATTCTGCCTTTGCGACCTGTGCAGGCCAAGATCAGCCTGCACATCCGTGCAGGCTGGTCATGGTCTGCACTGTTTGCTATTCAGTCAGTAAATTTTCAGTGAACACCCCTTCAAATAACAAATGGTATTGCCCAAATTGAAAGATGGACCAGTTCATTTTAGAAATTTAGCAGGGTAAGGGTTAATGGAGTAATTGATATTGTAGATTTACTGCTGTAGAATACAAGTCTGGACATCTAGATCACCCTGGTAACAGAACAGCCATTTTCTGCTTTAGAGAAATCAAAGGGTAAGACATTTTCTTTTTGTATTTGTCACAAATATGTTCCTTTTGTTTGCATTTGAACTAACGTTCAGGAGACACGTGTAATAATGGCTAATGCCCCTTTTTACAGGAGACCTCCATGGCTGAATGATTACTGACTTCAGATCACTTCGTCCTCACTGCTGTATGCATGGTATCTCAGTTGGAGGGTAGAATTCTTTCTGGTGAGGTAGCCATCCACTTGGCTATTGGAAGGTTGATAGTTCTAACCAGGTGCCAGCTGTGATAAATTATGCTCTGAGGGGCACCCAAGGTCATCCTCCACCTTCAAAAGCTGGAAAGTTACCGTATGGCCTATAGTTGTGTTGGTGTTATGTTAAACCGAACACACAACAAAATAAATTACCCTTTTATTGCCATTTGGTACCTCAAGAAGTTAAAAATTGTGGCCCTTACACAAAACTGTTTCTGTGTCCCAGTGTGATGAAAGATTGTTTTGTTAACACTGTGAGGGAACATTGCAAAATTTATGTAAATACCAACTTGGGACTACCTTTTCCCACTTACACATGCATACATCTAAATGTTCCTAATCAAGGGACTGAATGTCAAATAAAGCACTTATTATTCTTGTCAGGACACTGATCTTGTCCGTCTACTGGTTCCTAGCCAGTATACTGAAAAATCAGCATGTTAAATATTGAACTTTAATTTCTTAATGCAATTTAATATCAGACATGTATCTTTATATTTAGGACAAAACCTAATTTGGAAACCAGGGAGTTGAGGAACCAGGTCCGAGACAGTGGTAGTGCCAAAATTATAGACGGTTATCCAACGGCTGTTAAAGGGGCGGAGCTTGCTTACAAGGAGTTGGAGAAGGTCATCGGAATTGTTAGTAAAGATTTGTTATTGCATTCTTTGTTTAATTGAAAAAGAAAACTCATTTGTTTCAATAGAGGTCTGGTTTAAGTATCGAGTACTTTCAAGACTGAATTGAGTTCTTTGCACAGTTTTGGAATTTGGTTAAAACCAGTCTGTATTTAATTATTTGCTTATATTCTGTATTTTATGTTTTTGGCCCAAGTTCATCAACATTTGTCTGAAATTTAGATAATCAGCCTTCTAAATATTATTGTCAATGCCCATACTGTGAAATCATTTTATTTCATTGTCATAAAATTTAGTGGTTTTAGCCACAACAGCTATTTCATGCAGATATGAATTTGTGGGTTTCAAATTTCTGACATCAAATTAATGAGAATTTTACCTGTTCTATAGGATTTTATTTCATGGAATGACTCTGTCATGAAATCTGAGAAAATTAGGCCCTCTGAAATATAATTAATGATTTCACAGTACTCTATTGAAACTTCGGCTTAATATGCATTTTGCAGCTCCATACAGCTAGCTTAATCAAATTCCATGATCAGTATATATTTGCCGTTCTTAAATTTAAGTCTCAGTTTCAGGCATAAAACATTGATAAATACTGGCCTTGGTAAATAATGTTTGATTTCTCATCACAAATTTCATATATCAGGAGTTGGGATCAGATAATAAGAAGACAGAAGATGAAGAGTTTGAGGTACGAGAAGGAGATATTACTGAGGTTGACGGAGTTTTTGATGCTAACTATAACTATGAACAGATGGAAGCCTTCAATTATGCTGTCAAATCTAGTTGTGAACTTGGCTTTGAAAAGGTACAACAGTTAGATTCTTATATTAACCATTCAATCAGTATTCTATTGCATAACAGCAGTAATAAATTTTCATCAATTTTAGCTCGACTATTCAAAGAATAGTCTAGCTTTTCTACTCACCCTGGCGTCGCCGTCGGCGTCACACCTTGGTTAAAGTTTTGCATGCAAGTACATACAGCTATCATTTAAAGGCATATAGCTTTGAAACTTATTTTTTCTTTTTCTAGGTCAATTACCAACCTCACTGGGTCAAGTTCCATAACTCTGACATGTATTTTGAGCAAATTATGCCCCCTTTTGGACTAAGAAAATCCTGGTTAAAGTTTTACATGCAAGTTACTATCTCCAAAACTAATGCAGATATTAAAATGAAACTTCACATGTGTCTTCGGGGTTATAAAACTAGTTGATAGCACCAAGTCCCATAACTCTGACCTGCATTTTGGCCAAATTGTGCCCCCTTTTGGTCTTAGAAAATCCTGGTTAAAGTTTTGCGTGCAAGTACATACAGTTATTACTAAAAGGCATATAGATTTGAAACTTATTTTTTCGTTTTCTAAATCAATTACCAACCTCACTGGGTCAAGTCCCATAACTCTGACATGTATTTTGGGCAAATTATGCCCCCTTTTGGACTTAGAAAATTCTGGTTAAAGTTTTACATGCAAGTTACTATCTCCAAAACTGCCTTCGGGGTTATAAAACTAGTTGGTAGCATCAAGTCCCATAACTCTGACCTGCATTTTGGCCAAATTATGCCCCCTTTGGACTTAGAAAATCCTGGTTAAAGTTTTGCGTGCAAGTACATACAGTTATTACTAAAAGGCATATAGATTTGAAACTTATTTTTTCGTTTTCTAGATCAATTACCAAGCTCACTGGATCAAGTCCCATAACTATGACATGTATTTTTGGCAAATTATGCCCCCTTTTGGACTTAGAAGATTCTGGTTAAAGTTTTACATGCAAGTTACTATCTTCAAAACTGTCTTTGGGGTTATAAAACTAGTTGGTAGCATCAAGTCCCATAACTCTGATATGCATTTTGGCCAGATTATGCCCCCTTTGGACTTAGAAAATCGTGGTTGAAGTTTTGCGTGCAAGTACATACAGCTATTACTTAAAGGCATATAGATTTGAAACTTACTTTTTCGTTTTCTAGATCAATTACCAACCTCACTGGATCAAGTCCCATAACTATGACATGTATTTTTGGCAAATTATGCCCCCTTTTGGACTTAGAAAATTCTGGTTAAAGTTTTGCGTGCAAGTTACTATCTGTAGAACAAATGCAGATATTAAGTTGAAACTTCACATGTGCCTTCGGGGTTATAAAACTAGTTGATAGCATCAAGTCCCATAACACTGATATGCATTTTGGTCAAATTATGTCCCCTTTTGAACTTAAAACTCTTTTGACATTTTAATATTTTGGGTAATATTTTCCTGCTTCTGGGACAATATTTCAAATAGTCGAGCATTGGCTGTCTTACGGACAGCTCTTGTTTTTTGCCAAGTTTTGACTTTAATCCAGCAAAATTTAGTGTAGATAGACCAGATAGTAGCACAAACTGATAACTGACAAATCATATATGGAGTAATGTTGCAATTTGTGATAATTTACACAGATGGCGAGAACATTAAGCAGCCCAGAGCCTAAGTCTAAATAGCAGACTTAAAACTTTCATGAATACGGGCTTCATTTTTCATTTCAGCACTATGAGAGATTAAACGCCCATGTATTATCTGCTGGACCATTACCCCCCCTGCTGATACTGAGCCCTTCAGGGGCTGGAAGGTCCCTGCTTCTCTGTAAATGGTAGGTGGTTCATTTATTAGAAGAAATAAAGTTAGTACTTCTTTTAATGAATATATCTTCAGTTTGATAAATGTCAGGAACTTTTGAAAAATACTGGTTTTTAATGAGTTTTTAATCTTTTTCAACATTTTTAAAATTATTGTATGCAGTGAGTTTTGTATGACCTGAGTTACAGCAATTGATACACATGCACAGGTGACACTGCAGGTATCACAAAAGAAACTACAATATTGGATCAGCTTTAATGAATAATGATAAGTGATTATAACAGTATTTAAATACAAGTTGCAAGAGTGAAGTAATTGCTATATACAAATCAGACATTGTTAAAGTCATTGACTATATCAACCATCCATGTTTCATCTTTTAGATCAACACATTTCATCATAAATTGAAGTGCAGTCTCTTAACCCTTACCATGCTGAACACTATTGGTTCTGCCTTTGCGACCAGTGTAGATCATGATCAGCCTGCACATCCGTGCAGTCTGATCATGATCTGCACTGTTCTCCATTCAGTCAGTATCTTTTTGGTAAGCACCTCTTTTAACAGTTAATGTTACTGTCCAAATTGAAAGGTGGACATTCAAGTTCATTATAGAAATTTAGCATGGTAAGGGTTAAAATGACTGCATAAAGTCTGCCTCAATCAACATTTAATGTTTGTTATTATTTCAGGATACAGTTACAGATAGAGAAAGCTCCAGGCAGTGTAGTGTTGTATCATTTTGTAGGGGCAGATAACTCTGTATCAGCTGATCCTGTTGTCATGATCAGAAGGATTACAGCACAGGTTTGTTTGTAAATTCTTGCGTTCCCTTGTTGGACTTCTGGCACATTCTGCTTAGTTTCAGTTTATTATGAAATTATTAATTTTTTTTTTTTTTTTTTTTTTTTTTTTTTTCGGGCTCCCAATTGGGATAACCCCATTTATTTTTGTAAAATATAAACATTTACAAAACAATAACCAGAAAAGAAGTCATTAAACAACCAATTCATACAAACATATGAATAATAAATTTAATGATAGTATTATATTGAACACAATAGAACATTGCCAGTAAAATAGAACTTGTTCGAAAAACGAAAAGATAAGTAAAATTTGACGAAGTTTCTATTGTCAAGCTTACAGAATTTTAATATTTTTTCATACACAACATTGTGAAAATTTATACGTCTATATATGTATCTGACATGAACTCAATAGATTTCAATAACTGCAGTTTTTAGCTCGACTATTCGAAGAATAGTCTAGCTATTCTACTCACCCTGGCGTCGGCGTCGGCGTCGGCGTCGGCGTCACACCTTGGTTAAGTTTTTGCATGCAAGTACATACAGCTATCATTTAAAGGCATATAGCTTTGAAACTTATTTATTCTTTTTCTAGGTCAATTACCAACCTCACTGGGTCAAGTTCCATAACTCTAACATGTATTTTGAGCAAATTATGCCCCCTTTTGGACTTAGAAAATTCTGGTTAAAGTTTTACATGCAAGTTACTATCTCCAAAACTAATGCAGATATTGAATTGAAACTTCACATGTGTCTTCGGGGTTATAAAACTATTTGATAGCACCAAGTCCCATAACTCTGACCTTCATTTTGGCCAAATTATGCCCCCTTTTGTACTTAGAAAATTTTGGTTAAAGTTTTGCGTGCAAGTACATACAGCTATTACTAAAAGGCATATAGATTTGAAACTTATTTTTTAGCTCACCTGAGCAATGCTCAGGTGAGTTTTTCTGATCGCTCGATGTCCGGCGTCTGTCGTCCGTCGTCTGTCGTCTGTCGTCTGTCGTCCGTCGTCTGTCAACATTTAGCTTGTGTATGTGATAGAGGCTGTATTTTTCAATTAATCTTCATGAATATTGGTCAGAATGATAACCTTGATAAAATCTAGGCCGAGTTCGAAAATGGGTCATCTCGGGTCAAAAACTAGGTCACTAGGTCAAATCAAAGAAAAAACCTTGTGTATGCGATAGAGGCTGTATTTTTCATTTAATCTTCATGAATATTGGTCAGAATGATAACTTTGATGAAATCTAGGCCGAGTTCGAAAATGGGTCATCTCGGGTCAAAAACTAGGTCACTAGGTCAAATCAAAGAAAAATCTTGTGTATGCGATAGAGGCGGTATTTTTCAATTAATCTTCATGAATATTGGTCAGAATGATAACCTTGATAAAATCTAAGCCGAGTTCGAAAATGGGTCATCTCGGGTTAAAAACTAGGTCACTAGGTCAAATCAAAGAAAAACCTTGTGTATGCGATAGAGGCTGTATTTTTCAATTCTTCTTCATGAATATTGGTCAGAATAATAACCTTGATGAAATCTAGGCCGAGTTCGAAAATGGGTCATCTCGGGTCAAAAACTAGGTCACTAGGTCAAATCAAAGAAAAACCTTGTGTATGCGATAGAGGCTGTATTTTTCAATTGATCTTCATGAATTTTGGTCAGAATGATTGCCTTGATGAAATCTAGGCCGAGTTCGAAAATGGGTCATCTCGGGTCAAAAACTAGGTCACTAGGTCAGATCAAAGAAAAACCTTGTGTATGCGATAGAGGCGGTATTTTTTAATTGATCTTCATGAATTTTGGTCAGAATGATTACCTTGATGAAATCTAGGCCGAGTCCGAAAATGGGTCATCTGGGGTCAAAAACTAGGTCACTAGGTCATATCACGTAAAAACCTTGTGTATGCGATAGAGGCTGTATTTTTCAATTGATCTTCATGAATTTTGGTCAGAATGATAACCTTGATGAAAATTAGACCCAGTTCGAAAATGGGTCATCTGGGGTCAAAAACTAGGTCACTAGGTCAAATCAAAAAAAAACCTTGTGTATGCAATAGAGGCTGTATTTTTCAACTGATCTTCATGAAATTTAGCCAGAATGATTACCTTGATAAAATCTAGGCCGAGTTCGAAAATGGGTCATCTGGGGTCAAAAACTAGGTCCTAGGTCAAATCGAAGAAAAACATTGTGTATGCAATAGAGGATGTATTTTTCAATTGATCTTCATGAAATTTGGTCAGAGTGTTTTGCCTTGATGAAATCTAGGTCGACTTTGAATATGGGTTATCTGAGGTCAAAAACTAGGTCACTAGGTCAAATTAAAAAAAAATCTTGTGTATGCGATAGAGACTGTTTTTTCAATTGATTTTTATGAAATTTGGTCAGGTGATTGCCTTAATGAATCTAGGTCGAATTTGAATATGGGTCATCTGAGGTCAAAAACTAGGTCACTTGGTCAAATCAAAGAAAAAACTTCTGTATGTGATAGAGGCTGTATTTTTCAGTTGATCTTCATGAATTTGGTCAGAATGATTGCCTTGATAAAATCTAGGTCGAGTTTGAACATGGGTCATCTAGGATCAAAAAACTAGGTCATATCTAAGAAAATGCTTGTTTTATCGCAAGAGACCAATTTTTGGTCCAATCTTAATGAAAATTGGTCAGAATATTTGTTTCATGAAATCACTAGGTCAAACATGTTTTACACTGTTAGGGAGTGTTTCTTAGGTGAGCGACCTAGGGCCATCTTGGCCCTCTTGTTCTTTTTCTAGATCAATTACCTACCTCACTGGGTCAAGTCCCATAACTCTGACATGTATTTTGGCCAAATTATGCCCCTTTTGGACTTAGAAAATCCTGGTTAAAGTTTTGCGTGCAAGTACATACAGCTATTACCAAAAGGCATATAGCTTTGAAACTTATTTATTCTTTTTCTAGGTCAGTTACCAAACTCACTGGGTCAAGTTCCATAACTCTTAACATGTATTTGAGCAAATTTATGCCCCTTTTGGATTAGAAAATTCTGGTTAAAGTTTTACATGCAAGTTACTATCTCCAAACTAATGCAGATATGGAATTGAAACTTAAACATGTTTCTTCGGGGTTTTTAAACTAGTTGATAGCATCAAGTCCCATAACTCTGATATGCATTTTGGTCAAATTATGTCCCGTTTCGAACTTAAAACTCTTTTGATATTTAACATTTTGGGTAATAATTTCCTGCTTCTGTGACAATATTTCGAATAGTCGAGCTTGGCTGTCTTACGGACAGCTCTTGTTAGCTCACCTGTCACAAAGTGACAAGGTGAGCTTTTGTGATCGCGCAGCGTCCGTCGTCCGTCGTCCGTCCGTGCGTGCGTGCGTCCGTGCGTCCGTGCGTACGTAAACTTTTGCTTGTGACCACTCTAGAGGTCACATTTTTCATGGGATCTTTATGAAAGTTGGTCAGAATGTTCATCTTGATGATATCTAGGTCAAGTTCGAAACTGGGTCACGTGCCGTCAAAAACTAGGTCAGTAGGTCTAAAAATAGAAAAACCTTGTGACCTCTCTAGAGGCCATATATTTCACAAGATCTTCATGAAAATTGGTCAGAATGTTCACCTTGATGATATCTAGGTCAAGTTCGAAATGGGTCACGTGCCATCAAAAATAGGTCAGTAGGTCTAAAAATAGAAAAAACCTTGTGACCTCTCTAGAGGCCATATATTTCAAAAGATCTTCATGAAAATTGGTTAGAACGTTCACCTTGATGATATCTAGGTCAAGTTCGAAACTGGGGTCACGTGCCTTCAAAACACTAGGTCAGTAGGTCAAATAATAGAAAAACCTTGTGACCTCTCTAAAGGCCATATTTTTCATGGGATCTGTATGAAGTTGGTCTGAATGTTCATCTTTATGATATCTAGGTTAAGTTCGAAACTGGGTCACGTGCCTTCAAAAACTAGGTCAGTAGGTCAAATAATAGAAAAACCTTGTGACCTCTCTAAAGGCCATATTTTTCATGGGATCTGTATGAAAGTTAGTCTGAATGTTCATCTTGATGATATCTAGGTCAAGTTCGAAACTGGGTCACGTGCGGTCAAAAACTAGGTCAGTAGGTCTAAAAATAGAAAAACCTTGTGACCTCTCTAGAGGCCATATATTTCATGAGATCTTCATGAAAATTGGTCAGAATGTTCACCTTGATGATATCTAGGTCAAGTTCGAAAGTGGGTCACGTGCCTTTAAAAACTAGGTCGAGTAGGTCAAATAATAGAAAAACCTTGTGGACCTCTCTTAGAGGCCATATTTTTCATGGGATCTGTATGAAAGTTGGTCTGAATGCTTATCTTGATGATATCTAGGTCAAGTTCGAAACAGAGTCATGTGCGGTCAAAAACTAGGTCAGTAGGTCTAAAAATAGAAAAACCTTGTGACCTCTCTAGAGGCCATACCTTGAATGGATCTTCATGAAAATTGGTAAGAATGTTCATCTTGATGATATCTAGGTCAAGTTTGAAACTGGGTCACGTGCCTTTAAAACTAGGTCAGTAGGTCAAATAATAAAAAAACCTTGTGACCTCTCTAGAGGCCATACTTTTCATGGGATCTGTATGAAAGTTGGTCTGAATGTTCATCTTGATGATATCTAGGTCAAGTTTGAAACGGGTCAACTGCGGTCAAAAACTGGTCAGTAGGTCTAAAAATTAGAAAAATCTTTTGACCTCTCTAGAGGCCATATTTTTCAATGGATCTTCATGAAAATTGATCTGAATGTTCATCTGATGTATCTAGGTCAGTTTCGAAACTGGGTCATGTGCGGTCAAAAAACTAGGCCAGTAGGTATAAAAATAGAAAAACCTTGTTGACCTCTTTAGAGGCCATATTTTTCATGAGATCTTCATGAAAATTAGTGAGAATGTTCACCTTGATGATATCTAGTTAAATTCAAAACAGGGTCACGTACCTTCGAAAACTAGGTCAATAGGTCAAATAATAGAAAAACCTTGTGACCTCTCTAGAGACCATATTTTTCAATGGATCTTCATGAAAATTGGTCAGAATTTTTATCTTGATAATATCTAGGTCAAGTTCAAAACTGGGTCACATGAGCTCAAAAACTAGGTCACTATGTCAAATAATAGAAAAAACGACGTCATACTCAAAACTTGGTCATGTGGGAAGAGGTGAGCGATTCAGGACCATCATGGTCCTCTTGTTCATTATCAGTATTGTGCCATTTTATTTGTTCTTTAATTTTTCTAACTAGACAAATTATTAATTTTTGTGGGGGTCCTATTTTCATGAATTAAGCACTTTAGTCAATCAATGAAATTTAATCCCAGTGACCCAGTAAAATTACCTTACATTTTATGGTCAAAGATCAAAATGTATATCCCCTCAAAATAGCTGGTTAGGTCAAAACCACTAAATTTCTTTCCCGTGAAATTACATTATTTCACAGTATTTACATAGTAGGTAAAAAGTTTCAGCAAATCAGCAAGGTTTTGCAACCATATATTTATAAAACACTTTAGGTAAAGAATATCTGCTTTTTTTCCATATTGGTACTGAGTTTTGAGAAATATTTCTATTTTCCGTAGGCAAATTTCTAAAACCCAAATAAGTTATTGGAGAAAATCTGCTAGAATTTTCATTCACTAGTAGTACTTTAGGGAAAGTGCAATGTCCTTTTCTATAACTCATATGTATTTTTATCTATAGCTTATGCAGCAAGTGACCTCACCTCCGTCTTTGACTTTCGACCCTACAAGACTTGTAGAGGAGTTTCCAAGATGGTTGGAGAAGATCTCATCTCGAACAAATGGAGGTGTTATATTGGTGCTAGACTCCATTGACAGATTTCATGTAAGTTTTACAGTTCCTGTTAAGTTCAGTTCATTTTTACATTGATCCTTATAAAACTTAATACGTCTGTACCCACCTGAAATGATGTAATAGAGTGGTACCTAGGACCTGCACAAGCAAAGCTGGAAAGTCACCATATGAGCCGTGCCATGTGAAAACCAACATTGTGGCTTTGCGACCAGCATGGATCCAGACCAGCCTGCGCATCCACACAGTCTGGTCAGGATCCATGCTGTTCACTTTTAAAGCCTATTGAAATTGGGGAAACTGTTAGCGAACAGCATGGATCCTGACCAGACTGCGCAGATGCGTAGGCTGGTCTGGATCCATGCTGGTCGCAAACCCACTATGTTGGTTTTCACATGGCATGGCTTAATTATTGTCTTAATGGTGAACGTATGACTTCATTCCCAACAAAACAAATCCACCTGATGAGGCTGTCCAGTTGGAATGTCAAGGAGGGCTGAATACGAAACTGTTTTACAATAGGTTTGCACTCAGCCCTGGATGTATGAGGTTTAAATGTATAATGTGTGATGTACTCAGAGTTTTACCAGTTCTTACAGTAAATCCCATAAAAGAGCCAGATGTGTTCTTCTGTTGTTGAAAACCTAGTATTTGTGAAAACAATATTTGGATAATATACAGTTAACTCCATCTGAATATGTGAACCACCATCTTTTTAGATATTTAATTTAAAAGTGTTTAGTTGTCAGTTGGAATAAGATAACTTTAGTGTTACTACATACAATTTAACAACAAGCTGTGTTGACAAATACCGTAGATAGGATAATTTTCACATCTTTATTATTTTGCAATTTGATAGACAACAGAGCTATTCATGTTTTTAAGAATTCATGCATTATAGTTTTTAGCTCACCTGTCACAAAGTGACAAGGTGAGCTTTTGTGATTGCGCGGTGTCCGTCGTCCGTCCGTGCGTGCGTCCGTGTGTGCGTCCGTCCGTAAACTTTTGCTTGTGACCACTCTAGAGGTCACATTTTTCATGGGATCTTTATGAAAGTTGGTCAGAATGTTCATCTTGATGATATCTAGGTCAAGTTCGAAACTGGGTCACGTGCCTTCAAAAACTAGGTCAGTAGGTCTAAAAATAGAAAAACCTTGTGACCTCTCTAGAGGCCATATATTTCACAAGATCTTCATGAAAATTGGTCAGAATGTTCACCTTGATGATATCTAGGTCAAGTTCAAAACTGGGTCACGTGCTGTGAAAAACTAGGTCAGTAGGTATAAAAATAGAAAAACCTTGTTACCACTCTAGAGGCCATATATTTCATAAGATCTTCTTGAAAATTGGTCAGAATGTTCATCTTGATGATATCTAGGTCAAGTTCGAAACTGGGTCACGTGCCATCAAGAACTAGGTCAGTAGGTCAAATAATAGAAAAACCTTGTGACCTCTCTAAAGGCCATATTTTTCATGGGATCTGTATGAAAGTTGGTCTGAATGTTCATCTTGATGATATCTAGATCTAGTTCAACTGGGTCACGTGCGGTCAAAAACTAGGTCATTAGGTCTAAAAATAGAAAAACCTTGTGACCTCTCTAGAGGCCATATATTTCATGAGATCTTCATGAAAATTGGTCAGAATGTTCACCTTGATGATATCTAGGTCAAGTTCGAAAGTGGGTCACGTGCCCTAAAAAACTAGGTCAGTAGGTCAAATAATAGAAAAACCTTGTGACCTCTCTAGAGGCCATATTTTTCATGGGATCTGTTTGAAAGTTGGTCTGAATGTTCATCTTGGTGATATCTAGGTCTGTTTCGAAAGTGGGTCACGTGCCATCAAAAACTAGGTCAGTAGGTCAGATAATAGAAAAACATTGTGACCTCTCTAAAGGCCATATTTTTCATGGGATCTGTATGAAAGTTGGTCTGAATGTTCATCTTGATGATATCTAGGTCAAGTTCGGACTGGGTCATGTGCGGTCAAAAACTAGGTCAGTAGGTCTAAAAATAGAAAAACCTTGTGACCTCTCTAGAGGCCATACTTGTGAATGGATCTCCATAAAAATTGGCCAGAATGTTCACCTTGATGATATCTAGGTCAAGTTTGAAACTGGGTCACGTGCCTAAAAAAACTAGGTCAGTAGGTCAAATAATAAAAAAACCTTGTGACCTCTCTAGAGGCCATACTTTTCATGGGATCTGTATGAAAGTTGGTCTGAATGTTCATCTTGATGATATCTAGGTCAAGTTTGAAACTGGGTCAACTGTGGTCAAAAACTAGGTCAGTAGGTCTAAAATTAGAAAAATCTTTTGACCTCTCTAGAGGCCATATTTTTCAATGGATCTTCATGAAAATTGATCTGAATGTTCATCTTGATGATATCTAGGTCAGGTTTTGAAACTGGGTCACGTGCGGTCAAAAACTAGGCCAGTAGGTATAAAAATAGAAAAACCTTGTGACCTCTCTAGAGGCCATATTTTTCATGAGATCTTCATGAAAATTAGTGAGAATGTTCACCTTGATGATATCTAGATAAAATTCAAAACAAGGTCACGTACCTTCGAAAACTAGGTCAATAGGTCAAATAATAGAAAAACCTTGTGACCTCTCTAGAGACCATATTTTTCAATGGATCTTCTTGAAAATTGGTCAGAATTTTTATCTTGATAATATCTAGGTCAAGTTCAAAACTGGGTCACATGAGCTCAAAAACTAGGTCACTATGTCAGATAATAGAAAAAACGACTTCATACTCAAAACTGAGTCATGTGGGAAGAGGTGAGTGATTCAGGACCATCATGGTCCTCTTGTTTACACTATTGGAGATAATGCTTTTTATTATACAGGAGAGATCTGAATTCTCAAGTCACGGTGACTGCAAAATAGCAAAAAAAAGAATCCTTGCAAATATACTCAGTACATCTAGAAACGCAATGTTTTTCCCTCGATTTTTTCATACTTTCCCTTATAATTTCCTTGTACATGTATATTTGAATTATATTAACGGTCCAAATCCATGTTTGAACAATCGCGCATTTAATAACATATAAAACCACCATTTGCATAAATTTTACCAATGCAAGGCATCATCGTTTAAAAAAATATTGACTGTAGACCAAGTGTTGCGTTTCTAGATGTACTCAGTACATTACACAATCTATAGTAGTTGACTTGTTTTGTACTCTTAAGAAATAATACAGCAGTGATGAATTTCTTTTGTTCAAATAGCAAGCAGAAACCCATCTGAAGTGGTTGTTGGACCCACTACCTGTAGATGCCAGGGTGATAGTGTCTGCACATGAAGATACATGCCCACAGTCATGGAGGTAGCTATAGATAACTTACTAATTCCCATCTTTGATGAGTAAATTTCTTGCATGAGTTGTAGTCAAAATTTTATGAACTGTCTTTAGCTTCAGTACCAGTGTTTCTCTTGAATTCCTTTATGCATGTAGTGCACATCTTTAGAAAGGTACAAACATTCATACTTATTTAAGAGGACTTTTTCATGATTTGCAATTGTTAATATTTTATTATATTATTATGATAATTATTAAAACTGAATGATACAGATATTAGCTCCTTTAACCAAAAGTTAAAGTACTTCATTTTAATGAAATAATTTATGTAGCACACCTAGTTTTTTTGTGTTATTTAAGAGTAACCAGTCTAGGTTATACATGTACATTTTGAGTTCTATTAACTATTAAATCATTGATTTAATCTGTTATTTGAAGATATTTATCTGTGTTTTCAGGTCTTGGCCAACACTTCAAGTAGAACCACTTAGCAACAAGAATGTTAAAGAACTTTTACGAGCAGAGTTGGTTACCCTGGGAGCCAGTCTGAACAATGAGGATGAGACTAAAGTATTAACCCACTGTAGAAATAACCCTACCTGTATACCTCTCTATGTAATGGTGCTGTCCAGGCATATTGCTGAGTAAGTTAACCTTTAGCATCATGGCAGCAAGTGATTCTGCCTTTGTGACCAGTGCAAAGCAAGGTCAGCCTGCACATCTGTGCAGGCTGATCTTGGTCTGCACTGTTCACTTTTCAGTCAGTAAATTTTCAGTGAACACCCTTTCGAATAATAAATGATACTGCCCAGATTTAATGACAGAGCAGTCCATTTTAGAAATTTAGCAGGGTAACGGTTAAATGATACCTTTGATACCAAGATTCAGTTAACCATTCTGACATGGCTAGATTTGATTTCTGGTAAAAAAAAGGTCAGGCTATGTATAGTCTTACTGTCTGTGATAAACAACATTTGATGGGCGGACCGGTAAGAGAGCGTTAGGACGTCAGTAATGATGTCAATTTGCCGCATGACATCCGGTTCATTACTACTTGCATTGATGAAGTCCAGCATAATTTTCATCAATATTTTTCAACGAGCATGTAAGAATGAAAACAATCAAAACTTTCTTGTGATTTACTGTCTCATTTACCATGGTTCATTGTATAGATGCTTAGATATATAACTTCTCAGGATAATGCCCGCATTATAATATTCCTGTGCATCTAAACTGATAAACTATGCAAGGAACCCTTCGAAGGCCTTGATTATTGGAAAATTACATATGATGGTTCTGTTCAGGCATATTAGGCCTGGGATTTTTTAGGCATTTGACGGCCAGAATTTATTTATTGAACTCTGTTGAAAGAAGGAGACTTCAGTCTTTAGATTGTAAATTTCCAGGCTTTCTGTTTTTGACTGAATCAAGGGCCTGCATTTTGTACTAAATAGAGTCAGTAAAATAAAATGGATATTTTTTCATATAATATATTTTTGATTTAACTCTCAAGATGAGAAAGTGTAGATTTGTGCATGTCAGCAGTGTGAAATGGTATTTTTCCTTGACTGAAGAGACCAAAACCAAATAAGTTGGGTACATGTGTCTGATGATACACATACCGTTTTAGAGAATGTACCAAATGTTTCATGATAAAATACCTTAACAGTTTCATTTTATACTGCAACATTGAAGTCTGAGAGGTGATAAATAAAAGTAACATACTGATTTACCATATCTAGCTTTATTTCAGTTTCCCAGAAAATATGGTAAGCTACTGTGAAATCATTTAAATTCGCTGGCATGAAATTTCGCACAAACGTGAAAAAGGACTGCTTCGCGCAGGCTTTAATTCGCGCATCTTCAATTTATAAATGAAAAAATAATATTAGCGCGGTCTTAAATTCGCGCATTGGTTCTTGCACGAAATACGCGAAAATTGGCCCTACGCGAATAAAAATGATTTCACAGTATCTCATAAGCCAGGAAATAAAAAAGCACTGGCTTCATCTGTAAAACCGTCTTGAATATAATTAGATCAATTGCATTGGTCCAAGAGTTTTGATTATTACTAATTGTTTCACTGAATAAAATTCAGTATACCAGTAAATGTATTTTAAATACTTCTGTTATCTTTGAAGCTGTTCAAAGAGTGAATCAAAAGTAACGAAGCATTTGGATGCCTTGTTAACCTCGTCTGATTGTGTAGGACTGTATATAAAGGTGCTGGAACTAATCAAAAGTGACATAGAGACTCAGGAAACTAGGGGATTTACCAGAAATGTAAGTACCCTACTTCTTTTATTAACATCCCCTGGTGCATTATATTTTTGCAAAAAGTGTGTGTTGGGGGGGGGGGGGGGATTTATCAAGGCCCTTATACAATGAGTATTTCTATAAATGTATCATTATTCTAGGATTAAATTCCTGGGTTGATGTACCATCATAAAACCCAAGCTTTCATGTTTAAAAGAAAATAAAAACACTTCCGATTATAAACACAAGTTTATTTTTTGTTTAGGGTAAGTGTGGATTGAAAGACGGTCATGGTGGCTTAAGACTTCAAACGTTAAATGGCGATTGAAGTTGAAAATCCTCACGAAGGGCGCGACCCGGGCATGCCTTAGATAATTCGAACCTCGTTGCGCCAAAAATATTGTACAAACACTATGCCATGCCATCCCCCGTACCCCTCGGTACGGTTAGCCAGGTAGAACCAGGCACCACCTTTGGTACCATATAAGAACCAGGTACTTCCATGTACCATATACAAACCAGATACCCCTTTGGAACCATACACGAACCAGGTACTTCCATGTACCATATGGTACTTCCATGTACCATATACGAACCCGGTACCCCTTTGGTACCATATACAAACCAGGTACCCCTTTGGTACCATACAGTAACCAGGTACTTCCATGTACCATATACTTACCAGGTACCCCTTTGGTACCATACAGTAACCAGGTACTTCCATGTACCATATACTTACCAGGTACCATTGGCGCAACATAAACCTAATAACAAGAAATGTAACCTATGTAAATGGTTGAGCAACTATAAGAACGCCTAGCCCTTTTCGCTCTCTGGCCAATTCTTATATGCTCGAAAAAATGAACCATAAAAAATGAATTTTGAACCCACGAGTGTCACCAACCCCGTTGAATGGCGGCGGCTGGTCAGGGACCCATGAGCATGCAAAAAGATTTAGTAATTGACAGTTAACAACTCAGTATGGCATGCCCAAGACGCACCCAGACGTAAGAACTTTCCGCCGGTATGACAAAAGAAAGATTAGAAGAGAGAAGATCAATAAAAGAGAAGAAAGTAAAAGAAAATATTTAGAGTTTAAAGTTGTAAGTTATGGCACCGGCTTAAGATAACAAGCTAAGCATTTTCAAAATGACAAACAGGAATATATGTATCTCCTTAACGCAGGCACTTCACATCATTTATAAATGTCACCATGTATATCTGATTTACAAATGGTATAAGTAATCATAATCATAAATTTAGGCAAAATGTCTTAAAGAGTCAAGTTTTTCAAATAAGCACGTTTAAACATAAGTAAAAGTTAACACTTGTGAATGTTAACGGTCCATATAATTAGATTCTTTGAACTAGTACAGAATACAAATCCAGCACAGTGTCACAGATAGGTATTGGCTTTCCATCGTATCCTGTGATCCTTCCGAATAAGACTGAATGATATAATCGTCGGCTTCTGAACGTTACTATTATGTTGAACTTCATAAATAGCATTTTGTGCCTTTTCTGTCTGGTTATAACGTTTCTTGACTCATGTGCCTTATCATCTGATGCCATAAAAAGTAAAGCATTCTGAAAAACGGAAAAAACTCGGCAGCAAAAAAGTAACAAGAATGTTGCAAAAATAGGCAAGTATAGCATATAACATGTAACTACCTTTTTATATTTTTCCATTATAATTATTGATTGAAAATCTATAGTATCATAAAACAAATGAAATAGTATTTAAATTATGCTAAAAAAGGGGTGCGGTGGGTGGGTTGTTCTTAAAACGGCCTTGTGCTGAATGGCAAATCGGAAGCACAGCAAACACGTGACTTTTCTTTTTAAATTATCGTCTGCTACGAAATCTCGCGATACATACCATAGCAACGACTTAGCTTTATGGCAACCAGTGCAAACTTACGCACAAACAATTAAATTGGAATTTAGCCAGAATAAACAAGATTAATTGGAAGGATTAATCTATATTAATTTTTAACCTCATGAAGTCAATATGCAGAGTGCTTACCCTACTGATATCAGAGTGGCATCTATAGGCATTAATCTCCTTCAGTGATAGCTCCAGTTTCTATCAGATTAATTTATCTTTTTTATGCCCCTGGCATCTACTGATGCGGGAGGCATATAGTGATTGTCCTGTCCGTTCGTCCGTCCGTACATACGAGGTTAACCAAATGGGACTGTTTCGTCTAGCATCAATACCCCTTACTAGAATGTCTTGATACTAATGCAGATGTAACCTGTGACCATTCCTCATCTTCAGACATCACCTGACCTCAGTTTGACCTTGACCTCATTTTGAACTTAGGTTGCTTTATATGGGCCATCTCTTGGTTAACCAAATGGGACCGTTTCGTCTAGCATCAATACCCCTTACAAGAACGAATTGATACTAATACAGATGTAAACTGTGACCATTCCTTATCTTCAAACATCACCTGACCTCAGTTTGACCTTGACCTCATTTTGAACTTAGGTTGCTTTATATGGGCCATCTCTTGGTTAACCAAATGGGACCGTTTCGTCTAGCATCAATACCCCTTACAAGAACGAATTGATACTAATACAGATGTAAACTGTGACCATTCCTTATCTTCAAACATCACTTGAACTCAGTTTGACCTTGACCTTGACCTCATTTTGGACTTAGGTTGCTTTATATGGGCCATCTCTTGGTTAACCAAATGGGACCGTTTCATCTAGCATCAATACCCCTTATTAGAACGAATTGATACTAATACAGATGTAAACTGTGACCATTCCTTATCTTCAAACATCACCTGACCTCAGTTTGACCTTGACCTTGACCTCATTTTGGACTTAGGTTGCTTTATATGGGCCATCTCTTGGTTAACCAAATGGGACCGTTTCGTATAGCATCAATACCCTTTACAAGAATGAATTGATACTAATACAGATGTAAACTGTGACCATTCCTCATCTTCAAACATCACCTGACCTCAGTTTGACCTGGACCTCGTTTTGGACTTAGGTGCAAAATCTATCGACAAGGATGCCACCGGGGGCATCAAGCATTCATTGAACGCAGCTCCTTGTTATAGACTTCTGTAATTGATTGTTATTTGACTTTTGTTGCAATCTACTCAAATATTTTTAGCTCACCTGTCACAAAGTGACAAGGTGAGCTTTTGTGATTGCGCGGTGTCCGTCGTCCGTCCGTCAGTCCGTGCGTGCGTCCGTAAACTTTTGCTTGTGACCACTCTAGAGGTCACATTTTTCATGGGATCTTTATGAAAGTTGGTCAGAATGTTCATCTTGAGGATATCTAGGTCAAGTTCGAAACTGGGTCACGTGCCGTCAAAAACTAGGTCAGTAGGTCTAAAAATAGAAAAACCTTGTGACCTCTCTAGAGGCCAAATATTTCACAAGATCTTCATGAAAATTGGTCAGAATGTTCACCTTGATAATATCTAGGTCAAGTTCGAAACTGGGTCATGTGCCATCAAAAACTAGGTCAGTAGGTCTAAAAATAGAAAAACCTTGTGAACTCTGTAGAGGACATATATTTCATAAGATCTTCATGAAAATTGGTCAGAATGTTCACCTTGATAATATCTAGGTCAAGTTCGAAACTGGGTCACGTGCCTTCAAAAACTAGGTCAGTAGGTCAAATAATAGAAAAACCTTTTGACCTCTCTAGAGGCCATTTTTAGCTCACATGTCACAAAGTGACAGTGTGAGCTTTTGTGATCGCGCAGCGTCCGTCCGTGCGTAAACTTTTGCTTGTGACCTCTCTAGAGGTCACATTTTTCATGGGATCTTTATGAAAGTTGGTCAGAATGTTCATCTTGATGATATCTAGGTCAAGTTCGAAACTGGGTCATGTGCGGTCAAAAACTAGGTCAGTAGGTCTAAAAATAGAAAAAGCTTGTGACCTCTCTAGAGGCCATATATTTCAAAAGATCTTCATGAAAGTTGGTCAGAATGTTCATCTTGATGATATCTAGGTCAAGTTCGAAACTGGGTCACGTGCCTTCAAAAGCTAGGTCAGTAGGTCAAATAATAGAAAAACTTTGTGACCTCTCTAGAGGCCATATATTTTTCATGGGATCTGTATGAAAGTTGATCTGAATGTTCATCTTGATGATATCTAGGTCAAGTTCGAAACTGGGTCAGCTGTGGTCAAAAACTAGGTCATTAGGTCTAAAAATCGAAAAACCTTGTGACTTCTCTAGAGGTCATACTTTTGAATGGATCTTCATGAAAATTGGTCAGAATGTTCACCTTGATGATATCTAGGTCAAGTTCGAAACTGGGTCACGTGCCATTAATAACTAGGTCAGTAGGTCAAATAATAAAAAAACCTTGTGACCTCTCTAGAAGCCATATTTTTCATGGGAACTATATGAAGGTTGGTCTGAATGTTCATCTTGATGATATCTAGGCCAAGTTCGAAACTGGGTCAACTGTGGTTAAAAACTAGGTCAGTAGGTCTAAAAATAGAAAAACCTTGTGACCTCTCTAGAGGCCACATTTTTCACAAGGTCTTCATGAAAATTGGTCAGAATGTTCACGTTGATGATATCTAGTTCAAGTTTGAAACTGGGTCATGTGCCATCAAAAACTAGGTCAGTAGGTCAAATAATAGAAAAACCTTGTGACCTCTCTAGAGGCCATATTTTTCATGGGATCTGTATGAAAGTTGGTCTGAATATTCATCTTGATGATATCTAGAATAATTTCGAAACTGGGTCAGCTGCGATCAAAAACTAGGTCATTAGGTCTAAAAATAGAAAAAGCTTGTGACCTCTCTAGAGGCCATACTTTTGAATGGATCTTCATGAAAATTGGTCAGACTGTTCATCTTGATGATATCTAGGTCAAGTTTGAAACTGGGTCACGTGCCGTCAATAACTAGGTCAGTAGGTCAAATAATAAAAAAGCCTTGTGACCTCTCTAGAGGCCATATTTTTCATGGGATCTGTATGAAAGTTGGTCTGAATGTTCATCTTGATGATATCTAGGTCAGGTTCAAAATTGGGTCACATGAGCTCAAAAACTAGGTCACTATGTCAAATAATAGAAAAAAAATGACGTCATACTCAGTTCAAAACTGGGTCATGTTGGGACAGGTGAGCGATCCAGGACCATCATGGTCCTCTTGTTTTTTCATGGGATCTGTATGAAAGTTGGTCTGAATGTTCATCTTGATGATATCTAGGTCAAGTATGAAACTGGGTCATGTGCGGTCAAAAACTAGGTCAGTAGGTCTAAAAATAGAAAAACCTTGTGACCTCTCTAAAGGCCATATATTTCATAGGATCTGTATGAAAATTGGTCTGAATGTTCATCTTGATGATATCTAGGTCAAGTTCGAAACAGGGTTATGTGCAGTCAGAAACTAGGTCATTAGGTCTTAAAATAGAAAAACCTTGTGACCTCTCTAGAGACCATACTTGTGAATGGATCTCCATAAAAATTGGTCAGAATGTTCACCTTGATGATATCTAGGTCAAGTTTGAAACTGGGTCACGTGCCGTAAAAAACTAGGTCAGTAGGTCAAATAATAAAAAAACCTTGTGACCTCTCTAGAGGCCATACTTTTCATGGGATCTGTATGAAAGTTGGTCTGAATGTTCATCTTGGTGATATCTAGGTCAAGTTTGAAACTGGGTCAACTGCTGTCAAAAACTCGGTCAGTAGGTCTAAAATTATTAAAATCTTTTGACCTCTCTAGAGACCATATTTTTCAATGGATCTTCATGAAAATTGGTTTTTATCTTGATAATATCTAGGTCAAGTTCAAAACTGGGTCACATGAGCTAAAAAACTAGGTCACTATGTCAAATAATAGAAAAAACGACGTCATACTCAAAACTGGGTCATGTGGAAAGAGGGGAGCGATTCAGGACCATCATGGTCCTCTTGTTTAGAGGTACTGACAAAAGAAATTTAGTCATGTGTTTTGAATGATATATTTCAGGTTTTGAGATACTTGTATGTAAGTCGAAGTGGACTCAGTGAAAATGAATTGATTGATTTAATTCCTGGGTTGACATGGAGTTTCCTTGCTCCTTTCTGCTACTTGATGCATGAACATTTGCTGCTAAAGTATCAAGGGGGACTACTGTTGTTTGCTCATGAGCAGGTTTGTTTATTTAAAGAGTGGCAAAATACTTTACAGAAACATTGAAAGTGCTATGGTAATGAATTATCTTTCCACACTACTATTAAGATCTGTTGAGAGGGCCCAGCTATTAGCTCTATAGTATTACACTCTTTCAATATATTAAGAAGACACGCCTTTCCAGGCTATTTATGATAATGTCTAAAGATGACACAAATATATACCATATGATTCACAGTGTTAGTCCTCATACACAACTTAATGATTTATATATTTTGTGAAGTAAGACTGGCTTTACATTTTAGTCCAATAAGACCCTATCCCTGTAGTTTGTATAGGTAACCTGTAATATATTTAAACAACCATAACAAAAGTCTAGGAGTCTGTGTGGCCAGGAGTCTGTGTGGCCAGGAGTCTGTGTGGCCAGGAGTCTGTGTGACCAGGAGTCTGTGTGGCCAGTAGTCTGTGTGACCAGGAGTCTGTGTGACCAGGAGTCTGTGTGACCAGGAGTCTTTGTGGCCAGGAGTCTGTGTGACCAGGAGTCTGTGTGACCAGGAGTCTGTGTGGCCAGGAGTCTTTGTGGCCAGGAGTCTGTGTGACCAGGAGTCTCGGTGGCCAGGAGTCTGTGTGACCAGGAGTCTCGGTGACCAGGAGTCTGGGTGGCCAGGAGTCTTGTGTGGCCAGGAGTCTCGGTGACCAGGAGTCTGTGTGGCCAGGAGTCTGTGTGGCCAGGAGTCTGTGTGGCCAGGAGTCTGTGTGACCAGGAGTCTGTGTGACCAGGAGTCTGTGTGACCAGGAGTCTGTGTGGCCAGTAGTCTGTGTGACCAGGAGTCTGTGTGACCAGGAGTCTGTGTGGCCAGGAGTCTTTGTGGCCAGGAGTCTGTGTGACCAGGAGTCTGTGTGACCAGGAGTCTGTGTGGCCAGGAGTCTGTGTGGCCAGGAGTCTTTGTGGCCAGGAGTCTGTGTGACCAGGAGTCTGTGTGGCCAGGAGTCTGTGTGGCCAGGAGTCTTTGTGGCCAGGAGTCTCGGTGACCAGGAGTCTGTGTGACCAGGAGTCTGTGTGGCCAGGAGTCTGTGTGGCCAGGAGTCTTGTGTGGCCAGGAGTCTCGGTGACCAGGAGTCTGTGTGGCCAGGAGTCTGTGTGGCCAGGAGTCTTGTGTGGCCAGGAGTCTCGGTGACCAGGAGTCTGGGTGGCCAGGAGTCTGTGTGACCAGGAGTCTTGTGTGGCCAGGAGTCTCGGTGACCAGGAGTCTGTGTGGCCAGGAGTCTGTGTGACCAGGAGTCTTGTGTGGCCAGGAGTCTCGGTGACCAGGAGTCTGGGTGGCCAGGAGTCTGTGTGACCAGGAGTCTTGTGTGGCCAGGAGTCTCGGTGACCAGGAGTCTGGGTGGCCAGGAGTCTGTGTGGCCAGGAGTCTCGGTGACCAGGAGTCTCGGTGACCAGGAGTCTGTGTGACCAGGAGTCTGTGTGGCCAGGAGTCTGTGTGACCAGGAGTCTGTGTGACCAGGAGTCTGTGTGGCCAGGAGTCTCGGTGACCAGGAGTCTGTGTGACCAGGAGTCTGTGTGGCCAGGAGTCTGTGTGACCAGGAGTCTGGGTGGCCAGGAGTCTGTGTGACCAGGAGTCTCGGTGACCAGGAGTCTGGGTGGCCAGGAGTCTGTGTGGCCAGGAGTCTCGGTGACCAGGAGTCTGTGTGACCAGGAGTCTGTGTGGCCAGGAGTCTGTGTGGCCAGGAGTCTGTGTGACCAGGAGTCTGTGTGGTCAGGAGTCTTTGTGGCCAGGAGTCTCGGTGACCTGGTGGTTAAGTTGCTGACTTTTAATCACTGGCCCCTCATCAATGAGGGTTTGAAACCTTGCTTGGGGTATTCAGTTCTTCATGTAATGGGGATTTTTCTAGAGCTCAAAAAAGGGCAGGGTGCTGCTAAAAAGGGGCACGGTGTATTTTGCGTGTTGCTCATCTTTATCTGGGACAACTATGGAGCACAGTTTCATGGTTATTTCGTTATAATGTCTACATCGAAGGTTATGTAACATAATTGACATGGAGAAATGGACATTAATTTTATAGTCGTTTTAATCAAGAAGACTTTCAAGACAAATAATGAATGCAAATGTATAACAAACTAAATGTAATTTTTAATGATAAGCATGTTATATAGATAAACATGAGTAATGGTTTTCAAGATTACTGCAAGATTACTGACAATGCTCCAGTCAGGAATTGATGTGGGCAGTGTGGCAAAACAGATATTAAAATGAATATAATATTATGATATGATAACAGATTCTTTCATTTCAATTAATTACAGGTTATCAAGGCAGTACATGATTTCTGTTTTGGAAAGGATGAACAGAAAGTGATCTCACAAATCAGACAAGATCTCATTCAACATTTTCAGTCTCAGATGAGGTAAGCAATAACTTAACAGAATTTGGACAGTCTTAGATTATATTTGTTGTACATCATCTGTCCATCTGTCCATTGTCCATCTATCCACACTTCTATTTACTTTTAGTTTCTTGCATTTATTGATGTTTTCTCTTAGTATCAGCATCATCATTCCCAACCCCCACCCACAACGCCCGCTAAAAGAGAAAAGAAATGTTCTATTTTTCTATCCCTTGTTGTCTGTTAGTATTCTGTCTCATCATCTCCCTTAACACACTACTACCAGATACATTATCCGCCCACATTTATTTAGCGGAAACTTAAATAGTCTTTTCATCATCATAAAACATTGGCCCTATTTCAAAATAATTTCACAGATATTTTCTTTGAATAATGCTCTACCAAAATATTTCAAGTAAGCTGTGAAACCATGAGCGATCTAGACCCATCATGGTGTGAGTCTTGAAGCAAGTAATGCTTTAACCATGAATTGTTTGTTTCGTTTCAGTGGAACAAAGGCCAGTTGTCGAGTGTCCGAAGAGTTGCCATGGTTACTATGCCAGGAGGGTGACAAGGATGATTTGAAATCCTGTTTATTAGATATGTTTGTCTTTCAGAAGATATGTGCAAGGTAAAGTAATGAAGTGAAATGTTTATATCTGTTTAAGTGTAGTTTTAGTCCTTTAGCAAAATAAGTGGAATGTTAAGTATTTGTATGTACAAAATGGCATATGTGTACATTTAGTCTACTAATATGTTTGGGGTAAAGTGCAATACATGTTTTTCCATACTCTTTGAAGAATAAGCGTTAAGGGACTAACCCACACATTTAAGGTGAAAAATAATTTATCTCAAAAATTCATAAAAAGTGAGTCCCCTTTGAAAGGGTGTGAACAACTAAGATTTTTTCAAGATATTCTTAAAAAAAACCCAAAGGATTGTTTTGGGGTATTAACAGTTGCCCCTTTTGAAATAAGCAGAAAATTTACATTCTTCTTGCATTTTTTACCAATTTCTAACTTTTATTTAAGAAATAAAGAGCTATAAATTTTTTGATTTTTAAAAATTCAAATCAAAACAGTAGATAAAAATAGAAGCCTCTTTCTTGGTCGATCAAAAACTTTGACGCACCGCACGTTAAGTGACGTCTTCTAACATAGATTTTTAAAACAAACCAACATATGAAAATTTCACATTTTTTAAATTTTTTCCTATAAACATTTTAACAAAATTTGTGGAAATGAAATGTTGAAACTTTTTCCCCCAAATGTGGGAAAGGGTGCTTTAAAAATTTTCAAATCATCATAGCTAAAATAACTTCACAAAAATTTTCAAATTTTTAACTGAATGTATTAAGCAGATTATTTACATTTTGATTTGGGCAAGGTATTTTTACATGTTATTGTTTTGTTTGTAGATCGGTTTTGGGAGAACGCTCAAACTGATTTTCAGTGTCTAGCTTCAAAAAGTTTATTTATGTTTTGTTGTAGAGGTAGTTAAGAAAATTACTTATATGGAGTTTTTGGGGTTTGAGGACAAGGAACAGGGCTAAAGCTTATCTGTCTGAAAAAAAAAACCATGGGGATTGTAAGATGATTAATTTGCTTGAAATTCACCCTTAACTTTGAGGGTTTTTGAGTGACGTTTCTGTTTCGGATAAAGAGTTTTTGAATTTTTTAAGTCAACCACTGAATAGTTAGTCTTTAAATTTTTCCAGCTTTGATGATGGAAAAAAAAGAACGAACCGCACTTTTGATTCCCCGAAAAAAACCCTCCACAAGCTATCTTGATGGATTGCCACATTTTTCCCCAAGATAAAATAGATGAACCCCCCACGGGGGAAGATGTTAGCTAACTGTTACTTAATGAAAGTCTATTTTTTTTGGGGAACCCTTGCATTGAATTGCATGTGAAGAAAAAGTGATTTTCTGTTTTAAAAAAACAATAATGACATGTGTTGCTGAAGTTTTTTACTTTATTTACTTTTTATGAATTAGGGGAAACAGCAGTAAAAATTTAATATTGAAACATTTGCATTGGCAGACAATTTAGCACCATAGTCCACAAATTGATTTAAAGTCTTAAAAAAAAAATTTTCTTTTTAAAAAAGTTTAAAACCTTGGGTTTTTAAAAGACAGTCTGAAATGCAGCCTTGTATTGGTAAATTTTAAATCGGTCGAAAAAACCCATCAGAGCTTGGTTTTAGACTGGTTTCCTAATTATTTTTTTTACCTTAGACTCTGGTTTCTTGTTCCGAATCGGTCCGTCTAATTTTGCTGAATAATTTTCAGAACAGATCAAAAAAAGGGGAAATTAGTTTTTTTTCTTTGGTGCTTTTGGTTTTGATTTTAATGAATAAAATAGTTCTGTTTTTTTACGTGAAGTCATAAATGGAGGTAACTTCCCAGGTTTGCGACGTACAAAAAATTTGGGGGAAATTCTGAAAGATTAGGAAAAGTTTAACCGGGTAGAACTAAAAATTGGTCCGTTGGTCATTTGACGGAAAAACACTTCCGAAAATGGAAAAAATTTCATTTAACGATTTCCAAAAGGGTAAATTTTTGGGTTTAGTGCTTAAGTTTTCAACTTGTATTTTTTCCCTTAAAAAAAAATGGAAATGAAATTTGTTTTTTCTAGCATTTTTTTGCTGTATGCAATGTTAATGTATAACTTTTGAAAAAATTTTACGAAAATTTAAATTTCGAAGAGTTTAGTAACTATTGAAAAATAATAGAGCTACCCACTCTATGGTGACGTCGTACACCTTGGTTTAATTTTTCTACCATCCAATTTTTTCAAAACCTTTGAGATAAAGCTTTAAACTTTTAAACTTGTGTACCCTTTTCCCGTCCCTTTTAGGAAGATTTAAAAACTCCATAGGGTTTTTTGGTGAATTATGGCCCCTTTTTAACTTAAAATCTTGGGTTTTAATTTTTTAAACCAGTTTATATTTTGTGAAACTGGACATATGGTTTTTTAAACTTTTTTTCAGTTCTATTGTGGCAAGTGTAATAACTTTTTTTTAAATATTTTGGTGAATTATGGCCCTTTTTGGACTTGAAAATTTTCCAAATTTTTGTCGATTCCCTGTTTTTCAAAATATTTTACATAGGCTTTTAAAAATTTTAAACTTGTTTACATTTGGGTTTTTTTCTGTAGGCAAAGTACTAACTCTGTCAAATATTTTTGGATGAATTTTGGCCTTTTTGGGGCTTTTAATTGGGACAAATTTTTGTCGATTCCCCTGTTTTGTCAAAAAATATTTGAATATGGTTTTTAAAATTTGAACACTTGTTTATCATTTGATTTTTATCTATAGGAAGGTAAAATAACCCTTTTTCACTTTTTGATTGAATTATGGCCCTTTTTTTGGCTTGAAAATCAGTTTAAAATTTTTCTTTTCCAGCCCAAATTTTTCTAACCGTTTTCAATGGGTTTGAAACTTTGACCCCTTTTTACCCTCATGGGCGCTAGAGGCAAGACTACAAAAAACTAGGACAAGGCTTTAGCTCTTATGGCCCTTTTTGAAACCCAAAAAATTAAGTTTGCAGCCATTTCCCTAATTTTTTTCTAAAAATGTTTTAAATTTTTGGCTTTGAACTTTGAACATTTTTTACGTCAGGACACATGCCATTAGGCAGTCTTATCCAAAACCCCCAAATACAGGGACTTTGTTTTTTTATCTATATTTCTTCTTTTGTTTTGAAATTTCCCCGTGAATATTTGACCAATTCCCCAAATCTTTGAATAGCCAAGCAGCTGTCAACAGAAGCTCTTGTTAGTATTATGATTCTGAAAATTAAAAAAAATACAAAGAAAAAATTTTATGATTCTAAAAAACCTGAAAATTTGTAAGCAATATTATTTTAAAATTTATTTTAGGCGCTCTCAGCTTACGCGACTTGAGGTTCGAGAAGGCGGCCCCTTTACCCCATCATCCCCTTGTAGCCCCTTCCTTTTTTCAGCTGGCGAACCCTTTATCCACTTTGGGAAAAAGTTTTTCTATGCTGAGGGTCTTTCAAGCAGGGCCCTTTAATAAAGATGCCCTTTAGTATGAACAGTGAGGGTTGCCCAAAAAACTCGATGCTTTTTGGGAAATATACCAAAACAGGACAAATGAGTTGATAGGCAATAGTAATTTAAAACCTAATTGGTCGGCATTTCATGCACAGCACAAACTGTATGAGTCTTCTATAGTCACAAACCCTATACTTGGCTTCACAAGTGGGGAAAGTCACGAGACCCTCATAATTGGGTCATCTTTTGTTTTTGGGGATATCCCCCAAACATAAAAAACTTGTATTCTAGGGGGAATTGCCGGGAAAAGCAAGGTGGCAGTTGAAATAAACTTAGAAACAAAGAGACAAACAACAAAAAATCTCATCTTGTCAGGAATTCAAAATTTACTTTTTTATGCTTTTGGTTTCATTTGACTTGTCAATGAATTAAACTACCATCGCAGTAAGAGAAAGTCATCACTGCTGATTTTACAAACATTAACACTTTCTAGGTTTTAATCAGAATTCAGTGACGACAAGTAAAAGGGCAGCAATGGCTCATAGGCCCTTGATGATAATTAATCCTTTTGACAATATTGATTTTATCTCTGACTTCATAGTTTTAAGTAGCTAAGTGTATTGTATAACTGTTGTAAACTTTGTAGACATGACCAGGCTGATCCTCTTAGGAAGAAAGCAATGTCCATCAGGAGAGGTGCCAGGACACCTAGATCTGTTACTGTAAGTGGAGATTCTTAATGTTTTACTTCTTTAGAAATTTCATCGGTATACCTGTAGTGAAACAGTGCTCTCATGCGCATATAAATGGCTTATTAATAAGTACCTTAACTAAGTTGAGGTCATGTGGTCCTGGTGTAATGTGGCTACTTTGCTTAATTTCTGTATGAAGTTACTCTGCCTGGGTTTAACATCAATAACTTAATCATTTGAGTATGTCACCCAGTTCCTGTGTATTAATGTAAATATTAACAATCAATTCATTGTTGCTACTTGCACACCAGAGCCTAGGTGTCATATGTGCAAGTCAGACGAAACAGTTTATACAAAATGTTCACATGTGAATTACACCATACATTTTTTGGGGCCAATAATGAGATTGTTTATAGATAAATTAACAATTTTTTGTATTAATAATTTTTTATATTGCATAAAAGAAGCTAAAAAATGTGACGGGTTGCTTGAAAGCTGGGCTATAATGAGCATTTCTTTCATCACCTTGTAACGTATAGCTGTGACAGGAAAGGCCGTACCGGCGACAGTAACCATCAAAACAAATCAACACCCTTTAAAATATTTACAAATTTTTTACATAAGATGATTTATTAAAATGAATAGATATGAAAAGAAAGAAAAAGATTATAAGAAAGAAAAAAAGAAGTTCAGAAATCCTAGATACAAAAAGTTTATCTTCCATTTAAATTTCTGACGTGACACAGGTTTTTAATGTAATGGAACTTTAATTAACACAACCAAAGTAGCTTCAAATTCAAAATACAGTCCCTTTAACGTGAATACGTTGATTCCGGTTGGGCTCCCTATGGTGGTAGGTGATTCCCATCCCTGAGCTGACTCAGAGGATAACAAAATCATCGTCTTTGCGGTTTTACGGCACAACCATGGGACGAAAGCTCTGCGTGGGAATATCACATCCAGGCGAGTGAAGACAAGTGAACCTCGGGCATTGTACTTCGGGTTATGACATCCCCAGGAAAATCGTCGGGCGGAAGAAGCTCGATCGAGCATAAATTTCTAGCAAGAAAATAATTCAGACATAGATTCGTCTGTAATGTCGTAAGGTGGTGGGTGCGCCAGGCATATCTAGTCCAGTCTTTTAAGGATAATGTCCGCCCAAAATACAAAAATTTCATGGGATTCACGGCTAAGCCGTGAGCTTATGCTATTGTCATTTCACGGGATTCACGAATATAGCGGGAAATCTAACTACTTTGGCGCGAATTTAAAATTGACAATTTGAGGCCCATTATAGTGGTTTTGGGGTTTAAAAACATAAATTCACTGAAGTTTATAAAATATAAAACTTTCTTATTACTGAACAAAATTTTAATGAAATTTACATGTAAATTTAAGTTATGAATCCCAGAAAAAACATGAGGGGTTTATTTCTTTGCGTGAAATTTGACATTTACCTCAATAATCAAAAATTTACAAAAAAGAGGATGAAATACCTGCATTTACACTACAGAAATATAAGGCCGTATGTCAATTTTTTGACACACGCCCCCCCCTTAAAAAGAAATTTATATTTCTTAAATAAAAACAAAATGACATACTGAAATTTGCAAACACAACAAAAAAAAAAAAACACTGTCACTATCTGTACACCATATATTAGCCCCCTGTCTACACTCTACTTAAATAATCTGCACCTACATTTTCTCTACCAGGAATTGCCCCTAATATTGATCCTATATGGCTGCAATGCCAATGCCCATCTCATCAGCCTGGAATTTGCTTAAGTTTCGCTTTATTCAAATAAGTGAGCGCTGATGATCTGTCTCTAATACAAAGTCTTTACCGAAAATACCGGTGAAACTTGGGCTACTGCCATACTATCGCTAAACACTCTCTCTTATCACTGAGTACTTTGCTCCCTAGGTAGCAATTTTTTACTAGCATACGCTACAGGTAATTTTTCTCCATCACTTTCCTGAAGTAATACTGGCCTTAAACCTAAATCTGAAGCATCTACTCTCATATAAAAGTCTGATCTAATCTGGCAACTTCAAAATAGGCGGACCCTTTAAGCTAGCCTTCAAAGTCTGAAAAGCCTTTTCTTGACTTTCACCCCACTCTACAAGATTTGGCTGACCCTTTTTCGTCAAATCTGTGAGCGGAACTGCAATGGCGGCAAAATTTGGGATAAACTTTCTGTAAAATCCAACTACACCTAAGAATGAACGTATTGCCTTCTTGGTTTTCGGTCTTTCGGCATCTTACGGAACTGGAACAAACCTTTCGGGGTTTCAAAAGCAGTCATGGGTTTAGCCTTTTCAGACAAAGGAACCTGCCAGAAACCCTTTTGCTCAAGTCTAGTTTAGAAAAATCCCTATACTTAGATAGTTTTGAAAACATCTCTCCATGTTTGGCATAGGTTCAGCATCGAAAACCGTCAGTTTGTTGACCTGACGAAAATCTATACAGAACCTTATACTGTTATCTTTTTTCCTTATGAGGACAATAGGGGAGGAAAATGGAGCATTGGATGGTTCGATTACTCCCAACTCCAACATTTTATCTTCTTCCTCTTTCATTACTGGCTGCGAATGAAAAGGAATAGGATAACCCTTTACTCTTATCGGACTGTATTTGACAACTGAATATCATGTTCAACTAAGTTAGTATTTCAGGAATATCTGTCAGAAACATTGGAAATTTTCTAACAAATCTACTACTTCCTGCTTACATTCTACTGGTAACTCTGGATTACCTCTACATCTTTGTACGTTTCGTACCCTGTTTTATAGGACACAAAACTATATCCTTTCTACTCTATCGAAAACTCTTTCATACTTTCATTCGGATTAATCTGTCATAATCTCTCTGATCCTCTCTACAATAGCTGCTCCAACCTTACTTAAAAAAACCCTTATCGGTATAGATTATATCACCCTTTCCTTTCACAGTACTGTTTCAGCATGTTTGCATGAAACGTTTTCACTTTCCGTCTACATCTATCCTGTAATCTAGTCTATTTACTACCCTCTACTACGTAAGGACCCTTCCTTTGTAACAACAATTTATTATGTTTCGTAGGTAACAATACAAGTACCTTACTACCTGCCTTAAACCTCCTATCTCTAGCCTTCCTATTGTAATACTTCTTGTATTAGCACTATTTTTGCTAACTGTTCCCTGAGCTATCTTACACGTATCCTCCAACTTTTCTTGCAAATCCAAAACATACTGGTAAGTGGTTTTAACCTCATCATTCTCCGTCTTACAGCCCATAACCTCTTAGCACAGTTATCGGTCCCAACGGATTGTTCTCCCGTAAGTAACTCAAAGGGAGAAATCCCAAACTTTCTTGCGGAACTTCACGGTAAGCAAACAACATAGCATTCAAATACCTACCCCAATCTTAGGTCTCTCACTACACATACGCTTCAACATTTGCTTCAAACTCCCGTTAAACTTCTCTACTAAACCGTTACACATAGGGTGATTACGGTGTTGTAGTTAACTGCCTTAATGACAATAACCTACTAACTTCTGCCATAAGGTCTGACGTAAACTGCGATCCACAATCGGTAAGCATTTCCTCTGGCACTCCAAATCTATATACTTATCTACTAATGCCTCTGCTACTCTCTCAGTTTCAATACTAGGTAGTGCTTGGGCCTTTGGATATCTAGTAGCATAATCTACCATGTCAAAATGTACCTGTTTTTCCTATCAGTCATAGGTTCGATCGGACCAACGATATCGCGGCAACTCTCTTAAACGGAGTACCCAATCAAAGGCATTTTTTTCCTAACGGAAATTTACTTACTTACCCTTAGCTATAGTACTTTGACAATACTACATGACTGACAGTACCTCCTAACCTCTGCATTACTCCTGGCCAATAAATTCGCCTAATACCCTATCACTAGTTTTCCTTATACCTAAATGGCCTGACAGAAAACGATTCATGTGCAACTTTCATCACAGTTTCTCTAAGACATTTGGGGTACAATCAATGTCTACTTTTGTCTAAATTCTGGGCGGTATACTCTCTTATAAACAATCTATTCCTTATCTCAAACCTAACTGAACCTTTACCCTATCACTGCTTAATCGTACCTTCCTCAGCCTTCTTTCTACACAAATCAAAAGGGTGCTATCATTCTGTTGCTTTTCTAAGAATTCCCTCTAGATACATCAAAAATCTGAGACGGAACTTTAAGCTTTACTTGTTCTTAACTTTGGCTTGCGCCCTAGTTTCTATGCTGACGCTAAGCTACTAAACTGAGGTTTACAGCTCCCTTCGTTCCCAAATTTTATAACATCATTGGTAGGATTATCACAACCAACGCCTCTACTTACCTTGAAATACGGACAATCATATATCATTCTAGTACATCTAGCCTATGTTCACTCCCATCTATGTACTACTCTACGGGTTTTCTCTAAAAACTGACTTGCTTTACTAAGTTCCGTTTCATATCACACATGTACAACCTGTATCTCGCATAGCGTTACATCCCTACCATTACAAGAAACCGGGTTTTGTAGGACTTTGTACTTACACTAAGCATACCTAACTCCTCTACATCACTTAGTTCTTTTAATACTATTTCCACTCTCTGACCAAACTTGACTTACTCCTATCCTATCTCAAATTCTTCCTCTACCTCTACTCCTAGATCGGTCACGGCCTTACCTCTATTTTCTATTTCCTTACAATTTCTATTCTCCCCTTTATATTTTTCCTGTCCTCTCTACCTCAACTCTGCTGCTGCATTGGCACTATTACCGCCGTACTTTCCACTCCTACAGTAATATGAGCTATGCCCTATTCGACCACACTTATTACACTTCATTTACACCAAAGGGTTGAAAACCTCTACCTCTATTAGCAACATTGCTACTACCTCTATTACTAGTGCCTACATTACGACTAATAGGATACTGTTCTCTGAGGTGTTCATATGGTTTATAGCTCCGGTCCTATTGGTTCGATTCACGACTTTACTTGGGACCTCCACGGTCTTTGCAAACAAATCTGCATCTTCTGCTACATCCTTAGCTTTAATTAACTTCTTACTACTCAAATTCTGGTATATTTCTCTATTACATACATCAAAAAATTTGGTCCCTAAGAATAAAATCTAACAATCCTTCGTACGTTTTATCTACCTTACTCAATCTAAGCCAACCATCTAATTATCTACTTATTTGGCTAGAAACATCACAAAGGTCTCATTACCCCGAGGCCTCTCGTTCTAAACTTTTCTTATAGCCATCGCCCAGTGAGTTCGAACTGACGTAGCAAAGCGGCTTTCAGTTTATCATAATCTTCCCTATCTTCCAACGGAAGCCTATCAAAAACCTCTCTTCCCGGGTCCCTAAAAGGAAAACGGAAAAGTTAAGTGACCTATTTTCTTTCCAATCCTGCGCAACAGCGTACGTTTCGTAAAAATTCAAGTACGCATCCATGGAATCAATTTCTCATCAAAGGGAGACATCTTAACCTTTACCTTTTCTTATCATCTTTTTTAAGTCGTCTTAACTTATGCTCTGTTTCTAATTTCCTACTTTCTGCTCCTCCTTCTCTGTTCTAATTCCTAGCTAACATTTAAATCTCCTTTTCCATTCTAACTTATCCTTTTCTAACTGTACACCTAACTTAAGTTCAATTCCATTTTTTCCCTTCTGCAACCTAGTTTCTAACTCAATTTTTCCTCTCTGCCTCTAATCTTTCCTCTCCTTTCTCTTTGCTTCTATACATCTTTCTCTGCCCTAATCACTATGTCTTTCCTCACGTTCCTAGCTGCTCTTCCTTAACAATTACGTAACTCCTCCTTTTAAACCCTAACTCCTTTCTACCTCGTTAACCTACACACTAGTCATGTTTAAATACTTAACACTATATAACCTACGACTACAGCTACTATAACAACCTGAGACACTAAATAAAAAATCGTGAGGGAATAAAGACTACACTAGTTTACACTAAGTTAGCCACACAGCAACCACTGAAGCCAAAACAAATTTACTATACACTACGTTTTTATATACACAAAAAGCCCCTCATAAAAATAATTTTCACTAAGTTGCGCAACAGTACTATGTGTCAATAAAGGTTGCATAGGCAACAAGCAACAAAGTACAGTGACAGTAGGCGCAACAATACCCTAGCCTTATCAAATATCAATCAACTGTAACTAGTGTTAAACTTAGTGTAACAAAAAAACAAATATAAATAAAAGTGTTTTATCCTAAAGTATAAAGTATAGGGTTAACACAACAGTGTAGAAACTAAAACATAAGAGTAGGTTTAAAAGTATATGCAAGAAAAACAAGCTGCTAACACACACAAAGTAAAAAAAAAATACTGTATCTGGTATGTATACAGTACACTAATACAAAAATGGATCACTGGGGGAAGTAGGGCGACGCACAATTAAAAGTGATTAGGATAACTCCCCTTGTCAAGGGCGATCACTTCAGCACAGATATATGGTGGCTTAATCATAGAGTGACACAAAATAATCCAAAAAAAAAATAAAGGAACGAACTCCCCCCAGAATCCAAATGTCGTAAACAATGTATCAGTCTGTGACCACTGAAGCTGGTTAGCTGAAGTTACGGATCTGTTTGTTTGTCTGAGGTAAGCCGTCACTCTGAAAAATGAATTAAAAACTATTATATGTGTACCAATGAACAAAACAAGAGGAATCTTTACAAATTATTGCTGCAGTTAAAGGGGTGTTAATAATGTTCAAATAGCTACTGTGTCTGGGCGACCAATCCCACTTCTGACCCCAAATTGTGACAGGAAAGGCCGTACCGGCGCAGTAAACCATCAGAACAAATCAACACCCTTTACAATATTACAAAATTTTTTAATAAGATGATTTTTAACAATGAATAGATATAAAAAAGAAAAGAAAAAACTGATTATAAGAAAGAAAAAAAAAAAAAAGTAGTCAGTATCTCTAGTACAAAAGTTCTTTAACTTCATTCTAATCTGACGTGACACAGGTCTTTAATGTAATTGTGAACTTTAAGTCCCAACAAAAGTAGCTTCTAAATTCAATACAGTCCCTTTAAACCGTAAATACGTTGATTCCGGGGGGTTGGCTCCCTATGGTGGTAGGTGATTGCATCCCTGAGCTGACTTCAGAGGTAACAAAAATCATCGTCTTTGCGGTTTACGGCACAACCATGGGACGAAAGCTTGCGCTGGGAATATCACATCCAAGGCGAGTGAAGACAAGTGAACCTCGGGCATGTACTTCCCGGGTTATGAAAATCACCAGGAAAATCGTCTGGCGGAAGAAGCTGGGATCGAGCATAAATTTCTAGCAGAAAATAATTCAGCCCTAGATTCGTCTGTAATGTCGTAAGGTGGGTGTGCGCCAGGCATATCTAGTCCAGTCTATTTAAAGGAAAATGTCCGCCAAAAATACTAATTTCTTTGGGATTCCACGGCTAAGCCGTTGAGCTATGACTATTGTCATTTTCAGGGGATTTCACGATATAGCCGGGAATCTAACTACTTTGGCGCGAATTTAAATTGACAATTTGAGGCCCATTTATAGGGGTTTTGGGGATAAAAACATAAATCACTGAAGTTTATAAAATATCAACTTTCTTATTATGAACAGAATTTAATGAAATTTTACTGTAAATTTAAGTTATGAAATACAGAAAAACATGAGAGGTATTTCATGCGGGGAAATCTGACATTTACCTCAATAACTCAAAAATTTACAAAAAGATGATGCAATACCTGCATTTACACTACAGATAATATAAGGCCCGTATGTCAATTTGTGACAATAGCAGTGGGTGTTTTACTGTAGGGATAACACATGTTTTTTCGTGTTATAACCTCTGCAGAATCCCGAGGGATTGGTTGGTGCCCGAGCCCATGGGCGAGGGTACCAATGTATCTGAGGGTTCTGCAGATGTTATAACACGAAAGAACATGCGCTAACGCTATCTAGTATAAAAACGCGGAAAAAAATACAATAAATGATACATCCAACCTCAAGTCTTTAAATTTCCGTGAAATGTGCGGAATGTCTCAGCTGTTTTTTACGTTCACGTCATTTCGTTTGGAATTACCGGGTTTTGGGGCCAAAAATGACGTTTACGCTTGCCACGGATCTCGCATATATAAAAGGTGTTACAACAGCACGTGAGCGCGAGAATCTCTCTGTTAACACAGGTTTTCTCTCCTGTTAATACACCCCCGAAATGTGACAATAACAGCAGTTTTATGCTAGAATGAATACTGATACACCACATACCTTCATCTTTCTTTACCTTTAGCCTGCTAAATATCTATGATGGACAGGTCCATCATTCAATTTGGGCAATACCATTTATTATTCGAAGGGATGTTGACTGAAAATTTGATGACTGAATAGTGAACCATGCAGGCTTATGTTAGTCTGCACTGGTCGCAATGGCAGAATCACTTGCCGCCAACAGGCTACTGGTACTGATGATAAACCCGAACAGAAAATGAGCTTTTTTACCTGTAAATTTATTTCGGCAAATTGTAATCAAAGGTCGGTATAAATAACTTAACCTTGCTGAAAACTTTTCATAATTTAAATTTATATTTAGTAAGCAAACTCACACGTAGTGAGGGGCCCTGAAAGGGATATGTAAAAAGGGGACTGTATGAACGTTGACTGAAGATAAATTCGAACACTTTGTCATTACAAAATTTTCTTGGTATTATCATATTGAAACTTTCCCCAAAAAAACTGCAACAGTCATTCCTTATCAAGTAATGAAAACTTAAACCCAAAAGTCAGGCCTTCATGTTTCGACAGTGAGCATGCGCAAAAAACACCCTCTTCCCCAGTTATTTTGGATAAATATTTTTTTACAAAATAATGGGAAGTCAAATTTATTTTACAGAAAATTTACCAATTTTGTTTTTGTTTACCCAGTTGGTGTTGTAAGTGGAAATTTAGATGGTTGTGTTCAATTTTTTAAATAACCGATAGCAACGAATATTTCCAAAGGGGGTCGACTTTATCATCTGTCCGGGTTTATAATCAGTACCAGTAAAGGTTAACTTCCATGCTACATCTTGTCAAATGACTTTCAAATAAAAATTTTGTTACCTATTTTCCTCACATATTTATAATGATCCTTGCATATTTGTCTATTTAATGCTGCTCTCACAGAAAGATATACCTACTATTGTAACAGTAAGTATCATTGACTGTTGTGCTAAACATTTATTTTTTACACTGTCTGTTATACAAAGGGGTCCCGGTGTGATCTAGGGAATTTTACAAAGAGGCCTCTGTGACCTAATGAATACAGTCACTAACTGTATTACATGAGGAATGTGTATTTATCCTGTAAGTTACATTCATTCGTCCTCCACCTCTGATTCCTGTGGAGAAGTTGGCAGTTACTTTGCAGAGAACAGGTTTGTACTGGTACAGAATCCAGGTACACTGGTTAGGTTAACTTCCCACTGTTACATAACTGAAATACTGTTGAAAAACGGTGTTAAACCCAAAACAAAGAAAAAATATATTCTTTTCCAAATATTGATTCACATTTGCCCATACACTACATTACAGTCAAACCTGTATTATGCAGCCAGTCAAGAGTAATACACTGGCTGCTTAAAGCATATGCCTGCTTAAGACAAGTTGAGATTAGAACAGATGGTCTGTTTGGGAAGTTGGCTGACTGGCTGCTTAACACAGGTGGTCACACAGGCAGGTTCAACTGTACTCCCATATTGAGCATATTATTATGGGTTTTAGGTCCTGTTTTAAGTCGAGAGCAACAGTCACTGAAATGAATTGAAGTATCTGAATGAAATTCAACATTCATAAACATTTTTTGTCTATTCTTTCTGCTTGTAATGATTATCATTTTTTTTCTGTCACCTCTACCTGGCCTGTTGGCTTGTTCAATTAAATAAATGTTATATTGTATTGTATTGTATTGTATTGTATTGTCCATTGTGATTTTCAAGTTGATTATTGTTAAAATATACCTCCTTATTGTATGTTTAAGAAGCATCCATATTGTACATAGTGATGTTCAATACTTTTGATATAGCATAACAATATGGTATGTGCAAAGCAACCATTCTAAAATGAACACCACTGGGAGGTCTAAAACATGATTGCTTTAAAGCGGTTGTTACTCTGGAGACATTAATTTACTTAAAAAATGAAATTTTCTTTTTCGGTGTTCATGTGAAATGAACGCGGAATAGGATCACGATTCATGTTTAATTTGCCGATCCTAATCTGTCGTACATTTCGCATGATCACTGAAAAAAAACTTTCATTTCTTGTATTAACATTATTTTTCCTTTTCCATTTTTAAACAAGATTTAATTAAAAATTGCACATATTTTGTTGCATTTAACATTAAAATCAGTTTTCCGACAATTCTGTTCACCAGACGAAACAACTTTGACGTCATCTAAGGAACGTTCTCCCTGGCTATACATGGATGTCATTAGAACAGCGGCCTGTTATAACTAAGCAGAGTTCACGTAACTTTCGCGCCTTTCCTTTTGCTGTTCATATGAAATGAGCATCATAATTTTCAATGGAAAAGAATAAGGCGAATGTAATACTAATAATTGTATCTGATAGGAAAGAAATTATCTGTCTTTTTGGAGAGGTGTTTGTTCCTTGAATATGTATAAAATTATAAGATTTTGTCTATTTTTTAGCTCATCTGATTTTTTGAAAAAAAAATGATGAGTTATTGTCATCACTTTAGCGGTTGTCGGCGTCGGCGTCGGCGTCTGCGTCGGCGTTGCTTGGTTAAGTTTTTATGTTTAGGTCAGCTTTTCTTTCCCAAACTATCAAAGCTATTGCTTTGAAACTTGGAATACTTGTTCACCATCATAAGCTGACCCTGTATAGCAAGAAAAAATAACTCCATCTTGATTTTGCCCAAAATTTATGGCCCCTTTTGTACTTAAAAAAATAAACAGATTTTTTGGTTAAATTTTTTTGTTTAGGTCAACTTTTCTCTAAACTAAACAAAGCAAATTTCTTTGAAACTGGAATACTTGTTCACCATCATAAGCAGACCCTTGTACATCAAGAAACATAACTCCATCTTGCTTTTTGCAAGATTTATTGCCCTTTTTGGGCTTAGAAAATCAGTTTTCTTGGTTAAATTTTATGTTTAGGTCAACTTTATCCTAAACTATCAAAGCTATTGGTTTAAAACTTTTCAACAGTTTTTCACCATCATAAGTGACCCTGTACAGCAAGAAACATAACTCCATCCTGCTTTTTGCAAGAATGATGGCCCCTTTTGGACTTAGAAAATATCAGATTTCTTGGTTAAGTTTTTTGTTTAGGTCACTTTTTCTTTAAACCTCAAAACTATTGCTTTAAAACTTGCAACTGTTGTTCACCATCATAAGTGACCCTGTAAAGCAAGCAACAATAACTCCATCCTGCTTTTTGCAATAATTATTGCCCTTTTGGGCTTAGAAAAATCATTTTCTTGGTTGAATATTATGTTTAAGTCAAATTTTCTCATAAACTATCAAAGCTATTGCTTTAAAACTTGCAACAGTTTTTCACCATCATAAGTGGACACTGTACATCAAGAAACATAACTCTATCCTGCTTTTTGCAAGAATGATGGCCCTTTTTAGACTTAGAAAATCATGGGTAGGACAATATTTCTATTATACAAAAAAAATCAGATGAGCGTCAGCACCCGCAAGGCGGTGCTCTTGTTTTATCCAGCCGCGGGTACAGGGAATGGAGCCTCTGCGTAAACGTGCCCTGCAGCTAGAGGGGCTGTGTATGGGTCCTGACTCTGCAGACCTGGCCAGAACACTCAATGAAATTGGTGTTCTACATTACCTACAGAATGACTTTGAGTAAGTGGATATTTTTAGCTTATGTATTTGAATTGTAGAGCAATATTGTTGTCATATTTGCATTTTTGCAAGAACAGGTTTGTACTGGTACAGAATCCAGGAACACTGGTTAGGTTAACTGCCCGTCGTTACATGACTGAAATACTGTTGAAAAATGGCGTTAAACCCAAAACAAACAAACATATTTGCATTTGCATCCATTTCACTGAAGTTTTTTTTAAGAAAGTGCTCTTTTCAAGTTTTAGTAGAAGTTTTGCATGTATTACTAAGTTGGTTTCGAAGTGATTAACCCTTGCCATGCTAAATTTCTATAATGAATTTGTCCATCTTTCAATTTGGATAGTACCATTAACTGTTAAAAAGGGTGCTTACCAAAAGATACTGACTGAATGGTGATCAGACTGCATGGATGAGCAGGATGATCATGATCTACACTGGTCGCATAGGCAGAATCAGTCTTGTCCAGCATGATGAGAGTTTGATACACACCATGCTTTAGATTACATGTAAAATAAAGGGAACTTGGGTGGTATGTTTCAAAATCATAGCTTTTAACAGAATTGTCACTAGAATTCTTTGGAAATTTTAATGTACATCTGGACGCCCTTTTAAAAAGTAAAAGATTTAAACACATAGATACGAGTTTAAACAACACTATCTGTTACCATTACCAACTAACATTTTCTGACTGGTGTGCTTTGGAAAATCTTTGTTTCAGCAAAATAACCAATACCATAAAATCTGATATTTTCAAGAGGCTTAATGTTTACTACAGTATATTTTAAACTTGAATTGGCTTACTTTTTGGAATATTTACTATATACATTTGTATTTCAAAGTCTTAAGACATTTAGTACTTTTTGTGCTTCGTGGGTGGGGGTCATTTGGAGTTACCCTTGTCCATCCGTCTGTTTGAATTTGTGTCATGCATATCTCAAAAAGAATCATCAAACCTCACAGTATTGTCATTCAGCATGATAAGATGTGCACCTGGTGTTTTAATTGGGATTTTACAGAGCCACACTAGAGTTATGGCCCTTGACTTAGTCAAATATATGCGCAAAAAGAGCCTTCGGGTTTGTGTTGCATGTATCTAAAAGGTTTTAGACCTAGGATTATGAAACATTACAGGAGTATTATTCAGCATGTGAAGTTATGCGCCTGATGTTTTGTTTGAGATTTCACTCTGCCAGACCAGGGTTATAGCCGTTATATGTAGTTGAAATTATACGTATATGAGCATAAAAGTTTGTGTCACCTGCATCTCAAGAAGTATTTGACTTAGAGTGACAAAACTTTACAGGATTGTTATTAAGCATGTGAAGTTGTACACCTGGAGTTCTGTTTGATATTTCACACAACCAGAACAGATTTATGGTCCTTGACTTAGTGAAAAATACACATGAAGTGCTTAAAAGTTTGTGTTGCATGTATCTTAAAATATTACACCTAGAGTCATGAAACTATGTAGGAATACTCAGCATGTGAATTTGTGCACCTGAGTTTTGTTTTGGATTTCACTCAGCAAGATCAGAGTTGTGGCCCTTGACTTTGTCAAAAATATGCATTAAGGGCATAAAAATTTGTGTCACATGTATCTCGAAAAGTGTTTGACCCAGAGTCATAAATAAGTAGAGGATTGTTATATAGCATGTGTTGTGTTTAGGATTTCACTCGGTTAGAGCAGAGTTATGGTCCTTGATTTAGTTAAAAAATACACATGAAGTGCTGAAAAGTTTATGTTGCAGTTATCTTGAAAATATATTGCCTAAAGTCATAAAACTATGTACAGTAACAGGAAGGAGGTTGGGCACTAGTATTCTATGGACACATGAGTATTTATAACAAAAAAAAAAAAAACACTTTTCCAAATATTTATTTTCTAACAGCTAAGAAATGTAAGAAATGTAGAAAAAATGAAATTCTTGCAAAAAAATTGAGTTGAACAGTAAAGTAATTACTTTCAGTAATGCAGAGTCATTCTTCAAGCGATCTCTGGAGATGCGGGAGAACGTCCTTGGGCCGGACCATCTTGATTTATCCCAGTCTCTCAATAATCTAGCAGCCTTGTACAACGATAGAAAGTTACACTCTAAGGCTGAACCACTTTATGAAAGGACTTTAAAAATACGCATGAAGAATCTCAACTCGGATCATCCAAGTATTGCATCTGTGATCAAACATTTAGCTCTCCTATACAGAAAACAGGTAAAATATTGTTATAGTTCTTCTTTGTGAAAACGGACTTGAAAAGTGTAGACTTTAATTTATACGCCAAATTGTTTAATGCACCAATGTAGCTCACTAATGTGTACAAAGACCATCTTTGGATGAGTAAAAAAAATAGCCCTTACATCGGAAATGAATACCTGACCATTAAAGCCAGGTGATCTCTGCTTACAGGTTGGTAATAGCATAAGTTTTGCCATAATAATAAAGATTATACATGTACAGCTAGGCTTTTGTATTTACAAGATACAAAATTCTATTAATAGTTTGACATAAATGAAAAAAAAAATCGCTTTGTATCGCTGATATGACTTAATCTAGTTAGCAACACCTGAATTCAATTAGTTGAATCAAGCAGGTATTACATCATATTGCATATTATTATGAAAATATATATCTGAAAAGCAATAAGTCTGCCAAACAATTAAGTATACTAAGGAGATATTCACAGTATTTAATTGTTTCAGGGTAAATATGAGAAAGCTGAGCCATTGTATGTACAGGCTGTGGAAATACGGGAAAAGTCATTTGGACCAAATCATCCTTCCGTCGCAACTGCATTAGTCAACCTGGCAGTGCTGTACTCTCAACAGGTTAGTAATAACTAAGTTAAACATGTTTCTACTAAATAGGTGCTATATATCAACTTCAAATGTCCTAAGTTTAATGCTGTTTATACATGATATCAGTGAAACCATGAATTTCACAAAGTCTTACTTTCAGAGTTTGCTGGAAAAATGAAGTTTTGTTAATTAACCCTTAGCCTGCTAAATTTCTAAAATGGACTGGTCCACCATTCAATTTGGGCCATACCATTTATTCAAAGGGGTGTTCACTGAAAATTTACTGACTGAATAGCGAACAGTGCAGACCAAGATCAGCCTGATCTTGGTCTGCACTGGTGGCAAAGGCAGAATCACTTGCCGCCAGCAGGCTAAAGGTTAAAGGTTTTGTAGTGACCTCAGTTCAGTTTGAACCTGCACTGTCGGGTTATAGAGCCAGCACTATATCCACTATACAACTGCTGTTCCTAGTGATGAATTTCCAATGGTCTAGATGGCAGAAGTAACACCTGTAAATGTAGAATGAAATAAGTGTTTAGTCTACATATATATATCTACCAATATGCAGTTGAAACTCGATATATCAAACTTGCTTTTCTCAAAATTCCAGTGACCTTGAATATATTTTCAAGTTCTATCCTGAAAACAACATGCTCAAAATATCATTTTAAGTCGAATTTCGGTTATCTCGAAGTAAAACGCTCGATCCCTTAGAATTCGAGATACCAAATTTCAGCTGTACTTTTGATTATTTACAGAACAAGCACAATGAAGCAGAACCATTATATACCAGGGCTTTGAAAATATATGAGGATAGTTTAGGTCCCCATCATCCCAGAGTAGCAGAGACACTACGCAATCTAGCTGTACTGAAATATGATCAGGTTTGTGTGTTTAGCTGTACTGAAATATGGTCAGGTTTGTATGTTTGGGTTACTGAAATATGATCAGCTGGATGCGCTTAGCTGTGCTGAAATATTATATTTTTGTGTCAAGCTGTTCAGGAATATGGTGATGTTTGTGTGTTTGTGCATTTGGATGAATGGGATTGTGGCATCAACTGGTTTCTGCTCAATAACTTTAGTTAGAATTAACTGATTGCAATGAAATTTGGTACTTAGGTAGCTTGCATAGAGAGGGAGAGGGATTTTGGGATTGCATATTACGTCACTAGGGTCAAGGTCACTTCTAAAATAGAATAAGTGGTTTCCGTTCAGTAACTTTTAGCTTGCATTCACGTATTGAAATTAAACTTGGCCTAAAGGTAGCTTATAGAAAAACCAAGGTTAGGATCGTAGATGGGGTCAAGTTCAAGGTCAGCATAACTTAATTAATCTGCATACCTAGAAAATTCCACCATGGCTCAGTGGTCTTGAGCGTTAGTCCAAAACTACCTTTTGTGCTGTGGAGTGGATGGGTCGTGGTTTTTTTTTTTTTGGTATCAGTTTTCTGAAAACCTGGATTCTTGGAATTTTCTCGTTTCTTGTTTAATTAATAAAAGTGGATTACTGTTTTATATCATTCACAAAGGAATGTCTATTTTTATACATTTTCAGTACGTTATTTTCTTACATTTTTAGAAAGATTTTGAGACGGCAGCGAAAATGTACAAACGTGCTACGGAGATTAAAGAAAACGATGGTTCTTATGCTGGGAAGGACTTGATATCTAGACGCAGTTCAAGTGGAGAAACAAACTCTACAGTTAAAAATCTTTTGCACCCATGATTTCAGATTACAGAATTGTGAACAGTGTTAGAAGTGTAATTGTAAATTGATAGTGCAGCTGTAAAACCTCAAGCTTCCATCACTTCATCTTGTATTCATAACAGAAAGTTCATTTGGAGGTGGGGAGGGGAAAAGTTATGTTGTATTTTATCACTCCACATGACTCAGTTGTTGTTATTATTTTGTTCTCAATCTCTGTTATCTCCACATCACTCATGGGGAAACTATCTCTTGTATTCATTTCTTCTTGTAAAAATCTCATTGTGCACATTATGTCACATAACTCATGTGTTAAAATGCCTTTCAGTCGTTTTGAATTCTTTAGCTTGTCTATACAAAGTATATGGAAAGCTATTCTACTCACTTTTGGCATTGGCATCAGCATTTAAGTCTGCCTTTGTCACTTTATCTCTGTTATTAATAATGGACTTGCTTCAAATTAAGAATAGTAATAGAAGGGATGTAACTCTGGCACCAATATCTCATGAATTATGCCCCCTTTGTAAGAATTTTATTTTTTGTCTTATTAGTGAATTGATATTATTTAGATATGAAAAAAATGTGCTCCCCTTCATGGCTCGAGTTTCCTTAGATATGCCCCGAGTCAGGTAATACTGCTGCTGTTCCTGTTTTGGTCTATTTCTCATTGCGATATGTCCATGTTCCCATACAAAAATATGTATTAAGAGTCAGTTATAGTTTTGGTTCTTTGAGGACTTGGAGTCTATTTAATTTTTATGTAATAATAGATTTCCACTTAAATCAAAGCTAGGGGGCATGAGGGGCGTTCCACATATTATAACCTCTAATATACAGTTTCACTCAAACCATCTGTGCTATTATTTTGTTAGGTAGTGTTCTTCTATGCTCCTAAGCAGTACTTTTAGATTTATGACAGAAAATCCATGACTGATTTTACTAACTTTACAACTTCTATACCAGTTTTGCCGCAAATAAAATGACATAAAACTGTGTGTAATGTAGGAAATGAATTTAACTTGAGCAATTTTATGTATTTAGTCATTGTTCAATAGCTCAACCATAATTTCCTTTGTTTACAGTTATTTTGTGTAACTGTACTTTGTAATTGTATTTTGACAATCGTGCATTGGATTTTTTAACAATCGTTTGCAGTCTTTATTTTGAGACATTAATATTTTTTTATTGTTCAAATATTTTCGCCGTTTATTGCGTATTATTAAATTGTTTTATTTTCCCTAATGTACGCCACATTACCAATTACAAAATTTTACTAATATAACTCTGAAATTTTATATTCTAACTATGAGCTGCAGGATCAGTTCATTATAGCTTACACATTTTATAGTTAGACAAATTCAGACAGTTAGATATTGTTATCGTATTATCATTTTAGATTTTTTATAATGAAATGGTAAAAACTTATATAAATCTGGGAATAAAGGGAGGTAAACTGCACCAGTTGAGTTGATCTCGCAAGAATATCTTGCATAGTAGAACCATTATCTCCATGTAGTAACGTATAATATGCTATTTCGGCATCTTTTGCTTGTAAATGACCTTAAGTTTCATAGCATACTAAAAGTTGTTAAAGTTACGTGCAGGCAATATGTAATGGAACGGCAATAACTGAATATCATTACGAGTCTTTACGAGTCTACTGGTGTTACTAAGGGTATGCTACCTGTGATACAGACGGAATCTTACCAGACAAAATCCCTCTCTTCAATTTAATGAAAGCGAACAAAATTCCCTCTTGCATTTTTTCAGTTGTATCCAAATTTTTACTTCATTCCATCAAAAAATTAATACATATTATCTTAAAAAGTTTTTATTTTTTTTTATTTTTATTAGGTGCTTTTTGATTTTAGAGTTTTTATTTAACAGATTTAAAGGGGGACTTTGTCCTATGTTCCTACTACCTTAACCTTTACCCTGCTATATTTCTAAAATGGACTGGTCCATCGTTCAATTTTGGCAGTACCACTTATTATTCAAAGGGTTGTTCCCTGAAAACTTACTGACTGAATAGCGAGCAGTGCAGACCATGTTCAGCCTGCAGGGATGTCTGGTCAAGCTCTGCCACGGAGGCCCTGTTGAAGAATGCTCGTGACATTTGCAGTAAAGCTGAGTATGTAACAAATATTTGTTTTTTTAATCACTGAGATCTGTGTCATTTTCTGGCTTAGAATTAGTATTTGTATTCAAATTCAAATACAGTATATGTGTGACTATAGTTAAATAGTATTGAAAAAAATGACATTTTTCATTTTCTATTTTAGTGCAAAACTTCTATACTTAATTGACAGTATTCATTGTTCTTTTATATGCTTACATGTCTTTTTTACTAGAGCACATTTTTGTTCACAAATTATTTTAGAATGTATTCATTGGTGATGTTTGTCATGCTAACAAATAAACACATTTAACTCCGCTTAAGTCTACAAAAGGCAAGGTTATTGATATTTTGCTTCCCATTTTTTGAATATGTTTTTTTTGGAAGCTTAGGGTACATTCAAAGCTTATATTAATGTACAATGTATATAGATAATACAGCCGACCCCATTGGTATCGGTAGCCTAGACTTTTAGTGATATAGCACCCTGTTCAAGTGCGGAAGAACGTGGGTTCGATCCCTAGTCGCGTCGTGACAAAGATGTGCAAACGGTACCAGCAGCTTCTACGCTTAGCGCTCAGCATTAAGAGGATAGTGCTAGGACTAATAAGCCAAGTGTCAGTATAATGTGACTGGGCACTGAGCTCAATGCTAAAATAAGACACCGTCATTTATATGACTGAATAATTGTTTAAAAGAAAACGTTAAACCGGAACATACACATACACGCACACACGCACAATAGAGTTACGTTTAAGCCGGTGCTAGGGGGAGCGCTGAGATTTATACATTTCATTAGCTTTTTAAAACAGAGAAAATCGAGCAGATTCTGCGATTGTTTAGATTGGATGCATTTCAAACATTCTAAGATGTCTGAATTTTAACACAAGGAAACTTTAATGTTCTGCACTTTTACAATGTCATTTCGATTATTCTTGTTGTCCTGGTATGAAGGTCTGAATAAACGTTTTAAACACAAATTACAGGTAATGCAAAACAAAATCATTAGATTCATAAAGGGTTACTCTCCTAGGGTTTTTGTTACTTGGCAAGACTATGTGCATCTAAATATGCTAAATGTAGAAAACAGAGTGAAGAAACTACGACTCACTCATATGCATAGAGTGTTTTATGGCACTTGTTGAGTGATAATTTTGTTAAAAGTTCCAGATCTACTCAGAAGAATTTTATGTTACCTAGTATTTATAATAACACTAGTAAACAGACATTTTGTTATACCGGATGTAAGTAATGGAATTTTCTAAGAAATTTATTTTGGATATTAAGCAAACTTCAGAAAGTAAAAGCGATTTTGTATATTACTGATCTGTATGTGATAAGTGTATCTGTGATAAATAAGTTTAAAACAAATGTGATAAGTTGATAACAAAAAATGTATTAATTGTGATAAATTTTATGTAATATGTTATGCATACTTTTAGTAATCCCGTGTTGTACCAAAATCTGGGTAATTCTTATATTATTTTTCCTTTCTTACACTGTATCTTTTATTAGATTAGCATGGACCCCATCGGAAATAAGCTTTTAGCTTAATGGGTTATCCATAGGTCTTAAGCTTTCTCTAAAGTATAACACATGGCTTAGAATTTTCAGTTTTATTAAAAGTATTCATCTTACCCTAGTCTTAAATATAGATTTGTTTTTATAACTATGTAAAGAAATTGTTTTTATATGCTGTGATATTATTTTTATTGCCTTGTGTTGTGTTTTATGCTATTGATCTTTCACAGATTGATAACTGATTTTCACACGTACAGTTGAAGACATTACATTCTGATATAAATTATTATCTATTTATAGTAATCAGTGCACTTAACATAATATTATACAATATGCATAAATTCCCTTGATATTTTGTCTAGTTCCAGCTTTGTGTTAATTTTTTTTTCTTATCTTAAGAAATTTTCTTTTTATAAGTTGATAAGATTTTATTTTCAATTAATTTCGTTACCTTGTATGAATTAATTTCTCTACCTTGTATGATTAGACACGTACGCTTAGCTTTGTGTTTAATACTTCAAGAGAATTTTCTTAGAGACTTTATAGTGCAATGTTCTTTAAAAAGACAGAGGTTCGTCTATTTATGTTTCTTTGTTAGAAGTGCGACTGTGAAAATTGAATGCTGTGATTCTCCTCCGGTTATAGTAATATCTCCATCGTGTCATTTAAATTCATCTGATACGACGCTAGCTTCTTTATACATTTCAATTCTCTTGGTTGCCTCTGTGAAGTAACCGTCATATATCTCTAAACCATATGAAAATCACTCACTTAATTTTAGAGCCATTTTAAAACAGGGTCAGATAAACGTACAATGCAGAAGCATCGAACTAGTCTTATTGTTATGGAAGACATGACGATGTAGCCTAATCGGCAATTATTTGTTTGGGTTCGTTCATGGTTTTTTAAGTCTGGCAGTGTTATATTGATATAACAACGTAACTAATTATATCAATGTCAATATATCAAGTGCCATAAAAGACTAAATAACATATTATACATAATGTTAAAAATACATACGTAATGAATCAAGGCTTTGTGTTATAGGTTCCAGGTATGCATGTAAGTATATGAGACATAGCTTATGATTGAGCCATATTACTAACTTAAACTCTGAAATGATTTTTTATGGTTAACAGAATGTAACAAAAGTACAACTTACCTGCAAAAAAGTTATAATACTCTAAATATATATGATGATATATTGATATAACGAGGTAACTAAATCCTTCAATGTCAGGTTATCAAATGCAGTGGAGCAACATACTTTACCCTAACATCGGAGATTTAGTTACGTGTGACAGGTTAGTAACTGTTGGTACAGGTAAAAGTTGAAGTAAGGACAAAAGTGGGGCATGGGGCATTTGGTCAAGATCAAGAATGAATAACAGGTAGTACATCTGATATTGAGATTTCATAATTTATTCAATGGCTTCAACTATAATATAACAACAATTACAATGCCAAAAGAAATAAAATGCGTTTCGCGTCCTATGACATACTTCCCCAGGTTCGAGAAAAGGCTCCCGACTTTTCTGCACATCTGCCTAGAATATACTTAACATACAATTATATACAAAAAGAACAATACACTAAGAGCAATATAGTGCACATGCTAGCTGGGATGCAACTCGAGGTATATGTATACGTTACCAGAGGTAAAAACAAACTTATCACATTTACTATTAATTGAAACAATCTAGTAATGTAATAAAGTAAGTGACACAGAACCCTAAGGGTGGCGAGATACTACACTTAGGTATCCAGTATGTAAGTTTTAAACTTACACAGGTACGTATCTTCTACCAGAGGTATATAAAGTAAGTAAGTTAAGTATACATAGTGTATGTATCTATATTATTACCTTTTACGGTGACCAACCCAAAACAAGGTTATGATAGATAAACTACCTATGTATTAAGTTTCGACGGGACTACAAACTAACACATACCGTACCTACAATAAGGCGAACGCGCATACTCACTCCTACTTTTAAAAATTAATACATTAAAATAATGAATAAGCTGATATCGCTGAGGTTACAAGTTATTATGTTGGATGACTATCATGAACCTCTCACGTCTTCTAATCGCCTGTCATTATCCATTTGGACTTCTTTCACTTCTTGTTTACCGAGATGATTTCGAGAGTCCTTTGTCTCCAGGATTACGTCTCATAGGAATGACAAATGGACGGGCGGAACGATCACACCCATGATCTACACGATCGTTTCCATTATTTTCTTGTAAAGAAACATCATCTGGTATCATTTCCTCTTTCTGAATTTTTGTCAATATTGGTTTCTTCACAAAGACTATCATGTCATGCATTTTCTGTCGTAATAGGCCTACTTTGTTGATGACGGTTTTGGGGCAGTTTGAAGGGCCTTTGTGTAGGCAGAGCGGAGACGATCGCTAAGCTTAACCACATACCTAATGTGTGTCTGAAGACAAAGTGTTTGTAGGAAGCCCTAGAAAAACATCAATGGTGAGTCTAGAATACTGCCATCATGAGGAAGTAAGGTCGAAAATCGGAAACTTTCGTGCCGGATGGCTTTGTAGGAATGCACTATACTCGAAACATCAGCTTTCAACTTGTGATGCTCCTCTAGAGTACCAAGAATCTTGAACCTCTCGAACATTCGTTGCCCATAGCGTGATAAGGTGTGGTCCTGATCTTGTTTAGGACAGCCTGGTCCTGGTCGCTATGTATTTGGCCCGAAAACCAATAATGAACAAAAGGTTGTCAAACAGAATCCGAGCTGTTGTCTCTGCTGTCTGATTTCGGGTCGAATATGTTGGAGTATATCTGTTGAAAAGATCAGTTAAAATCAGGTTGTTTTCAAATCCTCACTTCGTTCTAATTTCTATTTTCTGAAATTGTCTGTAATCGATAGGGTTCTTCGAATGGCTGACTGTTGGTAATTATACTTTATGCTTCCCTTTTATTGTATGTCCCAAATCAAAAGATGTTTTGGAAAGATCGATTCCCATTTTTCAAATAGATAATAAACCTTTTCTCGCTGCTCCTCGGATAATTCAGAATCTTTCAAATACACTTTATATTTGTTATTAATTTTCATCAGGTAATTAAACTAATTTCTCTTTTTTCTTTTTCAAATGCAGACTGTTAATAGACATAGGGACTCTGACAGGTAAGTTTAGTTTCATTATCAGGTTATATTGTGTCCTGTTTGGAGTCAAATATTAGAGCAGGACCCAAGACTTTTAATTGATGTAGCTGGCGTATGATTAATTTGGCCTGGATTCTAATTGTTTCGGCCGAAAGGTTACACACTCGCAAGGGAACTCTAGCAGTTTTACCAGGATTGTCGAGTTTAACTACACAAGGGCAGACTGTAGGCTTATGTGAACCAGCATCTTCAAGTTCTTCAGTTACGACTGTATTAGTATTATTAGTTTAACACAGAAGTCCAGTCACACTTTACACTTCCATTGGTTGCAGAATAAAATTCTTCGTTGACTAAATTCTGCCCGCACAAGACTTACAGTGAAGGGCTCGATCCATGAAACTTAATATCTTTATGCAAACGCTCTAAACACTTCACCACCGAGGCGTCATTACTGGGAATTTGAAACATTATCAATAAGTATAATAGGATATATTGTTCGGACAGAGGAATGGATTAGAAGTTAATTTTATGCCAGTGTCAAAAACCTATCTTTAAAGGAAAGGATAACTTCAAAAATGCTTAATTGTGTTCCAAAAAATTTATTTTGAACAAAAAGCTTTACTCAAAAATTCCTATATTACTTATATAGTGAAAATACCTGATTTCAAAAATATGCAAAGTAAGTCTACAAATTTAAACAAAACTGTTATCTTTTGTAGGATATATCCAATATAAAATAAATCCCAATTTTCGCTATACAGCACATTCACACCAAATTCACATACACAAAACTAAGCTGTCAAGAATATCAAGCCCGCCAGCTTAACTCTATGGATAGAGTCGCGGGTCGCGAGTTCGATCCCTGGGCGGGGCGTATGTTCTCCGTGACGATTTGCTAAAAGACATTGTGTCTAAAATCATTCGTCTTCAACCTCTGAAATTCATGTGGGGAAGTTAGCAGTTACTTGCGGAGAACAGGTGTGTACTGGTACAGAATCAAGGAACACTGGTTAGGTCAACATGACTGACTTACTGTTGCAAGACGGTGTTAAACCCAAAACAAGCAAACAAACAAAAATATCAAAGTATTCAATTTCAATAGAAGTGAAATGTCACACTATCTCCGTGACACAAACCCAACGACGAAAATTATCCAGTGATTCGGCTAACCTTTCCGAAAATAATTGTCATACTGTAAAATGTTCGATGGAAAAACAACGGATTGGCAGAAGAAATTAACGGTAAGGGATTGCACGCAGGAAAACCAATAAAAAGCTTAGAGGATTGCAAAGATCACATGGCACGGTATAAACCAGTAAAACTTTCATGCCCGTGGCGGGAAAAGGTCAGCGGTTATATGTAGATGGACGGGTATACTAGTAATTCAATGAAAATCCTTTTCACATGATAGTCAAGAATTAGTAAAACGAATATCACTATACACAAGATAATCCAGTAAAACAGACAAAAAATATGTATATGTATAGTCACTCTTCTAAATGCAACTTGACTAGCACAGTCCTGTCATTTGATCTCGTGCATACGATTCAGTTGAACTTACGTTTAGGGCGGCATTGGCGACGTAGCCTCATCGGCAATTATTTGTCTAGGTTCATGGTTGTCCGCGTCTAGCCATATAAATGACTACAAAATATTTATAAATATCCTAGATATTTATTATCATAAATTGATATAACAACGTCAATGTCAAAATATCAAGTGGCAAAAAATACAACATAAAATATTATACATAAGGTTAAAATACATGTAATTACGGAATGAATCAAGGCTTCGTGTACAGATTCCAGGTACACATGTAAGTATATGAAAGATAGCATATTACTAACTTGAACTCTGCAATTATACATTATGGTTAACAGATTGTCAAACAAGTATAACTAATCTGCAAAATATTTATAAATACCCTAGATATTTATTATCATATATTGATTTAACAACGTAGTTAATAGGTTTAGTAATACCCTGGTCAAAAGAACGCTACGAGCTCCGTACGAGTAGGTTTTCAGTCGAATTTTGGCAAACTCGTCCGGCATCCGCACGGACTTCGTTTACTCATACGACCGTCGTACGGATTTTTCTTTTGAATTCGTGGAGGACTCGGGAGCTCTTTCCTAGCTCGTAGCGATTTTCGAAGACGGGAGCAGCTCGCAAGAGCTTAGTACGGAAACCACACGGATTTGGAAAACTGCGAGGCTTGCTGATGCTCGCACGACTATCGTAGGGGACTCGCATGATCAATGTACGATATCAGTACGATATAAAGGAACCATATGGAGAACGTGCGATGTCCGCATGGGGCTCGCAGGGCGTTATGATTAGCTGAGTGTCTACTAAAGGACATTGTTTTCAGACGTCGCAAAACTAGCTTTTTCTTGTCGCAGGGACACTGAACAGACACGGTACGAGCGCCGTACGAGCCAACGGACATCGTACGATGTACGGCCGGACTTGTCTGCGATGTCCGTACGGATATCCTGCGATTGTAAATGCAATTTTTTAGAGGTCGCCGAACTATTTTTTTTGTTGTCGCAAGGACACCGTGCAGGTACGTCCGGGCTTCCTGCGAGCTCCGCACGAAAAAACAAGTTAAAGCATTGGAATACAGTCAAATTTGTGTGTTAATGCGTTAATTGTGTTCAGCTTAAAACAGAAGTACGAGCATTTAAGAAGTCAAGTAAATATTTATGAGCAAGTTTCAAGATGGTCAGGCATTAAACTGTACAGTATGAACTGTTGTGGTAAATCATTTCTACGTGTTACATGTGTCAAATCAACAAAAATAGTACAATCAGTGACAGGTAGAAAATGAAAAGCTAAATTTGCGAGCTTTCTTATGATATCTGCCATTTTATGCTTCTTCAAATAATTCAATCTGACAAAATTTGTACTAAAGAGTAGTGTTAAATAATCATAATAAGGTTGATAATGAGCCATTTCTATTTTAATAGAAATTGTAGAAAAAGTTAATATAGCTTATATAATATATACATTGTATGCACTAGATAATAATGCAGTGCAAGAAGTATTTGATAGATAATTGCTGTAACTGTTTATGAATTTTGATCAAATATCAATGTTGTCAAGTACCTAAGCCATATGCAGTGACATAGTGAATACATATTTATCTTACGAATTCTCTATGAATGTGTTTTCTTGTTTCTGACTTTGTGGTATACGTGATATATGTTCAGCCCCTATAGGCTCATATGCGGGTGTTTGTCTTATAAATATTTATGTATTAAGTTGATAAGAAATTCTATAATGTTGTCAATCATGACACCTATGTTCTGAATTTCGATACGATATTTGGTAAAGATTGTAAAAATGTACTAAACAAAGCCTACGAGAACTTGCTAGATATCTTTTGATATTCAATACAAACATTTATTCTACAGTTTATCAATAGCAGAAGAATAAAGCTTATGGTTCGTAATAACGGCCTCAACACAGAGCAGACGTTAGATCAACTCCAGATATGCAATAATATTTTAGGATTATTTTCTGTATTTCATTTCCTTGCATACTACCTATTGATTACTAAAACAGTCAACTAATCTTCATTAGACATAGTCGTGTTTGGTATGAAGACCCAGTGAACGTTCATCTGTTTGTTTGTTTGTTTTTGTTTAACGCCGTGTTTAAACAGTATGTAACTTATGTAACGGCGGGCAGTTATCATAACAAGTATTCCTGGATTCTGGACTAGTACAAACTTGTTTTCCGCAAGTAGCTGCCGAATTCCATAACGAATCAGAGGTGAATGACGAATGATTTCAGACACAATGTCTTTTTTAAAATCTTCCCGGAGAACATATGCCCCGCCCGGGGATCGAACTCAAGACCCTGCGGTCCGTAGATCCCTATTGAGCTAAGCGGGCGGGCTTCCGTGTCTTTTGTAATTTCACAGGAGAATGTTCTCCACTTTTCAAAGTCTTTTCGAACATAATACTTCAATTATGTCATTCATGTCAAACAAAACCCCCAAAAAACACCCAGTATGCCTTCTAAACATTATATTGACAAATCGATTGATACAGACAAGAAGTGTTATTTCCTTCTTCATCTTTAATACACCTAAAATGACAAATATAAGGAAATGGATATATGGAGGAAATAATCATTGAACTGTTAAAATTTCAAAGCAAGTTAATGAAATCAAAGAGGTTTAAACGGAAAGAAAAGATGAAGTTCGTTGTTTAGCACAGAGAGTATCCTGTGTGCGAACAGAGAGGGATCCGTTTTCTCATTTTCCATAGAGAGGGATCCGATATGGGTATACACCGTGGTAAACCTCGCTTATAACGAACTCTTCGAGGAACGGAAAGTGTACTGGTAATAGCCGGAGTTTGCTATAAACATAAAGCGGACAAGTTCCATAAGCATTATTTGTTTTATACAAAATTATAATAGCATACAGGTCCATAATTAGTTAATTTAACGAACACAGAAATTCACCAGTTGCATTTGTAGTTTTATAAATGGTACATTTTTGCAAATTTTTCATTATCCTACAAATTGATTACTTACTTTGTGATAATCCTGAACATGTGAACTACTACAATCATACGCCGTCTATGCTAACGATTTAAAACTACAATTATAATAATAATTAATAAAACGTCTGTTGAGAAAATCAGAAAAGTTACATTTTCAGATGTAAGAGCTTTTGAATAAACCATTTTGTCGAAATGTATAACACTACAGACGTAATTTGTCTCGCATGATAATTATTACTTTGTTTTCAGATAGCATAGATATCTATTTGATATACGCGGCTCCTTTATTTCATGAAAAATGTGTAATATATTAGACCGTTATTACCTTGCATTTTGTTTCGACAAGTGCGGCCGTTTTTCGTCTTGAGTGTTGGGTTTATACAAACCATTGTACTTACCTACTGCCATAATGAAGTTCATTAAATGTGACACATAACTGATTTTATGTTTCTTTACACTAGCATATAAGTAACTTAATGTTAAGTTTCAGTAATTTTTGCCCAGCCGTACGTTTCGTACAGGTATAGAGTAATTAGCTATAATTTCAACAGTAAGAAATATTGTCCGACAATTTAGATATACATTCTTTGCAATGATTGATATATAATATGAATTGTAATAGTATTTTTATGTCAAAATGTAATATGTCATACCTTCTCCACCTATATTTAACTGTTCGTCTTAATTATATTATGTAGAAGTTTGCCACAATGGACTTGCAGCAAAGTGAAATATATTTAAATAAACTTGAAACTTGAAAACTTGAAACAATTTTAATTATCAATAGGTTGTAGAAAAAATCAGATAAAAATCAAATAATAACCCCAAGTAATGCCTAGGTATGCCATCGGTACAATGCAAGGTCGTATGATACACAAGTATTTGAAAATAATTTCACAGTAAGATGATTTTGTTCTTTATAAATAATCGGTGTTACTTTTTCAGGTAACTAAATTATATGTATTATATTTCAGGAGATCTTAATTCTCAAGGATTGTCAATGTTATACTTGGTTTTAAATGTCGATGAGATATATCAACAATCACACTTAGTTTATAAAATATATTTTATGATTTAACATTGCTTGGTACGATGTTTTCCTAAATGCTAATATAAAAGCCTTTAAACTTCTGAAAATGATTTTTTGGATTCGTTTTAGCTTATGCTATTTCAATGTACGTTTTAAAATAGGAAAATGGAAATATGTTCCTTATATCCGATAATTAGCTGCAACTATAAAGTTTCTTGTTTAACTTGGGTAGTCAACAAATGTCCCGATCTGAAGTGGGTGTAACAACTTATTTACAGCCGAGTCCAGACCTTTTATACATGCTCCCGTCCGACTTATGACTGTTATAAACTGGCTGAATTATTCGCTTTTGAAAATATATTCGTCAAGTGCTTTGAGAAAATCGCTTGAATTCGATCAAAATATAGATACATTTTCATGGTACATTTACATTTACGCCAAGAAAGTCTAATATCTTCTAAGCTGTTATGGAATCATACATCACTGACTTTAAGTGCCGTGTGGCGGCTGTAAAAAGTCTCCCCGTACTTTGATTCAGTGTTATTATATTTTCTGGTTCTTTGTGATCATGGAGTCCATTCAACATATGTGTAATAGAGTTCCGCTTAAGCCGGTGCTAGGGGGCGTGAGAGGTGTTGCACATTTCATTACCTCTCATGAACAGACTCAATCAAACCGAGTCTGCTATTATTATTTTTGGTTGCATTCTTTGCTTCCAAAGGATCTTTTTAGTTTTTGTTACTCGTGATATAACATACATCAATCTAGCTGTGGTACATTTTAAGCAGTGAATATATTATCATGTAAGGTCATTATTATGTTGATATTTTTGCTCAAATGACAGTTTATCCTAAACATTTAGTACATATACTTTAACAGTATGTTTAAACTACACGTCAATTTTAAATGGGTTCCCAATAATAATTCGAAACTCTTCCTGTTTGAGATATAAATTGGATAATACGCATTATAAATGTACTAGTGAAAAGTGTGGACTTTTGGCTTGTCCGGCTAACTTAGCCTAGCTCGTTGCGAATAGACAGCCTGGTTCTTTAACGTGCCCAGTGTATAGCACTGATACACGCAAGGATTGCCTGGGTTCCTGACCAGTACACCTCTAGTTGGGTGGGAAACACTGAAAAGCGTTTCTGAAAATTCCCGAGTAGCTGCCGGGGATCGAACCCCCGACCTCAGGATTGGAAGGCCAGTGTGCAAACCACTGAGCTATCCGTTCACCGACTTATCTGAATATTGATGGTAATATTTCATTTAATTCAAAATACAAATATATGCTTGTTTAGTTAATAACGACAGTCTTTTTTCTATACATGTTAACTTGCAACTGAATTTTATAGCTTTTTCAGAGATTTTTCAATGTATCAAACGACCTTTCTACCTATTTGTCGAGGCTAACAGTACGCAAAAGTATTGATAATACATAGTGAAATACATCAACGTGTGAGCGATATCGACAACTGGCAAATACGCAAATTGTCAATATTTTCGGCCATTACAATCTAGATGTAAGGCATATATTTTCCTATTATACGATTTGCACAATCCCGTTGGACTGATGTATGCCTAGGGCCCGATAGGGCGAGGGTACCAACCTATCCTAAGTGATTCTAAAGCTGGAACTTACTGGGAATTAGGTTATTGTATGCATGTGAATCAGGTAATACTTGGTAAAGTAAAATTTGCCCTTTCTGATTTGTCAGACTGTAAACAAACCCAAGAAGTGATTTCATTTTTCAAATATAAATTCTTTTAGTGCCCTATGATTAACAGTAAATATTTAACTTTTTACAATAGCATCCTTTTTAGCAGAACAGCCAGACTATAAATTTTGTCAGGTATTTCTCGGCCACTAGTTTAGCCGTTTGATTTCTGGAATCTCTGCAATTATAATGCGTTCATCAAAGGCTCTAGAGGGAGCCTAAATGGGAGTTATATTGCTTTGATGTAATCGAAATTATTTGGTTGATTTTCGCTGTCTTGGTGGAGAAGATTAATTATTTGTGAATAATTATATATAATGTTCAAATTTAGATCTATAAGTAAATGGAATGAGGGATAAGAAGTCTAATTAGATGGCAGAAAAATAATGGAAGTTCATGCTTTGGGGAATCTCGGGCTTAAGGATGAAGTTCTCATCGTACATCTTTCCGTTGTTTTTTTTTTTGTTGTTGTTTTTTTTTTTTTCAGAAAAGATATTCACAAATTGGTAAATTGTTTGATGTGATTCAATAATGTGATGCATAAAAGTTAGCAGTCTATTCATTTGAAGGGTGTTCTATAAAGGTGTATCCCAGTTTTTTGTAATGAATGAACCAATTCTTAAATTATATCACTTTTAATTCATTAGGGAAGGAAACAGACATTCAAAAATAATGGATTTGTCTGTAATTCTCTTTTTCTGGCGATTTACGGAAAGTGTGTGATACTCTGTGGTAGTTTATTGGCCTCCCACAAAAGTTTGGCTCAATTGATGTGCCGATGACGGATTTAAACCTGTTTAAAAATAAAAAAATACCTTTACACATTTTGTTGTCGAACTCGAATCATGATGCATAAAATAGTTATTAAAATAGTTCAATGCATGGTATAGTTCAATTTGTCACTTTCACCTTGGTATGCTACACAACATATTCTTCACAAATGTGGAGGAAATTCATGTTAAAGCAGGTCACCCCTCTACTCATTAGTGTGTCCTCAACTAACCCTTTGTATTAGTTTGATTATTCTGGGTGGAACAAAGATAATTCTTGAATAAAACTTTATTAGATATACATGTTTTGATTTGATTGGAGTATATGGGAAAGTAAATAAAGGGGCTTTGAAGTTGAAGTCATTTCCTGTGGAACTTATTGGGAATAAGGTAATCCTATGTCTGGAAATAAGGTAATGTTTTGTCCTTTCTAATTGGTCCGTAATGTAGACAAACCTAGAAGTGACAGTTTTTACAAATATGAACATTTTTAGTGCATTTAGAGTATTTTGTTATACATTTTGACAATATTTGCAACCTTTGATGGGTATTGAAAAACGTTCTTCCGCCATTCCAGTTATATAAACTACTGCTGTTTATATGTTTTTAGTTTGTTATTGTGGTGAACATCTAAGATATTCTTAATAAAAACGTATTCATATGTTTTAGTTTGTATTTTTTGTGAAACTAGGATATTCTTAAATAAAACATGATAACATGAATATGTTTCAATTCGTAGAAGGCCGCACATGCCATAATGTTATAATGAACATTTTGCAGTCTCTAGCTTATTTCATAGCTAAAACACGAATTTGTATAGGACACCACAGTATGTGTTAATGGTCGCAAATTTGTTGCACATTATGTACAAATATTTTTTCATGAAAAAATAACCGTGAAATTTGAATTTTCTTAAAATTTTTGGCCTAATATTTGACAGGTGCCAATATTTAGTTTTAGAAAAAAAGACTCATTTTTATCTCAGTAATGTTCAAAATCACATCTAAGAAACTTAGATTTTTTCTTACAGAATGAGTCCAAGCATAACCCAATGCAAATAACTCTAACTTTTGCGAGCAATTGCAATATAGTGACAAAAGGGTTTTCGAAAGTTGGGGGAGTCCGAAACAATATTAGTAATAATTGGATGTGTTACTGCCGGGCATTCTCATCGTTGCATCTGTGTTAAATTCTCTCATCCGTTTAAAGGAACACCCTACTGACCCAAAGACGAATGTGAACATGAGTGAAACAAGTGTAAAGACTAATATTGTCTTATATAATTATCAAAGGATCATTTATATTCTGTCATAGACATCCGCCTCTATTACTTACTGTACTGTTTTGATATCAAATTCAGCCCACTTTCTACATTTTGTTATTTGAATTAAATGTAAATGACAATTTTGTAAATTCCTTAACACTTATTTTTCAGTTGAGTTTTGTTAGATTTTTTAATTTTCTGCACTTAAGAAATGCTTATATTCATGCCGAATAAATACCAAACAGTATTACAAGGTACTTCTATTCTTAAGTTAGACATGAATGGGACCCCTTTGGAAATAAGTGATTAATTTTCATTAATAGGTCATTCCAGGCGTTAAGCTCGTATCATTGGTCTGTATCATAAACTATAAAATATAATTGAATGAATCATCTTTCATTTATTATCAGCATATCTATACTTCGACTTTTACATTTTAATATATAGATTATTGTGTACATGTATTCTTACTGTACAAGTTATATATAATGTTTTATGATATTATGCCCGGATACATTTGAATTAAATTAAACTTTTTGTAGATAAATCTTTAACGCAAATTTCAATTATGAAGTTTTTTATATAAAGGAACCAAGTTTAATTGATACCTATTCGTTTATTATGTAGTTTTAAGCTTTATACTTTTTTACAGTTCTCATTCATATACTGAACAACTTTGAAACGGAATAATAGCTCTAAATAATTCATTTTGAGGCCTTGGGTTTGATTCTAATATTCTATGAACGTGCAGCTAACGCAAAACGTACATTTTGAGGAAATGCCTACTCGCATGTCTTCATGCTTCATCAAAACATGATTTAGATAAAACCCTAAATCATCTACTTTGTTTTCATGCATAACTGTTTTCAAAATTAAACATCAAAAATTGTATGTAAAAGACTAATGTGTACATTCAAGTTTAATATTCTAATAGACAGCATACACATAACACTGTACACAATGTACATGATCATTATGATTACAAGAGACGAATACATGTATACAAAATATCACATATGCATCATTATCACATAAGTTATTCTATTGTACAAAATTATGCACATATTAACAGATAAAGGGGCCTCCGTGGCCGAGTGGTTAGAGTCGTTGACTTCAAACCATTTGCCCCTCATCGATGTGGGTTCGAAACCTCATTTGGGGCGTAGAATTCTTCACGTGAGGAAGCCATCCAGCTGGCTTACGGAAGGTCGGTGGTTCTACCCAGGTGCCCGCTCGTGATGAAATTATGCACGGAGGGGCACCTGGGGTCTTCCTCCACCATTAAAGCTGGAAAGTCGCCATATGACCTAAAATTGTGTCGGTGCGACGTTAAACCCAACAAAATAAATAAATAAATAACAGATAAAACTGAGAGATAAATGCTATTTTTAAATATCAAAACCTATTTAAAAAAGAACAACAGTGTTAAAACACTGTCCTTTGAAAACAAATACTATTGTCAAAAATTACTGTTTCCATACATATGTCTAATTTATGCTCTTATGTGAGCATATACTACCCTTTTTTCAAAAAGTGTAGTTCCCATATCATTATACATGCTTGTGATGTTTACTGATAATAACACTGTAAGATGAACAAATGCACATGTCAACAGGCGTATCTTTGTATCTTCTTCTCTCAGTGCGTGGTATGGTAATTCCACACTTGACGTCAGTGCAGACCTAAGTTTTTAATATTGGGCATAATGCATGTCAATATTTCCCTACATGGTTATCCTGTTTAAATATACAGTAATGTCTAAGCTTATTTACAGATCTTACGAGTATTTTGCTTGAGCTATGGCATTTTATGGACCTTAAAATTGTGGAAAGTTCTACATTCGAAGTTTGTGTACTGCTACTCTGTTCAATTCAAGTGAAAATCGGTGAGGAAATCTTCACTTATAACGATCATTGCTAAACAGAGTTTTAGGTTAAAGGCAAAATAGAGAACTTTTGCCGCATGTACCTTAGTATTTTTAAAGATGTCTAACTCTGCACCACCCACCCCCACCCCCACACCCCTTTCTGTTTCAGAGGTAAATCCACTTTGAACAGCAAGGAATCAAATGAAAATCTTTCATTTTTGTAAATCAATAATAACTCTTGAAAAAAGTAAAATCTGACTTTAACGAATGTAAAAATAAGGAAAACAAAGAGAAAGAGAATAAAGGGAAAAAAGAAAAAGGGGAAAATGGTCCTAGAGGGGCTTGAATCTATGTCCCCTGAAAAATTTATGTCAAAGTAGGTTTATTGTTGGAATTGAATACTCTTCAAAAGAAGGTACACTTTTACACGGGTCATACCTTAAGTATTCCCGCTTATTTTGACTAGTTGGTGTATCTTCGTTGTTAAGTTTCAAATAAAAATTCGCTTCTTTTGTTCTACTAGTATTTTTTATATTTTGATATAATCAGTAACGACATTTCTTAAGCAAAAATAACGAAGGAAATTAAGTGGCCTTCCAGTTATTTCTTTTAAATGGTTAACGTCTAGAAACTTTCCGTTATCATCAATTATGTCCTCTACGAATCTTATCCCTTTTGAATACAATATAATATATATTCTTTCAGCACGGATACTGGTTTCTCGATATCTTCTTCCTCATCCCCACTAACGCCCTCCTCCCTATCAATCACAAAATTAATTGTTTTTCCTTTTAGTTTCTTATATTAATTCTCAATAAATTTCTGAGTCCCGAATTTATTACTTACAAGTAAGAATACGGTTAGGTGGACCATAAACGGGATTAAACTCACTAACTTTAGTGGTGTTTTTGTGGTGTTATGTGTACGTGCGCGCGTGTGTGTGTGTGTGTGTGTGTGTGTGTGTGTGTTCGTGCATGTGCACGTCCGCGCGCTGGAGTTTCGGTTTTGGGAGGCTGAGTTTTTTAAAATGGTTTTCGTTAACATCGTAATTAAGTTGACATGTGTACTTTGTCTCTACTTTCGTATCTTTTTTTAAAAAGTCCCATTTTTGAACTCTTAATTATTGCTCTATCATCATTATTCTAATATTTTCAAGAAACGTGTGTCATCTAATGCCGGCATCATTCTTGTTTTATCGTTCTAAAACCATTATACAAGAAGCGAAAATAAAAATCCTTATAAATTGTGCATGGATCGAGATTTCCAGTTGAACCATATACCTATATCAGCACAGAGGAATAATTAAAGCCGAACAAGAAATATAACAGTGTTAAATATGAGGCGCCTTTGTTGTAGTTGTCACTTTTCTTGAAGTAACCAAACGTAATTCCAATAGAGAAAAACCGTGTTTATTTTCAATACTTTAAAACAGCGATATTCGCGGCATGCCAATATTTCCATTGGTGCCATACAAGCGCCGGAAAAAAAACATTTTGATTTACTATTATATATAGTAGCATTTCAGTCGAATGATATAACATATCGGTTTTACAATTAATTCAAAACTTCGGTTATTAAGCGCACAGAATATTCTCTAGAAGTCTACTCATTCTTAAATTACTTCTTCGCTATTTTTTCATATTATTAAAACACGCCGGTCACTTCGACCAACTACGTAGCAACATACAAGCACCAATAAATAATTCTTCGATATTTAATCCGAAGTTTTAAAGAAAAGACATATATTAAACGAAATGATATGATGTGTTGAATTCTATCAAAACAGGTTTCCGCTATATATATATACGCAATATATATATATATATATATATATATATATATATATATATATATATATATTCTACCCAGGTGCCCGCTCGTGATGAAATAATGCACGGAGGGGCACCTGGGGTCTTCCTCCACCATTAAAAGCTGGAAAGTCGCCATATGACCTATCAAGTGTCGGTGCGACGTTAAATCCAACAAATAAATAAATATATATATATATATATATATATACGCTATATATATATATATTAGACGTAAAAACTTAAGCGAAATATTAAACAAGACTTATCAGACTAGTCTGCAAGAACATATGATAGTTCACTGTGTTTCCTACATTCTCACATATAGTAGGCATAGGAAATAGAGATCAATATAATTGCACCTTACTAATCCTACCAGGTGTTCTGTATTACAAAAGTGATTCTATTGTGACATTTTGATACAAGCAAAACTGTATTATCTGCACTATAAAATACTTACTGGTATTTCATTTTATTATCGGCTTGTTAAAAGTTATTTTTTCACCATAAGTAAGTTGACAAAATCATAGGAACCAGGTTTGGAGGGGTAAATCAAATACATATGAATAAATCCTAAATGTTTTTGTTGTGCAAAAAAGTATCATATTGTGTCTTAAACCATTTTCATTTTCCACTCATTTATGTAATTGCAAGGGGAGTAAGCTTATTGATATCTCTGCTTATAAGTACTAGCCCAAGGCAAGAGTTGTCATTCTTTGCGGATCACAACTTTAAATTAAATATTTAAACTTCTGTAATTGATATTAACAAAACTATCATAAATTTCACATTTGTGAAATCAATTTTGGTTATTTCAAGGACTTGGAAATCAATTTCTAGACTTTATTTAATGTGTTTCTATCATTGAAAATGTTAGGGCCTATCTCTACATATAGCTCAAACGTTGTTTTATCAAAGGAGTAATTAGAAATTTTCAAACTTATTATGCATTTATTTTATTATTCAAGATTTATTGATTTAAGCCTTATCGCCACCGATTTAAAGAATAATTCCACTTATTTCATTTAAATGTGTAAATCTGATAAGAGCATTGATTTACTTATTTAAGTCTTATCTCCACTGATTTAAGGTATAACTCCATTTCATTTTTTTTTTAAATTAGATAAATGTATATATGATATTTGCCAGATAGCAGCAATAAGTAATACTTTTATATGTATGCAAATGTCCAGAAACGTAAACGGTATTTGTTATTATAACTAAAACGCATGTTGTTGTATTTTATTTGCAGAAAAATTTGAATAGCTGTTTAGTGGTAACATTCATTTCGCCGTCATCGTTAAACATAAACTTTTCTCAAATCTTAAATCTTTTTTCCCAGACTCTCAGAAACGAATAATGACGTGTTTATGATCTACCCAGCAACTGAAATATACATTCTTGGCAGTAATTTTGCTTAGTCGCCCGACCCAAGACTCATAGTATGAATGCCCGTTCGTAATTCATATCATATAAAAAGAACAAAGTAAATCACCCAGTCTTAACAATGAACAACATTCCAATCAAAGCTGTCGAACATCATGAACACCTTGGCATTACTTTTTGACAACAACGGGAAATGGCAGACACATATCAAAGCAACCACATCTAAAGCATGGCAAAGATTAGGAATATTAAGATCTTTGAACTTTATACTTAACAGTAAGTCTCTTGAACAGTTATACAATGTCATATCCTTTATCCGACCTCTCCTAAAATATAGTGACTCTGACTGGGACAATTGTAACATAGAGGAAAAAAGAAATATTGAATTCGTACAAACTGAGGCAGCGAGAATTGTAACGGGTGCAACAAAATTATGTAACATAGAAAAACTTTATACTGAACTCAAATGGGAAAAATTAGCCGACAGAAGAAAAAAACATAAACTGACAACCTTTTACAAAATGAATCACAATATCGCCCCAGATTACTTATCTCAACTCATTCCAGGTCAAACACAATCAAGATATAATCTCCGTAACATTAATAATACCCCTCAAATTAATACACGTACTCAATTGTATAAAGACTCCTTTTTACCTTCTGTTATACGTGACTGGAATTCTCTTCCTGAATCAACAAAACTAGCCCCATCTCTGTCTGCTTTCAAAAACAAACTCAACACAAACTGCCAAAAACCCCACTCTTACTATTATCATGGTACAAGAAATGAACAAGTACTTCACACAAGACTCCGGCTAGGATGTAGTTCTTTAAATCATGACCTTTTTCGAAAATCAATTACTGAATCACCCTATTGCTCTTGTGGTGAAATCGAAACTGTAAATCATTTTCTTCTCGCATGTCAAAAATATTCTGCTCAAAGACAAAGATTCTTTTCAACTTTACCTTGTCCTGTAACGTACCAAAACTTAATATACGGGTCGGAAAATCTTTCTTCTGATCAAAATGCTCTTGTCTTTTCAACAGTACAGAAATACATCCTCGCTACTGGGCGATTCACATCGTAGTCTGATCCACGAACTCAATAATCTATTTGTATGTAGTCTTCTGAAGTATTAATGTGTTCCTACAATTCTTTTGTCCCCTCTTCTTTGATGGTCTTTTATTTTATATATATATATTTTTTCCTTCTCTACTCTCCAAAATATGTTTGCTTAAGTAGTCGTACACTAAACATCGCAAGACAAACTTTCAAGGAGCTGTATTAATATAAGCCTCTACAGGCTTGTTTACATATCCTTAGACTAGAAAGCTATGTTCATGTTATTATTTATTGCTATATAAAACTGTTTGACTTTGTGTATAATTTATAATGAAAATAAATATTGTTTAAACTAATTCATATCATATCTACACAGTAGGTTAAAGACCTATCGCTTGGAAGGAAGGTGTGCTAGTCCTAAGACCTAGTCACAAAGTCAACTTCTCATCATAGAGGTTTTAAAAGATTTTGGTTAAGCGTAACTTAATTTCAGATTTTCGACCGGTGTAAGCTCCATGTTGATAGACCTTCCGACTAGCGGACCTTCGGACTACTGGGCAATCAGACTATTTTGTCCTCCGACAAACGGGCTCTGTTAACATTTATAAAGAGCTTATATCTCTCCTCAAATACAGATACTATCATTCCTAAAAGAAAGAATACCTATTTTTACTCTTACAGAAATATTTCCGCTACAGCAGACCATTGTTTGTTCCTCCTGCATTAATGTAAGACTTTTCCTGGCTTATGACCTGTTTATTACCTTTAAAATATAATAATTACACCAACAAAAGTCTGTTTCCTCGCTCAGTTTCCATCCGGTTGAAATGAAACTTTGCTTTACATCATCAACAAAAATGGACATGCACCTATCGTCTAAAACTCCACGTCATATATGATTTTGAATTATAGTCCTACTTCGCTTATTTCGAAAATTCCAGTTACTACAACTACATCACAGTATTTCGTACTCAATCCATACCGTTTTCATCCGATGGAAGGGGAAACGAAACTAGGTATATGTCATCAAAATTATGCGTACATGGGCATATTGTTGGTGCTTTTGTCAAATCTTAAAGCATTTTTCTCAGAAATGAGCGATAACATATAAATGACCTACACAGCAACTGATATATGTATATATATGGGGTCTTTTTGTCATGCGGATATTTAAATAGTTGTATTTTCATGGTTGCAAAAATACAGACACTGAAATGAAAGAGGACTGCAGAATTAAATCTCTTATTCAAATAACATATAGTTAATCAGTGCTGGATATATTTAAGGTTCCTGGAAGGTCTATGGATGTTAAACACATTTGCCGAATGTCTTTTGCCTACACAAGGAAGTATAAATTATCCGTGCTACCGAGCAAATTACCTGACCGTCGGAAAACCATGCAATCATAAAATATTGACATACTTGCAAAGCCTTGTATGTAAATTTGTATTCGTTACCTTTAGCTAAATTGACATTTATTATTTAGATTTTATGCTATTGATCTGATTATTGTTGATATTCATACATCAAAATATCATTTATAGTTACATATGTCGGATGATGAAAGCGTGACGATGGCAAAATCTTCTCGAATACTGGCAACTCCACTACCTTCTTGTGCAAGGGTACCAAGGCAAGAGGATGATGATACGAGATATACCAAAGATCCAACAGATAAAAAGAAAACTAAAAAGGTATCAACTAAAGATATAACATGCAAATTTTATCCGACATCTCCGAAGGTCAACAATTCATTTCATATCAACTAAGTAGGGTAAAGATCTATCGCCTAAAAAGAAGGTTTGCTAGTTCTAAGGCCTAGTCAAATGGAAACTTTTTGTCATTGATTTTTGAAAAGATAAGTTAGTCCTCAACTTTTGATTAAGCATAATTTCAGATTGTGAACTGGTCTAAGCTCAGTATTGGCAAACCTTCCGACTTGGACTACTGGGCCATCCGACTATTTTCTCTTCCGACCAACGGGCTCTGTAAACATTTATAAATAGCAAATCTCTCTCCTCAGACTGTTTCAGAAATAGTTCAACTACAACGAACATTGAGTTCTCAACTGCAACATTTTCCATCTAACTGACTTGAATTTCAACTTCGTATACGTCCCCACATCAGTTGACAAACTTATATAGTCAGGACATCCATGGTCGAATATGTTTTTTCTTGAATTAAGGCCACTTTGCATTTTAAAATATTATAATTACATATTAACAATGTGTACTTATTGCCTCCTACAATTTAAAGGAAACTTTAAATAAATTATCAACGTAAAATTGACATGTGCATACCGGTATTGTCGGGACATTTAAGTATGATTATTTTTCTTGGCTTATGACCCGTTTAACGTGTTTCAAATGTAACAATTACACAAACCAGAACTTTGTTTACTCAATCAACTCCTCGTACAGTTTCCGTTCAGTTGAATTGAAACTTGCTATACATCAACATGAAATGAACATGCATCTATTATCTGAACTTCCATGCCATATGTGTTTTGAGTTATAGCCTAATTTCGTGATTTCACATTGCGCAGTTCTATATTGTCTAATCCTAAAGAGAGCAAACTTAGTATTATGTCATCAAAATTATGTTGACATGGGCATATTGTCGGTGCTTTCATGGCCTTTCTTATACACCCATTTAAAAAAAAAATGAACATTTTATTGTATGACGTTGTTAGACCACCCGTGAACATTTACTATTTCCGGAAACTGACATACAGAAAAACTGGGCAACAAATTAAGAGGATCCCTATTCTTTTTAGGTCACAAGGTCAAAGGTACGAATGTTTATACCGTAACACTAATATCTTTACACAATGGCTGAGAGCTACTTGCAAAATATTTCTATTGATTTTTTGGTTAAATGCATTATGTTCAAGCTTAAATGTACTTGACTCGACAGGCTGGGTACGTTTTAGATTGAAAAATGGCCTTTCGTTCAATTTGCTTAAATTAAAACGGCCAAAATTATAATCCTTTTAAATGATAAATCTGAAACATATATTACGAAATCTTAAAAACTGCTCCTTTTATACGCCGATATTTAACCCGACTATCCGAACGAAAATATACCTTTATGCGTCATTTTGACGTTACGTGAAACGTTATTCAACCTTTTGTATAGGTAAAAGAAGTAACGGGTCGCTTTTAACAAACATATGTTATGCAGGCGAACATGTTAGTGTTCTTAGATATTTTATTTATTACTTTATTAAACACAAAGTGACTAACGTAGAAAAAAAACTCCCTTCTTTGATTCCGATAAGAATATATTAGATATAAAAAGTTATTTATGCTGTTGGTGGTATATTCGCGGCTGTGCATTACTGCCGTGCAAAATCTATTTGCGGAATCGATACGGCTGACAAGTATTTCTGTGTAAGTATCAATGTAAATTTACTATGTAAAACATTTATAAGCGTCTTCGGTGTCAGAAACATAAATTAACCATACAATAATTATGTTATTTTAAAACAAATTGATTTACGCGAAGGGAGCAACTTGATCATATTTCTTTCGGACAAAGATTAACAGACTCGTTATATCTATTTAAGAACAATAAAGAAACTTGTTTTTCCTTCAGTTTATAGACATGATTTTCAACGTTTTCTACACCACAGAAGAATGTCAGATGCGGAAGCACTGTTTTTGGTTACTTATAAAGTATAAATGATTTGAAAAAAACTATTTTCAAGGAAAAAAAACAAACTTCAGTGCTTTGAAGTTTTATCATCTAGTGGATAACTTACAGTCTTTCCTCTTAGTTAAAAATAATTTTAATACGCTTTTTCCTCTTAGTTTAGAATAATTTTAATACGTTTTGATAGTGTAACGAATTAAGAAGCTGACTTTAATGTGTGAAATGTCCAAGTTTACTTGCATTTCGATCAATATTTCTGCAGAAGTGTTGAGGTCGTCCGCGATCGCTCTCTTGGTAAAGTACAACACATTCAAATTACAGGTCACAGGTTTGTTTCCCGGATGAGGAACTGTTTTTCCGTGACATATTTTCTACACATGTGATTCATAGATGGTAGTTGTTGTTTAGTTTTGGAGTAAATTCAGCTGATAAAAGTTTAAAACACAGGAAAACAAAAAGAGCAAGTTTTATCAGCGTTGTCACAACCGTCATCATTTCATCCCAAACTGACCGAATTATATCGCCATATCACATTTTCCTGCGGATGACCGAGTTTGTTCGATTTGTGTCCGAGGGACTGGAGCATGGGGTGTCAGCGTGGATTTTCTTATCATGTTTTCTAATTCTTATTAAAATTTTCAGCAAGGGTACTGGACTATGTGAACTCAGATGTCAAACCATGATCTCGTTTGAAAAAAAATCCCTAATAGTGATTGTGTGATGTTGCAAAATACGAAAAATGATCTTTCTCTTAGCTCAGTATAGTATCATGGGAAAATCCAAACAATAGAATGTTGCGTTTTCACATAGAAAAGAAACTCATAGGGATCAATTGATCAAGTATGTTCACATTAGATTATTGAATAATAATTTGTATTTTTTTCATACGTGACCTCACACTACAAAACTGGAAATCTCGTATATTGAAGACACAAATTATCGTCGAACTTTTCGCAACTCCATATTTCTGTAGCATTTTGCATATAAAGATGGTGTCTTTTATAAATGTTAGTCTAAACGGTTGACATAAACTGTTTGTTTCCGTTGAAAATGAAATTTTACCGCTACTTGGAACACAAGCTCTATTTTCCCGCCAAAATATCACATATCATTAGATAAACAGCTGATTTATCTCAGATCTTGTTTGTGTTCCTTTAGATGTATATTCATATAACATTCTAATATTAAATTGGATAATTAGATAACAACAAAGATAAATTATATTCTTGTTTCGATGAACGTATATAAAGAATATAAAGATGATGTACTATAATAATGTCATTCCCCCCCCCCCCCCTCCAACCCTCCACGCCCCCTCCGCCACAAATCCCAAACACACATACACTTTATTCGTGTTTCTTGCCTGCCAGACAAGACTTTCCCGTGTGTGTGTGTGTGTGTGTGGTTTTTTTTTTTTTTTGTTTTTTTTTTTTTGGTGGGGGGGAGGGGGTTTGCCAGTTATGGAATAATTTGTCTTACATCCCGGGATGTAAGATTACTCATGTGCTGTAGTTTATGAATGAATGCAAAAATTCATACACTGCCATGTTAATAAAGTCCTTAAAAGAAAAAAAAAACATCTGTTTTATCTTATTTTTTTCTATCGATAGAAGAATACGGTATGCAAGTTAACGAATCTATCGTTAGCTGAAGATACAGATAAAAATATTTGGCTCTCGGGTAACTGTTCCGCAGTAACTCGGCAGAGACTCGTTACCACCTAAACAGTTACCCTCAAGCCAGATATTCCATCGGCACCTTCGACCAGTGAAAGAGTCTAAGTATAATACTGTCTACCTATGGGACGTCACAAATACATGTATTCAGATCAAGTGACACAAAAAAGTACAGTGCACTAGCTCTTAAAACGTATTAAAATTATGTTTTCCTTGTTGAATTTAATTTTACTCCTCGGAAATAAATATGACTCTCGACACCTATAGTCCTTTTAAGAATCGGTGTTTGATAAAAACAACTGTTTTGTATTATTAGATAAATGCATTATCAAGAATTTGAAATAATTTACTAATTAGAGCATTTTTCTTAAAGAGCAAATGAAATTTCTTTAAGATAAATAAGATTTTAAAGCCTGAAGAAAAGATACAGCTTGTTGAAAAGTTCAAAGAACGCTTAAATATGAGGTCAGATCTTCGCAAAATACTTGATTTTTTCCCATTATTTTAGGCCAATGTGTATAGGGAAGCGTACCAAGCCCAATATTGGTCGTTTCCAGTCTGTTAGGAAGAAAGCATAACAGCTATAGTTATCAAACTGCACAATGCTGATAAAGTACTTCTTAATAAAAATACTTATGTTTTAGGGTCAATATGTCAAAGAAAAGTACCACAGTGAACTAGTGTCTAAAACTGGATACCTGAATTATAATTGTTTAGACATTACTCAATAACTCAATACCAATAGTAGAAGATCTGCGTTGCTTCCTAAGTTCAGCGGATCAAACGGTTAAGGGCAGAGAGAGCTGACTTAACTTTATTACTTTTCGTCTCCTGGAAGTACTAAAGGTTCAGTCTTCAGATTATACAAAATGACTAAGTACCATTTGAGGAAGATCCATATAATGTTGCAGATAGTAACCGATTGGTGGTCACTGGGATATCTTCCCCTAGTGATTTTCTTTTCTATTCTTTAAGTCAATATGTTTCATACTACTTCTTACAGGTAGGGAGGCAATAGGATCTACCATGCCCCCCCCCCCCCAAACCCCGAACGTTTTTTCATAGGTACCAATTTGTTCGGCAGGACCAACTCTTTCGAAATAAAAAGTGTTCCCATGAAAAAACTCTTTTCAACTTTCTGAAAATCTGAAAGACTCTAAGTATTTTCTTAAATAGTATTTTGTAACACTGATGGTAACCTTTTTACTCTAAAATAGGTATATTTAGCTAATTTGCATAATATTAACACATCTCAGAAAACAAGATACTAGTCCAGTGCCTAAATCCGGACGGTGCTTAATTATTCGGACACTGTTAAAAATGCTTTACGATCGTGATTTTTTACTGGAATGAACTGGATTGACGCAAACGAAAGCTTTGATGACCAGTTGTCAACAACAGTGTATGAATATAAGTATTTCCAGATAAAATTACCTTCATATATTCGCACCCCTAAAAGTAAACATTGTGTGTCGTGGGGGATGACGTCATACAGCACGTGCCAGTTATTTGAGGTGCGACGATCTACTGATTTAATAAGAAAAATATTCTGCCTTTTGCAGACGACTTTTTTTCTTAGTTGATCGAAACTGATGTAAAAACATGCTTTAGAATTCTGTACTACCCTCAGTATTTATTTAAAAGATTTAACTGGTTTCTGTTATATAATAATTAATTCAATAGATAAGAAAATGCCAGCATTTTGCAGACAAGGGAAGCAATTCATTAGATAAAATCGGCGCGGCATCATTATAGTGATCCCTGTAGTTGTGCCAAAAAGTATAACGACAGCGGCAGAATCTGCATGTAGGTAAGAATAGTTGTAAACATTAATTTTCGCTCAGATAGATTTTATTGCGTATTATATTATTGTTATATTTGGTAGTTATACATTAAATTAGAAACTAGTCCACATGATCACATGATTAACAGGTAATAAAACTTCAGTCAAACGAAGATGTCTGTATATATTTACAGGACTAAATTTGACTGCTTTGTTTCAAACAAAGTCGTGTTCATTGTTATTTTGGAGTGCACTTATTCGTTGCAATTCATACCTAAATAGTGTCCGAATATTTATACACTCTGAAGGTCGATTTTGACAGCTTTTACTGGCCCAATTTGGATGACATTTTTATGATGAAATCAGCAATATACGAATTTGTTGTTTTCCATGGAGATTTATAAAGAACTTAAAATTATACAGTTAAAATGTTATGCACGTGTGGTTTCATAATGCAAAGTTACCGTCAAAAACCCCAACAAAAGTGTCAGGATTTATGCACTGGACCAGTACCACTAATATTTAACTCAGTTGGATCATGGCTGTTTATGAGAGGTAGTGAAGTGTGAAAAGCACCTAACGCCCCCTAGCACTGGCTTATTAGAGGAATTCTATTTAAGTAAGTATGGTCGAAAAGGACCAGAAAATCAAATAACACTGAAAGTGAGAACAAGGATACTTTTTACAACCATCATATGGCACTTAAAGAGTATTTAAGGAAAAGCAAAATTGTTTTTTAAGCTCATCATTTTGAAGCATAACAACACAATCGAGCAAAATAATAGCTGATTTGATTTGATTATGTCTGTTCGTTAGATGTAGTGAAATGTGAAACTGCCCTCATACCCCTAGCACTAGATTGTTCTGTTATAGTAAAATTTTATGGATTACTAAAAATTGGAACTTAAAATCAGATAAAATGTCTGAAAAATATGGAATGCATTGATGATGAGGCAGAAGTGTTACAAGAATCAAATCATGCATGTCTTGATTAAGATGTTACTTACGATGTTTTCACTTTAATGTTACCTTATATAGCATTTTTGCTCTCTTGTTGGTTATCTGTTATGAATATTATGTTGCTTTATAGCATATCATTCATAAATTAGAAAACAAATGCCAAAAGAAGATCATAGGCTGTCAAAATCACTTTATTTTTATGAATGAAATTCGATTACACTTTGATTCTGAAGCACTTTGTGTCATACTCTTTAGTTTCTTGCTACAGTTTGAACTTTTGACAAAGGGAGGTAATGTCTTTGTCATAACCTTTGGTATGTAACTTAATAGATAATCAAACGTTATGATTGATGCATTGTTACTCTTAGTAGTGTTTCTCTTAATGTTACGGTATATCAAGGAATATTCCAATAATACGAGTTAGTCCTTGTCTGTATAATTTAGAATACCAAAAGGTATTTTGTACATTCTGTCATTCTTGTAAATGTTTTAAAAAATATATATATACTTCTTACATCTTGATTTGGTACCACTAAAACAATTTTGTCAAGCTGGTTTTAGTTTTAAATCTAAAGTTTTTACTAGCATATTTTCTTTTGATTATTAGTTTTGGTTTAGCATAACTTTGCAAAAGAAGTTCAGTCATGTAATTATGAGCAGTAAATCTAACAAGTGTTTGCGTATTTTATTGAAGTTCCATCTAAAATTAGAGTTACATGGATGGTGCAATATATATTTTAGGTTATTTCTGAAATAACAGAAGAAAACCTTCATAAAACCTTCATAAAACTAACAGCTAACAGTTTAAATAAATCAGTTTGCGACAATTTGGGCTTCAACTTCTTATAAAATATCTTTTTAAAAAGCAGTGGTAGTGGTAACGTATTTTAAAGTGTGTTACGGAAAAAATATCACACTCTCTGACAAGTAAAGAAGTATATTGTATTATTATAGTACAAAATAATTAATATTAACCATGTTTATAGAATATTTTCTGTATAATTGATGCAATACAACAAGGTTGTTGAAATGGTAACGTAACATGTGTAATGTATGTTACATTTGTATTCTTCCTTTAATAAAGTGTTAATTATATGTCTAAAAACATTATAGACCACAAAAAAATTGGTTTTTCATTGATAACAATTAATTATATCATTTAATTCAGTTTTTCGGGTTTCAGAATTTTATTCGTTGTTTGTGACACTGGTATAGTTTATGCAAATTAGCTGAGCACATCCAGTTTTGAATAAACAAATGAGCCATAAAAGTAAAAAAATAATGTATTACAAAACACTGAGAGACTTTAAGACCAGAACAAAGCTGATTAGTACATTTAAATTGATATGAAACTTAGAAAATGTTTTTTTAACAAAATTTTCCAAAAATGAACGGTTGCCAGGGAAACAGTGAAGTCTTATATAGCTGAAAAGATTTTTTTTCATAGGAACATTTTTTATTTTGAAAGAGTTGGTCCTGCCGAACAATATGGTACCTATGAAAAAGTCTAGGGGAGATGCATTGTAGATCTCAATGACCCCTGTACTATTAGTGCCTTTCAATCAAGACCGTGCAACCTTCTATCTTACCTACACGCATACCCTATTCACCTCTATTTTCATTATCTGTTATTCGGCGTTAGCTGAATAAAATGGATTATGACCTAGATTCTGTATTAATCGGGACACGGAACAGGTACGCGCTGAGAAGATAAACTATTTATTAAGTCTTAAATTACATTGATTATCAGAAGACACATATTAGATGGATCATATTTAGTAGTTTAGTTACCCTAAACTAAAATAACTTGTTCTAATTTTAAAGTTTTTAGTAATTTATCACCGCCAGAGAAATCGAAAGTAAACTCCCCCCCCCCCCCTCGTTGCGTACGCCGCTTATGATGAATTAGTGGTGACTGGCTGCAACTGTAGATTCAATGTACCCGGTGTCGGACTGTACGCGGTTTCGCACACACGACAAATTCATGTTCTTCGTGAAAATAAAGCAGAAAATTTAGCAATTCTTAATTATTTCATGAAACTGAGTTATTCCCTACATAATTTGACACCAGGGGTCTTTCCCCACTGGAGCCTCGCTCTGGCAAGTGAAGACAAAAGCAATAACAACACCAATGGAGGCTAGTAGGTCAGCTGTTTTTTGGGGTTTTTTTAATTTCATGAAAATAATGACTATGCAAACAACACAATGTGCAAATTAAATCTAAAAATCACCACTCCATCATATATTATGTAGGTATTAACCTATTACTTTACCCAAATAAAAAAGATTTCAACATTTATTGAAGGTATCCCAATCTGCAAATGTTTGATTTTTTGCTTTAAGTTTTGTTGGGTTTTTTTTGTTTTGTTTTTTTTTTGTTGTTGTTTTTTTTTTTTTTGTTGTTCTTTTTTTTTTTTTTTTTTTTTTTTTTGTTCTTTTTCTTTTTAACCGAGAACTTAATCAAGTAATAAGAGTTATGGGGGGTCACTAGTGATTTAAAAAATAGGGTTTTATTTTATGTCAACTGCTTAAGCCTTTAAATTTTCCAGTCACGCTAATTGTACGCTGGTCAACATATTGTGCTAATCATTTTGACCTTCTACCTCTTGATCATTTCAATTTGCTGCTTAGTTGCAATATTTGCAAATGAATAATGTGTTCGTATATGCATATCCAAATATTTTCTGTCTGTACATTCTGTTTAATTCTGAATTTTTCATGCGCCAAACATTATTACCTCTATGCCATTTGTCTTTTTAAAGACATTTCTTGTTTTTCAAGTGAAATTAAAGTTCAGATATTAGTTTCTAAATTTCCATTTCCTTCTCCATGTTACACCTTAACCAAAAACCTACCAAAGAAATAGCAACAACGCAACCGATATTTGTTGTAACTTACACGCACGTGGTTGTATTTAATTTGTAGAAAAATTAGAATGGCTGTTCTGTCGTTAAATTCGTAACGCCACCATTGTTTCACACAAAAAAATATCGTAAACTTTTGTAAAATCTGTAAAAAGAATTCTCGAAAACGAACGGTAACATATAAATGACCTACCCAAAAAAGATCAAGTTAATCATTGCTGGATATATTTACTGTTCCTGGAAGGCCTATAATTATTTTTACATGTATATAGACTAATAAATGACGAAACACATTTGCTGAATACCTATGCCTACACACAGGAAAAGTGTCAATCATTCGTGCTACAGAGTAAAATACCCAACAGCCTGAAATCCATGTAATCATAAAATATTGGCAGACTTGGATAGCCTTGTATGTAAATCTGCAGTCATTACCTTTAAGTAAACTGACATTTATTATTTAAGTTTCATGCTATCGACATAACTATTGTTGATATTCATAAATAAATACATCACTTATAGCTACAGATGTCAGAAGATGAGAGCGTGACGAATGGAGAACCTGCTGGAAGATCGACAGCAATGGCAAGTGCACTACCTACTTGGATACCAAGGCAAGAGGATAATGATACTGGATACACCAAAGATCCAATATATAGACAGAAAACTAAAAAGGTATCCATTAAATATATAAATTGAAACTTTTAGTCACAGGGTTTTGAAAAGATAAGTTCAGTCCTCAAATTCTAGTTTAGCGAGAACAATTTCAGACTTTCAAGTGGTCTAAGCTTCATGTTGGCAAACATTCCTACTAGCGGACCTTCGAACTACTGGGCCATCCGACAATTTTGTCCGCCGGCCTACTGGCTCTGTAAACATTTATAAAGAGCTAATATCTCTCCTCACAAACAGGTTATTTCCTTCCTAAAAGATAGAATACCTATTTTCGCTCTTTCATAAATAGCAGAACATTCTGTACTCAACTCCTACATTTTTCATCCAACTGATTTGAACTTCGTATACATCCTCACATCCGTTGAGAAACTTATACTGTCAGGACATCCATGTTCGAATATTTGTTCTCGAATTAAGGCCACTGTTCCATTTTGAAATGTTATAATTACATATTAACATTATGTATTCATTTCCTCCTACAATTTAAAGAAAACTTTGAATAAATTATCAATGTGAAGTTGATATGTGCATACCGTCGGAACATTGATGTCTGGTTTTTTTCTGGGCTTATGACCGGTTCAACATCTTTAAAATATAACAACTACAACAGCCATAACTTAATTTACTCTATCAACACCTCGCAGTTTCCATCCAGTTGAAATAAAAATCTCAATCTGACTAAAGTACACTTCCGATTACGCTACGCTTAGGATCTGAAGACGAGCTATTGATAGCCTCGTTCTGACGACCCTTCCGCTAGACAATCAGAAGGCTTACTTACCACATTTTGCAAGAATAAAACGTCTTTATTTAATCTGGGTTTTTGATATTTACAATTCTTATGACATAAATTGCCAAACAGCCGGTTAGCTCAGTCTATAGGGCACTTGTTCTTTACGCGAGGGGTCCTGGGTTCGAGCCCTGGACTGACTGCACATTTTTCTTACTCTTTAACATTTGAACAAGTCGTCTGATTGGTTCAAATAAAAATAGATTAGCGAAAATAAAAATAGCAAAATTGGAAATCCAAAATATACAGAAGACGAATGTGAACGGGTCATTCTCAGATCTTCGTTTAGAAGATCAAGTACTTTAGTCAGATTGTAATGAAACTTTGCTTAACATCATTAATATGAAATGGACGTAGGTTGCGTTGCATCATCAACATGAAATGAACATACACCTACTATCTGAACTTACATGTCACGTATTTTTTGTGTTATAGATTTCGGAATTTCACATTACTACAGCTACATCACAGTTTTATATAGTCAACTCCTGTCGTTTCCATGTGATGGAAAGGATAACTGCTACATAGTATCAAAATAATGTGGAGATGGGCATATTGTCTTAACTTATTCTCAAATTTTGAAAAAAAATAAAAACATACTATGGTATGTCTTTGTCTGGCCACCCGTCAACATTTTCTATTTCTGGAAACTGATATACAGAAAAACTATTTGATGTAGTTCAATAGGTCAAAGGTCAGAATGCATTTATCTTTACACAATGACTGAGAACTGCTTGCAAAAGGTTTCTATTGATTATTTGGTAAGATGCATGATTAAGTTTAAGTTCAAATGTACTTGACTTAACTTCTGTTAATTTGTTCGTTTCTAGTCTGTTAGTCAAAAAGTTTAACATCTATAATTGTCAAACTGCACATGCTGACAAAGCACTTCATGATAAATAATACCATTGTTTTTGGGTCAATATGTCAAAGAAAAGTATCACAATGAACTAGTGAATGAAATTAGATTCCTGAATCTTAATTTTTCAGACACTCAGTTACTCAGTAACTAATGTCCAATATAAGGAGATCCTTCTTTGGTCAGTGGATCAAACGGTCAAAGTCATAGACAGCTGAGACAACATTTGTTTTTCGTCTCCGGAAAATACCAAAGCTTCAGTTTTGAAATTCTGCACAATGACTTAGTACAACTTGAGAAATATCCATATAGTGTTAGAGTCAGTGACTCACTGGTCAGGGTCGCAGGGACATCTTCCCCCTGGTGTTGTGTTCTTCTTTTGTCTTCTTTTAGTCTTTTATTCAAGTTTGCGGTGTTTGATATTATTCATCCACACCCGCGCATCCTTCCACCTTACATTCATGCATACCACATACACCGGTATTCTTATTATCTGTTATTTTTAAATATACTTTAAGTTCAGGTACTAGTTTCTTGGTATCCATTTCTTTTCCTCAAAACCCACTTAACCGCAAGCCTACCAAAAAATGTCCGAAACGCAAAACGATATTTGTAATAACTTACACGCACATGGTTGTACTGTATTTGCAGAAAAGTTAGAATGGCTGTTTAGTCGTAATATTCGTATCCCCACCTGTCAGAACTTATTTCTCAAAATCCAACCATGACATGTATAATGACCAACCTATCAATTGAAATATATATTCTACTGGTGTAGTTGGTATGCGGATATTTTGTAATATCTTTTTTGAAAAATTACAGATATAACATTTAGATTACATCCGACATCCAGAAGGTAGACATTCTCTTTCGCATAATAATGATGACTTAAATGTATATTTTTCCACCACTTTTTATTGCCTGAAAGGTATCCGTGCAGACATAAATCTGTTTTCTTCCGGCCAAATTCGTATATATTGTACAGATATCTTTGCAACTGTTTTATTCAAAAGACAGGATTTGCAAGTTGTACACATACATTCTAAACCATCGGTAGACAATGCCCATGTCAAAAGAATGAATCAGTTTAATCTATATCTGTTTACTACAGATAAATTGCGTTCTATAAGAATTCTTGAAAAAGAAATATATAACTGTCAATTTCACTCCAGTGTTTCCATCGTTCGGCAGCAAAGTTCGTTCACAGTTTGCTTATAACAAGCCTAATTTAGTTTATAAGCTTTTCTGATCTTTTCCTGTCTTGTCATTAAATAGTACTCTCTTTTTGGCCAGTCATTTAACGCTACATCAATTTTACTATCTCCTTCTTTCTCTAAAACATTAGAATTCTCCGGTGTGAGAATTAGCTATTTTTAGTCTAATAGGGTTCACTAATTCTATTAGTTAATACTGTGCATAAATCAAAACACGTACACTAAATGATAAATTTGTTCGTTCTACAACAAACCGACAATCTTACTATCGGTCTATAATACCTTCACGTTAGTACGTAAATCGTGTGTAATGTATTTCAATAAATGCCAGTATTTAGTTTTACAATAAACATTCTGCCATTAACATTTGAAGTTATAGAAGACCTATGCTATAAGTATATGAACAAGGAAACAATGAGCAGAACTACACAAACTAGTATTTAAAGAGGACATCCGAGCTTATAGAGCCAGCACTTCTCAGAAACTGTTCAAAGACCAACTTAAAAGCAGGCTGTATGTCCAAAGGATAATTCAACAACAGTCAGAACTATAAAAGTGGGAGTACATGTATCTGAACCCGAAAAGACGACACAGTACCTCTAACAAGACACAAATGCCAAAGTTAAAATCACCTTTCTTTCCCTACCTTTATTATGTACAATATCATATGATATAGAGTTGTGAATCAAAGAAAGTGAGTTGGGAACAGTGAGTTTTAATATCAATTATTTGGAGCTCCCGGAGATAAAAAGATTTGAGCATAAAAGCGTATCTAGAAACCCGGTACCGTGAATTATAATTATTAAATTCAATCAAAACGTTACCTGTGTTTGTGAAGAAAAGCATAATATGTCAATACAACACTAAATGTGCAACATGGATGCACAGTTTACGCCAATGGCAATACCAATTCTAAATTCTGCTTATCAGTATGATTTATTAGATTTCTTTTTGTATAATGACATGAATTATTTGGCACATTCTTTTTGTACCCGTTTCAGCGAAACTATTTTAGTGAGATGTTTTTAAGAGATCTGAAAAACAACGAGGATATACATCCAACAGGAAAAAGCCCGCTCAAAGAAGTCATTCGCAAGTACAAAGATGAGGTTTCGTAAGTATAAAGCAACTCCATGTTGATTGCATTGATAGAAACATCTACTTTAGCAGTTTGGTATGTTTATGTAAAGTAGCTGACAATTGGAACGTAAAATATTTCAAGGTCATCATTTAGCAATTTGAGAGTGTGCGATATGATGTATTTTAGCTATGTTTGATGTGGATTTGTTTCCTTACTTTAGAGTACGTACTATGAATAATCTTAATATGAAATACATTTCTTTTAGTACACCGGATTCTGGAAGTGGTATCTATGAGGGCATAACCGAAGATTCTGATAGCTCGTCTGGTAAAGTTAATTACATATAACATACGATCGAATATTTGTCAGATCTGAGTTCCATGTTAGACATAAACTCATTGTGGAGAAATTGAATGTTGAGTTTGATGCCAATTGCGCAAGACAATTCAACAATTTATATTAGAAACAAAAAGCCCGACGTCTCTAAATTCGAAAAATGATTCACTGATTATCCTTATTTTGCAATATTTTATATCTGAAAGGTCGTATTTTTGCAAATATGTTTAAGAGACAACACAGTACGAGACATGGTTTTTCTTGCGGACGCGTTGGTCGAGACGGCTAAGACGCTTTTCTACGGAGGTGAAGGCCCTGGGTTCGATTCCTTGCTTTTCACATTGCAGTATTTTTTTAGGCTAGACACTTTATCATGATTGTTTCAGTCTTTCCAACTGTGAATGGGTACCAGCAAATAGCTAGGGGTAACGGATAATTGGGTTTAATGTTCTTAAAATGGAGTCGTTGAAAAACTCTAAACACCTTATGTTCACTCATCTCGTCTGTTTCACAAAGCGACAGTGTAAAAAATTTACAGTTATCATCTTTGCAAATGTTCACCGATAGATTTAAACAAGCATTTAGCTAGTGATGTGGAACTTGTGAATTAAATGACTGCTCAGTTAGCTTTTAACTAAATAAATAAACAAACCCGCCCGCTTAGCTCAGCAGGGAATGCGCAGATCTACGGAACGCATGGACCCGAGCTCGATCTGCGAAAAGGGCGTATGTTCTCCGTGACGATTTGATAAAAGACATTGTGACATTGTGAATTTTAAATAATAATTTCTTTTACAGTAAGGTGAATCATTTCAATTGTTTGATAATGAACAAGGTAACTTAAGTGCTTTTTAGCCTGAACGATAAGAGTTTTTATCTACCAACAGCTTTTCATTTATGTGATGTCAAAACTATCAACCATGTCATCGGTTTAAGATAAGTCATTAACGTAATATTGTAGACCTGCCATGACTTTCTGACATTTCTGTGCGGTTACGTACATATTTACGGCTGTATCAATACTGAGGACAAGAATTAACATGGTATAATTTACGATGTCACAATTATCCAAATAGTGGTTATGTACTACGGGAAGAGAGAAATACACATTTAATAAAATTTATTCTGGCACATCTGAACATACGAGGGGTGTTCCAAAAATAATGTCATTTGTGTTTTATTTCGCGGAAATCGTGTCATGTGTACACGAAACCACCTCGTGTCGACAGAACGATCACTGAATCGTAACATAGGTAAATATCGCGCTCACACGTTCACTGACTTTGGAACAATGTACATTGCTTTATAGCGTATTCATTACACTTTACACAAAATGACTGGGAAAAGAGCTGAAAATGTGCTTGAAATTAGGGCCTACATAAAAGGTAGGTCGCTACTCGGCATGAAGCTTGTAGATATTCACCGTGAGGTGTGCGACATTTATGGGGAAGGTCAAATGTCTCATAGGACTATTTGTAGGTGGGTAGCTAAATTTAGGACCGGACAGCAGCAACTCAAAGATGCTGCTCGCACAGATCGTCCTGCAACAACTACGTCGAAAGGTAACATCGAAAAAAATCCTCAATTTGCTAAAAAAGGATACCCGATTCACCGTAAGGCAATTGGCCCGACTGACAAACTTGTCGTTAGCACGAGTTCGTGGAATTTTGAAGAAACACCTAAAACTTAGAAAAATAAATGCAAGATGGATACCCCATTTGTTAACAGATGAACAAAAGAGGACCCGTGTAACAATGGCAAAAAACTTCTGAACATGTACCTAAAATACAGCAAAAAGGTTTTGATAATATAGTTACTGGTAATGGAACCTGGGTTTATTATTTTGAACCAAAGCGGAAGTATTCCAACCGAATTTGGGCCACCAAAAATGCGAGACGCCCAAGTATTGCCAAACGAATACGAACGGTGAAGAAGGTTTTGTATGTATTTTTTTCACTCATAAGGGTCCAGTCTTTCAAATTCCAGTACCAAAAGGCAGTATGGTCATAGGAAAATTCTATAAAAAAAGTTGTTCTAAGAAAATTGAAGAACTACTACAAAAGTCGCCGCCCCAAAACAGGACTTAAGTACCTCCGACTTTTGCATGATAATGCACCCGCTCACAAGGCACGCATTGTGACCGAGTTTTTGGAGTCAGAGGTTACCGTCCTTCCACACCCTCCGTTTTCGCCAGACCCCCTGCGACTATTTTCTGTTTCCCAAACTTAAATATCATCTGTCTGGAAAGAGATACAAATCGAGAAATGCCCTTGGATCTGCTGTTTATCAGTATCTGATGGGTGTTCCCATAGAAGAGTATGAACAATGCTTCCAAAAGAGGACTGACCGGCTCAAAAGGTGTATTCAGGCTGACGGAGAGTATTTTGAAGGGCAGAGCAAGTTAAAATGATCAGAACATTTGCAGTATAGGAGAACCGATGCAAGTGACATTACTTTTGGAACACCCCTCGTATATAGTTTAAAATAAAATTTTAAGAAATGTCTGAGATCTTACATGATATGTAAGTAGACTAGTTATTTCTTTCAGAGACAAACTTGGACATCCATTTTCTTGATGCTACTGTACGTGAGCCAGGCTACAAACTGGAGAGACGTGGTAGAATCATAAATAGAGTTAGTTTGTTAGCAAACACCAGAACTGACATTCCATCATGGCGTAGAAAGGATTTAGAATCTGACCACTTAAAAAATATTGTTAAAAAAGGTAAGCTTAACAAAATAAAATTATGTTTTCTACATAGAGGATATAACATGAGTGTCTTTTCATATTGAATTCATAAAACGAGTACAATGAAATGATAAACTACAAAGCTCACAATGTAATATTCTTTTTATCACATGCTAGCTTTCCTGTCGAAACATAAACAAGTCAATTTGACCAACGTCTCCTTTACTAGAAAAGACGCTTTATTACACTAGTGTAATTATCATTTTTTGTGTAATGGCTTTATTACACTCCCGCGACGTCTTACATTTGATAAATGTCTATAGACCTCCTAATCAGAATGATGATTTTTTCTTTGATCAACTTACCACTGGATAAATGTATAGTATTACATTTTTATAACCAATAGTAAGTGACCTAAATGAAATCAAAGAACTATTTCTGACTTTTGTGAACTGTTCTGTTTAAACAATATTATAAAGGAGGCTACCTGTTTTACAAAAAGATTTGGTCCCTCTCTTTAAGATGTATTTTAACAATGTTATAAAGACAATAAATTTTGCAACGGGAATCAATGACTGCCACAATATGATTAGTATTGTAGTCAATATTAAGATTCAAAACTATTGATAAACAAAAAAAAATCTGAAATAGGAGTTTCATAAAAGTTAATGTAAAATTTTTTCGAAATTAACTTTAACAAATAACACTTTTTGGAGATATTTCTCGGGAGTTTTCAATAGTACATTATATATATAACAAGTTCATTGAAGAAGACGTCACTAAAATCATTTAATTAAGAATATTCCAGCTAAATAATCAAATAGGAAGAACGAACAATTACCATACATGAATAAAACAATAAGAAAAGTAATTTACCAAAGGTAAATAGTATAAGTATTTAAAACATAAATTAATTATTGGACAATTTCCGTACATGTTACTTCCGTAAACTATGATTCACGATCACAAACCTAGGCTCATGGTCGCAGACAGGGGTTCACGTTCGTAAACATAGGTTCGTAAATATAGGTTCACGGCTGTAAACCCATGTTCACCCCCGAAATTCATAGTTGATTTTTTAATCTTATTTAATATATCGACCGTAAATCATGGTTTACATTTGATAAAATAGGTTTCTTGAATAACCTATGAATTTCGGTAGTTATCATATGATTACGGTCGTTATCCTATATTCACGCTCTTGAACACCGGTTCACACTTGTAAACCATAGTTTACGAACGTGACCGTTAACCTGAGTTCATGTAATCATTGGACAATTGGCATGCCATATACGTATGTTTTTAACAACAAAGAAAATGACGTCACTCGATCTTCAGCTATTTCCGGAAGTAAAGAAAATGAAAGTAGACATGCAAAACTTGAAAAGGAAAGTCGCCTTTAGATTGGTCGATAGTCAGGGGTCACGCCAAGGGGTCAACCCGTCAAAATGTATGCGCGTTGCTATTATTTCTTTCAGAGCAAGTGTACATAGAGATTTCTAGAACTTTGTCAAATCGCTCAAAAGATCCTTTTTGTTGTCTGAAAGTGTCAGTATAAGCCCCGGTGTAAGATATTTCCGTATTTGAGAGTTGCAGACCTAGACATTTCAGAAATATTTTCAAAATGAATTTCATGTAATAAATGTTGATTCTACGGAAGCGTGAAATGGCCATTAGGCGCTTATAAATACGTTTTATCAAGTTACAGGTGCGGAAAGGTTTTAAGCGTAAATGCCTGTGAAATGTTTCGTTGAAATTATTATTAAAGGAACAAGTTTTGAATAATAGGGAAAAATGGTGACTGACTAAAAACAATACATTGTATTCAATCGATTAACATACATACCCAACCCGTTGGTTTGACCGGAAATTTAGCCAATATGACCTGCACCCCCATTCAGTGCAAGTACACAACAAAAATGTGCGCATTATACTGGTAATGTAACGGCAAACTTACACAAAAATACGTCGTCTTGAATATTGCGCAAGTTTTTGGTCCGAGTAACAGCTATATACCCCTTATTTTCAAATTTTTAGGGGCTAAACTGTTAATTATTTTTAGTGGGGCGTGGGGGGGGATAAAATTAAGTTTTCTTAAATGGATATGTCTTAGTTTCTTTGAAATAATTAAGATAGATATGAGTTATATCGGGGTCGTATGTAGCAGCAGCAACATACACTTTGAAAATGCAACTTTAGGGCCGCATTCAAAGTGTATGTTGCTGCTGTTACATACGACCCCGACATACACCATACTCTCCATTATTGGGGGAATAAAAGATTAGTAGATATCTTTTATTCCCCCAATAATGGAGAGTATGGTGTATGTCGGGGTCGTATGTAACAGCAGCAACATACACTTTGAATGCGGCCCTAAAGTTGCATTTTCGAAAAAACATTTCCTTTTACTTCTTCTCTTCTTCCCTTTTATCGGATTTTACATGGGGAGGGGATCCGGACCCCCGGATTCCCCCCTCCTCTGGATCCGCGCATGTCAGACATTCCGTGCGAGTATAATACAAAACATAAGTAGGCCTATATATACAGGTTATATAACAGCAAACTACTGGTACTAATTATAGGAGCCGCCCACTTAATTCAATAGATAGCGCATATCTACGGAGTGTTCGATCCTCGGGCGGGACGTATGTTCTCCTTGACGATTTGGTGAAAGACATTGCGTCTGAAATCATTCGTCCTCCACCTCTTATTCATGTGGGGGAGCTGACAGTTACTTTCAAAGAACAAGTTGTACTGGTACAGAATTCATGAACACTGGTTAGGTTAACTGTCCGCCGATACATAACTAAAATACGGTTGAAAAACAGCGTTAGACCAAAAACAAACAAACAATTTTTAGACATTCAGTGGAAGAACAGTATAATTTCAGCTTTTGAGAGTTATTATATATGTGCGATTAAGGATTTTGCTAAAATTATGTGATGCGACCATCAAACAATAGAAATAACGCCTGACCAACTTTGCTAACTAGAGCTAGATACGCCTGTGAAGAAAATCAAAATTCTGTCTGAAAAGAAATTCAAAACACACACTTTTTAAAAAGTTATTATTTAGAGATTTACACAGAGAAAAACACTGAACAGAGAAACTTTCGAAACCCCATGTTAAATTTTCCAAACTGCTAACAGTCTAGATCTAGGGCATTTTAAAGGTTTATATTTATCATCATTATAGAATTTGGAATGTAAGTTCTTGTTTGCATAGCAACGAATTTTTTCCTATGTGTAAAACACTGGTCAGTGATTTCTAATGATTTGTGGATGCAATATATGTGAATGGACAGCGTAGCAACACGTACTTTTCAAACATTTCACGCCTGATAATTTGGAACCCCTCTTTTAATAGTTTGATGAAGATTCTATTCAGACTACTGTATGTAGGAAGTTGATCTACATTGAAATCTGGCACCAAAACAAAACCGTTTACGAAAAAAAGATTAGTGTGACAATATTTTGCAAAATTCATTTTAAATTCATAAAAAATTTAAAAGGTGAAATTAAAAAGAAAAAAGAAAATTTCATTGGGGTTCGATCTTCAAACTTCTTTCATATGAAGCGAGCTCGCTACCTCTAAGCTACACACCAGTACGTACATTTCAGTGGATAAATATGTATATATCTATATATAACTGATTTCTGTTTCGGCAGCATAAGTTGAAAATTAAGATCAATCAAAGAAGTAGACCTATAAAATAAATTTATTTTATAACTCTTTGTGTAAATATATTGGGCACCGTTTGTTTGTATTTTTTTAATTATCAAACACTTACTTATGCAAGTGTCTATGACTCCGATTCATACAAACATAATACTGTTAAAGTAGGCCTATAGATTCAAAGAATAGATTATTTATTTCAACGGGTTTTCGAAATCACAGGAGTAATAAAATATCTGTATACTTTTTGGAGGGGGAAGAAGCGTTTGTTTAGTTGCTTTCACTAAGCATATTCTATGTGCAATTATGAAAAATAAAAGTAACTTACCCGAATGTTTCCATTCTGACAGCAGATAATTTGCATTTTTTTCACACTATATTCCTTCAAAGTGCTCATCTTATCTTAGCTCCTTTAGGCTGATCATTTTTACGTGTCTTTTAAACAGTTAAAAGAAATTAAACATCACTAATAAGCCGCTTTAAGTGATATTCCTATTTTGTCTTGTTTTGGTTTTCTTTTTTCATCATTTGTATTATTGTTAATATCTCATTTTTTCTAGATGTTCTGTTAATCCAAACAATCATGGCACATTCATTTATGACTCAATAACAATTATCATGTATATAACTGTTTGTGTCCACAAGATGTTTTTGTAAAGGTATTGCACCAGTTTTTCAGCCTAAGTTACCCGTTTTATTTGAAATGAAGACCTCAGTATCATTTTTACGCACACAGTCACACAGGCCAAACTTGCAATAAATATTAGAACATGTTTATGTACAAGATATTTTGTTATAGCATCACTTTTATGTGCATGACAGTAATTCCTATTGGGACGCTGAAGTGTCCTTATATGTTAAATATCGATATAGTAATGCTGCTCTTCGACATATCATCATTATCCGGTGCATACCACAGATCTTTTTTTATCATTCTTTTGCAAAGAAAACTTCAATTTTCCGCCGTATGTGTTTGTACGAATGTATGATTCGTTATATTTGTACACCATTTTATATTGGTTATTTTTTATAATCTTTACCGTGTTGGCCTAAACCTGTTTTCATTGTCTGCACCAGAATGTATGATTGTTTATATTTGTACACCATTGTATATCAAACCTAGCAAATGCCTCTGTATCTTTACCGTGTTGGTCAAAACCTGTTCTCATAGCCTGCATCAAAGCTTACTATATCTTAACTTTATTCATGGATTTTTTTAGTTGAAAATGTAGTTTCTACCTTTAAAGATGGAGCTTACACCATGATCTCGTTTTTCTTGTACTTTTTGTGCGGATAGTACAGCAAGCGATTTATCGGATTATAAGGTATTCCCTTAATGTACATTTATAGGTGAGATCTTTCTCTTGCTTGTGCGTGCGCATAATTAAGTTGATATGTTTGTTCTTCTGTTCTTTAACAAAAGTTGCGGCGTGTACATAATCCACTTTCAAACTACATGTAATTGATACATATTATGATATTTTTTGCTTGTATCAAGCTTTATAATTTTCCTTTCTTGAATTTAATCATGTGTATATATTTGTATAAAATGTTTCGTAAGTATGTTCATTTTTCCACATCTTAGCTAGATTAATGTTATGATGAAGATGTATGTTCTTCTTCTTACATTTTTATATTTTATTTTAAGGTTTGGATCTGTTTTTCTGGGACTGGGTTACACATGGGTATGGGATTTTTACAACTGTCATTTTACTAGAGCTGTTTACTAGTGGCTGACCTTAATGTAATTGTCTGTGCTATTTGTTTATGACAATGGGTAATTCCCTAGATGCCTGGAGGGCAGCCATTGGATCTTTTTACAACGGATTACAGAGGTTTAAAAAGTCTATGTACTTTCATTATTGTCCATTACTTGAAATAGTACATTTCCTTCTGTTATGTCTCACGCTGTTATTTGAAAATTTGAAACATTATTGCAGTATTTTAGTTGATAAGATTAAAGGGAGACAACTGTTCCCGATTGCTCTTGTAAAATGTTTTCAAGATGCAGTCTTTTGCTCTTTATTGCTCTGTTGTGAAACTACTTTGAATTTAGAAGTCATATCTGTTATTCTTTTATTATTAATTTTAAGTGGTAATATTGAATTAAATCCAGGCCCGGGAAGTGAATCTGATTGTAACTGTCTATCGATTTATAGTCAAAACATAAGGAGCATAAGACATAAATTAAGCTACATAAAAAAGAACTGGCTCGATTTTGATGTTTTATGTTTTACTAAAAGTCATCTAGATGAAAATATATATATATATATATTATACCAGATTTATATAGCGCCCTTTTCATGATAAACACGTTCAAAGGCGCTTTACAGCAACTGCAGCCACACAGGGCGCGAAATCATCCTCTACTAGTACAGACACAGAGCGATCTGACCAGAGGGACAGAGTGAGACAAAGCCCCCACAGAGAGATCAGAAATCAGATACAGGCTTGTCCGGCTAACTTAGCCTAGCTTGTTGCGAATAGACAGCCTGGTTCTTTAACGTGCCCAGTGTATAGCACTGATACACGCAAGGATTGCCTGGGTTCCTGACCAGTACACCTCTAGCTGGGTGGGAAACACTGAAAAGCGTTTCTGAAAATTCCCGAGTAGCTGCCGGGGATCGAACCCCGACCTCAGGATTGGAAGGCCAGTGTGCAAAATGTTAGCAATGACAGTATCAGTCTAGAATTTCATTCAACAATTTACCGTAAAGATGTTTCATGTCACTCCGGAGGTTTACTTATGTATATATCAGACAATCTTATTTCAAAACGTATACATGAACTTGAGAACATATTGAAAGATCCGCTATGGGTAGAGTTAAAATCTAAACATACGTAATATCTCATTTGTAATTTGTACAGACAACCTCAAGCATCTATAGACTTCTGGATAAAACTGAACAATTCCTTAGAAAAAGCTCTTGATATTTGTGATAGATTAATGTTAGTAGGAGATATAAATGAGGACCAACTGAACATCAACAACCACAGATTTAAAGATATTCTTCTAATTAATGATTTACATAACATAATTAAGGAACCAACAAGAATTTCAAATCATTCATCGACCCTTATTGATCCTATTGCTATTTCTAATACTATTGAAGTTTACGATTCCGGTGTCTTTTTAACACTGGCAGAAATAAGTGACCATTTTGGAACCTATGCATATCTAAAATACCCTAATAATATACCTATAGCGTATAAACGAGAGGTTTGGAACTATAATCGCGGTAATTTTGATGAACTTAATAATTTGATTCAAAATAATGACTGGTCATTTTTAAATTCGAATTCGATAGATGTGGCATGTGAATCTTTTACAAACGTTTTTATCGAATTAGCTAAACAATGTATTCCGACATTTCTTGTTACAATAAGACCACACGATAGACCATGGTATGACTCCGAAATTCACAGAGCTTCAAGAAAACGTGACCGTTTAAAGAAAAAAGCTCTGCAGACTAATAGTGTATCTGATTGGAATTCCTTTAAGCGCATTAGAAACAAGGTAAACAACTTAAAGCATCATGCTAAGGAAAGTTTTTATAACAATTTAGAATTTTCTCGACCAGTCCGAAGTTTTATTGGAAAACAGTAAAAACGCTTATTAAAAACAATAGTAGTACTAGCAACAATAATATACCAACATTATTTGTCGAATATAATGGAGATGATATTTACTATACCACTGATAACGAAAAGGCAAACTGTTTTAATGAGTATTTTTCCTCTGTGTCAAGAGTTGATGATTCTAATGCACATTTACCTAACGTTATGTTAAAAACAAATTCTACCTTACATATATCTCCTATAACTGAAAGTGAAATTGCTGACATTATATTTTCATTATTAACTAATAAAAGCTGTAGGTCCGGACCATATAAGTCATAGGTTACTTTAAGAAACACGTTTAACAGTTGCAAAACCTCTTAGTATCATATTTAACAGATCTGTTCATGAAGGTGTTTTTCCAAATGCTTGGAAACTTGCTAAAGTAATGCCCCTTAAGTAATAAAAAATAATCCATCGAATTACAGACCTATTTCCTTAATAAGTTGTATCGGAAAAGTCATGGAAAGAGTATTTTTTAAACATATCTATAACCATTTATACTCCAATAATTTGATCTATTCTCTACAATCTGGCTTTTTACCTGGTCATTCAACTGTCTTTCAGCTCGTAGATATGTACCACCAACTATGTGAATCTTTTGACGAGAGAAAATCAACTTGCATTGTTTTCTCTGATATATCTAAAGCATTTGATAGAGTTTGGCACCGTGGTCTTCTTTTTAAACTTAAGCAATACGGCCTAGATGATACACTAATTAGTTGGTTTGAGAGTTATCTTTTGAATCGCAAACAGTCTGTCTTTGTTGGTAGTGAAATCTCGAGGATACTCCCACTAAATGCTGGCGTTCCACAGGGCTCGGTCCTTGGACCTCTACTTTTTTTAATCTTAGATTCTATGTAAACGACATAGCTGAAAATCTTTTAAGCATTACCCGTTTGTTTGCAGATGACAGCTCCTTAGCTGTAACTTCTTATGATGTGAATTACATAGAATCTGTATTAAATAGTGATCTAACCACAATTTTCCAGTGGTCCAAACAGTAGTTAATTGATTTTAATCCTAACAAAACTGAAGTAATGTTTTTTTCTAATCTACAAGTAAAGCCATCTCTTTATTTTAATGGTATTTTACTAGATTATGTTGATTTTCATAAACATTTAGGTTTAACTTTATCTTCCGGTCTTAAATGACACGAGCATATTAGCCACATAGAAAAGTCTGCATCGAAAGTTTTGAGTTCTATGAGAGCACTAAAATTCAAGTTAAAAAGATCTACTCTAAATCAAATTTATATTTCATATATGAGACCTATATTAGAGTATGCATCTATCGTTTGGGATGGATGCACTGTACAACAAAAACAATCCTTTGAAAAATTACAATATGAAGCAGCGCGTATAGTTACAGGATTAACCAGGTCTGTCTCATTATAAAATTTAGTTCAAGAAATAGGATGGGTCTCCTTAGAGGACAGACGAAATATTCAAAAGCTTATTACAGTTTATAAAGCTAAAAATAGTCTACTCCCTGAATTCTTGTCAAATATTTTTCTCCTGTTGTAGCAGAGATATCTAATTACCCTTTGAGAAACAATGATAACTATGTAACAATAGCTCGAAGAACTCAGATTTATAGTAACTCATTTATACCGTCATCTATCGATCTATGGAATTCACTTGATATAAATATTAGAAATTCTGAATCCCTTGACATATTTAAATCAAGGCTAAAAGATTTGTTCAAAGCACCAACAATCCCAAAACACTTTTTGATTGGTAAAAGACTGCCCTCAATATTACATGCAAGGTTAAGAAACCGATGCAGTAATCTGAATAACGATTTATACAGAAATCATTTAAGGATAACATAGTGTGATAGCCATATTTCATATCTTTCTAACTGGATGGTAATATTTAAATGAAATTTGGTCACTTTAAAGACATTCAAAATTAAAAACTTTTTACCGAGAGATTTTAAAATTTTTATCATTTTTGGGGGAGATAATCGGTATTGAAGTTAACATTGATGGGAAATATATAATTTCTTTGATTATGAGAATCTGAACTTGAGTTTCGAGAAAATTTGTGGTAGAAAGCTGCATTATATGATTCTGATACAAATATAAAAAAGAAATCTATAACTCATGAAAAACCAAAATTATCGGGGGAGGTAATCTAAAGGAAATTTTTGAGAACTTCTGTCACTATATAACTTGTCAATATGCACTTTATTTCTATCGTTCGACATTTTTAAAGCTTAAATTATCAAGTTGTATGTACGCTTTTAGTGAAATTGAGGCCTATTACACCATGTTATCCTTAAGAGATAATCCCAGTTGTGACTGTGGGTACCCCATCGAGAATGATGAACATTATTTATTTCAGTGTATGAAATTTAGAGAACAAAGAATCGACCTATTTCACGAAACCAGAACTTTACATCCTTTAAATGACACACTGCTATTATTTGGATCTGACATGTACTCAGACGAAAACAATACAATAATTACTTTGGCGGTGTATAAATTTATCATAAATTCTAATCGTTTTCAGTGAGAATAGCTTTGTCTTGTAATTTCTACCAGTACCTAACATTTGATATTGATTATTAATCAAACCTCAACTTATCGCAAACGAATACAATTACTCCTGCCCTTGCCTAGCTTCTGGGAAACAGATCCATGATGAAAAAATAGCAATATCAACATCATATATAACATTAAACTAGCTATATTTTTCTATTTTAGTTTCAGTCATACTTTGGTCTTTTCTTCATTCAATCTTTTGTAATACATGTTATAATTGTTTATTTCGTAAAAGTAATTAATTTTATGTAATAGTTAATTTTCAAGGGAAGGGCCGTTTACTTATGTTGGCAGAACTTGTGGTCCGACCCTATTGCTATAATTCAATTGATTGATATTATCTATATGTTGCTGTAAATACATGTATTATAAGCAATAAAATATGTTTAAACTAACTAAGCGTTTGTACAGGCCGGTATGTCTTAGACAACCGTCCAAATATGGCGTCGTCCTCGGCAATGAAGCGAAGAAGGGGGTCATGTGACCCGTCATGTGGCCAGTTTTGGCGCGATCTTTTTGCATTAGAGCAATACTGGGCTATTGGCTTTTAGAAATTTACATAGATACACCACGTCGATATCTAACGTTTTCTCGGAGAATACGGAAATGCACTATGTTTTACGACTAGACAATGCATATTCCTACGACCAAAATCAATAAATAAAAGGACAACTTGTAACACACCTATATCTGTTTTGTTAAAATATTTTAGAAGCTAGCTCTATATTACCCTTGATAATAATTTTACAGACTCGCATTTTTTCAAGGCGACACATGTAGGGAACTATTTTATTCCAACGGAGTTTTACTTAACAAGAAGTGACTAGAAAATCTAATAAGAGCTTAAAATTCCTATATATATATATATATATATATATATATATATATATATATATATATATATATATATATATATATATATATATATATTTCTGTGCAGGGGTGGATAAGTGGGGGTAAGAAAAGGGGGAGTGTGGTTGCACTGGCCGATTTGTCTTCGTCAACCGTCCAAAAATCTACCTCAAAATTCATACTAAACGAAAGTGGTAATACAATATCTGATACAGAGGATATTGCCAAAATATTGACTGAAATTCGTTCATGTGGCGAAAGACACAGGCAAAGATGAAGTTTTTAACCCTGAAGATCATAAATGTATACATAAAGTATATGAAAATTGTTTTATTCCAAGTTGTTTTTTAAACCAAAAGATCGTAAAACATTACTTAACATATTAATAAATTCAGTGTAAAAATTCTATAGGTGTCGATACAATATCGGCTAAAATTTGAAATAAGGCAAAGTTTCTCTTGTACTCTTCTGTACGGACTTAGTTAATATTTCAATATCCACTAATGTTTTTCCACACAGGTTAAAAAAGACCCAGGTAAAACTAATTTTCAAAAAATAATTAATTATCATTTCAGTTAGTCTAACTACTGACCAGGAGTATCCTGCCAAACCCGTCTTAAATATTTGAATAGCTACTATTGTATCAATTTCTGCTTACTTTGAAAATATTTTTGATGATTTTTATGTGCATTCAGAAAGTGTAATGGCTGCCAAACAACGTTACTATGGCCATTAGAAATCTGAAAATGTGCATTGGACGCAAATAATTATGTTGCAGCAATTTAAATGGACCTGAATAAAGCTTTTGACTGTTTACCACATTTAATCTTATTGAAGAAACTTTAGAGCTGTGGTCTTTCAGAAAATTGAGTTAAACTTATATCAAACTACATATTTTTCCCGTAATCAATGATATTGTCTTCTCATTGTATAGAGAAAGGAGTTCCTCAATGATCTATATTAGGGCCTCTCCTCTTATAACGTTTTCATTAATGATAACTTTTAAATTATAAAAAAGCACCTTTTACATCTACGCAGACGAAAATACACTCTCTTTCTGCTCACAAAACTTTGATCTCTTAATTCAAACATTATAACCAGACAGCGAAATACTTATCTGTTGGTTTAAAATAAATTGCATGCAAGCAAAACAAGATAAGTTTCAAGCAGTAACAGTTAGCAAAAAGACCAAGGCGAAATCACCAAAGTTCAACATAGGTAGTACGGAATAAAATGTGAAGATGAGGTAATATATTTAGGGGTTGACATTAATTCAATTTAAAGTTTGAAAACCAAATAAGATAGTTGTACTAAGGCAGCTGAGCAACTTACTATGCATTAAAAAGGGTAGGGAAAAGTCAGAAAATTAAACAGACTTGTTTTTAAGTAATCAAACTTTATAATTGTCTATTGTCTTGGCATTTTGTTCGGCGAAGAATACAGGAAATAGAATATATCCAGGAAAGTGCTATCAGATAGGTTTATAAGAATTACAATAGTTCTTACGATGAACTCTTAATCTTGGAAATAATTGTAAATGTTCATTGGGCGTAAAAAAATCTTTGTTTCCGGTATCCTGACCTACGCTAAATTTTTGGCACGACCCTGAATGTTGTGGAGAATTTTTCTTTAAATGTTTTTCAACAAGAAGTGCAAAACTTTAAGGCCTTGTGTAAGATTTTAATTTCACCATTTTACTTCAGTTGTACAGTCACACATTTTTCTTCATCCATGAGACCGCATCCGGTCAGTTCCCAAGACGGAATAAAGTGTACATGTGAAAGTGTAGGTGAAGGTGTATTTTGTCACAGCAGAAATTTCATTTACAACAAAGTTCGCGTTTAATGTCAGAAAATTAGTACCGTATCGCTAGACATAGCTTTGACTAGCCATGATAAAAAAAGAAAACTTTTCATTTCTATCCCGCTTGTGTCAATGGTCGAGTTACTTTTCCGCTTTTGTGAATGGTTCCCGTCTTTGATATTTTCCAACATGATATATATTTTTAAAATTTTCTGAAAATATTACTGAATTGTTTTTGAATAAAGTAAGCTTATACAATACTTTCACTATCGAGTGATTTGTCACGCTACGGTGCTTTTAAAATTTGGAATTTTAAGCACACTTAAATGTCTTTTCCCGAGAATATTTTTTTTCTATTCTTTCTTTTTCTTTTCAACCATTATATCTGTAGGAATTATTTGCATCCTTTATGTTACGTCTTGTTGTATTGTTGAATATTTTTTCGTATTTGGTTAAAGCTCATGCAAACTGCACAATTTTCCCCTCATACCAGAGATGTTACTTCGAGCCAATCTAGCTACAGAGCTCCATGAAGTGGGCAAGTTGTCAATTTCTTGTTAGAAACTATAGAGACAGGTTGTGTAAGCATAAGGCCGTGACATAATTGGAATGTTGGTGATAAACGTAAACCCAAACAATGGTTATCAAATGCATTAGTGCAAATCACTTATTTCATGTCCGTTCATTTTTAACGTTTGAGGTTAATATAATGTCGTTTTTAACTGTGCACATTTCGACCAACTTAAAGGTCAGAATTAGCAGGGTTTATTTAATTATTCATTCATTTATTTATTTATTTATTTATTTATTTGGGGGTGGGGGGGGGGGCGTACCGTTTCGTGAACATTTTAAAATTTTAAAATCTCTTTCCACAATAACTTACAATTATCCCATTGAAAAGGATTGAGTGACTGCATATGATCGTTCCACTGACGGGCGAACGGTCCAACCAGTGTGTCATTCGGTCCGACATGAGGTGTGGGATTGATTTTTGACATGGTGAATTAGACAAGGTTCTAGTATTTCAAGTTTCAAAACTGGAATCGTTTTGAAATCTGAATTGCCCAAATAAACCATGGTTAAAAATGTTCATTTCAAAAGATAAAATTTAACATTATGGGAATGGCCAAATATGCCGATGTATTCTTTTTGGTTCAGTGTTAAATAGATATGCTTGTATTTATTCATGTATGCAACAACAAACAATAAAAAATTATTAAACTAAATAATGAAGTTTGCTTATTTATTTAATTGTTAAAATGTGAAAAGACAGTGTTATGATTACCCTTCTGTTTATTCATATTAAATCTTTACCGTTTTTTTTATTCTTTTTTCTATTTTTCTAAGTATATTATTATTATTATTATTATTATTATTATTGTCATCATCATCATCCGCAGTCATGTTTTGGGAGACCCGGGTTCTATTTTTATAGCGTAAAAGTTTTAAAAATGTTGTACTCAGTTTTTTTCAAACAACCCAGTTCTGTTTCAAGCTAATGTTGACAGCGATTAAGCGGCTTTATCCCGCTATAATATTTACGTTATTCAAATTTGAACAACAAAATTCACATTCTAGTTTTATTTGGGTGTTCAATGAATACTGCCAATTGCTACAAAATCTTAGCCAATTTTCAATCTTATCGTACATAAATAAAAATATTCTTTGCTTCAAAGCTTTCACTTTTGCCTTGATGGAAAAAGAATATATAAGAAGATATATATAAAGTAGGCAGTAGTTATATCCACTCCTTTTATGAACTACAAATAGGTATTTTACTGTTTACATATGACGAAAAACTGGATGAGAAATGAAATCTTTAGCATATAGGCCGTTCACGGTCAACGCTTCAGACGCAAAGACGTGGCGTCGTCAAGCGTAATGTTTGACGTTCCGCTAGATGGTGCTGCATTATAACCTCTTGTATATAACGATTGTCAATATTGAACATTTAATTCAATATGTGCAAGATTGAATCTGAGAACCTACAACTGTTGTATAGATATCATAATGATTTAACAACGATATTGAGTATGTAAAAAATGTTAATAGCGGCATCTGAATTAAAACGAAATATTTTAAATGTCAATATTTTACATTTATATTCATGAATGTCTATTATAGTAGCTAAAGATGTTCATATCACAGAAAGTTCATATGCAAATAAACAAGCATCTTCTATAATTCGTCTGTGAACATGTTTCAGGTGCCGATGATCAGTCCTTTTATGAATCATCTCTTTGGGCTGAATGTTTAATGTATAAGAGAGTTGCAGTTGCGGATAACTTAGTACAGAGAAAGGTTCTACCATCTAACGAAGAACTCCACACAGCCTATCGTACGTTTGGGAGACGATCAGAAACATTTTCTAAAATTTGTGGTATGATTTGTGAGGAAACCATGGGCACAGATGAAGGTATAATTGATGTCTGGGTGTCTTATTGTATAGAGGATTGTCTTTCAGATGGTACACCTTCTATTATTTTTGTTGTGATTGCGAAGGATACTTTGAAAAACATTCATCTAACAGACTATAGATATCATTTGATTTCTCAAAACACATATAGCAGGGAAAGCGAAATAGTACTTGCTAGGGAGTTATCAGATGAAACACATGATATTTGCAGTAAAAGTGATACACTTGAAGAGTTGAGAAAATGTATAGCGCGCCATGCTGATGATCTTCTTGAAAGGCACAGTAATATTAATGTGATTTTACCAAGTTTAAAGAAGTCGAAGGGATATTATTCAGCCAATCATAGCATTGTCGATGAACCATGCATTGCACTCTATGTTCCTTTGAAAGGTTGTATACCAATACATGAGGACCCTTTTCCGCAAGAAATTGATGGATTTAAGGTAGATGTTCTGGAAGGTAAATTCGAAACTTACGCAGGAGGACCAAACGAGTTTCATGAACACCTGAAGATGGGATTGGCTATCCATGCAAAAATCCTTGATAGTAATAAACATATACTTGGTGGTACTCTTGGAGGATTTGTAAACCATCCCGTTTACAAGATGTGTGGAATCACTTGTGCTCACGTCGTTTGTTCCAGTGAAGAAATGAACGTTGTCAAGCTATGTGAAATTAAAGATGGTTTCAATAAACCAGTGTTTCAGCCAATGAAGAACAAATCCACACCGTTCGGTAGAGTTGTAATGGCTGTTTATAAGCATGGTGATGAATCGTCATCAGGGGTGGAAGCTGCTCTTTTTAACATACAAGAAAGACATCCTGAAGATGGCAGTTTTCCGATGGCTTTCAATGATATACAAGCAGGTACACTGTTGCTTTATTATATAAAATTATCCCTGTTTTAATTTTCAAGACCGAAAATTGTACGAGAGACTTTAAAGATTCTATATCTGAACAAAGACTTTTAATTTGCTTGCGAGCTAAAAAAATTTTGTCAAAAGAATATAATACGTAAGTGCACCTGCTAGAATTTAAACTACATTACAGATTTTCCACAGAATAATATTTCATTTTATAACTTCAGTCAATCTAGCAGGAAACACATTTTGTTTCATGTAATCTAGATTCAGGTATCGATAACAAAGTTCTGTGAACAGTATATTTGTGTTTTCGCAACTGATCATTCATACTAAGGCAATCTTCATTTATTTTTTTATCGGGTCTTTGTTATTCTTTTTTTTAATATTTTTGTTTAGCTTCAGTCTCCTATTTATACTTCAATCCTATTCTCAGCTTGATATTTGTTCTTGCTGTTTGTTTTGCTTGATTGTTAAAATATGTGTTTCTTTTTGTTAACTTTATTCATGTGTCAGTTCGTTGAAATATTTTGATCCGGGTCGATGAAAAGTTCTCTAGTCATAGTATAACTTTATAAGGTTTTTTATCGTATTGATAATTTGGTCGTTACTTTTCATCTTTATAACTTACGTCTGGATCTACCATTCCAAATTCGCTGATAACCATGATAACTTATGAACTTTATAAATCTATCTCAGTATCTACAAATTCAATATGAGATTGTTTAATATGCAGTTAATGTAATTACAAACTCTAGATCTGCATTTAATATTTTTGGATCATTTTCAAATATTGCTGGTGGTTCGTCTCCTTTGTGAACTTTTGACTATTTTGTATTACATTATCTAGAAAATTTCGTCTTCAGGTTTTGATGAAAACAGACCGCTTACTTTCAATTCGGGAGTTGTCTGTGAGGCATCGGCCATCAGCCCAAGAACTGAAGTGTATAAATACGGCATGGCGACTGGTATTACCAGAGGGAGCTTTGCTTTACAAGGTGCCGTTGTTCGCAAAGAAAGAATGGAAGGAAATAGACATAGTTTTGGATATAGTCTTAAAAATCAGTTAGTTGTTCTACAAATAGGAGTGGAGCCTTTTGCAGAAGCCGGGGACTCGGGGGCTTTGGTGCTGATAGACGAAGGTCATCACGATTCTGTCGCTATCGGCATTGTTGAAGGTGGCATTAAAGGCAGAGTGTTTGTGACGCCCATCTGTGATATTCTAAGAGCCTTCGGGTGTTCAAACCTAGAGATGTACAAGTTTAACAGTTCAAACAATGGCTCTCTGTCAACTGACTCTGGGGTAGATGTTGATGATTCCGAAGCGATGGATGTCAATAACTAGTAAAATGTAAAGAAACTACAGACTTAACAAAATAAGCTATCAAACGTTTAATATCTCTGAATGCTTCTGAGATGAACTACTGTCACGTATGCAAACTTCTGAAGCAGCTAAAAAGTCAACATGGCAGCAATACTGGAACAAGTCTAAGAATAACTTTCACGTTTATTTTTATCAACCCCTTTAATTATCAAAATGAGATAAACACATCTTTATTCCAGAATCATTTCCTAGTCTGTGTTTCGTTATATTTTCTTCTTAATACATAGAAGCACATTATTACCTACGATCAACAAATAACAGCAGGCTATGCCATTGTTTAGAAATGAAAAACTGTTTCGGAGTTGTCGGATGATGCAAGTGAAATATCCACTACAAGCGAAATACTGGAAAAGACGAGAACGTGTATAGCCAAACTTCTTGAGAGAAATAGTATTAGTTTCGGACCTAACACATAACTAAGTAAAATGTGTAGAATAAGTTAGAAGCTGGTTCCCAGGTAAACAAGGATGTCAGTCAAAAATGATGACTGTGATAAACTGTCTGTTATGATAAGAAAATGTGTTGATAAATTCTTTAACAGTCTCCGTCGTAACTGGAGCTGAAAAGAAAACTAATGATGATATGTTTAGTTCACAATATAGGATGTTAATAACAAGTATGCTTATATAAATTGCCGGTCCATACTTTGTGCTATTGTCCTGTCTATAGTTCAAAATTAATTTTGCTAGGATAAGGTCAAACCTTGAATAAGAAATATGAACATACTTTTCTGACATCAATTAATAAGATACTTCTGATCATGGGCAATAGTTAGAACAGTTGACCGGCAAGTCATGCAATAAGCGTATATATATTGAACAGTATTCTGATAAAATAAGTTTTGCTTTGTGTAATGGACCTTCCAAAATTCATTATTTCCTTATGCCGAATTTTCCTTCATCTCTATACAGAAAACATATTTGATATTATTGTTTGGACTATGTATATGCAAAATATTCAGTCTAGTATGCTGTAAATAATTATACTGCAATCGTTTGAAGTTAGAAAATGAAAGAAAATGAGGAGGGAGTCTAAATGAAAGTTTCCCGAAAACGTAACTTCCATGTAGATAGAACAAAATGTTAAAACTTCAGCAGCATTAAGCAGTTTAATTTTATGACAATATATATGCAATGTGTTTCGTTCAATGGACATTTTTCACTCGCATGGCTAGTATCGCACTAGTACATTTGACACTTGTTTGACTGATGTTTTCTTGTTATACAGTATATCGCTTACTCCAGAAATTGTATGCAGATTGTTTACTTTATTTTATGCAGTCTTTACTTTATAAAAAATGTTTGTTTTATCTGTAGATCTGTATGCAAACTTTGAACATATTGAATAATTTTGCTCTTTCAGTATTTATACAATGTATAAAAATACACGTTTTGAAGAAGAATTATTTTGATTAGGCGTTTTGGTTTCTGTCCTTTGAGGCTGGTCAATTTTTAATAAGTCCTTCATTGAAGGATTATTATCGTAGTTTATATATGTAACACACAAGTTGTTGAAACAGTTTGTTAATGAAATACTTTGTTTTGAGGTAAATGCTGCCTCTCAGACTGGCGTGTTTAGTTATGTTCTTTGTTTGTTATATGAAAGTGTTTGTTTATTTGTTTTATTTTCTCACGTTGTATTAGAATGCATTGTAATTTTGTTTTAAACAATCCTTTTATGTACTATCATTATGTTGCTATTGAAATGTTTCTTTAAATTTTTTGATGAAAGCATAGTGTGTAAATAATTTTCTTTTCTTAAGTTTGACAGTATTACACATAACTGTACGAACAAATTATATATGAGAACCTGATTCTTTTGAATGAAATTAAAATGATAATTTTAGGTTAGGGGATTTGATCCATTCTAGATTAAATCAATGTTGTTTTAAATTACCTTAATCCGTTTATCACTAGCTAAGGATAGCTCTATCACTAGGATAGTTAAGGATAGTCCATCATGCACTGGTTACTAATACTAATTTGAAAAATACATGCAATATATATTTCTATGTATGGTTGATTAATATTCAGGTCAGTTCTTTCTAATGTCTCATAATTGCACAAATGCCATTTAGCGATTCTTTCACATGCTTCTTGCAAAACGAATTTATTCCAGCTTAATTAGAGATTCTTAAAATGGTCTTTGTATGTACAAAAATCTATGTCTCAGAAGGCTAAAGTGTGCGATTAAGTCTCTACGTCAATCTCAAAATTGTACTACATGGGTTAGTTGTTTTTGTTTTTTTTTTTTTTTGTTTTTTTTTTGTATCTTATATAATGATGACAATAAAGGGCGTACATTATCTTTGCAGAAGAAACAACGGAATCATGTTAATGTGTTAAAATAGTTATTAATTTTAAATGAACAAGCTTTGACAAGATTTATCGGTCCTAAATTCTTATATCAGAAACAACGAGATGCAATTCGTTTTGCTTGAGGCTGATGCAGGTGTGATAAGTGTATTGGTCAATTAATAAGACTATATTAAGTAGGTAGAGCTTGTTTTCATCTTCTAAGCAAAATTACTTAAAGATAGAAAGATGTACAGTATATAACACATGTACATAGTTTTGCCCATTGTCTGTCGTTGTTCAGTCGGTCGCCGATAGAGCGGATTTATTGTCAATAAATAGGGAAAGCTTGACCTCACAACAGTCAAACCTCATATCATTATAACCTGTGGTCAGTAGGTGACTCCTATTGTTTTGGGCTCAATAGGTCAATGGTCAAGGTCACTTTGACTTCGATACTGAAAACGGTTTTCTTTTTGTTTCAAAGCAATATCTAGTTTCACACTGCATATAAGGATATTTCCACAATCTGAACCAAACGACTTGCTTTACATGCAGCTTCTAAATACATATCTTATATTTATGTATGTTTATGAAATTTATACTTTTTCTGAATAATTCTGAATTCGCATAGCAACCAGGATGGGAAATTCTGATTTTAACAAATACCTCCAGAGCATTTTTTGTCGTAACAAATGCTAAGTGAACATAAGTAAGTGTAAATAATTAAATGTAAAAGTTTCGAACAAATCCCTTTTTGACTAATAGTGCTATAAAGTCTGTTTAACCACCTTCAGCTAACTTTCCAAATCGACTGTTTGCTCTTATTTCAATTTTAAGCCACGTGTCGTAAGCCGTGACAGTGTGTCGCTTGGCTGTCTACCTAAAACAGGTTTCGCTGCATTTAGCTTGAATTTGAAGTAAAATCTACGTTGTTTCTGGAAATATATAATTGTATAAGTGTTCTTATGTCGCTTTGCAAGGAGAAATTCGTTCAATGTTGTCCAGAATACCTATATATTTTATATTTTAACTAATGTTGAAATTAACGATAGTTGTGGAAAATGGTTTTACTCAGTAAGGATAATATTGTTGCAATGTATTAACTATGTCGATTTAGACTTTTCGGTCATTTTTCTTTTATCTTTCAAAGCAAATGCTTTTGATAAATGTTTGTCTAAAACGACCAGAAAGATAAACGCGTATGTACAAAATTGTTTAAACGCACCTATGCAGTTTGTTAAATTTAAATATGTTGAAATTCATCCATAAATACAAGTAAATAAGTAGATTATTAATAAAACAGTACACCATATGATAAACGGTATGTCATACACTGACCATTTTAGATGTAGATTGATCAATTTACTTTTACAACGGATAAGGTTCCTTTTCTAACAGCTGATAGGAAAACAACACCAATAGCTTAGATTTTTGTTTTACGCTGAACTCTTGTAAGACTGTGTGATAGTTCTCTTGATGAGTAATGGAAAATTGAATAATAATAATAATAATTATAACAGTAATAATAATATAATAATAGTTATTATTATTATTATTATTATTATTATTATTACAGTAATAATATTAATAGTTATGATAACAACGACACACAGGTATACTTCTTCTTTGGTTTTATTGATTGCAAGCAGTTGTTTGTGTTATGCTACTATGTGGCATTTAATTTTTGACGGTGTGATACATTTTGTATACTATTTTGTCTGATTAAAAAGGTATGGTTTCTTAAACTTTATATTGTCATATTTATTATTTCCCGTTCTATGTCTATCTGGGGTAAAATAACTTATTTAAACTCCCCTGCATGGATGGACTATTTGGTCGCCGTTCCTCCTTCTGAACGTCCGTCCATCTGTCAATACCTTATCAATGAGAACTTCTCTGAAATCACACGATAAAGTTTTGAAGAAACTTAGGTAATAGAAATGATCCTGAAAGCTTGTCATTTTTTTTGTAATATTTCAACAACAAATGCTGCTTAGTTAATAGGTTTGTTCAACTTTAAATCTTGTCTCCGAACATGATTTGCATCAATAAGAGGAAGACCTTTTTTTTTCAAAAACGCAAAATCAAAAGACAAATTCAAACCAGATTCCCTGAGTGAATTTCGGGTATGGTTTTACCTACATATACAGCTTATGGGAAAACTTTTAAGATTACATCACCTTTGAAAATGATATTTTGACAGGATGGAAGTACGGGGACAATAACTATCAGAACAAATCAACACTCATTACAATATTTACAAATTTATTTACAGAAAATGATTATCGACAATGAATAAATAATAAATGAAAAAAAAAATCTGATTATAAGAAAGAAAGAAAATCTGAGCTCAATATCTCTAGATATATAAAGTTCTAACACTAACAGTTCCGTTTTAACAGTTGTTTCCGTTAATTTCGAACTTTAAGTAGCACAAAAATACAACATATCTTCAAGTAAAGTCCCTTTAAACCGTGAATACGTTGACTCCGATTTGGTTCCCTATGATGGTAGGTGATTGGATCCCTGAGCTGACTTCAGTGGATCACAAAAGTCATCGTCTTTGCGGTTTATGGCACAACCATAGGACGAAAGCTCTGCGCTGGGAAAATCACATCCAGGCGAGTAAAGACAAGTGAACCTCGGGTATTGTACTTCCGGGTTGTGACATCATCACCAGGTAAAAGTCGTCTGGCGGAAGAAGCTAAAATATATAACATATGGTAAGCACCATAGCAAAACAAATGTCAGGGCATAAAACTGCTCCTTTGGGTACACCATACCTCCGTAGGCTCCCATAAATAATACGTGCTACTTATACAAAATATATGTGCTACTAAGTTCATACGTCACGTGATTAGAATACATCAGTTATTACTTCCATCATTACTAAAATTAATTACTTAAAAGTCTAAAGTTGAAGTATGGAAAAGATATGAAAAGTTTATGATGAAAAAATTATAGATACGGAAATGATAAACTGCAGCTATTATTTACAACTACAAATTAACAGAATTCAATGCGAAGTAACGTTATACAAAAGCTAGCATGACTATAAAACCAATTTCCATTCAACAAAACGGACACTGTTCAGATGTGCTATAGACTGGCGCACAATAATTTCAAATTACAATAACATATTACATACATGGTACTAGACTTGCCACATAGATTTAACATTACAATGCAATGCAGTATCGGCGTTAACAACGAAATGTTTGACATATTTTTTTTAAAAAGAGTACTTTACAATTATCATGTTACACAAATTTCAGTACAAATCTTACAGCTTATAGAAACGAAACATTTTAGACTCCTTTTTCGAAATAATTGACAAAAGTGTGAAAAATTTAATAAATTATTCTGACATACCGAAACTAGCCAAAATCACATGCCAAAAAGTAAATGTTACAGAATTCTGTAGAATGAACAAAACTTTACCAAATAAAAATCGTAATTCAAAAATCATACAAAAATCTAACAAATAAACTTCTTACCTCGATCGAGCATAAATTTCTATCAAGAAAAATAAATTTGACGTAGATTCGTCTAATGTCGAAATGTAGTGTGCGCTAGGCATATCTAGTCCAGTCTATTTGTAGGGTAATGTCTCGCCAAATACTAAATTTCATGGGATTCACGGCTTATGCGTGTACTCGGACTATTTGTATTTCCACGGGATTCACGATATAGCCGGGAAATCTGACTACTTTGGCGCGGATTGAAATTGACAATTTAAGGCCCGTTAAAGTGGTTTTGGGGATAAAAACATGAATTACTGAAGTTTATAAAATATCAACTTTCTTATTACTGAACCGAATTTAATAAAATTTACATGGAAATTTAAGTTATGAAATACAGAAAAACATGAGAGGCATTTTATGCTAAAAATCTGACATTTACCTCAATAACTCAAAAATTTACAAAAGATGATGCAATACCTGCATTTACACTACAGATACAATGAGGCCCGTATGTGAGTTTGTGACAGATATCATGTGTATAAATTAGTCTAAGAGGTATTTAAAACAGGAAATAGAACCCTTCTTTTTATTTTGCATCGACCTACAGCCAGACCGTATGAAACAGCAGCGGTTTAAATGAAAATACAAGGACGTTTGGTCAGAAATCAGTGGCATGAACAACAAAAGAAAGCGTTCCTTTCTTTTGTACTGGGTAAACACATTTTCGGCAATGTTTCAACTATGTTAAAAAGTGCAAATCGACATATTTAGTCTTTGTTCTTGTAACTGGCAACATCCCTACAAGTCTTAAAGTTTTATGAAGGTTGACAGTAGACAAATTAGTATTGTCTGCTGTCCGACTGCCACGTAGATTACAATCATCTAGCCAATTCACGGCATTTCGATTAATGCGCTGTAAGGGTAGACAGACATAAAAAGAATGTACAAACCTACTAAAACGCCTCAAAAATAAAGGAAATGTTTATCGAGGTTTATAAAATTTGGGATGTTATGCGGTTGTTGTAAGATTAATGCCTTTGCTCGAGACGGTGTCATGGTGATGTCATGTAAGGTGCCGGACCGTTCTGCTTGTAAAAAGTAGGTATTGATTGCAATCCAACTTTTAAAAAACAAGGATAAATATCAAAAAGGGAATGCCACGTTCCAAACACGCAGCCTCCCTAAAAGATGTGCAGATTTCTAACACACACACTCACATATAAAGCAAACACACGAGGACAAAACAAACAAATAAAGGAATACAGTGGGGCACCGCCTTGGATCGGTCAGTGGCAGAAAAAACAACATTGGGGAGCTTTAACCGGTCTACGGTGCTCTCCCAACCTCACTCTTACCCCCACCATGTTTCAAATATCATGGAACAGTGTAAATAAAAGTAATCCCCGCCAGGTGAATCTCTAACACACGCAATGGAAACAAGAAGGAATCATGGCATGTAAAACACAGAAATGCTCCTGTATAATTATATAAAAAAAGCATATCTTAAGAACCAAAAACGTATGTACTCAATGCCTTTGCAGAAGGCAGAACATCAAGAGAAATACACTTACGGGCCCGACGAAACAGGCAAGAAGACAGAAATCAAAACAGTTAAGTCCAGATGGGATTTAAGAGTTGCTTAAGACTTCGGTGCTTCCGAGGGATCTTCTTTCCAGATTATATTTATTCTTGCCAATAAGCTACGCAAATAGCGCTATATTAACAGAATGTAAGAAGTTAGGTGTCACCATCGCACACTGTCGTTTAACTTGTTAAGAACAAATATAAGGGTATGTTCCATATCAACATCACTTTAGATGAGGAACCTACTACAAAATCTGTGATGTCAACAACGTGGTGTAGACACGGCACAAAGGTGTGAGAGCTCAGTGAAAAAGCATAATGATGTTCCTTAAATTGGAAACGGTTTATAAACAACCTAACCTTTAATATATTTACATAACGTAAATACATTGTAAGTGAAATTTCAAAATCAATGAATAATCCATTTTCAAACTGACAGTAATTAATCTGCTTTAACTTAATAATATGTTCTATCACTTTATTATATTTCGAAATAAACTGCACACAACAACATTTTTCAGCACAAATAACTTCACAACGAGTAAATCTTAAAAATCGATTATTTCTACAAAAGTGATAATATATAGTAAATAATATTTATATTATTAATAATAATCATAATAATATGCTAAATTTTGATAAGGCACTGAGATCAGCCAAAATGTTTGATTTTGATTTCCTTAATTAGATTATATGAATATTTACGTTTACAAACTTGGTGTAATGGGCGGAGTTGTAAATGAATGACAAGTGATGTATGCCTATATTCTATTTCTAAATTGTTGACACACCCATTATATTTAATTGTATTGTTATTTATCAAACGAGAATCGCCGATTTCAAAATATATCTACCTTTAATATTTTATTTGAAATTTCAGTGTTTCATATATTTGAAGCAGTGTGGATTGATAAAGACTGATTTCGTTTTAGCGTTACTTCTCGGACACAGTTCCACATATTGGGCCATCATACACATTCAAATGGAAATCCATCTTCTTGCCACGGGATGCAATATTAATTCGAATCAAGCAAATAATGGACGCTGTCTGTGGAATCTTCATATTGGGACAAGCTAGCTAATCTTTTATTACAGTTTTTCCTCTCATTTTGGACAAATTGCTACTTATTTTCGTGCGTACTAGCGCATTTCTAATAGTCTTTGATATTTATAAATATCTGCGTACTTTCATGCTTTTACATATTGTGGCATATTTTAAAGCATGTTGTTATTCGAAGAATTCTTTTTATCTGTTTAATTAACTGATTATTACAACCATTGCAATGATCTTGATATACCTCAAAAATAGCTCTATTTCTCACCCCTATAGGCTACAATACATCACTTTTATTGTGTAATATTATGTCAGCCCATGTTATACATGTAATTATTATTATATGGTCACTGCTGCTCTCCCTAATTAGATTCATTATAATGAATCATTTCACCTCAACACTTGTCTCTTAAATATTAAAACATGTTTCACCTAATTCTGATTTTTTTTTCACACGGCCTTGTTGAAATACTTGGCAAACTTTTATATGTACATGTAGATCTATTAAAAGGTCATTTTGCTAAGGCACACGTTGCGATATGTTTTGAATGACAGTTTGACTACTGCATCTTGTGTCCATCGTTGTCATGATTCGAAAACTTACTAAAGTTGGAGAGTGTATTTTAATTCTTTACTTCTCATAGACAATATAAACAATAATAATGTTGGAAACACATTTTACTAAAGTTTTCCATGATGTGGAGATATGTTTACCTTAACTAAAGTGTACAAGTTGTACCTGAAATAATTAACTTTATTCAAATGTTATAGTAGGAATCTCTGTAAAGTGCATAGGTTAATGTTCATGACCCAGTTTGAAGATAGTGTGTCTTTTGCCTCTTAACAAATTAACGCATACTGACCTTTGCTCCGGTCCGCCAAATAATGTTAGCATGTCCTTATAAGTGTCAGATTTGTGTTAAGAGACAGCAGGTTTTCAGTGACTTACACTTTACAAATTTTTTATGCATTTTTCTTCATATCAATACTTAAAGTCACAAAACATGATACATTATAATGGAGCTACCTTTAGGTGCTGCTGATAACATATCATAGTTACACCAAAACATCTTATTGTTATAAAAGTGTGTCATGTTTGAATATGTACTGTCATTAATTCTAAAGTTATTTAAAAAACAGTAAGTGTTTCGTTAATAGTATATGCATATAACGTATACAAATAGACTGTAGGCAATATTCGTCCAGTTTCTAATTTATAACCCCAGTATAAATGTTATTAGAATTATTTATCAACTGAACCTTACTGTCACTATTTCTGTTCTTAATTTAGTGTTGAAATAATGACACTTCTAAATATTACGCAATATATATTTTTTCTGTATAAATTTTGTATTGTACTTCTAAAATTAAAATATTTTAAAACGCCTTTACATTGCTGTTAATAAAATAGTGTTATATAGTTTACAATTATACTAATGGTAATTATATCAGCTAATGTGTATGCGTTTGTACCATGCTTACAAAGACAGTAATTTACATCATGCATTTGGTTAACACATTAATTTGCTAGGCGGACATAGTGAGATCGAGACAAATTATGATTAAAGACAATAAGACATGACTGCCTCCGGCTGTCTGACCGCCACCTAGTGCTTGCGCGCGCAAATGCGCGCACCTCTAGTCATTAGACGCTTCAGCGTATGCTACGCGCAGTCCATGTTAAACAAAATAACTAAACCTTTGTAATTGACTTTAGTTAAATGAGGTATTACTCATACAATCATTCATTTTCGCAACTGAATTTATATTTTACGAGAAAAGTAGTATGTTTCATCACATAGTCCTACCTAAATTTCCTAAATATACTTCTGCATACAATTATATTTGTACAATCTATTTACTAATAGGTAGGTCTGCAACTTTGAATCAAACTATTTCTACAATGTGAATTCAAATTAGACCACGATAATCCGTAAATAGCCAATCGCAAAGCAGACTTGTACCCGTCTATATTTCATATACAACGGTAGCGTTGTATATATATCGGGGGAAACTTGGGTACAAAACGCGTGAATTTCGTGTCAGTTTACCATCTAACAATACAGGCTAACGCCGGAGTTAAATGACCTTGCAATATTCTTACCAGTTGGCAGTTATCAATGGGATAAAAAATAAGATTGACTTGGAGGTAAATTCAGTTTACAACGTCTAAATATTAATATCGTAAAAATTACCACATGTTATTGGATATCAATAAAACTGAATTACAATAAACTACATATTTGTAGTGTAGAACCAGCTGGGTAAAAACGTAATTTACACATTCACTGAAACGTTTCCAACAGTTGTAACTTTTTATGTTCACTTTTTATAAAATAGACATGTCTGTACGATCCTTACATTTGCAAACAACTGGATCCAGTTGTTCGAAACTTTAACAGGCGATTAACTTTATCAATTGATTTCAACAGTTTAGAAAACTTAGAAAATCAAATGTACTTGTTAAGGATTATAAACACTAAATCATCTTTACAGTAAAACTAAAACATCATACTAGTGTTTCCCACCCACCAAGACTAGTATCTTGAATAGAAATTTAACAGGCGGTTAGTTATACAGCTTAATGCAGTGGTCATGGGTTCGAGCATCATTTGGGTCACGACCATGACTTCTCATATGACCCCAGTACTGGTTTTCATAGGAAACGGACTGGAGAGTTTTTACAATAAGCTTAAAGCTTTCATCACAACTGAGCTAAAACAAATTAGTATAAACTAAACTAAACTAAACTAAATTAAATTACAGCCCGTTAAAGTTTCGAACAACTGGGCCCAGTTAGAAAGTAGGACAACTACATCATTCTAACAAGAAGGGCACGATAAAGTAAAAGGTGTTCGTAGTCCTACGAGCATCTACGCACTAATTATATCCTGATAAACAAAATAAATAAATAAATAAAATAACTAAATAACTATCTAACTAACTAACTAACTAACTAACTAACTAAATAAATAAATAGATTGATAAATAAACACAGTCACTGGTTGAAAAGTGATTTCTAATAGAATCTGATAATTTGTATGTGATTATTGCCGACATCCTTTTAAATTTATCTGCGATGATAATAAAAAACTTTGAAAACTTTAATAGATTAACACAAAAACAAAGTATACGAGTTCATTTAGTCTATTATTATTGTAGTCCTATTTCTTTTTATTCAAAAGGTCACTCCTTTATAGGACTGGGACGATTACTCAGTTAATCGGATCCGATTCGATTACAAGGTGAAACCGGTTTCAGTTCTGCAAAACCGCTAATCGCTCTCAAACAATAAACATCACGAATCGTACTTTATACATTTCTTTGACCAGCACATAGACCCGCAGTATATTTCCGCTAAAACACATCAACATAATCAACAGTCTCGGATTTTCCTGTCGTGATATATTTAAAATGAAATACACCAAAATATGACTTATTAATTATCACACTGCTTGCAAACGATAAAGACCAAGTCAGCTGATACGGTCGTCAAGAAAGAAAACAGCATTTTCAAAATGGCGGCCGATTAACCGGTTCGATTCGATTTCATACAAATGATTAACCGGTTTCAAAATTTTGAAATCGTCCCAGCCTTAGTCCTTTACATTGACTTTAAGGTGACCTGTTACAGAAATTTAGAAAACACTTTCATTGCTTAGTAATTGCAAACAAGCTATATATACAAAACCTATTAACCAGAAACTCATGACTGTCTGTAAACTTTTTGCGAAAAGCGCGCTTGTTATTTAGTCTGGCAGTGATGTAAAATGTAAGACTGAATATCCAGCTATACTCATAAACTGTCAACCTTGATGTTACATAATAAGAATGAGTTAAAATATTCGAAAAGATAAAAAAGTTCAATATGTAGTAATTGTGGTCGCATATGAAAAAAAAAGGATCGTGTTAGCCTGCGAAATTTCTAAAATGGACTGGTCCAGCGTTCAATTAGGGCAATACCATTTATTATTCGAAAGGGTGTTCACTGAAAATTTACTGACTGAATAGCAAATAGTGCAGACCGTGACCAGCCTGTCCGAGGCTGATCTTGGTCTGCACTGGTCGCAAAGGCAGAATTACTTGCCGCCAGCAGGCTAAAACTTGATTACAGATAGAAAATTGCCGGGCTCACGCAGTGTTTGCTCTTCTGCAGTTTAGTTTCTGGTAAAGTACTGTCGATGTACATTGCACATGTATTATGTCAAGTACTTAAAGAAAAAGATAAATCAATAAATCCAGCTATTACTAAGAAACAATAAAAAAAATATGTATAAACACTCATCCGTCCTATTACCTCGACAATTTCATTTAATCTAGCTAACAAGTACGAAAGTTGCTGCAAGATGCAGCAAAAGGAAACTCCGCGCCAAACTTATATAGCAGTTTATGTAGTACTGAAAGAATAGAAGGTGGTATAACGATGCTGGTGTCTTGGTTGTAGGCCCTAGGCAAACAGAGAGTCTGACGGGGGTTCTTGAATGTTGGGGAAAAACACTGCTTTTGTAGTATGAGCAGGATTTAGTGACCCACTTATTGACAGATCATGACCCGTATGCGAAACTGACCTTGATAAATTATTCCAAGTTTCGGTATATGGAATGAAATATACATGAATTGTGTACACAAGGTTGTTCTTGAATTCAGCCTTGTGACGTATTTGTTAATCCGAAATGACTAGGCTTCAAGCTTAGCTAAGATGTTATCAAAACCATTATTTACCAATCGTTGAGCAAAATGCAAATTGGTTATTTGCGCTGTGCATTGGTTATTTGCGGAGCTATTGCCAATATTATTACGCAAACGGTAATTATTATAACACACCAAACAAAATATTTGGATATGCTTGCATTTACAAATAATATTGGTAAGCCATCAGTATATGCTTAAGTTGAGAAGTTTTAGACTTTATGGAAAACACGCTCGTCAAATTAATTTCTTTCTGGCGCATTCTTCGAACTAAAAACGAAAGGAATTTTCCACGTGATGTCTAACAAAACTTGCTTCCTTTTCTGGTCTTCGATTTCTTTCCTGATTTCTTAAATCTGAACAACATTTAAAACTTACGACAGAATCGCTCTGCTTTTTAAATTATCTTAAATCGGATCAAATGTATTCGAGATTGCTAAGTTAAAAACCGTTTAGATTTAAATAAATACGTATAACATTGATGAAAATAAGATTTAAACGGCAATGTCAATCAGCTGCGCCGATTTACATAAACAATATTATAAAATATAAATCAAGCTACTGTTTAAAGTGGCTTATAGAGACGTATATGTATACACAGGCATCTGCGGAGCTAATGCATACGTAACAAACAGCAGGACACCGCCTTGGAAGGGTCAGTGGAAAAACCACCCATTTGGTAAACAAAAATATCTTTACCAACAATCTACCTGTCCGTTCCAAAGTTCTACCGTACCGTCCCGTACGACCGGATATACTTAAAAATATTCTCTCCATTTACAAATAAAAATAAACAATTGTATATGCATCAAAACGAATATATGTTACAATTCTTTGAAAATTTGGATTTCTTAAAGGCGTTGTTAACTTGAACTGTTCGAAAGTGTGGTCCCATTATGCAGTTGTTTTCCGGAATTCACTGCATAATATCAGTGAATTGACAAGCGTTATGTAGAGTTATATACATGGTTTATATGCTGTTCGATTTTCATGCAAAACAATCCTTTTTTCTATGTTTCTTTTTCTCTCTAAAAATATAGGGTTAACCGATATTATAACGTAGAAAATACGAATTATTCCGATCAAAACAAAAATTGTAACCGAACAATATTGAAATAGTAAATTCTCTGTCTTCGATCTTCATAATTACGACATGAGAGAAAAAAGTGATTTTAATTTCACTACAAGAGCATTGAGGTGATACGATCATGATTTAAATAGCTACGTCCTATATACTTGTCTAAGACCACGGGAACAGAAGATTTTAGTTTTGAAGATAAACTTCACAGAATCTGAAAGCACATGTCAGTTGCAAGTGCGAAGAATGTATATCACGATTTGACCTGGTTTGGGTCATATTCCTTCGACTACTTGGAAGAGTCTGAACATACACTAAGTCAATGGAGTAAAAAAGTGTTGTGTCCTAAAATTTTTAGAATGTGTACGAACTGCTCTAAATAAAACCAGATGCAGACAAACAGTATGTACGACATGTAAAGCCGGTCTTGGTTCCTACCCACTATGAATAATCTCAAAATAGGGCTAAAACACTGGTCAGTGGGAACACAAACGCATACTGTTCGTCAATGACCTCTGAGCCTGACCTTTATTTCAGATATTCGGACTGACCACCATAAAATGGTTTTCCAAGTAGTGTTTTATCAAATGAACACATAAAAATTTAGTCCCAGATTTCGAAGCTAAGCAAAATATGGTCGAGTCATGAGCTTAAATATGTTTATCTAAATATTTTCAGAGGTCTTTTATGTATATTTCTGTATAGTAAATATTTATTGAATGGTATTTATTGTATTTCCAAAATGTATTTTTTATTTGTATTATATTTATGCCCATGAAGAACCTTTGATTCAGATAAACTTAAAATCAAATTTTCTGGACAATCTGATGTAAAGTTTTCATTATCTTATGGTATAATAGATACACGAGTATTCATTGCTATTTGTGGTGTTAGAAATATTTATACTTGTGATTTTGGGATCTCCTGTGAGAGATAGAGTTGTTATTGACGTACAACAGACACGGCATAAAAGCATTATGGAATTGCGCGAGATTTACTTGCGGTCCATGACGACTCTGGGTGTAACACTTTGGCAGGCTATTACGGCAATGGCAAATCAAAGGTGATCAAGATGTTGCAAGCTGGTTATCCCTTAAAATCCTTTGGTGATATAACAGCTGACACGAATGACATTATAATTAAATCAACAAGGTTTGTATCAGCCTGTTATGGCCAACCAACTTCAAACGACATGTCTGTAACGCGACAAAAGCTATGGGCAGCCAAAGTTGGCCAGTCAAGCAAAACCATGCCAGTACTGGCTTCATTGGCACATACAAAAGAAGCATTTGTTGAAGACATAATACATGCACATTTACAGGCCTGTACATGGAAGCATGCTCTTCATACAGACACGCCAAATATGGACCCATGTGAATATGGTTGGCGTAGGAACGTGGTAATGAAGACACTGGTTCCTGTATCAGTAGCACCCACTGTAGCTTTGGCACCACCAGAAGTACTGAAGAAATGAAATGCGGTTGAGCGAGTGAAAACCCATATTTAACATAGTGGTGCAGCTGTAATCAGGCACGACTTCCATGTACGATGTTTTGTACATGTCAACAGGACAATGCTGATCAATGCAACAATGAACAAAGAACGTGCGTTAGGTAGTTAAGTGAAAAGAACTTCACATAATTATTCTGGCATTGTCATTGCAAGGCACATTTTAGCATACCTTTATGAATACAAACACGCTGTTTGATTTTACATTTAATGTTACTTAATAATAGCAGCCATATTGTACAACATATTCTTTGTGAAATAAGCAAATATTAATAAAACATGTACATGTATTTAGAATGTTCTTGATGATTTACTTTATATATACTAACAGACCAATCTAATAAGACCAATATTCAGCATTTCAAGTTTGGCGGCCATCTTGGAAGTCATTTTGGATCAGCTAAATAGTCAAGTGATTAAAATTGTTATTTTATTTAAATAGTTATTAAATATTGCAACACTAATATCAACAAATTTGATTACCATACTTGGTTTGTTAACCCAATAAGCCAAAAAGGCAATTGTGGCGGCCATTTTAGCCGCCACTTTGAATTCCAGCCGTCCTGGGTGTCATCTTAGATTGACTAAATCAATAAATAAAGATAAATAAATATGTTTGAAACATTTGAAGTACAATCAATCCGCAAATAGCAATTTGTAACTTATTTCTTGCACCATTTATATATATATATATATATATATATATATATATATATATATATATATATATATATATATATATATATATATATATATATATATATATATATATATATATATATATCTTTTTTTATATTTTGGCGGCCATCTTGGACGCCATCTTGAATTTCTCAAAATGCTCCATGATTCCAGCTGGGCATCATTCAGATTCTTCAATAACAACATATTCCCTAACAGAATACCATTAAACATTTTCTAGACAATCCAATGCCAGGTAATTTTTAGGATTGACATGACTAATAAGGAGATGACAGTATGAACATATTCAATGGTGAAACATAACGTATAAAACACGAATATTGTTTCTTTAAATTGCATGTCACTCCATTTTGGAGAATATTTTATATTTTTCTTTATGTAGCTGTTATGTAACACATTTGGCCTTGTGGCCACCCAAAAGCTACAGATATCCATGTCGAAGTAATGCATAATTTGATTTTAGTTCAACAAAACACAATAAAAAGACTTCATATAAGTATGATACATCTAAGTCTTGCACATTTAGAGTGAAAGATTTGTAACGTTGTCCCGTTTGTAACTCTGTGTAAAACACCCTTGCTTATTCGGATTAAACTTGGTAGGAGACATATAGTAGTAATGTACTACTTGTCTTCTAAGAAGATCTTTTCCCTGCATTTAGGGACCGACATAGCGAAATTATTCTCTGTATAAAGTAGACCTTCTTTGGCACAAATTAAGTCTAACTGTAATCATTTGAAAGCACTGAAAATGTTTTGTAATCTTCAATCGACCGACTTTTGAGAAGTCGTTTAAAGTATTGTTCTTGGACAATTGACACTGGAGCTTGCACCTGTACCGTTGGTTCAGTTGCTCTAAAATATAAAAAGGTGGTCAGACTGCAATAATGTAGTCTCTGTGAAAGTTGCACATAAAGTGTTCTGAATCTATACAGTTAACAAACTTTAAGAAGTTATATTGTGAAAAATATTTCTTAAGCATTTTAACATTCCAACTGATGCATGTTCCTGTTTCACGTATTAGATATACGCCTTTCGTTTTGAGCTTTCAAAGTTTCTGTTGAAAATATTAATTATTTATTCAGGTATTTTTTCATCGATTACTTTACACAATGAAAGAAAGGGTGTAACTTAATTATTATTTTCAATACAAAATGCATCACAGGACATACAAATTTAATAAACCAATTTGTGTTATGCTATTGCTGCGGGCTAAACACCGAATTTATCAAGTTCTGTCATTAAGGTAACATGTGAACAGTTTGGTTGTCGCAAATCTTCTTGAAAGTAAATTCGTATGCATTTTTGCTGTTGTTTCCATCTAAGACTACTTCAAACATGTCTGATTTTCTTACATATTCTTTCACCCTGTTCATATTCACCTGGTGGAATAACGTTGCAGTACTGCATCTGGATATCTACAAGTTGTGTATAATTGTTTATTACGGAAATTATATTCTTAAGGGTTAGACAATTCAATGTTACACCAACTAAGCAAAGAAATTCGAAGTTTTCCATCTTATCTGGTAGTATCTTGTCTCGTGGACCAAAGTCTATCCCAAGAAACCTGGTCCGTTTCAGCTGACTTAAGTTTGGGATTGCATTTATTACATTTTCAATATCGTGATTGTCTGTCATGTAATGACAAACGAACGTTTCCAGTTTGTCCTCTTCAGGCAGAAATTGCAATATTTCTGAGACAATTTCGCTCTTAGGAAAGGGCACTATACGGCATTCTTCAATAGCAATTGTGTTTATCTCAATGTTTGAAAGTGGTATTTGTCCAATATTACTAACTTCAAGGTGCTCATGGTTTGACAAATCAAACTGATCCATATGATCAGAACACAACACCTCTTGTAAACCGATGTATCTCATACTATGTTTCTTGCTCAGAGTTTTCAACAGTTCTCCTAACTGAACGCGACTCAGTTTTGTACACCATAAGGATATGGTTTCTAGAATTGGCATAGCTTTAAGTGTATCTAAACTTTGCATGGATAATGAAATATACATAGCAATGGGATTAAATGGTAACTGAATCTCTACACCGTATATCGTTAAGGACTTTAATGTGTCCATTGACTTACATAGTAGTGTGTAAACAGTTTCCTTTTCCATCGCACCCCAGTAATCAAGCCGTTCCAGCGTGTGTATTTCATTTAAGCCAAAGTTATCTACTATGTCACTCAATTCTCGACGGTTTTTCATATTTTCAATCTTCAAAGACTTTAGTCTTGTAATATTCAGTTTAATCAATTCGTTTAATGCACAGGTTATGTTTTCCTGATCGGCAGCATCATCTATGATGAAGTCTTCAAAATGTAGATGTACATTGTGTTGTTCGGATACAAAATTTTCCTGTATACAAAAAAGATGCAGGTTCAAAGGTCTTCTTACAGTATCGTTGTATTTAGTTATACATTTAAATGACAAGGCATCGCATCTATAAGACTGCGTAACAGAGTCTATACTAATAACATCTTTAATTCCTTCTGAAAGCTTGTTAATCGCTTTAGGACAAAGTCCGCTAAAGAATATAAATACATTCGTCATACTGAGTAAAGATTCCACAGACTTGCACTCGCTTATCAAATGAGCTATTGCATCCAGATTGAAATGAATATGAAACGCAGCAAAGTATTCCTGAAAAGTTTTATGCGGAAGGAAAACTTTGAATTCACGTTTGATGAGTTTTCCTGGAATTTTGCTCTTTGACAAAAGTCCAACTGCAAGATTAAAGTCTAAACCAGATTCTGACAAAATTTGTTCAGCTTTTGAACTCTTGAAAACGATTGCAAGTTCCTGTGTTTTTCCAAAAAGTGTTTGGAATGCCAAGTTAGCCAGTGTTTCAAGTAGAGCGCAGTTTTTTTCTACAATAATCATGTTCTTTAAAGCATTCTGGCAGTTTTGATTCGTTGTAATCTTTATCCTCAAACAAGTTTTGGGGAATAAAATCTCGTCTCTTTTCTTCAGCATGTGAGAGGAGATATCTGATCATATTGCTGTATACCTCGCATCTAGTCCTTCCAACAGATCTATCATCATGCCACAGACTAACAAGATAAAGCAGTATCATAGAAATACGAATCATAATTATCTTTAGTGTTTATAAACTCAGGTTTCTGGAAGAATTCTTCCAAATCAATTGATTGGTCATTGTCGTCTCTCAATTTGGATAAAACATTTCTGACTAATCTCTCGGATGCACCCTTGTTCAGTCCTGTTATTTCAACTTTTCGATCTTTTTCAGATATGCTGGGAGTCAATGCGCTAAATTTCCAGGTTCTTGAAGTTGTAAGAATCGAACAATGTTCTCTTGCTTTTCGTCGAGGAATTTGTATATCAGACGGGGATGCTGACCACTCATCAAGTCCATCCAAAATAGTTAGACATGCTTCTTTGTGTAAAACTTCTTGCATAAGCTCGATTGTATAAAATGAAGACCTGGATAAATTGCTGATAATCTGGTGCATTATCATTTGATCAACATCGCTTATGGAATCCCTAGGGACACAAGAAACAAAAACTCAAAGTCTTGCATAAACTGCAAATTTACTTCTTCAAACCGAACACCTTTGCCCTGGTCTGGTTTGTGAGAGTAGCACCACGTGGCTGCCAAAAGTTTTCCAAAAGCAGACTTTCCCATTACTGCTTCGGAAAGTACAAATATTTCCTTTAGACGAATGTTCGATAACTTTTTGCAAAACACATCTTTCAGAGTAGTAATGCATGACCTCATTTCGGAACGATGATAACTACCGACTGACTTCTGAATTTCGATACAATTCATTTCTGGAAAAAACATAAATAAATCTTCCAGAGGGACATCGTCTTCTACCAGCGAATACGGAATGGTACTATGTTGTTGTTTATTAACTTTAAACCCCACCTTTCATACAAACGTCTACATAGGGCATGAAAATCATTTCTTCGATAATTAGTCGTTCGGTATAGTTTTTACCTTATAGCCACATATATATATAGTTTTATTATGTCGTCTATAGATCAACTCATTTCCATTTGTCAATACACTGAATATATATGATATCATTTGAAGTTGGCTGACTGTTGTAAATGAGGTCTGATAGAACTGTTTCTTTCCTCAGTGTAAGGTTGTTACAATTTAGGAAATACCGGTTTGTGCTAAGTTTAGTGTAAAAAGAAAACGGACATTAATTTTCGGTGCTTTTCTACTTTATTCAGTAAGTTCTGCTCATTCGGATCAAAAATCATTCAACAAGTTTTCAAGGTATCATAATGTACCTTAAAATTCAGTCCAAAGAAGATAAGTCCGTATGTTTGTCTTTTTGCTGGACTTATTTGGAAAAAAAATACTCCTCACGATTTTGTAATTAGATTCTAAGGGAAGAAATGACATTTTGCTTATAAAAAAATTTCTATAATGTAGATTTTAACGAAACGTTTTTAAAACTATATATGTATATTTTCTTCCATTCGGTCCGATAAATTCAAAGGACTGCATGCATTGTTTTAGATATCTGCCAATGACTATAAAGTACCTTCGATTTGAAGCTGACAAACACATGATATGGAATTATTTCACGGGTAAACGTTTTAGTTATTATATGCAACCTTTAGAAAGGTTGTATCGATGCTAGTTTTATCATATTTCATAAGAGTGACCATTTATTCGTGTATGTTATTTTTCGTCATTACGTCAGACCCAAGTTTTAATGAGGGTTATCCGGACAAACTTTCATGCAAGCTCCTTCTTAACTTTTTTCTTCATGTTTTATTATAGCATTGAAATATAGAGCTCTGTAAACATGAAGTCATCGGGCCAACGACGGAAAACCGTCAAAGGATAATCGTTGTTGGGCCACTGTTGGCCCAACAATGATTAATAAGTATTGTAAATACAGCGGTTGGGCCAACGTTGAGCGAACTTTAAATTTCAGTCAAAGATATCTCTGCATTGGCCCAATACTGTATTCAGGGAAAGACTTACACAGAGAAAACATCGTTGGCCCAACTTTGGCCAATTAGAAGTAATAATATAATAATTATATATTTTACAGGTCACTGTTTTATCACAAGCCCCTACAGGTAAACACGTTGTAAAGGTAATTAATAATTAAATACTTTTCTGCACCAATTCGTAATCTGGTAGTTTGGACTAACTAAACTTAATACTTATCTGCAGCCGTAATGATATTTTGAACTATTTCAAATCTTCTACATGAAGAATTTAATTTGTGAAAAAATATTGAATAAAAAAATTGCTATTACAAATATCTAATTTTATACAATCATAAAATGTTTACAATAAATCTGTTGAATATTCCAGAACATGAACTCTCGTTAACCCGAGTTATGTAAGAAATCCCAGAAAATGTGGTTAATTTTACTCTCTAGGCGAGATTTCTAGCTGCATAGGCATGTGAAGTAAAGGAAACTATTATACATGTTAACAAAAACCCGGTCTACTAGCTATAAACTGTAAATAGAAGTTTTTGAATATTTTTTGATAAAGTTATAGAATCTTATAGGGAATTTCTTTTTATAGCCTGTATGCATGTAGTATCCATGTGACTTGAACATATGTTGAATACTTTTATCTAAAACTGGCGGATGGCACTAGTGTTGAGTATTTGATTCTGTAAATAAATTAAATCATATTCTCGTTAATTTTAACATATTTTTCTCGGTTAAATACAGACAAAAATAAATTTCATACAGTTTATGTCCAGAGGTTTATGTGCATCTGTATAGTTATTGTTATCAATATGACGTAGATGGTTTAATCAACATTATAATTTTCGTTTTTTACAGGATTCTGTTCAAGAGAGTAATAATTGAACGCCTAGCACTGTGGGGCACAGGGAAAAAAAAGAAAAAATAGAAAGCTGCAACTTCAGTGAGAAAAGAAAACAATCAGACAGAACTTGGATATATAATGAGTTAAAATACAGACAGTAATAGGATTTGATCAGTGACTGAAAAAAGAAAAATAGATTTATAAATAGCTGGAATAAATATTTAACATGTTGTAGTGATGAAATATTCGGTTATATTTCTTCAGGAAACTTGCAAACAAAGTTTAAATAAATGTTAGATTTCTTCTTATTAAATGTTAAACAAAATCACAATTATTTGAAAATAAAATGTGCACTAGATAATTTTAGTTTTAGTCTATTTTTTTCAAATTCGTAATCGTTGGGATAGCGTTGGCATCCTTCTTACGGCCAACAAAGAAATAGAGTTGGCCCAACGTAGGACCAACCATGAGGGCCAACGATAAGTGTAGGATACCGGTAGTTGGTCCAATGGATGGCCAACGATAAGTGTAGGATACCAGTCGTTGGGCCAACGGTGTACCAACCGTTGGGCCAACGTTGTGCCAATTAGCAAAATGGCGTTGGGCCAACGTTGGAAATCTTCGTTGGGCCAACGAAGAGTCTGCAGTTGGCCCAACGTTGGGCCAACGCATGTCTGCTATCTGGGCTACTGTATCATCAATGGAGAATCTGGTTAGTTGGAACTTGATTAAATCAATATTTCACAGATACGTTGAGTAAATCATCCATTTTTAAATAAATGCATACAGCTCCGGTAATGTTATGTACAATGTTTTTCTATAGAAGACCATTTGTGACACAATTTATTGAATTACACTCGCAATATGTAGCTACATCAGTGGAAAGATAAATAAGTAAAAACGTAGATAAACTAAATAAATTAGTACTAAAATTCCTAAATTAATAAACAACTAAATAACTCAATAATTGATTAAAAAATAAAAAAATCTAAATGAATTGAAGGATAACACTAAAATAAAATTGTACTGTAAATCCGGTATTATTCGCGGTGTTTTAATTTTCGCTATAGATCAAGTCAGTCGAGTTATTCAAAGATTGCCTAGATATCGCATTTTATTCAAATAACTTCTCAAATGCTGTTACCGTTTTCGTTCGAAGATAGGACAGACGTCGTTTATGCTGTTCTTCTGAAGTTTTGTTTCTGATTTCGATTTCAATTGCCCTAAGTGTCTGTAAGGTAAAAACATGAGTGAGAAATATCAGTTGCATTTTATTAGATACAGTTTAGTCTAATTAGAACTCAGAAGTGTGACTGACTTTGATATTGCATCACTTCTGTCATTACTTTCCTTTGTTCCTTTTTGAACGATAAGTTTCTTTTCTTTATCATGGAACATGTTATTAAGCACCATATAGAAGTGAATGAAATATTTTAGAAAAATCAATGGAGCCATAAAACGCATCCAAGGAAAGTATTTTTACACTCAACAAAATTCCTTACCGGTCAATTTATATTGTATTACTATTTTGTTAATAATGCATAATCATATTCACACGAAATTTCACATACCAACATTTGAATAGGTACTGCAGCTTATTATTAACCTATTTTTGGAGACTCACAGCCATAGTAACCGCATTAAGCGTTTAGACCAATACTGCATACTTTGCACGTGCAGGGCATGTGCACCAACATGCACGTGTTCGTTTACACTTTTTGCGTTACTGACGAAAGTCCTACTAGAAAAACACATATTATGGTGAAATTAACACAAGAGCAACACAATCGAGCTGTCCGAATCTTTCTAGCAGGGACACATTTGCGACAAATGTGTAATCATTTTTGCAATTTCAAAGGAATTTTGATATAATTTGTTTGTTGCTGAAACTTTGATGATTATTTCTATTTAAACATCATTTCCGTTTACAAGAACCTTCAATCGTTGGTTATCTACCATCTGCACTCTTTTGGCGAAATTTAACCCAAGTACAATTCATTGAAGCCACCGATTTTGAATTTTATTGTAAAATTCCGGCAGCCCGGGCTCAATGCTCTTGTGTCAATTTCATGATGATATGGGTTTGTCTAGTAGGACATTCGTCCGTTATGCCAAAATTGTTTATTAACACGTGCATACTGGTGCACATGCCATGCACGTGCAAAATATGCTATATTGGTGAAAACGCCTAATGCGGTTTTGTTAGCAGCGAGTCGGCCACAAATAAATCAATAATTAGCTGCAGTACCTTTTCAATTTCTTGCAAATACATGCATTATTATCAAAATAGTGATCCCATTAGGAATTATGTTGTGTGTAGACTCGGCTTGATTGAATCAATTGACGGACAATGAACACCCACTTGACGCCAAACACCGACTTAGATCTCTGATATGCTAATAGTGAACCTAAAGGATAAGAACATTTTACAACGTTGAGCCGAAGTACTCGAAAAAAACAAAAACAAAAACAAATAACTAAATGCAATGCATTAAATCAACTACACGTGCGTATATTAACTGGTTGAGAGAGGCCGGTGCGCTAAAGTACGAATGGGAAACGAAACATTAGGACTGTATAGGCTTTACATAACTCCCAAAGATGAGTGCATGTGTCCTTAGTAGCATTCATTTTAATCAGACAGGCTAAACTATTAAATTCACTTGAAAAAATAATCTAAAAATAAAAGTTCCTTTAAATCTTCTAAATGAATATTGAAATAACTTCACTTTATGTTAACATGTGCTTACACCAATATAATTCAAGCTGAGACTATTGTATTTGAATCCAAGCTAAAGATTGGTAAAATTCTCAGGACTAGCAAAAAGTGCCGATAAGCTTATTGGTACGAACTGGAATGATCCAGATGGTCACAAATCTGGCCCTTTCATAGTAGGCAAGAACACTGACCAAGAAAAATTGGCTAGAACTTGTCACACGGTAAATTTACCAAATCTATATGGTCAGTAAGCAAGAATAATTGGTCACAGTGACCAGGTGACCAAAAATATTTGGTCACAGTGACCAAGTGACCAAAAATAATTGGTCACAAACCCAATTTACTGGAGAATTCTGCCAAATGCTTCAAAATTGATTCTTTATACAATAAAGCAGTGATATACAGTAAAATTATGTACCAGGGAGGTTAAATCTAAGACTTTTATCAGTTTTAAACATCTTTAAGGATGACAACGATATTTTACGTTGCTTATACACGGTAAATAGTCCAACAATGCAATGCGAATAATGATGCATATCCTGTCAGGAAATGTGACAAAGTCAGAGAGTTATCATGAAAATACTTTATTTACACATTTTTACAGATTTACACAAAGTAAGATTGAATAAAAGGATGACACTTCTCTTATCCAAACAGTTACATACTTTAGATTGATTGTGCTACAGCTATAGCGATTTGCACCCTGGAAAATCATGCAAAATCAGGATTATACCTGAACCGGTCAAAACAGATGTCTCCCCTAAAAGTAAACAAAGTTCGGATATTAAGATTTAAAAGAACATGGGGGTGTATAATATATGATTAGTAGGTCATATTATGTAGATCAACACACATGTGTACAATTCTGTGTTTCATTACTTTCACCTTTCAAGAAAATGTAACAGAGAAGATTTAAACCACAGTCAACATGACTTGGATCAAGAAAACAGGAAAATGGTAAGTCCGTCTTGTTCGAGGTGTTACAAATATATGTATGAAATGATGGCCTTTTGGTACCTCTTTCTGTGTACATTTTGAGGTTCGTGAGTACTCCCGTCATTGTGGGGAAGTCAGGGGGTCTCCTCTGGGAAATGTTTTAAATAAAGTTATGAAGTGGTGGCCTCTGGTGCATTATTGTTAAAATTTTTGAGGTACAGGAGTGGGTATTCCCATCATTTTAGCTGGGAAGCCGGGCCTACACCTGAGCTATTTTGAAATATGGGTATGAAATGGTTGTATCTGGTGCAATTTCTGGTCACAGTTTTGAGGTACGGGAGCGGGTACTCCCATCATATTATGTTGGGGTCAAGGTTGGTGGGGGATATTCCCATCATGTTTGAGGGTCAGGGGTTTTCCCGCGGAAGATCTTGAAAAATAGAAAATGAAATGGTAGCCTCTGGTGCATTTTTGAACCTGACTTAGAGAATCTTTTTATTTTTTTGCCTAAACACAAAACAGTTGTATGCAATGTTGATGAGTATAGGTTACTCTACAGCCAACGGGGTCCGTGGGTTAGAGGGAGGGGGGGGGGCGGAGGGTAGGGGATGGATCCTGACTCCTAGTGAATAAAGTGTCTTGGTTATTGATAGTAGATGTGCCTAAAGATGCATTACTACTGTTGATGTGCAGAAATCAGTCTTCAAAAAATAGAAAAGAATGTAATGTAGACGAAATTCCTAATTTTTTTTTATAGAAATATATAACAATACAGGACATATAGATCGGCCTATAGTCCAAGCATTGCAACGGCGACTTGTGAGTCATTTACAGTAAAATTCCCATATGACATTAACGGAATCCTACTTTATCCGGATTAATCCCTTTGGCATGATAATTTTTCCCAGAAGGGAGTCAGGAAAGTAGGATTTACTTTAATAATGTTCATTACTAGTATATGACATCTTATAAGTAATATGCCCGTCCGCTTAGCTCTGTATGTAGAACGTTGGTCTACGGACCTACGGGTCGTGAGTTCGATCCTCGGGCAGGGCGTATGTTTTCCGTGCCTATTTGATAAACGACATTGTGTCTGAAATCATTAGTCCTACACCTCTGATTCATGTAGGGAAGTTGGCAATTACTTGCGGAGAACAGTTTTGTACTGGTACAGAATCCAGGAACACTGGTTAGGTTAACTGCTCGCCGTTACATGAACGAAATACTATCGAAAAACGGCGTTAAACCCAAAACAAACAGACACACTTATAAGTAATGACTGACATGCGTGATAGTAGTTTGTACTTCATCCTCAATCTTTTCCTACTTTTTGCATGCATTGTATGCCGTAGTTTTTAAATCTAGAGGTACTTTTTGTTAGTTTTTTTTTCAGTAATCAACTTGAAGAATAGCACTGCAATTAGATAAACCGATTATCTAAAACATGATCTTAACATATCTGGCAAAATTGTTTCTTTGAATAATGACATGTCACATGCGTCGTTCTAAAATCAGATAAAGAATTCATTCACAATATAAATATTATAAACCGAACGCCCATTAAACTAACTAATTGAACAAAAACACTTAAGCCTTCTTTTGAGCTTGCTTTTGCGTCATGACATTTATCCTGTTTGTCACGGTTTGTCCTTGTGTTTTAACCTTTACCCTGCTAAATTTCTAAAATGGACTGGTCCATCATTCACTTTGGGCAGTATCTCTTATCATTCAAAGGGGTGTTCAGTGAAAGGTAATTGCGATTTTGCTCTGCACTGGTCGCAAAGATAAACGTTTTAAAATTGTATTTATTCAGTCGCGTCATATTGACTCAAAATCTTCTCAAGTATTCACCTAATCAATTAGGTATTGGATCTGTGCTGAACTAAGCCTAGATGTAGTCGTTTAATTTACGTGCTAATTATTTATAAAAGTAAGAAACAAATGAACGAGTGTTTATTGAATATGTTATATTTCATTTAATATTTAGAAAAAGGTAAATTATTTAAAAAAAAGCCGATAGTCGACACTGTGACTTCCAATCTTCTAGTAATAAACTGATTTGAAGCGTAAAATATTTACATATACTACTTTAGTAAAGCAAATCCACGTTCTGTTCTGTTCAGATTTAATTTAAATGGCAATGGATCGATAGAAATTCTTTTTATAATATTTACAGATATACTCTATTTCATTGCTAACGAATCTATTTGTTTTAGAAGTTGTTCTGTACGTACGCAGTGAATGTGGACATGTCTAGCTAGAATAATAGCAGACCCGTTCACGTGTACACATGGTTAATTATGTAAATTTATGCTAAACATGAATATTGACTAGTTTAGATATCTATATTGAGTTGCACATTGCACATGTTCCCGTTCTTTGCATTAAACAGTTTGCTCGCAACTTCAAATTTATTTTTTAAACATTATTGTCACGCGTAAAAATTGCAAAATGTTTCAGGTGCCTCAAAAAGGAGTCATAAGCCTTCAAGCAGTCCCATCGACTAGATAATAATTTCTGCTTCTCATTTCACCTAAGAATTATGTAAGGATTTTGTCAAGAATTGTCACTACAGAAATGTGCATGAGAACTGAATGTAGTCTTACTCGCGGGGTTCTAATGTACTGCTTTTCTTACAATATGGTCGGTAAGACTAAGGTGTCTTTTTATGTTGCGTTAATTATCTTCAGACTTCAAAGAATCTTTTTTTATTTAAATAAACGGCATGTCTAAAACAAGCCATATAAAAGAAACAGTGACACGTGAAGCACCAATCTCTAAAATCGAAGCCTTACAGCTGGGTATAATTGATGTGAACAAGTTAATATTTGCTCAAAATGCAAAAATATACAAGGACAAAATGAACAAATAATGAACTAAAGTAGGAAGGTTATTTTTCTAGTTTCAGCTATTCATTTCTTTTTTTAAATTTAAATTGTATTATTTGTACAATCTTGGTAACGGGTAACCAAAAACATTACAAGATTAAGCCAGATATTTTATACAAGAATAATTTTAACGTTTCCGTTGTATACAAAAAATGGCCATGATCTCTGACAGCAATATTTTTTCAAGAATAGGAGTACTCTTAACAATCGTGGTAAAACCTCAAGCCAACAGTTCCTGACAAAGAGAATGTTTAGAATTCCAGTTATATTCATGTAGGGAAAGTGACAACGCCTACCGAAAACCAGAATAATTGTAACAGTCTGTGTAAAGATTCAATCAAGAACCTATTGAGTAATCTTATTTTAAAATTAGGTCAGCAATTTCGAGTAAATATATTTGAATTCTGATAATGAAGTATAATCATTGTGCCAAATTAGGGGATAAGTGACAAAAGCTACACAAAAGGACTATAAATTTTGTAACTGATGCAGACTTAATCGACTGTAAATGTGTTTAAAAGTTTATTTGAGCCGCACCATGAGAAAACCAACATAATGCATTTGCGACCAGCATGGATCCAGACCAGCGCGCAGTCTGGTCAGGATCAATGCTGTTCGCTTTCAAAGCCTATTGTAGTTACAGAAACCGTTAGCGAACAGTATGGATCCTGACCAGACTGCGCGGATGCACAGGCTGGTCTGGATCCATGCTGGTCGCAAATGCACTATGTTGGTTTTCTCATGGCGCGGCTGAGTAACTTTTAGAGTATAATTCATAATTAGTAGCATCAAGCTGCATAAGGCGAAAGTGAATATAGGTATCAGTATCAGCGGTTTACATGTATGTGTTAAGATTTAATAATGATAATAAATGATAAAGTGAATGCAAAACTTTCTAATCTGTAAACACTTTAAGGATAAAAGGCTATCTAATCTTTCTAACACAATGTTTATGAACATTTTGAAGAAGAAGTCACGATGATTACAAAATATATCTTTATTAGATGCTCTAGTTCTAACAAGACATAAAAGCATCTGTACGCCTAAATGTAATTTCATAAGGTTTGAAATTACACAGAAGGTCCTGCCAAGCAATACTGAAAGGTTTTAACAGATTTTCTTCAATTAAGAAATCATACCTAAGAATTCAAATAATACTCTTATAAATCTAGAAGAGAATCCTTTGAAAGCATAGAATACAACCAGGCAAAATGATAGCAAACACGGTTTGATTCACGGAAGATATTGGAAAGTATCATACCCCTAACGCCCCTTTTGTTTTGGGTTTAACGCCGTTTTTCAACAGTATTTCAGTTAAGTAACGGAGGGCAGTTAACCTAACCAGTGTTCCTGGATTCTGTACCAGAACAAACCTGTTCTCCGCAAGTAACAACCAACTATCCCACATGAATAGAGGTAGAGGACGAATGATTTCAGACACTATGTCTTTTATCAAATCGTCACGGAGAACATACGTCTCGCCCAGGGCTCGAACTTAAGACCCTGCGATCCGTAGATCTGCTCTCACCCTGTTGAGCTAAGCGGGCGGGCCCCCTCACGCCCTAGTACCGGTTCGATATTGAAAGAACCCCATGATCACAAAGGATCAGAAATAAAAACAACACTGATCCAAGTAGTACTACTTATTAATTAGTTTCTGTTGTAAAAACGTAAACCTGCTTGCATCCTTTATTAAATAAATGTGTAGAAAAAAATATTTTTGTCAAAGTTAAAAAATATTTCACTGAAAATTGCCGATTTCTACTTCCGTTTTCACTAGTGTATTCACTGAAGTAATGTCTATTTGGAGGCATTTCATTTCAAACATTGATTTTGAAATCATACACTTAAGTCATTGTTTGACAACAATGGTTTAAAGATCCATGGTCGTATTATTTAAATCAATGTAACGAAGAATACGACAACCATGAACATAATAGCGTATTTTGGTGGCATGTGAAAATGCAGAGGAAAAAAACAAATATCCCGATAGTATGCACACGGATAAGACTTTAGTTTAATCAATACCTTTGGTTTTCAAATATTCATTCTAAAATATCTGCGAACAATACAATAATAAAACATAGAAATATACAAAATGTACATGTGTTCTAATATTTTAAATGATAAACAATTCTTCTATATGAATTTATATCCATTCATCTCCCAAACGAGATATATGCTACACTATTCCGTTCATTTAAGACATTTTTTGTGATATATTTTGTCAAGTACGTACAAAAAGCAACAGCAAAAATATGTAGATATGCAACTGTAAACTATTGTTTCCATCTTGAAGCTGCTGTAGCTAATAGAATTTCTCCTCAGCACTATACAGGTCGGAATGCTACATAGAACAAAAATACTGCTGTTATACTCATCACTGTATGTACATATACCACAGCCCCACTGGCTGGCAGGTCAGCAACTTTGATCCGCTTGCACGTATCATTTGAGAAAAGATGGCTCATGTCTGAATCTGCATCGGACCTTTTAGGTCGCCTATTCATTTTGTCGTCACAGTGTGATCCGACGGATATGCCGTAGTAAATTAAATGATAATCAATTGACGATGTCGATGACGATACGCTGTTTTTACATTCTGGATCTTCATACTCAAAACATTCAATGTAATCACTGAATACCTCCATGTCCTTACCATAGAAGATCTCTCGTTGATGATGAAAAGGGCTGCTAGAAAAGGGTGTCCTTTTTGGTAAATCAGTTACAATATCCCTGAAATGCACGACCCGCCAGCTTTTTGGGACAAGTCTATCATGGTTCTCGGCGTAGGGACGGTCTCCAGCTCTCGGCATTCCAAAAGTGTAAAGCGTTGTTTTATCCTTGTCAATTACGTTATCAAACGACAGCTGAGCTGATGCAACAGATGCAATAGCTCCACCCAAAGAATGTCCAGTCACGACTACTCGGTAATGTGGGTACTTCTGAACTAAATCTTTAATACTTGACTTGGCACATGGATAAATTTGATCGTTTGCGTTCCCGAAGTACGCTTGAACATTACCACCACCTTTAGCAGGTACTTTTGATTTAAGAACTGTAACAGCTTCTTCAATAAGTTGTAGCGGACTTGCTGTTCCTCGGTAAGCAAGAATGATCTTTTTCAATGGATGTGATACAGCTGTAAATGCAAAGCACTCCTTATATTTGAAGAGATAATTACACTTCCGCCCTATCACCTCGACATCTTCAAGTAAACCTGGAAGAATCTTATCTGCACAGCCCGCAGGACGATCTGTGTAAGCCACAGCAGAGTAAAGTGCGGCATTTAATGCATCATGTGGTTCAAATTCTCCACTCTTTCCACTATTTAGGTTATGTCTGTTACATTTTTCAGCTTCTGTGACGCTACACAGTTTGGAAATGTCACTGTTGGTGCATTTCTTACACGAGTTATGTTGTGATCCCGGTGCATGGCAGGTTTTAGACATTTCACACCATCGGCAGTTTACTAAAAACAAACTCGAACTTGCACAAGAAGAACAATCTTTGTGGTCGCTACATCCACTTTGCACGACAGGAAGAACAGCAAGTGAGAACAAAATAACACAAAGCATTTTATATCGCCTAAAAGAATGTACACACCAACTAAAAGAATCGTCAGTATTTGATGCAATTTAAAATATCCAGAAACTGTAATATTACATTTAGAACATTTTGTTTTGAATACAGCTATTCAAGACTTCAAAATGAAATGTAATTGATCCTTCGATTTTTGTGTAACATTGAGACTAGTATTATTAACATAACCGTGATTATCTCATAACCGTGTAGATTGCGTGTCATGTAAAATAAATCAAATAGTATATTAAGCAGAAAGTATGTCCGTTTGCTAAACCCTCAAACTTAATTCACGTTCGAGATTATATTACAGTATTTAGGCACGGTGATACCTCATAAATCGAAGTTATACGTATGCATATCATCAGAATATAATGTCACATTTTGTTAGAAAAGCAGTTGCTGGAGATATATCTGAACGAAGGAAACTCCTGCGTTTCAAAGATATTATTTGATATTGCAACGATGTAGTATACAGCTGACAGTGCGTGGGTTGCATGGTGCTGTGCTTGTTAAGAGAGTACAAATGACCTAGCACCTCTGACTTCAACTCTCGGGATTACCTCGCCCTTAGCTCCTGGTCAAAAGACCCACACTGTGAGCATAAGGTCTCCTAACCCAATAGTGGGCTGGGGTGGGGTGGGGTGGGGGTGTGGGTGGGGTCATGGGCAACAGTGTGTATCCATGTAAATTTCGTAGTGGCCTTAAATGACCTGAAATATCGATAAAATATTTTTTCCTATCACTACCCCTATATTTCGCTGTAATAAGTCTATCGTATAAACCTGAGCTTTACACGTCACCCTGCCTTTACATGGCAAGTGCTGACCGATTACATTCAGTCAAAATTAAAATGAAAACTTTGGGATATCGTATAATAATTCTTACGACTGTTTGAAATATCATTTAAAATAACACTTTATATGGGAATTACAAAAGTAACGCATGGATGTGTTTACTTTCTTCTGTTTACATGGAAAACTTCAGGATTCCTAGGCTACACAAGCTTGTACTAGAGAAGTCAGCTGCCCCTGCCAGAAAGCTAACTGAGGTAGACCTAAAGTGAAATAGAATCGCAGGACTCTAGACAGATACTGTGTGAGTAACATTAGCAGATTTTGTCATGCTCAGGTATAGCTCTGCATGTACAGGGTGTTTCATAATATTTGTTACCATTACAAGCTGATATAAAACGTACGTGTAACACATAATGCAGTCATGTTATACAGTATTCTAAAGGAGACAGAACGAAGTTTTACGTAATGTAAAAAATAACGGAAAAAGGTTGACGATATGACGTCATAAACGACGTCATCAAACAAGTCATATTTTCAAGATGGCGTTACCCATAGCAAAGTGTATATAAGTAGTTAAGCTGTATTATAAGAGTTATTCGCCGGTCACAGTCATTAGATCAATGCAAAAACGATATCCTGAGGATGAGAAACTTAGCACGATGCAAGTGCACAGACTAGTTAAAAGGTTTGAACAGTCAGGGTCAGTTATTGACAGACGACGTGGTAACACCGGCCGACCGAAAGCAGTCGGGTCTTCAGAGAGGACGTCATCTTGAGCACATGTTGTAAAACTGAACCTTTTATTTGAAGGGACATTGAGGTGAGCATTTTATGTAAACCTGCTGATGTTATGTATGAAATTAAAACTTTAATATATCTCCTATCGCTTAGTGACTTTCATTTAAAAGTACATTCCATATTTTAAAAACTTTAAACAGCGAAATGGTAACATATATTATGAAACACCCTGTACCTTCGACGACGACTCAAACAAAGTCTGATATACACAGAAATTTGAATTTTATACATATCGGTATAATGGACCGTGGACTGTAGAAACATTTTAACAAAAGTACTACTCCCGCACGATAATTTAAACGACGGCATGTTATGGTCCTCATGCATCGTTGAATTCCAAAAGGTTGTCAATGATAGAAGTTAAGTGCATACTGTAATGTTATACAAAAATATCTTCTGTATTGAAACGTTTTAATGAAGAAAAATCATAATTATCAAACATGTTATCGTTTGAGTAATCTTGCGGGATTTATAGCAAAATGGGTTATTTACATTTGATCAAAGCAATATACATGTAATTTGAACAAATGGGAAATTAACACTTTTACAAATAACATAATGGGGCATTTACATTTTGATAAAACTAGCTTCATGAGATGTTCATTAGAATAATGTTCGTCTACGTTGACATCTTTGGCGAAATTTGATCTGTATGTTTTACAAAACTAATTTGTATGTATGGTTGCACACAAACGTTGTTACATGTGGTAATTTTACAGGCTAAAATCAGATAAACAGATATTTGATAATGCACTTTATGTTAAAGGTGTTTAACGGTGGTTGATGTTATTATCATAGATATTAGCAGGAAGTAATATCGAAAGTAGTATTTAAACGATAGAAATTGAAAATGAAATTAAAATTTACTAATTAAAAAAATATTTTTAGAAAGTATTATAATATTAATTAATATTCTTTTTCCCTACCAAATATATAGAAAAAGCCACAACAGTCAGACAGAACAGCGAAAATTTGTTGAAATGAAACAAAAATGAAACGAATATTGATTCACACATGTTACCCTTAAATGGCGGTTATATCCAAAATTGATTTAGCCAATTACGGTTCAAATGGAGAGTGTATGTTATGAATTTTAAATAGAAAATGTGTTACATATTTGCTTTAATGAGACCGGACGCTTTTGGAAAAATATTCAAATTTTGAAGCTATAATCACGTACAAGTCGGTATGCTTTCTTGCATGTTCAAGTAAAAAACTAAAAGTTTGAATTTTATTACTTATAAATCACCAAATTTAGGGAAATGTCTTTCGAATATGTTTTTGGAATTATGAGGGTATTTTCATAAAAACGGAAATTCTAAAGCGAACTAAATAGTTTGCCATTTTCATATTACTAACAGTGCGTTTATGTATATACTGCACTTTTAGAGCAACATACTCAAAATTATCTGAAATTATCAATAAAAACGATTATGGCTCTGATAGAATCTACCAATTTTTTTTTTTTCTATCTCAACAGTTTTAAGAAAGAAAAGAAAATAAACGTATAAGATCTACAAATAAGCAAATATCGGTATAAGCCAGGAAAATTATGACAAAAACAAAATAAATTCTTTATTCTGCCATACCTGGTGATACCTTAGAAACAAGTTCAATTTGGTTTATATTTGGTCATATATCAGCGACACCTCTGTTGCCTTATCAATGATATTTGTTCTTTAGATAAAAACAAAGCTTTCATACATACAAATAAATTCTGTAAGATGAGCCTTTGGTAATATAGAATGCAAACAAGCAAAATAATGGAAAACTCGGTTTGACTTATCCTATTTTTGAAAGGTAATGGAAAGTACAACATCTTCAGAGGACGTCATCTTGAGCACATGTTGTAAAACTGAACCTTTTATTTGAAGGGACATTGAGGTGAGCATTTTATGTAAACCTGCTGATGTTATGTATGAAATTAAAACTTTAATATATCTCCTATCGCTTAGTGACTTTCATTTAAAAGTACATTCCATATTTTAAAAACTTTAAAACAGCGAAATGGTAACATATATTATGAAACACCCTGTACCTTCGACGACGTCTCAAACAAAGTCTGATATACACAGAAATTTGAATTTTATACATATCGGTATAATGGACCGTGGACTGTAGAAACATTTTAACAAAAGTACTACTTCCGCACGATAATTTAAACGACGGCATGTTATGGTCCTCATGCATCGTTGAACTCCAAAAGGTTGTCAATGATAGAAGTTAAGTGCATACTGTAATGTTATACAAAAATATCTTCTGTATTGAAACGTTTTAATGAAGAAAAATCATAATTATCAAACATGTTATCGTTTGAGTAATCTTGCGGGATTTATAGCAAAATGGGTTATTTACATTTGATCAAAGCAATATACATGTAATTTGATCAAATGGGAAATTTACACTTTTACAAATAACATAATAGGGCATTTACATTTTGATAAAACTAGCTTCATGAGATGTTCCTTAGAATAATGTTCGTCCACGTTGACATCTTTGGCGAAATTTGATCTGTATGTTTTACAAAACTAATTTGTATGTATGGTTGCACACAAACGTTGTTACATGTGGTAATTTTACAGGCTAAAATCAGATAAACAGATATTTGATAATGCACTTTATGTTAAAGGTGTTTAACGGTGGTTGATGTTATTATCATAGATATTAGCAGGAAGTAATATCGAAAGTAGTATTTAAACGATAGAAATTGAAAATGAAATTAAAATTTACTAATTAAAAAAATATTTTTAGAAAGTATTATAATATTAATTAATATTCTTTTTCCCTACCAAATATATAGAAAAAGCCACAACAGTCAGACAGAACAGCGAAAATTTGTTGAAATGAAACAAAAATGAAACGAATATTGATTCACAAATGTTACCCTTAAATGGCGGTTATATCCAAAATTGATTTAGCCAATTACGGTTCAAATGGGGAGTGTATGTTATGAATTTTAAATAGAAAATGTGTTACATATTTGCTTTAATGAGACCGGACGCTTTTAGAAAAATATTCAAATTTTGAAGCTATAATCACGTACAAGTCGGTATGCTTTCTTGCAGATCAAGTAAAAAACTAAAAGTTTGAATTTTATTACTTATACATCACCAAATTTAGGGAAATGTCTTTCGAATATGTTTTTGGAATTATGAGGGTATTTTCATAAAAACGGAAATTCTAAAGCGAACTAAATATTTTGCCATTTTCATATTACTAACAGTGCGTTTATGTATATACTGCACTTTTAGAGCAACATACTCAAAATTATCTGAAATTATCAATAAAAACGATTATGGCTCTGATAGAATCTACCATTTTATTTTTTTTTCTATCTCAACAGTTTTAAGAAAGAAAAGAAAATAAACGTATAAGATCTACAAATAAGCGAATTTCGGTATAAGCCAGGAAAATTATGACAAAAACAAAATAAATTCTTTATTCTGCCATACCAGCGACACCTCTGTTACCTTATCAATGATATTTGTTCTTTAGATAAAAACAAAGCATTCATACATACAAATAAATTCTGTAAGATGAGCCTTTGGTAATACAGAAAGCAAAATAATGGAAAACTCGGTTTGACCTATCCTATTTTTGAGAGGTAATGGAAATTACAACATCGCTCACCCGCCAACCCCCCCCCCCCCCCCCCCCCCCCCACACACACACACACCTCCCAACGACGAATTCAGTGGAATTCTGTTTACGAGTTTTTGTTTTTTGTTGAGGTCGCAAAATTCCTCTTAAGCAACAAAAGCAAGGTAGCAAGATTTCGTCAGACTGGCCATATAGATTATTATCTTCGCTGTAATTGTTGTCAGCAGCTTTGATGCATGCCTAGGAATTAAAGACATAAATATAAGTACAATGTTCTTCCGGTGCCCTTAATTTGCCGAGATGTCGTATTTTCTCGTTATCGACGATGGACTTGACAGCATGACGGAACGACAGTTTTTGTACTTTTTGTCGTGTTTTCGTGTCACCATACGGGGATAAGGTCTGTGAATCGGTAAAAAAAGTGTCCGCGGTGTAGTTTTTTTTTTAATTAAATGCGGACTAAATAGATCTTAACTTTCCCCCTTTTTCGCAATTTCGTGTAGAACGGGTGCTTTCATCACACGCTTTCATTGTTAAAATGCATTCTGCATGGCATAACATGTTTTTCACGTTTATACTCCATTTGTGGCAAGTTTTGCAGATCGAAATCGAAAGTAGTGGTTTAATGTGGGGAAAACAGCGAATATATCTTTTTGGGGTAGAATACCACTAGGAACAATTCAAACCCCTATTTTCTTTCCATATTTTCGTAAAATTATGATGGAACTTTTATGAAAAGTAGGGTATGGAAAATATGATGTTCTATAAAAGCACGTAAATAAGGTGTTACTTTTCATATGAAACGAAGAAGAATTGAAACTATTGTTCTTTAATCTATAGGTGCGTGATTTGGTCACACAGATCTAAATAGTATTCCCTATTTAACATTGGCAATTTTCATAGAGTTCCCATGTAGCTAGACTCAGAGTACAAATTCTTACATTTTTTCTAGGAATTATGACAAAACTGACATTAAGTAAAGAGAAAAGTAGGGGTACTGTATAGTGTATTTTATTGTTTACATTAAAATCGGTTAATTATGTGGAACATCTATATTTTTCTTCAGTCAAAATCAAGCAGTCTTTATGTTGTGTCAATAATTCTGGTTGGTCAACGGATTCTTTAATTTTTGAACTGATTGGTCATTTTGAATTGTGTATTCTCTTCTTTGATAGGTTAGAGATAAGTATATATATAGGTATTCTTGATTTGGCGCTTCATTCTGTTTTTTCTATTAGTCTGATCACGTCGAAATTAGTTTTTCTTTGCTTTTCAAAACAGAAAATGATTTCGTTTAATTTGGATTAGAATATTTTACGTAACCTAAAAAATGTAGGAAAACCATAAGGAGTTTCGAAAAGTAAATTTGACATTGAACATTAAAAAATTTTGTAAAGTGAAACTTTGTTAGAAATTTAACTGTAAATTAGAAAAATGTCTGGAAAAGAAAACAAGAGGTCGGGTAGGTCGGTGGTTAGGCATGACTACAATAAGGTCAACTCTGAAGGATTCGTCGGAATCGGGGAACTAGATGGTCCTGCCGAGTACCCTACTTCGCACGAAACGGGTGGAAAAGATGTTTCCGAGATGGTTTCTCACGTTTCTGCATCCAGAACAACAAGTACAAGTGAAACGCTAGCTTCGCTAGAAAGTGAGTACAAATCACTGGTGAAAGAGGAGGAGGATCTTCAAAGGGAAGCACAGATAAGTAAACTGAAGAAAAAGATTGCTCGGAAACAAAAGTCTGTAGCAGAATTACGAGGTGAGCCTATTAAAAATGTTAATGACAGTAAAGTAACACTGCAAAATTTAAGAAAGAAAAAGAAGCTACGCGCTAAAGCACAAAAAGAATTAAAATCCTGTGGGCTGGTTTCAGAATCGGAAGCAGATTCCGATTTAGAGTCCAGTTCTGAGTCTACCGAGTCTGGAATTAATTTAAAAACATCTAAGTCAGCTGAAAGTAAAGAGGACGAAAACAGTAAAAAGAAAAATTCAAAAACAGCTGATGCAGAAACTGGATCAGATTCGGTAAGTAGTTCAGATTCAGACAGTTCCGTTTCTCATAAAAAGAAAAGTAGAAAATACAAGAAAAAAATCTGGAATTTCTGCAAAATCTTCTGACCATGTAAAATTCAGACAAAAATACCCACAGGCGTACTTACGCTATGAGCATGTTTCTGCCAAAGTCAGTTTCGATTCTCTAGATTTCAATTTGTTTGTGGCCGGGGAACTGGAAATCATTTCTCAATCTACGACCAAAAAGAAGGAAAAAGAAGCAAGATTAGAACTTTTGAAACGTTTAATGTATTTAAGCAGTTCATACGATTTTCAAACCATTAAATCTTTGTACGCAGCAATTCTAAGAGAAATAGAATTGGGTCACAAATATTGGGGAGATGACTTTCATTATGTGGAAACCAATATTTTGTCAAGAGCTTCGGTAAAGAAATCTTCAACTCCCTACAACAAAAAGATAGGTTTTAAAAGTAAGGAAGAAAAACAATCAGATGATAAGACATGGTTCTGCCCTCTTTACCAGAAAAACAAATGTCAGCATAAATCCATGTCCCATTTGATGGTCGTTAAGGGAAAGCAAAGGTGGGCTCAACATATTTGTGCTTCTTGCTGGCTAAAGGATAATAAAAAATTAGAGCATCCGGAATGTTCAAGTGCTTGCCCACACACACAAAAGTGACTTAGAACAGGTTTTGCGCAACTGTCGGAAGCTAGTACGACAAATGAACATTTGGTTAATACATTTCTTCCAAAATTTTGTTTAGTTGAAATTGATAAAACTATTGAACAAAAGGAAACAAGTACTAATAAAAATTCACTTTGTTATCACTTCAAAAAATGTCAGATTTGTAAAGTAACAAAAACCAAAGTTGATAATGTATCCGTAGATATTGCTGATTTACACACAAAAGTTAAAAGGTCAGGTAAACATAATTTTCAAGGTTGTCGCATTGTTGTAAATAACAAAATAAATGATGAATTTTGGAACAGAATGTTAATAGGTTATAAGGATACTCTGGTTATAGATCTTTTAAAATACGGTTTCCCTTTAGATTTCCATGGTGATGTAAATTCTTTTAAACAATTAGAATTATGGAAACAAAAAAATCATAAAGGGGCTGAGAATTATCCTGCAGAGATAACAAAATATTTAGAAAAAGAATAGGCAAGTCATTCTATTATTGGGCCTTTTAAAAACAATCCTTTTACAGATAACATAAGAATTTCTCCCCTGAATTCAGTACCAAAAAAGGAATCAGAAGAGAGAAGAATTATTTAAGATCTCAGTTTTCCAAAGGGTAATGCTGTCAATGATTTTATTTGTAAAGATAGATATTTAGGTGAAGAAATAGAATTAATCTTCCCAAAGATTGATGATTTCATTCAATTAATAAAAGCAAAAGGTAGACATTGTTTAATGTTCAAGTTGGATTTACGAAAAGCCTTCAGACAAATTAATATTTGTCCAGGCGACTACAATTTAGTTTTGTTTCGTTGGAAAAAGCACATTTTCTGTGATACAGTTTTATCTATGGGTCTGAGAAACGCTGCGGCTATTTGTCAAAGAGTTACAAATGCAATTACATTCATGATGTTCCAAATTGGTGTAGCTATTTTGAACTATTTGGGTGATTTAGCAGGTGTGGAAAGTAGAGAAAAGGCTTGGTTTGCATTTTATTGTCTAAGAGAAGTATTAGAGAAAGCAGGCTTAGAAGAATCAAAACAAAAAGCTTGTATTCCATCAGAAATTATGATTCTCTTGGGAGTTTTGTTCAACTCCAACTCCATGACAATGGAGGTTACAACTGATAGACTAAATGAAATTAAGAGGTTAATCACTCTTTGGTTAAACAAATCAACTGCTTCTCTTAGGGAGTTACAATCTCTGATTGGAAAGTTAAATTTTGTTGCAGCTTGCGTTAGGCCAGGGCGTATTTTCATAAATAGAATGTTGAATTGGTTACGGTCCATACATGGCTTATACCCAAATATTCAGACCAGTATTCCTTTTATGGTGAAAAAGGACTTGCTTTGGTGGGACAGATCTCTGTTACATTATAATGGTATTTCCATTATGTTATACGATGACTGGTCTAAACCAGATGCAATTTTTTCCACTGACAGTTGTTTAACAGGTTGTGGAGGTTACTTTAATGGCTCGTTCTTTCACTCAGAGTTCCCTGAAAAAAATTAAGCAGAAAAAATTAGATATTGATATGTTAGAATTGATAGCTATTGTCATTGCCTTAAAATTATGGGGCCAGGAAGTTAGAGGCAAGCGTATTATGGTGTATTGCGATAATCAGTCAGTGTGTCAGGTTTTAAACACCTGCACCCAATAGTATAAAGCTTGGTTAAATTTAACCAGTGGGTTAACTGCTGGTTAAATTATCATTTTGGTAAAAGTTCCGGTTATCCTATTGTACAAAACTTTAGTTAAATTTAACCGAAGCAAGTTTCTGGTTAAATTTAACCAACCTCTCTGATACTGGTTAAAAGTTAACCAATATACAAAATGGCTGCCTTTATACCAAACGCCAGACGACCTAGACGGTTTAGACGAGTAAACAGACAAACTGACGACTTGGACAACGAGGAACTTCGACGACGCTACAGATTTGGATCTGAAAATTTGGACAGACTAGAGGACCTCATTGGGGATCGACTTCGACATGGGACGAACCGTAATTTTTCTTTGACTGCACGACAGCAAATACTGATAGCACTCAGATTTTTTGCATCTGGGTGCTTTCTTCAGTTAATCGGGGACACATTTGGTGTCGACATTGCCACTGTGTCCCGGACTATTACCAGGGTGACGGACGTTTTATTTTCACTGAAGGACGAATACATAAGATTTCCAACGACGGATGACGAAAGACGGACTGTTCAACAGGGATTTTATAAAATAAGACAATTTCCCGGCGTTGTTGGTTGTATAGATGGCACACATGTTAGAATAATTTCTCCGCCGAAAGATCAAGAGGCAGCTTACGTAAACAGAAAACGATATCACTTCATAAATGTCCAGGCTACTTGTAATCATCGCGGTATGTATACTGTTGTATCTCACAATGGTTGCCTCCCTTCCTACCAGGGGTTCCCTATGGGGTTTTAAGTGTTGACAGAAAACATTTATTAATACAACTTCATTTCATTTATGACTGTGTGGAAATGTTGTTGCTGAGTGATATTGTTTGTAGTGTAATTATTTTTAAAACAATTGTTGTCAAATGGGAAAATTCACATCTATCTATGATGTATTTATTAAAATGAGCCGCGCCATGAGAAAACCAACAAAGTGGTTAAGCGACCAGCATGATCCTTGCCGTTCGATAACGTTTTCTCTAAAGCTTAAAAAAATGTTTGTTTGCGGTATCCCGACCTACCTGAAATTTTTGGCCCGACCTTAAATGTTTTTATGGCCTTGGAAAATATTTTTTCAACTTTTTTTAACAAGAAGTTGCAAAACTGCACTTAAATTTATGCTTTAAACATTACCCTTTTTATGCTTTTAACATGGCCAGTGATGTTAGAAATCATCTAACCGATGCTCTAAAGGCATAACCCCCTTATGTGTATCCATTTTTTGACACAAAAATAATTTCCGAACAGTCTCCCTTAAAAAAATTCCAAAAAAAGAGAAAATTTCCGACCTACCTACCCTAATTTTTTTAAGCATGTTACCGGAAACAATTTTTTAGGCCTAATTGAAATCAGCTTTGAAGAACCGCAACACTGAATTGTGATAACTGTAGCCTTTTATTTTTTATTCATGACGGTAACTGATTTACACAAAAAAGTACTAGTAAACAGTTTCAAATTCACAGTGACATAATATATATAAGGCCAGGACACATTGTGTTGAATGTCTTTAAATGCATTATAATTGAAATAATATCAGCCGCACCATGAGAAAACCTACGTAGGCCTACTAGAAATGCGATTGCGTCCAGCATGTGCGCAGTCTGGTCAGCATTCATGTTGTTCGCTAACGGTTTCTCTGATTGCAAAAGGCTTTGAAAGGGAACAACTGGGATCATGACCAGACTGCACGGAGGCTGGTCTGGGTCCATGCTGTCGCAAATGCACTATGGTGGTTTTCTCATGGTGCGGCTCAAATTGAAAGCAATAAATACAGGGCTGAGTTTAGACCGCATTTCCTTTAGAACTACGCTATTTATCTACGCTTTAATAGCCTAAGGCGCTATACTGAAAAAGATTGACTGAAGAAGTTTGCATATTAATTCATGCAGCGCCTTACTTTTCTACATATCATCTTGAAAAAACGGTATTATACAAATCATTATTATCAGAATGAATTTCACGCAGTTCATGTGGGACAGAAAAGTACGTCACTAGGTTGTGGTGGGTCTTAATGAACATATATGTGTATAATATAATTATCCAAAATGTTTTAATTGTCTGGACTTGAAATCAAACCATTTTATTGTTATGGAACAATTTGGAGATATAGATAGCCACAAATAAGCTGATCGTCCCCAATTTAAAAAGAAAAAAGAAACATCAGTGACAGCGTTAAAAATGATAGCTTTTATTAATATAACCATTTAGCTACCAACCAAGTCGTTTTCAATATTAACACATTCTCATACAATACTAATGAGTTCAAAGTATCAACGGTACAGGCATTTCTTTCTGAAAATGCTGAATTCGGCCATTTCAGACTTAAAATTCGCTAACTAACACCCCCGAAAAGTGACAATAAAAGCAGTTTTATGCTAGAATGTGTAGTAAACAGTGACGTAAAATTTAAATACGTCATACCGGCGTGAGAAGAATGACGGGCGCTTTGTCTTTCTTACGTGTAGCTGGTGGTGTGGATGTGAAAACGAGCACGGAATTATTACAATAGTTTAACATTCTACGTGGAATTTATTTATAAGGTACGTAGATTTAATGTCATTTGTTCTATTATATTTCTGTATTATTGTCTGGGATTATTTTCTAAATGTAACTTAACTGATGTCTGAATATGTCTGAATTACGTCTGAATAATTCTGGATTCATATCTGAACATTTAACCATGTCTGAACATTTCTGAATTGATCTAAATGTTTCTGAATAATGTCTGAATATTACTGAATTTATGTCTGAACATGTCTGAATTTTTCTGAACAGTTCCGAAATTAGCACAGATGGGATTTTCAGACAAATTCAGAAATATTCATCAATGACTCAGATAAAAATTCAGAAATATTCAGATATTTTTTCATGTGGGTTAAACAGTGTTTGTTTTATATTACTGCATATTTTAGGTTATGGTACGAGATTGAGATGGTTAGTTACCTGAAAGTGGCCAATTTTCAATAAGGTATGTCCTTTTGATAATTGTAAACTTTTCCTGCATTTTTGTGTTTTACATGCCATGCCTTTTTGTTTTCATTACGTGTGTTAGAGATTCACCTGGAGGGGATTACTTTTATTTACACTGTCCCGTGTCTTTGGAACATGGTGGGGGTAAGTGTGAGGTTGGGTGCGCACCATAAACCGGTTTAAGCTCCCCAGTGGTGTTTTTGCCACTGACCGTTCCAAGGCGGTGCCCCACTGTGTTCTTTTGTTTGTTCGTTTTGTCCTCTTGTGTAGGATTTGTGTGTGTGCGCGTGTATGTGTGTGTGTTCCTTTGTTTGTTCGTTTTGTCTTCGTGTGTTGGCTTTGTGTATGTGTGTGTGTGTGTTTGTGATGTGCACGTCTGCGTGCTGTGGGTTTCGTTTTGGGGAGGCTGCGATTTTGGTACGTGGCATTCCCTGTTTGATATTTGTCTTTGTTTTTTTTTTACACATTTTGTTTTATAAAAAAAAAGAAAACCTGTTGAAATAAAGGCTTCTCATGTTAATCTGCACAGTTTTTACCATCTATCTACTTTCATTCTACTGTAGGCTTATAAAACAGGTATATAAATGAGGACAAAAGTATAGACAGATGTCAATACATGTAATGAAAAGTTTGAACAATTTAGTAATTCCATTTTGAAAAAAAAAACAATAACATATTAGAATTTTATTTAGTTGCTGAATATATTACAGTACAGGTCAGAGTATATACAGCTTCCCTAAATGTTGAAAGACTGAACAGTTTTCTAATGAAGTATTTTGAATTTAATGCAGGATTGAATATTTCATTTCAATTAGAGATAACATTTTTTCAGTAGTTTGCATCTATTTTTCAACAAGTTTACATTTGAAAGCAAAATAGAGATTTAACACCACATTTTTACATGGAAAGCAAATATATAATTTTAATTTTTATTCTAGGTACATGTACAATAACTAGGTTGAAGACAGCCAAGGACAATGAATGATACAGTAACAAAAGTGCATGCTGGAGCATCAGAAATTACAGACTTTGGAATAAATATTTGCATAATACACATTTAATGAAAGCAGTGACATGCAGATAATTGAAATTGTTGAAATACATTACCAGTGTTGTGTTTGGATATAAGCTACAAAATGGGTACTGATTCTAAATTCTTTTTTTTATTTCATAACTTATGGATAATAATAAGTCACCAAACTGTTTAATATATCACTATCCTACATCATTATTTTATGTAAAATGGTTTTGATTGTATCATATGTGTATATAATATTATAGCAATAAAAGTTTATTTTTGTGTAAATATCCCGTTTCTTTTTTTTTTTCTTAAATGGAACATTTTGTGACCACAATCTGTCAACAAGTTATTATAAATGCAGCAAAACCACTGAAAAGTTATGAAGTTACTTTTCACATGTTCCTTGAATAGCAGAACACACATGTTTAGTGTTTCTAACTTGTATCTGAGGCCATTTTATATCAATTACTAGCATAATGGTAAATTTTCTTCACAAGGGGTAGGCAAACATTTATGTTATTTTTATTTCAAAGGCAGATATTTTACTTTATCTTTATTAGAAGGTGCCAAATTAAGGTTTAAAGAGAAAAAAATGACATGTGATAGATAATTTTGTCAAATTATTTTATTTTTAAACAATAAGAATTGAAAGAAAATGATTTATTATTGTTTATAGAAATATCCCATAGATGATCTTAGAAAATGGGGCTTGTAATATAAGGCTTAAAAATAGTGACTGGGAGTTAATTGATAATCAAGCAATTGCTATAGTATGGCCTAACATATACTTCAATACATATTTAGTGGCAATGAGATGCAGCTATATGATAAATATACCATAGTCAAACCTGTGCTAAAGACCACCTCTGAACAGAGACCACCTGGCTCTAAAGACCACATGTTTTGTTTCCCATTTTAACATTGACAATGTATTTTAACCTGTGAATAAAGACCACCTCCCAATAGAGACCACATTTTGGCTCTTCCAAGGGTGGTCTATCTAGACATGTTTGACTGTATACAGTTTTTGTAAATGGTGATTTGTTATGAGAAAAAAAAACTGTAAATATAAATACAGTGTAGTGTCTTCCAGGCAGCTGCATATGTTTATAGAATCAGCTCCAATAATTATTTCATTTCTGTTGAAGTCATAACTTTATTTCACACAAAGTAGCTAATATATTGCAATTATATGAATTCTAATGTTTATTGTGTACACAACTGAAAATGCAATGGATTTCAAGACAATGAAAGGAATTGATGATAATACACCAAATATTGACAAGACTCACAGAAAGCAGTTATTGATCAATAATAGCAGAATGACTTTGCCTATGATTATCAAAATTCATAACAGATAGTAGATGATCTCTTTCTTTAAGGTGACAGTATGTTAAATGTCAAAATCACATGTCTATGTACATTAGGTGATTAAACTGGGTCAGGAGGTCAAAAATAAATGTCACACTGACATATAAGATAAACACTGATTTAGGGTATATGAGTTAGAGAACATATTAGATTATTGTCATGCTGCCTTATAGCATAATGCCTATGTTCAACAGATTACCAATATAGTATTTCTGCACATAATTTATGTCAAAGTTTAAATTCAAACCATACTGAAAAAAATGTAAGTTACATCCCCAGTCACCACTGTAATGGATGTTATCACAATATAACATAATTCTATGATTATGATACTACTTAAACATTATGTATTCTTCTGTTTACTTTGATCAGGGCTATTCACCAGTATAAATGCATCATGGCCAGGCAGTTCCCATGACAGCCATATATTTAGAATATCCAATGTGTGCAGATACCTAGAGGCTATGCACCAAGGTATTTTTACTGCCAAACCCAATTATAATCTTGCCAAAAAAAACAACAACAAACATTCAATATAGTTATGAACACAGATAAATGTTTGCAAATTTAAAGCAGTGCCTTTTTTTGCTGGAAACTTAATAGGTGTAAATATTCTATAACAAGCACCTGTCTGTTTTGATTAGACTTAATGTAACAGAAAAACAAGAGTAAATTTAGTTTGTTTTCATTTAGTTGCTCTGTACAATACTGTTAAATACACTGAAATATTTTTCATTATAGACCATCATTCACACTGAAATGATTATGATTACAAATACATGTTTTCTATAGGTTTAGAAAAAGGTGTTCTGCTAGGGGATAGTGGATATTCATGTAGGCCATTTCTGCTGACATCCTATCTCAACCCAACCAGTGAGAGAGAAGAGAGGTATTTTGTTTCCTTTTTTTGTTTTATTTCATCATTTCAATTCTGTTGAATTTTTGCTATTTTTACAGATGTGTCTTTGTATACTGTAGCCACAATATTGTATTTAATCAAGTATTTTGTGAACTCACAGGTACAACAGGGCACACACATCTACAAGAAATGCTGTAGAGAGGACTTTTGGAGTATGGAAAAGGAAATTTCATGTTTTGCATTCTGAGGTATTTTATATAATGCATCCTTGATTCTACTGTTTTATTGCAAATGCTAACCTTACGTCAGCATGTATGATATTAACGTGCATTTTAGCATACATTTTTACTGAAAGCACTGAATAATCAATATTTCTATAAAGGTAATGCGAAAAAGAGTCCTCAGTCTACTCAATGTTCGAGTCATGACTTTTTTTCAGGATTAAACTTTCAGAACTTTCTGCCTGCCTGCTTATAACGCAGTACTATAGATTTGTGTTTTAAGATCAAAATAATGATAAATGAACAATTGAAACTGTACATTTAGGTTCGAATGAAACCAGCAAAGGTCAGTAGAGTGATTGTGGCCTGTGCAGTCCTCCATAACCTGGCCATACTTTGGAATGAACCTGAGCCACAGGAGCCTCAAGATGATGATGAGCAGCCTCAGCCAGACCAATACCAGGGACCTCAGGATGGCCGTGGAGTCAGAAATTATGTGACCAACACCTTTTTTTAACATGTTCTGGAGTGACTGTGATTTCTGCTATGCATACAGCATATTGCATTACAAGGAAATAAAATCTGAAAATTGTTTCATTGCTTGTTTCTTTCTCTTATTCAATTCATCACTAACTCATTGAATAGTTTTGACAAACACAAAAGTATCTGATTACAGCAGATTTTTATTCATGTTGAGCACTTCAGCTTATACTGAAAGAAGTACAGATAAAATTTAAATTGTCAAACAAGTAAACAATGTATTCAAGTCAATATAAAAGTCACTCTTCATCTTTTTTTTGTACACAATGCATCCAAGACTAAGGACAACTTCGGAATGTTCTCTCTAAGTTCTCTGCATAAGGCTGTCTGTTCTTGTATGAGTTTGAACTTTTCCCTCTCATTTTGTATAGAGACTGTGTAGAACTCCATTTGTAGCTCTTTAAGACTTTTCTGTGGCCTGTTACAATAAATGAATATACATGTATTTATGCAGTGTTCATGTTAAGATTGTGTTTTCTACACTTGAATGGCACATAACAATCATGCATGACCCTCAGAATTGAAATGAATTGAAGGTTTCCTTCACTCCTTCCTTCGAAGTAAGCTGTCTATCTCCAGATATGAATGACCCCTGATATTTAGAGGCTGGCAGAATCACTCAGTTTTGTGACTTTAAAATGGAGTTACATACATTATTCACTTGGTGAATTTTCTGCTAAGAAAATATTTAAAGAAAACCATACTAAAGTTTAATCTAGGGGACTTCTGTTTTACCTAAATTCCACATTCTTGGGTATTATTCATGGATTATCAATGTGATTTTAGAGAACTTACAAAACAGTAAGAACTTCGGAAAAATTATATATACAATTGCAAATCTGCAAATATTTGAATGTGTTACCTACATTTTTGTGAAATGGTTGACTAGTTCATTTTGATGTTTTGAAGACTTGTCACAAACAAGGGGCTCTGAAATAAGGACGAAGACATATTATAGGCTGTTTAAAATACATACATTTTACTTGACATAGTAAAAACTGTCAGCTGGAATTAAACCTTTTTTTTTTCATTGATTTGATTAATTATAGCTACCAAATTGTATACACTCAGAATATAGATTTGTACTGGTCAACATGTATTAAAGAGTATTGGCAGTTATATTATGCTTACCATATCACATAGGTTACATATATATGGACTACATATACACACATTCCAGATTGTAAATTTATGCAATATGAAAATTGGAATTTGGAAACTCATTTCTGATTATCAAATAGGCAAATTAATTTTTGTTTCAAGATATCATATTGAAATTAATGAGAAGCAATGTTCCTTACAGCCTCAATCATTAATGGACTTGCCTTTAAACTGAAACTCTTACAGGAAACCACAAGAAGAGTGGTTTCAAAGATGTATACACTATATATAATGGATGCAAGACTGAAAATAAATACTTTGTATTCTTAAAATAAGCTTTATTTTGTACATAATTATGTAAAATATATTTTCATCATCAAGTTTCAGTACATGTGTTGCATATAAAATTCAATATCTGCTTTTATAAGTTCTCATCATGGCATCTGAAGGTGCAAAAAAATGAATTTGCAATTGAAGTTCAAATTTTTTTTATTAAAATTACCTCTATCTGAAGTACTGCTGCTTGGACATGGTGCTGCTGAAGCCCTGCTGCCTTGAATTGGTGCTGCTGAATTTGCTGCTGATGATACTGAAATATTCAATGGCTGATTCAAAACAAACATCAGTATTCAAAGGATTGCTCAAGAAAAATGAAAACCTTATATATTGAACTTACTAACTTTTGTAAATGATATTAAAACAGGAAAATATATTTTGCTCTTTGATCCATTACAAATACTTTGAAGGGAAACAAAGGTTATTAAAGTTTCTCACTCAGAATAATTATAGATTTGTACTGGTCAACATGTATTAAAGAGTATTGGCAGTTTTGTTATGCTTACCATATCACATAGGTCACATATATATGGACTACATATACACACATTCCAGACTGTAAATTTATGCAATATGAAAATTTAAATTTGAAAACTCATTTCTGATTATCAAATAGGCAAATTAATTTTTGTTTCAAGATATCATATTGAAATTAATGAGAAGCAATGTTCCTTACAGCCTCAATCATTAATTGACTTGCCTTTAAACTGAAACTCTTACAGGAAACCACAAGAAGAGTGGTTTCAAAGATGTATACACTATACATAATGGATGCAAGACTGCAAATAAATACTTTGTATTCTTAAAGTAAGCTTTATTTTGTACATAATTATGTAAAATATATTTTCATCATCAGGTTTCAGTACATGTGTTGCACATAAAATTCAAAATCTGCTTTTATAAGTTCTCATCATGACATCTGAAGGTGCAAAAAAAAAAATGAATTGCAATTGAAGTTCAAAATTTTTTTTATTAAAATTACCTCTATCTGAAGTACTGCTGCTTGGACATGGTGCTGCTGAAGCCCTGCTGCCTTGAATTGGTGCTGCTGAATTTGCTGCTGATGATACTGAAATATTCAATGGCTGATTCAAAACAAACATCAGTATTCAAAGGATTGCTCAAGATAAATGAAAACCTTATATATTGAACTTACTAACTTTTGTAAATGATATTTAAACAGGAAAATATATTTTTCTCTTTGATCCATTGCAAATACTTTGAAGGGAAACAAAGGTTATTAAAGTTTCAAGTTTCAAGTTGTTTAACTGTAATGTATAGTCTAGATATATTGATACCAACATTGTAATGAAAGTTTAATTACATTTAAGAAATTGATCTAGATTCTACAGGTACTTACTTTCATCTACTTTCTGCAACTCTTCAGCATTAATAACCATACTAGGAATTTCATCTGCATATGCATCCTCTTCATCTAGACCTGGTATTAAGATGTAAAAGTAATTAAGGAACTTAACAGTTTAGAAAAATATCATTACTGCAGCATACAGTATAGAAAATATTATGGTGACAAGGATGTCCCATGATAATTTTTTGTATTAATATATAAATAATTTCGGTTCATTTAGATTTCTTTCTCATCATTCATGGTAGCATTAATGCTTTAATTTAATTAGCAAAATCAGTTGTTTTAAAAACCCCACTGGTAGCCTCAAGTACAAGGGAGATAACCTTGCCATGTTCAATTTGATTGGCTGTTGCTATAGTGCGTGTAAATAATATTTGTTTATAGATGATGGTGCCAGCATCAGTTAACATTTGACACTATTAAAGTTTAAATGGTTAAATAACATTAGATTCTATGCCTGTTTACATTTACACATCGATTTTCTTTAGAATTATAGACGGAAATCTACATAATTTGAACATATACATAGCCTTTTGTCAATACTCACGTAAACTTATCGTGACAGTTTCACAGTCAGTAGCTCCTGGTATCCCGTGAAAGGAGGCTGAAGAACAGAACAATCCAGCAATATCATCCAGGAGTGGATCAGGCAATGGTGCTGGTGGTCCACCCCCGGTTTTCTGCATGGACACTTTCTGCATGGTGGTCTCAGTTTTTGCCTTTTTAGTGAGGTTACGCCACTTTTCCTTCACTTCAGCGACGGACCGCTTCGCATTCCCGACACTGTTTACCTTTTCACAGATGGTCGCCCAGGCCTGAAATTTTAAGATACAAGTCACAAGAATCTTTATATTACGTCGGATAAATTTTAACAAAAAACATTTCCTCATGAGCTATTTTCCGACAAACAAAGAATACAGAAAATAACAAAAATAAAGCGGCTAAAAAGTAAGATATTAAAGCGAAAGTTAAAACAACATGCATACACTTTCATGAGATTAGAAATCTATTAAAACTAATAAACTAAGTAAAATAAAATTGGTCTACATTTTGAAAAAGAATTAAAGGACATTTCGTACGCTAGATTACGGAGATCAACCTGTGTAAATCTACACTACATCCCGGGATCATGGGGTAATTGGTCAATTGCATTTTGAAACTTACTTTGTCTTGAATTTTCTTTGTGATTCCACCTGATCCATTGCAGTGTTTTGCTGAAATTGTACTGAAGTTATCTGTAACTGCGGTCTTTAACACCTCCACCTCCGACATAGAAAAGTTTTTGGCCCTGACTCTAGGTTTCTTGGAGGCTGGAGGTTCCATGTTTTAGTTTTGTCTTCTGCTTTGACAAATTCCGCGAAAATAACGTCACCGGAACCACCAAAATACCGCATGACGGGACGGATTGGTTAAAATTAACCAGTGGTTAATTTTAACCAATATGGTTAACTAACCATTTGGTTATCTTGGTTTATACAATTGGTTAACCAAACTGGTTAGCTAACCAGATTTGGTTAAAGATAACCAAAGGTTAGAGTTTAACCCAGGGTTAATTTAACCAAGCTTTATATAATTGGGTGCGGAAGGTCAAGGTCAGAAAAATTTCAGGAAGGTTTAAGAGAAGTTTGTTACTTGTCAGCTGTTCACGAATGTGAAATTAGAACTAAAAATTTAACAACTGGAGAAAACAGATTAGCAGATTCTCTTTCGAGATGGCATTTAAGTACAAAGTATCAAGAAGATTTCAAGTTCTTAACCAGTCATTTAGAAACCTATGAATGTTTTGTATCAGATGATTTATTTCAGTTTGCTAGACTCAGAGTACAAATTCTTACATTTTTTCTAGGAATTATGACAAAACTGACATTAAGTAAAGAGAAAAGTAGGGGTATTGTATCTTCTAAGAGATATTTCTCTTGTCACATTTGCTTACTATAAAATCACACCAAAATCACACTGCTGTGAAAATTTAGTTTTACTTCTCCCAATGCAACATTTTCACCATTTTTTCTACCAAAATGTCAAAAATACATCCGATATGAGATTTAAACAAAACCCAGCTTTAATTTAGACTTCTGTGGCCATACCAAGTGAAAAAATATTGTTCATTAGCCTGTCTGCCATTACGTGACTAGACCTTCATGATAATAAGTAGTCTACATGATATAAGTAGAAAAAGCTCAACATATTACGATATACGCATATACATAAATATGTTTGCGTAACATGTACTTAGTACATCATATTATAAGATACATATAATAATAGATTTTTATGACTGCATAAAACAGTGCAGGCATTTCATAAATATACTTTTTCCAATTGATTCTGAGTCCTGGCAATTTTCGAACTGTATAAAAGTTTGGTAAACTTATAAAATGTTCTATTAAAAGATATTATGAACTGAATATTTTGAGTCACACCGCACGTTTTGGTGTTCAGACCGCTACGTTTTCCTCCATGGTTGTGTCTGACGAAACAAGAGTGAAAAACTGCATGGTAGGTACTCCTAAAAGCCAACTAGAACTGAGCTGCTTTGGCTGCTTTGGTACTTGTCTCGTTTCATGGTCAGTTTCTGTCACAAGTGTTTCTCTACTTGCTGTGCCTTCGGCAAAGGCATTGAGCACATGCTATATGGTTCTGTAGGTTTGCTTTTTATATACATTACACGAGCGCCTTTGTGCTTTTATACCGTGCATTTTATTACCAGTACATGTGTTACGGATTCACCTGGCGCATGTAACATTTATTTACATTGTCCTGTAATTTAGACGGCGGTGAGAGTTAAGAGTCAGGTTGGTGTGCATCATAAACCGGTACAAATTTTTCCACTGACCATTCTAAGGCGGTGCCCTACTCTGTTCCATTATTTGTCTGTTTTTTTCTTATTGTCTAAATGTTTTTTTTTGTATTTAATAAGATATAAATAGTTAAAAGAAGTCAGAAATACAGCAATGCATCCATATCTACGATACTGGAAGGTTTTGTTTTGGAAACAGTGCGGTTTTTTTAAAGTGGTGTTTCCTATGGGTTCTTGTTCTTGCCATTTCAGCTTTGTTGGAGGACAAAACTTCCTCATTCAATCCACTGCTGTTGGAACTCATTTGGTTTATAATTGTTGCCATTGGTCAAAGAAATATAGGCATATAAGTGTGGCGAGATACCTCTATCAAGATTTATATGTTGATATGATTTAGTTGTACCTAAAATAGATAAACCCAATCATATTCGCACCCACCGATGAGCCGTTGTAATTCAATATTTTAGATGATAAACTAAATGAAATAAGCATTAATCTGTCATAAATTCGTAGAAAAGAAGGTGCTATATACTGATAAGTTAATTACGATAGTTTTAATTTATTTTCGGAAAATACACAAATTAAGGACACATTACGCACTTCGATGATCATTGTACAAAGGAGCTTGATTTCGTCATAATCATCGAGCGCTCATTAATTTCAGTTGGATAAAAGCTTATAAATACGAGACCAGTGCCACGAAGTGAGAACCTGCCTGGCTACAGAGGAGTCAACAACTTCAAAACAGATATATTATATGAATCTGCCAAGCTGCCGAGTGATAATAAATAAGAAATAATTACCATATACTACTGGGTTCTTGACCTCCTGTCATAGTCTGAGTTCTTACTCAAAACATTGCATTTCGTTTAAGGGCCACAACGATAGGAACTTGACATCTAGTAGTATTTTTGGTAGAGCTTATGTATGGTATTCACCTCAGGCATTGTTTGTTGTAAATCACCATACAACAAGATCCCATCCACGAATTTTGAGTGCTCGTCATCAGTTAAATTGAGATAGATTGATTCACATTAATTATTTTACACATTACTAATCATTTTGAAATCATTTGTTTTCAGTCGGCAAGGAAGCCCATAGACAAATTATATTATATTTCATATACTGAGCTAGACTGTGCACGCTACATAAGTACAAAATAATTTATGACTAAAAGAAGGCTGTAGTTCATGAGTAGTTTTCTTACTAACCTGATATCCTACTGTGTTTCCTCCACGTGCAACCATTAGATGTGTTTCCATGAATTGAATGAACGTACATCACATTTAGGTACAGTTCTACTCCTGTGGACTTGTCTTGGCGGGTTGGTGTATGAAACGGACGAAAATAAAGAACTATCGAAAATGAAATAACTGCATCATATTTAAGGATCAACCTGCAGAATTTGAGATGTAAAATGATATCTGCATTTATCTTTGGTATGGACTGTATTGCACCTTAAGGAGAAACTGAGTATGCCTCGTTACGCGCCTAGCATTAATCAACGCAATATTTATGTTGAATACTTTTACAATATTAAATTAATCAAAAACTTATACATATACATAATACATTTTTGTCCGGGTGATCAGAAAAATATGTAAAATTTGCGTTTTATATGTTCATAACTGGAACGCTAAGTAGCCACTGCAGCTAACAATTGACACGACTTGTAAATACTACCGGTCATTGGCCGCTTATTTGCACTGGCCTCATGTTCACAAAACATTTTTTGGTCTCTGCTGAGTTTGAGTTTAAAATTTTAATATTAATTTTTATTAAAACTTCAAGGTTAAATTCCAGCTTAGACTGACCATCAATACTGAATAGTCACTTGAAAATAGTTATTAACTTAACATTTAGTTTTAAGCATGCAATTTATATATATGATTGTTCGTTTGTACTGCTTGCCGTTATTGGTCTGGTATATTGTGTTGGTGATTTAGTTCGTATAAATTCTCTCTACTATTGTAATATAATAATTTATAATGCGAACTTGTATCCTAGCAGATCTCACGTATGGAAAAGTCAGCTGTTCTGAATCTAATTATATCCCTTATAATGCACAATATCTCAGAGCTATATATTCAATGTATCCTCGAGATCCAGTTAACTTTCAGAGAGAGAATATAGCTTCTCTGGTCCAAATCAGTTAAAAAGACTAAAATGTCACTACTGATTTGTGAGATATGAAAACAGAGATTTGAGTATATATATGCAAATGTTGAACCAGTACGAATGTGTAGTACAATTCGGGCTCGTATATAAAATAGCATCGAAACTAATCTTAATGGGTTAGTGGACTTGCTGTGGCATGTGCGTGTTCGTTTGTACTGCTAGGCGCTTTGCCGTAATTGGTATGTGACAAATAAAGTTAAAGTTTCACTGTCAAACTCAGGTGAGACTGAAAATATTTTGTGAACATGGGGCCTGGAAACAACAAATTACGCGAAGTTAAAAAAAAAAACCTACAACGAAGAGGAATGAAAATATAATGTAAATATTTTCGGAGTTCATGCAAAAACTAAATGACAGAATATGGGTAATTCCGTGAAATGCGCTAGTTTGAAACTAGTTCTTCAAGTTTTAGAATGTTAATGAATATTTCTTTTTAAAAACAGTTAAGATAACTAGATATTTTAGAGTTTATGTCTTAAAACTTGTTTAAAAACTTACATGTTTTATCACACCAATGATTTCGATTTTCTTCTTTGTATGAATTCGTTCTACAATGGTTAGTAGTAATATTTTCATTTCTCATACACTAATCGAAACCTTTAACGCCCCCACGATATTGTGGAATTCTAATATAGTACTAATCAAATTTATCTCACATTTAGACAAATATGCTGTTAATAACATGTTAAAATTGCAACAAAAGTTATTCTTGTCTTCTAAATTTGAACATGGAACAATTCGAATATTTTGGAATTCAAAATAACATGTTTTATTTTATGTTTTTCGGTGGTTTATCGAAATATAACGGTGAATTATATCCTGATAAACTCACTGGCCACTCAGTGAAAATTATCAAATCTGATACCCGGATTAACGTCAAAAAGTTTACCGAGCGTACTGAAAGCCGGAAACAATATGACGATGACGTCGTTAAAATGACGTCATCTTTGCGATGCTTCCTGATAAAATTTCCCGCAAATTTCGACATTTTATTGAAATAAACACAACAAAAGTAGAGTTTTAGACATAAAATAAACAGAAAAATTGTTGGTATCGATGTAATATCACGGTAATTTCACTCGTGAACACCAAAAGTTGTTATTTTCACTCGTGGCTGCGCCACTCGTGAAAATATCACTTTTGGTGCCCACTCGGTGAAATTATAACGTGATATTACACCGAAACCAACAATTATCCTCTATATAATTTACTCGGTACCTTGCAGTATATTCAAACTGAGAAAACAAAAATAATTTTGTTATTTACACGGTACCTTGCAGTATGTTCAAATTGAGCAGAGAAGAATAATTTTGTAATTTACACGGTACATTATTCTTTTCAAATTTTCACGGTACATTGCAAGATGTTCGCGTTGAGAAGACCAAAACAATTTTCAATTTTACACATTGATCTATGTCACAGTGATGTATCAATGCCCATATAAGGTTTAGGGGTACAAGTGCATTCGCATTCACGATATAAAGCGGTCAAGTGCTGTTGCAACTGTCATTACATTTCAGGAACAAATTCAGTGACAGTGAGTCTGCATTAACTTTGCTTGGTTGCGTTCTAGCTATCATTGCAAAGGTCTTCTTGTAGCTGTTATCATTTATCTCTGATATAAATAAAGAATTTTTTTTGTACCCCCCGACAACAAAGTTGTAAGAGGGGGTATACTGGTTTCAGGTTGTCTGTCTGTCTGTCCGTCCGTCCGTCCGTCCGTCTGTCCGTAGACACAATCTTGTGCGCACCATCTCTCCTCATCCCCTTGACACAATTTAATAAAACTTCACACAAGTGATCAGTAACAACAGTAGTTGTGCATGGGGCATGTTAGGTTCAACAAAAATTGCAGAGTTATGGAACTTTGTTTCTTGTTAACATACTATGTACATACAGTCTGCATATGCAGTCTTGTGCGTGCCAAATCTTCCGAACCCTTGCACACAGTTTAATGAAACTTCACACAAGTGATCAGTACCAACCCTAGTTGTGCATGGTGCATGTTACGTTCTTTTAGATAAATATTCTGCATAGTTGTGGGACTTTGTTTTTGTTACTATACTGTATACATACAGTGTATATACATACAGTCCACATAATCATGCAATCTTGTGTGCGTCAAATTGCAATATACTGTGTCAGTACATGTGGGGGTACATTCATCACCTTTAGTGATAGCTCTAGTTATTTCAGACAGTTCCGTTATGGAAATGAAGCACGTAGCAACGCAAAAAATAAGTTTAGCTTTTGTTTTCTTTTCAATATTTGATGTGACGATTGGTTACAGAAACGATGTAGTCTTATTTTATTTATCTAATTAATTATACGTTACAGTAAACAAATATTATTTAATTCAAAATAAACGTCTGATTTAAATTGAACTTGAAAATTATGCACCTGCTTGTAATCATTGTATATTAGAAATTCTAAAATATTAACTAAATTCAAGTAATAGTGAAAATTTTGCAAAATAACATCCAGCTTTACACGGTATCTTGCAGCATGTTCAAATTGAGAAGACAAGAATAATTTTGTCATTTACATGGTATTTTGCAGTAAGTTCATGTTGAGAAAACTAAAATAATCGGTACCTTAAAGTATGTTCAAATTGAGAAGACAAGAATAATCTTGTAATTTACACGGTACCTTGCAGTCTGTTTATCTTGCAGTATGTACGCGTATAGAAAACTAGAATAGTTTCCAAATTTTCACGGTACATTGCAGTATGTTCGCGTTGAAAGGACGTGGACCTTTTTCAATTTTACATGACATATTGCAGCATGTTCACGTTGATGAAGACAAGAATAATTTTGACATTTACATGGTTTTTGCAGTCTGTTCACGTTGAGAAGACTAAAATACTTTTCAATTGTTCTCCGTACTTTTCAGTATGTTCACCTTGAGAAGACTAGCATTGATATAGTGGAAGTAAAAACAATGCTGGTGAAGTAGTGACTGAGATTGATGAGTTTCCAGAAGATGTTAGTACTAAAATGGACTTGTCCATCATTCTATTTGGGCAATACCATTTATTATTCAAAGGGTGTTTACTGAATATTTACTGACTGAATAGCGAACAGTGCAGACCATGATCATGTGCAGGCTGATCTTGGTCTGCACTGGTCGCAAAGGCAGAATCACTTGCCACCAAAGTTAGTGTTTAGCGGTTCACACCAAATTAAAGACTATTCAGATAAATGGGAGCAAAAGTAACTTGTTTCAAGAGGATGATTGTAATTAGATCTTAGCAAGTGAACACATTTGCTTTAAAATGACACTTAAAATGAAATACCTCTTAATTTTAGAGGATCTTTAACTGATAAAACCAAACGAATGTCTCATAACCCCTCTTAGCGGCAAGGTACATGTTATAGTTTTTACTTATTTTTACCACCTGTTTCACTTATGGAGACCGGTTCAAGAGAATTTTAATCCAGTCTTAAGGGGATATTTGGAAGCTTTTTGATACAAAAGAGGCTATGTTAACAAAAACTTTCCTCGCTTTCGTTTTGAACCTAGTGTGATGTAGCGGTCTACTAAACATTTGATTTGAGAAGCCGAGTACCTTTTATAGAACTTGTTTATTTTCTCCTATACAGAGTTGTCGTTCTTCCTCTACTTCCGCTTCAGAAGCATTTACCTCTGTCAACGTCCAACCCTGATTTTGATCAAGACTATTTACATCATTATTCAAAATGCACTTAAAAATATATATAAGACATTATCACATGTTTGACGTCGCGGGAGTGTAATAAAGCCATTAAATAAAAATGATAATACACTAGTGTAATAAAGCTTTGACGTCGACGTCATTTATAGTAAAGGCGACGTCGGTCAAATTGTCTTGTTTATATAGTAAAAGAAAGTCGATTTTTTGATGTTTCGACAAGAAAGGTTAACATGTGATAAAAAGAATACATGTATTACATTTGTGACTTTCCATATTGAATTTATTAAACTCGTTGAATAAAATTGATAAATTGCTCGGCAGAGCCTCGCATTTTATAATTTTATTCAACTCGTTTAATAAATTCAATATGAAAAGACACTCATGTAATATCCTCTATTTACTTTAGCGTTACTGACCGTTTATTTGCCGAGAAAATATTAAATTGGCGCTATTTCCAAATATATTTTCTGAATCTTTTTGTTAAGAAAATCATCAAGTACGCAGAGTTCTACGGATAACAGTGAAACCAGAATAGACTGAAAAGTGTTTTATTTCCATATTTTCCTTCTTCTGTCAATATAAAATACCTTTGGATGGTCATGTACTTCAAACCTGGATCAAAATTGTTCATGATGCGACAGATACAAACGGCCTTGAGATTGTAATAGCTAAAGTATTAAATTACACGAAAAACAATCAATTGTCATGCTTCAATTAGTTTCATTATACCCTGGTGACAAGGCATACCACATCCTTTAGTCCAGCAGAGGAGAATTTCGGTTTGTAGGGCTCTCTTTTTCATATAAAGTTCATCCGATTTATGGGCGGTTTGAAAGCTGCGGGTAAGATAGCAGAAAAAAATCGGATTTGAAACAAGAAACAGAATCTCAACTTTGACTGTCGAGATGTACAACATTTGCACGGAGAGAAAAGGCGCCCAAATTCCAGTTATTGTTCTGTCAAACATCCAAGCGATGGAAAACGCACCACTGGCAATTGAATTGTTAATAAATGGTGCTAAAAGAATATCAACAGCATTTGGTAATAATATCACAGAGAATTTTCACCAATGTTAACTGAAAAACGTTAACGACATGTTGGTAATCGAAATTCACTCGTTTACTGATGCATGAACCGTCCGTCACGTGTATTCTAGCATAAACTGCAGTTTTCGTCTATTTCAGGGGATTTTTAGCTGTAGACCTTTTTGCATACGCACATTCCGTGGCAAAGCGTAAACGTTATAATATGAAAGAAAAACATGCGCTATCCCTACATCGTAATTTTCCAAAAAGAAAATTTTTCAAAGTCATAAATCTGTCAAACTGTGATAAAAAGCCGTAACTAAGAAATATGGGACGTCATAAAGCCGTGCTATTCAAGAAAAGAAAACGCATTCATGTACCCTGCTATTTATATAATCTGTTCAATGGTAGTCATATATTGGAGGCCGGAGATCACTTTATTGTAAAAATGCGTTAAAAAGTGAGCAGATGTATCATTATGAAAAATTCTAACCTAACTTACGTTTTCAATGACGGCAAATAACGCAGAAATCGTCCTGAAACCCGTGACACTTTGCTCACAAAACCGTTACCAAGGCTCGTCCAAAAACATTTCTTTGTGTGGCCGACATCCCTAAGCGCGATTTTCAACTCATTTGATCGTGATCGGGGAATTGTGTTAGACTAGGGAGGTTATCTCACTACTATAGACTACAACAAGGCTGTACGTTCGAATAGTATATGAGGCGTATTTGTTACCGATTTTTCCCAAAGCATTTTCCCAGTATATTTTACTTATTTGATATTGTTCAGTTGTGATACATTTTTGCTATGATTCATTGTGTGATAAAGATATGCCTATGACAAAAGTTGCGACACACTCGCTGAATCATCACCGAATTAATTTGATCATGCATGTAATTGCAGTCTAGGTTAGATAACAGGTTAGCAGGTAAACAGTTTATTTATACTTCACCTCTTAATGGGCGTTCATCTTTTGTCAAATGAGGAAAACTTTTAACTCCTTCCAGGAAGCTAGTCTCATTACATCATGTTTCTAGGTATCAAAACAAAAATAGGATAAAAATACGTGCATTCAAGGACGCTCTTTGTTATGGAAGTTGGAAAACATTTTCAAAACGTTTAATTATATTGTGTTTCTCTATAGGTTTCATATAACATAAATGGGCCCGGTCATCAGTGTACTTCAAGGGCGTTTATATTGATGCAAGATGGAAGGTTGGTTCTATGCGTTTGAAATTAAATCGTTCATATTTATAGTGACTTTATTTGAATAGAATAACATGAATGGCCATGGGCTAATATACAACACGAAGTACAAAAATATATCATAGAGACATGACTGAGAAAAGTCAGAATATTTATTAATAAAAATCAGTAAAACCAAACACAATAGATATGTCATCAAAACGTTGTGTCAAGCACGGACAAAGAAAAATCGACCGTCACGCATAGCGATGTTTGTGCATGAGGTGTCGATTTTCTTCTGTTTCTGGTAGCATTTTCCCGATATAACAGCAGTTCCTAGTTCATACCCAAATCCCCATGCATGTGGTTGAAGTCTGCGTAACTGGTACTGTTACTTGGTTATACGAATGCAACAGAAGTCTGCATCCGGTTCTTCTGTAGCCACCGCGACGACCATATTTGTGCAGAGTAAATCAGAGATATGCTCAAAATATCGTACTTTATAGACGTCAAAAAACGTTTCCCCGACATTTAATCGGACATCATTAGATAATTCTTAAATGTATAATATTCAACCGACTGTTAAATCCGAAACCGACTTATAAAGATAAGAAAAATAATATAGCGCATTTTTATTTCAATTAAGATGAAACAAGTATTATTAAACAAACAAAAACTTTCATTTTTACTTTTGTAAAACTTACGCGATCCTTTATGACTTGTGACACATTCAGTATATGTTTTAATTACCATAAATGAATGCATATTTTTAGAAAATATCTCATTTACATACTTTTAAGACAAATAATACTTCAAATATATCGACAAATATTTGAAAACATCACACAATTAAAAGTATGCTCACCCTAAAGTTTGAAGTATATCATATGATTTACTTTTGTGACACTATTTTATTTTCAGTCTTACTGGTATTTCTTTATGTGACACCGTCCGTTCCTTTGTTATCAGTCTTACTGGTATTTCTTTATGTGACACCGTCCGTTCCTTTGTTATCAGTCTTACTGGTATTTCTTTATTGACACCGTCCGTTCCTTGTTATCATCTTACTGTATTACTTTATGTGACACCGTCCGTTCCTTTGTTATCAGTTGAACGTTACTGGTATGCTTTATTGTGACACTACGTTTTTGTTTTCAGTCTTACTGGTATTTCTTTATGTGACACCGTCCGTTCCTTTGTTTTCAGTCTTACTGGTATTTCTTTATGTGACACCGTCCGTTCCTTTGTTTTCAGTCTTACTGGTATTGCTTTATGTGACACCGTCCGTTCCTTTGTTTTCAGTCTTACTGGTATTGCTTTATGTGACACCGTCCGTTCCTTTGTTTTCAGTAGTGAACGTTTACGAAGACGTGCATGCAGTTTGCAGTTGTTTGGCTCATTACAGTAATACATTTAGCATTTAAAATTATATACATTTAATGACGATTTTCTTTATTCGAAGTAAATACCTTAAGTTAAAATATTTTAGAGAACAATGGCCATTGGATATCTTTAAGCGACTGAATTTAATATCTACAATGAACAAAAGAATTAATCTGCCATATGTATTTTTGCCAATACCTTACAAATCATGGAAATTTAATACCGCTAAAAATAATATGAAAATGTGAATTAGGATGGTATACAATTAGACCATTTGTAAATGTGCATAAATTATGTTGTGCAAAAGATAATATTAAAATTTATTAAATAGTAGCTTACACGTACATGTCATTAAATGGCAGCTTACACGTACATGTCATTAAATGGCAGCTTACACGTACATCTCATTAAATGGCAGCTTACACGTACATCTCATTAAATGGCAGCTTACACGTACATTTCATTAAATGGCAGCTTACACGTACATCTCATTAAATGGTAGCTTAGACGTACATCTTATTAAATGGCTGCTTGCACGACAGCTTGCACGTGCATCTCAATGGTAACTTATACGTGCATCTTATTAAATGGTAGCTTACACGTTCATTTTATTAAAATGGTAGCTTACACGTGCATCTCTTTCAATGGCAGCTTCTATTGGTAGTTTTGTAAGAAAGAAGAGCAATGTTTTCCGCTAAACCAAACTGATATCATGGGTAACACTTAAGTACTTAAACGATCTCCCCTATGTACATAGAAATATCTCTGTTACAGTATCAGTCCTTTTTTCATTTCTTGGCTTACAAGATATTGTTCGGTCCATAGAGAGGAAACAGAAAGAAACAACACACCAGTTCTTGTTTTTTTTTTCGAAAGCAGTAAATGTGTAAACGTACAGTATTTATATAATTTGTTTTTCATATTCATATTGATACCATAAAACAGAATGTGAAATAAAAATTCTTCTGTTTTAAAACAAATTCAGACATTTCACTAGAATTATTTTTCATCAATGTCTTTAATTTTTCTTTGTGAAACGTTCATTTAAAATTTTGGATAAACAGATTTTCGGATTTAACTATTAAAATTAGGCCGACGTTTTAACACCATATTTATTATAATAATTATGTCATACAGCAACAGTCGATTGTAAAAAAAATCCAGATTTTTAGCGTCTGTTCACATTTATACTGTATTTAGCTATTCCTGTATACAATGTGTACTTTATCAACCTTAATGCACAATACTGTTAATGCATGTAAACTTGTTAATTTTATATTTACATCAACTAAAACAGATTCAAGTTTCAAAAAGGAACCATAATCATATTATTTACAGCAATGTACCAAAGGATAGACAACCTGAAGGTTTACATATGAAAAGTAGACAAGGTAAAAGCCAAACAGCGTAATTGTGGTGATATGTCAACATGCAGAATAAATACACATAGATTGTACTAAATCACAACAAAATGAATGCTTGCTGAGAAGCAATGAGGATAAAAAAATAACCTGGAAGCTGTAATTTGCAAATACTAATGTAAAATATTCTCACACAATACAACAACAGAAACATAGAAATATTCAAGTTATATATGAATTGAAAACAGCATGTAATGCTTTATCAAATAAAATTCTAAAATATTGTTTCCGCCTTGAAGCTGCTATCGCTTTTCTCTCCCTAATACTGCACAGGTCGGAATGCTACTCAGAACAGCGATACAGATATGATACTCATCACTCTATGCACATATCTCACAGCACCACTTGTTGGCAAGTCGGCAACTCTGATCCGCTTGCATGTATCATTTGAGAAAAGATGGCTCATGTCTGAATCTGCGTCGGACCTTTTTCGTCGTTTATTCATCCTGTCGTCACAATGTGATCCGACATGTATCCCATAGTAAGTTCAGTGATAATTTGCGGAGGATGTTGACGCAGATACACTTCTCCCGCATTCTTCATCTTCATACTCAAAACATTCAATAAAGTCACTGATCATCCCCATGTCCTTTCCGTAGAAGATCTCTCGTTGGTGATGATAAGGGCTGCTAGATAAAGCGGTCAGCGTAGGTAGCTTTGGCACAATACCTTTAAAATGCACGATCCGCCAGCTTTTTGGGACAAGTCTATCATGGTTCTCGGCGTAAGGACGATCTCAAGTTCTCGGCATTCCAAACGTGTAAAGTGTTGTTCTGTCCTTGTCAATTACGTTGTCAGCTGACAGTTGAGCTGATGCTATAGACGCAATAGCTCCACCTAAAGAATGTCCAGTCACAACTACTCAGTAATTTGGATACTTGTTAACTAAGTCTTTTATGCATGACTTGGCACATGAATAAATTTGATCATTTGCATTACTGAAATATTCTTGAACATTACCACCAACTTTAGCAGATACTTTAAACCTACCAAGAACTGTTGCAAATTCTTCAATAAGTTGTGCTTTACTTGTTGTTCCTCGGTAGGCAAGGATGATCTTCTTCATTGCATGAGACACAGCTGTGATTGCAAAACATTCCCTGTATTTGAAGAGATAATTACATTTTCGTCCTATTATCTCGACAATTTCAAGTAACCCAGCCGGGAAAATTGTGCTTGTACAGCGAACAGGATCGTCTGTGTAAGCAACAGCTGAGAATAGTGTCGCATTGAACGCTTCGTAAGGTTCAAATTCTCCGCTTTTGGTTCCGTTCTGGTTAATTCTTCCACATTTGTTAGGTTCTGTGACGCTGCACAGTTTTGAAATGTCACTGTTACTACATGTTGTGCACAGGTTAGCTGTTGACCCCGGCGCATGACAGGTGCCGGACATTTCACACCAGCGACACTTAACAAAGAAAATACTTGAACTTGCACATGACAAACAATCCTTGTGGTCGCTACATCCACCTTGTACGACAGGAAGAACAGCCAGAATGAATAAAATAGCACAAAACATTTTTAAACTTCAGAAAATTATGAGGTTTAAACAAGCAAGCTTTCATTATTTTATCCGGAAGCGGAGTAAAATGTGTTTTAAATAGCAAGGTTTCAAATTTGTTGAAAAAGATATTTGATAGTGATATACATTAATGTGACTAACTCTTACGGAGAACAGATATAGCTCGCCTGGTCATGGTATTTTGATTACCTAAATGGGTACGTCTCTGCAATTTCCGTGTGATTACGTATTCTCATTAGGCAATATTCGGCATTCTTCGGACGTAATTATATACGCGGCTTTCCGTATAAACCGGAGAATGCCGAAATCGCATACGGAGAATACGTATTTTGCCGACAGTCATAAAGGGTAACAGCAAGTACGCGCAAAAAGTAAATTGAACATGATTCAGAGTACGGATCAGAACTTGTATTATATGATAAAATGTAGAAAAGGTACGTATAAGTCACATAACTTGGAGTTTTACTCCAGACATTTAAAATGTACAATTCGTATTTGGTAAAACTCGTTGTATTTCCTATCGCGCGATTAACGCAGTAGATTCTAAAAAAAGACTTTCACTGGTCGTAGATGCTGTTGGAGAGTAACTGTTTAGAAGGTAACGAGACTGCCCAGTTACTGCAAATAAAGCTACCCGGAAGTCGAATACTTCCATCTGAAACAACTTCAGGAGATATTATTTTTGCTTGCATATGCAAATAAGAGGAGAAAAAATTTAAAACAAATGACAAACAAAATAATACATACACTGTTTTCTTACCGAAGCATACTTAAACGCATGAAAGGTACGTCCGTAAACAGAATGCGTATTAGGTAATGGTTAGTTCGGTTTGAAATGCCAGAAATGAAAAAGATAAAACAAAAAGTGATTTATTTTCGTAATTGAATATTTTAGTGCGTTTAGAGTATTTTATTATACATTTTGACAATATTTGCTATATCTGATGGGTATTGAAAAAAGTTTCATGCAACGGTTTTCTCCCGCCATGCCAATAATGTAAACGAGGGTCATATCTTTCACGTGGAAAATACTCAAATAAAGTATGACTATATGATTTAGTTTGTTATTTTGATGGAACTAAGATAGTTCTTAAATAAAAGATGATTAGATATCAATGCATATTTCGATTTATGAAATATATTTATGATATAATGGAAGTCTTTGGGGAAATAATTTGTGGTCTCAGATATTATCTTTACCGTAACGTTATGTTGTTTCCCGAAAATGAACTTTTTTGAATCTGTAAGCGGTCAATGTCTGTTCCCCTTATTCTCTGTCAGTAAGCCAACCACTAAATTTGATTATCGTCAATATGTTGGCATGGAAACTAGAGCTCTGCAGATCATTTTATTTGTATTTGTTTTCTACAATAATTACCATATAAATTTTGAACATACTGACTTAAATATAGCTGTTTGTGTCCTTAAACGAACCATCGCCAGCATGTTTTCATCTATTATTATAGTTCATATATCATTAATCAAATTAAGAAATAATATATCTCATCCAGTGATTTGTCGTTGAATAAATCATTGTTTGGAGTTCAGATGCGAAGGAATTATATCACGAGGGCGCAGCCCGAGTGATATAATAATACGCATCTGAACGACAAACAATGATTTATTCAAGAGCAAATCACTAAATGAGATATATTATTTCGATTCTAACACGTTACCTAGGATTTTTAAGTACATCCTTGACGACATTCATTAAATATTTGCCCGTTTTCAATCGGTTTCTTTTCCAGCGCGCCGCTATGCCGTTTGGCACCATGACGTAATAATTGTGACGTCAGAACAGTGATTTGTTGTATAATAATTCACTGTTTTCTGCCTTCTTTATTTAATAGGAAAATGAATCGGATCGTGTTAGAATTATCTATAACGTCCATTTCACATCTTCAGTATGAAATCGATACTACGGCTTAATAGATTATCGATTTGCATATACAAAAATGGAATGACAAAATATTCAAGATTTTATCACTTCATTCAATACATGATGCATGTAAGTATGAGGTAAAATAACATTTGTAGACAAAATAATGTAAACGAAGTACAAAAACTAAATAATTTGACGGAAAAGAAATGTTTCACAAAATTATTCTTCTACTCACATTCAGACTGGAGATTACATAGATTGTGTTATAAATGAATGCTTGTTGAAAAGAACGATGAAAACAAATATCCTGGTAGCATGCACACAGATTTTAGTTTGATCAATACCTTTGCTTTGCAAATTTTCATGTAAGATATTCGCACACATTGCAATAATGAAACATGGAACTATACCAAAAATATACATATGTTATAATATTTAAAAGGATCTTAAATACTTCTATACAATTTTACATCAATTCTTCTCCCAAACGAGTTTCTTTCTTCCTAATTTTGCCCTATCTAACCTATTTATCGTGATATATTTTGTCAAAGCAACAACAAAAACTTATAACTATACAACTGCAAAATATTATTTCCACATTGAAGCTTCTTTAGCCATTCCTCCTCAGCACTGTACAGCTCGGAATGCTACATAGAACAAAAATACTGCTGTGATACTCATCAGAGTATGCACATATATCACAGCCCCACTGGTTGGCAGGTCAGCAACTTTGATCCGCTTGCGCGTATCATTTGAGAAAAGATGGCTCATGTCTGAATTTGCATCAGACCTTTTACGTCGCCTATTCATTTTGTCGTCACAGTGTGATCCGACGTTCATACCATAGTAAATTCTATGATAATTAATGAACGATGTTGATGTCGATGCGGTGTTTTTACATTCTGGATCTTAGTTCAATGTAATCACTGAATACAGACATGTTTTTTCCATAGAAGATCTCTCGTTGGTGATGATAAGGGCTGCTAGAAAATGGTGTCTTTATCGGTACATTAGCTACAGTATCCCTGAAATGCACGATCCGCCAGCTTTTTGGGACAAGCCTATCATGGTTCTCGGCATAAGGTCGGTATCAAGCTCTCGGCATTCCAAAAGTGTAAAGCGTTGTTTTATCCTTGTCAATTACGTTATCAAATGATAGCTGCGCTGATGCAACAGATGCAATAGCACCACCTAAAGAATGTCCAGTCACGACTACTCGGTAATGTGGGTACTTCTTAACTAAGTCTTTTATACTTGCCTTAGCGCATGGATAAATTCGATCGTTTGCGTTCTTGAAGTACGCCTGAACATTTCCACCACCTTTAGCAGGTACTTTAAATAAAGCAGTTGTAACAATTTCATCAACAAGTTGTAGCGGACTTGCTGTTCCTCGGTAAGCAAGAATGATCTTTTTCAATCTATGTGATTCTGCAGTAAATGCAAAACACTCTTTATATTTAAAGAGATAATTACATCTCCGCTCTATCACCTCGACAACATCAAGGAAGCCTGAAAGAATCTTATTTGCACAGCCCGCGGGATAATCTGCGGAAGCAACTGCAGAGAAAAGTGCGGCATAGAATGCATCATATGGTTCAAATTCTCCACTCTTTCCATTATTTAGGCTATTTCTGTTACATTTGTCAGCTTCTTTGACGCTACACAGTTTGGAAATGTCACTGTCGGTGCATTTCGTATACGAGTTATTATCTGATCCCTGTGCATGGCAGGTTTGAGATATTTCACACCATCGGCAGTTTACAGAAAACAAACTTGAGCTTGCACAAGAAAAACAATCTTTGTGGTCCCCACATCCACTTTGCACGACAGAAGTACAGCAAGTGAGAACAAAATTACAAAAATCATTTTAATATATTGTTAAGGAAATGTACACACAAACTATGAAAATATCGTCTGTATTTTACACGATTCAAAATATTCAGAAACTGTAATATTACATTTAGAACACTTTGTTTTGAATGCAGTTATATACACGACTGTTTAAAAAGCAATGTAATTGGTCCATCGATTTTTGTGTAATATTGAGACTATTATTATTATTATAACAACCGCGATTATCTCATAACCGTGTATAATACGTGCCATATAAAATAAATCAAATAGTATATTTGGCAGAAAGTATGTCCGCTTGCTAAACCCTCAAACTTGTTTAACGTTACGTTACAGTATCAAGGTCGGTAGTTTATACTAATTTGTTTTAGCACGATTGTGACAAAAGCCTCAAGCTTATAGGAACCACTCTCGAGTCCGCTTACTGGAAAAGCCAGTACTGGTGTCATATGAGAAGTCATGGTTGCGACCCCAGTGGGACTCGAACCCATGACCCCTGGATTGAGCGGCTGACACCTTAGCCACTGGAAACATTGATACCTCATTAAACGAAGTTGTACGTATGTATATTATTAGAATATCATGTCACATTTGGTAAAAAAGCTGTTGCTATTGATATGTCTGCATAAAGGAAGCTCCTTCGTTTGAAAGATATTAAAGTTGTGTTATTGCAACGATATGGTATACAGCTTTAACACGTAGGTTGCATGGTACTGTGGTGAGTTAAGAGAACACTTCTATCTTCAAGACTCAAGAATTTCTTCCTGGATAACCTAGAATGTAGCTACTTGCCAAAAGACCTACCCTGGGAGCATAAGGTCTACCTAACCCAACAGCGGGGGTTAGGGAAGGGGGTCACGGGCATCAGTGTGTACACTGATGGGCCTGGCATTTCGAATGTCTATGGGCAGACCTCCTCCAAGTCTATAAAAAAAATGTATCCTTTTAAAAGGATATGACACATGACACTTAATGGTTGATAAGTTTCTAGTTTCCGGATTTGCGCGAACATTCGTATGTTGGCAGCTTTTAACATGCACTTTCTTAAACAGTTGCAACGCTTTATTTTGTAAACATTGATATAAATATGTAACGAGACGCGACAGTACTTTAAGATACTTTCATCACGTGGGCAGCACGACAAAACTCTTTACCAAAATATTTTGCTTCCTTCAGTAATAAAAGAGCGCACACGCATCTCTCAGTATCATCTCGTAATTTTAAATATACATAAATAAACAATCAGTTACACTCTAGTTTAAAGTAAATCATTTAACTTGGAGTATATCTAAACATACCTACGTGCAAATAGACATTTGCCAATTAAGTCTACGTGGACTGTGGACACGTAAGACGATCGATTTTTCAAGGGGACCGTCTCAACATAATTTGATTATATTATGTGCGGTAGGAAAAATAGTTTATCACGGCAATAGGGTTTGGATTATTATATCATCACTATGCGGTAGGTGATATAAATTTAGATGTGCCTGTTTTTAGCTCGATATTTTGAAGCAAAAGTAGAGCTATTGCTCTCGCTCCGGCGTCGGCGTCGCCGTTGGTTAAAGTTTTTGATAAAGTCAAATATCTCTGTTACTATCAAAGCTATTGACCTGAAACTTAAAATACTAATTTACTATCAACGTCTACACCAGGAGAAACAATCCCTAAAACTCTGATTTGAATTTTGACAGAATTATGCCCCCTTTTAACTTAGTATTTTTGGTTAAAGTTCTCGATAAAGTGAAATATCTCTGTTACTATCAAAGCTATTGACTTGAAACTTAAAATTCTTGTTTACTATCAAAGTCTACACCGGGAGAAATAATCCCCATAACCCTGATTTGAATTTTGACAGAATAATGCCCACTTTTAAATTAGAATTTTTGGTTAAAGTTTTTGATCAAGTCAAATATCTCTGTTACTATTAAAGCTATTGTCTTGAAACTTAAAATAGTTATTTACTATCGAATTCTACAACAGAAAAAAACCCTCATAACTCTGATTTGAATTTTGACAGAATTATGTCCCTTTTTGGTTAAAGTTTCTGATCAAGTCATCAGAGGATGGAAGCAAAATTTAAAGGACTTTACTGTTGAAGCCCTAAGGAAAGGACAACAAAGGGAAGAAATTCCCCGAAACTCTTAAGTCCACTAAAATCATTACCAGGTACAGATATGTCAAAATACACCTTAATTTTGCAGGTACCATCCATGTTGTACCAAAGAAAAATGGTCTCGGTTTTTACCTACGGCCAGTCATAAAAAAGTTACAAAATAACCTATTTATAGTAACCTAAAAGGGAAGTTATTTAATAAAAATATTGTAAGTGAACAAAAAATGAATCTAAAGTAAAAACAAGAGCACCGCAATGCAAAGCAACATAAACACAAAATAAAGTCCTGTGACCTTTAACCCTTAAGTGTGACCTTTACCTTGAAGCGAGCCATGTGCTCTGCACGTCGTCTCAATGTGGTGAATATTTGTGCCAAGTTTTTTTAAAACCTTCTAGCATTTCAAGAGTTACACTTGGCACTCGAAACAAAGTTATATGATCTTTGACCCCTAAGTGTGACATTGACCTTGTAGCAAGCCATCCAAAACATGCGCTCTGATGGACATTTGTGCAATGTTTCTGTAAAACCCTTCAAGCAGATCAAGAGTTACAGAGCGGACACGAAACAAAGTCATATGACCTCGACCCCTAAGTGTAACCTTTACCTTAAAGCAAGCCACCTGATACAGGCTCTCTGTACGTCGTCTTGATGTGGAGAACATTTGTATCAAGTTTGTTTAAAATCCTTCAAGGGGTTTACGAGTTACAGAGAAAAGTCGACACGAAATTGCTAACGGACAGACGGACACACAGTCAGACAGGCAGACGGTCAGATGTACACCTGTAGTATTCCAAAATATGTTCCTTCGGGCAAAGATATTACGTTTTCTACAGTTTTCACAATGTTTTACCTGCTGACCTACATTTTGATCCCAGCTGATCCAGTTTACATTTTTTTTTCATTTCGGACGACGAAGACGATGGAATGCGGATACATTGCGATCAGCATAGCTCATCTTTTCAACTTTGTCGCAGCTTATAATATTGAAGAACATTTCAGGAAAGTTTACGCTAGATCAAATACTTTTTGCGATATGCATAACAAAACATTTCTCTCTGACAAAACAGACGGACGGACAGACAAATCCAAATCTTATCCTGTGCGGTGACATAATAAGCCAGACCTTAACATCATTATAGGAATGTTTTCCTACTACACATAAATTAAAATTATCATGTTGAGACGGTCCCCTTGAAAAATCGATCGTCTTAGGTGTTCACAGTCCACGTAGACTTAATTCGCAAATGTCTATTAGTGACATATATAAGCTATTGAAAAAGTTAGAACTAGATCAGCTAATCTCCTTTTGTTTTCGTTGAGTCGTATTGAAGGAAACGAAATAAGATTTAGTTTTAAAAATGTGATTTTTACGGGTCTGGGAGTCGAACTCCCAACGGATAAGTATGATACGAATATCGTTACCGCTCGGCCAACGAGGTATCACTGACTGCATTGTAAACGTAGTGAACTGACTTAGTTTTATGTTACTATTTTGTTTGGTTACATTTTAAACGCCATAATACTACGCGATACCTATACAAACGAACAAATAATGAACTAAAGTGGGAAGGTTATTTTTCTAGTTTCAGCTATTCATTTTCTTGTTGTTTTTTTTTTATTATAAGATTAGACCAGAGATTTTATACAGGAATAATTTTAATGTTTCCGTTGTATACAAAAATGGCCATGATCTCTGACACCAATATTGTTTCAAGAATAGGAGTACTCTTAACAATCGTGGTAAAACCTCAAGCCAACAGTTCCTGACATAGAGAATGTTTTTTTTTGTTTTTTTAACGTCGCACCGACACATGATAGGTCATATGGCGACTTTCCAGCTTTAATGGTGGAGGAAGATCCCAGGTGCTCCTCCGTGCGTTGTTTCATCAAGAGCGGGCACCTGGGTAGAACCACCGACCTTCCGTAAGCCAGCTGGATGGCTTCTTCAGATGAATAATTCAACGCCCCGAGTGAGGCTTGAACCCACATCGATGAAGGGCAAGTGATTTGAAGTCAGCGACCTTAACCACTCGGCCACGGAGGCCCCTAGAGAATGTTTAGAATTCCGGTTATATGCATGTAGGAAAAGTGACCGCGTCTACCGAAAACCAAAATCTGAATAATTGGAACAATCTGTGTAAAGATTCAATCAAGAACCTATGGAGTTTTCTTATTTTAAAATAAGGAGTAATTTCGAGTAATCTGATAATGAAGTATAAACATTGTGCCAGAGTAGGGGATAAGTGACAAAAGCTACACAAAAGGACTTAATCGACTGTTAATGTGTTTATTTACTTTTAGAGTATAATTCATTAGTAGCATCCAACGGCACAAGACGTAATCAGTATCAGCGGTTTACATGTATGTGTTAAGATTTGATAATGATAATAAATGACAATGTGAATGCAAAGTTTTCTAACTTATCTTTCTAACACATTGTTTATATGAACATTTTAAAGTCACGATGATTACAAAATATATCTTTATAAGATGTTTATCTTTATAAGATGTTTTAGTTCTAACAAGACATAAAAGCATGTGTACGCCTAAATGTAATTTCATAAGGTTTGAAATTACACAGAAGGTCCTACCAAGCAATACTGAAAGGTTTTAACAGATTGTTTTTCTATAAAGAAATCATACCTAAGAATTTAAACAAAACTCTTATAAATCTAGTTGAAAACCTTTTCAAAGTATAGAATGCAACCAGGCAAAATGAATGATCTCGGTTTGATTCACAGAATATATTGGAAAATACCATACCCCTCACGCCCGAAACACCGGTTTATTAGATATTGAATGAACCCCATGATCGCAAAAGATCAGAAAATAAAACAACACTAATCCAAGCACTGCTTATCAATAAGAAGAAGTATTTATCATTTATCAAAACGAATATCTGCTTGCATTCTTATTTAAATACGTGTTTATGAGTAAAAGAATATAATTTTTTGTCAAAGTTACAAAATACGACACTGAAAATTGCCGATTTCTGCTTCTGTTTTCGGTAGTTTAGTCTCTGAAGTATTGTCTGTTTGGAGGCATATAACCTTTTCAAATAATAATTATGTAATCTTAAACTTAAGTCAATATTTGGCAACAATAGTTTAAAATTTTAAGACATATCATTTACAGCGGTTTAACGAGAGATACGACAATCATGAATATTATAGCGAAATTGTGGTGGCATTTTAACATGCTGATTAAATACATAGATTGTGTTATAAATGAATGCTTGTTGGTAGCATGCACATGACTTTAAGTTTGATCAATACCCTTGCTTTGCATATACCCATGCTAGATATTCGCACGCAATACAATAATAGAACATGGAAATTTACCAAAAATGTACATATGTCATTATATCTAAAAGGATCTAAAATACTTCTTAACATATTTACATCTATCTATCTCCCAAACGAGTTTTTTTCTACCTAATTTCGCCCTATCTAACCTATTTTTCGTGATATATTTTATCAAAGCAACAACAAAAATACATTAATATGCCATTGTAAAATATTGTTTCCACATTGACGTTTGTAGCCATTCTTCCTCAGCATTGTACAGGTCGCAGTGCTACATAGAACAAAAATACTGCTGTGATACTCATCGCTGTATGCACATATATCACAGCCCCACTGGTTGGCAGGTCAGCAACTTTGATCCGCTTGCATGTATCATTTGAGAAAAGATGGCTCATGTCTGAATCTGCATCGGACCTTTTACGTCGCCTATTCATCTTGTCGTCACAGTGTGATCCGACGTTTATACCATAGTAAATTCTGTGATAATCAATGGACGATGTTGATGTGTATACGCTGTTTTTACATTCCGGATCTTCGTACTTAAAGCATTCAATGTAATCACTGAACATAGACATGTTTTTTCCATAGAAGATCTCTCGTTGATGATGAAAGGGACTACTAGAAAGGAGTGTCCTTTTCGGTACATCAGCTACAGTATCCCTGAAATGCACGACCCGCCAGCTTTTTGGGACAAGCCTATCATGGTTCTCGGCATAGGGTCGGTCTCCAGCTCTCGGCATTCCAAAAGTGTAAAGCGTTGTTTTATCCTTGTCAATTACGTTATCAAACGACAGCTGAGCTGATGCAACAGATGCAATAGCTCCACCCAAAGAATGTCCAGTCACGACTACCCGGTAATGTGGGTACTTCTGAACTAAATCTTTAATACTTGACTTAGCGCATGGATAAATTCGATCGTTTGCGTTCCTGAAGTACGCCTGAACATTACCACCACCTTTAGCAGGTACTTTAAATTTAAGAGCTGTAACAGCTTCTTCAATAAGTTGTAGCGGACTTGCTGTTCCCCGATAAGCAAGAATGATCTTTTTCCAAGCATGTGATACTGCAGTAAATGCAAAACACTCCTTATATTTAAAGAGATAATTACATCTCCGCCCTATCACCTCGACAACTTCAAGAAAACCTGGAAGAATCTTATTTGCACAGCCCGCAGGATAATCTGTGTAAGCCACTGCAGAGAATAGTGCGGCATTGAAGGCATCATATGGCTCAAATTCTCCACTCTTTCCACTATGTAAATCATTTCTGTTACATTTTCCAGCTTCTGTGACGCTACACAGTTTGGAAATATCACTGTCGGTGCATTTCTTACACGAGTTATTTCCTGATCCCGGTGCATGGCAGGTTTGAGACATTTCACACCATCGGCAGTTTACAGAAAACAAACTTGAGCTTGCGCAAGAAAAACAATCTTTGTGGTTGCCACATCCACTTTGCACGACAGGAAGGACAGCCAGTGAGAATAAAAAAGCAAAAAGCATGTTGTATTGCTGAAAAAATGTACGCACAAACTCCGAAATGATAGCCTGTATTTTACACGATTTAAAATATCCAGTAACTGTAATATTACATTTAGAACACTTTGTTTTGAATACAGTTATATACGACTGTTTAAAAGGCAATGTGATTGGTCCATCGATTTTTCTGTAATATTCAATTTGAGACTTTTATTATCATCATAACCGTGATTATTTCATAACCGTGTAAAATCGTGTTATATAAATTACATCAAATATCATATTTAGAAGAACGTATGTCGGTTTACTTAAAAATCAAACTTAATTCACGTACGAGATTATATTACAGTATTTAGGAACGATTATACCTCATAAAACGAAGTTATACGTACGTATATAATATTAGAATATAATGTCACATTTGGTAAAAATGTAGTTGCTGGTGATGTGTCTGCTCGAAGGAAGTTCCTGCGTTTCAAAGATAATATCTGATATTGCAACGATATAGTACACAGCTGACAGTCCATGGGTCGCATGGTGCTGGGGTTGTTAAGAGAGTGCAAATGACCTAGCACCTCTGACTTCTACACTCGAGATTTTCTCTCGAGATTACCTCGCGCTTAGAACCTGGCTTAAAGCCCTACCCTGGGAGCATAAGGTCTATTTAACCTAAAAATGGGGGTGGGGGTCGGGGTCACGGGCATTAGTGTTGTGCCTGACACACCTCCTCCAAGTCTATACAAAATATCTGTATCCTTGTAAAATGTATATATTTGATCAGATTGACTTATATATGATAGATTTAATTGTGACCTTAAATGACCTGAAATATCGAAATAATATTTTTTCCTATCACTACCCCTATATTTTACTGTAATAAGTCTATCGAATAAACCTGAGCTTTACACGTCATCCTGCCTCCACAGGGCAAGTGCTTACCGATTACATTCAGTCCACTTTCAAATTAAAACTTTGGGATATCGTATAATAATTCTTATGACTGGTTGAAATATTATTATTATTATTATACCAGATTTATATAGCGCCCTTTTCATGATCAATTTCACGTTCAAAGGCGCTTTACATAGTTCAAATGCAGCCACACATGGCGCATAATTCATCCTCTACCAGTACAGACACAGAGCGATCTGACCAGAGGGACAGAGTGAGACAAAGCCCCCATGACAGAGAGATTAGAAATCAGATACAGACTTGTCCGGCTAACTTAGCCTAGCTCGTTGCGAATAGACAGCCTGGTTCTTTAACGTGCCCAGTGTATAGCACTGATACACGCAAGGATTATATATAATTTTAGATAAAATCTTGCATGGGAAATTGAAATAGTAACGCATGGATTTGTTTACTTTCTTCCGTTTACATTGAAAACTTAAGATTTCCTAGGTTACACTTGCCAGACAGCTGACAGAAGTAGACTTATTAAAAGTATAATAGAATCATAGGATTAGCAGATTTTGTCTTGCTCACGCTCCCTTCTAACTGTCAAAATTTTAATATAGCTCTGCTTGGGCAGCGACGCCACAAACAAAATCTGATATTCACAGAAATTTGAACTTTGTGCATGTCGGTATAATGGACCGTGAACTGTGGAAACACTTTAACAAAAGTTGCAAAATGGGTTATTGATATTTTGTATAAAACAATATAAAAGTAATGTGATCAACCTAACACAGGAGTTTACACTTTATGAAACAACATAATGGTGCCTTTACATTTTGATGTTATTAAAATGCTGTTGTTTTTTTTGTAATGATAGATATTAACAGGCAGTAATATCCAAAGTAGTAAAGCGACTAACCCATACATTGTGATTTGTAATTTTTAGAGTAATAATAATTTATAACCGAAAGACAAAATGCCGCCACTGTTTCTTTATTTACATGACATTAGATGGTTGATTAATTTCTAGTTTCCTATTCGAATTACTGACTGCAACTAACACGTAGTGTACTGACTTAGTTTTATGTTTTTGTTTAGTTTGGTTACATTTCAAAACGCCATAGCACTACGCGATACCTATACGTGCGCGCTCTATCAAGGCTGGGCGGCAGGTACCGCCAAAATTAGCAAATATACAAACCATTCATAACCAAGTCAGTCAGTGCGTAGCATTTCAAGGCCGTCTAGTCTAAAACTCAATTCGTGCAATAAATTTGCATTCAACGCATTGTAATTTGAAACCATTTAATGCAAAACTTCATTCACACATTTAAACATGAAACGATGCATTGAAAATACTTGTTGCGATGCATCGTAATATGAAATCATCTAACAAAACATGATACCATGCAGCTCAATGGGAAGCTGTTTAACACAACATGAGTACGTGCATTGTAAAATGAAATGATTTATTACAACCTGCCGCCGTCTAATGCTTATTGAAACCGCTCTTTGTAATCAAAAGCGGTGTATAAAACTTGATGTCATGCAGTCCAATGGTAAGATCTTATGCCATTTCTAAACAGTATTTAATTTAAGTTGGACATTCAGTTTCCTGAATTTCATACGACTTGTAAGGGGATTTGTGAATCGAGCGAGCGTAGCAGATACTTCTCCAGATAAAGTTAAAACTTGTATGAAATCCAGGAAACTGATGGTCCAACTTGTAAATCCGGTAGTTATTTATTTCAAATAAAATCCACTTACTTCACAACAGTTTTTTCTAGCTTATCAGATTTCCAGAGACCTATATTCCCATAAATAACTATATATCTACTTTAGAAAAACAAAAAGGCGGTGTTAACTTTTATATAAGAAAATCACAGTTCGTTAAATACAACCCGCTGAATTTACTCATTTTCGTTTCTTTCAACGTCTCTTTTCAAAATATTAAAATACGCCGTCATTTTACCTAGCATGTGATAGGATAAGACATGCCGATTTCGAAAGAAAGCTCAGTGATACATACTGAAAAGCGGTATAATAAAAGAAAATATTTTCGATTGAGAAAGGGTACGAGGAAAGGGAGAAAGATAGTACTAATTATATTTGGACTACTTGTTAGTAGACCAGCGGAGACTTACATTTGATTTAGTATATATGCCTTGATTATCATGTTCTCACTGTCACGTGATGTTTGCAAGGTGCTCGCTGAACGGAATTCCGTTTTTTTTATAACCCGGAAAATACTACAGAGGCATGAGAAGTTCTCATTTAACCAGTGACGAGGAAAAAAGACTATTGACTGGTTTACAAAAGTCTTCTATAAATAAAAGCATTCTTCCAGTTTCTCGAAATCTGTTTAAAATTGACTTTGCGATAAAGCTTCAACATTTTCTGATAAAGAGTTCCTGAGATTTATTTTCACGTCAAACAGATCTACTCTTTAACATTTATTTGAGATAATTTCAAACTAAATACTCGTCTAAGTACTTGTTTTGGCAGAAGAATGATTCTTGAAAAGTGGACACTAACAGAAATAAGAAAGACAAGTTATAAAATCGCAAAGTTTACAAATCTAACCCCCCACCCCCACCCCCGCGAGTTCATTATTAATCATGTGATGAAAAATGACGAGTTTCCGTAAAATGTACCTGAATCAGTAATGCCAAACGTGTATTTTAGAAAATAAACCAATTTTACGATTTGAAATAAAATAACGTTTCCGTGCTTTTCTAAAATTGTTTCAACACTTTTTGAGACAGTTCTTAAGTGGAGATGGGTGTTTCTTTTTCATACTGCGTCCCTCGTTTTCTAAGCAAAGATCTCCGTGATTTTGCTGAAATCAAATCAACATTAATATTTGTGTACTTTTAGACATTATTTATTTGTCTTATTGTTTATCTAACAACCTTTATTTATGTATATAATGTGCTAGTATTAACTTTATCTCGTCAAGTAATGACAATTTTTCCACGTGAAGTAGGGGTACATGACGGCCCATGTTAGGTATAAGTATGAACATAACATAACATAACATAACATAACAGAACAGAACATGTACCTATAAAGAACACGGTTATAACGAATTAGAGGCTACAAGGAACATTTTAAAAACTGTAGCCTTCTCTTTTGTATGAACAATAAAATGGCTATAGCGAACAAAGGGAGAGTCAGTGGCTCAGTGGTTCGCTAGCCGGACTACAACGCCAGCGATCCGGCGTTTGATTTTCGGTTCTCGCTGATATTCCGACTAGTGTTCAGTACTGTGAAATTATCTTAAATTAGCACTGTTTCTCTATCTCTAGAGGTCTAGACCGGATGCTGGGAGGTAAATACGACACCTGCCTTGGGCTCGGCTTGAAATGAGTTGATCCACCCTTTACAAATGAGTATTTTTGTCGACTACCCAAGATAAACAACAAAATTCATAGTTATAGCGAATAATCGGGTATAAGGAACACATTTCCATGTCCAAATGTTAAAACTCACATTGTAAAAATATAGGCTATAGAAATGATATACAATTCTTTTACATAGGCGTTTGGTAGACATTGTACAAACAAGTTTGAATTATAAAAGTTTAACAAATTTTAAAAACAGCGTGATCGTTGATATATACATGTATCTGGTATAGTGCATTTTATTCGACCTGGCTGGGCGGAGTTAATCTCTGACTTATGAAAATAATGGTTATCTCATAAAACGAGAGCAAACTAGATAGAGCTAACCAACAACTTAAATTCAACGCTACATTGGTTACAATGGGTAGACGGCCACTGAATAAGAAATCAGGTTTCCGAATGTACTACATATTCTGCACAATAATGCGAACCATGGCCCCGCCAGGCCGATTAAAACGCACTACATGCCATCGGAAAATGTGTAATCGCCTATTATAAAGAAAGAAATTATTATCTCACTGTAAATCGGTTTTCAAATTATCGTTTATCGTAAGATTTGCACTGGTGTCATACCGAGGTATTACCCTCAAGATTTAATTTGGTATAATTATTTGGTTTCTTTTGAATTTTATTTTCAACAACCTTACGGCAATTGCAAGATATATCTATGTAAACTTAAAATAAGGTAATAGTCATTATGCAAGAACAATTACGTGATATCGGCAAAATGTCCTTTTCATAAACTTTTAGGCTTAAAAATGCAACGTTGCTGATTTTCTTAACCAATATTTTTGAAATTGTTTTATAATTGTGTTGTAGACCCTTGCTCTTTTACACCATCAAAGTAGACGGCGTGTGATTATAATGTTCACACGGTCAGGATTATTATAAAATAAGCAATTAACTAGTAGGATAATGAAATAAGTTGCAATAAAGTATATTCTATAACACTAAAAAGACAACTGGTGACTTTCAATGCTTGTTAAATCAACTAATTATATAAATACGTTTGTTAAGTATATGGAACTAAGAATATCAGAAGATATTTAAAATGTTATAAAATGCCATCCGAGTCATACCCTGACCGATTGATACTATAAAATAATCTATTTTAAAAATTGAAAAGACACAGATTGCTTATTTCAGAAAACTCAATGTTTTCCAAATGTGCACGGGTTTTTCCATACAGTATAATTCCATATCCTGATTGCCGGCAAACATATTTACATGTGCGTAACAAGTTTGGCATTTTGTAATATTATTAGTTACACTGCTTGTAGGTGACAGGGTACGAGATATACGAGGAAATCCATATCAGGCGAGAGCGAAGCTCGAGTAACGATTTTATCTTGCCGACTACCCTTAACTTACATGCTATTATCTAATATTTTGTAAATTAACAAATTTTCTACCTGATCTACATAAGAATTAGTAAGAAAGTTTGTCTTTCTATAAAATTGTGGTCAAGTTTAAAACTTGCAATCCTTAATTAATAACTATGTCATTATAGAAAAAAACTTGATATATACTGCAGTTTGCGGCGTTGTCTTTTCGTTTTGTGCCGCACAAATGTTCAATCTGTTTTAAAGAATGCGAAGCAGTAACCTAAACCATGGAGCTATAATATTTTTCAATATTCTCTCCAGCACAACTATGGCATTCTTCTTTCTCTCGCTTAACAGACATGATTCACATTCAAAGCATATTAATATATATATATATATATAAGACATAATATTCTATAGCATTTTTGTGCTAGTAATCCGAATGCAATATTAAAGCGACTAAACCACAGACTGTGATTTGTATTTTTTAAAATGATTTATCACGAAAGGTCAAATGCCGGCGCCGTGGTGGGTAGGATAGCTCTACTTTTTCTTAGAATAGTCGAGCTAAAAACTATCGTTCCGTCATGCTTTCAAGTCCGTCGTCGATGAAGAGATGATAGACATTGCGAATTCAGAGGAAGTCATTCTCATCCATCAGATGTTCGTCAAAATCCCGGGGAACCACGGTAGACCTCCGGTATGCGAGAATGGAGGAAGTGGACTGTGGACACCAAGGACGACCAATATTTTAAGGGGCCCATCTCAACATGATTTAGTTCGAAAAACATGTCCATAATGGTGATAATGTTTGACTTATTATTCAACCACTTTGCTGTTGAGTTCGACTCCCAGACCCGTAAAAAGTCGTTTTTAAAACTGTATTCAATTTCATTTTCTTCAGTACGATTCAACGAAAACAAAACGACTTTAGTTATTCCAGTTCTAACTTTTTCACTAAATTATATATGTCACTACTGACACGTAGTTACGTTTAACTACACCTCGCCTTTAATATGATCTTATGACTCTTTACTTTAAACGAGAGTGTAAATAATATTTTTTATATATATTTCAAAAATTAAAAACGACATAACTGAGAGATACGTATAGATATGCGTGCGCTCTGTTATTACTGACTGGCCATGAGATGAAAGTGTCTTAAAGTACAGTCGCAGCTCGTTCTATATTTATATCAATGTTTACAAAACAAGGCGTTACAACGGTTTATGACAGTGCATTAGAAGAACTGCGAAAACTCGAATGTTCCCGCAATTCTGGAAACTAGAAACTAATCAGCCATTAAGTGTCATATGAATATATCAAACAGTGGCGGTTATTTTGTCTTTCGGTGATAAATTATCTTAAAATTTACAAATTACAATGTTTGGGTTAGCCGCTTTAAATACTACTTTGGATATTACTTCCTGCTAACATCTATCATTACTTAAATACCACGGGGCATTTTAATAACATCAAAATGTAAATTCCCCATTTATGTGAGTTTTAAAAGTGTATACTCCTATGTTAGGTTGATCACATTACCTGTAATTTCTTTATATTAAAATGTAAATAACCTATTTAGTTACTTTTGTCAAAGTCCGCGGTCCATTATACCTACATGTACAAAATTCAATTTTCTGTGTTTATCAGATTTTGTTTGTGACGTCGTTGAAGGTACATGCAGAGCTATACTTAAAATCCTGGTTGTTAGAAAGGAGCGTTAGCAAGACAAAACCTTCTAACCCTATGATTCTATTTCAATTTAAGTCTACTTCTGTTAGCTGTCCGACAGGAGCATTTGGCGTCACTATTCAAGCCCGTGTAGCATAGGAAATCTGAAGTCTTCAATGAAAACGGAAGAAAGTTAACAAGACCACGCGTTACTGTTTTAATTTCTCTGATAAGATTTTATCTTAAATGATATTTTCAATAAACGTAAGAATTATTATACGATTTCACAAAGTTTACATTCAAAAGTGGACTGAATGTAATCGGTCAGCACTTGCCCTATAAAGTCAGGATGACGTGTAAGATGGGATTTCTCGTATAAGGATAAATAACTTTACACGAAAAGAAGCATTTAAATTTAATTATTTTGTATTCTTGTTATTACTATTATTACCATTATTATTATTATTATTATTACTATTAATATTATTATTATTACGAAATAGTCAGCTGTGATTAAAAACTGTTGCGTAAACTACCGAGAAAAGATTCTATATATGAAAGTGAGAATAAATCAAGACATGAGAAAATCTCCCGCAGGTGAACTACCCCGCAGGAGTTCGCCAGTACAACATGTGGGAGGGAACCTCCAGTGTGAGATTTAAAAGAAACAACACTTATTTTCAGGTTTCGCATAGAAACACCGCAACATTAAAGTCTGAGGTATACTTACCAGCGATAAACAATGTATTTCAGAAATTTTGTTAAAACCCAATGGGGGATTTCTCCCGCAATTCTTAAAGTGGAAGAAAACCTCCGCGGGAGAAAATAAAAGCTCCCATGAGAGGACAAATTTCGAAGTCATCCCAAGAATTCATTGTTTGAGATATGTAAAAGGAAACGGCCAATTATTCCTCTATGAGACCCGAACTGTTGTTAAATGACATGAGCTTAAAATACCACACCTTTTAAAAAACAAAACATAAAAGTCAAAGATAAAAAGTAGCTGTGTTGCGAAAATTCCGGATTCGAAACTAAATCCGTAGAGTGTTCAATGTTAACTACAAAAGGTTAACAACATGTTGGTACTCGAAATGCACTCGTTTACTGAATGAACCGTCCGCTACATGTATTCTAGGATAAGCTGCAGTTTTCGTTTTTTTCAGGCGGAGTTTTAGCAGTAGACATTTTTGCATACGCACATTCTGCAGCAAAGCGTAAACTTTATGATATGGAAAAAAACATGCGCTATCCTTACGTCGTAATTTTCAAAAACGGAAATGTCCAAATCGACTATTTTCTAAGTAATAAATCTGTCAAACAGTAAAAAAAGGCCTTAGCCAAAACAAATTATGTGATGTCATAAAGTCGTGCTATTCAAGAAAAGAAAACGCATCTGTGTACCTTGTTATTTATATAATCTGTTCAATGGTAGTCAAATACTGGAGGCCAAAGATCACTATATTGTCAGAATGTGTTAGAAATGAACAGACCTGAATGAAATCTGTGAGACTTGGCTCACATATCCGTTACCAAGACGTTTCTATGTGTTCGTGATCAGACAAAAGTGTTAGATCACTATTAAAGACTACAACAAGACTGTTGATTCAAACCGTATTTGAGGCGTTTTTGCATCTAATATTTCACAAAACATTTTCCCAGTATATTTTACTTATTTTAATATTGTTCAGTTGTGATACAGTTTTGCTAATTCAGTTAGTGATATCTTATGACAAAAGATGCGACTTAATTTGATCATGCATGTAATTGCTGTCGTGGTTAGATATCAGGTTAATCGTAGACGTGTAGACCATAAAAGCGTGCATGTAAACAGTTTATTTATAAACTTTTAACTTTTTCCAGGAAGCCAGTCTCGTAACATCATGTATTTAGGTATCAAAATAAAATGGGATAAAAATACATGCATTCAAGGACGTTCTTTATTACTGAAGGAGGGAAACGTTTTCAAAACATTTAGTTATATCGTGTTTCAAAACATAAATGGACCCGGCCATCAGTGTACTTCAATGGCGTTTATATTGATGGAAGAAGGGAAGTTGGTTTTACGCATTTGAAATTAAACCGTTCATATTTATAGTGGCTATATTTGAATAACAAGAATTCCAATGGGCTAATATACAACACGAAATACAAAAATATATCAGAGAGAAATAACTGTGAAAAGTCAGAATATATATTAATAACGATCTGTAAAAAAAAATACAAACGCAATAGATATGTCATCAAAACGTTTTGTCAAGCACGGACAATTTTTGTGCATGAGGTATTGCATTTTTTGGTAACATTTTCGGGGGAAAACTGCAGCAAGCTGCATGCAAGCCTTCACAAACGTTTACTTTATGACATTCATTCCGCTTTTAATATTACAGTCAAAGAAACGGACGGTGCCACATAAAGAAAAACAAATAAGTCAAAAGGTAAAAGTATATGATATACTCCAAACTTCAATGTATCATACTAATAATTATGTGATGTTTTCAAATATTTGTCGAAATATTTGAAATATAATTTGTCTTGAAAGTATATAAATTTTCTAAAGAATGCATTCTTTTATGGTAATAATAACATATAGTTATTTAACTAAATGTGTCAAAAGTCATCAAGTATCGCATTAGTTTTACAAAAGTTATTGTTTGTTATTGTTTTATTTTTATAATACCGTAAATTAAAATGATAATACACACTATTATTAATTTTCTTATCTTTATAAATCGGTCTAGGATTTAAAAGTCGGTTGAATATAAGGAATTTAATATTTATCTAATGAGATCCAATGTAATGTCAGGTAAATGTTTTTGGACGCCTAAAAGGTGCGGTATTTTAAGCATATGTCTGATATACTCAGCATAAATATGGTCGTCGTGATGGCTTCAGTAGACCTGGATGTAGACTTCTGTTCCATTCGGATAACCATATATCTATATGATAACAATATAATGTAATTGTGTATATAGAGAGCTACATTCAAAATTGCATGTCATACATCAACAGTGGATTGTAAAAAAAAAATCAAGATTTTTAGCGTCTGTTTATACTGTGTTTAGCTATACTGTACATGTATACAATGTGTACTTTATCAACCCGAATGCACAATACTGTTAATGCACATAAACTTGTTAATCATATATGTACATAAACTAAAGAAGAATCAAATTTCAAAAATGGAACAATAATCAAATTATTTACAGCAATGGTACAAAGGATAGACAACCTGAAGGTTTACAGATGAAAAGTAGACATGGTAAAAGTCAACAGCGTAATTGTGGCGATATGTCAACATGCAGAATAAGTACATAGATTGTGCTAAATCACAACAAAATGAAAACTTGCTGAGAAAAGTTGAGGATAACAAAGAACCTGGAAGCTGTAATTTGCAAATACTCATGTAAAATATTCTCACACAATACAACAACCAAAACATAGAAATATTCAAATTGTATATGAATTGAAAACAGCATTTAATGCCTTGCCAATATTCCAAAATATTGTTTCCGCCATGAAGCTGCTTCTAAACACTGCACAGATCAAAATGCTACACAGAACAAAGATACAGATATGATACTCATCACTCTATACACATATCTCACAGCACCACTTGTTGGCAAGTCAGCAACTCTGATCCGCTTGCACGTATCATTTGAGAAAAGATGGCTCATGTCTGAATCTGCGTCGGACCTTTTACGTCGTTTATTCATCCTGTTGTCACAGTGTGAACCGACATTTATCCCATAGTAAGTTCTATGATAATTTACGGAGGATGTTGACGCCGATACACTTCTCCCGCATTTTTCGTCTTCATACTCAAAACATTCAATAAAATCACTGATCATCCCCATGTCCTTTCCATAGAAGATCTCTCGTTGGTGATGATAAGGGCTGCTAGATAAAGCGGTCAGCGTAGGTAGCTTTGGCACAATATCTCTAAAATGCACAACCCGCCAGCTTTTTGGGACGAGGCTATCATGGTTCTCGGCGTAGGGACGGTCTCCAGTTCTCGGCATTCCAAACGTGTAAAGTGTTGTTTTGTCCTTGTCGATTATGTTGTCAGCTGACAGCTGAGCCGATGCTATAGACGCAATGGCTCCACCTAAAGAATGTCCAGTCACAACTACTCTATAATTTGGATACTTGTTAACTAAGTCTTTTATGCATGACTTGGCACATGAATAGATTTGATCATTTGCATTACTGAAATATTCTTGAACATTACCACCAACTTTTGCAGATACTTTAAATCTACCAAGAACTGTTGCGAATTCTTCAAGAAGTTGTGCTTTACTTGTTGTTCCGCGGTAGGCAAGGATAATTTTCCTCATTGTATGAGACACAGCTGCGATTGCGAAACATTCCCTGTATTTGAAGAGATAATTACATTTACGTCCTATTATCTCGACAATTTCAAGTTCTCCAGCTGGAAAAATAGTGTTTGCACAGCGAACGGGATTGTCTGTGTAAGCAACAGCAGAGAATAGTGTCGCGTTGAAAGCTCCGTATGGCTCAAATTCTCCACTCTTGGTTCCGTTCTGGTTATTTCTTCCACACTTGTTCGGTTCTGTGACGCTGCACACTTTTGAAATGTCGCTGTTAGTGCATGTTGTGCACCGGTTAGCTGTTGACCCCGGCGCATGACATGTGCCGGACATTTCACACCAGCGACATTTAACAAAGAAAATACTTGAACTTGCACATGAAAAGCAATCTTTGTGTTTGTTACATCCACCTTGTACGACATGCAGAACAGCCAGAATATATAAAATAGTATAAAACATTTTTAAATTTCTAAAATTTTTAAACTAGCAAGCTTTCATTAGTTCATCCGGAAGTGGATTAAAATCTGTTTTAAATAGCAAGATTTAAAATTTGTTGAAAAAGAAATTTGATAGTATATACATTAAAGTGACTAACTCATACAGAAAACCGATATAGCTCGCCTGGTCATGGTATTATAATTACCCGAAAGGGCACGTGTCGGCAATTTCCGTGTGATTACGTATTCCCATTAGGCAATATTCGGCATTCTTCGGACGTAATTATATACGCGGCTTTCCGTATAAACCGGAGAATGCCGAAATCGCATACGGAGAATACGTATTTTGTCGACTGTCATTAGGGGTCCATAAAATCGTTGTGTTTCTTATCGCGTGATAAACGCAGTAGATTATAAAAATAGGCTTTCACTGGTCGTAGATGCTGGTGGAGAGTAGCTGTTTAGCAGGTAACGAGACGATCCAGTTACTGCAAATAAAGCTACCCGGAAGTCGGATACTTCCATCTGCAACAACTTCAAGGGAGATTATTTTTGCTAGCATATGCAAATAAGAGGAGAAATAGAATAAAACGAATGACAAACGAAATAATACATACAGCACTGTGTTCTTGCCGAAGCATATTTAACCGCGTGAAATGCACGTCTGTATACAGAATGCGTAATAGGTCAGAGACCACCAATAAGAAAAGTACAGGGAATTTACTGGGAATCACATAATCGTATACCTCGAAATAAGGTAATGGTTAGTTCGGTTTGAAATGCCAGTAATGAAAAGATAAAACAAAAAGTTATTTCTTTTCGTAATTAAACATTTTAGTGCGTTTAGAGTATTGTATTTAACATTTTGACAATATTTGCTACATTTGATGAGTATTGAAAAAAGTTTCATGCAACTGTTTTCTCCCGCCATTCCAATAATGTAAACAGGGGATCATTCACGTGGAAAATACTCAAATAAAGTATGACTATTTATATGATTTAGTTTGTTATTTCGATGGAACTAAGATAGTTCTTGAATAAAAGATGATTAGATATCAATGCATATTTCGATTTATGAAAGGCCTTACACGCCATTATGTTATAATGGAAGTCTTTGGGGAAATAATTTGTGGTCTCAGATATTATCTTTACCGTAACGTTATGTTGTTTCCCGTAAATGAACGTTTTGAATCTGTTAACGGTCAATGTCTGTTCCGCTTATTCTCTGTCAGTAAGCCAACCACTAAATTTGATTATCGTCGATATGTAGGCATGGAAACTAGAGCTCTGCAGATTATTTTATTTGTACTTTTTTTCTACAATAATTACCATATAAATTTCGAACATACTGACTTCAATATAGCTGTTTTTGTCCTTAAACGAACCATCGCCTGTATATTTTCATCTATTTTAGTTCATATATCATTTATCAAATTATCTATAACGTCCAGTCTGTTTCTGAGAAATGTTTCACATCTTCAGTATTAAATCGATACTACGGTTTAATAGAGTATCGATTTGCTTATACAAAAATAAATGACAAAATATTCAAGATTTTATCAAGATTTTATCATTTCATTCAATACATGATGCATGTAAGTATGAGGTAAAATATAATAACAAATGTAAACGAAGTACAAAAACTAAATAACTTGACTGAAAAGAAATGTTTCACAAAATTATTCTTCTATTCACATTCAGACTGGAGAAATAGATATTTTGGTAACATGAGAACAAAACGATTTAATAAAATCCTTTGGAAATCAACAAAATGTATTAACATTAACCGTGGTATTACAAAAATTATCTTTATAAACGAACACAGCGTTCTACATGACACGTTCATTGACGTACAGTTGAGCTTACCAATTTAAAGTTGCTCTCTTTTTTCCTGGAAGAGTTATAATGATACTTTCGTTATAATAATAAGAAATGAGCGCTGATGTGTTACGCTTTAAAAGGTATCATTTGTGGTTATGTTATCGATATTATCTAATGGTTGTATTAGTTTAGTTTACGAACCAGAAATTTTAATGCATTTACTTTACTTACGTTTAATATTTTATTACCACTGAAATATATGAGTTACGTTTCATGCATTGAAGGATTTTTTTCGGTTATTAATAATCAAATAAATTTGATATAATAAACGAAATATTTGATAATTTCGTTTCGTTTCGTTTCGTTTCAGTGTTGTAATTATATCTGACTCTTTACATCAAAAGTTTATTTATAACAGAGTTCAGGTTAAGCATATATTAGAAGCCTCGTGAGAATCGTTTTCATTGTTGTTTTATTTTTGCCTCTAATAAATTGAGTCTGCTATTATTTTGCTTTGTTTTATTACCTGCTTACAATAGATCTTGTTATATATCTAGATATTTATTTCAGATATAAGCAACCGATCTGTTCATTAATCGCCTAACATCTATGTGATAAAACACATGTCTTTTCTAGTATTGTTTACCATTTCTCAAGTTATCAAAAATCATATCTATATTGAGTAGACTTCAGTGAATCTGAGGAAATGTTTTCTTTGGCCAGTTTGGGATTTTCATCGTTTACAAAAACTGATTTTCCAGTATTCTTCCAGATCCGGAGCCGGAAAAATAACTACTTCAACCGTTTAATAGATTTTTTGTACTGTTAACGGGAGAATAAATCAACATCACAACCATATTTCAGCAGTAGTTATTACCTCCCTTGTATCAGTTGCATGTGATTTTATAATAAACAATAATCCGTGTGATCAATTTTCCCCCAGTTGTATGCACGTTTTAAATAAAGCATGGGTATACATTTTATTTACAATAATACTTCATACATGTCAAATAATAAGACTCTATTATTGCTAGGGACTGTTTTTATTACATGTCCCACAAGGGATCTTCACAGGTCATGGACATACATTTATTTATATGATGCGAAATCACTCATGTTATATCGAACATGGTGTTGAGGCTACAATAACTGCTCATTGAACATTTTGCAAAATTACTGTCATTAGTCACATATTGATAACTCTTTACTCAATACAAAATATCAAGAGATAATATCATAACATATAAATCCAAATACTTTGATTTACAGTTTCAACTTCAAAGCGATAAAAAATGCACCACTGGCAATCGAATTTAACAAATAAATGGTGCTAAAATGATTTCAACAGTGTTTGGAAATATTATCAGTGAGAGAAAAATTAACTGAAAAATGTTAACGACCTGTTGGTAATTGAAATGCACTAGTTTATATATGAATGTCCGTTACGTGTCTTCTAGCATAAAACTGCAGTTTTTGTCTTTTTCAGGGTGTGTTCCAGTAGGACACCTCTTATTGCATACGCGCATTACGTGGCAAAGCGTTAACGTATTACGTCCCCATAACGAATAATTCAGTAGGAAATGACGACAACATGACAAATTAACGCTGAAATATCGGCCCATTTAAAAGACATGTAATATTCATTTTCCAGATTTATTTCATGTTTGTATAGCCAGAATAACGTTAGCTCATGTCCATTTCGTATTATAACATAACTACTTGGGACCAACAAATCCCTCGGGTTTCTGTAGATGTTATAACACGAAACAACATGCGTTATCCGTACCTCGTAATTTTCAATGAAGAAAATGTCCAAGTCAACCATTTGTAATATCTCATATATCTGTCAATTCGTACATAGAAAGCCGTAACATAGAAACTTTGGTCGTCATACAACCGTGCCGTTCTAGAAAGAAACGCATTAGGTGTAGTACTATTTATATATTCTGTTCAATGTTATTCATCTATTTGAGACCGAAGACCAATATATTGTCAAAATGCGTTAAAAAGTGCACAAGCGTATCGATCACTATGAAAAATTCTAACCTAACTGTCATTTTTAATAACGGCAAGTAACACAGACATCGACCTGAAACCCGTGACACTTCGCTAACATATGCGTTACCAAGGCTCGTACGAAAGGGTTTCTCTGTGTGGCTAAACGCGATTTTCAACTCATTTGATCGTGATCAGGCAATTGTGTTAGACTAGGAAGGTTATCTCACTACTAAAGACTACAACAAGGCTGTAGGATTGAATCGAATATGAAGCGTATTTTTACCGATTTTTCTCAAAACATTTTCCCAGTATATTTTACTTATTTGATATTTTGCAGTTGTATTTCATTTTTGCTTTAACTCACCGTGTCATACAAATATACCTAGGACAAAAATTGTGATACACTCGCTGAATCATCACCGAATTAATTTGATCATGCATGCAATTGCCGTCTCGGTTAGATAACAGGTTAATCGCTCACGTGTAGACCACAAAAGCGTGAAGGTAAACAGTTTACTTCAACTCTAAATAGGCGTTCATCATTTGTCAAATGAGGAAAACTTTTAACTTTTTCCAGGAAGCTAGTCTCGTTACATCATGTTTCTAGGTATCAAAACGAAAATAGGATGAAAGTACATGCATTCAAGGACGCTCTTTGTTATTGAAGGAGGAAAACATTTTCAAAACGTTTTCTTGGTTTCATAATATAAATGGGCCCGGTCATCAGTGTACTTCAAGGGCGTTTATATTGATGCAAGATGGAAGATTGGTTCTATGCATTTGAAATCAAATTAAAACATTCATATTTAAAGTGACTTTATTTTAATACAATAACAGGAATGGTCAAGGTCTAATATACAACACGTAGTACACAAATATATGAGCCGCGCCATGAGAAAACCAACATAGTGGGTTTGCGACCAGCATGGATCCAGACCAGCCTCCGCATCCGCGCAGTCTGGTCAGGATCCATGCTGTTCGCTAACAGTATCTCCAATTCTAATAGGCTTTAAAAGCGAACAGCCTGGATCCTGACTAGATTGCGCGGATGCGCAGGCTGGTCTGGATCCATGCTGGTCGCAAACCCACTATGTTGGTTTTCTCATGGCGCGGCTCAATTATCATAGAGAAATGACTGAGAAAAGTCAGAATATTAATTAATAAGAATCGGTAAATGATAAACACAACAGATATGTCATCAAAACGTTGTGTCAAGCACAGACAAGGAAAAACCGACCTCACTCATTGCAATTTTTATGCATGAGATATTGCATTTTCTGGTAACATTTTCGGCGGAAAACGACAGCAAACTGCAAGCACGCTTTTACAAACGTTTACCTGATGACATCCATTCCGCTTTTGACATTACAATCAAAGGAAAGGAACGGATGGTGTCACCTAAAAAAAAAAAAAATAAGTTTGAAAAATAGTGTTAAAAGGTAAAAATATATGATAATACTCCAAACTTTATGGTAGCATAATCATAATTATGTGATGTTTTCAAATGTCTGTTGAAATATTTGAAATATAATTTGGCTAAAAAGTAAATACATGAAATATTTTCTAAAAAATGCATTCATTTATGGTAATTAAGACATATTATTATTCAAATTAATTTGTCAAAAGTCATCAAGTATCGCGTTAGTTTTACAAAAGTTATTGTTAGTCATTGTATTTTTTTAATTATACTGTAAATGAAAATAAAAATGTGCAATATTATTAATTTTCTTATCTTTATAAATCGGTCTAGGATTTAAAGCTCGGTTGAATATCATAAATTTAGCAATTATCTAATGATGTCCAATTCAATGTCAGATAAATGTTTTTGACGCCTAAAAGGTGCGGTATTATAAGCACATGTCTTATTTATTCTGCACAAATATGACCGCTGTGGCGGCTACAGAAGACCTGGATGCAGACTTCTATTTCGTTCGGATAACCATATAGATATATAATAACAATATAATGTAATTGTGTTTATGGAGAGCTACATTCAAAATTACATGTCATACAACAACAGTCGATTGTAATAAAATCCAGATGTTTAGCGTCTGTTCACAATTATACTTCGTTTAGCTATACATGTATACAGTGTGTATATTATCAACCTTAATGCGAAATAATGTCAATGCACATAGCCTTCTTAATTTTATACTTACATCAACTTAAACAGATTCAAACATAAAAAAGGAACCATAATCATATCATTTACAGCAATGCAACAACGGATAGACAACCTGAATGTTTACAGATGAAAATTAGACAAGGTAAAAGACAAACAGCGTAATTTCGGCGATATGTCAACATACAGAATAAAAACATAGACTGTGCTAAATCACAACAAAATGAATACTTCATGAGAAGCAATGAGGATAAAAAATAACCCGGAAGCTGTAATTTGCAAATACTTATGTAAAATATTCTTACAGAATGAAACAACAGAAACATAAAAATATTCAAGTTATATATGAACTGAAAACAGCATTTATTGCTTTATCAAATAAAATTTTAAAATATTGTTTCCGCCTTGAAGCTGCTATCGATATTTGTCTCATTAATACTGCACAGGTCGGAATGTTACACAGAACAGCGATACAGATATGATACTCATCACTCTCTGCACATATCTAAGAGCACCACTTGTTGGCAACTCGGAAACTTTGATCCGTTTGCAGGTATCATTTGAAAAAAGATGGCTCATGTCTGAATCTCCGTCGGACCGTTTATTCATCCTGTCGTCACAATGTGATCCGACATGTATCCCATAATAGGTTCTGTGATAATTTACGGAGGATGTTGACGCCGACACACTTCTCCCGCATTTTTCATCTTCATACTCAAAACATTCAATAAAGTCACTGATCATCCCCATGTCCTTTCCATAGAAGATCTCTCGTTGGTGATGATAAGGGCTGCTAGATAAAGCGGTCAGCGTAGGTAGCTTTGGCACAATATCTTTAAAATGCACGATCCGCCAGCTTTTTGGGACAAGTCTATCATGGTTCTTGGCGTAGGGACGATCTCCAGTTCTCGGCATTCCAAACGTGTAAAGTGTTGTTTTGTCCTTGTCAATTATGTTGTCAAACGACAGCTGAGCTGATGCTATAGATGCAATAGCTCCACCCAAAGAATGTCCAGTCACAACTACTCTGTAATTTGGATACTTGTTAACTAAGTCTTTTATGCTAGACTTGGCACATGAATAAATTTGATCATTTGCATTACTGAAATATTCTTGAACATTACCACCAACTTTAGCAGATACTTTAAATCTACCAAGAACTGTTGCAAATTCTTCAATAAGTTGTGCTTTACTTGTTGTTCCGCGGTAGGCAAGGATGATCTTCTTCATTGTATGAGACACAGCTGCAATTGCGAAACATTCCTTGTATTTGAAGAGATAATTACATTTACGTCCTATTATCTCGACAATTTCAAGTTCTCCAGCTGGGAAAATAGTGTTTGCACAGCGAACAGGATCGTCTGTGTAAGCAACAGCTGAGAATAGTGCCGCATTGTAAGCTTCGTAAGGTTCAAATTCTCCGCTCTTGGTTCCGTTCTGGTTATTCTTTCCACACTTGTCGGGTTCTGTGACGCTGCACAGTTTTGAAATGTCACTGTTACTACATGTTGTACACAGGTTAGCTGTTGACCCCGGCGAATGACAGGTGCCGGACATTTCACACCAGCGACATTTAACAAAGAAGATACTTGAACTTGCACATGACAAACAATCCTTGTGTTTGTTACATCCGCCTTGTACGACAGGAAGAGCTGTCAGAATAAATAAAATGACACACAACATTTTCTAATTCCAAAATTTAAATTCTGTGAAAGCTGATCAGTCTATTTTCAAAAACATTGAGGTCTAAATGATATTGATTTGGTAAGATTGTATGAAAATAAAATATAGAAAAAGCAATATCCAGTTTGACTCATCGCTACCTATGCTGACTACACATTACCAGTGACCAAATATATAGCATGTCACTGTTTTAGTTTGTTTTATCGACTTAAAACAATAAAGCTGGGTGCATTGAAATTATCGTTCATTTCTACAGCTCGACTGGACTGTCAAAGGTTTGGTAATACTAATACGTAACAATATCATAGTGACAAAACTGTTCCGTAGAAAATAGTTCATTCAATATAGACTGAATTTGTTGACTCGAATACAAATAAACACTAAAAACTTATTTAAGTAATACAAACATATCTTCACTGTTTGATACAAGTAACAAAAATATATGAGTACAATACGAGATAACATAATATGAGCCGTGCCATGAGAAAACCAACATAGTGGGTTTGCGACCAGCATGGATCCAGACCAGCCTCCGCATCCGCGCAGTCTGGTCAGGTTATTATGTTATCTTTTATGTAAAAATTGGCTTAAGTTTAAGCATATTTTATTGCAGTTGAATTAATGTTTATGATACAATTAGTTCCATGTATTGGTTGAACATAGATAAATGAACGTTTTTAAAACAACGTTACAAAGCAACAGTGACATTGAAATCAGAAGCAAAAAGGTTAGGCCGGAATGTTGTGACGGCCCTCCCTCAAAAGTAGGGAAAAATAACAGATGGATCGACTATTCAATAATAACATATTGCGATACAGAGAAAAATAATACAATAGAACTTAATGTCTTGCACATTAATGAAAGCCAAAAAGAAGGGAAACTAATGAAGATACTTGTTCTGGTTCCCTTGATCCCGCGTGCCTCATGTGTGCCCGATGAGTCTGTTATTTTGACTAGGACCAGCGACAGAGTACTCATAGGTTTGGTATAAGTTTATAGATTAGTTACTGACACTTTCAAAGCGTTAAAATTGACTGTAGAGTTTCTAGGTTTAAAACTGCATTCTTTTTTCTTGGAAAACATACATTGATAATTTCGTTTTATGAATAATTGAAAATTGTCTTGCTTTGTTTCATCAAACATCTATTCCAGCTAGCTAGGCGCCGATCAATATGAACCAGAAAATTATGGCAGCTGTTCAACAAATAAGCAAGCAGTGTTTATAGACAGAATTTACCTGCCTCATCAATTGGAAATCGATAAGCAAGCATTGCGTGAAACATACAATGTATAGGCAATTTGTTTTATTAAAAAGAAAGTTACCGGCAAAAATTTTGATATATATAAATAATACATGTACATAGCTGAGCCGTGATTCTCCCCTTACCCTCCACCGTTTTATTATATTTTGCATATAATTAAAATGTGTGCCTTAGTAACCTCGTTCATGAGGAGTCACTGACTGCAACACTTTATTTATTTTGTTGTTTTGGAATTCACACACCAAAACCGATATCAATGTTACCATTTTTCTTTCAGTCTATGAGTTAATCAATGATAGTTTGATGGTTACTTAGTTACGTCATCATATTGTCGCTTTTCCACTCAGTTTATTTAACACCTGAGTGTGACATTTGTTCTTCCATCCATCGTTCCTTTTCTTTCTTTATTTTCAATATTCGGTTACTTTCCCCGGGGTAGATACCTTTGTTCCGATATAAACGTTAACTATACCGTAGCAATTAATTACTTTCCGATGATCTAGATCTTTCAGACTATTGCATATATATTTGCGCATGTGCATTATAGGAATTAGGGCGTGGTCTCTTTCACTGCGCATATCAAAAGTACATCGCGGTATTTTCAACGTGTATCCATGTGCAAATAGGTGTAGTGCGTGATTTTTCAATAAATGAAATTTCACTTTAATGCATCGAATTGGGGTTATTCGATTGTATTAGAATAGTGAGTATTTGAGCCATGCCATGAGAAAACCAACATAGTGGCTTTGCGACCAGCATGGATCCAGACCAGCCTGCGCATCCGCGCAGTCTGGTCAGGATCAATGTTGTTCGCTTTCAAAACCTATTGCAATTTGAGAAACCGTTAGCGAACAGCATGGATCCTGACCAGACTGCGCGGATGCACGGGCTGGTCTGGATCCATGCTGGTCGCAAAGCCACACTATGTTGGTTTTCTCATGGCGCGGCTCATTTGTTTTTCTCTTGTAACAGGACATTTAATATCTAAAGAAATTGCGTTGACTTAAATTATTATATCAAAAATTGATTTACATAATTTATGTAATCCAGTTTACGGTCCGCAGAATCAAACCGGATTACATACCGACATTGTACAATACCCTGTTTAACCAACATAGTTTTGGACAGATATAGTTTCAAATGCATAATATAAACGTGGAGTCACTGGATGCTCTTATCACTACGTTGTGAGTGCAGTCGTTATGCACTTTCAATGATCCGTTTATTAAACACCTAAAAAATGTAGTGATTAAACTGCAACACTTCATTTATTGTTGTTTTGAAACCGAAATCAATGTTACCATGCTGATTCGCTAGTTCTATGTCAGTGTCAATCGCTAAATTTGGTGAACGTCAGTATATGTAGGTACAGAAACTAGAGCTCTGTGAATTATTTTGTATTTTCCATATACAATGTTAACTTCCTGATATATTTCGAACATATTGACTTAAATTCCTAAATAGAGCTGCTTGCCAATTTTCAAATAAAATTGTTCATATATTATTTATCAAATTATCTATAACTCATCTGTATCGTTCAGTCCGTCTCTTTGAAATATACGTTTTTAACATCAAATCGATAGCTTAAAATTGCTCCAGAATGATGACGATGCTTTCGTTATTATAATAAGAAATGAATGTTGATATGTTACGCTTTAACAAACATTAATTCAAAATCTTATTTATAGTTATGTAATTGATATTATTCAATGGTTGTAGTAATTATGTTTATGAACCAGAAATTTTGATGTTTTTGATTTTCTTTGGTTTTTATGCTTTTCCCAACTGAGTTTTGTGTGCTGCGTTTTATCTTTAGTTAAACAAGTATTTATTCATTTCGTTTCGTTTCAGTGTTTTATCATTTCTGACCCTTCAGGATCAATACCTTCATCCAGCGTTTATAACAGATTTTAGCTTAAGCCGTTTAAGATGCCCCGAGAGGAGCGTTTTCAACTTTTTGTGTTGTTTTTTGTTTTGTTTTGCCCTTTTCCTTTTTTGCCTCTGATGGACCTAGTTTACTGTTGTTGTGCTTGGTCTGTGCTTCTAATGGATCGTCTTCCAGATCAGGTGCTGGAAAAATTGACTACCAAAATGGAGTATAACCCAACCTCAGGACTGCAGTTCAGCAATAGTAACTACCTCTTTTACATCAGTTACCTGGCATTTTATAATAAACAATAATGCAGTTGATCAGGGTAATTCATTGCAAGTTGTGTATACGGTTTCAGCGAATCATATACAAATTTTCTTTAAAGTCATGTTAACACACGTCAAATAATAAGGTACTACTGTTTCCTTTTGCTGGAAAGGTCCTGGAAAGGTTCTTCACGTCATCAACATACAGTAACGTTTCTATAAGCGATTATTGGTGCAAGAAAACATTCGTAAGTATCTTACTTACGAATTTACTCCTGTTACATCTTACTTCAATGACTGCTCATTCAGCATTTTGCAAAATGACTATTATTTGTCAAATTTGGATAACTCCTATAAAAAACAATAAATTAAGGATTAGCACTGAATAACAAAGAAAGATATATACACATTTTCTTTCAGATATAATGACAATCTGACTAAAGTACATTTCCTATTACGCTACGCATAGGATCTGACAACGAGCTATTGATGGCCTCGTTCTGACAACCCTTCCGCTAGCCAATCAAAAGTTAACTTACAACATTCTGCAAGCCTTGATATTTGATATCAACAATTTTTATGTCAGAAGATGTCAGATAGCCGGTTAGCTCAGTCGGTAGCGCACTTGCTCTGTGAGCGAGAGGTCTCGGGTTCGAGCCCTGGATTAACTGCAAATTTTTCTTACTCTTTGATTAACTGCAAATTTTTCTTACTCTTTGACATTCTAACAGGTTGTCTGATTGGTTCAAACAAAAATAGATTTGCGAAAATAAAAATCCAAAATATACAGAAGACGAATGTGAATGGGTCGTTCTCAGATCTTCGTTTAGAAGATCAAGTACTTTAGTCAGATTGGATATAATGATCATTATGCTTGGTTGCATTTCTTCTTTTCCAATTTCTTGTATGATGGTATTGAAGTGTTAAACATAATGGGGGTAACGACATAGCTGCACTGAAGTTTTTCATTTCTCTACTTTTTACAGGATTTGCCGCTTATACTGATTATTACTTAAAATATTTTGCACATATTAATACTGTGCATGTAAACACTCCCTCAAGAGATGCCTTAAACTTTCTCTTCTTCACTTGCAAGTGATACAAAGGTCATTTTCCGCTCACATCAAATGTATTGTAAGTACGTTCTGTAAAGATAATTTCGTGAAAAGGCCCACGAAATTGCATTGCTTAAAAAAGAAGCATAAGATCTGAAAATAGTGTTCCGCATTTTTCCCATAGTAAACTTGTACCCAATATACTTTTCCATTTATTATCCATTGTAAGTGCATTTTGCTTAAACTTGTTGCAATTAAATGACATGTCTCTCGTTGATTCGCAAGAAGCTAATTTCAAAAAAAGTTGTTTAAATCAAACTCTCCAAGAAAGAATGTATGTATTAGATTTTATTTTATATATACTTTTTATAATCTGTACACAAATACATTTGTTTTTAAGTTGCATGAACAAGGTAGCCACTGAAAGTTGAATAAATCTCGTCAGCCGCTCCATACAGAACGGTATCGTACCCGTACGAGCCGTCTACAGATTTAATATATACCTGAAAATAAAACACGCATATGATTTGTTGACTAGTTGAAATATAAAAGGTAGATTTTACTGTTATTAGTGTAAATGAGAAGCAAGTAACACGTGATCTAGTTACTTCTAGCCATTATTTAAGTAGCTTTTACCGCACAGAGACTTTATTCTGAAATAATTCTGTACTTCAAAAAAGTAACTTTAAACATAATAATTACAGTATGTATGTATAGATTTTAGATTCGCTTTTTAATAGAGGAAAAAACTCGTATTTTGTGGTGGCCTGTATAATAAGGTTATTATCTAATTTCAGAGTAAACGGCTTTAATGCCAGAACACCGCAGTCATAAATTATTCCAATGTCGATTTCTAAGTATACATCAACACCATTTTAAAAGGACTGACCTCCAGATTTGACTGAAAAATAATCGTTCTTTCAATTTGTAGTTTTGTCATATTATGAACATATGAAAGTGAGTTTTTGTTTCTAAAATATTTTTAAAAGAATCCAAATCAAGAAAAAAGATGACCGCGACGGGAATTGAACCCCAGACTGCCGCGACAATAAAGACATTTTCCCATCGTCGTTACCAATAGCGCTAGAACGGAAGTAGTGAAATATGTCTTTAAAATATAGATATTTATAATGGAGACAGTTAACCAGGAGTAAAGACGTCAAACGCCTTTTCGATTTTCATCGTCAAAGTAGTAAAAACAGAAAATTCTAATGTGTATCCGTAACATTTAGTGTGTAAGTAAATAAGTTTTAAAAGTCTTCTTATTTAATAAGTAATATATCATGTATTACCATATATCTAAAAATATGTATATATATTTTTGTTCCAACGATCTGAAGGCTAGTCTGTTTAAGCACTTTATTTTACAAGATAACAAATTATATTTGTCAAAATTGTAAACTGGCCTTGACAATAAAGATAAAGTTAATCGTGTCAAAGCCTGCTTTACAGCACGGCCTTATCTATTGCTATTGTGTTCCCAATTAATGGCCCTCAGTATATCAGCCAAATTTGTCAGCCAAATCTAAATGTAAATTTTATTGTAAATATCTAATGATTGCTTTGTGCCTATGATAATTCATAAACCCTGATTTTTAACATTTAATCTTTGATCTTTGTATGAAACACAAACCAAAAAGGCTTAATTTTGATTGTTCTTTTATCTATAGATTTTGTTTTCTGTTTAATGAAAACATGTGTCGTTTTAAGCAATATTTATCACTGTAGACTTTATAGGGAATTTATCCACGGTGCAAAACGCCACTCCCCGAGACGGTAACATCAGTATATAGTTATTCGTCTTTGTTGTCTGCATATACTGAGGCAATTTTTTCGATGTTTTCCGGCTCCTGTTTATGTACAGTCCACAGACTAGTTGTCTGCATGAACAGCAGAGCACCCCGAATCAGTCACAGAAATTCGCAAACCGTGCCAACATGATTCTTTTATTTCTTTTTCGTAATGAAAACTGTAAATGCAACTGAAAACAGTCCGTCAAGTTGCTACGTGGAGTGCCAACAAACTAAAAAATCCTGAAGCCAGTGCTATAACGCGGCGAATGACGTCACCGTAACACCGGCTTCCTGTTAATTTTGCAATATATGATATTCGCTGTAACAGTTATGACGGCACTAAAAGTAAACTTCACTGTTTCAAGCGAAATTTCACTTCTTTTTGAGTGGTGAAAAGTTTCTTTTTAAGGGGATATATAAAAGATAAATTCCCATGCTAGGCGGTGCCTTAATTATCCATCAAGGATTAAGTAGTTGTGGGTTTATTAGAATACTTGAATGTTAACTCTTTCGAACTAATGTGTTTGCATTTTATTCCTTTAACAGCTTTTGAGATGGATCCACTCACGTTCAAGGATACATTTCTAAGGTAACGAATGTACGTTACGAATATACGTAATTTTAATGATATTTGTTAATCAGTCTAACGACCAATACCTGATAATCCTGCAGAATAAGAAAACAGTTGACAACAGGTAACCACAAGTACTATTTGTGTATTTGCTTTGTGAGCTTAATCAATCTAAAAATGAGGCTTTTAAAGCACAGAAAGCAACTAGATAAAATAATAACAAACTCTGTTTACCGCAGTCTACTTAAGAAAGGAAAAGCGAATATCCTAAATAGAAACACATCAAAATTAACAATAAACCCCACGAGCCAAAAGAACCAGAAATAATAACTCAAAATTACGGGCGTCTTTTACCACCGTTACACGACGTGTTTTTAACTTTTTTTAGAGGAGGGACAGAAACCCGATATCCGCGTCAGGTTTGGGAGGGCACCTGGATTGAGCCGCCGATCTTCTTTGATCTAGATGGACAATTTTCTTATATAAAATTATTCTATATCAAACGTTTGGACCATTAATTGTAAAGAGCCCTGCGGTAAGTCGCGATGTTTTGGAATGATAAAAGGCCAACAGTAAGACGCAGGTGATTCGAAACTGGAAATAAGACGCGAAAATTTCGACGACTGTTTGTGCACTGACAAGGCTGAATGCAACAATATTAATAGCTTCGTTAGAGAACAAAAATGTTATCAGTAAATGATGCAATTTTGAAATTTTACAAGAAATGACATAATTGTTGTCCTTGGTTAAAACACAAAATATTTGCCGTTGACATAAAGTTCCTGTAACACGAATTGCTGTTACTCAATGAAGTTCGCCTACTAACCTTATCTCCTACTGCTAGGAGAAGAACCACTGCGTTTCCTCCACTGGCGTAGTCATTTGATGTGTGTCCATAAATTGATTGGATATATTTGTTGTTGTGGTATAGTTCTAGCCATGAGGACTTGTCTTGTTCAGATAAAGTATGAAACTGAAAACAGGAAGAAAATGTAAAAACCATATCATAGCTAATATTTTAGAGTATAAATGATAACGATCAAAAAACTGATTCCTTAAATGTACACAACCAATAGTTGTATATTCCTTTGCTGTAGTGGTAACACGCTTGACTGTCATTTCAGAGGTTCAGGGTTGGAATCACAGTCCAGGCAAGGGGTTTCTGTGGAACGGATGGCCCGCTGCACTAGTGGTAACAAGCTTGACTCTCATTTCAGAGGTTCGGGGTTGGAGTCACAGTCCAGGCAAGGGCTTTCTGTGATACGCTCGACCGTCTATCTAGTGAAAACAGCTTATTGTACATCGGTGTTACACACCGGAAATGTTGAAAAGCCAGAATGTCTATTGAAATAGGCTAGGATAGATATGCCAGACATGGATGATGCAGTATGACTTACATGGTGTATTTAATGACGGCAACCGAATCAACATGTGTAGTCCAGAAATTGCAGTGCAGCGGCGTACCACTAATTAACTTTGAATTGAAAATTTTTGCAAGCCAGTTGATCAATTTTCAAACTATAGAAACCCGTGCAGACGACTTATTTTCGTGGAATTCATGGTAATAGCAGCTGACAAAATTAAATCTCAATGAGCAGGCAGAATGCTCTTTCCATTAATCTCCAGATGTTGAAACTACAAGTATTTAATTTGTATCTCTAGAAAGAGCAGTTTTAGTAACAACAACGAAATTAATGTCATCAAGAATGATTGATAAGTATTACTGTAAGCAATAGTTTACCTCAAAAACGTAGTAACCAGCTGTAGGGCATGTAAAGGTACCAGATGTTGAATTATAGGCAGCACCTATGTTTGTATAGATTCTGTCATACACTACGTTTGCTGCGTTCGGCAGAGCTTGGATATACGTCAGGCCAACTGAGAAGGCAACTTCATTGGCTTGACCAGCCACTGAAATAATGATTTCATTGTTTAATGATATTTTCAAAGGGTTAATAAGTGCACGTTCTTCCCATTTGAAGTATGTTCCATGGAATGCCCGTTTCGTACAGGTAAAATTTTGAAAGTACTATTTCTTCATTTTCATGCAAAAACGTTTCATTGGTTAATATCATGCATGCAGTCAAAGAGTTAAAAAGTATTTTCCCTTGGGAAGTAGTTTCCACAGGGTGCCCGATTCTGACAGGCAACTCGATGCTATTTCTTACTTATTTACTCTATCTGTCCGTGTAAAGGAAGTACATGTAGTATGCCTACCTAGTCCTAATGCGGCACTAGCAAAGAGGATGACTAACATATTGCTGAAACAATAAAATATTATTTCTGATAGATTATACTTACATAAAGTACATGGAAAATCTAACAACGCAATTATTGTACATAGAAGATATAACGTTGGAATGCTTCATCTAATGCAATTAGTACGTTTCTTGCATTGAAAAAGTATTTGCGTGACATCAAACCATTTCTTATGGGCCTCCCTGGCCGAGTGGTTAAGGTCGCCGACTTGAAATCACAGGAATCGTAGGGGTACTTGGGGTATTCCTCCACCATCAAATCTGAAAAGTCGCCATATGACCAGAATTGTGTCCTCGCGGCGTTTCATCCAACTAACAATAACCGTTTCTTTTGAGTTTAACATCATAATCTACACTTAAATAATGAAATATCTTATATTTTTAAACGATTCAAACGATTTCTTTTTTTTCTTTTTTTTTGAAATTTTGCATGCTTTTAACTATATAAACTTAAAACGGCAGTATATCCGAAAAATAATAAGATAGTGGCAAAACATCACATGTCGGGTAAGCAGTTTTGTAGTATAATTCATTGCAATGTAAATTATCCACACCTCATTTCACTACTGAACGAATCCCAAAGAAGTTACAATTTGTTTGACAGTTTTTAAAAATTGATTATGTTTTTCTGTTTACTCACATTATGTGACAAAACCTGTCCTGTTGATATTTAATCTTGCAGCATAGGCAGTTTATAAATTATTAATGATTAGAAACATTTTTCTGTGAAAGATGTATTCAATTTGGCATTTTCTATTACGTATTGTATTTCTTTTTATTGTTCCCTGGAACTTCTTTGCTAATCAAATTATCTCCGATCTGATGGAAGGGAACACTAATCCCACTACATCCATTTTATAAACGCCCAGTGGTACCTTTCTTCATTTTTGTAACTTTATTGCAGTCTTTATATGTTAGATTACAAAGATATATTCAGTTATAGTCAAACTTGTCTATAAAGACCACCCTTGGGAGAGCCAAAATGTGGTCTTTATTGGGAGGTGGTTTTTATTTACAGGTTGAAATGCACTGTTAATGTTAAAATGGGGAACAAAACATGTGGTCTTTAGAGCCAGGTGGACTCTGCTCAGAGGTGGTCTATAATACATGTTTGACTGTATTTATACTGATATCATTGCCGTCGTAGAATAGTTCATATATGTCATAGCCATGATACTGGTAGTCTCTTATAACTCTTATGTAGAGTGGCGATGTACTTGTACCTATAGACATAGTATGTGTAAAACTTGTAAATTGATGAGACTTAAATAAAGATAATACTTCGAGGAAAAAAAACATTTAGGAAACTGTAAATAAAGATTTTGCAACTTACCTGACCAAAAGGTTTTATCAAAATAAACTGTCTGCGACAATATTACGACAATCTATTGATAAGACATTTGATGAACATTTCGTGCATACAAAAATCTTTCAGGTCACTGGTGTACAAGTGCAGTGCAATGTAGACATAGGACCTGGTCGTGATCATTTAGTCGGTCAAAATTAAATCTATGTCAAAACCTATCTTTATCGGATAAAATTGAACTTAAAAGGACGCCAGACCAGCCAGGCACGCAGTACAAAACTCTTGAGATAAGAGTTATTTCTGTTGCCGGGACGGCTATTAAACTCAAGTTTTGAAGACGTCAATTTCAATAGAATAAACAACAGATAAGAGGTTAGCATATTTTTCTTTTAATTACATTAATTTATATATTTTGAAATTATGCAAAGTCTTATTGTCTAGCAAATTAATTAAAGCCGTAAAAATAGCACTTCGTATATTTCGAATACACGTTGATAGTACCTAAGTGTTACAGGGTGGAACAAATGTTCAGTCGGAAAGGAAGTAGAAGCGGCGGACTCTAAACAGTCTTCCTGCTTCCTGATGTCGGAGCATACACACTGCTTCCGGATGTCGGAGCATACATACTGCTTTCGGATGTCGGAGCATACACACAGAAGATAGATGTGTAGGAATCAGACCCGAGAACACAGAATAATGTTACGAGACTTTATCTTCCCTCTTCTGCATACGAAATTGTATACCACACATTTGCAAGACATGTTCATGTTGATTACATGGTTTTCATGAATTATAGAAATATAAGAGTTACATATATCTAGTAAATTGAGCAGTTGAACTTGATCAAATATACAAAATTTAGTTGAACATTGAAAAACATTAAAAGGAATAGTTGCTTGTTTAACGTTTAAGACACAAAATATCGTATATAGCATTAATTCTGAAAATTAATTAGATTAAAGTATTAAAAAATCATGGATCTTCTTTAAGATTTTATTAACCACATTTTGACTGACAAAAATACTGTAAGGTGTTATTTACTTCCTTAAAAGTTTACATTTCTATTTCACCTGGAGTGTAGAAAATCATGATATTGGCATGAGTTCTCTACACTTATGGCCAGCTCAGAGGTATTTTCCTTGTACACGTAACGGTTTATAAATAGGAATTGCTAAGTTAACTCGCGTGTACATATGACCAGTCTATTACAGAATGAAGTCATTTCCCTCACATGTATTTTGTTGCGTGTTCTTTGCGGTCGCAGTTTCCGCCATCGATCTACGTAAAGCAGGTACGTATTTTTAAGTAAACGTATAACAGACATTGTGCACGCTTTATTGCTTAGGAACAAACTCTTTGACTTACTTTCACATTAAAAGTGTAAGTATCTCGGTTGTTGAATTTCGTCTTTTCAACCCGAATCCCCACAGTAAAACCAGTGTAGTAAAGTTTGTACTTAACAATACATATACTACGGCTGCGATATATAGTATAGTCCGCCGTTAGCATGCCATTAAGACTGCTAAACAGTTTTCAAAGTCTTTTTTTTCAGAGTGACACATCTTTTTTTAAAGAATAAAATACTGTGAAAAATAGACACTTCTTAAAATTTTCCAGGATTACGACTAGATATCCCTCTATTTCAAAAATTGCTTTTGACTACAGTTAGTGTGAAAGAAATACAAATATATCTGTATTGACTTGGTTATCAGTAGTTCAGCTATGTTTTGTAAATTGTTCTTGATTATTGCAGATACCGTCCAGTACAGTATAATCTATGAATCACACATTTTAATAATTAAAAAAAGTGTTATTTGTTCTTCTTAATAGTTCAAACACAAAAATACTGTGTAGCAATTAAATGGTTAAGTCTGCAACAGATGTGCGTGTTGGTATTGCAAAAAAATTATCTGTTATGATATATCTGTAATATATTTTCGCTTTTGATACAGTATAACTATATTGTATAAGTCACCCCAAAACAGTTAAGTCTGCAAATGGCATTTCTATATAATTCGAAAAATAAGTGTTGATGCAAACGACTGTAATAAAAGACATTACAGCTTTATATATATTTCAGGCGTGCCTTACCGACGCCAGACTGACAATTTTGTAGCGTTTTCCGTCGGACTCGACAGCAACGTTAATCTAGCCCAAAATGCCACTGTCAAATATAATGTTATTTGGACAAATAAAGGTATTTTTTCTACTAAACAATGTTAATCTGATACAATAGATATCTTCCTTTCATGTCGTTTTGACAAAAAATATGTGCGATTTGTTTTGGAATTACTAGTTGTGTTTCCACGATAAAGATTAATGTGTTATTTTTTTGATGATCGGCGAAGATGGGTAAAACAACGTTTCTAGCGGATATACTTTAAGAGATCGATCTTAATGTGTACATTAAAATGCATATATCTGTTTCTATTTAAGGAAACGGTTATGATAGCAGTACCGGTGTGTTTACTTGTCCTCAAGCTGGTTTGTACACATTCATCTATCACGGAATTTCAGAAACTGTGAGTATTTAACCTGCTTTTATGTAGCCCGTCGTGCACTAAATAGGGTACAATGTAAAGGTTTGTTTAATGTTACGTCGCATATGACGAACAAAACGCGGTACACACAGACCAACAAAATACAAACCTGGCGTTTTACGTAATGCTAAAAGCCTTAAGTTTAGATATTTAGTGCTGAGCAAGGAGATACTATTACCCGGTATGCCGTAGTCAGGCGTCGAACAACCAAACGCACTCAAAGTTGAGGTTTGAAATTGATACAGTGTGGATATGTAATAGAAAGAGCATTGAAACTCGAGGGTAAACGATTTGTATGAGGGAGCGTAGCCACGGATTATAAATCATACCTGAGAGTTTTAATGTTCTTTCCGTTTTGTATCATAGCCATCCATAAATGGTAGTTCTGTAGGCGTTCCACATTGCCATATACAGCTGTTCAGTGAGTACTTAAAATCTTTGCTTTACAAATGTTTAAAGTAAAATAAACCAATGCGAGTGCAGAAAATCAATAAAATGCACTTCGCTGTCTGCTGTTAGAGACACTCCCATACACGCTGGCATACTTTCCTATCCGACAATGCGGTATCTAGCGTGCGGGTATTTAATACCTGCACACTTTTAGTAACTGCACCCTGCGCTCAGTGTATTCGATTTACCTTAATTTGTTAAGAAAAAACACCGAGCTATGATACAAAATAGTATGTACAGTATGATTCAAAGGATTGTACGTCATTGACCTTAGCAAAGGCATTTCAATACTTGGACCGACTTTATCATACAGTTGTAGGTAATATTGTGTACTATATATATTCGAACATACGAATAATCTTTACATATAGTTTATGTAAGCATAAAATAAATATATTTATTTGTATTAACATTAGGCTTACAATACTATATATATATATATATATATATATATATATATATATATATATATATATATATATATATATATATATATATATATACATTTTACTTGAAGGTAATATCACGAATTCTTTAAACATTTTTGTTCAGGTTCATGAGTAAGGTTTTCAATAAAGGCATGAACAATGCATCTAGATGTATACAGGAATAAAATATAATATATTTTCTGCCAGTTCATGAGAACGATATTTCGATTGTTAGTTTAGGGATGCACAATGAAATAAGATGAATTCAGGAACTGCATTTATTGCATTTCCTCCCAGTTCAAGGGTCCGACAATTTTATGATTCAATTCAGGCATGAGCAATGCATCTAGATGTACACAGAAACTATATTTATTACATTTGCCAGTTCGAGGGCCCTACAATTCAATTGTTTATTTTAGGCAGGAACAATGAATCTGGACGTGTACAAGAATGATCAGTACCAGATTGGTACTTACGCTCATAACGCAAATGATTATGCATCAGCAAGCAACTCTATTACTTTGTCTCTTCAAAATGGTAAGAATTATTGTTTTTCTGTTGTCACTTAACTTCCTACGGGGACTTCGAAATTGCGCTTTTCCGTCTGTCTGTCCGTCCATCCACAGTTTCTTGTCCGGTCCATAACTCTGTCATCCATCATAAATATTACTTGGCAAAAATATTTTGCATGATGAGTCGACGTGTCGCACGCAACACCCAGACACCTAGCTCAAAGGTCAAGATCACATTTGGAGGTCAAATGTCAACAGGGCTTTTTCCTGTCTGGTTCATAAGTCTGCCATCCAGGAAGAGATTTTAATATCACTTTGGACAAATGTACCGCATAATAAGACAACCCAGCCAGCATGACTATATCAGCTCGATATAGGTATAATGTCGGAATGTCGGCAAAATGTGCCGATGTAGGGCCGACGTCGGGTCGTTGTGAGTGAGTGAGTTAGGTTTTACGGCGAATCGACACACATTGATCATATATCGCCGAGATCGGACTGTTGAACTGCCACAAAATATTGAAATCGGTAGATCGACATCAATCAGTGTAACTATTTCGTAAGTCGGATTGACATCGGGCCGATATTGGATTCTCTAATATAGCTATATTTTTCAAAATATTATTGAAAAACGTGAAAAAGTAATCTAATTGTTTATGTGTGCTAATTTATTAAGCAAATATGATGTATGCGAGAATTAATCAAACTAAGTTTCAAACAAAATTTGTAGACAGTATTTATCAAAATTTTATATGTAATAAAGGGAGGTTATAATTAAAATTCATTTTTATTTTATGTAGAATGCCGCCGTAGACATATTTATATTTACAAAAAAAAAATGAAAATATAAATATGTTTAAAATTCTAATTGAACAATTTTAATAATGTTAAGAATATACAGAAAACTTACGTAACTGTATAAAACATGTAGTATATAGTTCTGAAAAATATTATATCAATAAAATCAAATAACCATCATACACATGATGCGAGACACATCTGTTCTCAAGTAAATTACTCTGAGAATTTATAAAGTGTATATATGAAGAAAACTTTGATGAAGCACTGCGTGTCACACTATTTCGCGACAACGATATGATCTGCCAATATCGGGCCGATATAATTTTTATGTTGGCTAAATATTGTTTGCCAATGTCGGACCGATGTCATTATGATGTTGGCCCGATATCGTCTGCCGACGCCGGGCCGACATCATTCCTATTTGCAGCCGATATTGAAGCCGATATTGGGCCGTTATAGACAACGACGTCGGTTTGATATCGGACCGATATGGAATGCTGGCTGGGAATGTGTCATGCACAACTTTCATACCCCTACCTCAAAGGTCAAGGTCACAATTGGCAGTCAAATATTAACATCGTATGAACAGGGTCTGTTTCGTGTCCGGCTCGGAATCTGTCATTCATCAAAGGATTACAATATGATGAGGCATAAATGTTCCCCATGATAAGTCGCCGTGTCATGTGCAACACACTGAATTATAATAATTATTATTATTCTACCAGATTTATATAGCGCCCTTTTCATGATCAATTTCACGTTCAAAGGCGCTTTACATAGTTCAAATGCAGCCACACATGGCGCATAATTCATCCTCTACCAGTACAGACACAGAGCGATCTGACCAGAGGGACAGAGTGAGACAAAGCCCCCATGACAGAGAGATCAGAAATCAGATACAGGCTTGTCCGGCTAACTTAGCCTAGCTCGTTGCGAATAGACAGCCTGGTTCTTTCACGTGCCCAGTGTATAGCACTGATACATGCGAGGATTGCCTGGGTTTCTGACCAGTACACCTCTTGTTGGGTGGGGAACACTGAAAAGCGTTTCTGAAAATTCCCGAGTAACTGCCGGGGATCGAACCCCCGACCTCAGGATTGGAAGACCAGTGTGCAAACCACTGAGCTATCCGTCCACCCGACTGAACCCTAATTTAAAGGTCAAGGTTACACTTGGAGATCAGATGTCAATAGGGTTTTCCCTGTCTGTGTCTATAATTTTGTCATGCCAATCTGGATTTAGATATCTGGTTGTACAAATATTCCCCTGGATGAGACAACGTGTCATGCGCAAAACCGTACCCCTAGCTGAAAGGTCAATGTTACACTTGGAAGTCTGACGGGTCTTTAACTCAACAATCTTAAAGGGATATCAATATAACTTGGCATAAATGTACCCATGATAACATGATGTGTAATGCGCCACATCCATACCCCTTTCTCAAAGGTCAATATCACACTTGGAGGTCAAAGGGCGTTAGGGTGTTTCCTAGTTCAATACTAGTAACTGTGTCATCCACGAACGTATTCTACAATCAAGAATGGATTAAACGACACAAAATATGTATTGTATGAACTATTACATCATCAAAATATTTTAAATTTATTTATTTCATTGGGTTTTACGTCGCACCGACACAGTTATAGTTCATATTGCGACTTTGCAGCTTTTTATGGTGGAGGAAGACCACAGGGTACAACATAAATGTTTGTTTAATGTTACGCCCTCCGTACATTATTTCATCACGAGCGGGCACATGGGTAGTACCACCGACTTTCCATAAGCCAGCTGGATGGCCAAAATATTTTAAAGGTCCACTACTAACACCCGAACAAGTATTATATGAAAACCAGTGTTTGTAGCTGAGACTTCCTATTTACTGAAAATATGACCCACTGCATCTGATCTGACCAAGTAGTCATGAATATGTTCAAGAATAACCAATAAATAAACAAAATAAAATGCTAATTTCAAACCGAAAGTATGGTTTCCGACTGCTTACGAACCCGTCTCGCATCTTCGGATTTTTTTTGAAGAATCCTCCGAAACGAGACTTTAATTTATAAATAGATGCAACATATATTATATACCCAAACGATAACGTGATTTAGCATAGGAAATTAAACATTTTTGTAACTCACAAAAACTTCATGAAAATCATTCTTATGATACAGGTATACTACAAGTTTTCGTGATGACAATTTAGGCCCTTCCCGAATAAAAGTATTTTCACAACTTCGTCTGCAAACTTTTTCAGTTAATCTCTTTTCAGCATAGGTTTTAGAATATAAATGAATAACCATCTTACACTGTAGAAACAAAATGTGATTGAACTGTACCTAAATACACTGAATTGTGTACATATGGCTACATTAATTCAATAAAATTTTAGACATTAAACACATTGTCTTGGCCTAATATATGTCAATGTCAATTTGAAACTAAAAATTTGTACATCTCATAGTTTTCATGCAAATCGTGTATAACTGTCATCATGGAAATACAGTTATTTATTCAGTCTAAGAAAATACAGAAACAATCATTTGTTTCTCTATACATGTGTTGATTTCAAGGGAATACTGCACGGCTATCGTAATGTTTAGTAGTATATTTCAAAATGTTCAGTCTTGTTTTAAGATTTATGTCTATTCATTTGTCTTTATTTTGCACCTTTAAAGGCTGATAACAAATTTGTTTTTATAAAATTGTTACATTTATTATTTTTTAACATAAGATATATTTCTTTCTTGTTAAATCGTAATTACGATATTATTTTAGGTTTGAAAATATTTTCATTCAAACAATAGAAGGTTACATTGAATCCATTGTTTGGATTACCTCCCTGTATGAAGCTGACACATATGTTTAAGTTCATGTGTTATACTGGAAGAAGTGTTGTGTTTTCTTACCATTTGATTATGTATTTTCTCTATTTTGACAATAGCTTTAGATGATTTTAAGATAAGATGGAACTTCCAAGAACTGATGCCTAAGCAATTGAAACACAGTTTATAAAATTTTGAATAGATCAGATTCGTTCAATACTACGTTTTTCAAATCTTGCCTATACAGTTATTAAGTTTAAGTTATTGAATATGTTTCTGTCACAGGTTTTTTGTTTGTTTGTTTTTGTTGGGTTTAATGTCACGCCGAAACAATCATAGACCACATGGCGACTTTCAAGCTTTTGATGTTTGATGAATACCCCACATGCCCCGTTGAACATTTTTTCCCGTGGGCACATTGGTAGAAATGTGGACCTTACTTTAGCCATCCAGACTGCTTCCACACAGTCATGAAGAATTACACGTCTAAAGCGAGGCTTGGACCCACATCGTTTAGTGGCAAGTGATTTGAAGGCAGTGAGTCCTTAACCAACCACTCGACCATGGAGGCCCCGGTCACAGTTTATTTCACGTTTTAATATTGTTTCCAAACGACGACATATTGTTAATGAGCTTTTGAAATTTATTTTTCATTACGAATGACGTCAAATGATGACGTCAGTCTCTCTTGAATCCGCGCAGTCTGGTCAGGATCCATGCTGTTCGCTTTGAAAGCCTATTGCAATTAGAGAAACAGTTAGCGAACAGCATGGATCCTGACCAGACTGCGCTATGTTGGTTTTCTCATGGCACGGCTCATTTATTCGAAAGTAGGATTTTTTTTTTTATTTTAGAACGAAATTCACAGTGAATAAAATATGTGCTAATAACAGTAAAACGTATTTTTCTTTCAGGTGACCGGGTCTATATAAAAGGTCACGGAACAAGTGTGTTGTATGGGCGTGCAGATGAAGTATATTCCACATTTTCGGGATTCTTACTAGTACCACATGGAGATCGATAAGAGCGTTTTCTCAAATGTAGCAAATACTGTATTGATGCGTGTCAAAGTAAATAAAAACTGTCAGACATTGGTACGTTTTTGCTGAAATTATTTTAGGAAGTAAAGCACAAATTGTTATTATTTTGTCCAAAGATAACAAGAATAAGAAAATAAGAGAGCGGGCTTAGTTTTCGACCAAATACCCAGCCGATTAAAACATAACGATGAGCCAAACGTATACCAATTTGATTTGTCATCTTTTACTCTGTCAACCTTTTCTTTAGGGTTTTCCTTGATTTTTTTACCACTGATACTACACTGTAAAGAATGTTGAGGGTGATGAAAATATTTTTTTTAGATTTTAAAGATATTTTGGAGATCTTTAGGACGATGTCTAGCTCAGTTATATGTAGGATAAAACGTGGATAGTACTGTAATTAAATCAATGCTAATTTTATATAAAAAAAAAATATATATATATATAATAGCTATTTAGAACGTATTTATTGTCGAAAACTATTCAAGGAGAACAACTGACACCCAAAGGACTGTTTCACAAAAGGTCAAAGGTTTTAACCTAAGTTCTCTCAAAAGTATGAACGTCTGAAACACGATTTTTTCATAGCATATAACTTATATATTTGCAAAGTAGACCCAAAACAAAAAAAAGCTATAACGGAAAAATATTATAGACGGCTTGTTCAAATATCCAACAAGTACATTTTGATTTAATGCAAAATATAGAAGACGGTGGTCAGGAAGGGGTAGAGGTAGGGGTAGGATTTGTGAAGCTTGCCCAAGACTGTGACAAAGCAGCGTAAATTCATGAACGCATGCTTATAATAAATTTATTAGTAGGATTTTACGTTGAATCGATGTAAAAAGGTTATAGATCGCCCAGCAAGCACAGATGTAACGTTTATACTGAAGCAGACAAGGATCACGTCGTAAGTGAATGAAACGGTTGCAGATATGTAAGATCGAGAACGTCGTTAATTAAGTGTTAACATCTCAGTGCTGAGAAAATTTTCACAAAATCTACAGCACACTGGATAACCGGCTATCCTGACGCCCGCTGGAAATGTAACCCAGCTGGAAATGTAACCCAGCTGTAAATAGGTAGGTAAAGTTTTTCATTTATTTCTATTAAAACGAAGCCAGTTCTTGCAAATTAACTTGACAAATTGTTTTGTTTATGAACAACCTATGAAAACTTTTATCATCTGGTTTAACAGATGTGTCCTTTCGGAACACATGTGTGAAGTTTACGGGTTCTACGTTATTCCTGGAAAAGTATATTAGCCGTTAAATTAGGCATGGTCGAGAAAAAAGGACTGTCGAAAACGGCCGCTGTATTTGAAATAGGCAGTCGTTGAAGTCAGCTGTCGGCTATCGAGAATACAGCTGTATAAAAGTAAAAAAAAACTGTCTTGTAGACATGTTATATGCCCCGTAGTGTCTCTTCTTTATGTATATTTTGTATCTGTTTAGTCTGTCTGTGTTTTTGCGATTTCTTTCGTCTTTCATTTGTGTAAAATGTGTATACTTGCAGTCAGTAAACAGTTTGTATATACTTATGTATGGTCTTTATTGCCATGTCGAGTAATTCTGGTTGATTTCATTATCATTGTCCTTTTAGTTTAGGGTCTAAATGTTGCTTTGTTCCTTTCGTCCGTCCGCAGTGTCTTGTCCGGGCTCTGATTCTACATGCATGGACTGATTTTTAAGTATTGATTTTTAAACTTCAAACATGTATTACCGATGATACAAATATTAGTGAGACCCATTCATTAATGACCACCTCCAATGTCAGTATAACAAAAAAAATCTTTATCACAGAGCTATAAGTAAGTATTTTGTGTCAGACTGGCAATTTCTACATGCATAGACAAAATTTCAAATATATTGTGTCGTATAGTAGAACTTTTATTTTCATGCGGTTTTATTTGATAGCTGACTGTGTAAAATCGTAAACAAGCAAAGAAGAGTTCCGATATACCTTGTTATATGTTGATTAAAGCTACATGTGGCTGCCATGTTAAGAAATAACTGATTAACAGTCATGTGAGATTTTGCAAGGTTCTGCTTATTTAGATCTGAAACAATCGTTTTCAATCGTTTGTCTCTATACACCAACAACTTGCAGTTTTAGACCATGAATTAACTGTTGAAAAGGTATTTATGAATAAAACAAAATGGCAGATTTACATTAGGAGCAATTAAATAATTATGTATGAGCAAATAATATTATACACCTATCAAGAAAACTTTTCAAAACAAGAACGGGCATTTGAGATTCATTAAAGATACTGAATTCTTCAAACGAAATTCAAAGGACTGACGACCAGAAGCAATCATTTGCACTTGCAAAACCCGAGGTGAATTACTTTCTGCAGTAGCCCGGAGGCACCTGTAGTGGTTTTCCTCCACCATCAAAGTAGATCCCTCGGAAGCACCGAGAGCAAGGCAGACAGTGAAAATGCAGACTCGGTTTGATTGAGTCTGTTCATGAGTAGTAATGGAAAATGCAACTCTGCCCATGCCCCCTAGCACCGGCTTTAGCAGTATTCAATCTTCAAATATAATATGAGTTGAAATCAATGATCCCGAAGGACCAGAAAATATAACAACACTGAGATGAAGACGGGGCAACTTTTTACGGTCGCCACACAACACATAATAACCGCTGTTGTGAAGTAAATAAAATCTTAAAGTAGATCCCTCGGAAGCATCGAGAGCAAGGCAAACAGTGAAAATTGCAGACTCGGTTTGATTGAGTCTGTTCATGAGCAGTAATGGAAAATGTAACACTACGCATGCCCCCTAGCACCGGCTTAAGCAGTATTCAATTTTCAAATCTAAATGAGCTGAAATCAATGATCCCGAAGGACCAGAAAATATAAAAACACTAAAAAACATTGAACAGCAGGAAACACAATATAACTCGTTTAACTTGCGATTGATGCTGATGATATAAAAACCCAAGTGCATTAATCAATTTATAAGATCATGTAAGTAGGTACATTTTGTGTATAACTAATTTAAATTTTCACGGAAAGAAATATTCGTTTTTTCATGACTATTTAAATGTTGGTTAGTAATATGAATGTGCACAAAGAACGGGATATTCTGCCATATTACCGTAGTTCTAAATCAATTTTTATTTTAAATTTGAAAAGTTTATGAACAGTAAAATCAAAGCAATTTTTATAGTACTTGAATGTCTTATTTTGGAAAAAATGAAATATCCCGATAAATCTGTATATTGTCAGTTTCGTACATTAGACTTTGATTGCTATTTGTGTAATTTCTACCAACTCTGGTACCATGGCAAATTAAATTCAATGTATCAGATAAACAATATATATATCGCTATTTTGTAGTTAATAAACATGTGTGTTGTTAAATTGTCAAATTTTGCATTTCAACATAGTTTAATATTTTCTTCTGTTGTGATTTTTGCTTTTCTAGATGTTCAATTAGTTTTTTTATTATCATACTCTCTAAATGATCTAATACCTTGAAATAAATTATGAGATCCTCTTGGGTCGCTAAAAGTAAATACTGGGGCTGTGGCGATGTTATCTATTGCTCCCTGTAATGATCCCATGGTGACCTACCAGTGTAGAAAAAGAGTGTGAAATAGCGGCATACACAGTAAAGCCAAAACAAAATTCGAATACCTACCTCTGATATTAATACCCTGTATTTTAACTAAGAATCCAGGCTCTTCTTCTGGTATTGATACTCTGTTTTATAACTAAGAATTCAGGCTCTACCAATCATAATACTCTGCTTTATAATCAAGAATCATGGCTCTACCATCATAAATCATCAAACTGATACTCTTATAACCATGAATCCAGGTTCTACCTCTGGTATTGATACTCTGTTTTATAACCAAGAATCAAGAGCCAAAAAAGGTAAAAAGGCATTTGCGCCACAGTGGCATTATTCCCACAGAAGTTCGTCTATATCTCTTTGTCATGTTTAGAATGAAGACACATACATCTAGTTGTATATGTCTAAGCCACTTGCTTGGTTCATGGCAAACGTAGTTGTCTCAATCCTGTTGACACTCAATCGACGGACTTAGTTTGTCAAGAGGCAACAGACCTGATTGATACACTGAAGATCATTAGTTTTATAAATAAAAAAGTAAAAAAACTTTAGTTCTTTTCACACGAGTGCACATGATGACTGATTTGTTGATCATATCCTATTGTTTCTTTTACTATACATCTATCGTTATACTGTTTTGACACAATGTCATGCCGTACATATACAATACTGACCGGGTATTACGATATATATGCAATCTTAATATGGCTAGCAAAACCGATACATGTTTATTTTTGTGTTAATCCAATACAAAAAAGATTGAACGAAAAATTACAAATATACGGTAGGAGAGCACTAAGTGGCCCAGTAAATCAATATGGAATATCGGTTGGGACAAACCAATCGCTTATTTGCTATTTGTTGTTTTGATTATTTGCTCATTGCTAAATGCTTATTTGCTAATTGCTTATTTGTTATTTGCCATTTGCTAATTGTTAATTGCTGAATTGCTATAATTACTATATGCCAGTTGCTTATAACCTAAAGTTTGTTCATTTGCTTATTTTCTATATGCCAATTGCTTATAACCTAAATTTTGTTCATTTGCTTATTTTCTATTTGCCAATTGCTTATTTGCTAATTGCTGATTTGCTTCTTTGCTTTTTGCCAGTTGCTTATTTGCTAATTGTGTATTTGCTTCGTTTTAGACAGTTTATGTAATCTGTCAATATGAATTGCTTTCTTACTTACATTTTGTATACTCGCAAGAGGTGTTTATATCGTCGTTGTAATCACGAGGTTGCGGGTTGGATTCCTTGGGCTGCCAAATAGAATTTCTAACAGTCTTTCGGATGAGACTTAAAAAACGAGGTTCCGTTTATGGATACTATACGTCTATATTGGGATACTTAGCCCCTAAAACCTACAATAACTAATTTCTTTTGCGGACAATGGTCATATGAGAAACCGGTATCAACGATAAAAAGTCAGTCAGTCGGTATTTATGACGAGTTCAGTGGTCGTCAACATGGCATAGTTCAGGACCAAACCTTCAACTTATATCTCTTAACCACTACATTTTCATGCTCATGTAATATGCAGTACGTGATTTTTGTAGCACTGGTTATCTAAACATCTAAACAGATACTTGTGGTTTTGCCAAACTTAAAAATATACACACTGGAAATGTCAAGTGATTTGAACGCGATAATAATGACATTTTTCTAAATGTTCCAAACAATACATTTTTCTGGTGAGGTAAGCAAATTCCAATAAATTATTCATTATGCTATTATTTGTCATTTTTCCTCATGTATTTACTACAGAATATATCTCTTTATTGCAACTTTGTAATACAAATGTCTTTATTCTACAAGTTGTTTTTGCAGAAGAGTCAAATCTAAATCCACTGGAATATGTGAGGTTGGGGTGGAACCCTGAAGATATGAGAAAACAGCATATATATATCATGGTCGTAGGGGTTCGGGAACGGGTGTTAAGCCTTTCAGACATTCGTATGACCAAAAAAAGTTATTTTAGGTTTTGTGGGATAAGCATCCAAAGTTCCAGAGACCCTCCCATACACGGGACCTCGATTTTAAGTCTCATCCGAAAGACTATTAGTATTTCTATTTGGCCTGCCCCTGGAATCATCAAACCCCCAACCTTAAGATTACAGGTCTCGTGCTCTACCAATGACATAAATACCAACTGTTTTACCTTCTGTGAGTATACAAAATGTAAGTAAAGATACAATTCATGTTGATAGAGTACACCCACTGGGTAAAAGGAGGCAAATTAAGCTAAGCAAAGAAGCAAATGGCATAAGCAAATTAGCAAATAAGCAATTGGCAAATAGCAAATCGGAATTAGCAAATAAGCAATTGGCAAATAGCAAATCAGCAATAAGCAATTAGCAAATAAACAATTTGCATGTCCCAATCGTATGGTATGGAATGCCGGTTGGAACATGCCAATTGCTTATTTGCTAATTGCTAATTTGCTAATTTGCTCATTGCTTATTGCTGATTTGCTATTTGCCAATTGCTTATTTGCTAATTTGCTATTTGCCTATTGCGTATTAGCTAATTGCTAATTGCTGATTTGCTTATTTACTAATTGCCAGTTGCTGATTTTTTAATTGTGTATTTGCTATTTGCTTCTTTTTTGCCTGTTTATGTAATCTGTCACCATGATATTTATCCTTACTTACATTTTGCATACTCACAGGACGTAAAACAGCTGGTATCTATGACATCGGCAGAGCACGAGACTTGTAATCTTGAGGTTGAGAGTTGCATTACCAGGGCTGGCCAAATAGATATTAACAGTTTTTTGAATGAGATTTAAAACTTACGTCCCGTGTATGGGAGGGTCTCTAAAATTGTGATGCATATCCACCAAAACGTACAATAACTAATCTCTTTTGAGTGCGTTGGTCATACGAGTGTCTGAATAACCCGGTCCGAACTCCTATGAACATCATATGTATGTTTTCTCATAGTCTCAGGGTACCATCCCCAACCTCAGAAACGGACAAAGAGTTTCTCGAATTTCCGTGGATTTAAAGCAACATGTAGAATTGTAGAATTTTAAACATTTAAATTACTATGTTGCAATAAAGGTATATATTCTGTAGTAAATGCATGAAGAAAAATAACAAATAATAGTATAATGAATAATTTATTGCAATTTTGCTTACTTCACAAGAATTTTTTTTTGTTAAATTTGTAAAAAGGCATTATTATCATCCATTTGCGTTCAGATCATTTATATGTCCAGTGTGTCAGTTTTGTTCCATATCTGTCTAGAAAATAGCAAATATTGTATTATTTGAGGTTACTTTAAGGTAAAAACAATAGAAGAGGAGAAACCCTGAGAATATTTGAAAAAGGGACGTAAGTAGTATATATGGATGCGTAGATATGGCTCCTAGCTATCGATTGAAATCCGATTTGGGTACCTAAGATAGCCCGATGGGTCGAGACAGGTCTTACAAGGTCACCGAGTAGTGTTCGAACTTAGAAAAAAAGACTAATTTCCCATGTCTGAGAGATTTTCACTTGGTCATATAGGTGAGAGTCCAGGCTATCGAGTGAGACCAAGTTCGAGTATCAGCCCTCCCAGTAATGGTCACAGCATGTCATATAAAGTCACCTGGTGGTGTTCTAAAGTAGGAAATAGGACAATTTTGACCATGTTTGAAAGGCTTTATACCAGGTCTGAAACCCTATGACCATGATATGTACCAGTATCATACATTAATGTGTAGGGATAGGTTCTGGCTATAGATTGAGGCCCAGTTTGGGTACCTTAGGTAGTCCGAGCGGTCAGTACACGTCATACAATGTCACCGGGTAGTGTTAGAACTTAAAAAATGACTATTTTGATCATGTCTGAGAGGTCTTCGATAAAGTTCGAGCCTCTATGACCCAAATATATGCCAGTATCGTACTGATCAGCTCATCATCTAAGAAACTGTTATGGAAGTAATTGTGATTGTTATCTTATAAATGAAACCAGACATTTGACACTATTTAACAGTTTTTTTTTGTGTGTGTTTGGCACTACCAAATGTATCTGTGCAAATAATCAGGGCAACAAAAATATCAAATACTGTACATTACATGAGCATGACAATGTAGTTCGAGGATCCTGCAGGAAGTTGCCATTGGGTTCGGATTTCTTAAGTGTTACGTTTTATCAAAGTTATTTCAATTACAAACCTTCAAAGTATTCCCCCTTTACCGAAACACATTTTTGTAACCTTTTTACCCAGTCGCGAAAAGCAGATAAATAGTCTTCTTTTGGAATCTGTTTGAGACACTGATAAATGACCCTTCCAAATATCAGTCCAGAAGGGAACTTTTTTCTAGAAAGCATTTTCTTAAGCCTTGGGAATAAAAATGTCAGGGACTCAGGTCAGGTGAATTAGGCGGATGGTTTACAACTTCTACCTTTACAGAAACCTAAAAAGACTTAACGACATCGCACTTGTGAGTGGAGGCGTTGTCGTGTATATGATGAACTCCTGACCATTCTTTGCTTGGACGTTTCTTATTATAAAACGTTTTCACTTTCCTCAGTAACGAGTTCTCGTAGAATCGTCCATTGACTCTAGGAACAGATGGGCAAGGCACTTGACCCACTAGAATTGAAGAAAATTGCGTACAACATCTTTTTCGAACTTTTAGTTCTCTTGGCAATACAGGGGCGTTCTTTATCTTTTCGCTTCCATTGCTTATTATCAGCCCTTCTCCGTGGCTCAAACAGGTGCACCCAGATTTCGTCACCTGTTAACAAGAAATAACCAGACTATCACAGCCTTTGTGTGTTTTCAAAAGTTTTCTGGCACAATTAAGGCGTTGTTTCTTTTGCTCCTCAGTGAGCAAATAAGGTACTCACCTAGCGCAAACCTTTCTCAGGTCCAAACTCTTTTTTTTTCAGAATTGTTTGCACACTGCCTTCTGATATGCCAGTATAACTGGCTATATCTTCCAATGACAATCGCGCATCCTGTTCGACCACAGCTTTTACAGCTGTGATGTTTGCCTTGGAAAAAGAGGTTATAGGCCTACCAGAACGGGTATCATCTTCGACAGATAATTTCCCAGCTTAAAAGTCTTTAACTCATCTAAAAACTGTGCACATTGAAATGGCCTGAGATCCATATATACCCCACAATTCGTCGAATATCTGCTTTGAATCTATATCAAGCCTGATGCGGCATATAATATAGCTACGAATTTTACAATGTGACAAGTAAATTGTTCAGTGTATACTACTGCAGGTATTTCAGTTTGAAATATGTCGGTCATTTGAAAGGCAATTTACACGAAATTAGTGACAGAAACTTTTTGCAGGACCCTCGTATTTAAGAGATATAAGTAGAAGGTTTAGTCCTGAACAATGTTTCCGATCACTAAACTCGTCATAAATACCGACTGACTGTCTTTTTATTGTTGATACTGGTTGCTCATATGGCCATCGCCCCAAAAAGAGATTAGTTATTGTAGGTTTTGGGGGATAAGCATCCCAATTCTAGATACACTCCAGGTGTATAGCACCCATAAACGGGACGTCAGTTGTAAGTCTCGTCTGAAAAACTGTTAGTAATTCTATTTGGCCAGCCAAAGGAATCCAACCCGCAACCTCGAGATTACAAGTCCCGTGCTCTGCCAATGATATAAATACCGACTGTTTTACCTCCTGTGGGTATACAAAATGTAAGTAAGCATGCAATTCATGTTGACAGATTACACGAACTGGTTAAAAAGAAGCAAATAACAAATACACAATTAGAAAGTTATCAACTGGCAATGTTGACAGATTACACGAACTGGCTAAAAGGAAGCAAATAGCAAATACACAATTAGAAAATAAGCAACTGGCAATAAGCAAATCGGCAATTAGCAAATAAACAATTGGCAAATAGCAAATAAGCAATAAGCAATTAACAAATAAGCATTTGGCAAATAGCAAATAAGCAAATCAGCAATTAGCAAATGAGTAATTGTCAAATAGCAAATAAGCGAATCAGCAATTGGAAATTAGCTAATGAGCAATTGGCAAAAAGTAAATAAGCATTTAGCAAATAAGCAAAACAGCAATTAGCAAATATGCAATTGGTATGTCCCAACCGGCATTCATATCCCATCGGGCTATCTTAAGTACCCAAATCGGATATCAATCAATAGCTAGGACCCATATCTACACATCAATATATACTACTTTTATCCCTTTTTTCACATATTCTCAGGGTTTCTCAATGTTGACATGGTGATATGGAACAAAACTCACACACTGGAAATTTCAAATGATTAGAAAGCAAATGGATGATAATAATGCTTTTTTACTGAATTTTAAAAGAACAAAAAAACAACAACTTTTTTTTTTCTGTTGAGGGAAGCTAAATTATAATAAGTTATTCATTATACTATTAATTATCATTTTTCTTCATGCATTTACTACAGAATATATCTCTTTATTGCAACATGGTAATTTAGATATTTTAAATTCTACAAGTTGTTTTAATTCTACGGAATTTCGAGAAACTCTTGGTCCGTTTCTGAGACTATGAGAAAACATACATATGATGTTCATAGGGGCTCGGACCTGGTCTTTCAGACACTCGTATCACCAACGCACTCAAAAGAGATTAGTTATTGTACGTTTTGGGGATATGAATTCCAATTTTAGAGACCATCCCATACACGGGACGTCAGTTTTAAATCTCATCCAAAATACTGTTAATATCTCTATTTGGCCAGCCCTGGTAATGCAACCCTCAACATCAAGATTACAAGTTTCGTGCTCTGCCGATGACATAAATTCAAATTGTTTTACGTCCTGTGAGTATGCAAAATGTAAGTAAGGATACAATTCATGGTGACAAATCACATGAACAGGCTAAAAAGAAGCAAATAACAAATACACAATTAAAAAATAAGCAACTGGCAATTAGCAAATAAACAAATCAGCAATTAGCTAATACGAATTGGCAAATGAGCAAATAAGCAATTGGCAATAGCAAAGCAGTAATAAGCAATTAGCAAATAAGCAATTGGCAAATAGCAAATCAGCAATAAGCAATTAGCAAATTAGCAGTTAGCAAATAAGCAATTGGCATGTCCCCACCGGCAATACGTACAGCCGGATTTTCATAATATAAATGGCACAGAATCTTTCTAACTAGTATCGACATTAATATGGATGTAACTTCAATATCATGCAACTTCTGCTTTTAATAGCTGTACAGAAAAAGAAAAAGGTTACATAGTTCTGCCAGTTGCACCGGGAAAAAACATTAATGATATATGAACTTACTGCAACTGACAACCAGAAGAATATCTTACTAATCTTAGTATGATATCATGTACGCATCATTTTTTGAATTTATTTTTCTTTCCATTTGATAGAATTCCAGACTAATACACTGGTTTCTTAATATTTTGACATTTTGTTCGAATTATATACTATAGTATTTTCAATGTTTGAAATATTTACAAAAACGAATAAAACTATCGTTGTTTGACATGCAATAATTGTCAAAAATATTTTATACAACAATAATGTACTCGCAGCAGTTTGTTTTTGTCAATTTTTACACTTCCCCTCCCCACACCCCCTGAACCAAGCACCATTTTTGCAACATACGTAATACATATAATAACTGATAACAAAGGCATGCAAAATATTTTTTGCGTCGTTTGGAAGAAAGATGTACAAAACGGAAAAATTGTTATTTCTCACATTTCAATGTCAATAAAGTAATGTATATCTTTGTTCACAAACTTGTACCAATAACTAGAATGAATCCAGAAATGATCTTTTACTATCCTTCCAACGCTCTTTCAGAAGTCCGGCCCTAGCTCAGCTTATTGGATAGGCAAGCGAAATATAAACATGTCCGATGTCCTTTCAATGAGTTGTTTAAATAAGACTCTTCAAGAAAGTACGTATGTATTAGATTTTATTTTGTTATAAATTCTTTATACACAAATACATTTCTTTTTAAGTTGCATGAACAAGGTAGCCGCTGAAAGTTGAATAAACCTCGTCAGTCTGTCCATACAAAACGGTATTAGCCCCGTACGAACCGTCTACAGATTTAATATATACCTGAAAATAAAGCACTCGTATGATTGGTTGATAAGTTGAATATTTCTGTTTAGGGTAAAACAAAACGTGATCTAGTTACTTCTAGGTACCATATATGTACTTCAACAATTATGTAGATAATGTCTCCAAACATTTGCCGAGCTGATAACTCATTCTGAATTAAATCTGTACGAAAAAAGTAACTTTATGTATTACAGTAATTGTATAAAAGGATTTTCCTTTCTTTCGGTTGTCGTATTAAGACTATCAAGTTATTATTTGACTGCAAATATGGTGATGTCATGAAACCGTAACGTTTTCTGACCAAACGGAGCAAAAGACGTCAAAATAATAGTAATTAGTAATAACTTACAAAATGTAAGTTTCGTCGTAAATATCCTATGATCATTATGGTGCCATGGTAATTAATTATAGGGTAATGTAACACTTAAGCTTTCTTCTTAGTATCCCACGCAAACTTAAAGTGCTTGACTTTGTTTGCTCTTTTATTCATAGAATAGTTTAGCCCTGTTTAATGACAATTTGTGTCGTTATGAGCAATATTTGTCAACAAAAGGTAGTTTGTACACTTTATACCCACATACAATTAAGTAAGAATGGCATAATAAGAATCATCGAATGTTAAACCTGTCGAACTAATATGCTTGCATGTTATTCCTGTAGCAGGTTTTGAGATGTATCCAGTCACGATCTAGGATACGTATGTATCATAAGACTCTTCTTGTATACATTTTATTGTCAAACATTTTTATTTCTAAGATAACGAACGTACGTAACGAACATACGTAATTTAAATGATATGTGTTAACCTGTACATGAAAGTGCTGCAAAATAAGAAAATGGTTGAGTACATGTAACCACAAATGCTATTTGTGTGTTTGCTTTGTTAGTTTTAATTAAATCTAGACAAATAGATCCTTTTAAAGCACAGAGAACAACTAAGTGAAATGATAGCAGATTCTGTCTACAGAAGCCTACTCATGAACGGAAGTGTGTGCATCCTACATAGAAATACACCATAAATTATTAATAGCCTCCATAAGCCAAAAGGCCCAGAAATAATGACCCAGTTTCATACTGCTACACTGCATTTTAAGACTACTGTTGTCCGGCGAAAATCGATTTTAGGGCACATGGCTATTTTCAATTTTTTTTCTTTGATCCAGGTGGATAGCTTTCTTGTATATAAAGATTATTCACATCAAAATTTAGGACCAATTATGGTAAATGGTAAGGGATTCGAGGCCAGCGGTAAGTCGCGATATTTTCAAATGGTTCGAGGCCAACGATAAGACGCGATATTACCGTGTGATTTGAGACCAGAGATAAGACACGTAAGTTTCGACGACTGTTTGTACATTACCTAGGCTAAATGTAACAATATTTGTTCTGCTAGAGTACAAAACCTTAACAGTGTCACGTGTACCGACCGTTTCTTTATAAAATGTAAATATATATATATTTCCTCTGCTTCTGATTATAAACAAATGGTATACTAAATTTTCCCCAATCTGCCTTGCTTCTGATTGGTATTATCAATGGTTTGTAAAAGATTGTAAGAAACATAAATCAACTAAAATCAAGCAGATAATAAGTTCAATTTGTGGTCCTTATTGTTCACTAACTGGTATCAAACAACCTAAATCTTTGACCTTTTACCAGCTATGCTTCAGGTTTCAACACCTTGTCATGAACCACTCGTCCTATAGTGTGTATATGAATTGGAAACCCCTTCAAGTATGAGCATACGCTGCAAGGATTAGGGACTGACCTTTCCACCACCCCCCTATGTCCAAACCTTAACTCTATTCCAAACCAATTGTCTCAAACACCTAACAACTTTCTCCCAAAATCTATGTTTCAAACCTTGTCAGGAACACTACCAAGGTCCAGCACTATAACCTTAAACCATCTGCTTATACTGCAACCCGGACCAATATAAAAATATAGCTATCAAGAGGACCCAGCAAGGATGAGCCGAAGCTGCAAATATGAGGGCGTCTCGCCTAACTTATTTGTGACCAAAGTCCCAGTAATAATTATAGCTTCTTATTAATTATTTTCCTCGATCTGCCGACGAATTCTGTCGACGATCTGCCCAAACTGGATGCGCAGTGTATATTTATATGGCCGTATGACGTCACTTGCACGGACATACCTCCGATATTTACATAGACCACCTTCTATCAATAATCTCGAATATAATTTTACCGGTAAATACTTACACTTGGAACTTGACATATACACCAAGGTAAGATAATCAATTTCAGATCATATTTAATTCAAAAGTAACATATATTTTACAGTTTTAAACTTCTTAAAACCTCTAATATTATGTAAACGAATCAGACGAACATTTCCGGTTTAATTAAGCAAAAAGCCTGAAGAGCGCGAAAATGACCAATTTCGCGTAAACAGTAATGATGCACTTTTGAAGTTTGATCAGCAATTCATAATTGTTGTCCTTGGTTTAAGAACAATATATATGTGCCTTTGACATAAAGTTCCTGAATTGCTGTGTTACTCATTGTAGTTGTCCTACTAACCTTATCTCCTACTGCTAGGAGAAGAACAACTGCGTTTCCTCCACTGGCGTAGTCATTAGATGTGTGTCCATAAATTGATTGAATATACTTGTCATTGTGGTACAGTTCTAGCCATGAGGACTCGCCTTGTTCAGATAAAGTATGAAACTGAAAACATAAAGAAAATGTTATTACCAGATTTAAGCTAAACTTTTAGAAATGTTATAAATGATAATGATCTGATTCACAAATTAATCCTTAAATGTACACAACGATATTCATTTGAAACAAATGCCCCGTTGCTCTAGTGGTAACACGATTGCCTATCATTCCAGAGAGTTCGAATCCCAGACCAGGTACGGGATTTCTATAATACGCTCGAACGTCTGTCATCTAACAAGGATGCCAGTACTGCTTTTCCCAGGATAAAAAGGATACGCATGTATCGGTGTTACACGCATGTTATCGGATTTGAAAAACCAGACTGTTTAAAAAGACTAGGCTTGGTAAGCTGGACATGCTCATCTCTCTTTCTACTCCTTTGCTCTTCTTCCTTCATCCCCCCCCCCTCTACTCTCTCATCTCATTCAACTCTCTCTGTGCGTATCGGTGTTACACGCATGCTATCGGGTTTGAAAAACCAGACTGTTTAAAAAACTAGGCTTGGTATAGCTCGACATGCTCTCTCTCTTTCTCTCTCTCTCTCTCTCTCTCTCTCTCTCTCTCTCTCTCTGGCCTTCTGGCTAGATCGCTCTGTGTCTGTAGGTACATTTGATATAAATATCTCGGGGTAAGAGATAGATCTGTTTTGATTTTGCTGGGTTTAACTCCGCACCGACACAATTATAGTTCATATGGTGACTTTCCAGCTTTGATGGTGGAGGAAGACTTCAGATGTCCCTCCGGGTATTATTTCATTATGAGTAGGCACCTGGGTAGAATCACCGAGCTTCCGTAAGCCAGCTGGATGGATTCCTCACATCAAGAATTGAACGCCCCGAATGAGACTCGAATCCACATCTATGAGGGGCAAATGTGATCTTAAAACCGTCGGGATTTTTGTTTCTTGTCGCATATGTGACCTGTGTATAACGGGTCGTGTGAACGAATTGGTTCTATGCTGGATTGCGCAGAGTCAACATGTGTCAAAAACTTCAGCGGTATAACATTAATCAAATTTGAATTGTAAAAAGCCAGTCGATTAACCGGTACTGCAAAATTTAAATATTCTTGTGAACGACCTATTTTCGTGGATTTCATGGTTATATCAATATCAACCGACAAAATGAACGAGTCAAATGCCCTCTCAATTAAACTTCAAATGATGAAACCCACAAATTCGTATCCCAAAGAAATTGCAGGTTTTTTTTATTTTTTTATTTTTTTTTTTGCAACAACGAAATCTATGTTATCCAGAACGATAAGTATCACTGTAAGCAATATTTTACCTCAAAAACGTAGTAGCCAGCAGTGGGGCAGGTAAAGTTACCAGATGTTGAATCGTAGGCACCGCCTATGTTTGTATAGATCCTGTCGTACACTACGATTTTTGCGTTCGGTAGAGCTTCGTTATGCGTCAGGCCAGCTGAGAAGGCAACTTCATTTGCTTGACCAGCCACTGAAATATTCAAATTTAATTAGACCTGTGGTCGTGATGTTATGGTTATTTACTGTAAACTACTTGCACGCAACCACCTTCAATAACAGACTCGAGAGCACTGACTGCCTTCGCTGATGTAAGGTTTCGGGAAGACACACTTTTTTTCCCGAAGAGCGAGACCATATCTGAAACGTTGCTGGGGCTATATCTTGTGACCTTCGAAGCATCTTGGATGTTTTACAACCTGGTTGATCACATCTACTGTTTGATTTGAATGTTATTCTTGTCTAAAAATTATTTCATTTTAAGGACATTTTCAAAGTGTTTTAAAAGTGCACGTTGTTTTCCATTGGAATCATTTCAATGGAATGCCCGTTTCGGACAGGTATTAATTTGAAAGTGCTACGTCGTCATTTTTGAAACCCAGCAAGTAAAAAAATTCCATTGCTTCATTTTATGCATTTATTCAAAGGGAAAAAAGTACTTTCCCTTGGGAAGTAGTTTCCATGGGGTCTCTGCTTCCGACAGGCAAGTGTTCGTTCTAAACTCGATGCTATATCTGACTTACTTACTCTATCTGTCTGTGTAAAAGAAGAAGTATACCTACCTAGTCCTAATGCGGCACTAGCAATGATGATGGCTAACATATTGCTGAAACAATAAAATATGTTATTGATGAATCATATAATATGATATTTCTATGTAAATTTATAAAACATTGTACATGGAAAATCTTACCACGCAATTGCTGTACATAGAAAATATAATTACGGAATGCTTCATCTAACGCAATTTGTACGTTTCCTGCACTAAAAGGATATTTAATATTTGTGTGATATCTATCTAACCATTTCTTTTGAATTTAATATCAAAATTTACAACTAAGTATTTTTTATCAATGTTATTTCCTCCTCGTCTTCTAAAAAGCACAATATCTATATACATGTATATTTTGTGACTTTTGAAAATGGAGAGCAATAAAATGAAATAACTTATATCTTTAAACGATTCAATGATTTTTTCTTTATTTTTTTTTTTTTTTTTGAAAATGTTACATGTTATTAATTATATTAACTACTTGAACTTAGCTAAAACAGTAGTATTTTTAATAAATAATACGATAGTGGCAAATCTGTAAATGCGGGTTAGCTGTTTTACTTAGTATAGTTCATCACAGTGTAAATTATCAACACCTCATTTCATAGCTGAACAAACCACAAAAAAATATCTAACAACTCAAACAATTGAATTAACTCTAAATGTATGTAACTTACATTTACGATGGACTTTACTTTTCTGTATAGAATGTTCAGTTTGTAAAAAACGGATGTGTTTTTTATGTTTTCAAATTCTGATTTACCCACATGTGACAAAAATTTCCTGTTCATATTTTATTCTGCAGCATAGGCAAATTATAGCTTGTAAATAATTAGAAACATTTTTCTGTGAAAAGTGTATTTAATTTGGTATTTTCTATTACCTATTACACTTATTTTATGGCAGTCTTTATATGTAAGATTAGAAAAGATCTATTTAGTTTTCTTATACGGACATCGTTGTCGTCGTGTAATAGTTCCAATATCGATGATACTTTAGTCTCTTAGAATGGCAATGTTCTTGTACCTATTGGTATAGTATGTGTATGTGTAAAAATTGTCAATTGATGAGACTTAAATAAAGATTATTCTTCGAGGAAAAAACATCTAGGAAGCTGTAAATAAAAGAAATTACAACTTACCTGACCAAAAGTTGTTATCAAAATAAAATGTCTGCGACAATATTAACACAATCTACTGATAAGACGTTTGGATATTTCGTCCATACTAAAATCTTTGAGGTCACTGGTGTAAGAGTGCAGTGCAATGTAGACATAGTATAGGTTCTGGTCGTGACCATTTAGTCGGTCAAAATTTAATCTATGTCAAAACCTTTATCGGATAAGGCTGAACTTAAAAGAAAACCAGACCAGCCAGGCAAGCAGTACAAAACCTTTGAGATAAGAGTAATTTCTGTTGCTAAGGCGGCTATTAAACTCAAGTTTTGAAGACGGCAAGTTCAAGATAAGAGGTTAGCAAATTTTTCTTTTCATTACATTGATTTACATATTTTACCTCAAAGCTTAGTAACCAGCAGTGGGACAGGTAAAGTTACCAGATGTTGCATCGTAGCCAGCACCTGTTTGTATACAAAGTGTTATTGTCTGGCAAATTAATTAAAGCAGTAAAATAGTACTTCATATATTTCGAATCCTAAGTGATACAGAGTGGAACAAATGTTCAGTCGGAACGGAAGTAGAACCCGCGGGACGACAGCTTGTATTTTTTCTCCAAAAGTATCATATCGTCACTTAAGGACTTATCTATTGAAATTCATCATGTAATTTTATATGAAAATGAGATTAGGGCAGACATGATTTCGGAGCATATACACAGAAGATAAATGTGCAGGGATCGAACCCGACGGTACATCGGTATGTCCCTAACTTACTTCTTCTGTATATCAATTTATATACAATGTACACACATTCGCAAAATATGTGCATGTATGAAAATAATGTTCATTTTATTAAATGGATCTAAATAACTGTTAAATACATGTTTTTCATGAATTATAGAAATATAAGAGTGATACATATATCTGGTATATTGAGCAGATGAAATATCAAATATTCATCAAATGTTCAAAATTTGTTTTAAAATTGACAAAGCATACAAAAGAAGAATATTTATTTGTTTAACATGTAAGACAAAATATCTTGTATATTTCATTAATTCTGAAAATAGATAAGATTTAAGTTTTAATCAATTTTGGATCATCATTAAGATTTTATGAACCACAGTTTAACTGGAAAAATACTGTAAGGTGTTATTTACTTACATTTCTATTTCACTTGGACTGTAGAAAAAAATCATGATGTTGGCATGAGTTTTCTACACTTAGCCTTGTGGACAGCTCCGAGATGTTTTTCTTATAAACAAAACGGTTTATGAATAATGAATTTGCTATCAAAATACTTAAAAGTTAACTCGCATGTACGCATGCCCAGTCTATTACAGGATGACGTCATTTCCTACACTGCCATCTTGTTGCGTGTTCCTTGCGGTCGCAGCTTCCGCTATCGATCTACGTAATGCAGGTGCGTATTTTTAAGTAAACATGTTTAGGACATAATACCTCGCGTTATTGCTTAGGAACAAACTCAGTTTGTCCGACTAACACGGTTAAAGCTTAAGTAACTGAATTGTGGAATTTCGTCTTTTCAACCCGAAACCACACAGCAAAAGCAGGTGCAGTAAATTTTGTAGAGATATACAGTATAGTCCCGCCGTTAGCATACCATTAGGACTGCATAACATATTTCAAAGGGTTTTTACGTAGTGTAGGTACGTATTTTTAAGTAAACATATTCCAGACATGGTATACGCGTTATTGCTTAGGAACAAACTCAGTTTGACAAACTATCACGTTAAAAGTTTTAGTAACTCAATTGTGGAATATCGTCTTTTCAACCCGAAACCCCACTGTAAAAGTAGTGTAGTAAATGTTGTAAATAACAATATTACGGTGATGTACAGTATAATCCCAGGAAATTATAGTACATGAGAATAAGATATTGTAAAAAACCGAAATTAGACAATTCTTAAAATTTTCATACGGTACAGACATCAGAGCCCTCTATTACAGTAATTTTGAAAGAAATACATGCATATCCGAACTGACTTGGTCGTCATTAGTTCGGTTAAGTCTTGCAAATGGTTCTTGATAATTATAGAGTACAGTATAATCTATAAATAACACCCTAAGATTTCCAAAAACCTTTTGTTTGACATCTGATCTTCTAAACTGTTCAAACACAAAATACAGGGTAGAATTTTACCCTTATCATGCTGGGCACGATCGATTCTGCCTTTGCGACCAGTGCAAATTATGACCAGCCTGCACATCCGTGCAGTCTGATCATAATCTGCACTGTTCGCCATTATGTCAGTATCTTTTTTTGGTATTTTTGTATGCACCACTTTTAAGATTAAATGGTACTGTCCAAATTGAAAGATAGACAAGTCCATTATAGAAATCGAGCAGGTTAAGGGTTAAATGGTTCAGTCTGCAATAGATTTTTGTGTTGTATTCCAAAGAGATACCTGTTATATCTTTTCCCTTTTGATGCAGTATAATTACTAAAAAATGTATATTGTGTAAGTCACCCACAGAACAGCAAAGTCTGCAAATGGCATATTTATATAATCTAAATAAAAATATGTTGATGCTTATGACTAATAAAAACATAACTTTTCTCTAGTTTGACAGCTGCTTTAACCGATTTTAAGATAAGATTACAAACCTTACAGAACTTTCAAGAACTGATGCATAAGCAATAGAAATGCAGCTCGTAATCTTTTTAAAAGATCAGATTCGTCAATAGTTCGCTTTCCCAATCTTGCTTAAACAGTTATCAAGTTTAAGTTATTGAATAAGTTTCTGTCACAGAGTTTTTTGTCTATTTGTTTTTATTGGGTTTTATGTCACGCCGACACAGTTGTAGGCCGCATGACGACTTTCCAGCTTTTGATGGTGGACGAAGACCCCAGATGAACATGTAAGTATTATTTCGTCACCCACGGGCACCTGGGTAGAACCGCGGAATTTACGTTAGCCAGTTAGATTGCTACTCCACATGAAGAATTATACGTCTAAAGCGAGGCTTGGACCCACATCGGAGAGGGGCAATGTCAGCGACCTTAATCACTCGGCCACGGAGGCCCCCACAATAGTTGACTTCGCGTTTTAAAATTGTGTCCGGACGATGACACATTGTTATGAGCTTTTGAAAATTTTTTTTTCATTACGAATGACGTTAAATCATGGTTGCAGTCTCTCGTGATAGAATCCGTTGATAATGTTGCACCGATCATCGATGTTTATGCAAAAGTAAGTTTTTTTTTCTTTCAGTACGAAATTTACAGTGAATAAAATATTTTCTTATAATCATTTAGAAATGCATCTTTATTTTAGGTGACCGGGTCTATATAAAAGGTCATGGAACAAGTGTGTTGTATGGACGTGCAGATGAAATATATTCGACATTTTCGGGATTTTTACTCGTACCACACGGGGATCAATAAAGAGCGTTTTCTCAAATGGGCAAAAATGGGCAAAAAGTGTATTGATGCGTGTCAAAGTAAATAAAAACTCTTAAACATTGGTATGGTTTCGTTGAAATTATTCTAGGAAGTTAAGCATAGATTGTTATATTTTTTTTGTCCTAAGATAACAATAATAACAAAATAGCAACTCTCAGGAGTTGCGGAGTTAGTTTTCGAACAAATACCTAGACGATGAACCTTTAGTCTGCTAGCGGCAAGTGATTCTGCATTTGTGACAAGTGCAGACCAAGATCCGCCTGCACATGGTCTACGCTATTCGCTATTCAGTCAGTCAATTTTCAGTAAATACCCCTTCGAATGATAAATGGTACTGCCCAAATTGAATGATGAACCAGTCCATTTTAGAAATTTAGCAGAGTAAAGACTAAAACAAAATGATGAGCCAAACTAAGACCATTCTGATTTGTCATCTTTTGCTCTGTCCACATTTACTTTAGGGTTTTCCTTGATTTGTCTTAACATAAAAGACAGTCCCACTAATACTATGCATCACTGTGAAGAATGTTGAGGGTGGTGATAAAAAAAACTGGTTTAAATTTTAAGGAGATCTGGACATTGCAAAATATAGCCACAATTCTCGAAAAATCTTGTGTCGGGTTACGCGTTTGGATATAACGTGTGCACGATTTTTAACCTACTCGGACTTTTTTGGATCAAATCAGCGTCCCCAAACTATTTAAGATCAAGCGACGGACTCCTTTTGATTTTTATCAAGCCGAACAATTGACAAGGTGTCGAAAAACGAAAAATATCACCCTAAACATGTGTAAGTTTGTCAAATGTGTAAATCCGCGGAATAATGGAATATATTAGCCGTTTATACATGCCATGATATATAGAGGATATTAAGTTTGTTTTGAGTGAATACTGAATATATCTCACTGAGAAGTGTGAAAATTTGAACATTTTCTTACTTTGAGGTGAGATATTCTATATTCACGAAAACCACACAAATTTTCTTTTTATTTCATGTTTAACTACGTTGAGATATGCATTTTGCAACAAATTTTAATCCCAGCGCGGGAAACAGATGCGCGTGTTGTGACGTTAGAAAAACGCACACGACATAAAGTTCCATTTTATTTTATTTCTTACTGCATAACGTTATGAAATTCTCATAAAGTAAAATAATTTGAATCCAGAAATATAGTATAAAGAACAAAGTGCGACTACAATTTTCATCCAGTTTTACGCGAATAATTTAAAATTTATACACAATGTACAAGTAGATCGGCAAAGCTTTATTACAGTGAGCGATATGCAGTGAGTGATATGGATTATATCTCACTGATAAAACACAGCATTTCATCAGTAAGCATAAAATAAATCGTCTTAGCTATAGAATTGACGTTAGGTTCTTTGAAAAGCAAGAGAGGCTTCAGTAATTTGTGACAAGTGTGTCGACATTTGCCTCCATTGCAATAGTACTAGGACGATTTTCAAGGTTTTAGCTATCTTGTGCTGTTTGAAATACATAAAACGATGTTTCATGATTTGTCACAGTAACTTTGTAAACAGCCTGTCTGAAATAATTAATTTTGTCGTCGCATAGATTTTTGGTGGAAAAGGACTATTTATGAATGTAGGTTTGAGCTGACTTTTCGGACATAGGACTAATTGTGATCACATATACTGAAAAACTGCGAATGGCTACAGGACACATACAGTGACCCTTTTAATTATCTGTAAATTGCCTTTTATTAACAACATTGAAAATTTTAAATAAAAACCAAACGAATGTGGAACCTTGCGTGATGCAAGAAGAATATTTTTAATCAAACTCGCCGTGAAATCTGTGAAAAGTGAGACATTGAAATTGCAAGTAAGTAAAGTAAGTAAATTGCTGCGGCGGTGTGGCGGTGTATGACGTAAGTTTTCCATAACAAAATTTATAATGCAGTTATTTCATGATTAAAATACTGTCAAATTTTCAAGTATTGACATGCCATGTGATGTCATGTGCTTTCAGTAAAACAAAACAATGCAGTGAATGAAATCTATAAGAAGATCCTTTAGAAGCATAAGACGCAACCAGTCAAACATAATAGTAGACTCGGTTTGACTGAGTCTGTTCATGAGAGGTCATGAAATGTGCAGCACATCTCACACCCTTTAGCACCGACTTAGGCGGAGCTCTGTTTATCCATAAACATTGAATGAACTCCATGATTCCAAAGCACCAGTTAATATAACAACACTGAGTCCAAGTATGGGCCGCAGACTGCTGATTAGATAGTTAATAAAATCTCTAAGAAGATCCTTGGAAAAATAAAAGGTAGGGGTAGATTTCTCGGAAGCACTGAGCACCCCAAATAGATAGATAAACAAATAGAACGCAACCAATCAAAAACATAACAGCAGACTCGGTTTGATTAAGTCTGTTCGATGATGAGAGGTAATGAAACGTGCAGTACCCCCTCACGCCTCCCTGGCACCTGATTAAGCGGAACTCTATTGTTCATAATAGTCAAGGAAAAAAGCTATAGTGAGCAAGATCTGAGAACTGTTTGATCCTCTCTATTTAAGGTATAATAAAGCAAGCATGTCATTGCTTTTGGTTGGACAGTAACACTGTCAACATCTGGAGAAATACTTCAGCCGCGAGCCCTTGACATATCCTTCTCATGCTGAAAATTTGTACTCTATCATTCCAAGCAATGTCATATTTATATGAATGTGCAGGCTGATCTTGGTCTGCACTGGTCGCAAAGGCAGAATCAGTTGCCGCCAGCAGGCTAAGGGATAGACCTGTGTACTTAGCTTTAATCAGGTCTGCAGCAGTCACATGCAAGAAAGGGGTTACATTTGCTTTCTGCTGTTTGTTTTTGTAGGAATTAAGAATCGATAAATCATGTAAAATATTCACTTTTCTTATTATAAGCGATGCAGTACCATTGAAACTCATGTGATACAATCTCTAAAAGCAAAATCATGTTTCTTTTGCAAAAATGGTGTACGCGTTTCGGCGTAATCCTGATTTAGGCGACATAGATGTATGCGAAAAATTTAGACAAATCGCTGTGTGGTTAAAGTATGAGACGGACTTGTATTTACTGACGAAGATGAAAGACAGAAAATATGGTACATTTTAAAGGTTATGATGAAAACATTGACGCTAATTAAATTCAAAGTATTAAATGTAACAAGTAAAAGATGAAAGATATGAAAATACTTGGTGGTCTCTGACCTATATTAGAGCTAACACTGGACTTTCGTCGGAGGACATCACAGCTAGTGTAAATGGTCATAAATCTGTTGTATCTTTGTTAAAAGACGTTTTCATGCAATAATAAGCGTAAATTTGATGTGTGTGTGTGTGTGTGTGTGTGTGTGTGTGTGTGTGTGTGTGTGTGTGTTCGGGTTTAACGTCTGTTTCAACAATTTTTCAGTCATATTAACGACGGTGTCTACTTGTAGCAGTGAGCACAATGCCCAACTTTATAGTGCTGCCAAATTTTGTGAAGAATAATTAAGTGGTTCTTAAGAAGAAGTTGTTAAAAAGTTTTTCTTCATTTTACTATGTGGCCATTAAATGCACTCAAGCGGAACCATTGAAATGTGCATGCAAAGATGTTTTTGACCAAGTGTGGTGAACATTCATCAATAGGGTTATATGAAAGTGTCGTTTAAATGTGTTTTTATCTCTGGTAGTCTTTAAATGCAGTCAAGTGGAACAAACTTGCTGAATAAACTTGAGAGTTGTCTATGTCAAGATATTACAGATATACGTACACCTTAAGAGGAGAAAATGTTAACATAAAAATGTTGACACCGACTGACGGACGAACGAATAGAGGCCGGACACAGAGTAATAACAAACACTCATCTTTGCAAAAGCACGATCGAGCGTTCAGGTAAATTAAAAACAACAAAAATATTTCCAGTTCATTTCATCTCGCTTTTAGCAAACGCGTACAAAGAAATTTATTTAAACAGATTGACCATGCTGAATGTATGCTAAATTTGGGAGGACCAGCAAACATTTTATACTCTAATAATTCACGTGAAATTTTAAAGTATAAAATTGTTGCTGGTCCATATAATTGACTTCTGACAATAGTTATGATGTTTGGATGATATTTAATAGATTTTAGAATACATTTAATGTGCATAAGGGTTTTGGGGGTGTAGATGGGGAGTGGGGTAGTAGTTTCAGTCATGGCCACGCGACGTGCACCTATGATTTGAATGGGGCTAAAACTTCATTTTCATTTTTTTTGTAATCTCTCTAAAGAATATAGGGAGATCTTCCTTTGTTATACCTTTGTAATAGATAAATAGGTCATATTAAAATAAATTGAATACATGTAGGAGAAAAAATGCAATTAGCTGCGGTCATTTTTGTTAAAAAAAACTTTAACACCCAATAAAACTTTGTCAGTATATTTTATGTTCAAAAACACAATTGATTTGTCATTCATACACATATAAAAGTTCAAAAACATAAGTTTCATCTTGTAATCAAAACTAACAAAAAAGTGGTTGTTGTTGCTAACATTAGCAGTAACGACTGGAAAGATATATTCTAATTCGTGCAAACCTTGATTCAGGTTATATACCAATAAAAGAAACTGTTCTTTGTTTCATATAATATTCAGCTACTTCAGACCCATTTTGATACAGTTTCTAGATTTTAACTCCCTCCTAGACCTATTTTCCACAAGATATCCATGCATTTGCTTCCAAAAAATGAAAAGAAAAAGGGGTGTTGAAAAATATGCAGTGAAATGCAAGTCAACTAAAGCCAGGTACCCTCATATTGCCACATTTCAGAAAGCGGTCCACAGAATGAGCACCCTACTGCAAATGCGCTACGAATGGAAAAGATAGGATTTTGTATTAGGGCCTCCTGGATCACACTCGACGCTTCCGCGCCTTGTGTGATCTGACCTGATAAAAATCCACTCGAGTCGAATACAACATCCCATCTGATGCTACTGTTATAACAACCCTATTGTAATAGATGAATAAGTCATATTAAAATTAATAAATAGATTTATTAATTAATAAAAATTCATCCATGTAACAGAAGAAAAATGCAATTAGACGGGAATACTTTAACAGTAAGTGTCATTCATGTACATAATTATTTAGTCCAAAAACTTAATTTTCATCTTATAATAAAGACTAATAAAAATATTGCTGTCTTTATCTCGTTTTAATAATTCTGATTGGCGAGATAACATCTCCGCATAGAAAATTTCGCCGTTTCATAAAACAATCATTTAAAGGTAAAGGTAAACTTATAAAACATGAACATAATCTCTGTAGAGCCTTTTAGAAACCCTTTTTTATGAACAGATAAGACCAGTTAAACCTTATGCCCAGTAATTTACTGGTACCTGTTTACAGCTAGACCGATTGGGGCAGTCATGTTAAAAAGTGTCTTAGAACACACCTAATTTTGAAGGTCAGGAATCGAACGTGGGGCCTTCACCTCCATAGGAAAATATCATAGCCCTCTTGATTTTATGCTTTAAAATCAAGTTCACCATCTTCTAGAAACATTTAAATATTACAAGTACTTAAAATCTTGACAAAATCGTTACGTTTTTAATGTATTTACAAAAAAAGAATATTGCTCTAAGAATGACCTGGGGATTCTTCTTCTGGGAAGCATGTGCAATCTGCTGTCTTTCTAGGACATCTAGGGTTTCCAAATATGTATATGCGCTTTCAACAGAGTGATACATTGTAATAAACAACAACGGGTATGCTTTAAAGGTGGTTCAGCTTATGGGTTTGTTCGAACCTTTAACAACTGATCATTTACACTTATTTCTGATCACTGAGTTCTTTATACATGTAAGATTCTAACTTGAAGTATTTTTAAAACTTGATTTTCCTATCCTGGTTGCCGAACCAAGATAGCGGTATATGTTTTACTGAAATTCATTAGAAAATAGTTATTACCTCCCTCTGCCTATCTCGGTTGCCAACCAAGATAGATTGAAAAAAGAGGGATCCCGAATATACACGATATCTTAAAATTTGCCCATTGTTTCAGAAAGTTGAAATACCCAATACCAGTTTAATGCAAATGTAAAATTACAACTTATATTGAATTCAGAAGAAATTATGCTTTTTAAATACCTTTTCATTTAAGGGAGATAATTATAAAAATTCATAGTAAGTAATAAAATATATTCATTTGCAGTTTAAAATGCAGGACAGATATATAGTTTAATCATTGTAATTGACTAGTATGCAGATAATGGCATGGTACTGAGGCACTCCCGTTATACTTTTTGACCACATTAACAAATACAAAATGACCTAACAAAGTCGCATATAAACTGACTGCTACTCAGATCAGTGTAAGTGTAGTGGTTAATACAACATTCTACTTGTTCATTACATTATGAGATTAAGTTTTCCTTGAACTGCATTATCAATTAATTACGTTTAGATGGTACTCTGACCCCAATTTTTTACGTGAATGACAGCAGTCTCGTGCAACACGCGGAAACAGAGTAATGAAAAGTATGGTGGAGAATTCAAGGACACATTTTAAATGGCATAAAAGTGAGGATAATTGCATTTTGTCGAGTTTTGATCATTAAAGTTCCTGTTGTGTATTAGTAAGTTTTGTGAATGAGATTTGAAAGTTATTTTGCACGTATTCACATTGATTCGACCTCTCAACCAAATATCATACCATATTTTAAAGATTTTTAAGAAAATACATTTTCAAGTTTGTTGAATGTGTTTCGATATTTATTTATTGTGACATTTAAAACCCGAGTTGTTAGTTTGTTATGCCTACCACGAGGTAGTTTAATATTTAAAGAAACATGAAAAGTGATTTTGTGGGGGGATGTAACCCTATCTATGGCTCTATTGTATTTGAATAATGAAAAGTGATTTTGTGAAAAGGGACGTGGGGGGATGTTACCCTATCTATGGCTCTACTGTATTTGAAAAATTGAAAATTGATTTTGTTAAAAGGGACGTGGGGGATGTTACCCTATCTATGGCTCTTTTGTATTTGAATAATGAAAAGTGATTTTGTGAAAAGGGACGTGGGGGATGTTACCCTATCTATGGCTCTACTGTATTTGAAAAATTGAAAAGTGATTTTGTTTTTGTTAAAAGGGACGTGGGGGGATGTTACCCTATCTATGGCTCTACTGTATGTGTTATATATCTGTATAATCATTTTTCAATATTACCCCAGAAAAAGGACAAATGGAATTTCCTTTTTTATTCTGGAAAGCCTTTTAAGTGCATTGTATTTCGTGAATACCAAGTTGAAAATTAATAATGGAATCATTTCTAGGCCCTTATTGCAAGCAACTCGACTTCTGTAACCATAATCGTTTAATGTATTAAGGGGAATGTACTCATGTGGCCTTCCTTGACCACCATATCCTTTCATGTGCACTACTTTGTAACAAACTAAGAAGTGTGTTTTGTTTTACAGTTTGCAAAATGAAAATAAAGATAGTAAACTTATTTCACTTTTTTCTTTAAATTAAAATCTGTAGGATATTGATAAATGTTTGGACAAGGTAAAGTGCTATTATTTTCACACAACAAATATTAATTGTTGACTTCGAATGTTCACAATGAGTCGTATGTAATTCAACAATCACTTTCTTATTTGATTTTTTTTTCATCTTTATTTTCGTGAGCTTCCTTTGTGTACTAATAACAGTTGAAACAGTGTCCATTTCATGTACCGAAACTTTGTACTTTTTTGCAGATACATTTTTTCATACCCCACACACTTTTTTTCTAATTTCAAAGTCTGCGTCCCCTTAAAAGTGGTTTCTCAGATTTTGAGCAAAAAATGAATTTGTTCAAAACAACTGATCATTTACACTTATTATAATATAATATGTACTATAATATTTTAAAGATTTGATTCTCCTAGTGTGGTTGCCCAACCAAGACGGATTTATTTAACTTAATTAACTTTAAATTTGATAAACATGCTTTGCCTAAAGACTGACGTAGATATAAGAACTATTTATTGTATTTTTAAAAGATTTGCATTTATAATTATATTTTTAGCCTGAATTATTTGTAATATTATTATTGCCTTCCATTGCCATTCCTGATTGCGCACCCCAAAAAAGATAGGCTGCATAATCAGCCAAGCGCCAAGCGAAACCATTTGGCTAACTTGAGAGAAGAACTTATTACGTTACTGTTAATGGGCGCTACTGACCAAGTTTGGTGATGATCCAGCAAGCGGTCATGAGAAGAAGACAGTCGACGGACAGAGGCACGTCACAATAGCTCACCCTGAACCACTTGTTCAGGTGAGCTATAAACAGAACCAGTCAACGGTGAATTACTGCTCAAATCTCTAGTTTCTCCTTTAGATCTGATCATACCGGAAGTGTAACAAAAAAAACCTGATCTTGTTATATGAAGTAAATTTATATTCCGTTGAGAAATAAATTCCTTTCAGTTCGGGTGAGTTGTTGTCCTGTTTTATCTTTCCCGCATATAGGCATGTATTCATAGCGTCCAGATACTAGTTTGACAAGTTTAATCACACATTAAATTTGCATCGACATACTTTCAGAAGCTTCGGAAATTTATAGATAGATCGCTTACAAAAAATGCATAAACGACTTCGATAACCACTGTCTTTGAGAATTCGTAAATCATATAATTTATAAATATACATTACATAACAATTTCTTCAGATTTGTTCCTGACTGTTTATAGATGTCCATACTTACAAATGTAAAATGGTGAAATAGATAAATACATAATAGGTTTTGGGTATGTTCTTTGGGATGATGGAGGCATATGTTTTTTTGTACAGTTAGCTTAGATATTTACCATAACATAGCATTCAGTCATCCTGAAATAAATTTTAAAATGAATATAATAGTTTAAAGACGCACCACAAAATAACTGTATTCTTTTGTGTTTCCATAATGGTAAATTTACATGCTTTGCATGAAACAATTGAGAAAAACAAATATTTTCTTACAAACTGACAGTGTAATATATAAGACAAAGGTATCTGTTTAATGTCTAAACATTTTATTAAGTAAATTTATCAGTATGCACAGTATTTGATGTATTCAGTTAAGTTTAGACCACACTTTGTTTCTACTGAGTAAGATGGTTAAATATTTGTCTTTTTAATACTGTACTGAAAAGAGATTTACTGAATAAGTTTCCATATGAGGTTGTGAAAACACATTAATTCAAGGAGGGCCTAAATTAAAAGGTCCAGACAGTCATTATCTTTGTTTCACCTTCAAGGAATTATTATTCAAATATATTGGTGAACTTTTAAATAAATATCAGACATTTTGCTTGCATTTTCATCAGATAAGCCACACAGGTCCGAAGGCCACGGTATGCTCATGATATTGACAGGTGTCATATAAAAATCCAAAAGTGGGGAGAGTATATATCCAAATATACATCGAAATCTGCAATTCAATTTTTTCCATGGCAGCATGCGCCTCAAGCCCTTTTAATATGTCCCGATCAACATCCAGTTTTGGCTGGCTTTACCCCTTGGGGCTCATTTATCTTTTAGGTATCATTAGGCATTAAGCCATTAATATACAATTTTTACTTACAAACATTTATTACTGTCCTCAAAATCAAACAGACTTGCCTTTAGCTGTTCCATGTGTACTTAGGCAAATTAGAATCTACTCAATCCATAGAAGGCAAAAAATCCTAGCTCCAAGTAAAATCACAGCCCCCACCCCTATCCAGAAGCTCAAATGGTCGGCCACTTGCAAAAAAGTTAAATTTGTATCACAAATGTGTAACAACATAGGTAGACTGTTGTTATATTCATCATTTCAATTAACCATTTTGAAAGTGTTTCTTATGCTCATTTTGAAGCATTTCTGTGACTGTTCAGGAGTACTTTGCTGCACAATGTATCACAAAAAGTCACTGTCATCAAATGTTATTACAATATTTTAAGGTAGTAGATCGGTAATGACGCTCTGCAATTTCCGTGTACCGTAATGACGCTCTGCAATTTCCGTGAACCATTATGACGCTCTCCAATTTCCATGTACTATAATGACGCTCTGCAATTTCCATGTACCGTAATGACGCTCTGCAATTTCCGTGTACCGTAATGACGCTCTGCAATTTCCGTGTACCGTAATGACGCTCTGCAATTTCCGTGTACCGTAATGACGCTCTGCAATTTCCGTGTACTGTTATGACGCTCTGTAATTTCCGTGTACCGTAATGACGCTCTGCAATTTCCGTGTACCGTAATGACGCTCTGCAATTTCCGTGTACTGTTATGACGCTCTCCAATTTCCATGTACTATAATGACGCTCTGCAATTTCCATGTACCGTAATGACGCTCTGCAATTTCCGTGTACCGTAATGACGCTCTGCAAATTCCGTGTACCGTAATGACGCTCTGCAATTTCCGTGTATCGTAATGACGCTCTGCAATTTCCATGTACCGTTATGACGCTCTCCAATTTCAATGTACTATAATGACGCTCTGCAATTTCCATGTACTGTAATGACGCTCTGCAATTTCCGTGTACCGTAATGACGCTCTGCAATTTCCGTGTACCGTTATGACGCTCTCCAATTTCCATGTACTATAATGACGATCTGCAATTTCCATGTACCGTAATGACGCTCTGCAATTTCCGTGTACCGTTATGACGCTCTGCAATTTCCATGTACTATAATGACGCTCTGCAATTTCCATGTACCGTAATGACGCTCTGCAATTTCCGTGTACCGAAATGACGCTCTGCAATTTCCGTGTACCGTAATGACGCTCTGCAATTTCCGTGTACCGTTATGACGCTCTCCAATTTCCGTGTACCGTAATGACGCTCTGCAATTTCCGTGTACTGTTATGACGCTCTCCAATTTCCATGTACTATAATGACGCTCTGCAATTACCGTGTATTTATGTTTTTGTAAGCAATTCGACATTCCCAGGACGTAACTATTAATAGCTGAACACGGTCATTATTTTCCGGAAAAAATGACGATTTTCGTTACAAGTCCACTACCTTCAACAAACTGTAATATGTTTTATTCATATGGCAGACGTTTTGTATCGAGGAAAGCGACCATTTCTCTGTCTTCGTCACTTTTTATTTTATTAAAATCCGTCAAGTGACAAGGAAATTTCAAACAAAATCATTACATGAATAGGGCGAATTCCCCGATTGTACGATACCGAAATGTCACGTGGGTTGTCCACCCGGTTTAATGTACAGTATCTCAGTGTTTTTTTCTGAATTGGCTTATTCCTCTATGTTCGGAATAACATTGTTTTGAGGCTCGTATTTAGGCTGTTAGTCACCATCAGGTAGTTTACTTCATGTTCCGAGAAAATGGTGGCCGTTGCTTATAGGACTCAACCTACCACGAGAATGTTTTCAACTTTAATATTAAACTATTTAAATTGCGCATAATAGCAACATGATGAAACTTGAGTAAAACCAAGATTTTACGCCCATCATAGCTAGCAATATTTTGACAAAATTGTCGGTACGATCATAAACACATGCAGGTTGTTATAAAGGTTTAGGGCAAGTCTGAAGAGTACGATCTCTGATTCGGTTCGCTATCATTCGCAAATGTCTAGTAACGTGACGTAAGTGAAGAATAATGATACAATGTACAGAAAAAAGAAAAAGAAAAAAAAAACAATCAGAGAAAAGTAAGAAACATTAAACTAAAGAATAAAAATGTTTTAAAAAATGCATAGAGCAACTACGGTATTCCATAACCGTTATGTTAGCAATTACACTTAAAGGCCTAGATTTTGGCAGTGGGCCAAGGGATTTCTGTTTTCACCAGCACAGTTGGGGGTTAATGACCATCACAGTATGGTTCCAAAAAAACAAGAGTCATTGTTTATTGGAGAATCAGTCTACCTTTCAAGTTTATCAATTAGTGAGAAGGGGAAACAATGTAATTTATTTTAAATTAATGAATAATTAATAACATTTAAAGTTATACTAGGTTTTTTTTGGCATTTCTATGTAAAGAAAAATATTGTTGATCAAACACAATAATAAAATAATCAGAAACTTTTTTTCACAATAATAAAATAATCAGAAACTTTCATAAAGAAGTATGCAAGTTTTTATTTTTTTCAAATTCTGTCTGGAGAATTGTGGCATTTCGGAAAAATGTGACTTTCACTCAACTAAAGCTGGCAGAATACTTTAGGTAACATTTGTCTAAAATTGAAAACAGTATGTGCATTTCAAAGTTACAAAGCAAAGCATGAAAAAAGTCACTTTTGGCAACAAACTGAAAACGAAAATTGAGTATAGATGGAACACAATAATTTTATATTATTTTTTTTGTCAGCACAAAGAACTCATGAAGTTTTCTCTATACTTGTGTTTTATTATCATTATTATTTTCAATATTATAACTGTATCTTTTATCATCCTATATGTAATATAATAATAATAATAATTATTATTATTATGATTATTATTATTATTATTATTAAAGTAATAGTTATTATCATCTTTATAATATCAAAATAATAATTATTATTATCATTCCACATTCACTGAAGAAAAATTAATTTCTTTCAACTCCACTGCACACATCTTCATGGTCTAGTTGGGGTCCCTGCTGTGCTAATTGCCCTCTAATCAGTTACTGTTACATAATCGCTGATAAGCAGCAGATAAGATGGGAGTTGTATATTGGATTTGGCGGGGGTGGGGGGGGGGGGGGGGAACACTTATATAGTAGTGAATCTAGGCCTTTAAGAGTCACCTTAACATTTCCTTTTTAAAAAAGCTTAATGGCTTGATAATTTATGTTCAACCACTGTAATATTAGGTGTATATGCCATTTTATCGTAATCTAAATAAAGCCAAGCAAAGTCTATATCTATATTTAGCTGGGATCCCAGGAAAAGATTTTTTTGCACAAATGTATAAAAATATAAATGGAATAATAAGAGAACACATATGTAACCAACAGTCATGAAGAAGTAAGATTTGGAAATCCTATAGTTACTTGGAGAACTGTAAAGCACTCATTACTACGGTATTCCATTAGGCCCAGCGCCTGCTCCCTGTGAACGCGAAGCGCGAAGGTACGACGGTATGGTGGCGAAGCGCGACAGTACGATGGTGATAACACGACAGTATGATGGCGAAGTGCGACAGTACGATTGCGAAGCGCGACAGTATGACATCGAACTGTCGTGCTTCGCAATTGTACTGTCATGTTATGTCGCGCTTCGCCATCGTACCTTCGCGCTTCGCCATCTTACCGTCGTACCTTCGCGCTTCGCGTTCACGGGGAGAAGACGCTGGCCAGAACGAAACACCGTACATTACAGCTAATAAAATGACCCGGATATTTAAATTAGATCTATTAATTTCCAAAAAGTTAATTAAAAGTTCAGTAAGGCTACTGAGGCTTTGCTGTCTCTCAGTAGTCTTAGCTGCTTAGCTGCTTAGCTGCATTCTATACATAGAGCGTGACGTCACTACTTTCCGTCAGTGCGTCAGTATGAAAGCGCTACCGTACACAATGGCCTAGAGCGGTGGTAACACTGTTTGACTACAAAACCTGGGGTCGTGAGTTTGAGCCCCCGATTCTCCAACTAAAATTACTAGCATTCGAATAAGAGTCCCGTGTATGGGTGTTTTACACCTGGCACGCTAAAGAACCAGGGAAGCTTCTGGAATTGGAGTGTCTTCTGTATCTTGCACTATCCTCCCACTAAGATTACTAACAGTCTTCTGGAGGAGTTGCCCATATGGGTTACTAGTGGCGACTATAAATAAACTTATATACAAACAAACACAATGTCCTTGGCTAATAAATAGCTGGAATAAAAATAGAGGGCTTATTGTACGTTAGTATTGACCTGGCACTCATGAATACTCTGTATGTTTCCTTACATTAATGTTCAGTGCCCGAAACTAAAAAGCGATGTAAGTATTGCACATATATTTCTGATTACTTTGGGCATAATGTTGTATTTGCAGATAATACAAATACAAATACAAATACAAAACGTTTTCCTGCCGATCTCAGGATTGTGGGTTCGAGTCCTATGTCAGACCATATTTTTTTCAAATTGTATATTCAAATTTACCAGGTAGGAAAATTGCCACACATTTCTGATCAAACATATCGTGCTTTTTATTGTTTATATATTCACACTGGATAACCGGCTATCCTGACGCTCGCTGGAAATGTAACCCAGCTGGAAATGTAACCCAGCTGTAAATCAGTAGGTAAAGTTTTTTCATTTATTTCTATAAAAACGAAGCCAATTCTTGCAAATCAACTTGACAGTTCTGTCAAGGAATGACCATGGCTTACATTTACAATTTCTGGGCCAAAAACGATCGTTATGTTTTGAGATATTCGCTAAGAATTTCTTCAGTTTGAAAAATCGAGCAAAAATCCAAAGTTTTGCGCAAATTGTTTTGTTTATGAACAACCTGGGAAAATTTTTATCATCTGGTTTAACAGATGTGTCCTTTCGGAACACCTGTGTGAAGTTTCCGGGTTCTACGTTATTCTTGAAAAAGTATAATAGACGTTAAATAGGCATGGTCCAGAAAAAAAGACTGTCCAATACGGCCGCTGTATTTGAAATAGGCAGTCGTTGAAGTCAGCTGTCGGCTATCGAGAATACAGCTGTATAAAAGTAAGTAAATAAAACTGTCTTGTAGACATGTTATATGTCCCGTTGTGCCTCTTCTTTATGTATATTTTGTATCTGTTTAGTCGGTCTGTGTTTTTGCGATTTCTTTCATCTTTCATTTGTGTAAAATGTATATATCTGCAGTCAGTAAACTGTTTGTATATACTTATGTATGGTCCTTATTGCCATGTCGAGTATTTCTGGTTGATTTCATTATCATTGTCCTTTAAAATTTGGTTTAGAGTCTAGAAGTTGTTTTGTTCCTTTCGTCCGCCCGCTGTGTCTTGTCCGGGCTCTGATTCTACATGTATGGACTGATTTTTAAGTATTTATTTTTAAACATCAAACATGTGTTACCGATGATACAAGTATTAGCGAGGCCCATTCATTAATGACCACCATCAATGTCAGTATAACAAAAAAAATCTTTAACAGAGAGCTATAAATACGTATTTTGTGTCAGACTGGCAATTCCTACATGCATAGACAAAATTTCAAATATATTGTGTCGTATAGTAGAACTTTTATTTTCATGCGGTTTTATTTGATAGTTGACTGTGTAAGATCTAACTAAGCAATGAAGAGTTCCGATCTATCTTGTTATATGTTAATTAAAGCTACATTCGGCTGCCATGTTAAGAAATAACTGATTAACAGTCATGTGACATTTTGCAAAGTTCTGCTTATTTAGATTTGAAACAATCGTTTTCAATCGCTTGCCTCTATACATCAACAACTTGCTGTTTTAGACCATGAATAAACTGGTATTTGTTGAAAAGGTAATTATGGATAAAAGAAAATGGCAGATTTACATTAGGAGCAATTAAATAATTATGTATGAGCAAATAAGATTATACACCTATCAAGCACCGCACTAAGAACACTTTTCAAAACAAGAACGGGCGTTTGAGATTCATTAAAGATACTGAATTCTTCAAACGAAATTCAAAGGACTGACGACCAGAAGCAATTATTTGCACTTGCAAAACCAGGGGTGAAATTACTTTCTGTAGTAGCCCGGAGGCACCTGCAGTGGTTTTCCTCCACCATCAAATGCTGGCAAAATGGCAATATGTACTATATTGCTTCGGTCTAACTGCAAAAGATATATGGCTGGCTTTCGCATGGCGGAAAAATGGCAAGAACGCGTGAACTAGGTTAAAATTCAGCCCGGGTGTGAAGGAATATAGTCCTAAAGCCTCTTGAAATGAAAGTACCATTTTAAAAAATAATTACGTTTCCGTCAAATCACTGCCAGTAATACTTTTTACATACAAAAGTATTTAAAATCATCGGAGTTAATGGATAGTCTATAAATGTTAACATCCGAGTTCAACGACAGCACTAGCGGCCGTTTTCGACAGTCTTTTTTTCTGGACCATGCCTATTTAACGGCTAATATACTTTTCAGGAATAACGTAGAACCCGGAAACTTTACACAGTTGTTCCGAAAGGACACATCTGTTAAACCAGATGATAAAAATTTTCCCAGGTTGTTCATAAACAAAACAATTTGCGCAAAACTTTGGATTTTTGCTCGATATTTTCAAACCGAAGAAATTGTTAGCGAATATCTCAAAACGTAACAATCGTATTTGGCCCAGAAATTGTAAATGTAAGCCACGGCCATTCCTTAACAAAACTGTCAAGTCGATTTTCAAGCATTGGCTTCGTTTTAATAGAAATAAATGAAAAACTTTACCTACTGATTTACAGCTGGGTTACATTTCCAGCTGGGTTACATTTCCAGCGGGCGTCAGGATAGCCGGTTATCCAGTGTGATATTGATGGAAATACACTTGTATGTAAAAAGTAAAAAAAAAATGTAGAATAAAAGTCTTTGAAACGTCTTAGATCTCATGACAAATTACTTGCCACTAGCATTTCAGAAAATAAATCAATTTAAATTCGTAACATAAGTTACATAAAAATGTAAAAATAAGGCAATATCAATGAATTTGCATAACAATAAATTAAAATTCGAACTCGTGGTAACATGCGTGTAACGTAGACACCTTAACACTACTCCGCCGTGCCGCTATAAATCCCGCACGATAACTCAAACGATAACATGTTTGATAATTATGATTTCTTTCAGTAAAACGTTTCAATACAGAAAATATTTTTGTATAACATTACAGTATGCATGTAACTGCTATCATTTTTTTGACAACCTTTTTGAGTTCAACGATGAGAACCATAACAATCAAACAATAATATAAACATGCTGTCGTATAAATTATTGTGCGGGAATAGTACTTAAAACTATGTGGGTTATTTTAGTAGTATAAATATTTTCAGGTTACAAATATTGCGTAAACTAACGAACACGCCCGAAAACCTTGGCGAAGATAAATGAGTGCAAGGTCAATACTGTATTATCTGCGCATTTAAAAATAGATCATATTATCAAAAGAAATAAAAATAGCCCAAAAGGTAATTTTTCTCCCGTTAAATTTATAATCATATCTCTTAATTGGTATGTTTTAAAAAAGTTTCTGATTGAAATGTTTTCTTATGTGTTGTAAATTTTGCACATCAGATCCTAAGGAATTTTGTACGAATCGTAGTTTACAAACACAGTGTCTACACATACGTATTTTGATTTCTTTGTACATTTTATTCAAACGTGAAAGCCATTACATTGATAGAAGGTTTGGTCAACGATATATAAGCAGGTAATTTTCATAGCAACGTCGAGGTCCGGAGACCTGGGCTGTAATTAGAGAATAATCGGCGAGCAGCTATAACCTATAGCTGCTAGACTCGCAAGTTGACTGTATTGTATATATATAGTTGACTGTCTGTCATTGTACAGTAGCGTATTCTCATGTAGCTACAGTGGTAGTGTTTGTACAATAGTACCACCAGCCACGGTGCAGCGCATGTATTCATAGTGGCTCTTGAGTAATATATACCCGGGTTCTATTTGTGATGTCTACGTGACGTCACAAACTATGCGAGTGCCGAGATTGGTGTTCCGAAGTCCAGTCTCACCTTGACCTCACTTTTGTCATCAGTAGCTTCTTCTATTACATGCAGTTCATTCTATGGTTGTTTGTATGTGTTGGGTTTAACGTTGTTTTTCAACAGTACTTCAGTCATGTAACGACGGGCAGTTAACATGGTTAACAGTTAACAGTACCAGTACAAACCTGTTATCCGAAAGTAACTGCCAACTTCCCCACATGAATCAGGTGGAGGACGAATGATTTCAGACACAATGTCTTTTTTCAATTCGTCACGGAGAACATACGCGCCGCCCCATTCTATGGTTGGAAAATATCTGAAACATATCTAGACTTACATGTCGGCAATAAAAATCATCCAGTGCGTTATGTCAAAATCTGTAGGGACCAAGCAAAGTCATATGTCAAGTCATTTTCAAGACACAATATTTGTATTACAAGTCACTGCGACCTTACGGACACGAAATCTACCCTTATCTTTTATCTTGACTTTTGGCAGATTGACCGCAAACATGAACATGCACTGCGCACCAGCAAAACGCCTGCTAAGTTTGAGAGTGTGAACATTTGTGTACCTAAACTCACCGTAACCTTGACCTTCGACCTGAAAGAAGGAGTCATCCATGTGCATGTTAAATGTTAGGATTCTTAAGTTATGAGCGGAAACGAAATATATTACCCTTGCGTTATTTAATTAGTGTAATCACTACAGTCTTTGCGTTGTGTCTTGATGGCTACTAAAGCCCATTGGTGATTCAATAAGAGATTGAAAAATCACAACACAATCCTTTATTAAATGGTATAGAAAAACAAGGGTGAATCTCACTCTCTCTTTACGTAAGTATCTATGTTAAATAGCATAAAACGGTGTGATTAAAAAATAGATGTTCCATAATGATAAACCTGACGCGAATTGGCGGCCTGAAGTAGCGTATTAACATTACAGGTGTCTAAATTAGTGCGCGCCGCAACACTGCGACAAGGTTTTTAAGATATTTGTGACCTTTAAAGACGCGCCACAAAATGTATTCTTTTGTATTTCCATGATGGTAATTATACATGATTTACATGAAAAATATGACATATACAGGAATTTAGTTTCAAATTGACAGAGACATATATTAGGCTAAAACAATGTGTTTAATGTCTTAACATTTTATTGAATTAATTTATCAATATGCACATTAATTAGTGTATTTAGTTAAATTTCAATCAAATTTTGTTTCTACGGCGTAAAATAGTTATTCATATATATTTTTAAAACTACGCTGAAAAGAGATTGACTGAAAAAGTTTGCAGATGAAGTTGTGAAAACACATTTATTCAGGAAGGGCCTAAATTGCCCACCTAAAAACTTGTAGCATAGCTGTATATTACCTGCATTATAAGAATGATTTCCATAAAGTTTTTGTGGGTGATAAAAATAGGTCACTATGTCGTGGTGGGTCTTTAATAATAAACGGTCCAAACATGAGGACATCGATATTATTAGCCCAACCTGGATACATGACAGTTAGAAGAGTTTGAAAGGTTAAACGAGATTTACATTATCTAATTGAAAACGATGACAAGGTAAAACGAGAAAGAATTTAAATTTGAAATGGGAATTTCAAAGTTTTGATTGAGAACTGAAATATTTTGAGTTAGTTATCCCAGAACAGTGTTACGAGTATTCTATTCCATTCAAACTACGATAGGTTACAAAAAACGTAGTCTATCATCTAAAGGGGTGAACGAAGAATCGGTCTCTGGGAAAAAGAAAAAAAAGCTGTACAGAAAGCAAATTATTAGTGACTGTATTGTTTTTACTACATATGTGGATTTAAAACATACGACGAGAAATCTCATCAGAACACTGGCTGATGACTATCCAAATTCAATACAAACTTCTCTTGCACTCTTATTACAGGGTTTACAGAAAAGGCCCTTGACAGAACTGAGACATTTTCATTGTAAAAATGATCACCATATCAACAAATTGGAAAATTTGATAAATCGAGCTCTCTTTAGATATTATGCCAGACAAGTGAAATGTGTAATTTAATAGATATATCTACATATTTTATATTTCTAGATGCTAAACTGTATATATTTGATGTTATATATATGACTCTAAAAATGATTAATTGGATGAAAATAAAAGTTAGATATTGGTAAAAAAATACTGAAAATGCAAGAAGAATGTAAATTTTCTGCATTATTACAAAATTGTTGCAAAGGTTTACTACCATCTACACAATATATTAAATTTTGGTTATTTTAAATTATAAGAATATCTTGCAAAAATCTTATGTCAATAAGTTTGTACCACTAGTCACTTTCAGAGTACTCACTTTTTATGGATTTTTGAGAGAAATTTTTTCACGTAAAATGTATGGGTTACTCCCCTTAGAGACAGCACTACAATTATAAAAGTGATGGTGTATAAGACCGTTCGGAAGATATCTCTTTGCTTCAAAGTGATATCTTTTTATCCTTATGTTTGAAAGCTAGCACTTACAGATAAAGAGAGCTTGTTGAAAGTATCTTTAAAATCGTAAAACTGAAAATAGTATTTAACTTAATGGGTAGAGGGTCACAAGAGGACCATTTATATGAAATTAATTCAAGAACAGACCATCCGTGTCTGATGAGATGCTTTTTAAATGTTGTACTACATACAAATAGGTAAATGTGATCAAGTCCTCTGGCGGCCATGCTTTTGGCAAGTCGAAATTTATTTATCTAACATACTACAGGGCTACTCGTGGGACATCTGTGTGAAACCATTTCGAAATCGAACCAGAAGTTTCTGACGAGAAGAATTGATAAACAATATAACTTATGAAAAATTACTGCACCCGCTCATGTCTATAATTTTGACAAATCAAAATAATTAAAAATCTTTGTAGAGGGTCACCAAATGGACAAAACTGTTTGTAATTGAATCTGCATGTTGGAATCAGATATCAAGTAACAGATTTTTCTTTTTTCAATTTTGGCGGTCTCTGTATGTGCAGCTGAGCTAAACCAGTTGAACAACTTTGGAACAGGACCATCCAAGGAACAGCTATACCAATTTTCATAAATGTCCACAAAATCGCTTCAGAGGAGGTATCATTGGAAGAAAATATGAACGGACGTCGTACCAATATACGACGGACGGTGAGTGATCACAATATAGCATACAGCGCTTTATTTGGTGGGCTAAAAAGAAACAATGAAGCAATAATGACCTTATGTCGATCATCCAACTTTATTCTTCAATCAAGTATAAACTGGTCTCGCTCATAAGTAATCTGTTTTGGCGTAAATAATTTTGTGAAAGATCATCCATGAAACAAATGTCTTCTGAATATCAGGCTCTATGGTCTAGATAAGAAAATTTTAAAAGTTCTATATCTAAGCCATTTTCGTGGCGGCCGACCATGTTTTTGACAAATCACAATAAATTCACCACTCTTGGCAAACAGTAACGCATGGAACGTTTCTGTGAAATAGTTTCAAACTCGGACCAGCGGTTAAGGAGGTGTCTTTAAAGACATTTCTAATTCTGGCTCTTGCGACTACGTTCTTGACGAGTCAGAATGATTTGAACATGATTGGGTCACCCAATAAACATAAGTGTGATCTTACTTAAAAATTGAGCCAGCAATTAAGAAGAAAAGTTTTTAAAGATCCTTCTACATGCATACAGGGAAGAGTGATCACACCCTCTGGCAACCATGGAATTTTACAAATCCAAATTACTTTTACAATCTTAGTAAAGGGCCACCAAAGGAACACTTTGGTTAAATTGTGTCAATATTGGGCCAGCAGTTTCTTTCACAACGATTTATATATTTTTTTCATTATATACATACAGGGAAAAGTGACAAAGCGCACTGATGGTCACGTTTTTCTACAAATCACAAGAATTTTATCAATTTTTATAGAAGATTATCCCCAAAAACATTGTGAAATTGACCAGTGGTTTTTTTGTTCTATTTTTAGCTTTGGTGCGGATTTTTTGTTTGTTAAAATACAATAATTTCAAATATTTTGGACATATGGTAAAAAGTCTTGCAATAATACCACTTTTTTTATGAATCAGAAGCACACTTAAAGACCATTTGTGTGAAATTATTGGAAATTGAGCCAGTGGTTGTGGAAGAGATATTGTTTCATGCTTTTAACTCTGGTGGTCATGTTTTTTTAAAGAACCTGACTAATTTGAAGAAAATTGTTAAAAGGTCTCTGAAGGAACATTTTAATAAAGTAAGTAAAGTTTCTGACAAAACACATAAGAAAAAGTGACGACCGATATCACATGTTTGACGTCGTGGAAGAGAAATTAAATCGTTGAATGAAATTGATGAGCCTCACATTTAACTATTTTATTCAACTCGTTGAATTTATTGTGAAAAGACACTCATGAAATATCCACTATTTAATTCTTGAATAAAAAAAGATAACTACTTCAAATTTGCAGATTTTAAAGGTAAAAGGTAAAAGAATGATCTTCATGAATATGTTGTTATCTCTCAAGTTTGATATTTTTATCACTAATACAGGTTTTTTTATGTAACGGCCCATATCATTCAGTGTCAGATAGCCGTGATATTTAGATCACTCAATGACGTCAATCGTTTACAAATATTATGTCACTTTAACGACTGGTGAAACGTTTCTAATAGAAATTAGTTAATCTAACCCGCCAATAACGTTGTGGTAATTAGAACTTTAGTTTGAGATAGATCTATGTTGATAAATGCGGTAGAACCTCGTTTTTGGACAAATTATTACAAGGATCATACATGCCTGCCTGTGTAAAACAGGGTTTTCCCAAACCCAAGGGACAGCGTGAAATGAAAAATCGTTAATGCGGTTTTTTTCCACGAAGTCCGTATGGTTTGGATAACACATGCCTTACCAAAGTAGACTTGTCGTGTCTACCGATTATATTATTGCAAGTTTTCAAAGATTTCGATCATATACTATAAAATCAGAATATGACGGCAAATTATGACATCAATACGCACACGTTTTGGTTGTCTTACTGTTGGGTATCCTTGTCTTTTGTCGCTGAGTAGACAAGCATTCCTTATTAAAGTTAAAAAAGATAAAGTTTCTTGTTTAATGTGTGTAGTCGACGAAAGTCCCCACCTGGAATGGATGGAACAACTTATTTCCCGCCGAGTCCACGGCAGGCGTCATATTTACCTCCCCAGCATCCAGTCTAGGTCGATACTGCTGGAAACAGTACCAATTTAAGTAAATCACCCAGCACTGAACACTAGTCGGGATATCAGCCGCGACCGGGAATCGAACCCGGACCGCTGGCGTTGTAGTCCAACCTGTTAACCACTGCGCCACTGACTCCCTTATTGACAACATATTAATCACATTATGGGCTGCATTGGCAATTTTAAAATTGTATCTGGTAAAGATATAAAACGTTTTGTTATAAAAATGTTATGACCTAAACTGTTTTGAGACACATCGCATGTTTAGTGTTAAACCCTTTGACGCTGTGCTTTTCTCTGGTTGTGTCTGACAGAACAGGACGACTCTATAATAGGTAGATTATAGTTCTTAACTCTCACTGGGACCGACCTATTTTGATATTTGTACTCTGACCTTTTTCGTCGGGCCCTTAAGGGTGTTACCCTTGTTGCTCTGTCTAAAGCTTTTTTCGGGGCGAAAAGTTCATGGCGAGCTATTAGTATTTGCGGATGGTCCTGCGTCCATCATCCTGCGTCAATATCTTTACTGAAACATCTTCCCCTTTGAAACTACCGGTCAGAATTACAGCAAATATGGTCAGTAGCGTTTATCAAGCTTATCAAATAGTTAACATTGGCCTCCTTTATGAGCCGCAAGAGCTAAAAATAGAAAAACCGTTATACGACTTCTTCTTCTAAACATCAAACTCGGTCTATAGCATCATTATAAGGTAATCTCTAAATCTATATGTTGGGACACTTTGGTCCTAAAAGGGAAAATAAAAATATCTTTAATATAAGGGTAATCGCCTGCAGCTGCTACACACAGTTTGTAGTTGTGGTTTATCTGTAGCAGATGATAAGATTCCAACAAGTATCTGACAAGAATGAAAGTTGCTGCAAGATGCAGCGCCACACAAAGCAGTGTATATAGCACTGATTGAACAGGAGATGATATAAGGAAGCTGGTGTCTTTGTTGTAGACCCTTGGCAAACAAACAGTTTGATGGGGTTTCATGAATACTAAAGAAAAAAGATTGCTTTTGTAGTTCCAGCAGGATTTTTATATTTGTATCTAGTGACCTAATTTCTTTTTATTCTAAATTATAAGTTATCATAGCCTCTACAACTTGTTAAGTAATAAACACAAACCGTCGTACAATTATACCAATTGACACGGTATGTTGATATTATTAGGTCAAAAATAATTGAATTGGTTAAAATATAAATCCGCTTAATAATAATAATTATATTAAATAATGTTATGCATATGTCATTCCCCCTTTAGGTTTAACTTAATTGATGAGTCATTGGTTATTTACCTAGGTTTGAGAGATCATGTAAATATAGTCTATGCTGTTCAAGAATGTACTGCCACAATATTGATAAACAGGATGTAACAGTTATCATTTAAAAGATTGGTCTTGTATTTCCGGAATGTTCTTATTCTTAGTGTTACATGAAAGTTTTGGAACCTTCTATGATACACTATATAGTGAGATGTTTTAGGACAGAAGCAGAACTTTCAGTTTAAGATATTACTAAAAACTTTCCCGAATTTATTGATAAAAATATTTTAATTACCAGTTTGCATGTTTAACCTTTGAAGGATATTTATTAATCAAATTATTATCTTTGAAGAAAGGATATATAATATTTAGACATATTTAAATACAGTTTTTATTTGTGAATAATTTGAGGTTATTACTCCTTGGATTTAAATTTAATCAGGACAGGATTTGGACTATTGTTACACATAAGATTAGATTTTACGGCTATTTGACATTTTTAAGGTATTTGAATTGTTACATTTATGAATAAATTTTGCTATTGTTAATACTTGCTGGTTTGTTTTTCTGTTACTTTCATCTACTGTAACAAGTAATTGTTACCCTTTGACGTAACAATAATAATAATTATTATATAACGATTCAGTAATATGTATCGCATTGACACTAAATCAAAGTTACCTATTATATATGACTGGATGTGTAGCCCTGTGTTTCCTCTGAAATGATATACAATTTAGGTTGATCTTGTAATGAAAATGAACTTTTAACAACAATTATCAATCACCTTTGCATTATTTTGATCAGTAATATGGCTAACTTCACGTGTGACATAATGCTATCAAACATGCTCAATAAAATCAATTAAATATATTCAAAGATCCTTTAAGAGCATCGAGCACAACCAGTCAACATAATAGTAGACTCGTTTTGATTGAGTAAGTTCTTGAGAGGGAATAATATGTGCAACACCCCTTAAGCTGAGGCTTATTACAAACAAAATACCCGAAAAGTCGATGAAATATTACAAACCGAGCGAAATAAAGGCAAGAAAACGTATGATTAAATGCCAGTGTCAGAAAAACATCTTATAAGCAGAACTCGGTGTCAGAAAGAACCTTTCATGCAAATCATATGGTGTCAGACAGAACATTTGTGGTGTATCCATTCGACTTGGACACCTTTTTGTTCGGAAGTAATGGAGATTTCGCCGGGATATTTGGCATACAAAGAGATAGCATCCCTAGCTTTTATTATATTTGACTGGCTTATCATAGTAGGTTGTCCCCCTTGAAAATTATCCGATAATCAATATTGGTTTCCCTAATTGGCATTACTTTGAGAAATAGATTATATAGGAAATTTATTTGTAATGATTAATTTCAAATATGTCTTTTGGTTTGTGAATATTTTACCAGATATGACAGTAAACTTCAATTTCTTCTCTTCAGTTTAATGTGAAAATATTTATTCTAACTGAACATCTTCTTGCTTCCAATTTTGTTTTAAAAGTATCACCGTCGCTTATATTGAACATAATAGTGAAAAACAGTAAACTTTTCAATTTCTTTAACTTTAGAGGCAAATAAATCATATTTTCCAAAGCATGACAATTTATTATCACATATGTAGGTATTCTTGACTTTATAAACAATACAATAATATAATTTTAAGTGTAATAGGGTAAAGGCTTCTTGCTTCCATTTTACTTCAAAGTGTACCAAGAAATAAAAAACCTGTGGATTTCTTAAAGTTCTGATGTAACTTAAACCGTGTTAATTTACGGAACTGCATATACCAACAACTGACGAACGATTCAATATAGTTTTTTAAAATAATAACGTTTATAATTGTCCAATTAGTCAAAAAAAAAATGAAAAGAACAGAATAAAACAGAGCTTTGCTTTTTCACCAAACTTTTTATGAAAACAATACGAATCAACATAAATTACATAATTTCCGACTGAAAGCTAAATATCTTTGGAATATTGAAACATTCGACGACAGGAGCAAAACTACTTCAAAGAATAATTTTCTAATGAAATAGTGTAATTTGCAAGTTAGGCGCTCATTGAAAGCTGGTGAGAGAGGGGAGAGAATGTGTACATTTATTTAAACAAAAGACACAGCATGGTTTCCACGATGTGCAAAGAAAGGGTGAAATTAACAGACGCGCAATATCATGTCTATTTTAGAAATGAAATCCAAGCTTGAAAAAAAATTGGCATGCTTTCCATGAGTTTGCACGGTATGATTATCTCTTTAGTACGACCTACATTTTTTGTCACGGTTTTGTTCGTGGAAAGCATGAAAAACAGCCACCTTTACAGCTAAAGACTTTAGTTTACACTATAAATTTGATTTCATGATTGAATTGTGTAGTATGTACAAACACATATCTGAATTTGATTTATGTATAATCAAGTAACTTAGACACTATAAATAAGTAGACAGGATTAATCAGAGCTAATTGTTTAAAAAATGAGTTAGGATCTCTATGATACACATACACCAATGCTGATCAGAAAAAAATCAGAAAATTGATTCATAATTCAATAGATTCTTTCTTTGATTTCTATGGAAAACCTTGGATTAAGACCAGTTAATAAAACATGTGTGTGCGTGTTTTAGTAACATGTATTTTTTCAAGTTTGTTAAATTGCTCGGGTTTTTCTTTGCCATTGCCTGTCAAATACAGTATTGCTTAGTTTATTACTTTATTTTATCATGTTTTAAAAGGTAAACTTCTAGGCATAAAAGTTAAACAAAAGTACCGTTATATGGACAAGAACAATCAGTCAAAACGGGAATACATGTATCTTCACACAAGTTTCGTTTTTCTCGAGGAAAACTATTATGTATACATGTGTTTGTGGGAAAGCTCGTTTATGAAATAATTTTCGGATTTCAATGTTTGGCGGGATTCAAAGTTTCAAAAGAAAAGAAATTTATTTAAATGTTTTCATTTTCTGTTACATGACAACACGAATTCCGCAATATCATAAGCTAACATAATGGTTTTTTTACAGAAATGTTTTATATCTTTACATGAATAATACTTCTATATGAATCTATAAAACAACATGATTTATATCAAAAACTGGCTACATGTTTTGTTGCTTTCTATGGAGTAACATGCGAGCCTTATTTCCGTGTATTACCTAAAGCAAAATATTAGATCAATGCAAAATCCATGACAAAGAATTATTGACTTAGGTCATGAATGACACGACTTTAGCTAATGTAAGGGAGACAATCCAGTTTGAAGGGAATTGCTTTAACACAGTCAATAATTAAGGGAGAGAATTCTTGCAAATTCTCGTTAAAAGCTGACCATGGAATGTTGGTTTTTTTAACTGAAGATAATGCCAAGCTTGTTGCCTCAAAAATGAGAAAATCTCCTCGGTACAATATCCTAAACAATGAAAATCTGGCCGTGGATTAGCTTTCTGTGTGACTATGTGGTGGTATTTATAATTCAGAAGACATTTCTTTGGATGCCTCTTTCAATACTCGAAACCTGGTAGGAATCTGATTTACATTGTGTATTTGTTTGTTTTGTATTGGGTTTTAACGCCATTTTTTCAACAGTATTTCAGTTACTGAGGGAATATAAAATCGGTATGTTTTAAGTGAAGACTGATTTACCAAATGCAAGGCAGCTATTTTGTGCGTTTAACAAATGTAGTAAGGTTGCCCAATTTACCAATCGTTGCGCTATACGCAAATTGGTTATTTGCGCTGCACAAATTACAAAAAGGACATACTGGTTATTTGCGCGTAATATTTGTACAGTTTCAGGAAATATAATTACGTATACGGTAATCATTACTGAACTTATTGAACAAAATATTCGGATACGCATGCATTTAAAAATATTTATTTGCCATCAATAAGTGATTCATTTGTTTTAGAGTAATTGGAAAAACACGCTTATCAAAACTATTTCTTCTGGCGCATTTATTTAAATGAAAAGGAACGGGAATTCTCCAGAGATTATCCGAAAAAAAGCTTTCTTTTCTGTTCTTTATTTCTTTTTTGGTCTAACGAAACTTACTTCTCTCGTTTATGTTGTTAATTTGATGCTGTTATTATGGGCCAGGTCAGACAGTAAAAATAAGAATTTTAAATTTTGCAAATCGAAAGGACAAAATCTTCATTTACGACATACATTGCACTCCCAAAAAGCCATCACAAATACTCCGCGCCTATAGGCGCGAAGAGAAATACCTGCCACCATTTTACCATTTCTTGGTCACTAGCATAGAACACGTAGTTTTTCATGTATTTCTTAAATAAAGTGTATTTACTTATTTAGTTGACATATTAAGTTAATATTAATCATATTACTCAACAATTGTTACCAAATGCAAAGAACAATGCTGTTGTTCATAAAATTAAATCATCCTGTACGAAAAAAGGAAAGGAACTGTTTACAGCTGTAAAACGTCTTTAAATAAACTGTTTTTTGAAATTATTGTAAACTGTAAAAGACTGGTAATATAAATTGACCAGGAAGTCACAGGTGTAAAACACGCAGTTGTAAAAAAATATACAGCTGTAAAAAATACAGTTGAAAGTTACAGCTGTTAAATGGCCCTGCCTCAAAATTAGAGCTGTAACACTTATTTAGAGGGAAACAAGTACTGTCAGCCATCTTAAATTAATTTTGGCGGAATATAACTGATTCATAGACACATAACACATTATTGTGACACCTGTATAAAACATTTGATTATTTTGGAAACTATGTGAATGCTTCTTTATATTTTCTATATTTTTATGATAAACGTTGCATTTACAGATGTCTATTTCGTTAATAAATATTAACTTAATGGGACATTACACGAATGCAAATTACGTTTATTAGACTAAATACAGTCATCACAAAATTTTACGCATAATCAAATGCAATCCTACATTGTGGATGTCTATCTATCGAAAATCCTTGATCTAGCTGAAATAGATAACTGTTAAAGTCAGTAGATAATAAATTTATTTGGGTCAAGTAAACAACTTTTGAGGGGTTGCAAGATTATATTTCCTATGTTGACTTAATCATTAAACAAGAAATATCTTTAAAAATGATGGTCGGCGAATTGTAATAAGGAAAGAAGTTTATGAATTTTTCATCTAACATTCATCTTTCATCTAACATTTTTCAAATTGCAAAACTAAACACCGCACTTTAACAATTTAAATGGTTCTCTTTTAATTTTTCGCAAAGGTTTCGTAGGGTTGCAATTTTGTTTCGTTTATCCTTAGACGAATAATTACAGCAGTAGTTTGATGAAGATTCATGAAGCGGTTCATGAGAAGAGGTCATTAAACGTGTTTATATTTTTAGCTAAATTGGTCCCTATCCCCATTTGTAACAAAATAGCAGGAGACCTTACGATATTGTTACACATCGAGTTTGATAAAAATCCATTACATTTTAGTGGTTAATGCGAAGAAAGGCATATCTACTATTAGCTATAGTGGTCCCTAATAGGGTCCAAGTTCCTATATAAATAAATTTGGAAGAAGACCTTATAATGATGCTCCAGACCAAGTATGACAAAGATCCACCAAGCTATTCATGAGACGCTGTATAAAGGCGTTTCTAGTTTTAGCTCTAGCAGCCCCTAAAAGGGGTTAAATGTCCCAGCTGAACAAAGTTTGCTGCGGGCCTAATAAAGATGCTATAAATCAAGTTTGATTAGAATACATGAGAAAAAATCAATTAAAGGATTTTTTTATTTATTATTTTTATTTATTTCTAAAATAGGCCAACTGATCCCGCTTTAACAAATGCATATTCGCTATTCATGAATCTTTGGACGTCACACCTATAAAAAAGTGAAAGTCAAGCAAAACATACAATTGTAATTATTTCAATATTTCTGTTTTATAAGCAAAGTTTGACCGTAGTCATATCACATAGATAAACTGTATGCAGCGTACCTTCATTTCAGAGTAATGAGATTCAGTCATTATATAGCATATATATAATAAAACAGATTTCAACTGAGTTCAATATTTGCATACCATACTAAAGAAAAATATTCATATATAATAAATCAGCTAAATAATTTATAACAACTACATCACAGCAAACAAGTACTCATTTTAATATGCAATCTGAATAAGTCACAAAAGCAAGAAACCTTTTCATATACAGACGACAATTGTAACAAGGAAAATCTTTTAAAAAGCACTTCTCTACATAAAAGACTCTTATCACACCCTTATTCATGTGATACGCAGGCCGTATTCAGCTCTTTCTTTAATTTGATATATGTTGGTATTTGAACAGGTTTTTATCATATTTATTAAACTTACTTATCATTTTGAGATATATCAATATTCTTGCTAAATATACTGAGCCAAAGTTAGCTTTAAAACTGTGAACAGCGTCGTTTAGGATAAACGCTTTGTCTACATTTCACTCAGCGTAGCACAATCAACAGAGTGAAAGAAATTGACACTCTCGTCCAATCAGGCAGAGTGTTGCATAAATCTTCCATTTTGATAAATTATCTTTAATGCGTTATCAAGTAGTTTGATTTGCAAACTGAAGTCACGTGGCATAGGTAACGAAAACGAATTTAGACGGCGTCGCCGAAAAATAAAGAGTTAAATATTCTGTCCTTTACTATACTTTTTTGTATAGTTGTGAGCATATAGCATTATTGTAGTACAATATATATATATATATATATATATATATATATATATATATATATATATATATTATATATATATATACTTTTATTCTATATCTATTTTATTTATCCAATCGTGAACGTTTATGTGCAACACATGTCCGTACATTATATTACCGTATTTTACGCACGTGCGTACAAAAAAAAAACTGTATTTTTTCCCGTATTTGGACGGTTCAACAGTCACATGTTAAACATATGATAAAGCGCGAAACGCGTGAAAATGTTCCGAATGTAAATCGGGTGAAGTAGGCGCTCTATGTACAGAGTCTGATTATGCGTCTTGAAATCAGAAAAGGTACAATTGTATGTTTTGTTAAATATTCAGTGAATCATTTTTAATTTAAACTAAAATATAAATAGATATAAAATAACAAGAGGGTCATGATGACCCTGGATCCCTCACCTGAGTAATATGAGCTATATGCTTCAAATGTCAAACTGATGATAAAATATTAAGAAAGTCAGTAGGTCACATTCATGGTCAATGATATTCAGTTTTACGATTTGTGTGCAAAACTGTGTATGTCATCAAAATTTCAAGGCTGTATCTTAAAAAACAAGAAAGTCAGCAGGTCAAGGTCACAGTCAAGTGACATCATATCACTTGGGGTCATCAGGTAATTATAATTAAACAGTCTTGGAAATAGGATCAGATGATTTTTTAAGTATTTTCCTATATAACTCACATAATAACTAAGTGTCCCAGGGTGGGGTCTCTTTTAACCCCAGGGGCATAATTTGAACATTTTTGGTAGAGGATTACTAGACAATGCATCATACCAAATATCAAAAGCCTGGGTCGTATGGTTTCAGACAAGAAGATTTTTAGAGCTTTTTCCTATATAAGTCTATATAAAACTTGGGGCCCCCAGGGCAGGGCCTCTTTTCACCCAAGGGGTACAATTTGAACAATTTTGGTTGAGGACCATACGACAATGCTACAAACCAAATATCAAAGGTCTAAGTGTTGTGGTTTCAGACAAGAAGATTTTTAAACTTTTTTTCCTATATAAGTCTATGTAAAACTTGGGACCCACGGGGCGGGGCCATACTTGACCCTGGGGGGATAATTTGAAAAATCTTGGTGGAGGATTACTAGATGATGCTAAATACCAAATATCAAAGCCCTAGGCCATGTGGTTGTGTACAAGAAGATTCTCAAAGTTTTCCCTATATAAGTCTATATAAACCATGTGACCCCCGGGGCGGGGCCATATTTGACCCTAGGGAGATAATTTGAACAATTTTGGTAGAGGATCACTAGATGATGCTACACACCAGACATCAAAGCCCTAGACCCTGTGGTTTTGGACAAGAAGATTTTTAAAGTTTTTCCTTTCGGTTGCCATGGCAACCAGAGTTCTGCATGGAATTCAATTCTTTGAATAATTTTGAAAGGGGACCACCCAAGGATCATTCCTGTGAAGTTTCGTGTAATTCTACCTAGTGGTTTTCAAGAAGAAGGTTTTTTTAGAAATTGTTGACGGACGACGTACTACGCATGACGGACGACGCACGACGGACATCAAGCGGTCACAATAGCTCACCTTGTCTCTTCGTGACAGGTGAGCTAAAAAGGTTGTTAAATATTTTACTGTACAATACGAGATATATTTGGACTCGTATCCAGCTGAGAAAACCATTTTGGACCCGCCTAGCGGCACGCCCAATATGGTTTTCTCAGCTGGGTACTCGTCCAAATATATCTCCGTATTGTACAGAACAATGTTAAATAACAATAATATTGTATATAAACAAACAGAAACTATACACAGATTTAATAGAATCATCTGTTCCAGATATGGTGGCATTGTGAAATTTCCTCGACAAAATATTTGTGTGAGATTTTAAACAAAGTGGCTGAAGTTGGATACACTATTTCTTATATAATGAGTGGGATTTTGAAAATTCGTAAGTCAAATCAGAGTGGTCACAGGATGTTGAGAAAAACGAGTTTGATGATTCAAATAAAAGTGAACCTTATGTCGACAATCTTGCCTTGGTGATGGCACAAATCCACATGAAAGAAATAGTGGGTAACGAATAAAATTTACTAAATATATTGGACAACGCAATGGCTTGGTACTTTCCACGGTATATTCAGTAGAAGCAAAAGGCACTAAACAGAAACAAAACAGTTGCCGATGTGAGAATATCATGGGAGATTATGCAAGCATGTGGGCTTGTACCCCAACCTTCCAGTTCAGCCATACATGGGCCATAAATAGAACTTGATGTACCCATAAATAGGACCAATTTTACACAATGTGACAAAACAAACTAAACTCCTGTATTATATAATATAAATATATCATAAAAATTACATAAATTATATAAAGAGTGACTTGTACAACAGAAATAAATATTCATCAATCATAGAATTATTACAAATGCATAACATATTATTAGGAATTATAACCATGATGTAACTAGTACTCAGACTAGTGGAATTATTAACTGAATTATCATAATATCAAAATCAAAGAAGCACAATAATGAAACATGTAGATGAACATGATTCAAACTAACCATAATCAAAGTAAACATACATTTGTTTCAATGTAAACTATTCATTATTCTTGTGCTCAGCTAGGAACAAATTTCCATACACACGCGGGTTATATACATCATGCATTTGTGTACATCACATGACTTGGATCAAATATCGTTTCAGATTTAATTTTCAAAACATACCTTGATAAAAAATAAGTATTTCAATTTTGTAACTGCGGTATCTTACTAACTAAATGTGTTATTTGTGGAAGGAATTAATTTTTGTGAAAAGAAAACAGATCCCCACCACTGCATATTTTCTAGAAATATAAATAAAACATATTTCTGATACATTCCTGAAAACAACTCTCTCTGAAGAAAATTGTTGCAAAAAACCAGTCACCATTTGAAATTGGCTCATCCCACTACTTTTTATAGCAATGGTTGGGGTTTGGTTTAATCGACTTCTCATGAACAACTTGATGGATCTTCTGCAAACTTGGTATGTAGCATTATTATATGGTCCTCTCAATACTTCTTTTCTTTGGGGTGATTGGCTCCTTTAAGGGATCATCTGAGCTAAAAATAGAAATATAATCAAACGATTTCTTCTCGTGGACCGCTTAAGAGATCTTCATCGAACTTGATTAGTAGCACCATTAAAAGGTCCCCTACCAACTTTGCTCAATTGGGGGGCATTTGGCACCTTTAAAGGGTTGCTAGGGCTAAAAAATCGAACGATATGTTCTCATGGATCCTATAATGGATCTTCATTAAACTTGGTCTGTAACATCATCATAAGGTACTTTCCTAAAATTTTCAATTGGAGTCGTTTGGTTCCTTTTAAGTACCGATATAAGAACCTCAACACGTTTAATGCTCTTGGCCCGGCACTTGGCTCCTTTTAGGGGACCCGCCAGGTGAATTCCTAACGCACGTTATGGCAACAGAAGGCAAACTATTTAAAGCACAAAAAATGCTCGTTGAGATATACACAAGCTTCTTTTACACAGGCAGGCATGTAAGATCCTTATAATCTTACACAGAAATTCTACTCGGTAGACCTTTACTCTATAGCTCGTTGGTGAGAAAACATATCAATGTCTTCGTTAAACTATGGACTGTGTCTTAAGAGCTTCAGTCAAATCTGTTATATTTTGATCTCTTCAGATCGTTCGACACGACTATAATGTGTTAATGTACTGTTTATATTTTTCAGCTTGAGTTGTTCCAATACTCCCACTTTTATGAGCTGTGTTAATCGTTTAATCACCCCTTGGACATGGTGCCTGCTTTTTAAATTTTTTTTTCGCAGTTTGTGTGGTATGCAGGTTCCGTAACCTCAGATTCCCTCTCTACATTCCAGTTTTGATAAGTTCTGTCAACTGTTGTCCCGTTAAGGGCAAATCCATTATTTTCATCCGGAATCATTTCATTGAGTTGTACTCAGTGTATCAATGAAGATTCAATGTACACCCCCGTATAAATACAGCTGAGGATGTCTCTAAATTATATTTTGTATTTGTAACATGTAACCGGGGCTAGAGGGCGAGAACGGTAGTTCGCGTTTCCTTTTGCAACCACAAACAGGCTCAACGAAAACGAGCCTGCAACATTTTCAGGGGGACCTGTTGTTTTCCACTTTTTCAATTTTAAGAAACGTCCTATATTGCCAAATGTACTAGTATCCAAAAAAAAAGAGAGATTTCCTCAGTAATATGTAAGGGAATATACATCATTCTCACATTCCACAGAGACAATTATTCCCTTTTTGTTTTTTATTCGTCTGAGTGTGTATTCAAATTCTGCGTCCTTTTCTAAAAGTATCTTCACGCATTTTGAAAGGTTTTTACAAATGTCAAAACTTGCATTTCCTTTGATGCTTCTTGCATTTTCGCTCGAATTCTTCAACACGTGAAACACTGTGTTTCCGTTTCGGTCGACCATCCGAATGTCTGTATAGAACCTGCACAATAATTTAAGAAGTTCCGGAATCATTTTAAAAGCGGCTGCATGCAATGGCGTGGATCCATGCCTATCGGCTATTTTCACATCTGCTTTATCTATAATATGTTCAACATATTTTGGTTTGTTATAGTAAGTCGCTAGGTATAAAGGCGTTCTACCATAACCATCCTGGATATTTGAATCTATTTTGAATTCTTTGAGAAGATTAAGCAATATTTCGTCTTCCTTCAATACAGCGTAATGGAAAAGTGTCAATTGTTTGTAATAAACTTTACCGCGGAAACTAAATGGCTTAACTGCCAGAGTTCTATCCTTTTCAAGCAAAGTTCGGACGATTTCTGTATGACCTCTAATAGCTGCGGAATGTATAGGGTATTCTCCGCGATAATCTGTGGTATCCACTGAGGAGCCGGCATCCAACAGCAATTTCACAATATCGAAACATCCCAAATCGACTGCCTTGTGCAGAGGTGTGCGCTTGAATTTTCCACTTTTTTCATCAAGTTTACATCCTCTGTTAATCAGAGCCTTACATATGGCAACATCTTTGCAAATAACAGCCTTATCAAGCGCAGAAAGTCCATTTTCATTTGTGTAATTTACGTCTACATCACTTTGGAGCAATCAGGTGACAGCTTTTAGGGAACTTCTCTTGGTAGCGGTGATTAGTTGGGAATTTCTTTTCTGTATATGATTATTGGTTGCACCGAGTTGAGAAAAATGGTGTAACAGGAGTTTCATGATCCCAATATTTTCGTTGACGGTAGCAATTTGCAAGGCGTCTTCATTCACTTCTGCACCTGCTTCTATCAGCTTTCAGACCAAAATTTTATTATTGTCCCGTGTAGCGAACAGCAGTGATATATATTTTTCTCTGTCTGTCAGCATATCTCGTTTAATGCATTCAGTGACCATTAGTTCATTGTTCTTTGCTAGAAATAATGCTGGCATACACATGCCCATATCTCCGTCCTCGAATACAATGCAGTAAGGATTGCGAAAATGTTCATAGACTTCTAAAATTGGCGTTGTCAAAATATCGTTTCCCTTTGCAGCGTCTATATGCTCTCGAACAAACGTTTCATTGTTGAAGGCTTCATGCTCAAGAACTGAAATGTCTGGAAGTGACTGCGATATACGTGTATTTTCTATTCCTTTTTTGCTTATTTATTGTGCTATCTAACTCTGAAGACCTTTCCTTCTTCTCAAATAGAAGCTTATTTAACCTTTTACTGAGATCAGAGTATCTTCTGTCGTTCACAAGAATACAATTTTCACTGTCGTTGCTTTTCGTTTGAACATAATCCAATACGAAGCTTTTTGGTCCGTATTTAATTGCTACAGCTGGGTATTCTTCACCAGTAACAAGCCCAACAACATCGCCAATAACGCTGTGGCTAAATGTGTATTCGTCATTCCTAAGGCTCAGAAAGCCACCTTTATGGTAATCAAGAGCTTTTCTTAAAATCTTCGACTTCTCCTTAAGAGGGTAATCGAGTTCTGCAGCTATTTCTGACAGTGAGTGAATATGTGTTGGTTCCAGGTCAAATTTTGACAATTTTCTAGATGATTTCGTCCACAAAAGTACAAGTATCATAAACTCATCTTCATTTTTCGAAAGTTCTGAAAGGCACTTGCGGAAAAATTCAAATGGTGCCGCAAAAAACTCGGCGCCCTTTCTAAACAGTGTGTCATTTTTAGAAAACATGACTGCACATTCTGGAAACCCTATTTTACATTCATCATCTTTCCATCGGGAAACGGACGAACTGAGAATGGATGGAAGACACTCTTTTCTGTTCGTTTGTAAATGAAGCTTTAGAATATTCTTTTTTTCATCTTTTGAAAGGTTTGAAGAAGAGAGAATTGTGACATTTTCTTCTCTTAAAAGTTCCAAATTACGATGATCCTTTGCTTTGCTTAGAATATTCTGACGTGTTGTTATAACCACTAACAAATTCAATCCATGTGCTTCTGCTTTGAGTTCATCTAAGTATGGTTTCCAGCCTTTCATTTTTTCTGCATCAAATGCGTCAGATCCGAAGATGTCGTCAATGAAAATTCCATTGCAGTTTTTGTCTCTGACATTCACTTGTGTCCAATCGTCCGGAGTTGACAGTTTGAGGATTTTATTCAACGGACATGTTTCAAGTAGCATATGTGATGCCATTGTTGTTTTTCCTTCTCCAGCATAGCCGCTTAAAATAGCAATCCCGGATGTGTTTAGTTGTTTCAATGCTTGTTTATAAACCCCCGTTTTTACAAACAGGTCTTCTTTTTCTTTTACGTCGCTGAAATGCCGCTGTGAAAACACTGAAAATATGATGTTACAACATTTTAACATATAGAGTATAACACTGACATTTAGCAACATTTTCATCGCTTCTTCTAATTTTAATCAATATATACTATATTAATCCTTGGTAATCTAGAGTTTGGCTGTTTGTTGACAGACGCTACATCATCCTGTGGGATAATTTTAAATTACCGGATGTTGCGTACAGGAAAATTAATACACCAGCAATCCTTAGTGATAATATGTAACTGCAACGTATTTAGCTTTAAGAGCGTATTTCTAATATACATTTTCTTAACTTAAATAGGTTTCTGCTGATGTGAATTCCTGTGATGCTAGATGTCATAATGAAGAGCAGTTTAAGCATAATACCTTTAAGGCTTTCCAGCCTTGGCGATACTTTATGTTGAATTGTCTGAATATTTTCTGTAATAAAAAACATACAAATTTATTATTATATCAATCAATTACACAGGGAATTAAGAACCAAAGGGACCATAGATTTTGTTAGGTTAAAAGTGACATTTACTTACCAAGTTTATTTAAAAAAAAATAGTTGTGTTCTTGAGAATGCTACATGTGATCTTGTTTTATTAATCTGATATTGCTACGACTCAAAAAGAAATTAGTCAAGGATCCGAGAGAGGGACGAAAAGCAGAGTAAGTTATTGAAAACTAACGCTCAGAGGACAGTAGAAGATCAAGAACATTTTATCAGATATATGCATGTAAGCAGTTCAAATGTCAACGTATTTCATATTCTGATATTATGCGAACTTACTCTGTAGATAGGTTAACATTTATTTTTATAATTTATTTAGTTACAAAATGTTACGCTTCTTCTTACCACGTATTTCAGTCATCTCCTGAACAACTGCCTTAGACCTGCCGCTCTCGTCGCGCAACATTTGCGTTAATTCTTCCAATCCCGCCAGTACTGTTTTGTCCATCTCTCCCCAGTCTTCAAGTAGTTGATCATATCGCTCTTGTGTTTCTTCGTCAACAGTGTCAGTTTTAAAAGCATCTATTTTTGCTTGCAGATTTGAAATGCTATTTGTATTATTACCATTTAATCTTAAAAGTACCTGAGAAATATAAACTAGAATTTCAGTATCATTTTAAGAGGACAATAAATACACAGTGCATAGTATTTAAAAAGTAACTTTTAACAACTTCTCCTCCTTTAAACATTCTGCCTTTTATTTCTAATTACGTTATATCAATATTTTCATTTTTGGTATAAGCAATTATCATTCATATATAAAAGTGCTTGAAAATATAAAAAAAACGTATGGCCAAACATAAAATGTATCCCATACACATATGTAAAACATAGTACTGTGAAATCATTTTTATTCGCGTAGGACTAATTTTCGCGTATTTCGCGCTAGGACCGATGCGCGAATTTAAGACCGCGCTATTATTATTTTTTTTTTCATTTCTTAAATTGAAAATGCGCGAATTAAAACCCGCGCGAAACAGTCCTTCTTTTACGTTTGTGCGAAATTTCATGCCAGCGAATTTTAATGATTTCACAGTATTTAACACAATGTTATCGCATATGCTTTTCTTATCGTTTTATTATCTAATATCGGTAAGAAAAAAAGAACAGTTACCGTCTCAATTTCGCTCCACATAGTACTGAAATCTTGCTGTGAAAGCGGGATAGACATTTTGTGTGCAAGCTGTAACAGAAGCATTTTAAGACTTTGGTGATCGGAACATAAAACACAGGTATGAAACAAGCTTTATGGAACTTTGAAGTGTGCGTGCCTCAGAAATAGCCTCAATTCTCTGACAAATCTCTTTTACATATTGTTTTTCATTCTACTACTGAATGGTAAAAAAGCGATAATTCCGAACAACTAAACCCTTATATAATATCCGATGTTTATATTGGCTCTATCACTACTATTAATAGATGTAAAGCGTTAAATGACCTAGATTGTGTCGTGGTGAGTGAAACCAAACAAAAACTAATATTCCATGCTCATTTGATAACATTCCATCATTTTTACTAAAATTATGTAACAGAAAACAACATTTGAAAAGCTTATCTGACTTACCATAACACAATATTTTCATTGGGGAAACTTCTTTCATTTTCAAAATTTCAATTTGGCTACTTTTATCATATAATGGTCTCTCCAGAAAAATATTTTGTACAAAATTTGACTTAATGTTTCAGTCTTACCCACAAATGTTTGTCTTTTGACCGTCTTTCCACTTATGCAAATACTGATACTTTTACTTGCATAAACTAGTCCGAAAGTAGTTCCTTCCTTGTAACTACGAATGAGAAAAATTGCTGCTTAAAATTCCCAGCCATATCAGAGTGGTCATATTTCAAAAAGCATAAAACACATACCTCATTTCGAAAATGTCTCATTCTGACAATTTCAGCTTCAAGTGATGTATCAGTCTGGGCAGGAGTTGAAAACCAAACACTGTTTGGTGTACTTTTTTGAAGACCACATGTATGCTGTAACAAACAGGTCAACAACGTTATGTCTAGGTCTGCAGACGTCAGTGTCTTCGGAAGACTAGGTGTTGAGAACAACGTATCATATTGCTTTTTATTAATAATCCGTTTTTCTTCAGTTGTAGTATGGTGGTGTGATTTTTGGTTAGGTGGAGAGTTAAAGGCATGTTGATCTTCTGGTCAAAAACATTTCTGATAACTTCTGTTCCGCCATCAATTAAGAGGGTTTGAAGACGGTAGTAATACACGCGCTTTTGTTTTTGTGTATGAGACTGTACTGTTGCCATCTTGAAAACAAGTCAGTTTCACAATGAATCTGTAATTACAAAATTGATATATCGAATGAAAAAAAATAAATTTATTTGATAGAGATATATATAAAAACATTTTTGTTGCAACATTATGTAGAACGATTAACATTTTACATTGTGTAAAATATACTGAAAGTAGATTAGAAATTACAAATTATATCAACGTAGCGTTACGACGTTAATACATCGAGAATTTACCTGGAACGTATAATTACACGTTGAGGTAAAACACGTTTTATAACAGATCAATAACAGAGCAATGTCAGTCCGCTCTCAAAACATGTATGTATTCCAACGCATAGGAAGAAAACTGAAAATGTTGCAACATAAAATGTAAACACAATATTCTCCTATGTTTATTAGCTTCTAAAGATAAGCACACAGGTAATCAGACAGTATAAAGTCTATTTAGAGTACATGCAGTTTAAATATTTGTTCTAATCACAGCTAAAATCAAATAGCAGCCGATAATTTAGGTCAGATATTTGTATTGAAACGCGGCTTTGGATTGTTTAAAAAAAGTGTAGGGTCAATGAGACGTAAGCTGACTGGATAAAAAAGTAATGTTGACAATTATAAAATTTGTGTCAAAATCAAGCAATACTACGTTTCCTGTCAAGTGTCTGGCTGAATGCTTGACTTTTTAATTCTCTCTTTAGAATAGTGGGTGTCAGTGGGCATTTTGCGAGCAAAGGGGTTAGGTTTGTCTGAAGAAAAATGGATTGGATAATCCAATATAAAATTAATATTTTTATGTGTCTGAAATGCTGTCTTACTAAAAAAAAGTCACATTTTAATGGTCATTTCTCAATTCTAGGGTATGTGGCAGGGTCATTTCCTATAATGAAAGTCTATGGAAAAACAATAATAGCTCTGCCTAACCATGATAGATTGTCCACCGGTCCAGTAACTGTAAGATTTATCCGGAAACCAGCCATTTATTACTAAATACGTTTTAAACTAAACAATTATCATTTCTATAAATACATTTCTGCGACATTTCATTCTGCAAAACGCTTACTCTTAAGAAAATAATGTGCAGACTGAATCTTTTTAAATTTCTTTGCAGTCGGTACGAGGAAAGTATTATTCTGCAGTTTTTGATATAATATGTTTCTTAGAAATATATTCAAATCTCCAAACTTGCATATGTCGCAGTTAATCCACAATATATAGGTATCTATAACGTATCGCGTCAATGAGCTACGGAAAGCATAAAATGGGCTTTTATTAGGCTTTGCATCGGCAAGTGGCCAGATTACGATGCGGCTGCGGATCATGTAACAATTAGAAAATGCTTGTCAAGAACAGTGAGCGGGTATCCCGGGAAAGTATCGCTACTGTGATATCCATGTTAGTGATCGAGGATCACTGGTGTGTAATGTCTCTCGAGAGTCATTGAAATGCGTGTGCCGCGATGGGAGTACCCGAAGTCCAGTGCATATACCTCACTTTTCTCATAAATATTACGTATAAGTTTGTTTGTTTGTATTGGGTTTAACGCCGTTTTTCAACAGTATTTCAGTCATGTAACGGCGGGCAGTTAACCTAACCAGTGTTCCTGGATTCTGTACCAGTACAAACCTGTAATTGCCAACTTCCCCACATGAATCAGAGGTGGAGGACTAATGATTTCAGACACAATGTCGTTTATCAAATAGTCACGGAGAACATACGCCCCGCCCGAGGATCGAACTCGCGATCCCGCGATCCGTAGACCGACGCTCTTCCTACTGAGATAAGCGGGCGAGTTTATTTCGTATAAGGTACATGATCGATGTTTTGCAAAACAAATTATAACCCATATTGCTTTCTAAAATAGTTCGACAGTGTATGATATAATGTCAAAGCTTGCACTGATTTGGGTACCACTGAAGTGCGTGTGAATAGCTGAGCATGTCAGATGTCCCGAAGATCACTGAAGAGCGTTTACCAAGGTAAACGTGTCTGAAACCTAGCGATTTATAATCGTAATTTTTAATTCTCTTCACGGCATTGCTTCGTCCGATTCATGCCAGTATGTCGTGAATGAGGTCTCTGGGTGGTTTCAAAATGAGTGTGCCCGACTTATTAAATACAGCGTACATGGACCTTTATTAACGTGCCAATAGCATAAAGCCGATAGTTATTCGTAGTAAATTACTTCGCCATTTGTATTGTATTGGAGAAATCCATGATGGCAACCTCAACCTGGCTTCGCTGTACTGACCGAGCTAAACCATGAATTAAACCCACAAGTTGGGTTTCGCAAGACCGCTGGGTTCGGAAACCATGCTGTGTGTCCACCAGGATATTAAATTTATCTAACTGATCTAAAATATTACTAACTACTACGTGCTCTAAGATCTTACAAGCTATGCAGATTAAAGAACCTGGCTTATAACCTGAAGTTTGAAAATTTTCACCTTTTTTTAACAAGAGGGTCATGATGACCCTGGATCGCTCACCTGAGTAATATAACTACATGTTTCAAATGTCAAACTGATGCTAAAATATTAAGAAAGTAGGTCAGTAGGTCACATTCATGGCCACTGAAAGTTTTAAGATCGGTGTGCAAAACTGTACATGTCATCCAAATTTCAAGGCTGTATCTTAAAAAACAAGAAAGTAGGTCAGTAGGTCAAGGTCATAGTCAGGTGACCCCTAATTACTTGGGATCATCAGGTAATTATAATTAAACAGTCTAGGAAATATGATCTGATAATTATTGAAGTATTTTTTCCTATATAAATCATATACAAGTGACCCCAGGGGCAGGGCCTCTTTTCACCCCAGGGGCATAATTTGAACAGTCTTGTTAGAGATTCACTAGGCAATGCTACATACCAAATATCAAAGGCATAGGCCTTGAACTTTCAGACCAGAACATTTAAAAATAAATCCTATATAAGTCTATGTAAAACTTAGGACCCCCAGGGCAGGGCCTCTTTTCACCCCAGGGGCATAATTTGAATAATTTTGGTAGGGGACTACAAGGCAATGCTACATACCAAATATCAAAGGCCTAGGTCTTGTGATTTCAGACAAGAATTTTTTCCTATATAAGTCTATGTAAAACTTGGGACCCCCCTGGGTGGGGCCTCTTTTCAACTAAGGGGCATAATTTGAATAATCTTGGTAGAGGACCACTATGCAATGCAACATACCAAATATCAAAAGCCTATGCCTTGCAGTTTCAGCCAAGAAGATTTAAAAAAAATCATGTGTGTCTATGTAAAATTTGGGACCCCCGGGGCGGGGCCTCTTTTCATCCCAGGGTAATAATTTGAACAATCTTGGTAGAGGACCACAAGGCAATGCTACATACTAAATCCAAAAGGCCTAGGACTTGTGGTTTCAGACAAGAAGATTGTTAAAGATTTTTCTTATATAAGTCTATGTAAAACTTGGGACCCCCGGGGCGGGGCATCTTTTTACCCCTGGGGCATAATTTGAATAATCTTCATAGAGGATCATTTAATCATTTAATGATGTCACATTCGAAATATTGAGGCTCTATGCCTTGCGGATTTGGACAAGAAGATTTTTAAAGTTTTTCCTTTCGGTTGCCATGGCAACCAGAGTTCTGTGTGGAATACAATTCTTTGAATAACTTTGGAAGGGGACCACCCAAGGAATATCCAGGCCATGTTTCAACAACTTCCACCAAACGGTTTCAGAGGAGATGTTGTTTAAAGGAAAGTGTGGACGGACGGACGACGGACGGACAGACGACGGACGGTGAGTGATCACAATAGCTCATCCCAAGCACTTTGTGCTCAGGTGAGCTAAAAACAGGCGGTACATAGGCCTCGGACCAATGTGAGGGTACAGAACCAGTTTTAAGGAATTTATTGAATAAGGCAGTAAAACTTGATGCTATCTCATTTGCACATTCCTTTACAATTTTAGGTTTAATCTGATCTGGACCTGATGCTTCGTATGGATTTAAGTTTTTGAGAATTTTCCTAAAACCATTTTCTGTTACTTTTATTTCAGACATGCTGGCAAAAGGGCTAGGTTCAAGGTTCGGTAGATTATGATCTGGATCATTTGTGAAAACAGAAGAATAATGTCTGTTCAAAATTTCAGACATATCCTTGGAGCTAGATTTTAAAACACCATTTTCTCTTAATGGAGCAACGCCACAAGAATCATTTCGTAAACTTTTTTATAAAACCCCGATCGTTTGGTTGTGCCATGTTAATGTTCTTCAGGACTAAAAATATATTTATGTAATCCCAGTAAGCATTTCGAGTTTTCTTCTGAATCATAGATTTTATCTTTTTACGTTAGGAAAAACAAGTGAGATGTTTACTTTTCATAACTGTACTGTGTAGCCTGTCACGTTTCTTCACCAACTTTTTAATTTCAAAATTCAGCCGTGAAAGGTTTTGTTTACCAGAAAAAATCTTACTCGATACATGACTTAATTCGGATACTGATGCTTCTTTTTTAGATTTACATCCCTCTATTTATGCCAATATTATACATACCAAAATTTATGACAAGAGGGATAATTTTAATTTTAGCATTGTAAATTTTCCCCGTTTGGATGGGGATGTACCTCAGGCTACATCTTATGGGGTATATATTTCTCAATTAATTCGGTTTGCCAGAGCGTGTAGTCATGTCAAGGATTTCAATGAACGTAATCAATTCATTACAAGTAAAGTTCTTCAGCAACGCTACCGTTATTACAAATTGCGTAAATATTTTGCTAAATTTTACTATCGTAATTCTGATTTGGTTTTAAAATTCACTAGTAATTTAAAGACACTTCTGCGAGAAGGTATTTCAAAACCCGTTTTTATGGGGATGTGGTTTACAAACCTCGTAAGATCTTGAGTTATGGTAATTTTCCAACTGTATTTGGTAAAATTATAAAACGTTTTATTAAAAGAGGTTACAACCCAACTGTTTTCAGACATACCGCATGTGTAGTGTTCAACCCGTTTACAGTTGGACCCTACGCTTCCCTCTTTGATTGTGTCTGACGGAAGCTGGGGAGGACTCTATGATAAGCAGTTTTTAAATCCCACCAGGACTGAACTGTTTTGATATCTGTCTTCAGTCCTGTTTCGTCGGGCCCTTAAGTGTGCTTCTCTTGTTGCTCTGTCTTCTGCCATGGCATTGAGTACATACGTTTTGGGGTCTTAAGGTTTGCTTTTTATATATTTATACACGAGCATTTTTGTGTTTTACATGCCATGCCTTTTTGTTTCCATTACGTGTGTTAGAGATTCACCTGGAGGGGATTACTTTTATTTACACTGTCCCGTGTCTTGGGAACATGGTGGGGGTAAGAGTGAGGTTGGGTGCGCACTATAAACCGGTTTAAGCTCCCCAGTGGTGTTTTTGCCACTGACCGTTCCAAGGCGGTGCCCCACTGTGTTCCTTTGTGTGTTCGTTTTGTCCTCGTGTGTTGGCTTTGTGTGCAAGTATCTGTGTGTGTATGTGTTTGTGTTTGTGGTGTGCACGTCTGCGTGCTGTGGGTTTCGTTTTGGGGAGGCTGCGTTTTTGGTACGTGGCATTCCCTATTTGATATTTGTTTTTGTTTTTTTTTAGACTAATTCTTCTAACTTATTCTTAAAGGAGTTCCATAAATCTTGTTCATTTTAAGCTTGCAGACAATTTTGAGTGGCAATATTTCTAAAGCCTCTTTTGAATCCGGACCAGTTTGCCTTATCAAACCGTAAAATTCTGTGTTTTGCTTTTGGCTGATGAAAGAATGCCAACAAAAGGAATGCAGTTTCCGCTAAAGTAGGATTTGACAAGAGTACAATGTCAAGTAGATAACTAGTAGCATCAGTTATCATCGGAGTGAAACAATAGGAATGAACAAAATCTAAAAATTTGTTACATTGCTCTGGGTGGGGGTACCTGTGTTTACAGTTTTTGATTGCCAGTTTATATCGCCAAGTTCAGGTCCCCGCCGATGATAGATGTGCTGTTTAGTTGATCTGTAAGGTTAATTGCACGTTCTAATTCATCTATGAATAGGCCTGTATGCACAACAAGCAAGCAAATCTTTCTTTCTTTTTGAATTAAGATACCAGGATGGATGTGCCTCTGCATTTGGGATTCCATGAAGTCTGTTTGCGATGACAAACGTGTCAAAAGCCGCTATCATTACTGCAACCCATGTGCCGAGATGAATGTGCCTAATGTTTCTAGTATTGTAACAAGTCAAAAGATTTTCTGCCGCCAGAAATGTATATTCAGATCACTCATAATGAATGTCCTTTTAATGATCTCAAAAAGAATTGGGGTCATCTGTAGGTCATGGCAATCTAAATATATTAAATTATATCCTAAAAAATCTAATATCTATAGTTTATGCAAACTAACCACACTCCTAACAAAAGTAATGTAAACACATTGCCATTTACTCATCTCTATCTAAGGTTATCAGCTCACTGAACAGCTGATTATTTGTTAACATGTTATGAACGCGATATTGATGACGTCATACACAACCTGTTTTTACAATTTAATACATGTGTTAAGAAAAAGCATAATTTCACAAATCTCCGATAATCGTGGTAATCCTACATCACCACCAAATTACAAAATTCTTGTATCTAAGTCAAATGTACCACATGAAAGGCGAAAATTGTAGAAATAAAAACGTAAACAAAAGGATCGTATGAATTAGGTCACGGTCATCCGAGATGGTCGTAACTTGCGGTGTGTTACGAAGATGGTCGAAACGTGTCACGTGACCCAAGTTTTTTCTTATTTAAAAAAAAAATATATAGATCTCTCTCTCTCTCTCTCTCTCTCTCTCTCTCTCTCTCTCTATATATATATATATATATATATATATATATATAGAATATTTTATCATTTAAATAAAGTATTAGTGTATCACACATCTACGAACAAAAACAATCTGTACAGGGTCGAAAACCTGTCACGTGACTTGCTCCATGTCCCACACGCGAAAATGTTTTAGCATACCTGCGGCGGGTAATAAATTAATAGTTTCCACCTAAACATTTAGGGGTGCTTAAGGTTAGTGAAATGACAACGCAAGCTCCTCAGTCGATCATCATACAACCTATCATACAGTGTCTACTCATGCGATTGCATCTAGTGTGCACAAAATTTCGCGGGATTCTATTTTTACTTTTTGTTAAATTGGTACTATAATATTGAGGCATATTTCTGCCAAAAGATAGCTAGGTAGCTATTGCGATACTTCAAAATATTATATTGAAAAAAGAGAAGTTGTCTGAAAAGTTATCTCAATAGTCGAAAGTTTCCTTGAAATATTATTTTGATAATATACATTATTATTTCGAGACCTTGTGTGTATGTGCCCACAGCTGTCATTTATTATCTAGATACATTTTGTAGCTATCTCGATACTTTCAGAAATTATCTTGATAATCTTGATAATTTCGAACTTTTCTGAAAAGTTTTTCTCAAAAGCCTTAAGTTTTATTGAAATAAAAAGCATATCTAGAAAACGAAATATTGCAATAATGTTTTCAGACAAATGTACAACATTGAAACATTATTGTGATAGCTACCAAGCATCTCCTGGCAGTTCCAAGCATTGACGAGAATTTCACGCTGAATAAAAAATCTAACAAATAATATTTACTACGGAAACGTTTATGGGCCTCGCAATGTCGTGTAAGATAACGCAAATATCGACATATTTTCGCGAGAAATCAACATATTATCACAACAAGTCGTTATATTTTATTGACATATTGCATTCATTTTTTCATCGTTTAATCATTTTTTCTCGAGATCCGCGTAAGCTGTAATGATATCTCGACATATTATGTCGATATAAACCATCCATTTCTTGATTTTCTAACGCAAGTTCTCGACTTAACCCGACTATATGTATACAAAGTCACTTCAATAACAGTGAGCAGGGGCGTAGGAAAGGTGTGTTTGGTTAGGATTCAGTATGTATGCGTGGATCAGGGGTCTCGTCAAGCAGATTATACGAATACACAGTGAACATAAACATAAAATAAAAACGTGTAGTATCTCTAGAAAAAAATGCGGATTCACTGTATAGGCAGTTTACGAGTACTTAGGTACCAAATTTTAAGTGCTGATTTATAATTGTAAAAGTACAGTCTAACCTGCCCTACGGTCACTTTATACTGGCGGTAAGCCAGGCATCTAGGAACAGGGTCAGTGCAACAATTCCCGAAATAATTTCCAAAATTGCGTTTATTCTACTGATTAAACTTCCAGCTAGTTGATTTGTCTTACTAGCACGGTATTGGAAAAATCCACCCAATATGAAAATACTTCGTACGGGCCTGTAAACCCAAATTCCATATTTCAAAAGAGAGCAATTATTATATATAACGAGAACTCATTTAGTAAATCAAGAAAAGGTCGTTTCATATCGTCATTATATGTCGAAATATCTTTATAGCTTACGCGGATCACGAGAAAAAATGGTTAAACATTGGAAAAATGAATGCAATATGTCAATAAAATATATCGACTTGTTGTGCATGATAATATGTTGATTTCTCGCGAAAATATGTCGATATTTGCGTTATCTAAAGCGACATTGCGAGGCCCATAAACGTTTCCGTAATTTACTGCTGAAATGTTTTCGGAAAAAAGGCACGCATTTTCTGGAAAGTTTACTATATTATCGTGAAAGCTACCTATCTCGTGGCAGAAATATGCCCGCTATTAATCGCGAGACCGGTAAATATAACTATGATAAACTTCGGATGTATAAAGAAACTATGCAAAAAATAAACAATAACCAATTTATGCCATAAACAAGAAATAATTATGGAATTGATTTACTTACCATAAAGGCCCCGAACTAGACTAAAGTCGACTATTCACCATTACATGGTTATATGAACACGTTCTTTTTTGCCGTTCAGTAACCACGTATACGCTTTATCGTTCTCAAACAGACTGAAAATATAAATTATAAACCATTATAATCATTATTTATCAACAAAAATTTTCAAGTTCAAGCCATTGGTTCTTCCCCAAAATGACCTCCATTTGCTAAGAATGTTAAATTATCCAAATAAATATAGATATGGTACAATGGAAAAAAATATTTGAACTATATAACATGCAAAATCAGATTCACAGGAAATGCCACATGCATTAACATCGACCTTTTTTAGAAAGATAACCAAACCCTCAATCTAGAAAAACACAAAACAGAAATTGCAAACTATAAAAATTAATTGTTTTCAAATCGGATAAAAATATGAAACTGTTAAAACTATATAAAACCAAGTAAAAAAGCATCCTTTTGACCTTGTGTTTTGTTAACCTAGAGTATACAAGTAATATAAAACCAAAATTATTTTTAAAGGAACAGCAAAACATCAAAATGAATCTAAATTTAAAATGTCGTCATAACTATACTACTTACTGACGATATATAACTTAGAAACAAAATATTATTTAACTAATACCAAAAAAAAAAATGAGTGAGCAGATAACAATGTACCGGATATTTACAAACATTACCATTCAACAACTAAACCTCTCCATACTACCAGAAAAAAAAGAGGAAAAAGAAACAGAATTAAATACTCAATCGGACCTTTGAGAAGTCCGATGAAAAGTGCATTTCTAACATGTATTGGTCTACCACTTGAACAAGGAAGAAACTCAAGCCGTGTGTAGTTCTGCGATATATAATGGGAAGAGAAATAAATAACGTATATAACGACGTCAAATCGCCACATGACGTCATCAGATGAATAAAGTTCAGTATATCTTAAGCGTTATATTTCAATGAGCACGTAAGAAGGAAACATACAAATGTAAGTCCTTCTCGTGGTTTATTGTCTGATATATCACCGTGGTTATTTCAATATCCTTCGTTCAAATGCTTGGTTATCTATTCATACGGATTTACGCCCTCGTAGCTCTTTCCTACGTATTTTAACTCAGAACCGTGGGAATCAGACACTAATCCCAGCAAATACCTAGATTATTTCATAAAAACAGTCACAACTTAGGGCGGAAGAGACAGCATCGTGCAACTCCAGTCCTGTCGGGGATTTACTAAGAAACGATTCATTGAGTCTTAATTACCTTTAGCCGTCGGAATGTAAGAAAATTGGTAAGAAACACTTTCATGAACTGTATTGGAATCCGTTGCACTTCTAGTCTACACAACTGATTTGTAACATCATTTTAAAGGAATCAGTGTGAAGAATTCTATTTTGAAATTCAATGCAAACTGTATTCAGTCTTCCTAATGACTGACCACGAACACCAAACAGCAAATTGCTTAAAACGAACTTACTTGCTTCCGTATTTCAGTTGTTGTGTACATTATTATGAAAATTTACTCAAGACCATATATAAAAGCGTTATCAATCTACGATGAGGTAATATCAGTGCGTTGAGATTATGCTATGCAGGAATGTAGTAGAGCTACATATCATTTTAATAGCAACTAGCGTTACATCGTGAAGATAAATGCACGAGAAATGGCATATCAAATACATCTGAAACACAGAAGGTCCTCGTTTCATGTGCTTTTTACTGCATTTTCTGCATTTTGGCATAATATGAAATATGGTTTCCCTCATATTATGTTGAAAACATATTTGTTTAAAAATTTTGTGTTGTCCAAAGACAATATGATTAAGGATAGTAACTGTTATTGACTCTCATAGGTCAGCTACTTTTATCCCCCGCCGAAGGCAGAGGAATATACTTCTGGCGTTGTTCGTTCGTCCGTCCGATACCATATCTAAGACATGATGTTGAGTATTTAAATAAAACATGGTAGAAATGTAAACTGCTATAGGGAAATGCAGCCCTGCAAGTTTCGGTCAGATTAAATGAGTATGACAAAAGTTATGGCCCTTTGTAAATTAGTAATATAGCGTTTTTATCCGTCTGGAGATAAATCTCAGACGTGTTTAGAAGGATTTCAGAAAACATGGTAGAAATGATTGGCTGAGGACAAAATGTATGGCCCTTTTTACTTGTATATGTTATTTCAGACAGTATATTATGATATTTTCCAACTCAGCAAAATAAGCCTGTCGTTATTGAAATGTCGTTAACATAACTATTAAATCCAATTTAAAGGTGATGCATGGGTTATTATTATTATCAGGGGATCTCCACCTACATTGACTCTTGGCTATCCGAATTAAATAATCTAACTAACTTTTATCATTTTGTTTATTAAAGATTACACAGTATTTTCCGTAAGTATTAACATGACACTTATGAATATTCCGTAAATAATTTTTCGGTATACATATGAATGTGAAAAATCAATAAAAGATAAACGTTTCTTTAGCACCAGGTCGTATCCATAGGTATAGTTGTGAGGACAAAACGTTAAGCTACCAATCTCGAGGTTGTGAGTTCGAGATACCTGTCTGACCATATAGCTTTTTTCATTGCATCTGTAAACTTAAAAGGCGGGAAAATTGCCACACTTTTCAGATTTATTGTTCATTTATGGAAAGAAATACACAAGTATTCGACATTTTTCAACGTACATGTTACTATTAGATATATATCTAACAAACCATTGTAATATCAAAAGCAATATCGCACTGCATTAATGAAAATAGGTTGAATTGAATTCAAACTTGTTTACTTGTATTGAAATTCTAAGTAAAAAGGGAGATAATGCATGAAATATTGGTGTTAGAGTTATGGCCCTTGTGTCATATGATGTGAGTAATGGTGAGGAATACCTATTTCAAATTAGAAGCAAATCCATCGACTAATAACAGAAATAAAGAGGAAGTGCATCTAACCTTTAACCAAGGTGCGGACGCTGAGGTTCGAGTAGGATAGCTCTCCATACTTCGTATAGTCGAGCTAAAAACGAAAACTTAGATGCATCATACAGTTTTGTGTTAGAAAAATATCAAATAATCTAAAATGTCAACTTCATGACCATTTAGGGGCCCCACGATGAATACTATTTTCATTACCCACCCATAACTTTAACATCAGCTTGATTAAACTTAACACTCATTAAAAGTTTAACTGAACAATCAGCTAAGGATAGAATGGACACAACCTGTAATTACATTTCCCAAAGAAAGTGTATTCGCTGCTAATATTTAATTATAATTCAGGTAAACTAATTTATGAAATTAGCCAAAAGTTTTTAAACCAAGTGTTACAGTTGACTGTTGATAATTTTAGTCACACCATTTTCTTCAGTGGGAATCCGAATTTCAAATAAGATAGATGATTATCCAGAGGACTGGTATCTCATTCTGTTTGACCTGCAGCAAGAAAACAACACAGGTTAAAACTGTCTAGTACCGTAATTCTATATTCAGATTTTATACTGTATGGACAATAAAATCTGGCCTAGCCTGGCCCGGTCGAAAATTTGGCTCATCGGGCAAGGCCGGGCCAGGCAAATCCAGCCTAGGCCAGTCCAGAGATCAGAACGTGTAAGTTTTAATAGGTTCTGAATGTGATACTGAACATGCCAAATATTTTGCTTTATTATACTAAATTCATCTTGTTAACCATGATTTAATCGAAGCAAACGACCCACATCCCTTAGAAGACCCTGGTCCCTGTCCCTTTAGCGAAAAGGACTGCCCTGTCACATCAACTATCTTTGAGATACCAATGAATAACACAAAGACAGTTGTTATACATCAGTTAAAACGTTTTTCTGCTGTTTTCGAAGGTGAATTTAATCCATTAATTATAAAGTTTTAGTCAAAAACGAAAGAGGAAGTAACGTTGTGTTGTGTGCTTTATAAATGGTTTAATTGATATTTGATTTACTTAAAATTATTTAGTTTTAAAACAAAAACTAGAATGATTGAGGATACATATTTATTAAAATCGAGAAAATGCATTTACAACTTACCTGTGTAAAATGTATTGTTTGAAGGCTGACATCTTACCTGGTTTAAATAATCTTATCCTGTGAAACATATCAGCTGCGCATACTTTAAAGATATGCTCAAAAATTGTTTTCCGCCTATGACAAACAATTATCTCCGCATGACAAATACGTGATACATGGACATGTCCACAGAGCAAACTGAAATCTACAGAAAACAAACAAGTAAACCTACAGCAAAAAATCTGAAATGCACATAACAAACTGTTTGGTTTACGTAACGAACTAAGATTTGCACAGAATATATTGCAAAAATTACATGACGAATCATTAAGTGGACAACACAAACTACTGAATGCACAGCACAAACTAAAAAATGTACAGGATAAACTAGTAGACGTACATAAAAACTGTTTTATCTACATAACTAATCATAATTTGTACCGAATATATTGGAAAAAACTCATAACGAACTACTATTTGGACAACACAAACTAGCGAATGCACAGCACAATGTAAGAAATGTACTGGACAAGCTAGTAAATGTACATAACAAACACTTTCATCTACAAGACAGATTATTATTTGTACCGAATATATTGGAATATGCACATGACGAACTATTAACTTGACAGCACAAACTAGTGAATGCACAGCACAGACTAAAAAATGTACCGGACAAACTAGTAAATGTACATAACAAACACCTTTATCTACAAGCCAAATTATGATTTGTACCGAATATATTGGAAAATGCACATGACGAACTATTAATTGTACAGCAAAAACTAGCGAACGTACAGCACAAACTAAGAAATGTACAGGACAAACTAGTAAATGTACATAACAAACTGCTTTATCTACAAGACAAATTATGATTTGTACCGAATATATTGGAAAATGCACATGACGAACTAATAATTGTACAGCACAAACCAGTGAATGCACAGCACTAACTAAAAAATGTACAGGACAAACAAGTAAATGTACACAACAAACTGCTTTATCTACATAACAAATTATGATTTGTACCGAATATATTGGAAAATGCACATGACGAACTATTAATTGTACAGCACAAACTATTGAATGCACAGCACAAACTAAGAAATGTACAGGACAAACTAGTGAATGTACATAACAAACTGCTTTATCTACAAGACAAATTATGATTTGTACCGAATAAATTGGAAAATGCACATGACGAGCTAATAATTGTACAGCACAAACTAGCGAATGCACAGCACAAACTAAGAAATGTACAGGACAAACTAGTAAATGTACATAACAAACTGTTTTATCTACAAGACAAATTATGATTTGTACCGAATAAATTGGAAAATGCACATGACGAGCTAATAATTGTACAGCACAAACTAGCGAATGCACGGCACAAACTAAGAAATGTGCTGGACAAACTAGTAAATGTACATAACAAACTGCTTTATCTACAAGACAAATTATGATTTGCACCGAACATATTGAAAAATGCACATGACGAACTATTAATTGTACAGCACAAACTGGTAAATGTACACAACAAACTGCTTTATCTACATAACAAATTATGATTTGTACCGAATATATTGGAAAATGCACATGACGAACTATTAATTGTACAGAATAAACTAGTGAATGCACAGCACAAACTAAGAAATATATAGGACAAACTAGTAAATGTACAAAACAAACTGCTTTATCTACAAGACAAATTATGATTTGTACCGAATATATTGGAAAATGCACATGACGAAGTATTAATTGGACAGCACAAACTAGTAAATATACACAACAAACTGCTTTTTCTACATAAAAAACTTTTCCTTTGATTTGACCGGTTGACCTCGTTTTCGACCCTACATGACTAATAATTATCATGCCAAGGCAGTCTAGGCGTTCCATATATGCTTGTAATCAATTTTGGTGTTTAGATGATATATCATGTATTACAATTACAAGTGGGTCATGATGACCATGGATTGCTCACCTGAGTAACTGGGCCTACAGCCTCTAGAATGCTAACAGGGTTTTCCCTCGATTTGACCAGGTGACCCAGTTTTTGACACCAAATGACCCAGTTTCCAACTTGGTCTAGGGATCATCAAGATAAACTTTCTGAACGAGTGTAATGAGGATAGGGTGATAAATATGGCCTCTAGTGTTAACAAGCTTTTCCTTTGATTTGTGCGAGTGACCTTGTTTTTTATTCAAATCACCCAGATTCAAACTTCGAATCATCAAGGTACACATTCTGACCAAGTTTCATGAAGAGTGGGTCAGAAATATGGCAACAACAAGCTTTTCCATTGATTTGAGCGGGTGACCTAGTTTAAGACCCTACATGACTCAGTTTCAAACTTGGCCTAGGAGTCACCAAGGTAAAGTTTCTGACCGAGTTTAATGAGGATAGGGTAATAAATATGGCCTCTAGTGTTTACAAGCTTTTCCTTTAATTTGAGCGAGTGACCTTGTTTTTTTTTTAATTCAAATCACTCAGATTCAAACTTGGAATCATCAAGGTAACATTCTGACCAAGTTTCATGAAGAGTGGGTCAGAAATATGGCAACTACAAGCTTTTCCTTTGATTTGAGCGGGTGACCTAGTTTTTGATCCAACGTGACCCAGTTTCAAACTTGACCTAGGAGTATCAAGATAAATATTCTGACCAAGTTTCATGACGATAGTGTCATAAATATGGCCTCTAGAGTGTAAGCAATCTTTTCCTTTGATTTGACCGGTTGACCTCGTTTTCGACCCTACATGACTAAGATTCGAACTTGACTTAGAGGTCATCAAGAAAAACATTCTGGGAACCACCGTGGCCGAGTGGTTAATGTCACTGACTTCAAATCACTTGCCCCTCGCCGATGTGGGTTCGAGCCTCACTCGGGGCATTGGAATTCTTCATGCGAGGAAGCCATCCAACTGGCTTACGGAAAGTCGGTGGTTCTACCCAGATGCCCGCTCGTAATGAAATAATGCACAGAGGGGCACCTGGGCTCTTCCTCCACCATCAAAGCTGGGAAGTCGCCATATAACCTGTTATTATGTCGGTGCGAAGTTAAACTCGGAAAATACAAAAAAAAACATTCTGACCATTTCTCATGAGTTTCAAACTTAAACAGTGGACTCTAGAGTGTTATGATCTTCCATAGTGACCTATTTTATTTTACCCCATATAACCCAGTTTCAAACTTGACCTAAAGATCATCAAGACAAACATACTGACCAAGTTTCATAAAGAATGAGTCAGAATTGTGGCATCTGGAGTGTTAACAACCGGTCACATTAAGAATGACATCAGAGATTTATTTATAGAATGACATCAGTTTCTCACTTATAAAAAATGAATGACATCCCCCCGCGACTTAATGATCAATCACGGGGACATGTAGGCTGACAACAATAATAATTGATGTTCATTAATTGTCTCTGTTTCTTTATTATGAAAAGCACCAAACTGACTTTTTATCAAATAAGGTTGAAATTATAATGCTCTGCAAATTTATTTGATTGCATCTTTTATTACATAAAAGAAATTACACTGACTAATCGTTTTATTTTGAGTAGAGAAGCCATATTACGAAAAAAAAAGAAACACATTAACTGGTAGAATATCTGACAGAGATAGAACAAACATAGTACTGTAATAAACATTACAAATAATTTTCTCTCCAGGTAGCTGGCACGAGTACAGTAAGAAAATCTGTCACAGTACTTGAATTTAAAGACCCACCACGACCTACTTTTTTCGCCCACAAAAACTTCATGAAAATCATTATTATAATACAGGTAATATACAGCTTTACTACAAGTTGTTTTCAGGTGGACAATTTAGGCCCTTCCTGAATAAATGTGTTTTCACAACTTTATCTGCAAACTTATTCAGTCAATCTCTTTTCAGCATAGTTTTAAGAATATAGATGAATAACTGTCTTACACTGTAGAAACAAAATGTGATTGAAATTTAACTACATACGCTGATTTATGTACATATTGCTATATTAATTCAATAAAATGTTAAGACATTAAACACATTGTCTTGGCCAAATATATGTCACTGTCAATTTTTAACTAAATTCTTGTATATCTCATATTTTTCATGCAAATAATGTATAATTACCATCATGGAAATACAAAAGAATACAGTTATTTTGTGGTGCCTCTTTAATGACACATTAAATTAAATACAATATCTAACGGTTCCAGTCTTGTACCAAAATGGTCACATTCAATTCATGCTGTTTTATAACATGATGATTAATTATTAATAAACAGACTGCGGGTAAGATCCAATCTGATAGCAACAAAAACATTTAAAAAATGAGATGTAGTTATAAAAAGTTATAATTTACCTGTACATATATTCAGAAATAAAGAAAACATGTTTTTCATAAAATTAGAAAAAAATTGCCATGGCAAAATGATAATATTTCTTGCCGTGGCATGGCAAAAGGCCGATTTGCCATGGCAAAATTGTTTTTGCCATGGCAAATGCAATCTTTCCATACACATTTACAAAAAACTAGTACTGATATGAAATCAATTTATACTAACTTTGAAGCAGGCTAGTGAATACAACAATTTAAAACAGTTTTCATTTTTGTGAAGCGCGTATAAAAATAGGCTGAATTTGCCAAATACCGGCTCATACAAAGATAATGTGTTTAATTACGACATACAAACATCTTTCAAAGTTTCAAAGATACCGGGGAGGAAGTGCTATACCATATCTGAACTGAATTTTCAGTCTGTTTTATAAAAAAAACTTTTCAGAATCAAAATTATATAATAGAACTGTGTTGAACTTAACTGACACTCTCTAAACCGATTATTTGGAAAAATGGTCTCACCTGAGAGGTTATTCTTAAAGGTGGTTACTCAGATTTTCCGCAAGAAACGGATTTGTTCGAAACTTTAGCAGCTGATCATTTACACTTGTATGTGTTCATTGAGTGGAAGTATTTTGAAAATTTGATTCTCCTATCCTAGTTGCCTAACCAAGACAGAGTTATTTTAGCATAAGTTTTAATTTGATAAACACACTTTGCATGAGGAATGATTTAGATATAAGAACTATTTAATTGTATTTTTCAAAGAATTGCATTTATATTCATATATTTAGCTAGAATTCATTAGAAATACAAGTTTGTAATATTATTGTTACCTCCGTTTGCCAATCTTGGTTGCGCAGCCAAGAAAGGAGAGGCTGCAAATCAATAAATTCTAAGCATACTTACAGTTTCTGTACTTCCTTTTTGTCTGGCATTTATTTCTCCACATAATTTCATCACCAAAATGATGAGACGTAGTAATACTTTTGTATAATACTGGAGGCAGAAATCCGGTTAAAAGTTGAAAACCGAACAGTTTGAATGACATTTCAAGATCATGGGTGCGTCCCTTGCTGATTATTTCGTATAACACGTGCATGTTTAAATACTGAAATAACTTGAAAGTCTAGAATGTAAATAATTAACTGACGATACAAAGATAATGAGTTATCGACTACATTTTGTAAACTATGGTTAAATGCTTATTGGTGGATTTCCTTTAATAAACTTTCCAGTATCTGTTAAATGCAGATGAAAAGCTAAACATTACATTGTATATTGAAATTTGAAATAAAAAAGGTCTGTTTTTAAATTAATTTAATATCAAAGAGTGTAATTACAAAACTTCATAAAAATAAAAATGAAACTCACATTTCTAATAGGGATGTTACTCTATACAATGTTTTTTTTTTTTTTTTGTTCCTTAGATAAATTTGTAAACTGAGAAAATCCTAAAATGATGCTTAAATTTGAGTGACCAGTCCTTTAATGAGGGTTGTAGCAATATGTTCCACCCAGGCATGTCGTCAAATTTGTTATTTTACGTGTATTCGATGAATGTCGATAATTGTGGTATATTTCAGATAACATCAATGTCCACAAGTGTTAGACTAGCCACTAGAAAGATAGCTCTAATAAAGAAATTGTAATATGATATTGGACATAGGATATAGACTGGCTATATTCCCAACTTTAGAAATAAAAATTAAAAAAATAATATATCATAGTCTATGAGCTAGTCTACACCAGTGTCACAGAGACGTTTTATCAACAGCCATTGATCTGTCACAAAAGAACAGAGCCTGAAGAAAATGTGTTACTGTTGTACATGTTAATATGTATCTATTCTTAAATTGAAGTTATATTGTAAGGCATGGATGTGATGTGACATGTAATGGCTAATGGCCACATATTTGTGTGTAAAATTTTTTAAATATTCACTGTGCTAGAACTTGTTTCACAGATCATACAGTTCTTGGGCTAAAAAAAGTTGCACTTGCTTTAAACTATTTTCTATTGACTTTATGTTGCAAGAAATCCTATTTACTTCATGTTTAAAGAAATCATTGAACACCGTTTCATTTTCACCCTAGACAAGCCCAGTAAAGTTAGAGAGAAATAGAGAGATGTTACTGCAATAAACTGAGGAATGATTGTGGTTCATTGCGCCCTTTCTCTGATTTTCATCCATTATATGTGAATGAAATGGCGCCATTAGATTCTCTTATGAAGTCCAATATTTTCAAAGTTATTGCTAAAAGTTGAAGAAAAATATAAGTACAAAAACTTAGTCAGCACTTCTTGTTAATAACTGTCTTTTTTCCAAGTTTCATTGAAGTCTCTTCAGAACTGATGATTTTGACATGGTGCTACTGTATGTATATCCTTATTGAATGGCTTGCCAGTCTGTAGTCAGAACTGTTGGCTGAGATCCAATTCAATGAGTGTTTAATTACATGACATCAGAGTTTTATTTTCAGTTCTATTTTTAATTATTTGAATTATTAGCACATTAAACATGTGTTAACTATAAACAGATCATATCTAGCATAAACTATGGACCTGTGGCTATTTATATAAGAAGTCATGTAATAATAAGTTATATGAAGCAACATCAAAGCTAATGATATGTGCACCAGCTTTGATAGTGAGGTTCGATGAAATACTCAGTGAGAACTATTAAGTCTCTGTGTAAAATATAAAAATCAAAGGGCCATAATTCCGTAAATATTATTTCACCGTAAAACCCATAACGTATGTGCAACAAGGCTTTATATCAGTTTCATTAAAGTTCACACAGTAGTAAAGGAGCAGAGCATACAATATTTTTAAGAAGGAGCTGTTTGTAAAACACCTATGACCCCATGGTGAGCTGGGTCACATCAGACGACAAGCAAACATCCTTTGAAATTAGACAGTCAAATCTAAAAAAATCAAAGGGCCATAATTCAGTAAATATTATTTCACCGTGAAACACGTAACATATGCGCAACAAGGCTTTATATCAGTTTCATTAAAGTTCACACAGTAGTTAAATGTAGTGTATTCATTTTTTGAAGGAGCTGTTTGTAAAACACCTATAACTCCATGATGACCTATGTCACATCAGACAACAAGCAGACATCCTTTGAAACTAGACAGTAATAAGAAAAAAGGGGCTCCAGATATAGATTGGAAAGCATTTTCAGTTTCAAGGTCAGTTTAACCATGACCTTTTACACGCTGGCCCTTGAATAACCAAGGCTCATGTACTGACCAAAGACAATAATTACATGAAGTTGGGTAGCTATAGTAATCAGTTACTGGTCAGACGCTATTTCGACTTTTAACCTTATGATCCCCAAAACATAAGGGGTTACCTGTTGATCATGGGCGATCATCCTATGAAATTTGAAGTTAGAAGACGGAAGCTCTCTTATGTTTTCAGTCTTGGGTCAACATGACTTGAACCTTGACCTACTTACCCCTAAAACAATATCGACCAACCAGGCATCTACTGACCATAGACAGTCAAAAAGCAGTTGGCACTTGTAAGCGAATAGACACTTTTTCGGATGGAGACACTCGAAAGCATCTCGGGGGAATTTCTAGTGGCAGCGAAATGGGGGGTTCAAGATTGAAATCCCATTAACAGAACAAGATAAATATTGCTACATGAATTGATTGTTTTAGCTAACCTGAGCAAGCTGTCGTGATCGCTCACCGTCCGTCCGTCTGTCGTACGTCCGTCCGTCCGTCCACACTTTCATTTAAACAACATCACCTCCTAAACCACCAGACCAATTTTAATGAAATTTCATAGGGATGTTCCTCTTTAAAAATTGTTCAAAGAATTGATTTCCACACAGAACTCTGGTTGCCATGGCAACCGAAAGGAAAAACTTAAAAAATCTTCTTGTCCAAAACCGCAAGGCGTAGAGCTTCGATACTTGGCATGTGACATAATCTAATGGTCCTCTATAAAGATTGTTCAAATTTATGCCCCTGGGGTGAAAAGAGGCCCCGCCCCGGGGGTCACAAACTTTAAATAGACATATATTAGGAAAAAATAAAAAAATATTCCTGCCTGAAACCACAAGACCTAGGACTTTGATATGTTGTATGTAGCATTGCCTTGTGGTCCTCTACCAAGATTGTTCAAATTATTACCCTTAGATTAAAAGAGGCCAAGCCCCGGGGTCCGAAGTTTTACACAGACTTATATAGGAAAAAAATTAAAAATCTTCTTTTCTAAAACTGCAAGGACTAGGCTTTTGATATTTGGTATGTTGCATTGCCTAGTGATCCTCTACCAAGATTGTTCAAATTATGCGTCTGAGATGAAAAGAGGCCTCACCCAGGGAGTCCTAAGTTTTACAAAGACTTATATAGGAAAACACTTTAAAAATCTTCCTGCCTAAAACCACAAGACCTAGGCCTTTGATATTTGTTATGTAGCATTGCTTTGTAGTCCTCTACCAAGATTCAAATTATTACCCTGGGGTGAAAAGAGGCCCCGTCCGGGGGGTTACAAGTTTTACATAGGCTTATATAGGAAACAACTTAAAAACTCTTCTTGTCTGAAATTTCAAGGCCTAGGCCTTTGATATTTAGTATGTATTATGTTAGTATGTTGCTTAGTGGTTTTCTATCAAGATTGTTCAAATTATGCCCCTGTGGTAAAAAGAGGCCCTGCCCCGGGGGTCACTTGTTATACGAGTTATGTAGTAAAAAATATTTCAAAAATTATCTGACCATATTTCCTAGACTATTTAATTATAATTACCTGATGACCCCAAGTAATTAGGGGGTCACTTGACTATGACCTACTTTTTTGTTTTTTTAAGAGACAGCCTTGAAATTTGGATGACATATACAGTTTTGCACACCGATCTTAAAACTGACTTTCAGTGACCATGAATGTGACCTACTGACCTACTTTCTTAATATTTTAGTATCAGTTTGACATTTGAAACATGTAGCTCATATTACTCAGGTAAGCGATCAAGGGCCATCATGACCCTCTTGTTTCAAAGATTACATTTTAGGGATTCGGCAATAAACAAATGCCAAGCAGGATATCCCAATGATATGCAAAACTTTGTTTAAATTAAATACAAATCACTTCTCTGAAGTTTAAAAAAAGTCCTGCCAAAAAAATGTTTTGGGAAGTATAATGGATTAGTAGACTGAAAAAAACCTTACAATCATAATAAAGTTTCATATGGATATAACAAGAGGGCCATAATGGCCCTATATCGCTCACCTGTCATCATTGCATTTAAGGACAAGAAGGTCAAAAAATCATAATCAAGATCGATCAAAAGAATCATGAGAAAATATAGTTGAAATTTTCTTAAAGATACAGATATGTGAAAATACACTTATAAATTGGAGATACCATCCATGTTGTACCACAGGAAAGTGGTCTCGGTTTTTCCCTACGGCCAATAATAAAAATGTTACTAAATAAGCTATTTATAGTAACATAAATTGGAAGTAATTAAAAAAAAATATTGCAAGTGAACAAAAGGATCTGCCAAATAAAAACAAGAGCACTGCAATGCAACGCAAATGCAGAAAATATACACACAAAACAAAGTCATATGACCTTTGATCCCTAAGTGTGACCTAGACCTTGAAGTGAGCCATCCAAAACATGCGCTTTGCACATCGTTTTGATGAGGTGAACATTTGTGTCAGGTTTCTTTGAAATCCTTCAAAGGGTTCAAGAGTTACAGAGCAGAAGGGAAATTGCTAACCAACAGACAGACAGACAGACAGACGGACACCGAGGCGATAACATAATACGTCTCTTAGGGTGTATAAAAAGGAATCGAGATCTTTTGGTGATACAAGTTGTGTGCAAGTTTGGTTAAAATCAAATCATAAATGAAGCTGCTATTGTGCAGACAAAGTCAAAATAGCTAATTCTGGCCCTATCAGGGGCCATAACTCTGGAACCCATAATGGAATCTGGCCAGTTCAAGAAAGGAATCAAGATCTTGTGGTGATACAAATTGTGTGCAAGTTTGGTTAAAATCAAATCATAAATGAAGCTGCTATTGCACAGACAAGGTCAAAATAGCTTATTTTGGCCCTTGCAGGGGCCATAACTCTGGAACCCATTAAGGGAACTGGCTGGTTCAAGAAAGGAAACGAGATCTTACTGTAACACAAGTTTTGTGCAAGTTTGATTAAATTCAAATCATAAATGAAGCTGCTATTGTGCAGACAACGTCAAAATAGCTAATTTTGGCCCTTTCAGGGGCCATAACTCTGGAACCCATTTAAGGATCTGGCCAGTTCCAGAAAGGAACCAAGATCTTATGGTGATACAAGTTGTGTGCAAGTTTGGTAAAAATCAAATCATAAATAAAGTTGCTATTGTGCAGACAACGTCAAAATAGCTAATTTAGGTCCTTTCAGAGGCCATAACTCTGGAACCCATAATGGGATCTGGCCAGTTCAAGAAAGGAACCAAGATCTTATGATGATACAAGTTGTGTGCAAGTTTGGTTAAAATAAAATTATAAATGAAACCACGATCGTGCAGACAAGAAATTGTGGACGGACGGATGGACGACGGACGATCACAAAAGCTCACCCTGTCACTACGTGACAGGTGAGCTAAAAATCATGACAAAATCTCATAAGAAAATATTATTTTATTGAGAGTTTCAGTGCATACAAAGAACATAGTTATGATATGTCAGCTTAATAAAAGACCAATATAACAAAAGAAGGCATACTAAAATAAATATATAATGAATACGAATCTCTGGAATGTTTAAAGTAAATATTAGAATACTGCAAAATTATCAATTCGTAGAAAACATATGAAGAAAGAAACTGCAAATGACTGAAAAAAAAACAACAAAAAAACAATTACATAATACTTTAAAATCATATATTTTCATGAAGAATTAATTTTCGCGGATTTATGGTTGTGTCAATTCATGAAATTAAATCCTAATTAATAAACAGAGTTTCTTTCATTTAACCATGAAAAACCAAATTCCACGATTTCACATCCCCAAGAATAGCTATTTTGGCCAAAATCACAAAATTGTGTTCCCACGAAATTAAATGATTCAACAGTACGTAAAATATTTATTGAAAAAATACAAAAGACTTGCAAAATTGCAAAGATTGTCTAGTTTCTAAATAACAGTAAACATAATATTACTACAAGGCAGTAAGTGATCTTTTTCTATTTAGTTTTGTCACTGGTTTAAACGTTAAATACTGAATGAAAATTCTTCAACTTGATTAAGGCGTAAAAAAATCGACCTCCACTAAAAGCATTGCCTTAAATGGTGCTTTTCCCCCAATTTAAGTTTCTCACATATTCTGACTCTTCTGAACCTTATAAATGGTAATTGATTTCGAACATGCAATACCATCATCACTGTGAAATTTTCTTAAGTTTGAAAAAAAAAACACACAAAAAAAAACCCACAAAAAACATAGCAGATGTTAAATAACATGCGAGGCAATCTTGCCAAAACAAATTAGTAATTATTTCCCCTAACTGAAAAACCTACTTACCTTGGCTAGAAAACTTTATGTAAGTTTGTTCAAAACAATATAAATTTGCTATAAGAAATCTGTATTTAGCATCACCATACCACATTTATAGATGTTTAGAAACAACAAATTTTAATTTTCTATCAAGAAAATATACATTTGCCTGAAACTTCAATATTTACAAGTAATTTTTGAAAACATCTCTGAAACATACATTCTGTGAAACTAAATACCTTAAAATCAACAAATCATAAACCGGTGGTCTTAGAAATAAAATTTCATAGCAAAATACAAGTAAGAAAAAATGTATATCACAGACAATAGAAACTGAGACATGGTTATCAATACATAGTGTAATATTATGCTATAAGATTGCAAAATTATTAAATGTTTGTGTACAAATGTACAGGTACTTTGTGCAATATATGTATATGGCACATTGACTAAATCTGATTTACATTTTTTCTGTCTTCTCAACACTTCTCATGCAAATAACAGTTTTTTTTTATCGCCATTATTTGTTAACATGTAGGCCATTACTTGTTTCTCCAGCTCTCCATCATGTGTAAAGAAGTTGGCCATTCATGTTTTTATACTTGGCCATTATTTGTTAACATGTAGGCCATTACTTGTTTCTCCAGCTCTCCATCATGTGTAAAGAAGTTGGCCATTCATGTTTCATACTTGGCCATTATTTGTTAACATGTAGGCCATTACTTGTTTCTCCAGCTCTCCATCATGTGTAAAGAAGTTGGCCATTGATGTTTTTATACTTGGCCATTATTTGTTAACATGTAGGCCATTACTAGTTTCTCCACCTCTCCATCATGTGTAAAGAAGTTGGCAATTGGTGTTTTTATACTTGGCCATTATTTGTTAACATGTAGGCCATTACTTGTTTCTCCAGCTCTCCATCATGTGTAAAGAAGTTGGCCATTGATGTTTTTATACTTGGCCATTATTTGTTAACATGTAGGCCATTTGTGTTTCTCCACCCCTCCATCACGTTTTAACAAGTCGGCCATCTAGTGTTTTTTTTACACTTGGCCATTATCAGTTAGCATATAGGCTATTAATGTTTTTATACTTGGCCATTATTTGTTAACATGAAGGCCATTACTGTTTCTCCATCTCTCCATCATGTGTTAACAAGTTGGCCATCTAATGTCTTTTATACTTGGCCAATTTCTGTTTTCATGTCAGCCATTACTGTTTTTTCTGACCATTATCTACTAACATGTAAGCCATTGATGTTATTCTTCATGGCCATTACTTGTTAACTGTTAGGCCACTAATGTTTTTTTACACTTGGCAATTAAGCTATTCATGTCTTTAATAATCCTTTTACAATTTACAGACTGAAACATTATACGGTGGTGATTTTGATTAAGTAAATAATATCAACATTATCAATTTTCTGTTATTAACTATTAATCTTTTAAATATGCTTAACAATTTTAGCAAATACTTTAAAATCGAATTGTCAAAATAAACACCCTGGTTTCAAAAATAGGTTTCTCCCCACAATTTTCATTAGTTAAAGCTGAAGGTAAGTTTTTTGTGGTTTAATGCAACATAGGTGCTGATTTTTTTTTTTGTATTGGTATTTATTTTGTATAGCTCATTAACACCAACAGCCAGCTAATTTACAATTTCCAGTTCAATGCAGGTGAACATATTTTGATTATATTGTTATTATTGACTAGATGTGAGATACTGTATCATTTCTTAGACCAAACACTCCATAAATCCTGCCTGTACAAAGAAGTACGAGTTGTGTCCATTACTCCAGAGTTTAGTTTTCTCTTGAATACTTTTAATATCAGTGAAGTCTGGTAATAAATAACTGCAGAGCAAAATAAAAATAACGTCTATAAAAACTTGTAACCTAAATGTACATAATGATCGAACCAAAAAAATTCTTTTGTATTCTTTACAAAATATGACTAATAATTCACACAAACATAAACAAGTTTGGTATAAAAAATTCCTTTAAACATAAAAAGATATGTTATTATTGCCTACAAAAATGTATCAGAAATCTATCAGATCTTAATTTCCAAGCTTTACAGTTTACTTAAATATAATTATAATCAATTATTAAAGAATCAGATTTTCACATTCATGTAAACGAGACTGAAAAATACAAATACTATAATTTCAAGCATTCAAAAGTGTTATATTAACATTAAGTTAACATGACTATATATATAAATATAGAAAATTCACGCAGAAAACCTAAAAAATTTAAAAACTAAATCAATGATTTGCAGAAATATAGGCAGTGGTATGATTTCACTCCAATCTTATGCCACATTGCATATAAATATATTAAGTAACAATAACAAAAATGAAAAATAGATATATGTAATACTACTTATTACAGCCATGGAAATGGTACTGTTACAGTGTTAGTGTTTGCAGGATTATAAACCTTGTCAAGGAATCATACATTTTAAAGATAGCTATTATGGCAATGTTAAACCAATGTTCAACTTTCTAAACATTTAATAACTCCATAACACCAATCTACTGCACATCTACAAAGATTTTCAACATTTTGATTATAAATAAACCATGACATGTAAAATGAATAAAAAGAAAACAGCTGATTAGAAGTAAACAAAATACAGAAGACAAGCTACAAATTGTCTCGTTTTAAAAGACCTTTTGCTACCTACATGTAATACTCAAATTGCTTTAAACAAATATACTTGGTATAAAATCAATATGCATCCTTTAACTTTTTTCAAACTTACTGATTTCTTAATATCAATCAACTCGTTAATATTCATTAATTTATGATATAAAGTCTATTGTGAAAAAGAGAAATTACTGCATAAAATATATGCCAATTTAAAGGCATAACTCTTAATATACTTGATATTCATGTTGTTTTTGTACTTTTGAGAGGGAAACAAAGAAAAGACACTTGAATAAAAATAAAATCAATCAACTTTTGAAACACAGTTACAAAATTATACAAGAATCTTAAGTTGTACCAGCAATTGAATAAAAGATGTCACTCTTTCACAGCTTTTCAATCAAAGAATACGTTCTTAACAGTTGAGCAATCAAAGAGTATTTTTATAGCCTCACATGCACATCTATGCATGCACTTGGATCATCCTGGGAAGAGATCATCTGTGACAGTCCGAGAACAAGATACAGAGTTTAATGCAGCCCTTCATAATAGGCGTTGTACCAAATCTCTCCAGAATCCTCTAAAGATCTGTAGAAAATAAATACCAGAAATTACTTGTAGTTCTATACATTTTGTTTTATGTCAGTCAAACAGCTTGAAATTTATTTGCATTTAGACAAACACTTATGTTATTCCCAGTTTCAAAAAACCTTTCACCAAAGTAACCTACTCTCCCAATCAGTATCCCACTCCTATTTGAAGAGTTTTTCAGGGGAGACTATAAGAAGATCTTACATTTCTTACTGTTTAAGACAGGGTTTTCCCTACCTGAGTGACAGTGTAGAATGAAAAACCAAGCATTAGCCAGGTGTTTATCCATGCTGTACCAAGGGTTGGGATAACAGCTGTCATTTACAGGCAGATATGTAAGATAATTTTTCTTGCCTATCACGTTTGAAATATATTGCAATGACAAACAGATCATAGTATTTCTTGGCATTATGTATAGTTTACTGCATCGTAACAGAGCAAGTATTATGTGAGTCATTTAAGTGCACACTATTTCAGAAAGCAAGGACAGGAATATCCTTAACTTGTAAATGATTGGACAAATATATACTTTCTCCACTAGGCTGTGTTCCTTTACAGGCTGGACTTTAAAAGGGGCTTTTCCTTTTTGTAATTTACATGTACAATGTAATTACACTAATTCCAAAAACAATTCTGATAGTCTGAGTTTAGACAACATGGAGAATTTCTAACGTTTTTAAATGAATTTTGTTTCATTACATTGTGGATGCTATTTCCACTACATGACGGCTTAACATTAAGTTAGTGGAGCAGTAATGATAATCGGCAAATAATGTGTTCCCCATAAGCAATTTCAGCATTTTCTGTTTTTATATGGACAGTTATATATGCGCTGAAGTATTTTACATCCGAAGAATGCTGAATCGTCTAACTCGAAATGCTGAATCGCCTAACTCGAAATGCTGAATAACTCGAAATGCTGAATCGCCGAACTCGAAATGCTGAATCACCTAACTTGAAATGCTGAATCACCTAACTCGAAATGCTGAATCGCCTAACTAGAATAGGTAAGTGTCATTACAGGCCCACTACCTTAATATGAGAATCTATGTAATTTGATTCAACTCCTAATTTCAATCCACCCCCACCCACTCAAAAAATGAAAGTTTGTGCCAAAGCAGTACAACTACCTCAGGCAAGTGATATACCCCAGGAAGGCTGGAAAATTCTCCAGGTAATATTGCTAGCAATAATTGGCAGCAGGAAATTGTATCTAACTTACTATGAAGTGTTAATGTATTTTTAGTAACATTTCTGTTAAACTGACCTAAGGCTTTCATATAAGATGGTAAAGCTTATCTTTAACAATTCATAATTTTTTTTAAAAACATGTCCGAAACAGAACGATACTAATTTCACTTGTGTAAAGGTTAAATTTTTCACAGACTTTTACATAAACTCTGTGTGTAAATATTAAAGTCAAAATATCAAATCCAAATAATTATAAAATGAAAATTAAATGCTTTGTTTTACCCAGGTGCAGGTACTTGAAAATGCAGCTCTCTGACTGGTCAGTTAGAATTCCTAATGTCATGTTCAAATTATGAATATGTAACTTATTCTTTTTCCATACCTGACCACATCACCAAATGCACTCAGCAGCGATGGTTTACATCTGTATTGTATGTCATGTTTCTTGCATAGTGACTCAACCAGAGGTGCAATCTTCTTAAAGTTGTGTCTTGGCATCATTGGCCACAAACTGAAAAGAATATATTTATACATATATATATATATTTTGGCATCACTGGCCACAAACTGAAAAGGATATATATATAATATAAAAAAAATTCTGGCATCATGGGCCTCAAACCGAAAAGGATAAAATTATATATATTTTTCTGACATCATTGACCATAAACAGGGAAGGATATATAAATACTTAAGTTGGTTATAACTGATACAGATACCTTCTGATATCTTTATTTAAAAGGGGTATGACTCAAGATGTGCTGCAAAGCAGATTGTTTGTTTGTTTTGGGTTTTACGCCATTTTTCAACAGTATTTCAGTCATGTAACGGTGGGCAGTTAACCTAACCAGTGCTCCTGGATTCTGTACCAGTACAAACTTGTTCTCCGCAAGTAACTGCCAACTTCCCCACATGAATTAGAGGTGGAGGACTAATGATTTCAGACACAATGTCGTTTATCAAATAGTCACCGAGAACATACGCCCCGCCTGAGGATCGAACTCGCGACCCCGCGATCCGTAGACCGATGCTCTACCTACTGAGCTAAGAGGGCGGGTTGAAACGTCTATAAAATATCAAAAATCATAATTGTTCATATTAAAGTATTTTGAGTTAGCCTTAAGGTAGTTCTGCACATTGTCTATGAGAAAACCACAATTCACAAAACAGTTTCAGTCTCAGTTAAAGCTGATAATGAAACTTTATTTTTCACATATATCAGAATTGCATGTATAAAGTTAATTTTAAATTAATGACTGTTTTCAAATGACTATCCAGTATTGATGGTATTTATATTATATTTATATGAACCATGGATACACACAATATAATAAACATATGTTTCTCTATACTAGTCCATAATGAGAAGTGCTTACTGGTGTTCAATCTGGTAGTTTAAGTGTCCTGAGAACCAGTCATTGAAAAAGCTTGGTGCCACATTACATGTTGAGTCCAACTGAAGCTTGAACCAATCTTTTGAAGCATCAAAGTCAACTTCATTAGGTATATGAGACATCTGAGTACACCAAACAAACCAGTGACTCTCTATTGTCCTGAAATGAAAAATCACAGAAGTTTAGATCTGGGTACACCATACAAACCAGCGACTTTAATTTTTCTGAAGGAAAGTAAAAGACAGGTTTGCATAATTATTTGTTTGATTCAAGTTTAAATGTACTTTTCAAAACTTGAAGACGCTTATGTAGAAAAGCACGTGTCTCCCGCAAAGCATAGTAGTAATAGGCAAGAAGAGTATAGGGGACAGGAGCGAAAATAAAAGAGACACTGATGGTTGGCTTAGTGACTGAAATGCAATCATCTACTCGGCATGTCCTGGATCACTCCGTGAAGTTTCAATGTTCTGGGTCCTCAAGTGTTTCTCAAGTTATGGAATGGAAATGGTTTTCCATGTCTGGACCCTGTGGCCTTGACCTTTGATGGAGTGATGCTAAAATCAATAGGGGTCATCTACTCTGTATGTCCAATCATACTATGACGTTTCTGGGTCAAATGGTTCTATTGATCGGAAACAGTTTCCCATGTTCAGGTCCCTGTGACCTTGAACTTTTGAAGGAGTGACCCCAAAAACAAGAGGGGACATCTACTCTGTAAGTCCTATCAACCTATGAAGCTTGAAGGTTCTGGGTCAAATGGTTAACAAGTTATTGATCGGAAACGGTTTTCCATGTTCTGGACCCTGTGACCTTGAGCTTTGATCGAGTGATCTCAAAATCAATACGGGTCTTTTGCTCTGCATGTCCAGTCATCCTATGAAGTTTCAACATTCTACGTCAAGTGGTTGTCAAGTTGTTGATCAGATATGGATTTCCATGTTCAGACCTCTGTGACCTTGACCTTTGATGGAGTGACCAAAAATCATTAGTGGTCATCTGCTCTGCATGTCCAATCATCCTATGAAGTTTCCACATACTGGATCAAGCGGTTCTCAAGTTATTGATCAGAAACGGTTTTCCATGTTCAGGCCCCTGTGACCTTGACCTTTGATGGAGTGACACAAAATCATTAGGAGCCATCTGCTCTGGATGTCCAATCATCCTATGAAGTTTCCAGATTCTGGGTCAAGTGGTTCCCAAATGGAAATGGTTTTCCATGTTCAGGCCCCTGTGACCTTGACCTTTGATGGAATGACTCCAAAAGCGAAAGGGGCAATATATTATGTAAGTCCTATCATCCTATGAAGTTTGAAGGTTCTAGATCAAATGGTTCCCCAGTAGGGGGGAGACATAAATATTTCAGCTGAGTGTTAGCAGTCAGTTAACATAACTAGTGTTCCTGTATTCCTACCAAGACTAACTTATTCACCATAAAATTAAGTATAATTATGACAATATTGCCCAAATGAATCAGAGGAGGAGGACAAATGGCTTTAAACAGAGACATTGTCTTCTGTCAAATTGTCTATGGTAAATATAAGACAATTAAGTGAAATTTAAATGTCTTCATTTTATCTTTTAACCGTTAGCCTGCTGGCGGCAAGTGATTCTGCCTTTGCGACCAGTGCAGACCAAGATCAGCCTGCACATCCGTGCAGTCTGATCATGGTCTGCACTGTTCGCTATCCAGTCAGTAAATTTTTAGTAAACACCCCTTCATATGATAAATGGTACTGCCCAAATTGAATGATGAACCAGTCCATTATAGAAATTTAGCTGGCTAAAGGTAATATTAATCACATTTTTTCATAACATACTTAAGCCATATCTACATTTTTCTTTCTAAAAGCGATGTCAATAATCGGCAACATATATTAAAATATAGAATCTGCTTAAACTACTGAACTTTTAGCCTGCTGGCGGCAAGTGATTCTGCATTTGCGAACCAGGGCAGACCATGATCCGCATGCATGGACGTGCAAGCTGATCATAGTCTGTAAAGTTCACTCGCTATTCAGTCAGTTAATTTTCTGTGAACACCCCTTTGAATAATAAATGATACAGCCCAAACTGAATGATGGACCAGTCCATTTTAGTTAAGCAAGCTAAAGGTTAAGGTGGCAATTTGGGTCTCTGAACTGTAAGGGAGTCCACTTTGAAGGAGACTGGACTAAAACTGTCAAGAATTTAAACTTTTAAACTTTGTAGTGAGAATTTACTGATTTGTCTTATCTTATTTATTCACAGAATGTTGAATTAGCAGTGTTTTGAAGTGAAACTTGAAAGGTGTTTGGGTGCACAATGTATATAAAGTCAAATCTTTCATGAAAACTTTGAATACACAAGTGATTAAATATTACCAAACTTTTCAGGAAATGAGGTTCACTTGAAAAAGAAATGTTTTACAGTAAGTTATACAAATTCATTTTGCTATGTATAATATTCCTGAAAATCTTGAAAGTACCATAATGTACCTTTGTCATAATGAAAAGAATATGTCTATATATTTACCTTTCAAACACAAAAAGTCCAATTACACCCCACACTCCAAGAATTGGCGTCAGTGTGGCAAACATTCGGTAGAAAAATGTAAGAGTGAAGAACAGGTCCTGTTATAAAAGAAAGTATATTTATTAGTAAGTACTGTCAATTATTATCATTTAATTTCTTTCTTTTGTAAGGTTTTTAGTCCACAGATCAAATGCAGGTCATATGGTAACTTTCCTGCTTTTGCGGCGCAGGAAGACCCCAGATGCCACACAAGGCATTATTTCAAGCAGGGGCTAATATCTTGGCTTAATCAGTGACAATTTGCAAGCCAGTTGGTTGGATTCCTCATATGAGGACATAATGAACCTACTTTAATGTTCAACTTGTCTTAAGCATCCACCTGTCTCAAGCAGTCATCTGATCTCAGCAGCCACCTGTCTCAAGAAGCCATCTGTCTTAACCAGCCACCTGTCTCAAGATGCCACCTCCTGTCTTAAGCATCCACCTGTCTCAAGCAGCCATCTGTCTTAACCAGCCACCTGTCTCAAGATGCCACCTCCTGTCTTAAGCATCCACCTGTCTCAAGCAGCCATCTGTCTTAACCAGCCACCTGTCTCAAGCAGCCATCTGTCTTAACCAGCCACCTGTCTCAAGATGCCACCTCCTGTCTTAAGCATCCACCTGTCTCAAGCAGCCAGATTGTGTCGCTCCCTTGGCTGACCGCTTAATAAAGGTTTGACTGTATTCATTTACAATTTTTTGTAATATGTGTTCAGCAAAAGTTTGACAAGGATTTTATCAAAAGCAACATAAATGGCTGTATCAATGCTAGTTTGAAATTAGATTATAGATGTATTATGGATTTTAGAAAAACTGTGAACTCACCCAATAATCTCTTCTTTTGACAACAAAATACAGGTTCTCATACACAAAGTAAGTCGGCAGTAGAAGGGGTGTAACTGTGAAACAGATAAACATTTAAATAGACAGTGTGCGTGAATGTGTGTTCAGGCTCAGTGTCTTTTTCAACAATTTTTCAGTCGTATAAATGACATTGTTTTTTTTTTGTAGCAGTGAGCACAATGCCAAACTTTATAGTGCTGCCTCACAGGAATATCACACCACAGACATACAACATGATACCCCACCCAGTCACATTATACTGACACTGAGCTGACCAGTCCTAGAACTATCCTCTTAATGCTCAGTGCCAAGCGAGGAAGCTACTAATATTGTCTAACACCAATTTTCACATATAACGCAGCAGTGTAGCAAACCAATGATATTCCACACTCATAGCAGGTGCTCAACTACTTGGCTACCGAGGCAGTGAAATTCTACATTAAATAAAATTGCAAGTCTCAGACTCAGCACATCACCATATTTACAACCATGCTGAGGTGACTTACGTTGATTGGGGTATTATCAGACAAAGGGGTCCCCAATCAACATTAACCATTACCCTGCTGAAGTTCTATAATGAACTTGTCCATCTTTCAATTTGGACAGTACCATTAACTGTTAAAAGGGGTGCTTACCAAAAATATACTGACTGAAAGGCAAACAGTGCAGATCATGATCAGACTGCATGGATGTGCAGGCTGATCTTGATCTACACTAGTCTCAAAGGCAGAATAAATCATGTTTTGGGATTTTAAGATGAAGCACGGACAAGCTACATATGGAAGGACAGATATATATACAGAGAGACAGCAAAGCAAACAAGAGATCACAGAGTGATCTTGGCGCCCACCAATGTGCCATTTTTGAGTGTTCCAAATTTCAAGACTTTCTGACTAGCTCAAGGTCAAATTTCATTTCCGTACACAACACTGTGCATGTGGTCCATGCATGAAAGTTCTTTGTACACAAGACTATGCATGTGCATCAAGTTTGAAGGCTGTAGTTTGAGAAATTTGAAAGTAGGTCACTAGGTCAATCTTAAGGTCAAAGTTTATTTCGGTATACAAAACTATGCAAGTGGTCCAAATTTGAAGGCTGTAGCTTGAGAAATGTGAAAGTGGGTCATTGGGTCAAAATCAAGGTCAAATTTTATTTTGGAACACAGAACTATGCATGTGGTCCAAATTTGAAGCCTGTACCTTCAAAAGTGTGAAAGTAGGTCACTAGGTCAATGTCAAGGTCAAAGTTTTTTTTCGGTGTACAAAACTATGCATGTGGTCCAAATTTGAAAGCTGTACAGGTCACTAGGACAAAATCAAGGTCAACTCATGTCAAGGTTCATCTTGCCACTCAAAACCATACATATGGTCCAAATTTGAATGTTGTAGGTTATTGACAAGAAGATTTTAAAAGCTTTTACCCTATATAAGTCTATATGAACAATGTGACCCCCAGGGCGGGGCCATATTTGACCCTAGGGGGATAGTTTGAAAAAACTTGGTAGAGAACCACTAGATGATGCTACATTATAAATATCAAAGCCCTAGGCCCTGTGGTTTTGGACAAGAGGTTTTTCAAAGTTTTCCCCTATATAAGTCTATGTAAACCATGTGACCCCCGGGGCAGGGCCGTATTTCACCCTAGGGGGATTATTTGAACAATCTTAGCAGAAGACCACTAGAGGATGCTTCATACCAAATATCAAAGCCCTAGGCCCTGTTGTTTTGAACAAGAAGATTTAAAAAAAATTTCCCTGTATAAATCTATGTAAATTATAAAAATAAACAAAGGGCCATAACTCACTCAAAAATTGTTGAACCAGTCTGATTTTCAGGGGGACACAACTAGGGTACCAATACATCATTCTGATAAAGTTTGTGCAAAATCCCCCTGGTAGTTTCTGAGGAGGTGCGATAACGAGAAATTGTTAACGGACGGAAAGACGGACTATGGACGCAGAGTGATTTGAATAGTCCACCATCTGATGATGGTGGGCTAAAAACAAATTGTCTCCCACAAAATGGGAAGACTTAATCATAGGCTTAAATCTAGAGGGATGAATGCCAACAAAGTCTAAGTGCTTCTTTATCAACATGCACTTAGACTTTTTTCGCATTCACCCCTGAATTATAATTTTTATATTTCTCTTATCAAATTGTATAAACCTTATTCAGTTTTCATCAAGCTTTCTCAACTCAGGGGAGGTAATGGTACAGGCACTAATTTCAAAGTAACTTGTAAGAGTTCAGCTCCTTCTCCAACAAATAATTTACTTTGAAATTGATAGTTCATTTAAACAGCTGTGATTTTATTTCAAAAGAAAATTCAAAGACCTTGAACTCTTGTGCCGAAACTAATGGATGAAATACTTACGTAAGAAGAAATAAATATGCTGAAAATTATATGGCATGAATCCACGTTTCTTTTGTCCGAACAGTTTCGGCAATGTTTCTCCAAGCAAGAATAAGTTGGCCACCTCAACATCTGGGTCAACCTTGATAATATTTGGTTTCGCATGATGAAGAAAATGTCTAAAATTCCACCAATGAGATGAAGCTCCCTATAAAGAAAAATATTTGTGGCACTGATCATTGACTAAATTTAATGAAGTCTATATAAAATGTAGTTTTTGTTTTAGGACCGTCAGCTGGCTGTTTCAGGGGAACAGATTTTACACTGTGCCACAACAAGTTTGTTGTATAATCCAAATTCATCTATCTGTTTAAAATTTGTATGTACCTGTTTCAATGCTAATGGTGACAGTAGCATATCTGTTATAATAATAAAGATTAAATATCAAAGCAATAACAGATGATCAACATCCTTACTGCCAGCCATTTTATATAATCATACACAATGTGCTATATGCTTCAACTCCCCACTTCAACACATTTTCAACATGTGAAGGCAAGAGATGATTCTCACACAAAACAAGAACTGTTTGATGACAGCAAAGCTCAACTATTCGAAAGCCTTATCACTAGAAAAGTTAAATTCATGAATGCCAAAAGTCGAAAATGGGGCATAACTTAGTTAAAAAAAATAATAAAGTTATGGAACCTGTGCAAGGCAAGTCAGAATGCTACAGTGAAAAAGTGTGTTAAGTTTCAATGTATCCATTCCTGCAAGTTGCTACTGAATTACCAGATTACAGACAAAAAATTAACAAAAAATAAATGCAATGTCCAAAAAGGGTAAACTTTGTGAAATATAAACTAGAATTGTGTCCATAAAATTTGCTATGTTCAAACAGGGGCATAACTTAGTAAAAATGCATGACAGAGTTAATTCATGAAACCTGTGCACTGCATGCACAACAAGAGCTGTCGGAGGACAGCAACCCTCGACTATTCAACAGCCTTGTCAATTGAATGAATACAAAAGTTGAAAAAGGGGCATAATTTTGTAAAATGCAAAGTAGAGGTATTGAACCTCTGTACTGCATGTCATATCATGACAGTGAACAAGTGTGTGAAGTTTCAATCCTTTCCAATTTGTGGATACTGAGATACCAGCTTACATACAAAAACTTAACAAAAAACTGCTAAGTCAAAGGGGCATAATTTTGTAAAAATGCCAAGTAGAGTTATGGGACCTTCACAGTGCATGTTAGATCATGACAGTGAACAAGTGTGTGAAGTTTCAATCCATTCCAATTAGTGGATACTGAGATATCAGATTACATACAAAAATTTAACCAAAAACTGCTAAGTCGAAAAAGGGGCATAATTTTGAAAAAAAAGAGAGTAGAGTTATGGGACTTGCTTAGTGCATGTCAGATCATGATAGTGAACAAGTATGTGAAGTTTCAATCCATTCCCATTAGTAAGTACTGAGATACCAGCTTACATACAAAACCTTAACCAAAAATTTCTAAGTCGAAAAAGGGGCATAATTTTGTAAAAAAGCAAAATAGAGTTATGGAACCTGTGCAAGGTAGATCAGTTCATCACAGTGAATAAGTGTGTGAAGTTTCAATCCATTCCCACAAGTGGTTACTGAGTTACCAGCTTACATACAAAACCTTAACCAAAAATTTCTAAGTCGAAAAAGGGGCATAAATTTGTAAAAAAGCAAAATAGAGTTATGGAACCTGTGCAATGTAAGTCAGTTTGTCACAGTGAATAAGTGTGTGAAGTTTCAATCCATTCCCACAAGTGGTTACTGAGATACCAGCTTACATACAAAACCTTAACCAAAATCGGGACACGGACGCGGACGCCGACACATGGGCGAGTGCAATAGCTCACTATTCTATGAATAGTCGCGCTAAAAATGTGTGATGATTCAATCCATTTCTACATGTGTATTATACCAGCTTAACCAATAACTGCTAAGTCCAAAACGGGCATATCATTACGCAAATGTAATAAAGAGTTATGGATCCTGTGCACTGCAGGTCAGATCATCATAGTGAACAACAGTTGAAGATTCAATCCATTCCCACTAATGCTTTTAAATTACATACCAGCTTACATATGAAAACTTAACCGTAACGCTCGCGATGCTGATGCTGACGCAGATGACTTGGTGCATGCAATAGCTCTATCTATTCCAACTGTCATGCCAAAAAATGGCTTTGACCTGGTTTTGTTGCAATACAAAGTTAACTTACCTTTATATGACCAATAATGAGATGATGTGCGATATGATTTAATTTTCGACTGTTGAATACTGACAGATGACCAAAGTCATGTTGTAACCATCCTGCTTGAGCCTGAAATGTAAAAATGACACATTAACCTTTACCCTGCTAAATTTCTAAAATGAACTTGTCCATCATTCAATTTGGGCAGTACCACTTACCATTCAAAGGGGTGTTCACTGAAAATTTACTGACTGAACAGCGATTGATACAGTGCAGACCAATGTCACCATGATCAGACTGCATACGTGCAGTCTGATCATGGTATGCACTGGTCGCAAAGGCAAAACCACTTGCTGCCAGCAGGCTAAAGGTAACTGAAGATTAAAAAAAAAATCTTTTCTATTAAGAAACTGAAAGTACATATTTGTGCATGCACTGTTATTTACGTTTAACAAAATAAGAAACCTAAAAGCACTTCAGTGTCAAACTATATACGAGCCGCGCCATGAGAAAACCAACATAGTGGCTTTGCGACCAGCATGGATCCAGACCAGCCTGCGCATCCGCGCAGTCTGGTCAGGATCCATGCTGCTTTTAGCCTACTGCAATTAGAGAAACCGTTAGCGAACAGCACGCATCCGCGCAGGCTGGTCTGGATCCATGCTGGTCGCAAAGCCACTATGTTGGTTTTCCCATGGCACGGCTCATACAACAAACACACTGAAGTGTTCCCAGCTGTGTTAATTCTACACGTAACAACCTCTCAGGCTTTAAATAACAAATTAACTCTAGATGTTGTACAGTATTTACCATTTTAATTAACCCCCAATCAAGCATAACCAACCAGCTTTTTATCATTAGTGTGCATAGGGGTTTCTCACTTTCTATAATATGACAGTGTATGTACAGATGGTTTCTCCTTAAAATTTATTATATCAAGCTTCACAGAAGTTGCTGGACTGTCAGACATGTCTGGCAACTTTGTAGCCGTTCCGGTATTTTTCTGCAGGTTAACTTAACGGGCCTGATGTCAGACATTTTACACCTGACCCTGTACATGTCCCAAAAGACAGTAATTCAGAACACCATTCATTAGTTTTCAGCGTTGTCCTATATTAAGCAGTCTAATACATGGCTTGTGTTTGGTCTGTCAGTCAAACATAGAAGAGGGTTGTTCATTATTTTGTGATAAACCATGGGTAAAATGGCTGGATGTAAATCTGGACATTTCTATGATTATAATATTGTAAGAAAAAGTTACAGTTCAGAATTTCTAAGTACAAAAAGGGCCATTATTCTGACAAAATATAATCAGTGTTATGGTTCTTGGCCTATGATGATAAACAAGTGTGCAAAGTTTCAAAAGTGTAGCTCTTATAGTTTTTGAGAAAAGGTGGACCTAAACAAAAATTTTAACCAAAAACTAAAATTTTCTAAGTACAAAAAGGGCCATAATTTTGACAAATTGCATTTCAGAGTTATGGTTCCTGGCCAACATATTCAACTAATGATGATAAACAAGTGTGCAAAGTTTTAAAGCTGTAGCTCTTACAGTTTTTGAGATAAGATGGACCTAAACAAGAATTTTAACCAACACCGACAATCCAGTGACGACAATACCTCGTAGATTTTTTCAAAAATCAGACAAGCTAAAAATGCAAGGCCTTCTTGTGGTTTATCACCTGATATATTATAGTCCACTTATTCAGGTGTTTAGATATTCAACTTGGGCTAACGCTCTTAGGTTAGTGGTTAAATTTTACATATTTGAACTCCAACCTGTGGTATATCAAAATATAACTCACATAAAGGAATTCACTTTATTTGATTTATTTATAATAATATACAATACCTGAGAGACTACAAAGCACATGACGGCAGCTAGATATGGCAACCATGAAGTTCCCAGCCGAGACAGTATCAGATACCCGGCAACTTCTAACAGAAGAATGCTCACAAGATGTGCTACATAAAACATGGGCTTCACTCGTAGAAGATTGTTATTCTCTACATACTTCTGTAACTCTCTGAAGTCCTTTTGCACCTCCGTCTGAAAAAGTAAATTAATGAAATAAGAAAGACAACAATTTATGCAAAATGTAGGTGGTAATTGTATCACTGGTGAAATAGATTTTATGTAGATTTGCTGAGTGGGTCTCTCTTTTGTTAACCCTTACCCTGCTAAATTTCTATAATGAACTTGTCCATCTATCAACTGTTAAAAGGGGTGCATACCAAAAAGATACTGACTGAATGCCCAGCAGTGTAGGTCATGATCAGACTGCACAGATGTGCAGGTTGATCATGATCTGCACTCACTGGTAGCAAAAGCAGAATCAATCGTGTCCAGCAAGATAAGGGTTAAAGTTATACCAACAGGGAAAAATTATTCCTTTACTTAGTCTGGTATCCTTTTTGTTGTGTTTTTGTTTCACAAAGTTTTAGAAAAAAACTTGTGCGACCAATATTGAAATGACATTAAACATCAGGCTTTATTTAGATGTCAAAACACAAACAAGTGAATATGGAATTTCCACCAATCTTTGATGATATATTGATATACATGTACGTTTTTGTATATATGAGATAAGTAAATTTCCTGCTTCTCAAACAAAGGCAAAATATCTGAGAAGTTTATCAAACATGTTTAAATCTCTATGATTCTATAGTTTCTTCTCTAAGACAATTGTGTTCAAGGTTGTAAAATTAAGACAATCTGAGGATGCAGCAATGCCACTGGACAATTTTAAAAGTGTGCTCAGGATGCAGCAATGTCATTGGACAATTTTAAAAGTGTGCTCAGGATGCAGCATTTCCACTGGACTATTTTAAAAAAATTTCCCCGGGTGTAGACTTTAATAGTAAATAACTATTTTAAGTTTCTAACACACAGAGATATGTGACTTTTATCAAAAACTTCAACCAAAAAATTCTAAGTTAAAAAGGGACATAACTCTGTCAAAATTCAAACCAAAGTTATTGGGATTGTTTCTCCTGGTGTAGACTTTAATAGTAAATAACTGTTTTAAGTTTCAAGTCAATAGATTTGATAGTAACAGAGATATCTGACTTTATCAAAAACTTTAACCAATGGCAACGCCAGGGCGAGTGCAATATATTAAGCTCTACTTTTCCTTCGAAAAGTCGAGCTAAAAAACATGTAAAGTGGTGCCTCCTGTGTGTTGAGGATGTGAGGGAGGGAGGAGAATACAATGCCATCAAGAAACACAAGATGCAAGAAACTGATAGTTTAAGAAAACATTTTTTTATTGGAGGGGGTCACAGTGGCTGGATAGTTAAATCTATAATTAAGTTCCATGTGCAATTTTAACCTTAACATGCTAAATACTATTTCTATCATGTTTTTTTTTTACTCTAGGTCAAATACCCCTTGAAGTACAACATGCAACACAAACTTTAAGGTCTTCCGCGCATATTTTGGACTAAGTCAAGGGCCATAACTCTTGTCCATAAATTACAAAGTGAAGTCTAAAACAAACCCTTGTAGCACAAATTTATATGGCGAATAACAATATCATTAAGCTTGTCAGATGACTCGAGGTAAAATACTTTAGAACTGAGACTTGTAAGTGTCACAAAAATGTTTGACAAACAGACTTCTGGATGTACTAAGGCAAATCTAAATGCCACCCCAAATATTTTGTGACGCAAAATTAGCTTTCAAATGTCAACAGTATCTGATACTTACAACATTGTAATCCAGAACATCTCCGATGTACAACGGCTTTAAATATTTTCCAACAAAGTCTTTGTCATTATGCATGGCAGTCCATACATCCTGAAAAAAAAGTGATGATATAGTTCAGATATTTTTACCATTTAAAAAATATAATGATCTTTCTATCATTTTTTTTTGCCAAAAAAACATAAACATGGTCCTAAAGTAGTAAGTGAATAAACTTTTAACCTTTACCTGCTAAATGTCTAAAATGGATTGGTCCATCATTCAATTTGGGCAATACCATTTATTATTCAAAGGGGTGTTCACTGAAAATTTACTAACTGAATAGCGAACAGCGCAGAGCATGATCAGCCTGCATAACTTTTCTCCTGCAGTTGTTTATACCGTAAAGCGGCAATCATTATACATGTCTGACATAAAATACGGTATTAACTCCAAATACATCCTTTTATAAATCTGTACAAAGCTATAAATATGGGGCAGGGCCACTGCGATTTTTACACATTCTAGCATATAACTGTTCTTGTCACTTTTCAGGGGTGTTTCAACAAGGTAGAAAACATGACTTTGTTAACAGAGAGATTCTCGTGGTCACGTGCTGTAATAACACCATTCCGTGGCAAAGCGTAAAACGTATTACAGCCCCATAATTGATAATTCAAATGGAAATTTAAATGACGTCAACGTGAAAAAACAACCCAGATATTCCCACGCATTTCATGGAAATTTAATGAGGTTGAGGGAGAAAGTTTTTTTTTGCGCTTTATGCTAGAATAGCGTTAGTGCATGTTCATTTTGTGTTATAACATCGTCAGAATCCTTCGGGATACGTTGGTACCCTCGTCCTAACGGCTCGGGCACCAAACAATCCCTCAGGATTTTGCACACATTATAACACAAAAAAAACATGCATTATTTTTACATTAACAAACATATCATCCAAAAAAAATTCCAGGTTTTTGACAGCTTAGAATAAACAAGATGTAAATTATATATAGGAGCAGAGCCCGCGATAGCCTTATGGTAATATATAGTGTAAAATTTTCTAAATGCCGTACCATAAGCAGCTGACCATACGGCTACTGTATGGTACAGCCTCACGCTAAGCAATCAATTAATCCACATATTGGGAGAGAGCGGGGAAGTTCCTGGCATGTGCAGGCATTATCATTGCAAAACCAGGCTCAATCCACTTCTGTTGATTGAAAAAATGGCGTGAGAAACTACCTTGTCCTTTTTTTTATTATTTTTAAGCAAATTCTGAATATATTTTTTTTAAGAAGCATTTAAATCGAAGATTGTGGGTTATTTGGTCAATGGCAGTGGCTAGAGAACCAGAAACAGTTCCCTAGACAGCGAACTTATTCGTCCGGAACCAATTCTCTAACCAAATTACTGTGCATAGGCTAGGGAACCAGAATTTTATTTCTATGCATTAAAAGCTGCCAAAATTCACTTTGTTTATTGGGAAGTGTCATGCATATTATTATCTTAGTTAATTTTACCATATGCCCTTGCATTTATCTGTGTTTACCGTGTCCGCCATAACTAGTACAAATGAAAATGCGTGAAAACTACTTTGCCGGTTTCAAATGTTATTTGCTTTAAACATGTACTTTGTTTAAATTATTTAAATATAAAATAATATTGATTTGTATTTGCGTCATTACATGTTTATATATGTACAAACTAATTTAATTGCCATTAAAACTTCATGCGGATTCTTTGATCACTTTAAATACTGGTTTGTAACACCTCGGCATTTCACGTTCAAAGACATGTGATCAATACTTAAACTGACAGAAATTAGTTTTAGTTCTGGCTACCATAACTTAACTGATCCTGTTTTTATTTTCTGATGGTCGCGTCCATTAAGTTATTGAGAAACCCCATTTGGTTAACTAACCAGTATCAAACCGCAACATCTCGCACAGTCTCCCGTGAGAAACTGATGACGTCATGCAACAGTTCAAAGCAGTGCACGAGGTTATTTTTGAAAATCAAGATCAAAATTTCACCTATTTATGAAATTTAATTTAATCATAAACATAACCATTTTCGATAAAATTCATAGAAAACCTACCTTATAAGGTTTAAATTCTCAGAAAAGGTCAATAAATAATTATTCTATATGGTCTATTGGTTTTCAAAATGAAGAGTACCCTGATCAGGTTACAACTGTAATGGCCTAAAAAATATTGCAGACAGGGGTACCAGTTTGAAACTTGAGTGTATAACTTGTGTTCAAATTATGTTGCATAGATTATTTTATGCCAGATCAAAAGAAAAATGGATTAGAAATATTTTAAAGTAAAAGGTGAGTCCATTGCATTTCATTTGATGAAATTACAGCGTGACAGACTTCTGGCATGATTCCTGGTTAGGTTTCAGTACGGGATTCATTTCAGCTCAGTGATCCTAACAGCATATAAACATCTTCTTTGAGCTGAAATATTTCAGCTATTTTAGTTTAAGTTGTGGCGGACAATATATGGCTGGTACACTTTTGGAGACACAGTAAACGGGCATGGCTTGCCGAAATGGTAAAAATAATTAAGATAATAACATGCATGATACTTACCAAAAGAAAAAAGGCAGTGGCTAGGATTACGGTACCGTAATCCTAGCCTCCGAGTCTAGGATTACGGAAGTTCCGTATTTCTAGACAACCCTACGAGGATAGGCTAGGATTACGGAAGTATTTAAGAGGCATCAAATACATGTTAGGACATGCATAAATGATGTTTTAAACATTTTTTTTCAGTTAAAATAGCGATTTTTTCATGCCTGTGGTATCGTGTTATGATCCGCCATTTAGGGTTAACGATATATTAATGGCGGCACTCGCTACCGGGTGTATAAACAGAGTAACAGCTGTTAAAAATCTGTAGTCAAGTGTTAAAAAAAGAGAGACCCCCCAAAAAGAAGGAAAAAATCAATAAAAAGGCAGAAAAGAAAGAAAAATCATTAATATGAAATAATAACATGCTCTTAACAAAAAACAAAATTACAACACTATTTTTTAAAAAGAAACAAAAGAAAAAAAACACAATATTTTTTATGGAAATTGTAAAATATGGGCATGTAGTCGCCACCATTAATATATCGTAACCCAAAATAACAGATCGATAACACAAAATAGTATGACAGGCATGAAAATCGATATTATGTTTACAGCATAATTTATACATGTCCTTAAATATATCTGATGCCTCTTAAATACTTCCGTAATCCTACCCTATCCTCGTAGGGTTGTCTAGAAATACGGAACTTCCTTAATCCTAGACTCGGAGGCTAGGATTACGGTACCGTAATCCTAGCCACTGCCAAGAAAAAAAGTGAATTTCGGGGGCTTTATGCATAGAAATAAAATTCCAGTTCCCTCTAGCCTATGCACGGTACTTTGGCTAGAGAACCGATTCCGGACGAATAAGTTCGCTGCCCAGGGAACCGATTATATTGGTCAAATCACAGCGACGTGTCCTGCCACAAAGTAGCTATCTGTGCACCAATCCTCGAGAGCTGAAGTCCAAATAAGCTAGAATTCTCTGGATCAAGTCTTATATTAGGTTTCCATGTTTCATGCATTTGTAGTCATAAGTTTGATGTCTCTAACATGCTGTTAATAAAAAAGTGTAAAAAATACCGTAGCATCTTGACCGCCGTAACTTGACAACACTCTCGCACCACCGGGATGTTTTTTCATGAAATTTGTCACGTTGTACACTTTTCCGTTTAGGACGATCCAACTGTCTGTCTTTTTGTTGTGTTTCTGAATTTCATCCCAAGAAAAGCTTTTAACTGAAGTAGTATCATATCCATTTTCTACTTTTCTTCCACCTTTTCCCATGTTTTCAGCTTAGATCTAGATATGAATATGAATTTTTCTACAATAAACTTCGCGGAAGTGATCAAAAGGACTTAGTCTGAATCAAACCAAACGCTCTTTGAGATTTTACTGTATCAAGCGTTAAATGAGAAGATTAAACAGGTGCTCGTGTGTATTTGTTTACGGTTGCTAAGACGACATGGTCTGATTTCTGCGGTCAAGTTCAAACTAAGATACTTATGAAATGAACGTTTATATAAGCGAAATATCATGTCAAGGACGCAAATATTACATATTCGGTAGAAAATATAGACAAGAGTACTCTAATAAAACATTTTCTTATAAATCTAACGTTCCAGATCATGTGACAGTGCAGTCGTTTGAAGCTTAGATAGATTCTAGATCTAGTCCAAATAAAAGGACGTATAGGAACTACGTGATAACATTTGACTGTCGCTGTCCCGTTAGAGGGATGACAACTAATATGAATTAAGGCACCGCCTAGCATGGGGATTTATCTTTTTATATATCCGCTTACAAAGAAATATTCAACATTCAAAAGAAAGTGAAACACTCTAAACAGTGAAGTTTACATTTAGTGTCATAATACCTCTTACAGCGAATATCATACTTTGCAAAATTTACGGGAAGCCGTGACGGTGACGTCATTCAGCGCGTTCACGCACTAGGTTATAACACACTAAATAGTTGTTGTTCTTTATTCTATATAAAACTGACCTATTTCCAATGACCGCAGCACACATCAGGACCCATTTTAAATTTCTGTAACTTACATTTTCTTGAAGAATATTGTCAGTGCTAACTAAAAATCAAAAGAAAAGTGGGGGTCATGTTTGATGCAAGAAAAATAATTTCAGTCAAACACACAAACTGCAAAATCAGCTAAAAAATGAGACCCCAAATTATACTGGTGGTGTATGATCTAAGTTTCCATGAAAAATTTTGTCATGTTGTTATTTCATTATGAAAATGCTACCTACATGTCAAGCATAGATCTGTCATGTGATTTTAGCAAAAAAGATGCAAAGAAAATAAGGAAAATAGCTCTACAGAGCAAAAAAACTAAGGACTATTTGTGTCCGCCATTATGCGACTAACATTAGGATTATTTTTTTTGTTTGTTTGCAGTCCACGCAGAAACCTGACGGCCTTTACACTTCCTAATTGTTTCAAAAGTGTTTTTCACTTGCATACATGTACAGTTTTCATTACGAAAAAGAAGTAAAACGAATCAAGTTGGCGAGGTTTACTAATTTCTGTGACTGATTCGGGGTGCTCGGATGTTCACGCAGACAACCAGTCTACACGCCGTACATAAACCGGAACCGGAACACATCGGAAAAAATGCCTCAGTATATGCAGATAACAAAGACGAATAACTATATACGGACGTTACCCTCTCGGGGATTTTCATCCCCTATAAAATAACAGAACATAAAATAGGTCATCCCTATAAGCCAAATAAATAAGGCTAAGATAGATCTAGATCTTTTCTTTTAAAAATACATGTATATAGAATCTACGCACATGCGGGAGGAGATAGTGGGATGGTACATCCCCCTGGCCTCCCGCTGGTCGGGTAGATCTACGCGGATTTTTTTTTAAATATCGACTTCAAATGATGCATTTTGGCTACTTTTGGAAATAGGTATGATTTGCTGAGCACTGTGGAACTACATGATTAGGTTAAATCATAGAAAAGGGCGTATCTACACGATTGTCCATTTTTAAATAGATCTAATGGTCAGGATCCATGCTGTTCGCTAACAGTTTCTCTAATTGCAATAGGCTTTGAAAGCGAACAGCATGGATCCTGATCAGACTGCGCACTATATTGGTTTTCTCATGGCGCGGCTCTAATGAGTTTGTTCATGAATGTTGGTCAGAAGGTTGGTAGATATACTAATATTCAGTTCTTGGTTCTTTCCGATAATAGACAATAAACTAGGCCATCAGTAGATCTATAATCAATAAAAAAAAAACAATAATAACCAATTAATAATACTCTTGATGGAACTCCTCGTTACTTTTATGACCGATTATAGCCCATTTACAAAAAAGTGATGAAACTCATAGACTTACAATTTAAAGGATAATCATATCTGAAAAATAATAGTACAAAGTTGTACATTCATCTCTGAAGAGAAACTGGATGTGTTTATAGCTAATTTTTGCCTTGTGCTGACAAGTAGTTGAATAATTTGACCTACGAACTGAAGGTAGCCTACTACAGATTGTATGGAATTCTTAAAGACACTGTCGTTTGTTTTTGTTTTTTCGTTCTTTTTATTTTTGCCTGAGTAACTGTAGATCATTTAAGACAAGACATTCAGCAGGTTTTACACCTAATGCAAATCTTTTTCACTATACAGCCGAGTTCAATGAAAAAGTAGGCCTACCGAAGCAAAAGAGTTTACCGGAACGTGCTTTTTATTAATAATGATAATAATAATAATAATAATCTTTCATTGCTTACACTTTTGATTTAGCCCACCCTTAAAGATATTATGATTGCTACCTCCAACTTAGCACTTCAAAGAGTTAGTCGGATATGGTCGGCTTTTTTTTTCGCTACGCTACAGGAAATGAAAAATATATATACAATATGCAGAGTATACGGCCTACACCTGCGAAAGAATTTCACGAGTCTTGTCCGAGTGAATTATCCACGCAGCGTGTAGCTGATTAGTATTGATTGGATAATTAAAACATGGTTCTGCTGTTTATTATTTCGATCGATTGTAATATGTTTTTCCTTATGTAAAAACGTAGATGGAAGAATGGGGAAGCACTAGTTCACGTCTCATTTAAGGCACCAAATATTGTAGGTGGACGCGTCACCGTGCAACGTGTAATTGTGCTAACAACGCTGAACAAGAAATATCTTTAAAAAAGATGGTCAGCGTGATGTAACTGAAGCACAAGTTATATATGGGCAGAAACCTGTATTTTAATTTTTTTGGCAATGTTGAAAGGGGCCTCTGTGAAGTTTTGTATAAATGAGGACAGTAGTTCTGAAGAAGACTGTGTTTAGAAATTGTGGAGAGACACACGGCGGACACCAAACAATCACAAAAGCTCACTTTGAGCCTTTGGTGCTTTAAAAGATGGTAACAGTAAGCAAACAATATTGAAATACGTTCTATACTTTATTTCTGGAATTGTTCGAAGCAACATGATCCCTTACCCTACTTAAGCTTATTATCAAATTTGTTTATCATTCAGAATATGTACAGTACTGTTTTCACCGGAAAGATTAATTTAAAATTTAGAGTCTAAAATTTAACAGTATCGGACATGTTGTTGCAAGTTAGTAATGATTTGCACTGGGTAGTAAGTGTTGCTGTAAAGCAAGGTAAGAGTTAATGACTGTATAAAACAAATAACCATTTTATAAAAACAAAACTTTAGGAAATGAAACTTAACAAAACAGAAATAAATTAACAAGACAACTTAACAAAACAGAAATATGTCCGGATGAGCAGATGAATATCTGGTTACGCACACCTTTTCAAATGGTACGCATACAAGCCGATGGTGCTGTACTTATAGAGGTTATAGACGACGAACGCGTTGTCATTTCACTCAGTGTCACACATGACTCAGAGTTAAGCATTTTCAGCCTTTCCTCCAATCAGCGCCACTCTTACTAAATCTCTCATTATGGTTGAAAATAAAGAGAATACCTTACCAAGCAATCCGATTGGTACATTATTTAGGCGGCATAAGGTCATACGAGGTCATAAAAGCGTGCTTGATACGGCACGCCGAAAAAACGTAGGGTTCTATCCAGCGTATCTAGTAATCAATATACTGTGCGTAAATTAGCTTTTAAGTGTAACAAGCCTTATATGAAATAGAAGATTAACAATATATATAGCAGCACTCTTTATTCGTACCTGTTAAATGTTATTTTCATATTAGAATCAAACTATCATGAATAGCTTCACCAACGATTGTCAGTGTGCCAGATACCTAATTATAAAATGTGCACATATTTAGTGCTCTGTTACTATACAGCACTAAAAAGCCTTTTTTTCAGAAACAGGTTGGTTCATGTTGAAAAATGTTTACAGTTTCAGGCAATCAACTGCTGGAGGCGAAATGGCGTTCTCGAGCGTTCCCGGCCAAAAACCAAAGTCCACCCTTGCTCGGAAACCAGACCTTAACCAGGATGGCCACCACCCTGGCGTTTCGGGCGTCAACCCTCTCTACAACGACCACCTGGTGGCACCCCAGTTTCTTCTACTGTTGCGGGACTGCACCCCGACACCGAAACTCGCCATTTTACGTTCTGCCCAGACTTTGACGCACGCATTTGGCTTCTTGTCATACATTATGTATATTCTTTTTACCTCTCCTTTGTTAAATTATCAATGTACCCTTGGTCCGTTACGGACCCTTGTGGGATTTCTGTTTATCCAGAGCTAAAATATTGTTTCGTAGATTAAAAGCTGACATGCTGTACTAAAGCCCAGGTAATTTCAATTCGTAATAAAGGGCTGAAAATTGACTCCCAAATAGCAAAAAAAAAAAAAAAAAAAAAAAAAAAAACCCGACACCGAAACTCGCCATTTTACGTTCTGCCCAGACTTTGACGCACGCCCACTCATTTGGCTTCTTGTCATACATTATGTTTATTCTTTTTACCTCTCCTTTGTTCAATTATAATGATAAATAACTACTTGAATATAAATGCATGTAAAATGCATATACGTCTTATATCCTTTCCGCAGCCTTAACGTACTAAAACGTATAAGCGTCTGATGGCCCTTTCACGCTTCCGTAGAAACAACATTTATTACATAAAACTTATTTTGAAAATATTTCTGAAATGTCAAGGTCTGCAGTTCTCAAATACGGTTATATCTTACATCTGAGGCATACACTTACCTTCTCAGACAACATCAAAAATGACATTTTGAGCGATTTCATGAAGTTCCAAAATTATCAGTACACTTGGTCCGTTACGGACCCCTTTGGGATTTCTGTTTATCCAGAGCTAAAATATTGTGTCGTAGATTAAAAGCTGACATGTTGTACTAAAAAAAAAAAAAAAGAAGTCCACGCGCATACATTTAGACGGGGTGACCCCTGCGCGTTACCCCTGACTATCTACGAATCAAAATGCGGCTTTCATTTTCAAGTTTGGCATTTCTACTTTCATTTTATTTACTTCAGGCAATAGCTGAAGGTTGAGTGACGTCATTTTCTGTGTTGTCCAAAACATACATATGCCTGGCGAGATTGCATAAATAGGTGCTGGCCGTCCTAAGGATATATAAATTTAGTGCCCGGGACACATGAAAAACTATCAAAATCTTTCCACTTTAGTATTTGGAATTCCCTACTTTCGTTTTAGTGAAAGATAATTATAAGGAAAGGCAATTCCGAGGAATTCATTCTGATTAATTTCCCTTTGATGAACAATAACTTATGGGGGCAAGGGACAGTAAATTTGAAAACTCCACAACTCTGCGCTGATACCAGTGCAAAAAAAACTCATCAAAATCCAATTTCGACAAATTCAAAGTACTTGTTGAACGAATGTCATGCGTAGACATAGCACTTCGTTATGTGACATTTTCAGTCTGCGATTCTGTTGCTTCTTTGATAAAAACGAGTAAAACGCAGGCTTCAGGACACTAAATTTTTAGACAAAAATGGCCCAAAATGCACACCTTGCGCGAACTGTACCGTATTATCTGCAAATGACTGACCTAAAACACATGCATATTTTTAAAGCATGTGGCCAAACGAAAATAATGGTGGGAAGAAAAGTGTCTCATAACCGTTTACTTTTTCCGTAAATTTGAGCTGAAGCTGGACGGATGGATAACCGTTTCCAATTCGTCTGACTTCCGTTACCTCAGGTAAAGTTTTAGACCCGACCGTCTACATGGAGCTGAAAAGTGTCTCATCACCGTTTACTTTTTCCGTAAATTTGAGCTAAAGCTGGACGGATGGATAACCGTTTCCAATTCGTCTGATTCAGGTAAAGTTTTAGACCCGACCGTCTACATGGAGCTAGGAAAATCGATACATGCACATATTTATTTTACACAATTATCACTCGTACACAGGAATCCTTAGTTCTATAAACATCATAAATAACCAGTTGAATATATATGCCTGTAAAGTACATATGTCTCATTTATTTAAAAAACGTACCCGGGCCAAATGCGAAACTGGTCCCTGCCACTTTAAAACTGGTAATACAGGTAGCTGTAAACTGCTGCAACTGCCAGCAGTTGTAGCAGTTAACTGTTGTAACTGCTGCAACTGCTAACTGCTCACTTCACACCGAATTGTTGCAGATCCGTCTTTTGGTCGAAAATTGGATATGTCTGAGATATAAATGTTGACCAGTATCTACAGACAAATGTTTATTCTATAAAAAGATCAAACTCTAGACGCTCTAGACGTTTAAGCCTTAGTAGAAGTTGACCAACATTAACATGTTATTAGATATACAGCATTGGAAACTTGTGTCTAAAGTACGTTGCTGAATGCGGACAAAAGGAAGGATATTTTTTTCGATTCATAACTCGAGATACTTTGGACCTCTCGCCCTGAAAGACTTGGACCTCTCGCCCTGAAAGACTTGGACCTCTCGCCCTGAAAAACTAGTGTGTCAACCAGTAAGGATAGTGCAGATGGTTTAATAAGAAAATAAAAAGCCTTATGCGTACATATATTTCTGTTTTTAAAGTTTTAAGATTTTATATTTATTAAATAGCTAAAGTCCGTCATAAAAAACCGGCAAAAAGTATATGCACGAGCGTATTGTACGTAACGATAGTTACGCTCTTGAATTTTCTGTCATCTGATAGATAGACTATTTGATAATTTTGCTTACACTGTGCCTATTCCTTCATTTGTCAGTTTCTTGTGCAGAGCTGACACAGCAAATTTATTCTTGCACACCGTTTCCGGTGATTTTACCAAATGCCGGCAAAACCCATGTGGCACCCAGTGCCATATATACATTCAATGCCAAACTTTGTGGAAATGAATATGTTGAAAAATTTCACCAAAACTGTGGGGCGAGTAGCTTTGATATTGAGACGACATGTCACGATCAACACACAGATACCTAGCTAGCTCAAAGGTCAAGGTCACCCTTGAAAGTCAAAAGTCAACATCGATCTTTTCCTGACCAGTCTGTAAAATATTTTGTGTCCTGTGGACCCAGTAAAACTTGTTGGTGTATTTTCTCCAGAATTACTTCCCTTTAATATGATCTGATATTTTCCTACATATTTAAAAATGAAATGTTACTAATACTGAAATTAGAATATTTCTTTTTTTACAGCTGTTATAAAAAAATCAACAACTATAGATTTTTATATGAACATTTAATCCGAAACGTTGTGTGTTATAACATATTGTATATATATATAGTACAACATTGTATATACGTCATTGGCAGATATCAGATCGTAAGGTTAGGTTAATTAAACTGCAGTTAAGATAATTAGTCACCTTCTTGTAGGGGAGTGTATATTGCATGGCAATACTTCATTCACTTGTTTATTTTGCTATATGCACATTTTTCATCATAATTTTATGTAAAACATCGGGTATGTCCGTATCCTGTACCAGATTGGATGAAAACATTTAGACATAGAAGTAACAGGTGATAACAAAAGACACTAATTAATCTCAATCAGTATTTTGTTACTTTGATAAGTTAATAGATAATATTATTCTTTGGTGTCAAGTATTGAACTTGCAACAATGGTACATATTTTCCTTTATGTGCGGTGACAAGTCACGCTATCGCTCTCCATCTAACCGTTATAGGCGTGGAGGGTGGGGCGGACGGGGGGGGAGGGGGGTTCAGGGGATAGCAAATTTTTCAGGTCAAATAGGGTCATTTCAAGAATGAATTACACGTGTATCAGAAACGCCCGTTTTTCAGCACACTGTTTAATGTAATGCTGCTCACCTGTTCAGTGGTTAACTTCTTATATATTTCATTTCAAGCATACACGTTTTGTGTACAAAATATTTTAAGGTTTAGCAGTATATCACAAAACAAAAGTTTTTTTCAGTGAATGAACAGCATCTTGACACACAACTTATCTGTCCAATACATGTTTTACTGTTCTGTCCCATAGAGTTGGATACTTAAAATATTCTAAATGAGTTGCCCCCGTTTAAATAAGAATGCCATTTGTAAAGAAATAAATGTAAACAATTGTCAAAAACGATATTTTAGTTATGCAAAGTTTAAACACTCGCACGATGTTGCAAATGCATCAAAACGAAGACATGTAACAGCTTTTAAAAAAAATGGTGAGTTTTTAAAGGCGCTGAACTGTCCAGAAGTGTGGCCCCTTCATGCAGTCCCTTTCCGGAATTCAATACATATATCAGTAAATTGACAATGGTTTTGTAAAATAATATAAATGTTTCATATGCTGTTAAATTTTCATGTAAAACAATGCTCTCCGAAACATGGACCTATACCTTAATATAATACAAGGAATCCGAGTTAAATAATAAGGCCATTCGTTAATCTCAATCAATATTTCTTACTTTGATAAGTTAATAAATAATATTATTCTTTGGTGTCAAGTATTGAACTTGCAACAAGGGTAAATATTTTCCTTTATGTGCGGGGACAAGTCACGCTATCGCTCTCCATCTAACCGTTATGGGGGTGGAGGATGGGAGGGGTACAGGGGATAGCAAATTTGAAAATTTATTTCAGGTCAAATAGCGTCATTTCAAGAATGGATTACATGTGTATCCGAAACGCCCGTTTTTTAGCACACTGTTTAATGTAATGCTGCTCACCTGTTCAGTGTTTAACTTCATATATTTCATTTCAATCTTTCGTATTTTGTGTACCAAACATTTAACGAAATGCAAGGACAGCGAGTACAAGAATAAGGCCATTCGTTAAAGAGGCATTGTTAATACTGTTACAACTGCCGACCACCTTCATGTAGTCCTCTAAACACAAGTCATAGTCAAAACGGATTTCTTCTTTGTTGCTCCTCAAAGCATTGCGGAAACCCATTCCAGCTACAGTAATATCCCGTCCCTTTTCTCCGGACATTTCATCTTTGTTGATATTCTGCAGTCGTGTCTTACGTTTCACAGGTCCTCGGAATTCTGTTTGTTTTAGCAATATACTGTACTCAGTTTCATTCAGTGTCACTGTTGGGCAAACAGTTTCTCCATTAAAAGGCAAGGGCAAACTGCATAACTTTTTCTCGTCTTTTACTCTGTTTGAATGATGTAAATGATAGATGTACCTGGCAGTCAAATCAACATTTACTTTTGCCTTGTATACTAACTTCTTACTGTTTATATCGACGGTAATGAAGTTTTCTTGGTTCTGTGCGTAGGAATATGCACTTTCAAATAAAGTGTTGATATTGCACCTCAAATTGGTATGAAAAGTGACGAGTGCTTCCAAATGCCAGTCTGCGTCTTTTTCGGTTTTTGCAATGATTGTGTCACAAAAACCACAATTGTTCTTAAACTGATCTGTTGTGTTTGTGACTGCCCAGGCAAGTGTAATCATGTCATAATAGTTGTCCGGATAATCAAGTAAAACATCTCTTAAGCGGATATTCGAGTCGTTCAGGACGGGTTTCAGGTCAATCAACATGCTCATGCTGAACCCAAATGTATTCTCATATTTATTAAGGCATTCTCCATAAAACGCACTAGAGCTCATCGGACATGACAATCTACGGCACCTGTCCTGAAGAATATTAAATGAAAACGAGGTTATGTTGCATGATATGATACTACAGATGTAACCCCCCCCCCCCCCCCCCCCCACCCTCCCCTCACCACAGGCGGCTTAAGTGTGCGATATCTTTGTAGGGATAACGCGTTTTTTCGTGTTGTTTCGTGCCCGTGTCCGTTAGGGCGAGGGTACCAACGTATCCCGAGGGATTCTGCAGATGTTATATCACGAAATAAACATGTGCTAACGCTATTCTAGCATAAAACGCGTAAAAACTGATAAATGAATAATCAACGTCATTAATTTCCCACGAAATGCGTGGGAATGTCTGGGTTGTTTTTTACGTTGACGTCATTTTGCTTTGAATTATCCGTTTTGGGGCCGAATGACGTTTACGCTTTGCCACAGGTGTTATAACAGCACGCGAGAGCGAGAATCTCTCCGTTAACACACGTTTTGACTCCTGTAAAAATTATGACGTACCATTTGGGTCAAAAGTCTGAAATCGCTCTAACGGTACCATAATACACGGTAAGCGTGTAAATTTACACGCTCATTGTGTAAATTTATACGTTAAGCGTGTTTTTTACACGCTTAGCGTATAAATTACACGCTAAGCGGGTAAATTTACACGCTCACCGTGTAAATTTACACGCTCAACGTGTATTTTCGTTGACCCGATTCTAAATTTAGAATTCGAGCGAATAGACCAATCAAAATTTAGTTTAGAACTGCAAAAATGACTGCATTCACCGCGGACCAGTAGTGTGATCGTCTTGTGTATGGATCCATATGAACAAATGCAGACAGCAGTAGTTTCTTAAACGACTGTATATTATTAAATGGGTAATAATTCATAACTACAACCAAATGGAGAATAATTTCATTGAAGAAATACATAATATTTATTTCCGGGTAGCCAACGACCGGCTGCGCGAAGTCCCAGTAATGTATATGATGCGTACCTGTAACTAACAAACTTATACTGAAATGGATAATAATTTATAACTAGAGCGAAACGGAGAATTATTTCATTGAAGAAATACATAATATTTATTTCTGGGTAGCCAGCGACTGGCTACGCGAAGTCCCGCTAATGTATATGATGCGTACCTGTTACTAACAAACTTATAAATGAAATTGATAATAATTTATAACTACAACGAATGGAGAATAATTTCATTGACGAAATGGATAATATTTATTTCTGGGTAGCCGACGACCGGCCGCGCGAACCCCATGTAATATTTATCATGCGTACCTGTAACTAACAAAGTTATTACTGAAATGAATAATAATTTATAACTACAACGAAATAGAGAATAACTTCATTCACGAAATGGATAATATTTATTTCTGGGTAGCCGGCGACCGGCCGCGCGAAGCCTAGGAAATGTATATTATGCGTTTAATCTTTTTTATCAAACTTCGTGTTTAATAATATTTTACTGTTTATTACTGTTTACATTTATACTAATAAACATCAAAAATATACATGTACAGCCAAGAAAATAAGCAAATGGGTCGGGCCACAAGTACATGTAACTAACAAACTTATTACTAAAATGGATAATAAATACAACGAAATGGAGTATATTATTTCATAGCCGAAATGGCTAAAATTTGTACAATGTATTACCTAAATGGAAAATAATTATATATGGAACATTTGAAGATCAATTATTTAAACCAGTTTTTGTCTTATTTCCCTGCTCGATCTCGCAGAACTTACAACCTGCCGCAATAAGCTTGCATGATACTTGTAATATAATTAAAAGTGGAAGTTGAAAATGAAATATTCAATTAGTGGGGATCAATTCATTCCGTATTCAAAAATAGTAATCATCTTAAAATTGTTATTTATCATTTCTATTGATTCTTCGAATTGAAAGCTTTTATTTGAAAATATCAAATGGCAGCGGTCAGATTTAAGAGAGAGAGAGAGAGAGAGAGAGAGAGAGAGAGAGAAGGAGGGCGGTGGGGGCGTGTAGCAGGGAAGGGTGTTCTAGACTTGAAATCTTGTTCTATTTTTTTTTTTTGCAGAATTCAGCTTTATCATAATTATAATCTATTAAATTAAGGATAACGACTTTGCGCGCGATACATTTTCGATATGAAAATGATCCAGCATGTAAATATAAGAAATAAAAAATTATAGATTCATATTAGCAGGAAGGTCTAATACGTATCAAGTGTTCCAGATATTAGGTATTTCCCATCAGTAAGTTGTTTAAGTCCTTGATTCATATCTAACGAATTTACATTTTTTGTTACTACACTTTCATCGTTTTAAAAATAAATGTCCATTAAATTTCCAAATATATTCTTACAGATTTTAGAATACTAGATATCTTGTAAAATTTTTATTTTCATTTCACAAGACAGTTCCACCACGTGATATATTATTATCCGTGTGCGTTCATATATAGTGGCGTTGATGACCGAAGGCATTAAATTGTATCATATCAAAGGCATCTTATATGCTTCAGTAAATTTTATGATCCGCTCTAATTAGGGAACCTCGAAAGGATCTTGATAACCTAGGTGACATATGTTTTATTATGTCATTTTGCATAATAGTTACGTAATGATTTCCGGTAGATCACTTAAAACAGCAACTTCAGTGACATGGAGCCGCTCTACCCTCCCCCCTAACCCCAATTATGTACATGTCATTCAAGTTGGAGAAAAATAAATACTATTATTATTTATATATATATTATTTGAAGTTGTAGAAAAAGTAGATATATGATAACAAATGACATTTTAAAATGTAAAGTACAAGTTTTATATGTATATGATGTGTGGAATTAGACTGGAAATGCTTGTTCTTTTCTGACGAAAATAAGAATAAAGCAGGCTTTTCAGGTAAGATATGATAAAAAAATATACATGTCTTTAATCAAAGCATATATACTGTAGAATAAGTTACTGCTGAAATCATCTTTACAGTGGCAAAACAATTCGTAATATAATGAAAATATTATGTATGTTTCCTTAAAAGTAATAATTCAATCATAAACTTTATAAATATCTTCCTTTGTAACATGTATTTTGATTGCCGAAAAGGGACAAGAACAGCGGGTTTATGCTAGAATTAGTGTTGTTACACAAGCAAAATATATGTAATAACAAAGACGTAAAATGTTGCGTTAATTGTTAAATTTCTGTTATTTAATGCTATTTTTTGACAGTGATATAGAATTTAAACATGCAGCACGGGCATTGGTGACACTTGAGCATATCCCATACAAAGAAGAAATGAAAATATGAAATAAGCAAACAATTTACACTAGCCCCAACATAAACAAGAAATAAGCAAACAACTTACACCCCACATAAACTCTGTCAAGAAAACTCTTAAAATTACAAAGTAATTGTTTTAAGGGTCAACATGTTAAGTTGTAAGCAAGTTCTCCAGCCGTGAATTTAGAGTAAGTCCTTTGATAAAAAGCTTAAACACATCAAAAATCGAATAAGAAAAGAAATTCACTTACAAATAAAGGATCATATATTTGCCATTTCAAGCATCTTTTCCTGCAGGCTGGTTCAACCGGTCTACTCATAATGTTCAACGAAGCTGTGTTTAACACTCCTGAAAAGTCAATTATGACCGAGTCTCTGACATTTAACATTCCTAGTGGGCAAATATTCTGTGGCACAACGCCTTGCTGATTGCATAGAAAGCAATGCACATTTTGAAACAGCTGTGTGATTAGCCCACGTGTGTCAAAGTAATACAATGTGTATGCTTTACATGCATCTTCCAAAGCTGTACTGTACGACATCATTGCTCCAGTGATATTGCAAGTGTCCACTGTTTTGTAGCAAAGAGAGTTTTCGCCGATTCTGGGCTTCGGGGGTATTGACCATACCATACAGGGTTTATACTGATCAAGCGACTGGCTCATCTGAATTTTGATTTCATGATCTGTAGTCGGACATTTTATCTTCAAATTCCATGCTTTGTAATGTGTACTTCCATGACATTCGGCACAGTATTTGTTTTTATATACATATCCCTTCATGTCTGACACTAAGGTAAGATCAGTAAACTGTTTGGGAAAGCGTTCGCACTTTGCCTTAACATTGCCGTCTGGGTATGAGCTAGGGCATGCAACAAAAGCGTTGTATGAGTTGATTCCTATGAAATAATTTCTGTCAAAGTTATATAATGTTTTTTCGTCAGCATTGAAGACGGGAAAGTGACAAACTGGTGCAGGTAAAGTGTCGTCTGCTCTGTGCTGAACATCTGGACAACAGTTACCATAGAGATGACAATCAGCGGTACACATGCACGAAGCGCAACACGGTAGATCTGTTAATCCACTGGAATTTGATTTCGCTTTTTGTGTACAAAAGTCAGTGTACGGACAGATATCGGATAGATTTCCATAATTATAAATGTCAGTTGTACCGGAAGTTGTGTCGATGTGCAATTCAAAAATTGCCGCGAAAATCAAGTATTTGTTAATCGTACTCATAACGCAACTCTCCTTATAAACACAGAATATGAAATCGAGAATTGCCAAAAATATGGCAAGTCAGTCTTTTGATGAGCGCGACTCTCCTACTAATTAGGATGCTAGTCTGATCATTATTTATAAGAGCAAAGTAACAGAGAAGCTGTTAAAAGATCAGATTTCGGATACGTTATATAACTGCTATTCTATATCGCAATACAATATGGAAAATCAAAGTCGTGATAATTAGTTCCATAATCATTATGAGCGTGATACTTAGTCGTTTTACCAGTCACATCCTGGCATCTTTATGACGCATCAATCATCGGATTTCTTAATTATATATTCTCTTGAAGTGTATAATACTATATCATGTTGTCAAGGGATGTACCAGTTCACAAAAAAAAAAGAAAAAAAAGAAGAAAGAAACACAGGTTTGCTGACCCTAATACTCAGAATTGCTGACACTTGAAACTAAGAATTGCTGACCGTAGAAACTCTGGATTGAAAATATCAGAATTCAGTACTCTCTCTAAAATTCATTAAAATATATATATCCGCATTGTCAAAACTGTTTTGCAATAAAACATCAATGTCTTCATGAAAAATACACAGTCGTTCATACAACATAGAGAAATAATAGCCATACCAAAACATATTGAATATATTTTTTTAGATTTTCTTTAAGTTTCAAGCAACAACAACATTTAAAACAAAGTAATAAAAGTACTTGTACACACTTGCATTCATTGTTATTTCCAATCTGTCAGTTCGATGTACAATGTCATGGAATTTTCAATTAATTTATTTTAGCATTGCACTTTAATAATTGAGTATGAAACACACATTTTACTTGACTGCAATGAATAACAAGAAATACGTGACCATTGGCAATTTGATTCGTCTTGCAATTTAAGCCTTAAAGCATATTTGCCTAAAAACAAACTTTTTTGGAATTAAGATAGTTCTTGTTTAAGTGTTACGGGCGATTGAATAGTTCTGTTCTGTTCTGTTCCTTATCCATTCCTTACCAGAACATGATTCATCCATTTGTGGTAGAAATTTGAGTAGGCAGTAAGCGACGATCTAGATATAAAAAAAAGCTGTACGCAGTGGTATGACATATTTGATTCTTTTACTTTCATAATAAATGTACTGAGCTGTTGTAAATATAAGACTGAGTATATTTTAATTATGTTGTGTGTGAATGTAATTAATTATCATTGATATGTGGAACATTTTCCCCGATTGTGGTGCAAATGTGCATGATAAGTTAACACTTTTAAAGGTGTAAGCAATACCACAGTGACAGCGTAACTCATCTCTGGCTGTGCGATCACCCAGCATACCATATTGTTAATGATTCCTTATATAAATTGTCAGTCAACATTTTGTGCTATTGACCAATCTATAGTTGTATACACTTCATTATCTGAAAGAAATTCCTTTGAAATTTATTTCTGATGTCGTGTACTAAGATACTTATTGAAGGCTATCCAGTCAATAGTCAAAACCCTTAATAGTTTAAACTATTAATCGACAAGCCACATAAAAGTACATTATTACGTCAAATTTATTACAATAGGGATGATGAATCTCAACTTGTTAAAATGGTCATATAACAATTATGTCCATTTGTACCCCTATCAGCCGTTTATAAGTTCATTCGGCGATCGGTTTGTGGATTTTCTTTAGTACTTAAAACAGAAGGTACGTTGTTCTTTAAATATAATTTATTCATCCCAAAGCCCGACATTTCCCTGAATTAATTAATACAGATAATCTCTCTCTCTCTCTCTCTCTCTCTCTCTCTCTCTCCCTCTCTCTCTCTCTAGATGTACATTTAAAATGAATACGTACTCTATCTTTCATAAATTAATTTATCCATAATTCAGAAAATGTTTTTAAAAATAAAATAATTTTCATAAATTAAATAATAATTTAGCGTCGTAAATGCCGAAATCGAGACACATCCATGCTCTTACTGTCTGTCCAGAAGCTAAGGTGCTCTGCAGTCTGTCGAACAGACCAGGGTTATATAGCAAAACACATAACAATAAATACAGAATATTTATAAAAGAGATTATTTTTGGATTTTACGTCACACCGAAACAATATATATTCATATAATCATATATAGGGCATATGGCGACTTTCCAGCTTTTGTTGGTTGAGAAAGACCCAGGGTGTCTCCCCGAGCATTATTTCATTATAATCGGACACCTGGGTAATACCACCGACCTTCAGTAAGCCAGCTGGATGGCTTCCTCTCATGAAGAAATAAACGCATCAAGCGAGGCTGGAGCCCACATAGGTGAGGGGCAAGTGATTTGAAGTCAGCTACCTTTACCAATCGGCCACGAGGCCCCTGATAAAAAAAGATGCAATTTAAGGCGCACAAAACTATTTGTACAACTGATTTGACGTTAATCTGTGAAAGAAACATGCCTTCAGATGTGTATCATTACTTTTATCAGTTGTCAGTTCGTAATCACAAAAACAACACAACCCATATCACTCTATATTCAAGTTAACGAATTAACGAATATTATATAGACCTCCATGTACAATATTTGGTTTCACTGGCCAGTCCGTAATATTGTATATGGGCCTCTGAAAAATGTATAGTTTGATCAGTTAATGGTAAACTACATTCCATACAGGAAATGACACAAGTAATGAAACATTAATAATTACCAGGTCTCCTGGGGGTGGGGGTGGGGGTTTTGAAACCTTTATAAACTTTTTATTTCGTGTCATACCTAGCTGTAAAACCTTTCAAAGCCTTTAATTTAACATTTTCCCAATAAGCAAATGTAACGATTACAGTTGTTTTGAAAATGGCAAAAGAATTCAATTAACGAACATTTCAACAACGGACTGGATGTTAAAGGGAAATATAATGATTTTTCAGTCTTGAGTTGTTCAATATGTTGAAGTATTTCCCGTGCAATTGTTTATGTCCATGGTGTCTATTTGTTCTGATAGCCGGTAGGGATCAACAATGGTCTAGGAGAGATACAGCATTCCATTGACCTGAGTCTGTCCGTCAATGGCCCATCTGTCATCCACACATTCCTCCAACAACATTTCTGAAACCATTTGATGGGAAACTGATGAAACTTTGCTAGGATGTTCCATGCTTGGTCCGCTACCAAAGTTGTTAAACAAGTTCCAGTCCTTGTAGAAATCTGGTTGTCATGGCCATCTAAACGAAAAAATCTTTTTTTCAAAATCCATTTGCCCAGTTTTGAAATAGTTTCAAACAAATGTTCCTTGGTTTACCATCTACAAAGTTTTCTTCAGATTCTTCGGATTCGGTAAATCAATTTTGCCACCAGGGGCTTGGTCACGTCCTTGACCCTCTAAGAAGATTTTTCAAAATAATCATATTTGTAAAACTCATTGCCGTCAGATGGAGTTGTCTTTTTTCCTTTTATGTTGATAAAGCTACTGATGGGAAATGAAAAGTCTCTGCTGCCCATATATCAAAGTATAGGACAGATGTTTAGAGAAGAAAATAATTTTAGGACTAACAGAGGCATGACTGCGTTTTTTCTTTTTTTGCAAGTTACATAGATAGATTACTTGTCCATTGCATTGAAATACTTCGGATAGGATTAAGGCTGACATCACAAATTTACTTTCTATAATCAAGTTGTTTCCTTTGAGTGAGGAAGGTTTATACTATTTAAGACAAAAGGGTTGGATTTTTCAGAAAATGCAAGTATTATTGCAGCAGGGAACTGGAATAAGATCAGAAATTTAACCTTTATTTTCGCCCAAAAATGCCTGAGATAACCTTTATGTTTACAAGAAAAACTTTTATTTTCATCATACCCTGATGGGTGGCCTGAATTACTGTATACATTATAAACAAGAAATATCTTTAAAAATGATGGTCGGCGAATTGTAATAAGGAAATAAGTTTATGAATTTTTCATCTAACATTCATCTTTCATCTAACATTTTTCAAATTGCAAAACTAAATACCGCACTTTAACAATTTAAATGGTTCTCTTTTAATTTTTCGCAAAGGTTTCGTAGGGTTGCAATTTTGTTTCGTTTATCCTTAGACGAATAATTACAGCAGTAGTTTAATGAAGATTCATGAAGCGGTTTATGAGAAGAGGTCATTAAACGTGTTTATATTTTTAGCTAAATTGGTCCCTTTCCCCCCATTTGTAACAAAATAGCAGGAGACCTTATGATATTGTTACACATCGAGTTTGATAAAAATCCATTACATTTTAGTGGTTAATGCGAAGAAAGGCATATCTACTTTTAGCTATAGTGGTCCCTAATAGGGCCCAAGTTCCTATATAAATAAATTTGGAAGAGGACCTTATAATGATGCTCCAGACCAAGTATGACAAAGATCCACCAAGCTGTTCATGAGACGCTGTATAAAGGCATTTCTAGTTTTAGCTCTAGCAGCCCCTAAAAGGGGTTAAATGTCCAAGCTGAACAAAGTTCGCTGCGGACCTATAAAGATGCTACAAATCAAGTTTGATTAGAATACATGAGAAAAAAATCAATTAAAGGATTTTTTTATTTGGACAATGACGTCACACCTATAAAAAAGTGAAGGTCAAGCAAAACATAACAATTGTAATTATTTCAATATTTCTGTTTCATAAGCAAAGTTTGACCGTTGTCATATCACATAGATAAACTGTATGCAGCGTACTTTCATTTCAGAGTAATGAGATTCAGTCATTATAGGGCATATATATAATAAAACAGATTTCAACTGAGTTCAATATTTTCATACCATACTAAAGAAAAATATTCATATATAATAAATCAGTTAAATAATTTATAACAAATATATCAAAGCAAACAAGTACTCATTTTAATATGCAATCTGAATAAGTCAAAAAAGCAAGAAACCTTTACATTTTACAATTGTAACAAGGAAAATCTTTTAAAAAGCACTTCCCTACATAAAAGACTCTTATCACACCCTTATTCATGTGATACGCAGACCGTATTCAGCTCTTTCTTTAATTTGATATATGTTGGTATTTGAACAGGTTTTTATCATATTTATTAAACTTACTTATCATTTTGAGATATATCAATATTCTTGCTAAATATACTGAGCCAAAGTTAGCTTTAAAACTGTGAACAGCGTCGTTTAGGATTAAACGCTTTGTCTACATTTCACTCCGCGTAGCACAATCAACAGAGTGAAAGAATTTGACACTCTCGTCCAATCAGGCAGAGTGTTGCATAAATCTTCCATTTTGATAAATTATCTATAATGCGTTATCAAGTAGTTTGATTTGCAAACCGAAGTCACGTGGCATAGGTAACGAAAACGAATTTAGACGGCGTCGCCGAAAAAGCAATGGACAATACTCTTGACAAGCTGTTTTGAATTATAAATACTGTTGTCACCCTTTAATTCAGCTGAATATAGTCTTGCTTTAATAGAAAGCTACTGTAATTTTATTATGGTGGCATATTTCTCGATATGGCTAGGTAGTTATCACGATACTTCAAAAATTATCTTGATAAAGCGAAGTTTTCTGAAAAATTCATCTCAATAGTCGAAGATTTCCTGGAAATATTAGTACGATAATTTACATTATGATCCCGATACCTTTTTTCGTAAGTGCCCACAGCTACCATTTATAAACTAGATAGCTATTTCGATACTTTCAGAAGTTATTTTGATATTTCGAAGTTTTCTGAACAGTTTAATTATGCCGAAGTTTCCTGAAAATTAGAAGCAAACCTAGAAAAAATAATTTATTGCGAAAATGTTTTCAGAAAAATGCACAACTTTGCGTGAAACTTTAAAATATCATTGTGATAGTTATCAAGCATCGCGTGGCAGTTCCAAGCATTAACGCTTAATTTTGCGCTAAAATTTCAGGAAATAAATCAAAATATCTAGAAAATATAATTTATTGCTGAAATGTTTTCAGAAAAATGCACATATTTCCTGAAACATTTACAAAATTAGCATAATAGCTACCTAGCGGTCTTGTGACAGATATAATGCTACCATATCTTATGAAACTTTAATGCGCACTTATTTTATAAGGTTAATTAGAATCAAGAATTTTGCTGACAATGTACTTATTTGGATATAATGTATTAATTTATTCTTTATCGGAAACGTTGCGCAGTTGGTAGAGCCGTCAGGCTTTTGCACACGGTAGTATACATGAATATATAATCATGGTTGGGATTCTTTTAAATTTCAAATCCCCTTTTTAGCCTTAAGTTTTTCAACAACGTCTCTGTCAAAGCCGTCTAGAACAATTTAAGCGTATCGCTGTCCCTTCCTGTTCTTTGAGTTTTAATCACTTTTGTAAACAATGCAGTTGTTTCTGAAATCCCAGCGTAGAGTCTCAAAAGAATGCATAGAATGTTTTGTTAATTTCTAAAATAGGCTTAACAACATATTTAAAATGTACAACTTAAATTAACATAAAAAAGAAATGATATATATGAGATTCGAACCTACATCCAAAAAATTGTATTTCAATGACAGATATTGCTCGCCACCTTTGTTACTTTATTTCGTACGCCAGGAATTTTATATGAAAATCTACAATAATGTCCGAAAATCCCGGTTGTGGAGATAAGAAACTTGATTAAAATGTTCCCGCTAAAAAAATAATTTCTCTGCATCGGTAATAATATGAAGACACTCTCTCTGCGTTGGACCAGCTCCAAGTCTCTAGCTCATTCATGTATAAAACCAACATTGACATTTACAATAAAAACATTAAGACAAAATATACATGACCAATATATAAAGATTTACAGGAGACTAGAACATGCACATTTTATGACTTTGCATGTGGTTTTGAAAAACAATATACATGCATAAACTGCATAGAAGAAATCAATCAATCCTTTAGCATTTAATTTATTGTAATATTAATATCACTGACAGAATTTCAGAAATATGATATTCCCCAAACCATTAGAATTAGACAGCCTGTTGAAAATGTTAAGAATCAGCTAATAATCTACTAAATAAAACAGGCAACCTAAAGTTTCGCCAGGGTTCCAAACACCTCAATAGATTTATTAAAGTCTCATTCATGTATAAAACCAACACTGACAATTACAATTAAAGCATTAAGATAAAATATACATGACCAATCTATAAAGATTTGTAGAAGACTAAAAACATGTACATTTTATGACCTGGCATGTGATTTTGCAAAGATTATACATGCATAAACTGCATAAAAGAAATCAATCCTTTAACATTTAATATTGTAATATTAATATCACAGAATTTCAGAAATAGGATATTTCCCAAAACATTAGAATTAGATAGCCTGTTGAAAACGTTAAAAGTCAGATAAAGATCTACCAAATAAAACAGGCTACCTAAAATTTCGCCAAGGTTCCAAACAGCTCAATAAGTATTAACATGCTTCAGATGTATTCGAGATGTCTTAAAATGCAATCCCATATTATCTGTTAAGCTTATATCACATGTTATTTTCACACATAATTTGCCTAATCATTGGCAGCTAGTGTACCCAGTCGCACAGAAAGTGGCACGAAGGAGCCTACCACATGACAATACAAACGATGTAGTCAAATAATGGGCATTAATGTCATCTATATCATCTAAAATGTAAAATTTATATGGTACAATTTACATTCTAATATGATTTTCTCTGTTAAAACACACTTACGCTATAATGACGTCACGTTAACGTGCGGTGACGTCAATGTTTTTATTGCGACCAAGAAAGAGCGCTACTATATTTCATCTACTGTTTTAGATTAAGGGCATATTAGAATCGAAATAATTTATAGCAAAATCGTGTTTTAACAGTATTTATACACTCGGGCGGTAATACGCCGTACAAATAATGCGCCCTCGTGAAATTATTACGCCCGACGTATAACCGCCCACTCTTCTGTTATACATTATTTCTTAAATGAAATTCTTGTTACAGTGCATTAAACACCTTACACTGTAGATAAACCTGGCAGTTGACCTTCCTACCTCAAACATCTGCTGACTGCAACCCAAACTTACAAATAAGGAACAAGGGAGACAAAAGGAGAAACAGTTTTCCTAATTGTATCCCCTTGAATCAATTTCAAGAGGCAGTCAGTGTCTATTTCAGATACTAAGGTCAAGAACCAAACCATTTACAAGCAAATTATTGGCGACGTTGTAATATAAGATGGCAGCTTTTGGCTCAACAACGAATAATATCTGAATTTGTAAACAAAAAGATGAATTTATCTGTATCATTCATTTGATAGAAGTCTTAGTCTTTCGAATAAACTCACTCTCATTGCCTCTCTGTCTATCCTTCCGCAGGGTTCAAACACCAGAGCTCTTGATCCAGAGGCGAACACTCTGCCTGCACTGAGCTATCGTGGCACATGATTCCACTTTCGGTGAACTGATTTTGTTTAATGGTAGAGACTCCGCTTTCGGTGCGGAAAATCGCGGATTCGATCCCGATTGCGTACGAAGGATGTGAAAATTGGTACCAGTTGCTCCCTCAATATGGTCAGCATTATGCGGGTAGAATAACCTCTTCTCTCGAACTCGTAATCTCGCATGAATGAGATGTGGAGATGTCTAAATTGGCAAAATTTGTTTCAGGATTCACTTTATATCAATGATTGTAAAATAGTAATTTTGTATCAGATATATAATCCGATATACTATTTTCGTGCTGATTATACATGTAAAGAGGACAGGGTGGCCAACCCACGTGACTTTTTGATACCATACACACGGAGAAAACGTCTCGATTCGGGTAACATTCTCCCTATATTTTCCTTATTATTTGAAAGATTTTCATAAAATAAAGTGCGTAGAAGAAAGCAAAGTGAGTGCTTTCCTCTGCACAAAGCGTTTGCCGTCAGTTCACAGTACTTTTCTCAAACAGTGCGCCCGACTGCTTTTCGTTGACTAATTGTTTAGATAACATACACACTTTCTACGTTAGGTGGAGTGTTTGAGAACTGATTGCAGACGTTTTGTGCGGAGAAAACACTCATTTTGCTGTCTTCAAAGCTCTTTAGTTAGTGGCACGTTTAAATCAGACATAAGTAAACATGATCTCATCATATGTGAACAAGTCAATCAGTGTTACTGGGATGTAAACATGAGTCTTCTAACATCAGCATATCGTGCAAGTGTTCTGTTCATGAAAGTACCGGTTTCACGCCCAATATTAACATGCTAGGCAGAGAAATACACCATCTAACATCCCTGAAATATGGAGTAGTCAGTACCACGGAAGGGACCAAAAATGAGGGTGATTATATCGAAAATCTTTGTGACAAAATATTTCAAATATATACATTAGTCAAAGAAAACTTATCAAAAACAATAGAGAAGCAAAAGAAAGACTATGATACAAGAATAGCATTTACTTCATACAATGCTGGTGATCTAGTATATATGTTTGACAATTCAAGAAAAGCAATGGGTTGAGTCCAAAACTCAGACCAGATACCTGGAAAGGACCATTTGTTGTCATGAGAAACATCAGTGACATACTGTTCGAGATACGTGGAGAACAGAAAATGAAAGAAAGAGTTGTTTATCATGACAAATTAAAATGCTATACATCTGACATTGTACCATTTTGGGCTATGTCATTGAGAAAAACACTTTCAAGAAAGCCTTATATTAAGCAGCAGTCACAACAAAAACCAGTTACTGACCCTCATCCAGGGCCTCTTGAAAGACCTGGCCGTCCTTAGCGTCCTAAGCGTAAAATTGTTCCTCCAGAAAGACTGCAATATGAATAGGTAACTGTTTCTTCACTGATAAAAGCATGTATGGAATACAAACAAATCAAAGGAAAACAAGGGTACTGTAAACCTTTACCGAGTCAGTACATTTTATTGACCATGACAAATTCAAGTAGCAGAATAGTAGTTTATATACAACAACAATCAAAAATGGACATCACATCTTATTTTACCCTTGATTATTCAACATGTGTATTAGTTATGAAGCAGTGTCTCAACTGTCATAAACATTTTAAAACTGTGCAGAAACTTTGAAGACATTACTTGCCATACTTGCCATTTTATTTTGGGACTTATATAATTATGTTTAACATGTGGGATACGATTTGAATCGGAATTAAAATTAATTAAACACACATTTACTAAAAGGCATAAAACCAAAAGCCAGGCAAAACATTTGGATGTGAATTTTAAAAGAACAAACTACTTTTTGGATGGCAATAACAAACGTATTGCAAGTTCAAATATAAAATACAGTGAAAGTGACTTACAAGTGCTACTGAACTCTGTCATTATAACCATCTGGATACTATTATTATTATCATTATTATAGAAGATTTATATAGCGCCCTTTTCATGATAAACACGTTCAAAGGCGCTTTACATATAGCAAACGCAGCCACACAGGGCGCGAAATTCATCCTCTACCTGAGCGATCTGACCAGAGGGACAAAGTGAGATAAAGCCTCCAGAACAGATAGAGAGAAATCCCTTTTTTTAAGATACAGACTTGTCCGGCTAACTTAGCCTAGCTCTTTGCGAATAGACAGACTGGTTCTTTAACGTACCCGATGTATAGCACTGATACACGCGAAGCCATCTTTCCTGGGAGGAACCAGTACAGACCTCTAAGTTAGGTGGGAGACACTCAAGAGCATCTCAGAAATTTCCAGTGCCTGGACCGGGATTCGAACCCCGGACCTCTGGATTGACAGTCAAGCGTGTTACCACTAGACCACCGGCCCACCTACAGCATTAATATCAAAGACACCACTGATATAACGGATAAACTTATCGTGGAGACAGAGAATCCGCAAGACCAGACTTGGAACTCTGAACAGAATGAAATAATATAATATTGCTGTTTCACCTTCAAATGCAACACAAACAGTAGTGGATCAAAATTTTCTGGACAATTTTTACCAGCATCAGGCAATATATACAGCTAGTCAATTGTCATCTCAGGCAGGATATCTGCCACGTCATGTGCCTGTTCGTGGAGGTTCGGACATTGTATCTGTGCGATTACCACCAGACGTTAGGAAGCGATCTAGAACCCCGCTTCAGGATGAGGAGATGGAATCTTGTTGTTGCAACAAGATACAAAAATTAGAAGAAACCATTGTTAAGCAAAACAAAGACTTCCGACACATGGTACAACAGAATCAGTCAGAAATATTGGAAGCCATATCTAAGTCAATGGAATATCAGCAACACTGACTCTGAGCATGTTCCAGAACCAACAAGATAAATAAAACTACCCTGTTAACAGTACTTCTTAATATAATGCTGGTGTTTTAATAAATGTTTTCCAGTTATGTCATAAAAAATGGATTACAAGATTTGTGACCGATTATAAGATTTGTTATTATTAATTTCATGAAATGGACAATTAAGTGCATTTTTATGTGATTATTATTCATAAATGGAATAATACCTTTGTGATGATTTAACTCATGGATTTTAAACCTATTCATGAAATGGACAATTAAGTGCATTGTATGTGATTATTATTCATAAATGGAATAATACCTTTGTGATGATTTAACTCATGGATTTTAAACCTATTCATGAAATGGACAATTAAGTGCATTGTATGTGATTATTATTCATAAATGGAATAATACCTTTGTGATGATTTAACTCATGGATTTTAAACCTATTAAATGTGTCATCATTAAGTGTACAGTTTTATGAAAAAAAAAGAACAAAAAAAACAAAACAAAAAAAAAAAAAACAAACAAACTAAACCGTGGTTATTAACTTCATGAAGAAGAAAACTGATTCCATAATGGAACATTCAAACAGTTTGATTCTAATAATAGCAATTGTTCTAATCATGTGATTTACCCTGATTAATTACTATGATCAATCTTGGATTGAACAATATAAGAAGTGTAATACTTTACTAATATCATACTTATGTATACTGCTGTAACTAATGCAGTGATTCTTCTTAATTACCATCAATTTATCATGTGCATGATCAGACAGTTAACAAGGTGGAAAATCACTTGGGAGGCAGAATAATGAAATAAACTGTTATGATATTTATGATTACAAGTGTTTATTCAATATAACCAGTATTTTATTTTTAATTGTACAAATTGTTTTCTGTTTTAACATTAGTTTAGACTTGTTTACTTTCTTATTCTTGTTTGTTTGTTGTCACCAGGATGTGCAAATATTATAATATTATATATAATATTATGGGTGATTAGTCTTTTCTCAATTTATTACTGTTCTAACTGTTATTAACTATATAAATCATAGATTTGATTTCTGTAACAAATCTTGCATTATTAATAGCAATCTTTCGGCATCTTTATTGCTCTTTCGGTCTTTTACAGATGTACCGAGAACTGCCGGTGCTATCATAAATCTTAAGACAAATTATTCACTCATTAGTATAATAGAAATCCTTGATTGGAGGCCCATCTGTGAAATATAAGAACGTTAAATTTCTCTTTCGGTGCCTTAGGCCTACATAATTATTTATTTGTACCGACTTTCATTCAACTTCATTTTAATGACTTTTCAGGTTAACCGAAAATTTGTCGGTACCTTATGTAATTTGTTTGCTCTACAATGTTATACAAACCGGGAATTCTTTGAAGACTTAAATGTTTATCTAGAATGGAAGTTTATATCTGAAAATCTACTAAAGTGTAAATAAAATCATGAAACATATGTATTGGTTGTTGATGACTGTGAGTTGTTAGTAATGGAAATAGAAAGAGAGAGAGACCCTCACCCAACCCAAAGAGCGCCACAGAGTCAAGAGTTGTAACAACAGGCAGGCATGTAAGATCCTTATATTCTTGCCTACCTAACGGGGAAAGTATACATTTGTCTGAGCACGAGCCAGGGATAGATATTCCCATCTTTCCCTAGGGACAATCCTTGTCTAAAATAGTGTGCACTTAGGTGACGTCACATACTACTGGCACTATTATGACGTCATAAGTATAAAAATAATGCAAGGAAAAACCCAAATCTATTTGTCACCACGATCTATTTTGAACGTGATAGGCAAGAAAAATGATCTTACATGTCTGCCTGTGTAAGACAGCTGTTTTCCCAACCCTCGGAACAGTTTGGATAAAAACCTCGCTAACCCTCGGGTAGGCATGTAAGATCCTTTCAAATCTAGTCTATACAAACGAGTATTACTTTAACTGATGCAATCAGTTTGATCATACAGGTGCTTCTCAGTTTAAATGTCACAAATATATGTCAAAGGTCACAGTAAGTGATATAAAATATAAATAAACATGGTTATATTGCCTACTGAAAAGATACATAATCTTGCATATAAAAGGGTATTATTTATCAACTACAACAACGCTTACTTTTATTGCTAAACCATTCAATCACGTTAATATTAAATTTTGAAAGAACAGAAGCGAAATAAGGCTTTAACATATATAAACGCATCTTCTTTAGAAAGATTCAGGATATAGGCTTGTTTAGTTATGTAAGTTATGTAAACCCACCACAGAACAGAAACGGTTTCAATGTACAATTTGTTGTCAATCGTCCGTTGCATTTAACGGAAGATATTGTCTAAAAGTGGCATGTATCAAAACGTTCATTATCAACAAGAGCTGGTATAGACAGTCGAAAGAGTTATGCTTCCTGCACATTGCATCTCCTCTCAATGTTCTCTATCATTATGTGAAATAAAATGTCAACTTGATACCATGAATAGTGTTTCACTTAAATTATGTTCATGACAAGCATAATATTATAAAAGAATATGGTTTGTTAATGTACCATTCCTTAAATTGTTCTCTTAAGAACCAATCCCTTAACCTTTAGCCTGCTGGCGGCAAGTGCTTTTGCCTTTGCGACCAATGCAGACCAAGGTCACCTTGCACATCCGTTCAACCTGATCACGGTCTGCAGTGTTCACTTTTCAATCAATAAATTCTCAATGAACACTCCTTCGAATTTTTAAAATCCATACTTCAAATTCTCTGAATTATGTTTTTCAGATTTCACTTCCACTTCAATGATATCATGCAAACTTATTGTGACATGTTGTTAGTTCTGTCAGATCATTATCTGTTAAGAAATATCCATACAAACATAAGCATTTTAAATTGATGAAAAACATCAATTTATTATTATTATTATTTAACCAAAATATTCCGAGCTGAAAGATCAGCGTTGCTTACTTATAATTTATTGTATGTTCATTATGAATAAAATCTGGAAAGTAGACTCTTTGTCAGATATGATGTTATTACTTATGGATGTGCAAAGGATAACGTATATTTTTCTTTGTCCTGCACTTGTAATTTATTACATTACAGACTCATATATAACAAATTGATTAAAATGTGATATAACTTTATGGTAATTAATAATGTGCGGTCATGTCTTTTAGCACTACGTAGAGTGCGCATGCGTGATATTGTACTTCCGTAGCTAAGGAATGCGCAAAGTGTAAATACATCTATAGGTACATATCTGCCATACACCGCTAGTTACGTACGTAACTTACATCAGTTTGAGACGTAAAAAATAATTTATTTACTTCTTATTATGTTTATTTATTAAAATTTGCTGCTACTTACCCTTTCAAAAGAGTGTCCACACACGGGCTTTCACATACACTATGTTGGCATGGCAACCGTTTCGGTGGTCCTCGGAATCTTTCTTTACACAACGGACACTTAAGAAGAGTTTCCATTTTATCATCCGTTTTTATATTCTCACAGGTTACTAGTGTCGTTATGAATTCTTACCTTTCAAGTTTATGTATGACAAATCGATAAAAGGGGAATTCATAATGTTACAAATAAATTTACATAATAGAAACGACAATGTACTAGTCTTATGTGATAGTTTAATTTCGATAAAACGAAGTTTAACGTGACTTTGATAAGCTAGACAAAACTATGCGAAAACACCTATCAATACGAAATATGTGGTTTTGTTATTAACTACAAATATCTGCATTATTTCATGCTTACAAAAACCATACATAAGCAGGAAGGACAGATCAAGGAAAGTAAAGACAAACTTAGATTGGTTAATGTGACCTCTATCCAAACTAAATGTTTGCTTTTATTTCTATTTTCCATTTTGATTTTCTTGAAATGGCTTGTTGGTAATTACTCATACAAAGAAACGCTGAATGAAATAGTCAGTAGACTTAACTGTCTGTTTCTCTATTTAATTTATTGTTTTATCCACAGAAGGTAATGATACATAATAAGTATAAGAGTAAAGGAAATATCAAAATGTCTCATTGTAAATTCTCTTCTACATAATATTCTTAAAGCAAACTACTTTTAATGGCTAAAGCGAACTATTTTCTAGGGCTATAATATATGTATTTTCATCTTTTTGTCTTATCCTCAGTTCACGGTTTTGAACATTACCTTTACTTCATTGTTTGACATCCCTCCTAGAAGTAGCTGATTAGTTAAACATAACCTGCTTAAAATGAAATTTGTGGAAGCCGTTCCTCTTACTTTTTGATCCACAAATTCCATAAAAGTTGTTTTGCCAATTTCTTCTTTATCTTGAAAAATTCAAATGCATTTTAAAAATTCAAATTAATTCTAAAGGCCTTTGTGGGTAGAAGTAGGATCTCTTTGTATTTTTAAGATGTCATTCACAGTGTAAATGTTATAGCAGAAACGCTTAGTAATACATGGTAAATTTTAACAATGTATCAACATTTAATGACAAAGTTGAAATTATAAAATTTTTGTTTCACATATGACTGGAATTTACAATCATATAACTTATTAGAACATTGCTTTTCGTGTAACAGATATCTAGTACATAGTTGCAGAGTCAGCATAGCTTTTATAGTTCGTTTGCAATCAGTTTAATATGTTTTGTCAACTTCTACACATTTATCACAAATGCTCCTTGATAAACAACCCGCAATGGTCTGACATAAGTATTTGATTTATAATGACATAAGTATTTGATTTATAGGATAAACACCTACAAATACTTTGATATTGTAGCTTGGTAAGGCAAACCACAGATCTTATCTGTTTACATAGCCGAATAATCAAATCAGCCAGTAGATATAGTAATAGAGATCAATCCAAGAAATGAATAATGATACTACTTTTAATATAATAATACTTGCTTTTACCTATACACCTGTGTGTCACATTCAAGTTGAAAGGAACAAGGATGTAACTGCATGGTTAAATACTTAGTGATAAGTCATTTCATTGCAATGTCAATTTTCATGGTAAATCCTGAAGAGTCTTTCTTGTTATAAATAAGATGTGTGATATGATACAAATAACATTATATCTAAAAGTTCAGCTTAAATAGTGTATCTTAATTTATTTTATTAAACTTAAAATATTTTGTGATCTCAAACTATTTTTATGATGCATGAATCTGACAACCTTTTTGCAATGAGATGAGTTCTTCCCGCAACAATACAGTTATAAGTTAGGGATTAAATAATTTTCCTACCTTCTTGCAAAAAAAATGTAAAAATCTAGGAATGTAGTAAGATTTGATTTATTAGGTCAGTGACTAAATAAACGTTTTCGGGATTTTTTAAAACAAAATCTTATTTGGTGGGTTTTTTTTGTTTTGTTTTTTTCAAAACGACGCCAATTTGTTTTTGAAAACAACTGCTATATGACATGTTTATGCAAAGATTTTTATAAATAAACTTTTATAAGGTACGTGTGAACGTGTCAGTAATATATCGCGTATGCCTACCGTAATTGCAATCACTTCTTTTTTTTTGTATAACTGAAACCTCGAAGAATCAGACGATTAATCCTCCATGGATTGTTGTTGAATGAAATTTATTATCTATTTCTTTCTGTCAAGTTAAATCACGCCTAACATTTGCTTGGTGAGAATTGGTATCCGACTTATTATTATTGTTATATTATTCTTATACAATATTTATATAGCACCCTTTTCATGATCAATTTCACGTTCAAAGGCGCTTTACATAGTTCAAATGCAGCCACACAGGGCGCATAATTCATCCTCTACTAGTACAGACACAGAGCGATCTGACCAGAGGGACAGAGTGAGACAAAGCCCCCACGACAGAGAGATCAGAAATCAGATACAGGCTTGTCCGGCTAACTTAGCCTAGCTCTTTACGAAAAGACAGCCTGGTTCTTTAACGTGCCCAGTGTATAGCACTGATACACGCAAGGATTGCCTGGGTTTCTGACCAGTACACCTCTAGTTGGGTGGGAAACTATGAAAAGCATTTCTGAAATTTCCCGAGTAGCTGCCGGGGATCGAACCCCCAACCTCAGGATTGGAAGGCCAGTGTGCAAACCACTGAGCTATCCGTCCACCCGACTTGCAACTGAACTTCGAATAAAACTTCACATGACAGCAAATAAAACTTGGTCATTTATGTTTAGGAGTAAAAAGAGGTCGGGTACAAAATACAAGCCTTTGTTTATCCGCTTTTATTTTATAGGATTCTTATGAGCTATTTCAATGCAGGCTGTGTGTGTAATTTAGTGGGTGTATTAATTTTGAAATACAAGACAAACACATAACTACTTTGTGGGTTATTTTAATTTAGAATGATTATAAATCAGACGGTAGAATAAAGCTTCGAATTTTATATTTTCTTAACCTCACCTAACAAATTCAAATTTATAAGACAGTAACCTAATATTCTCTGTATCATTGGATTGATAAGTAGGGCTATCAGAAAGAGCGGCTGCATGGAACTTAAAACGGAAGTTTCTGAACATCTTTAATAGCATACCCCAAATATATCAAAATAAATCTTAATAAGACTTAAGTATTATATTTATAGGTCTTTAATGTTATATATAAGCAACCTGCGTAAATGTTTAAACGTTTTTTATAATTTAAAACTTTAGGTACTATCTCAATAACCAGTCTTCATTTTTCCTGTTAAAATGGTGTTTGAAATGCTAGCGCTAACATCATTGATCGCTTACAGATCTAAGCTTTAGATATAAGAAGCTAGTGTTTATTATTCATCTATACGTGACAAAATATTTGAAAGAGCGCATATGTTGTATGAAACAGACTGAGCCAATACCTAAATGTGACTGAGCTAGTATGAGAAAATCAAGGCCAGTATGAAAAAGGAAACAGGGTAAATACGGCATTCAAGCTTTATGGCTGGTTAAACCGAGGGAGTGAGCAATATTGAGTTGAATAATAGAATTATCACTAATCAAATTATTTCATAGTGACCTTATAATTTGTCTTCTGAAAGATGTACTGGCCATTGGCCTGCCGGACAGATAGCAAGATAGAAATGACATCATATCAATATTTCAATTTGAACATGTAACCTATTTATAATATTTATCTAATTCTAATTTGTTTTTATTGCTCTTCAATGCCATGTCAGCATTTTGTTGTTAATTGTCATATAAGGTTTCCAAATAAGAAATGTCACTTTAAATATGACAATGCAGAGAGACAACATTCTTACAATTAGTCCTCACAAATAAAAATGAGTTCATCATTAAATCACATGGTCCTATTAGCTAGTTTTATTTGGTTAGACTCAGTTTTTACTGTATATGACACAGATGACAAATCAGGTTTTGTGGCCCACTCAGAGACAATGTTTGTCGCCAGAAACAAGTGTAAGTTAGAAAAACTAGTTTAAACATCAACTTAAAAATGATATAAATCTAAAGTGAACTTTAAAAACAGTTTCAATATCATAAAATTATTGTCCATTGTTTCGTTGTAATAATCGTCACTTCCATTTAAAAGAATACAGAAACAGGAGGGTATAAGAGATAATACTTTGCAAGTAAATACTGTAATGTAGGACCTCAAAATTGTACATGGTACTTTACCCCCATGTTAATCGGGCAGGGTCTAGTTACTGCTTAAACAGTTATCCCACTCCTAGGTGTTGTCGCGTTTCTCCTTCTTTTTTTAGTTTCATTTTGCATTGTTATTACACCCTTTTATTTCTAACGATTTGTAATTTCTTCGGTACCATTACAAATGTCAGGTAGAATGCATATTTAAGACAAGTGAGATTATTTTGTTAGCATGATTTAAATTCAACATATTTGAAAATTATCATAAAATAACATTGTCAATAAACATTGATTTAACAATGACAAATCAAAATAGATCCTTCGCCAGCTGTATTGACATTACAACAGGTTTTACATTTTTACTTAAAATATAGATCACAGGTGCTTGAAACATACTATTTTTAATGTTCTATATGGGCCATATACTTTATAGAAACTACAGAGAATATAATGCAAACACTTTCTACATATCACAGTATTCAGAAAATGTGAAAAATGTCCTCAAATAGCCATATAGAACATTAAAATAGTATGTTTCAAGCATCTGTAATGTAGACGTAAACAATGAGTGTTAATCGAGAAAATTGAACGATGCTTACAGGCAGCGTGGTGAAAAGGGGTATCATGAACAGTTAGAAATTCAAAAGCAGGGCAATTCGAGTGTTTGAGATTCACTAATAATTTTGTTTAAACAGCCCACTATTTTAATTGATAGTTTTTGTTTTCCCTGTCAGCTTGTTTTTTTTATAAATATTCCTAAACATATTCACAATATGTTATATAATTGTACATCATTGCAATAATGTTGCATAATATTTTAACTGATTTGGATAGCATCGCACAAAGGGTCCTCAGGTGATTGAACGTTATTGTCTTAGATGTAGAAATGTTGAAAATGAGACACACAGGAAACAAACGCGCTCTCAATATGGACCTCTTAACATGTTTGATGGGGTGTAATGAATTCTGACTACTAATATATGCATGTTATATGTTATCACATGATTGCTACAGCATTTTTTTAAATTGTATTATTGATGCTATTTTAAAATTTAAAATATCTTGACAGAAAGTATCAATATTGTAACTCCAAACACAGTCTATTCCAACAACAATAAGCAGAGCCTTTTCATGTGCTGAAGTCATTTTCCGGTGCGTAATAAAAAACTGCCGCTGAAATAGAAACAAAGGCATAAAATAAAAGTACTAGAAGAAATCCCGAAGATACAAAATACGTTATATACAAAAGCCTGCCGTGGTGCAAGTGATAATTGTATGCAGTAAAGAAACATTTCGTATTATTAGACTTCAAATGGTGAACTGAACTTGACATGAACAAAAATTTGCATTGAAAGTGGGTCTGAAATATGATTCAACAAATATTGATTACAAAGTAGTGCATAAGGTGACATAAGAAGCACATTCTATATACAAATACATATATATTAAACATGAATCGCTAGTGCGATTCATGGATTTGCCGGTCCTATTCTGTCGCTCATTTCGTACGAACACCGAAAAAATATTTCAATTCTTGAATAACGTTTCGCAAAACCGTTTACAATGTATTAGTTATCTTATATTGGTGTCGCTGCAAAGAGTGTTATTCAAATTATTTTTTCCGATGAAAAAAAAGTTTGCTTTATGAGCTCTAGTCATGCCTTTTGAGCAGAGAAAACTCATCATCAGAATGCCTTTTTTCCTTTATTATTTTTTGTTGTTTTAGTTGGGTTTAACTTCGGGCCGATACAATGAAAGGACATATGGCGACTTTCTAGCTTTGATGGTGGAGGAATACCCCTGGTGCCCCTCTTTGCATTATTTCATCACGAGCGACTACATGGGTAGAATCACCACCGACCTCCTGTAAGCCAAATGGATGACTTCCTTACTTGAAGAATTCAACGTCCCGTGTAAGGCTGGAACCCATATTGGTGAGGGGCAATCGATTCGTAGCCAACGACTTCAACCACTCGGCCACGGAAGCCAACAACTCCCCACCTGTGTTAGCATTCATATACATGATAAATATGCATATTAGCATATCATTAATTAACAGCTGTTTCGATTCTATTTAATTCGCACCAGTTATGGATATTTTCTTATAATTTTGTACCATCATAGATCTCTTTTTTTACTCAGCATCTCTAAACATGTGATACTATACCAAAATGCAGGAACCAAATGCAGTTCTACAGTCTGTTTCATCATGGAAACTAAACCACAATTTAGACAAAAAGTTGTGCTGTCAAAAAAGAAAACAGCTTAAAGGTCCAATACTAAGGAAAGTGAACATTTTAATGTCTTTTAAAAAGCACAGAAACTATTTCATTTTATTGGAAAATGAAAGTTGGTATGTAGAAATTCGAAATAAATCGCAGTATATGTACAATTATTTTTCTATGAAGTATGAAGAAAGTTAAAAAGACCTGGGGGTCATTCTGTCGATTCATTGAAATTTCAACATAAAACACATACATTTCTTTGAGTTCCAAAGACCTTCTGTCAATTTTGACCTGCCAATCTTCATTATTTAGTGTCTTGCAGAAGTCTATGCACTGGCTATGAAAAAGATTGCCAACTCACTTTCCCTTAGTAATGGACCTTTAAAGAGAATTCCTATAGTTTTGTTTCCTTTCATAGAATTTTTTTAAATTCACATATATGCTAGGAAAATTTGTGCTGAAAACAATGAACAACTAAAAACAATAGGTCACCAGGCTTGTTTTTGTGAAAAATTGTTTTGAGCACACCCACTGTTGCTGAAACTGCAAGCGATTTTTCAACATTTTCATAATTTTCTGCTTTTTTATAAATACCAACCAAAATATACATCAAGACAGCACAATAAGGTTTTTTTCTTTTTACAGATATTATTATATACTTATTTGATATCATAGTCATATTTGTAATACTCTATCCTTACAATAATGGGTACAAATGGAAAAAAAATATTGTTTCATATTTACTTTTGTGAACTTTTTTCAGTGAAAAATACCCATAGTCAAGAATATCTTTTTAAATTTTGAAAAAACTCTTTCATAGAATTTTTTCCTATTTTCTTGTGTATAGATAATTTTATTGTGAGCATAAAATGGCTAAAAATGTATGGGTCACCAGGCTAATTTTTATGTTAAGACCGCTAGAATACAACACCTGTTCGGACGGAAAATGGCACGAACCTGGTCAAATTGATTACATGTATGTCTGCTAGAAGTTAAAAAAAAATCATAAAATTCTTAATTCTTTCTATAATTGAATACTAAATAATCTGAAAGGTGATATTGTCTTATCAGTACTAAGTCAATTATCTTACATTATATGAACAACACTGCCTTTGTACTAAAATGCGATGTGAAAATACAACCACAAAAATAGCAAGATACCTGTCAGGCATGATACTTGTATATACAACATAAACCAGTATCAACATTTGATTACTGATAAAACTTATCTAAAATGTTATTTCATTCAAGATTCCTCATATTTAAGACTGTCTGTAACATGTTTCAACAACTGTTGACTTCAGTTCAGTTTTCCATAGAAAGTGTTGGCTGTGCAGAAAGATGCGCATAAAAAATGAAAAATTGAAAAAGTACATAGTTTTCGGTTATACACACATAACAAGTGGAAGTCTGAAATTTTTTACGGCATTGCAAACTTATGCCAAAGTTCAATGACTTCACCCTTTATTAACTTAGGAATGTAGCATTAAATTATCAAATTTGTGTTTGCTAAAAAGGAATGTTTTGATGTCATTTTGTCAGTTCGATCTGATAATGACTGTCGACATTTAAATATTTCTCAAATACCCTTGACCTATATATTTTATCTTAAGATAATAAGTACTTGTATAGATCAGCTAGGTATTATTTTTTTATTTCTATCAATGCTTTTATTTGACTGTAGGGTATCAGTTGATTAAACAGTAACTCATTCCATAAGTTTATTCAAAGATCATTCGTTTTAATTATTTGATAAATAAGGTAAAGATCGCTTGTAGGTCAAACTTAAATATAGGTTCACTTTGAATCATAATTACGCATGTTCCACGTAAAGGGAATTAATGCATGTGCATGCTAACGAACGTTAATATCGAGGTAGGAAAAGTACTTTTCGAAATGGTATAACCCAGTAATACCCAGCCTGTAATAATAATAATAATAATAATGATAATAATAATAATAATAAAACAAGAAGAAAAATAACACAACGCTAAGTTCAGCTTTAGCTACAGGCAAATACCAAATCTTTTATTAAATAACTTCAAAATTCAGTCAAATATATCGGCAGCAAGAAAAGCAAATTAGTATTAAATTTTATACAATTAGCTAAATACTGGGCAATTTATTTTCATAAGTCACTGGCAGATGGGGTAGATATTGATTTATATTATGTATATACAAATAATAGATTGAACGTAATTAATATAGTTGCAGTTGTAGAAAATTTATGAAATATGAAATAAATCTTAGTGCATTGTTTATTCTGTCCTTTGATATATTTAAACATAGCAACGCCGTGAGGTCTAGATAGATTATAAGATTTGAATGCAATTATTATAGGTGAAACAAAAACAATACTGAAATTGATACGTATATTAAGCTTGTGTAAAGTAATGAAGCATAAATATCAAGATGAAGAAGAAGCGTAGGTACATAATAAAAATGACATTAAACGACTGGGATGTGCCTTTAGGCATGATAGCACATAATAAAGACGCTCCGGCATCATCTCAAATGTGATTACTAATCCTCGCCCTCCGTTTGTCATCTTATCGGTCCTACAATTACAGTAAAACTTCGTTCTCTCAAAGTCGACGTGACTAACAAAATTCGATCTAGTTATCAGTAGTCTGAGTAATCCAGGTTATTTGGTCATACATCAAAATGTGTACTTGTTTGCTCGACTATTGTCATTTATATACCGTATGCGTTGTAGCCTCGTTTAAATCAAAACAGTACATGGTACATGTATTTCAAGTATAAACGATATTCAATGATAACAACTACATGTATTACCGAACTGTCGAAAGTACCATTATATTATATTCATATGTCGGTCTGTAGGTACTGATATTCTTTGTGGGTTAGTTTGAAACAACCCCAAATACTGAATATTTTCAAGCAGACATAGAAGCCCACCTGTTTAATCCAAAGTCGTTCGTTAGGTTAGTCAAATGTTGCGTGGATGATTATAAATATGTTGTAATTGTATATGGGTCAAATATACACTGCCCGTAGTTTGTTTACTATATGTTTATGTTATGTTTGTCCCGTAGTGACTTCCGTAACCGTATTATTGTTGTCCGTAATCGTCTTCCATAGTCTAGTTGTTGTATTAAGTCATGTGAATGCATTATTATTCATCCAATACACTTCATATAAACCGTAACGACATAAATAGATATTCTTCATATAATACCATTAAAATTAGATAAATTGAGCGTCTGTAGCGCTTTCTTATAAACATGTATATAAATATTCCAGAACCAAACAATAATTAAAGATTGTCTGTATCACACTGAACACAATTTCAATTTGAATTGAACATATATTTGTCTGTATTTTATCCCCTTCGTGCAACGTTTTAACAATGCATTAGCTTATATATACATATATATAATTTACTGTAGGAATTTACAGAAACCAACATCAAACCAAAGTCAAGAATAGTACAGAAAGTAAGAAAGTACGTATTCTAGAGATGAGAACCAAGAACGGTAAAAGAAGAAAAGGTATAAATAGGACCTCCGACTAGATCGTGTTTACCAGTGCTGAATAAAAACTACTTCGTCGAAAGATTAGAAAGGATACTTCCCTTAATGGATATCATTATAGTCTTTTAATTACATAGTCATATATATCATCATCTAAACTTAGTTAAGGTGACAAATTACCGATTTTCCCCTTCTACTTGTCTTTAACAAATAACAGATATCATAAAAGTCCTGTCATCGCTAAAGATGACAAATCATCAACGATTTCTGATAATTAAAAAATTCACGTTGTAAAGCCGTTACGTTATTTGTAAAGTTATAAATATATGACCGAATCTTTGCACACGAAGTTTTTATCAGGAATCTACCATGAGGGATTTTGATATGTGTATGCATGTCAGTAGCGCTTTTTATCAAAAGAAACTTTTAAATAAACGAAAAACCACACTGAGATCAAGATAAGAAAATGTAGTTAAAACGCATATTATTCAAGATAATCACTACGACTATATATGCAATGTATTGAGTGGAGAAATAGCTTTCCATTTAAGAAAATCAATATGATCGGCTCATTACATTTCAGCCGTGCCATGAGAAAACCAATATAGTGGGTTTGCGACAAACATGGATCGAGACCAGCCTGCGCATCCAAGCAGTCTGGTCAGGATCAATTCTGTTCGCTTTTAAAGCCTACTGCAATTAGAGAAACCGTTAGCGAGCAGCATGGATCCTGACCAGACTGCGCGGATGCGCAGGCTGGTCTGGATCCGTGCTGTTTGCAGAGCCACTATGTTGGTTTTCTCATGGCGCGGTTCATTTATGACATACATGCACTCGAAAACACGAAACTACTTGCTTCCGAAGTCAAAGAAAACTTGATATGAAAGGTTTATAGCGAACAGAAATAAATATTTGTTATGAAATCCGAATTTACAAATTGAAATAAAACACTTGTTATATTAACTTTCAAACACTCTGACAGTAATCAGTTTAAAGTTGGAGATAAGGTACATAAACACACACTGGATCATAACAGAGATTGTTTCTATGGGAACCGGAAACTCTTTGCACAATAAGGAGAAGGAATCGTCAGAACAAAATGCTTCTGATGAATATACCGAAACAGAGGAATCGACGGTAGAAAATATCGCATTCAGATGTGTCCCATGCAGCACTGCAGGTGAGCAAGTGGAAGCTGTGGGATTTTGCGTTGACTGTAAAGAATATCTCTGCAGCGTCTGCTTTAAAAGTCATTCCAGAAATAAATTGTCAAAGAGTCACTCTTTATTAAATAAGGAGGCAATGCCAGGAATTGCTGTTATTACGTGTGATCCTTGTAAAGTAGCAGGAGACGATAATGAAGCAAAGGGTTATTGCACAGACTGTAAAGAGTATCTTTGCAAAGACTGCTTCACGAGTCATTCAAGGAACAAATTGTCTAGACATCATATTTTATTGGACAAGAACAACATGCCAGGTATATACTTCACAGAAACAAAACGTTGTCTTAGAAGCAATGAGGACGCAGAGGGACAAAGGTATAACGAAGAGTACACTCATATTAAAACATTGGATGTAAAAACTGAATCGGACGAACAAGAGTGTTATATCACTGGAATTGCTTTAGTATCAGACACAGAACTGGTCTTAACTGATGAATCGAACAAAGCGGTGAAATTATATGACATGAAAAATCATTTTATGAGATGGTTAAGACTGAAATCAGTTCCAAACAGAATTACGGCAATATCTTACGACCAGGTAGGAGTAGTGTTACGTAACGAATGTAAGATACTGATTATATCCATACCAGAGCGGTTGTCAGTAATCCGCACGTTGAAAACGGACGGAGTTTGTGTAGATGTTGAGCACATCAACGCTAAATTGTATGTTTCCTTTCGGAAACCAGTTAAATTCCAAATCTTGCAGCTGACGGGTGTCATTCTAAAGACAATCGAGCCAGGCCCAGAAGCACTTCAACACTGCGCTTCTCCAAGCCGCTTTGCAGTAAGCCCAGATGAACGTTTGCTTTTTGTGTCAGACTGGAAAAGTAACACATACATGAGCATGGATTTGGATGGGAATGTAAAATCTTTACTTTCGTCTCATTTTAACGATCCATGTGACGTCATCATTTCTCCATACGGACTGGTCTACCTTTAGTTTATACATAATTTATTTTAGGTCGATTGTGAAGGAAGTTCTACAACTTATATTAATCACTCTCGACACCTCATTCCTGATGGAATCCATCGCCACGAGGGTATGAGAGAAGAGGCCGGTTTCTGACCTCTTAATGCTGAGCGCCAAGCAAGGGAGCCACTGGTACCATTTTTCACGTCTTTGGTATGACGCGGCCGGAAATCGAACCCACGACCTCCCGCACTCGGTCTACCTTTGTAATAGAGGAAAGCACATAATATACAAGATGACGTCTGATTCCAAAGCCGTCACAGTGATACTAGCATGGGATGATGGTCTTGCTAATCCAATGGCGATGGGTCTTGATGTGAGCAAAAGGCGCCTCTATGTCAGCAGTGGAAATACTGCAGTTGAACACAGAAATTTCATTAAAGTTTTCAAATGTGAATAAGTGATTAATTAAATAAACGTATAGCACTTAAAGATTTTGATTTGCATTTTGTTTACCCGCAAGAATTGAGAAAAATAGAATTTGAAAATGAAATATATTAACAGTATGACTAGACGTTGTTTTTGATTTAAAGTTTCATGATTTCCGTATTGATACTCGTATTAGAATGTATGCGGACAAACCGATATATATTTATTCGTTAGTAAATCATAAGTGAAATAAGGAAATGCTGGATTTTTCAAACATGATAAAACGGTTCTACCTCAATACTTCAGATATCCTTTTTCCTTTATGTCAACACTTTATAAGTAAAATGAGTTCAAGATTATAAATGTATGCAACGGCAGTGTATAATATAATTCGTCGTTTAAAAATCATTATGCTTAGTCCACGAACATTATGCATGAATTCCTTTCTACTTCACATATAAAACAGTCGACGTGATATTCAGGTAATAACACAAACCAGAATAGAGGTGACATGTGAAAAAAAGGAAAATAGTGTTAAGTTCTGCGTTTTCATGTGGTTCAGTTTTGCAAATGAGAATCATAATAACGTCTAGGAGAAGCACAGTAAATAAACTTTTCGTTTGAAGTTTTACGATATTAAATAGTTCATGAAGTAGGTGTAGTGATTTAACGTCAGAAGAAGATAAAGGTGCCTTTATTTTGTCAAGTATAATAACAGATTCATTTTACATTTTCTTCTTTAATGCGATTGTATCCTGATGCGATTTGACTAGCACGGATGAATAAAATCATTTAAGAGTTATGAAAGCTACCTGATATAATGTTTGTAACCGAGAGGGAATATTGTTAATTCTTCGACACATTAAATGTATTGTTTATAATAGGGCACGACAACGAAGTTATTTTGTTCTTGTTGTCATTTTCTTTTCTTGACTCTTATGTTCTTATGCTAGTAAATTTTAGACATTAAAATGTGTATTATTTTGTGTTTCAAAAAGTAGGTTGAAGTCGTAAACTGGGTAAATTTACTTGATGGCACGGTCTGAATTCGCTGAATTGTGGCAGTGTAATCAACAGCTTATTGCTACATTGTTCTGAATATACAGTACTTTCAGTAATTTTTAAGATATTGGTAAAATAACAAATGTCGGTTTAGCACTTTTGTTCAGTACTTTGCCAGAATTGTCATTGGGTGTTATGAATTTTTTCTTCTAGGTTTAACTTTTTTCTACTTATGGGTTTAATTTTGTTTTGGTTTAACGTTAAACAGTCATATGTGTACATGACTGTAAGTCATATGCGACTTTCCAACTTTTCATTTGTGCAAAAAGACCTCAGATATTCCTCCGGGTATTTATTTAGGCACGAGCGGGTACCAGGGTCTACCAATTGATCTTTCTTCCATAAGCCAGTTCCATTGCTACCTCACATGAAATAACTGTTTGTCCAAAGCGAAGCTCTGCGTGGATAATCAATCAACGTCAGTGATCTTAACCTCTTATCCTCGGAGGTCCCTACCTTCGGGATTTAAATACTACCTGCACATATGTTTGTTTTGAATTTAAGATTAATTAAAGTATATGGATGCACCGTAAACGTTAAGAACAGCAAATACGTCAACAGTAAATCATCCACACAGCAAGCCATCACAGATGGCACTGCAAAGAAAAAGATAACGATTTTCCAAAACCTCTTATCATAATAACTGCAGATTAAGTAGAATATAAAAAAAATCTAGGTTGTTGAAATTCAATTGACAGTGAAGCAATTTATATTAATTTTGTATTGTTTTTTTCATTTTCTGTCGCCACTTATTAACGCCAAAGTTATTTAAAACATCCTTGTAAAGAGATAAACTTGATGGGATTTAAGTGAGAAAAAATGTTAAAAAGGAAAGTTTCAGTCACGAACCTTTTCATAAGTGGATGATAATCACTTTGGTTACATATCAAACAAATATTACTAAAGTATATATCAGTCATTCATTTGTAATATTATGAGATCGAATTAGATCGAATATAAGAAAGTTAATGTTGAGGAATTTAATAGAAGTTATATTAAACAAATGACGACCAATATTGACTAACAGCTAAAAAAAATATAACTGTAAGCTGTGTTTGTGACGAATTTTAACCAGTTCCAGGACTATAAGAATCAATTCACCCATATGGGAACTACTATCTCTGTGCGAGGACGTGATCGTGAATCATCTCTACAAAATGGTTCCGATGAATATTTTTACTACATCTGTGATCCTTGTAGCACTGCGGGTGATTATGTTGAGGCGCAGGGATATTGCTCTAAATGCGAAGACTACCTCTGTAGAATATGCTTTAAAGGCCATTCTAGAAGCAAACTATCATGTAATCACGCCTTACTAGACCAGAATACAATGCCGAGAAAACTCTGTGATCCTTGCAAAACAGCTGGGGATGATGTTGAGGCCAAAGGGTATTGCAGAGACTGTAAAGAAAATCTTTGCACGGATTGTTTCAGGAGCCATTCCAGGAATAAGTTGTCAAATCAGCATTTGTTACTGGACAAAGATTACATGTCGAAAACATTATTCCGGGAGATTGTAAACTATACCTCACATAGTCGTGTCCGCAAAGGAAACAAAATGGAGCTAGAAAAGTATAAACAGTACATGTACTTCCGCGACATTATTGTTAAGACGGAGGGAGACAATCAAGATTGTTACATATCCGGAATGGCGGTGGTGACAAACACTGAACTAGTTATTACTGATGAATGTAACAAATCGTTGAAACTCGTTGATGTGGAAAACAACATTGTGAAAAGTATATTAAAATTTCATAGTGTTCCTAGTAAACTCACAGCGATATCCAATGAACATGTCGCTGTTGTTTTCACACAAAAACGTGTCATAGAAGTTATATCTATACCTGGAGGATTATCTATAGTGCAGACTCTTAGAACGGACGGTGATTGTATAGATGTAGAATGTGTTAATGTGAAACTGTATGTTTCTTTTCGCAAACCAGTAAAATTTCAAATCCTGCTGCTGACCGGCGAAGTTGTTAAAACAATTTCACCCGATTCTGAAGTACTGAATCATTGCATCTCTCCAAGTCACATTGCAGTGAGCCCTGATGAGCGTTTGATCTTTGTGTCTGACTGGAGAAATAACAAAGTTATGAGTGTAGATATGAATGGGAAGATAGATTCTGTGTGTCCGGGTGAGCTTTTTGATCCTTTTGACGTCATTATCTCTAAAGTCGGATTAGTCTATTTATTAAACAGAGGGAATCACAAAGTTTACAAGATGACGTCAGATTTCAGTGATATAATAGTGATACTTAGACGGGGTGATGGTGTTGTTTATCCAATGGCAATCGGTATAGATTCGAGCAAACAATATCTCTATATAAGTAGCGGAAGTGCTGAAGTCAAACATAGAAATGTTATCAAAGTATTTAAATGGGAATAAATCGGTACAATTTCATATAAGACTTCCAGTTCATGCATTACGTTTTAGAACTTAATCATGCACGAATGCAGTGTGTTAACGTCATCAAAGGACAACACGCGGACTAATTAATAAAAAAATATATCTTTTGCGCAATTCATTACAGAACGCCTTCCAATTTGGTTTCATGACTTCTTCTAAGAATGATTTATTTATCGATGTTTGAAGACAAACTCGTACCTAATAACTGTTTGTGTTTTCATAGTGATAATTATACATGATTTCCATGGAAAATGTGAGCAATACAACTGTCTACTTTGGTTTCGCATTTACAAATTGACAATGACATTTAGGAAGGCAGTGCAAGTTGTTGACTATGTAAGCGTTTTATTAAAATGATGTAGCATTGTGCACAATACTTGATACATTTAGCAACGTTTTTTAGAACACACTTTGTCTATTTATTTAACTGTGTTTTGAAACCAAAAATATACTGGAAAATGATGAAAAATACGTAATTCATATTGTTCTACTGTAATTTTGAAGTAGAGCTGAATTTTAATTGTATTATAAGAATGATTTTCATGAACTATTTTTGATTAAAATCCCTATAGACATATAAGCTGCATTTGGTAAATCCACTTTGTCTACGTCTATGAAATGAGACGTGGTCCGTTTTTATTCACCACAGGTTCTTATACAGCTTCTAACAGAAATGATAAACATAATGTTCTGCATAAAGTACGCAGTATATAGATTTAAATATTATACATGTAATGAAAATGGAGAAAACAACATCTGATTGATTTTTCATCATTTTATAATTGTTGAGTGCGGGAGGTCGTGGGTTTGATCCCCGGCCGTGTCATACAAAAGACGTAAAAAATGGTAATAGCATCATCCTCGCTTGGCGCTCAGCATTAAAGGGGATAGTGCTAGGACGGTCAGCCCGGTGTCAGTATACTGTGACTGGGTGGGGTATCATGCCACGTGTCTACGGCGTGATATTCCAGTGAGGCAGCACTATAAAGTTGGGCATTGTGCTCACTGCTACAAGTAGACACCGTCGTTTCTATGACTGAGGAATCGTTGAGAAAGACGTTAAACCCGAACACACACAGGAAGTGTGCTGTATATCAAAGCATATAATGCACAGATATACTAATAACTAAATTAGAATGTCTTAGGCATATCTCTATGACATACTGAGTAATAGTAAAAAAATGTATCACAACTGAATAATATAAATTTTAAAGAAGAAAAATATATAGGAAAAATGTTTGAGAAAAATCAGTAACAAGTACATCTCATGCATACTTCGAACTACGAGGATGGGATCAAAAGTTCATTACCTTGCACGTGTTCCCCGTTGTAATAGCTTTCAATCGACGTATAAACTATACATGTAGACACAATATCTCGCCCACAATTCACATTTGCACAAACTCTACTCGTAGGCGGTTAGGCAAAATGGATGGTAAAAGTGTAAAAAATGCAAACGAAATTAGGTCTTACATTTAGACTTGCGCTTCACTCGAAAGAGGTTCAAGGGACATTTATGTCGACATATGTGCTGTTTATGGTAGTAATGAAATGTCCTTTTCCACAGTTTGCAGATGGGTTAGGAAATTTTGTGCAGGCGTGGAGTCTTTCAAAAATGCTCCTAAAACTGGTCGACCTAGGTCTGCAAGTAGTCCAAGGATTGTTGAAAAAATCAAACAAATAGTACTTTCTGACGCAAGATATACTTCTCAGCAGATTGCGAACATTGTTGGCATTTCAAAAGCATCTGTGTTGCGCATTCTGCGAAATATTTTGAAATTGAAGAAGAAAAGTGCTAGGCGGGTCCCGCATTTGCTCACTGATGGGCAAAAACGCACGCGCGTTAAGATGGCGCGCAAGCTTTTGAAAAGGTTTCCAAGATACGATCAAAAGACATTTATGAATGTAGTAACAGGTGATGAGTCTTGGATACATTTCTTCGAACCGCATCGAAGATTAGTAACCGAGTATGGCTCACTAAAAATGCCAGAAGGCCTTGCATTGCCAAAAGGATTGCAAGTGTGAAAAAGGTTATGTATGCCATATTTTTCACTACTAAAGGTCTCGCCATCCAGGTTCCTGTACCTAAAGGCAAGTCAATGAATGCCAAGTTTTATAAGAAAAATGTTTTTAAAAAGCTTCTTAAGTATTTCCAGAAACGTCGACCAAAGACGGATATCCGAGGCATCCATTTGTTACATGACAACGCCTCGAACCACAAGGCTGGGATTGTGACGTCGTTTTTGAATGACAGGGAGTATATGTTCTAGAACACCCACCCTATTCTCCGGATCTAGCCCCCTGTGACTTTTTTCTTTTCCCTCGTCTCAAGAAAAAGCTTGTAGGCAGAAAATATACATCCCGCCAAAAGTTGGGGGCCTCCATATTTAACCTCCTTAGTGATATACCTGAAAAATACTATCAGAAAGCTTTTCAGGATTGGATTAAAAGATTGAGACGTTGTGTATCTGTCAAAGGAGATTACTTTGAAGGTTTGAAATAAAGATTTTCTTAACCCAACCTTTAGTTGTCATTTAACACCATTGGTTGCATTACTTTTGATCCCACCCTCGTAGTAACCTTAATAACTTTAGTACGGGATAACTTAATCATGAGATAACCTCCATAGCGACTACTCCAATGACCCGATCACGACCTCAAACTTCATATGCTTATGATATAACGTTACAGTTACTTTTACACGCGAAAACCGATTATTTCGTGACCGAGATATATGTTATGAACCAAGTGGTACAGTCAATAAAATAAACAAACGTGTCTGTAAACATGGACGAATCCAACCGGAAGGGGGAAAACATTTTATGACATATTCTGGTGGCAAAATACAATACATATCCATAGCCCTGATCAACCTATAAACCGGGCAGGTCTATTTTATAATGTAACCATAACACTGTTACAAGTTTAAAGTTACTTTATTTAATTAGATACTTCTTTACATCATTTCATCAGTCTCTAAATGATAACGTAGATTAGTGAACCAGTAACTCCTTAAACGTGTAATCCAGTAAACTGGTAAACGTACAATCTCGTAAACATGAGATCTCGACCTGAAACATGTAAATAAACTACTGGCTAGAAATGAGTCAGAACAATAACTATCAATCTCATTATATATAATACATATATTATGTCTTTGTCGGCCTAAACGGACAATATTGAATCCAGCTCTTCTTATAATGTTCAACAACTCATTTCAAACAAATTTCATGATGCGTACATGTACAACATACATTTACCGTGTAGTATGGACAGTGTACTGGTTCACTGAATAATAATATCACAACTATTTACATAATAAAGTATTCTAAGAAATCATTATACAATGAATAAAAGAAATAGTTCCGTCTTATATTCCGGGTTCACCAGTGCTGCTCAAATGCCTTTTTTACATGAATGACTAATCAAAAATACAATAGTTATTACAATAACAACTTCTCAATAGATATAATTGTTTACCTTCATCCAAGAGATGAATGTCTCCACTTTACCACACTGGCTCACTCACTCGTGGCGGTACTGTGCTGGTTAGTAAGACCTGAAACACAGAGGGCCAACCACCATTATAGACATGCAAATTAGAGTAATTAGATGAAGAGAGCGGCAATGCAAACCGAGTGACAGAATATGGACTCCAAACCCGAACGCGGAAACCAATGACAACTTGAATACTGAACAACATAAAAACCGTACAACAGCAATAATTACAGGAAACTGACAAAGCAATACATTCTAAAATAACAGATACATACTTCTAAATGCTGCACAACATCTCTAATATTGTCTAAGGCCCCAGGATGGAACAACAGGGCTCCCTACAGAAAACAGTCCTGCCCCTTTCACTATCAATCGTACAGTCAGCTGATCCATTAAACTCCCGCTACACTCTAAACGACCAATCACTACTTGTTTTGTACATAATTTTAACCTTTAACCTCTGCAGTACTACTAAATACTGTATGATTACGCTGTAAAAAATAACACAATCAAATTCGGTGTAGCGTAAAACCTGTAAATCATATTATTGACATTTTAGGTTAGAAGCTACTAAAATTCAACCCTGCTACATTCTCCCCCTCTCTGGAAAATGACGTCTCATCATTTTGAAAAATTTATACAAAATTAAAGGTTAGGACAGCTAACTGGGCAGCAAAGTTCTGTCTTGTTCCTGTAATGACAAATGACAATTAAAACATATTTTAAACTGTACATGAAGTTCTCGGGAAATATAATAAAAAGTGATATAGTTTAGTATGTTTTTCAATGTATAGGTTAAAGAACCACCTTAAGGCAGTATAACTATATCTACAGTTTCCATTTTTATAGTTACAGGAAACCATCTACCTTCCTTTCTCCCCCGGTTAAAAAAATTGGTCCTCACAATTTAATCTCACAATAGAATGTTAGTACCAACTGGATATGTGTACATCTGTTACTTTTATATTATCAAATTAGAAGTGAATTAATAAGAACAACTATGGTAAAAACAAATATACATTATTTAAAATTTATTTTATAATTGCCTCTACAATTCTGTGTGCTACATCTGAAGTTACAGTATTAAGTAGGCCTGACTCCAGAAACTTTGTAAGAGCATCAAGCTTTAAATCCAATGGCCTGTTGTCTATACTGGTAGATTTGCAGACATAGTCTTGCAAATAACTTGGCATTTTGTTGATGTTTTTCCTGTCAGATTTTCTCGGTTTGATTGGTGGTTTGTCTTTTTTTACTTTGTGTGTACGACTTGCTTCTGCGCCTGTAATTTCAACTTCTTGATTCTTGTTTGGTACTTCTTTATGCATTTCTTTTATTGCTGTATCTTCTACTTCATTCTCTGATCTTTTGTTTTCTTCACTACTATGATCATCATAGTGAGTTTCTACCTCTGTTCTTTCATCTAATACATCTATAACTTCTGTTTCTACTTCTACTTCTGCATTTTCTGCTTCTGTATCAAATCCTCGCACTGTTACATCTTTATGTTCAGTGTCTTTATCTTCACTATGAGATCCTAATTCTCTTACACTTGTTTCTTTGTCATATGTTTCAGAGATATGGGCGTCCCCATGTTTCACTGTCAGTGTGACAATTTCATCCTCTGAATCACTAGACTCTGTAGTGAGCTCACATTCTCTCCTATTGTTTTCCTCAGTTTTATCTACTCTGCTTCTTGGTTTTGGTATTTTCGTATTTAAACAGTCTGCTATCATTGTACCAAGTTGTCTATAGATTACAGCATACTATTTATCGTTTTCTTCTAAATATGTTCTATCACAGCTACTAAAGTGTTTCTATCACAGTACAGTGTTGTGATCACAGTTATTATCTTACTGGAGTGTTTCTATCACAAAAACTGTTGACTTTATAGTGATTCTATCACAGCACCCATTCTAAATTGTCTTATAGTCTTTATTGCTTTTCAAGCACAGCACCCATTATACTTGTAAATTAGTTAACTTTGTATACCCTCCAGCAACTTATTGTCTCAATGTTCTTTTAAAATTCTGTTTAAAAATTTTTCACAGTAAAAAGTAAAACCGTATTGACTGTACTGTGCAGCATTCAATGTTTCTAAAGTACCATCCTGTCCTACCAGAAGTAACCGCCACCAGGTAGAATTTTCAATTGTGAGATTTTTTACGTTGGGCGCCAATTTGTAACCATAACACTGTTACAAGTTTAAAGTTACTTTATTTAATTAGATACTTCTTTACATCATTTCATCAGTCTCTAAATGATAACGTAGATTAGTGAACCAGTAACTCCTTAAACGTGTAATCCAGTAAACTGGTAAACGTACAATCTCGTAAACATGAGATCTCGACCTGAAACATGTAAATAAACTACTGGCTAGAAATGAGTCAGAACAATAACTATCAATCTCATTATATATAATACATATATTATGTCTTTGTCGGCCTAAACGGACAATATTGAATCCAGCTCTTCTTATAATGTTCAACAACTCATTTCAAACAAATTTCATGATGCGTACATGTACAACATACATTTACCGTGTAGTATGGACAGTGTACTGGTTCACTGAATAATAATATCACAACTATTTACATAATAAAGTATTCTAAGAAATCATTATACAATGAATAAAAGAAATAGTTCCGTCTTATATTCCGGGTTCACCAGTGCTGCTCAAATGCCTTTTTTACATGAATGACTAATCAAAAATACAATAGTTATTACAATAACAACTTCTCAATAGATATAATTGTTTACCTTCATCCAAGAGATGAATGTCTCCACTTTACCACACTGGCTCACTCACTCGTGGCGGTACTGTGCTGGTTAGTAAGACCTGAAACACAGAGGGCCAACCACCATTATAGACATGCAAATTAGAGTAATTAGATGTAGAGAGCGGCAATGCAAACCGAGTGACAGAATATGGACTCCAAACCCGAACGCGGAAACCAATGACAACTTGAATACTGAACAACATAAAAACCGTACAACAGCAAAAAATAAAATAACAGATACATACTTCTAAATGCTGCACAACAGCTCTAATATTGTCTAAGGCCCCAGGATGGAACAACAGGGCTCCCTACAGAAAACAGTCCTGCCCCTTTCACTATCAATCGTACAGTCAGCTGATCCATTAAACTCCCGCTACACTAGCAAAAATTACTACGCTGAACCCTAAACGACCAATCAGTACTTGTTTTGTACATAATTTTAACCTTTAACCTCTGCAGTACTACTAAATACTGTATGATTACGCTGTAAAAAAATAACACAATCAAATTCGGTGTAGCGTGAAACCTGTAAATCATATTATTGACATTTTAGGTTAGAAGCTACTAAAATTCAACCCTGCTACAATAAGTACATCAACACGGCTGACCCATTCAAACGAGCTGTACCGGGTGGATTTTCCAAAGGTCAAATTCGACAGATTGTGTTTATAATAAATGATCTAGCTTGTATGATTCACTCTCTAAAAAAGTACTGTTTGTTTGTTTTATTAAAGTTATTTTTATTTATGAAACCATACAAAGTACATAAATTTATGAGTTAAGTCTCTAGCATTATTTTTTTCTCGAGTCCACAGTTGCGCGTGGTTTCTTCTGTAGGTAAATATTGAAGTTCTCCTTGCAACAAGATATAAGTTTCATTTTCTTTTTTCGGTCATTTATGAGTTGTGCGATGTCACTTGATTGTTGATAATAGAATCATGCCGTGTAAGAAACACTGACTTTGTCCTATCTAAGGATATCTATTATTTAACATTTAATTATCTTTTGTCTCTTTCGGTACAAGTTTCCAAGTAGAAGGTTGCATCTAATTATATCTTTCTCAGTCTACAACTTGTCGGTTGTTTAACAAACTCCTATATGACGACATTCCAGCTTTATATTACATGAAGGGACGAAATTTTCTCTTTTGCGGACCAGGTTAAAAGATTTGTTTTTGTTTTGTTTTATTCATTTTATTTGTTTACGCTGCGCTGTGTAGTTATAGCTGTTCTAGCCAAATTAATCAATAGTAGTCCCAGCGAAATTTGAATATTGATACCCGTTATCAATTACAGGTCGATGCCTTGGTGTATTCCAAATCATAAACGTCCGCGATGTCACGTACACCAATGTTTACAATGCTACCCTGTACTTAAACGTTTTACTCCATATTTTTAATTAGCTGCACTTTTCATCCTTTTTTGTATTTTCCGGTCCAAATTTTATGTATATAAGTATGCTTTGGCTGTAAAGGTAAGAGTAGCATTTTAAAACGCGCTTTGTGAAATTTTACAAGTAAATTTATGAAAAATCGACAGTTTATATTGAATTGTTTCTATATTTCTTTTTCTGTGTAGAAATTGGAGCTTTATCGGTCTTCAAGCAATATTGAAAGCTTAAGTTGATAATATTTAAAGGGAAAAGTAATGTTGTTCTTATGTTAATTCCGTCTGTTTGGATTTCTTAAATTATTTTAAGAAGTGAAAGAATTTTCAAACTCAGCGTAGAAATGAGAAAGTAATGAGCATTTAAATATTTTATCAAAATGGCGGCCATTTGTTTCCATGGCAACAAAAAACAAAATGCTGGATTTATTAAATTTCTAGATAGATATTTGAAATTTATTTACTTATTTCTGTAAAAGAATTTCTCCACTCTATATAATGAAAGAAATTATCATGTTTTACATCTTACGCTCAAGAAACATATAAAATTAATCTATTTAAAGGATAATTTGGTATTCAGCAGTGTAAATGACGTCATAAACACACTAAAATGACTGACGCCATGATCAGCCATTTCATTTTAGATTTCAATCTGCCATATCTTTTTAAGCTCACCTGAACATTGCTCAGGTGAGTTTTTCTGATCGCTCGATGACCGGCGTCCGTCGTCTATCGAAGGTCTGTCGTCTGCCTGTCGGTCGTCTGTCTGTCGTCTGTCGTCCGTCAACATTTAGCTTGTGTATGCGATAGAGGCTGTATTTTTCAACTGATCTTCATGAAATTTGATCAGAATGATTACCTTGATGAAATCTAGGCCAAGTTCAAAAAAAGGGTAATCTGGGGTCAAAAACTAGGTCACTAGATCAAATCAAGGAAAAACATTGTGTATGCGATCGAGGCTGTACTTTTCAATTGATCTTCATGAATTTTTGTCAGAATGGTTACCTTGAAGAAATCTGGGACGAGTTCGAAAATTGGTTATCTGGGGTCAAAAACTAGGTCACTAGGTCCAATTAAGGAAAAACCTTGTGTATGCGATAGAGGCTGTATTTTTCAATTGATCTTCATGAATATTGGTCAGAATGATTACATCGATGAAATCTAGGCCGAGTTCGAAAATGGGTTATCTGGGGTCAAAAACTAGGTCACTAGGTCAAATCAAAGAAAAGCCTTGTGTATGCGATAGAGGCTGTATTTTTCAACTGATTTTCATAAAGTACGGTCAGAATGATTGCCTTGATGAAATCTAGATCGAGTTTAAATATACTTGTTTAAACTCAAGAGACCACACTTTTGGTCCAATTCTAATGAAAATTGCCCAGAATGTTTGTTTCCATGACATCCCTAGGTCAAACATGTTTAAACTGTTATGGTGTGTTTCACAGGTGAGCGACCATGGGCCATCTTGGCCCTCCTGTTTCAATAGTGATCCTATTTTAAAAATTTCTTTAGCGTTATGAAAAGCGTAAGAATAAATTTCATATAAAATTACCTTATTGTCAGGCATTCTGTGCATTTTAAGAACGGAGGTACTATGCACGTTTTTGTTTCACATACCAACTGCTTGCTACGGTCCCGGGCAGTTAAATATGTGCCACCATAGGTCCTATTCTACTTATCAAACAAGTGTGCTGGCCTAACATTTTTATTTGGTTCGAAGTCGTGAAGATTTAGATAAAATTTCATAAACTTTCGAAGAATATGTTAAGATTTCGTAAAGTTTGGTAAAATTTGATACCATTTGATAAAATCAGAGTCGGCCTTTGCTGAAAAACGATCACACAAAGATTCAGATTTCTGACTTAATTATTCGGAAATATTCTGAAAAAAAAAATTCTAAAATTGAATTTAAAATTAATTTGGTAAAATCCGGTGACCATCCTGAATGTAAAATGGGCGCGAGGATTTGTTTTTTAAATTAAATGCTAAAATCGGCCATTTTCTGGCGTAATATTTGTAAATGTTTTATAATTAAATTAAGAGAGTTAAAGATTGCAGTTGAAGGCCTTTGTATATTTTATATAAAAAAAAACATAATCATAAGAACATATTTACACTGTGATTTATGAAAAATAACGTATTAAAGGAATACAATACATGAGAAAACTCTTTCAGGCTACCTATTTTTGGTTATGCTTATATATAGTCAGCTCCTGATGCAATGCTTTTAAACCTTCAGCCGAGGCCCGCAAACCCCAATTTATATTGGAAACGCCCTTCACCCTGAGGCTTTATTACCAACATCGCTAATACCAATGCTAAAAGCCTTACATAATACGTACAAACGGGCTGCACATATGAGTTCAAACCTCGTGGCTATTGGCTCTATCACGTTTACTATAAAATTTCAAAATCTATGTAAGTGCACATTTTCCCCTTCTGAGGCTATATTGCTCCTGTTGTTAATACCAGTGCTGATAGCCTTACATGGTACGCCCAGACGGGCTGCATATAGAGATTCAAACACCCTCGTAATTCGTGCTAGTTAATGCAAGTCGAAAAAAGAAACAATGTAGCGTATGTGGGCCCTAGTTAAATGTTATCGTTGTTATATATTGTTAAATGTTTTGTTCCTGATTATATTCTATTTAGATACCCTATTTTATTGATGAAATGTAATAGGAAACTGTAGACTTGTTGCTCGACTTCCTTTGGAGTGAAGAGGAGAGTTTTTCTATCAATACAGACCAACCCGAGTTTCTGCAGTCCACATTCAAGTGTTCTAATCTGTGTCGGCATTTCGTGTACATTCTATGTATGTCAAAGAATTCATGATTGAATGTTTTGGTATTCTTGACAGTGTGGGCATAGATTATTGTATGAGAAGTTCTCCCAGCCTAGACCGTTCCGCCAAAGACGTAATCTTGTTATAATCTTATCACACCGGATGTCATTACTGTAAATTTGCATTTTATTGGGGATATGTTCTTAAAGGGCACAGCGCATTGTGTTTTGTTGAAGCCATCTCTGTTTAAAAAAACAGCTCCCTTGATTTGGCCTTTATTAGATTATTTGCATCTGATACTGCTCATATTGGGAAACAAGAGCTTGAAAACCCTTAAAAAGGTAAGAGTTGGTTATTTTCATTCATTTCCTGTCTATCTGGAGTATAGTATAGAGCACAGCCCTTAACTACGAAGATAGTTAAAGATGTTCTTTTTGTGCTTTAGCACGTAGATTCTTGTTCTTTCTTACATTTTGTAGTGTTACTTTACTGTCATTAACATTTTTAATAGGCTCACCTCGTAATTCTGCTACAGACTTTTGTTTCCGAGCAATCTTTTTCTTCAGTTTACTTATCTGTGCTTCCCTTTGAAGCTCCTCCTCCTCTTTCACCAGTGATTTGTACTCACTTTCAAGCGAAGCTAGCGTTTCCTCACTTGTGCTTGTTGTTCTGGACGCAGAAACGTGAGAAACCATCTGGAAAACATCTTCTCCACCCTGTTCAGTATCAAATATACGTTTCGAAACTCCTTATGGTTTTCCTACATTTTTAAAGTTAAGTTAAATACTGTAATCCAAATTAAACGAAATAATTTTCTGTTTTGAAAACCAAAGAAAAAAACTAATTTCGACGTGATCGGACTAATAATAAAAAAAAAACAGAATGAAGCGCCATTCAAGAATACCTATATATTTACTTATCTCTAACCTATCAAAGCAGAGAATACACAATTCAAAATGACCAATCAATTCAAAAATTAAAGAATCCGTTGACCAACCAGAATTATTGACACAACATAAAGACTGCTTGATTTTGACTGAAGAAAGATTTATATGTTCCACATAATTAACCGATTTTAATGCAAACAATAAAATACGCTAAACCACGAAGATAAGTTGAACTTTAGTTGGGAATCAGTATTCTACTTTTATGTAAATTATTTTTGTGGTCGACAGCTGTGCTTATACTAAAATATATTTCGGACACCTTAAAAGATTTTATTATTCACTACTGGATCAATGTGCAGTATAACCATAGAATTAAAAAATCGAAATTATTGATTACAAATCGTAAAACTGTTTTTGAAATGTCTTAAAATATTCCATAAATAAACGAATGCTAACTATAGCGCTATTATGGCTTTTGTCGTATTTCTCGTGTTTGTGTTCATACTCAGCGTCCATAGAAACATACATTATTATGTCACCAAACTCGAAGAAAAATTGGAGTTCCTGATATTGTACACGACAAAAAGGATTAGGTATATTTCTTATATAATACATTTCAGGACAAGGACGAGTGATTTCAAAAAAATGTATTAATTTGGAACGCTGCTGCGGACCGTGACATTCGCCCCTAGTGTAGTTGTTATACTTACTTACACGTTTTCATCAATTTGATAAACAACAAACAATATCTGTCGTATAATAATATGGGCTTAACAAAATGTAGAAAAATACTCAAGAATGATAGTGAAATGCTCTGAATCGGAAAGAAAATTGTAGATTGTAAACGATAAATTTGCTAGAACAAGGCCTAAATTACGAAAAATGAAGTGGGCGAATGTGAAGGAACAGATAAACATATGTGCCGATATAAGAGTCCCTTTGCTTTTAACAGTTTAATAATAGATCTATGTGGTCTTGATGATATTCACAAATGAAAACGAAAATGTTGAAAAGATCTATTTTTAAATTAATAAAATCTGCTCCGTGGTGTAATGGTAACGTGCCTGTCTTATATTTTTGACGGTAAAGATTCGAATCACACCTGTGTCATACACTTCTTAAATTGCTTTGTCCAATATCATTTTTTTTAATTATTTTTCTTTTCTTTTTTTGTGTGTGTGTTGGGGGGGGGGGGGGGGGGTTAACGTCGCATGTATACAATTGCGACTGTGTTGTGTGCAACGCACGTACAAAACCAAAAACAAACAAACAAACAAACAATAAGCAGAAGACGACTCCATAACAAAATATCTATTGAAAAGGTTTTCATCAATGCTGAAGGTAGGTTGATCATATGTAATGAATGTATACATCGCTATTATATAGTCGAAATGCAGTGTAGTTCCACATATAGTTGAACAGAAGCAAGTGATCCGGACTTTCACCCTCCAGCGACTAAAGGGAATTCTTTAGCCCTCCATCAGTTTCACGGAAGATACCATGCACTACAAAGATTCAAGCTAAATGTTTCTTGTGTAAGAGGCCGGAACCCAAACTCATCGTTGAATCCTCAGAAACCAGAGTGACGGTTTTTACGAAATTCAAAAATACTATCTTGATCACGTTGCTGTCCTGTACATATATATAACTAGCAGATTTCAGAGGAGTTCCTTACATAGAGTTCTAAACATAGACACAGTCTTTATGAGAAGAACAGATATCTTAGAGTTGATTGAGGCTATAAGAAGGCATTCACTGGAACAAATGAGAGGCTTAATTTTGAGAACTTGAAAGAAGCAGATTATAAAGAATTGACTGGACTAAAGCAGAAAGACTTGGAAGACCTCTTCTTTGGGATAGAATAACATATTTGGAGCTTACCCGTACGTAGGACTATTCTTTTCTTTTCTTTTTTTTAGGATTTAACGTCGCACCGACACATGATAGGTCATATGGCGACTTTCCAGCTTTAATGGTGGAGGGAGACCCCAGGTGCCCCTCCGTGCATTATTTCATCACGAGCGGGCACCTGGGTAGAACCACCGACCTTCCGTAAGCCAGCTGGATGGCTTCCTCACATGAAGAATTCAACGCCCCGAGTGAGGCTCGAACCCACATCGATGAGGGGCAAGTGATTTGAAGTCAGCGACCTTAACCACTCGGCCACGGAGGCCCCTGGACTATTCCTGTTGAATAAGTCTGACATATCAAACAAACTTCCTTCTATAATTTAAGGAATAACGCCATCAATGGTCCGAAGATCAGTTTCAAGTTCAAGACATGCATCAATGCAGTTTTTTTTTGTTCCGACTTCGGTATAGCAGGCAAGAAATTATTGATAAATTGGCAATGCTCAATTATTGTTTGTTACAGATGATTCTGGTGACAGTCAGCCAAATATGATGCTTGTTTAAGATGCAACGTATGTTTACATACATGTACTTTCAATTTCAAATACGATCGTTTAGCATGCACAAGGACCGACCCCTTAGTTAAACCAATGGTAGTTGTAACAACTAGTGGGTACTTTGTCACCATAATCGGAACCTACCTAGCAGATTGAAGAAACGAACATATCTTAACTCACATGATGCAGACAAATGCTGAATAAATAAAAAGCTTTGTAGCTAAAAATGACGTATTTATTGTTGACAGAGGTTTTCGCGATTCCTAAGCTATGCTTGAAGATATGAGAACACATGCTGAAATGACTGCGTTTATACAAAATGGACAGAAACAGTTGTAAACTGGAGATGCTAACACTAGCAAACTAGTCAAAAGGTAAACTGATAATAAGCGTGTTCTTTTCTCTAAAAAGGAGACAAAAAACTATAAATTATAGAACTGAATGCAACTATCAGACGCGTTAACGAATGTATATAGTGCTACGATAATACGGTACCATAAATACATTTTCACTGACGCACAACTCGATGGGGGAATGCGAAGGAAGTCTCAGTGCTTTCTATTTATATTCACTCCTTGATATTACTGTTTTTTCATCTTAGAAGCGTTGAATATAACATATAATTGTGTTTGTTTTTAATAATGAACACAGTTAAGACTGTCCGTAGATAACGGCTAGATCAAAACTGACAGACAGTCAAATGGATAAATGGATCATAAATTTATTGGAGAGAAAATCAGAAATGCGATAAACCTGTTACAGATATTGTACTTTCAGACGGTTAATCTGTATTATGTTTACTAACTACTGGTTTCTCAAACATTAGTTTTTCTGTTTACCAGAAGGACAATGGTTGTTTAATACGGGTTTTAGGATCTTGGGCTTCATGGTTAATGTGTCGGCCGATCATCCCGAAGGTCGTAGGTTCAAACCCCGCTGTACTAACGATAATGTCTTCATATATAACATAAGTATTGGATTGCATTGCGGACAGTGATTCAAATTAGCCTTTAGTATTAACATAAACTAATGTTTGCTACATATGGGGCTGCTAACGTTGGTTTGGTCGTGTTAATAATATATCAGTAAGAAAATACTAAAATGTTGCCCGCTTAATGCAGGTTTGATGCTTATGTACGTCCACTTACACAGCAAAACAAATCTTTGGATAAATCAATCTCTTCTTTTCTTCTATAATAGCAGCCGGTTTCTTTTTGCGCGCCGGTTTTTTTTGGCAAATTTAGCCTATATTTATACGCACTTCACAAAAATGAAAACGGTTTTAAATTGTTGTATTCACTAACCTGCTTCAAAATTAGTATGAATTTATTTCATTTCAGTACTCGTTTTTTGCATTTGCCAGTATCTTAAGTATAACTTTACGTTCATTTTTTTATCCTTCTCTTTAGGTCGGATGGGTACTAGAATCCGCTAACTATTTTTTTCCTTTGAGCGCGACGAAAATCAACGACGACAACACTGCACTTCGTAGAAAAATGTTAGAGTTGTCAAAGTGCAACAGTGACCTAAGGCTCAAATCTTACATTGAAAATGGAAGTCTGCTGAATTAAATTTGAACTACCGCGCTTAGACGAAAATCAGTTGAGAGATTTAACATTTGGTACTTACCAACTTAAACTGTTATATGCAGGGACATATTGATGGAAACCCAGACATTTATGTACATAGAGAAAAGAATACACTTTAAATTTAAGGATCAAAATTCAAAGCATGCACGTGTCATCTAAAGCTTGCACACTGGATTCGTCATAATGTGACTGAGTCAGACGTTATTTCCTGGTATTGCAAGTGTCGCGCTGGTAGTCGTGTTGTCGGGATGTGTGCTAACGTGGCTGCAATTTTATGGTTCTTGGATATGGTACACAAACAGGCACAGAAATAAATGGCGCTCGCAAAGGAAGGATTATGTGTGTTTAGACGCAGAAAACATACCCCAAACTGTTGACAAATCGGATACGGAGGAGCGAGAGAAAATGTTACTTCGAGTAGTTGAATCGTTACATGACAATTGTTTTCTAAAGAAATATTCTGTAGTTGTTTTTTCAAAAAGTGTCTTTATATTTGATAGAAAATATTTTGTAAAAAAGAAATTTGGAGCTATTCTGATGTTATATTATATATTATATTATATCTATAATCTATAGTTATTATGAGGATTTGCAGAATTCATAATAATTATATAATAACTTAAAACTATTCATGATTATACTTAATAAAAACAAGAGTTTGTTATTTGTAATTAAGAAAAGAACTAAACAGTAGATTAGTCTCTGATGTAATTTTATATTTACTCTGCAGTTCTTCAAATGCAGCCACTTAATAATATATTAATTTCTAATAATATACTAGTATTGGGCTTCCCAAAGTGATATTTGTCATAATTTTTGTATAATTTTGACATTTGTAGCCATTCCTCTACAGTTAAAATCTTGAAGAGAAAATGCCATTTCACATACATGTATGCGCCAAACAGAAACCAATCAGAAAAATAGAATTCGTTATGATCAATCGGACATTTCACAAATACGCCGAAGCCTAACAAAACTTGAAACAGACAAAACACGTGCACGAATTGAAATCCTACGCTTGTATGGCACCAGTTTATATTTTCGAGGAATGTATGATGTCTTGTTTGTTATTATTGTTCAAGCACAGTCACGTTTTACCACAAATCGATTAACAAATTCTCGTTCAGAGATTCCGATTAACATTAGACGCATATATGTGAGAGCCCTAACCGATTCCGAAACAAACAAAAAAGAAAAAGAAACTGCATCGTTTCGGTTCGTTTTATATGTGCAATGGTCTTACAATAATTTCATCACTTACAGCACTTAAATGTTAAGCTGAATATGTTTATGTACATGTACGTGTAAGCTGCCTTTAAAAATGCGATGTACGTGTTCGTCGTCAATTTTAAATGATCAATTTCAGTATTAAAAAATGTTCTTGCAGTAGTGTATACTCAGTCAAATATTCGTGTCATTGCATTGCCATTTATTGTCCTAAATGTTTTAGAAAATGTATTTTCTGCAATAGATACTGAAGGTCCATGGAAACTGCCTTACCAAAATGAAAAAAAAAAGCATCTAAACTTCTCTTGTGTTCTCAGAAGTATCAATACATTGAGGGTATTAAGGTCACCGGAGGAAATTGGATGGTAAGTGCATATAATAGGCTTTGAAACAATGTCTCTAACAACGTTTTTTAACATAAAATACATTGATTATCCTGCCGAAGTGAGAGAAAAGTCGGCCATTTTTCCGCGTACACCGCCATTCAAAGTCACGTGATTCCCAACACTGTGATAAATGTATGAATCAACAACTAAGATCCAACAAGTTACTAATCGCTGCAATTATAAAAAACACACACACACAACACACGCACACACGCACGCACACAATTACAGTGATTATCAACATGTTGAACAATTAGTGTAATTTAGAAAAATATTGTCAATTACTTACTGAATGCGTCCAGTCGCCTCTAATATCTCGCCACGGATCAACCAACGGCGGGCTATTTGTACGGACTGGTTCTCTGTATACAACATGTTCTTTATAGGTTAAAGGTCAGTAATTCAAATCCTTCTTTGTTTCATATAAAAAACGACAACTTCATGTCGTCTTTACGTATCTTTAGAGAACATCACTTTTTCCTACACCAATTTTTCATGAAATTTCTATCACAAATTAACGCAAAAATGAAAAGAAAATAGGGGGTGAATAGTTCCTAGTGAAATGCCAGTCAGTTGTGGTCTGCTACCCTAAAAATGGCGCATATTTGCTCTCCTCCGCGCAATAAACACCTACTTCCGGTTTCGATCTGCAAAACTTGTCATGTGGGTTGTATGAACATGAAAACCGTCTCAGAATGTATTCTAGTAGCGAAAAAGTGTGATTAAAGCACTCGTTCTAGACGAATTGGCGCAGAAAATGGGAAAATTAGGATCTATTTCTTTCCACTACACCGCGGAAGCACATTTTCGACCGAATCACTGACCTTATTCCTATATACTACCTCTGTTTACAAAACAAAAATATGAAAAGTCTTTACTATACATCATTGTACTTATTTTCTATCAGTATTTCCAGTAGATTTTGTTATACAGTATCATGTTGTTGAGAACCAAACATCAAATGTGATGAAGCTATAGACTCAAATCAAAAGACTGAATATTTCCTTTATACATTTATTATTCTGATTTTAAACCATATTTTCAAATCCATTGAATTGAAAATGTTATCAGTTTCAACATTATATATATTAGCTGGAAAAACTGACACGTATTAGACCTTCCTGTTATTAGTAAAGATATTTCAGAATGTTGTATCTGGTATTACTAACTGTTAGTATTAAGTTCAGTGCGTAATAAAGACTGAAGTTAATACTTTTGATGTCAATTGATTAAGCTGATACAGAATATTTATGAGAGCCGATTTTGTCGGATTTTCTCCTTTTTATTATTTTTTTTCTTTCATTTAATGTTATTTCGTAAATTCATTGATGCATGTACATTAAGTTGTATATTAAGTTGTATACCATGTAGATATTTTCTGTGTTCATAAGTTCAATTCTTCAATATTGGAGGAAAATAATTTTATTATTATTATTTATTTCGCAACATATCAATCTCTTCACCGATCGATACAATTGTCGTCAAAAGAATGTTCGTTTCCCTTTCAAGAGAGAAAACTCGTATTGGCTTGTTACATGTACTAAATGTATTGCACGCCATTTCTCAGATTATCACTTTGATAAACAGAATAATTGGGCTCATGCTATTTTCTAAGTCTCTGTGTAATGATATCTTAAATCAAATTCAGGCGGAAGGCGCTTTATTAATCCCCCGCCGTGGCGGAGGGATTATAGGAATGGTCTGCGTCCGTCCTTCCGTCCGTCCGTGCCCGCGAAATGATGGTTAAGTGACTGCATAACGGTACTTTCTCTTTGATGTCGTTCATTCCGTTCTGTTTATGTGACTATTTTTCTTTTTATGTGACTGTTAGAACAATAGAGAGAACAATGGGGGAGTCACATAAAGACCGTTTCGTTAGAACTTCCGTCCTTCCGTCCGTAACAAAATCGTGTCCGGTCCATATCTCCTAAACCCCTTGAAGGATTTTCATGAAACTTGGGTCAAATGATCACCTCATCAAGACGATGTGCAGAACCCATGAGTCAGTCTTGTCGGTTCAAGGTCAAGGCCACAACTCAAGGTCAAAGGTTTGAGCCTGCCATTTTGTGTCCGCTCTATATCTCCTAAACCCCTTGAAGGAATTTTATAAAACTTGGGTCAAATGATAACCTCATCAAGACGATGTGCAGAACTTATGAGTCAGCTATGCCGGCTCAAGGTCAAGGTCACAACTCTAGGTCAAAGGTTTGAGCCTTCCATTTTGTGTCCACTCTATATCTCTTAAACCCCTTGAAGGAATTTTATAAAACTTGGGTCAAATGATCACCTCATCAAGGCGATGTGCAGAACCCATGAGTCAGTCATGCTGGCTCAAGGTCAAGGTCACAACTTAGGGACAAAGGTTTGAGCCTTCCATTTTGTGTCCGCTCTATATCTCTTAAAACTCTTGAAGGATTTTCATCAAACTTGGGTCAAACGATCACCTCATCAAGGCGATGTGCAGAACTTATGAGTCAGCCATGTCGGCTCAAGGTCAAGGTCACAACTGAAGGTCAAAGGTTTGAGCCTTCCATTTCGTGTCCGCTCTATATCTCCGAAACCCCTTGAATGATTTTCATCAAACTTGTGTCAACTGATCACCTCATCAAGAACTCATGAGTCAGCCATGTCAACTCAAGGTCAAGATCACAACTGAAGGTTAAAGGTTTCAGCTCTGTATCTCCTAAACCCCTTGAAGGATTTTCATGAAACTTGGGTCAAATGATCACCTCATCAAGACGTTGTGCAGAATTCATGAGTCAGCCATGTCAGTTCAAGGTCAATGTCACAGTTAAAATCAAAGGTTTACCCTTTCACTATCCATAGCAGTGGCGGGGGATTTAGCTGTCTTTCAGACTGCCTTGTTTGTTAGGACATCCATCCCAGGGCGAAGAGCCTTGTTAGTTTTTATTAAAGTTTTTTATTAAACGAGTATTTATATTGTATAATCAGCGTTTGTAGGTACATTGTCATGAAAGATGCTAGTTATTATGTAATATGTAAACGTCAAAATGGTATTCATTCCTTTGACTAGCCTATTAGGAAATCAAATTATGATGGACATACATAAAGAAAATGAATAAGGTCATGCCGTCAGTTGCATACATTTGAAAGTGCGAGTTCAAATGAAAACAGGTTTTTGTTCATTTACAAGAAAAAATATACCTCCAGGTAATTTCAGAGGAAACAAAATATAACCTGCTTTGGAGGCTATGCTGAAATGATTGCCCAGCAAATGTTTACTCGTATTATTGTTGTTGTCTGTTAAATAATTGCGTTACACAGGTTAATACAGACCGTTGCAAGTTGTTCAATGGAGGAAATAATTCGCAGGAAGGGAATGTGTGCACGGGCTATTAAAAAGCTTCAAGTGGACTTGTCGATAGATATTGTTCATGCTGGTCTAGAAAGGCTCAGGATTGGATGAAGTGATTTCAGATATCAAAATACTCCATCTTGCAACACCGGATAATGACGGCTTTTGTCATTTACAGACTGAATCTACATGTATTTAAATTAGACACTTGTAGGAATACGCTAAAAGAACTTCTCTCATTTGAGAACGAAATAGATGTCTTATTTTTATTTCGCAACATATCAATTAAGAATTACATATCGATACAATTGTCGTCAAAGAATGTTAGTTTCAGTAATAATTGTTATCTTGACTAAATATTAGAACAAGCCGTTCACTTAAAGACATCTTATGAGGTAAAGTAACTGAAGTAACCTTGTCAAAAACAAAACAAACATGTTTTTTGAAATAAACGCGACATTGTAATTAACGTTATTTCGAATTAGCTTCTTACATTCAAGCAGATGTATTCCGTTTTAAAACATAAGGTAGAAATATTGTATAGTAATATGGTATAGAAATAATAAAAGATGGTAACACCAGGTGACACAAACGGCGAACTAAGTAACCCACTTTATAAACATATTGACATGAATTGCAGCGCACACTGATTAGTTCATCGTTCCGGCAGCGTAAGTTCAAAGTAAGGCTGAATCCAAGGTGGATAACATTCTCGCTCTCTGTAGCCATTACTTCTGTATGTCACAGGGCTTAAGTTTAGTTTTGGGCACTTCGAATTATTGCTTGAACAGACGCAATCAAACAGAGTCTGCTAGTATTATTTTTGGTTGCATTCTTTGCTTCTAAAGGATCTTTTTACAGATTTTATTGATGTTGCATTAAATATTTTCTGCGGTTGGCAATGACATTAGTACACCAAAATGCCGACGCGTAAGCTTAAAACAGTCGGATTCTGAAAATCGGCGAATGCTTTATTCAAATCTTCTTTCCGCTGGATTTCAAAGAAACAAGAATACGTGAAGATATCCATGAGATACTGAATCGATTTGCTGTGCATTTTAAATTTCCGATATCAATTTTATTAGATACTTCATTGTATTTTATCAAATCGTGTACCCGATATATAACAAGGGTTATATAAAAAACGAGAGATACTCACGTTTTGCAACGTCTTCCATAGTTCCTTTGACGAGCCAACACTATTCATCATGTTTTGTCATGTTTTGTTCTAGTAAATACACTCTTTGTTACATCTTGCGATACTCTGATGATGCAAAATAGTGCAGAATTCCGAAGCAATCACGGTTGAAAAGCAAAGTGGTCTGACTTTTGCTATAATTATAAGTCGCAGACAATCACTTGGTTTAGTGTTGTTTTTTTTTTATTACATTTTTAAGTTTACACACCTGACTGGTTATATTCTCGCGGCAAAATTCTCCTCCAGTAGGAACAAAAGGCAACAGATTCACCATGTTGGACAATGGATATATAAACAGGAAGTTGAAAAACAGTGTACTTAGTCAAATATATTTCTGCTCACAAAGTTGCATAAATAGTAGAGTTTCATATTTAAAATGTTTATATTTGATGTTCTGTAATCTTGTAACCTTAAAACGATAAAATTATAATTACAGTCATAGTTTCTAGTTGTTGGTATTCTATAATCGTAGTTAGATTTATTGCTTTGATTTCTTTTATAAAATGTGTTATTAAAATTAGCTGTAGCAGTTAGATTACAAATTTCATTTTTCAATACAATGAACTCTCAATATTTTATGATGTTTAAATGTCCTTTTCAGATTTATCTCATTGCGAAATGATTTTCAAGCTTTCTTACCTTTCCCAAATATTTTTCATTTCTAGAAGTATTTGCAGATGTTTTTGAAAAGTGTACTGAATTTAATGTTTCTTCTAGCAAAACCATTAAAACGCTGTACTTTGCTTTTAAATTCTTAATATTAATTTCGGTACTTTTTTCATTTTTTACAGAAGCAAGGTATGAAAAATTCAAGTTCTTCTTAATATTCATGCAGGTTTATTCTCTTTCAAGAGAGACAACTCGTTTTGGCTTGTTGCTTAACTGAACATAACGAATTGGGCGAAATGTTTCATAAACAGAATACATGTATTGGGACTCGTGCTATTGTTTTGGTTCTGTCTAACGATATACTAAATGTTTTCATGCAGAAGGCATATTATTAGAAACGCCATCTATCCAAGGACAAGGGCGAATTTTTTTAACTTTTCTATTGTAAATCAGCGTTTTCAGGTACATTATCATAGAGAATGCTAGATTACACTTATGTTGAATAGAGTAATTCGTCAAATATTTATTTTCAGTTCACAAGTTTGCATTCATATTTTTAAAATGTTTAAATTTGGTGTTATGTAACATAGAAACGGTAAAATTATAATTTCAGTCATTTAAAGTAGTTCCTAAATATTGATATTCTGCATCTGTAGCTAGATTAATTGCTTTAGATTTTTTGTAAAATTTGTTGTTAAAATTAACTGTAGCGGTTAGACGATTACAATTTTCAGTTTTCAATGCTAACTGTCCTTTTCAGATTTATCTTACTGCGACATGATTTTCAAGCTTGCTTACCTTTCCCAAATATTTTTCAGTTCTAAAGTATTTGCAGAAGTTTTTTTTGCAGAAGTTTAACTTTTTTATTTTTTGGTTCTAGAAAAAAGAACAAAAAATATAAACACAAAAATACATTAAATGCTGTACTTTGTATATCGCTGTTAATTGTATATTTCAGGCTTCGAAAATGAAGAGCTAAATAATTTTTGTCTTTAGATATTGATAAATTTCAGCATATACTTAATATAAATAATCAATTCTTCTTAAAACTTTACAGGTGCTTTTTTACTAATATTTTATCCATATCAAGAGAGACAACTCGTTTAGGCATGTTGCGTGTACTTAATGGATTACGCGCGAATATTGATCATATTAAGAAGATCCTTTGGTGGCATAAAATGCAAAAAAGCAAAATAATTGCAGGCTCGGTTTGTTTGGGTCTGTTCATGAGAGATAGTGGAAAGTGCAACACACCTCACGCCCCACTAGCATCGACTTAATCGGAACTCTGTTGCCTATGAACATTGAGTGGACCCATCGATCCAAAAGGAACAGAAAATATAATAACACTGAAACCAAGTACGGCCGCCACACGGCACTTGAGGTTTGCTGATGTGATAGTTAATAAATCTATTAGAAGGACCTTTGGAAGCATAGAGTGCAACCTAGCAAAATAAAAGCAGACTTGGTTTGATCGAGTCTGTTCATCAGAGGATGTAGAAAGTACAACACCCCTTACGCCCCCTAGCAGATTAACAGGCCTAATTTAAACTCATTTTACAGGCAATTTCAATGGAACAATATATTTTTTGTTAAAGAACAGTGCAACAGATGTAAATGGACACCGTTGCACGATGTTAAATTGAGGATTCCGAGAATGAAAGATCCGCTTATAAAAAGTTTGCAAGTGACATTGTCGGTAGAAAATGTTACTGCTGGTCTAGGAAGGCTCATGGTCGCTTGAAATAATTTCAGAGAACAACTGCGTCGTCTTGCATCATCGGATAATGACGGGTTTTGTCATTTAAGTAAACGACAAGGACTGAAATTAAGCATTCGTAGGAACATGTTAAAAGTACTTATTTGATGCCCAGAATAAATGCATTATTGTTTTTCTTCATTATGATATTTTAAATAGGTACCTTTGTCGTATATAAGTGTTTGTTTTAGTATTATCTAGACTAAGTATTAAAACAAGCCGTTCACCCAAGACATTTTATGAGGTCGGGTAACTGTTGTACCGTGTCAAAAACAAAACAAACATATTTTTGAAAGGACTATCTCAGGCGAAATTAACATTATTCAAGTAGATATTATTTGTAGCACCTCACAAGTTTTGTGTTTCTCTTTGAGCTACATAGGATCACTCTTGTCTCAAACGCGACTTTGAAATTTACGTTATTTCGAATATGTTTTTACATTTAAGTAGATCCATCCAGCAGAACCTGACAAGGTTTGGGTTTCTGTAATGAGCTACATAGGGCCACTTTTGGCCTCTTTTTTGAGCTGTATGATGCATAGCACTTATGTCTTCTGGTCCGACTATCGTTCACATTGTTTTAAATGGGCGACAGACGTCCGGAATATGCTTAAATATGCAGCTGCACTCATGTACTACTTTTGTCTCTTCTGACCATGGGCAGAATACTTTTAGAAACGCTTAAATATGATGCTGAAGTCATTAAATAAGCCACTTATCAGCTAATTGTCACTCTACCATTAGAAACTACAATGTATATGTAAATGATATAACAAAACCTTTATTAGTCATATGCATAATACAATTTATCGACATAAACACAAATAAATGTACACAAACATGCATAAATATAGCGAAAACAGAAAATACATTATTGTAACGAGAGACACATAATGCAAAATATTTCAAACCTCTGAACTCACGTGGCATTAAAACTTTTATTAACTATATCATACAACGTCATTGTCTTCCATTAAATAACTTTAAAGATTGAGCACAGTAATTTAGGATTTAATAACATATTTAATAAATGGCCAAATTCACAACATTACAAAAATTGAACAAAATATAATATTTTGCAGTTAAATTCGCTAAACGAGTATTATTGCAAACTACGTCTTTGTAATATCTTCCAAAACTTGACCGTGGCATCGAAGTGCAGCATACAAATAGCCCTTGAAAATTTGTTTTGCCTTCGTAACTAAATCCTCACTATACATGTTAGTTAAGCTTATAACTGTCTACTACAGTCTTATCCACTCCATTGCTGCAGTTTTATGTGTGTTGTAATTAATTACAAACTCTGTTTCTGTCTGGTTGTGTTTCTGAAAAAAAAAAAGATTAATTACTTGACTTGCTAATCATGAGAGTGATATCCGACTTTACACATTTTACAAGAAGTAACAATTCATTTTGTTATGTTGAAGAATATTTCAAGGCATTTATAATGTATTTTATGTATAATTAACATAGACACGTACGTTTTTGAAAACTGAAACATTATATAATATCAAAATAAGTTAAACTTACTGTAATAAATTTACAAAGAAATAATTGCAATCATTTTGTTTTCTTGTATTTTATATTGATTAAAGGTTTCAAGTACCTGGAAAATATATACAAATCTAAAACGTAATAAAGCATTACAAACAAACTATAATATATTGTCACAACACTAAAACATATGCTAAAGTGGTGACAAATTATGATTAGTATTCATAAATATCCATATTCTCTATAAAAATAATTTGTAATATTCCAAATTATCTTTGAACCAGTCATCCATCCACACACGGTCATGCACACAGACACGCACGTACACGTGCGCGGTCGCATGAACACACGCACGTTCTTGACTTAGCAATTTAGTGCTTTATGCTAAAGCCTATGTCCCAGCTTTGGCTACAAATAAGAGTATAGTTTGAACGTTGATAAACATACATTCCTAACATTTGAATGGGAAAAAATCAGTTAAAACTAACCAATATATTGATTTGTTTGCAACAAATATATAATCACAGGTAGGCAAAGCCATTAATGAAACGTAATGCATCGATAATATTAAACTACTAGTCCCTGGCACACCTTCAAGGCGGAGTTGTATGATATATTGTCATGAACAATAGTTATATTATCATGTCCAACAAAATTGCAAAACATCATGTGAGACAGGAGCCTTGATAAGGTGACATCAGGTGTTTACACTAAACCTAGACGGCTCATAAAACTTCTGTTTACAAGAATTGTGCATACATTAATTTTAGTCTGACAAGAACATCGGCGACATCAGGTGTTTACACAAAGCGGACGACTGATAAATCAATTGTGCATATATTAAGTTTTGTCTGACAGGAGCATTGATCTTTACAAAGATGGAGAGAACAGATATTCTTATCTTAAATAATTATGTATATTCACAATAACAATATAACGAAATTTCATATTCGAATAGATTGATACATTAATTGCGTATTTAGCAATGAAGAATTTTAGAATAAAAACGCATGCATTAATTTGAGACAGGAGCCTTGATAAAGCGACATCAGGTGTTTACACGAAGCAGAGACGTCTGATAAATCATCCTGTTTACAAGAATTTTGCATACATTAATTTTTGTCTGACAGAAACATTGATCTTAACAAAGATTGGGGGAACAGATGCTGTTATCTTAAATATGTATATTCACAATAACAATATAACGACATTTCATATTGGAATAGGGGGGTACATTAACTGCGTATTTAGCAACGCAATTAATTTTTAGTCTGACAGAAGCATTGCTATTTACAAAGATGAAGGGAACAGATGTTCTTATCTTAAATAATTATGTATATTCACAATAACAATATAACGAAAGTTTATATTCGAATTCTATTAGATGGATACATTAATTGCGTATTTAGCAAAGAAGAATTTTAGAATAAAAACGCATGCATTAATTTCAGACAGGAGCCTTGATAAAGCGACATCAGCTGTTAATACGGAGCAGAGACGTCTGATAAATCATCTTGTTTACAAGAATTTTGCATACATTATTTTTTGTCTGACAGGAACATTGATCTTAACAAAGATTGGGGGAACAGATGCTGTTATATTAAATATGAATATTTACAATAACAATATAACGACATTTCATATTGGAATAGGTACATTACCGGTAATTGCGTATTTAGCAACGAAGAATTTTGTAATTAAAAAACGCATGCATTAAATTTAGACAGGCGCCTTGGTAAGGCGACATCAGGTGTTTATACAAAACAGAGGCGACTGATATATCATCATGTTTACACGAATTGTGCATATATTAATTTTTAGTCTGACAGAAACATTGCTATTTACAAAGATGAAGGGAACATATGCTATTATCTTAAATATGTATATTCGCAATAACAATATAGCTTAATTTCATATTGGAATAATTGGGTACATTAATTGCGTATTAAGCAACGAAGAATTTTATAATTTTAAAAACAGCATGCATGTTTTGAGACAGAAGCTTTAGTAAAGCGACATCAGGGGACTTATATAGGACTTAAGTTTTTTACTTAGACTTAAGCTGAAATCATTACAAACTTAAGTAAAATCTTCAACTTAAGTCAAAACTTATACTTAAGATGCTTTATGAATACGACCCCAGGTGTTTTAACGGACTGAACTGTTCTTATCTTTAATACGTATATGCACAATACAAATAGAGTGAAAGTTCATTTTGTAGTAGATGCGTAGGAAGAACTTCTGCATTAACTTTTATTATAACAAATATCGCATACATTTAGTTTTGTCTGACAAGAGCTTTGATTATTAACAGTAAACATACTTTCACATTAGGATGTGTGCGTGTGTGTGGGGGTGTGTGCGTGCGTGCGTGCGTGCGTGTGTTCGGGATTAATGTCTTTTTCAACAATTTCAGTCATATAAACGACGGTGTCTACTTGTAGCAGTGAGCACAATGTCCAACTTTATAGTGCTGCCTCACTGGAATATCACGCTAGACCCGTGGCATGATACCCCACCCAGTCACATTATACTGACACCGGGCTGACCAGTCCTAGCATATGTGGATACATTTTGGCACAGGTAGTGACGAAGAGTTTTATAAAAACAAATATCGCATGCATTTCTTTTGTCTGACATAGGCTTGATCTTTACAGTCACGGAGACCACACATGTTCTTATTTTAAACATAACATTATCTTTGAATGTCATACTGGGATAGGGAGATGCATTATTTGCCATTATTTGCCTGTAGGAAAGGGAACGACAAAACCTTTTATAATAGCATGTTTTAACATTTTCATGGACAGTATATTTGTAAAAACATGCTACTCAAAATCATTTATACTCATTTGATTTACATATAATATAAATTAAAGAACCAGTTGTAGGAACTGACGCTTTAATTTTAAAATTTGAATTAAAAAAATAACTTATTCCTCCTTAGATGATAAGAACTCGCCCGAATACCTTTACAAAGATGATAGGAAAGGGTAGATTTCTCGGAAGCTTAGAGTACCAAAAACACAGCCTCAGAGCCACGGATTTGCAAAGTTGACCCACAACAAAAAGAAGCTGTACTGGAAAATATTACTGACGAGTTGCTTCAAAAATCTAACAAGTACGTATTAATGTATACCAAATATAGATAGAGGGGGTGGAAGTGGTAAGGGGTAAAAAAAGAGTCATTGAAGTTACTTACTAAATTAAGCTAAACTACAATAAAATTGCTACAGTTAATGACATTCGCAACAGCTTATAAACACAACATACAATAACAGTGAAATAATCGTCTGCTGGTCGATATTTTATTTCGTTTGATTTTGTTGGTGACGAAAATGTAAGAATCTGAATTTATATTGACAAAATATGTTTATTTCTCATGGAGCGGTTTGGGGAAAAGAGGGCTTGAGTGAGATCTGCTCAACATTTGTTTTTGTTTTGAGGTTTGTTTTTGTTGGGTTTAATATATCACCAACAAAATTATAATGTCTAATGGCGCATTTACAGCTTTTCAAAGTGGAAGAAGAACTGGATTGTACAATCGACCTTCTGTAAATCAGCTGGATGGCTCCCTCACATAAAATAATCTTACATCACAAGCGAGCTTCAGAGGCAATTGATTCAAAGTCAGCGACCTCAACCACTTGAACTCGGAGGCTCTTTGGTCACTATTAAGCTGTTTAATCTCGCCAGAGGTATTATTTCCTCATACTATTATATAATTTTCTTTTCCAAACAAAAACTTGTTTACTTAAAGATAAAAAAAAATTGGCAAGGTCTAGCCTAGCTGCAAGAGGAGATATATTTTATATTGTTGGAGATAATATTCCAACATAATGCAGAAACACCCTGCGTAAAACATTAAGAAGCTGTGCATAGCTACATCAATGGAAAACAGATGTTATTGCTTTAAATATATATATAATTGCATTTGCATTTAACAATAAAATTATTATACGTTAAGCTAAATTCATCCAATTTGTCAATGATGGAGATCTAAGAACACAGATAACCACTAGTTTGATACGGTGTAAGATTGTGCTAGTACCTGCAACTTAAACGTGTATTGCTATTGGATTAATCAATCTTGCCATATTTCATATATTATTATAAACAATTAGAAGCCAGATTTCTTGGGCAGTTGTCATACCATTTACACTAGCTGGATTGTTTATATCATCAGGGTTATATCGTGTTAAAATAGATTTTATATAGCATCTTTTCCATGATAAGCACGTTCGATAAATACATACTCTATTGGTACAGATAAGGGGCGATATGACCAGCAGAACAGAGGGAAGGAAAACCCCAAAAGCAGAGTGATAGAAAACTTTTAGATATTAGTATGTCCGACTAACTTAGCCTAGCTTAGCAAAGAAAAATATGGCTCTTTCACAGTGTAAAGCACCTATATATGTTAAGCATTTATTCCTAGGAAGAACCAGTACTGGCCTTTCAGTAGGATGGAAGGTAATTAAGAACATCTCACACATTTCCAGTGCCTGGACAAGGATTCGAACTCTGGACTCTAGGTTTGCAGTCAGTGTGTTAACAATTGATCTCCGGGCTACTCTGAGTTGCTTTGAATTAGTCAACATAAAGATAGTTTACAGTGTTAATACGTAAGTGACACAATTTTCTGTGTAGAATGTGCACCAAGTTTGTATGCCAAAAGGACCACGGGCACGTTTGATAATGTACAAGACTGCTTACATCATAAAGAATAATACAGCCCTTAGATATTTCATATCGTTAACGTTGAGGTAGTTTTGTACGTTCAAATTAAAATCTTTTTTATATAGAATTTGATTAAATCCGAGTTTTCAAATCTTCAGAATATACTTAGAAAATCTGACAAATAAAAAACGATAGGGTCATTTGCTACCTACTTTTGTGAGTAGTCGTCTTGGAACTGAAACATTGTGAATATTGTCAGGGCTCGATACAATTTGAAAGGCTGTACAAATAACATCAGAGGTACGGTATTTGATTCCGTTCGTGAAAATTTATCCTACTTACATGAATAAATACACAGATATACGGTTTCGACTTCTAGGCGCTATGTTGTTGGAAAATAACTTCTTAATAAAATATTCAATCTACCTTAGTTTAACTTCGGGTGTCAGCTGTGATTTTGTATTCAATATGAGTGTTTAATTTACATTTCAAAAGTATCTTCTTAGCCTTCCTCAAACGCAAACATTTATTAGGTTAAATATGAAAACACAGATTTGCTGCCTGCCGTGGCAAAACAAAGAGGTTTGGCAAATTGAATATTGTTTTTGTTTTTTCTTTGACATAATTAGCTTTAAACAGACATTAAGAAATGCGTCATAATCAAAAGCTGTTGTACTAAAGAAAATTAAAAGAAAAAAATGAATTGAATCATTTATTGAAATATAAAGCATATAAAAGGAAATGAATTCTTTAAGTTATTGATAAAGCGACAACAGCTGTTAACACGGAGCAGAGACGTCTGATAAAGAATTTTGCATACATTAATTGTTGTCTGACAGGAACATTGATCTTTACAAGGATTGGGGGAACAGATGCTGTTATCTTAAATATAAATATTTACAATAACAATATAACGACATTTCATATTGGAATAGGTGGATACATTAACTGCGTATTTAGCAACGAAGAATTTTATAATTTTAAAAACAGCATGCATGTTTTGAGACAGAAGCTTTAGTAAAGCGAATTTAGGTGTTTAAACGGACTGAAGTGTTCTTATCTTTAACATGTATATGCACAATACAAATAGACTGAAAGTTCATTTTGTAGTAAATGCGTAGGAAGAACTTGAGCGACCTGTGAAGTTTCCACTTTTCTCTATTTTATGCATTAAGTTTTGACTGACGGGAACATTTTTTTTTTTTTTAGTTTTTGCCTGAATGTGGTATAAACACACTAATTTGAATATGTTTTGTAAAATAAATTTAAGAAGGCCTACTAATGAGTTGAAACACCTCTCTCTCTCTCTCTCTCTTTCTCTCTCTCTCTCTGCCCATGCAGACCTGACGTGAATAAATCCTTTAAAAACATTGTCGTGTTTGATGTAAATTGTATCTGTACAGAAAACCTCATTGTACAGTTCTAATCTTGAAACTTGTGCAAAAAAATGGACTTACCAGAGCTTGAAGCGGTATTAAATCCAAGTTAACATAATTACTATACACAAAGGTACACATAACGTACGTACGTACACTAGTACTTTGTTTTTTGTGTTGCACAAACAAATATTTCAAACTTATTACCGAATTATCAAATTACCTACCGAAGGAAAAAGTATCGAAATCCCAGGCAACTAATTTTCGTCAAAGTTTTACAACACTTCTGCTCAGAATGAAACTTATTTGATCAATAGTATTGTGTTAAATTTGAAAAAGAGTTTAAATGAACAACACACTCGATATCAGTGCCAGCTAGCTATAGAAGTGAAAATACATTTTCATCGTGAAACAATACTGTATGATAATTTACGTATCATTATGATTGACACTGTATGTTAAACTTATATTTCCAATAGTTGTAAATTACTAGGAGAAATACACACGAAAGGGTGTTCTTTTTCATATGGGTCCTCCCAACAGTCAGATACAATGTCACATGCGTGGATCTTGGGAAATAAGTTTGTTCATGCTAACGTTTTAATTTTATTTGGGAATAGCTGACTAACAAGTGGGGAAACAATTGTCTTAGGTAGAAAACAAAATGTGTTTTAAATTTGAGATGGCGATTATTTATTCGTGTCTTATAGTTTTAATTTTCTGGACTTGGCCAGCCTCTGGACAACATTTTAGTAAGCATAGTATTTATTTGTTACTTAAAAGTGAAGTGTTGGATATAAAATCATATACTGCAAGAATAATACAAGTGTGCTTCGTGTTATAACGTCCCGACACCTTAGATCATGCACCAACGAATCCCGAGGGTTTCTGCAATGCTATGCAGAAAAAAACATGCGTTAAACGTGTAAAAAGCCGGACTAAATTGATATGAAGTCGACAGTCGTTCATTACACTTTACACGTGTGTTAAATTATGCGTTACGTATAGGGACGTTTTACGCCAATAGTCCTTGTTAATACATGTTTCCCAACCAATGTAGCGATTCCGTCATGCCAATAAGTAACTTTCCCTGTCAATGTAGCGATTCCGTCATGCCAGTAGGTAACTTTCCCTGTCAATGTAGCGATTCTGTCATGCCAGTAAGTAACTTTCGTTCTTTTACGGATTTTCCGTATGCGATTTCGGAATTCCGCGGTCCTTGTGAATATGACCAAAGGATACCGAAATAGCCAACGAAGGATATTAAGTAATTGCACGGACATTGCCAATTTTTAGTACGAATCCACTGCCGAATCATTCACGGGAGTTACATGATCCTTTTATTTATAATCTTGTGCAGAAACAAGTATCTACGTCGCTCATTGTCAATCCACATGTATTTCTATCAATATCATACTAACAGATGTAAAACTTTACGATAACGCACAATTATTTACTTTAATATTTTATAACAATCAAATACTCTACATATACGTATACATATATAAAAGTTTATTTTGTTCTCACATATTTTATCGTGTAAATACAGCAGCATACAAAAGGAAACGCTCGGCTTAATTTTTTTTTGTCATCAACACTTGAATGTAAATTAATTTCACAAATGAAATTCCGAGAAAAGATGAGATGTTTCTGTTTACAAGTACATGCATTTATTCCTTCATGAACATGTATTTAAATTTCTTCTTTCTTTTACTTCATAACTAACGCAAAAACGTGTTTCCTTTAGGTTGATATATAAAGATCAAATATATCTCGAGTATGATTTTCAATCAAGAAAGCTTGTTACAGTAACTGTTACGAAAATAAATTCCATTAATTTACATATCTAATTGCAAAAATGAAACAGCAAGGTGTTTAGCTATTGAAAAATTGAAAAGTGTATAATTGTATTTCTTATTAATCATTTTCAGAAAAATATGTGGTTTAACAGTTTCTAGCTTATTAAAGTGCTCTTAATTTCGATGACTTTGATGTAAATCGGGAAGCATGCTACTTTAATATAATGTATAATTATAAATTTATTACATGTTTCTATATGAACAGCTGATTGTGGCGGAGAGCTTTCAGCCGATTCAGGAAGCGTAGGGACAATCACATCACCATATTTTCCTAACAATTACCCTCTCTTCTCAAATTGCACCTGGATAATTAGATGCAACGACGTCGGACAGAATGTTGTCATCAATTTTGAAAACTTTGAATTAGAAGATACTGGTCTTACTGATTTTTGTAGATTTGACTGGGTCTCACTCGATAACGGTATGTTGGCTATTGTATATAACTGTTGAATTTGTATTTAATGGATACTCTTAATATGTGTCAATGGGGAAAAAACAAACTTTAGGCAAAAATATTAACTTCCGTATAGCACAATGGTGTAAAGTGAAACCAGTTTTTATGTTCTATTCTGTGACCAAAACAAGTTCTACGTCCCAAGACGAATTGTTTTACAATGAACAAGTTAAACTGGTCCATCTTGAGCACTACGTCTTCTGACTGGTCATCAGACCGGAAAACTATTCATTTGAAATCAAGACATAATCTGATGGGATGGTTATGCTACTATGATCAGCCTTTTGAATATATAACTATTCAACAATTCTTATAACGTTTATTACAAATGCCATTAGAATTAATTACTGAAGACTTTTCTAATTTAAAGTACATTTTGAAAACTTTATTGAAAATAACGCGTCAGAATTGGAGCAAAATCACACAATTTGAGATATTTGAATATCCTAACCAATTTTCAAAAGTCTGTAAATATGCAGCAATAAATAAAATGCATCTCTTGAAGTAACTCGCTGCGTCTATTGCTGTCCTACGTAAGAAATTGTATTATACAAAAATCTCTGTCATCCAAGAAAATGTGTAATGAAAAGTAATAAATATAAAATTAATGTGTAGGTGTCTTGATCGGAAATGCTGATCTTGGACTATTTTGTGGAGGGCCAAGTACTTCTGGAATTCTTCCGCCGGCCAATGGAATTGTTAGCAATGAGAGTGCTGTGACTATCAATTTTAGGAGTGACTTTTTGTTTAACTTTTCCGGTTTCAACTTAACATACACTTGCAGTAAGTATTAACATCATAGCAACTTTTTATAATCTGCCGTTAAATATTTAGAATACACTAGTATGAAGCTATAGACTGAAGGTATAACAATAAGTTAATGTTTTTTGTTTTTTTTTGTTTTGTTTTTTATTTCTGGTAATTAATTCTTTAAAGTATATAACAAATCTTTATACGTATCTTAAACAGTAAAATACCAATTTCAAATTATATTTCCCAAACATTTGAACATTTGCCATGCTTTTGTTTACATTACAATTTCAGGGAAGGTAATCTATATATTTTTCTACAACACAAACTTACATAGTTTGTAGTTGATGAATATTAAAGATATGTAGGCTGTTGGAATAATTGTTATGAATTTATTTCAGTTGGTTATGGTTTCTTTCCCAAATGTATTGCATGTTTTTAATTGGTATTCAGCTGGGAAAACTGACTCAGAAAGTGGGGAATAGGACTCAGAAAGTGAATCAGATGATTAAACATATTTGTCTTTACCAGAGGTAAGATCTGACTGAATTAACGCTTATCTGCTTGACAGGGGAATGGCTCTTGACATACATGGCGATGTGTAAAAACATCAAATTGAGCTGTCTTCCACAGTGTAGTGCAGCTTAATTCCTTCAAATTCTAATGCGCGATTTATGTAGTAGATAATGTATTTGTTACATATTTTGCCGACTGAACTGCATAAGTTTACAAAAGCATTTTCGCATTTCTCTTTTTAACATATTTTGATTAAGATAAATGTCATTTTCTCAAGGTGTGTCCCCTTAAATTTAGAGCTTTGTTATTAACTGTAAATTGCCGAGTGTCATTGCTGTTCCATTGCTTTAATATGGAACGAGATTGCTACTTGATAAAGTTGAAACTAACACTACAAACAGGATACACATTTAGTTTAGTTATCACACTTTATTTGTTATTTTTCAGTCAAAACCAGACGACAGAGATGACAACAATATCCAGATGACAACAATATAGAATTTTATATGAATTTGTGTAAGCTTCTAAAGCTTAAAATTACTTAATAAAGTATAATTGCATCTTTATCGTTTTTTATTGTTTATAAATTGTATCTATAATATTGAAAGACATTCACTCCTGTTTATGATTATTTTACAGACCTATTTATGTCTTATGAAATCTAAATGTTCAGACAAAAATGTCCCAGAACTGACCTCCACTGGCTATTTAGTGTTAATGACCCAGAGCTGAATTCCGCTATCTATACGTTCTAAAGACCAAAAACGATCAATGGGAAGACACACAATATGAGTGCTACTAGTAATTTTCACAATTCTCGCCGTGCATTGTCACGCTCCGTATTTTGTAAGTTGAACTGTTTAATGCAAGATAGTTCTGGTGAGAGCAAGTGCCTTCTATAGGTACACCAAGTAATGAAAAAAAAGAACACTGCAAACGACTCTGAAATTTATAACCTAAGCCCATCTTTATGTCCAGGTATACAGTGCTGTCTACATGATCACATAAATCATGTATGGCCAAGAGTTGAAGTTATACAAAGCTGCTATTACTTCTGGTAAAAACAACACCTAATGCTTCAACGATCTTCACATGGCGGATTGTTTTGAGAATAAAATATAAACACGGGCATTAAGCAGTCCCATCCATTTGTCTGTCCGTTCGTCAGTGTGCTTAGTATGGCAACAAAATTATATATATAGTAAGAACAACAAATAAGTGCATTTGGTAGAATTACATAGCAAGTTGGGAAAGACAACCTACACTCAGTTCCAAAAGAAAGTGTGCACTTAGTTTTCTGTTATTTTTAAAATTTAAATCAGTTAGTTCGTAAACAAATTGGTGTGCATTTTAGATTTTGAGTTATACCTGAGAGTTACTGTATGAAAAAATGAAACAAAAACGTCGAGGAATTTTTTTTTAAATATTTAAACTCAAAAAGTGCAAACTTTCTTTTGGAACTGAGTGTATTTGCTGACTTTAAATCCCTAATAATTTTCGGTATTCAGGGCGTTGCAGAAGTTATTTTAGCACCCAGTTTCAAAGGGCGATAATTCTAAATTTCTCTCACACTCATCGGGTTATATCGAAAACAAAAATTCGTGAAACTATAAATTATTGTCTGATATAAAACACGATTTATCTTTTAGGTCATATGATAACTGTGATTAGGCCCTACTTCAGTATTTTAATGCTTCAATGTATCTTTTTTTGCAATTCCTGTTGAATGCATTATTCAAAGCATTCAGTTCTCACTTAACAGAAAATATAATAATAAAACTTCGGTTTATTAGGCCCAATAAAACTGTGAGTACTTTAAAAACGTTCGGTTTGACAAGCCTCTGAAGCTCTGGAAATATGTAAATTTAAAATTTCCAAAATCTCACACTTAAATCCTGTTTTCAGTTGTTTCACTTTGTTCAAAATTCCAACTTACATAAAATTCAGCGCTGTTTATATTATTTTCGATTTAATCGAGAACCGAATACATTGTACACGGCAGACAATAGGAGTATCAGAGGCTTGAGTCAAGCCGTACTCACAGTTTTAAAGGGCCATAATCGAATTTTTATTTTAACTTCTTGGAAATCTGTATCTTAAGTTTACAAATTAAAGCCTCAAACCCGAATGCATTGTATAAAGTACACAAGAGAATTACGAAAGATTCAATGAAGAATTAAGTTATTGAAATAATCACTACGAAAGCCGAATCGTGTCAAATGAAAACGTTTACTGAAGATGTTATTTAGTAAAGAGAAAGGATCTCATAATAACAGGGACAGATCTCGTGACTATGAGACAGTAATTTCGTTATAATGAGAAACCATCTCGAGAAATGAGATCTCAAAAGAACAACAAAAACATCTCGTTGTTACGCAAAGACTTTTTTTCGTTATTTCTAGAAAAGCTCAAACTCCTGTTACCTTGACCTTCAATTTCCTATTCAGTACGGATCATCTTCTGAGCAGGGCCAATGCCCCTATAACGTGTGAAGGGTCCTGTTATTGACTGGAAATCAGTTTAGGTCTTTTTGCAAATATAGGAGAAAAGCGTCACAGAGACTCACACTTTTAGTAGTCATCGCACCATCAGTAAGGTAATTGTATGGGGTTGGGAGGGCAATCACCAAACGTGTCAGTTATCATACTTTTCAGACTGAATCAATTTTAAGAAAGTTTCTAACAGATATGACAAATATTTAATTAAAATAAGCACTATATTTGATCTTCCATTCTTTATAAACAACATCCTAAGATATGAGAGGCTTAAATATTTTAATATTTGTGTTATATTTCTTTAGAAGTTCGAACCACTGGCCCAAGACTAGAAATATAATGCCATTGTTTATGTTATAGTTACCATATCCCTAGGTATACTGTGATAAGGACGGTACAAAACGAGAAAATACGTTAGCCCATTTCAATCGTGTCAGAAATCATATGAGCCGCACCATGAGAAAACCAACATAGTGGCTTTGCGACCAGCATGGATCCAGACCAGCCTGCGCATCCGCGCAGTCTGTTCTGGATCCATGATGTTCGCTAACGGTTTCTCTAATTGCAATAGGCTTTGAGAGCGAACAGCATGGATCCTGACCAGACTGCGCGAACGCGCAGGCTGGTCTGAATCCATGCTGGTCGCAAAAGCACTATTTTGATTTTCTCATGGCGCGTCTCATTTCTTCTTTTGACCGGCGTACATCCCCATGCGTGTAATAATTATTTCGTAAAATAGTTCCGGGTATTTGCTGTACGTCGACTATTTTGCTATGAATAATGTATTGAACAAAACTAGTAAATGTGAACCCTCGGTGGATGAAGAAAATGTGGAGACATATTCATAACACCACCCTTCTCATTGAGGCTATCTGAACCCTATTGCTGGATACCAGTGTTTATTGCCTGCCATACATGGAGCGCCCAGACGGTTCAAACTAACTGTTTAAGGACGCTTATTATTCCAAAAATACTACACACTAACCCACGTGACTATAATACAAGTACCCATGAAGCCTGCGTCAGCAGTTAACAAAACATAAATTAGGTTTGATTAAGATCTACAATAAAATTATAGAAATACTGCTCTTACATAGTTTCATTTTAAAGATTCCATAACAGCTAAAGATGTTTTCATGATTTCGTAAGGGAGTTAATTCCACATCCTAGAATCGCCAAACGAAAATGAGTAATGTTGGCTACTACTATGGCTTCTACTGCTACTGTCAATTTCACGTTTTCTAATGCTTACTGCTACTGCTTGCTGCTACTGCTCACTGCTACTGCTTACTGCTACTGTGCTACTGCTTACTGCTACTGATCATTGCTACTGCTTGCTGCTACTGCTCACTGCTATTGCAAACCTCATCAAATATTTTCTATTGAGCAATGACATTTAAGGGGAAGCTATACCAACAATTCTAATACGTTAAATAACACAAATTTATCTTCCCTACCTGTTCTGTAATACAATCTTATAAAGCTTTTCATCTTATTTTAACGCGCACTGTGGACAATAAACTGTGAACTTATACAATAGGGTTGTTCTCGAAAGGTTTTGCAAGAAAGGAAACATAATTATGTATGCTTATCTGAAATAACTTGTAATCAAACTTTATTGTGAATTCCTGTACTTTTAAATCAAATTCCATTGCTAAAACAATACATGCGCTTAAATGTAACAGGAATAAGTACAAGTAATATTCGGCTAATGCAACCTGAATATTCTGATAGCCATAACCTTCTGTGGAAGAGCTGAATTCGTATGTTGTAATACATTGTAGCTATTCCCATTTGCTTTTTTAATTACCCAATTCTGTACATGTGTTATGTATTACCATGTGTTCAAAAACAATAAACCGGACTGAATCAACCCTATTTGTTTTCTTTTAGAAGTTCTTTCTTGCTGTAAAGTAACGGATATTTCAGATAAAAGTTTTGAAGTTGTTGTGTAACATGGCTGTGCTGTAAATAAACGGCGATCTAAGATAAAAGATTTTTTAGTTTTGTAATATGGCTGTAATGTAATGCAATGATCACTTCAGATAAATATTTTTTGTTTTAGTCGTAGAACATAATTAGCTGTGCTGTAAAGAAACGACGATTTCAGGTAAAAGCTTTGTTTTAGTTTTGTACATCCGTACGATCTCTAGCAACGGTGTCACAGTAACTGGCTTTTCATCATTTATTTCAATAACCTTTAAAAACAAGAAATAGCCTTCGAAGATAAGGAAAGGCATACAAAAAGTTTATTTGGCATAAACCATTACACTTGTATATTAATATCATTTTGATGTACCTCACCCGCATAAAAACAAAGTTTAAAGATCTATAATAGAAACTATGTTCGTGTTATCTTCAGTCTAAAAAAATACTTACTTTTTAATTACCTAATGTTCCATATAATAATGTTTTAACGAAAAAAAAAAAAATTAAAAACTATTTGCGTACAATTCCGAGCGGAAAAAAAAGATATTGTTTTCATTTATTTCAGATATAAATATAGAATGTGCCATTAGATATTTCAGTTTAGTATCTTAAATCGTTTAGTTAAACACTTTGTCCATTTTTTAAAAACATAAATGGAATTCATATACATGTATCTTTCATCTTGGTCGGAACGAGCTCTGAAACATAACGTAGTTTGACGAAAATATGCTTATTCAGTTATGTATCAGCATCTTTGAGAATAAAACACTACGATCCCAAATGAATAACCAATATCTGATATCAGATTTTGAAAAGACAGGCTCGTTCTTGAGGACTAAGGTCAAGCTAGATTGATCTTCTGGCCTCCTGTTAAAATTACTTGTATCGCTGACGAGGCCCCATATTCGCAAAACAATTTTCAGTCTAAGCTGTGTCTGATAATTTGACTTTATTAGCATGGAGATCAATGTTTGTGAAATATGTGGACGTGCAGCATTCAGTGCCGTCAACAAACTAAAGCATGGTTTTCTTCCGGGCCGTGACGCAAAAGTTCTGAGTATGTATAATGATATGGAAAAAAGCTTGTCAGCGAGATGACCAGTATCGGTGATAATATACAATAAACAAAAGTGATTGTGTGACACTGATGACAGAAACTATCAAACAGATCAAGCAAACGTTTACCATGTGTATTTAGTAAATAACTGACTATCGAAACTTTAACAGTGAAGTTCAAAAATGTTTGACGTTACACTCTTTTCATTTGCCACAGCAGTATATATATTTATCATATAAATCTAAAAGAACAAAGTGATTTGACGTATACATATCAATCAGTTCAAGCAAATACAATTATCAGCCATAGTTAAAATCACAGATTATCTACTCCCTAAACATATATTTGGTAACGTGTAGTAACGTAAGCTACTATTCCAGCGGTGAGTTACATACATTTTTACATTTAATTTGGTCAAATTTGACCATATGTATATTTCCATTATCCAAGTGTGAGCATAATTATAAGGATAATATAGTTAACATATTAATTGAAAAGTTAACAATATTATATATTAGGATTAAGAAGTGTATTTTATTATTCAGTAACGTACAACTTTCACTGTTACACACTTACGACAAAAATGAGAATATATCAGAATACTTGTATAACGTTCAAAAATTGTAGACTTAACCTTGTAAAGAGCCCAACTGCCAGATTGCAAAATTCTATAGACATTGTGCTTTTAGAAATATAGGGTCTTTAAAAATCCCTAGGGGGAAGAGAGCGATAAGTCCCTTCCAGCTTGACGTCTATTACATTGGATCCTAGCCACTGAAAATATCTGATCTAATGGATCTGAAAAAAAGGTTAAATGCAGGACAATATAATCGTTAACGAATCAATTGCAATTGATTCATACTGAATTATTCATCGAAATCGGATTTAATATATTAAACAATTTATGCTTTGACATACAGACAGCATCAAGTGCCACCGAGAATTAGGTTAATGCCAGCTTTCACAACAGTTCGGAAAATTCCGCAAAAGACGAGGATATGTGAGTACGCAAATTTCGGATGCATTTATCCAAGAAGGAGTTTATTCAGATGCGATTCTCAATAATATGAAATCAGTACTTTACGTTGTGTACCATAGTCACATATAAGTTTCTTAAGATTGATAGAATAGTAAATAACACGGTGCCTATACCACGTGACTTTTATGGCTATGTGTGGGTATAAAAAACATAAACAATCGTCGATTCAAGTAACATTTTTCATGATAACTTTCTTAATCCTGCACCAATTTTATTCAAATAAAGACGAGGGCCCGGCAATAAGAAAAATACAATCACGGCCCATCAGTTTGAGAAGAATAAATTCGTACTTTTGTCGAAAAGTGCAACCGCGCATTTTTCAGTCAGATAGTCGACGTGCTATGTGTGGGTGCATTCTGTTAAAATCGTTTATAAAATTCTTAAAAATGCGTTCAGCGACAGGGCAAATGGAACCGAGAATGTAATTTTACCTTGTTTGACAGTTGCAAAATGATCGTTAAGAAATATAGCGTATTCCTCTCGTTTTTTAAATAAATAAAAAATGCTATGTGTGGGTGCCGCCAAACTTATGCTATGTGTGGGAGTAAACTCATAAAAATGATACCGTTGCTTGAGATACTTGCACTAAGTAAGTTTTAACTTACTCGTGTTACATTCATAGAAACGAGTATCCATCTAGCATAACTGGTCATTTTTATTTTTATTTAGAAAGTCGCTGTGTTATAGAGAATAGCGCGTCAGATTCATTGTTGTTATTGATTACGAGCACGTGTTAGAGCACGTGTTATCAAACATCTTTAAACGTTTAAACTCTGATATATGTTTGAAGTACAATTTATGAAAACGTAATTTCCAATCTCCTTCAGTTGTGTTAAAGTGTTGTTTTTTTTAATCTTTTTATCTTGATGCATAACAACATTTTTCACAAACACACAATTGAATCATTGTCCCTAAGGTAGTTTTAAAGGGCAGTATGTGTGACAATATAGTGTAGAGCATAGATCGTAGCCTTGGATGCTGCTCCATTGTAAATTCCGCTGCTCACCTAGTTCGTGGTTAGTTGCAGCTAAAAAGGTATTTATTGTAGCTTTACGCTATACATTTGAAACAACACTAATTACTACTATTACAGGGTTGTAGTTCAAACAACTTTTCAAACATAAAGAAAGGGCTTCAATCCCTCGAACGAAAGTAAAGTACCTGCGGTAGTGCATGTAAAAAAAAACTGCTATTAAATTCATACCACACACATAATACATGGAGTCATTTCATCAGAGTCGTTATTCATACTTAAATCACTGTACGTCAGTATTGCGTCTAAACTGTTCACACGAAAATATAAACACATAGTTAAGAAATGATATTTTGACAGAAGTTTACATAAAGAAACAGTAAAAAGGTAAGACAATACGGTGAACTCTTCCATACCAAACAACAAGGTTAATCATATTGCATGGAGAGTTTACTTGCCTGACTTTCCCTTTTTACTTTTGAAAATATTTTGTATATAAACAAAATGTAAACAATTTCCAAAATATCATCTGTGAATAATACTAACATAAGGCTCCAAAGAAATTGTCAAACAAACTAAGAATAAAATTGTTTGTTATGAAGGGGGTGAACTGTCCAAGGAACTTTTCTTAAAATGATCTAACAGACATAATTTTACCAACATTTTGATTGTCTTCTACTTTGTTAATGATAAAGGACACTCCATTATACTTATCTACTGTGACCTGCCTCCGTGGTCGAGTGGTTAAGGTCGCTGACTTCAAACCACTGTAACCTCTCATTGTTAGTACCAAAATTTAAATCAGTTCGTAAACAAATTGGTGTGCATTTTAGATTTTGAGTTATACCTGAGAGTTACTGTATGAAAAAATGAAACAAAAACGTCGGGGAATTTTTTGAAATATTTAATCTTAAAAAGTGCACACTTTCTTTTGGAACTGAGTATATTGTTAGTTTTATTCACAGATGATATTTTGAACATTGTTTATATACAAAATATTTTCAATAGTAAAAAGCGTAAGTCAGGCAAGTAAACTCTCCATGCAATATGATTCACCTTGTTGTTTGGTATGGAAGAGCTCACCGTATTGTCTTACCTTTTTACTGTTTCTGTATGTAAACTTTTGTCAAAATATTATTTCTTAACTATGTCTTTATATTTTCGTGTGAACAGTTAAGACGCAATGCTGACGTACAGTGATTTAAGTATGAATAACGACTCTGATGAAATGACTCCATGTGTTATGTGTGTGGTATGAATTTAATAGCAGTCTTTTTACATGCACTACCGCAGGTACTTTACTTTCGTCCGAGGGACTGAAGCCCTTTCTTTATGCTTGAAAAGTGGTTTGAACTACAACCCTGTAATAGTAGTAATTTGTGTTGTTTCAAACGTATAGCGCAAAGCTACAATAAATACCAATTTAGCTGCAATTAACCACGAACTAGGTGAGCAGCGGAATTTACAATGGAGAAGCATCCAAGGCTACGATCTATCCTCTACACTATACTGCCCTTCAAAACTACTTTAGGGACAATGATACAATTGCGTGTTCATGAAAAAACGTTGTTTATGCATCAAGATAAAAAAAACACTTTAACGCAACTGAAGGAGATCGGAAATAACGTTTTCATTAATTTTACTTCAAACATATATCAGAGTTTTAACGTTTAAAGATGTTTGATAACCAATAACAAAAATGAATCTGACGCGCTATTCTCTATAACATAGCGACTTTCTAAACCGTAAAAAAAATGTTTGTTTCCGGTATCCCGACCTACCCTAAATGTTTGGCCCGACCCTAAATGCTTTTATGGCCTTGGAGAACATTTTTTCAACTTTTTGACAAAAACTTTGCAAAACTGCACTTTTTATGCTTTAAACATGGTCAGTGATGTTATAAATCAACTTACTGATACTCTAGAGGCATAAGCCCCCTATTTGTATTCATTTTTTGACACAAAAATAATTTCCGAAAAGTCTCCCTTAATAAAAATTAAAATAAAAAAAAATGTCTTTCCGACCTACCTAACCAAATAAAAAGATCAGTTATGCTAGATGGATACTCATATCTATGAATGTAACACGAGTAAGTTAAAACTCACTTAGTGCAAGTATCTCAAGCAACGGTAACATTTTTATGAGTTTACTCCCACACATAGCATAAATTTAGCGGCACCCACACATAACATTTTTTCATTTATTTAAAAAACGAGAGGAATACGCTATATTTCTTAACAATCATTTTGCAACTGTTAAACAAGACAAAATTACATTCTCGGTTCCATTTGCCCTGTCGCTGAACGCATTTTTAAGAGTTTTATAAACGATTTTAACAGCATGCACCCACACATAGCACGTCGATTATCTGACTGAAAAATGCGCGGTTGCACTTTTCGACAAAAATACGAATTTATTCTTCTCAAACTGATGGGCCGTGATTGTATCTTTCTTATGGCCGGGCCCTCGTCTTTATTTGAATAAAATTGGTGCAGGATTAAGAAAGTTATCATGAAAAATGTTACCTGAATCGACGGCTGTTTATGTTTTTTATACCCACACATAGCCATAAAAGTCACGTGGTATAGGCACCGTGAATAAGTAATGCTTTGCACGAATTACTACAAATTATGGCGTTAATAAAACAATATCGACTTTATCAATATGAAAAGATAAAAAATATCACCTAAAGTGCAATGCACTAAGAACGATGGTCTGAAGGCGATTGCGAGTCCGAAAATCGGCCAAATGGACATGAGCTCCCGAGCGACATTATTCTTTCCCCTTGTTTCCAGCACTGAACAAAAGTTGTGCAATCACCAGGGTATGGACAGAAGACAGAATCACGATCATTTAGACACCAGTAACACATATCTTTAACAAATAAATAATATTCTATTTTTACATGAATGCTTTCAATATCATTACCACTTCAGTTATCGCCGCATATGCAGTTCAAAACCCACTGACTCGTTCAAGATGGACGTTTGCCTTCTTCATAAAAACGTTGAATTATTATAAATCATTGTCACTGCCTTGATTGAATGCTGACAGTGAGTCGGACTTATTTACGATAGTTTTAATTAAGATGTGTACTGGGCTGCTCATTTTAACTTTGGGGGCTGAACTAATTCACACATAAACTTGTTGTTGTGGAATAAGTAATATGTCAGGAAATGAGACACAGGAAGAATACTCAAAATATCATGGTACACATTGAGATATTGCATTTGGAATTATATGCAACGTTTAATATATGTTTTGGCCATTACTGTGGATCATATGCTGTTCTTTTTTTTGGTGGTGGTGAGTGTGGGGTTAACGTCGCACCAACACAATTATTGGTCATATGGCGACCTTCCGTAACCCAGCTGGATGCCTTCCTCACATGAAGAATTCAACGCCTGAAGTGAGGCTTGAAGCCACATCGATGAGGGGCAAGTGATTCGAAGTCAGCTGTTTTAACCACTCGGCCACGGAGACCCCATGGATCACATTGCCACCTTAGCGCAAAAAGTGAATAAGTCCTTCTTAAAGTCAATGAAGTTATCCACTTCTTGCGTTGAGGTGACTATATGCTGTATTGTTCTACTACTGGTTTACTATAGCATAAATGTTTGTTTTGAATATCAGCAAAAAATATATTTAAGATTTCAAGCAAGCACTGGTAGGCTAGGTTTAGTATTTTAAAAGCAATAAGATGTCAAAATTAAGAACTTTTGTGTCAAAATTCAGAACATAGAATTTCTTAAACATATATATTTCTTTGAAAAACTCGTCGGCATTGGTGGTAAAAGGGGTTGAACACCAAACATGTGTATTTCAAAGTCAAAAACAAGAAAAAAATCATTCATAGGGGATTCGTAAAACAAGAAATGTTATATAATGTTACTGTAGATGGGTGGGGTACTGAATAACACCAATATCTACTCGTAATTCATGAACAGGCAGTTATTTACAAAATTTTTCTTAAACTGCTTTATTATATTATGCATGCAACTTAATAAAGAAATGATACAAATATGTTTCGTTTGATTGATTTTACTTTACTTTGGATAAATTTGCAAGACTTCGTTTAATTAAAATCTAAAGGAAACCGCCCTTAAATATCAACAGATTTTCAGAGTTTGGTTTGGATTTATTTTGAGGACTTTTTCTTGTATTGCATAAGTAACTAAAGATTATAAATCATCAATAAAACTTCCTGTTGGAATAACTTTAAGGTAATGACATAATTTCTAGTAGTATGGCCAGCCTATATTTCGTGATCAAAATATTGAACAACTTAAACCTACCTGCTGTGTTATAGCTCATGTGTGCCTTTTAAAGTCGCTGTAAATCGGTAAAGTTTACTTTCTTTCTAGGACTGTATATGATGGCGATTTGAAATGGACGACTTCGGCTTCAGTTAGGATCGTTCTTTAAGCTTATTTATGACAACTTTAATTAACATGTACTTTCAATTATTTTTATAAAGTTGCCCAGTGAAACAACCGATTGTGTGTTGCAACACAGTTACATATAAATCAGGTACAGCTCGCTATTGGTAAACCGTCCGCGCATGTCATCTAGACTTGCATACAGTTTCATCGCAGTTTACGCAATAAAACATATTTTAACTAGACACCAGTCCTATCAATGATTTTCTGACCACAAACGCAACAAAATTCACTTAGTCATATACATGCGCATACAGACGGATAAAACACTGTATATCCGTCCGCAAAAAATCATGATTTTGGACATATATGTAAGACCGGGCATGAAAAATAAAGCTATTTGAACATCCATTTATATATACATACAAAGGATAAAGACCGGTTAAGAAAAAATGGAATGTATGAAGATCACAGGCATTTGCTCTTTTTTATAAAGTACAATAAAGGTAGACGAAAAGAAGTTACATTAAACTAATTATGTTGAATAAATGGCACAATTGTAGGCAGGAGATATATTGATAACTGATACATGTGATATTCAATAGAACTGTAATGTCAGATTGTCCATAACTGGTCATTTTTACAGGAGAGTATTTTCATTGTTTGAAGCCGTTCGGAGACTTTTTCTTCCAGGCATATTATATAAGTCCATATGGTTGATAAGAAGAGCCTTTCAACACCTTATTTATTGTTGCTGACTTCTTTTCTTGACTTAATAGTTCTTTTTAGTGCAGTGACCCTTTCTGTGACATGCAGACAAAATTGCAATATTTAAAGTGTCTCTACACAGCAATTAGTAAAAATAAATGTTGATGTTAGCAAAATTAAATAGGTCAGCTAAGAGGTAACCTTTACCTTTGAGGAAGAGCAAAACTTCAGAAATTCCAATTAGCAGACAAAGTGCTCGGCCGGACATATATATTCATTTATATTAGTTCTGTTTGGTGGTGGATATGACTCAAAATCTTTAGATTTTTCTATCAAAATTGAATATACTACATGTATATGTAAAACGGATGACAAAAATGCTAACATGTTTTTAAACATGGGCAGGTCGAGTATTCGCGTGGTTAATCACTGGTGGACACAGCAGTTTGTAACAAATTCATTTTAAGTATTAATTGCAAAACGAATTATGATGTTGAGTTAAATCAAACAAATAAGGAGAATATGAAAACTTTAGATAATACGTAATAGTCTGTAGCTACACATGTAAGGGTATGAATTATGATAAATTATGCATATTTAACAAAGTTTGTCAGCTGTATCGAATTCCTAGTGACAAGCAGTTCCATGAACTTCAAAATATTTGTTAAGTTTACTTTTCTTTAAATGGGTACACGCGTGTATCATAAGTAATGAAACTTGTTCCCTATATAATTTAAAGAGCACAGAATATGTTTATGTACCTTATGGGCTCAATTGGTGTGTTTCCGTTGGGAAACTACGGTTACCTGTACGAAAATGCAGAATTGGGAGCTTGGGGTACTTTGAGCTAAAAGTAATAAACTCTGGCTACTTCTGATATTAAATGAATCTCATTTATAAAAATGTGAAAAATAAAAACAATAAATACGTATTTATTATATTAATATATTTTAGCATTATCATTTAAAGCCATATTGCCAAAAATGAATTTCTTCTAGTTTAGACATATTTTATCGCATACAATACATGTATTTATATAATTATATACAGCACAGGTAGACATTAGCAATCAATTATAGCAATAGGGTCGGGCCACCAGTTCTGCCAACATTAATAAACGGCCCTTCCCTTAAAAGTTAACTATTACATAATATTAATTACATTTACGAAATAATCAAATATATATATCTAAACATGTATTACTAATAAGATAGAAGAAAAAGGCCAAAGAGTGACCGAAACTGAAGAAAATAAGTAATGATACATGTTAGGGCAGGAGTAACTGTATTCGTTTTTGATAAATTGAGGTTTTATTAATATTTGAAATCAAATTCTAGGTACTGGTAAAAGTAACATCAATGAATTCATTATTTTCTACACATTTTCTGTCGATTGTGTCTCGCTCAATTGTACATAGTTTCTTAAAAATGTTTATTCTCACAATCATTTTTGTCTTTTCAACTTTATTTTTTCTCTTTTTATATCTTATCACTAAGTGTAATTTTCTTGCAGTGTTTACATGTTATATGACAAATTATTTTGTCCTCTTATACTATCATGCAGACATAATATCAAAATTACTGCTTTGTGAATGTAATCCGACGCTTTCAAGATCTTTTCTCACATAAGAAATTTGAGAGATTTGGTGCGGTGCACCTAATAAGAATGACTTTCTTTCTTTAACCCCTTCTCATAATGTTATTATTATTATACCAGATTTATATATCGCCCTTTTCGTGATAAACACGTTCAAAACGCTTTACATATACTGCAGCCATACAGGGAACGAAATCATCCTCTACTAGAACAGACACTGAGCGACCTGACCAGAGGGACAGAGTGAGATAAAGCCCCCAGAACAGGCAGAGAGAACTTTTCAGATACAGACATGTCCGGCTTACTTAGCCTAGCTCTTTTCGAATAAACAGTCTGGTTCTTTAACGTGCCCGGTGTATAGCACCGATATACGGGAAGCCGTCGCTCCTGGGAAGAACAAGTACAGACCTCTAGTTATGTGGGAGACACTCATGAGCATCTCAGAAATTTCCAGTGCTTGGACCGGGATTCGACCCCGGACCTCTGGATTGACAGTCAATCGTGTTACCACTAGACCTACGGCCCACCAAATGTTACCTTCAGGTATTGCCTTGATTTTTAACTATTTTATTGTACTACTTTTACATAACTGTTTATGCCACTAAGGGTTAATTTGTTCATAATATATTATTTTATTTTACGTCTTTTACTTCCACTGATGTTCATATTAAGGATAGAATTGTTAAAATGTTAGAGGACCATATGTTAGACTTGCTATAGCCAAATATGTTATCCTCTTTGAATAAGGTTATCATCAACATTACTATTATTACTATCAACATTATTATTATCATTAGTAGTTACTGTAGTAGTAGTGGTAGTAGTAGTAGTAGTAGCAGTAGTAGTAGTAGTAGAGTAGTAGTAGTAGTAGTAGTAGTATCATATTGGTGATTGTGGCTTCGGCAAAAGTACCCGGAATAACTCGTATAGGGCTGTATGCCGGTCAAACGAAGAAATGATCTCTGACACGACTGAAATGAGCTAGCGTATTTCCCCGTTTGGTACCGTTGTTATCGTAGTATACCTAGGGATATGGTAAGTATAACATAAACAATAGCATTATCTTTCTAGTGTAGGACCAGTGGTTCGAACTTCTAAAGAAATATAACACAATCATTATATACTTTAATACTTAATATAAACATCTTTTATTAAGCCTCTCCCATCCCATATGCTCTTTGGATGTAGTATATAATCTATGGAAGATCAAATATAGCGCTTATTTTAATTAAATATTTGTCAAATCTGTTAGAAACTTTCTTAAAATTGATTCAATTTTAAAAGTATGATAAACGACACGTTTGGTGATTGCCCTCCCCATCCCCTACAATTACCTTTCTGACGGTGCGATGACTACTCAAACTGTCTCCGTGATTGATGCTTTCTCCTATATTTACAGAAAGGCCTACACTTAGAAATGATTCTTTTTCAATAACAGGACCCTTCAGATGTTATAGGGCATTGGTCCTGCTCAGTTGATGATCCGTACTGAATAGGAAATTGAAGGTCAATGTAACAGGCGTTTGAGCTTTTTTCTATAAATAACGAACTAATCTTTACGTCAAAATGAGGTTTTTGTTGTTATTTTCAGATTTTTGTCTCGTTTTCTCGAGATGGCTTCTCAATAGAATGAATTACTGTCTCGTAGTTGCAAGATTTGTCCCTGTTGTTATGAGATCTTCTTGTCGTTACTAGATAACAGATTCAGTAAATGCTTTAATTCGACACGATTTGAATTTCATAGTGATTATTTCAATAACTTAATTCTTCATCAAATCTTTCGTAATTCACTTGTGTACTTTATACAATGCATTCGACTTTGAGACTTTAATTTGTCAACTTGAGGTACAGATGTCCAAGAAATTAAAATAAAAAAAATCGATTATTGCCCTTTAAAACTGTGAGTGCGGCTTGACTCCCTTGAAGCTTCGAGATTAAATTGAAAATGATAAAAGCAGCGTTGAATTTTCTGTAAGACTGGAATTTAAGTTAAGTGATAAGTTGTCTCTCATAGAGAACTGTAAATGCTTTAATGCAAAGAAGTATAAAATACACAGAATGGCAACTGGTTGTAATCTCGCGTGAGCTCGTGTCAGAGCGTGATTTGGCGTTATCTTACTAAAAACAAACATCGGCGAGCATGGAGTTACAATTTGTACCTTTAAAACTACATTTAAAATACATGTAAGGTTCTAAAACAAAATTAGCTTAATGTGAAATGGTCTTAAGACACGAAGTACACGGGTTTTTTTTGCCATCGAAAGAAGCGTGGTCATACGGTGATAATTATTTTACCGATGAATAATTGCTTTCGCATACAAAATGGCGCGTGGAGAAAGCGCCACTTCCAGTAAACGAGATCTCGTTTTTTTGTCACGGGAGGCTGGTGAGATTTGCTCTATATGCCTTTCAAGTTGCCAATCTATTTATTTTTATAGCTCTTTGTTTAATGCAAATATTTTATTGAGTCTTTTGACTCTTGACTGTTTAATACAATATTAAAGTGAAACAACTGAAAACAGGATTTAAGATTTAAAGTGTGAGATTTTGGAAATTTTAAAATCAGATAGGAAGAGCTTCAGAAGCTCGTCAAGCCGAACGTTATTAAAGTACTCGCTGTTTTATGGGATCAAAAACCGAAGTTTAATTATCAAATTTTGTGTAAACATATCTCCAATCTCATCACTTCAAGTAAAAAGAGGTATTGCAAATATTCATTGAAGCATTCAATTACGGAAGTAGACACAGTTATCAGATGAAATTGACAATCTAGATGTCAACAATCCCAAACAGTGTATTGTCAGTGCTGTTTTGTATCAGACAATAACTAATGTTTTTCACGAATTTTTGTTTTCGATACAACCCGATGAGTGTAAGGGAAATTTAGAATTATCGCCCTTTGACACAGGGTTCTACAATAACTTATGCAACGCCCTGAATACCGAAAATTATTAGGGATTTGAAGTCAGCGAATAGGTTGTCTTTCCAAACTTGCTATGTAATTCTACCAAGTGCACTACAAATTTGTTGTTCTCACTATATATATAATTTTGTTGCCATACTAAGCACACTGACGGACGGACAGACAAATGGATGGGACTGCTTAATGCTTGTGTCTATATTTTATTCTCAAAAACAATCCGCCATGTAAAGATCGTTGAATCATTAGGTGTTGTTTTTACCAGAAGTAATAGCAGCTTTGTATAACTTCACCTCTTGGCCATACATGATCTATGTGATCATGTAGACAACATTTTACATCTAGACATAAAGATTGGCTTAGGTTATAAATTTCAGAGTCGTTTGCAACAATCCGCCATGTAAAGATCGTTGAATCATTAGGTGTTGTTTTTACCAGAAGTAATAGCAGCTTTGTATAACTTCACCTCTTGGCCATACATGATCTATGTGATCATGTAGACAACATTTTATATCTAGACATAAAGATTGGCTTAGGTTATAAATTTCAGAGTCGTTTGCAATGTTATTTTTTTAATTACTTGGTGTACCTGTGTGATTTATAGAAGGCACTTGCTCTCACCAGAACTATCTTGCATTAGACAGTTCAACTTCCAAAATATGGAGCGTGACAATGCACGGCGAGAATTGTGGAAATCACTAGTAGCACTCATAGTGTGTGTCTTCCCATTGATCGTTTTTGGTCTTTAGAACGTATAGATAGCGGAATTCAGCTCTGGGTCATTAACACTAAATAGCCAGTGGAGGTCAGTTCTGGGACTCGAACAATAAAAGTCTTGAAAACTAGACAACATCCGAAGTTTTGGACATGTTTGTCTGAACATTTAGATTTTATATGACATAAATAGGTCTGTAAAATAATGATAAACAGGCGTGAATGCCTTTCAATATTATAGATACAATTTATAAACAATAAAAAACGACGAAGATGCAATTATACTTTATTAAGTAATTTTAAGCTTTAGAAGCTTACACAAATTCAGCTAAATTCTATGTTGTTGTCATCTGGATATTGTTGTCATCTCTGTCGTCTGGTTTTGACTGAAAAATAACAAATAAAGTGTGATAACTAAACTAAATATGTATCATGCTTGTAGTGTTAGTTTCAACTTTATCAAGTAGCAATCTCGTTCCATATTAAAGCAATGGAACAGCAATGACACTCGGCAATTTACAGTTAATAACAGAGCTCTAAATTTAAGGGGACACGCCTTGAGAAAATGACATTTATCTTAATCAAAATATGTTATAAAGAGAAACGCGGAAATGCTTTTGTAAACTTATGCAGTTCAGTCGGCAAAATATGTAACAAATACATTATCTACTACATAAATCGCGCATTAGAATTTGAAGGAATTAAGCTGCACTATACTGTGGAAGACAGCTCAGTTTGATGTTTTTACACATCGCCATGTATGTCAAGAGTCATTCCCCTGTCAAGCAGATAAGCGTTAATTCAGACAGATCTTACCACTGGTAAAAACAAATATGTTTAATCATCTGATTCATTTTCTGAAAACCAATTGAAATAAATTCATAACAATTATTCCAACAGCCTACATATCTTTAATATGTATCAACTACAGACTATGTAAGTATTTGTGTTGTAGAAAAATATATAGATTACCTTCCCTGAAATTGTAATGTAAACAAAAGCATGGCAAATGTTCAAATGTTTGGGAAATATAATTGGTATTTTACGGTTTAAGATACATATAAAAGCTTTGTTATATACTTTAAAGAATTAATTACCAAAAATAAAAAAATATGAAAAAAAAACATTTTACTTATTGTTAAACCTTCAATCTATAGCTTCATACTAGTATATGCTAAATATTTAACGGCAGATAATAAAAAGATGCTATGATGTTAATACTTACTGCAAGTGTATGTTAAGTTGAAACCTGAAAGGTTAATCGAATGGTCACTCCTAAAATTGATAGTCACAGCATTCCAATTGCTGACAGTTCCGTTGGCCGGCGGAAGAATTCCAGGATAACTTGTACTTCCACAAAATAGTCCAAGATCAGCATTTCCGATTAAGACACCTAAACATTAATTTTATATTTATTACTTTTCATTACACATTTTCTTGTATGACAGAGATTTTATTATAATACAAGTGTAGGACAGCAATAGACGCAGCGAATTACTTCAAGAGATGCATTTTATTTATTGATGCATATTTACAGACTTTTAAAAATGGGTTAGGATATTCAAATATCTCAAATTGTGTGATTTTGCTCCAATTCTGACGCGTTATTTTCAATAAAGTTTTCAAAATGTACTTTAAATTAGAAAAGTCTTCAGTAATTAATTCTAATGGCATTTGTAATAAACTTTGTAAGAATTGTTGAATAGTTATATATTCAAAAGGCTGATCATAGTAGCATAACCATCCCATCGGATTATGTCTTGATTTCAAATGAATAGTTTTCCGGTCTGATGACCAGTCAGAAGACGTAGTGCTCAAGATGGACCAGTTTAACTTGTTCATCGTTAAAAAAAATTGTCTAGGGAAGTAGAACTTGTTTTGGTCACAGAATAGAACATAAAAACTGGTTTCACTTTACACCATTGTGCTATACGGAAGGTACAATTTTTGCCTAAAGTTTTTTTTCCCATTAACACATATTAAGAGTATCCATTAAATGCAAATTCAACAGTTATATACAATAGCCAACATACCGTTATGGAGTGAGACCCAGTCAAACTCACAGCCAGGAAAGACCCCTTCCAATGCAAAGTTTTCAAAATTGATAACAACATTCTGTCCGACGTCGTTGCATCTAATTATCCAGGTGCAGTTTGAGAAGATAGGGTAATTGTTAGGAAAATTTGGTGATGTGATTGTCCCTACGCTTCCTGAATCGGCTGAAAGCTCTCCGCCACAATCAGCTGTTTATATAGAAACATGTAATAAATTTATAATTATACATTATATTAAAGTAGCATGCTTCCAGATTTGCATCAAAGTCATTGAAATTAAGAGCACCTTAATAAGCTAGAAACTGTTAGACCATGTATTGTTCTGAAAATTATTAATAAGAAATATAATTATACACTTTTCAATTTTATTGTGCTATACGGAATGTAAACTTTTTGCCTAAAGTTTTTTTTACCCGTTAACATATTAAGAGTATCCATTAAATGCAAATTCAAAAATTAATTATCCAGGTGCAGTTTGAGGAGATAGCGTAATTGTTAGGAAAATTTGTTGATGTGATTGTCCCTACACTTCCTGAATCGGCTGAAAGCTCTCCGCCACAATCAGCTGTTTATAAAGATATATATTAAAATATTAAAGTAAATAATTGTGCGTTATCGTAAAGTTTTACATCTGTTAGTGATATTGATACAAATACATGTGGATTGACAATGAGCGACATAGATACTTGTTTCTGCACAAGATTATAAATAAAAGAATCATGTAACTCCCGTGAATGATGCGGCAGTGGATCCGTAAAAATTGGCAATGTCCGTGCAATAATTTAATATCCTTCGTTGGCTATTTCGGTATCCTTTGGTCATATTCACAAGGACCGCGGAATTCCGAAATCACATACGGAAAATCCGTAAAAGAACGAGTTACTTATTGGCATGACGGAATCGCTACATTGACAGGGAAAGTTACCTATTGGTATAACGGAATCGCTACATTGACAGGGAAAGTTACTTATTGGCATGACATAATCGCTACATTGACAGGGAAACATGTATTAACAAGGACTATTGGCCCTATACGTGTAAAGTGTAATGAACCACTCAATCAATTTATTCCAGCTTTTTACAAAAATGTATGACTAAACTTCAATTTTATAGAAACATCATTTTATCCAATTTGGAGTCCAGTCCCTTTAAAATATATTTTAAGATGAAGTTTTAACGGGGAAAAAAAAACAAGAAACCGCTTCAAATTTCATATCGACATTCCTTACATAGCATGTCCATGTGACATTTATATCGATATAATATCATTTCGTCCAGTGAGATTAATAATATATGCCATATTTGTATCCGATTCGTTAACACATGACTGATTTTTTCTTGTATATCGTATACATATAAGCTTTTTATTCTGACAGATTAATTTTCTTGCATACCGTATTTATTTTTTACAAATACTAGGATGAATAAAGCAAAAAGAAATAATTTCTTTGTAGCACTCTTTCTTATAGTAGAGTATGTACATAAGAAGCTGGAAATTAACGTCCGTAATCAGAAGTGACGTCATGACGTTTCAATGACGCACAATAACAAAGCTCCACTTTAGTTTTATCGTTTGTAGCGTAACTGTATATTCTTACCGTAACATAACGTATTTTGAAGCGAGAAATATGCTATAAGGAACGGAGAGAAACTATCAAGGTACCTGATTTTTTCGTATTTTACATAAACAATATATAATCAATGCAAGAATCGCTTATTCGTCATTGACAGCACGCAAGTCATCTGGCAAGTGGTGCTATATTGGTTTTGCCGGCATGGGTAAAATCACCGCAAACGTCAGTCCGGTATGAAAGAATATGTGATACTCTCATAATAATTATATTTAACATGCATAGAATAATTAAAGTCAGCATTCTGTAACAATTGCATTAAAATAATAATAGTTGTTTGATCAAACTAACAAGTAACAAGATGTTTCTTGATTTCTCTGTAAACCTTACACAATACCATTCATATTATACTTCATTCTGTAGAACTATAAAGCAGTATTAAGAAAAATGAATTTCTGTTCAGTCATTGACGAAACTTTTGTCATGGACAAAAGTTCAAATGGAAGAGCATAAACCTACATTTTTTATATCTAGATTAGTTTTAAAAAGCGATTATGTTTGAAAATTCCAGCCAATTTGTTCATCAGTAAGTCTTTTAAAGTTTCATTTTGGCTAATTTGGTGATTGATTATTACAAATGTTTTATAATGTCTTAATTAAATATAATATAAGCAACAATTCCCTCCTTCTAAAAAATATTATCGAAAGTTTAATTGGTCAGAATATTTCCTATTAAAAGATACACTTTTGGTCATAAAATTACACAGTTGAAGATATTTTTGAGATTTTAAAGTTCCTTCTATCACCCTTTAAGTCATTTGGTATAGTATATTACTTATAATTAAAACGTTAAGCCGAAACTCATGACGAAATCCCTGTTAATTTGGCAGATTAAAATGCAAAGGATACTGACTAATATATTAACTCCAATGCATAAAAACATGCCGATTTTGTTTTCTTTGTTGGTTGTTCGGTTTGTTGGGTTTAACGTCGCAGCGGCACATTTATTGGTCATATGGCTACTTTCCAGCTTTTGATGGTAGAGGAAGAAGGTGCCCCTCCAAACATTATTTCAGAGAACAATACCAATTATATTCCAGCTAAATCACTAAAGATTATAAATATTCAGAAATTCATCACAAGGTTTTGTATAGCGCACTTCTTAAAATCGTTGTATAGCTTTGATAACATATGTTAAATGGATATTGTACAAATAAAAACTATACAGGAAAACTAGACCAAAAATATATTAGACATATAAACTTTTAGTTTAGACTTACTCTGACGCCTGTAATATTCGGTGCCCTTGAGTAACGGTGATGTGGCATTTGTCGGAAACTTGTCATTGCAGCCAACGCAGCGCATATTCTCTTCGACGTGAAAAACACTGTAACACGTTGAAGTTTTGGAACACTGCAAGACGCATTGTACTAAACTCTCTTTACCCTTGTCGTCAAAAACGACCTGGTCAGACGGACATGTAAATCTTCCAAGGTCTTCATATTTGATAAACTCAGTAAAGTTAGTTACGGCAATAACACAAGCGAAAGTTCCGTAAGGGAACATAGTTAATAAGCGTGTTATCGTCATGATTTCTGCCTAACGTTTGATTTTTGCAATGTTAGCACACATGCGTTGCGGCGCATGCGCTATGATTTGTTCGTTTACTGGCGGCACTTCTATAGTGTATTGTAATCATAATGCATAGATCCGACTTGTCAATCAAACCAATGATATTGGCCAATAAGATAATGCGTTATCCGTCGATCCGTTATCTATGTTGCTAAGGCGCCAATATAACTGTAAATATGACATTGAGAAATAAAAAGAAGTGAACACATGTAATGAATAATGTAGAATGTTTATTTATCAGGTTTATCATTTAAAAATACAGCCATTATTTTATATTTTGTGTCAGACAGGTGTCACAGGATTTTAATTCGACGTTGCACACGATAAAATGATATTTATTTAAGGCAAACAAAACATATACGTGTCAAAGGCGATCACACTCGACAGAATTTTTATAAGAATTTTAATGCTAAATAGCTGTGAACTGAATTTTTGCTTTTCTCCTTAAGAATATCAGAACTGGCTTATCTATTGTACTGAAATACTGTTAAAAACGGCGTTAAACACACAAAAAAAAAAACAAACAAACTTAGTGATTGTGGCAGATGGCGCAGTCATTCTGTGACTTAGTATCTATGTTTTTTTACAATAATAGATCATTTTCATCTTTAAACTATAACCGATACTTTCACAGGCGGTATCGAGTCATGATTACAAAAATGCATTTTCATATCTAAAGAAAGATTTATTGCTTGAATTAACTGAAATGAAGAAAGATTGTTATGAGAATGATGTTGGTTGCGTTACCATCATTAGAAAAAATACAAAAGTAGCCAATAACAAGAGGAGCCATAGAACAAGGCCAATGGATCTGTCATGCCTAACTAACATAAGTTGTTGTTCTGGTTCTGAATCATCTATTTTTATAGATATGTTGTGTGTGTTTTTTTTTTTCATGAGAATCAGCATACAAAACTGTTCAATATACAAACTCTCAACTCTGAAACTCTGATAGCTATGAATGGGTAATAATTAGGCTTTGAATGAATAGGCATTTCTTTTTAAAAAGACCCCAAAACAGTGGAAATGTGTTTTATTTTCTTTTTTATTTCTTCTATTTATTTTTTATTTATTTTATTATTTTTTTTTACAATTTTTGCAGCACATTGCAATGGAATGTTCATTTTCTATCAAAAGTTGACCAAATTAGCCCATTAGTACCCTTATCTGGACAAATCTCAATTTCTGCCAATGTTTTTGTTATAGGGTATACTGTAATATGCTATTTGTTCTAAATAAAATTAGCAATCTTCTGAGAGCTGTGTAACATAGCCATGCCCATATTAAAAATATTACTAGCTATCATCCGACCTGCCCGGAAGTGCTGCTTGATCACCTATTGTACTATTGTACCTGCAAGAACATCTGTCTTCAGACAACGCAATTGTTTTGAGGAAGTTAACGACGTGCGCTAATTTTCTTAAAGAAAAATAAAATAATTAGAACACTTATTCGTTAATTATTAAAAAATATTGTTTGATGTCACACCTCTTATCGCGACTTTTAAGCATTGGTGACAGAGGGAAACCTCGGATGCCCCTACGGGCATTATTTTGGCACGGTCGAGCTCCTGGGTAGAATCACTTTCTTTCTGTAAGGCAGCTAAATGGCTTCCTAACATGAAAGAATTCTACATCTCAAGCCGCAGCGGGGTGGGCAAGTCAGCGACCAAGGGTAGATTTTACGGAAGCACAAAGCACCCAAAACACAGCCATAGAGCCATGCATCGCAATGTAGGCCCGCAACAAAAAGAAACTGTAACGGAACAACCATTTTATATTTAATACCAGTTATCTTCTATCTTAATTTTATTTTGAATTATTAAAATATTTTCAGAAAATTTGCATTTTGTTTTCATCTCCAACTTTAAATTTATCGTTTTTTTGATACATATACAGGATCTTCTATTGAAAAAGTGACAGACAAAAAGATGAAATTGTTTGTTCTTAGGAAGGTATCACCCTGATTATTTGTAAAACTGTTTTCTTAAGAACATCAAGATATAACCCATGGATATTGTCAAAAATGTTTTATCCAAATTTCAAACAAAGATCTATTACATGTGTTGAATGTGTAAGCAAAGAATAATATATTTTTGATATTATTAACAAATTAGCTTTTTTAATTTTAAATTGATCATCACGTAGAAGTTTTCAAATATTTAGATATTTCAAAAAAGCATAGTAAACCAGATAATTTTTCCGTGTACTTTTAAATTAACTGATTCTTAATTATTTATCCCTTGCTTGGTAATTTTTTTTGTTGGGTTTAAGTCGCACCGACACAATTATAGGTCATATGGCGACTTTCCAGCTTTGATGGTAGAGGAAGTCCCTAGGTGTCTCTCCGTGCATTTCATCACGAGCGGGCACCTGGGTAGAACCACCGACCTTCCGTAAGCCAGCTGGATGACATCCTCACATGAAGAATTCAACGCCCCGAGTGAGGCTCGAACCAACATCGGTGAGGGGCAAGTGATTTGAAGACAGCGACCTTAACCACCCGGCCACGGAGGCCCCTGCTAATTTTATTATCTTTTACTGCAAATAATCTTAACACCATACTTGAGTTATAAACGATAATAAAGGCGGTTGACAGCGGTTATTTCTCACATTTTTTTCGTTCAAAAAAGGAGACATTCAATTTCAGGAAAAAAAGAATCCATAAAATAATAATAAATATATTTTATCCTTTATTCCATTACTACAAATTGTGCTTTCGTCGGCTACTTCAATTTTGTTTAGCTTCTTATTCAAGCGACACCTTAAAATCATTGAGTTGAAAGTCAAATTTTATTTTAATTTTATTTTGAAATGTGCAGATTTCCGTACACGAAACCAGGGTGCATCGCTCTATAGGCACAAATCTCCGAACAACATTGTCCTCATCTTTGTACCCCTGTCAGGTACATATTTCGCACTTGCAACTTCGGCGTAAGGCGCACTGGGAACTTCAGTTCTGCATCTTAACATAAACGATAGTACCATACAGATTGTTATGTATAACAGCTGAAATCTTCTAATGAACATAATTTTTCTTTGTCAAAAAACATGCAAGGAACACATCTAAATCTACAGACATAACTGATGTTTTGACCTTCAGTCGTGCTTGGACTGTTCTTTCAAAGTTTCGACCATTTCGGGAAATCATTAATTATTTTTTCTTAAGACGGCTTTGAAACGTAGTTAATAACAGGTCATATGTCATGGAAATCCTTGAGAATACAAATGTAGTTTGTTTTTTACTATTTATTTTCCATTCAAAACTGAAAAGCGTTTGTTACGGGATACCGGAGCTACACTGTCTTAATTATCAATCTTTATTTACAAATTTCCCTGCAGTGTATTGGTAAAGAAGGTAGGAAAGCAATAAATATCAGGTTGTCAGGTTATTAAAATCATTTTGATTATCTCATGCTTAAACCGTCGCTTATTATGTTACAGAAATAATGGTGAAAGGAATGAATAAATCTATCGGCATATTAAAACAAATTTCATATTCAATGTAAACATACTTTTAAACAAAGCTTGGAAACTTTTTAATTAAACATAAAAATATTGTGTGCAAGAGGTAGAAACTGATAAGCCTGCAGACAAATAATGTGTTTAACAATAAAATAAAGAAGCAGCTCAGTTTTGTTAGTGTCAGATAATACTTTTTAACAGATAGAGGAAATGGTTAGATATATAACGTGCTTTCAAGAATTATGAAGAAGAAATATCATCATGCATTTATTGTTTCAAAAATATTTACATGGCCTAGGTAAGCCGATTAATACTTGAATAATATCAAAGTAAAAATATAAAAAAAATAATGAATTAATATGCTTTGACAATAAATATGATGAAACTCGAAAATGCAAGTCGCAGACTTAATATTATACAAATGTATATGGTTATAGCTCTTTTTGTCTAGATAATTACTGAATTTCCTTTCTTTAGCTTTTAAACCTCAAGAAACAATAAAATCGGTTGTACCATTAATGAAAGGTAACTTAAGGCAATATAAGTATCGATTGTATTGAAAACATGGTTCATGGCCCTGTTTAGATTCGGAGATGTACTTAAATTTACGAAAGATAACGATCAAAGCTACAAGACACATAGTTGAATATGTCTTGTTTTCCTTTTTATTTAGATATATTGAATGGATATCTATAATACGAAATTCTTGTTAAAGACATATTCTCAATTTATTTTATATTTGAAACTATAAACTTCTAGTAAATACTTATTGTGATATCTGCATTAGTGTGCGCCATTGAATTGTTGTGTTGGCCAGAAACTTGTCCTGGCAATCGATGCAACGATTGTCCCTACATGGCAAAAAAAATCAGTAACACGCAGAACCACAACCGCATGTCACAATGCCTTTGCAAGAAGACAAAGCATCAAGAGAAACACCGGAACAGGCAATAAGACAGATACCAAAAAAGCTCAGTCCCGGTCGGATTTAAAAACTGCTATTCATTGAGTCCTCCGCCTGTTCCAAAGAGGACTGTGAAAGGCTTTAACACCAAACATGCAGTGTGTCAAAATAGTTTGGTCATAAAAAACATTCATATAAAATAAGATGTAATAGACTTCACTATGTTCAAAAGTCACGGGACAGTGTAAATAAATGTTATACGCGCGCAAGGTTCCCCAACACAGGCAATGACAACAGAACGCATGGTATGCCAAACACAAAAACGCTCTTGTAAATTTATATCATATGCTAAATCCACTAGACGTTCATATCATATCAGTTTAATGACTTACGGCAATAACTCAGACAAAACTCCGTAAAAGAACACAACTAATGAGAGTCTTTTCGACAAGATTTCAGCCTAACATTTGATTCCAGGATCCTTTAAACCTTTGTCCCCGTTCATTCATAATTGATTTTATCCCTTTCCCGTGCAATAGTCTTTGGTGAAATATACGGGTATTTGGCCCGGTGAAAAAAAGTGGGAAGGCGACATAGTTTCAAGACATTTCTTAAATATATTGTCGTTTTGTATGGGAAACTAGAAAAGTAGGCTTTGTCGAATAAAATAAAATTTGTAAAAAGATCCTTTGGAAGCATAGGATACAACCATACAGAATAATAGCAGACTCGGTTTGACAAATGCTCGTGTTAAGTTTTTTTTCATACTCGCTGTTTCTTTTCAACATGTATTAAACCGTATTTTGTGGCATCTTGTAATCTTCGTAGTTTGTTCTACCTTTTTTATTAGTTTGATAGTTGATTTCACGTTAAAACTGTTTCATATGCAACTTTTTGTGTGTGTTTAGCATTCCATTAAAACTGTATAACGATAACAAGCATCCATTCAAAGCTTTCTACAGTATAAGAGTATAAAAGCTGATTACCAGAATAAAGATTTGGTAAAATATATGTCTTTTAACTGATATTAGAGATGGAGTTAAGTGTATTGGAAAGTTAAACATGGACACATGACGTTGTAGATACAATTTCTGCGTCTGTGTGTCAGAACTTATTATACGAGGTTTTCCACCAATTCAACAAAGAGGCTCTTTAACTATGTATGGGGAAAATCAGTTTCAAACCTTAGAATCATTTGAAATCCATTTGGAAAATCACAATAAATTTCATCATCTGTCAATGCATTGAATATCGCCTACTTTATTATGTAAAAAGATATTTACAATTGCGATCATCTGGAAATTCTAATACAATGTACAATAATGAAACACAAAATACTGAACCAAAACGTTCAATCTTGCCGACGCCTGCGTTTCCTACAATGAAATGCATTTAATAATTTATTACTTCAACAATTGTTCATCTTGGAAGTTGTTAAACGGATCTGTTTGATTCCAATTTTCATATCAATATAATAAATAATTAAGTTACAATTATGCAGAATGTGATTTCTATCAAATAACAGTAATCTCTCATGGGTACGGTTAAATGAAATGCTTTGTCATTTGAATTTCTGTCAAATATTATACAACACTCAATAAATTGAAAAGCACCTATCCTCTGATGTATTTTACGCTTTTGCATGTTTTAAATTATACATGATGCACTGATGCATACTGTTAAAAAATATATTTCAAACTGCGCCGTTTCTGCTGTCTGTATATTTGCTTGACATGCAGTTTTCTGCAGGGACTCAACTGTAAAGACATTTTTTAAAGCCCAGTTGATAAATTAAGAGCGAAGATAAATTTCGTTACCGTTTCCTTTAACACAATGTTTTAGAAACCAACAAAGAAAAATTCTGTAAATGGGCATTACAAAAAAAATATATACTGTAATGTGGTCTCTTAAAGAGTTCTAAGCACTTGTATGCTTAACATTGTACTTTTTTGTAAGCGCAAAAGCCTGCAAAGTGTTCACGTTTCAAGTCACAATGATCTCCACAACAGATAAAAGAATAGAGCTATAATGGATATGTAATAATTATAAATAAATATACACTTATTGAATGACATGCTGGTAAGTAGATTAAAATTATTGTCCAATGTCTGAATAAACGAGGGCATATGGTTTTGTCTATTGACGAGCAAAACATTCAATAAGTTTTTATTATAACATGGCATCAGAAATTAATTTTTTACTATTAAAAAAATCTACACAGAGATCTCTAAAGATGTGAAACCACAGGAATTTTAAACAAAGTAGCCATACACATGCATATAATCTTTAAAATTGCAAATAAGAAAGAAATTTTATACTTTTTCAATAGAAACAGAGAAAGTATATTATTAACTGTTGTTTCAGATACAAACGGACACAGATTTTTGTGATATGTAAAGTCTGTGATCTGGAATTTACACTAAACGTTTTTTTTATATATATATAATATTTATATAATATATATAAAACTCAACAAGCATTCAATATTACTTTATAAGGCAGATAATTGTTAAATATGAAGACATTAAATTATCATCGGAACAGTTGTTGCTTTACATTTTACAATTATTGACTCTTGAGCCATTGAATATGATGTGATATTCACCGGAAGACGGCAATATTGACCGTTGCGATAGCCGAGGTCAATATTGCTTTCTTCCGGTGAATATCACATCATATCCAATGGCTCAAGAGTCAATAACTGTTTTATTATATGGGTTCAGGTTTATGAATAAGTACCAAATATTTGTTGCAACATAATTAATGTTTGAAAGTAATAATAACTGTGTGAAAACCTATTAAAGTTTAAATGAAGACACTTAAAATCCTGGAATCATTGTGTATACAGTTTCTTATCGCTGAAATATATTGTAGTTGATTGTAACCGGAGCATTTTGACCAGTTATCATTGGCAGGAGTAACACCATTCTTCCATTCTATTTTTAGAAAGTTATGTTTAATGGGGAAAACCCACTAACTATTAAACATGAAATATATTTTGAAAGATAATGAGCGATTTCGGCCAATGAAATTTAGGTTATTTTAGAACATATAACAAGATTTAGCTTACCAAAAGGTTCCTTCTAGCGCATATAAAATATTCCTTTTAAGGGATATTGTTTTAGCATAATGTTACAAATGTTTAATAATGCAATGAGAAAAATATGTGCTATCATTATTGGTGCAAACTTTATTAAGAACTAATCTAAGTATTAACAGTTTTATCATAACCCAAAATTGATTTTTTTTAATATAAGCAAGTGCAGTACATATTCTGCTATTTGGAAGCATTTGTCTTGCAGTCTGTGTTCCGGATATTTTCATCACGCGACTACACCAGCGAGTAGGCCTACCGGCACACTTAACACAAAGAAATTTAATACATGCATTTACGATTCGAAAAACAAATCGGGAAGAGTAAAAAAAAGTACGCAAAAGAAAGCACCTGCAAATCCGAAACGTTAGAAGCTAAAAAAATCACGTGACCAGGGACAATTTCATTACGTACATTTTTTTTGGCGGGAGTCTATTTTAAGATGATGCATATTCATATTCATTTCATTAATCTCGATTCTTTACTATAATATATTCAATTGAGGAGTTACATGATTTAAACTTTATCATTGTGTCTTATTGTTCTGTTATTTTAGTAGTTGTATTGCACTATAAAGACTGAAATAAAGATTGATTATGCGTAAACACATATTGGGCTAGAGGCTATTTGTAATGAATATGCATGAGTCCAAGATGGCGGCGCCCTACGGGAAATCGGATTCCTTTGATGATACCCTTGCATCCATTACATGCTCAGTCAAGTGTGACATGTTTACCTTAAGTGTTCCTTCTCTTGAGAAGGAACAATAAACTGTATTGTCTGCGCTAATGATCCAGTTAACTTTATTAAACACTCCATCTTTCAATGTGGACAGTACTGTTAAAATTTTGTTTAACATTTATCGCAAAATAACGTACAGTTTTTAGCCTTTTTTGTTTGATAGGAAAAATACGAAATGGGTCTTGTAGGACTTGTACTGAAACATTATTAAATGAGCCGTGCCATGAGAAAACCAACATAGTGGGTTGCGACCAGCATGGATCCAGACCAGCCTGCGCATCCGCGCAGTCTGGTCAGGATCCATGCTGTTCGCTAACGGTTTCTCTAATTGCAATAGGCTTTGAAAGCGAACAGCATGGATCCTGACCAGACTGCGCGGATGCGGACGAATAACCCATTATACCGGGTCTTAAATCCGAGCAGTTTGCTGAAATGTTAAATAATTAATTAGTATGATAACTCGATAAAATTATACAGAACGTGGGCTTACTTGATCGATTTATCAACATTTCAACAGAGTCGGTACTTCAATGTGGAAGCCGTGTTTACACTATTTTAGAGGAATTTTGTCATGTTTAAAGAGTGGAAAAGTTTAAGACCTGCTCTGTATTATTTACGCCACTAACCCAGATTATTACAAATAACAGCAAATTAAATGACAAGGTAGAAGAAGACACCAGGTACCTGTCCAGGCACTATTTCAGTACGGATGGGCACCTGGATAAAATCACCGACCTCCCTTAAGCCAGCTGGATGACTCCTCGCACGATAAAATTTACAACCAAGCGAGGTTTCGAACCCAGAGAGGTAAGAACATGTGATTAGCAGACAACGACCTTAATCATTCGGCAACGAAGGCCCTCTTCAAGTTTTGCGAAGTAATAAAAAATGATAAAATTACTTATATTATATCCGATCAAAAATGTACACGGATGAACACAAAAATCTCCGTGAAGTTGCAGAAATTTACTTTTGCACTCAATAGATTAAAGCATTCAAATAAAATAGACATGTCTGCATCATACTGCTATTATAATGATTTTTATGAATAAAGAAAGAGCATATATACACGTACATCATTATTTTTTATTCTTCTACAGCGGCTTTTTGGATATTACTATAGAAACCTAGACATAAAGTCTGCTGAGATCAAGTAATCTGTAATGACGTTTATTCATTCTTCATACTAACACTGACATTTATTTTCAGAAAACCCTCTTATCTATAGGCTCATCTCAACAGTTTGCAGTTAATTTTTTTCTGAAAGTGCTATTTAATTAAGTGAACTTTATGCCAGAGATATTTATCTTCAAGGACTCTAACGACTGATGCTAGTCTAATAGAAAACATACACCGCTAAACAGATTGTTTGCACTTGCAATAACTATTGGAATAATATGCTTTGTCCGATATACATTAAAACCTGTTTAATCCTATATGACATTGATTATTAATTTCTTTCATGCATTTAGCTCAGTGATTACAAATCTACCGCTAATTTATATACATATGATTGTCATTCATTCGATTTAAGAGGATTTTTACAGTTACGTCTAGTGTGCATACTTATTCTTATTTAAGCTTATTTTTTAGCCGTCACCTGACGAATTTTGGTTTCGTAATCAAAAAAGTGTTACCGTTGGATCACTGTGTCCGCGCTAGTTGGATGTAACAAGTTAGCTCCCAATATAGAAAAACAATAATGTGCGTAATACAATTTTAATTGGTCTCGCAATTTACGTGTTGTTTATGATGTAATACCCTAAAGGTGATATTACAAGTTTACAAGTTTGCAACATTCTATATTGCTCATGCAATAAAATCTGCAACATTCTAATCTGAAATCCGAGATGGAAGTAACCGGGTTCCGTCATATTATAGTACAAAGAAAATAGAGTTTAAATTATATAAAATACATGATAAATCTCTGTATTAAACTTGAAAGTGACATATAGAGCTGGTGTATCTCTAAATAAATGCCCATCAAAGAATCATTGAAAGCCACTCCCCTGACCACTCCCCACCCACAAGAGCTCATATAGCGACTTTTAAGCTTTTGATTACTATGAACTTAGCACCCACGTGCGCCAGTACGAGTGCTTTTTTGGCACGGTTTAGCATCTGGGTAAAATCATCGACCTTCCATAAACGAGCTGAATGACTTCCTCACAAGAAGAATTCTACCTTCTAAACAAGTTTTTGAACCACCAGTAGTGATAGGCAAGCTATTTGCAGTTATCGACCTTACCTACACTGTCTAAAATTAAACAATGAACTAAAACGTTTACTTTTTCCCAAAGCATAATTGTAACGCCTAAATCTGTGTTACAGATATCAGCATAGACACATTCAAATAGGAAAACCAAATAAGTTAGTAAGTTCAAAGAATTGCAAAACGATTCATTTGATTCATTTGTTACAAATGATGTAATAATGCAATATTACTTCCTGAATTGGATTTCCACGACTTATTTTATTATATTTTTTTTATTATTTACTTGGTATTTCTTTAATTTCTGTAATATCCATGCATATAATATTGATTTGAATAAATCTTGCAATACCATCGACATGTTATTAATACATTCTCAGAAGAATTCTGACAGGAAAGGAATTTTAACTCCCTACATCAAACAGTCACTTATGAATATGCAAGCAAGGATGAATTGTCTTTCTTTGAAAGCATTGAATTACCATACGTTATACACTGCTACAGTAATTATAAGTTTCAAACAGTGACAAAGATGTCAAGAAGAATAGTCGTGTTCAAAACACTCCCGCCCATCCCCCCCCCCCCACCCCTGACCCCCACCGCACACACACACGCACTCACGTATATTCATAGATAAAGTAAAGCATATAGACAGGGCGGATGAAAGCAAATGAATAAACACAGCTCGTAATTGCCCCTCCGCACCCCCCACCCCACCCCACCTCTAGTTATACCATATAGTTTGCTTTTTCTCCCTTTTTCTGTCCATTAGACTGCTTGTACCTTGTATTATGTCTAGACAGTCATCATCTTTGTTTTACCTAAAAGCAATTAAATCTATTATTCAAATATATTTGTGAACATTATCAGAAATTTTTGCTTGCAGCCACACAGGACTAAAGGCCAGGGTATGCTTATGATATTGACAGGTACAATTATCATATAAAAAAAAAGTCCAAAAGTGGGGAGAGTATATCTCTAAATATACAACGAAAATGCACTTGAGCTGTTCTGCAATTTAATTCTTATTTCCATGGGGCATGCACATTATCCCCTCCACCCCCACCCCACCCCCACCCCCTCCACACACACACTAATATGTCCCGATCAACATCCAGTTTTAGCTGACTTTGCCTCTTGGGACTCATTTATCTTTTAAGTATCAATTGTATAATTAATGTATATGAGCATTAAAAGCCATTTTTACAAGTTTTTCTTTCAGAAGTTTATTACTGTCCTCAAAATTAAAAATACCTGCATTTAGCTGTTTCATGTGTACATAGGCTAATTACTCAATACAAAATGTATGTTTTTGTCGCCCTTGTTTATTTTGAATAATATAGGTAAAACAAAAAATATTTTGAGGAAAAAAGATGAAATTATCTTTGGTTTACTCTGAAAAAAAAAAATTCTGGCTTTCAAGTTCTGAAACAAACATCTGACTTCCGTAGATGGCAAAAAAATTCTTAGCTCCAAGTAAAATCCCAGGCCCCCAAGAAGATCGAATGGTCGGCCTCTAGCATGCCTTTTTAAACTTGATAGTCCATATGGAGGTGTATTAACTGAATGCTGAATACAAATCCAATAACAAAATCACCACCAGCAGAAACAGTTATCCTTGCGCGGTGCTGCTCGCTAAGATCTACATCTGGAATATTTCCGTCATTCCATGACTGATTAGCCCATGTCATTTTGTTGTAGCATAACTCTGTACGGTTTATATTCTCATCCATAATTTGGGAAACTTCCTTCCTGGTGCCAATAACCAACCTCTAAAACTAAATGAACTAAAAAATTAATCTGTGCAATACCATCGAAGTTAACATTTAGGACACGGTTGCAGAAGCACAAATTTTCCGAAGTTCACATGTAAGACACGTCGCAGCTTTCAGTAACCTCTCATTTCCATCAGCGGCAACAACCTTAAGTCTATGTTTATCAACAGAAACTTTGTGTTGCCAAGCGAACCCTCCTCCATTAACTCTAAATCTATACTCTTCTTTGCTGTACAGTACAAACAATTAAAGGAATGTTCGTTACCTGTTGTTCGCCTTGTTCATTTAACACACGTCCTCTGCCATTAATTAGAGACGATGTCGTGTAAGAAGGAGCGTAGGTATTGTCAATCAATTTAGCAGCGTCAATGGGAAACCCTTCAGTATTCATAAATCCAAGCAACGCAGTACTGACAAATATTTCGTCCGAAGACAGTAAATTATTATAATTTTGTATCACGTGCTCCTCCATTTCCGCTGGCTTTTTCTCCTTGACAATAAATGCACCAACTAGGACTATGCTTAACTGTGCCCCACTATGAGAATGATAGAAATAGGTTCCGTTAGAGTTCAGTCTAAACCTGTATGAAAAATGTATGTCCTGGTAAAATAAGACAGTGTGTCTCGAAAGCAGCTCTATCCGTCCACGGTGTTCTCTTCATCTAAAATCTATGAAAATGAACCGTAGCTAAAAAAAATGTGATAGCACATTCGTGTGATGAACCATACGACATCCTCAGGATCAATTAAGGTGTATATGTCGTCACCATGCCTATTAAACATTCGGATGGAATTTAGACGTCAAAACTGTTGACTAGTTTGACAGTGCTTGTGCTATGCACTTACTCTTATTGCTATTTGTCATTATTTAAATATTTTACATTTTCTTCTCGAGTTTCAAAGTTACTTTCGGTCAAAATACGAAACATAAAGCTAAAATGGTTAGCAAAAGAAGACAAATTTAGGTACAAGACAAGTTATAAGGTCAAACTTTCGTCTTTATGGTGTTTTACAAAAAAAAGAAGGAGAAGCTAAATAAATTTTAAAACATTTTCTTGTACATCGATGCATGAAAACATACATTTTCACTGATGTATTCATCAGCAATACGTTTCTCACGTTTATATCTTAATCTGCAAACAGTGAAATAAAATACAGGCTTCAGGAAAGATGCGACTTATTACTTACTGTAAAATCATTTAAACTTCATGGGCATGAAATTTCGTGGTTTTGGTCAAAACGGCAATTTCGTAGGAGTATGAATTTGTGGATTTCAACTTTTGAACATTAAGTGAATGGGAATTTTACGTGTTCGTTGGGATTAAATTTCGTGGATTGACTCAACCACGAAAATTAGTCCCCCACGAATATTAATGATTTCACAGTATTTAAAGATTTATCTACTATACCCTACTGAATCAGAAAAATTGTCATTTTGGAGACAACATTCGTAAAAGACGGATACTGAGTGTAAGACAAAACATTGTCTTCAAAAGAAAAGTAAACTTGTCACAAAAAAGTACACTTGATATGACCTGTGTAAGATAACAGTTATATGTTAACGTTTAAAAACCATTAAAATAAACTTTTCTCATATCTTTTGAGACTCAGGATAAAAAAGTAATTAAAAAGTGTCCAAAAAAATGCATGTCACATTTCAAATGTTCAATTTCAATGTAAATATAAATCAGTTTCATCATACCTGCCATAATGTAGTCTTCTAAATGTGCAGTAAGAAAAATAAAATGTGATCGTGTAAGTAGGTCGTCGGTTAAAAATAGAATGCAATAGAAACCTTTACTTTTTGTAAAGTAATACAGGGGTATTCAATGTAGTTGTTGATACATAGTTATCCAAATTTACATTCTTCCATCTTAAATTGCATATATAGTAAATAATAATAATGAGCCGCGCCATGGGAAAACCAACATAGTGCCTTTGCGACCAGCATGGATCGTGGTCAGGATCCATGCTGTTCGCTTTCAAAGCCTATTGCAATAAGAGAAACCGTTAACGAACAGCATGGATCCTGACCAGACTGCGCGGATGCGCAGGCTGGTCTGGATCCATGCTGGTCGCAAAGGCACTATGTTGGTTTTCTCATGGCGCGACTCAATTATGAATTGTGTTGTCTTAAGATTTTACTTACGGGCACTTAACCTTCAGTGAAGTTAAATGTAATGATTGCAAAATGTTTCGTTTGTTTTGTTATGCTTTAATTCACACAGACAACCTTAAAGTAATTGATGTTTACTGTATAGGTGTAAGTTTGGCTAAGATTGTTCGATAGCTAAATATCAAATAAAAGTTTAAGGTAGTGGACATGTAACTACAGTCGACATTTTCTTTTCTATTGCGCAATAACTGTATGCTCCGTATCCGATTTTGGCATTCTCAGGTTCTTTTGAAAAAGAGTTTTCTATTATTTCCGAACGATGTCGAAATTGCATACGGAGAATACGGAAACGAACGGAAATTGCCGATTATCATGACGTATCCATTGCCTTACGTCACTCTGGCACAGTTCAGGTTATATGGCGTCTTTCTGGCTTTCGGTGGCTGGGTTAGATTCCACATGTTCTCTTGGGGAATATCGGGGGATATCCAAGACATGAGGTTAAATATTTTAAAATGTATGCATTTCATATAGCATCACAGTTACATTTTCATTATTATAATTATTATATAACACTTTTATATAGCACTCTTTTCATGTACATGTACAAGTTCAAAAGTGCTTCACAGAAACATTGCAAAAATACTAACAAATACGCATACAAAAATAATGCATTCAACATTAACAACATTCATAAATGTAAAACGTATAGATTAAACAAAATAAACATACATACATATTTAAAAGTATTTAAGTTACCCTAGGATAAAATACTGTTCTGCGCAGTTTTATGAAGAAGAAGGAGAAGACAAAAGCATCAATGTATCGGTCAGTTAGCAAAATATTGTACAAAGAAGTCGGGTCTTTAGCAGGCTTTTGAAAGCAGCTAGCGTGTCAGCTTCCCTGATCATGACGGGAAGGGAGTTCCAAAGCTTTGGAGCAGTGCACGAAGCTGTGATTGCCATACATCATGGTTTTAGTTTTTTGCATAGCCAGTGACAGCGTGTCTTGTGATCTTAGGTGTCTGACCGGTTTATACACTTCTAGCATATCCCTAATATAGGCAGGGGCCTGAATGTGTAAAGCCTTAAAGGTGTGGGTCAGAACCTTGTACTGCACCCTGTATTATACTGGCAACCAATGGAGCTCCTTCAGAACCGGTGTTATATGATTGCGACGGGGCGTCTTGGTGATGACGCGAGCTGCCGTGTTCTGGACATGTTGCAACTTGTTAAGTGTGCTATTTGGAATACCACTTAACAAGGCATTACAGTAGTCTAACCGTGAAGTAACCAGGCTGTTGATAAGGGTCTTTGTGGCATCACTGGTAAGATACCGTCTGATGTGACCTATTCTGCGAAGTTGTGCATATCCAGTCCGGCACACAGAGTTGATTTGTTGTTCCATATCCATATTGTTGTAAAGTACTGCACCAAGATTCCTTACACATTTTGTGGATTTTATCACAGAGTCACCGACCTTCACAGAGACGACATCAATGTACTTGGAGTTACGCTTTGATGTGAATAGCATTACCTCCGTTTTATCAGCATTGAGCTTCAGCATGTTGCAAAGCATCCACGAGTTGATCATAGGTTTGAACTTAGACACTCTCAAAGGTTACCGTTGGTACAATGTAGAACAGAGTTCTACAGAACATCTTTCTTACCCTCTGCTATACGGGAATGGAACAGTTTACCAGCTTCTATTACAGACCAAACGACCATCCATTCTTTCAAAAATGCTTTAAATGATAGAAGCAATCTGAAACCCAACGCTCTGTTTAAAATTGGTCAGCGCAAGCTCCAGATGCTTCATACTCGCCTAAGACTGGGTTGTAGTTCATTAAACTTTGATCTCCATCGGCGTTCACTAATTGACTCTCCCTTGTGTAGTTGCGGCTTATTCGAAACAGTTAGTCATTTCTATTTATCCTGTTCCAACTACACCCAGCAAAGGCAAAATCTTTTGACTAACCTCCCTTGTCCCGCTACGATTGACAACCTTCTGTTCGGCAACGAGCATCTGTCTTTTGAACAAAATAAGCATGTCATAATCAAAGCTCAGCAATTTATAGCAGCGACAGGTCGTTTTGATCCGAGTCACAACGGTTGATGAGTGGAGGTCCCCGAGTAGCTGAATATATATATATTTTACATTACTTTCTTCTATTTTCGTATTTTTTTCATCCGTCTACATTAGGTTGAAAAATATTCAGTTTTTACCAGTTTCTACTTCAATTTTCTTCTAAGTTCATTTTTCTACGACGTTAATCATTTAACAGTACTAATCTTGTTGCAACCTGTCATAACAAAAATTTATTTGTATGTATTAGGAAATGGATTCATATAAGTTACCTTGTAACTTTTTTCCTAATCCTAACTGTATTTGTTACAATGATGTTTATGTTATGTGTACCTGATTGATTGAAATAAATACTGTTTAAACTAAAGCATCCACGAGACAATTTCAGCCAGACAGCTCTCAATGCGGCGCAAAGTCTCACTTCTAGCCACAGCCTCTATCAGATTAGATATCTTATCTTATTAGATATAAGCTGTGAATCATGGAAGTGGTTTTACATACCAACAAGCCCGACCAAATCAATTGACTCTTTATAGCGACTAACCTACACATCGTGGTGGCATATTTAAAAAAATCAAACTTTTGCTATATTCACCTTTATGTCGCATATTTGATGTTCTAACAATGTATTAAGGAGCTACAAAAATCTCATCTATTTTATTGAAAATTGGATGAAAAAAAAACAGTTTAATTTATTTGATAACATCAATCTACATTATTTTTGGTAAGGTTTCTGTTTTCTGATTTTCCTGTCCAAATGATCGGCATTTGTATACGAAAGTGGGTGGGGTAAGGAATTTACATTATGAATTGTGTTCAGACCAATTAAGATCTTCAAATTTTCCAATCCCCGAGTAGAATAATGTTAATGCACGTTAATCTCCATTTCAGACCTTAATTGAGACTTTGTTTCAACAAATTTAATCCATTAAGAATGTATAAAGTTTGAAAAGTCGAGCTAAAAATGCTACATTTTTTCATAGCAGTAAAAGTCACACCAAGTCACATATCTATGTCATGATTATGGTTTAAGGTTATGCATTGTTGTATATTACATATTTTCTAATAGCATTTTCAAACACATACATTATTTGATTACACTGTACTGTATGCCGATGTTATTACCTTTTTTTCACGCGTTCGCTCTGTTGTGCGCCTGCAGGTCAAAACGTACCCAAACCAAAATGTACCCATGTTTTCTCAATCCCTGGCAAATTATTTTTAATGTAAAAGGGCTGTATATTCTATTTTAAGGTCTTCATTATTTAATCGGGAGCCAAAACAATACAAATATTAGTCATCGCTCCTCGTTCGCTCTTGATTTTCCCAAAAACAAAAAAAAGAAAATTTTTTTTGCTGGCCGGCTTAATTTTTTTAGAAAAAAAATCCGATGAACAACTTTTCAATTTGGTGTGGCCTTATTTCGGTCGTTTTGTTACATCTGCATATATATAACCGAGTGTAGCGGGTACTGAACCCTAATTAATTGTCTCTAAACACCATGGCTTAAAACCCTGCCCGTGGGCCAAGTGAGGGAGGCATCATTTTGATCGTTGCTTCTATCTCTGAACAAAACATGTCACTTAAATAATGTTCCAAGCGGCCTCTTATGCCTCCACCACCGTTAAAGCTGGAAAAAGCCGTATGACATAACTCGTGTCACTCAGAACTTTCTTAGCTGTAAACATTTAAATGTATTATTTCTTTTCCGCTTTTGATATAGAAATTATCAACTCTTTACATGCTATCATTCTTTACGCACACTGGAAAAACTAAAATGATATGTTAAGTACAGTAAAGTAAGTACTCCTTATATTGTCTCATGCGTAAAAATGCAATGCTTTTGACAGGGCAAGTTTTATCCAGATAACACTACTAAAGGATTAAGGTAAAATCAATTGGAGAATACCGGTTCTTTGTGATATGTGAGCCCATCGTCCAAAAGGTCAGGGTGGGTTCGAACGAAACTCTACAGGAGCATGATGCATGGTAGTACTTTCAAACAAACTAGTATATTAACTCAGTAACCGCTTCAGTAGCCTAGTGGTAGAGCGCCCGCTTCAAGTGCGGGAGGTCCTAGGTTCGATCCCTGGCCGCGACATACCAAAGACGTAAAAATGGTACTAGTAGTGTCTTCGCTTGGCGCTCAACATTAAGAGGATAGTGCTAGGACTGGTCAGCCCAGTGTCGGTATAATGTGACTGGATGGGGTATCATGTCACATGTCTACGGCGCGAAATATAAAGTTGGGCATTGTGCTCACTGCTACAAGTAGACACCTTCGCTTATATGACTGAAAACAAAAATGTTGAAAAAGACGTTAAACCCGAACACACACACAATGCACACACGCACGTACGCACACACAAATTATCTTTTGAAGGATATAGGGGGAAATTATGACAGTCATCGCAACATCAAAAAGGAAATTGTTGCGACTCACTGTAGAAAGGTTAATCACCAAACATGCACTGTGCTTTACAGTTTTTGTATCGAATCCTCTTTTGATAAATTTGTCTAACTGATTGGTTTCAAATATTTGATCAAAATATTTTTTCTCAGTTCAAATGTTACATTCCCATAATATACCGTTTGTGTAAGACAAGGTTTGAGAAGTGTTTTAAGGCTTGATTTGTATTTGACGATCTGTGATAAAATTTAGTGAAAGCCTTCTGTAGTTTGTAATGGATGGCGGTATAACTTTTTATAATAAAACGACGAAAAAGAGCATCAGTTTCTCTGATTAAGTTGGTCATAGATCTTGTGATTTGGCCAGATCTTAGATTCTCGTAGGGTATATAACAGTATTATAATATTCTCATAAAAATACCATATTTAGTCATTACAGGAACCTTTGACTCATATCCAATAAAGAATGGTTTAAATGTCAACATCAATTGAATATTATATTAACTGTGAAATAACATGTAAAATTCTACTTTAAATGAATAACAACTTCGAAATGATACTGTTCCAACTGTATCCCACATCAGGAGAACACCTATGCATATAGATACACGTATTATATATAAATCAGTATTTGCATGAATTTTTTCTGATGTATTTGGCAACTTAATCAAGAAAAAGGAGATATTTCCCAATGTTGCATAAAGATAACGATGCATTTCAAGAATATAAGAACTGCTTTCAAAACACCTATTGTCAATACACAGCTATGTTTATTAATCATTATTACAATAATAGTCAGACCAGAGAAAACGACAGAATGAAACAGACTGAAATAATATTTCACAGTCAAGATCTTGATGAATAATTTTCCATCTTCGAAACAAAGCTTAGTAAACGTCATATACTGTAAGAGAGGTGAAACGTCAGTCCAGTCGTATTTAGAAAACGTCATTTACTGTAGGAGAGTGAAAGATCAGTCCAGTCGTATTTAGAAAACGTCATTTACTGTAGGAGAGTGAAAGATCAGTCCAGTCGTATTTAGAAAACGTCATTTACTGTAAGAGAGGTAAAACATCAGTCCAGTCGTATTTAGAAAACGTCATTTAATGCAGAAGAGGGAACTTGTCAGTCCAGTCGTCTACAGAAAACATCATTTACCACAGAAAAGGTAAAACATTAGTCTCATCGTATTAAGAAAACGTCATTTACTGTAAGAGAGGTAAAACATCAGTCCAGTCGTATTTAGAAAACGTCATTTAATGCAGAAGAGGAAACTTGTCAGTCCAGTCGTCTACAGAAAACATCATTTACCACAGAAAAGGTAAAACATTAGTCTCATCGTATTTAGAAAACGTTATTTACTGTAGAAGAGGTAAGTGGTCAGTCCAGTCGTATATGGAAAACGTCATTTACTGTAAGAGAGGTGAAACATCAGTCTAGTCGTATTTAGAAAACGTCATTTAATGCAGAAGATGTAGATCGTCAGTCCAGTCGTCTACAGAAGTCATCATTTACCACAGAAAAGGTAAATCATCAGTCTGATCGTATTTAGAAAATTTCATTTACTGTAGAAGAGGTAAATTGTCAGTCCAGTCGTCTTTAGAAAGGAAAAGGTCATTTACTACAAAAAAGGTAAAACTATCAGTCTCGTTGTATTTAGAACTTGTCATTTCCTTCACAACTGGTAAGACTTCAGTATTATTTTGAAAACGTCATTTACTATAGGAGAAGCAAATTCTCGAACTTTTTTTACGTCAGACATATACGTAAAATATGTTTCATCAAGGTATTAAAACGACACCGATGCTTTGATTCTCCGTATGCACGTTACTGAAACAACAAACTGTAAAAGAATAACGAACAAGAGTGCTCCAAACATTCCCCAGAATTCTTCTTCTGTGAAAGTCCTCTCAGGAACATCGGGAACTGAAACGAAATGGTAAGAAGAAATTCAAATGTGAGTCTTCTGTATAATCGGCCTTATTGCTGGTATATCAGAAGTTGCTTATCTAATGGCCTATTTTGAATAATTACTATTGTATAGTAAGAAACAGGGAGTGTTTCTGCTCATGCGTTGACCAAACGTACGTTACTTGCAGCTTTGGTAGAGCGTACTGCTCTCAATAATTGCCGAAGGTGATGAAATAGTTATATATTATGGCGTCGTAGAAACTCCGTTAACTCTTTCCTGTCTAACATCAGTACACACTTCTCAACGGTTCTCTTGTTCCACCTATCTTTTAACAGCAATTAAGAGCAAAAAATAAAAATTTAAAAGAAAATATGTCCTTCCACTGAACGGTTAACATGTTCGCACATTTCTCGGCCATTTTAAAACTAGAAGATTACCACGCTCACTCAATAGTTGAACTAAAGTTAAGAATACGTCATATCCCGTCGAGAGGTAGTTCGATGCAACAACAGTTTTACTTTAGTTACAATAGCAGGCGATAAAAGATAGGCAAATATTATCACAAAAGTGATTTTTAAACCTATACATTTTACATGATACGTATACCATAAACATTCAATATTTCATCGCGTAGCGACATACAAATTATGTAAATTTTATTGCTCTCTTTTTTGCTGATATAAATATACAATATGAGAGTTTAAAACATATATCCACCACACGTAAATTATTAATATGTGTCGGCCGCATATATAATGTATTTTAGAGGTAAAATGTATTCAGTTGACCGTAACGATTTGAAATATGTCAAATGCTATTTGCTGAAATGACATAACCCCTTTCGTATCAATTCATACAAAATACACCGTAAATATAATATAAAGTTAAAGTAGCCACTACTTTTTAGATATAGGTATAAATTCATGGTTCAGTTTCTAAAACACTGTCATTTGAGCTGGGTAAAATATTTACTCGGCTTCGGTGATTACGAACCTTTTATACTCTTTTTAAATTTTTCTGCATCTATTTATTCAAATTTCATCATTTCTCATTGCATGCAATCACCAACCGTATCGCAGGATCTGATTTCTTTTCACTACTTGTACCTGTTTATTATTTAAAAAGCTTATCGGGTGTTTGAACTACTTTAATAAGGAATGCAATATTGTACAAAATAAAATACCTTCAGTGTTTTCTTCTTTATTTGGAGCAGTCACTGTGGTAGGTCTTTCCGTAACAACCGAATGTTCGGATGGGAAGTTTCTGCATTCCGGAAATCCAGTTGGAGGAGGAGGAACTTGTGCAAACGAATCATTTAAGAGTAAGCCTAGTCCTTAAATATAGAAAAAGAATGTGAGTACGAAAGCAAACGTGCAATAACTGATGACTGGATACACAAATTTCCCATTGAGATAACACTCTGGTGGTATTCACAGTTGAATACTTAGCAGTGTGAAATAATTATCTTCGAATTGCACACACATAAATAAAGCTAGTTGGGTAACGCTGTTTAATTATGTTAAAAGTTACAAACGTTCAATAGGGTATATTAAAAATCGTCAACATTATTTAGACGCATTCGATCTCTGTTCTTGGTTGTTTTATCTGACTTACGTACTTGTTCGTGACATACAGTTTCATTCATTCTGCATTTACAAAGTTTTAGATAAAGGAAGGTAAAAATGATACGTTATTTAGAATGTTCTTAATCAGAAAACACTGAAATCACATTGTATTAAATATTAATATTTGTTTTGGTCCAGTAATTGTAGATCACTCCGAAAATATGGTCAATTTTTAATGTACGTCAGTCTGTTTCTTTACATTTCAGAAAATATCATTCAGTATTGAATTGAAAATACATGTTCATGTAGTTTGTTCATTGATAATAATTTAAAAAGCTTACGGAGAATGATAAAACAGCCAAAACGTATTTAAACATACCCTGATGGACACGACTGGTTCTGCCTTTTCGACCAATGTAGATCATGATCAGCCTGCATGATCGGTCTGCACATCCATGCAGTCTGATCGTGCTCTGCACTGTTCGCCATACAGCCAGTATCGTTTAGGAAAGTACCCCTTTTAACAGTAATGGTACTGTCATAATTGAAAGATGGACAAGTTCATTATAGTAATTTAGCAAGGCACTTAGCCCTTATCAAGCTAGACACAATTGATGCTGCCTTTGCGACCGTGTAGATCATGATCAGGCTGCAAATCCGTGCAGCCTGATCACGATCTGCTCTGTTCGCTATTCACCCAATATCTTTTTGGTAAGCACCCCTTTTAACAGTAAATGGTACTGTCCAAATTGAAAGATGAACAAGTTCATTATAGAAATTTAGCAAAGTACTTAAGTGTTAAACATACCCTTTTGAGCGTGATATTCTTGATGACAGTGTATGTACCAAAGACCTGGATTGTCAGCCACGAATCTTATTACCACATAACCACCGGCTGGAACTGTTATTGTATCCTTGCGCGGTGCTCGTCTCAAATCTACACCTGGAATATTTCCATCACTCCATGACTGATTTGCCCATGTCATGTTGTTGTAACATAGATCAGTAGGACAGTGTATATTTTCATTCGTCCCATAATTTGGATAACTTGCATTCTTATGACCATATCCAACCTTCACAACATGAAAGGAATACCCATGAACATGTATAGGGTGGCTTACAATATTGAGACGACCGGCACTAAAGAAGTTTATCTGTACAACATCACCAAAATCAACATTTAATGGACGGATGCAAGAACAGAACTTGTCAGGAGTGCAATTATGGGATTCGTCGCAGATTCCAGTAACCTCAGTGGGTTGTGTTAAGGCGGACACAGGAGGCAGTTTCAGACTAACTCCATTCATGTGACCCATTATTGCATAATCATCCGCAACTGCAAACCCGAGACTTACAAAAAATTCCTTAAATTTTCCGGACGTAGGTTCTGGTGCTGGATCATTGTTGGAAATCGCACGGACTTCATCAGCATGAATACAGTTCCAGTTTGGATACTTATCAAAAGGACAGTTAACAACAGTGCAGCGGTTGTTTTGCGAACAAATATTCGTTGTTGTAGATGGGTCCTGTTTGTCAGCTCCTACGTACCTCAGTACAGCAAGACCAGTGTGGTTACGATACTTTTCAAGCGTTTCTGCTCGTATCCAGAAATTGCCGATAGTTAGATTAGCATCAATGATAAAATCAAATCGTTCACCCGAGTGCATAATGAATGAATCAGCTATGATTGCATCGATATCATTTCCATCGGCGGCAACAATTTTAATTGTATGATTATCAACAGAAACTTTGTGTTGAAGAGCGAAGCCTCCTCCAATGATTCTAAATCTATACTGTTTTCCTGGTTGCACGGTAAAAACACTTAAAGGAGTTTTCGTTAACTGTTCCCCTTGTTCGTTTATAACCCGCCCTCTTCCGTTGATTAAAGATGACGTTACTCTCATTGCGGGCGTGTAAGTGCTGTCAATCTTTTCCGCCGGAGTTAATTTCACACCATCAGTATTAATGAACCCAAGTAAGGCGGTACTTGCAAATATTTCGATAGAAGACTGTAAATTGTTATAATCTTGTATTAGCATCAAGTGTTCTTCAATGTTGTTTACTTTTCTCTCTTTGACAATAAATGCTCCAACCAGACCCATGCTTAACTGTGACCCACTATGCGAATGGTAAAAATAGGTACCGTGGCGGTTCGGCCTAAACTTGTATGTAAATGTTTGTCCCGGTAAGATTGGACACTGTGTAACGAAAGCTGCCCCATCCATCCATGGTGTGTCCCTCATCTCAATCCCATGGAAATGTACCGATACTCCATCACTTTTCATATGATTTCTGACGTGGACTACAACTTCTTGGTTCACGTACACGATTAACGTTGGCCCTGGCATTGTCCTGTTGAAAAGAATAAGAGCACGTTCGTGTGGTGACCCGTCAGCTAGTACAACATCCTTAGGGTTAACTACTGTATATGTGACGTCACCGTATACATATAACTGCCCGTCAGTTTCGTTGATGTATACTTTCTCGTTGTACCCGCGACGCATTGGTAACCATGCACTCACGTCAAGATAGATTTCGCAAGATTCCGCATCCATATTGCATGTCCCCTGATCATTGTGACCGGTGCAAAATAGTTCCGGTATGATGAGTAAAATGGTAAGCAATTTTACTTGCTTCCTCAGAAAAGAAATTGATAGCATACCTGAAAAATAATGGCTTATTAAAATGTAAAGAGGAACTATATGACATTTAAATAATATGAATGTACGTTTGTACTATAATATATAACAAAAGTATGTTTTTTTCTATACTGTTTCCGTTTTATTGAAAATAAGTGATGGATTACATCCTAAAGAACATTGTTTAAAAATGGACTTATAAAATATAACTTCACAATTTTGGAAAATGCTAAAGCAGAGAAAGTACAAATCCTTAATAAACATAGCAACTTATAAAAAAAAAGATTAAATGTTACTGCTTATAAGAACTTTGTTCTCTAACCGATGATACTTCCGACAGAAACGCTTATGTAATTAGTTCGTTAGTGTTTTGAAACAGTCAACCTATGTTTCTGAAGAAGTGAGAACAACTAAATGAAGTGCGTCTGATTCCGACTGTCCTAGGGCATCAGCCATCAGTTCTAAATGCCACCCTCGATACATTGGGACGAAAAGTTCAGTAGTGTCTGAAATACCCGTGAATTTATCGGTCATACCCAATTAACAATGAACTGAAATTTAGTGATAAAAGAACATGTGTAATCATGTGGGTAAAGACACGGATGCTTTCCGCTTTACATAAATGCAGTTTGACCGGAAGTGACCAATATGATCATTTATGTGCATCTCTGGCTTCCTGTGTTCTGTGTTAACACTGTTACATATTCCTGAAATATTAACACTGGAAGATACTCCAGCAAAATGTTTTAAACTAACATTTTAGTGTCCTTTCTCAGACATTGATAGTCCTGCTATCACATAACAATGTCTTTTTGTTCTTGTTGTTTTTCGCTTACAATATGTTTACAGTTTTAATTAAAAAATAACCATTTAAGCCAGTTAGTCATGCTAACATCTCTGCCGAAAGTTGTTTTTATCCCTCTCGATGAATTAAAATTTTCGCGTGAAACAGGGTAATAGGTATTTTTGACTTTATATCAAATACTTCCGGATGTACAAGTTTAACATTTAAATCAGCCAGGATGTAGAGTATGTCATTAGAATATATTTCATGCTGAGTACAGAAGTCGCTTGTGTATGAAAACAACTGCCACGATACAAAATAAAAAAGATAAAATTATATACAACACTTTTTCAATTGTGCTTTCTAATACGCATATCAAAATCAACCGCGGTCAAAGAAGTCATACTGTATCTAATACCTCGTCTTTCAAAGTGTAAACGACCATTTAAAATTATAGTATCCGTGCTCATCAGAATAAAACAATAAAAGAATAAATACTAAAAATGTTACTTATCCTATCCACTGAACAGAGATATATCCTCTTTCATAATCCGAATGTTACTGTTATTATTACAATATGGGTGCCTAAAGTTAACAAAATCAACGATTCATAATCCGAATGTTGCTGTTATTATTACAATATGGTTGCCTAAAGTTAACAAAATCAACGATTCATAATCCGAATGTTGCTGTTATTATTACAATATGGTTGCCTAAAGTTAACAAAATCAACGATTCATAATCCGAATGTTGTTATTATTATTACAATATGGTTGCCTAAAGTTAACAAAATCAACGAAGCATCAATTACGGGTTACGTAAAAGTCAACTCTATAAGGTTTCATAAACTGTTATAATAGGATGTATATAAACGGAAGTAGTTTAAATCAGGTGCTCCTTTAGAATGAATTTCACATCAACTCTAACAAGAAATATCTTTAAAAATTATGGTCGGCGAATTGTAATAAGGAAAGAAGTTTATGAATTTTTCATCTAACATTAATCTTTTATCTAACATTTTTCAAATTGCAAAACTAAACACCGCACTTTAACAATTTAAATGGTTCTCTTTTAATTTTTCGCAAAGGTTTCGTAGGGCTGCAATTTTGTTTCGTTTATCCTTAGTCGAATAATTACAGCAGTGGTTTGATGAAGATTCATGAAGCGGTTCATGAGAAGAGGTCATTAAACGTGTTTATATATTTAGCTAAATTGGTCCCTATCCCCATTTGTAACAAAATAGCAGGAGACCTTACGATATTGTTACACATCGAGTTTGATAAAAATCCATTACATTTTAGTGCTTAATGCGAAGAAAGGCATATCTACTTTTAGCTATAGTGTCTCTAATAAGGCCCAAGTTCCTATATAAATAAATTTGGAAGAGGACCTTATAATGATGCTCCAGACCAAGTATGACAAAGATCCACCAAGCTGTTCATGAGACGCTGTATAAAGGCATTTCTAGTTTTAGCTCCAGCAGCCACTAAAAGGGGTTAAATGTCCCAGCTGAACAAAGTTGGCTGCGGGCCTAATAAAGATGCTACAAATCAAGTTTGATTAGAGTACAAAATCAATTAAAGGATTTTTTTATTTATTATTTTTATTTATTTCTAAAATAGGCCAACTGATCCCGCTTTAACAAATGCATATTCGCTATTCATGAATCTTTGGACGATGACGTCACACCTATAAAAAGTGAAGGTCAAGCAAAACATACAATTGTAATTATTTCAATATTTCAGTTTCATAAGCAATGTTTGACCGTAGTCATATCACATAGATAAACTGTATGCATCGTACCTTCATTTCAGTGTAATGAGATTCAGTCATTATATAGCATATATATAATAAAACAGATTTCAACTGAGTTCAATATTTGCATACCATACTAAAGAAAAATATTCATATATAATAAATCAGTCAAATAATTTATAACAAATATATCAAAGCAAACAAGTACTTATTTTAATATGCAATCTGGATAAGTCACAAAAGCAAGAAACCTTTTCATATACAGACGACAATTGTAACAAGGAAAATCTTTTAAAAAGCACTTCTCTACATAAAAGACTCTTATCACACCCTTATTCATGTGATACGCAGACCGTATTCAACTCTTTCTTTAATTTGATGTTAGTATTTGAACATGTTTTTATCATATTTATTAAAATTACTTATCATTTTGAGATATATCAATATTCTTGCTAAATATACTGAGCCAAAGTTAGCTTTAAAACTGTGAACAGCGTCGTTTAGGATAAACGCTTTGTCTACATTTCACTCAGCGTAGCACAATCAACAGAGTGAAAGAAACTGACACTCTCGTCCAATCAGGCAGAGTGTTCCATAAATCTTCCATTTTGATAAATTATAATGCGTTATCAAGTAGTTTGATTTGCTAACTGAAGTCACGTGGCATAGGTAACGAAAACGAATTTAGACGGCGTCGCCGAAAAATACACAAACAAAACACTGGTTCAGACAATCAGTAGAATAATGATGTGGTTGAAGGCTGTCCAAAGGGGATAATTTAGCGCTATTATTGCAGTAAATGCAAGTGTTTATTTAGATTCGAGGTAACAATAGAGGACTTCCACAAAAAAGTTCTGATATTGAGCCTTGGTAATAAATGTTTGAATACATCAAAAAACATCAAGATTCTCATTATTTTTTCTTGCGTTTCTGTAAGTCCCTTCTACTTTGTGCAATCTTCATAATGATTTTACCACAATTTCGTATTTTTTGCGATACGTTTATGCTTGTCTGTGTATACATATCATAAATGATTTATTTAGCCGCGACATTTTCAAGATAACACGCTTTTCCTAGCACTAGAGGCGCCAAATTCATCCTCTACTAGTGCATACAAAGAGCGTTCTGAGAGAGAGAGAGAGAGAGAGGGAGAGATGGAGAGGGAGATAGAGAGACTTGCAACAATAGGAATAAAGGCTTTACGGAGGGTTGTTGGGATCTTTTCATATAAAAATCTCCTACGCTAATGATATTTCAAGTAATCTCAAGTCCGCAATTGCTTACACGTGCACATCTTGAAATGATATTGATATGTTAGATTACAACGGATTCTTTTAACCAACTTATTGACTGTTTGGGGCTACAGGGTTTAAATAAAATTTCAACAGTCCGTAAATGAGCCGCGCCATGAGAAAACCAACATAGTGCGTTTGCGACCAGCATAGATCAAGACCAGCCTGTGCATCCGCGCAGTCTGGTCAGGATCCATGCTGTTCGCTAACGATTTCTCTAATTGCAGTAGGCTTTGAAAGCGAACAGCATGGATCCTGACCAGACTGCGCGGATGCGCAGGCTGGTCTGGATCATGCTGGTCGCAAACGCACTATGTTGGTTTTCTCATGGCGCGGCTCATATATTTGCCTTTCATTTAATATTTACATAGGATTTAAATTGTTGGAGGCTACAAATCCCCTAGGAGAATGTGACAGTTGATCAAATAGATATAAAAACGTTTATATTTTTATAGTTGGTATGGAATATGTCGTTCCAGTACAATTATTCGTCAGTAAATTAAATGTATACATTTTATTGACGTGTAATTGATTCACTCATATTAACTAATAGAAGATACAAGAATTCGTAACAGAGTTAACAACATCCCCGGCCTAAAGACATTTTTCACAAAACATATCGCATGCCAATACAACATTATTCTAAATAAAATCATAGCTACATATCATAAAATTTATGAAGATATTATGAAGTTTGATAAATGTGTGGAAATCTATAACTGGTGAATGCTTTCAAATGCTAATGTCTATACTGCAAAGATTTGATGTGATTCTATTTTTAAACTGGTAAGGAAAAATGGATAAAAATGTAATGAAATATTTTATCAAATTGAAGGGAGGTAATTAATAAACAAATAAAATGCTTGGAACTTTTTTGATACTAATATAACAACTGCACACAAGAAAAAAGTTAATTCTACAGTTGAAACGGTGCTGCGCTACAAATCAACCTAATGTTTTGCAACCATAGTAATGCTATATTTACCTTTAAGGTTTAGCAGTATATCACAAAACAACAGATTTTTAAGTAATGAACAGTATCTTGACACACAACTTATCTGTCCAATACATGTTTTACTGTTTTGTCCCACGGAGTTGGATACTAAAATTATTCAAAATGAGTTGTCCCCCTGTAAATAAGAATGGCATTTGTAAAGAAATAAATGTAAACAATTGTCAAAAACGATGTATTACCTACTTATGTAAAGTTTAAACTCTCGCACGATGTTGCAAATGCATCAAAACGAAGACATGCAACAGCTTTTTAAAAATGTTGAGTTTTTAAAGGCGCTGAACTGTCCAGAAGTGTGGCCCCTGCAAGCAGTCCTTTTCTGGAATTCAATAAATATATGCGTAAATTGACAATGGCTTTGTAAAATAATATAAAATTTTTATATGCTGTTAAATTTTCATGTGAAACAATGCTTTCTTTCTATGATTTGATGACGTTCGAACTTTTTTCTCCGAAACATGGACCGATACCTTAAGTATACCAGTGACTTATAACTTGTGCCTGGGTTTGCATTCTACAAGTCTACAGTTGTTGTCAGTTTTTATATCTATCAATACCAGTCATCTTACTTAAAACATAATTTCGTTTTTGAAATAGTGTGAAAACTGATATAAAAATACATGTATTGTACTTTATCATATAAAAGGGAAGTAATCTCATATACAAAAAAAAATTAATAACTCAGGTGTCTGTGACCTTGACCTAGCACATGACACAATGTCTTGTAATGGTGAATATTTATGTCAGATTGTTTGAATATACACCAGTGCATAAAACAGTTACAGACCAGACAAAAAATGTCTCCAAAAAATCTCCAAAGGTTACCTTGACCTTGGAGCTAGGGGTCTGGGCCTTGCGCCTGACAAATCAACTCATTACAGGGAACATTTGTGCCAAGAAATTCTAAAATTCCATGATGAATGGCAGAGTTATTGACCGAACAAGAAACAGATCGTGTTAACATTTAACCTCTTAGTGTGACCTTGACCTTAGAGCTAGGGGTCTGGGCCTTGCACATGACACGTCATCTCATTATGGAGAACATATATACCGGTTGCACGTGATTTCAAAATCCATTGATGTTTGGCAGAGTTAAGGACCGGACACGAAATATACACTGTTACCCTTTGACCTCTAAGTTTTATCTTGACCTTAAAGCTACAGATCTGAGTCTTGCGCCTGACACATTGTCTAGTTTTGGGAGACATTTATGCCAAGTTATTTCAAAATCCCTTCATGGATGGCAGAGTTATGGACCTGACATAAAGTGTGACGGACGGACGGACGGACGGACGGACGGACGGACGGAAGGACAAATAAACAAGGACAAATATCCAACATGTTTATATCGAAGTGCTAAACTGCACATTTTCCTAGATGATATTAAAACTTAGTTGCAATTGACATCACAAAAGCTCATAAATATTTCTATCTTAAGCTGTTTTAAGAAGAAAGAATTTAAGTGATTTTCTAGTTTTGAAGAACATATCAAGAAATTTAAATCAGGATTCACCTTCACATCCTGAAATGAGCCGCGCCATGAGAAAACCAACATCCGTGCAGTCTGGTAAGGATCCATGCTGTTCGCTTTCAAAGCCTATTGCAATTAGAGAAATTGTTAGCGAACAGCATGAATCCTGACCAGACCGCGAGGATGCGTAGGCTGGTCTGGATCTATGCTGGTCGCAAACGCACTATGTTGGTTTTCTCATGGCGCTGCTTTTCGCAGCTTTTCAGTTAATAATTTACAACGGATTTTAAGTGTTTATGATGGACTATAAATTCTACTGAAATGTGAATCAAGCATTTAGTCTTGAATCTAAGATCATTAACGACTATGGGTTTGCTACGCTTAGTATTGATTTTGGTCGTGGTTGGATCCGCGTTGACGGCATCCGAAAAAGAGCCACTAGGTTTAGGTAAACCAAATTTCTCCTCGCTGCTGAAGCTGATCGTAGAAGAACGGACACAGAGGGTACGTCTGGAGAAAGACGTCGAGGAGCTTCTGAAGCAAAATAAAGCTATAGCAGCACAGCTTAACACTGTAGAAGGTATATATCTTATCATTAGTTCATATAAGTAATTTTGCTATGTTAAGTGTTGCTATCGTTACTTCGAAAAACATGATAATATATCACGATTATATGGAAAGCCAATATTTGAGCATTGACAATAAGCATGGCGCACGGGTCATCCTATGGAAGATCGAATTCGCATGGGATCGAAACGTTTTTGCTCTAAAAGGTTACAAAAATATTTTAGAAAAGAGACAGTCATGTAATTAAGAAATAATTTACTACCAGTATAGCAAAACAGTGCTTTATCATTATTTATACACGATGGGCGGTTATACGTCGGGCGGAATAATTTCACGAGGGCGCAGCCCCAGTGAAATTATTTCGGACGACGTATAACCGCCCAAGTGTATAAATATGATAAAGCACTGTTTTGCTATAAATTATTTCGATTCTAATATGTTCTTTATTGAAAAATTTATATCAAACATGATGGAACTGTTTCTTCGCGCAAGCATGGCGCTAATAGTAGGTCTTTGTTTATACACGCCACTGAGAACCGGAAATGGTAATACGTCTTGCGGCAGAGTTCAGTTCGGGCGAAAATAATTGCGAATTATTAATCAAAGCGAATAACTAACTCAGTATGTGTGTAAATTAATCAACACATTTGTGCAATGTGACATTTCGTTTAAAACATGTTATTAAGTAAAATATTTCATGAAATTTGAAAGCGCTATTTCTTGATGCGTACATGGCGCTAAATACCACGTTGACGTGACGTCAGCATAATATCGTTGTGATGATTAAAGCATTGTTAATCATATTAGAATTAAGGCCAATGACTATTTAAATGGTGCATTTATCCACTGATATGTTCAGCTCTTTATTTGAATAAGGGCTTAGCATTAAGAGTATGGCATTTAGTAACATTTAGACTTTATTTTTAAGAACCATTTGTGTCAATAATGGATTTATGAGTTTTGTTACATCAAGTATGTAAGTTTCTATATAATTTCAAATGCTACGAACATGTGTATGTATCAGTGTTGAATATATATATAGTGTTGAATATATATATAGTGTACACAATGCTTCATGTTGTAGCTTCATATTTGTCATATTGGCACAGTGGAAGTATGAAAAGCTATATCTAGGTTTGTGCATTTTCTAGACGGTTTATTACTGTTGTTGTTAACTTGTCTGTTTGGAGGCTCTGAAAGACAAAAAACAACAAATGGCCTGCTCGGGGCCACTGAAAGCAGCAATACATCAACTGGCTTGCTCGAGGCCACTGAAAGCAACAATACAACAACTGGCCTGATTGAGGCCACTGAAAGCAACAATACAACAACTGGCCTGATCGAGGCCACTGAAAGCAACAATACAACAACTGGCCTGATCGAGGCCACTGAAAGCAACAATACAACAACTGGCCTGCTCGAGGCCACTGAAAGCAGCAATACAATAAATGGCTTGCTCGAGGCCACTGAAAGCAGCAATACAATAAATGGCTTGCTCGAGGCCACTGAAAGCAGCAATACAACAACTGGCCTGATCGAGGCCACTGAAACCAGCAATACAACAACTGGCCTGCTCGAGGCCATTGAAACCAGCAATACAATAAATGGCTTGCTCGAGGCCACTGAAAGCAACAATACAACAACTGGCCTGATCGAGGCCACTGAAAGCAGCAATACAACAACTGGCCTGCTCGAGGCCACTGAAAGCAGCAATACAACAACTGGCCTGCTCGGGGCCACTGAAAGCAGCAATACAATAAATGGCTTGTTCGAGGCCGCTGAAAGCAACAATAAAACAACTGGCCTGCTTGGGGCCAGTGAAAGCAACAAACAACAACTGGCTTGCTCGAGGCCACTGAAAGCAACAATACAACAACTGGCTTATTCGAAGCCACTGAAACCAGCAATACAACAACTGGCTTGCTCGAGGCCACTGAAAACAACGATACAACAACTGGCTTGCTCGAGGCCACTGAAAGCAGCAATACAACAACTGACTTGCTCGAGGCCACTGAAAACAACGATACAACAACTGGCTTGCTCGAGGCCACTGTAAGCAGCAATACAACAAGTGGCTTGCTCGAGGCCACTGAAAGCAAAAATACAACAACTGGCTTGCTCGAGGCCACTAAAAGCAGCAATATAATGACTGACTTGCTCATGGCCAATGAAAGGAACGATACAACAACTGGCTTGCTCCAGGCCACTGAAAGCAGCAATACAACAACTGACTTGCTCCAGGCCACTGAAAGCAGCAATACAACAACTGACTTGCTCGAGGACACTGAAAGCAGCAATACAACAACTGGCTTGCTCGAGGCCACTGAAAGCAGCAATACAACAACTGACTTGCTCGAGGCCACTGAAATCAGCAATACAACAACTGGCTTGCTCGAGGCCACTGAAAGCAGCAATACAACAACTGACTTGCTCCAGGCCACTGAAAGCAGCAATACAACAACTGACTTGCTCGAGGACACTGAAAGCAGCAATACAACAACTGGCTTGCTCCAGGCCACTGAAAGCAGCAATACAACAACTGACTTGCTCCAGGCCACTGAAAGCAGCAATACAACAACTGACTTGCTCCAGGCCATTGAAAGCAGCAATACAACAACTGACTTGCTCGAGGCCACCGAAAGGAACGATACAACAACTGGCTTTATCGAGGCCACTGAAATCAGCAATACAACAACTGACTTGCTCGAGGACACTGAAAGGAACGATACAACAACTGACTTGCTCCAGGCCACTGAAAGGAACGATACAACAACTGGCTTTATCGAGGCCACTGAAAGCAGCAATACAACAACTGACTTGCTCGAGGCCACCGAAAGGAACGATACAACAACTGGCTTTATCGAGGCCACTGAAAGCAGAATACAACAACTGACTTCCTCGAGGACACTGAAAGGAACGATACAACAACTGGCTTGCTCCAGGCCACTGAAAGCAGCAATACAACAACTGACTTGCTCGAGGCCACCGAAAGGAACGATACAATAACTGGCTTTATCGAGGCCACTGAAATCAGCAATACAACAACTGACTTGCTCGAGGCCACTGAAAGCAGCAATTCAACAACTGACTTGCTCGAAGCCACTGAAAGCAACAATACAACAACTGACTTGCTCGAGACCACTGAAAGCAGCAGTACAACAACTGGCTTGCTCGAGGTCAATGAAAGTAACGGTACAACAACTTGCCTGTTCGAGGCTACTGAAAGCAGCAATACAACAACTGGCCTGTTCGAGGCCACTGAAAGTAACGATACAGCAACTGACCTGCTCGAGGATAATGAATGCAGCAAAACAACAATAGAAACAATACAACTGACCTGTTCGGAGGTCCTGAAAGCAAAAATACAGCAACTGGCCTCCGAACAGGCCAGTTTGTCAACGACAGTGTAAACCCGTCTAGAAAATGCACCGCTGAACTGCCAAAAAAGACATTGCCATTAATTTATATATCTTCAAAAACTTCGAAAATACAACTGATACGAAGATTCATGGCATTGTATAACATTTAACGAAAACTGATGCATACCTATATTTGTAGAACTCAAAATAACATAAAAACCAATAACCAGGCAACCAAAGGTCCACCATTTTGTCACGCTTGAGATATGTGGGCAGCAACTTCGTGTTGCAGCAATTCCACGAATTCAAGTTCTGTCCTTGCCTCTCACGCTACTCGCTAGTGCCAATAAAATGTACCATTCTGGATCATATCAGCTCAACTCTGCACTTATCTGTATGTTTGTTACGAAGCAATTAGTGACGCATGGTGAATTTTAGCCTTAACGAGACGCCGTACATTAGATGCGGTAGCGTCTGAAATAATTTTCGAGGGAAATGAACGCTCATAACGGGACAGGTCATCCTTCCATTTAATCCTGTCTGAATGATCAAGAAAATAGTATAAGGTACCATTGCGCATAATCGTGAAAAATATATTTCAGTGTTTCTTGTCCCGATTATTGTCGATTATAACAGCATTTTATTTTTATTTTAGCTGAGGTATTCAACAAGAAAAAGCAGATTGCTTTCACTGGTAAAATCAGCAGACGGATTCCGCTTTCTGAGGGGAACAAATCGTAACATTTGACGTTGTAACAACGAATCTGGGAAACGCCTATAGCACCGCCAATGGGATGTTCCGTTGCCCAATCAACGGACTTTATTTGGTTACCTGCAGTATCATTGGAGGTACCAAGGGTTATGTTGCAGTTAGCGTTCATCTGAATGGGAAAGTGATTGCACGGCCTTATACAGGATCCGGATATTGGCGCGACTCCGCTGCAGACACGGCTGTAGTTCATGCGAACGCTGGAGACGCCATTTATGCAAAAATTGCGTATGGAACCACTGCATACCTTGACAATATGTCAAGATTTGTTGTAGTCCTGCTGAAGGCTGACTAAGTAAATGCGTAATAGAAATGCATATTCTTTATAAGGAATAAAAGATATATATGGAATAAACATTTTTATGACTAGATCTTAAAAATACGAAACAACCTATGTGAATGCTAAAAAGTGTATGTAAAATTGATATTTCTATAGTAATACTATATAATTATAGAGAAGGGAAGAAATATTACTATAATGACATAATCAAAAGACAAGCACTGATATTGTCAATCCGTCATGTTCTGTCGGCTTTAGTAATTATGTAATGCCTAAAAACTAAATTATAGATTATAATTGGATAGATATGAGATAAGACATTATTTTCCAAAGCTATAGCACAGCTTAAAACAAAATCTGTAAAAAGATCCTTTGGAAGCACATAATGCAACCAAGCAAAATGATAGTAGAGTCGGTCTGAGTCTGTTCATGCGAGGTAATGTGAAGTGCAATACCTCTCTCGTCCCCTAGCACCGGCTAAAGCGGAACTATATTACATAGATACTGAATGGACTCCGTGATCCAAAAGGACCAGAAAATATAACAATACTGAATCCAAGTACGGGGGAGACTTAAAGAGTTAATAAAATCTGTAAAAAAATGATCATTTAACAAAACAACTCTGAAATAAATGATAAAACTTTTAAGTTGCATCTAAATTTCAATAAAATCGTAAACGTAATACTGGTAATAAATTTAAAACATATAGATACAGTAAAAAGTCAGTTAAAATAGCATCCAACCATGCACTCCAAAAAATGCCATTGTAACTCGGATCCCACGGCTATTAAAACTGTATTTGGATTACAACATATAAAGTTCATAATCTTATGATATACTGGCACTACAGACTACTCAAAAGATAAAGGGTCATATCTCAAATAAAGTGACCGCCAGTCTGTTAATCTAACGTCATTTATCCTGTCGAGTGACAACGTAAAATAAAGCCTTGACTGGGTGTACGGAAATGAAAATGTTTCATGAATTAATGACAATCCGTGTGTACCTTTATCAAAATGGCAACTTTACTCTCTTTTTAAAGATAAAATTTGTTATGAACACGTTTGATACATTAAATAATACCAAATATCTGTAAAACAAGCATACGGATCCTACCTATAAATTTTTTTCACCATATAATAAATCATATGTTTATTTATTGCTGTGAGAAGTTTCATTAAATCTACAATGTAGAAAAATTTCTGTTCGCGAAAATGGGATTTTCCCATAGACGCCCATTATGAACACTTGTGTGAGGTCTAAACTTTTTTAAATTAGTCTATCAAATATCAAGCACACGATCCTTATTTTCCATTGCAGAAGATTCTAAGTATATTCTGAAATTTTGAAAAATCAGGAATTATTCAAATTCTACATTGTAGAAAAAAAATAACGTGTAGAGTTACCTTAGGACACGGCCCACAGATATTAACACATGATTCTATCATAATTTGTATTCACATGACCGGTCTATAAAGTAAAGTAAAGTTAAGTTTAGTGTTTGTTTATTATAGTGTCACCCCTACTGAAAGGGCCGTCCAAGTTGACTTATGAGACACCTACATACTAGTACTTTGAACAGCATTACTTCCCGATTGCTATATTTTATTGCCGGACACCAGGTATTTAACTAGCTGGCGGCTCACCAACTGGTCTCTCTTCAGTTCTGACAGAGCTCGAACCTTCGACCACCCGATTGCGGGACAGGTGCCTTATCCATTACATCCGTTCCGTTGCATGTTCAAAGAAAGTAATCGATACATTACCAATACACTTATTCAGCAGGGATCTGCCGTTATCATAATGCAGTAGGGTATTAATACCGGCTTGCTATAAGGCTAGCTTATATATAGCGGCGTGGTAGAGTGTCCTGCTTGGATATGAGAGGTACCCGGCTCAATTCCAGATCAGTGCTGAAATGTTTTAAGTCTGTAACATTGAGGTCTAATGTATGTCTTGAATGAGATGCTGTTAAATGTGAAATGACACTTTGAAATGTCCAGAAGACACTCAAGCTTCTGGAATGGAGGATGAATTCTGAAGTGGAAGAGGAGTATGTGGTATAGGTGGGTATATGTCGACGTAACAGAACACTTGTCCACATTACCAATTAGATGTTACCAATTAGATGTCACGGGTTTGAATCCCAGTCAGAGCTAAAATTATTTCAGTCTGTTACATTGGCGCCTTGTTTGATTAATGTTTTTCTCAACTTTACTGCCATCATCCAGATTTGGTTTTAAAGTTTATAGGTACCTAAAAAATCTTCTACGACAAGATATGACATAACTTGAATTCTATTGGCATGTCATTAACAAACGTCTTAAGATTATGAGTAATGGGTATTTCCTATTGTATATGATGATTTTGTTAATGGCGCCCATTCAATACTACTTTGTAACGGATTTCTGCTTAATTAGGTCGTTCCTTTTTGGGATTGGGGTGTTGCAGTTTTCATTTATTCCCCTTAACAGATCCCTGTCAAAATAAGTCTTCTGTTTTTTTTCCTTGGTTGTTACCATCTGTGTTTCAAAAGGATCTAAACTTGTATATATTTTTTACCATCACAACAGCAGTCTTTAAGTTCTGTAAGCTCCTTGAAGGGTTAGCATTGATAGAATATGGGAGATTTTTTAAACATGTTGAAATGGTAACAGAAGTTGTTGTATGATCGAGACATGTGCTCAGTTTGTTTTAAAAGACGAAAGTATATTGGCTGAAGGTTGACAGGGCGGATTGGGAGGGTGAGGGGTGCTGACCCCCAAGTGTCTGTGAATTCATCGGGTTGTATTTAACGAACTGTAGTTTTCTTATGTAAAAGTTAACACCCCTCTTTCTCTTTGTTTTTCTAAAGTAGCGATATTATGTTTTATGGGAATATAAGTCTCTGAAAATCTGATATGCTAGAAATGTCGAAAAAAAAACGTCATGAAGTAAGTGGATTTTATATGAAATAAAGGACGGATTAACCAAACCGGAAGTGAAGTAGTCCAAAATGTAGTTCCATGCTATGGATGAAATCTGGTATATTGAGTGATATGAGGAGATGAAAGTTATATTTTTGGCTTAGTTTTATTGCTTATTGTATTAAGAAAAGATCTAGACCATTTTCATTGTGAATTTCCTGGAATAAGTTTTATTCTTTGCGAAAAGTGTCTACATACGCGTAATTGCTAAACGGCTGTTTTGATGGGGGCATTTTTAGAGGGTGATGTTTCTCAGAACAGATTGTTTTTCTTATATATAATATAACATATCAATATTTTTCTATTTTTGATAAGAAGACATGTCATACTAAATGACCATATACGGTTTTCATATAATTGAAATGAGATCTATGTGCTGAAAATGAGGTCTGAATATTTTATTGTTAGGATGAAATAAAGAAGGAATTGAGTTGGTAGAATGTAACCTAAAGGCATACAGATACTAAATAAGAAAAAAGCGTGAACAAAAATGGTAGTCGCATAATGGCGGATTCAAATAGTCCTGACTTTTTTTGTTTTTTTTTTTTTTGCTCTGTAGAGCTATTTTCCTTATTTTCTTTGCAGTTTTTTCTTCCTGAAATCACATGACAGATCTATGCTTGACATGTAGGTAGCACTTTCTTACTGAAATAACAACATGACAGAATTTTTCATGGAAACTTAGCTCATACACCACCACTACAATTTGGGGTCTCATTTTTAGCTGATTTTGCAGTTTGTGTGTTTGACTGAATTCTTGCATCAAACATGACCTCTACTTTTCTTTTGATTTTTATTCAGCTCTGACAATATTCTTCAAGAAAATGTAAGTTGCAGAATTTTAAAATGGGTCCTGATGTGTGCTGCGGCCATTGGAAATATGTCAATTTTATATAGAATAAAGAAGAACAGCTATTTAGTGTGTTGTAACCTAAAGATCAGCTGGATTTAGTGGTGTTCAGCCTGTCGAACGTCAATATCAGTCAAACGCTACAGGGAAAATATCAAGCGCCTGGACGACTACAGAACTGGTAAATATTTATTTTGTGGGGTTTTTTTTTGCCAAAAAAATATTGAGAGATGTAAAATATTGCTTTAAATGTTTGTGATGATAATTGATAATACATAAGTTTACAATATTTCCGTTGAATGACTCATAATGTCAATAAGTTGGCAGAAAATCTTAAGGTAAATGGCCAATCCTTAGTTGACACTGGTTGGTTAGTTTGATCCGTCCCAGTCACGGGTGCGAGACGTAGGTATTTCAGTGACATTTTATAGAAAATACATTTCCAAGTCTTCAGAATATTATTTCATTTGTTAAGACAGTATCATTCTGAAAATGTTAAGAACTTAGTTAAATTCCTTACTCCTACTTTTCTCTCTTGATGCCGGAAAATATGTAAACAAAAGGGAGACCACCACAGAGGCATCGCGACTGGGGCAGCAGGGGCAGCAGTCACCGCCCAATAATTCAGCCAGTGATGGCAAGACAAGTGTTTCAAATATTTTGAAAATGTCCAGATTTTTTCATCAACTTTCTACGCTCATGCAAATTTAAATTGGAGAGGCGAAACAGCAGAAATCGATAGAGCATTACCAGGGACATGTGTATTGTCAATTAGCGGAATCGCCAAGTGTCAAAAATCAATGAAACAATCAAACATTGTTTAAGAGTCATGTGTCTTAGTTGAATGTTGACAAAAGCTGTGCTACAAATAAATGTAAAGCAGATAATATATCAAGGCAGTGGCTACGATTACGGTACCGTATTAATCCTAGCCTCTGATTCTAGGATTACGGAAGTTACATATTCCTAGATAAGGCTGGTTACCTCCTTGAAAAAAATACCGTGGTATACCAGGGTTTTTTCCTAAATACCACGGTATATGCTGCTTTCTCCTTGATTCGAGCCCCTTAAATCTTTTAGGGGTGTGCATATTTTTGTAAACCTGTTCAATTAAATAATTTTTATTTGTTGTTACAAAAATATTTGCATTTAACAATGGACACTAAGAATTACAATGTTATCATCTTTTATATGTACCTTTTTGCATGAGACTGAAGGAGGTCATACTCCACTTCATTTTAAAACTTTCTCATCGATTTGAGCCCTTTGTTTGGTAGGTCAATAAGTGTTAATGTTTGCGCAGTCTATTTGCACAAAGCAAATTTCTATCAAGATTGAGTTATTGTTCACTCATTACAACAGTCGAAATATGCTCAGGATGCTTTTAATTTGAAATTTGGGCTCACAGTATTACCCACTGTGTAATTTCCTTTTGAAATAAGCGATTTTTTATGCAAAATATTAAAACATGTATTTAATCAACTTTTCAATGGTTTCATGACTAATATTTTTCAAAGCATTTTAAAATGTAAATGACACAAGTTTCTGATGGAAGAACTTGCTACATGAGCATGAATTTTACTAAAACACAAGGGCTCGAATCGATGAGAAGGTTCGAATCGACGAGAAATAGGCATATACGACAGTATACCACCATTTTTATCGTAAGACTTGCAGCTATGGTAGTGATCATAAAAATACTGAAAAACTCTCAGAAAGACTGAATTTATTATGAGCAACAACGAAGACTAGTTACTTGACTAGAATTAAGGAAAAAATACACCAGTTGGAATAATAACTTGACTAATGACTAGTTAGATTAGACCCTTAGTATTTTTTACCAGCATGACGCCATATTGTATCTAGGGAAGCACTGGATCACATGTATATAGGTCGCGCTTGGTTGAAGTTTGCTTGGTGCACCCGTTTGATAAACCAGTAATGTTTACAAATAGTATGAAGGCTTCATCAAATCGTTTTCAAACAAAAAATAATAAATTTCGACTCAACTTTTTCCATACTGTAATATTTCTTTTTGAATACATGCAAATACATACCGGGAAATTTTAATTTATCTTCATTTAAACAAGAAGTCGGGACTTGCCGAATTTACCAGACTCAAAGTAAAAACAAGTTCGCCCATGACGTCATCAATCTATACGGAATAGTCCGGAGGTTTTCGAAGGTTTTGATTGGGGATCACGCGGTCGATCTTGCATGTTCAATTGTACACTTGGGTGGTTATTTTTGAAAACTAATAATAGTAGCATGGGAATTGCAGAGATAAAAATCGGGAAATCATGCATGGTGTCAGGTAGGCTACATAAGACAATGTAAATTGAAAATAAACAGAAGTAAGGATTATGTTGATAAAATACCGGTATTCCCCGATGGTACCACAGTATCGTACCACGGGAAGATGGTACCACGGTTACCGGTATACCGGTAATACCGCGCACCTCTATTCCTAGACAACCCTTTGAGGGTAGACTAGGATTACGGAAGTATTTAAGAGGCATCAAATATTATGTTAAGACATGGCATAAATGATGTTATGAACTTACTTATACTTCACTTAATATAGCGAAAACGAAATTTAAAAAAACGTATACAGACGTTGATTTCACCTGGTTCTATATGCGCAGAAATCTAAAGTGATAGGCAAAATCAGATCATAAAATTGAAAGTGTATTTTTGAAAATCCTTTTGAGCTATTATTAAGAATATAATTCTTCGTTTGTCTGCCAGTTTTCAAAAAAATAATAATAATGATAAATTTATATATTTAGTATAAGCAACTCATAAAATTTAAAGTATAGAAACTTTGATCCTCAGATTTCTATAATATTTCCACACGCCGCCATTAATATATCATTTATGATTTATGATTATACTAACCCAAAATGGCTGATCAGTAACATGAAATAATAAGGTGGCAATAAAAAAAAAGCTATTTTAAGTGATATCCTCAAAGGTTTGTCTAGGAATACTGAACTTCTGTAATCCTAGAATCAGAGGCTAGGAGTACAGTACCTTAATCGTAGCCACTGCCATATATCAAAAGCACGTCAAATAAAAATATTTTAAGTGTTAGTTATCTGTAGAATACATATGCAGTTACATTAATTTTATAAAAAAGAAACAAGCATTATTTGTCTTTCATATCACTCTTTCTTGTTTTTACCCCTTTAATGAATGGTTCGTTGGTTCATTATTTTCCGACGATGGTTGATGCTTAAAGAGTAAAGCTCATTAAATATGTAATAAGCTTCCAAGACATTGATACAGTTGCGCTGTTCTATAAATGATAGGATTGTCTACAGTTTGCAAGACAATGAAAGGTTTTGATATTTCAGTGACTTTCAGAGTTATTTCAAGCAATCAGGGATTTTTTTACTGTTGAGAAACTGGGGCCCGGGGCCCATTCAGTTGGGAAAAATGGCCCGTAAAACCTGAAAATTGGGAAATACAAAAAATAAGTTTTACCATCATACAACCTTTATTTCAGCATTATCGTTGTTTGATGTCATATTTTTAAGTCTTTTGTTTTATATTTTTTGTCTTTTGAAAGTGTCTACTAAATTTTCTGGTATTTCTTCAGTGAGAAACTTGCAGACACTCATCGGTCAGTAAAATTTTGGGAAATTTAAACCAAATAATTGGGAAAATAAGCAAATTTTTGCAATTGGGATGGGGCCCATATTCGGCCCCAAAATCAGCCTTAAAAAATCCCTGGCAATGCTTAAATAGAGCTTCTTGGTAAAATTGGCACAAATAAGGTCTTGATATAATTAGTTATATGGTATTTAAATGCAAGGAAATAGTGTCATTTATGGTGCAGTTTGCAAAAAAATCCCAAAATGTCTCGCGCTGCCCCAGTACCAGATGCCTCGGGATGCACCTGCATTACTTCCAACAAGGGGATAAGTTTCAGAATACATATTTAGCAACATCATCATGATCATAGTTACTTAACCTTTAGTGGTGATAGTTCAGAAAAAATATAGAAAATGAATAAGTGCTTCTCCGTAAGAATTTGATCAGGAAGCACTTTACGACTGGACACATTTGGAGATAGATCGCTTGTAAATGTGAGGGTATATTGATTTTATTTATCAATAATGAAATAGTTGTAATGTAATTCATCGACATCTAATGTAGAAATTTCTTTTTGTTTGCTGCTGTATTTATGAAAAATTGACAATCATTTCCAACTTTCTATGATACCAAATAAAAGCAAAGTTTCACCACCAGATTTGTTTGTTTGGAAAATGTCTTTTCCACCAAAGAAATCACGAATGTATATCTGTCAATTTTTCAGTGAGTGACACTTTCTACTTTCAGTTGGCGGCCGCCATATTTTGTTTGCATCAAAGATCAAAGTCATTGAAATACCTACCAGACTTTTTTATATGCCCGAAAGGACGTACTATGTTATACCCCTGGTGTCCATCTGTCCGTCCGTCCGTTAACAAGTTTGTGTCCGCTCTGTAACACTTGAACCCCTTGAAGGATTTCAAAGAAACTTGATACAAATGTTCACCACACTGAGACGACGTGCAGAGCGCATGTTTTGAATGTCTGGCTTCAAGGTCAATGTCACACTTAGGTGTCAAAGGTCATATCAGTTTGTTTCGTGTCCACTCTGTAACTCTTGAACTGCTTGAAGGATTTCAAAGAAACTTGGCACAAATGTTCACCACACCGAGACGTCGTGCAGAGTGCATGTTTCGGATTACTCACTTCAAGGTCAAGATCACACTGAGGGGTCAAAGGTCATATATATGACTTTGCTTTGTGTATATTGCTATTCATTGCAGTGCTCTTGTTTTGCTTTTTTTTGGCAGATCCCTTTTCTTGTTCACTTACAATAAAAATTTATAGACTTATATAGGAAAAAACTTTAAAAATCTTCTTGTCTGAAACTACAAGACCTAGGCCTTTGATACATATGTGGACATATGTGTTGTTCAAAAATACTTATAAAAGAAGTGGACATCTGTGTAGAGTATATGATATATTGATGGTTATATGATTATGTGAAAATGTAGAAGTAATGAAATACATGTTGTGTTTTTTTGCATATGGTATACTTAAAAAGCACCATTTGGGTTCGATTTTTTTTTTTTTTTAAAAATCAAACACGAGAGGGGACACCCTTCCCGCACCCACCCTTTATCCCGCCACGCAAACTTTACCCCAGCACCTTAAAAAATTTCTGGGGAAGGGCCTGTTTTGTATGTAGCATTGCCTTGTGGTCCTCTATGAAGATTGTTCAAATTTTCCCCCTGGGGTGAAAAGAGGCCCCGCCCTGGGGGTCCCAAGTTTCACATAGACTTATATAGGAGAAAACTTTAAAAATCTTCTTGTGTTAAACTGAAAGGCCTAGGCTTTTGATATTTGGTATGTAGCATTGCCTAGTGGACCTCTAACAGAATTGCTCAAATTATGCCCCTGGGGTAAAAAGAGGCCCCACCCTGGGGGTCACTTTATGTGAGTTATATAGGAAAAAATACTTCAAAAATTATAAGATCGTATTTCCTAGACTGTTTAATTATATTTACCTGATGTACCCAAGTGATAACGGGTCACCTTACAGTGACCTTGACCTACTGACCTACTTTCTTGTTTTTTAAGATACAGTCTAGAAATTTGGATGACATGTACAGTTTTGCATACTGATCTTAAAACTGACTTTCAGTGACCATGAATTTGAGCTACTGACCTACTTTCTAATATTTTAGCATCAGTTTGCCATTTGAAACATGTGGCTCATATTACTCAGGTGAGCGATTCAGGGTCATCATGACCCTCTTGTTTTGACATAGAAATTAGTTAAGTTTTCCTTATCATTCCTTATTTTGTCTCAACTGTTTGATATATGGCTTTGAAACTTTGAACACTTGCTTACCATCATGGTCACACATTGCCATATAGTGAAAGACTTATCCAAATCCACAAATACAGGTACATTGTTCGTTTTATCTGTTCTTTTGTCTGAAAATCTCTGGTAATATTTTGAAACCCATACTTCCATCAATTCTTCGAATAGTCCAGCGCGCTGTCAAAAGACAGCTCTTGTTCAACTACACCACAGAAGCATATTTTTGACCGAATTACTGCTATATAACCAGTAATGGAGGTGAAGGCCAGGGTTCAATTCCTGGCTACTCCCATAACTGTGGTTTGTCCTTGGGCAAGGCACTTTATCACGACTGTCTCAGTTGACCCACCTGTAAATGGGTACCAGCAAGTTGCTGGGGGTAACGTAATATTGGTTTTAGGCTGTGGCTAGGGGTCCGATAACCAGACCTCTAGACGCGGAGTCCTTAGGTCCGGTAATCAAATTATCAATATTAATACTCAAAACAGTATTTACAAACTAGGACGACTATACTTTATCTTTAAAAACGGGAGATGATTTTAAAAAGTTTGATCTCGTTATTTTTCTTGTGCTTTTACATTCATTATTGTAAGTGACAGAAAAATCAACTGTTTCAAATTTCTTGAATGTCTACTTAAGGTGGTAGACAGCAAATTACGATTTCTTCTTATGTGATTTTGGCATTCTTCTGAGATGATGGAAAGAAATGTTGGTGCTGAGCTGTATTTACATAATACCTAACAATGATATGTTATTATATGGAAATTGCTGAATGAATTTACAGACCTGTCCATTATCTTACAAGAGCTGTTGGAGGGTAGCAATGCTCGACTAATCTACAGCCTTATCAATTGAGTGAATATTAAAGTCTAAAAAGGGGCATAATTTAGTAAAAATGCAAAACGGAGTTATGGAACCTGTGCACTTTCAGTCAGTTTATCACAGTTAATAAGTTTGTGAAGTTTCAATCCATTCGTACAAGTGGTTTACTGAGATATACCAGCTAGCTTACATACAAAATCTTAACCAAATCGGGCCGCGGAAGCTGATGCGGTCACACTAATGGTGCAGTATATTATTAAAAAATGCACCCTTTTTAAGTTCAAAATTTTCTTTGGGGATCTCTCCCAACATCCTCTGCCTGTAGGAGAGAATCAGCTCCTCTCACACTGTCCCTCATCTCGCCACTTCAATTTGCCCTTTTACCAGCTGCCTCCTTAACCTCTATATCGGGTCCTGACTGGAGCACTTTTTAATCCATTCAGTCAAAGATACTCACGGTCTATATTAAAAATTTTTGTTACCCGATCACTATGTGGGCAAGTTTGCCATTTAACCTTTACCCTCCTTTCTGGTCCATCATTCAATTTGGGCGGTACTACTTGTTTATCAAAGGGGTGTCCACTGAAAATTTACTGACAGGAACAGACGTGCAGGCTAATCTGGTCTGCACTGGTAGCAAAGGCAAAAATTTAAATCACTTGCCACCAGCAGGCTAAAAGCTAAAATTACATGCATAGAAATATTGCTTCTACATGTTTTTACTATAGGGATTGATCTTTAAAAACCAACATTTGGTGGTACAGAGAAAATGTGTTTGAAATACTTAAATGTAACAGGAAGTTTGGTCAGGTGAGCTTTTAAAATATAATTTACTGAAAACATTTTTCCTGGTGTGGATATCAGAAGAAAACTGGATGTTGAATCAATCAACTAAAAATGTCGCATATATAACGTTATTTATGAAATAAGGAAATGAAGACCTTTGTAATAATAGTTTTATAAGCATTGGACTAGCAATGTTAAATTTATACTAGGAATTATATTATTGGCCTTAGAACTTAGATTGAATGTGTATCTATAGACATATATACATGTAATTGTTAATGTTACAATTTGTATTAGTGCCAGTTAATGGCATAGTGATACTAAAATTTCTCGGTATTTTGTGGATGCCATATATTTAATTACTTTAGTCTTATAGAAAACACTGAGATAGTTGCTTTAATTAGATCTCATCAGATAACAGTTTTTGAAATCTGAGTCTACCAAATATAATGATAATAGCTTTATTGATGTCAACATTAGATTCTTGTAAACATTTTCTCATTTTACCCAACTTTTACTGTTTTTGCTTTTTTTCCAACTGCTGTCTTGGAATAAAAGACTAGGGTTTTTTTTTCTCATTATTTTAGTGATCCAGATCAAGTCAAATAGTGATGAATAAGAATTATATCATAATGTTGGAGTCAAAATATAAGCCATGCTATGAGAAAACCAACATAATGCGTTTGCGACCAGCATGGATCCAGACCAGCCTGCACATCAGCGTAGTCTGTTCAGGATCCATGCTGTTCGCTTTCAAAGCCTATTACAATTAGAAAAACTTGTTAGCAAACAGCATGGATCCTGACCAGACTGTGCGAATGCGCAGGCTGGTCTGGATCCATGCTGGTTGCAAATGCACTATGTTGGTTTTCTCATGGCGCCGCTCAATTATATGTATTATCAGTATGCTAGTATTAGTAAGTTTGTACATTCAGAGAACTTTACACTTTTTGTACTGGTATAATGTTTATCCTCTTTCGTTTCTCAGATAAAAACATTGTCACAACAGTGTGACATTAATTAATTAATTAATATTTTATGTCTTCAGAGGAATTCAGTTATCACCTGGCTTAGAATGGCCATGGATTCCTTGATTTCAGTATTGTCTGTTGTCCATGGAGTATTGAGATGCATATCCATGAACAAAAACTGTGTATGCCTGGATAATACTTTGAGCTGAGCTCCCTCATTGGTCCGAGGCAGGGTTAATTGGTTCCCAGCTTGTGCTTGTGCAGAATCGGGCTTCCTTATTGCCAGGGTCAAAATTGATTGGTCAGTTGTTCTATATGTTATGGGAGTTATTAGCATCACAGCCATGTTGTCAGTAATCAACCCTTAGGCTGCCTTCGTCAGGTTGAACTCTTTTTACGTTGGTAGCAATCAAACACTGTTGAATCGAGTATGATGTGATCATGCCATCATTGTTTGCGTACCGGAGTTACGCAAGTTGAACACTGCCTTTGAACGGGGCTAGTTGCGTAAAACATGGTGGATAACAAATTCAAGAACAAGGGAGAGATTGGGTTTTTTGTTTCTGTTTCACAATTTTGTAATTTTAACCCTTACCATGATAAACACGATTGATTCAGCGATTAGTGTATCATTCTGCACTGTTCACTATTCAGCCAGTATCTTTTTGGTAAGCATCCCTTTAAACAGTTAATGGTACTGTCCAAATTGGAAGATGGACAAGTTCATTATAGAAATTTAGTAAGGTAAGGGTTAAGTGCATCATCAACAGTCATATTTCTTGAGATGATATTATTGTCTTACAAATTCAAAAAAGCCACCTAATCTATAGGTGCAGTCATATTGGTTTTATAAGTCAACCAAGCCATGATGGTTCCATTATTGTTCTGTTAGATACGCATGTTCCATTACGTACACCACTTACTTCGAGCAATTGAAGGTAGCCATAGTGGTCTTCGAGTCTGTTGGTTAAAGGTCACCAGTTGCTTGTAACATGATCAATACTACATGTATATAACTAATGCATAACTTTAATATTCATCATAAATGTAAATTGTACTTCACATAAAAGGGCTGCTTTCAAAATTTGCAGTTACGTATGTTAAAACTTTCTAAAATGCTCAAAGTTAAAACATTTCCCTAAAACTATGATCAAATTAAGGTATTTAAGCAGTTGGGAATTCTGCCATTATCTCCAAAGAAATGAGTCGTTAATGCTAGAAATTATGAAATTTTGATTCACTAAATACCAGTTGCAATGAATTTATACTGATTATTACCTTTCCGCCTGCTCCAAGATAATTGGTCAAAATACAAATAATTCATGAACGATTTTCTTTTGAAATCTGATGCTTGCTTAGCTTTTTAGCCCACCACCATCATGGCATACATCAGATGGTGGGCTATTCAAATCACTCTGCGTCAGTGGTCCGTTGTCCGTGTGTGCGTCCGTCCGTTAACAATTTCTCGTTATCGCATCTCCTCAGAAACTACTGGGGGGATTTTGACCAAACTTTGTCAGAATGATGTATTGGTACCCTAGTTGCATACCCCTGAAAATCAGACTGATTCAACAATTTTTGAGTGAGTTACGGCCCTTTGTTTATTTTTATAATTTACATAGATTTATATAAGGGAATAACTTTGAAAATCTTCTTGTCCAAAACACTGAGCCTTAGGGCTTTGATATTTGGTATGTAGCATCATCTAGTGGTCCTCTACCAAGATGATTCAAATTATTTCCGTGGGATCAAATATGGCCCCGTCACATGGTTTATATAGACTTATACAGGGAAAAATTTGAAAAACCTCTTGTCCAAAACCACAAGGCCTAGGGCTTTGATATTTTGTATGTGACATCATCTAGTGGTCTTCTACTAAGATTGTTCAAATTATTCCCCTAGGGTCAAATATGGCCCTGCCCTAGAGGTCACATGGTTCACATAGACTTATACAGGGAAAAGCTTTGAAAATCTTCTTGTCCAAACCACAAAGCCTAGGGCATTGATATTTGTAATGTAGCATCATCTAGTGATTCTCTACCAAGTTTGTTCAAATTATCCCCCTAGGGTCAAATATGGCTCCGCCCAAGGGGTCACATGGTTCATATAGACTTATAGGGAAAAGCTTTTAAAATCTTCTTGTCAATAACCTACAGCATTCAAATTTGGACATGTATAGTTTTGAGTGGCAAGATGAACCTTGACATTAGTTGACCTTGATTTTGACCTAGTGACCTACTTTCAGATTTTTGAAGGTACAGGCTTCAAATTTGGACCACATGCATAGTTTTATGTTCAGAAATGAAATTTGACCTTGATTTTGACCTAGTGACCTACTGTCACATTTTTCAAGCTACAGCCTTCAAATTTGGACCACATGCATAGTTTTACTTTGACAGTGACATTGACCTACTTTCACATTTTTGAAGGTACAGGCTTCAAATTTGAACCACATGCATAGTTTTGTGTTCTGAAATGAAATTTGACCTTGATTTTGACGTAGTGACCTACTTTCACATTTCTCAAGCTACAGCCTTCAAATTTGGACCACATGCATAGTTTTGTGTTCTAAATTGAAATTTGACATTGATTTTTACCTAGGACCTACTTTCTCATTTGATACCTTTGATATTTGGCACGTGACATCATCTTATGGTCCTCTATCCAGATTGTTCAAGTTGTGCCCCTGGGATGGAAAGAGGCCCCACCCCGGGGGTCACAAGTTTTACATCTAGTATAGACTTATATATTACAAAAACTTTAAAAATCTTCTTGTCTAAAACCACAAGACCTAGGCCTTTGGTATTTTGTATGTAGCATTGCCTTATGGTCCTCTACCAAAATTTTTCAAATTATGTCCCTGGGGTAAAAAGAGGCCCTGTCCCAGGGGGTCTCAATTTTTACATAGACTTATATAGAAAAAAAAACTTTAAAAATCTTCTTGCCTGAAACTGCAAGGCCTAGGCTTTTGATATTAAGTATGTTGCCTTTCCTAGTGTTTCTCTACCAAATTTTTTTTCAGATTATGTCCGTAGGGTGAAAAGAGGCCCTGCCCTTGGGCTACCAAGTTTAACATAGACTTACATAGGAAAAAAAAGAAAATTTTCTTGTCTGAAAGTTCAAGGCCTAGGCCTTTGATATTTGGTATATAGCATTGCCTGGTAGATCTCTAACAAGTTTGTTCAAATTATGCCCCTGGGGTAAAAAGAGGCCCCTGGGGTCCTGGTTATAATTATGAGTTATATAGGAAAAAATACTTCAGAAATTATCAGATCATATTTCCTAGACTGTTTAATTATAATTACCTGATGACCCCAAGTGATTAGGGATCACTTGACTGTGACCTTGACCTACTGACCTACTTTCTTTTCTTTTTTTAAGATACAGCCTTGAAATTTGGATGACATGTACAGTTTTGCACACCGATCTTAAAACTGACTTTCAGTTACCATGAATATGACCTACTGACCTACCTTATTAATATTTTAGCATCTGTTTGCCATTTGAAACACGTGGCTCATATTACTCAGGTGAGCGATTCAGGGTCATCATGACCCTCTTGTTTTATACACTGTCTTATTAGAAAACAATCCTGAAATTTATAGGGAAAAAGTAATACTGCCACTCGTTAGAAAGAAGCTATATTGCTCATATATAGGAAACCTACTGCAAATTGTCTGTGCTCTTGGAATGTTGTTGTGCTGCGTCATTATTACTTTTATTATTACAGAAGAAACAGAATTTATAAGGTATTAAATTTCTATAACTTTTTATCATTCTTTTACTTCTATTATCAGTCCATACATTTCTATTAATTTTTGTGCCCCACCCCCACTCACCCCCAAAAATGGGGGGCATACTTCGAGTTGCTCTTGTCCATCTGTCTGTCCATCCATTTGTCTGTCTGAATTTGTGTCGTTCATATCTCAAAAAGTATTTGACCTGGAGTCATCAAACCTCACAGGATTGTCATTCTACATTGAAGTTGTGCACTTTATCATTTAATTGGAAATTACTCAGCCAGTCCAGATTTTTGGCCCAATTAGGCATAAAAGGGCCTGAAAATTTGTGTTGCATGTACATGTATGTCCAAAAGTAAATGACCTAGCATTATGAAACGTTATAGATTTAGTATTTGTCATGTGAAGTTTTGCACCAGGGAATTGTTGAAATCTCATTCAGCCAGACCAGAGCTATGGCCCTTTGACTTAAAGTAAAAAATATACATTAAATTTTATGGAAGGGTATAAAAGTTTGTGTCACCAGGGCACTCCTTTGGCCATTTTTAGGGCTGAATATTGGTACCATTCCCCTCTTAAAATAATATGTTTTTTTCCCCTTTTTCAGAAGAAAATTCCCCTGATGATAGGTTGTTTGACATAAATAGATATGAACTCTTTCTTTTAATATTATATAGTGCCTCTAAGGAAGATTACTGAACATTGCAATATAGTCACATCAGTTAGAAATGATTGAAAACAGTATTAATAAGTGTGAAAAGTAGTTACATATACATGGCTTAAACTTCCTCTTTTCGTCTTAAAATGTCGAATAATTCCCCTTCCTGAGGGTATGGGTACCTGTCCCCAAAGTTGTCTAGTTCCCTGGTCACACAAATTTTAAAACCTATTTGACCTAGGGTCTTGAGACGTAGTAAGAATATTATTCAGCATTATGAAGTTGTGAACCAGGGATTTTGTTTCAGATTTCTGTTGGTCAGACCAGAGTTAAGGCCCTTGATATAGTCAAAAGCATACAAGTTTGCATATCATGTATCTTAAAAAAATATTTGACTAAAGAGTCATAAAACCTCAGAGGATTGACATAATAGCACTTGAAGTTTTTCACCAGGTGTTCTGTTTGGGATATCACTTTGGCAGACTAGAGTTATGGCTCTTGACTTAGTCAAAACATACATTAGGACATGAAATTTTGTGTCCCATGTATCTAAAAAAATATTTGACCTAGAGTCATAAAACAATAGAGGATTGTTACATGTCATGTGATGTTGTGCATGCAATTTCACTCAGCCAGACCAGAGTTATTGTCCTTAACTTGGTGAAAAATGTGCATAAAGTGCTTAAAAATTTGTGTTGCACATATCTTAAAAAAACTTTCACCTAGTCTTGAAACCATGTACAGTGACAGGAAGTTGGAGGAGGGGTGATGTGTGTGTGTGTGTGGGGGGGGGGGGGGGGGGGGGGGCGGGTGCACTGCCCTATGGACACATATCTAGTTCTCATTCTTTACTTTTATTATCAGTTAATAAATTTCTATTACTTTTCCATAATAAATTTTCTGAAGGCAAATTAAATCAACACAGCTATATATTTTTTTTCCTGGAATTAAGGATGTTTTAAAGAAAAATCAGGAACTGTAACAGTACTTTATTGGTAGACAAATTACAGCTTAATGTGGGTGGATCTTTATGCTGTTCAGTATAAAAGTTGGAAAGATCAATGATCCTGGTATTAATAATATTAATTTTCTTTTTCTGATGGAAAGCAAACCACTTATTTTTGTAGCAATCTATAGTAAAAACTATGCATTCAGACGGGTATAAACCACATAATGTGACTTTTTGCAAATCATCTAAGAATCTCTACTTATGTAGCATGATTCATGGATTTATAAGGTCTTAATAACTAGAAGCCCTAATGTGGTTTTAAAAAAATGCATTTAATGGGGCCTTCGTGGCCGAGTGGTTAAGGTCGCTGACTTCAAATCACTTGCCCCTCATCAATGTGGGTTCGAGCCTCACTCGGGGCGTTGAATTCTTCATGTGAGGAAGCCATCCAGCTGGCTTACGGAAGGTCGGTGGTTCTACCAAGGTGCCCGCTCTTGATGAAATAATGCATGGAGGGGCACCTGGGGTCTTCCTCCACCATTAAAGCTGGAAAGTCGCCATTTGATCTATCATGTGTCGGTGCGGTGTTAAATAAAAAAATAAAAATAAAAAAAAAATGCATTTTTAAATTCTTTAAAAAAAAGCCTGTTACTTTATCATTCTTTCGCTTTTTTATCAATCAATAAAGATGTATTATGCTTTTATTACACTTCACTTGTATTATCTTATAAAACCTCATCACGGATGTTTCAGAACTTAAAGAATTATATTTTAGGCAGCTTGATCTTTTTCTGTATTGATCGAATATGGAATTGTTGAAGAAATTTTTTGAGTAAATGTGTTTTAAAATAGATTTTCTGGAAATCTGTGAGAAATTTTCTGTAGTAGAGAGGAGTAATTGATTATAATGGATATAAAATTCTCCGATGATAGTGTGATATAAGAAGGATGGTATAGATAACGACATTATTTTCATTTCGAAAGAAATTAATACGCAAGTGGATACTGTTACTAGTATAAGTGTTAGAGTTGTGTGGACCTCTTATTGTAACCATTATTCAAAACCATTATTTAAATACAACTGAAACTTGGTATCTCAAATTCCATGAGATTTAGCTTTCTACATCGAGATCACCAAAATTTAACTTGAAACGAATTTTTGTGCACATTTTCGGGACGGGACTTGAAAATGTCTACAAGATAGCCAGAATTTTGATATTTATAAGTGAGTTCAATATATATCGAATTTCAGCTGTATTTATAAAGGAAACTTTTGATGCATGATTGTTAAAGGCAATTTGAGAAAGTGTCATTTTATTCTTGGAAAACACTTAAATTATGCCAGTAACAATACACAGTGTGATCTGTGGAGTTTTATTGAATAAAGATGTTTAGAAATATACAGCCATAATTATGAAGTGGTGTAATGGGCAGAAAACATTCTTCATAATTGTTATTAGCTTGATAAAATCGTCCCAAGAAATAGTTGGAGTATACATAAAGGCTTAAAGAGAAAATACCTGCCTGAATCTGATACTTTTTCTTGTGTTCAGTATAGACTTTTATCTGTTGTAAAAGTTTCAATTATTGTTTTGATGTTGATCCAGAGGTGAGTACCTGTTTGGTATGATGTTAAATCGTACCAACGCGGTTTAGTTCATATGGTGACGTTCCAACTTTTCAATTGAGGTGGGAGAAACCAGGTGCCCTTCATACATTAATTATAAATTTTTCAACATTGGTAGGCACCTGTGTAGATTTATGGATTTACTTTTTCAGTTGCAAGCCAGCAAAAGTTTGCTTCCATTCATCCAAGAATTTCACATGATTCGTGATCAACAAGTCAACACTAACCACCTATTCACAGAAGTCCTTCTTCGGTTTGATATTTTTGTGTTTTCTCATTTTTTCTGAAATATCTTTTTATTATATTTGCAGGGTTGAGATGGATTGATCACACATATACCATGAGAGCTGAGTAAAAGATTAAAACTCAAGGGAAAAAAATGTCATCTGCGGACACTGGTGGACAAGATAAAATACCTGTGTTAAAACGATCACCAGGGGGCAGTAAAAAACAGTACCAGTTCCGTCATAGTGACTCGGAAACAGATTCAGTAAGTTGAGAAACTAGAGTTATATTTAGCTGTTGTATAAAATGTTGATGATCTCAGTTATGATAAAACTTAAAAGTAGATTTAAATATCAAAATCATTTTGGACACAAAATAACTGTTGGATACAGTCACAATGATTACAATGTAGATTATAATTGCAGGTGGAATAATTCTGGTACTTCTCTTGATCATTGTGCGTTTTTTTTTTCACAGTTCTGTGTAATAAATACCAACACAATGTATATTATAAATGCATGTGAATTAAAATGAATGGCATTTTTTTTTTAAATCAGTGGTTTAAGGTAAAACAAGATTTATCCAGTTTGCATTATATATATCAACATTTGTGAAGGATGTTATTTTTTATGATGATAGTGTAATTCATGGACTGATCTATTAAGTTGTTGGTTACAGTTATTTAATGCCCATCCTTCACTCAGATGATTTGTCTTTAGATATTTACTTCTAAAGTTGAAAGTTCTCATCAAATTCATTTAATTTACAATTTAAATATAAAAAGTAATTGTGTATGAACAGTTGCATTAGTAACAGTATTAAAAGTTTGTAAACCTTAAGCTTGCTAAATGTGGCAAGCGATTCTGCCTTTGCGACCAGTGCAGACCAAGATCAGCCTGCACATCCCTACAGGCTAATTATTGTCTGCACTGTTCACTATTTAGTCAGTAAAATAATAAGTGGTACTGCCCAAACTGAAAGCTGGACCAGTCCATTTTAGAAATTTAGCAGGGTAAAGGTTAAAAACTTGCAGTGTTTTTAGTGGTGGTACAATTCTATACTACATTTAACTGTACATGTATTTTTAAATCTAATGCATAGTACTGTTTATAAATACAGATACAATTGTAAATTTAATGTTTTCATAAACTATATATGCAGTGATTGTTTATATTTGAAAATATGAAATTTGAACTAGTAACCTCTAATTAGCATATATAACAAGCAATGCCACCATAAGCAATACCAAAGGAACATCAGAGTGGCAGTTTAAAACCAGTGTTTGCCTCAGTTCCAGGGTGTTGTGACATGGCAGAAGTTCAGTTTTGAGACAATCATCTTTACAGTTTTCAGTTCTATCCATACAACTGCTGGAATATAATTGACGAAATACTCCTTTCATGTTAAAGTTAGAATGTTTTGAGTGTTATCATAATGCAAATCTCAGCAAAGCCTTCCTAATGGTGTTTGAAACTCCATTTGCTAGAATATTTTGAAAAGAAGCAACATAAAATTCTATGTATATAGACCTATTCAGATCATAGTAACAAAATCTAATATTGGCCTGCCAAATCATCAGCCTGCCAAATCATCAGCCTGCCATATCATCAGCCTGCCAGATCCTCAGCCTGCCAGATCACCATTGTTACCTTTCAAATCATCAGCCTGCCATATCCTCAGTCTGCCATATCATCACCCTGCCAGATCACCATTGTTACCTTCCAAATCATCAGCCTGCCATAGCATCAGCCTGTCATAGCATCAGCCTGCCTGCCAAATCATCAGCCCGCCATATCATCAGCCTGCCAAATCATCAGCCCGCCATATCATCAGTCTGCCAAATCATAAGCCCGCCATATCATCAGCCTGCCAAATAATCAGCCTGATATATCATTTGTCTGCCATATCATCAGCCTGCCAAATGACCATTGTTACCTTCCAAATCATTAGCCTGTTAAATCATTAGCCTGCCATTTCATCAGTGTGCTAGATTTTCAGCATGCCAATTATCAACCTGCCAAATAATCAGCATGCCAAATCAGAGTTTCTCTACAGAGATTAATGTAATACTATATCTAAGTGACAGCAAGTCATAAATTATACACAAAGGTTCAAACCACAACAACATTGTTATATATGTGAAACCTGAGCTAAGGATTATCTTTGAAAAGAGACAATCTTATTTTAAGAAGTACTTGTTTCACTTCTGATATAAACATCTTCATTGTATTATAACCTCTGAATGGTGACCATGTTAACATTGTTATAGAAAGCAGATTTGTATATATATATTGCACTTGTGTCAGTAACTTATAAAATGATCTATTGATTTCGAAAGAAAATCAAGTTACATATTATTAATTTAACTCGGAAGTAATAAATAATTTATATACTTTCACGATTGATACTGGCATTTAGGAATATTAATTGATAGAGCTATGCTTTAGCAACATTTGTCTCCCTAATGTTTAATCAGTGAAGAGTCGGTATTTATGTCTCCTCATATACTTTAAACAATGACTAAGTGACACTAGTGAAAGATTCCAAAGGATTTTAGAATCATTCCATGGCTGAAGGTCAAGGTCACAGTACTATTCCCAAACCTACGTCTTTGAGATATGGTCGGATATTGCATATCAGTTTGCCTTAATGATGAAATAGAACAGTTTTAGGAGACGACTTTTCTAACAGCAGTCTCTAGTTTCATTATTAGTTTCTCAGTTACATTAATAATGAGAAAATACTTCATATATATTGTATTCTGATTTTAGTGATAGAAACCCCGGTTAACCATCGCTAACTAAAACAGAAGAATGTCATTTTAGGATTTATAAGATAGCATAAGAAAAGAAGGTGTGTCCAGTTCCAAAAAGCTTCTCCAGGTTCTTATGCACATAAGGTCTAACTTTTTAGCATGTGTCTCAAGAACCCTGTATAAAGATTCATCTCAAAGACTGTCATGACTGTTAATAATTTTAGTTGGTACCATACAGAATTGAACCTTCTACTGTCAGCTTCCGGGTATCATGTCTCTTTTTGCCACAGGTACAATTTTTGCTGTGGTGTGTCCTGAAGGATATTGACTTTTTGTCATGAAGAAGAAATGAATGTTAACTTTAAATAATAGTGTTTCCACAGTTTTGTTTAAATAACGTTTTGCGTAAAGCTATGAGAGGACAGATTCAGTAAAATCTAGTCATTTAATATGCTAGCTTTCTCCAGTTTTATCGTATACATGGTCATTTGTTGATTTGCTAAGGTCCTTAATTTGTTTCTGTTGTTACTCATACCCAATTAAATGGCAGTAACCTGGTAGCAAAAATCAATTAACCTGAGGTTATAGCAGTTGCCACCAAATAACACCATAATAGATTGAACTTGGCAAGAACATCTGTACTGTATAGTCGCATGGGACATTCGAAGATCACATTTTCATGGTAATCTATAAATAAAACAATATCTGTCATTAGTAAGAAATTGTTTTTGTACATAGACAAGTAATTTGGTAATATGTCTAAGTTTATTACACCAGTATGGTGAGTGTCTGTGCTATATATTTTAAGGATTTGGAAATTTTGTGCTTGTTGGATTTTTCACAGTTCTCAGAAGTAGAATTTAATTGTCCGTTCTATTGCCATTGTATTACAGAGTTCCAGAGTAAACTTTAGATTGCCACTGTAACACAATTTTGAATTGCTAAACATAGTTTGAATGTGAAGTAAACTTTAAATTGCTATTATGGCACCTGTCCTGTGTTTCTAATGTAAACCTAAAATTGCTTTTGTGGCACCTGTTTCTAATGTAAACTTAAAATTGCCATTGTAAAACCTAGTTCTAAGTGAAATTGTAACATGTAGTTCCAGTGTAAATTGCCATTGTGACACATAGTTCTAAATTCTAATGTAAATTTTAAATTCCCATTGTGACACATAGTTCTAACGTAAATTCTAAATTGCCACTGTGCCACATAGTTCTTAATATGTAAAGTTTAAATTGCCATAATGTTACACATATTTCTAAAAGTAAATTTTAAATTGCCTTTAGTGGTACAGTATTTTATACCAGCGGGAATCCTTGTCTTTTTAAAGTCTTGAATAAGGTTGTGCCCAAGTTATTGTTGTACCATAGAAGAGGAATAATCTTAATAATTGAGCCGTGCCATGAGAAAATCAACATAGTGGCTTTGCAACCAGCATGGATCCAGACCAGCCTGCGCATCAGCGCAGTCTGGTCAGGATCCATGCTGTTCGCTTTCAAAGCCTATTGGAACTAGAGAAACTGTTAGCGAACAGGATGGATCCTGACCAGACTGCACAGATGCGCAGGCTGGTCTGGATCCATGCTGGTCGCAAACCCACTATGTTGGTTTTCTCATGGCACGGCTCATATGAAGAAATTTATGATGTTGTCATTGCATGATGTTTATCTAGCCCTCTCCTGGTGTTTGAAATTTTTTCAATTTTTGTCATAACAGCTTGACACAATTGAAAAATTGAAAATTTGATTAACTGATTTATTCAAGTTTGATTGTTTTGTTGAGGGATGCAAAATTCTGCACACACTTTCCGTTGTTATTTTATTTGACAATACAGAGAGCAGTAATGAGAATATAACCTCTGCACAAAAAGGGAGATGCAAAATTCTGCAGCACTTTTAGCAAAGGTGAGCTTTTGTGACCGCCCTGTGTCCGTCGTCGTCCGTCCGTCTGTCGTCCGTCCGTCGTCAACAATTTGACTGTTAACACTCTAGAGGTCACAATTTTGGTCCAATCTTAATGAAACTTGGTCAGAATGTTACCCTCAATAAAATCTTGGACGAGTTTGATATTGGGTCATCTGGGATCAAAAACTAGGTCACCAGGTCAAATCAAAGGAAAAGCTTGTTAACACTCTAGAGGTCACAATTTTGGCCCAATCTTAATGAAACTTGGTCAGAATATTACTCTCAATAAAATCTTGGACGAGTTCGATATTGGGTCATCTGGGGTCAAAAACTAGGTCACCAGGTCAAATCAAAGGAAAATCTTGTTAACACGCTAGAAGTCACAATTTTGGCCCAATCTTAATGAAACTTGGTCAGAATGTTACTCTCAATAAAATCTTGGACGAGTTTGATATAGGGTCATCTGGGGTCAAAAACTAGGTCACCAGGTCAAATCAAAGGAAAATCTTGTTAACACTCTAGAGGTCACAATTTTGACCCAATCTTAATGAAACTTGGTCAGAATGTTACTCTCAATAAAATCTTGGACGAGTTCGATATTGGGTCATCTGGGGTCAAAAACTAGGTCACCAGGTCAAATCAAAGGAAATGCTTGTTAACACTCAAGAGGTCACAATTTTGGCCCAATCTTAATGAAACTTGGTCAGAATATTACTCTCAATAAAATCTTGGACGAGTTTAATATTGGATCATCTAGGGTCAAAAACTAGGTCACCTGGTCAAATCAAAGGAAAAACTTTTTAACACTGTAGAGGCCAAATTTATGACTGTATCTTCATGAATTTTGGTCAGAATGTTAATCTTGATAGTCTCAAGGTCCAGGTTGAATCTGGGTCATGTAGGATCAAAAACTAGGTCACTAGGTCAAATCAAAGGAAAAGCTAGTTAACGCTGTAGAGGCCACATTTATGACCATATCTTAATGAAACTTGGTCAGAATGTTGACCTTGATAATCTATAGGTCAAGTTCAAATCTGGGTCAGATGGGGTCAGAAACTAGGTTACAAGATCAAATCAAAGGAAAAGCTTGTTAACACTCTAGAGGCCACATTTATGACTGTATCTTCATGAAACTTGGTCAGAATGTTAATTTTGATGAAGTTCGAATCTGGGTCATGTAGGGTCAAAAACTAGGGCACCGAGTCAAATCAAAGGAAAAGCTAGTTAACACTTTAGAGATCACATTTATGACCATATCTTTATGAAACTTAGTCAGAATGTTAATCTTGATGATCTTTAGGTCAATAGGTCAGGTGAGCGATACAGGGCCTTCATGGCTCTCTTGTTATTATCTTTTAATTAACATTACACACAGAGTGCATTCAAGAGAAGTTCACCTCTTGCACAGAAAGAGAAATGAAAAACTCTGTGAACACTTCATTGTCTTTTAATTTGATAAACAAAGTGCATTCAAGAGAACTTCACTTCATTATGTCAATACATTTAATCGATTTTTTTATAACTGCAGCAGGTAAAACAAACATTGAAGTACAAAATACTCTACAAAATTCTCTAAACAGAATCCTTACTTGGTGTCAGAACAACTCCATGTCTCTTAATGCAAAAAAGACAAAGGCAATGGCAATACAAACAACAAATAAACCAAAAGTCAATAGCTCTATTCAACTCTATCTTGGAAATGAAAAAATAGAATTTTCTGACTCGGAAAGCCTTCTGGGAGTACAAGTTGACCAGGGTCTCAAATGGAAAGAACAAGTACACAAAGTACTAAAAAAATGCAACTCTAAACTATATCTCTTGCAGCGTATAAAATGTTTCTTAGACTTGCTTGTGCGAAAAATGTTTTTTAATGCGTACATCTTACCACATTTAGATTACTGCTGCTCTATTTGAGGTAACTGCAATGCAACAGAAATTGAAACAATTATAAAATTTCAGAAACGAGCAGCAAGAACAATTCTTGATACTAATGTTGACACTCCATCAGAGGAACTATTTACTACACTAAATTGGATGAAATTTCCTGACAGGGTTAAATGTAAAAAAGCAATCATTGTGTACAAATCACTTAATGACATATGCCCAGACTACTTCAGAACAAAATTCACATACTTGCACAAAGTCAAAAAAGTTAACTTAAGGTCATTAGATTCAAAACAAAATCTGTACTTGCCAAAGCCAAACATAGAAATATTTCGGAAATGTCTCGATTATTCAGGTCCCAGTCTATGGAATGAGTTGCCTGTTGAAGTCCGTACTGCAGAAAACTTAAGTTGTTTTAAACTAAAATACCTGGCATACTGGAAAGGGTCACAGGTCTAAAAATGGTTTTCAGGGGCAAATTCCACATTTATTAATTATAGAAATATCTGTGTCATTTTCTACTGTTATAATTGTGCATTTTGTACATGTGTGTGCGCATGTGTGAGTGTATGTGTGTGAGTGCCTGTGTGCATATATTTCAAATTATTTATTGCATTATATAAATTTTTGTCATGACTATAATTATGTATTTTATTACTATGTTAATTTGAAAGTCTACACTGTTGTAAATATTGTATATATGATGAGGCTCACAGGGAAGATCGGGTTACCTGACTGTGTTGCCTCTTTAAATAAAGTCTTTATTATTATTATTATCTTTATTATTATTATTTTTGCACTGAGGTAACAAGAAAATTTGGATTTTAAATGAAGTGTTGCCATAACATGGCACAAAGGCCTTCTTGTGTTTCAGGATGGGGAAAGTGAAGACAATTCTTCTGCCATTGGAGGAACTACCAATGGCAACCGAGGAACTGACAGCTCTTCTGCACCTGCGAACAAGCTGACCCCAGGTAAAGGTCGCAGTAAAGGTCGAAAGTCAAGGTCACAGAGAAATGAATGGGAAATTGTGGAGGGATTAAGAGACGGACAGAAGTTTGAAAAAGCCCCAGACAAATATGAAGGATACTTGTCAAAAAGGAAAAGATGGCCGATGAAAGGATGGCATAAGGTTAGTAAGCAGTTTATATATTATTATCATTTTACCCCCAGATACAAAATATATGGGGATTATATTGGAGTCAAACTTCTTAACTGCTGCGGAGATTTTCATAAACTTGAATCAATTGTTAACCTCATGAAGACGATGTGCAGTGTAAAACTCAAGTCACTAGCTCCAGGGTCAAGGTCACACTTGGAAGTCAAAGGTCAAATAAATTAACAGGGAAGATTTTCATAAAATTAACATCAGTTGTTAAACTCATCAAGATGACATGCATTGCACACTTGTAAGCCAGGTCACAAGGTTCAGGATCAAGGTCAATCTTGGAGGTCAAAGATTAGCTTGAATTTGTTTCTGATCCTTACCCTTTAAACCACTTGAAAGATTTTCATATAACAAGCATCAGTTGTTCTGAGCACACAACCTAGGTTACTTCACCAAAGGTCAAGGTCACAGTGGTCAAAGATCAAATTTCATACATGTGTCTGCTCAATATCTTCTAAACCACTAGAATGAATTTCATAAATATTAACATCAACTGCAACCTCATCCAGATGACTTGAAGGGGGCACACCACAGATTATCAGGTACAAAGTCATGGCCTTATTTAGAGGTCAAAGATCAAAAAGCTTAAATTTGTGTTTGTACCATTTCTTCTTAACCAGTGGAAGGATTTTCAGGAAACTAGGTTCAGTCTTCAGTTTATTGATTTCGCATTAGCCCTTATCATGCTGGACACGACTGACTCTGCCTTTGTGACCAGTGCAGATCATGATCAGCCTGCACATCCGTGCAGTCTGATCAGGATCAGCACTGTTCGCCATTCAGTCAGTACCTTTTTTGTCAGCACCCCTTTGAACAGTTAATGGTATTATTGTCCAAAAACTATAAACATTTCTGATGGGCCCAGTAATGTAACATTCCATGATTCATAAAGGTGGACAAGTTCATTATAGAAATTTAGCTGGGTAAGGGTTAGACTGCAGGGCCCTCGTTTGCCGATTTTTGGGGCCGAAATTCGGCCCCGTTCCCTCCTCGAAATAGTATGTTTTTTCCCCCCAAGTATAGAAACGTTCCCCCTCAAAAGAAAAAAAAATTCAAGAAAAAAATCGATACCCGATAGTCTTAGGAGCATCTTGTAACTTAATGGGCCTGATAAAGTTTACTGATCCGTATAATACGCGCGTTTTTCCCCCCTCCAAGGGCCCCGGCCCCAATCCCCCAAAATGTAGAGAGGGCCCTGGACTGTATTCTTAGTACGGTAATTTAAGTCAGAAATGGTATCCACAAAAAAAAACAATGCATCTCCTCACCCAGATCAGTTTTACAAAATAGACAAATTCCTCATTTAGGTGTGTTATACTTGAGATAATAAGGTTCTACCATGAAGAAATAAATAAACCTTTCTTAATTACATTTAACATGCCACCGTAGCTTAAGAATGCATATTGTACAAGAAGACATTTCTGTAAATCAATAAACTAAGTCTTCTGAGAGGCTTAAATATGATACCTTTTTATGAAAAAATTAATTAATATTCACAGAAAACCAGAATATGAAATGGCAAGATGTTATTACACGCTGTGTGAAGGCAGGTAGTAAAATTGACAGATATATTCACCAAGATTCTTTCACTGTTCCAGAAGAAAGATCCATAATTAGGCCAGTGATATTAAATTCCACTGTATTCAGCTCAGTGGTTTATTAGCTCACCTGTCACATAGTGACAAGGTGAGCTTTTGTGATCACCCTTCGTCCGTTGTCAGTCCGTCCGTTCATCCGTGCGTCAACAATTTCTTGTCTGCACGATAGTGGTTTTATTTATGATTTTATTTTAACCAGACTTGCACTTAACTTGTATCACCATAAGATCTCGGTTCCTTTCTTGAACTGGCCAGATCCCGATATGGGATCCACAGTTATGGCCCCTGAAAGGTCCAAAATTAGCTATTTTGACATTGTTTGCGTAATAGCAGCTTTATTTATGATTTGATTTTTACCAAACTTGCACACAACTTGTATCACCATAAGATCTTGGTTCCTTTGTTGAACTGGCCAGATTCCATTATGGGTTCCAGAGTTATGGCCCCTGAAAAGGCCAGAATTAGCTATTTTGACCTTGTCTGCACAATAGCAGCTTCATTTATGATTTGATTTTAACCAAACTTGCACACAACTTGTATTACCATAAGATCTTGGTTCCTTTCTTGAACTGGCCAGATTCCTTTATGGGTTCCAGAGTGATGGCCCCTGAAAGGGCCAGAATTAGCTATTTTGACCTTGTCTGCACAATAGCAGCTTCATTTATGATTTGAATTTAATCAAACTTGCACAAAACTTGTGTCACTATAAGATCTCGGTCCGTTTGTTGAACCGGCCAGATCCCATAATGGGTTCCAGAGTTATGGCCCCTGAAAGGGCCAAAATTAGCTATTTTGACCTTGTCTGCACAATAGCAGCTTCATTTATGATTTGATTTTAACCAAACTTGCACACAACTTGTATCACCACAAGATCTTGGTTACTTTCTTGAACTGGCCAGATTCTTTAATGGGTTCCAGAGTTATGGCCTCTTAAAGGTCCAAAATTTGCTATTTTGGCTTTTGCAGTCATATAGAGACTTCATTTATGGTTTGGTTTGATACAAACTTATAAAATATCTTCAACAACAATAAATCTTGGATTCCATGATGAATCTGTCATATCCAATCATAGGTTCCAGAGTTATTTTATATCTGATTACCAGCCCTGATTGTAATCAAAATGGTTTTATATCAGTAAGTACTTATAGGACTTATTTGAAATTTCATTATTGTCATTAGTTGGACTGAGACAATCAGCCATTCAGGGTAGATAACTATGGACTGATTTTATGTCAAATTACCTCCCTTTATTTCAAATTAAAATGGGTATCTCTCCGTAACTTATGAAGATACTGATCTGAAATTTCATTTATGTCAACAGATGGACTTGGACAATCAGTGAAGATACATATTGAATGAATTTATGACAAATTACCTCCCTTTATTTTTTATCTAAATGAATACACCTTAGCAGCTTCTAATGAGATTGACTGAATGGCGAACAGTGCAGATCATGATCAGACTGCACATCCACCAATAACTGTTAAAAGGGGTGCATACCAAGAGATGCTGACTGAATGGCAAACAGTGCAGATCATGATCAGACTGCACATCCAAAAATAACTGTTAAAAGGGGTGCATACCAAGAGATGCTGACTGAATGGCGAACAGTGCAGATCATGATCAGACTGCACGGATATTGGTGGTGTCCAAATTGAAAGATTCATTATAGAAATTTAGCAGGGTAATGGTTAAAAACAGATAAAGAAACTATGCATGTAGATGTAAATTTTTTTATGCAGAATTGCACGGTTGAAAAATCACTATTTTCAATTTTACACATGAATTTATACAGTTACAGCAGTAAAGGGAGGTAATCAAAATCATTGGATTCAATAATTAAGTTTCTGCAATATTAATTAGTAATCACACCTTTCAAATATATCAGAAATCAATCATCAGATGTAGGATTTAACAACAAATTGTGGTATTTCATGTTCGTAACAAAAATGTGGCAGTTAAATTCTTACTAAGGCATTATGAGCCTTTAAATGTACCACTTTTCAATAACTTCCTGCTTGCCACTGTGTGTGTTTACTGCACTCAGTACTTCAAGTGAAATTCTTTGATATAAGGGGGCTTGCTGATAATAGGAGAAGATAGTGGTCTTATTTAGATTTACAGCCTCTGAAATAATGACTAAAAAGGAATCCAAGGTCATCCATCACCATTTAAAAGGTATTGTAAAAGTTGCCTGGCCACTTTTTCTCATCTTCGTCCCCAACACCAACACACCCCAAAATTTTGAATTTGTGATAGGTAAAAGCAGTTTATCAGTTTTCGAATGTAGATATGTCAGTGAACAATGTGAAGAGGACAGAATGCTTAAAATGTGATGTATTATAACTATGGACAAGGATTTAAAAAATCATTGTTTTTTTTTCAGAGATACTTCATGTTGGAGAAAGGAATACTATACTATGGAAAGTCACCTAGTGATGTAAGTACCATTTTTTCTTTCTTAAACTGTTCCATTTCATCAATATATAATATTCCCTCGTTCAGTCAAGTAAGGTGGCTTTGCACTGAGTTTTGCATTCATCCATTGTAATGGAATATTACCAACGGTGAACATTTAACCTTAAATGGTAACCTTAAACCAAGGGTGAACATTAACCAAGGGTGAACATTAACCTTAAACCATAACCAATGGTGAACATAGACCTTAAAGCATAAACCTTAAAAAGCAATTACCTTCGTTATTGTTTATGTTCACGCAAATTAGTTTTGCGGTCACATCTTTGCATTATTTTCTGTAATTTCACCTCTTCTACTGGGAATGAGGATCAGGTGTGCAGAAGCTGAAAATTCCAACTTAAATCAGAAAAAAATGCTGAATTTGAAAGGATAGTGTGTGGTTGGACCATAAATTTGGCTCTGATATTACATACATTTTTAGCTCACCTGAGCCAAAGGCTCATGGTGAGCTATTGTGACCGCTCAATGTCCGGCGTCCCGGCGTCCGTCCGTCAACATTTCCTTAAAAAATCTTCTTCTTGAAAACCACTGGGCAGAATTACACCAAAGTTCACAGGAATGATCCTTGGGTGGCCCCCTTTCAAAATTGTTCAAAGAATTGAATTTAATGCAGAACTCTGGTTGCCATGGCAACAGAAAGGAAAAACTTTAAAAATCTTCTTGTCCAAAACCACAGGGCCTAGGGCTTTGATATCTGGTGTGTAGCATCATCTAGTGGTCCTCTACTAAAATTGTTCAAATTATTCCCCAAGGGTCAAATATGGCCCCGCCCCGGGGGTCACATGGTTTATATAGACTTATATAGGGAAAACTTTGAAAATTTTCTTGTACAAAACCACATGGCCTAGGGCTTTGATATTTGGTATGTAGCATCATCTAGTGGTCCTCTACCAAGATTGTTCAAATTATCCCCCTAGGGTCAATTATGGCCCCTTCCCGGGGGTCACATGGTTTATATAGTGTTTATAGAGAAAACTTTGAAAACCCTTCTTGTACAAAACCACATGGCTAGGGCTTTGATTTTGGTATGTAGATCATCTAGTGGTCTCTACAAGATTGTTCAATTATCCCTAGGTTCAAATTGCCTGCCGGGGTCACATGGTTTATATAGAGTTATAGGGAAAACTTTGAAATTTCTTGTACAAAACCACATGGCTAGGGCTTGTTTTGGTATGTAGATCATTTAGTGGTCCTCTACCAAGATTGTTCAAATTATCCCCTAGGTCAAATATGGCCCCTTCCGGGGGTCACAGTTTATATAGTGTTTATAGAGAAACTTTGAAAATCTTCTTGTACAAAACCACATGGCCTAGGGCTTTGATATTTGGTGTGTAGCATCATCTAGTGGTCCTCTACCAGATTGTTCAAATTATCCCTAGGGTCAAATATGGCCCCGCCCTTAGGGGTCACACGGTTTATATAGAGTTATATAGGGAAAACTTTGAAAATTTTCTTGTACAAAACCACAAGGCCTAGGGCTTTGATGTTTGGTATGTAGCATCATCTAGTGGTCCTCTACCAAGATTGTTCAAATTATCCCCTAGGGTTAAATGTGGCCCCGCCCCAGAGGTCGCAAGTTTTACATAGACTTATATAGGATAAAAAGTTTAAAAATCTTCTTATCTGAAACCACAACTCTTAGACCTTTGATATTTGGTTGTAGTATTGTCTTATGGTCCTCAACCAAAATGTTCAAATTGTACCCTGGGGTGAAAGAGGCCTGCCCTGGGGGTCCCAGGTTTTATATAGACTTATATAGGAAAAAGGGTTTAAAATCTTCTTGTCAGAAACCATACGACCTAGGCTTTTGGTATTTGGTATGATGCATTGTCTAGTAGTCCTCTACCAAAATTGTTCAAATTATGCCCCTGGGGTTAAAAGAGGCCCCGCCCTGGGGTCACTTAGTTATTATGTGAGTTATATAGGAAAAATACTTAAAAAATCATCTGATTCTATTTCCAAGACTATTTAATTATAGTTACCCGATGACCCCAAGTAATATGGTGTCACTTGATTGTGACTTTGACCTTCTGACCTACTTTCTTGTTTTTTAAGATACAGCCTTGAAATATTGATGACTTACACAGTTTTGCACACAAATCATTAAACTGAATTTCATTGACCCTGAATGTGACCTACTGACTTTCTTAATATTTTATCATCAGTTTGACATTTGAAACATGTAGCTCATATTACTCAGGTGAGTGATTCAGGGTCATCATGACCCTCTTGTATCATTAGTGTGAGCTGTCATCACATTGCTCTGTCTGTCATTCAACATTAAGTTTTACTTTAAATGACTTCTTCTCATGAACTATTTGATGGATCTTTACTAAACTTGGTTAGATGCACCCTTTTATGAACCTCTCTCAGCTTTGTTCAAACAGTTCCAAATGACTGTATATAGGGGCCACCAGAGCTGAAAATAGAATATTCTTTAAGAGACTTCTTGTGGTGAACCACTTGATAATCTTCACCAAACTTGGTCTGTAGTATCCTTTTATTGACCTTTCTCAAATTTATCAAATGGTTATAGTTGACTCCTTTTAGGGGCCATTATCAGAGCTAAAACAGAAAAAAAAACTATAAAAATGTCTGATGGGCCCAGTAACATTCCATGATTCCATGATTCATAACATCCTTAAGCTGTCAATGTCAGGTGAGCAGTTTAGGACCATCTTGTTTTAATAGCTTACATGGGGAAACTTGTGAAAACTGAAAGATATCAGGGTTGCCACTTACCTTGAAAAGTCGGGGAAAACTGATTTTTTTCAAGGTCAGTGAATTGTCAGGGAAATCTTGATAATGGTCAGTGAAAAATGAAATTTTAGAAAAGTCAGGGAAAAATGAAATTCTAGGTTGATGTTTAAAATGTTCAGCGGCTATGGCAGTCTTCAAGCAGTATTTATAAGTATTTCCAAAACACATTTTGGTGTAATTGTGTATAAACTTCATTTAAATGTGTTTGATTCAATTTCGTTTTTATGTTAGCTTTGGAATTTTGAAGACTGAAAGGCTTTGCAACCATTGCCTTCAGAGCACGTTAATCCTATAGTTTTCCTGCTTTGGATTGGACGGCTGTAGGGAGGAGGAGGCAAAAAAATATGGTGGTATTGGTCAGTGAAAAGTATGGTTTAGTCAGGGAAAAGTCAAGGGAAAATCAGGGAATTTCATTTTCTCAACTAAGTGGCAACTAAGTGGCAACCCTGAATATCGTTACAGTCTATGCCAAAATACTACCTGTAAGTTGTAGGTTTAAATCCTGGACAAGGCATGTGTAGTCTGAGATAGCTGACTGTTTCTGGACATTTGGCCTCCATCTCAGATTCATGTGGGAAAGTTGTTAATTACTTGGGAGAAAGGATTAAAAAGTGGTTATGAATACATGAACACTAGTTAGGTTTACATAAAATCATGTATTGTACAAAGACCTTGTTTGGCATGAGTACATTGAACTGGTGGTGAGTAACCTCTGTGACCTGTAAGAGTTGTAAACTTGTAATAGCTTTCTTTGTTGGCTTATGATGATGATTATAAAACTGTGAAGAAAAACTTGTGTTAAGAGCAGTCCCACCATAAACTATTATACTGACAAACCAATCTGACTAAAGTGTTTGATCTTCTAAACGAAGATCTGAGAACGACCAATTCACATTCGTCTTCTGTATATTTTGGATTTCCAATATTGCTCTTTTTATTTTCGCAAATCTATTTTATTTGAACCAATCGGACAACTTGTTCGAATGTCAAAGAGTAAGAAAAATTTGCAGTCAATACAGGGCTCGAACCCGGGACTTCTCACTTACAGAGCAAGTGCCCTACCCACTGAGCTAACCGGCTGTCTGACATCTTTCGACATAAAAATTGTAGATATCAAAAACCAAGGCTTTTTAAAGCTTGCAGAATGTTGTAAGTTAGCTTTTGATTGGCTAGCGGAAGGGTCGTCAGAACGAGGCTATCAGTAGCTCGTTGTCAGATCCTATGCGTAGTGTAATAGGATATGTACTTTAGTCAGATTGACTGACAAACCTAATGTTGTATTTTCAGATACAGAAAGGGAAGTACCACGGTGTGATAGATATAGGACTGTCTGTTTTAGCATTCAAACGTAACCGACACAGGATTGACATTGATGCCGAGGAACTTGTCTATCATATCAAGGTCTTTATAAATGTGTTCCATTCTTAGAACTTTTCTTCTGAATAAGGCGCAGTATTCCTAGCCAATTTCAGGGAAAAATTATATGAATTTTCTATTATCTAGGCAATTTCTATGAGGGTTTAGACATGATAAATCACATAAAACTGTCAGACTGGAATAAATTTAGTACATGCATCCTTGTTTGTTCTAATCCAGCTTGTTTGATATTTGAATAAATTATGTTACCAGGTAACTTATGGATAATTTACAGGAAAAAAACATGCCTTATTTGATAAGGGAAGTAGCTGTATTTGCCACAGTGATGGTGAGGAAAAATCCTTTGTAAATTTAAATGTAACCAACATTCTAACCAGCATTGAAATTTTACTTTGAATGGTTCACAATGTTATGTTAATACATATACCAGTACAATGAAGCATACATCACAGGAGCACTGATGACTTGAGTTTCTGGGCAAGCCGTGTGGTACCCAGCCATTTTCCCTATAATTTCTATGTTCAGATCGCAAAAACTCTTTTTTAACCTTCCTTTACGACTGAGTGATCAGTATTTTAATGTACCAGTATTTACAAAAAAAAGTTTCCCATGTTCAATTTGATATTGTTTTATTTTTAACAGATAAAACGACAGTTGTTTGATGATTGGTTGTCAAGGTTACGGAACCACCGTCTCTATCGGCAGCATGAAATCGCATATGGAACAAAAGAATCTCCGAAACTTACTGAAATTTCAGCACCTATGCAAGCTATGGAAGACTTATCCACCCTAACTGCAAGTAAGAGCAGTGTATTTTGGTATTTTATTGCAGGCGTCAAAATAATTTTCTGCGGTACTGATCCAAAAATACATTAAAGGAGCATATACAACATTGACAATATTTCCATTTACTAGAAAGAGCTTAATGAAACATTTGTTGCCAAGGCAATACTAACTGAATGACATACGTGTAGGTGTCAAAATTTTTGCTGTCATTTTGATGAATTTATGCCTCTCTTTGTAAACAGCTATTGTTTTTCAACAAAATTGTGTTTGCGATTGTCAGCTTGTTAGTTTCTAAGTAGCTACTCATAATTCTTTTAGTATGGACTTAGTTTTATAATTCTCAGTGTTATATTGATAAAATTACTTTTACAGTTTTGAAACAGATTAGATTGCAATATTCTCTTTCTTTTGTTGTACTTGAGTATATTTCGTTGTTTCCTGCTATGAAGGTTTTGGGAGATATAGAAATACTTTTCATACATTGGTGTCTGATCTCCCCGCACACACCCCACCCATCCAAAAGAGAATAAAGTATATTTTTGGGCTCACCTAAACATTGGCTTTATAGGTCAGTAGATGACTTGTTAGCTCACCTCAGCATGAAGTGCTTTGGGTGAGCTATTGTAATAACTCAAAGCCCTTTGTACATCCATTGTCAGTCCGTCCACATTGGTGAGAACTGCACCGAACTTGATCAGCAGCACAACTGCATTGTACACTCTCAAGTTTGTTGAGATGTTTCATCTTGGCCCCATTTATGTGCTACCTGAGTTAAAAATAGAAAAGTCTTTAAATGACTTTTTCTTATGAACCCCATGGTGAATCTTCATCAAACTTGACCTGAAGCATTAGTATAAGGCCCTGTCCCAATTTTTTACAAATGGGGGCTCATGGCCTCTGTTAGCGTTCACTAGAGGTAAAGATAGAACCAGTATAGAGACTTTCCAAAACACCCTCAGCCTGCTCAAATTGTCTGTGTGTGTTTTGTCCACCTAATTTTAAAAGCCAAAGAAGCATTATAGTGTTTGAATTGTTTGTCATCTGTTGCACTGATTTATGTAATCAGCTTCTACTGCCTCTGCTATTTTTGACTCCGGGAGCATATCATGGTCTCCTTTTCAAAGTTGCACACTGTCTAGCCTATTTAAGCTCTGAAACTCAGGTGGACGATCAAGGACCATCGTGGCCCTCTTCTTTCGTTTTTTGGATCAGTATGTCAAAGGTCACTCAAGGTCAGTCAGACCTTCAGATTGAAAGCAGTTTCTGTTCAGTAAGTATAAAGACACTTAGCCTACAGTCTTCAAGCTTCATAGGATGATTGCATGTGGTCAGTAGATGACTTATATTGTGTTTAGGTCAGTAGGTCAAAGGTCAAGATCAACTTGATATCGGGACTGAAAATGAGAAAGGCCATTTTTCTTTTAGAAAACGTCTTCTTGTTAAACTGTTTGTTTATAGCAACAAGATTTGTATTCTACTGACAAACTCCTGTATTGTTATTCATCCATTTCCTATGGCACATATTGGCATACCTCCTGTTCACAGGATATATCCGGGGAGCATAAATCAGTTTACTGATAATTCTTGTTATTTCATTGCCCCGAACTACTAGAGAACTTAGCCTGCCCGCTTAGCTCAATAAGGAGAGCGTTGGTCTACGGATCGCGGGGTCGTGAGTTCGATTCCCGGGCTGGGCGTATGTTCTCCATGACGATTTGATGAAAGACATTGTGTCTGAAATCATTTGTCCTCCACCTCTGATTCATGTGGGGAAGTTAGCAGTTACTTGCGGAGAACAGGTTTGTACTGGTACAGAATCCAGGAACACTGGTTAGGTTAACTGCCCGCCGTTACATAACTGAAATACTGTTGAAAAACGGCGTTAAACCCAAAACAAACTTTGTATTGCCTTGTAATGCGTCATGCTCATGTTGTAGTAACTAAAATTTCACAGTGACATTGTTGAGAAATAGAATGAATATGTGAACAATTTCTACTTGTAGACATGAATCTGGCAGAGAAGGCTCGGGATAGCTCACTTCACAGGGAGTTGTCACGGCATCCAAGTTTGAAGGGTCAAGACAGGGTGGCTACGTGGTTATTGGACACACAGGGATTTGAGCACTGCAATAAAGGTATGGTTTAGCTGATACCAGTTTGCTAATTAGATGTGTGAAAGGTCAGGTTGATAAATATCAAGAAATGTGTTCATTTCCATCTTTTTTTTTGTTACTTAACCCTTAGCCTGCTGGCGGCAGATGATTCTGCCTTTGCGACCAGTGCAAACCAAGATCAGCCTGCACATCCGTGCAGTCTGATCATGGTCTGCACTGTTCGCTATTCAGTCAGTAAATTTTCAGTGAAAACCCCTTTGAGTAATAAGTGGTACTGTTCAAATTGAAAGATGGACCAGTCCATTATAGAAATATAGCAGGGTAAGGGTTAAAGACATTTAAAAAGGGAAGCGTATCATGGTAGTGTTTTAGAATATAGCTGTTTCCTCAACATTTGGTCAGGATATTTTATAGTCCTGTTATGCTTTTTAATGGGCAAGGCATGTCTTAAGATGAACATTAAAGTGTTTTATATGTCTTTTATTGTGACAAAAATATTGGTATAATATAAGGGATTCTTGCATACAGGACAGAAGAATCATCTTCTTTCACCATTACCTGAAAACTCTTGTGCTTAAAGTTCTAATGAAAACATTAATTTTATAAAGTAATTTTTGCATTGATTTTTAATACCTTGACTATTCAAAGAATAAGGATAGCTGTTTGACGCGCCCTAGTGTTGGCGTTGCTCTCAGGTTAAAGTTTTTATTGTAAGTTTCTAGATTTTCATCTTAACCTTTAGTCTACTGGGGGCAAGCTATTTTGTCTTTGCAACCAGTGCAGACCAAGATCAACCTGCACATCCGTGCAGTCTGATCATGGTCTGCACTGTTCGCTATTCAGTCAGTAAATTTTCAGTGAACACCCCTTCAAATAATAAGTGGTACTGCCCAAATTGAATGATGGAACTGTCCATTTTAGTAATTTAGCAGGGTAAAGGTTAATTACTGCTCCTGTTATCATCAATTTTAGCCAAAAGAATGGTCATGGTGAGGGGTGGACATCTGAATGTTTATGATAATGTGTCTTATGTTGTGCACCCCAGTTTAAACAAAACCACTGGTGTGTGTGTTGAAGTATGAGCCTGTTGTTATTCTCGTTACAGCCCTTGCACAGGCACAGAATTTGTTGTACGAGTTACACAAAGACATGGAAGAGATCAGGGAGTTACCTGTTAACACAGAAACTGTATTTGATGTAAGTTTTTAGTAGAAATGTTACTGATTTTTTTGGGGTGAGCTTTCATATGTTTTTTATTGTTTGAAAGTAAAAATGTTTATTTAATGTTAAAGAAATTTGACCTTAACAGCTCTTGGTTGCATCATCATTGTTGATTTATATTATAAAATTGATATTAATAAGGACGTTTCTATACTTAATTTTTGAGAAAGTTAGATTTCTTGTTAACATTTTCTGATGTTACTGGGTTTTCTGTGGGGGAGGGGCTATATTCTTGTTTGAATGGTCACACCTTTAAAGGGCTGATTTCAAAAACTCAAATATAGTAAGCTTTCTTCAAACATGGCCAACATTCCAATACACTGACCAGTAGTTTGGCAAAAGTAGTCTCCCTTGAATATACACGGATCGCGGACCCGATAACGTTTATCGATAAGCAATTTTACTATAGATTTGTATAGGAAAATATATTTCAAACATTAAAAACGTATTTTTATCGTTATTTAACAAAATTTTATAACCTCGTGAAGTAATCTTCATTTTTTGCCCTTTATTTCAATATATTTTTTATCGATGTGATACAAAAACTTATTGCTTCCATTTTTGTTTGAAGTTGATGACTATGGTTTCTATGTTTTTCTATATAGAAAGTTTGAAAAGATCGGTTATGTCAGGTTTTAAAAGGCTATAAAAACATTTTCTATCAAAATGACATTATTTTATAACCTCGTGAAGTATTCTCCATTGTCTGAACATTGTCTGGGTATTTTTTATTTTAAAATTGAATTATGACAAATTGCTTCCATTTTAATTTGAAAATGAAGTAATCGCAATCTTGAGCACGCTTTTCACAAATATTTACTTAACGGTACGACGGCACAAGGCAATGCTTATCAATGTGTTGCATATCTATTTGAGCATTTTATTTATTTATTTATTTATTTATTATGATTAAAAGTAAAACTTTTTTGAATTGGCAGACTTTAAGTCACATCTTTAATTGGAAATAAATTGGTCTTAAAATGTCCGCCTTAAATTAAAAAAGGCAATTAGAATTAATTCCATGTAATTGCTTTACAAACTGTGTGCCGGTATACTTTTTGACGATATTTCAATAAACTGTCCAATAATTGAAACATTTCGCGAAAATTTTGTTATGTATGGGCCTAAAATATTAGATACAGCCATGACTTCTTTACGTTCACAGATCACTGCGTGAATGAAAAAGTATTAATTACAAATTAATGAATGATGGTCATATTAACTGTGGTGATAATTTGATTTATTTACCCGTGCGAACATTTCAGTAGAAGATGAAAAAGGTACACTTTACGAAACTTATTGTTCAAATTGAAAAAACAAAAAACAAACAGATGTATATTTATCCAAAGAGCTATAAAAATAAATACTTCTTTGATTTATCAAATACAATAATCACTTTCACCTGTATATGACCTTTTTCATTATCATGATATTAGCAGAAATATTTTATGAAAACAAAGACATTTTTATAACTATATTATTATTCTACATTCTATACTCCACAAATCTTCATGGTCCACGGGGACCCCTGTTGTGAAAAATTGCCCATCAGTTAGCGACTATTACATAATCGCTGATAAGCAGCAGATAAGACGGGGGTTTTAGATTGGATTATCGTGGTTGACACCTCTTCACAAATGTTTTATGGTCTTTTTGCGAAATATTGTGAAACAATGAAGTTTTATTGTAATACAATAATTTTTAATAGCAAATAGATACTTTAGATTAATTGTAAAATGTAAGATAGTATGTGTTTTAGACAATTATAAAATGTGTTTTTTTTAACAAATGTATGTATAATATAAATGTGCACAAACATGACTCAAATGAAATGTTGAACTTATATAGTAGTGGATCTAGGCATTTAAAAACAGAAAATGACATTAGAAATTGCCAAAATTTATATATCGAGGGCTGAGCGCGAAACTATTGTATCTTGTTCTTTATTCATATACAGTTACAATAGTTTCGCGCTCAGCCCACGATATGTGTTTAATTCAGTTTAGGTTGTATTGTCCAGCTGTTCGAAACTATTCTGAAACAAACTGCTTAACCGTCACCTAAATTTCTGTCATAATTTTCTACACCCATCTAAAATTTTATGCAAAAAAGTATAATAAGTAAAAAACAAGTACATCTATGATCAATTTGCCGATAAATAATTTAATAAATAAATATCTGTTAATGGCAGAACATCTCTACTTTATGTCTCAGTTGATTATTTTTTATTACAGACGTATTTTGGGGGTAATTAGCATAGCCTTGGGTGTTTAACTTATCTCCATCCGGTGTATTCGCAAAGGTCCATAAAACATCACGCGTAAAACACTTACAGTCAATATGCAGTAATTGTCAAAATCGAAATTTTCATGGCGATAAATTAAAAAAAATAACCCGAGAACATAATTTTACAACATTACGTTTCACAGCAAAAAGAGGAAATGATTTCAAAAGGGATTTGAAAGAAAAGGAATCGTTTAGTGTGATGTTTTATGTATATCCTTTACCACTGAAAAGTGGCATTTTTTATTTTTAAATTTTTGGTCCATGCATTCAACGAAACTTATAACTCCACTCAGCATATACAGGACAGAAAATCAACATTACATACGCATGATAAACAAGTATTTTTACTGTAAAATCGTACATTTTACTTATTGTTTAATATAATAGAATCATTTATAACTCGTGAAACAATGTCGGTATCTAGCAAAGTCCATAAAATACAATTAATTACAGTAGCTTAAAGATGTGTTATATTCTGCTTTAATTAGCATACTTCAATAATTCTGTCTAACCAAGATGCGTTGCTCGAAAATGTAGAGCCGAGTTTACCTATAAATGCCAAACAGCAGGTTTATCGATATTTTAGTGTAAAGGGAAACAACTACAACGGCGCACAAGGCAAAAAATCAATACCGACAAGAGTTGTGGTTCTCGTATATTTCACGCTCAAAGTTGGGGATGGTATTTTCTGACCTAGAGATTTAAGTCACCCAGGGTTTTTTCTAGCTAATTTGGGAGCATAGCCTATACCCCCAGAATTGGGAATTTTGATGCGTAAATGTTCCAAATTGGGAAATATTTAGTCCCATAAGATATAGTAAGGATGTGTGTAAGCACTTTCTTATACACTTGGTTCACATTTTAGAACGTTTTTAACATACTTCCGTTACAAAATTGTCCATAACTTGGTCAATTTTTGTGCAATTTTGATGAAATTTTTTTCAGAATGTAGATTGGGAATTTTTGCTTTAATTTTGGGGAAAATACATACTTTTTGGCATTGGGAATATAGCCGAATAACGGCTATAAAAACGGCCGAAAAAAACCCTGTCACCATACCCCACCCACTTTCCTTAGGCTTATCATTCCTTTAAGCATTCTAAATTATGTTGTCAAGTCAGTTTATAAGACTTTTTGCAAACGATTGTTACAGTAGTGGTTTAAGTGTATTGATAATCAATGCACGGGGTGTTGGAGTGTAATCTTTAAATAGTATGCCATAGATGATATTATACTTGTAACAATAAATATCTTACATTATACACTATATTACATTATCAAATTGCTGAATTGAGCCTAGAATAGACATAACTGCAACCAGACTATGGCTTGTTGTGTATTTTGCATGCTTAAATAGAAATGCTAGTCAGAGATTTAATTGTGTAATTTTAGATGTAGAAGTTAATGTTAAAACTGATGAATGAAATGATAGTTACAAACAGAATGTTAATGACTCATTCTAATATACAATTGAACTAGGTTTGCTCAAACACCACCCTTGAGATCCCAGCAATATTCCTATAGAATGTATATTGTTCTATGGCTCAAACTACCAGTAACTCTAAACAAATTTTGCTGAGCAAACTAAGTTTGACTGCATACTATTGTAAATTATTTAGAAAAGATGGTACCAAGTTGGAAAAATGATATAATTTAGAATACAGTCACTTGAAGAATAAAATGTTAAACTTGTTTATAGCAAGTGAACTTCTAGAAACGTGAGCCCAAATATTCTTCCCATGGTTATGGTCCTTGTGCATCATGACCACTAATCTAATGAAACAGTGGGTTCTTCCCATGGAATATGATCCATGTGCATTTTAACTGATAGTAACATAGTTAAAACAGTACTTCCCATGGAATATGATCCATGTGCATTATAACTGATAGTAACCTAGTAAAAACAGTACTTCCCATGGAATCTGATCCATGTGCATTATAACTGATAGTAACCTAGTTAAAACAGTACTTCCCATGGAATATGATCCATGTGCATTATAACTAGTAACCTAGTTAAAACAGTACTTCCCATGGAATATGATCCATGTGCATTATAACAAGTAACCTAGTTAAAACAGTATAATTATCCCATGGAATATGATCCATGTGCATTATAACAAGTAACCTTAGTTAAAACAGTACTTCCCATGGAATATGATTCATGTGCATTATAACAAGTAACCTAGTTAAAACAGTACTTCCCATGGAATATGATCCATGTGCATTATAACAAGTAACCTTAGTTAAAACAGTACTTCCCATGTAATGATCCATGTGCATTATAACGATAGTAACCTAGTTGAAACAGTACTTCCCATGGAATAATCTGTGCTTAAACAGTACTTCCCATGGAATATGATCCATGTGCATTATAACAAGTAACCTAGTTAAAACAGTACTTCCCATGGAATATGATCCATGTGCATTATAACAAGTAACCTTAGTTAAAACAGTACTTCCCATGGTTATGATCCATGTGCATTATAACTGATAGTAACCTAGTTAAAACAGTACTTCCCATGGAATATGATCCATGTGCATTATAACAAGTAACATAGTTAAAACAGTACTTCCCGTGGAGTATGATCCATGTGCATTATAACAAGTAACCTAGTTAAAACAGTACTTCCCATGGAATATGATCCATGTGCATTATAACAAGTAACCTTAGTTAAAACAGTACTTCCCATGGAATATGATCCATGTGCATTATAACAAGTAACCTAGTTGAAACAGTACTTCCCATGGAATATGATCCATGTGCATTATAACAAGTAACCTTAGTTAAAACAGGGAAGTGATCCATTTGCATTAAAACAAGTAACCTAGTTAAAACAGTACTTCCCGTGGAGTATGATCCATGTGCATTATAACAAGTAACATAGTTAAAACAGTACTTCCCGTGGTGTATGATTCATGTACAACATGAACAGTAATCTCTTTAAATATTTTCAGTACATAATATTAATAGATAAGAGTGTGCAAAATAAGCATATATTTCCATTGTATAAATATGGCATGCATGATACTGAGCTATTTCTTGTTATATCATAATATTAACCAAAGCTCATTTTATTCTCATTGAGGTTTTCAAGATTACAATACATTTACACTTCTCATGTTTGTAACTACCATTGTTTTACTTTTAACCTGACCTCAAGGTTGGAGACCAGTCTCACAATACTACCTTGCAATTGGTCAATTTCAAATTGATGCTTAAAACAAAAAGCAGCCAATTGTAAAGCAAAAGTTTTGAGACTGACTTTCAAACTCAGTGTTATAACTTGAGACCTATGTTGTCATGTTCTCCTGATTTTCTCGATGTTTCTAGCTCAATGATAGCGACTCAAATGACAAAAAGAAAAACCGAAGTTTTGGAGGTCGAGTCATGAGAAGGAGAGATCATAAACGTAATGCCAGTCTACAAGAGTCTGAACCAATATCTAATAATAGTAAACAGGTAAAAGTTATGGTAAATGTAATCTTTGTCTGCTGGAGTCTGAACACATATCTAATAATAGTGAACAGGTTAAAGTAATGGCAATTGTAATGCCAATGTACAGGAGTCTGAACACATATCTAATAGTAGTAAATAGGTAAAAGTAATTGTAACGCCAGTGTACAGGAGTCTGAACCTATATCTAACAACAGTAAACAGGTAAAAGTTATGGTAAATGTAATGTTTCTCTGCAGGAGTCTGAACCTATATCTAATAATAGTAAACATGTAATAGTAATGGTTATTGTAATGCAAGTGTACAATTGCCTGAAACTATTACCTAATAATAGTTGACAGAAAAGTAATGGTAATTGTAATGCCAGTTTACTGGAGTCAGAAACTCTATATAGTAATTGTAAACAGTAAAAGTAATTGTAACTGTAATGCCAGTCAACAGGAGTCTGAACTACTGTCTACTATTAGTTAACAGAAAAAGTAATGGTAGTTGTAATGCCAGTCTACCTGTCTGCACCTATATCTAATTAAAAGTAATGGTTATTGTAATGCCACTGTACTGGAGACTGAACCTATATCCAGTAATAGTAGATAGAGAAAAGTAATGATGTTAGTGCTAGACTACAGGAGAGTAAACCTCAAAGTGTACTTGATAATATTGGACAGGTAAAAGTAAAGAAGAGTGGGGATATTTTAATAGTAAGCAGGTAAAAACTGTAGAAGAGTTATTGTAAGACCAGTCAACAGAAATCCCAAGAAAAATCAAATAAAGAGTAAACAGTTGGAAAAGTAATGAAGAAATATAGTATTTGTAATGCCAGTCTACCAAAGTCAGAAGATATTTCAAGTAAAAAAAATAAGGTAAAAAATAAGGAACTTCTCAGCAGAGTAAATGTTATAAGTAACAGGGAAAAGTAAAGAACAGTAATTGTAATGTTAGACTACAGGAGGCCAAAACTATATCTGGTAGTAGTAAAAAGGATAGGAAGTAAGGAGGTGTGATAATATTTGAAGGACAAGTCTACAGGAGTCTAATGTTATATACAGTAATAGTGAACAGGTTGGAAGTAGAGTTAGAGTAAACAGGTAAATGAAAGAAGACTAATGTAATTGTAGTGCCTGTCTACTGGAGTCATTTAGTAACTGTTTACAGGTAATTGTAATGAAGAGAAATTGGTAGATGTACTGTCAGTCTACAGACATATATCAAGTAATGAGTAATAGTAATTTTTCTGCCAGCACAAAGGAATCAGAAGTGTATCTAGTAATAGTAAAACAGGTAAAAGTTAAGAAATGTGATAGTTATTGTAATGCCAAAGGTGTTGATAACTGTAAGACAACATTACTGGTGATAGTAATTGTAATGCAAAAGGTGTTGATAACTGCAAGACAACATTACTGGCATAAGATACGGAATGTTGCAGTTGTACATAAAGGAACAAAGATAAAGAATGACTGAACATTGTTAACGTAAGGAAAGTTTGCTGGAATGGGATACATTACAAACAGTTGCAAAAAAGAATAATGTTTAAAAGTTGAGGTATATCTTTGTGTCTAGTAGATGTTAAGGTAAACAATTACTGGACACAATTTTCAGCAGTTAGTGAAGAATTAAAAACAACTTGATGGTTGCAGCTGTAACTGGTAAAAGTTTACTTGATAGTGGTTTAGAACAGGTAAACATGTGATTGTTACAAGAAAATCTGTTTTAACCATGTTTGGTAGTATGGTGTATAATCCGATTCTTGGTGGAAGGGATTCAAAGGCAGTAGGTTTTCAATTTATAATGCTATATGTTACCCATTTTATTTACCCTCTGTGCTGGGAGACCTTCCTTGCATAGTTTGTATACTGCTAGCTTTTAGAACTTCTAGAAATGTAACCCTTATATTTACCTCTTCAAACTTTTCCATTTTTGTAGCATCCATTCAGCTCCTGTCCTACCATTTCTATAATTATGTCTCCCCCAGGAGACATATTGTTTTTGCCCTGTCCCTCCGTCCGTCCGTACATCACACTTCATTTCCGAGCAATAACTGGAGAACCATTTGACCTAGAACCTTCAAACTTTATAGGGTTGTAGGGCTGCTGGAGTAGACGACCCCTATTGTTTTTGGGGTCACTCTGTCAAAGGTCAAGGTCACAGGGGCCTGAACATTGTAAACCATTTCCGATCAATAACTAGAGAACCACTTGACCCAGAATGTTGAAACTTCATAGGATGATTGGTCATGAAGAGTAGATGACCCCTATCGATTTTGGGGTCACTCTGTCAAAGGTCAAGGTCACAGGGGCCTGAACATTGAAAACCATTTCCGATCAATAACTAGAGAACCACTTGGCCCAGAATGTTGAAACTTCATAGGATGATTGGTCATCATAAAGAGTAGATGACCCCTATTGATTTTGGGGTCACTCCATCAAAGGTCAAGGTCACAGGGGCCTGAACATGGAAAACCATTTCTGGTCAATAACTAGAGAACCACTTGACGCAGAATGTTGAAACTTCATATGATGATTGTACATGCAAAGTAGATGACCCCTAATGATTTTGGGGTCACTCCATTAAAGGTCAAGGTCACAGGGGCCTGAACATTGAAAACCATTTCCGGTCAGTAACTTGAGAACCACTTCACCCAGAATGTTGAAACTTAATAGGATGATTGGTCATGCAAAGTAGATGACCCCTAACGATTTTGGGGTCACTCTTTGAAAGGTCAAGGTCACAGGGGCCTGAACATTGAAAACCATTTCCGGTCAGTAACTAGAGAACCACTTGACCCAGAATGTTGAAACTTCATAGGATGATTGTACATGCAAAGTAGATGACCCTTATCGATTTTGGGGTCACTCCATTAAAGGTCAAGGTCACAGGGGCCTGAACATTGAAAACCATTTCCGGTCAGTAACTAGAGAACCACTTGACGCAGAATGTTGAAACTTAATAGGGATGATTGGTCATGCAGAGTAGATGACCCCTATTGATTTTGGGGTCACTCCATCAAAGGTTAAGGTCACAGGGGCCTGAACATTGAAAACCATTTCTGGTCAATAACTAGAGAACCACTTGACGCAGAATGTTGAAACTTCATATGATGATTGTACATGCAAAGTAGATGACCCATATCGATTTTGGGGTCACTCCATTAAAGGTCAAGGTCACAGGGGCCTGAACATTGAAAACCATTTCCGGTCAGTAACTAGAGAACCACTTGACGCAGAATGTTGAAACTTAATAGGATGATTGGTCATGCAGAGTAGATGACCGCTAACGATTTTGGGGTCACTCTGTGAAAGGTCAAGTTCACAGAGGCCTGAACATTGAAAACCATTTCCGGTCAGTAACTTGAGAACCACTTGACCCAGAATGATGAATCTTCATAGGATGATTGGTCATGCAGAGTAGATGACCCCTAACGATTTTGGGATCACTCTGTTAAAGGTCATGGCCACAGGGGCCTGAACATGGAAAACCATTTCCAATCAATAACTTGAGAACCTCTCGACCCAGAATGTTGAAACTTCATAGGATGATTGTTCATTCAGAGTAAATGACCCCTATTGTTTTTGGGGTCACTCCGTTAGAGGTCAAGGTCACAGGGGCCTGAACATTGATAACCAGTTCCGATCAATAACTTGAGAACCACTTGACCCAGAATGTTGAAACTTCATAGGATGATTGAACATGCAGAGTAGATGACCCCTATTGATTTTGGGGTCAGTCAATTAAAGTTCAAGGTCACAGTGGCCTGTTCATGTAAAATCATTTTTTGGTAATAACTTGAGAACCACTTGACCTACAATGTTGAAACTTAATAGGATGATTGGACATGCAGAGTAGATGACCCCTATTTATTTTGAGGTCACTTGGTCAAAGGTCAAGGTCACAGGAGCCTGAACAGTGACTTGAGAACCACTAGGCCGAGAGAGTTGAAATTTAGCGGGATGACTGGACATGCAAAGTAGATGATCCCTATTGCAGCCAACCATCAGTGTCTCTTTGACTTTCGCTCCTGACCCCTATTGACTTCTTGCCTATAGGACTTTGCATTTGGGGAGACATGCGCTTTTTTACAAAAGCATTTTCTAGTTTTACTTAGAAAACTTATTAGTTCTCTGGATAAAATTTCCTTTGCCTTTCATTGTACAGTAAACTTCACTAAAGTCTTGTAACGAACACAATTATAATGAATTTCCAGTAATACGGTACAATTTCAGATGTCCCAGTTTTAGCCATTCTTTGTTCTATGTTAAATAAAATGGTTATGTTCTTAGTGAATTATTGGATATAAGAAACACATTTTCATGTCCGAATGTTAACATGACCGAAGTTTTTTTATTTTAGCATCAAGCTTCTACCATATGCTTCTGAGTTGAGATAATGACAGGATTTAATTTCTTATATATTGTATAAAGGGCTTCCGTCGCTGACTTCAAATCACTTGCCTGTCACTGTTGTGGGATTGAGCCAGCGCTTAGGGCACAGTATTCTTTATGTGAGGGAGCCATCCAGCTAGCTTACAGAAGGTTGATGGTTCTACCCAGGTGCCTGCCTGTGATGAAATAATGCCCGGAAGGGCACCTGGGGTCTTACTTCATCATCAAAAGCTGGAAAGTGGCCATATGACCTATAAATGTGACGGTTCGACGTTAAACCCAACAAAAAAATAAAACAAAAATTTTGCATAACTTATTGTTTTAAATACAAATACATGCAGCATTCAATGGAGCGTATCATTGTTGTAAGTTTTAGACAATTATAAATCATAATAGAAACATCTAAAAATAAGTAAACATTATTATGCAAGACAAAATATACCTGCTATGTTATACATCTCGGCAAACCATCGCATTCAAAAGCTTCAAGGTGTGAAATATAAATTGTAATTTACAAATTTAAATCATTTTAGACATCAGATTAACATATGTTTAGTATATATGGCAAGAAATTTTAATATTTCACTAGTCAGTGTTTATTATACAGTTACTGACTTACGTTGGGGACGCACTCCGAGGATAATATCATTTTTACAGGTCCGTAAAAACACATATTAACACATATTGACCGAAACATAAGTCTATGATTGTTATATTATATGCCCCTCTCAAAGGCACTCATTTGACTGGTCCATATTTCATACATATAAGAAAAAGTGATATCACAAGAGTCATTATCACTTTTGCAGGTCAATATCGCTTTTTGTGGACCCGCGCGTGCCCTCATTTCGACCAATCAAATGAGCGCATTTGAGAAAGGTATATAATATTACAGAATAAACAAACAAAATGTAAATTAATCTGCTTATTCTGAGGAGTTTGCTATAACCAAAGTTTACTGTACATTTTTCTTGGTTCTATAATTTCTGCTTATTTTTCTCAGTTCATTTGCACAAGTATTTTGAAGTGAGCAGAGTTTCAGGTTTCCAAAGTTTATATATTCCTTAGATTGGAAATAAAACAGAATGTCTATAGATATTTTATTTTTGCTAGCGATCTGCTTTTTTGCTTTGCTTGATTTTTTTTAGCTCACCCGAGCCAAAGGCTCGTGGTGAGCTTTTGTGACCACTCAATGTCCGTCGTACATCGTCCCTCGTCTGTCGTCTGTCAGTCAACATTTTCTAAAAAGATCTTCTTCTTGAAAACCACTGGGCAGATTTACACCAAACATCAAAGGAATGATCCTTGGGTGGCCCCCTTTCAAAACTGTTCAAAGAATTGAATTCCACACAGAACTCTGGTTGCCATGGCAACCAAAAGGAAAAACTTTAAAAATCTTCTTGTCCAAAACCGCAAGGCATAGAGCCTTGATATTTAGCATGTAACATCTAATGGTCCTCTGTAAAAAAAATTCAAATTATGCCTCTGGGGTGAAAAGAGGCCCCGCCCTGGGGGTCCCAAGTTTTACATAGACTTATATAGTAAAAAACTTTAAAAAATCTTCTTGTCTGAAACCACAAGACCTAGGCCTTTGATATTTGGTATGTAGCATTGCCTTGTGGTCCGCTACCAAGATTGTTCAAATTATTACCCTGGAGTGAAAAGAGGCCCCGCCACGGGGGTCCCAAGTTTTACCTAGATATATAGGAAAAAGCTTTAAAAATCTTCTTGTCTGAAACTGCAAGGCCTAGGCTTTTGATATTTGGTATGTAGCATTGCCTAGTGGTCCTCTACCAAAATTGTTCAAATTATGCCCCTGGGGTGAAAAGAGGCCCTGTCCTGGGGTTCCCAAGTTTTACATAGACTTATATAGGAATTTTATTTTAAAATCTTCTTTTCTGAAAGTTCAAGGCCTAGGCCTTTAATATTTGGTATGTAGCATTGTGTAGTGGACCTCTAACAATATTGTTCAAATTATACCCCTGGGGTGAAAAGAGGCCCCACCCCGGGGGTCACTTGTTACATGAGTTATATAGGAAAAAATACTTCAAAAATTATCAGATCATATTTCCTAGACTGTTTAATTATAATTACCTGATGACCCCAAGTGATTAGGGGTCACCTAACTGTGACCTTGACCTACTGACCTACTTTCTTGTTTTTTTAAGATACAGCCTTGAAATTTGGATGACACGTACAGTTTTGTACACCTATCTTAAAACTGACTTTCAGTGACCATAAATGTGACCTACTGACCTACTTCCTAAATATTTTAGCATCAGTTTGACATTTGAAACATGTTCACACAACTGGGAAAAGATTTCAATGCTTACTTATATTTGACTTTCTTACCTGATCTCTTACACTTGTCTGTGTAGCTCACATTACTCAGGTGAGCGATCCAGTGTCATTATGACCCTCTTGTTTAGATATATTATAAGAAAGTCTTGGGGAAAGAAGTCATTATTTTGTAATTTTTCAGTTGCATATTTGATACTTTAAAATTTACAAGTTAATTAAAAGGATGAATATTTGTCAGCATTGTTTGAAAAATTTAACCTCAGAATTTGAGATGAGATAGAGTTAAAATCCTTGTTATTGAAGTTAAGATTTTGTCATTTATTAAGGAAAGTTTGAATATTGATTTTAAGAGCTGCAAGATTGGTGGCTTTCTTAAAATACTGTGAAATCAGTTAATATCTTGGGCATGAAATTTCATTGGTTGGGACAAAACGGCTATGCCCTTGGGATATATGTTCATAAAATTCAACTGTTGCAGATAAAACAAGTGAGAATTTCTTATGTTAATTGGGATTAAATGTCATAGGTTGATGCAACAATGACATGCATGAAAGTCAGTCCCCGACAAATACTGATGATTTCACCATATATTACTATTATAGTGCTAGCTGAATGAACCAAATCAGGACAAAAAGGAATAATTTATTTTGATATGGATAACTTGAATTGTGATTGCTGGCCTTTCTGAGTCTAGAATAACTTATTTTATGTAATGAGCTGATGCAAACTGGCAAGTTTTCATCACTTTTAACTTTTTCATAATTTCAGAACAATTCTCAACCTGCCACGCCACAGATCTGTGTGACACCTCCAAGTTTTAAGATCGCCAAAGATCAGTTACGATCAAGTGCGTCAAACCCAAACCTACACGTAGAAGACCGACCTCGTCCGTCCAGCGCTCCCATGCAGCTGTCTCCACAACATGCCGCAAGAATTGAAGAGATAAAACTCAAGGAGAGCTTCATGACAAAAGCAGACCAAAGTAAGTTTTAACATTTTTCAGCAGTGAATATGACCCCAAAATTATATTTTCAGTCACACATGTATTAAGCTGCCAGCCAAGGGATTGATACAATTAGACTTCTTAAGGCTGCTTAAGACAAGATGAAACTAACATATAAAGTCAGTGTTGGCAAGTTAACTTTTTAACGTCATGAAAGCCACAAAAGAGTATTTTACCAGATGAGTCCTGATGCTGTTGCAAATTTCGAATGTTTTGGGAACAGTGTGGCATTGTGGATTTTAAACAAGGGCACATATGAGCCATGCCATGGAAAAACCAACATAGTGGGTATGCAACCAGCATGGATCCAGACCAGCCTGCGCATCCGCGCAGTCTGGTCAGGATCCATGCTGTTCGCTAATAGTTTCTCCAATTCCAATAGGCTTTAAAAGCGAACAGCATGGAGCCTGACCAGACTGCGCGGATGCGCAGGCTGGTCTGGATCCATGCTGGTCGCATACCCACTATGTTGGTTTTCTCATGGCACGGCTCATATAAGTGAGCATATAACCATGTGTCACAAATTCTGGTGACTAATAAACTGGGAATCAGTTACAAAAGATTTAAAAAAAACAAAACATCTACAATACTATGATTCATATCAAAGGTAGGGGCCTCTATGGCCGAGTGGTTAATGTCGCTGCCTTCAAATTGCCCCTCACTCACTGGGGTAAGAACTAGGTGAGGTGAGCAATAAAGGGCCTTCAGGGCCCTCTTGTTAATAGATGGTTTGTTATTGTAGATATTCTTATAACAATACAGTCTAAATTTTGTGAAAACTATCTGCTAGTAATCGTAATAATAACATGGTTATGAAGCTTCTTCTTGGTCTTTCTACATTCATAACATATCTGTAAATTGTTTATAGAATTACTCTGAATTATTACACATTGTGTAAGAAAGACATGCTTTGTTTATGTGATTTCTTTCAAAAAGTTTTTTGTATGGAGTAGAGATAAAACTAATCTTTTTTATTTATCTGAGTGCATTTTTTCCAAACCTGGCTTCTTATTCAAAATTTCATTCACAGTATAATGTTGTTCTTCAGATATGATGGTCGAATTATTTATAATAAATTATTATGAGTGGACATGCATCTATGTTGATGATATGATTTTACATCCACTTCAGAAAAAAACCAAGTTTTCTGCATTTCCTTGAAGCATGTTACTTTTTTCAACTTCCATGCATTATGCATACCTGGTATGCAGTATTAACATTGAAAATACCTTCTGTACATTTTGTATTAATGTATGGCTGACGGGCCTGCAATTGTATGGAAAAAAATATAGTTTATACTCAATGTCTACATCAGTAAATAATACAAAGTTGTTACTTGGTTTAAATATTCTTTTATTTTGGCATAACTGGCCTTAACAAACACCAGACTGAAAAGTATGACTAGATAAGAATAATGACATATTTCAAAGTATATACATAGATGAACTTAAATCGGATAAAGTCTGGTGTAGAAAGTGAGCCAGTATGCCTCCTTCTTTCTTGGGAGTAGAGGCTTTAGATTAAAGCCTAAATGCCACTTCACTAAGAAAGAAGGAAGAGACCAGCTCACCTATAACCAGTTGGCATTACTCAACAAGGAGAAGCGGTGGGGATGGATGGTGGATAAGCACGCTGTTACTCGGCTGTGTTGATCTAAACACGGACTAGAAACAAAGAACTGTGTTTCAGCGGCTGACGCATGTTTCGGCGCGGTTTTGAACAAAGAGCTCATGTTTCAGTGGCTGGATTTGATCACATGATGCATTTATTATAATGAGCGTCGAAATTTTGTGTATTCGTCACGTGATGCATTTCTCAAGACGAGGCTCCGGAAGTTGATGTTTTTCATCGTTAAACGAAAGTAGAATTGTGTATTCGTTAAAGTATTTGTCGTCACATGATACATTAATGAAAACAAGGCTCCGAAGGTTACACTAATGTAAACGGAAGTACATGTATGTATTCGTTACGCGCTAGCTTTAAAATGAGATTATGAAACGAAAGTAGATTCGTCACGTCTATACATACATTTCTTATAAACCACGTTTATTACATAAACTTCCATTTATACTCAATGTCTACATCAGTAAATAATACAAAGTTGTTACTTGGTTTAAATATTCTTTTATTTTGGCATAACTGGCCTTAACAAACACCAGACTGAAAAGTATGACTAGATAAGAATAATGACATATTTCAAAGTATATACATAGATGAACTTAAATTGGATAAAGTCTGGTGTAGAAAATGAGCCAGTATGCCTCCTTTCTTGGGAGTAGAGGCTTTGGATTAAAGCCTAACGCCACTCCACTAAGAAAGAAGGAAGAGACCAGCTCACCTATAACCAGTTGGCATTACTCAACAAGGAGAAGCGGTGGGGATGGATGGTGGATAAGCATGCTGTTACTCGGCTGTGTTGATCTAAACACGGACTAGAAACAAAGAACTGTGTTTCAGCGGCTGACGCATGTTTCGGCGCGGTTTTGAACAAAGAGCTCATGTTTCAGTGGCTGGATTTGATCACGTGATGCATTTATTATAATGAGCGTCGAAATTTTGTGTACTCGTCACGTGATGCATTTCTCAAGACGAGGCTCCGGAAGTTGATGTTTTTCAACGTTAAACGAAAGTAGAATTGTGTATTCGTTAACCCTTTACTCCATACAGATACAATAGTATTGATTATTGATACCCAATACACTCAGTTGCATTATCTGTACACTATCTCCATACAGGTTATTGGAGAAAAATGCAAAATTTATACCTGTGTTACTCAGATCAAAATTAGTCTATGAATACTTGTTTTAACCATTTAGTGTCCAACATAATTTATTTTTAGAATTAAATTTTCTTTCTGATGGTATATTTTTCATAATTTTGTGATAAATATTTTTCACAATAGAAAGCTACAAACCTAAGACCTTAGAATATTATTATAATTTAGCTGTTTTATGCATGTGATACAACAGAAAAGAAATATTTTTACTGTTACAAATGCACAATTTTATTAATTGAAGGTAAATGAAAGACTAGAAAGGTCTATATTAAGTGATTTTCAAAATAAGCAAACCCATTTAATTAATCATTAAAATCTACACCCCTACCAAACTTACAGAACTTCATAGATCATAAAATTAATTAATTACATAATGTTTTGATAAGAAGCACTGATCAAAGACACTTTCTATAAAATTTGTTGATCCACATCATAAATAATGATGCAAACAACACCCTAATTGCTTTGTTTTGACAGCTGTGCACAATAAACACACTTCCAAGGGGCCCAGGTCAATTAGCATAAATTCCATAATGTTGACAAGTGATCTATGGATTTTAATGGTTGTTATGGTAACCACACCTTTTATTACACCAATCTTATGTCTCACTTTTACATAATTTGCCATAGTTGAATAACAGAATGCAAATAATAACTTGTTTTTGGGTCACCTATGTACTTTTCCATCCATCAATAGCTGTCCTAATATATATAAAGTCAGTGTGACTTTCAGAAAATGCCACCTGAATTAAAAGTGATAATTATCAATAAATTACAATTATAACCACAAGTTTTTCTGAAACTGATCTTTTATTAACAGTTTAAACTTCACAAATATGCTTTTGTGGGCTTCATTGCCAATATATTTTATTGGTATTTTGCATTTAAACTATCAGTGTAGTAGAATGCGATAAAAGGAGTATCTATGGAGTAATGCATAGATGCGTTAAAAGGAGTATCTATGGAGTAATGCATAGATGCGTTAAAAGGAGTATCTATGGAGTAAAGGGTTAAAGTATTTGTCGTCACATGATACATTAATGAAAACGAGGCTCCGAAGGTTACACTAATGTAAACGGAAGTACATGTATGTATTCGTTACGCGCTAGCCTTAAAATGAGATTATGAAACGAAAGTAGATTCGTCACGTCTATACATACATTTCTTATAAACCACGTATATTACATAAACTTCCATTTTACAATATTTTTTTTTTTGCATGATGCTGATTTGATGGCACTAACATAAGTACTCAGAGAATGCTAGTTGTCCTTTTACATTTGTTAGAGTGTTTGAATTGAAGCGGCCTTTTTATGCCCTCGAAGGGAGGCATATAGTTTTTGAACCGTCTGTCAGTCTGTCGGTCTGTCAGTCTGTCGGTCTGTCAGTCTGTCCGCAATTTTCGTGTCCGGTCCATATCTTTGTCATCGATGGATGGATTTTCAAATAACTTGGCATGAATGTGTACCACAGTAAGACGACGTGTTGCGCGCAAGACCCAGGTCCGTAGCTCAAAGGTCAAGGTCACACTTAGATGTTAAAGGATAGTGCATTGATGGGCGTGTCCGTCCATATCTTTGTCATCGATGGATGGATTTTCAAATAACTTGGCATGAATATGTACCACAGTAAGACGATGTGTCGCGCACAAGACCCAGGTCCGTAGCTCAAAGGTCAAGGTCACACATAGACGTTAAAGGATAGTGCATTGATGGGCGTGTCCGGTCCATATCTTTGTCATCAATGGATTGATTTTCAAATAACTTGGCATGAATGTGTACCACAGTAAGACGACGTGTTGCGCGCAAGACCCAGGTCCGTAGCTCAAAGGTCAAGGTCACACTTAGACGTTAAAAGATAGTGCATTGATGGGCGTGTCTGGTCCATATCTTTGTCATCTATGGATGGATTTTCAAATAACTTTGCATGAATGTGTACCACAGTAAGACGACGTGTCGCACGCAAGACCCAGGTCCGTAGCTCAAAGTTCAAGGTCACACTTAGACGTTAAAGGTCATTTTTCATGAAAGTGCATTGATGGGCGTGTTCGGTCCATATCTTTGTCATTCATGCATGGATTTTAAAATAACTACGCATGAATGTGTGACACAGTAAGACGACGTGTCGCGCGCAAGACCCAGTTCTGTAGGTCAAAGGTCCTAAACTCTAACATCGGCCATAACTATATATTCATTCAAAGTGCCATCGGGGGCATGTGTCATCCTATGGAGACAGCTGTTGTGTTTTATTGCAATAACCCCCTTAATTGTCCACAGTCACACTAGGCTGTGCAACATTTTCAGTTGTATGACGCGGTCCTTAACATTTTGGATGCAGTTGCCGCGAATGATGGGTTTGTTATGGAAGAGATTTCCATCTTCCAGTGTATATATACTTGGGAGTGATTGTAAAAAAAGTAACATAAATACAGCAATCTATTTCCAGTCCTTTTAATCCTTTCTGCTGAAAATATTTCTTACCCTACACCTCTGTCCCCATACCCTTTATCCTTCAATTTTTATTGCAGTTTTTGGTATTTTGATTAATTTCATTTTTTGAGAGAGAAGTGTAGGCACATGGCTTCAGTGCCTATAGGCATCTACACCGCTGCATATGATTATTTAAATGAATTGTGCATCTTTATATTGTAGTGCATGACACATTGCGGATGTTGTTACATTCCATGGCAACGGAGCGTGATCGCTTGAAACAGACGGTAGATATGGACAATGTAACTATGACAACAGGGTCAGCACTCGGGGCATCACATTCTTCTGCAGCTGTCACATCATTGAAACAGACGCTAGCTGAGGTTAATTTTAGCTTTACATTAATAGGCCTGTCAAAAAAACATAGCTTTACTAGACATATACAAGCTAAATTGTGTCCTTCAAATATCTCCATAAGCAACCAGATTGTTGCATTTTAAGGTCTTAACTTAATGGAACCCCTACATTAAGAGGATGCTCAATGCTCCGCCACATCCCATCCCTGAAATCCTGTTTTTCAAATTCAGGGATTCTCAAAGGCAAGATAACCAAATGGAATAAATAGTGATTGTTTTTGTATAGGAAAAATAAAAAATCATATGGAATGGTCTGCAAAAGTTTTTGGCTCTTATTTTGAACTTGGTTCAAAAGATGGCTTTTTTCAAACTGATACTGTGCAAGCTCTGTACTTATAGGTAAGTTATAGAACAATTTCCGCCAGGCATGTTGATGACTAGAGGTCACAATACACTTTGTGGCAAGAGGTATCAAGTTTGATATCTTGGCAAGCCATTGTATTCTGTGAAAATTTGACAGAAGATATTATGTTTGATATCATTGGAACTCCACCTGGGATATGTTACTGGCAGAGAATAGCTTACTAAGTAATTATATTGATTCATTTTATGGTGATTTTAGACTATATCATAAATTTTGTAAATTGTTTGCCATTCTGTAGGTATGCCATCAGAACAAAATGTTGAAGGCACGTCTGGCTAAAATTCATGGAGAATCATCACTGGCAGATTTACACTTGTCAAGTCCACCTAGTAGTCCAGTGGAACACAGGGTAAGTCAGTCAGTAAGTCAGAGTTCACATTGTAGCCCAGTGGAACACAGGGTAAGTCCACCTAATAGTCCAGTCACAAGCATATTTATACCTTTTAGGGGCCACTAAAGCTAAAAATAGAGATACCTTTAATCAACTTCTCATGAACCACTAGATGGATCTTCGTCAAAGTTCATCTGTAGCATCATTCTTATGTCCTCTCCCAAATTTTTTCAGTGGTGATGTTTGCCCCTTTTAGGGGCAGCTAAAGTTGAAAATATAAAGAAGCCTTTAAATGACTTCTTCTGATTAACGGCTGGCAGGATCTTCATCGGACTTGGCCTGTAGTGTCATTGTAAGGTCCTCTCACAAGTTTATTTAAACGGGGGCACTCTTTTTAGGGGCTGCTAGAGCTAAAAATAGAAAAACCTTTAAATGTCTTCTTCTCATGAACTACTTGATTGATTTTCATCAAACTTGGTCTGTAGTATTATTGTAATGCTTCTGCTTGGTCCCTTTTAGGGGACATCAGACCTAAAATTAGAAAAATTAGCTTTCTGTCCAATTCCTTAATTAATGTTCTGTAAATGTTTCATGTATTACTGAAATAAAATATGTTTAAACTAAAATTAGAAAAACAAATAAACAAGTTCGTATCATGAATGTTGTTCTTACGGTTATGCATTTTAAGCATCAGAAAAAAAAACTTGAGAACTTTTTTTAATGAACTTCTTAAAGAATTTTCACCAAACCTAGTTAGAAGCAAGGTCAGTTGGTCAAGGTCATCTTTAGGTGAGTGACATAGGCCCATTTGGGCCTCTTGTTTCAATCTTTTCCTAGAATGGTAAAAAATCAGATACCTTTATAACTGTGCTGTTCTCCATAATTATAGTATATTTCTTGATTTTATTAGTTTAATAGGCAAGTGATCAGAAAAAATTGAAGGTGAGCTGTAGCAAGCCTTCTCATTTTTAGGTCATCTGATTTTTGAAAAAAAATCTACAAGGTATTGTCATCACTTGATAGTCAGTGTTAGTTAAATTTTTTGTTTAGGTCCACCTTTTCTCAAAAACTGTAAGAGCTACAGCTTTTACTATGTAGACCAAGAACCAGAACACTGATATGCATTTTGTCAGAATTATGGCCCTTTTTGTACTTAGAAAATTTGAGTTTCTTGGTTAAAACTTTTGTTTAGGTCATCCTTTTCTCAAGAACTATAAGAGCTACAGCTTTGAAACTTTGCACACTTTTTTATCATCATAAGTTGACTAGGAACCATCACTCTGATATGCATTTTGTCAGAATTATGGCCCTTTTTGTACTTAGAAAGTCTGAACTTTAACTCTTTTTCTTACATATTGTCCAGCACTTGCAGGTGAGTGATGGCACCCACATGCGGTGCTCTAGTTTTATCACAAGCCTACTAAATGAGTTTAATCAATGCATCTTTTCTAGATTCAGTGTTCATTAAACTGCAGACAAAGTAGTTATATTTTATCTGGGTAACAATTTCAGATGCCTCGGTTGACACAGTCATTCTCTGCAGAAAGTTGTTCTATGTCGGAGTACTATGATGCAGTGGAGGAAAATAATGCTGAATCTCTGAGTGACTCCTCTTCTGAGGTGAGTGAACTATTGTTGCTTTGTCCTTAAACAACAAGGAAAGCAATCTGCTGATATGCCCTTTTTTCTTGAAATATTGGGAAGAGGTCCTAGCCTTAAGTTTTTGGAAATATTGGTGTAATTTTAGTTTGTGAATTTGATTAAATTGCTGCATGTTCCTTTATTTTCTGACCTAAGCACAATACCCTGTGGTTCAAGTGATTAAGTTAGCACAGGGAGAATCTTCATTGACTTTTAAAAAAGACATCAGAAAAAAGAAATGGGAAATGAAGCGTCAATGTTTGATTGGAAAGTAGCAGAAGTTTGGCCTCAGTTGCAGGTGATAAACACCATGTGCTGGTACTATACTTACGTGGAAAAAGGTTTCACATTACAACTTCCATATAGGAAATAGCATTTTGTAGCCTGATACCTGTTCAGTGTACAAAAATTGTAGCTTTAATGAGGTTAATTTACTAATAAGCTAATCTGCTTGAAAGAAAGCACCTGCCTGTGTAGAATGTACATTGTATTTTCCCTTCAACAAATATTGTTGGAATGTAAGGGATATTATATATTGCCAGATAAGCCCGCCTGTTTAGCTTAATAGGGAGAGCGCAGATCTATGGATCACATGGTCGTGAGTTTGATCCCCGGGCACAGTGTTCTCTGAGACAATTTAATAAAAGACATTCTGTCTGAAATCATTCGTTCTCCACCTCTGATTCATGTGGGGAAGTTGGCAGTTACTTGCGGAGAACAGGTTTGTACTGGTACAGAATCCAGGAACTCTGGTTAGATTAACTGCCGGCCATTACATGACTGAAATACTGTCGAGAAAGGGAGATAATCTCAGAACAAACAAACGTGTTGCCAGATAATGATAGTGTAAGTTCACTCCATTGGAAGGGTTTTTGATGAGCTTACTACGCATAATTTTTATTAAGGATAACATGGTGTAATAGCCAGATTTCATATCTTGAAACTGGATGGTAATATTTAAATGAAATTTGGTCACTTTAAAGACATTCAAAATTAAAACCTTTTCACCGAGAGATTTTTCAAATTTTATCATATTTGGGGGAGATAATCGGTATTGAAGTTAACATTGATGCCTATGGGAAATATATAATTTCTTTCATTATGGGAATCTGGATTTGAGTTTCGAGAAACTTTTGCGGTAGAAAGCTGCATTATATGATTCTGATACAAATATCAAAAAGGAATCTAAAATTCACCGTAGGGAATAGGAGAAAATCATGTTTTTCTAGTTTTCAGGGGAGATAACTCATGAAAAAACAAATTTAACAGGGGAGGTAATCTAAAGGAAATTTTTGAGAACTTCTGTCACTATATAACTTATCAATATGCACCATATTTCTATCGTTTGACATTTTTAAAGCTTAAATTATAAAGTTGTATGTACGCTTTTGATGGAATTGAGGCCTATTACACCATGTCATCCTTAATGATTCTGTGGTCTAATGTCATTGGTTTTTATTGGAAACTCACCTGGGAACAAAAGCTCAAAGTAACTTGAAAGAAGCAAAGAAAGTGAAGTAGACAACCGGTTGTTCTTTTACTGAAATATTGTTGAAAAATACCAAATTGAATATACTCAACATAACCAGACATGGTGCATTGATTGATATTTTGATTATACCCAGCCTTTTTGTAATCCCTGGTAGCATCAGTTCTTATTGTTCCTGGATCAGCTCCCTTTAATACGTTGATCTTGAACAGTCATTTTAGGGTGATGTTTCTAATTTTGATTTCAGAGCAGAATGGATTTCTCATGGGTAATGGTATAAACATGGGCTTTGCCATGTAGTTCCATTACTGACTGATATTTAGAGGGTTTTGTATGAGCTGATAACTTACACATATTAATTATATAAATATTACATTGCTTTGAGTATTATTATATACTCCGGTCCGAAACATCCGCCCAAACCTTCATAGAAAAAGAGAGTGATATTGTTTTGCTCAATGTATTTCAGTCTGCTGGTCCATCTTTCAGTCTGTCAGAAGTATTATGTATCTTATCAGTAAATAGAGAATGCTTGGTCTCCCAAACATGTTAGATGATTGCCCGTGGTCAGAAGATAATCTCAGTTATTTTGGGGATCAGTAAGTCAAAGTTCACAGTGACTTCTGCACTGAAGACGTTTTCTGGTCAGTATATAAAAAACATTGTCAGACTTCATTGAATGATTGCATGTGGTCAGTAGATGACACTTACAGTTTTTGAGATCAGTAGGTCAATGTTCAAGGTCACAGTGACCTGCTGCTTTCGGCTGTATAATTCTAAATGATTTGGCTGTTGGCCTTCTTATGATATTGCCAGCAGTCAGTAGATAGCCCCTGATGCTATTTGGTTAAAGGCCAAGTTCAGAGCTGAGTATACAAAACTACAGACCCACTTGCCTTCCAACAAACCATCAAGGGGGAGGCATATGTGTTTTACAAACACTTCTTGCTTCAGCACAAGTTACATTCTGTTGACCAGGCCAAGGATCATAAATTGATCAAAAGTTGCAAAAACTAGATAAATAAAAACCAAACATGTCTCTCCAGGACCCGCCCACTTAGGTCAATAGGGACAGCACAGACCTATGGATTGTTGGGTCTTGAGTTTGAGCCCTGGGTGAGGCGTTTATTCTCAGTGACGATTTGATAAAAGACATTGTGTCTGAAATCATTGGTCCTCCACCTCTGATTCTTGTGGAGAAGTTTGCAGTTACTTGCGGAGAACAGGTTTGTACTGGTACAGAATCCAGGAACACTGGTTAGGTTAACTGCCCACTATTACATAACTGAAATACTGTTGAAAAACAGCTTTAAACCCAAAACAAACATACAGATTCTCCAGGCACTGTAGAAATCACTGCAGAGGAGTGGATCAGTGCTTAGCTAGGCTGTGTTATAATATATTATGGGCTATATTTTTCTCTTAATGTGTTAATATAATATGTTCGTACTGGTACTTAATTCAGAACACTGGTTAGGTTAACTGCCGGCCGGTACATAACTAAATGCCGTTGAAAAACGGTGTTAAACAAAAAAAACAAACAAACAAACAAATTTTTAACAGTCAACAATTTTTTAGCATTCTTGAAGGTATAAAAATCAACTTTAAAAAAAAGAAGAAGTGAAATACGTCCTGTTGTGGAACATGTGTATAATAAATACTGACCTCTAGATCCAAGAGGTCATGCTGCATGTATTTCAAGGAATGATAGTTTGGATGCAGGTTCCTGTAGATGGCAATGATATGCCACACTATAAGCAATGATAAAGGCTTACAAAATTAATGCTCCTAGTATAGTCACTTATATATATATATGAACCACTGGATGGATTGCTGGACATTTTTAATACATCAAAGATTTGTATCTGAAATGATTGTTAAATTTGTAGTGATTAACTTTCTTATAAAACTGTCAGTGGCTAATTACTGAGAAATTACTGGCCTTTTTACTTGCATTTAATCTCAGAGGAAAGGCCTTTCTGTTTTGTTTTATGTGCATATTCATATATTAACTATAACATCAGATATATTTGTGAGGCTAAAATTTTAGTTTGCTATTTTTGAGTCGGCTAAAGGCTGAAAGCCTTTTGACGAGTCCTTGCTATCCAACGATTCTCTAAATGGACCAAATAACACAGTGAAGGGATGTAGTTCCATTAGATTTCTCAAACTTCAAACAGTTCACTGCATGAATGAAGTTAAGTTGTGTCAATTCCCTTTGCTATGACCAATATACGATGTAATCTGTCATATTTATGACTTGTAATTGTGCAATTCTCGAATGTAACTCATTAAGCATAAATGTGCATTTTAAGAATTGCGCAGGCTTACAAAGCTTTGGTAACATCCAGCGAAAGACAAAAAATAGTTCCACAGGGCTCCAGATAAGATGCGTATTAGCGTAAATTACGTATAGAAATAATGCAAATACGCATGTCTAATAACTTTTAAAATGATTTCTAAGCGTATAAAAACGTATATAAAATTACAGAAACGCACACAATGCTTTTTTAAAAACAAAATCTGAATCGTCTGGATGTGTTAGGTAACATAGCCGATCAGCCTTAATTCTCCCACATTGAACGTAAACACGCATCGTATGATTTCTATAAACTTTGCGTGGGTTGGATTTTGCAGTCAGTAAACGGATAAATTATCGGAAGAAGAAGCTCTTACTGGTTTGTTTAGTTACTACTGATATTGAAAATATTTTTAATTCTTATTTTTCGAGAAATAAACAAATCGGCGAAACATTAAATTGTATTTTCTTGTAGTTTTTGAAATCGAAAGTAGATCGTCTATGTTTGGCTGCTTTCACGAAACGAAATAACTTTTTTATGAAAAGATTTAAATAAGAGGTAATTTAACCGTAAACTTCAATGTCAGATACTGCCAATTGCTGCTAAATGTCTTCGTATCATCACAATTTGTAAAATATATATTGTTCAAACTGGAGAAAAGTGTAATCGTATCCGGATATAATATTTTGGGTAAATATTGAGCTGTGTTATGAAATTTTAAGAAAAAAACTAAAACCAAACTGAAACTGGTAGACTATACTGTCAGTACATCAATCATTAGCCGACTCAGGCCATTCAGGCCTTTGATTAGGTCTTTGTAATCACTCAGTCTATCATCCGTAATGTGATATGCTTAGTATGTGGTCTGTCATTAACAGTTTTAGAGTTAATATGCTGTAGGTCACGATTTTTGTGTGATCTTTATGAAATTTTATTAGAATGTTTGCCTCTGTAAAATCTCAGATGAAAATGATAATGGATCATTTGGGGTCAGAAACTAGGTCAATTCATATGAAAACCATTTGGGGTCAGAAACTAGGTCAGATCATAATGAAAACCATTTGGGGTAGGAAACTAGGTCAGATCATACAAAAACCATTTGGGGTCAGAAACTAGGTCAGATCATACAAAAACCATTTGGGGTCAGAAACTAGGTCAGATCATATGAAAACCATTTAGAGTCAGAAACTAGGTCAGATCATATGAAAACCATTTGGGGTCAGAAACTAGGTCAGATCATATGAAAACCATTTAGAGTCAGAAACTAGGTCAGATCATATGAAAACCATTTGGGGTCAGAAACAAGGTCAGATCATAATGTAAACCATTTGAGGTCAGAAACTAGGTCAGATCATATGAAAACCCTGCATTATGAAATTTTGTGCATATATGAATATGAGTTATCTGTGGCCAAAAGTTATGTCACCAGGGTCCAGTTGTTCGAAACTTTAACAGACTGTTAAACTAATCGCCTGTTAAATTTTGATTCAGAATACTAGTCTTGGTGGGAAACACTAGTAAGTTGTTTTAATTTTACTGTAAAGACGTTTCAGTCTTCATAATCCTTAAGTCATACATTTGTTTTTCTAAGTTTTCTAAAATGTCGAAATATTACTTTAAAAGTTAATCGACTGTTAGCTTAATCAACTGTTAAAGTTTCAAACAACTGGGCCCAGGTCAAATCATAGAAAAACCTTATCACCAGAGAGGCCACACTTTCTACCTGATTTACCTGAAATAAATTACTGGTCAGAGTATGTCTATCTATTGTCATTTTAGTGCAATTGTTACCTTTCATTGAATAGTGTGGCATGATAATTTCAAGGTATAATGGTCAGGGTCAGGTTAGCAACTTCAGAATACTTGGAAAAACTGGCCAACTTGTTTCTAATCGAGTTTGTAATAAAACTAATATAAACATTAATTTCACCTTTCAGAAACTTCTGATTTGCAGTATACCTGTCTCGTTTCCTCAGTAAAACAAGACTTTGTACTCTGCAACCAGTGTTTTGTTATGCTTTTTACAAGGATAAAGTATGAAATTGATTAGAGAAAGAGATGAAATCAGCTAATTTTGACCAATTATTGAAAACTGATATGTGCAGAACTTGCTTTTAGAGGATATAATTATAGCCAGCTGAGATGTTTAAGATTTTTTTTGTATTCATTTTACTTTCTTTTGATAAGTAGCTTATTGCTGTACAGGAGTATACAGTTTCTAAGCAAAATGTTAATTTGCAGTATTGTTCTTTTTCATGACAATGCATACTATCTTCTTTTAACATCAGATTGGGGTCTTGAGGTATATAGGCAGTAGTGGAAACTTCTTGCTGAGGAAGTAAAATCACTGTTGTTCTTTTTTAGCTCACATGTCACAAAGTGACAATGTGAGCTTTTGTGATCACGCAGTGTCCGTCGTCCGTGCGTGCGTAAACTTTTGCTTGTGACCACTCTAGAGGTCACATTTTTTATGGGATCTTTATGAAAGTTGGTCAGAATGTTTATCTTGATGATATCTAGGTCATGTTCGAAACTGGGTCAACTGCGGTAAAAAACTAGGTCAGTAGGTCTAAAAATAGAAAAACCTTGTGACCTCTCTAGAGGCCATACTTTTCAATGGATCTTCATGAAAGTTATTCAGAATATTCACCTTGATGATATCTGGGTCAAGTTTGAAACTGGGTCACATGCCTTCAAAAACTAGGTCAGTAGGTCAAATAATAAAAAAACCTTGTGACCTCTCTAGAGGCCATATTTTGCTTGGGATCTGTATGAAAGTTGGACAGAATGTTCATCTTGATGATATCTAGGTCAAGTTTGAAACTGGGTCAACTGCGGTCAAAAACTAGGTCAGTAGGTCTAAAAATAGAAAAACCTTGTGACCTCTCTAGAGGCCATACTTGAGAATGGATCTTCATGAAAATTGGTCAGAATGTTCACCTTGATGATATCTAGGTCAAGTTCAAAACTGGGTCACATGCCTTCAATAACTAGGTCTTTAGGTCAAATAACAAAAAAACCTTGTGACCTCTCTAGAGGCCATATTTTTCATGGGATCTGTATGAAAATTGGTTAGAATTTTTATCTTGATGATATCTAGGTCAAGTTCGAAACTGGTTCAACTGCGGTCAAAAACTAGGTCAGTAGGTCTAAAAATTAAAAAAAACTTGTTACCTCTCTAGAGGCCATACTTTTCAATGGATCTTCATGAAAGTAAGTCAGAATGTTCTCCTTGATGATATCTAGGTCTTGTTCGAAACTTGGTCACGTGTTTTTAATAACTACAGTGAAACACCGTTCGCTCGAGGTCGCAAGGGGATGAGCAAAATGCTCGAGTTATCCATGGTTTCAAGCGACCCAAACATTGACCAACATACGAAGAAAATGGAAGTTTGTTTTACCAATTGTCATCGAGACCATTTGCAGAGGAAACGGTGATGTGTAATAATAACACAACCGTGACATTTTCAAAAAACGTATTACAAACGTTATTTATGATAGTAAATGGCACATGTGAAGAAACAGCTAAGACATTTTTTTAGCTCGACTATTCATAGAATAGTGAGCTATTGCACTCGCCCATGCGTCGGCGTCCGCGTCCGCGTCCCGATTTTGGTTAAGGTTTTGTATGTAAGCTGGTATCTCGGTAACCACTTGTGGGAATGGATTGAAACTTCACACACTTATTCACTGTGACAAACTGACTTACATTGCACAGGTTCCATAACTCTATTTTGCTTTTTTACAAAATTATGCCCCTTTTTCGACTTAGAAATTTTTGGTTAAGGTTTTGTATGTAAGCTGGTAACTCAGTAACCACTTGTGGGAATGGATTGAAACTTCACACACTTATTCACTGTGATGAACTGATCTACATTGCACAGGTTCCATAACACTATTTTGCTTTTTTACAAAATTATGCCCCTTTTTCGACTTAGAAATTTTTGGTTAAGGTTTTGTATGTAAGCTGGTATCTCAGTACTTACTAATGGGAATGGATTGAAACTTCACATACTTGTTCACTATCATGATCTGACATGCACTAAGCAGGTCCCATAACTCTACTCTCTCTTTTTTTAAAAATTATGCCCCTTTTTCGACTAAGCAGTTTTTGGTTAAATTTTTGTATGTAATCTGATATCTCAGTATCCACTAATTGGAATGGATTGAAACTTCACACACTTGTTCACTGTCATGATCTAGCATGCACTGTGAAGATCCCATAACTCTACTTGGCATTTTTACAAAATTATGCCCCTTTGACTTAGCAGTTTTTTGTTAAGATTTTGTATGTAAGCTGGTATCTCAGTATCCACAAATTGGAAAGGATTGAAACTTCACACACTTGTTCACTGTCATGATATGACATGCAGTACAGAGGTTCAATACCTCTACTTTGCATTTTACAAAATTATGCCCCTTTTTCAACTTTTGTATTCATTCAATTGACAAGGCTGTTGAATAGTCGAGCGTTGCTGTCCTCCGACAGCTCTTGTTTTATTTGAAATACTGTAATTGAATTCGCAGTTTTCTTCTCCAAATTAAGATTTCATAATTATTGTCTCAAGTTTATGAAAAGGCTATCTTATTTCCTTTATTTGCATGCAAACAACTGTTGATTAAAATACTTAGATCTCATAATTATCTTCTCGATCCTGCAGAAAAAAGTAATAATTAATAACAATTTTGGTCAATAAGATTTTTCTTCCACCTTTCATCAATAATTAATCTCATTATCAGATCAAATATATCGACAAACAAACATTTAAGATAGTCGGGGAATAAACCATGCAGTTCTCATGACGTGCGAAAATTTTAAATTAACATTAATACATTATGACCGCCAAAGTGTGAAAAATTTTGACACCCCTGCTTGAGTTTGCCATAAGCAACAAAGAGTAAATTGATAGACAGGGACCAGGTGTCATGCTCGAGCGATCGAGTTATCGATGCTCGACCCAGCCATGGTAATTTCACATAGAAAATAGAAGGAAATCGGCCGGGACCACTTGAATTGCTCGAACGAGCCGGGGTGCTCTAGTCATCGATGCTCGAGCGAGCGGTGTTTCACTGTAGGTCAGTAGGTCAAATAACAAAAAAGCCTTGTGACCTCTCTAGAGGCCATATTTTTCATGGGATCTATATGAAAATTGGTCTGAATGTTCATCTTGATGATATCTAGGTCAGGTTTGAAACTGGGTCAACTGCAGTCAATAACTAGGTCAGTAGGTCTAAAAATAGAAAAACCTTGTGACCTCTCTAGAGGCCATACTTTTGAATGGATCTTCATGAAAATTGGTCAGAATGTTCACTTTGATGATATCTAGGTCAGTTTCGAAACTGGGTCATTTGCCTTCAATAACTAGGTCAGTAGGTCAAATAATAAAAAATCTTGTGACCTCTCTAGAGGCCATATTTTTCAGTGGATCTTCATGAAAATTGGTTAGAATTTTTATCTTGATGATATCTAGGTCAGATTCAACACTGGGTCACATGAGCTCAAAAACTAGGTCACAATGTCAAATAATAGAAAAAAACGACATCATACTCGGTTTCAAACTTGGTCATGCTGGGACAGGTGAGCGATTCAGGACCATCATGGTCCTCTTGTTTACTTTTTTTAATTCGAAAGGTCTTGTGCATAAGAATACACATGGTATCACTAAATATGTTTTATAAAACACTGCATCTTTCTGAATGAAACATGTAAAAAAATGTAGATTTTCTTTCACATTCAGCAAGAAGCAAGCTACTGTATTTAATATTATCTTTCCAGTTCGGGACATAGGAAGAAACTGATAGATTTTTCCCTAATTGCAAGTTTCCCTACTGATTGGTAGACTAAGTACAAATCAGAAACCTGATCCACGTAGCTGTGCCTTTTGAGTGTCAGTTTATCGAATCTGTGTCTTACTTTCTCTTTGCAAAAAGTTTGCAAAGTCATAATGATGTGGTATACTCTCACATTCTGAACAGGTACAAGTGCTTGAAAAGTGGCCATATGACCTGAATTGTGTTGGCGGGGCTCTAAACCCAAGAAAATAATAAATGAGCCGCGCCATGAGAAAACCAACATAGTGGTTTTGCGACCAGCATGGATCCAGACCAGCCTGCACATCCACGCAGTCTGGTCAAGATCCATGCTGTTCGCTAACAGTTTCTCTAATTACAATAGGCTTTGAAAGCGAACAGCCTGGTTCCTGATGTGGATGCGCAGGCTGGTCTGGATCCATGCTGGTCGCAAAGCCGCTATGTTGGTTTTCTCATGGCGCAGCTCAAATGAATAATTCAAGACATGGTTTTAGTAAAAATAGTACTTGAATAAGTAGAAAAGTGCTTAAAAAGTACTTGAATTTTGTCTTGGATGTCCTGTATGAACCTGTAACAAAAATAATGGACCATTATAAGCTGTCTTATATGTTTAAGAAGAAAATAACTGACATTAAAAAGCATGAATTCGGCTGTATGTAGTAAGCATGATTGGAATGATATTGTAGAAAAAAAGGAATGATACAGAGGGAAACTATTGAGTGATATTATTTATTCTAAAAAGATGAATCTTACAAGAAACATCTACTTTTGTAGTTCTGTTTACACGCACAAAAAAAGGTTTTTCAGTTTGACAAAATTCAAGTTTTTTTTAATTGTATTTTACTTGTATTATAGTTTTACTACCAATTTATATTTACAGAGATCTGATGAGGAGATTTCCAGTGACATCAGTGATGACAACGATACAGAAATGAGTATAGCACATAGTGGTAAATATTTTAGTTGTGGCCTTTTTTTGTTACGGTCTACTTATCAGCTCTGTAAGTAAGGACAAGACTAAATCCAGATGTTGTGAGTTACATACCCTGGTAAGGCAACTCTTAGACATTATAAAAGAAGATAATGTTCTAGTCCTGTACCTGTAGTACTTTTGGAGAAATTGTCAGTTACTTGCAAAGCGTATAGCACATAAATGTTCGAAACTTTAACATGCAGTTAAACTAACCGCCTGTTAAATTTTGATTCAAACTACTACACTTGGTGGGAAACACTAGTACATGTATGATGTACTGTAAAGACATTTTAGTGTTTTTTAACTTATACATAAATTTTGTTTTTCTAAAATGTCAAAATATACCTTTGAAAGTTAATCGACTGTTAACTTAATCGCTTGTTAAAGTTTTTAACAACTGGGTCCAGTTTAACTTAACACCAGTTAAATTTTGATTGAAAATATAAGTCTTGGTGGGAAAATTTAATACGTTGTTTTGGTTTCTTTTAGTGTTCATAATCCTTAACTCATTGTAAAGTTAGTTTTCTGTGTATCTAAAATATGAAAATATAACCCTAAAGTTGGGTTTATCACCTGCTAAAATTTCAAACAACTGGGTCCAAGTCAATACAAAAAGTCCAGGAACACTACATACATTTTAACCAAAATTCTATTGTTTTAAGCCTTTAGCAAACAAATTGGGATTTCTATATTTTGGTATGTAGTCTCAGTCTTAATTTGAGCCGTGCCATGGGAAAACCAACATAGTGGGTTTGCGACCAGCATGGATCCAGACCAGCCTGCGCATCCGCGCAGTCTGGTCAGGATCCATGCTGTTCGCTTTTAAGCCTATTGGAATTGGAGAAACTATTAGCGAACAGCATGGATCCTGACCAGACTGCGCGGATGCGCAGGCTGGTCTGGATCCATGCTGGTCGCAAACCCACTATGTTGGTTTTCCCATGGCACGGCTCATTTTTCAAGTTTAATGATATAAGATGTTACCTGGCATAGTAACTAAAAATTTACCTTGTCCTCTAGTTGTCTGTAATTTAAACATATTTTCTTTTGAGGTCATGAGAACAAAGTTTGTCTGTATAATGTATGAATCTAAGTAATTATCTTATCTTTTTTACATTGATATTTCATATATATGGTAAGGCAATGTGTAATTATTTTAATTTGTTGGCAAACTATTTTATGGATTCTGGAGAGACAGTAATTCAAGGTTTTGCGTTTAAAAATATAATTCATTGAAATTTTATTCGTTGATTTGGTTTTAATTTCATGGTTTAGCAAAACCATGAAATCCACAAGGAATATTCACCCTCTAATATTATTTCATTGTAAGATTTTAAATATATACTGTAGAATTATGAAAGAAATACACAAATATCTTCCCATTTCAGCATCAGAAGACAACATCCTGACAAAATTCCAGACTGGTCGCCGATCGAAACTTCCTGTTCCTAAACCAGACAAGGGTGATGTGTCATTGTGGAATTTACTTTTCCGAAATATTGGCAAAGATCTGACAAAAATCTCAATGCCTGTAACATTGAATGAACCTTTAAGCATGCTACAGGTAAGCCTATTGGGATTTTTTTTGCTTTTTTACTCAGCTATACAAAGTGTACAGAGAACTGTCTCACTCGCCCTGGTGTTCGCTTCAACACCATCGTTAAAAGTTTTGTTTGCACTTTCACTACCTCAGTTATTACTAAGCGGTTTTGAATCAAACTAAAAATAGTTCTTTCACATCAATATCCGCATTATATTGTTTCAGAGATTACATATCCTCACACCCATTTACTCTCAAACTTAGTTAGAGGGGCCTCCTTGGCTGAGTGGTTTAGGTCGCTGTCTTACAATCACTTACCCCTCACCGATATGGGTCTTGTTTGGGATGCTGAATTCTTCATGTGCGGAAGCCATACAGCTGGCTTACAGAAGGCTGGTTGTTCTACCCAGGTGCCCGTTTGTGATGAAATAATGTTAAAGACAACAAAAACAACAAGAAAAAACTTACTTTAAATTATAATATCTTGGTAAACATTTTCAAATAATCAAGTGTATTGTTTCTCAGCTCCTGTCTGACTCTTATTTCAGCGTCTTTGTGAAGAACTTGAATACAGTGATCTGATTGATAAAGCCACTGAATACAACGATCCTTATGAGAGAATGGTGAGTACACTTTACCTGTTTTATGATGACATGAAAACCTGAGAGGTCTGTAAGTTCTTACTGTTGTATGTATGGGTAATGTGAAACATAGATGGTAGGCTATTTCATGTAATGCAAAATAATATGATAATGAGAGAAAAACTTAACTGTTTCCTGAAATATGAAACAGACAATAAGAAGTGTTTTTATAACTTTTGGAAAACAGAATTTCCATGAATATACTTCCAAAATGGCATAGATTTCTGTTTAGATTAAAAAAAAAATGTTATATTTTTGCAGTTGCCAAATAGAGGCCTCCGTGGCTGAGTAGTTAAGGTTGCCATCTAATCACTTTCCCCGCACCAATGTGGGTTCGAGCCTCGCTTGGGGGCTTTGAAATCTTCATGTTAGGAAGCCATCCAGTCACTGGTTCTACTCAGGTGCCCCCTTGTGATGAAATTAAGCATGGAGGGACACTTGGTGTCTTCCTCCATCATCTAAAGCTGGGTAGTTGCCATATGACCTATGATTGTGTTGGTGTAATGTTAAACCCAGCATTCAGTTACTTCTTTTTTTCTTTCAGATCTATATAGCAGCCTTTGCAGTGAGTAGCTATGCAAGCTCGTGTTACAGGGTGGGCCATAAACCCTTCAATCCTCTACTTGGTGAAACCTACGAAAACATACGAGAAGATCGAGGCTGGAGATTTGTCTCTGAACAGGTACATGTATTACACTCTCACATTCTGAACTGGTATAGGTATTACACTGTCACATTCTGAACAGGCACAACTATTAAACTCTCACATTCTGAACAGGTACAACTATTAAACTCTCACATTCTGAACAGGTACAACTATTAAACTCTCACATTCTGAACAGGTACAACTATTAAACTCTCTTATTCTGAACAGGTACAACTATTAAACTCTCACATTCTGAACAGGTACATGTATTACACTCTCACATTCTGAACAGGTACATGTATTACACTCTCACATTCTGAACTGGTATAGGTATTACACTCTCACATTCTGAACAGGTACATGTATTACACTCTCACATTCTGAACAGGTACATGTATTACACTCTCACATTCTGAACAGGTACATGTATTACACTCTCACATTCTGAACAGGTACATGTATTACACTCTCACATTCTGAACAGGTACATGTATTACACTCTCACATTCTTAACAGGCACAACTATTAAACTCTCACATTCTGAACAGGTACATGTATTACACTCTCACATTCTGAACAGGTACATGTATTACACTCTCACATTCTGAACAGGCACAACTATTAAACTCTCACATTCTGAACTGGTACAACTATTAAACTCTCACAGGTATGGGTATTACACTCTTACATACTAAAGAGGTACAGATACTTCACTGTCACATTCTGAATAGGTATGTATTACGCTCTCAGATTATGAATAGGTACAGATATTACATTGTCACATTTTGTACATCCTGAACAGGTTCAGGTATTACACTCCCACATATAGAAATGGTCTCACATTCTTAACAGGTACATTGTATGTATTGAGTGGTACACTCTCACATTCTGAACTGGTATGGGTATTAAACTTTCACATACTGAACAGGTGCCATTATAACACTTTCACATTCTGAACAGTATTGATGCGGGTATTACACTCACATATTCTGAACCAACAAGTATATCACTCATATTCTGAATAGATAGAGGTATTACACTGTCACATCATAAACAGGTTTGATTATTACACTCACAGTCTGAACAGGTATGTGTATTACACTGTCACAGTCTGAACAGGTATGTGTATTACACTGTCACATCATAAACAGGTGTGTGTATTACACTGTCACAGTCTGAACAGGTATGTGTATTACACTGTCACATTCTGAACAGGTATGTGTATTACACTGTCACATTCTGAACAGGTATGTGTATTACACTGTCACAGTCTGAACAGGTATGTGTATTACACTGTCACATTCTGAACAGGTATGTGTATTACACTGTCACATCATAAACAGGTTTGATTATTACACTCACATTCTGAACAGGTATGTGTATTACACTGTCACATTCTGAACAGATATGTGTATTACACTGTCACATTCTGAACAGGTATGTGTATTACACTGTCACATCATAAACAGGTTTGATTATTACACTCACATTCTGAACAGGTATGTGTATTACACTGTCACATTCTGAACAGGTATGTGTGTTACACTGTCACATTCTGAACAGGTATGTGTGTTACACTGTCACATTCTGAACAGGTATGTGTATTTCACTGTCACATTCTGAACAGGTATGTGTATTACACTGTCACATTCTGAACAGGTATGTGTATTACACTCACATTCTGAACAGGTATGTGTATTACACTGTCACATTCAGAACAGGTGTGTGTATTACACTGTCACAGTCTGAACAGGTATGTGTATTACACTGTCACATTCTGAACAGGTATTTGTGTTACACTGTCAATTCTGAACAGGTATGTGTATTACACTGTCACATTCTGAACAGGTATGTGTGTTACACTGTCACATTCTGAACAGGTATGTGTGTTACACTGTCACATTCTGAACAGGTGTGTGTGTTACACTGTCACATTCTGAACAGGTATGTGTGTTACACTGTCACATTCTGAACAGGTATGTGTGTTACACTGTCACATCATAAACAGGTTTGATTATTACACTGTCACATTCTGAACAGGTATTTGTGTTACACTGTCAATTCTGAACAGGTATGTGTATTACACTGTCACATTCTGAACAGGTTTGTGTGTTACACTGTCACATTCTGAACAGGTATGTGTGTTACACTGTCATATTCTGAACAGGTATGTGTGTTACACTGTCACATTCTGAACAGGTATGTGTGTTACACTGTCACATTCTGAACAGGTATGTGAATTACACTGTCACATTCTGAACAGATATGTGTATTACACTGTCACATTCTGAACAGATATGTGTATTACACTGTCACATTCAGATCAGATAGGGGTATTACACTGTCACACCTTGAACATTATGAGTAGTTGTATTACTTACCCCTTTGAAACTCTTGAAATATGTATATGCTATTGACCTTCTGTCAAGATATAGAGTACAAGAAAACCTCCAGTATACAGCTTGAACTTAGCAGTCCTGTAAAGGTTGTATCTCGTGTCAGATTCATTTGTACACCATTATAAAGGGTTCTTTGATTGGTTAAGAACAAAGTTTATGGGAAAAGTAGGTGTACAAACTTGTGAAATATGAAATCTAAAGCTATCAAGGCAGTTGATAATCAAAGAAATAAATATTTGAGCCGCACCATGGAAAAACCCACATTTGTGACCAGCATGGATCCAGACCAGCCTGGGCATCCGCATCTAATTGCATTAGGCTTTGAAAGTGAACAGCTCAGATCCTGACCAGACTGCGTAGAAGCGCAGGCTGGTCTGGGTCCATGCTGGTCGCAAATACACTGTGTTGGTTTTCTCATGGTGCGGCTCATTTCATGAATAATTGTTTTGAATTTGACTTTTGTCATAGGTAAAGAGTGAATCTAATGAGACGTTCCATGGTTTCATTCTGTCATTTCTTTTAATACAGTGTAATTTACAAAGTCATAATTATGTATTTGAGTAGATCATGTAGAAATGTTCAGTGTAATGTAAACATCTTACCTGTTGGTCAAATATTTTAAATTCAACAAATGAGAGATAAAAACCAATTTTCCTACCAGATTTGTGCAGCATTATGCATTTGATACAAGGTTTTACAGAAATAATGTTCAGACACTAACAAGAAGTTTTACTCTGTCCTTAGGTGAGCCATCATCCACCAATATCAGCATGCTACTGTGATTCTAAACATTTCAAGTTGTGGCAAGGTAGGTTTAAATCCATAAAATACAAAGGTTTTTTTTTTTTTTGTAGGAAATAGATGAATGTTCCCGCCTTGAATGGATGAAATAACTCATTTCTTATTTAGCCATTGGCAGATACTGCTAAAAACAGTGCCAGTTTAAGTAAAATTCCTAGCACTGAACACTAGTTATCAGCCGCGAATGTGAAATGAACCAGGATTCCTAGTATTTTAGACCAACCTGCAAACAACAGCATCATGGACTCCCTTAACTGGGATTGAGGTTCTTTAAAAGTGTAAAAAAGGAGTGGATGTATATTGCTTTGCACATGTCGGTCCGTCTGTCAGTAGAGCGAATGGTTTCCACTCTCTAACTTGAGAACCACCATAACCAGAACATTCAGACTTGGTAGCATGATTAGGCTTATGAGGTAGATGACCCCTAACATTTTAGGGATCAAAGGTCAAGGTCACATGGACTTTAACCTTGAAAACAGTTTCTTTTTCATTAACTTGAGAACCACTTGACTCAAAACAATCAAAATTGATAGCACGATTTGGGCTTATGAAGTAGATGACCTTTAATGTTTTTGATGTGAATAGTTCAAAGGTCAAGGTCACAGGGACCTGAACATTGTAAACTATTGTTCCATGTTAACTTAGAATCACTTGACCCAGAACCTTCAAACTTGATAGCATGATTTTGCTTAATAAAATAATTACTGGTCCCATGTTGTTGTATTTTGGAGTGGTCATTAAGTCAAAGGTCACAGGGGCCTGAACCTTGAAAACTGTTTCCGCTCAGTAACTTGACAACACTTTGTCTCAGTATCTTCAAACTTGATAGTTTGATTGGGCTTATGAAGTAGATGACCCCTAACGTTTTGGGGGTTAGTAGGTCAAAGGTCAAGGTCAAAGTGATTGTGAGACTGAAAATGGGACAACCCATCAGTGGGGACATACTTGTTTTACTTACACCTCTTGCTTTATTACAGAAGATAAAGTTTTGTTGTGTTTCAGATATACAGATAAAAACAGTATTGATACACAAAGTTTTGTTTTATTTCAGATGTGCAAATAAAGACAAAGTTTTGGGGCAAGTCTATGGAGATACAGCCACTTGGTGTTGTAAATGTTGTTTTGCCAAAGTAAGTTTCTTTATCCACTTTCATCTTTTGTTTAGTTTAAGTTGTGATCACAGATTGAATAATATTTTATACAGTCTGGAGTCTTTGCCATAAGACAAACCAGGGTTGAAGGTTTTGAATGAATCCTTATCTTTGGTCAATTTCAAGATTGTGCACAGAAATAGCCAATCAGAAGTAGGAGTTTTGCGACTGCTCGGCAAACTTGGATTTATAACTTTGAACCCAGAGCCCACATTCATTGATGTTCTAAGTCAGATATAGAATTCAACGTTATGATGATTTGTAGGCGAAATCTTTTCTTTAGTTGAAGAATAAACACAAAATAGAGAATAATAGGAAAAAAGGAAAAAACAAAAAGTGTTGGAAAGAACTTGTGCTATTCATTTACTTGCCAATCCTGGTGTGCCTAGGTTATGGTTACTATGATGGTGTTTTATCACAGTTTACACCGATTGCAATTTTTGTATTACAGCATCCAGTTTTGGAAGTAATTTATAAAAGTTGCTCAGACTAAGATTCCAGACATGGTTTCAAGAAAAATAATCCTTGAAAAGTAAAAAAAAAAAAGTACCTGAAGTCCTGGAAATTTTTCCAGAGAAAAAGACACTTTATGGCAACACTAGCTGAAATTATAGAAGCTTGTGAAGAATTAGTACTGGTGTTAAGAATTAATAAGGTGGTTCTACACATTTGGATCACAGTTTTTTCTACACCATAGAATTTCAATAAATACTGATTTTTCAAAACTTTAGAATATACTTAGAAAATTCATAAAATAAAAAAGATGGGGTCATGTGTTTGATTTTTTGCTAGACAGATTTGAGAAATTCAGACCGCAAACAAGTTTTCACAATGGGAGTCTATGGGAAAATCACAAAATCTATGACCTTTTCACTAATAGAGTTTGCTACTATGTAGATTTTAATGAAATTTCTGATAGTCATTAATATAATCATATTGTCTATAATATGGTGAAATGAAATGTATAAAGGCCTTGTGCTTATTTCTGAGATATTTGCCCATGATTAAAGACATCTGCACATTATATAAATATCATATGGCAGCATGCGTGACATTGATATTGTCAACCCGAGGGCAGAATGTCACCCGAGGCGAGGGTTGACAATACCAGTGATATTTATTTCATTATACCGAACAAAATTCAGTACATAAAATGTTTTAAAATGTTTTTAATTCATTTAATTTAACAGTTTCATCTTTAGCGTGGTAATTGCCTGTGTACACATTAAATAGTGACGTCACTACTATATGTGTACAAGGGAGGCAATAATATGACATTCTGCTCTCGGGTTGACAATATCAATGTCACACATGCTGCCATATGATATTTATATAATATTATTTGGCTTTATTTAACAGGTTAAACTTTTTAATATCATACTTTATCTCTAGAAAGATAGAAACGTTGTCAGTTTAATAAATTTATTCATGTGTTGACATTATTTCATAAAATGATTTTCGTTTCCGTTTGCCAAGTCGGGATTTATTCTAAGCTATCCGGATAAATGACATTATGCCATTACTTCCAGTTTATCAAATGTGAAGAACTACCTTAAGTATATACTGATATATAAATTTCTATAGAATAGAGCTCAGTCCGTACATTTTTGTTTTCAAACAAAAGGAATTCATGTTAACAATTTTCTTCCTTGCAGATTTAAAGATCATTACAGATGGAATAAAGTGACGACCTGTGTCCATAATATACTGGGAGGTCAGCGCTGGGTTGACCAGTTCGGAGAAATGACCATTACAAATGGAAATATTGTGTGTAAACTGACATTCACAAAGGTAAAGTACATGTACATGTAACAGATATTTAGAAAAAGGCATGCAGATATACAGTTACACTGTTTAATAAATTAATGTAAACATTTTTTTTATCATTCAGTAGAATTGCTCATTAACCTTTAGCATGCTAGATAAATTGTCGTCTGCTGGAAATGTCGTCTGCTAAAATTGTAAAGTTCATTCAATTTGCTCCAAAATTGGAAGAAATATTGTCAGAGTAGCAAACAGCTTGGAACCTGATCAGACGCCGATTTAATCAGCGTCTGATCTGGTTCCAAGCTGTTTGCAAAGGCTGTTAAATTCGCCTGCAGCAGGCTAAGGGTTAATGTGAGAAATTCTCATCTGCTTTGTAACAGGTTTTATAACACATAGAATCCTCAAATTCAGAACTAGGAGAGACTTATACTATGCACAAAGATATATAATATAATCAACCAGTTAGCAAAATAAGGAAATAGAACACTTATATCGTCAAAAGTAATAAATAATCAATCAATTTTAATTAAAGCATGTCTGAAATATAAGAAACTTGGACTCCACAGTAATTGAAATAGTTTCAATTTTTCATCCACAATTCTGACTATGTATCCCTGTAAATCATACATTGTTCATCTAACATATACTGATCAGGACTGACAATAAAAAGTTGATGATTTGTTCTATAGGCAAGTCACTACTACCTTTCAGTAATATGTTGATGATTTGTTCTATAGGCAAGTCACTACTACCATTCAGTAATACGTTGATGGTTTGTTCTATAGGCAAGTCACTACTACCATTCTGTAATGCGTTTATGATTTGTTCAATAGGCAAGGCACTACTACAATTCAATAATATGTTGATGATTTGTTCTATAGGCAAGTCACTACTACCATTCAGTAATATGTAGATGATTTGTTTTATAGGAGTGTCTATGTTTATGATTAATTTTGTTCTATAGGCAAGTCACTACTATAATTCAATGACAGTTAGTGAGGCGTGACTTATCCGCTATCCTCAGCATTTACTGCAGTATTGTTATGAGCTAAAAGTACAGACACCTCGATGCATAAATTTGATCTATACCATTCAGTAATACATTGATGATTTGTTCTACAGGCGAGTCACTACTACCAGTCTGATAAGAGACATGAGGTTTATGGCACTATCCTCAACCCTGAAGGAAAAGTTGTTCACAATCTGTTTGGTAGATGGAATGAGGCCCTGTACTGTGGCCACGCCCCCTCAGCTAGGTGTATATGGAGGCCAGGTAGGTGACTGAAGGTGAAATAAATGATACACAGGATCATAGCCAAGGCTTTTAATCATTTCCTTATTTCCTATACTGATATTTTTAGCTCAACTATTCGAAGAATAGTCCGAGCTATTCTACTCCCCCTGGCATCGGCGTCACATCCTGGTTAAAGTTTAACATGCAAGTATGTAAAGCTATCATTCAAAGGCTTTGAAATTTAGTTTTTCTTTTTCTAGATCAATAACCAACCTCACATGATCAAGTTTCATAACTCTGACATGAATTTTGGCGAAATTATGCCTCCTTTTGCACTTAGAAAATCCTGTTTAAAGTTTTGCATGCAAATTACTATCTCAAAAACTAATGCAGATGTTGATTTGAAACTTCACTTACTTCTTCAGGTTTATAAATTTAGGTCATAGCAACAAGTCTCATAACTCTGATATGTATTTTGCAAAATAATGTCCTCTTTTGGACTTTAAAAAACTTGAAAACTAATGCAGATACTTGATTGAAATTCTATAGATATTTTAACATTTTATCACTGCTGCTGGGACAACAATTTGAATAGTCGAGATTGGCTGTCTTACAGACAGCTCTTGTTTAAATTTAGCCTGGTCCTTTAATAATGCTCCTAACGAAACTATAGTTATTGGTACTTGAGGTCCTCTTCCAGTAGCAAAGTTAGATATACCCATGACCAGCATGTTGGTGGCACCTTGGATGGTGACGGATACCTTTGATTCAGCTGTGGAAATGATTTAATCTTATCATGCTGGACACGACTGATTCTGCCTTTGCGACCAGTGTAGATCATGATCAGCCTGCACATCTGTGCAGTCTGATCATGATCTGCACTGTTTGCTATTCTGTCAGTATCTTTTTGGTAAGCACCCCTTTTAACAGTTAATAGTACTGTCCAAACTGGAAGATGGACAAGTTCATTATAGAAATTTAGTAAAGTAAGGATTTAACAGAATACCCTTTAGTAACATTGTGATTCTAAACACATCAATATTCAAAGCTTTTCTAATCAGGGTTGGCATGTTGTTGCTGTTTATTGACACAGACAAAAGGAAAGATTATCATTTCATTTTTCCTGTCACTGTTTTTCAGGTACAATGCCTGAAGACTACGAGATGTACTACGGCTTTTCACGATTTGCTATGGAACTGAACGAGACTTTACCTGACGAGGCTTCAGTTCTTGCGCCAACAGATTCTAGATTTAGACCAGACCAGAGATTGTTGGAAGAGGGGAAAATAAGTGAGGCAGAGCATGAGAAGTCGAGGGTGGAGGGCTTGCAGAGAGAACGGAGAAAGAAGAGGGAGGCAGCAAAAGAGGAGTATCGGCCTATATGGTTTAAGTAAGACTGATATTTTTTTCTGTGATTTTAAGAGTCGCTCAACTTTCAGTCTAGTTTGTGTTATATTAGAAAGGGCCTCCTTTGTGTTTAGACCACTGGCTTTATATTTTATGTCCCTCAAAACATTAATTTAAACCTTGATTAGGGACTAATTCATACATATGATCTATTTTTAGCTCAGCTGAGCTCATGGTGAGCTATTGAGATCATGCTGTATCTGTTGTCCGTTGTTGAATGACTTCCTCCATAACCACTGGACGGATTCTGGACTTGAAAAACCTGTTACTGAAATTAACAACAGCAACAGAAATTTGTTGCAATTAAAGGAGGTTATTGTGTGTTGATTGAAATATCAGCCACTCAAAAATTTTTAATTTAACTTAAATCTTTCTTTTTTGCAGGAAAGACATTGTGAAAGGAAAAGAATACTATTCTTATGACAACAGATACTGGGAGTGTCGAAAGGAGCCAGGGTTTATGAAAATGACTCTACCAAAGATCTGGTGATCAAACTTGTGTTCATATAGTGCCTAGATAATATTAGGTTAAATAATGTACTATAAGGTGTTCTGTAAAATTATCTCTACAGCTGGACCAATGGTTATAAAACTGAGTTAGGAGACCAGTCTCAAAGTTCTAGCAACTGACTGGTTGATTTTGAGCTCAATCATGACATTGACCAACGACAAGTCTGTATTTTGAGACTGGTTTTCAAATTTTGTTGTATAACCTTGAAAACTGTATAATCTGCATTGCTACTTACCTATACAGGATATTTAATGCAGATTCTATTAATTATAGATGATCTAAGAATTTTGTAGTGTTTTTTTCTTTCCTTGGCAAATCAGGTAACTCTTTTGGGGGTCATAATATAATAAGAAGCAATTAAGATATTTATATTTTGCAACTTAGCCTGATATTTATGTACTATAATTTTTAAAACAATAATATTTAATACAATGGCTTCTGTTTCCAATGTGGATTTTAAAACTGATTTTCTGTTATGAAATAGCAATAATTAAAACAGTTTGGATGAATACATGTACAAATTATTGATAACACTTTTTAGTGGTGTAGAACCATCTATCTCATTGTTTGTTTTATCGCGAAATCAAGAATGAAATTGACGTCATTAACCTTTAGCCTGTGGCAAGTGATTCTGCCTTTGCGACCAGTGCAGACCAAGATCAGCCTGCACATCTGTGCACTGTTCGCTATTCAGTCAGTAAATTTTCAGTGAACACCCTTTGAATAATAAATGGTATTGCCCAAATTCAATGATGGACCAGACCATTTTAGAAGTTTAGCAGGCTAAAGGTTAAAGATGCACGCCTCCAGATTTATGTCAAAGTTTTCATATTTTTGAAAATGCTTTCATCAGTAATTACAATAGACAGAAATTTTAAAGTGATTCAGTTCATGTCAGGAACTTAGAAGTACACTCTTAGTCAATGTAACAGCTTGAAAACTCAAAAAAGCACAAGTCACACATAAAAAAAGAATTTAGCTTTATCACATATATGATGTTGTTGGAGTGAAATAAAAAGCCATTACATTAATTTGATATTTCGCTACTATGGTAAAGCTTTGACATTGACATCATTTTAAGTATAGTACACATTGGTCCAATTGACTTGATCTATAATACGTAAAGAAAGAAGAAATTTTGATCTTTCAGTAGGAAAAGGCGTTTCTCTATAAACTGCAATTTTTAATCTCTTGAGTCAAAAACAGAATATTTTGGTGCTTTTTTGACACATTTTAATGGTTTTGCAGACTGTTACATTGGAACAGTAGTGATTCATAGGCAGAAAAAATGTTCGTGAAAATTAATTAGCAATTTCTTTGCTACATTTTATTTTAACTCTTATCATTACATGGTTAAAGTATTTTGTTGTTTTATATAGAAATGGCAACAGGGCTATGGGAGTTGTAAGGCTTAAAATTATAGTCCCCTTTTTATTTATTTGTTTATTTTCATCTTACATTAATCACTTGAGTTATATAGTTGAAATCATGTGAGAAATTGATGTTCCAACAGTTAAATCTTAAGGAACTTAAAGGTAGTTCTGGACGTTTGGGTCATTTTTTTTTCTACAATGCAGAGTTTGATTAAACCCAAAACTTCAGAATGTACTTAGAAAATTTGGCAACTAAAATTCAATAAATTTGTTTGACTTTTTTTGCTAGACTGATTTAAAAGATTTGGACCTCACACAAGTTTTCATAATGGGAGACTATGGGAAAATCACAATTTTGATATCATTTTCCAGAATAGAATTTTTTTCTACAGTGTAGATTAAATCAAACATCACACATTCATAAATAAACATATGGCATTTAATATGGTGAAATAAAATATATGCCCGTTTGCTCATTTTTGAGATATTTGCCTACGATCAAAAAGATCCACCCATTACATGCTAATTTTAAGACATTTAACGTGTCAGATGTTTTGATATCATATTTTAATTTTAGGAGGATTGATATGTTAATTTTGTAAGGAAATTACTTACGGGTTGCCATTTATTCATAAATTGATATTCATTTCCGTATGCAGAATCCAGGCTTTATTCTGCATTATCCAGATAAATGGAGTTATCAAACATGCAGAACTACCTTTATGATGCTGTTTATTGCTGTAAGACTGTTTGTCATGCAGGAAAAGTCGTTGGAGCCTTGTTCTGTTTTTCACAGTCTGAAAAATCCCTCTGTGATAGCTCATACTGTAGGTACCTGTGTAAAATGCACAGCTTTTTTACCCCTAAGTCCACCCTGAAATCATGGGTGCATATTGTACACAGGCTTATATGATACCAGTTTTAATGTAGTGGACATGTAATGACATTATATTTCATATACTACATGATTGTGCGATTCGGCATTCTCCAGTTTTCACTGAAAGCCGTGTTCTTGTTGAGCTACATTTCATCTGAAGATTGCAGAAATAGCAAAAACAAAAATGCCTAATGGCAGGGAAATTGCCAGTTGTCATTACAGAACCACTACAGTCAAACTTTATTAACTCGATCTCTGATAATTCATACACCACCCTTCTCCCGAACTCGTCAGGTCCCGGAAAATCCCTGTATAATGAATTTTGTTTGATTACTCGAACAAATTTTGCTGGTCCTGTTGGGTTCGAGTTATCGAAGTTCGACTGTACCTTAATTACTGACTTATGGCTGAGTTTTTGTAACTATCTGCACTTTAGCCCCCACCAGTTGTAAATTTATCACAGTACCAATTTTTTTTTTCTGCAAAGTATAACTTTGAAAATACTATCTTTATTTTCACATGTAGCTGGCTTACAGAAATATACCTATGTTAACCTGCAGTATATATATATACATGTTATATATGTGGTATTGTATTAAATATCTACACCATTTGTAGTTCACCATACATTGTATAAATACACTGAAACATGGGCTGAAGGTCACATACTACAATATTTCTTCCTGGACTTGCTGTTTAAGAAATTGTATTGTATTTAACCTGTGAATAACTGCCACATTCTAATAGAGACTATTTTTGGTTTTGTAAAATTTACAATAATAATACTTAAATTGTGAAATGTGCATGACATAATAGTTTTAAAAGAAGTAAAACAGTTGTCCTTTAATTATATTGATTTAGAAGTATATAAATGTAAGGCGTAAATAGTGTTAACAAGCTTCTGACTGGTCGATCCTGTGCCCGGTCTGTATATCGACCAATGACAAGGCTGCAAAGACCAGTCATTAAACTCCAGCTTCTGATTGGTCAATCCAGTGCCCAGTCTTTAAATTGACCAATGACAAGGCTGCATTCTGAGCGTGGTCTCCTATTAAAAAGTAGCAAAGTATAAAAAATGTTTGCTGCATGTAAATGAACATGTTCTGGACTGCAGCTTGCAGTGCAAGACTAAGTATTGCAAGAGGATACAGTACAACACTGATTGCAAGACAAAGAGCAGAATGCTGGAGTCGTCCATATATCTGAGTAATCCAGACATGGAAATACATGGCAAATGACCAAGGATCACAAGTACGGCTGGAGTCAGGCATAATGCTTTTTCTGAATTTTTGATTTTTGAGACCTTTTGAATATATCGTGATGACTCCACACGTATTCTTCAGAAGTTTAGAAATACTATACTGTCATGTGTTACAGTAGCTAAGAGACATAGTTTGAACACATTGTCAGCTGTAATTTATTGTTCTTGTATTTATCTGACATTAATTATGTGCATACATTTTCTCAGTGTATGCTTTTATAAGATGGCAATGTATTATTAGTCTTTCAACAGCTGATGTATGTAGAATAATTGCTATAAATATTAGATAAAGTAGGGTTATTATAACAGTACCTTGATCTTCAGTGTTGTATTCAGCTCAGGTGGATTTAGCCAGTCCCCTGTGCATGTGTTTTCTGATCTGACCTCCATGCAAATGTTTTCAGATCAGTACCCTGTGCACGTGTTTTCTGATCTGTCCTACATGCGCATGTTTTCAGAGCTGTACCCAGAGCATGTGTTTTCTGATCTGTCCTCCATGCAAATGTTTTCAGATCAGTCCCCTGTGCACGTGTTTTCTGATCTGTCCTCCATGCAAATGTTTTCAGATCAGTCCCCTGTGCACGTGTTTTCTGATCTGTCCTCCATGCAAATGTTTTCAGATCAGTACCCTGTGCACTTGTTTTCTGATCTGACCTCCATGCAAATGTTTTCAGATCAGTACCCTGTGCACGTGTTTTCTGATCTGACCTCCATGCAAATGTTTTCAGATCAGTACCCTGTGCACGTGTTTTCTGATCTGACCTCCATGCAAATGTTTTCAGTGCACGTGTTTTCTGATCTGTCCTCCATGCAAATGTTTTCAGATCAGTCCCCTGTGCACGTGTTTTCTGATCTGTCCTCCATGCAAATGTTTTCAGATCAGTACCCTGTGCACTTGTTTTCTGATCTGACCTCCATGCACGTGTTTTCAGATCAGTCCCCTGTGCACGTGTTTTCTGATCTGACCTCCATGCAAATGTTTTCAGATGAGTACCCTGTGCACTTGTTTTCTGATTAGTCCTACATGCACGTGTTTTCAGATCAGTCCCCTGTGCACTTGTTTTCTGATCTGTCCTCCATGCAAATGTTTTCAGATCAGTACCCTGTGCACGTGTTTTCTGATCTGTCCTACATGCAAATGTTTTCAGACTAGTCCCCTGTGCACGTGTTTTCTGATCTGTCCTCCATGCAAATGTTTTCAGATGAGTTCCCTGTGCACTTGTTTTCTGATCAGTCCTACATGCACGTGTTTTCAGATCAGTACCCTGTGCACGTGTTTTCTGATCTGTCCTCCATGCAAATGTTTTCAGATCAGTACCCTGTGCACGTGTTTTCTGATCTGTCCTACATGCGCATGTTTTCAGAGCTGTACCCAGTGCACGTGTTTTCTGATCATACCTCTGCAGATGGAATTATACTCAGTAATAATCATGATAATGGCATTGATTTTTATATTTTAGATGAAACTTGGTATATGCATTGTACTGATTGTGATGATATTATGCATGGTAAATGTGATATGAGCCGTGCCATGAGAAAACCAACATAGTGGGTATGCGACCAGCAAGGATCCAGACCAGCCTGCGCATCCGCGCAGTCTGGTCAGGACCCCTGCTGTTCGCTTTCAAAGCCTATTGGAATTGGAGAAACTGTTAGCGAACAGCATGGATCCTGACCAGACTGCGCAGGCTGGTCTGGATCCTTGCTGGTCGCATACCCACTATGTTGGTTTTCTCATGGCGCGGCTCATATAAATTGTCACAAAATGTTTGAGTTCAAACAATTACTTCTTTGTTTAAGTTTTGTTATATCTTTGACTAGAAGCTGTAAGTAACATTGAAAATTAGCTTTCATGAAGTATTTTAGTTACGTACAATAAAGTTGTATTGTATTTAATTACATGACTGTGTATTTAACTTATTTTATTGAGTAAAAAGTGCTAAAAAATTTGAATGTTGAACAGGTAATACTTGCATATGCTTTTCATAAGTGTGATACTTCATGGCTGTCACTGACAATGTATGGGACAACTACCAGATCTTAACTTCAGCGTATTTGTTTGTGACCTTTTTTTCCTAGTCCTTGAATATTGTTTCTGGTTGCACTTTTAACTTAGTTCCTATCTAAAGAATCAAATAACTTCCTCTTGCAAAATGTTTTTAACGTATTTTGAGAGGACCCCATATAAAGCACAAAACTTTGAATTACATTCAATATAATTGAGCCGTGCCATGAGAAAACCAACATAGTGGGTATGCGACCAGCATGGATCCAGACCAGACTGCGCGGATGCGCAGGCTGGTCTGGATCCATGCTGGTCGCATACCCACTTTGTTGGTTTTCCCATGGCACGGCTCATATGCGGATTTGTTGACACTAAATATAACCTTATACTTAATACATTGTATATCTCTTTGGGTCCAGGTTTTTATCAACGGTCTAGCCAGATAGTTGGTACAATTCAGCTAGTATGGATTCTTGTGTACATCTGTTATAACATATCTTACTAGGAATTCGTATGCAGATATTGAAGCTTAAACATAGCTGGAGGTGTAATATATTTATGTTGTACACATTAATTTTTAAATACCTGGATAAATTGTGATGTTGTTGCTGTCTGGAGTGAACATCTCTGGAAAGACAGAAATATGTTTGTTGTACGATTGTTGCTCCTGAGGAGACATTCATGTGGAATAACATTCTTGTGTACATGTGTTTAAGATGCTGTCATTTACAAAAAGGATATTTTAAAAGATCTGAAATTGATTCCTTATTGTTCTTTATTTTTTGTAAAAGCAGTTACATTCATGAACCTGAGAATCTCTAAAATGTAGTTTATTTATACCTACATAACATTTAAACAAAACACAATTTAGTCCCAATAATTATTTTATGTAATATAATAAAGTTAGATATCAAAATGTAGCAGTTCAAGTAGCTTTTACCAATTTAATAAGATAGCAATTTTGTTTTTTGCTCAGAAATTCAGTAAAAATGATTGCGTCATAAAAAGTCTGCGTTTGTAGGTCACGATCTTGACTTGAGCAGTTCAGTTTGTTTTATTTATTTATTAGAAAACATGAGCTGTATTAATATAAATGAACTATTCATAATTTTAAGATGTCCAAAACAGTACGGAATGATATAAATTACACTTGAGTAATGATTACATTTTACCTGGACATTATCTTAGACTCCCCGTGTAAAATCTCAAATTTTAATTTAAAATTAATTAAAGTATTAAATTCTTGCATGTATTGTCAAAAAACTTACTTTTATTCCTGAAAATAAGTGTGATATTTATTTTTTACTCACTATAATTATGTTCATTGTAAAAATGCTTTGTTTTACCCAAGCGGAAGCTGGCATGTATTTGAAAATGCAGCTGTATGATTGGTCAGTTAGAAAATCTGATATGATGTTAGAATTATGAATACAAAAGTTGTCTGCTATTTTGAAATCTATAGATCTGATTTCTGCTTATTTAACAACTGTTCTTTAGTCATTAGGTATATGAAGAGTTGTAATATAGGCTATAAAATGTTTGGCACCTGTTGTCTTCACACAATAGGTAAATGTATAGAATTGAGATTTTTTTCCCCAATCCTTTTCTATGAATGAGCTATAATTTTGTATCACTCCTCCTTTTTGTCGTTTTGTATTTCCCTTATTGTTAATATTAATTTACATCAAATGACATTCACAAATATTTTAACAAACACCCTTATATCTCCAAGTTCTCACAGGCTGTCTTACTTCAATAATTGCTGCATTTTACTATTATAGGATGATTCATTGACCTCAAATCAATTTCCCTTCACCACTTTTGTTATGTAGCCTGACTCCGTCATGTAAGGAAGCCATCCAGTTGTTTTGCAGACAGTTTACTGGGTGAACAGTTAAGTTTCAGTTAATAAATGTTTCGAAAATATGACCGTCCCTTTAATATGACAAGGTTATATATTTTAATGGTCGCACACAGTTTCCAAAAGTAAGATCGGTCTGTTGTTACATATTATGACCACTTTTTACCGATCTAATATGTTAGATGTACAGTTATGTTTCGCTTAATGACTGGAAAAATACAACCGTACATTTAGTATGACAAGGTTTTGAAAGAGCCAAGTGTTTTTTCATGTATTTCAATGGCCGCAAGTTCCAAAAATGTAACTTACTGTCCACTGTTGCATAATTATTACGATCACCTTTTACAGATCTAATCTGTTAAAATGAGTTTAGGTCTCTGAATAGTAACTGCATGATTTTATCTTTCACAACTTAGGCCAATTAGTAAGTAGGTAAAATAGACCATATATGTTAGACAATTTTAGAGTGCGGATGACAGACCAATATTAGATTAATTTGCTGCAGTCATAATTTGTGATTAAATTGCATTACTTGCATACATTTAATCGATTGTTCCTTTGAAAGAAGACACTTTGGTAAACCACCTGCCCTTTTTCAACTCTGGATATAACACTAGGCAGGGTACCGATAGTAATACTAACTCTGTAACAACACCATTTTTTGCTAGCCCACAAGTGGTCTTCACTGTACTAACTTGTCCTAAGTTGTGTCACAATGACTTTAGACCCAATAACGTTTCTTAAAGACACACCACAAAACAACTGTATTCTTTTGTATTTCCATGATGGTAATTAGACATGATTTGCATGAAAACAAAATGAGATATACAAGTATTTAGTTACAAACTGACAGTGGCATATATAAGGCCAAGATAATGTGTTTAATGTCTTAACATTTTATTGAATTACTGTAGCAATATGAACAGAAATCAGTGTATTTAGTTAAATTTCAATCACAGTTTGTTTCTTCAGTGTAAGACAGAGATTCATCTTTATGTTTCAATCTATGCTGAAAAGAGATTGAATAAGTTTGTAGATGAAGTTGTGAAAACACATTTATTCATGAAGGGCCTAAAACGTATATTGCCTGTATTATAAGAATGACTTTGATGAAGTTTTTATGGGTGGAAAAAAAAAGGTTACTAGGTCATGGTGGGTCTTTAAGAAAGATAAAACATTGGTCAAGTAGTCAAAACCTAACTTTGATGGAGAAATAACACCATAAATGGCCAATGTTGATTAGCATAGGGATTGTTTTTGCCACAATATACTGTACATTGGGTATTATTGGCAGATATTTGCTGTCGATATCTAATGGCAAAATTAAAGTGATGCGATAATTACCCAATCTACAGTAAAATAAGCTGTATATTTGCATTGTTTGTCAGGTTTGGTTTTTATCACCAGTTATGAACTATATTGTTACCGTTATTTATTCATTAGAACATGTATTTTACACAAAATCCATTGCAAAATAAAGTTACAGAAAAATATCTCGTGTCTTTATGTGTTTCTGTTGTTCCACAACTGCACTAACAAAAATATGCCTCGTATTTCTTTCTTAAATACAATCTGGAGACATCATCGTCTGTCCACCTGTATATATCCCAGTACATGGTTGTCGACATATGACCACGTTTAGTTTTGTGTAATCTGCAGTCAGGTTTGAAACAGGGCATCTTGAGGTCAAAAAGTAGGTCACTAGGTCAAATTGGGGGAAAACCTTGTCAACACATGAAGGGGCCTCCGTGGCTGCTGACTAAGAGTCACTTGCACCTCATCGATAAGGGTTCGAAACCTTGCTTGGGATGTAGAAGTCTTCATGTGAGCTGGCTTACTGAAGGCTGGTGGTTCTACTCAGGTCACGGTCTGTCCATCCCCGAAATAATGCCTTGAGGGCACTTTGGGGTCTTCTTGCATTGTCAAAAGCTGAACTGAGTCACAATAGTATCAAAATTTTCTCTTGAGTTTAAACCCAACAAACACAAAAGTTGTTAACATAAGAAGCCGTATGTTTCCATCACATATTGAACACAGTAAATAGCTGCATCAAATTCTGTAATCAGACAACCAATGCAGCAGTGCTTACCTGTGGCGTCTGCTGTTAAGATTAAACTTAAGGATGTTGCCAGTGTGTTGGAAAATATTTGTGTGAAAATCTATCTTTGAATTAATTGATCACCTCCCTGTCTTAATGAAGGCATTCTCGGATTATGGATTGTATAAACAAGACTATGTACTTTCGTTCGTATACTTCCAGGCTAAACAAAACCTGATGCACATCTTAGACAGCGACGTGAGGCAAAGTCTATATAATAATGAATACATGTACATTGTAGCAATCTTGATGGTTATTTTAAAACATTGCTAAGTCACTTCCATCATCCTTTTTGTTGGGTCAACCCTCTAACGACATGGAAATAGTACGTTTTCACCTACGGATCATGCTATCCCTTGTTCAAGCAATGGAATGTTTTTCTCCTCCATGTTAACTTTTAACAGGGACAAGGATGTTTCACGGACTCATGCGGTAAGCATGGAGGCTCGTCTTGTCTGTAACGTAACAATGAGATGTTTAGTGATATGCGCCGTGCCACGGGAAAACCAACATAGTGGCTTTGCGACCAGCATGGATCCAGACCAGCCTGCGCATCCGCGCAGTCTGGTCAGGATCCATGCTGTTCGCTAACAGTTTCTCTAATAGCAATAGGCTTTGAAAGCGAACAGCATGGATCCTGACCAGACTGCGCGGATGCGCAGGCTGGTCTGGATCCATGCTGGTCGCAAAGCCACTATGTTGGTTTTCTCATGGCGCGGCTCATATTAGATTTTCTATGCACGGTACTTTTGCTAGAGAACCGGTTCAGGACGAATAAGTTCGCTGTCTAGCGAACCCATTCCAGTTCCCTAGCCACTGCCTAGATTTATAGGTCACTTCCAACATCCCTGCTGTTAGGTCAACCCCTTAGCGAGGGAACAATCCACCACTGAATTTCCTTCACTAGCAGCTATATATACATTTTGAATTACGCTTAGTAGTTATGAGTATCGACTGTCTATCACTCTTTTTTTATGCCCCCCTTCGAAGAAGTGGGGTATATTGTTTTGCAGATGTCGGTCGGTCTGTCGGTCGGTCGGAATGTAGACCAATCCGTTTCCGGATGATAACTAAAGAACGCTTGGGCCTAGGATCATGAAAGTTGATAGGAAGGTTGGTCATCACCAGCAGATGACCCCTATTGATTTTGAGGTCTGTATGTCAAAGGTCAAGGTCACAGTGACCCTGAATAGTAAAACGGTTTCAGGATGATAACTCAAGAACGCTTGGGCCTAGGATGATGAAAGTTGATAGGGAGGTTGGTCATGACCAGCAGATGACCCCTATTGATTTTGAGGTCAATATTTTAAAGGTCAAGGTCACAGTGACCCTGAACAGTTAAACGATTTCCGGATGATGACTCAAGAATGCATAGGCCTAGCGTCATAAAAGTTGATAGGGAGGTTGGTCATGACCAGCAGATGACCCCTATTGATTTTGAGGTCAGTATGTCAAAGCTCAAGGTCACATTGACCAGGAACAGTAAAATGGTGTCCGGGTAGTAACTCAAGAATGCTTGGGCCTAGTGTCAGGAAAATTGATAGTTAGGTTGGTCATGATCAGCAGATGACACCTATCGATTTTGAGATCATTAGGTCAAAGGTCAAGGTCATACTGGCCAGGCACAGGTAAAACGGTTTCTGATCTTCTTGTCTAAAACCAGAGCCTAGGGATTTGATATTTAGTATGAAGCATCATCTAGTGGTCCTCTACAAAGATGATTCAAATTAATGCCCTGGGGTCTAATATGGCCCCACCCCGGGGGTCACATGGTTTATATAGATTTATATATGGAAAAACTTTGAAAAACCTCTAGTCCAAATCACAGGGCCTAGGGCTTTGATATTTTGTATGTGACATCATCTAGTGGGCTTCTACTATGATTGTTCAAATTATCTCCCTAGGGTCAAATATGGCCCAGCCCCCGGGGTCACATGGTTTACATAGACTTATATAGGGAAAAACTTTGAAAATCTTCTTGTTCAAACCACAAAGACTTGGGCTTTGATATTTGTAATGTAGCATCATCTAGTGATTCTCTACCAAGTTTGTTCAAATTATCCCCCTAGGGTCAAATATGGCCCCACCCTGGGGGTCACATGGTTCATATAGACTTATAAAGGGAAAAACTTTTAAAATCTTCTTGTCAATAACCTACAACATTTAAATTTTGATCACATGTATGGTTTTGAGCTGCAAGATGAACCTTGACATGAGTTGACCTTGACCTTGACCTAGTGACCTACTTATACATTTCTGTAGCTACAGCCTTCAAATTTGGACCACGTGCATAGTTTTGTGCACCGAAAAAAATGTTGACCTTGACATTGACCTAGTGACCTACTTTCACATTTTTGAAGGTACAGGCTTCAAATTTGGACCACATGCATAGTTTTGTGTTCCGAAGTGAAATTTGACCTTGTTTTTGACCTAGTGACCTACTTTTACATTTCTCAAGCTACAGCCTTCAAATTTGGACCACATCCATAGGTTTGTGTACCAAAAAAAATTTGACCTTGAAATTGACCTAGTGACCTACTTTCACATTTTTGAATGTACATTGTACAGGCTTCAAATTTGGACCACATGCATAGTTTTGTGTACCGAAATGAACTTTGATCTTGAGATTGACCTAGTGACCTACTTTCACATTTCTGATTGTACAGACTTCAAATCTGGACCACATGCATATTTTTATGTTCTTAATTGAAATTTGACATTGATTTTTACCTACTACCTACTTCCACATTTCTCAAGCTATAGCCTCCAAATTTGAAGCACATCCATATTTCTGTCTACCGAAATGAACTTTGACCTTGATATTGATCTACTACTAGTGACCTACTGTCACATTTCTCAAGCCACAGCTTTCAAATTTGGACCACATACACATTATTTTGTGCCGAAATGAAATTTGACCTTGATTTTGACTTTGAGCTACTCTTGAAATTTGGAATATTCAAAAATGGCTCAGTGGATGGCACCAAGATCACTTTGTAATCTCTTGTTAAGTTAAAGGTCAAGGTCAGATTAAACCAGAATGGTAGAACTTTTGTTTACAGTAAGCATATAATTTCTGTTCCTTGTGCAATTACTAAATGCATCAAGGGGGGCATTTCGTGTTCGACGAGCTCTTGTTACATTCTCATTCATCAGAGGTCCATCAAAATCCTGAGACGTTCATCCCGGGAACCATGGTAGACCTCTGGTGAGAATGTTTTTAGCTCACCTGTCACATAGTGACAAGGTGAGCTTTTGTGATCACCCTTAGTCCGTCGTCTGTGCGTGCTTCCGTCCGTCCGTCAACAATTTCTTATCTGCATGATAGTGGTTTCATTTATGATTTTATTTTAACCAAACTTGCACACAACTTGTATTACCATAAGATCTCGGTTCCTTTCTTGAACTGGCCAGATCCGCTTAATACGGGTTCCAGAGTTATGGCTCCTGAAAGGGCCAGAATTAGCTATTTTGACCTTTTCTGCACAATAGCAGCTTCATTTATGATTTGAATTTAATCAAACTTGCACAAAACTTGTGTCACCATAAGAACTCGGTTCCTTTCTTGAACTGGCCAGATCGCATAATGGGATCCAGAGTTATGGCCCCTGAAAGGGCCAAAATTAGCTATTTTGACCTTGTCTGCACAATAGCAGCTTCATTTTTGATTTGATTTTAACCAAACTTGCACACAACTTGTATCACCATAAGATCTTGGTTCCTTTCTTGAACTGGCCAGATTCCATCATGGGTTCCAGAGTTATGGCCCCTTAAAGGTCCAAAATTTGCTGTTTTGGCTTTTTCAGCCATATAGAGACTTTCTTTATGGTTTGATTTGATAGAAACTTCCAAAATATCTTCAACACCAATAAATCTTGGATTCCATGACAAGTCTGTCAGATCCAATCATAGGTTCCAGAGTTATTTATATCTGATTACCTCCCCTGATTGTAATCAAAATGGATTTATATCAGTAAGTACTTATAGGACTTATTTGAAATTTCATTATTGACATTAGTTGGACTGAGACAATCAAGGTAGATAACTATGGACTGATTTTATTTCAAATTACCTCCCTTTATTTCAAACTAAAATGGGTATATCTCCGTAACTAATGAAGATACTGATCTGAAATTTCATTTATGTCAACAGATGGACTTGGACAATTAGTGAAGAAACATATTGACTGAATTTATGACAAATTACCTCCCTTTATTTTTTTATCTAAATGATACACCTTAGCAGCTTCTAATGAGATTGGTTTGAAACGATCATATCAAATTGAGCAATGGTACTCAGGTGAGCGATACAGGGCCATCATGGCCCTCTTGTTTACAGTATCTTGAAATTGCCAAATCAAGAAAAAAATATGCCCAATTGTCAGGAATCAAACCCGGATCGCCGTGGCAATAGAAATTTTCCTGCTGGCTTGACAAATACACCAGGAATACGTACTTAACCTTCTTTAAATATAATCTGAAGCTTTAATAATTAAGGCAGTTTAACCTCCGGTACTCCGTTGCGAACGCTTTCAATTTTGAATGGAAATATTAATAAATTAACTATAATTCTTATGTTCAAACAGGAAAAATAAGTTGTTTTTTTAACAGAACTGGATAGGTTACCATTTTAAATCAAGGTTAGTGAAATCATAAAATATCTCCAGTGTTACCGCCAGGGGCAGCAAATTCAATTGTCCATATTGCCCAGGTTGTCCCAAAGCAAGTCAAAATCAGATTTCACCGCCCCTGCTGACGCTATATAACAGTTTTTGACAATTTACAGCTTGTATCACATATTAAACATGTATTTCAGTTCTACATGTATCTGTTCATGTTCTTGACACGCGTAACTACATGTACTTATGTAGCAGACGACACTGTGTCCGCATGTCTTTTTGTTATATCAATTACTACAGCACTTACTTCCTTAATTTTGAAGGTGAGATATAACGGTATGCTAAAGTATATAATCCGGTATGGTATCCTTCACTTTTTAATTCCGAAAGTTCAGTAATAAAATTTGTACTTTTAGAAAGAAACTAGGAATTTTAACAGAAATGTTTGTTTAACTGTTGCAAGTTATTTTACATCATATTCATTTGTCCCCTTTGACTGTACGTTTATATACCCCCTCGTTTGTACAGGCAAAACTCTGCAGTGATTCAGACTGTATAGTTACTCCAAACTCCAGGTCATTGTTGTAAATGTTTAAAGCCTCAGTTTTTCCTGCCAAAAAGTTTGCCTTATAACCAGTTTCTATCATATCCAAACAGACTCCTGAGCCGAAAAGTCTGTAATTCAACACCAGCCATACAGCAACAACAGTGTCAATTCTCAGCTGCTCGGGCATATCAGAGGCCGCATCAAACAGGTTCATACTTTCACTCTGTATCAGCATATCCTCTACTGGATCATAAAAAGTGAATAAAACTTCATCTTTAGTGATTGTAATTGTTGGTATTAAAAAATTTCTTAAATTAGGATGGACTTTCTTTATGAAGTAAGAAAAAACTACACTCTGTGCTATGGTTTGGGCTTTCCCAACCGTTGACTGTCTTCCATATTTGATCTCAAGGGATGACTCAACATTTATTGGCATTACTGCATTCCCATCTGGTCCTAGTAACACCACATCAAGTCTGCCATTCCATACCTTCCTATGACCTGAAATAGAGAGGAATAACTAGCTAGAGCTATCACTAAATTGATCAATACACATGTAGGATGTCCTTCTATAATCCACACCACTGTCGAGATATAAAAAGGACACAATCTGACTTTTGAGCTTTCTGCTTTGAGCTTGAGCAGGCTTGTGCAGGGCATGCATCCTGCATTATGTCTTCGAAGTGTATGTTTGACACAAAACACATGAAAATCCATCAAGGCATTATCGAGATATAAAATGGACAGGATTTTACCTTCAAAATGTGACCTTGCTTAAGGCATGACCAAGTTCAGCACATGGTCTCAATGAGGCTTAATATTTGAAAAAAAAATTCGTAAAAAGTCCTTCAGGGCATTAATTAACACTTTATACAGCAAATACCACTTGACCTTCTACTGCAAGACCTACTGCAACCTATTAAACCATGTGTGATGATACGGCTTGCTGTTTCTTGGATTTGCACTTCAAATCCCTGAAATGATGATTTGACTCAAAACTCATGAAAATTTATCAAAGCACTGTTAAACTTTTGGCTGGTTTTAGGGGCAAAAATGTACACTGTATGTCTCCCCCATTTCTTAGGGTCCGTAGCAATAATGGAAATGTTTACAAGCTGAAATATTCAAGGGATGTAAAAATTGTGTGTATGGAATAAACATTTAGTCAAAGTGGAAATGTTTCCAAATTAAAGTAACCAAACTATTTCCAATTCTGTTGCTATAAATTTCACAGTTGGCTTGCTTAATTAGTCCCTCTTTCATACATGACTCATGAATTCTGCACATTGTCTTGATGAGGTAATCATTTGACCCAAGTTTCATGAAAATCCTTCTAGGGGTTGAAAAGATACAGAGCTCAAACCTTTGACCTTGAGGTGTGACCTTGACCTTGAATTGGCATGGCTAACTCGTGAGTTCTTGATGAGGTGATCATTTGACCCAAGTTTCATGAAAATCCTTCAAGGGGTTAAGGAGATACAGAGCTCAAACCTTTGACCTTGAGGTGTGACCTTGACCTTGAATTGGCATGGCTGACTCGTGAGTTCTTGATGAAGTGATCATTTGACCCAAGTTTCATGAAAATCCTTCAAGGGGTTTAGGAGATACAGAGCAGACACAAAATGGAAGGCTCAAATTTTTTACCCTAAGTTGTGACCTTGACCCAACATGGCTGACTCATGAGTTCTGCACATTGTCTTGATGAGGTGATCATTTGACCCAAGTTCCAAAAGAATCCTTCAAGGGGTTTAGGAGATACAGAGCGGACACAAAATAGAAGGCTTAAACCTTTGACCTTGAGTTGTGACCTTGACCTTGAGGTGACATGGCTTACTCATGAGTTCTTGATGAGGTGATTATTTGACCCAAGCTTCAGGAAAATCCTTCAAGGGGTTTAGGAGATACAGAGCGGACACAAAATGGAAGGCTCAAACCTTTGACCTAGAGTTGTGACCTTGGCCTTGAGCCAACATGGCTGAGTCATGGGTTTTGCACATCATCTTATTGAGGTGATCATTCAACCAGAGTTTCATAAAAATCCTTCAAGGGGTTAAGGAGATACAGAGCGGACACGAAATGGGAAGCCGACATGGCTGACTCATAAGTTCTGTACATCGTCTTGATGAGGTGATCATTTGACCTAAGTTTCATGAAAATCCTTCAAGGGGTTTAGGAGGTATAGAGCAGACATAAAATAGAGGCTCAATCCTTTGACCTTAAGTTGTGACCTTGACCTTGAGCCAACATGGCTGATTTATGGGTTCCGCACATTGTCTTGATGAGATGATCATTTGACCCAAGTTTCATGAAAATCCTTCAAGGGGTTTAGGAGATACAGAGCGGACACAGAGGCTCAAACCTTTGACCTTGAGTTGTAACCTTGACCTTGAACCGACATGGCTGATTGATGCGTTCTCCACATCGTCCTGATGAGGTGATCATTTGACCCAAGTTTCATGAAAATCCTTCAAGGGGTTTAGGAGATACAGAGCGGACACAGAGGCTCAAACCTTTGACCTTGAGTTGTAACCTTGACCTTGAGCCGACATGGCTGATTTATGTGTTCTGCACATCGTCTTGATGAGGTGATCATTTGACCCAAGTTTCATGAAAATCCTTCAAGGGGTTAAAGTTTTATGGAGCGGACACGGTGTTATGGACAGATGGAAGGACTGAGACCATTCCTATTTATAACCCCCCACCACTTTGTGGCGGGGAATTAAAAAGTGATGAAAATGCACAACTAGGCTTGGTACTGATCACTTCTACCAAGTTTCTATGGACGTGCTGACAAAAAATCCTATTAATTATCATGTAACATTGACCTTGACCCAATAAAACATTTCTGATAATACGTACAACTAAGCTTGGTACTGATCACTTCTGCCAAGTTTCATTGAAATCTCTCCAATGGTTTATGAGAAGAAGATTAGTGCTGACAAGAAAATCCTATTTTTTATCATTGTGACCTTGATCTTGACCTATTTAAAAATTCCTGATAATATGCACAACTGTTCTTGGTACTGATCACTTCTGCAAAGTTTCACTGAAATCCCTTCTGTGGTTTATGTGAAGTGCTGACAAGATTTGAGAACATCCAGACATATCTTCGGACAGCACAAAATCAAAATGTATGGGGGAGACGTAAATATAAAGCAAATACAACAAGACTTCCACATGAGACTTTGAGCTTGAGACAGGATTGCTTGGCCATGGAGATGATCACTTGACAGAAGCTTCCTGGAAATCCTTAAGGTTGTTTACCAGTTATAGAGCAAACACAATCTGACCTTCCAGTGTGACCATAAGCTTGAGCAGGCACGGCCATGTCGAGAGTGAGTGGGTTCTGTACTTTGTTTTATTGCGGTGAAGAATTCACGTTATTGCGGTGAAGAATTCACGAAAAGCCCATTAAAATCCATTGTCAGGATAAAAAGCGGACATGATTTGACCATGAAATGTGACTTTGACAATGAGAGATTGCCCTAAATCGCTCAACTGAGTATAATGGCTATACATGGCAGTGTCAATAACACAAGTACACCAAACTAAATAATTTCTACCAAATATCAAAACCTGAGTACTGGGAATTTCAGACAAAAAGATTTTTAAAGTTTTTTCCTATATAAGTTAATGTAAACTTGTGACCCCACCCCCACCAAGCCAAGCCTCTTTTTGGACTGTTGATCATTTGTGCCACAATATTCTAACATCTGGACGCCATCCAGTGGATGTGAAGGATGCTAAGTGTGTTTATGAGAAGGAGACTTCGAAACTTGGCATACGGACCTGGCATCTGACCCTTCAAACATATTTAAAAGTACAAAGCTGTAAGTAGTATGGTTTCAGAATTATTCAAAGAAATAATTCGGGACAGGACGGGACGGGACAAAGTGATTCCTATATAGCTCCCCCCAAACAGAGTTTGGTGGGGGTATAATAAGCCTTGCCAGCCATTTTTTCGCACAATGGCTTGAAAATACTGGTAGAGGATTACCTACAGAAATCCAAAGCTCTGATAAATTTCTGAGAAGAAAAGTTTTAAAGGGTTTTCAGCATCATTTGAACAACAGCATTTTTTTAGCCCTCGTGTCCTATATTCAAACTTTACCTTGTTCATTTTGGCCCATGATAACCTATATGCAAACTTTACCCACACATGTATTCAAACATGTTCTGTGAACATTATAGACAACTTACCAATGTATGTATTGTTTGTAACCCCACCAATCAGGCGCTCCTGGCAGCAAGGACACACTCTGTACTCTAAAGATCCTACTTTTCCCAAATCTCGAGACAATTCGTCAACAATAAATTCATCACTTCCAAGTTCTTGGAATAAATGTTTGCATAACTGCAATGTCCATTCAATTTCTGATCTAGATTTTCGAGATGCAAGGTGTCTACCATGAGCTGAAAACAGAAAATGAGAGAGCAATAATACAAATGAGCCATGCCATGAGAAAACCAACAGTGCATTTGCGACCAGCATGTCTGGTCAGGATCCATGCTGTTCGCTTTCAAAGCCTATTGGAATTAGAGAAACTGTTCGCGAACAGCATGGATCCTGACCAGACTGTGCGGATGCGCAGGCTGGTCTGGATCCATGCTGGTCGCAAAGCCACTATGTTGGTTTTCTCATGACGCGGCTCAAATGTAGATTTATATTACTCACCTGAGACTTAAAAAGTCATATTTCTCTTAATCTAACCTAGCATTCTAGTTTTTCATGGTCACCATAGCTGATCCACTTCTGAACTTGATTTACTCAGAAAAAAATTCAGACCAAAGATCATGTTGATTGGACTTAGGAATGTGGCCTCTAGTATGTTAACAAGGCTTTTCTTGGATTAGAATACAGTTGTAGTGATCTCATTTTTTCTGTACCTGCATTACCCAATTTTGAACCTAACCTACTGGTAGATCTCATTAAAACAAGCACTATGACCAAAAGGTATGCTGATTGGATTTGAAATATATATCCTTTTGAGTGTAAACAGAACTTCTTGGATTTATCCTATTTACCTAATTTTTGACACTTAACATGACCTCATTCTGAACTTGATCTTTTTCTGAATCTGACCTGGAACTCATTGAAAAATATATTCTGACTAATACTCATGTTGATTGCACTTAAAATAAGGATTCTAAAGTGTTAACAAGATTTTTCTTTGATCTAACCTAGCGACCTAAGTTTTGACCCAATATAACCCCCTATGGTGTTTTTTTTTCTTCTATCATTGAGAATAACATTCTGACTACAAAATCTTGTTAATACTCTATAGAGATCACATTTTAAGTCTAGTCAACATAATTCTCTAATCAAGGTATTGCAAGCATTGCACTGGAAGAAGAAAAAGAAGAAGCAATGCACTGGTCTCCTTCATCAACATATAGAAAGTATGTAATAAGGCAATGTGACATTGGGAAAACAATTTAAATGTTTATATATGGGAACATTGTTTCCTTAACATCACAGAAATTGGTTACTTGAGGGTACATAACTGTATGTCAATTATAATGTGTTACTGAATATGAATGTCATATACATGTACAAGTGTACACTTGTTCCTGAAAGTCAGACAAAAGTACTCTGTTGGCCTCATATTATACATGTAAGCTCAAAAATTAAAATATCTTCTAAAATGTGATCAATCAATACAAGAAAAGTGGAAATCCCAAACAAACCAGGTTTTCATCTTTGCATCATTACAACAGGTTCTTTAAAGACATGTGGTATTCTATTATACATATCTGATGCATCCAATCATGCCATTCAGAAGTACAGGTATAAGAAAAGTACATGTGTCATTTCCCTATAAAGTTGATGATTTTGCTGAAAATAGGTGATCCCAAACTAAAATATTCAGCATAATCCATTTTTCTATTTTAAGTAACAGTAAGCGAAAATATCCAATTCTTTTATTCAAAGTTATAAATCCAAACTAGTTTTTTGATAATCAAAATGTAAAACAATAAGCTTCTATGACCTTGACCCTGATCTAAGTGCCCTCAAACACATTCCAAACCTTTTGTGTTTGATAAAACCATTATTTCTATTTTTAGCAACAGTGACCTTGACCTTTATCGAAATGACCCCATATGCAATCCTAATCTTGGTCTCCTAATTATCTATCAACTGGCCAAGTTTGGTGTCTGTATCTTGATCCAAACTAAAGTTATCATGTGGAAACCAAGTTTCTTCCTGCCCGCTCGCCAACATACCCCAATCTAATAACCGGTTTTTGTTGAAAACCTGGTAAAAAATTTTGGGGGTGGGGTCGAAAGTACTGTAAGTACATTTAATACCAAGCATTTAATTTTAAAAGTCCTGCACCAGGCTAGCAGAATAAACTTGTCCTTGAAGATACAGAAAATAGTCAAAATAATTTAACACCGTTGATTGTGAGAATTATACTTTTGTGTTGGGCCATAATCCCCAGAAACCAAAAAAAACATGGAGAGGCTTTTCTATGGTGAAACTGCGATTTAGGTAGAAATGTAATTGCACAGAGAAATTGAAAGAATCTCTCAAAAGTTAAAATATGTCCTTTCAAGCCTTTTCAAATCGACAGAGTTGCACTTTTACGTCACAAAAGAGGCGAAACTGATTGTATTTTTTTCAGCACTACTGATAGGTTAACCCCGCCCAAAGCACAACGTATTTTACATTCGAGTTGAATGAGTCTTCTTGATGTTACACAAAGCACGCACTCTGACTTTTATAAACTGTCTATTCGGTATTCTTGTCTAAAAATATCTATGACACCTTGCATACATAGTAATTTTATCGATAGGAAAAGTCATTCATGAGAAAATAGATTCTATAAGATAATAACAGTCGTTGATGTCATTGTTTTAAAAATAGAATGCACAATAAATTTTATTTCATCAACTTTATGCGTCACAATTATAATTCATCAGCTTGTAAAGTTATTGGTTTTATCTGCACACAATGATGACATAAGCTGTGTAAAGTACATGTATACATTATTATACAGGTTTAAATTTCCAGACACTCACTGTCCGCATGTTGGGGATATTATTTGAATTATTTCATATGAATTAATGAGGCACTTAATCCCCTTTTGTTGCAACTTACAAGTAAGTTATATTTGAATTACGTATATTTGCAACAAAATCAGCGTCTGTACAAGGAAAATTTCAGCTCGGGTGTAAGACACCATTTTAAGAAAAATGACTCTTCTTCAATTAAATGACATAAATTTGTACACAGGCAAATTAAATGTTAGTATGCCGCAATATTCATGTAGTGATTATAAGTTTATAGGCCACTTCCAACAACCTTGCTGTTGGGTTAACCCTATAGCGAGGTGGTGTCCTCCTTCAGATCTTGAGTTCAGGAGTTCGAAACCCAGAATGTTGGACCTTGGTATTTTCTCTCCCAGGATTTACTTTATTCATTTAAAATCAAGTAGATTATATACCTTTTACTTTAATTCAATGTTCATTAAATGTAAAAGTCATGTACACCACCTATCAAAAAAAACAAACTAAATGGGCGGGGCAGTATTGTTTAACAAATTTGTGACGTAAAGGTAAAAGTCTATTAATTAAAACAAGAGGGCTATGATGGCCCTATATATCGCTCACCAGAGTTGATCTGGCCTACTGACCTGGTTTTTGACCCCACATGACCAAAAGTTGAACTTGACCTAAAGATCATCAAGACAAACATTCTTTTCATAAAGATCTGGTTACAACTGTCGCCTCTATAGTGTTCACAAGCTATTCCATTGATTTGACCGGGTGACCAAGTTTTTGACCCCACATGACCCAGATTCGAACTTGACCTACAGATTATCAAAACAAACATTCTGACTAATTCTCATGAGTTTCAAACTTAAGTTGTGGTCTCTATAGTGTTGAAAACATTTTCCTTTGATCTGGCCTAGTGACCTAGTTTTTGAACCCACATGACCCAGATTCAAACTTGACCTAGAAATGATAAGACAAACATTCTGACCCAGTTTCATAAAGATTGAGTTACAACTGTGGCCTCTAAAGTGTCCACAAGCTTTTCCTTTGATTTGACCAGGTGACCTAGTTTTTGACCACATATGACCCAGATTGAAATTTGACCTAGAAATCATCAAGCCAAACTTTCTGACTAAGTTTCATAAAGATTGGGTCATAAATGTGGTCTCTAGTGTTCACAAGCTTTTCCTTTGATCTGACCTACTGACCTAGTTTTTGACCCCACAAGACCCAGTTTTGAACTTGACCTAGAGATCATCAAGACTAACATTCTGACCAAGTTTCATACAGATTGTGTCACAAATGTGGTCTCTACAGTGTTCACAAGCTTTTCCTTTGATGATGAGTTTGATCTGATCTACTGACCTAGTTTTTGAATCCACATGACCAAATTTTGTTCTTGACCTAGAGATCATCAAGACTTAACATTTTGGCCAAGTTTCATAAAGATTGGGTCAAAACTGTGGTCTCTAAGAGTGTTCACAAGCTTTTCCTTTGACCTTATCTACTGACCTAGTTTTTGATCCCACATGACCCAGTTTCGAACTCGACCTAGAAAACATCAAGACTAACATTCTGACCAAGTTTCATAAAGATTGGGTCAAAAATGTGGTCTACAGAGTGTTCACAAGCTTTTCCTTTGATCTGACCTACTGACCTAGTTTTTGACCCCACATGACCCAGTTTCGAACTTGATCAAGACTAATATTCTGACCAAGTTTCATAAAGATTGGGTCAAAAATGTGGTCTCTAGAGTGTTCACAAGTTTTTCCTTTGATCTGACCTACTGAACTAGTTTTTCAAGCCATATGACCCAGTTTCGAACATGACCTACAGATCATCAAGACTAACATTCTGACCAAGTTTCATAAAGATTGGATTACAAATGTGGCCTCAAGAGTGTTCACAAGGCAAATGTTGACAGACGACGGACGCTAGTCGAAGACGGACGCCGGACAATGACCGGTCACAATAGCTCACCTTGAGCACTTTGTGCTCTGGTGAGCTAAAAAAAGTGAGAAGGCAATTTGAGCAGTTATATTCCGGTTACTTTGAATACCGGAATCTACTTCTTTACCGGAATCTACAGGAATCTAGATTGTACTACCGGAATCTACATATGGCAGCTTTACTCTTTCAATTAAATCTCATTTTCCGATGATTATAAACTTTTGATATCTTATGTAAATAGCTTGTGTTATATTTCACACAAAAAAATCAAAATTATGAGGTACTGGGCGATTGTTTACATGCGCCGTTATATTGACACGCAGTGATTATCGCAAGTGAATAATTATCTGATCACAGTACTTGAAAATTATGCATGCATTTAAACTGTAATATAGAATCTACTCGTGATTTGAAAAATGTAAAATTTTGTTCTATGTAAAAATCTATTAAATGATTTATAAATTGTAAAAATTGTTTTTGTTTGTTTTTCCATTTTCATCACGCCTCAAAACCTCCTGTTCGTTGCTTTCTAAACATGTTGAAAATTTGTTTTTGTTTTTGTAGAAAAACAAAAGCTATGAAGTAGTAGTCTCCAACAGGCAATATAATAAAAGATGAAAAAAATGTCGAAACTGCAAAGGTAACTGGGTAAAGTGTAAGATAAAAATTCAAGAAAGAAGGAGTTTAAATGCACGTAAACGGCTCCGGCAACATTACTTCTTTCCAAACATTTTCTCGCTTGCAGACGACACTTCTCACCCATACCCATTCATCGCAAATCACCCCTCTATCGTGAAGTGCATGCTTTCAATGCATTTGTCTTCCGTTTTTTGTTTGTTTTGTTTTTTGTTAAATAAATGAAAATAAACTAAATGTTAACACGCCAAGCTTCGTCCCTGATATGGAAAACAGTGGCTTTGTAGCATTGAAGAAAAGTGTAGTATTCACAATAAAAGGCGATTTTGCTTTGTCAGTCCATATATGGCCCATTTTCTGCCCAGTTTGCCAGGAACCTACTATGTCAGTCTCAATCTAGGCGGTTAGAAAAGATCACATATTCAGATCTAGTTAGTTTATTTCCTAACTAGTGTTGAAATCAGTTTTTGTCTTTGTTAAAAAAGACGAGGATATTTATTCACAAATCCCGTTGTCAATTTAAAGAAAAGATGTGATGATCGATATTCTATTTAAATAGAAGAAAATTTTGCAATTCACCTTCGCCTGAGAAATATATTGATCAGCAGTTGTAATAAACGTTTTTATGAGACAGCAATAAACACATAGGTGTCATAATTATAACGCACAGCATGTCCTAATTGTATAATCAATTTGATATGATTACACTGATTAAACACGAAATATATGCATTAATATATTAAATTTATTTCTGTTCTTTTTTAACCGAAACAAGAAAATAACTACTATTTCTCTGAGAAAGTTTTGTTTTCAAAATTACATACATGATTAAGAATATTCTTCGATCTGTATTCAAAGTATTCAACTGACTTCTAATTTATTTTTCAACACCATTTTGATCTACGGCGTAATTATGTTGTTGTTTTTTTTTTTGTATTTTTTTTGTCCTATTTTGTGAGATATTTTCCCATGTTTTTTTTTTTTTTTTAAAGAAAATTAACTAGCGGGTCACCTGCAACTGGCAAGTTATTAAAACATATTGTTAATTCAATTAACATTCAAATATTGCACACATAAAATTATATTGGCCCAACTCTCAGTGTGCAACATCCTGAAGGTGACACTTATTCTAACTTTTAGCGGGGTATTGTCAGAATTTTTATTACCAGAAATTTAAAAACGGAAACGTCAGCAGAATTTGCAAGTTCACACCCGTATATATAAGAAATAAAATTAACAGAGAAACATATAAGCCACATAATTATGGAATATCCATGCTCCATCTGTGCTTTAGAGTGTCTGCAAGACACCATACAATGTTCAAATTGTAAGAATTGTATTCATAGTAAATGTTTAAATCTGAGTGATAAAGATTTGGTCAGCTGCTCATTTGAACTTTCTATGTCAGAACTGTGTATTCTCTGGAACCAGCTATGATGCCAGCGCAGCCTTAGCAAGGTAAGAATGGTTTATTTTTCATTATTACTTACTAAAGTCAACAAAACTCCAACTTGGTCATTTTATATTGTAGTTTGGTTAAATTTCGACATTAGAGCGCGGATGGTAGATCACCGATTAAAGGTTCTTGTAAACGGAAATGAGGTTAAAAATGGAAATACGCATCAAAGTGACCGCTTCAAACAATTTATATCAAAATTATTTTGAAATTGCGAAAATAATTACACATGCATCGTAAATGTGTCCCGGCTAGCAACATCCCGACAGCTCGCTCGCGTTGTGCCTATGTCAGTATCACTATGATGTGTTTTTAACACGTGCATGTTGCCGCATATGCACGTGCAAAATATGCAATATTGGTCAAAATAAATGAATAATTAGCTGCAGTACCTATTCAAATGTCGGCATGAGAAATTTCTTATGAATACATGCATTATTAACCAAACAGTAATGCCCTGCACGCGCAAATATGCAATATTGGTTAAAATAAATAAATAGTAACCTGCAGTACCTAATCAAATGTCGGTATGTGAAATTCCTAGAGAATACAAGTCATGTATTATTAACCAGATAGTTATACAATATAAACTGACCGATTACAAATGTTGTTGAGTGTGTACACGTTATCATTGCAAAAGCAGCGGCACGATGACACGTGCAGATTTCCCGCTAAAACGCAAATAAACTATTCCTTATTGCTACATGTATGTGTTCAAATCATAGCTTGAACTGGTTATTCTCTTCTCTTTTTTTTCGCATAAACAGTACTATTAACCAAACTCTGTCTCGTAAGTTTGTGTTTCTTTTTAACTGAGATTTCACCCACAATGTCAAGAATGGTATCGTGTAAATAAACCGGTAACGAAATAGAGTGTTTGCAATCATTTTTTAAACAACACACATTATCAAACTTGAGATAATGCGCGTTTTTTATTATTATTATTATTATCTGTTTGTCAGATATCCTGTTTTCGGATAGTAAAGACCGCGGTAATAATCCGAAATATACATATCATTTTTTATGGTTCTCTTTGAAAATCCACTTTTTAAACAAATGGCAGACCTTTCTATCAGTGTAGGTATATTCATGATATTCATTGTATTTTGCCGTTATTGAATAAAAAAAGAAGACAGAATAAAACGCATCTTGACGTTATTTTCTATTGACGTTAGTTTTTTTAAGTGTGACAGTTTTAAGAACTCATTCATCTGTAAATAAAAATATCATCTTTGAAAGCATTTTCAAAATTAGACTGCCATTTTACAGAGAAAAGTAAGCGAAACTGATCAAACTTGTTAAAATACAAAATAGAAAACAGTTTTCCTTTGTTATCGCAGTTTACAAAACATGGTTAATTTTTAGCATGGGTCGCAACTTTTGACGTTATGTCTGACATGCATTTATTATCTTATATAATTGAATCAAATTTCATGAATATCGTTAATTTTAAATTTATTTTATTACAGACTGCATACGTTAAAAGACAGATTCGACGAGACAACAAGACCGCCCATTGAGTCAATTTACAACAAAATCTTTAATAAGAAGGTTAAAGAGGCCCGGGAAAACGGACTTGTCATATCGAATAATATTTCTGACCAAATTTGTCACCTTGAAAATATGGTTACTGAAAATGATACGTTTGTCAGGTCAATGATACGGACTGGTGGCAAATCCCCGACAATTATCCTATACACTGACGAGCAAATTGCCGACATAAAACGACTTTGTTGTACGGGACAGACTGTTCTTGGTGTCGACAAGACTTTCATGTTGTGCAAAATGCACGTAACGGTTACCTGTTATAATCAGTTGACAGTTTTTAGACATAGAATGGGAGAACCCCCTCTATTCTTTAGCCCAATGTTTGTCCATGACAACAGTGACTATGAGACATACAGCTACTTCTTCCACCATTTTAAGTTGAAGTTGGCTGGTACAAATATGGCAAAGCTTGTCATTGGTTCTGATGATGAACAAGCTATGGTCAAAGCCATAACGACTGAATTCTACAACTCGACGCACGTTTTATGCACGCGACATTTACAACAGAACGCAAGACAACACTTGACTGACAACGGTGTTGCCCTGGCAGACAGGAAGGTCATCCTTGACAAAATATTTGGGCGTGATGGACTGGTCAATGCGTCGGACGACATAATCTTCGAAGCCCAGTCTGACGAACTTGAAAGCTTCTGCACAAATTTTTCTGACAAGTTTGTGCAATACTTTCAAAAACGACTTCGACAGACGCTTAAAACTAAGGTGAACGAACCTTTAAGAGATGGAATAATATCAAGCGACTGGACAAACAACAACTGTGAGTCAATTAATCATGTGTTGAAACAGACAGTTGACTGGGAAATGAAAAGCTTACCTGAGTTTGTCAGGCTGGTTAAACAAAGAGTGAATGGCCAATTCCAAGAACTGAGAGCAGCCCTTCCGTCAACAGGTAACTTTCGCTTGGCTGCTTCTCACCAGCACTTTGAGGTTACAAAGGAAGTCTGGATAGATATGACTGAGCAGCAAAGAGCAAACTTGTTCAAACGCTTCAGACAGTATGTTGTTAAAGATGACAAAATTGTCATTTCTACTGACGGACGCAGTGCTGTCATTGCACCAAGAACTGAGGGTAAAAAACCTGGTCAAAGAAAGCGAAAGGTTAACATCAGGACTGTGACTCAACGCCAAAAAGACGAAACAATGAATAACATCACTGGGGTGCAGTTGGCCTGTCAGAAGTATTCTCACACAGTTTCAGCTTCGCCCCTTTTGTGGCGTAAACCTGCAACAATGTCCATATGAAAAACTTTGAAAGGGCAGGTTGATCTGCAACCAGTAGTAAATTATAGAACTGTAGAAGATCTCTAGATATGGCACAAAATGTGCACCTCTGCACAAGTGTGTCCATGAAACTTCCTTACCTCCAAAATTGTCCAGAAAACTCAACAACTTCTGAACCGCTTGTTCTTCGCCGCTTGACTGTTCCACATTCTCCGCCAAACTATCGTACAAGTTTTTTATTATTAACGCACCTCGACGAAAAATTGACAGAAAATAAAACAGCGTATCAGGTTCCAGCTCCACTTCACAGAAGCTCTCCGTAAAGCTTGAATTCAAATGACCATTGCTGTAAATAACTTTTAACAGTACTAATCCAGTTCCTTCCCCAACTGACAACTGTTCCACAGCGCTTTTCAACAGACTTTTCTCATAACTGGCTGCCATACTGTTCATTTCGGCGGTTACCTCCCCTTTCCATGAAATATTGCGTTAATCATATATGCAGTATCGAATATGACTATAGGTAGTACACTGAGCGTACAATACACTGACTAGAGGTTAGGGTTAGGTTTAACATAGGTATCTGATACTGTACTACCACCAATAACATCAGTACTGTATTTAGAGCTAACCGAAATATTGGGCGCGTTCGGCAGGTACTGGGACAATACGGATCAGACAACCCGGACAATATTTCATATTTGGGACAACCCGGACGCCGTTTCAGAACGAACCGAGCTGTGTTTTTTAAAGTTCTACGCCGATATTTTCATCAAATGCATGATTTTGAAGTTTCAGAATTACTTATAATGTCTAATACGAACATCACTCATTTTTATTAAAGTTAACTTACAGGCTCATTTTATAGACGATCGGGAACATATCATGGACGACACGGACCATATACTATGGACGACCCGAACCAAAGTTTTTGGTTAACTCGTACCATGTTTAAAAACTTATTTTGGTTGGTTTAGAAATATAATTATAGTTTTATAACATTAATAACGTCATTAACAAAGGGGATAATGAGATAATTAGGATATGTATAAAGACCGAGAAGATAGATTTTTCTACTCTTATTTTTTTTTTTTTTTACTTTTTTTTTGTAAAACAGGTTTAGGAAAGTGGTATATTTACAGATTATTAGTAAATTTACAGCTAATTTATAAATTTACAGATAGATCTATTTCGATCTATAAATTTACAGATTGTGTGAATGAAAAATGATGAAATTACATTTATTCTCAAAACTGAAGCTTGAAATTAATTGGGTTATTTAAGGTACACATAAATTAAGGTCATTTGTGAGTTTCAGCCATTTTTGTTGAGTTTTTAGCATTTTCAGAAATAATAGAAGTCAACAGAAATGACTGAAAGTTACAATTGACCTTTATTTATGCATACTATAACTAAATCAATTAATTTCAAGATGTAGATTTTGAGTCTAAATATAATTTTAACAGTTTTCAAACACTTGATCTGTAAATTTACAAATGGAAAAATCTGTAAAGTTATAGATTATCCGTAAATTTACAAATAATCTGTTTCCTAGACCTGTAAAATATTATTATATTTATGTTGAATTAAGCAAAAAGAATATTGTTTGCCGATTTTGTTATTGAAATTGTTTTGTTTTGCATAAAAGCTGTGATGATGTCAATGCCTTGCAGTTCAATTTAGTTTACAGTTTGTCATTAATCAAAATTGTTGTAAGCAAGAAAATGGTTGCCGGCAGTCCTATTGATCTTAAACAGTCATCAAATATTATTGATGATCTTAAATTACACGATCGATAGTTTAAATTAAATAATTTAAATTCATTAATTTCAGATTTAAAAGTAATGGAAATAGCTTAAATCACAATGCAATTAAATCACTTGGCGTCGTAAAAAACCTAACCAATAGTATTTAAGGGTTATATTTATCTATTATCTTAATTTAAAATAGTTATTTGTGACTGAAAAAGAAAACGATGTGACTGAAAAAGAAAACGATGCAAAGTTTTTATTTAAAGATTTATTAATAGTACAAGCAGCACATAATACAACATAACAATATATTACATTATATAATACATGAACAAGTATAAATAATCCATGAACATTTCCCTTAAAACAGGGCAAAAAAAACTCATGTAAAGTAACACTGCACACCCACTTTTAAACCGGTCCGTACATAGATGCACACGCATCTAGAAGGCTGCATATCGTTATGAATTTCTCATTGTAAGTAAATAATTTGAATCGAGAAATATACTATAAGAACAAATTGCGACTTCAAATTCCATCCTGTTTTAAGCAAATAATTTTCACAGTTTTTCATCAGTTAGCATTAAATAATATGTTTAAGTAGTCTCTTATAACTGTACTAGAGTGGCAAAGTTCATGTATATATAATTTGCCATGTCTTTAATATTGATTTTTGTACTTTTGTGAGACTTTAATAAACAATATGTTAACTGCATTTTTTTCACAAACAAAAATCTGTGATTATCTCCGCTTTAATATGCAACATAGGTTGATTGAATTATCACCTCGTTAATAACGCTATAAAAATCAATAACTGAACTGTACCTCGTTAATACCGAATAATTCAATTATCACCTCTGGTGTGCTTTTTAGTGATGCCGTGATAGTACAGTACAGTAGGTGCAATTGTTCAATCAAATAATAATAAACAACCCTATCCTATACAATTTTACATAGATTTTTAATATATTTTGAATCTTTTGATCCGATACATATCAACAAATCGTATATAGAAATTACCCCTTTTAATGGATTAGATATTTAAAGCGGAATTTATTTAATAAAGTATGATATACGTCATCTTACAATACTTCAAAATCGTATTGTACATAGATACAAATGGAAACGTTTTAATAATTGAAATTTTTATTATCGTAAAAGCTATATGATATAAATGTATATGCATGGTCTTTAATATTATATAATTACCTATATCGAATTAACGTAGGATTAAAGACACGTATGTCACACATTTAAAACACGAAAGGGTAAGTATCTTAATTAACGTAGGATTAAAGATACATATGTTGCACCTACATGAAAAGGCAAACATAATTGCAATTAAGCATTTAAATAATCATGTTTAATAGACACACTTTAGTATTTTGATAACAATTAAAGGATTGCAAAACTTCACTAAATGATGGTCTTGGTCGTCCACGATAAGATCATCCAAAACGTCGGTAAATGAAGTTTACTGACAATGAATATTGTTCACATGTATATTATTATATTTTGAAGTAAAATGTAATATTATGGTCCGGGGCGTCCTAAAACGTGGTCCGGGCCGTCCTAGAACATGGTCTGGGCCGTCCTAGAACATGGTCCGGGTTGTCCCCAATCTGGTTGTCTCAAATATGGTCCGGGTTGTCTGGTCCGGGTTGTCTAGTCCGGGTTGTCCCATGGTCCATATTGTACCTAATTCGTTCGGCATACATACTCGAGCTAACCCGAGTCACCCTGGGTATTACTCGAGTATAACTCGTGTAACCCGGGCGATAGTAGTTGTGTCACCCGAATTCTACCCACCTTCTGAAGCTGGGAAAGGCGGGTGATCGTATCCGAATGCATTAACACTTTAAACATGGCGTCGTTAGCAGACTGTTAAAATTTTGGGTGCAATTACTGTAAAGACTTTATCTCAATAACTGTAGATAATATTGAATTCAAACTTCAAACAAGTCTTTCCACTCATCAGACTTACCAAAACAATCAAGTTAGATAAATCTTGATCGAATCTTATGTAAATTATAGGCCTCATTTATAGATATATTGCTTTTAAATCTCTATTTTCACTTTTTAATGTCATTAACTAACCGCAGATGATCAATTCCCATTACTCTAATATGTATTTTGACAAAATTATGCCCCTTTTGGACTTGTAGTTTTAAGTCTTACATGCAAGTTAGTACATCCAAACTAGGGCAGATGTTTGGTTAAAACTTCACACATTTCTTCGGGTCTGTAAAATAAGGTCATATCAACATATCACAAGCCTCATATAACTCATTCTTGAGTCAGACCCCTTTTTGGCGTTAAAGTTTTGGATGCAATTTGTTTTTTTTTAAACTAATGCAGGTACTGGGTTAAAACTTCACACATGTCTTCCATGTTGTAAAGGACATGACATCAACTTCCATAACTCTTATTTGAACATTGGCCAAGTTATGCACTACTGTTTAAACTTAGAAAAAGCTGGTTAACGTTTTGCATGCAAGTTACTATCTTGGAAACTAATGCAGATATTGGATTGAAACTTCCATACATGTCTCCAGTGATGTAAAGGAAGGTCAAAGCATCAATTCCCATAACCTTAATTTTGGACAAGTTATGCCCTCTTTCTTGTGCATAGATATTGTTGTGTTTGCATGCAAGTTGCTATCTCCAAAACTAATAGGGGCATTGGTTTAACATTTCTCACATGTCTTCAGGGTTGTAAAGCAAGGTAAAAGCATCAAGTTCCATAACACTTACTTTAATTTTGGCAAAGTTATGTCCCTTTTTAGTAAGAAAATGGCGGTTAAAAATTTACCATCAAGTTGCTCTTGTCAAAACTAAGGGCGGTACTGGGTTGAAAACTTTTTATATCTATTAAAGGTTTTAAAGTGAGATCATTGAATCAAGTCAAATAATTCTTAAATCATTATTTCAGTTCTAGAACCGAAAAGCATTCATATTGACAATTGCCTTCGAATAGTGGAGAGTGTTGTCATTGTTCTTTTAAAACCTTTTACTTTCTTCTAAATTCAGAGTAACTTACAAATGCTCTTTTGGCATTCATGCCCCCATCTGTAAATACTGCTGAATAGGACAGAGGTTGAGAAATCTGCTTCTTACAGCAACATCCATGTCAAGCATATTTCGAGGGTTCTCGATCTGATTCTTAAAGCTTGTAAGTTTTCTTTCTAGGTTCATAAGGGACAACTTTGAGAAAACATCTAGGCTTAAGAACACATAATGAGTGATAAGGACAAATTAATAATCCACAAAAGAAGCCACACATTGACGTTGAAGTTATGATTAAAAAATTCAACCTCCCTACTTGCCAATAAACCTTCTTTTCACAGACACATATGCTATGTTGTCTAGTTAGCTCAGTAGTTGTCTAGTTAGCTCAGTTAGCAAGTCCAAAGGTCACGGGTTTGATCCGGTTAGCAAAGAAATTCCTTCCATGGCCATTTGCAATCTACCTCAGTTCATACGAATGTAGAGTTGTCAGTTCCTTATGAAAGTGTACTGGTAAGCCACTTAGGTTGCTAAGCTTGCCAGGGAGAGTGAACATTTGTTACCATTAGTGACTGTCAGTCATATATGGCAATAAGATTGTTGGAAATTGTGTTGAACCCAATTGAACAACATCAAGAACTGGTACTTGGTCTTTTAAAAGTCAAACTAGCATTTAGCACATTTCATGGCTGTACTACGTACAAAGTTTGAAAAAAGCATACTGTTTGTTATGTGCTATTTGTGAGCATGGTGAATTCAGTTATGTCATTTTAAACAAAGACATTTTCATTTAAAAAAAAAGAAATTCATTAGCATTGGGGAATAGAGACAGCAGATATGAGCTTATTCATTTTCGTTACATATTTCTTCAACAGACATGGCTAAGTGGTATCAACGTCCCTGGTTGTGGATTCGATCACCTGTCAAGATATACAAAAGTAGTTAAAAATGTTAAATGTATCAGCAACTGACCCTGGCATTCAGCTCAAATGTGGAAAATGGATTCTCTCACACCTGCGTGGCAATGGTTACCGTCCAGAATGATTATTATGCGCAGTGTCCTATAAATGGGTCTTGGCAAACAACGCAGATTGAACACCGCAAAACAGATCATGTGATCAGGGTCTCCACTGTTTCCTTAAAAGAATTTCGGTCACAACAATGAAAAAAAAAAGAAAGAAATAATTATACCATACACCCTTTTAATTTGAAATTGTTCGGGGTAGTACAGTCATGTGTAGATATAAGAGGATTAATATAAGTTGGAGCTCTTGCTTCAGAAATAATTTAAAGTATAAATTAATATAAAATAGAAATTTCTAGTCTATTAAACATTATGGGCTGAACATTTTCTTTTTCCAAGTGTTACTTGATCCCAGAATCTAAAAAGTCGATTGATAATAATCCAGTCTGATTTTTCACTCTGACAGAAATCGTACCAGTTAATCTCAACAATAACAACGATACCAGACTGTCTGTCCTCATTATGGTCATCAAACATATCTATATTAGGTTCTTCACAAAAATGTTCTTCACATTTATTTCCTTGTCATTGAAAATGCAAACATTATGTAAGATACACGCAGCGGCAATGTAATCAACTAACAGCACTATATCGCATACATTAAACATACCGTCCACTAATTCAACATAATTTCTGATACGAGTCAGAGTTACACGGGTTTGTATGCCGAATGCGCCCATATATATATCATAAGGTCAGAGACCACCAATTCCAAAATGGACAGGGAATAACCTGAGTAAGGGGGCAAGGGACAGTAAATTTGAAAAATCCACAAATTTGCGTTGGTACCAGTGCGAAAAAAAAATCATAAAAAATGCAATTTTGAGAGAGTCAAGGAAAGTGTAGAGCGAATGTATTGCATATACATAGCACTTCAACTTGTGACACTTTCAGCCTGCAGATTCCGCTGTTTTTATGATAAAAACGTGTACAACTCCGGTAGCAGGACACTAAATTTTTAGGCAAAATGGCCCAAATGGCACACCATGCGCGACCTGTACCGTATTATCTGCACATGACTGAGCTAAAACGTTTGCATATCTTTAAAGTATATGACCAGGCGAAAATAATGATAGGAAGAAAAGTGTCTCTTAACCGTTTACTTTTTCTGCAAATTGATGCTGAATCTGGATGGATGGATGACCGTTTCCATTCAGTCTGACTTCCGTTACCTCAGGTAAGATTTTAGACCTGGCCGTCTACGGAGCTAGGAAAATCGATACTAACACATATTTATTTATCCTTAATCCTACTTGAATATAAGTACAAAGGTCGGGTGGGCAGACGCCGAGCGTCCATGTTTTTTTTTTTTTGTAAACAGTAACGTTTTTCTAACGGCTTAAACTTTCTTAAAACACATATAATATCAATAATTTTTTAATCAATGTAAAGGATATAAAACAAGCAATTTATTGATTACTTTTAATTATTATTTCGAAATAAAATGGATTAATTATGAACGCTTAACTTACAGTGTTTTTTCTTAAACTTTGGAGCATCGTTACGCCGCTATTAAAATCATATGTCATTTAAAATGGTTTTTCATTTTAAAAAGATATTTAAATAAGAAAATATGAAAATCGTAAGCATTTCAAAACTTTTTGAATTTTTAAAATCCATAAATTAGCGAAAAAGTTATTACTAGTAAAAATTAAAAATTCCGATCCCATACACAAACGATGTAAAAACGTTTGTTTAGCCCACCACCAGATAAACAGGTGTTAATGCGTGACGTCATGGCGATCTCCCCTATTACCCGGGCCACAATACGAAACTGTCCCCTGCCTCTTAATGGTCAACCTGAGTAATGGTCAATCATGTAAACAAATCCATGAAGTGTGGTTTTGATTGAAATTGACATATTTTTATCGCATTTACAGCATTCTATCATACATTTTGGCACATTTTATGTATACTAGAAAAAAAAGTTTAAATCGAACGAATTTCTCCCGCCATGCCAATGATATGATCAGGGGTCATCTCATTCACGTGAAAATTACTCAAATAAAGTATCACTATTCGTATGGTTTTCGTTCGATATTTTCGTAGAATTAAGATAGCTTTTGGAAGGCGAGCAATTTGATATACATATTTCGATGTATGGAAGGCCGTGCACGCCATAATGTTATAATGTAAGTTTATGGGAACACAATTGGTGTTCTCTACCTAAAACTCGCCATACAGTATTTACATATTTATATTAACTGTCATTAAATATTATGAGGAAAGTATGTGAAAAATGGAATATTAGGACTATTGTATATAACATAATCACTGCTGACGAGGCTTGTATAAATAAAATACGACAAGCATACGTCGGCTTGTCCGCGGTGACGGCTATCAGTTGTCACAAAGAAGATCGCAGAAGTCAAAAGTATACAACACCCTAACCTATGTAAACGTATATTGCCAAATATATAATCACAACTACTCGTAATATTTATCTGACTTAACTTACACTTATAAACCACACAGCTATCAAAACTGACTCTCATACCTAAATCGTTACAAACTTACCTTGCAACTTTCGTTCACAAGTCTTATTTTATTATATTCAGCTAAGTTTCATAATATCTGTCATGGTAAGAGGTTCAGAATATCCATCCCAAGGGTACAGGTCTGCCAATTGGGCGGTAACGGGGCTTGCCGTAATATCAGGAACAACATGATGTTGGGGTAGACAAAGATTTCCGGCACTGCTAAAGTCGCTGGAAATATCGATCCGATATGTAAGAAAAGGTTTTTCAGTTTGTTATTTTGACGGTCCATATGTCTGTTATTTGCAAATATATTAATTTTAAAAACTATTTTATAACATTTTGTTGTTTACTATGCATTTAGCAATTAAGCTTTTGAACATTTGGCCAAGAACTATCATATTATGCGCACATTTTCATCATTAGCACTTATTATTATAGTTGTATAATAACAAATCCTGTCGTTTCAGCATTTCATGTAACAGAACAGAACAGAACAGAACAGAACTTTTATAAAAGACTTGTACGAAATACATGGTCTCAACACATAAATACACGTACATGAAATGATTACAATAAATAGACAATAAGACAAAAAGAGCAAAATTACTGAAAAGTTGTTGAACAGTTACAAATACATCACTTTTTCGGATTTGATGATGACTTGTATATCTGCTTTGTTTATATACCACCTAGAAACTCTGTTTATTATTTAAATCATGAAATTGGTTTCTATGAATTGTTAGAAAGTAATATTAGAAAATATCAAGAATATGGTAAAGTGTCAGTTATTGGAGATTTAAATGCTAGATGTGGCGAACGGTCGGACACGTTACAAAATACACATGATTTTAACAAATACATTCCTTCATTAGAAAAAGATGATTGTGATAATGTATGTTATAACATTCCTACCCGATTTACGATGGACAAAGCTGTTAATAACTGTGGTAATAAACTACTAGATATATGTTTATGTACCGACTTGAAAATTGTTAACGGGCGTATTGGTGATGACGCCGGGGTCGGTAGTTACACATTTATGTCATCTAGCGGTTGTAGTGTAATTGATTATGTACTTATGTCTCATGATTTCTTTCAATACATTAACGACTTCGTTGTTCATGATTTGTATACATGCTCACATCATGTACCTATACAAATTGATTTGTGTGTCAAGAAATCTGTATCACAGTCACATGTAGATGATAAATTTATTGATAAAATATTCTGGAATAATGAAAAATGTCCTGAATACAAAACATTGATTCACTCAGATTTTGGTAATTTAGAATCTATTGTAAATGATATTTTATCAACAAGTATTGATGTTTATACAGGTATAGACCAGTTTGCTGACATTTTATATAAAAATGCCTACAGTGTTTTTGGTAGGTCTGTAAACATAAACAAATCTAAAAATGAAAGAAAGGTTAAGAGTAAGTGGTTTACGCAAGAATGCGTATCGGCTAGACGTGAATTTCGTTCGGCCAAGGCAGCTTATCGGAAAAATAAATGTGATCATAATAGAAATGTATTACTTGAAAAACGTCGCATTTACCGTTCTTCCAAGCGCAAAGCCCGTGCTAGTTATAAGGCCAATCAAAGAAGTAATTTGCACAATCTAGCTACGTCCCAACCTCAACAATTTTGGAAAGAGGTACATAAACTTAAGGCTAGCAAAGTACAGAATAACAATATTAGTTCTGAAGAATTTTTTAATCATTTTAAGCATATCTACTCTGATGATGACAATTTTAGCAATGAAGATGTTGAGAATGACTTGTTTAACAATGGTGATGGAAATGATATTGAACAACTATACAGATTATTCACTGTAGATGAAGTATTTAAAGCTATGTCAGAGCTAAAGCGTGGTAAAAGCGGAGGTGTAGACAGTTTAATTCCTGAGATGTTTATTGAATGCAGAGATATATTTGCACCACTATTATGTAAACATTTTAACCATATGTATGTACATTGTATCTACCCAGATAGTTAGACAAAAGGCGTTATTGTTCCTGTTCCCAAAAAGGGCAATCCAAATGATGTTAATAATTACAGAGGCATTACTCTTACCAGTATTTTTTCAAAAATATTTTCTACTTTGTTGAATACACGTCTTCGAATATGGGCGGAAGAAAATGAATTGTTGTCAGATTTTCAATTCGGATTTCCAAAAAATAAAAGCACTGTTGATTGTATTTATGTTCTAACATCTTTAATTGATAGAGTTATCTCTCATGAAAAGAAAAAACTTTACTGCGCATTTGTAGATTTTCGAAAAGCTTTCGATGTAGTATATAGAAATGGTATATGGTTTAAATTATTGCAATGTGGAGCCTCAACAAGGTTAGTTAAAATGAACAGGTAAAATGTTGTGTAAGAGTAAATGGTGATTATACTGAAAACTTTAATAGTACCAAGGGAGTTAAGCAAGGCGAGCCTTTGTCACCTCTGCTATTCTTGTTCTTTATAAATGATATGTCTCAGTATATATATATGATAATGCTATAGACCCTGTTTTTATTGATGAACTTAGATTTTTTTTACTACTGTTTGCTGATGACACTGTTTTAATGTCGTATTCTAAGGAAGGCCTTCAACGCGCCTTAAATAACTTAAATGCATACTGTAATAAATTGGGGAATAAGTGTTAATATAGATAAAACTGTTGTAATGGTATTTAAAAAAGGTAATAGACCTGAAAACATTGAAATGTTTTTTAATAACCATAAACTGAATATTGTAACAAATTTTACATATCTTGGAGTAACCTTGTCTTCTAATGGTTGTTATTATCAGGCTCAGAAATCCTTATCTCAACAGGCAATGAAAGCTTTATTTTCTCTTAACTCATTGTTTGATGTTGTTTCTTTCGATGTATCTGAGAAAGTCAAGTTATTTGATTCGATGATAGCTTCAATTGTAAATTATGGATGTGAAGTTTGGGGCTTTCATAAAGCCCCGGATATTGAAAGGTTACATATGAAATTTCTTAAACAAACTTTACAAGTAAGACAACAAAACAACTAATGCTACGATATATGGTGAATTTGGACGAGTTCCAATGAGTGTTATTCGAAAAGTTAGAATTGTAAAATACTGGTTTAAAGTCATAAAAAATACAGACTCAGTTATGTATAAATTATTTAATTTACGTGATGAAAATGGTAATTATACACATAAATGGTCTAAAGATGTAAAAAAGCTACTAGATGACACAGGATTTTCATATTTATGGAATAATGTATCAGTATCAAATACGCAAATACAAAATGTTATAAGGTGTTTATATGACCAGTACTTACAGCAGTGGTTTTCAGATCTTAGAAACCTACCTAAACTTGTAACATATTGTATGTTTAAAACCGATTTCCAAGTTGAAAAGTATTTGTCATGTGTTAAGAACGATAATTACAGAAATGCATTGTCTAGATTCAGATGTTCAGCTCACAATTTACTTATAGAAGAAGGAAGGCATAGAAATATAGACAGAAATCTTAGATTATGTACAAGGTGTAACATGAATACAATTGAAAATGAATATCGCTTTTTGTTAGTGTGTCCATTTTATAGAGATTTACGAACTACCTGTCTACCAAACTATTATTGTCATTGGCCTAATTTGAATAAGTTTAAAACTCTGTTAAGTAATTGCCAGAGTGGTATTGTTAATAAGTTAGCGAAATATATTTATCAAGCATTTGCTTTAAGAGGTTAAATTGCAATTGTGTACTTGTATTACAATTTATACCTATCACCTGTATGTCTGTATGTCTATACATGTATATTCATGCTTTTCTCATATTCTTTGTAATTGTTTAACACCGCCATACAGTACTGGCGATGAACATTGTATATGTTTTGCCAAATAAACTATTGAATTGAATTGAATTGGTACCAGTTTATACCCGAGCTTGATAAAATTTTACGTGACACCAATAAAGCAAACTTTTCCGGTTTGAAAGGTAAAGCCTGTGACTGCTCAATAGAATTCTAAAACGAACGTGTGAAAAATATTAATAAAAAGACCCAATTAATATATTTTTTGAGAGGATCAACTCTATCTAAGCGGTACTATATGGCGTACACACCTCTTACAAATATATTTATAGTTATGATCTACCTACCACAGACATAGATCTACATGTATACCTAAATAATTATGAATTATCAGATATGTAACCAAACACGAATAGGGAAAGCAGTCCGGTAAAACAAATAACTGATATAAGAAACTTAACAACTGTGTGTACGAGGCTCAAAGCAACTGAAAATGATATCGGGAAAGGAAAAAAACTAAATCAAACTAAAGGGAACACAAAACTGAAACACGTTAATTTGATTTTTTTTACTAAACTAACCAACGGTCTTGTCCTCATAATGTCTTGTTTCACGAGTTGGTCTTGAGAGCAAGGTTGTCGGATAGATTATCATTCAACAAAATAAAGAACAGCCGTCCCTGAGTAGAACATTTCGGGGGCACAATACTGAGAACAGGTATTTTCTATGATGAATTGACACCAGAATTAATTATTGTAAAGGATTTCATCCTCTCGTGAGTTGTCTCCGACTCCGTCATATCAAAAATTGGTTTATATATGCCAGTGCGAAAAATAGCCGAAAGCTTTTGAGAAACCAATTTTATCATCACTCGTTGGGCACCTGACAGCTCTTGGAGATCTATGATTTTTATGATCACATTACTCTAACTCCATGCTAACAATTAGCAAGTTTCAAGTTTATTTGCATAAGCAGCAAAATCAATTTGTCTTTGGCCATTTACAAACAATAAGAAATAAAATATGGCAAAGACAATAAGCACAACTACATACATTGAAATACACATAGCAAATACACAAAGATAGTTCAGTTTAAGAAACAATCATATTTTCCAGAGCATTTTTACGAATTTCAAAAGCTTTGATAAACCGTGCAAGATTACTCAGTTGTATACTACATCAATGTATTATTAATCGTAGGCCATGATATGTGATTCAAGTATTTTCTGTTTGCTAATATTGAGTACAACATATTACAAAATGATATTCAGCTTCTATAACATTGCATTACACATTTTACATAATCTGTCAGTTCTATCAACCCCCCTAAATCTATCAGTTTTAATTTCTAAACTATGTGAGCAGCCTCAGCTTTATCGTAAGCGAGACAAGTGAATCATTTTCAATTTTATCAAGGTAATGTTCGTAGCCAAATGTAATTTTTCTTGTAATAGTCTAATCTGGTACAATTATTCAGTGAACCAATCCAGCTTTGTATATATTGATCTCTTAATCTTCTTTTAATCAAAGGAAAGTAATTAAAATCGTTATTGAAATTATTCAAAAGATGAGAAAACCCAAGATGGTCAATAATGGAATTAATACGACTTGCCCAGCAAGTTCCAACAACATTATTACACTGATCAGTATACGTATTATAACACGACGAGATGTCGGATTTCATTATTCTTAACCAAAATTTAATAAATCTCTCCTTTGCTACAGCAGATAATGGGAATCTCCCCAGTTCGCCATAGACGGCATTATTTGGTGTTTGTGTTAGCTTATAGGTGCTGTGTACTAGAACATACGATGTGCGAAAAACTTCAGCAGGGACTCGTGGGCTACACAGGTCATACTTGGATAGGATCCTTTCTTTTACACTGACACACTGTCGGTTGTCAGGTATGGAGTTTTCTTGTAGAGAATTGTTAAAAGTGACTGTAACAATAACAAAAATTCTTTGCGAAAGCGAACGGAAATTTTGTCTAGCCCACATGCCTTTATAGACTGGATTTCTATTGGATAATGGAACAAAATAAAACAAAAGACGTCGTTAAAATTCCACGATAAACCAGATTTTTCTGTATCATCAACTCAAGATCATGCTCAAATGAAAAAAAAATCCGGCAATGGATATATGTCACAGTTCGATTTATTAGACTGTGCTTATGAATAATAAAACGCTATTTATCTTGTTCATATGTGTTGTTATTTATATCATCCACCCATTTATGACCCTTTCTACTGTCCGTAGTATGTAGTGTAGATAGTTATAGTACGGTAGGAAACGTTATTCAGTGATTTGCTGTATACGAGGGGCATTTGAAAAGTATTAATCAGTGTGGCGCTGTAGTTGTAGGCGGAATAATTATGTCTGTGTAAATGGTTACTCCAACACTTCAAAGTATTCCCCCTTTATTCGGATGCACTTTTCGAGACGCCGTATCCACTTGGAAAATGCAACCGTATCCACTCGGAAAATGCATTGCGGAAGGCTTCTTTGGGTATATTGTATTTAGGCACTGGAAAAGCGCGCTGCCGACAGCGTGACGAGATTCGAAGCGGCTACCTCTCGTGTAGTTCTTAATGTTTTGGTTTAGCTAAAAATCACATGGAGCAAGGTCAGGGCTGTACGGAGGATGTGGTAAAGTTTCAATACTATTGTCGCTAAGGTAAGAAAGAACCACGGCTGATTTATGGGCAGGTGCATTGTCCTGGAGGAGCTTGATTCCGCGCACGCCGGTACGTGGACGGGCTGTAGCATAGTGCTCAACAACTGCCGAAAGACCGGGCGCAAACCTTACGTAGCTTTAAAACGTCTGTCAGTATATGAAAAACTGATGACGGATTAACTTATCTCCTCCACTGTATAGCGGGTATCTTCCTCTACAGCTGCTTTTACTGCAGTAACATCACTTTCAGATGTTGCTGTTGCGGGACGGCCAGATCGGGGCTCATCTTTGATATCCGTTCTACCGGATTTAAATAACCGGACCCATCTTCTAACTGAAGTATATGATAAGGCACTATCCCCATAAACGTTGTCTAAATCTGATTTAATATCAGGCGCGGAAAAGCCAAGCAATGCGCGAACTTTACAATACGCTCTTTGCTCTTCTTGAAAATTGTTCTCCTTGTCTGTCATTTTGAATCGCAGTGTACATAACCTTGGTAGGTTCGAGTGAAATTTTTATTCACTGTGTAAGTTTATCCCGAGTTCCTCGTGCATATACATGTAGAGGAGAGTCTAACCTTTCTATACATGTATAACACTTGCCCGATAGCGGCTGAATAACGGTAAAAATTTAAACTGATTGATACTTTACAAATACCCCTCGTACTTACCTTATCGCGTTCTATCACTCTGCTATTGCTAGTCTAATTATCTTACTGCACTGACCAATCGATGCATCAACATCAATCACAGCCATGTTTATGATTGATGTTTGTGCATCTATCGTTCAGCGCAGCTGTTATAAATCCAATAAAATATATTATTACATATATTTTAAAGGTAATTATTATGCCATGTTATTTCTCATACTTAATTCTAGATGTCGATTTCTTTTGATGTAAATCTGCTGATTATACCATGTTTCTAAGATGCTTTAAGGTCGTCCGTCGGTTCAGTTATTGTCATGTTCGCCATTATTATACATATATGTTTACATTTCATTCGATGAATATGTTTGATAGATAGCCATGCTTATGATTGATGTTTGTGTATCTATCGCTCAGCGCAGCAGTTATAAATCCAATAAAATATAATATTACATATATTTTACAGATCCTGTTGTTTCTCTGTCTTGTGGTGAGAACCTATGACCACCTGCGTAAATAGCCATAGTATACATATACATCACACGACCAAGATAATTACATATTATGGCACAAGCCGATATACACACAAGAGACACATTGGTGACACATGTACCAACAGTCCTTAAAAAGACTGGTCAATGTGAGTAGCTTTGCACGTGTGATTTGAACTGTCAATGTGGCCACTGCAAACACCATAGCCAGCCACTTTGAATATTCTATAAACTAAATTAAAATACTTTTCTGTGTGTTAATCAGTCATTCATAGATTGCATGTCCACAATGTAAAAACAACAAACAGGAAATATCTTTAAAAAGATATTCGCTGTAGAAAGGATCAAAAGAAGGAAATTCAGATGTTTAAAGTTGAATTCAACAATCAGTCTTTCTTCATGCGTAACAAACGAAGAACTTATATCGCTTTACAAAATAGCTACATTTTTTTCAATTCCACGCTAACTTATATATTTTTACATGACATCTTGAATAAATTCGATTACGGGTCAGATTGGACAAGTAAAAGAGTCAAAGACTTTCTTAGTTCTTTTAATTATGGACAATGACATGGGGCTACCCATGTGTGAACTATGCCATCAATGGCATTTCGATAAATTTTTATGTTTTTCATATAGATTTCAATTATAATCAAATGCCATTGTTATGTCTTTCAGCAGAGATCCGATGTTTTTTCTTAATGATTTCTAGGTCAGGTTTAAAACTGGGTCATATGGTGTGAGAATCTAGGTCATTTGGTCAGATCAAAGGATAAGCTTGATAACACTGTAGAGGTTGAATTCTAAGTTCAACTATGAAAAATTGAGTGTATAAGCCTATGTAGATATGATCTAATCTTCCGCGTCCAAAGTTGATGTGACATCAGCTCCTACTTTTTTCTACCTGCAAATTGACAATATCAGTTGATAATATCAGAAACTCGAGGAATGTCAATTAACACTAATTAGCGCTATCTTTAATGCATAGATTTCTTCTGACAAAGCACGAATATTATCAACGGCTTCCCAGGCTATCGATTTTACAACATTTATTAATTCTTCCCTCGTTTCCACTAAGGCGTAAAAAAAAAATGTTTGTTTCCGGTATCCCGACCTACCCTAAATTTTTGGCCCGACCCTAAATGTTTTTATGGCCTTGGAGAATATTTTTTTCAACTTTTTAACAAAAAGATGCAAAACTGCACTTTTTATGCTTTAAACATGGCCAGTGATGTTAGAAATCAACTTACTGATGCTCTAAAGGCATAACCCCCTTATTTGTAATCATTTTTTGACAAAAAAAAAATTTCCGAAAAATCTCCCTTAATAAAAAAAATTTCCCCCCCAAAAAAAAATGTCCGACCTACCTACCCTAATTTTTTTTGAGCATGTTACCGGAAACAAAAAAAAAATTTTTTAGGCCTAATTACTTCACATATATGTTTGCACTCAGTTTTAACTATATCATCAAAATCTTTGTCATAATTCAAGTTTTCATCTGGACGTGCCAACGTCTCAATTTTGTTTAAGGCAGTGGCTAGAGAACCAGAATCGGTTCCCTAGACTGCGAACTTATTCGTCCGGAACCGGTTCTCTAAGCAAAATACTGTGCATAGGCTAGGGAACCGGAATTTTATTTCTATGCATAATACTGCCGAAATCCACTTTGTTTCTTTTGGTAAGTATCATGTGCATGTTTTTATCTTAATTAGTTAATTAATTTTACCATTTCAGCAAGCTATGCCCTTTTATTTATTTGTGTTTACTGTGTCTCCAGAAGTGTACTTGCCGCATACTGTCCGCCATATTGGAATGATAAAATAAATAGTACGAATGAATGCGAAATCGTCGACACTGGTGCCGAAATAAACTTGAAATTTAAACTTAAAAGGTATAAGACAATAAAAGAAACGATTAAAACAAAATAAGTAATTTCAGTATTGATTACATATCTTTGAACGTGAAATTCCGAGGTGTTACAAACCAGTGTTTAAAGTGACCAAAGAATATGTATGAAGTTTTAGGAACAATTAAATTAGTTTATTCATCTATAAACATGTAATGACGCAAATACAAACCAATATTATTTTATATTTAAATAATTTAAACATAATACAAGTTTAAAGCAAATAACATTTAAAAACTGCAAAGTAGTTTTCACGCATTCATTCGTACTAGTTTATATCATTTGAATACGGCAGACACGGTATATATGCGGCGAGTACACTCTGGGAGACAGTAAACGCAGATAAATGCAAGGGCATGGTAAAATTAATTAAGATAATAATATGCATGACATTTACCAAGAAACAAAGTGGATTTCGGCAGTATTATGCATAGAAATAAAATTCCGGTTCCCTAGCCTATGCACGGTATTTTGCTTAGAGAACCGGTTCCGGACGAATAAGTTCGCAGTCTAGGGAACCGATTCCGGTTCTCTAGCCACTGCCTTTGTTTAAAGCCTTGAAGAAATCTTGCTTACTAGCCTACTAAAATGTTTTGCTGACGAAAATAAATCTTATGTTTAACTCATTATGACCGTAATACTTAAATTCCATGTCTGTTGGCATGAATAACTACCAGTATCAAATTTTTTATCTTCATTAATACCCGAAGAAACAGTTCCAAAAGCAAGTGTCTAGCAGTACCCCGGACAAAGTAGGACGGTATCACACCACGATACCGTATTTCGGGTCTCTGGTTTTAGCCTTCATCGAATATCCCGTCTCTCAAACGGCACAAGACCACAGTTACTTGCCCTTGGTTGACCACAATAAGGAAGTGCTTACTCGGAAAATAGTTCCTCTGTTTGATGGTGAATATTGGTGAAAAATTGAATGAAAGACATGCACTAAAAGGCATAATTTAAGAGAGGAGATGTGAAATAATAGTTAGATGTGAATTTTGATAGGATTAAATTGTCTGAATATGCAAAACCGGTCACTTGAAGAGGACAGATTTTGCCTGTTTGCAGCCGTCAAAAGACTATTTACCATAGGCGTATGATTTGGGTAAACATACTGAAAAAAGGAGCCGGTCAACCCATAATTTCTTGTGGCTGGAATTTTTTCTCTTGGATAGTTCTATTCAGGGCAGGTAATTTTTTTTTGATTGGAATGCAGACAAAATTGCAATATTGTACAGTGTCTATATAGAACATATAGTAAAAATAACTGTGGTCTTTGGCCTGATATAGCGTGAAATGGAGAGAGGGTGACCCACTTTAAAGTTTAATATCTTTTTCAGTTTTGCTTGTATTTGGATGAAACTTTCACAGGTGACAGTTATATGATGTGGAAACCTGACATTTCATTGATTTCAAGAAATTCTAATTTTTATTTGTATTATTTAATATTATATAATCATTATATATTTTAATATGCAATTTTTCCAGAAAATGTGACAGATTCTACTTTCACTTTGAATGTTTGGCTAATTATAGCCCAGATATTTTTTGATACACAGTCTACAGCCTCATTTCCATTTCTGGAGTTAAAAATGGAGGCATTTTTTGAAAAATACACTGAAATAATAGACAGAAAAATACAGCAAAATGTGCATGGCTGTCATATTTGGCAGGGCTGTGTTAAAAAAGGAGCCATAGGCTATGGGGTCATAAAGGCCAAGTTTCCGGATGGTGACTGGCATACTATGCATGCCCACAGGTTGCGGTACATGATCAGTAGACGCATTCTGTCTCTGGAGCCGGGTTTAGATGTATCTCACCTATGTCACGAACCACTCTGCCTGAACCTGGAACACTTGAGCCTTGAACCTCATAGCGTAAATACTGAGAGGCAGAAGTGTGTTAACCGGGGCTTCTGTTCGAAGCATGGGCCTTATGCAACTTGTCGGTTACTATAGTGTTAGTATATATTTCCTTCTAGCCTTCCGAGGTCTTGTTGTAATGCCTGCTGCCGTGCTGTCGAGATCTGCCGAGCTATTTTGTACTTATTTTGATAGACTAAATTCATGTATTTCAGATGTTAAGACTGGGTATTTCTCCAAATTTTCTCTGTTTACATATTGTAATTTTTTTGTGTACCGTAAAATTCCTAATAAAATAACCACATAAGTAATTACCGTAAATTTCCAAATAAATGCCCTGGTGATTTTTTTTTATTTAGCACCAGACATGGATCGGCTATTATTTTTTACTCTAAATGTATAGGAATTAAAGCAGAGCCAGATTTAAATAGCTGATATAGTTTATCGGTCAGTATTTGTCGTGGCAATGGTTATTTTTCTTACTATTTTTATTGAAATAGTACCGGCATTTCATGATGTTCTTTTTCAATGTTTTAAAGGACATAGTGTTGGCATTTGTTTGAAGATGGGCATTTATTATGGGTTTTACGGTAGCTACTTTTGGTGATTTTTTTTTTTTACGGTATTACTAATACAATGACAGTGTCTTTCCATTGAAATATGTCAGTTTGCACGGTAGTCATCACAAGATACTTTTATTTTTTTCATTGACATCTGCCGTGAAAACTTGTTTAATTTCAATAAAAAGAGACTGCAATTGTTATAATTTAAAAACAAACTCATTTGGTTGCAGTTCATACTTTTTAATATTTACAAAATAGCATTTTATTACAGAATATACAGTTACAACAACAAGAACAACAACAACAACAACAACAATAACAACAACAGTCATAATTATATACTAAACAACATATTTTGTAAGTTTCAGGTAAAGATGTCTGTACAACACAGTGATTGCTGAAGATATTTATTTATTTATTTATTTATTTATTTATTTATTTATTTGTCCATATCCCACATAAGATTTTTTTTCTTGCTATAGTCTATTTTTCTCCAGCACAAGGGAGATAACTAGAGGTGTCACTGTGAATAGCTATGGTCAGCAGAGTTCCCTACCCTTGATGTTGAAGGCACTGGGTCTAGCTGTCCCTTGCGGTAGTCTGACCTTGAAGGTTTTGCTGCCTGGTATTTTAGGTGATCTTCTAGCTGCCGCCCCTTGGATAGTAACCTCCTTTTCACTTTTTCAGGTTGCTTTGCGTACTTCTTCTGGTATTCCTCTTCCACCTGCATTTGCCGTAGAGAATACCGAGTACCGCTTGACAGGTGTACTCCCAAGTGTTCCAGTTTCTTTTCAGCACTATCCGCAATTCCATTGTTAAGTCGGTGAATTGTTGATGCTAACCGGCCATGTACATTCCTTGAGAAGTTGACATTCTTTGGGAGAGACACACTGATAGAGCGGTTAACAGCCTCACATTTTTGTGTACTGGTCCCTAGTTTCATTTGTTCTACAGCAGAGTCACTTAGTTTCATTTTAATTATCTCCTGTACTAAATGTCTGTCATTTTCTTCCATAAACAGGTTGGTGATTTTATGACTGGCGAGATACATAGAACGGTTCCACCAAGAGTTGGTAACACCTCCACCACAGACGTATGAGTGACGCCTACAGCTTGAACAGTCCCCGGCATAGCAGTTTACAGTGGCAGTTAGGACACTAGGTAACTCTTTCTTGATTTGTGTAATGTCCCCAGCATGTATTCTCATAAGTTCTTTGAAAACTAGGCTACACCTAGCCTTGATGTCTTGACTGAACACTTTCTGCTGTTCTTGTCTTTTCTCCCTGGTTTTAGCTGTGAACATTCCGGCACTGAAATTCGCCTGGTAACAGTGTCGAAACTGAGCTTGTCCGAGGTGAGTAGGGTCCGCCTGACGTTCAACCTTCCACATCGGGTCCAGTAAGCGCATAGCTTCTCCTACTCCAGCGGCTGATCGCGCATCCCCATCAGTGGTAACATACTTAATATATGCTTCTTGTACCCCTAACTGTTCCCCAATTGATTTCCCAAGTTGGTACTCAGACAGTGGTGCATTACGATGAAGAGATGCTGTACAGTCTGCATGGCCATCTGGGCATCTGACATCATAGCCTTTGTTTCGAAGCCAGGCACCTGTCCAGCAGAGCTTGTTCTGAACTGCTGCAGCAATGATATACTGCTTCTCGGTCATTGTTTCACAGGCAATACCAATAGACTGGGAAGCATTCTGTCCGGCTTTCTTTCGACTGGATATTGTGGTTGAATTATACCGGCCATCCATTGCTATGTTGATTGAATTTTCTGGATCACCACGTCTTCTGTTCACCTCCTTTAACATCTCTACTTTTTCAGACATATCACTGTCATTCAGTTCTTTAATAGCAGAGCCCACCTTGTTGGCTGTCTTCTGCATGCCACTTTTTGAGGGTGGAGGGATGTCGAGGTTTGCCAGTAGGTATCTACATCTGGTGTTCCCAAGTGGAGTGTCTTGCAGGCCAGCTGCCAATCCAAGATTTGGTGCAGCTGGGTTCGGTCCTCGCCTCGGAGATGGTGCCTCTTGATATAGCTTCTTCAGTGGTGTAACATAATTACAGTTTGTACATTTTAGGGAGAACTTCCAACAAACGCCAACTTTTCTCTCCTCGGCCACTATGATATTGGCCTGTTCGCAGTCTAACTCCTCTTGTTGGTGAATCTGGAAGGCCTCATTGAAGGCTTCAGACATCTTTTCACAGTCTACAAGTCGCATGCCTGAACATGATGTTGTATCTTCTTTTTTCAGGGCTGACGTCTCAGTCACTTTTGGTCGTAGCACCCGGACATTTCCAGAGGTTTCCCCTCCATCAGCAGTAGGTCTAGCCACTAGAGAGAATTCTTCTGCAGTCATCCTTGAGGTAGAGGGCTTCTGTTCAGTGTCTCCACAGTTCATGCTACTCAGCTGTAGACCTTTGTTCCATGGGATGCTGCCAGGAGAAAATCTAGAAGACTTTCTATTGCGGTCTCCTTTCATAGTTGTGCAGTTGAAGTGAATTGTATAAAAGTAAGTGTTTTTCTGAGGATTACCAAAAATTTGATTCCTATTTATATTAAACTTGGCATTCAAAGAATGCGGAAAATGCCTGTCAACAACCCCAGAAATTCCTGGATTCCACAGAAGTGACACAGAAGTCAAGCTTGTCTCTACTGGAATGTTGTGTATTGGACAATATACAAGCCTGCCAGAGGCTGGACCAGACAGTGGCACATTTCAGCATGAGATATCTTTGGAACCACAGGTCATAAAATTGTAAATTACCTATCATTTTGTTTGTTAAATTATAGCCTTTTAGAAAAGTAAAAATTTGACAGGTTCAGAATTTTTGTTAATTTTTTTTTTTAATTTAAGATATTTAAAAAAAATAAAAAAACTCTTAAAAAATTAAAAAAAATTTTTTTTTTAAACTACTGACTTCTGGTGCAATTTGAATACATTTTCAGATAGACATTTATAAACTGAACAAAAAATTTTTTATTTGATGAAAAAATTGCAAGAAATGAAAAAAATATAGCAATTCTAGTTTTGGAATTTCACACAATTCTATGGCTGCAGTTTGGTCAGAGTTCTGTATACACCTGTCATAGGAAAAAGGCTGTAAGTTTCAAATTAAATGATAGAATGACCTGAAAACATCAGGATTTGTTCGAAATACCCTATATTTTATTTTGCTAGAATATTATTTGAATTCACCGACAAATCTGTACTAACTAGGCACAAGACCACAGTTACTTGCCCTTGGTTGACCACAATAAGGAAGTGCTTACTCGGAAAATAGTTCCTCTGTTTGATGGTGAATATTGGTGAAAAATTGAATGAAAGACATGCACTAAAAGGCATAATTTAAGAGAGGAGATGTGAAATAATAGTTAGATGTGAATTTTGATAGGATTAAATTGTCTGAATATGCAAAACCGGTCACTTGAAGAGGACAGATTTTGCCTGTTTGCAGCCGTCAAAAGACTATTTACCATAGGCGTATGATTTGGGTAAACATACTGAAAAAAGGAGCCGGTCAACCCATAATTTCTTGTGGCTGGAATTTTTTCTCTTGGATAGTTCTATTCAGGGCAGGTAATTTTTTTTTGATTGGAATGCAGACAAAATTGCAATATTGTACAGTGTCTATATAGAACATATAGTAAAAATAACTGTGGTCTTTGGCCAAACGCTTTGCAAAAGGTAGCAGTTGGTAGTTTCCAGCCACAGATTCGAATTGGCCAGGGTCAAAATCTGTCATTAGAGATAAAACCTTGAAGTGAAGGCAGTTTTGATGTTTGAAATATTTGTTGATGTGAGTTTGTGATTAACAAGTTTAAGAATGGTATGTTGCAGAAATTCTGGCAGATGCGAATGTAAGCTTGATGGCATCATTTTCATATAACTGCTTGAAATGCATATATGCCACTATCAGCATTGAGCGTCTCGTGAACTGTCAAATGTCTTATAGGCCTCACACAGTTGAAAATAGTGAAAAAAGTAATCGGTTGACAGGTATTTTTGTCCAGCTCTGCAAGTAATACTTGAAACTGAGTACAGAATGCAAGTGGCCATTTGTCTCTATCCATTCCCCTAACATTTTAAGGCCAGTTGGAGATATGGCTAATTTGGGCTGAAATGTCATGTATTTTCGCGGGCTGAAATTATCTTTCAGGTGGCTTGTGGATTTAAAAATCTATGCTTTGTATGAAGTTTACTATGTATTTTATTTCTTCTTCAAGTAAGATGTAAACCGGTATCTTTTTATTTTCAGGTCTGCATCTCGTAAGATATCGGAAGCCGTCTGACTTGGCCACATCGCTCGGAAGTCTGAAGTACTAGAAAAAACCGCCATCTGCTACCAAAGCGTATGAACGACTCTTGATAGTCATTTTGTTCATTTTTTAAACTTTTGGTTGTTTAATGTCATTATAGCATAATACGTCAAGCTTTTTGAATAAAATATTGAGCATTAAGAATAAATCTATTTTTGTTTGCAACTCGTACCTGAATTATAACAGTCGCAGGTGAGTAAATAATTTAATCACAAATTTGTTCCAGTCTACCTGGAACAACTGATACGGGGACTGGAAACCGGCATTTATCTTATCTTATGCTGTCGTCCAATCGAAGCGTATGCCGTAGGTTATTCTGCTATTACTCAAACACTTACGCCTTACAGTTTAACTCGTCCTTTCAGTGAAAATCTGGGAAAGCATTTGTTGATTTTTTTGTTGAAAACAAAAGTTCTGCCATGAAATTATTGCCTGCATCTGTTTTTAAATGGAAAATATCTACATTAATGTTACTTTTCGCCCTGTGAAAATGGCTAAATCTAGACTTGTCTTACCCAGAGAGAAAGATGTCGTTTTTTACATGATATTTGCCTTGTTGATTCAGAGTATTTAGAACAAAAAAATTAGGACATATTTTAATGAAAATAGCAAGTCAAAACTGTAAACTGTTGCCTGAAAATATTTGTTTATGATATTGCTCTGTTCTTCACCATTTAAATGCGTGTTAAACCTAGATGATTTTCTGCAGTTTTATCTAAAAGTTTGGAATACTAAATGTAACTTCGTTGTCGGCCTTTTTTTTAAAAAAAATATTGTTATTTTAATTTAAATACATTGTACTTTTCACACATCAGTTTTAAGATTAAATTTATTAAACTAATTTTTGGAGTTTAAACAACAGTTTCGTTTGAAACATTCCCTACGTTCAAGAAGAATGTTTGTTTCTGTATGTAGAAATCTGACATTAAAAACAATAATTATAATTATGGCTCTACAAGATTAAGAAAAGTGTCAGCTTTCTGTTATTTTCCAATTTTTTTATTCAAATCCAACAAAAATCGGCCCTTTGATAAAGGTTTGAAGTTACGTGGTAAAATATTTCTTCAGGGAAGTGAGCTCGAGTTAATTCGTAATAATTAAGCATATCACCACATGCAGTCGCATGCTGTTTTTGCTTCAGAATGCCTTTAGATCAATCTCTGATCATCTAATTATATATCGCCACTTAACATGTGACTGGTAAACCCTTTGAACAATAAGTGTTATAGCTCCATGATTAACATGAGGTAATATGCTAATTACACGCTAATCGATAGTGGCGAAAACAAAACGGTATGGACGACAGCATAATACAGATAAATGTATTGATTTATACGGAGTTTCTACTCCCCGTATTAGACCTTCCTGAGTCTACCAAAAATCGTTTGAGTCTTTGACTATTCCAGAAATTTATATATACACCCCCACCCGTGTTGAAGCAGTTTTGTTTTGGGACAGGGTATGTGATTAACAGATAAAGGGAATATGAGGTGTCTGGAGGGAGGAGGGGGCTGTATTTTGTTTTGTAGTGTGGAAGCAGTTCTCAAGCTGCTAGTCAGGAGGTAGCTTAAGATCTTCAGCTCTCTCGGTTTATATACTGGATTTGGACGGGAGAGCTGAAGTGCACTCCATAGGGAAATCATACCAATAATCGTTTCAGAAATCTGACACGCTCACGTTTGTACATTTTAAAAGAAATCGGCAGCAGCACTTTCTGATCAGTTAATATAAAGTAAAATCTACCATTGTGCTAAATTTTACGCATTAAAACCCATAATTGATGGCAGAACTACCTGACAATTTCGAACTGGTCTGAAACGTTTACTCTACGCCGCCATCTTGCTCCTTTGAAATACGAGACTGACCTTTCACCCGCACGAACCGCTAAGAGAGCACTCACATGTGCCGCTTCGTATTTGAATTTGCATCAGCATCCCGGTGGCACAAAAACTTGGGAAAATGGTTATTTTTTATTGAAATTGATTTGAATTATTACTTTCATAGATAAATCCTTAAGAAAACTTGTATGTATAAATCATTTCTTTTGTTTACAAGGTGCTCTAGAGACTCTACATGTGTATTTTTAGCGGCTCGCGCTGTTACGTCATGCGAGAATCTCGTTGTAGCTATTCAACAATGGCCGCCGAAATGATGCTGATCTAGCAGTGACTTGTAAAAATCGGCGATTTTATTGTAAGATTTGCTTCCAGAATTTGATAAATGGTGTTAACTGATGTAGAAGTGATTACTTTATCAAGATATCCATACATCTTCGTTCAAAATTTCAGTTGACTACGTTTGCGACGAAAAGTTGGACAACTTTTTATTTTGGTATGGTTTCATAGTAGGCCTGGTCCAAAACTCTAAAGCCGCAACTATGAAAAAAATAAAATATAAAAAAGCGGCATTTAGAGTTTTGGAAGCCAGGACTAGTCAGGAGGAGGTGTGTATAATTTTACATATTATACTCGACATCACTAATCCCGCGTCACCACTAATTCCGTGGTATTTGAGTTTCGCTGCCTACGTGGTATTTACATGTCGGAAGTTTGTGACCTATTTTACGCATGCCATAGGCGAAGGAGCGAGTTCAACTTTGGGGGGGGGGCAAACCTTTTCGACGGGGAGGGGAGGGGGTGGGGTGCAAGAGATTGCATTCATGACAAAGCCTTGTCCAGGGGAAAAATGGGCCATAGGCCCCCTCAAGCCTCTGTGTTTTAGCAATCATTGAGTTATTATGGTGATATGCATAAGACTAGGTGCTGAACTGTCTGCAGCTTGTAACTTAATCGGGCAAAATATGTATTGTTCTTATCAGGTGTGCCACTTTTTACATTCTTCTGTTGAAGCCCTGGACATACAATGAAATAGCGCTGATTTGTCTAATTGTGATATAAAGTTGTGGAAGTATTATTTCCCTTGAATGGACATTGAAAAACATTAATACATAACGTTTACATACGTAAACAGGTTAAATACTTACATCGTTCTTGCAGATGCTCTAACCGGAACTGTAGTGATTGTGCTCAATATTATATTCTTTTTATAAAATGTAATAAAATCCTTGGCGCGTACAGGGTTTTAGTATACATCTTATGGAAAGAGAGAAGTCAGAATGCAAGGAAAGGCCAAATGCAAATCAGAAATCAGGTTGAAAAGGCCGAATTATATGATACTAAGTAAATGTTTTATTAGACTGCAAGTTATATCTCTTTTCCAAAATATTGGGGGGACCAAACTATAGTTCGCTCCCCCCCCCCCCTCCTACCTTAAATTACGGGAAGAGTTCTGTTCCGGGTACCATATACTTACATTTTTCTGATGCTGTTGTACGCTGATTGGCTATCAGGTGTGACGTTGTCATGTGTTGTAAAAAGCATTTCCGATTTCCGGAGTAAACAAATAACGCTTACTGGAGGAGAACTATTAATGAGGCCATTTACCATGTAGTTTGTTTGTTTTTGATCGATATTTTAATCTATACAGGAACATTCAATCCAATGTATCGATCAAACCCTGAATACCGGTATTCGATACATATCGAGAACCGGTACGCACCCCTACTGCCTAGAGGATAATTTCGATAGTGCCAATGTAAACAGATGATATAAAACGTTCAAGCTGGCGTTTAATGACTTTTTAGTGTGTCTGTTAGTTTGACTTAGATAGCTTTTCAATGTTTGAGTAATATTTAGTGCTTTTTAACCTTTGATAGATTGACTGACACAATTGTTGACCTATACCACGAAATTAGTGATGTGACGTCACATGATGACAATGGCTGACTATTGTTGTTCGAAGTACACATGGATGTTTCTTGAATGATATCTGATTTATTTGCATACAGTTATTGATGCATATGACATGAAATATTGTGGTAAAGACAAGAAATACTCTGCTGCGTTGTTTCCTATTTCATGTCGATACCTCGAATGTCAGCGACATTACAGATGGACGGTATAAATGGGAGCCGAGGGGAGGGGGTATTTAGACGATCAGATGGAGAGGGGTATGAATTTTTTAGGAAGGGATGGGGTAATTTTGAGGTAACCAGGTGTGGAAGGGGTAGGGTGGGGGGGTAATTTTCTTCCAAAAAACGGCTTCCATGGGGGAGGTGGGGGGTATTTTCTGGAATAGCCCGTTACACCAACAGTAGAAATGTCACACTTAATTAGCTATATAACTAAATCTATATAAAGCTAGAATTAGCAAATATCAAATTAGCCGCTGTCTATTCGATGGGGAAAGCCTGTATCTTCCCACGGATCATCCTACAAGGCGATTTGAGCGATATCGTCGCTTTAAAGTTGAGCGATATCGTCGCTTTAAATCCGAATCCCCGAGTTTTTCAGCGAGTTATTATCTGTTTACTTAAAGTTGTAAAACTTAATGCATATTCTAGATTAAATTATGGATAAATCCATAGTCAACCCCGCCTACTCGCCTGTCAAACTTCAGCCAATCATAGCGTTAATATCCCACAGTGTCAGTTGTAAGCCGCCGCCATTTTGAAAATTTTCAATCGACGTGTAAAAAGCCGATAAACTTAACGAGAGCATGATCTTATGCAACAATTGTATATTATTCTTTCATTTTATTAAAGATTACTTCAAAATTTATTTCAATTACCATGATTACGATCAATTTCTGTAAATGAATTGCTCGGGTACTGTGGATAAAAAATGATTTCGTGGACGTCAGAACTGCCGTACAAAATATTGTAAAAAGATCGCCATTACTTACGAGTTTGGTATTATTTTCGAAAAAATAAATAAACAATTAAATTAAATGTATAAATCTGAACAAGTTGATGCAAAAATCAGGCATTATAAAAGCACGAGAATCGAAACATGAATGAAAAATTTCACGGCGTTTTGATCGTGCACCTGTTAAATTTACGAGTTTCGGACATGTAAATTTCGGATAAAAATTTAAAGGCGACTTTTTCATAGATAAGTTTATACTTTATTTAGAAATTCATTAAAATTATAATGCAAGAATCAATTTCCTTAAATAATTACTGTTTATAAGTTACAGCTAGACCCATAGAAAGTGGATATATATAGGCAGGAAACTGAATGCTATGCCGATTCTTCTCCTTAAATTCCTCAACTTCTCCCTAAATTCTGTGGAAGGAGAAGTCACTTCTCCCTAAAATTTTGACCTAGGATGATCCCTGCTTCCTTCTAAGTTTTTCTTTCCAATTCTTTGGTCTTTACAATTATGAAACAGGCATATTTCCCAGTATAACCTGCTTTTGCCAGCTTGAGGGGATACTGTGCACAAAAGTTTGGAAGGCAGGAAGGCTGCTTGCCAAACCTTTAGAGTGTTTTTTTCTGGAGTTTCCTTGTTTATAGTTACAGTAACATAAGATATATAATATTCCTAGGAATAGTAGGTTTAATGGCATGCAGTACTTTCTTTGCTTGAGCAATTTGTGGACACATTAATATTATTTTGTGGAGAAGGCTTTAATACGCTTTCCTACAGAGGTGAAGGCCCTGGTTTCGATTCCTGCCTACTCCCATTGCTGTGTGTTCTTTGGCAAGGCAATTTATTACCATTGCCTGTACAGAGCTTTAATATGTTCATTGTTTCACAAAGTGACGGTAAATAAAATTTACATCTACCTCAAGAAGTTCCTGGCTGTTTTTCTCTCTATATATATGACTTTGAGCAGTACGTGTTTTACTTATATATTTTTATGATCTTTTGTAGACCAATGCAGATGACGGACCAAAACCTTTTTTTAGATGAAATTAGTCCGAGTATGGAGAAGACTGAGCACAGTTTAATAACAAGTACAGATACGGAAAGTATGTTACAGACCACAGAAGAGAATTTACACAAGGCTGACACGCTTTGTAATACTGTTAAAGAGAAAAGTTTTAACTGTAATGTTTGCAGCTACACAAGTAATAGGAGCAGTGCCCTTAAGAGACATATGGCTATACATACTGAAGAGAAATGCTGTAAATGTACTATCTGCGATTATGTGGGCAAGCACAGTGATAATTTGAGGAGGCATATGAGAACTCATTCAGGGGAGAAACGATTAAAATGTGCTGTTTGCGATTATGCATGTAATTCAAACAGTAACCTGAGAACACATATGAGAATACATACTGGAGAGAAATGCTTTAAATGTTATTTTTGTGATTATGCTTGTAACTCGAGCAGTAATCGAAAAACACATATGAGAATACATACTGGAGAGAAAAGCTTTAAATGTGAGGCTTGTGACTATGCTTGTAATTCAAGCAGTAATTTGAAGAGACATATGAGAGTACATACAGAAGAGAAAGACAATAAGTGTTATTTTTGTGATTATGCAAGTAATCACGGTGGTGATCTAAAAAAACATATGAGAATACATACGGGAGAGAAATGCTTTAAATGTGACATCTGTGGCTATGCATGTAGCCAAAGTGGTTATATGAAGACACACATGAGGATACATACTGGAGAAAGGCGGTTTATCTGCGATGTTTGTGGCCATGCGTTTAATTCAAGCAGTAATCTGAAAAGACATTTGACAACGCATACAGGAGAGAAAGGCTTTAAATGTGTTTTTTGTGATTATGCATGTAATACAAGCAGTTATCTGAAGACACATATGACAATACATACAGGAGAAAAACATTTTAAATGTGATGTTTGTGATTACGCTTGTAATGCAAGCAGTAATCTGAAGACACATATGAAGAAACATGAGAGAAAAACGCTTGCAATGTGATGCTTTTGATTATGCATTTTATAATTATAATGTTGTAAAAGACAGGACATGACTGTTGGTATGGGCAACAATTTGGCAAGGAAAAGGTACTTTTGAATACTGCTTTTAGAAAGTAAACTTCAATATTCAGCCAGCAGAAAGCAGATGTTACCGGCGAAATTTGCCAGTTGGAAAAAAGTTCTTGACAAAATTTATGAGACCAGTTTAGAACTACAATAATCAAGTGAATAAGAATTGGTGCAATGATAACTTACTTGCATGTGATTGATTTCTCAATATTTGTATAGTGTTCTTGTGGGTTCTTACATGGTATTATCTTATAGTCATTGGACTAGAAAGACACAAGTCACCTTGATTGTTACTGAATCTATTCTAATTCTAAAATTCAACAGCATACAATTATATTGGTATCAGAGAATCAGTTACAGTAGGCGTGACTTATTATAGCAGGGGGCAGCTTGCTGACCAATAGTCTTAATACATTACATCCACCTTTACCTGAGAAATAAATGTGTTATCAATCTATCAAGTTCACAGAAAGTTGAATCTGGCTGAAATAAAAACAAGGTAATCATTCCAAATCATGCTTGATGTTTAGGCAAGTTATAAAATAATCATTAGTTCAGATACTGTGAACATTTTTCTAAAGCAATAAATTTCACTTAGATACAAATTACACGGAACTGTCCTAAGGTAATGAGATGAATGTTCATGCCTGCAGAGGTGTGGAAATCCCAATATTTTTCACTTGTCCACGGACAAAAATCTACTTGTCCGCAGTCAAAACTTACTTGCCCAGATTTTCAACATTTTAGCATGCAAATAATTCTTTATTTTGGACAATAATCTACAAGTAGTAACAAAAGCAAACATAATAAAGTGTAATAATGTAGCTGTTTCAAAAAATAAGCTTTCGACGCTTTAGCTTGTGTTCATCCGTGAGGCCATCGAACATTTGCCATGCAAAGCCATGTGAGAAAGCATGAAACTTTCTGACTCGTACTAGCGAGCTCTTTGTGCTTTAACTGTTGACTTCAATTCATGTTGGCAGACCAAGTTGTAAAACCAATTTGTACAAAACTTTGTGATAATTGTTTACGTTGCAAAAATCACGCGAGATCGTGACAGGGAACCAATCAGAACGCAGAGAAAGAGATACTAAATTTAGACACAGTATGGTTTTCCCAAACCTTGAGAAATCGAGAGGCCCTCAGCGGGTGAAACATCCGTTTTGTACGTCAGATTCTTTCATAAACTCCATAAACATGATAAACTTGAAGCACTGTTCAGTGTTTCTAAATTATTCTTTCCTTTTTAGCTCGACTTTTCAAAGAATAGGGGAGCTATCTTACTCGCGTCGGCGTGAGCGTTAGCGTCACACAAATGTTGAAGTTTGCGTACCACCCCAAATATTTTCAAAGTCCATTGAGATATTGCTTTCATATTTTGCATACTTGTTTACCATCATGACCCCAGTCTGTGAAAAGGAGGAGGCAACTCAATCAAGCATTTTGACTGAATTATGGCCCCTTTTTCACTTTGAATAAATGTTAAAGTTTGCGTACCGCCCCAAATATTTTCAAAGTCCATTGAGATATTGCTTCCATATTTTGCATACTTGTTTACCATCATGACCCCAGTCTGTAAAAAGGAGGAGACAACTCTATCAAGCATTTTGACTGAATTATGGCCCCTTTTCGACTTAGAATAAATGTTAAAGTTTGCGTACCACCCCAAATATTTTCAAAGTCCATTGAGATATTGCTTTCATATTTTGCATACTTGTTTACCATCATGACCCCAGTCTGTAAGAAGAAGGAGGCAACTCTATCAAGCATTTTGACTGAATTATGGCCCCTTTTTGACTTAGAATAAATGTTAAAGTTTGCGTACCACTCCAAATATTTTCAAAGTCCATTGGGATATTGCTTTCATATTTTGCATACTTGTTTACCATCATGACCCCAGTCTGTAAAAAGGAGGAGGCAACTCTATCAAGCATTTTGACTGAATTATGGCCCCTTTTAGACTTAGAATATGCTTATTGTAATGTTAAAGTTTTACTCATTGCTTATATTATACTATCAAGCACTGAGAATAGTCAAGCGCGTTGTCCACTGACAGCTCTTGTTTCATTTCAAACTAGAAAATTTGTGCTTGTCCGTGGACAAACGGAATACGAAAACTCACTTGTCCGCCGTCAAAAAGTCCAGAGTCGGACATAGGAATTCCACACCCCTGGCCTGCAGTTTGAATTATGCTAATTTTAAGTTAAACACAGTCTCAGAATACTGATACAGTTTATTTTGCACATGTGACACATACCAGATTTTGAGAAAGTTCACTGCGAGATTATTTGTAACGATTCCTCTCATACAATGTTCTGACCTGTGAAATGTGTCTTCAGTGAGCTATTGTGATCGCTCACCGTCCGGCGTCCGTCCGTCCACACTTTCCTTTAAATAACATCTCCTCCTAAACCACCATGCCAATTTTGATGAAACTTCAAAGGAATGATCCTTGGATGGTCTTCTTTAAAAATTATTCAAAGAATTGAATTCCTTGCAAAACCACAAGGCCTAGGGCTTTGATATTTTGTATGTAGCATCATCTAGTGGGCCTCTACCCAGGTTGTTCAAATTATCCCCATAGGGTCAAATATGGCCCCACCCCGAGGCTCACATGGTTTATATAGACTTATATAGGGAAAAACTTTGAAAATCTTCTTGTCCAAAACCATAAAGCCTAGGGCTTTGATATTTAGTATGTCGCATCATCTATTGGGCCTCTACAAAGACTGTTCAAATTATCCCCCTAGGATATAATATGGCCCCGCCCTGGGGGATCACATTGTTTCTATAGACATATATAGGGAAAAACTTTGAAAATCTTCTTGTCAAAAACAAAAGAGCCTAGGGCTTTTTATATTTGGTATGCAGCATTGCCTTGTGGTCCTCTACCAAGATTGTTCAAATTATTCCCCTAGGGTGAAAAGAGGCCCTGCCACAGGGTTCCCTAGTTTTACATAGACATATATAGGAAATTTTTTTAAAAATCTTCTTGCCTGAAACTGCAAGGCCTATGCTTTTGATATTTGTTATGTTGCATTGCCTAGTGGTCTACTACCAAAATTGTTCAAATTATGCCCCTGGGCTGAAAGAGGCCCTGGCCTGGGGGTCCCAAGTTTTACATAGACTTATATAGGAAAAAACTTTAAACTTCTTCTTGTCTGAAAGTTCAAGGCCTATGCCTTTGATATTTTGTATGTATCATTGCCTAGTTGATCTCTAGCAAGATTGTTCGAATTATGCCTCTACCCAGGTTGTTCAAATTATCCCCATAGGGTCAAATATGGCCCCACCCCGAGGCTCACATGCGAAAAGAGGTCCCGCCCAAGGGGCACTTGATATATGAGTTACATAGGAAAAAATACTTCAAAAATTATTAGATCATAGTTCCTAGACTGTTTAATTATATTTTCCTGATGACCCCAAGTGATAAGGGGTCACCCGACTGTGACCTTGACCTACTGACCTACTTTCTTGTTTTTTAAGATACAGCCTTGAAATTTGGATGACATGTACAATTTTACACACAAATCTTAAAACTGACTTTCAGTGACCATGAATATGACCTACTGACCTATTTTCTTGTTTTTAAAGCGTTAGCAAAGAAATTTGTTTAAGCAAGCATCTTCACTCAGGTGAGCGATATAGGGCCATCTTGGCCCTCTTGTATATTAAATTCTGTCTGTTACATCTCATGTCTGCATACTTTTTCATTTTTTTTTGTTTATTGTCCTGTTGTCTAACTGTTATTGCTTTTACCTTTTAAAGAGAGAACGCATCATTTTTATGTTTTTCAGTGTGAGGAAGTTTATTTTTGGCCGTTCTGTTGAATAACAGTGTAGCTGGAGCTGCTCCTGTTGCTACCTGTGGTGTCGTCCTATAAGCCATCAGGAATTTGTAAATTTCAGTTCTCCAGTTTTTCTAACTTGAAATGGCAGCTTTTAAGCTTTTTCCTAGAGTTTTATTGAAAATTTCCACAAGTCCTGCAGCTTGCGGGTGGTACAATGTACGGTGTAACGCGGTGGTGTTTTATTCCATTTCATTTGAAAAATTCTGTGATTTCAGCTAATACATGTACCATATTTGGCGCCTTGTCAGCTTTTATAGTTTCTGGTAGTCCATGTGTTGCGAAAATATTATTGTTCTTGATGTTGTATTTTTGATGATTTCTGCTTCTGGAAATCTAGAGTAGTAGTCAATGACTACAAGAATATGTTCTCCCCCGGGGAACGGTCCAGTAAAGTCCATCCCTACAGTTTGCCACGGGCAGTCTGGTAATTTCGTAGGTGTGATTGTTGGTTGTTTTGTTGGAGCAGAGTTTTTATTTTGTTGGAGCAGAGTTTAGCTGGCATTGTTAGCAAGTCCTTATAAATTCTTCTTTTTCTGACTCAATACCTGGCCAATACACTTTTTCTGTTAACATTGGTTTAGTCTTTAAAATTCCCTGGTGACTTTCATGCACTAATTTTAACACTTCGCCTCTCATAGCCTGTTGAATAACTATTCTGTTTCCACGTATTACGATATTGTTATGAGTAGACAGTTCTCTGCGAATTTTGAAGAATGTTTTGAATTCTTCAGTTCTCGGCCATTATGCACTTGATTAATTCCTGTGTGAATTTGTCCTGAGATTACTCTTTATCAATTTGATCTAAGGTCATGGCTTTTCGCACTGAATTTTCACACACACATAGTTTAAGTATTTCTCGGTAATGTTTGAGTTTCACATTTTTTAGCTCACATGTCACAAAGTGACAGTGTGAGCTTTTGTGATCGCGCAGCGTCCATCGTCCGTCCGTGCGTGCGTCCGTGCGTAAACTTTTACTTGTGACCTCTCTAGAGGTCACATTTTTCATGGGATCTTTATGAAAGTTGGTCAGAATGTTCATCTTGATGATATCTAGGTCAAGTTCGAAACTGGGTCACGTGCGGTCAAAAACTAGGTCAGTAGGTCTAAAAATAGAAAAACCTTGTGACCTCTCTAGGGGCCATATTTTTCATAAGATCTTCATGAAAATTGGTCAGAATGTTTACCTTGATGATATCTAGGTCAAGTTCGAAACTGGGTCACGTGCCATCAAAAACTAGGTCAGTAGGTCAAATAATAGAAAAACCTTGTGACCTCTCTAGAGGCCATATTTTTCATGGGATCTGTATGAAAGTTGGTCTGAATGTTCATCTTGATGATATCTAGGTCAAGTTCGAAACTGGGTCAGCTGCGGTCAAAAACTAGGTCATTAGGTCTAAAAATAGAAAAACCTTGTGACCTCTCTAGAGGTCATACTTTTGAATGGATCTTCATGAAAATTGGTCAGAATGTTCACCTTGATGATATCTAGGTCAAGTTCGAAACTGGGTCACGTGCCGTCAATAACTAGGTCAGTAGGTCAAATAATAAAAAAACCTTGTGACCTCTCTAGAGGCCATATTTTTTATGGGATCTGTATGAAGGTTGGTCTGAATGTTCATCTTGATGATATCTAGGCCAAGTTTGAAACTGGGTCAACTGTGGTTAAAAACTAGGTCAGTAGGTCTAAAAATAGAAAAACCTTGTGACCTCTCTAGAGGCCATATTTTTCACAAGATCTTCATGAAAATTGGTCTGAATGTTCACCTTGATGATATCTAGGTCAAGTTCGAAACTGGGTCATGTGCCTTCAAAAACTAGGTCAGTAGGTCAAATAATAGAAAAACCTTGTGACCTCTCTAGAGGCCATACTTTTGAATGGATCTTCATGAAAATTGGTCAGAATGTTCATCTTGATGATATCTAGGTCAGGTTTGAAACTGGGTCACGTGCCATCAATAACTAGGTCAGTAGGTCAAATAATGAGAAAACCTTGTGACCTCTCTGGAGGCCATATTTTTCATGGGATCTGTATGAAGGTTGGTCTGAATGTTCATCTTTATGATATCTAGGTCAGGTTCAAAACTGGGTCACATGAGCTCAAAAACTAGGTCACTATGTCAAATAATAGAAAAAAAAGGACGTCATACTCAGTTCAAAACTGGGTCATGTTGGGACAGGTGAGCGATTCAGGACCATCATGGTCCTCTTGTCTTGATTGAGTGTTGACCTTGAGAGAATATCAGCTGGATTGGAGATACCTGGCTGATGTTCTACTGTGAAATTGTAGCATTGTAGCCTCATCATTAGACGTGCTGGCAGTTTGTGTGTTGGTTTAAAGATGTTCAGCAATGGGCGGTGATCTGTGAGTAGCTTCTACCTTTTCAATAACGTCCTTACCCAGAAATTGTTTTATTTGTTGTTTCACATGTTCACGCATTTTGAATGGAATGGCACATGACCCCTATTGATTTTGAGGTCAGTATGTCAAAGTTCAAGTTTACAGTGACCCGGAACAGTTAAACGGTTTCCGGATGATAACTCAAGATTGCTTGGGCCTAAGATCGTGAAATTTGATGGGGAGGTTGATCATGACCAGCAGATGACCCCTACTGATTTTGAGGTCAGTAGGTCAAGGTCACAGTGACCAGGAACAGTAAAACGGTTTCTGGGCGATAATTCAAGAACGTTTGGGCGTAGGACCAGGAAAACTGATAGGGAGATTGAACATGACCAGTGGATGACCCCTATTGATTTTGAGGTCATTTGGTCGAAGTTCAAGGTCAGATTGGCTAGAAACAGTTAAATGGTTTCTGGACGATAACTTGAGAACGCTTGGGCCAAGGATCATGAAAGATGATAAAGAGGTACATCATGACCAGCAGATGGCCCCTATTGATTATAAGGTCAGTAGGTCAAAGATCAAGGTTACAGTGACCCGGAACATTTAAACCGTTTCCAGACAATTACTTGAGAACGCTTGGCCTAGGATCATGAAACTTGATAGGGAGGTTTGTCATGACCTGTAGGTGACCCCTATAGATTTTGAGGTCTGTAAGCTAAAGGTCAAGGTCACATTGACCCAGAACAATTAAATCCTTTCCGGACAATACCTTGAGAACATTTTGGCCTAGGATCACGAAACTTAATAGGGAGGTTGATCATGACCAGCAGATGACCCCTGTTGATTTTGAGGTCAATAGGTCAAAGGTCAATGTCACATTGAACCAGAACAATAGAACTTCTGTTTACAGTGAGCAATTAATTTCTGTTCCTTGTGCAATTACTGAATGCATCAAGGGGGGCATTTCGTGTTCGACGAGCTCTTGTTGACTGAGCACTTGAAATTTTTGTATCACCTGATCTTATTTTCCCATATGTAGCACGATCCAAACAATTCACTCTAGACCCAGAATCAATATGTAATTAACATTCAGTTCCTTCAGTTTCTACTTTCACAAGAGGAGACTTATTTTGCGTGTTTAATTGAAATGTATAATCCTCTGGGAGTTCATCATCAACTAAACGCACTTCTACTTTCTTTGATGCTTACTTATCTTTTGCTTTCTTACCTGATCTCTTACACTTGTCTATGTCGCATATATGACTCAGGTGAGCGATCCAGGGTCATCATGACCCTCTTGTATTTCTTTTTTGTTTGCCTCATTATTTGTCATTCTTTTCTTTCCCTTAGACACTTTTTACACATGTCAGCATTCATTGCTCTCAAAACACTATACTCCTGTTTGCGTTGTTTGTCTCGCAGTTCCTTTCAACCTTTCCAAGCTTTCCTCATAACCTGTTGTAGTTTACTCTCTGGCATGTCATCAAGCCAGTTTGTCATCTCAACTCCGTTGTGTTTCAGTCGTTGAACTGATAAATGATGATGTATTGATGCACTTGTCCTACACCACTTACTTACCCAATTCTCCAAAATGACACAACTTAAGTTTGTCACATGTGCATAAGCTGTTCTTTGTAGATGGTTTTACATCAAATTTACCCTCCGGCAAAATGTCAACCAATTGTTTGTTGACAGTTCTTTTCATGGCAACTAATTTTAGAGTATTTAGTAGAATTTCTTGACATGGTCTATGCTTTGCTTATTATTAACTTTTTGGTTGTCAAAAATGGTCTATATACATGCAACGTTGCAGATTTCATGAGGATGTGAGTGAGTGTTGATATTCCATGACCATTGTACTTCCCAGATCTTGTTCACACATTTCCAGAAAATGCCTTATGTCATTTATCTCTCTGTACAGCTTGACGTATGGTACTTTGTTGCCTGTAAGTAGACCCGAGTGGGGTCAAAGATCAAGGTCACAGTGACCCGGAACAGTTAAACCGTTTCCGGATGATAACTTGAAAACGCTTGGGCCTAGGATTATGACAGTTGATAGGAAGGTTGTTTATGACCAGCAGATGACCCCTGTTGATTTTGAGGTCAGTAGGTCAAAGGTCAAGGTCAAGGTCACAGTGACCTGGAACAGTTTGACTTTGACATTGGCTTACTTCTGTGACAAGGCCGTATTGTGGGAGTATAATTCGTCACTCCTGTGATAGCTCTAGTTAATTGTTTCTGCAGTTTCATTGGCCAGTCTGTTGATTCCTAAGCTGAGGACATCTCCGGAAGAGAGCATTTCTGTGGTGTCTAGGATCTTCCGCTTTCTTCGGGTAGTTCAGTCCCGGTTAAGTCCTTCAGACAGCTGTCCAGATTGAACGATTTGGCCAAATAGTGACCTTCATCAAATATGGTTTGTACTGTCGTGCTTTAAGGCAAGTCTGTACTACGTAGCTGCTTACCAAAAGAGTTGCTTAGAAACTGTCTTAATGACACTGTACTTTTTCAACCACATCCTCAAGTCTGCTTAGTTAAATTATTCACATACGCAAGTTGTCATTAAAGGTACCATCACGATTGTTTGTTTCACATGCATGTTGATTTATCTGGGTTTTTTTCAGTATGTTTGTGATTATTTCAAATTCTAAGGATTTAGCTTCATTTTTCAATAATATTGGATTGAAGTTTGTAGCTCTCACTTCGTAATACATTTGTATTTTACAGTCTTATGCCTAAGGTTTATTTTGCTCCAGTGATTTGGTTTCATTTTTGTGCCCCCCCCCCCCCCTCCAATTTTTTTGGGAGCACTTAGAGTTACCGTTTCAGTCCAACAGTCTGTCAGTAGTATAATAATTGTTTGTGCGGAAACAGTTTAACCTAATTTAACATTCAGTCCCCGGTCCAAACCAACCAATGCTGGACAATTAAAAACCCACAGGTTTCAAACCGACTAAAAAGTTTTAAACACATATAATATAATGAGTTTACAGAATAAAATATATTGTTTGAAAGAAAGAAAATTTACTGATAATATAAATCCTCACTATGTTACAGCAAAAAACGGGAAAAGAATGATAATGGCTACCTGTTCGTCTTGTGGAAAAATGAAATCAAAGTTTGTTAAAAGTACTATCACAGCAGGTAATTTAGATATTCATAAAGCAATGTTACCTTTATTACCTAAGAAAGGTGTAACACTCCCAGGATATAATTATTGTGGACCAGGAAATCCTTTAGATAACGGACCCCCTATTAACGAACTAGACGCAGTATGTATGGACCATGACTTTTGCTATGACAGCGGTGTAAAAAAGGGTACATGTGATAAGCAAATGCTTTCCAACTTAAATAAAACTAAATCAAAAACATTTGGAGAAAAGATTGCAAAACATTTAATTGTAAAACCTGTAATTAAAACGAAATACAAACTTGGGCTGGGACATAAGTCAAAAACGGAAAAGGGGTAGAGTATACCCCGGAATCACTGCAGAGCCGGTAACTCTGAGCTACCGCTGGAGCGATGAATTAGCAGAAGAATTACACAAACCAATTAAAAGAAAATTTAGGAAACGAAGAGTGATAGTTAATGATATTGATGATACTTGGTCAGCTGATTTAGTTGACATGTAAGCTTTTTCAAAATACAATAAAGGAGTTAAGTACTTGTTAACCGTTATTGATATATTCAGTAAATATGCTTGGGTTATTCCATTAAAGAATAAAACTGGAGAATCTGTTACTGAAGCATTTAATAAAATAGTTTCAGAAGATAGAATTCAGGGACGAAAGTCCCCGAAGACTGCAAGGATTCCAACAAATTTATGGGTAGATGAAGGAAAAGAATTTTATAATAAAAAGTTCGAATCATTTTTGAATAAAAATAAAATTAACATGTACCATACATTTAATGAAGGAAAGGCTGTAGTTATTGAAAGATTTAATAGAAGTTTAAAAAGAATAATGTGGAAATATTTTACAGCAAATAATACTAATACTTATTTAGATAATTTGCAGGATATGGTTGATAAATATAACAAAACAAAACATTCTAGTATAAAAATGACACCAACCGAAGCCAGTAAAAGCTTAAATAAAGGTACTGTTTACTTTAATTTATATGGTAATTTAAAGACATCAAAGAGTAAAGCAAAATTTAAAATTGGTGATCGTGTCCGCTTAAGTAAGACATTTTGAAAAAGGATATACACCAAACTGGACAGAGGAAATATTTATAATTTATGGAATTAATAATACAACTCCCAGAACATACACTATTAAAGATTTAAATGATGAAATAATTCAAGGTTCATTTTATGAACAAGAACTTTTACCTACTACACAAGAGGTTTTTAGAATGGAAAAAGTTATCAGACGAGACTATAAGAAAAAAACAAGCTTTAGTAAAATGGAAAGGTTACAATGAAAAATTTAATAGTTGGGTTCCGTTTAGTGATTTGGAAGAAATTTAAGTTGAAAAATATTAATATTAATTATATAAATGAGTAATAAAATCTAATTTCTAATAATAATGGATAGAAACAATAGATCAATTAATTATTCACTTAACTAAACTAGCTGCTGCTTACAGAAAAAATTATAATTTTGTGGGAGAGTAAGTACTGGGTTATATATTAACAGCAGGTATCTTTGGTTGCTCAGCTGCATTAGCACTTGTTCCAGCTATTCCTATATTTGTAGCAGTTGCTGGCGCTGTTCCAACAATAATTACCATATTTACTAACAGACTAAAACTTGACGACAAGAAATTTATTTTAAAAGCACATCATCACAAAATAAAACAACTAATAACAAAAGCACGGATTGCAGCTTTAGCTGTTCATGACCCTAATGATCCTGGAAAAGTAAATAAAGAAGAAGAGAAAAAAGTTATTCAGGATATTTTTACAATACTATTAGAAATGCAGAAAGAAAAAAAATTATTCAACACCTCTTGAAATGCATATGAAGGAATTTAAACTTAACGGATATAAAAGTAAAAAAGAAGAAGAGTTGTATTAAAGGTTATTAAAGATTATTAAAGATTTATTAAAGATTTTTTCTATAAGTATTTTATATAAATGAGAAAAATTATATCAATTGAAGGTAATATTGCATCAGGAAAAAGTACGTTTTTAGATATTATTAAAGAATATAATCCTAATTTTAATATAATTCCAGAACCAATTCACGAATGGCAAAATGTTATGGATCCAAGTTATAATTCATATAACCTTTTTGAACTTGCTGCTCAAGAACCTTCAAAAATATTTATTTCCTTTTTAGCTAACAACTTTAAACAGTCATATAAAAATGTTATCTTCTGCTAAACAGTTGATGGTGTTTCTGTCCTTGAACGTTGTTATTTAACTAACAGTAACGTTTTAAACAAAACAACATCACGACAACGGTGTTATAAATGACCCCGAGTGGGCAGTATACAATCTTTTCTTAACTGATCATATTATAAAACCATACGGAAAAAACCCAATTGATGGATTTGTTTATGTTAAAACTGACCCAGAAATATGTTTTAAAAGACTTCAAAAAAGAAACAGAACGGAAGAAATAGAGTTGGTTTAGATTATTAGAAAACTACACAAATTACACGAAGAATGGTTAAACAGAATGTCTCAAGAAGGTATTAAATTTTAACAGCTGATAACAATTTAGAAAAAATGACTTTAAAATCTTATTCAAAAGATATAGATAATATAAACAAATTTCTCAAATCAATATAATTTCTTTAGGTGCGTTTTTAAAGATTTTTTTTTCTATAAGTATATTATATATAGATGGTTAATAGAAAGATAGATAGAATGATTATGCCAAAATTATCTAGCACTTTAGGAGAAATAATGAATCCAGACAAAATTCATATAAAAAGTTCTTAAAAGAAGAAATGTTATTAAATCAAAACTTAATCAAATAGTTAGCGATGAATATAAAAATCATGTCATTGATAAATTACAAAATGTTATAGATCCTTATCTTTTAAAAAATAATTTATTTGAATGGGACTGTGGTTGTCTATTAACTGAAGAAGAAAATGCCGAAAGGTTATGTGATTGTCCCAGACCAAATAATATTCGAAACAATCCTAAAAAAGTTATTGCAACCAATTATGATACTAATGAAGAAAAAACATATAAAAGCACTTATGCAGCATCCAAGACCTTAATATTAATTCAGGGTTAATAACAAGTGCTGCAAAGGAAAAAACCAAGTTAAAAGTGGAATATCAAAAACCAGTGGAAAAAGATATAATTTAATATTTTAATTCTTCTTAACTTTATTTATTTTATTATTTTTTAATCTTTTTTCCTTAGTGATTTTTTTTCTAAATATAATATATAGATGGAAATTGAGAGATCTAAAAAACAATATTATAAGAAATTTGAAATTAAAATTACATATAGACAAGATCCAAAGAATCAATTATATTTAACTATAAACGACTCTTATGAAATACTTAAATCTGAACTTAAAACTTTAAAAGGAAATAAAATAAACGTTGTTTTAAAAATAACTTTTGCAAAATGGATAAAACTGATACAATATATAATCAGCTTATTTTCAATCAAAGGCTTTAGAATAATTAATACAAATGAAATAAAAACACTTTACGTCAAGCTTTTGATGAAATAATAATAGAATTGGTAATTGGATTTCTGAAGGAAGTGGCTGGAGAATAGAGTCAGTTGATGCTCATTATATAAATAGATATAAGTATAGTCCACTGGCTGCTTCAAGTTATTTAGAATTACCAAAACCATTACAAAATTCAATGAAAGGATTAATAAATATAAAGAATGATGATAACGAATGTTTTAGATGGTGTCATTTAGCTTACAAATTTTCTGTTAAAGAAAACCCTCATAGAGTTTCAAAATATAAAAAACATATAAACGATCTTGATTATACTGGAATTAAATTTCCTGTTACATTAAATCAAATACCTAAAATTGAAGTTTTAAATGATATATCATTTAATATATTTGGTTATGAAGAACCTACGGGAATTTATCCATTGTACATATCAAAATATCAATACGAAGAACACTGTGACATGTTGCTAATTACTAATGATAAAATAACTGATGACGACTGTAAGAGGGCTAAAGCCACCGCAGTTCAACATTATGTTTGGATAAAATACTTTAATAGATTAATGAATAACAAAACAAAAAATACAAACAAGAAACATTTTTGTAAAAGTTGCTTACAACATTTTACTCCAGAAAGAATATTAAATGAACATATTCCAAATTGTTTAGCTATTAATGGTATCCAAGGTGTAAAAATGCCAAAAGAGGGAAGTAAAGTACAATTTAAAAATTATCATAAAGGTTTAGCAGTACCTTTTGTAATCTATGCTGATTTTGAATCAATAACTAAAAAAGTTTTAACTGCTTTACCATCAACTGAATCTTCATTTACTGAACCATATCAAAAGCATATAGATTGTGGTTACGGCTATAAAGTTGTTTATTGTTATGATAACAGTTATACTAAACCAACCCAGATTTACAGAGGTCCTAACGCAGTTTATAAAAAATGCTTGAGGAAGAGGAATATTGTAAAGAAATATTTAAAGAACATTTTAACAAAGATTTGAGAATGTCTAAAAAAGACGAAATTGAATTTAAAAAACAAAAGTTTTGTCATATCTGTGAAAAAGAATATATAGAAGATTCAATCAAAGTAAGAGATGAAAAACAAAGTTTTCCAAACGGACCAAAGGTCCGGGATCACTGTCATATAACAGGAAAATTCAGAGGAAGTGCTCACTCAGAATGTAATATTAATTTTAGACTAACACACAAAATTCCTGTTATTTTTCATTATTTAAGAGGTTATGACGGTCATTTTATTATGCAACAAATAGGAAAATTCAAAAAAGAAATTAATGTTATTCCTAACAATATGGAAAGATATATGGCATTTATGATTTCCGACTTGGTTTTTATTGATTCATTCCAATTTATGTCTCAATCATTGGATAACCTAGTAAAAAATATTCCAGAATTTAAATACTTATCTCAAGAATTTGATAAAAATATAGCGAAGCTGGAACCTTCGGTTACACTAGAATTATTAAAGACAAAAGGTGTTTATCCATATGATTATATGGATTCATTTAAAAAATTCAAAGAAATAAAATTACCTTCTAAAGATTTTTATTCAATTTTAAATGAAACACACATATCTGACAACGAATATGAACATCCTAAAAATGTTTGGAATAAATTTAAAATTAAAACAATGGGAGAATATCATGATCTATATTTAAAAACTGACGTATTACTTTTAGCTGATGTATTCGAAAATTTTAGAAAATTATGTTTAGAGTACTACAAATTAGATTCCTTGTCATTATTTAGTAGTCCTGGGTTAGCTTGGGATGCAATGTTAAAAATGACTGGAATAAGTTAGATTTAATAACTGATATTGATATGTATCTTTTTATTGAAAAGGGACTGAGAGGAGGAATAAGTTATATTTCAAACAGATACAGTAAAGCAAACAATAAATATATGAAAGATTATGATCCTAAACTTGACAGCAAATACATTATGTACCTCGACGCTAATAACCTTTACGGTTGGCCATGTGTCAACCTTTACCCTCTGGAAACTTTAAATTTATATCCGAAAAACTATTCAAGAAATTAATTGCAAAAGGTAAAACTAACTTTATAGTTGAATTGTGATCTTGAATATTCAAAAGAATTACATAAACCCACAACGATTATCCTTTAGCTCCTGAAAAAAAAGATACCAGATCAATGGCTTTCTGACTATAGTAAAACTATTAAAGAAGAATTTGAAATAGGAAAAAGTAATGTAAAAAAATTAGTTCCAACTTTAATGGAAAAAACAAAATTATGTAGTTCATTAAAAAATCTTGAAACTATATACACAATTAGGGTTTAAAAGTAACAAAAATACACAAATATTAACTTTTGACGAAAGTCCTTGGTTAAAAAATATATTGATTTTAATACTCAAAAAAGATCTAAAGCAAAAAATTCATTTGAAAAGGACTTTTTTAAGTTAATGAACAACTCTGTATTCGGTAAGACGATGGAGAATTTACGCAAGAGGGTTAATATTAAATTAACTCATGATGAAAACCTTTTATTAAAATATATAGCCAAACCTTCATTTGCTAGTTCAACGATGTTTAACAAGAATTTGTTTGGTATTCATAGAATAAAAGAAAGTTTGTTATTAAACAGACCTTGTTATGTTGGAATGTGCATTCTAGATTTATCAAAATATTTAATGTATGATTTTCATTATAATTACATTATGGAAAAGTATGAAAACTCAGCAAAGCTTTTATTCACTGACACTGATTCATTATGTTATGAAATAAAAACCAAAGATGCATATGAGGATTTTTATAAGGACAAAGATTTATTTGATAATAGTGATTATGATAGTAATTCAAAATTTTATTTCGACAATAATAAAAAAGTAATTGGAAAATTTAAAGATGAAGCTGCCGGCATTCCCATTGTTGAATTTGTTGGATTAAGAAGTAAAATGTATTCATATTTATTAGAAAACGAAGTTAATATTAAAAAATGTAAAGGAATTAAAAAATCTTGTTGTTAAGAAAACAGTAGTTCATAAAAATTACAAAGATACTTTGTTTAATTCAACCCAAACTAATCATCACCTTTAAGTTATTCGTTCTGATAAACACAATCTTTCCAGTTATGTTATAAATAAAACATCTTTATCATGTTATGACGGTAAAAGATATATTCTTGATAATGGTATTGATACATTAGCTTATTCTTAAATTATTCTTAATTAACTCTTAAATTCATTCTTAAATTAACTCTTGAATTATAGAACCATAAATTGTTAACTGAATATTCATAACGTTTAAAGAATTAATATAAATAACATCATTTATTTTAAATTTATTAGCATAATTAATAGAAATAGATTCATTTTTTCTGTTATTTTTTGCATTGTAACTTTGAAGAATTACATTTTCTTTATTTTTTAGTTGTAATTTAGCTTCTCCTTTATCTAATTTAATTGCATCAACAAGAATAATTAAAATGCAATTAAAATTAATTCTTACATTATTGCCATTTTGAACTAAACCAGGACTAGCATTTACAGTTTTCCATTGAAATAATCCACTACCGGTATCTTGAGTATAACATGTTAGAAACAATGGAGGTTTTCTTATTAATTGTCTTTCTATTTTATTTACTTTTTCATTTATATTATTAAATATTCCCATTATATTAATTATTCCAGTTAAATAAAAACACAGTAATTAATAAAAACTAAAGATTAACTCAAAAGTTTGTTTCTATCATAAAATACATATTCATCCGATATGTAGAATCTGATGTAACTATCTGTCAAAAGCGTAAAATTTATTTCTGTAGATGATGAGCTGTCATAAGGATGAATGTCAAACATTGTCCCTTGTTTTAGATAAATTTTAATTTTTTTCTTATACATAGATATTGTTTTGTCCGATCCAATGTCAAAGTCCTCGGCTACTATATTTACATTATAGGTAAATATACTAAGAAATGAATCAAAACCAGCATTCCACCACCTAAATATAAAATATGATATTGGGCTTTTCCTCCGTTCATCTTTAAACCCGGCCCCCGATAATAAAATCTTAATATCTATTATATAAATTCCGGCTTTTTCGACTATAAACACACCTTTTAAAAGTATATCTGGTACAGCTATTTTATGTTTTTGGTTTATTTGTATAAAATCTTTATAATCTACGATATTTCCAGATCCTAACTGAAATGCATTTAAATAGTTCAGACCGGTCATATTTTCATATGTTGAATGTATCCAGGCACCCAGACGGTCAAATACTTTTTTCATTTTTATGTATTCATGAGGACTGTATTTAAACCTTGGATCTGTTTTCATAAAAACTGTTATATTCAAAAAGAAACACTTCATGTTTTACTTTTCTATTTCTTTTTCCAATTCTTCTCTATCTTTTCTATCTTTCTTTTTAAGTTTAAGAATTATTTCAGCTAAATCATCAAGTCGTTTTGTTGTAGCAACTTCAAAAGCAGATAAACTATCAACAACACCCTTTGTTCTAGCTAATTGTGTTTCTTGTTTTAGAAAAACATTTTTTACTTTTGTAATTTCTTGGGTATTAGTAGAAATTTCTTGAGTATTAGCAGTAATTGATTCTCCTTGTTTAGTTGATATTTTCAACTACAGAGTCCAGATCATTTATATATTTTTTTAATTTTATTATTAAATTCGCTGATATCTTTTTCTAACATTTCTGTAAGTGTACTTAATTCCGCGTACTTTAAATTGTGGCGTGTGTCAACAGTACTAATCAAGTTCGAAGTTGTTTCTCTTAAAATTTTCTAGCTGATCATTAATTGTGTTAATTGCTTTAGCATTAGCAGTAATTGAGTCTCCTTGTTTAACTGATTTTCCAATTACAAAGTCCAGTTCATTTTTATGTTTTTCAACTTTAGCATTAAATTCATTAATATCTTCTTGTAATTTTTTTGTAATATTACTTAAGTCTGCATACTTTAAATTATGACGGTTGTCAACAGTACTAATCCAAATTCGAATTTGTTTTTTAAGTCATCTATTTTAGAATTGAGCTCTTTTTTAAGGTTATCTAATGCTGTGTCATGATCATCACCTCTTTGTGAAGCTGCCTTTTCCAGTTCAGATTTATATTCTGCAAGTTTATTTGAAATGTATCAAGTAAATCTTGATTTCCTTTTACCATTTCAGTATTTAGTTTATTTACTTCTGTTTTGATTTCTAACTGATACATATTTTGTAACTTTTTCTCAGCTTCATTATCTTGTCTTTTAGTTCTTCATGTTTAATCATACTATCTTTTAATTCCATATGTTGCTTGTGTAAAATGTTTAAATTGACTCTAAATACTTCTTTTATGTTGTCATCTGTCAAATCAGATTTCTCTTCAAGTTCTTAATAGAATCAACTATAGCTTTCATTTCTTCTCCGAGTTTACCTTGTAATTGAACTATTAATAATGAAATGTTTTTTAAGTCTTTTGTTAAATCTTCAATATTCTTTACTTCTTCTTCTAATGTCTGTTTTATAGATTTGATGTCTTCAAGATTATAGTCATCTATTACACTTTGAACTTTTTTATACATAAACCGTCTTGAAACTGCATCGTTGGGTTTATCTGGATCTCCTAGGTTGATTATTTCATTACCTCCCATATCTAATGCTCTGTTCATTGTGTTATCAAGTTCCTTATTTTTGTGAAGATACGATTCCGTTTCCTTTTTAAGTTTTTTGAATTGTTTTTTAGTAGCATAATCACTTAAATCAATATCAATTTAACTTTACTTATCTGTCAGGTTCACTTATTTGTTCTATATTATTAAAAACTCCCATTATATATTACCTAGTAAAGTTTTTTCTAAAAAACTTCCTTGGTTTGTCATATATAAGAAATCATATTTTTGATTTGTTGCATTAGCAAAAGATTTAGGGTTAATATTTTGTTCATTACAAATCATATCATTTTCTCGTTTACCTGGACTTTCAAACAAGATATAATGTGAACAGTTAAAACGGATATCTTTTGGTGTTTTATAGTAAGACTGACTTAAATAAATAACACAACAGTTTTTGTGACGTCCTTGAATAAAGTATTTTGTTACAGTACAATCGCGATCCTACGAAAAGCCAAGGGACCGGCCGTTTTTTTCGTAATATCGCATTTTCGTTCGAGCGTAGCATACGAAATTTCGCTATATAGCACCTTAGTATCTATATACGTAACCCGTGATATTCAAACATGTGATTTTCGTATCGGAGTACATGTATACCAATTTTATATGTACATCTGGGTTTACTACAAATTTTATTCGAATCTGAACTCAGATCGTATATAGAATGTAGAATGGGTTTTTTTTTGGTTTTTTTTCACTTTTTATTCACTGTACATAATACACATACAGGGTACATTGTTGCACGAGAAAAAATAATCGCAATTGCATATTCCGATACCCTCAGCTACCCTTTACCAGTTGTTTGGTATAATAAAACGACAATATACAGACGGTCAGGACTTAAATATTGTTTTATTTTCTTTATGCAGTGATTGTTTGAGACGTATAGATATCGAAGCAAGTGTGACTTGTATGCCATCCGATCGGATAGTTATAGGAGAAAAAATAACCACTAACTTGTGCATAGTGTATAGCATATGTGTTTTGAATTTAATAACTAAGTTTTCACACTTTAATAACATTTTACGCCCAGCTAAGTGATAGTGACACTTTCCACTCTAAAGCATTTTCACGCCGTTATGGAAGGTGTGAAAACTTAGACGATACATTCGTAAAATTGCAACTAAAACAAGTTGAAAACAGGCTTTAAGGGCATAACAATACATTCGTAGGAGCGCATTTTTCGTAAAATTGCATTTTCGTAAAACCGCGACTTAGTTATGTAGAAATAAGAAGGAAAGCAGCCGGGACCACAGCACCTTTTCGTAGTATACCGGTATTTCGTTAAATTGCGATTCGTAGCACCGCGAATGCACTGTATTTCATTTTGAACCTTTTTATCTTCACATACAAAATCATCAAATATTACTACTTTTTGTTTTTCTGATTCAAGATTCTCACAAGGTTCAATTTGATTGGAATCAGCCGAATATTTACGTATTTCATTTGGATCCACTTTAAAAATTTTTGCAATTTGACTTAATTGGTTAATTAAATCTTGATATTTAGATTGTTCTAAGTTTTTAGCATATAGGTATAATTTATCATAATATATAAGAGGTTTTCGAAGTATTTGCATTAATGTATTTGTTTTTCCAGATCCAGAAGATCCACATATTAACATTCTAAAACATGAATCTGGCATAAAAGGATAATGTTGTTTAAAGTTATTAGATTTATCATTTTTTGTATCATAATTTGGAATTTCCATTTATATATAATAATACATTATCTTACATTATATTACATTATTTTACATTATTTTACATTATCTTACGTTATTATATAAATGCAATCAAAACTTAATGAAATAAGAATAAGAAAAAACTTAGTCGGACAAAAGATGAGAGCTCTTAGAGAAGAAATAATGAGAGAAAAAATTAAGAAAGCTACAAATCGGGATATGTACACTGAAATTTATAAGCCAATTACTGAAGGAATAGAAAGTCAGAAAGAAAAATTATCAAGTCAGTTAAAAGCATTACCTGGAATAAAACAACAATTAGAGTCATTTGGTGATGAAATGAAAGACATACAAACATATCAGGGTTTACCACAGCTATTCCAAGAACCAATACGATTATTACCACCGAAAGATCATATGGGTTTGGATGATGAAGATGATGAGTTTGAAGACACTAAAGAATTTCCTGAAGAATCAGAAGAATTGGGAGCAAGACCAAAAGAAAAGAAAATACCTACAGTAGATTTAGATGCTTTTCTGGATGGTAATGTTATAGAAAAATATCAATATTACAAACCGTCTGAAATGTTTGACCTTTTAAATGCAAATATACTTGATCCTAATAAAATAGATAAAGACGATCTTAAAGGTATAATAAATGGTGTTACTGAAGATATTAAAAAATTAAATGGTCCAATAGCTAGCAAATCAAAATCAAAAGATTCAAATAAGCAAAAAGAAGCAAAAGAATTAAAACATGAACAAGGCGAACTGTTAAAATACAAAGACCGGTTAAATCATATTCTTGGTATGTCTTCTACATATGGACAAGGAATAAAACATTATAACCCATATAAAGTTTCACCAAATGGACAATATGGTAATTTAATTATTAACTTAAATAAACTTTACGGACAAAACAAATTGGTTGCTAAGGATCAAAGAACTGGAAAAGAAGTAATAAACACTAAAGTAGATAATGATTTGATTGATTTGATTAATAAAAGATATAACAATAATAAAAAAACATTCAATTCATTCTAGAAAAATATCTAAAGAATTAACAGAAAAATCAGGATTACCTATAAATAAAAGATCTATGAAATTTAAAAAAGTAATTAGAGGACAAGGTTATGATGTTTGTTCATGTAATCCAGAAGAATTGGTTAATGAGTTGGAGTTAATTTGTGGTTCAATTAATGCTGGAAATAATAATGAAGAACTAAAAAATGAAGGTATTAGAATAATTGATGAACCATTAAAAATGAATTCACTCTTACCAAAAGAACATGAAATGTTATATAAAAATTATTTTTCTTGAATTTAAATTTTTATTATATATAAATGGAACAAAAAATAGTATTAAGTTCTGAAACAGTTAAAGATAATAACAAAAATACTGCGAGTGATTTTACAATCAGATTTAGTCGTTCTTTAATTTTAGATAAAAATAAAACTTATGTTGTTGGTTTGGATAGTATTAACACTATGACCTATTCTTGGCATAATATTAGTGATGAATATGACAATAAAAAAATTCGTTATAATAATGGTAAGGATTGGAAAAATATTATATTTACAAATGGTTCTTACAGTTACACAGATATTAATAATTATATTAGGGAAACATTAATAAGTAATGGTGATTATGAATTTGATAAATCAGACATTGTTCCAATAAGTTTGGAATTTGATTTAAGTAGTTTTAAGATTTTGATTTCAATTAAAGATAATTTTATGTTGGATGTAGAAAAATCAAATTTTCATACATTGCTTGGATTTGAGAAAAAATTTGTAAACAAAACTGAATGGGGAACTACAACACCAAATATAACTAACTCTGTGGATACAATTTACGTTCATTGTGATCTTATTGATAATTCACTTGTTGATGGTAATTTCAGTGATATTATTTATGCTTTAAGTACTGCAGATTTAACAAGAGCTTATCCATTTACAAAAGAACCACAAAGAGTTGGATATTCTGAAATTAATAAATATATTATAAATTCAATTAGATTATATATTACGGATGTATTTGGTAGAATAATTAATTTTAATGAGGTTGAAACAAGTTTTACATTAATTTTAAAAGAAATATAAATTTTAGTTTTATATAATGTACAAGAAAGTTTATGATAAAAATAAAGGAATATTTATTTATGTTGATGCTCACACGGGAAAAGAAATCATACACGGCACAGGTATCTTTGACACTTTAACAAAGTTGCTTTCATGTTCAGCCGCATCTTCAATTAGCACAGCTGGAAAAAAAAGCTTTGGAAACAGCAGGAAAAGCAGCACTTGAAAGTGGAACAAAAAAGGTTGGAACAGAAGTTGGGAATTTAGCTGCTAATAAAATTTAAAAAGAAACCTGCTCCAGCAGTTGGTAATTTAATTGCTAAGGAATTACAAGAAAAGAATAACAGTAAAAATAATGATAAAGAGGAGGATATTCATATGAGAATAAATAGAATATTGTCAGGATCTGGCACTTCAGCTCAGCATAAACGTATTAACAGATTAATTTATAAAAAATAAAATAATATATAATATATACATGTTTAGAACAAAACAATATTGTGAAAGATATGAATTAACTCCTATTCAATTAGATACAGCCTTAATATCTGTCTTGGGAAATAATGTTAAGCAACAAAAGAACGGATATCACTTTACAATTAATGATAGAAGTTCATATTTTGATTGGTTTAATGCTTATTTTGAAGTAAGTTTTAAAGTAAATAAGCTTGCTAACGGTAATAATTATGCTGATGGAGATCAAATTGCTTTAATTAATAATGCAGCTTCATTAATCGATCAGTTAGTGGTTAAACAAAATGGAAAAATTGTTTATGATTGTAATAATTTATATAAGGTAGTAAATGTAAAGAGTTTGGTTGAATTGTCTGAAGATTATGCAAAAACAACTGGAACAAATGAATATATTTATTTAGATACTACTGATACTGCTGAGAGCAGGAATGATCAAGCTAAATATAATTCGGGGTTTGCTAATAGAAAGGTATTAATCCAAGGTGGTAATGAGGTAAATGCTAAAATTCCACTAAATAATTATTCATTTTTTCAGGGTTTAGAAACTAATATTATACCTCCAAGTCAAATTCAAATAACACTGCAGCTAACGGATGATGATGAATTAATTTTTAGAGCTAATGCTGCTGATGCTGGTAGAGTAATTGTAACAAAATTAATTCTATGGGTTCCACGTTTAATTTTCAATGAATTTGGACTTGATTTAATTTCTGAAAGATTTACAAAAGCAAGATGGTCATACCTTCGGGAAATGATGACGCAATCAACTGATACACAACAGATTAATACAACTTTTAGAATAACGGCTGGTGTAACAAAACCACAACATGTATTTGTTTATTTACAACGACCTGATAAAAGTAATGCACAAAGACAGAATCCGCATTTATTAGATACATTTAAAGTTAATGCAGCAGATGATAATGATTGTACTTTGAGCTCTTGTCGTCTTGAAGTTGGTAATGGTGTTTTTTATCCAGAAACAGAATACACAAGTATATCAAGAATATATGACGATGTAATTAATTACTATTATAAACAAAATAATAAGACTACCGGAAGTCTGCTAAATAGATCAAACTTTAATAGTTTATTTGGATTTGTTCATTTTAACTTGGAATATAAAAAGGAAGTAATAACAGAAGATCCTAAGCAGATTACATTAACAGTTAAGTTAAATACACTTCCCGCTGCAAGATATCGTATTTACGCAATTGTATTATATGAGGAAACAGTTGAAATAAATACTATTGGAAATGAACTTGTTATTGTTTAAATAAAATAAATATAAATTATATATAATGTATCAAATTATATTGAATATAAAGTTAACCTTACAGATGGACAAAAGAAAAATTTAGCACAAGCTTATAATAATAAAATTTCACATACTTTTAGATTAAAACATGAACAATTACATGGAAACTTCCCTTTACTATTAACAAAAACACAAATTAATCAAATTAAAAAAGCTGTTGCAAATAAGAAGGGATTAGAAATTAAAATTTCAAAAAAACAAATGTCCAGTCAAGGTCAAAATGGCGGATTTTTAGGAGCTTTGGCTGGTTTGTTAGGAAAAACAATTCTTCCAATGGCAGCGAAAATAGTTCCAAAAATATTAGCCCCTCTAGGCATCGGCGCTTTGTCTGGGCTTGCCAGTACTGGTGTTAGTAAAATACTTGGAAATGGTATGATTTCAGTAGCTAATGATAAGAAAAATGTTATATCACCATATCTTACACCTAATCAAAGAAAGCAACTAGTAGGATCTGGGGTGATTAAATTAACACAAAAACAAAAACAAGACGGCGGGTTTTTAGGTATGTTGGCTGCTAGTCTAGGGATACCTTTGATTACATCTTTGTTAAGTGGTAAGGGACATGGCCAGGGTATACAGATTGATTCTCAACGAAGACCGTACAGACGATTTCCTATAGTAAAAAAAAAAAATTATAAACAAACCAATTTCTAACTTTGAAATTGAACAATGGATTAAACAATTAAAAATTAAAAACTTTAGGGGTGTATTTAGTAGAAATAATTTATTAAATTTATTAAAATCAAAAGCAAAGGACGAGTGTGGAATAATCAATTTAGATGACTCTGCTGGACCTGGAACACATTGGGTTTGTTACTTAAATAATATGTACTTTGATTCATTTGGACTTCCTCCACCAAAAGAAGTAATTAAATATATACCTGGGGTTAAGTATAACAACATACAATATCAAGACAAAACAAGTACACTCTGTGGTTATTATTGTTTATTTTCATTAAAATGTTACAAGATAAAATACCGTTGTATGATTTACTGTATAAAATACTAAAAATTAATAATGTAAAACAAAATGAACAAACAATTATAAATTATTTTAATAAAATGAGTTAAAATGTATTAAAATGTATCAAGAACGTAATATTCTTTACTACTAACAAAAATGTATCATAAGCGTTATATTCCATACTACTCCCAAAAGCGTATACGGAAGTGACGTGCGTTTACACTGTAAACGTTACTATAAATAGAAGTATAGATATATAAAAATAAACTTGAACGGAAGTGACGTGCGTTTACAGTGTAAACGTTACTATAAATAAATGTATAGATATATAGAAATTCCACTAATGTTAAAAATAAAATTGAACATGGTATACGGAAGTGACGTGCGTTTACAGTGTAAACGTTACTATAAATAAATGTATAGATATATAGAAATTCCACTAATGTTAAAAATAAAATTGAACGGAAGTGACGTGCGTTTACAGTGTAAACGTTACTATAAATAAATGTATAGATAAATAGAAATTCCACTAATGTTAAAAATAAAATTGAACGGAAGTGACGTGCGTTTACAGTGTAAACGTTACTATAAATAAATGTGAACATTGTACATGGAAATTCCACTAATGTTAAAAATACTTGAACGGAAGTGACGTGCGTTTACAGTGTAAACGTTACTATAAATAAATGTGAACATTATACTTGGAATCCTTATATAGATTCCTACTGTTAAAAGCTGATTTTGTTACCAATTCAACTCTGTACATATTTCTTCGATTAATTTCCTATTTTTGATTAAAGTTCCAGTGTTTAAAGCACACTTCAATAAATTCTTATGTTTCTCAATTAATTCATAAACTAAAGCCAGGTTTCGACAGTAGGAATCTGTGTAATGTACACCTCTGAGATGAAAATAAAGTCCCAGATCACAATCCTTTGGGCAAACTGATTTTAAATTTTTAATAATAAATCCAATCTGATGTGTACAATAAACAATATTCCGTTTGTTTCTGTATATCTGCTTGTCTAAATTTCTAATGCTTTCAATACATTTGTCCTCGCTTGAAATATCCACATTAAAATTTTCTAAAACCTCCTCTTGTCCGAATGATTTCGTAATTTCTTCTTTAAGCTTTTCTTTTAACGTACTCCTTGTTTGTTGCTTTGTTGGCTTACATGTATCAACCAATTTCTTGTAATATTTTGAACTGAATGTTGTAGTCCATTCTTGACATACAAAATCGTCTTTGTAATTATCTTTTAAATGGGTTGTTAATTCCGTCAAATCTTTTAACAGGTCTGCTGTTGTATTTTTATCCCTAAAAAGAAACACAATCTAAAGAATTACATAAGTATAAGCAGGTAAAAATAAATTTATCTCTAAGAAACACAAAATAATATTTCTAAAGTTAGTGAATGAGATCCGTCAAAGATCTGCTAAAGCTTGAACATAGTGGCGTAAATGTGTTTTAAAAAGTAACTTACATTGTAATCGTTTTCCTTGTTTCTGTTCTATCGTTGTATGTATTATAAGTCAGCAATATAAAGTAGCAAAGAATGTTCTGGTGTTAATCAGTTAGGTTTGTGTTGCAAAATACGACCATTTTTCAGAAAATATCACGTAAATCCCATATAACATTTTCAGATAATACGTCAGTTATTTATAACCAGATTTTCCGAAAATACGATAAAACGAAAGTAAAGGAAATATGTCAGTTATTTATAACCAGGTTTTCCGAAAATACAAGAAAACGAAAGTAAAGTAAATATGTCAGTTATTTATAACCGGGTTTTCCGAAAATACGGGAAAACGAAAGTAAAGTTAAAACCTGTGGATTTTAAATTGTCCGCCATTAGTTGGTTCGGACCAAGGATTAAAGGTTAAATTAGGTGAAACTGTTTCCGCACAAACAATTATTATACTACTTCTGTCCACCGTCTGTCTGTGCTAACATTTGGATACTTAGGTGGCATCACTATCCGGCCCTCCCCCAAAGTTTGTTTAAATGGGGGCCATTTTCATGGTCGCTAGAGTTGAAAATAAAACCAAACTTTAAATGACATCTTCTAATAACAATCTGGGTGGATATTCATTAAACTTGATCTGTAGCGTCATTTTAAGGTCCTTTCTGAAACTTGTTAGGATGGTTCTGCTTGATCCCCTTTAGGGGTTGCCAGAGCAAACAATAAAAACAAATAACTTTTTATTTTGAAGTTTGTTCTAATGTTAACGTATTTAGGGCCGTCACGGCAAAATATAGGAAAAGCTTTTAAATAACTTTACTTTTTAATGAACTTCTTAAAGGGTGTTCACCAAACTTGGTCAGAAGCAAGATCAGATGGTCAAGGTTCTCTTCAGGTGAGCTACCTAGGCCCATTTGGGTCTCTTGATTGTTGCCTTTCTATTTCTTGAAGCATGTGCAGGCTTTTTCTTGCTGTCTTATCTCTCTTATTTACATTTTGCAAAGGGAAGTGAACAATTTTATTTTCTTGCAATTTCACTTTTTCTCTTAATTCTATTTCTTTAATTACCAGTTGCAAAGTCGTTTTCCTTTCTATTTATTTCATAACCATACAAGTTCAGTCTCTTATTAAAAACCTCATGAATGCTGAATTCTTATTTATCATGGGAGTCACTCCCGTGCAGAAATATTTTCCTGTTCTCAGGAAATCCCAGGATTATCCTGGGATATCCTGGTATTCTTTTAGCAAGGCTGCAAGAAAGTCCTGAAGACAGGACTTTAACACTAAAAGACATGACTTTTGATAGAAAAATTGTCTTGTTCACTGGAAAAAGACAGGACTTTTTCTAAAAGATACAGATTGAAAGATGGTAATTAAGTTGAAACATGATCTTGTAATGGTGTAATAAGTTAATTACATGCTGGTGTTGAAGACCCATGTTTTTGGAGAAACTGTATCATTAAGTACTTCTGATTGTGGTGTTGTCAGTGTAACAGGAATATATTCTATAAATTTGTGGTAAGTTAGCAAATTATTTCTGTATAAACTTTTAGAAATAATACTAAATGTACTCCTTCATTTAATGATTTTACAAAACAATAAGTTTATATTTAGAAAAGTAGTTTTCTTTAAAATCAGTCAGAGCATTAAAAAGTGAAATGCGTTACTAGTGTTTAGGGTATCTGTACATGTATGATCAAAGACAGTTTCACTCTAGTGAACAGATCATAGAATGATAAGAGCTTTTTGCTCAGTATGAAGCTCATAATTTGATGATTCTAGACTAAATAGTAGTACTTTCACCTAGTTTTTTTTGCCATGAGTGCACATATTTGAGCTGATATAAGATGTGCCAAGAAATTAATATTTCTGCTATGACAGGTTGTATTGTTTCAATGTACATGATGTATGCCTTTTAACTACAATATATTTTTTAATATTAGGAAATGATAATCCTTATATTCTTACTGTAAATACTATTGAACTTTAACAGTCAATTTGTTAACTGTATTTCCCGCCAAAGAGAATTTCAAATCATGTTTACAAGGTATTCAATTACATGTTCTGGGGTTTTCTGAAGACAAGGCAATTGTCCTGAGATTTCCTGTCATCAGGAATTCCTGGGATTTTCTGAAGACAGGACAATTGTCCTGTAATTTCCTGACATCAGGAATTCCTGGAATTTCCTGAAGACAGGACAATTGTCCTGGGATATCCTGACTTCAAGAATTCCTGGGATTTCCTTAGAACAGGACAATATTACACTTTTATGTCCTGTCTTCAGAAAATCTCAGGACATTCCTGGGATTTTCAGGATATCAGGATTGGAATTCTCAGATGTCCTGTTTTTTCCTGTTTATAGGAAAATCCTCCGATTGTCCCATTACCATTTAACGGCGTGAAAAGTCTCAGGACTATCCCAGGAATTCCTGAGATATTTTCAGGACATTATCCCAGGATAGTCGTGGGACTTCCTGGGATAATCCCAGTATTTCCTGTTCCATTTTCGCACGGACAGTGTTTGGCACAATCTTTTCATTTTCTTTTTTTTCCACTGTAGACATGAACTTCAAATATACACAACTGTTTCGCTCAGCCTTGGGCCGACAAGACTACTTTTACTGATCACTGTGTACTATATTCGTACATGTCATCACAAACGATTTTTTGCCGATGTCCCAAAATATTAGATATATAAAGATATTATAATTAAAGAATTTATTTTTATTGTAAGATAAAGTTGAACTTGAGCTCTAATCAGACTTCTTTAAAATGAATGAAAATGTGTTAATTAAAGATATCCTTTTCAAAAATGTTGGTTTGCCGGATAAAAGCTCCTGAGGAAAAACAGATAATAGCGCGGTCATTGTATAATGTTATAAAAGCCCCTTTACCCTGTAAAGAAATATAAAGAATGACCAAGATTACTGATATTCAAATTGACTTGGCACAAATGAGATAATGTGATAACTTTTTCAGTAATATTGCAGTATTTTGTTCTAGTTCTCTTTTTTACATTTGAACATTTTTCTTATCTGTGCACTATTTTAAAATGTTCCCTTTTAGAATCTTAAAACCTGTCTTGAAAAAGCTGAGGATTTGTATCTAAATCTTATCCAAATCATGACTGATATATTTATATTTCAAATTAATTTGTGTTTTATAAGATCTATTAGCATATGTTATACAATTTTAACTAGCTTCATATACTGTTAATATCTTTAGAAAAACTTCTCTCTCGTATTAAAAATCGACTGTTTGATGTCATGTAGTTATTTTAGATTCTTTTACAGATGTTGTTACATTTTCATGTATTAGAAAGAAGTCCTTTCTGAACTTCTTTTGAATGGATCTTTCCCTCTTGTATGGATCTTCTTTTTGTTTCTCTAGAATATAATAATCTTTCTTTAATTAACGTGTGATATTGTCGTGCTCTAGTTTTCATAATAAAACGGTATATATAACAAGGCTCTGATCGTCAGGGGTAAATGTACACCCTTTCAAAAAAGATTCATATATTGTTCTGTTCATGTCGGTCCGATTGTTACGTAGTCACTTTGGTTTCTGATTAGTAATTAAAGAATGCTTTGGCCTACAGTAGTCAAACTTCGTTTGATGATTGCATGTGGTACTAGTATGCATCGAAATTGTTTTACCGTCAATGCGTCTAATGTCAAAAGTCAGATTAATAGCGAAGAACACTTGGGTCTGCAGCCGTCAAACTTCATAGGATGCATGTGTTTGGTCACTGGGTGACCTTTTCTTCAGTAAGTCAAAGGTCTAGGTCACAGTGAGTTGTTTTTGCAATTAATAAACTGAGAATGCTTTTTTTAACCAGTGTTTAAACGTTAAAGGTGATTGCTGTGATCAGAAGACGATCTGTACCAGTTTTAGGTCAGTAGGTGAAAGGTCAAGGTTGTACTACATTGAGACTGAAAATAACTTCCGGCGTCATTGACTAAGTTACAGTGTTCAAACTAAATTCGCGGTAAAACCCAACTCACTCACTCATACTCCTTTTAGGTTCAGTAGGTAAGAGAACTGGAGACTATTTTCTATCAATAACAAAAGAATACTTTGACCTACGATTGTCAAATGCTATGGGATGATTGCTTGTGGTCAGTAGATTATCCATGTCGGTTTTGGGACTACCATTTCAAAGGTCTAGATGGAGATTTCGTGGTCATCAGACTTTATTGTCTGTGGTCTGTGGTTGATTTCTATTAGTTTCGGTTGGGAATTCAAAGGTCACAGTGACATTGAGACTAGTAATGGCTTAAATTCTATAGCTCGATAAGGCCCATCAAACTTTATTTTAGTGATTTTCTGTGGACAGTAATTCAGCCCTTCTGTTTTTAGCTCACCTGAGCCAAAGGCTCATGGTGAGCTATTGTGACCGCTCAATGGTAGGCTATTGTGACCACTCAATGTCCGTCTTCCGTCGTGTCCGTCAACATTTTCTAAAAAAATCTTCTTCTTGAAAACCACTGGGCAGAATTACACCAAACTTCACAGGAATGATCCTTGAGTGGCCCCCTTTCAAAGAATTGAATTCAATGCAGACCTCTGGTTGCCATGGCAACCGAAAGGAAAAACTTTAAAAATCTTCTTGTCCAAAACCACAGGGCCTAGGGCTTTGATATCTGGTGTATAGCATCATGTAGTAGTCCTCTACCAAAATTATTCAAATTATCCCCCTAGGGTCAAATATGGCCCCGCCCCGGGGTCACATGGTTTATATAGACTTATATTGGGAAAACTTTTAAAATCTTCTTGTACAAAACCACATGGCCTAGGGCTTTGATATTTGGTATGTAGCATCATCTAGTGGTCCTCTACCAAAAGTGTTCAAATTATCCCCCTAGGGTCAAATATGGCCCCGCTCCGGGGGTCACGTGGTTTATATAGACTTATGTAGGGAAAACTTTGAAAATCTTCTAGTACAAAACCACACGGCCTAGGACTTTGATATTTGGTATGTAGCATCATCTAGTGGTCCTCTACCAAGATTGAGCCCGCCCGCTTAGCTCAGTAGGTAAGAGCGTTGGTCTACGGATCGCGGGGTCGTGAGTTCGATCCTCGGGCGGGGCGTATGTTCTCCGTGACTATTTGATAAACGATACTGTGTCTGAAATCATTAGTCCTCCACCTCTGGTTCATGTGGGGAAGTTGGCAGTTACTTGCGGAGAACAGGTTTGTACTGGTACAGAATCCAGGAACACTGGTTAGGTTAACTGCCCGCCGTTACATGACTGAAATACTGTTGAAAAACGGCGTTAAACCCAAAACAAACAAACAAATCTACCAAGATTGTTCAAATTATCCCTCTAGGGTCAAATATGACCCCGCCCCGGGGGTCCCAAGTGTTACATAGACTTATATATGAAAAAAAGTTTAAAAATCTTCTTGTCTGAAACCACAACACTTAGACCTTTGATATTTGGTTTGTAGCATTGTCTTATGGTCCTCAACCAAAATTGTCCAAATTGTACCCCTGGGGTGAAAAGAGGCCCTGCCCTGGGGGTCCAAAGTTTTATATATACTTATATAGGAAAAAAACTTTGAAAATCTTCTTGTCTGAAACCGTACGACCTATGCTTTCGATATTTGGTATGATGCATTGTCTAGTAGTCCTCTACCAAAATTGTTCAAATTATGCCCCTTGGGTTAAAAAGAGGCCCCGCGTAAAAGAATTACCAAAGACACAGTGTCTTTGAAAACAAAAGTGTTTCTTACTACAGAACGATATTGGAAATTACATACATGGTTAACTCAGACAGGCTATAACAGTGGGGTAGAGATCGGGCATATTTGTTTACAAACCGTTTTTTTCATTTGCTTATGTGTTATGTTTCCTGTTTTTATTGAATAATTTGCCCATATGTTTGATTATAAATTAATAAATGGAAAAAAATGTAATTTTCATTCTCAAGTAATTACTCACTAGCTTTAGACGAATTTACAGGGGCCTTCGTGGCCGAGTGCTTAAGGTCGCTGACTTCAAATCACCTGCCCCTCATCGATGTGGGTTCGAGCCTCACTCGAGGCGTTGAATTCTTCATGTATGGAAGTCATCCAGCTGGCTTACGGAAGGTCGGTGGTTCTACCCAGGTGCCCGCTTGTGATGAAATAATGCACGGAGGGGCACCCTGGCGTCTTCCTTCACCTTCAAAGCTGGGAAGTCGCCATATGACCTATAATTGTGTCGGTGCGACGTTAAACCCAACGAAATAAATAAATTAGATGAATTTACAACGCCGTTGATTGCCAAGTTGTTAAACCGTATGTTTTGATTTTAATGTGCATGCGCTCTTTACGTGTTGCAAAAAGACCGTACAAGAATAAGTAAACATAACTATATCTAAAATTATATATGACGATCCTTTGTAAGTGTGATGGAAAATTCCTTTTTAAATATGTTGATATTGAAAAAAAAAGATATCTAAATTCGTAAGATCTGCATCAAGGGCTTAAATAACTTGGTTTTTATTTAAGGAAAATACCTGATATGTCTTTATCCCATCTTTATATTCTAGAGTTTTTATATATTTTTTAATATAATCGTTAAACTCGAGAAAATATACCGCGCACGGAAATCAACAACCTTCATAGCATTAATAAAACAATCAACTTTAATTTCACAAAAAATAGAGATCATGATCTAACAACAGATAAAGAATACTAGTGAAAAACACTCCCACCATACTCATTCTTGATAAAAGACCACATATTTAGCATATGAACATGTTGCAAACAACAGATAATGTATTTTTACTCATATATACAAATAAATGCGAGCTATTCTACTGGTCAAACTTTTGTGTGGAAGACATATATCTCAGTAGCCATTGCACGAATTGGATTGAAACTTCATGAAGTGTCAGGGGTGGCGTTGCTTATCATCCGACACAATCCCAACATTGAAAACATTAACATATTACAGTGTTCATAGATGTTGGCAATTTTACCATTACAGTAAATGAAGAGAATTTGAAATTTTGTATTCGGGCAAAATGTCTTCTTTACAACGCCCGGGCCCTTTCATCGATACCATTTTAGTTGTTCACATACCAGTTTCTTGTGTGTTTTCTTTTCATCCACAGAAATAGCCATTGGCAATTATTTCCCAAAACATTTTGGTCATATAAAATATGGAGTTTATAGCTTATCGTCCTAATGTTTACCACACGGCTTTGGCTTCAGCCTGAGCCAGCACTGTCAAGTCCTTACTACCACAGACAATGCCAACAGCCAGTCAGGTTCCACATACTCCGAAAGAACATAAACTATAACAAACATATGAATTTGTTGTTGGGTTTATTGTCGCACCGACACAATTTTAGGTCATATGGCGACTTTCCAGCTTTAATGGTGGAGGAAGACCCCAGGTGCCCCTCCGTGCATATTTCATCACGAGCGGGCACCTGGGTAGAACCACTGACCTTCCGTAAGCCAGCTGGATGGCTTCCTCACGTGAAGAATTCTACGCCCCAAATGAGGTTTCGAACCCACATCGATGAGGGGCAAATGGTTTGAAGTCAACGACTCTAACCACACGGCCACGGAGGCCCCCAACAAACATATGAAAGTCCTATTATATTTCAGGCAGTCTCGTACTGTAACCAGGGTTGAAAATTTGCTGACTACTTACTGGCAATTTTTAGAAACTTAAGGCATTTATTGGTCTAAGTTTTGTTAAATGATAGGCGCCCGTATAACAAAAAATCGTAAATCTTGCACTGATGTACCTACAATGACGAGGAAAAAGAAACGCCTCATTCAAACTCATTGTACAATATTTTGTATTTAAACAGTGATTCAAAATTCCATTCGCAAACCTGATGATTAAAAGGAATTGATGGTTAATTAGACATTATTTCATGACCGCATTATGCTTCAAATCGTGAATTTCAAAAGACTGGTCAGAGAAGTTTCACTGACACAATCAGTAGCGCGTGTTGCCACCTCTACTGGCAACCGCAGCAGCAAGACGTCGCCCCATGAACCCGCACCAGTTACGTAGCAAATACCCTGGGATTCTGGCCCACTCCTCTCAGTTCCTGGACGTTGGCAGACTGCGGTTGACGTTGACGTAACCGCCGACCAAGGTAATTCCAGGCCTGTTCAATCGTATTGCAGTCCGATGAGCACGCCGGCCAAGGCAAAACGTCAATGTTGCTCGTCTGTAAAAAGTTCCTGGTGACACCTGCAACGTGTAGTCGTGCGTTGTCATAAGCAAGCCTTGACGTTGACGGAAAATAGGGACAACCACAGGACGTAATATCTGGTCGATGTAACGCCTGGCTGTGAGATTAACTTGGCATACGACGATTTGGGACTTAAACCTATGGTTGGTGGGTGCCCAGACCATAATTCCGCCCCACTGTAAGGATTGTGCTGCAGAATGCAATTTTTAGCATTGCGTTCACGACGACGTCTGTAGACATGGATACGTCCGTTAGCATAGCAGCTGAAACGTTACTCATCACTATACACTACGTTCTGCCAAACGCTGACCGCGATGGTTGCGGTGACGTAGATTATTAACTAAACCGCTACAGGGCCTGTGGAAGATAATTTCCCGCTCTCTAAGCCGATCTTTCAACTTATAGGCCGTCCACGGTTACCTACCACTGAACGTGACGTGTCTTCAGCCGTCACATATCTTTCACTCAAAGAGCGTTGCCTATGTAATTGTCCTGCCGTACTGACGTTACACGCGGTCTACCCGAACGTGGCCTATCGACAAGCGTTCCCGTGTTCTTGACACGTCGAACGAGACGCAGTATTGTTGAACAGGAGATGTTAAAACGTCTAGCAACTTGTGCTTGCCTTCGCCCACATTCGAGCATAGCCCTCTCTTCGAAATTTAGCCTGGGCATTATCAGAAACTGATTCAGAAAATCACTGAAAATATGGTCGTATGTCAACTAATTTAATACATGTACCTGTGTAAGATTCGCCCAATAAAACCACATGGTTGACACACACAGGCTGCACGAGAAAATTATGAGCAGGTGTATAAATTTAACAATGGGCTGAATAAAATCGTTCGATTTTCGGTTGGCTGTGTTTGTCGGTCAGAATACATGTACATTTTTGACATTGCCCAACAAATAAACTATGTAACGAAAATAACGCCAACTTTCGATGAGGCGTTTCTTTATCTCGTGAATGACTGGGATGAATGAATTCATTTCTTGCTAGTTGCGGTCAGAAATTCTGTACAAGAATCATATAGCTTCAGTTCATTTGAAACAGTGTTTGGTCACACTGTCCGCGGAGCCTTAAAATTACTTAAAGAGAAAATTCTTTCAGGAGAAGACACTTCTTTAAATTTGTTACAGTATGTTTCTGACTTCAAAACTAAGTTGACAAAAGGTTGGGAACTGGCACGTTCTAATTTGCATTCTGCACAAAACAAAATGAAATCAAGATATGATCAATGTGCGGAAGCAAGAAGTTTTAAAGCTGGTGAGAGTGTTTTGGCACTTTTACCTATCTATGGTAAAACATTACAAGCTAGATAGTATGGCCATTATACTGTTGAAAAGAAAGAAGTCAAGTAATCTGACCTACATTATTAACATTATTAACACTCCAGGGAGGCGCAAGCAAAATCAGCTATGTCATACAAATATGACAGTTAAAAAAGTGTATTGATAAAAACAGCTCTGTGTTATTTTGCCTGTTAGTGAGGAAATCGAAATTTAACTGAATGTGATATTAGACATGAATACAGAACTATCCGTGGTCAAACAAAACACCAGAATTGAGACATTCTACAACACCTGGATTAAAAACTTTTCCAGTTGGAACCTCAACCAAGATATGTGATGAAACCGTGAATATGAACATTTGTTTCCAGATGTACCTGCTTGAATTGATAAAATCTTTCATGGCGTTAAACCTACAGATTCTACTACAAGCAAACAACATCCATACAGAATGAACCCAACAAAACAGAAATATTCAAACAAGGAAATCAAGTATTTTTGGACAATGATTTCATTGAACCCATCAGCAGTAACTGGAGTTGTCCATATATTCTTGTTCCAAAACCTGGCAAATCTTACCGATTGTATACAGATTACAGGAAAGTTCACAGCGTCACAAAAACTGATTTATTTTCTATGCATAGCATTGACGACTGTATTGATAAAGTTGGACTTTTTGTGAGAAGGATTTTGGCAGGTTCCTCTCACAGATAAAGCTAAAGCTCATTATTTCACCTGAAGGCTTATAGCAGTACAAAGACGTGCCATCCGGAATGCAAAATTCACCTGCAAAGTTTCAGCGACTTGTTATTTCAATTATTTCTGGACCTAAAGCGGAAGCACTCTACTATTGCAAAAGAGTGTCTAGCTCTTATTTTGGTAATTAAGCACTTATGAGTATTGAAGTATATGTAAGTGCGGCCATGTTCCCTATTATTGTCTTCAGGGACGATAATACTCTCACTTTCATTAACAAAACTTTTCATTGAAAAATAAAAATCTGGGATTGTTGAGATGGAGTCTTTTACTCCATGAGTATATTGGATTGTCAGTATATTCGGCATGTCAAGGGCAAAGATAACCTTATTTCAGATGCCCTATCCAGGATTTGAACCAAATGCTCTGTACTTTATAAACCTGAATGTTATTTAGTATGTATTTTTTAATTGTAATATTTCTTTTAAATATATTACATGTGCTGTATGTGTAATAAAATTAAAAGAACGTTTTTTTTTACATGAAACTTTTCTTTTCCTTCAGGTGGGAGGTTGTTATATACATGTCATTTCCCCTTTCGATTCACTTAAGCAAGTCCTGGTTTTGAGACATCATGTATGCTAATAAATTATTTATATTCTACTGTTTTCCAGAAGGTTCTATCACAAGGATGTTAGAATTATTTTAAAGTCTGGATTATTGTTGGTTTTTCCAGAATCTTTTTTTCTTCTTATGGCGATACATGAAAGTCCTAGAACCTTCACGATGCTTTAAACAGGAAATTTTTTTAAGATTTGTTTTATTCAAATATATTCCACTGGATTACAAGTCCACGGTGACACACATATACACAATATAAACGAACAGTGGTGATATATGGGGAAAGTAAGACAAGCACATTTTACATAAATAAATATGGTACATTGACTAAATAGAGGTGTGTATATATAAAGAAATGCTTAAACACTCGCCTTAGGACATTTGTGTTTGAAATATAGATTAATCCTAAAATGATCACTTACCAAATAATGAATTTCAAATACGTAATTATTTACAGCTCAATGGTAATAGTTTAACAGATACATGTATTTCATTGCTATTCTAACGTAGAATATGTTTTTCAAGCCACTTTCCATGAATATATATAAATCAGGCTACTACCATTAACCTTACCGAAACGAAAAGTAAGATTGATGGAGAAAAGTGGAATACATAAAGCCAATATAGATAAATTCTCTGACCATTTAACCGTTGGCTATCAACCTTATGGAAACGAATTGTAAGATTGATCACGGCCTCTAGGGTTAAATATATTCATTTAATAAACATTCCCATTCTAAAAACTAGAAAACATTATAAGCTTTACATAAATGAAATAATGATAATGTAAAAGAAATCATTCACTATATATATATATACACATAGATAAAAAAATATTTTTTTTTTGTTTTTTACCATAAACTATTTCATTTCTAAAGCAAAAGCATAATACAATGTACATGTATATGTATTTACCAAGATTTCTAATCTGACTTAAAATATTACATTCAAATAATTGTACAAATCTAAGCATACAAGGATGTCTCCAATACTTTTATGTATTTAGATCTACTTCTTTGTTATATCTCTATACAATGAACATTCAAGAATAAAATGAAACTCATCCTCTAAAACATTACATGGTGAACATTTAGGAGTATTTACTGGCCTTGTCCATCGACTAAATTCAATTTGTAATCTGTGTAAAGTAATTTTTATGCTTGACAAAGCTTTTGGATACTTGTCAAGATTCAGACATTTTAAATAGTCCTGAAACTCAAACTTAAATACAGTTCTATAAAATAGTGCCCTTGATGAATCTTCTAATCGACTATGCCAGTTTTGATTAAATTATCTTTAAGTCTTTGTTTTAAAACAAATAAAAAGGCATTTACATCACCAACAATTTGTTGTAACCATATATCGTAGAAACATATTAATACTCTAAATGAAGAACACCAATAAACCTTATTGGTTGCATTTTCAAAATGACTTTTTAACAATTGATAAACTTATTATACTTATTTTCTATCATTACTCGACAGGTAGAATTAAGTAAGATCTTATTGAAAAACTTTCCTGCCTTTCTTAATTATAAAGAAATATAACCAGTTTGAACATTTTACATTTGGTAGCTTTACATAAAGATTTTGTGGATTCAAAATATCTTTAAAGAGAGAGGATTTATATTGTGTGAGAAATTTGAAATACTGTTTGGGGTTTAGTTAGACCAGGACAGGAATTGGACTATTCTTGTATATTATAATTGGACTTAACGGCTAGTTAACATTTCCAATGTCTTTGAATTGTTACTTTGAAAAATAAACTTTGCTATTGTTAATAGTTGCTGGTTTGTTTTTCTATTACCATTAGTGTCCAATTTGCAAACATTATGCATGGCCTGCATGATACTAATTAATTATCTGCAGAAACTAAGAAACCGGTGAAAATAGTGGACGTGTCACTGTAGATTCTCCCATATACGTTACAATCGCCAACATAAACAGTATCTCCTCTGTTCAGATATAGTGTTCCTGACACGGTCGCGGGATATGAATTCTTAGACTCATGTGAGTGTTTTTGCACATACATTTGTATTGTTCGTTCAGCATTTACATAAATATAACAGTTTAACGATTTATGTTCATCGTCTTGCTTAATTGATAACGTTACAACAAAATGATAAATCCCAGAAACACTGCAAGAGAATTTTCCAGTTGTACTGTCATAGCCATCTCCAGAGTTTTCCAATATGTTTGGAAATCGAGGCTCTTCAGAAACCATACCTTCTGTGAAACCGTATGCTGTAAATGCTACTCTGTGATCTGCAACCCAAAAAATGTGTAGTGGTAAAAATAACATCTTTACGTTACTTTTACAGTGTCGTTGTAACTGAAAAGATGGATATGTTAAAACGTTCTGTATTATTCTGATATATTTTGTCTTCAGGATCAAAAGGAACCTTTTTATAGTGGTTTCAATACCAAACCTTTTTAAGAGTGGTTAACAGCGCACTGCTTCACAAGTCAAGTTTGATTTAGTCCTTCTAGATTACCAATTGATGGGCTGTGCTTCCAGTCGTTTATATTAATAGTACTTTTCCGATGACCTTTACGCACCTTAAAACATGATGACGATTTTATTATGCCATTTTCACAGCTACTAGCCTCTGCTAGCCAGATATATACCGAGCTGTATAAGACTAGTGGAATAACGTAATTTTTTTTTTCAATGTTTAAAGATGAATACATAAGATAAATACATAACATTACGCTGCAGCCAATACCAGCACAGGAGTCATCTGGTATGAAATAAATGGATACCGAAATGGGTATTAAAATCGGCGAAAACGCCAGTCCGGTGTGTACGAAAACATGATCCGTATCTGTTCCTATATAAACGTACAAGACAACAACATGTCCTTTATTCTATAATAAAATATAATTGGCAGTTATCCTTTTACCCCTACAATTGTAACCTGGAGATCTACATCTTTTCCATTATATCAACGGTTATTTATATATTACAGATATAGTCACATGACTATGATAAAGCGCCATTTTGCCATAAATGAGCGAAATTCCTAACAGGCGAACCTATGCATCATTAAACTGTGACATCACACACAAGATCATATCATTATACTAGTTCAAATATCAAAACTGCTGCATTTTTAATTCACTAATTTTATACACAAATTATTTGCAAACCGTTGTATTACTAGTTTATAAATACACCTCAAAATTCCGGCTATGCGATGTGAAAATTGTAGCAGCCTATTGACAGATTGCTAAAATAACTACACTAGCAAGTGTGAATTGTTTACGTGGTTAGAATCGAATTTATAATAAATGTGTACCTATATTCCATCGGTCGTGCGGATGAGATGTGCTACGCATGACGACTTTCTCTTAATTTATCTAGTTTTTAATAATAATTTTAAATCAATAAAATCTATAAGAATATACTGTGAAAGCAAAGACCACAACTAAGCAAATTAACAGCAGAATGGGTCTTTTCAGTATTGACATTTTTGATATTATTACTGATATTTTACTCTTCCTCACCTTTCGTTTTTTCCAGCTTTTCATCTATTTCAAGCATGAATAGTTTCTGAGATGAAGTTGCATCTTTCATAACCTGGCTGACTGACCTGTCTGTTTGTCCTTTTATATCTTCCAGTTTTTCATTTACATCTCGCTTAAAATCGTATTGAGTTGCGCTGATATTTGCAATACGGCGATCAATTTCGCTAGTTGTTTCTTTTTTGAAATTCTCAACGTTCTCCTTCATTTCAGTCATTTGGCTTTCCATTTCCGAAGCAAAATATATTCTTTCTAGCTTTTCAGAAGTCAGCGTTTTCTTCAAAACAGTTGCAATATCTTCTTTGTCATCCAGCTTTTCTTTCATAAAGTAGTTTAGTTTGTTATCTACTTCTTTTACCTTTGTTTCCATCTTTGAAAGTCGATCTGTTGATTTCAAATAATTCTTAATAACAGCAGATGAAACATACAACATATTAAGAAAAATCTTTATATCTATAAGTCTTTAATGGTGATATGTTGATTGAAAATGATAAAACACCGAAAATGTACATAAAGCAACAAAAATGCATCACTGTTACACAAAAACCAAGCAAATTAGGTGGATTTATATCCCCCACCGATAGCTGTTGTGTGTAGAGTTGAATATATATTTTGAAAGTTATTTAATTTCCAGATATACACAAATAATGTACGCTAGTACAAAAAAAAACATGCAACGGTTACTGTGTTCTGTGGGCATTTATAGATTTTAGAATAACTGAAGGGCAATAACCCTGGTTTAAGAAAATGTCCTGAAGAAACTACGCGTGCATCATTGCCATATAGTGATCGATAATTATGTAAAGTTCAATGAAGATCCATCCATCGGTAACTTAGACAGAGTGGAAAATCCCTTAGCAAATCAAGGGAAATTAAACCGTCTTTACTGGGTCAAGGGGCTAATACAATATGTGAGTAAAGGTCATGTGCTACTTAAAGGTGGATAATCAGATTTTGGCCATGTAACGGATTTGTTCGAAACTTTAGCATCTGATCATTTACACTCATTTATGTTCACTTAACACTTAATACAAATTAGATTTTTACTGGGGGTATTTTTAAAATTTCATTTTCCTATCCTGGTTGCCCAACCAAGATAGAGTTATTTTATCATAAGTATAAATTTGATAAACATACTTTGCCTAAGGAAATGTATAAATATTAGACATATTGTAATGTATTTGTAAAATATTTGCATTAAAGATTATGTATTTAGATGGAATTCATTAGAAACGCAAGTTTGAAAAAATATTATTACCTCCCTTTGCCTATCTTGGTTGCGCAACCAAGATAGATTGGAAATAAATGAATTCAGAAGCTACACACAGCTTTTAAACTTGCTTTTGGTTCAGATTGCTCAATAGTTGATATGTCTATCAAATGCAAATGTAAAACTAGACATTGTATCGAAATAAAAAGAAATACCCAGCTTTTTATATACTTTCATATTAAAGAGGAGTAATTACAAAATTTTATAAAAATAATAAAATATACATTTCAAATAGGAATCTAACTCTATGTAATCGGTCTTTTTGTTCCTTAAATAATTCTCTACCAGAATATACAAAAAGTAAAAAATGTCATTAAATGTTGTTTAAATGTGATTGACCACCTTTAATCATTATTATGTGTGGTTTGGTAATTATAACTGATTTTTTACAATAAGCTTTTAATTTATATATTTTTTTTACCAAATCAAGCAGAAAAACTCTGCCTTTACCAGGTCAATGGTGCTAATTAATAATTAAGTGAGGTTTGGTGATTCTAGCTTAAATATGCTTTTTTTTTAATTTTAAGCATTTTCAGTTTTGGACGGACGGACGAACGAACAGGCGGACGGACAACACCATAACAATATCCCTCCGCCTTCGGTGGGGTATAATATATGCAATACAAAAGTTTTTGTGTTGGTTTAAGTAGCTGTTTCCCGTTGGCAGGTCTGCTATCGGCCGGAAGAAATGTAGCAGGTACACGTTGTTTAAAGTCATCATGAAATTTTTGAAGATGATAATAAACCATTAACGGTACAGAAAACATTCTATGACATAAACACTTGCCTATGCCGTGTCTTAAAATCTAGATAATTACGCATTAAGTTGATAAAACTAATCTGACATTCTAATTATCTCAATATATTTAATGTCTAGGAGGGGCCGCTAATTTTTAATCACTTGCTCCTCGCCGATGTGGGTTCGAACCTCACTCGGGGCGTTGAAATCTCCATGTGAGGACTTACGGAAGGTCGGTGGCCCTGCCTAGGTACCTGTCCGTGATGAGATAATGCACAGAGGGGCACCTGCATGGGGTCTTCCTTCAAAGCTGGAAAGTCGCCATATGACCTATTATTGTGTTTGTGCGACGTTAAACCCAACATATACAAAAACAAAAATTAAGTTCTGGAATTCAGCTACACTTTACCTGCAGAAACTGCTCTGGCTGACCCCAGTGATGTAGATCTTTGCCTGGCTTTCATTTTACGAAGTTTTGCCGACTGCAGTTTTTGTTCAAACATAAGTTGCTGAACAATTTCTTTTATGGTTTCCATCTCCTGGCAGTCACAGGTTTGATCACAATTTATCCGTAAAATATTTAATAACATAAATGATATATATAGTAAAAGAAACATGGTTACTCCTACGTATTACTGTCTTAACTGACTTGTTTTCTTCAAACGAAATGAATTTCTCAGCAGTAAGAAAGTTCCAGGAAATAATCTTGTATCAAGGTTTTACATTTAGGCCAAAATGTTGTTATCGTTTGATACGTGTACATAAGCATTTTGCATTTTAATAGCAACGTAAGTAAAGAATATCGTTCATTAATATGTCCAGGATTTTATCAGCATTTGCGTTATTTGTAAACAAATATGCTTGCATGACCTCTTATATACTGCATGTGCTATTGGTTATCCATTCTCTAAAAATGTTGACCACTATACTAGTATCTATGTATAATTGTTTACTTTTCTCCCTAACATCTGACATTTTAGGAAATCCTTTCAAAATGTAAATTGTGTTCACCGAATCTGTAAACTATTATGCAATGTTTATGTCAAATTTATTATTTATACTTCAATTGAAAATAACATGATGTATGTTGCCACACTTATTTTTCAGCTATTCTTACATGCATATATTATAAACTGTGTACGTACTATTGTTGTAAAGAATCGTATTAATATTATACATAGACTGTGGCTAAAAAAAGACCTCGAGCGCCTTTGATTAATTACAGACTCCGGTATATACTGGATCCAAGCGATTAGAATGATAAATATCTTTAATGTATATTATTTGTAACCATGGTAATTCTAATCATTTCCTTTAGCCAGATGATATACATATTGTACCTTAAATGCGTGCGAACATGCAATAATTTGGGTATTTTTGCCGATCATCACTTCCTGTCATGCGCAGAAGATTCCTGACATGCGCAAAAGACCGCTCCAGGTATGTAGTGAACAACATCGTTATACATATACGTCTAATGTGTAAGTATTTAAGAAATAATAAGTTCCCAAACGTGGTTTATCGTAGAATAACCCGAGTTTTGAGTTCTTATACGTAAGAATATATCACGAAGGCCGTACGATAAATCACACTTGAGAACTTAGTATTTCGATTCTAACACGACATACTAGTATCAACAGTGTTAGAAAAAATGGTAACAAATGGTTGTGGTTTTGTTGACATTTTCCACATCCGGTTGTTGTTTCCAGCATGTTTACAGGTATTGTAGTAGTTTCTGCCTTCATATCAGTCCTCCAAAGGATATTTACATCTCCTAAGGTGGTTGATATGATCCAACCTAGAACCTACACCAAGCCTTACCAGATTGTCCCAGATAATATAAAACAACTTTGTTCTATCTTCGTAAGATTAAAACAGCTGTACAGGTATGATTTCCCAGTAAAGCCAAAATGCTCCAAATCTCTCATATTTTTATCTATCTTACTGCTATCATTGTCAGCAGATGTTGAACTCAATCCTGGTCCAGGTACTATCTATCCATTTGGAAGCTGCGGCCTCCAGGTTCTGGACACAGATCAAGCACTGGAATGTGATGAATGCCAAAGGTGGCACCACATTGCCTGCCAAGGTATAGGGGATAACATGTACAACAGATTCCTCAATCTTGACGTTTCATTTTCATGGTTGTGCTCTCACTGTGATTCAGCAAACATATCAAACCTCTCCAGCCCTTGCACATCCCCCACCAGAAATCAGAACTTTTATTCTCCGCTTTCACATAGTAGCCCAGAGTCAGGTCCCACCAGGTCAACCTCCGAAGTTAAAAATACCCCTCTACCACATGCTAATCTAAAGGTAATGTATCTGAACTGCCAATCTATAGTCAATAAAAAACATGAATTCTATGTCCTACTTGACACTCAAAATCCAGACATCGTCATAGGAATTGAATCTTGGCTCACCAAAGACCACAGCACAAATGAGATATTCCCCTCTTCATTAGGTTATATCCCATTTCGCAAAGATAGGCTTTCAGGTAAAGGTGGTGGCGTTTTCATTCTGGTCAAAAACAAATATACTTCATCAGTGCAGCAACAACTCAGTACACAGTGTGAACTTCTATGGGTCAAAATAAATATGAATGCCTCTCAGTCTCTATATGTTGCTGCCTACTACAGACCAAAGGAAAATGATCTCACGAGTCTTATTGAGCTCGAAAGGTCACTGGAACTCTCCAGACCCTTTAAGGGCACCAAATGGATTTTTGGTGATTTTAACACCCCCAACCTCACCTGGGACTCTGACCACATATCCATAATGAAACCAAACAGTAAAAACTCCCAATCCTATAACAAACTCCTTGAAATTATTGATGACTACAACTTTACACAAATGGTTAACACTCCCACACGAAATGATAACATACTGGACCTATTCTTAACAACAAACCCAACATTAGTCACCACAGTATCTGTGCTAGCAGGTATCTCAGACCATAACATAGTCATTACCCAGGCCCGACTTAAACCCTACATAAACAAGCAAGTCCCCAGGAACATTCCATTATTCAAAAAAGCTAAATGGGATGATTTCAAACAATTTATAAACAGCTTTAAGGTCAATCTCTTAAAAGATGCAGATGATATCCCAGTCGAAGACCTCTGGATCAGGTTTAAACTCCTAATACAAGAAGGCATATCTAAGTTTGTCCCGATGAAAAAAATAGGTACAAAGCAGCTCCTCCCATGGGTTACCCAAGATATAAAACGTTTAATCAGAAAAAGGGACAAACTGTTTCAAAAGGTCAAGTTGCACAGTGCTCAAAATAAGTATTGCCGGCAATTTAAACCATTAAACACCTAATCCAACAAAAATTAGGTTATCTTACGAAACATACATCGAAAACATTCTTGACATCCAACATACAGACAACACGCACTCTTCCAAATTCAACACTAAGAAACTTTACTCACTCATAAAAAATGCCAGACAGGACAACAAAGGTATTGCCCCACTAAAAGATCAGACAACTGGTAAACTTAACTCAGATTGCATTGGAAAAGCAAACATCCTGAATAAACAATTTCAGTCTGTTTTTTCGGGAGTTTCTGCACTCTCACTGACCCAACTATGTAAGAATGCCCTTGGTAAAACCAGATACCCGATTATGAATGATATCGTCATTGACCCCACAGGTGTCCTGAAACTTCTCCAAAACCTAAAGGTGGATAAGGCTGCTGGCCCAGATCTGATAAAGCCCATTGTTCTTAAGGAGCTCCGATATGAGATCCTTGACATAGTATCACTGATATTCCAAAGATCCCTAAATACTGGTCAACTCCCAGCTGAATGGACAAGGCAAATGTAGCCCCTCAGTTCAAAAAAGGTGATACTAGTAACCCAGCAAATTATAGGCCCATATCCCTAGCATGTGTTCTATGCAAACTCCTAGAACATATTATTGCTTCTAGCTTATCCACACACTTCTCCAGACACAACATTCTATATGAGCTGCAACACAGGTTCCGGAAAAAAAAACGGTCCTGTGAGACCCAGCTAATAGAACTTGTTGATGAAATATCAAGGAATCTTTCCTTAGGTAAACAAACCGACCTTATCACATTAGACTTCAGTAAAGCCTTTGATAAGGTCAACCACATTAAATTACTATTCAAACTCCAAGAACATGGTATCTCCAAACAAATCGTGTCTTGGATCAGGTCCTTTCTAATAGGTAGGTCCCAGTCTGTCGTGGCCAACGGTCATATGTCTGATCAAATTCCTGTCACATCTGGGTCCCCCAGGGCTCTGTTCTGGGACCCCTGCTCTTCCTATTGTATATAAACGATCTCCCTGATACAGTCACCTCCCAGGTACGGCTATTTGCAGACGACACAGCCGTGTACCTTGCAGTTACCTCCCTCATAGATTGCCAAAGGTTACAAAGCGATCTCCTAAACTTAGAAACTTGGGAAAAATGTGGGACATGGAATTCAACCCCAGGAAGTGCCAGGTCCTCCATATCACACGTAGCAGAAAGCCCATCCAATTTCCTTATAAGCTACATGGTCAAACATTATCCTCAGTTAAGGATGCAAAATACCTTGGTGTCGATATCATTAACGGCCTCAACTGGAACACACATATCAACAGAATAACAACAAATGCAAACAGAACACTAGGTTTCCTCAAACGCAACAAAAAACAAAACACGAAAAGGTCAAAGCACTTTCATACAAAACACTGGTCAGACCAAAATTAGAATATGCATCAGCTGTATGGTCACCCCACAAACAGGGTAACATACACAAGCTGGAAATGGTCCAGCGACGTTGAGTTATATGGGTCAAAAATGATTATTCACGATACACAAGCGTAACGGACCTACAGAACACATTAGGCTGGAGCACACTCAGGAAGAGACGTCTAGACTCCAAACTGGTCATGTTTTACAAGATTTATCACCATCTTGTAGCCATCCCCACCTTCCAACTTACTTAGAAGTCCCAACCAGGTTAACCAGACAGATGCACCCCACCAGTCTCCGCCAAATTGACGTCAACTCGGACTTCTTTAAATTTTCCTTCTTCCCCCACACCACAGTCATGTGGAACAGGTTACCCCCGCATATTGCGACTCTGTCTGATCTTGAATCATTCAAGCAGGCAGTGGCCCTGTTCCAATATTAAATATAGCAGTTGTTTTTAATCTTCTTTTATTCTACTGTTTTTAACATTTTAACAACCATGCTATGTCTTATATTCTTACTATGCCTGGAAGTCTTCTTCCATGTTTACTTTTATCTTCACTAACACCCGGCGTGCACCCTGCCCATAATACTCGCAAGAGGCGTGAGGCAGTAATCATAGATAGATAGATAGATACATTTTACGACCGTGCTACACACCTGGATCGGATGACGTCATTGCACGAGAGTGGTTTATTGCAGAATAACCCGAGATAGATTTCGCTCTACATGTATGTAGGTTCGCTGGTCGTGTTAGGATATTTAATATACTATATGTATTTTGACCTTGATTTTTATTGTACCATGTTTTATGGATCTGTGAATATTTTCCTTAATGCATAATTTTCAAAAGTTATTAACACAATGTTATGTACGTGGAATGATTTCCTGTGCAGTACCTCTCGCCATTAACTATACCCAATTTATATCGTAAACATGCACTTTTGATGAAATAAACTTAAAAGCATATAAACAATTAATGATAAAAGCTTTTTCGAACAGCTTCATTGGTGTTGAAGGAATTAGCCTTGTTACAGCAAGCAATTATAGCAAAAAGAATGGCCTATGCTGTGAATAAGTTGGCTCCTATTTTACAAACATATCATTTGATAGTCTGCATCTGTTTCCAATTATTTCACTTTTTATACACAATGTATGAACTCTAGCGAATTAGGTGAATTCATTTTCGGGAAAACATTTAACATGAAATATCTCCGGTATCACAGATAGGTATATTTAGACACTTTAATATTCTGCCATGAATAATTTATCTCAAAACGGTTTGAAAGAATTTCACGTGCATGGATTTTTATGGGATACGTTGAGATCATGTAAAAGATCATTAATATTTTACATATTTGCGTTACAAAATTATAAAAAAAAACAACAAGAAGTAAACAGTATTGCCATTCAATACAAATGCCCCTACTGGAAGCTGACTAATTTTCATTACAGCAGCATTTATACCAAATATTCCACTACAGAAAAAAGAAAAGCATAGATCTATTCTATCATTTATTTTTTTGGCTAAAACTGGCTTGATACACCATGACTAGAAACTGTATATATATTGTTATACTGAAGTAAATACAAACATAGTAAACCAGTTAAAGATAAATAAAAGAACAAGTTATGATATCTAGTCTGGTGTAGTCGAGCCAGTTTACTTCCAGCTTTCTTGGGGGACAGGCTATTGAGCTATAGCCTAATGCCCAAAGAAACTCGGCTGCAGCAATAAACATGAAACGTTCATGGTTGAAAGCTAGAGAAGAGTTTCATCCCCTAGAAAGGTGTCCAAACCTTACCAGGCAATACAATAGTACCATGATATACATTACAGCATTGCAGAGCTAGCTGTGAATATTTTTAACAGCTTATACAAAATATGTACACAATAAGGACTAAATAATAGTCGAAAATCGCGGTACATCGGATGCAGGAGTCACTGAAAAACTCCCTATAAAGGCCTCCGATGTCATGTTTGGAGCCAGAGTCTACGATGGCAGACTCGTATATTGATGCCCACGATGGCAGTCCGGTAAAGAACTGGGCGCGGGAATCTACGATGGCAGACTCGTACATTTATGCCAACGCTGGCAGGCGAAGAGACCAGATGCAAGAGTCTATGATGGCAGACTCGGATATTGTGCGTGCCCGCGATGGCTGGCGAAGAGACCTGGTGTAGGAGTCTACACTGGCAGACTTGACTGTTTAGCAAATGGTGGCAGGCTAAGAAACTGGTGATAAAGTCTATGATGGCAGATTTGATTTTTTAGCCTGCACTGGCAGGCTAAGAGATCCGGTGCAAGAGTCTACGATGGCGGACTCGAATCTTACTGCCTACGATGGCAGGCGAAACGGCCAGGTGCAGGAGTCTACGATGGCAGACTCGAATATTTATGCCTACGATGGCAGGCTAAGAGACCCGGTGCAAGAGTCTACGATGACACACTCGAAAATAAATGCCTACGATGGCAGGCGAAACGGCCAGGTGCAGGGGTCTATGATGGCAGACTCGAATATTAGTGCCTACGATGGCAGGCTAAGAGGCCCGGTGCAAGAGTCTACGATGGCAGACTCGAATATTAATGCCTACGACGGCAGGCTAAGAGACCCGGTGCAAGAGTCTACGATGGCAGACGAAACGGCCAGGTGTAGAAGTCTACTATGACAGACTGAAATAAACATATGTATGTACATAACATAATACTATTACATGAAATTAAACAAGTAGTGAAATCCATTAAAACCACATATGAATGTACATACTACTTTCTCATGAACAAGGATATATTGAAAAAGAAACATGATAATATCATTACGTGATAAGAATTAACTTCGTCGGCCAATCGTATTACTCGATGTGATGACACAGAGTGCAAACTATCGATGATGCGGTACGCTACTTTCAATACACAAAGTGTGAATCCCGAACACACGCTGATTACTCGTAGCTGACGAAATGCGATAACACCGATGATCCGCTGATCAAGCATACGCAAATACCCTGTGCATAAGATGTGAAATACGTGCCAAATGATTAGAAACGTTCTATATTTTTTACAAGTTAAAGCATAGCAAAAGTTCCTTCTAGGGCATATCTATATAAATATAAAATAATCATCTTGTAAAATTTTGGTTGCAATGTCTGTTTTATACTGCCAAAAACTTTCAAGTAAGTATTTACGCTAGTTATTTAACATAAATTGTTAAATCCAACAACAAATTAAATCTGTTACCACTTTCAGTAGAGTAAATACGGCAATAAGACATTGACCCGGTTAATCATTTACGATTCGATGCGTGAATTTGTTGCGCATAATTAGAGGGTCGCAATGGGGTTTGTTTTCATATATTAACTATGCATTTCAAGGTAACGATAATATTTAGTTGTTTACATTTAAATTTGCTGATATATGTCTATCTGGTCGACTGAATGTATGTTATGTTCCTCAAGAATGGAGGAAATAATATCCTCGGGTTTAGTAATATGTAATCCACGGAACGCGTTCAGTCAGAGAGTCACCTCAATATTAGGAAAGAATAGTCTATCGTCAGAGGTTATTTCTAAGGTCACGGAGTTTTATTGGCCAGCTTGTAATGACAACAGCTTTCAGTATCAGTAGCTCAGTCAAGTGTGACTTATTGAACTATAATATTCCTTCTCAAGAGAAGGAATAATAAACCGCGTTTATAACTATAAACTTTAACAAACTAATGATTTACATGATATCTGCCAATGATATACATATATACAATATTGTACTATGTATACAATACGTTATAACAACGTTTGGATTAATATTTGCACATGTAAAAGTCTTCAGTTGTTGATTGCTTATAACATTTGCAAATAATAAAACAAGATAATTTCAATTTTGAAACTGATGGAGAATTATTAGAAAAAATGTAAGAAATCATCATATTAATTGGGAAATAATTCTGAAGAAACTACACAAACAAATATTTTTATTTGGTCCATATGACACATGTGCTAATATTAAAATATTTTACAGACTGGACAGGGAAAGATCAATGTGACATTGACCCTTGAGCTAGGGTTCAGGTATTGCACATAACACATTGTCTCATATCAGGTCTTGGTTTTTTCGCATAATTCATTATGGAGAACATTTGTGCCAAATGAAATTAAAATACCTTCATAGATTTTTCAGTTACATCCCTGTTGATCTTTGACCTCAAAGTTTGACCTTGACCGTTGAGCTAGTGGTAGGGGAGAGGGGCGCTTTGTGCATGACACGTCGTCTCATAAGGGAAATATTCATGCCAAATAATAATACAAAGTTATGGACCGGACAGAAAAAGAATCCTTACTGACATTTAACCTGCAAATGTAACCTTAACCTTTGAGTTATGGGTCTTGGTGTTACGCATGACACGTTGTCTGGTTATTGTGAAAATCTATGCTAAGTAATATTGTAATCCCTTAATGAACGGCACATGTCTAGGCCGGGCACGAAACAGACCCTGTTCATGCCATGTTAACCCTTGGTGGCCAAGTGTGACCTTCACCTGTAAGCTAGGGCTCTGAAAATTATGCCTGACATTATTGTCGTATTATTGGGTACAATTACGCCAAGTAATATTAAAATCCCTTCATGAGATACAGATTGGACAGGAACAAGCCATGTTGATTCAGGACCCTCAAGTGCCACCTTGACATTTAAGGTAAATGTCCGGGTTTTGTGCATAACAGCAAGCTGCGGAAACTGTTGCCACAAACCGCCTGCAGCCTATTGACATGCCTGCCGCCGCAAACCAGCAATCTATAGATACGTTTGCCATCAGCAGTCAGCATATTATGGACACGCCTGTTACCGCCAGCCAGCAACCTACGGACACGCCTGCCACCGCCAGCCTGTGGATACCCTTGCCACTGCCAGCTGGTAGCCAATAGACACGTCTGCCACCGCCAGTCAGCAGCCTACAGAGACGCCTGCCATCGCCAGCCAGCAGTCTATGGACACGCCTGCTACCGCCAGTCAGCAGCCTACGGACACGCTTGTCACCGCCGACCAGCATGCTGTTGATACCCTTGCCACTGCCAGCTAGCAGCCTATGGACACGCCAGCAACAGAAAGCCAGCAGCCAATGAACAAGCCTGCAAACGCCAGACAGCAGCATACAGAAATGTCTGTTACCAACAGCCAACAAGCTTTGAAAACATCTGCCACTGCTAGCCAGCAGCTTACGAACACGCCTGCCAACGCCAGAAAGCAGCCTATAGACATGCTGGTCACCGGCAGCCTGCAACCCATGGATACGCCTGCCATCACCAACCAGTAGAGAATGAATATGCCTGTGGAAACACATGTCACTGGCAGGCAGCAGCTGATGTACAAGCCTGCCAATGGCAGCCAACAACCAACGGACACGCCTGCTATAGCCTACGAGTGTTTTCACGTATCTCCTTTGGCCAGCCAGCAGTTGAAAAACACCGAGATGTTACTATTACTTACGAGGGATGATCAATATATAACGGGAAAATGCTCATAACTTTTTTATCATTTTATCATATCTTTCTCACACTTAAGCCAGAAGTAGGTACATATATAAGAAATGTATCGCTAAATTTTCAAGTTTATACTAATATAATGCTAAAATCTACAGTTGCTAAGGTAACGCTCAATATGCATAGGCGGGGCATTTTGAATACTTTTCACCATTTTCACGTAATTTTAAACCGTTACAGTTTTAATTCTAGCAAGGTACATTAGTGAAAATTAACAATTATGGGTTAGTCGGACGATGACGTCATGCAGGAGTTGTGACGTCATATGTTACGTCCTGCACGTGTTACTGTTCCGTGGTAGTAAAATGGCGGAAGATCAAAGGTTTGCTCTATTTTTTTTAGTTTTAAAGAGAAAAAGTAAAAATGAAGTTGTGCAAGAAGTACAGGGTACCTTTAGTGATCGTTCAATGTCGAAAACAAGAATTTATGTATGGTATGACTGATTTAACAACGGTTGGGAAAATGCGTATGATTTACCACGGAGTGGCCGGAAAGTGACGTCGACGCACGGTAAGAACGTTACAAGGGTGAAAGATCTCATAAACAGTGATAGGAGGTTAACTGTCAGAGAACTGTGTAATAAACTGAACTTGTCATATGAAATTGTCTATACAATCTTGAAGAAAAAGTTAAATATGAGAAAATTGCAACAAGCTGGATTCGGAAACGCCCGGAAAAGTTGGACCATATCATCCTGCATCATGACAATGCGGCACCCCACACCTCGAAAGCGACCACAAGTCATATAGAATATCTAGTAATTAATTTGCAAGAGTATCTTCCTTATTCACCGGTTTTGTCGCCAAATGACTTTTACCTGTTTCCGACACTGAAACGTGAACTGCGGGGTGTAAAGATGAATTAGTCATTTTAGAACTTCGTAAGAAAGTGTTGAATGTGCTGAACGCAATTCCCAAAGATGATTATCGTAATTCACTTCTACCCTGGGTAATTAACCCGTTGGCAAAATGTATTAAATGTAAAAGGAGAGTATTTCGAGAAGTTTGAAAAATGTGTGACATTTACTACAGTAAAGTTAAGTTAAAAACGTTGAACTCAGTTGTACGTCAAATAGCGCGTAAATGACGTTGCCCCGCCTATGGGTTTCATAGGTTGGCAAAATTGTTCTCAGCTGTTAATTTTTTAATATATTTTTACACTATTTCGTGTGATTTTTTCTAATATATGTATTTACCCCAGTATAAAATATCTCTGGAAAATGATAAGTACAAACAAATTTATAAGCATTTTCCCGTTATATATTGATCATCCCTCGTACATAGAGGCTAAGCATCGTATAGCATTTGGCCCTGTTTGACACAAGTGGCAAAATGAAAAAAATATCATGTCCACGGTATAACGACAAGAAACTTTCATTAACGAGCTTATAAGCGACCACACTCGTTAGGCAAAATGAACGGGCTAGAGTTCCAGGTAACGTAACGTACATACTCCAGTCAAGAATGGAGAATCACAACAATAATGGGCATGTGAGTATAGTAATTTGATAATTTTGAATGTATAAACATTTAACTGTGTTTATCTTTACGTAATGTGCATCTTCAATGATCCTGACAATGGAATTAAATCGTTATTGTTCAATTTTATTCAATTTCATATCGAAAGTTGAACGTTCATATCCATAATTTCAAATTCTAAGGACAACATATACAACACAAAAAACTCGAAGAATGCCGCCATCTTCTTTAAATCTTATAAATAAATTACGCTACGCACGCTACGAAAACACAAATTATTGAGAGATAAACTTCCAACAAAGCCTAGAAAAATAAGATTCAAAACAGACAGACACAATCATTTACGTTGAATGTAAAATTAATTTTAAATGTACATGTATTCGTTTCAAACTATCACCGATTGTGCATGAATGTACATTCTGTAGCAACAGATATATCTCAGTAAATCGCATATTTAACAACCTTTGACACACCTGCTTATTAATGAGTAACAGAACAGTGAATTAATCTTGAAACGACAATTGTTGCTTGAGAAGAAAAAGAAAGAATTGTCAACGTCTCTTAAAGGACCATACTTTGCGTAGGATCGGTGGCTCTTACCTAGGTGCCTACCATATGGCCCTAAATGTGTCACTGTAGTATTTGTATTTGTTGCTATTTCATTTGTTATGAATATGTCATTCCCCAGTGTGTTCATTTATTAGTCCCCTACTGGTTGAAAACCAGTTTCGGGGACTATAGGAATGCACTTTTCCGTCATTCCGTCCGTCCGTCTGTCCGTCCGTCCGTCCGTCCGCAATTTCGTGTCCGGTCCATAACTCTGCCATCCATGAAGGGATTTTAATATTACTTGGCACAAATGTTCCCCATGATGAGACGACGTGTCATGCGCAAAACCCGGACCTCTAGCTCAAAGGTCAAGGTCACAATTGGAGGTCAAAGGTCAACAGGGCTTTTTTCCTGTCCGGTCCACAACTCTCCCATCCTTGAAGGGAATTTAGTATTACTTGGCATAAATGTTCCCCATGATGAGCTGATGTGTCATGCGCAAATCCCGGACCCCTAGCTCAAAGGTCAAGGTCACAATTGGAGGTCAGAGGTCAACAGGGCTTTTTTCCTGTCCGGTCCATAACTCTCCCATCCATGAAGAGATTTTAATATTACTTGGCACAAATGTTCCCCATGAGGAGACGACGTGTCATGCGCAAAACTTGGACCCCTAGCTTAAAGGTCAAGGTCACAATTGGAGGTCAAAGGTCAACAAGGCTTTTTTCCTGTCCGGTCCATAACTTTCCCATCTATGAAGGGATTTTAATATTACTTGGCACAAATGTACCTCATAATAAGACGATGTGTCATGCACAACTTTCAGACCCCTAGCTCAAAGGTCAAGGTCACACTTAGCAGTCAAATGTTAACATAGCATGAACAGGGTCTGTTTCGTGTCCGGTCCATAACTCTGACATTCATTAAGGAATTTTAATATCACTTAGCACAAGTGTTCCCCATGATGAGACGACGTGTCATGCGCAAATCCCAGACCCCTAGCTCAAAGGTCAAGGTCACAATTGGAGGTCAAAGGTCAACAGAGTTTTTTTCCTGTCCCGTCCATAACTCTGCCATCCATGAAGGGATTTTAATATTACTTGGCACAAATGTTCCCCATGATGAGACAACATGTCATGCGCAAAGCCAAGACCCTTAGCTCAAAGGTCAAGGTCACAATTGGAGGTCAAAGGTCAATAAGGTTTTTGCCCTGTCCAATCCAGAACTCTGTCATCCATCAAGGGATTACAATATTACTTGGCATAAATGTTTCCCATGATGAGACGACGTGTCATGCGCAACACCCAATACCCTAGCTTAAAAGTCAAGGTCACACTTTGAGATCAAAGGTCAAGAGGATTTTTTTCCTGTCCGGTCTATAACTTTGTCATGCAAAGCAGGATTTAGATATCAGTTGGCACAAATATTCCCCTGGATGAGACAACATGTCATGCGCAAGAACCAGGTCCCTAGGTCTAAGGTCAAGGTCATATTTAGAGGTCAAAGGTCAAATTCAAGAATGACTTTGTACGGGACATTTCTTGTTCATGCATGGAGGGATTTTGATGTAACTTGGACCAAATGTTCACCACCATGAGGCACCCTTGTTTTTAGAATTACGTCCCTTTGTTGTTACTATAAATAGATTTTATTGTAACTTTTTTATTACTGGCGGTAGAGAAAAATCGAGACCACTTTTCTGTGGTACAGCATGCATGTTACATCCAATTTTTAGGTGTATTTTGACCTATCTCTACCTGGTAAAGAGTTTCTTGTGGACTTGTATTATATAGATTTTTTTTTTTTTTTTTTTTAAAGATTAATTTCCCTTTGTTGTTACTATAAATAACTTACATGATAACATTTTTATAATCAGCCAAAAAAAATCAATATGAAAACAACTGTAGGTTTTTATATATATAAATTTTAATCCAAGTGTTTTGTTATAACATATTGTATATATAGTACAATATTGTTTATACATCATTGACAGATATCAGTTCATTATGTTATACTGCAGTAGAGAAAATTAGGTGCCTTCCAGTAGGGGACTTTGTATTGCATGGCAATACTTCATTCACTTGTTTTTTCTTATATTGGTGACTCAAAGTTTTCTGTAAAGCGTGCCTTAGTTTTGAGACATCATGTATGTCAATAAGTTATTTATATTAAGTGGTTTTCTAGAAGGTTCCAATACAAATACTGATAAACAGGGTGTTTACAGTATTTAAAAGTCTGGGTTATTCTGTTTTTTTCCATAATCTTTATATTCTTGGTGATACATGAAAGTGCTGGAACTTTCCATGATGATTTAAATAGAAAGCTGTCTGTGGACAGGGCAAAAAACTAAAGCAAGATCTTATTAAAAAAATCCGGATTATGCTGTTCCCTTGGCTGGTTGCTTAACAAAGGTTTGACTGAAATTATCTATTGAAACAACCATTGTCGTTTTATTTTAAAGGTATATTGATTATCTATGTCAAATTTATGATCAGCAGCAAATGCATTTCATATCCGTGAAAAGAATGCCAAGCATAAATCTTTTGAGATATATTACGCCTTAATATAAAATATCGTTTGTTTCCCCTCCCGCGAGCCACGCCAGCACATTTTATTGTAAGAGCCAGTAATTCTTTTCTTCCAATTCAATTAATTTATTATTAAATCAATATTTATAGTCCTTTCCATTGGTCTAGACGTAGTCACATGATCAATGATAAAAAGTCGTATTGACTCGAAGGCGGAGCCAAAAATACGTATTGACCTCCATCTGTGACGTCATCACGGTTTGACGTCAAAACAATGCGACGTCGTACACAATTTACCACGAAAAATGACCAAAGGCTGCAGATATTTGTATTTAATGTTTATATACTTAAAAGTAGACTGGATTTAATAATAAAACAATTGTTACCTTTTAGGTTCGGTCGATATGTGGATTTATCGACCTGATAAAAGCGATATCAACCTCGAGCTGTGCTCTCGGCCGATATCGCTTTTATCAGGTCGATAAATCCAACCTCGAGCTGTGCTCTCGGTCGATATCGCTTTTATCAGGTCGATAAATCCACATATCGACCTCACCAAAAGGCAATAATTGTATAATATAGGTTAAATTTAGATAGTTTCGAAACACAACCTAAAGTACACCTTGCTGCTTATCATTTATAAATCATACTTAACGTCTTTTTACCCTTATTCATAGACACTTTTCCAGTGGATTCAATGACTTTGATTTGTTTTGAACTGCGAGGCTCCCATACCCCTCTATCCGAAATACTGGACACAGTACAATGCGCTTCGAGGTGTCCTTAATGGACTGACACCGTGCTGCGTTGAAATTAACAAAATTAAGAACCGGTCCAAATAAGATATCACTATTACATTGCAACCTAATAAAAACATGCGCACGTAACCCCAAGAATCCAGTTTACTTTACAAACACATCCATTCAAGACTTCATAAACTACTTCGGTGCAACAGTTTATATGTTTTTTTTTTCTTTTGCCATTATTAAGATGAAATTATTCTTTCTAGATATAAATATGAAATATTCACTGACAAGCCGCTAACGATTTTAATTTTAGTCAACATTTCTTAACATTTTCTTTTAAATTGATACAAGCCGTTTGAGTTTGTAAGATAAAAGTTTGGTTTAACATATAAAATGTGTTGCGTTTCGGAAATAGTTTAACAACCTTTTAAGTTGCAAGTGAATAAACTTCCACGCGGAACTTTCACATCGAAATTGAATTAAAATGGACTTTTCCAGGGTGTCTCTTTCATTCCGTTATATTAGGGCTGTCATAACATACAATGTATTATATGTTAGTAAAAACATTTAAACATAAAAGACGTCCATTTTAATAAACCCACATGCTTGTTTTTGTTGCGATTTGCCTTTTCATATGGAACTGTAACGTTACCTAGTAGCCAGCCCGTTCGTTTCGACAAACCAGTGTGGAGACTCTCAGCTAGTACAAACTCATAATTGAGAGGTGTAAACATTTTAGTGACATTGTATCTGTAAATGATAATTCATATTCATAGTAATTCTCACAAAACATCAGTCTTTGGTGTCCATTTTAGTTTGTTAAATCAGTTTCTATGCCATTCGGAAATTAAAAAAGATTGAGACATGTCTTAAATTATTTCGACAACTTTGTCAAAAACGTTTGTTTTTGTTTGTAACGTTCTTATTCCCATCTCGCATGTATGTTGTTATATGCTCATTTTGATTATATTTGTGAAATTGTCTTTTTTTAAGAATTATAAACATGCTTTTTAAACAATATAAATGATTTATGAATAAACGTATTAAATGCCTATATATCAAATAATAAAAAAAATACAACAACAGAAAAGTGGTGGTTACTGCTACATGAGACATTGTTCCAGTCTTACCATCAGGTCAGTTGGCTCAAAAGTCTTGTAAAGTGGTACAGCAAATTCCAAGAGACAACTTACTTTCCTCTTCCATTAAGCATTTAGAATTCCATGTTAACGTTTCGATCAGGTGCATAAACATGTTTTTTCCGCTCAAAGATTAAACGTTTTTCATATCGCAGACTAAACAGTATCCTGGAATGATTTTCCTTGGAGTATCCACCATTTTGTTCAAATATCACAACGGTCAACTTCGTGTATTATTTATGACAACAGAAACTACTTTGACTTCCAAGCAGTGATATAAAATGAAAAATATATTATTCACAGTGCGCGCGATAGGGATTATATATCATTGGTAAAACATAGCATTTAATCAGCTGACATAAAATAAAGTTCTCTACACAATGTCATTCCCTTGTAATAAGAATCTGTGCAGTACCTTGTTAAAATTGAAAAAAAAAGAAGACATGATGAAAAACTGAAAATAATTTCTGTAACAAGGAGTTTTACCCGAAAGTAACTCAACTTAATTTGGCAAGAACAAGCCATTATCATAATATAAGAAATCACAGAGTGATCTTGGCGCCCACCAATATGCCATTTTTGTGTGTTCCAAATTTCAAGACTTATTGACTAGCTCAAGGTCAAATTTCATTTCCGTACACAACACTGTGCATGTGGTCTAAATTCGAAAGCTGTAGCTTGAGAAATGTGAAAGTAGGTCACTAGATCAATTTCAAGGACAAAGTTCTTTGTACACAAAACTATGCATGTGCATCAAGTTCGAAGACTGTAGTTTGAGAAATTTGAAAGTAGGTCACTAGGTCAATCTTAAGGTCAAAGTTTATTTCGGTACACAAAACTATGCAAGTGGTCAAAATTTGAAGGCTGTAGCTTGAGAAATGTGAAAGCAGGTCAATAGGTCAAAATCAAGGTCAAATGTCACTTCAGAACACAAATCTATGCATGTGGTCCAAATTTGAAGCCTGTACCTTCAAAATGTGAAAGTAGGTCACTAGGTCAATGTAAAGGTCAAAGTTTGTTTCGGTACATAAAACCATGCATGTGGTCCAGATTTGAAGGTTGTAGCTTGAGAAATGTGAAAGTAGGTCAATAGGTCAATGTCAATGTCAGATTTCACTTCAGAACACAAATCTATGCATGTGGTCCAAATTTGAAGCCTGTACCTTCAAAAATGTGAAAGTAGGTCACTAGACCAATGTCAAGGTCAAAGTTTGTTTCAGTACACAATCCTATTCATGTGGTCTAAATTTGAAGCCTGTAGCTACAGAAATGTGAAAGTAGGTCACTAGGTCAATCTTAATGTTAAAGTTCATTTCGGTACACAGAACTATGCAAGTGGTCCAAATTTGAAGGCTGTAGCTTGAGAAATGTGAAAGTAGGTCACTAGGTCAAAATCAAGGTCAAATTATATTTCGGAATACAAAACTATGCATGTGGTCAAACTTTGAAGCCTGTACCTTCAAAAATGTGAAAGTAGGTCACTAGGTCAATGTAAAGGTCAAAGTTTGTTTCGGTACATAAAACCATGCATGTGGTCCAAATTTGAAGGCTGTAGCTTGAGAAATGTGAAAGTAGGTCACTAGGTCAATGTCAAGATAAAATTTCACTTCAGAACACAAATCTATGCATGTGGTCCAAATTTGAAGCCTGTACCTTCAAAAATGTGAAAGTAGGTCACTAGGTCAATGTCAAGGTCAAAGTTTGTTTCGGTACACAATCCTATTCATATGGTCTAAATTTGAAGCCTGTAGCTACAGAAATGTGGAAGTAGGTCACTTGGTCAATCTTAATGTCAAAGTTCATTTCGGTACACAAAACTATGCAAGTGGTCCAAATTTGAAGGCTGTAGCTTGAGAAATGTGAAAGTAGGTCACTAGGTCAAAATCAAGGTCAAATTATATTTCGGAATACAAAACTATGCATGTGGTCCAACTTTGAAGCCTGTACCTTCAAAAATGTGAAAGTAGGTCACTAGGTCAATGTAAAGGTCAAAGTTTGTTTCGGTACATAAAACCATGCATGTGGTCCAAATTTGAAGGCTGTAGCTTGAGAAATGTGAAAGTATGTCAATAGGTCAAAATCAAGGTCAAATTTTATTTCGGAATACAGAACTATGCATGTGGTCCAAATTTGAAGCCTGTACCTTCAAAAATATAAAAGTAGGTCACTAGGTCAATGTAAAGAGCAAAGTTTGTTTCGGTACATAAAACCATGCACGTTGTCCAAATTTGAAGGCTGTAGCTTGAGAAATGTGAAAGTAGGTCACTGGGTCAAAATCAAGGTCAAATTTCATTTCGGAACACGAAATTATGCATGTGGTCCAAATTTGAAGCCTGTACCTTCAAAAATGTGAAAGTAGGTAACTAGGTCACTGTCAAGGTCAAAGTTTATTTCAGTGCACTAAACTATGCATGTGGTCCAAATTTGAAGGTTGTAGCTACAGAAATGTGAACGTAGGTCACTAGGTCAAAATCAAGGTCAACTCATATCAAGGTTCATCTTGCCACTCAAAAACATACATGTGGTCCAAATTTGAATGTTGTAGGTTATTGACAAGTTTTTAAACGCTTTTCCCTATATAAGTCTATATGAACCATGTGACCCCAAGGGCGGGGCCATATTTGACTCTAGGGGGATAATTTTAACAAGCTTGGTAGAGAACCCCTAGACGATGCTACATTACAAATATCAAAGCCCTAGGCTTTGTGGTTTGGACAAGAAGATTTTCAAAGTTTTTCCTATATAAGTCTATGTAAACTATGTGACCCCCGGGGCGGGGCCATATTTGACCCTAGGAGGATAATTTGAACAATCTTAGTAGAAGACCACTAGATGATGTCACATACAAAATATCAAAGCCCTGGGCCCTGTGGTTTTGGATAAGAGGTTTTTCAAAATTTTTCCCTATATAAGTCTATATAAACCATGTGACCCCCGGGGCGTGGCCATATTAGACCCCAGGGAAATAATTTGAATCATCTTGGTAGAGGACCACTAAATGATGCTTCATACCAAATATCAAAGCCCTAGGCTCTGTGGTTTTGGGCAAGAAGATTTTCAAAGTTTTCCCTGTATAAATCTATGTAAATTATAGAAATAAACAAAGGGCCATAACTTACTAAAAATTGTTGAACCAGTCTGATTTTCAGGGGGACACAACTAGGGTACCAATACATCATTCTGACAAAGTTTGGTCAAAATCCCCCTGGTAGTTTCTGAGGAGATGCGATAACGAGAAATTGTTAACGGAAGGACGGACGGACGGAATGACGGATGGACGACGGACCACGGACGCAGAGTGATTTGAATAGCCCACCATCTGATGATGTTAATACGTTCAAAATCATTCATTATTTTTGCCTTTACCTACTAGTCTGTACGTGTGGCATTCTTTTGAAAGATAATTCCAACATGATGACTCAGGCTGCCGGCTGGATCTAAGTTTGTGTTGCATCTATTAACTTAAAGCTAATTATTTTGAAACATCAAGCATCACACATGTGAAACAGGGACAGAAGAGACAGAAGAGTGTCACGTTTTTTAAAATAAAATTGATTTACTTCTTGATGGTGTTATACTAGCAGACCTCTTTAACTATGGACAAACATTTCAATAACAAGCACACGGACATAAACATTTTATTTCACAATATTATAGACCATAAGTTTATTTACGTCTGTGAGAAGTTTCATTAAAATTTACATTGTAGAAAATTTTCCTATGCGCGAAAATGTTATCAAAATTGTGATTTTTCCAAAGACTTCCATTATGAAAACTTGTGCGAGGTTCAAAGTTTTCAAATCAGTCGAGCAAAAAAAAAAAAATCAAGCACATGACCAGGGGTGGTATAGTACGTCATCAACAGGTGCGCGCAACACTTCCCGATGCGGCTTTTTTATGTCAAAACACCTCGATTCGGTGAGTAAACTTGCGATTATTTCATTGGTAACGAATAGATTTGGAAATGACATATAGTCTAAAGTACCCGCATGTGTCTCTAGTTTATCACAGACGTTTGCATTTTTCAAGAAATTCTTACGTTTAAGAGAACATTCGAGCACAATGCACTTCATGGAAACACTTCCCCATTCACCACACCATATTACATCGCATAAAAAGAGTTTTCATGCATTTCTAATGACTAAATGCCTTGACGGGTGTTCTTTTATGGCAAACAGAGGTCAGTGATACCTTAATTAATTACTGCAATCTATAGTTTCAAAGAAATCGATAATATAGAATTTCGCCTTCCCGGTTCACCAGGTAAAACGATGCACTTCCCAGCTCACCGCCCGTGTGGCATCGTGTTATATGTAGCCCTTCAATTTATTTTGACGCATGGTACTTCGGTTGCCATACCAGCAAAACTAGTATTTAGCAATGAACGATTATGTCAGTAAAAACAGTGTTTAATTTACCTTCAAGGGCTATATTATGACAGATTTACTCTTTCTTTTTCAGATCACAACAGAAACACCCGAGATATTCTGTTTATCAGAATTAAATTATGAAGCTAAACACTTGGGGTTCAGCAGTTTGATATCCGTAGACAGATGAACATAAACTGCATATAGTAATTCATGCAGTTTTTGGGAATAAAATGACACGTCAAAAAAAAAAACAACAGAATTGTAGAAAGAACAATACACGCTTGTTGTGGATGTTTGTGAAAAAATCAGAAATGAAGACCACAAAAGAAGTCGTTGTTTGAGGCTCACTCACTGGTAATATGTGCAGACACCGTTTAAAACAGCTCACTGTTACGTGTGACCACTACCGTACAATATTTAGCCTTAGACAGCTTTTGTAGACGGAATTTAATGTGATTTTGCGTGACCAAACAATTGTGAATTTTTAATGAAACATGTTTTGTTTTGTCTGTCTGTGTTGAAGTCACAAAGTCTTGTCAGTGCCTCTCCTTTCTTCTAAATAACATTTGACAGATTTTGATGAAAGGCAGCAGCAGTATTAAACTTTGTACGAAATGTAGTTGACACTAATGCCCATAACGGGTAAAACACAACAATGTAAATATTCTTGTTATCTCTATGTTTCGGTCAATAAACGTTCACAGATTATACTACATTGCCACTTTATCAATTTGTGTGTGTTTTTAACGAAATTTCTGAGTTATAATTAGTGTAGTTGCGCAAAACCTCAACATTTTCCAGTTTAATGGTTTCAAGACTTATTATATTCTGATTTTTGTTGATCTCCACTTCATGTCTTTCTGTGGTGTCTGAATATTTCCAGTTGTTGAGAATATGTGACATAGAGATGTACACTTCTTCTTGATCGAAGAAAATTAAAGCATACTATGTGGAAAGAATGTGTCAGATATTCGATCTTAATGAAAGGTGAATTTCACTTTTTTTAAATGTTGAGTTATAAAGAATTAGGTCCAAAGTTAATGAAACGTTATCATTATACTCGTATTTATAAGTGTGTATAAAATTTAGAATTGCTACAATCAAGTAATAAATCTACTTTCGTTGATTTGTGTAAATATATAACATCAGCTGCTAAAAAGGAAGATGTTGCTGTCTTGAGAGTGCATGTGCGTATGCTTATGTCACAACGGATTCCACTGGGTAAGGGTATAAATCAAAAATCAGTAAAATTTCCTATTTTAGATAATCTTTTATACAACAACATTTTTAACAACTAAACAGTTTAAGAAAAGCAAAATAATTTGCATTGCAAGTAAAATTGTTCTACCACTGTTCAAGCTCACTTCGAGTTTTAACATGTAATTGGATGCACTAAGATTTGCAAGCAAAATCTGAACATTAGTCAAATGTTAAATCCTGAACCGCTTCTAGTGTAGATTCAATCGATGTCCCATTCTACTACTGGTAATTATAATTCGGTTGCAGTCACTCTTGTCTTTCCCTGCGCAAAACTAAAACTCCTTAATAAGAACATTTCGTTGGCGCGATACAGTAATTTCTCATTTTTCCCAAGCAATGGTGATGATCACTTGGCCCTGAAACGTTAAACAAAATTAAATAGTAGTATATTATTAAAAACTAAACTGCATTAGTGCGACTTTATACCTTTAAAAATATATCAAAAGGTTGCTCCTTTAAAAAATAGCACATAATAATAATTTAACTATATAATTTTGCTTTACTTAGCATAATTATCAATACATATTCTTATTTGTCTCATCGAGTCTTGCCTTGTACTCAAGTTCGGAATCAAAGCCATCATACTAGACTATTTTGACACGCCATATATAGTTATCATGAAAAAATAATTAGAGTAACAAGTTAACTAATGGTTTCCAAAATACTTTTTATTTATATTATCATGTGTCGAAGTGCCTATCTAACTATACCCCTTATTACGGTTTATCTACTGTAACATTGTTGAAATTAAATCAGTTATTAATATCCATACCTTCAAACAGCAACCGACATAGTCGTGACAAAGTTTGGTACGGAGACCTAGTTGAGCGTTGAAATCCTTGTCTGGGGTAATTCCGTTAGAGGGTATTCTCCACTTGTCAAATATTATGTCGTACAGCTTTTGGAAAATATAATACGTCAATTATGTCTTGCATGCCGATCACTCAGCAATCCTTTATAACATATAATGACAATTCCATTGATGCAGACTAGAAGTTTGTTTCCTTTTCATCTTTCATGTACCTAAAATAACAAATATAAGGACATGATAGAACATAATTATATCATACATATGCACGTTTATAGTATGCAACATATGTTCAAGATATGCCTCGTTCTTTCAATATTATTTTCAAATGCTTAAATGAAGTTTACGGACCATCTAGTGCAAGCACTCTAACAATTAGTTATTCCAATTAATAGAACTTCCAGGCAAGCGTGATCACATTTACATGAGCACCAGCCCGATGTTAGTCATGCTGGAAACTGGTGAGCCGGGAAGGACATCAATTCAGTTGGTGAACCGGGAAGGCGGAATTTTAGTTTACTGATTTTTCGGAAAGTTTAGATTCTAATGACTAATCAAGGTATCACTGACATCGGTTTACCATAAAAGAAAACCCGTCAATGCTTGGATTTATCAGAAATGCATGTAAACTCTTGTTATGCGACATAATATGATGTTGTGAATAGGGAAGTGTTTCCATGAAGTGCATTGTGCACGAATGTTCTCTTAAACGGAAGGCTTTCTTGAAAAATGCAAACGTAAATGATAAACTAGACGCATGTGCGGGTACTTTCGACTATATGTCATTTCCAAATCTATTAGTTATCAATGTAATAATCGCAAGTTTACTCACCGAATCGAGATGTTTTGACACAAAAAAGCCGCACCGGGAAGTGTTGCGCGCACCTGTTGATGACGTACTATACCACCCCTGATGACCCTGTTTTTATTTGACGAATTTTCTAGGAACAATGTATATTCTGATGTTTTGAAAAATCAGGGTTTAATCAAATTTTACATATTAGAAAAAAATTCGATCCAAACGTGCAGAACTACCATAAATCCATAAATTTTTGTCTTGCAACAAATATTTATTCCCCTTGGTGGTCGGACTTCAGACGAGTTTTTGAGTACTTTGAAGTACTAATACCTCGGATTTACCCCATTTATGTATTTGGTTTTTATGCTCCAAATGCGTTTAACACCCTTTACATAGGTTAATGACCGTACCAAGACGATTTGCATATTTTCAGATTGATTTTGTCCATACCGTTTCATATGTTATGTATACTGTCTTTTATTATGCATGCATGTGGGTTTATTAAGTGGTGTTACTTCCTTTACCTTTTATCTACATACCCAATTGACTTTTTACCCAAATCCCATTCCCATCCCCAACACTCACTTTTAATAGTTTAAATGTAATTAAAAAACGGTACAGTATGGATTGTTATTTGCAGCACTTCATCTGCTATATCTTTCCACTACAATTTCTATTTGTGGATGGATGCTTTGCTATGTTTGACTCTGGCTGTGTTAAAGACACTTGCTGCAGTTTCTTGTATGAGAGACGGGGCAAACATTTCCAGTAATAGGATTTGTTCAAACTTTGTATATAAACACAGTTTCATGTTAGAAACAGAAAAATGCAAAAACAATCATAGGTCACGGTGCTTGTTTAGGAGTTATCTGCCCGTAAAACTGGATTTTTTCTTCAAATTTGCATATTCAAGGGCAGATATTTCATGAACAAGCACGGTGACCTTCGATTTTTTTCATAATTCTGTTTCTAACATGAAACTGTGTTCATATACAAAGTTTGAACATATTCTATTATTTTCATTTTTTTTTTTCTGGTCAGAACTATGGCCCTTTTTGTACGTAGAAAAAGTGATTTTCTTGGTTAAAATTTTTGTTCAGGTCCACTTTTGTCTAAAAACTATAAGAGCTACAGCTTTGAAACTTTGCATACTTGCTTAACATCATTCGATGAATACGTAGACCAAGAACCATAATTCTAACATGCAGTTAATTATAATAAAGCCTATTTATTTTAAAAACCACATGGTAAAATAAAGCCCGTGACTTTTGAATTGTCCTTGGGGGCCATGGACCATGATCTTGCGGATCATACTGTCATGTTGTGATGAAAATCTAAAGATATATCAAAATCCCTTGATGGTTGACAGAATAGAGACCACAAATTTTGTCTTGATCTGCAAGGGACTAGGGTTTGCATTCATGCATCAACGTTTAAAGTCTGTCAAATATGCATAGCTTATAGAAAACTTTGTAGGAATCTCCATTCTGCAGCTAATGGCAGCTCAACAAAATTTCAGCAGAATGAATATAAAGATAAATCCCGCTAATAAGGCCACAAACAGTTCTTTTTGCAAGCGCTGTCCATAAGACAGCCAGTGATCGACTATTAAAATTGTTATCCCAGAAGGAATATTACCTTTGTTACCTTGACCAGACATGACTGGAAGATGTGTTCAGTATGCAAATATTATGGTTAACATTTGTAGCTAGTGGTCTCAAAATCCATCAAGTAGTGGGAAAAATACTGTCAGAGCAGACATGAAACTAGAAGATGCTTTTGTAGAAAAGCGCATGTCTTCACCCAGTGCAGTCGTACTAGGCAAGCAGTCAATAGTGGACAGAAGCGAAAGTCAAAGAGACACTGATAGTTGGCTGCAACAGGGATCATGTACGTGGCATGTCCAATCATCTTATGAAGTTTCAACATTCTGGGTCAAGTGGTTCTCAAGTTACTGATCGGGAATAGTTTTCCATGTTCAGGCCCCTGTGACCTTGACCTTTAACAGAGTGACCCCAAAATCAATAGGGGTCATCTACTCTGCATGGCCTATCATCCTATGAAGTTTCAATATTCTGGGCCAAGTGGTTCTCAAGTTATTGATTGGAAAGTTTTTTTCATGTTCAGGCCCCTGTGACCTTGACCTTAGCTCAAGTGAACCAAAAAAATGATAAGGGTCATCTACTCTGTAAGTCCTATCATCCTATGAAGTTTGAAGGTTCTGATTCAAATGATTCTCAAATTATTGATCGGAAACCGTTTTCCATTTTCTGGTACTTGTGACCTTCGCCTTTGATCAAGTGACCCAAAAATCAATAGGGGCCACCTACTTTGCATGACCAATCATCCTATGAAGTTTCAACATTCTGGGTCAAGTGGTTCTCAAGTTTTTGATCAGATATGGTTTTCCATGTTCAGGCCTCTGTGACCTTGACCGTTGATCTAGTAACCCCCAAAATAATAGGGATCATCTACTCTGTCAAAGTATGAAGTTTCTAGGTCAAATGGTTCTCAAGTTATTGGTAAAAAATGAGGTGTGATGGACAGATGGCACCTGTGACCTTGACCTTTGATCAGGTGACCCCAAAAACAATAGGGATGTCCTATCAGCCTATGAAGTTTGAAGGTTCTAGGTCAAACAGTTCTCAAGTTACTGACTGAAAATGGATTTCCATGTTTTTGCTGCTGTGACCTTGACCTTTAATAGAGTGATCCCAAAATCAATAGGGGTCATCTACTATGCAACTATGCATGTCCAATCACCCTATGAAGTTTCAACATTCTGGGTCAAGTGGTTATCAAGTTATTGATCAGAAATTGGTTTCAATGTTCAGGCCCCTGTGACTTTAACCTTTGATGGAGTGACCCAACAATTGGGGTCATCTACTCCATAAGCCCTGCCATCCTATGAAGTTTGAAGGTTCTATGTCAAATGGTTCTCTAGTTATTGATCGAATTAAAGTGTGATGGACAGACAGGGCAAAAACAATGTCTCCCCCAGTGGGGGCTGGGAGACATAATGATCCCTGTTTTAACATTTGACCTTACCATCTTACCTCCATCTTGAACGGAAGTTCCTTTCTGTATGTTATCTCATTATAGTTCAACCTTGTGGCAAATCCTTCGAAAATCCAAGAGAAAGAAAGTCCATGAAGCATTATTAAAAATAATAGGAACTGTCTCGTGACAGTACGCTCGACAATTTAAAGCATTGTCAGTTAAACAGATTTTCTATCTTAGAATAGGTATATTGCCCAAATTCATGTAAGAGGTATAGGACTTGATGCTGTGACCTTGTTCAATTGCGCCCAACATCTTTGTGAACTTTCAACAAGAACTGCATTACTTTTGGTGATAGTCATTTCCATTCAAAACTTTATCTCATAATTTCAAAGTCAAAAAGGGACATAACTTTGCCAAAATACAATGCAGAGTTATTGGACATCCACCTTTCATCATATTACATCCACCTCAATAACTTGTATAAAGACTTTCATAATAAATTTTATAAAGTCTAAGAAGAGAGATAATTTTGCTAAAATTTATGCAAGACCTTTTGTAACCTTTTGTTCTTCTGAAAAGTGTACCATTTTAACATGGTATCTGCAATCTACGAACAAGAGTGCCAGAATGTCACAATATACGCCCGTCACAGCAAATTTCTTTACACTAGCACCTGTATTTGCAAATGGAATTTTAATTTTCTAGTTGTTTACAATGTTTTTGTTTTTTTAGAAATTATTGTAATTCTTTTATTTTTCTAAGTCCACAAAAAAAATCCTTACCAGGTAGAGATACCTTAAAATACACCCAAAATTTGAAAGTAACATCAATGTTGTACCACAGAAAAGTGGTCTTGGTTTTTGCCTACGGTCAACTATAAAAAAGTTACAATGTAAGTTATTTATAGTAACAACTAAGGGAAGTTAATCTTTAAAGAGAAAAAAAAAAATAAAAAAAAAAAAAAAATAAAAAAAAATTACAAGTCCATACAAAAATCCTTACCAGGTAGAGATAGCTCAAAATACACCTCAGAACTGGATGTAACATGCATGTTGTACTACAGAAAAGTGGTCTAGATATTTCCCTACGACTTGTAATGAAAAAGTTACAATATAACCTATTTATAGTAACAGCAAAGGGAAGTAATTCAAAAGAAGGGACCAGTGCATGACACTCCGTCTCATGATGGTGTACAATTGTGCCAAGTTACATCAAAATCCCTCCATGCATGAAGAAGAACTGCTCCGGACAAAGTCATTCTTTTATCTGACCTTTGGCCTCTGTGACCTTGACCTTAGACCTAGGGACATGGTTCTTGCGCATGACACTCCGTCTCATGCTTGTGAACATTTGTGCCAAGTTGTATCTAAATCCCTTAAAGCATGAAGAAGAAATGCTCCGGACAAAGTTTTCATTCTTTTTTTATGTCCTTGACCTCTAAGTGTGACCTTGACCTTACCCCTAGGGACCTGGTTCTTGCGCTTGACACTCCGTCTCATGATGGTGAACAATTGTGCCAAGCTACATCAAAGTCCTTTCATGCATAAAGAAGATATGCTCCGGACAAAGTTTTCATTCTTGTATCCTTTGACCTCTAAGTGTGACCTTGACCTTAGACCTAGGGACCTGGTTCTTGCGCATGACACTCCCTCTCATTATGGTGAACAACTGTGCCAAGCTACATCAAAATCCTTCCATGCATAAAGAAGATATGCTCCGGACAAAGTCATTCTTGAATTTTTCATTCTTGTATCCTTTGGCCTCTAACTGTGACCTTGACCTTAGATCTAGGGACCTGGTTTTTGTGCATGACACTCCGCCTCATGATGATGAACAATTGTGCCAACTTTCATCAAAATCCCTCCATGCATGAAGAAGATATGCTCCGGACAGTCATTCTTGACTGAATTTGACATTTGACCTCTGTGACCTTGACCTTAGACCTAGGGGCCTGGTTCTTGCGCATGACACTCCGTCTCATGATGGTGAACAACTGTGCCAAGTTTCATCAAAATCCCTCCATGCATATAGAAGATATGCTCTGGACAAGGTCTGTGGACGCCACCCGCCCGCCAGGGGCGTTCCCATAATACGTCCCGTTTTTCAAACGGGCGTATAAACAAGAGGGCCAAGATGGCCCTAGGTCGCTCACCTAAGAAACACACCATAACAGTTTCATTAAGGCAATCATCCTGACCAAATTTCATAAAAATCAATTGAAAAAAACAGTCTCTATCGCATACACAAGATTTTTCTTTAATTTGACCTAGTGACCTAGTTTTTGACCTCAGACAACCCATATTCAAACTCGACCTAGATTTCATGAAGGCAATCACTCTGACCAAATTTCATGAAGATCAATTGAAAACTACATCCTCTACTGCATACACAATGTTTTTCTTCGATTTGACCTAGTGACCTAGTTTTTGACCCCAGATGACCCATTTTCGAACTTGGCCTAGATTTTATCAAGGTAATCATTCTGGCTAAATTTCATGAAGATCAGTTGAAAAATACAGCCTCTATCGCATACACAAGGTTTTTCCTTAATTTGACCTAGTGACCTAGTTTTTGACCCGAGATGACCCATTTTCGAACTCGGCCTAGATTTCATCAAGGTAATCACTCTGACCAAAATTCGTGAAGATCAATTGAAAAATACCGCCTCTATCGCATACACAAGGTTTTTCTTTGATTTGACCTAGTGACCTAGTTTTTGAACCGAGATGACCCATTTTCGAACTCGGCCTTGATGAACTCGGCCTTGATTTCATCAAGGCAATCATTCTGACCAATATTCATGAAGATCAATTGAAAAATACAGCCTCTATCGCATACACAAGGTTTTTCTTTGATTTGATCTAGTGACCTAGTTTTTAACCCGAGATGACCCATTTTCGAACTCGGCCTAGATTTCATCAGGATTATCATTCTGACCAATATTCATGAAGAATAATTGAAAAATACCGCCTCTATCGCATACACAAGGTTTTTCTTTGATTTGACCTAGTGACCTAGTTTTTGACCCAAGATGACCCATTTTCGAACTCGGCCTAGATTTCATCAAGGCAATCATTCTGACCAATATTCATGAAGATCAATTGAAAAATACAGCCTCTATCGCATACACAAGGTTTTTCCTTAATTTGACCTAGTGACCTAGTTTTTGTCCCGAGATGACCCATTTTCCAACTCTGCCTAGATTTCATCAAGGTAATCATTCTGACCAAAACTCATGAAGATCAATTGAAAAATACCGCCTCTATCGCATACACAAGGATTTTCTTTGATTTGACCTAGTGACCTAGTTTTTGGCCTGAGATGACCCATTTTCAAACTCGGCCTAGATTTCATCAAGGCAATCATTCTGACCAACATTCATGAAGATCAATTGAAAAATACAGCCTCTATTGCATACACAAGGTTTTTCTTTGATTTGACCTAGTGACCTAGTTTTTAACCCGAGATGACCCATTTTCGAACTCGGCCTAGATTTCATCAAGGTTATCATTCTGACCAATATTCATGAAGAATAATTGAAAAATACAGCCTCTATCGCATACACAAGGTTTTTCTTTGATTTGACCTAGTGACCTAGTTTTTGACCCGAGATGACCCATTTTCGAACTCGGCCTAGATTTCATCAAGGCAATCATTCTGACCAACATTCATGAAGATCAATTGAAAAATACCGCCTCTATCGCATACACAAGGTTTTTCTTTGATTTGACCTAGTGACCTAGTTTTTGACCCGAGATGACCCATTTTCAAACTCGGCCTAGATTTCATCAAGGTTATCATTCTGACCAATATTCATGAAGATTAATTGAAAAATACAGCCTCTATCGCATACACAAGGTTTTTCTTTGATTTGACCTAGTGACCTAGTTTTTGACCCGAGATGACCCATTTTCGAACTCGGCCTAGATTTCATCAAGGTTATCATTCTGACCAATATTCATGAAGATTAATTGAAAAATACAGCCTCTATCGCATACACAAGTTTTTCTTGATTTGACCTAGTGACCTAGTTTTTGACCCGAGTTTGACCCATTTTCGAACTCGGCCTAGATTTCATCAAGGTTACATTCTGACCAATATTCATGAAGATTAATTGAAAAATGCAGCCTCTATCGCATACACAAGCTAAATGTTGACGGACGACAGACGCCGGACATCGAGCGATCAGAAAAACTCACCTGAGCATTGCTCAGGTGAGCTAAAAACACTAAAAAGTACAGCAAGTTTCAATGGAATACCTTATATATTGGACTATGAAGAAACTTTTAACAATGTGATTGTTGACACTTATTCTTTAGACATGCTAAAAATAGTATAAACTAATGAATTTTTTAAAACAGTCATATTCTGAGTGGAATAATCAGAGCTATGTTTTTACTGACCTACATAAAAAGTTCTTGTAATCTTTAATGTCTGGCAAAATATTGCAAAGCATATAGAACACAGTTTTCTTGTTATTTGTTCTTGTTGGGTTTAAATTCACACCACATAATATTAGATCATGAGACTCTTTTTAGCTTTTGAAGACGGAGGAAGATACCAGATGCCCCTCTAATGGACACCCGAGAATAACTACTAGAAATACTGTCATCACTATATATCACCATCCCTCTCCCTTCACAAACAGGACAGTTGGAAGCACACATCTGGACAAGAATAAACAGTATCCAACGAAAAATCCACAAAAAAAGCTGACAGTATCTTTAGAAGAAATAAAAGAACTTCAAGGTTTACAATGACAGATGTTTATTCCAATAAATCAGTTTCTTTTGTTTAATGAAATGAAATTAATTTACAATGAAATATCAAAGTCAATAGAAAAACAAAGTACAGATAAAACATTTACAAGACCCATTACATTTAGCTAATTGCTTTCCTCGTACGGTTGTGATAACACAGTATTTAACAGCTTTTAAAGTGACTTTGTCATATTCCCAATGTCAAGATTAACAAATACAAGACTGTATTTTCCAGTCCCACAAATTCATTCAAAAAATGTATCAAGGCATATGAATAGGAAAGATGAAAGGCAAGTCTGTTTAAAACAAGTTTGCTAGTGTCATAAAAAGTGACAGTTTATTAAAGAACTATATATTAAAATTCACACAGTCTGAGTCAGATGAAAAAATAGTCTTCTGCAAAACATGTATGCCCCCTGTGATGGCCTGCATGAGGCAAGTAAGTGGGTATGCTAGCCTCAGGCTTCAGGCTGCCATCCTATGAAAACTGACAGCCAAATTGTTCTTTACATATTGTGCGAAAACCATTTTCTGTCTTGCAGTCACTAGGACCTAGACCTTTGACCTACTTACCCCCAATACAATTGGGGACATTATCATATTGACCAAAACCAATCATCCTATGAAGTTTGACTATTGTTAGACCTAGCACTCTCTAGTAACTGATCAGAAACCAAAGACTGACAGATAATTAGCAAAACTGCATCCTTTCAAAGGCCGCATTATAAAACAAAGCTGAATCATTGTGTTGTGATCTGCTATAATGATGAACTTGACTAAAAACTAATGAATCAAAATAAAATGACATTGAAAGACGATATTTGTCACACTAAATGCTCCATGCATCCTTTATCCTCAATGAAAACTCTAATGGCTATGTACACTTACAAAAAATAAGCTAAAATATTTTTCATGCCAAGATGAAGACACAAAATATTCCATTTGTACATTTGAAGCTCAGAAATTTTGATTTTCCCCAAATGCACACGATATATGTTATTAAATTTAGAAAATGCTTGAAGACTGAAAAACATATCCTAGGTCTCTATGTCTGGAAATACAGGTCACAAGTAATCACAATCAGGAGTACTTTGTCCAGCACGACATATCTGTACTATCCAAGTGAGTTTTAATGTGATAAGACACAAAACATTGAATTTTAGTATGGCCTAAACTGCAAATTATAAAACTGATCCATATGATTACATCTATATATACACATTTTTTTTTTCCAAATAAAAGGTCTAAAACTGTAAACTTCTTTGACAGCTATTAAAATCCATCTTTTAAGAATACTATATGTTTACAAGGAAATTTTATAAAAAGAAAAAATTCAAACAAAGTTTTAAAGTTTTATCCAACAGCAGACAAAAACAACAATCTGTGTGCTTTTGTTTTCCCCTCTCTACTGCTAATTAAAGCATTGCACTTCCAGTGTCCCTTTCTAAAAATGTTTTTTTCTTGACCGGGTTGTTCATTCTGAATGCTGTTCTAACAACCCTTCCTTGACTAAAGATATCTTTTTTTTTAAACTTCAATCGCCGTTTGAATCTCCTTCAACTGTCACTTCAACTCTCACTTTTTTGGCTGGTGGCTCGTCTAAAAATCAGAAAAGAGAATTCTTCATTGCTCAAACACTATGATACATGACAATAAACTAAAAGATTCAGTTGAAAATATTTACTTTTTATAACGTTTGTTGATAATATATATAAGGAAAATGCATTTTTTTTGATGAAATGAAGTTTGACCAGGTTTTTTCTTTAGTCTTTCTACCAGCAGAGCATCTAACTGAGGCTTTTCATCTGGAAATTGGGAAGAGGTCTTGACCTTTCAAATTAGGAAGTTCATGTGCCATAATTCCTCATTTTGAGAAAAAATGCATTTTATTAAAACCAACACTTTTTCCTTCTGGAAATGATGCCTCTCACAGATGAAGTTTGGTATAAATGAGTTTCTCACTTCATTATTTGTGAAATGTAACTGCCAAATTAGAAACAAGAAGTTTCTCTGCCACAAATGCAAGAAAATAAACTTGTTTTCAATAGGGACGTGGCCGAATATCAGAATCTGTTATATAATAATGTAAGGTTCTAATAATTTTGAATGCAGAAGACTGTCTATAATTCTTGACTTACCATTATCATTTTTCTCTGCAGTTTCCCCTCTCTCTTCAGCTTTTGCCTTCTTTAATGCATCTCTGGTTGCCTAGGGTGAATAAACAATATATTTAAGGTTATATGTATTTTGATGCAAACTTCCTAAAGTGAAAACTATTTCAGTAAATTTCTGAGAATATTCCAGAAATCTGTTGGTTTGTCGAGCCTGCTACCTCTGTAATATTGTTATTGTAAGTTAACAGTACCTTGATTTTCAATGCTGTATTCATCTCTCATGGATTTTGCCAGGCCTGGATACCACAAGGCACATGACATGTGGAGTGTAATACACACTTTGTCATCCACAAGATAATATCCGGCAAGATCTCTGTATAAAGTAAATCTTTCACAGGCTACATAACAATTATAGGTCATATGGTGACTTTCCAGCTTTGATGGTGGAGGAAGACACCAGGTGCCCATCTGAGCACTTTTTCATAACAGATGGGCACCTGGGTAGAACCACTGACCTTCCAAAAGCCAGCTGGATGGCTTCCTCACATGATTTTGTTTGTTTGTTTTGGGTTTAACACAATTTTTCAACAATTTTTCAGTCATGTAATGGCGGGCAGTTAACCTAACCAGTGTTCCTGTATTCTGTACCAGTACAAACCTGTTCTCCGCAAGTAACTGCCAATTTCCTCACAGGAATTATCAGAGGTAGAGGACGAATGATTACAGACACAGTGTCTTTTATCAAATTGTCACTGAGAACATACGCCCCGCCCAGGGATCGAACTCCGGACCCCGCAATCCATAGACCAATGCTCTCCCTACTGAGCTAAGCGGGCAGGCTTCCTCACATGAAGAATTCAGCTCAAAACCACATCAGTAAGAGGCAAGTGATTTGGAGTAAGCAACCTTAACCACGGAGAGCCCCACGTTACATACAAGTTTTAACCTGCCTGCTTAGCTCAGTAAGTAGAACGTCGGTCTACGGATCGCGGGGTTGTGAGTTCGATCCTCGGGCGGGGCGTATGTTCTCCGTGACGATTTGATAAACGACATTGTGTCTGAAATCATTCGTCCTCCACCTCTGATTCATGTGGGGAAGTTGGCAGTTACTTGCGGAGAACAGGTTTGTACTGGTACAGAATCCAGGAACACTGGTTAGGTCAACTGCCCGCCGTTACATGACTGAAATATTAACTGCTGGTTTAAATTCATACGAACCAGAGTCCGATGCCACAAGCTACAAGCACATGGTAACTACTATTTATGGTTAACTGTATCAGCCGCACCATGAGAAAACCAACATAGTAGCTTTGCGACCAGCATGGATCCAGACCAGCCTGCGCATCCGCGCAGTCTGGTCAGGATCCATGCTGTTCGCTTTCAAAGTCTATTGCAATTAGAGAAACTGTTAGCGAACAGCATGGATCCTGACCAGACTGCGCGGATGCGCAGGCTGGTCTGGATCCATGCTGGTTGCAAAGCCACTATGTTGGTTTTCTCATGGCGCAGCTCAATTATGTTCTATTTACCTTTGAAGGGCGTTTGCCCCATCTTCCCTTCTGTCTATTTTTACTGTATCTATTTTGTTTCTCTAACTTCCTATTTATACTGTCTTCATGCATTTTTCTCCATCTGGCAACTTCTTCTTCACCTGTTACAGGTAAATAAACACATTTTATGTCAGTTATTGTACAAGCAACTACAGAATTTATTGTTTTGCTTTTGTTGAGTTTTACACCAATGATAACAAAAATTACTGTATAAGTGGAAAAGTTCGCGATGTGGAAATATTTGCGAATTCAAGAAATTTGTGAACGTATCAGTCAGTCTAAATTTCCGCATTCATCAAGATGCGTCATTCATAGTAAAGTAAAGATAATTCAATCTGGCTTTGGAACTTTTAATTTTTCGGCAATATGCGAACATTTTTGCTCGTGAAATGTCTAGAATGACCAGCGAAAATATCCACTTATACAGTAATATCAAATGGAAATCACAGAACATTTCTGCCGTAAGTGCTTCAGGAAGGACTTGTGTGCCCCTTCAAGCTCGATTTCCCTAGCAGTCTGAAGTGAAGAGCAGAAATGCAAACCTACTGCGATTTGTAAACCTTCAAACTAAACTTACTAGTAACCCTTAACCTATTTAACATATTAAACATTAAGCTATGCAGGTTGGAAGCTATAAAGGATGCTCTTTAATCCTTTAAAACCTAACCTGCATTCAATTTTGTTTTTGTTAGGTTTAACATCACACTGACACCATTATAGGTCTATATACAGCGACTTTCCAGTATTTCATGGTGGAGAAAGATCCCAGGTGCCCCTCTGTGTATTATTTCATCACCGACAGGCACCTTAGTAGGACCAAAGACCTTCTCACATGAAGACTTCAATGCCCCGAGTGAGGCTCAAACCTACTGGACCCAGTGTGGAGCAAGTGATCTGAAGTCAGCGACCTTAACCACACTGCCACGGACGCCCTCCACTCTCTAACTTGAACTGGAGCCTCAAGTGTGTTTCATGTATTTAATATAGGCTTACCTTCAAGTACTCTAGCCTCAAGTTTGTTTTCGTGTATAATAATTTCATTATTATTTGCCTCCATTACTTTTTCCAAAACTTCTTTTGCCATGTTCTCTTTGTCATATCGTACAACACACTGAAATACATATCATATCTAATATTACAAGTGCTAAATTAACATTTTCTTACTTCTTCTAACAGGTAATTTGCTGAGAAAGATATATAATGGACATACAAAGTGTTTCAAGCAGCACTGGCATACAAGGACGTATAAAGATTTCCAAAACATTTTTGGTTTGTTTGTTTTCTTGGGTTTAATGCCGCATCAACAAAATTATACTTGTGTAGATCAACTGACCTTCCATAGGCCAGTACCTTGATTTTAATAAGTGTATGTGTGTGTTCAGGTTTAACGTCTTTTTCAACAAGTTTTCAGTCATATAAACGACGGTGTCTACTTGTAGCAGTGAGCACAATGCCAAACTTTATAGTGCTGCCTCACTGGAATATCACGCCGTAGACACGTGACATGATACCCCACCCAGTCACATTATACTGACACTGGGCTGACCAGTCCTAGCACTACCCTCTTAATGCTGAGCGCCAAGCGAGGAAGCTACTAGTACCATTTTTTACGTCTTTGGTATGACGGGGCCGGGGATCGAACCCACGCCCTCGAAGCGTTTGCTCTACCACTAGGCTACCGAGGTGGTAGCAGACCCGTAACGACAATCAGCAATTTCCGATCATCTACGTATTGTCAGTATGCAATTTCGACATTCTCCGGTTTTTATGAAAAATATCTGTCTGTTATAACCCTTATCACGGACACGATTGATTCTGCCTTTGCGACCAGTGTAGATCATGATCAGCCTGCATATCTGTGCAGTTCGATCTTGATCTTCACTGGTTGCCATTCAGTCAGTATTTTTTTTGGTAAGAACCCCTTTCAACAGTTAATGGTACTGTCCAACTTGAAAGATGGACAAGTTCATTATAGAAATTTAGCAGGGTAAGGGTTAACGGAAGGATCGCACGGTAATTGTCGACTGTCATCACAGGACCGATACCTTAAGGCAGCGGACATGTAAAGACAGTCGGGGACTTCCGCATTCTCCAATATACATTCTTGTGAGGCAATCTGGCATTCACAAGCTGGCAAGTAGCTCAACGCAAAATATGACTTACAGGAAAACATGAAAATGCCCAAATCATATAGTGCACAATACATAATTTGCATTACGGGTCCACTACTACTTTAAGGAATTCTACACCTCAAGCTGCGTTTTGAACACTAAGCTTTTCTATTTGTGAATATTAGAGAATTAAACCCTCAGAAATATTACACAATCTACAGTTACAACAATTATATTAATATACTTTTATATCCTGTTACTCTAAATGTCCAAGTTTAAGACCAAACTCTACATGATCATTTCCCTGAAAGTTTCAAAACCAAATTTTACAGCAGCATTCCCCTGACAAGTTAATATTAACAATGCAGTCCACAGCTATTTATTTTGGAGTTTTCTTTCAGAAATGAGCCGCACCATGAGAAAACCAACATAGTGCATTTGCAACCAGCATGGATCCAGACCAGCCTGTGCATCCGTGCAGTCTGGTCAGGATCCATGCTGCTCGTTTTCAAACCCTATTGCAATTAGGGAAATCGTTAGTGAACAGCATGGATCCTGACCAGACTGTGCAGATGCACAGGCTGGTCTGGATCCATGAGGGTCGCAAATGCACTCTGCTGGTTTTCTCATGGTGCGGCTCAAATTATGTATACCCTTTACCACTAACCTCAGGATCCCCTCTATTGAAGTCTATCCAGGCGATTGGTCCGTAGTCCTGCAGTACGTTTTTGATATCTTCTCTACGCGTTTCTTCTTGGTTCATTCCCTGAAAAACAATATTACACATAGATTATACTGGTCAAAGTGTAATAGGTCAGTTTCTTATGTTCTGATTATTGCTCCATTCATGTTTGAAATTCATCACAGTGCATGTACTTAAGAGCTAACTTAGCCTATATAAGACTTAAAGTAAAATGAAAACTTAATAATATACTGTTGATAATAGTATTACATTCTATAGCTATGCCTTGTTGGTTGATTTTTAGTGCTGTTGGCTGAGACAAGGTTGTGACCTGATCTCAGGGAGTTTTTAAAACTATTTTGGAGTGATGACTAATACCTTTGCCTTTGGGGACTTTAGCAGTGTTTCGGTCAAGTCTGAATTAATTAAATCTGAACTATTTTTACAGATGCACTTAACATTTTAACATCTTCAAATTACAACTAGAGTTGCTTTTGAGAAAAGCGCATGTCTCCCACAGCTGCCTAATCATCTAAATAGCAAGTCAGTCTTTATATACTGTTTACTCACTACAAATATACCTTTGAAGAGTAAAAAGGCTGATTTTGGGTAAATCAAGGGCCATAATTCTGGAGTGCCTCAGGCGATTTGGCTAGTTAATGAACCTGGTCGAGGAGTTATGGTCAAAAACATTTGGTTCAAGTTTGGTGAAGATCGGGTGAGAAATGTTGGACTTATAGCACGGATGAGAATAAAAAGGCCGATTTTCGTTAATTCAAGGGCCATAACTCCAAAGTGCCTGGACCGATTTGGCTCATTATCGTACTTGCCCTACTACAGCGCATGCACATTCATCAACTTAAAAGGACTCCTATACTACTCAGACTGCATGCACATTCCTGGAGCCAAAAGGACCCCTATACTACTCATGAGTAGTATAGGGGTCCTTTTGGCTCCAGGAATGCGCCTAAAATCTTGAGCATTTTTCGGTAATTCAAGGGCCATAATTCCGAAGTGCCTAGGCCGATTTGGCTAGTTATCGAACTTGGCCAAGCACTTATTGGCAGACACATTTTGTTGACGTTTGGTGAAGATCGGATGAGAAATGTTCAACTAAGAGTGCGGACAAGCTTTGTGACAGACAGACACACAGACTGGAGTAAATCAATATGTCTCCCACACCACTGTGTGGTGGGAGACATAATAATCTCTAGGTTGAACAAATGTCTCACACAGAGAAAGGACATAACACCAGAAAAATTGGACATGAAACTCCTAACAATATGTGCATGCCAACTTCATGTTGATGCTGCATACCAAATTTCTTTTAAATTGGATGGAAACTTTAGGAATTCAGTACACAAGGAAGTGTGACTGACAGACATTTTAATGCCTCATGGGTCTTTGACACCAGGGGCATAAAATATTATCAATCAAAGCCCGAAAGTGCTGCCAACACTTTTTACCAAAAAGTCTGTGTATCAGTCAACTTCATACAGAACAATATCAATTTACCGTACCGTCATTAACAGCAAAGCTCCTTTTGGCATTTCATTTTCAATTTTCTGCCACCCATCATCCTTCTGTCTGTTTGTAGCCCTACAATAACACAGAATAAAAGCAAAATAGTTATGATATTCATATCAATAATTTTCAAGGAATTACATGCCTTCTTTCAACAGTATTTCAACTATTGCAGTCAGCTCACATAATCCATGTTCCTGAATTTTCATCAGTATAAACTTCTTCTCTGCAAGTTAGTAAAACTTTCTCACATATGTAAGTGGTTGAGTGTGGAGAATTTTAGATGAAACATTATTGTCAATCATCTTTCACATTTTATATTTCAGGAAAAATCCAAGTGTCTCCACTGGCATTATTTCAAGCAAATAAGGGCACCTGGGTAGAACCACTGACCTTCTGTGACCAGCTGGAAGGCTCTCTTGCAAGAAAACCATTCTACACCCAAAACAGGTTTTCTAACCCTCAGGGCTGACGGCAAGTGATTTGACGTCAGTGGCCTTAACCACTCAGCCACACAGGCTTCAATGATCCAATGTACAAGTAAAAAATCAAAAATATTATGGAAGAAAAGCCAATAATCTGGGGCATATTTTTTAAGATGAAAATACTTTGCAAACAAGTATTCGAAGTTGTAGTAGGAATTTTGTAATGCTATAAGACCTTCAGAAGGAAATGTCATTAATGAGCCGTGCCATGTGAAAACCAACATAGTGGGTTTGGACCAGCATGGATCCAGACCAGCATCCGGTTTCTTTAATTGCAATAGGCTTTGAAAGTGAACAGCATGGATCCTGACCAGACTGCACGGATGCGCAGGCTGGTCTGGATCCATGCTGGTCGCAAACCCACTATGCTGGTTTTCTCATGATGCGACTCAAATGTCATTTGTTTATATATATACATACTTGTCCTTCTTCTTCTGTTTTTCTTCTTGAAACTGCTTTCTTTCCTCTTGTTTTTGTTGGTAGTATGCATTTCTACAATACATAGTAGAACTCTAACTAAATTTGTGCAATAAACACATTTCCCTTTCTCATTTATATAATACAATCATGCTTTCTCTTATTTTATGATATTGCTGGTTTTTCAATGCGAATATACTTGCAAGTCAAAAAGTTAGCAAAATGGGGATTCTAGACATTTCGCAAGCAGAAATATTCATGAATTGCAGCTTGCCAAAAACTGAAGTGCCAAAGGTAAGTTTAATTCATCTTTACTTGACTTTAAGGACAAGTCTTGGTAAAAATGTGGTCGGAAATTTACGCTGGCTGCTATTTTCACGTATTTCTTGAATTTGCAAACATTTCTACATCATGAACTTTTCCACTTATACAGTATATCTGTTAAACCCAGTGTAAGTTGACCTGCCAATTAATTGGGAATAAGGCAAAATGTCCATACTGATTAATCAGTACAAAACAGAATGATCACTGATTAAACCAGACAAAAATCAGTAACATGAACAAATATTAAAGAAAAACTATCTGAGCCACGCCATAAGAAAACCAACATAGTGGCTTTGCGACCAGCAATACTGTTCTGTTCGCTTTCAAAGCCTATTGCAATTAGAGAAACCGTTCATGCTGCTCGTTTTCAAAGCCTACAGCAATTAGGGAAATCGTTAGTGAACAGCATGGATCCTAACCAGACTGCGCAGATGCGCAGGCTGGTCTGGATCCATGCTGGTCGCAAAGCCACTATGTTGGTTTTCCAATGGCGCAGTTCATCTTGTTTCTGAGCAAGAATATCATTCAACTATATATATTTCCTTCAATATTTAACATATTTGTCCAGGTATGGTAATTTTTTCACATTTTTTTTTATAAATCATTCTTTACGCACATTAATACATACTTTCAGAGTGGGAATTTCATCTATGGAACATTTATAGAACACTAAATCCAGTTCACATTGGGAACAATGTTACGATGTCAGTATTCGTCAATGATGAAAAGTTCTATTTGTCAATGTTATAATTAATCAGTACAGTAGATCAGTACTATCCTATTATAACAATCTTCACTAGTTAAAGGTGCCACATGAAATATCTGGCTGGATGGTAACTGTTAAAGCAGACAAGTGGCTCTGCCAGCGCAGAACAATTACCCGAGAGCCAGATATTTCCATCTGCACCTTCAACTAGTCATAGATTCTTTTTTTTTGCATGCTGTACTCTTCAGTTTATTGAAGAAATAAAATAAAACAAATTTAAATGTTTTTCTTTTAAAATTTTTTTCTTATACTTGCATATGAATGTGTGCATTCATTCATTTTTTCCTGTACCTACAAAATTTTGAAAAACATGGGTGTATATACCAGCTACTCACTTTGACAATCTCTTCTCCAACTCCACATCATTAAATTTGACAGATTCTGCCTCAAGAAATTTCTTCACGCTGTCCTCTGCTTTGAAAGTCACAAAAACTGAGCCCTGAAAACATCAATCATTAACATACGGTATTTATTTATAAAAAGGCTTCTCACAAAGAAATGGACGAAACACTTGCATGTTAGTGCTGGGGATCAAATACAGATGATTTTGAACTACCAAGTAAAACTGTTTCTTTACATGTTAAACAATTTTCTTCTATATATTTAAGAAAAGGCAGGTTTGAATGAAGCATAAATAACGTAACATTGTATTTAGACTTAACTACATTTGCTACCTGAAACCCATATGGGCAAACCCTCCAGAAGACTGGTAGCAATTGTAATAGGTAGATAGTACAAACAAGAGGGCCATGATGGCCCTATATCGCTCACCTGTTATCATTGCACTTGAGGACAAGAAGGTCCTCAGAAAAAATATCTAAATCCAAAGGACAGGAACAACAAAGGGAAGAAATTTAACCAAAAAGAAGAAAAAAATTCTTACAAGGTATAGATATGTCAAAAAACACCTAAAAATTGGAGGTACCATCCATGTTGTACCACAGAAAAGTGGTCTCGGTTTTTCCCTATGGCCAATAATAAACAAGAGCACCGCCTTGCGGGTGCTGACGCTCATCTGATTTTTTTTGTGTAATAGAAATATTGTCCTACCCATGATTTTCTAAGTCTAAAAAGGGCCATCATTCTTGCAAAAAGCAGGATAGAGTTATGTTTCTTGATGTTCAGTGTCCACTTATGATGGTGAAAAACTGTTGCAAGTTTTAAAGCAATAGCTTTGATAGTTTATGAGAAAAGTTGACTTAAACATAATACTCAACCAAGAAAATGATTTTCTAAGTCCAAAAGGGGCAATAATTATTGCAAAAAGCAGGATGGAGTTATGTTGCTTGCTGTACAGGGTCAGCTTATGATGGTGAACAAGTGTTGCAAGTTTTAAAGCAATAGCTTTGATAGTTTAGGATAAAAGCTGACCTAAACATAAAACTTAACCAAGAAAACTGATTTTCTAAGTCCAAAAGGGGCAATAAATCTTGCAAAAAGCAAGATGGAGTTATGTTTCTTCATGTACAGGGTCTGCTTATGATGGTGAACAAGTATTCCAAGTTTCAAAGCAATAGCTTTGATAGTTTAGGAGAAAAGTTGACCTAAACATAAAACTTAACCAAGAAATCTGATATTTTCTAAGTCCAAAAGGGGCCATAAATCTTGCAAAAAGCAGGATGGAGTTATGTTTCTTGCTGTACAGGGTCAACTTATGATGGTGAACAAGTGTTGCAAGTTTTAAAGCAATAGCTTTGATAGTTTAGGATAAAAGCTGACCTAAACATAAAACTTAACCAAGAAAACTGATTTTCTAAGTCCAAAAGGGGCAATAAATCTTGCAAAAAGCAAGATGGAGTTATGTTTCTTCATGTACAGGGTCTGCTTATGATGGTGAACAAGTATTCCAAGTTTCAAAGCAATAGCTTTGATATTTTAGGAGAAAAGTTGACCTAAACATAAAACTTAACCAAGAAATCTGATATTTTCTAAGTACAAAAGGGGCCATAAATCTTGCAAAAAGCAAGATGGAGTTATGTTTCTTGCTATACAGGGTCAGCTTATGATGGTCAATAAGTATTCCAAGTTTCAAAGCAATAGCTTTGATAGTTTAGGAGAAAAGCTGACCTAAACATAAAACTTAACCAGGCAACGCCGACGCCGACAACCGCTCAAGTGATGACAATAACTCATCATTTTTTTTTCAAAAAATCAGATGAGCTAAAAAGTTACTAAAAATAAGCTATTCATAGTAACGTAAAAGGGAAGTAATTAAAAAAAAAATATTGTAAGTGAACAAAAGAAGGATCTGCCAAATAAATATGTTGGCATAAATGAAATTTCAGATCAGTATCTTCATTAGTTACGGAGATATACCCATTTTAATTTGAAATAAAGGGAGGTAATTTGACATAAAATCAGTCCATAGTTATCTACCCTGATTGTCTCAGTCCAACTAATAACAATAATGAAATTTCAAATAAGTCCTATAAGTACTTACTGATATAAATCCATTTTGATTAAAATCAGGGGAGGTAATCAGATATAAAATAACTCTGGAACCTACGACTGGATCTGATTTGTCATGGAATCCAAGATTTATTGTTGTTGAAGATATTTTGGAAGTTTGTATCAAATAAAACCACAAATGAAGTCTCTATATGGCTGCAAAGGCCAAAATAGCTGATTTTGGACCTTTAAGGGGCCATAACTCTTGAACCCAAGAAGGAATCTGGCCAGTTCAAGAAAGGAAGCAAGATCTTGTGGTGATACAAGTTGTGTGCAAGTTTGGTTAAAATCAAATCATAAATGAAGCTGCTATTGTACAGACAAGGTCAAAATAGCTAATTCTGGCCCATTCAGGGGCCATAACTCTGGACCCCATTATGGGATCTGGCCGGTTGAAGAAAGGAACCAAGATCTTATGGTGACACAAGTTTTGTGCAAGTTTGATTAAATTCAAATCATAAATGAAGCTGCTATTGTGCAGACAAGGTCAAAATAGCTAGTTCTGGCCCTTTCAGGGACCATAACTCTGGAACCCATAATGGAATCTCGCCAGTTCAAGAAAGGAACCAAGATCTTATGGTGATTTATTTTACATAACATTAGAATTTATTAAATTATAGGAAGTTCTCATCAACAATACATGTAAGGTATGACTGTTTCCTGGGTTTCTCACCAGCACTTGCTCCCTGGTAAACCAGTCAAGTCCCTTGTAAACCAGTCAAATCCCTGGTAAACCAGTCAAATTTAGCTATTACTAGGATTCAAACCTGCAACTTTAGTTCAGAAGCCAGACATTTTACCTCTACATCACTGTGCCATAATTATCAGTATTTTTTGGATACCGAAAAAAAAAAGAGTCTTAAAACAAGATTGATTTTCCTTTCTTTTTCAAAATCATATAATGTTATCTCACCTTGAACTTTTTCTTGACATCTTTTCTCATTGAAAGACTTTCAACTTCTCCAAATGTCTCAAACCACGCTTGTAAAGTATCCAGCGTAGAATCCAAAGGAAACATTTTCTGAAATTTTAGGTTTTTTTTTAAAATATATGAGCCGTGCCATGAGAAAACCTACATAGTGGCTTTGTGACCAGCATGGATCCAGACCAGTCTGTGCATCCACGCAGTCTGGTCAGGATCCATGCTGTTCGCCAACGGTTTCTCTAATTCCAATAAGCTTTGAAAGCGAACAGCATGGATCCTGACCAGACTGTGCGGATGCGCAGGCTGGTCTGGATCCATGCTGGTCGCATACGCAAACACCTGTAACAGTTTTACTGTAAATACAGCTGAAACTCGTTATCATGAATTCACTTATCTAAAAATGCCAGCTATCTCGAAGACATTTTTAAGTCCATTCCCAAAAATACATACAAAAAAAATATCATTCCAAGTCAAATTTCTGTCACCTTGATGTATGGATGTTTAAACTTTAGCCTGCTGGAAGCAAGCGATTTTGCGTTTGTTATTCAGTCAACAAGTTTTTAGCAAACACCTCTTCAAATTTGATAATTAGTATTGCCCAAACTGAATGATGGACCAGTCCATTTCAGAAATATAGTTGGTTAAAGGTATAGATTCATATGATGATAGGTGTCAGCATCAGATCCTGCACTAAATATTATATCCAGGAATATGTCTGCAGAATTCTGAAGGCTACATCAGTATATGTACACGTGCAATACTTACTGCGTATATAGATCTAGCAGCTAACTCTTGTTTTCTTTGTTCGTTGTTCTCTGGGATAGGCTGGTCAGGATTTCTGCGGATTTTCTTACCATCTTCACTCACCTGCAACACAATTATACTAGGTATATGTAGAAATATTAATCAAAAGAAAGAACCCATTTTAACTAGAAATGACAGCTTATTTCTGTGCTAAATGTTCAGGCTACTAAAAACAAGTACTCAGACACTTCGCAAGAGACAGCACCTAAAATATTATATTGGCGATTCCTGAAAATATCTCTGCTAATAAACAACTGGCATGACTGTACTGTGAAATCATTAATATTCGTGGGGGACTAATTTTCGTGGATTTCGTGGCTGAGTCAATCCACGAAATTTAATTCCAACGAACAAGTAAAATTCCCATTCTATATATATTTAAAAGTTGAAATCCATGAATTCATATCCCCACGAAATTGCCATATTGACCAAAACCACGAAATTTCATGCCCACGAAATTAAATGATTTTACAGTATTCTTTGTTACAGCTGGGATATCCCAGATATCAGTATATATGTACAACAAATTCATTACAGTATACAATATATGTACTTGAGTATAGAGAGAATTCATTTGCAGTAGTATACATAGCAAACACATTCACAGTATACATAGTACACACATTTACAGTACAGAACAAATATCTATTATGTAAACAGTAAAGAGAAAACAAAAGTAAGCAGTAGATAATTTACAGTGTCAGAATTTTTTGTACTTATATTTTTTCGCAAGTAGTATTTTTTTCTACATGTGAAATAGTCACTTGCATGTGGCAACTTTGCAGGCTTTAAATTCAAACCCAAAAAGTGTACAGTAAATATCTTATCATACATAAAACATACACTGCAGTATAGAGCACATAATTTACCTCTATCAGTCCTGATGTTGACTTTCTGAGAGATTCGGCAATCACCGCAGTATCCTCCGTAATCTGCTTCAACCTGTTGAAGTTCAGCATGATTTCCAGAGGAACCCCTATTCTACAGTTAAGGAAAGTACTTTCTTAAGAAAGGGACAAGAACACCCATAAATGCCAGAGTTTTGCACATGTCATACGAAAATGTTAAATTTATCTGTTCCCCAACTTACCAAATTTAGTCACAAGTAAGACAAGGTTTTCCTCCTTTAAAATCAGATGTAATAAGTTGACACATCTAAAAAGTGAGCCAGTGGTATTGCCCTAAAGTATTTATAAGTGTCAACAAAATGCAGCCAAATTTAAAGCAGTTAAAACAAACAGTCTTAACCTTTAGCCTGTTGGTGGCATGTGATTCTGCCTTTGCGACCAGTGCAGACCAAGATCAGCCTGCACATCTGTGCAGGCTAATCTTGGTCTGCACTGTTCGCTATTCAGTCAGTAAATTTTCAGTGAACACCCCTTTAAATAATAAATAGTATGGCACAAATTTAATGTTGGACCAGTCCATTTTAGAAATTTAGCAGGCTAAGGGTTAAAAAAGACTGTCTTATAGATGAGTAAGTACATCTTGTATCTTGTATAGGGCAATAACAAAGAAAGAGAAAACCAGTAAAATCTGTGAATGAATCATTTGATCATTTCAGAAGCTTAAAAGAGTGATGTCATGCATTTTAAATTCGGAAAAAACAAGAGCTGGTTTGTAAAATATGTATACCACCATGACAAGTTGTCCCTTTTTCAGTCCTATGGCAACTATGACCTTGCCCTTTGACCTCAAAAACAACAGGGGTCATCTATTTCATAAGTCGAATCATGTAATCGGGTTTAATGGTTGTAGGTATAAAAGTAGTTCTTAAGTTTACGTGCAGAAATAGTTTCCGATGTCCAGGTTCCGGTGACCTTGGTCTTTGACTTAGTGACCCAGGACTGACCCCAAAACAAATTGGGGTTATCTACATGGTCAAGTTATTGAGGGGAAACCGTTTTCAAGGTTTTGGTCCCTATGAACTTGACCTATGACCTAATGACCCAAATAACAATAGGAGTCATCTTATTCATAACCCTAATCATGCTATCAAGTCTGAAGGTTCTTGGTCATGTTAATTGTTCTCAGATTACTGAGTGGACGGTTTTAAAGGTTCAGGTCTCTTTGACTTTGACCTTTTGACTTACTAACCCCAAATATTATAGGGAGTCACCCACTTCATAACCCTAATCATGCTATTTAGTCTGAAGGTACTGGATCAAGTCAATCTCAAGTTATTGAGGGGACACTTTTTTCAAAGTTCACATCCCTGTGACCTTGACCTTTGACCTACTGATCCCAAAAACAATATCGGTCATCTACTTTAAAAGGTAAAATATGAAAACGTAGTGATAAAGGAGGACCAATTACAAAGGAAGCAAAGAAGCAGATAAGAACAAAGATAGCAGAAAATTTGGAAGCTAGTTCAGAATTGCGCAAGAAGAATCAGAAGAAAGTACTTGCAAAAATGTAAACAACAATACATTTCTTGTTATCTCAAGAAGCAATAAATCTGGTTTATAGGGCAGGCAGGACAACAATAAAGTAGACACTGGAATCAGTTTCTTAGCAAACTTATTTTACATGAGGTAAAAGATACATCCATCATCTTGCTTAACTTGCTCTTGTAGAAATCTGTCTCTTGGTAAGTTACAATCACCAAAGTAATACTGAAAGAAAACAAGACAAAAATGTTAAAAAATGTAGAGTACATAAAAACAGAAACAATTCTGAAGATTTCTGAATATCAACGTCACAGAATTCTGTTCTATATTTCCAGGGAAATGTTATTAAATGTAAGTTATCCATTTCAAACAGTTCAGTATCATTGTGTTCCAATATCAAGCCAGAGTAGGATTCCTGAATGCAGAATGACAGGAAAGCAGACATCAGAAGAGACAGAATGTTCCATTAGTATTACAAATTTTATTGAACCATTCAAATTAACATAGTCATGGTTGACAAAAGTGTAGGTCATATGGCCATTGGTGAATTTCCAGCTTTTATGGTGGCGGATGACCCCCAGGTGACCCTCTGTGCAGAGGTGAGGGGCAAGTGATTCGAAGTCAGCGACCTTAACCACTCGGTCACAGAGGCCTCCAAAATCACTGCTTGAAATCAACTGATTTATTTATAGTATGCAGCAATACAGGTCAGCTGAAACTCTCAAGTGACCTTTATTTATGCATACTATTAATAAATCAGTTGGAATGGTACCTAGGATTTTCCCCCACCATGACAAGGCAGTCTGAAAGACAGCTATATCCCCCGCCACTGTTATGGATAGTGTAGTCCAACTAATTGTAAGCAGGTCGCGATATTGTGATAATTTTTGCACAGGTCAATATCTCTCCTCCACGTACAACCCACTTACCATTCAAAACAATGCGGAAAGTTTTCCTTCTATGTGTATATAAGTTAAGTTAATATAACCTTTGGAGGCTTCAAATACATATTTAAACCCATTTTTTCACACTAAAAATTACATGTTTGGAAAGCTATAGTCAAGATATGTCCTAACTAATGAGAAAATCTCTGTTTTATAGGCAAAACACTTTTAAACTCCATGTATGTCGGTGTGTTTTCCGCTTTAACCGTTACATTTCTACCTCAGTCATGTAAAGCTGTGTATGTATCGATCGGTTTATAATTAAACACTGTTATACGCAGGGCTCCGGAAATTTTGATAACTCAATCGGTCCGAAACGAAAATCGTGACATCGGTGCTACCCCACCCACCGCATTCCCAATATTACATATTTTGTAAAACGTGATAGAGTAAAGAAATAAGCATGTCATGCATTAAAACTAAGTTACCGGTCACCGCGAGTTACCATACAATGAAGACAGTGTTTCAGTGTTATGTGTGATCGTTCCTTTGTTTAAATTTCGATGTTTTTCCTGCTTTCCTGCAGGGATAAAATTGCCGGCATTGACACCGTGTACGTAACTAGTCTAAAAGCCAACGCACGTGACTTCGGTACCGTATACACGGCAGATACTTTGTGATGTTTCCTCATTCTTTGACGGAATTCTATAAAATACAATGCGTCAAAGTGAATTACACGACACATATTCTCTGCTAAACAGCCTCAGTATTTTAAGAATACTCTGTCGCGGACCGAATGTGTGTTATGTGAACGCTGAGATCGAATTTCGTATAGTACCAAAAGGTCACGCGGGTTGGCCACGCATATTTCATTTCACTTACGTTGTACTTCAGTAAGCAACTACATTATATAAAGTTATATGTTCTCTTCTGATGTAAACAAAATTTCATTCTGAAACGTTTTTTAAAAGACCAATTTGATAAACAGCGCCACTTCGGTTTTCTTTATCATTCATGTTTGCCGGTCCATTTTTTTTTCTTTTTCTTTTTTGTTTCAAAGACGATTTTCTGCACTTGTTTCAACTGGAGCCCCAACAAATGAATCATGTAATTTTTTCAAATCAAGTAATTATAAAAAATATTTTTAGCGGTTTTCCGTGTGATGTCTTTTTAAATCAAAGACCTATAATGTACATGATTAAATGCAGTGACCATTTGTTTTTTACCCGTGATCAAACATAACCTTTTTAAATAAACCATCCGTCGGATTCTAAATAAAAGAAGTGGATCCCCGTCGAAATGATTTGGATCCAGTCAGAAACATTTGGAAACCAGTCAAAAATGTTTAATACATGGCAGTCGGCTGTCTGCTAACATTAAAGGATGTGCCGCGCGAGCGCTGATTGCGTCACGTGCTAATTACGGACCGATTATCAAAGTGACAATCAGACCGATTGACACGTTTATTGATTATCTGAGGGTGCGACCAACAATTTCCTGCTTGGCAGGTGATCGGGTATTGAGATATCAGACCGAAATTTATACTTTTCTTCATTTTTACGGGACCGATTTTTTTCGTTTTTTCACTTCACAAATCGGTCTGAAAAGTCAAAAATCGGTCCAAAACCGACAAACCGGCAAATTTCCGAAGCCCTGGTTATACGTTCCGCGCATTTCATTGGTTACTTGTTTACACATTTAAAATTTTGAATACGCATACGGAAGGTATTATGGTAGGTTTAAGTTAACATGACATTTTTTAACTTTTGTTTATCAGTCAGGGGTGTAACTGTTTTAAGTTATCGCATTTTGTAACCCATTTGAGTTATTGCTTATTCTTTCATAACTTGTTTCAGTTATCATAAAATATTACAATGCCCTCCTGTGCCAGTTCCTCATTTTGAATGAGACTAATGCAATTATTTCCTGAATCCTTGAACTTTTATCTTTCCAGCTATACAATAAATTTTTTACGCAAGGCTGATAAAGTTTTACGCAAAAGTTTTAAAGCTATAAATCTCTTAACAACCCATTATCATTATGCTTATCAGGTCATGATCAGACTAAAAGAGAATTTGATAAACCACAGTTTGCTACTAATTTTACTTTAAAGGTCACTTCATGAGAACAGCAAAAAGACTTTGTTTTGAATAACTTACCTGAGTTAACAATATTTTATAACTAATACTGGTTATAAAATGCAAAAGTAACTGAAATAGGTTACATAACTTAAAACAGTTACACCCCTGACTGTTTATATTAAATCATTGTTTATGTTTTCCTAGTAAAAAAATAACCACACGTAAAACTATAACTCATGAAGTTTAAATCACATTGATTCCCACCACAGTTTGGATCCTAACTACTTGAGATATAGAGGCAGACATACGGTAAATATCGGTCTGTGAAATCAAGTCTGCCTTGCAGTCGAAAAATCGGGACTATGGATAGTGAAAAGGTTGTACAGCGTATCTTAAAAAAATAGGCGGTGGCTAGAGAACTGGAATCAGTTCCCTAACTTATTTGTCCGGAACCAGTTCTCTAGCCAAAGTACCGTGCATAGGCTAGGGAACCGGAATTTTATTTCTATGCATAAAGCTGCCAAAATTCACTATAATAAGTTCGCTGTCTAGGGTTCCGGATCTCTAGCCACTGCCTCAAAAATATCCGCCAATTGTCTTATTCTATGTCTTTCTACATATAGTATACCTCTACTTGTCTGATCACTTTCTTCTCAACATCGGTGCTTGTTTCTGTCGACATCTTAACTTCTTATATATGATCTTTTTGCTCTATTTTTTATCCACAAAAACTTTTATTTACTAAAATGTTTTAAAGTTATTTCTGCTACTGCTAATTCAAGTGTTTTCCGTACAGCTGAAACAAATATATGGTAACTAAGTCTGTTTCAAACGTTTATATTCTGTTATTTCACAAAAACCACGTTGTTTTCATCATCAATTTCTCATCATTAGGCGCTCTTGATTTTCTGTACATGAAAGCTTTTCACAACACTGAATTTGAATTGGTGTCTATTTCCCGTCGGGTCCCGTCCCGTAAAGGTATAAAAGCTGAACACCACTAAATCTGGCTGTTATTTATTTCATATAAAATCAAATTAATTAATAACGTTTTTTCCGACAATATTAGCATATGGAATTAATTATGTCGCTTCTATAGAAAAAGAGAAAGCAAAAAAGAATGAGAAAGCTACATTTCATTAAATACATCTCTCTAAATTTAATCCTTTTCTCTTCTTTCAATGTCTCTTTGCGAGACATAAAGTTCTTATGCAACAATTTTTATCTAGCATATTGAAAGAATATTTTGACATTATGCTACACTACATACGGAAATGCTGCAGAGTAAATAAAACACGAACGATGCTATTGAGAAAGGGCACAAGGAAAGGAACAAAGATTATGACTATTTATATTTGTACTTATTGTAACTAGACCTGCGTAGACTTACATTTGATTTGGTAGTGATAAGCATTGCGCACCTGGGCATTTTTCAAATATGTTTGACCTAAAATATTATTTATAAATGATAATAAAAACACCAACAACAAAACAAAATAATCTCCAGCAAAAAGGGCAAAACGTACACTTTTACTTTGTAAGACTTATCATGATATGGTTTTTATTTATAGGAAACAGTTAATTTAAGGAGGTAGGTTACCTTGTTACCAGGGTAAATTTAAATTAGTTTAACCGCAGCAATTTTTTGTGTTTCGTGTAATTTAATGTTTTGACTGCTACAATCTCAATTTCTTTTATCTCTGGCCCTTCAAGTTCAGTTTTTATACAGGTTTGAAAAACATGACCCTTTAAAGGTATTTTATATAGAAAGAAGAAGGAAAATACGTATATTTAACAGTTTTCAGTGCATTTTGGTTTCATTGATATCCGTAGAGGTCTGCATAATTAATAATTTTACTAGTATGCGCGTTAGCTTTCTAATATAAGCTTAAAATATATATGTCGCGGGGCTCGTGTTTCCATGGTAACGCATTTTTTCTCATTTTTAAACAACTATGTATGAAAACAGTTTTTTTCGACGGCTTCAGTGTCATTCTGTTAATGACCAACATAGAATATTTGGGTAAAATTATTAGCAAAACACCAAGCACTTTACATGTTACCCTATTTTTCTTAAAGTTTAAAGTAACCATGGCAACAGGGATGTTTAAAATAGCTTATATCTTGCTTTTTATCATAATTTCTTACAAAAAAATATTAAATAAGATAATCTTTCTTGTTAATGTAGCTTTAAAACATTTTAATTCTAACGTAAGTAATATTTTCGTGTTATTTGCATTTATTTAAACAAATTTCACAGCTTAAAATACTTACAGCAGTACCCCTCGTCTGACATTTTTTATGGAAAAATCGTGCTGCATGCTGCTATTATTATTATGGATATTGTTGAAATGAAAATAAAATGCCGAAACTGTGTTCCTTAAATAGACCAGTGTCAACGCTTTTGAATTTTACATTTAGATATATAGGTCACGGGCTTCGTTTCCATAGTAACATCAATTTAATTCAAGAAACCACAATTTTCTAGTGAAATTTGAACAATTTTAGAACTTAGTTTTAATATATGAGTAACAAAGTATCAATGGAAACTGAAAAATGGGTATTACGAATCAAACTGTCCAATTTTTATTTGAAAATGGCCGTATTAAGTAACCTTTCACCCAGCTATATTCCCAATAACATTGGTTACCATCATCCATTTTCTTACATTCCGCATAACATTTCAATAAAACTATATAAAAGAAGCAAAATATTGATTATTATTCAGAGCGAAAGACACATAAAATATATTTCAGTAAATAATGGCTGTTTAAAAATAGTTCAAATAAAGAAAATGCAGAGAATTACGTACTTTCAAAATAAAAGCTATTAATATTGCGCGGTAACTGACACGTAACGTCATGACGTCAATGACGTCATTTTAAAGCAACAATGTTTTGAAGCGTTTCTGCGGCAATTTATCAATTATTTCTGCATTATTTAACCATTAAGCATCAGATCGGAGACAGGTTCATGATTTCTTTACTGAAGAATGTATATACAAACACATTTGGTTTGTCGTAAACGTCGTCGTAAATCATCACGTTAGCTTCCGGTTGGGCATGCGCACATACAAATATGAAGGTAACCTACCTCCTTAAGAGGCAAGACAGGCACCCATGTAAAACCGAAAATACTCCCCTATGGATAAACTGAAAGACCACATATAGGTATTTGGTGCCTAGTTTCATTAACACCTTTGTATCATGAGAGAGAGTGAATCGTGGACAGAACTGTGACAGTCCTGATTTTAAGGTTTTGGATAGCAGTATTTGAAAATCAGAGTTATCTCCCTTTGTCAGTTTTATTGTGTTTTGTGTGCATTCATGTGCATTGACCCTAGGCCACTATTTCCCCTCTGAAATGCTTTAATTTCACTGGATTAGCCTCTGATTAGATATCTGGTCATTGTCATGTATCTGAAAACATGTATGGAACTTTTTATTTTAAGAATAGTTTAATTTATATTGGATTAATTACAGGTTTGTTGATTTCACTCATTACAGTTTGTAATTATCAATTCAAAGGTCTCATAAAGTGCTCAGTAATGGTTTTATCTTTTATGCTTTTGGCTCATTCTGTTTAGACAGTTTGTCTATATATTGAGTAAAGTCTATGTTTCTTAAATGGCAGTCTTTCTTACATCACTGTCTTATTCTCTATTTGCACTATAAACCATTTAATCATTTACAGACCTAAACAGATCACAGTCTGTGTGTGTGTGTGTGTGCGTGTGCGTGTGCGTGTGCGTGTGTGTGTGTGCGTGTGCGTGTGCGTGTGCGTGTGTGTGTGTGTGTGTGTGTGTGCGTGTGCGTGTGCGTGTGCGTGTGTTATGCTGGACTGAGTACTGCTGTAACATTTGGTGCATTTAGGTCCACAACCTGGTAAGCATAATTTGTATTTGTAACCTGTAATTAATTATATAACTATGTATATGTATGTTTACACACTACCTGAAGTATATGTATTTTTAGCTGTAATATGCCACTACACACACATGTATATGTTTGATCCTGAAATGTTATTATTTGATTACGAGATATGCTTAATATGAACTGTACAGTATTTTGTGCAACAATTATGTGTCTTACATGATTGTAAGTATTTATAACTTATAGTAAGTATTGTTCATATTATATATTTTCAGGATGTGTTTTTACCATACACTATGGAGATAGATCTACTAATATTAAAATAGTAAACTGTATACAGTTGTATGGCTCATTGACCCACAAAGGAATAAGAAGTAGAACCCATCCCCATAAACACTTATTAGTTATACTGCCACTTATTACGAGCAACACAGTTCGAACTAACAGAGTGACAGAACCCACGACATATAAGCAAAATATAAAATTTTCATAGCTCGATCATATCCATAAATGTATCAGAGGTGTTTTTGTTGGATTTTTTTCTGGAAAAATCACTGATCGAGATTTTACAGTGCAGGCAGAGATATCACAACAAATGTAAAACTCTGGATATGTATTGAAAGAAAGGAAACGATTGCTAAGTTATAACACAACTTCGTGAAAATAGCATATTTCATTCTGAAACTAAGGTCAAATATGCAGTTTCACCCCGTGTTTACCTCGAAGGTAGACACAAATGACCTAGAGAAGCTACTATATAAGCTTCACATCCGTAGAGTTACAGGCCCTGACAATATAAGTGCATGCAGACTCCAAGAATGGAGGACAGAGAACAGTCCTATCCTTTCCACCATCTACAGTGATATCATTTAATTTCTTGGGCAAGAAATTTCTTGCTTTTTTGTCCAAAATAGCTATCTCGTAGGGATATGAATTCGTATATTTCAACTTTTGATAATAGAATAAATTGGAACTGTATTTAGTTTTGTTTTATAATTGCGTGGCGCCGGTTCTGGGGGGCGTGAAAGGTGTTGCTCTTTCCATTACTTCTCATGAACAGACTCAATTAAACCGAGTCGGCTATTATATTCTTGGTTGCATTCTATGCTTCCAAAGGATCTTAATTTTTACATATTTTATCAACTATCACAATAGCAATGTTTAAGTGCCGTGTGGCGGCCGTAAAAAGTCTCCACGGACTTAGATTCAGTATTATTTTTCTTGGTTGCATTCTATGCTTCCAAAGGATTTTAATTGTAACAGATTTCATTGACACTACAACGGTATCTGCGAAAATTAGACCCCACTAATATCAATGACTTTACTACATAACATATCAATTCTCGATGTGTTTCTCATGTTTATTGTCTTGCCAAATTAGCATTTGTATTCAAGAAAGGTCAGAAATGTGATTGTCCAGAAAGGAAGAGTCACATTCTTTTCTGCTGCAGGTTCCTAGAACACCATGGTCAGTGAGCATCATGAAAAATATAAAATCTGACATTATTCGGGAAGATTTCAAACAAGTGTTTCATAGTCGTAAATCATATGAAACTTAAATTGTTATGAACGAGATTTTATGTTGAACCTTAGGCACAATACTATTACTGCATTTAATAATACGCCACGTTATCTGGATGATATACATAATATAGATAATCCGTTTCATGCTCTGATGGTGGATACTATATTCGTAGGGGTTCCATTTAAACAAAACTAACAATTTGGATACTACGACTTCATTTTCAAATTCACATCTCTCTGTCTATGACACTATTATACATACCAAAATTTATTACAAAAGTGATGATTGAAAATCTAAAATATTACAAATAAATTTCTTCAGCAAGGCTGCCATTATTAGAAATCACCTAAATATTTTGCTACATGTTAATATCATAATTATGACCCCCTTCGAAGAAGGTGGGGTATATTGTTTTGCAGATGTCGGTCGGTCGGTATGTAGGTATGTCGGTCGGTCCGTAGAACATTCGGTTTCCGGATGATAACTCAAGAACGCTTGTCTGATGACCTCTATTGATTTTGAGATCAGTAGGTCTAAGGCCAAGGTCACAGTGACCCGGAACATTAAAATCGTTTCCGGATGATAACTTAAGAACGCTTAGGCCTAGAAGCATGAAAATTTATATGGAGGTTGATCATGACCAGCAATTGACCCGTTTTGATCTTGAGGTCAGTAGGACAAAGGTCAAGGTCACAGTGTCCTGAAACAGTTAAACAGTTTCCAGACGATAACTTGTGAACCCTTGGGTCTAGGATCATGAAAGTTGATAGGAAGGTTGGTCATGACTAGCAGATGACCCTTATTTACTTTTAGGTTTGTAAATCAAAGGTCAAAGTCACAGTGACCTGAAACAGTTAAACCGTTTCCGGACGATAACTTGAGAAAGCTTGGGCCTAGGATCACGAAACTTAATAGGGAGGTTGATCATGACCAGCGGATGACCCCTATTGATTTTGAGGTTTTTAGGTCAAAGGTCAAGTTCACACTGACCCAGAAAACTAGATCTTGTTTTGCCAAAAAGATCACATTTGATATGGAGTTTACGTATGATTGGTAACTGACCCACAAATATTGATTTGAGGACAGTATGTCAATAGCCCAGCGCACATTGACCAAATAGTATCTGTTTATTGTGCAATTACTGGATGCATCAAGGGGACATTTCGTGTTCTACGAGCTCCTGTTTAGATTTTGGTTTAAACAGTATTTAAAGTGGGGACATTGCATACCCTGGGCATTGTTTAGCACCTTAGCATGTGCATAAATATTTCTAATTAGCATGCATATATTAAGATCTTATTTTCATAATCAGCTTGGAGTTAAACAGAAGAACCATATGATTAGTAAGACCTTATCTGATGCATAAACCCCATATTCATCTAGAATTCTAATATGTTTTTCTCTGTTAAAACACTCTTACGCTGGAATGACGTTACGTTAACGTGCGGTGACGTCAATGTTTTTGTTGCGACCAAGAAAGAGCGTTACTATATTTTATCTACTGTTTTAAATTAAGTGCATATTAGAATCGAAATAATTTATAGCAAAGTCGTGTTTTAACACTGTTTATACACTCGGGCGGAAATACGTCGTACAAGTAATTTCGCCCTCGTGAAATTATTACGCCGGACGTATAACCACCCATCGTGCATAAATAGTGTTAAAATACTCTTTTGCTATAAATTATTTCTTAAATAGTTTATTTCAGTTTATTGAATTATCTTCACGAATGAACCAAAAATAGTAAGTATTAAATGACACTTTCTGTTGAACATATTGTAGAAAGGGTTGTGTTATTTGAAAAAGTAGGTGACAAAACAAATTAACACTTGTTTTATTATTAATGAATTCATAATTTGTTTCAACATTTCTTTGTTTTGTTCTTCCAAAACCCTTTCATTTACAACTTGATTGAAAATTTATAGTTTATTTTAAAATATTTTGCATTAAAGGCCACTTTTTGGTCTAAAATTATAAAAATATATAGTATGAAAAATGTATTCTGTTAGGTATAATGTATAAAGAGTTTTCACTTAGATCGTTATATCTCTCACTTTGTGGCAAAAGAAATTTAAAAAGTTTATTAGACCCACAAGCTTCGTACAACTATGCAGATGACAAACTTTCTTTTACTCCTCCAGATTATGACAACTTGATAAGTATACTCCTGGAAGTAAGTCATATTTTAATTAACTGGTTTTATTTCAAGCTCAGATAGGTTTCAGGCGAATAACATGGGTAATAAAATTAGAAACAAATCTTCATTATGGGAATACTTACTTTCGACTTTCATATTTCATATATCTTACGTCAGATAGCTGCGAAACGATTGAACACTTCGAAACGTATGGGAAAAATAGGTAAATTATAGGCTTACTTGCACTTCCACTACCGTCCATGATGAGGCTCAATCAAACCGAGCCTGCAACATTTTCGTCTATGTCGTTTTGGGCGACCTGTAGTTTTCCACTTTTTAGCTCATCTGAGCAATGCTCAGGTGAGTTTTTGTGATCGCTCAATGTCCGGCGTCCGTCGTCTGTCTGTCGTTTGTCGTCTGTCGTCTGTCAACATTTAGGTTGTGTATGCGATTGAGGCTGTATTTTTCAACTGATCTTCATGAAATATAGTCAGAATGATAATCTTGACAAAATCTAGGCCGAGTTCGAAAATGGGTCATCTGGGATCAAAAACTAGGTCACTAGGTCAAATCAAAGAAAAACCTTGTGTATGCGATAGAGGCTGTATTTTTCAATGATCTTCATGAATTTTGGTCAGAATGATTACCTAGATGAAATCTAGGCCGAGTTCGAAAATGGGTAATTTGAGGTCAGAAACTAGGTCACTAGGTCAAATCAAATAAAAACCTTGTGTATGCAATAGAGGCTGTATTTTTCAATTGATCTTCATGAATTTTGGTCAGAATAATTACCTTGATGAAGTCTAGGACGAGTTCGAAAATGGTTTATCTGGGGTCAAAAACTAGGTCACTATGCCAAATCAAAGAAAAACATTGTGTATGCGATAGAGGCTGTATTTTTTAATTGATCTTCATGAAATTTGGTCAGAATGATTGCCTTGATGAAATCTAGGTCGAGTTTGGATATGGGTAATCTGAGTCAAAAACTAGGTCACTAGGTCAAATCAAAGAAAAAGCTTGTGTATGCGATAGAGGCTGTATTTTTTTCAATTGATCTTCATAAAATTTGGTCAGAATGATTGCCTTGATGAAATCTAGGCCGAGTTCGAAAATGGGTCATCTGGGATCAAAAACTAGGTCACTAGGTCAAATCAAAGAAAAACCTTGTGTATGCGATAGAGGCTGTATTTTTCAATGATCTTCATGAATTTTGGTCAGAATGATTACCTAGATGAAATCTAGGCCGAGTTCGAATATGGGTAATTTGAGGTCAGAAACTAGGTCACTAGGTCAAATCAAATAAAAACCTTGTGTATGCAATAGAGGCTGTATTTTTCAATTGATCTTCATGAATTTTGGTCAGAATAATTACCTTGATGAAGTCTAGGACGAGTTCGAAAATGGTTTATCTGGGGTCAAAAACTAGGTCACTATGCCAAATCAAAGAAAAACATTGTGTATGCGATAGAGGCTGTATTTTTTAATTGATCTTCATGAAATTTGGTCAGAATGATTGCCTTGATGAAATCTAGGTCGAGTTTGGATATGGGTAATCTGAGTCAAAAACTAGGTCACTAGGTCAAATCAAAGAAAAAGCTTGTGTATGCGATAGAGGCTGTATTTTTTTTCAATTGATCTTCATGAAATTTGGTCAGAATGATTGCCTTGATGAAATCTAGGTCGAGTTTGAATATGGGTCATCTGGGGTCAAAAAATAGGTCACTAGGTCAAATCAAAGAAAAACCTTGTGTATGCGATAGAAGCTGTACTTTTCAATTGATCTTCATGAAATTTTGCCAGAATGATTGCCTTGATAACATCTAGGTCATGTTCGAATATGGGTCATCTGGGGTCAAAAACTAGGTCACTAGGTCATATCTAAGAAAATACTTGTTTAAACTCAAGAGACCACACTTTTAGTCCAATCTTAATGAAAATTGGCCAAAATATTTGTTTCCAAGAAATCACTAGGTTAAACATGTTTACACTGTTATAGTGTGTTTCTCAGGTGAGCGACCTAGGGCCATCTTGGCCCTCTTGTTTATTTTACTAGTTACTATCTGTACTATTTTTCATTCTTCTGTTCAGTCCAATTTCAATTCATGTCTAAAGACTTCTGCCATGGCACTTCAATGTAAAAGGTAGTATTTGGAAAATTGAGAAGATACAGGAAAGAGCACATAGATTTGTTATAAGTACTATTCATCATCATATACTGAATTTTGTATTGAAAGCAAAATAACACTCTCTTTGTCAGGCGCATATAAACTACAAAATGTATTGCACTGGTTACTTTTAAAAATTATGGATTATTATCTCTAGTTTTGAATGCTTTTGTTCAAAACGAAAATATTAGCTATATGTATAAGCTTCATTATTCTAATCTGTTTCAATTCCCTCTGGTGAAATAAATTAGCACTAGTGAAAACTCTTGTACTCTGGAACTCTCTCCCTACGTCATCACACCAATCCTGTTGTTTGGTGATGGTAAAGACTGTAATGCTCAGCTAGACTTACAAAGTCTGTTGAGATCAAGTAATCTGTAATAAAATTTATTCTTTCTTCATACTGACATTGATATTTTCTCAGAAAACCATTTTCTCTCTAGGCTTATGAGAGGTAGGAGATATTGATTTTTTTCTTCAGAAAGTGGTATCAGAGAGGCTTGATTTTATGGCCAAGTGCTTTACATTTAATGACTCTAACGACTGATGCCAGTCTAATGCCCAGCCTGTCAAAAATTTATAAATTCAAAGTTGAGCATTGAGTTTATGTTAAAATGATTGTTCTGTGCTATTACTGTTCTAATGAGTTGTATCTTTTTCTCTTTGTTTTTGTGTTAGCTTGTATATGCTAAATGTGTATTAGTGAAAGAATAATCCTCGTATTTGTATGCTTCAGCGCTTGCATGTGATTTCTTGCTATGAACTATTCTGAATATTTCCTCTTGTTATATACATACATGTATGTTTGAATATATTCCGTAGTTTGTAGTCGCCTACACTCCTTAATGGTTTTTGCACTTTGTTGCTTTTTCTCTTGTTTGCATTTAATATATGACACATAAGTACTTTTTATGCACTAATTGTATTTTATATTGCTTTTTTCTAGTACTGCAGGACTCCATCAGTTACGAGTGCCCTTTGTGCCATTTCTGTTTGTCATAGCCTAAATTTCATCAACTAGATGAGTACACTGGTTGGACAGACTAGCCACACCAACACTTGATTGCTTTATATTACATTTTACATGCTTTTTGTTTTAAATTATGTGCCATGAAAACGTAATGCATGTTGTGTTTTCTTGCATTATTACATAAAGCAGGCTGTTAAGTCGGGTTGGGTACAGTCGCTTTCAGTCGCTTTCAGGAACAACACAGTAGCTCGATTAAAACATGTGCTCTTGTATTTTTGCAAGTATTTTACTCTTATTAAATCGGTTTAGTGATGTGTCCCATTTTTATATCGGAAGGGTTGTGTGCTGATGTTGAAATTCTTCGTAGTCCAGTCACATTGTTTTTTATAGTAAAAACGAAGTTATTGTATGTATCTTTATAACAGAGAATAATAAAGTATGATTAATCTAAAGGTCTACTCCACAGTCAGGTAGACTCTTCTCATAATAACTTTATTCAACATGGCATTGCATATTTATCAATGACCTGATAGGTAATTTAAATTTATAAGACGATCATTTGGGAGCCTAGAATGCAACCAAGCAAAATGATATCAAACTCCGTCTGATTGAGTCTGTCCGTGAGACGTAATGGAAAGTGTACGGTTCCAGAAGTATGTATTTACCCAAAAACATGGCGGTATACTATGACTAAATTTCAATCAACTGACATCACGTGAATGGTTGGATGCTATTAGTAGTAATTTTAGGAATTGAATCCTGTCCCTTCCTGTATCTGAAAACTTGTTTTCCATTTATCTTGGTCACCATCAGCGTTGAGTGACAGTCTGTTGTGGGAGTAACAGGTTTATTACGGAAATGACAAAAGTTATCTGTACTGGATTTATTTGAATAATGATTTAACTAAATTAGTCCTTTACAAGTACCAGATGGAATGCAATAAGCTATAAACCCTTGATATGTTATTAAATCTTCATGTACTAATATGAAATCAGACTCTGCCTATTCAAATTGTTAGCATCAGTTTTCCTTTCCAAGATAAAAATGTTCTGTTTCTGTTCAGTTCTTTCTGCGGAAAAGGGTCAGTTAATATTGAAATTATGGATTGCTGAGGTAGTAGAAAGGAAAGTTTAATAAAACAAACACAATTATATAGAAGTTTACTTTTTAGCATATAAGACTTTTCAGAGAAGCCACTCGTCAGCATCTTCCATAGAGTCATTTAAAAGAACTGCAGAGTATAGCGGAACATAAAGAGCTAAGAACATTTTCAAATAATAAAACATTGAATTTCATGGAGGGAGTTGATTTACATATAACCTTTAGAATTTTCTTTCGATAAATCACCATTATTGTTAAAAAGATGTATGACAGTTTTTTTAAACATTTTACTTCTAATCAAACATCAACGTAAAGGCTAGAAAAAAAATGTGGGAAGAGGTTGAAGGGGGTGCGCAGTGAGTGCGGGGGAAATGGGTAAAAAAAAATCAAAATTAGCATATAATAACATTATTCAAATCAAGAATGAAGTCATCAGTGTATGATAGACGGATAGATCAAACGCTGAAAATTGTCGAGAGCTGGCTCACTTAAATAATTAGAACTTGAACATTTATAATTATCATAACAATAACATAGCTCTGTTCTAAGTGGGGACAAAATTATATTATACAATCACGTGTCAATATTCATAATGAACAAGCAAAATCGGGGATGGGGCGGGAGGGGGAGAGTAATATATAGAACTTGCGATACAGCATATGGGGTAGTACTCTATAACAGAAAAATGTGGGATTATTTGGAGCCAGGACATATGTACGAGGGGTGTTCAATAAATACCCGGAAAAGTGCTCTCATTTCTTTATTTATGGTCTCATTTTGGTAACATTTGAAAAAATGAAGGATATGAACATACTGAATATAAATACCTAAATTACAGATTTCAGAACATGCACAATATTTATTTGTCGTCTCCTAGGCAACGCCATCACCTCAAAAGCGGCCCAAAGTCATTATGATGCTGTTATATCACACTCAATTAATCAATACAACTCGTGATTACCATTGATTCAATGTTTGTCACCATTAAATGCAGTTTTACACCTTCCTAAGAATAAATAAATACTGCTCATATGATGTTTCTGTCGTATTGAAGAAATTGGACACTGAACTGATGCCCTATCAAGGAACTCTTTAATTTATTAAATGTGACTGAGCGTTATTTTTCATGTCTGTAACACAAGTCGTCAGCAATATTCTCCTGACCACTTTTAAACGTCACGTCCCACTAATAAATTTTGTTTTCTTCAGGGCATTGTCCCTTAAACCTCTTTCAGCATAGCATTTGTCTCTTTCCTTGATTTTTGATTCAGAACACAAAATGTTATCTCACATCTCTGTTCAACACTGATTTTCAAGCGACGACCAACTCAATATGCCTGCCAAATATTTTAATGATGTCTCATTTATAATTTGACGTTATTGGCGTAACGCTTACTTTCCATACCAATATTCACCCAATTTAAGAAAAGGTAGCTTGAAAAATAGGTAAGTGGCGAGTAATGTCTTAGCGCATGTAAAATAGAAAAAGAGACAAAATTGGGCCGGATGACGTCATATGTCGTTGCCATGGGGACTCGCATTTACTTATTATTTATCCAAAGACAATCTAATTTTGACGTATCAACTCAGTATTCCCTAGTTTACATTTTGTAGCATTTTCATTTATTTTTGATGATACATGAAGAATTGAGAGCCTTTTCCGGGTATTTATTGAACGCCCCTCGTATATGCAAAAATTAACAAATATCAGCAGTCTTAATTGAGGGAGAATTTTTTATGAATATTTAACAATTCTTACTAACAATTTATAAAGAAAATTCGTGGATGGAATCTAGTTTGTGTGTCGGATTGTGACAGGCAGTGGAGGGGCTGGAGAAATATAAATTGATATACATTTTCCGAATCAGAATTGAATCTAGTCATCTTCATGAAGATATTTGTCACCTCCTAAACGTAATATTGGTTTGGAAATGACAGATTCGGTAATGACATTTCTTGGAATATTTTCACACAACTCCTAACAGACAGCAGTTACATATAGAAATGGCAGTTTTAAACACGTTAAACACACATTTCACAAGTATACTGTATTTTCACAGTAGATATTCCTGTATAAAACACAACAAATTATGTATTTAACATGTTCGGTGACGACTGGTAGAAAGTGTATGATATAAACCTAGCAATTTATCTTGTAACAGTTAGAAAATAACAATTCGACAACGGCGTTATTAGACTTTGAATAGTTTCGCGCCATCTGAGTATTTTATTACATCACATTCGTGTGGAAAAGAATGGAATATATTGTCGTTATGAAAAAAAAAGATTGTTTAGGAAATGAAATGGTACATGGAAACAAAAGTTAAGCAAGTTAATCAAGTTTGCTTTACTTTCTTTTAAGTAACGGTTTTATCATGGTTTGTAAACGTTTAACTAGGGGAAAAGTGAAATTAAATCAAAACAAAATGTGCAATACGTGACAGTCTGTTTATGAGGACCGTCCAAATAAGTTGTCTCCGATATTGAGAATTATCTACTCCGTTTCGAACTGCTGATCAACAGATAAATAGTAGAATCTACCTAAAATGTATATGTTTGATTATTTGTTGAAAGATATATGTGACAAAATAAACTGGTTATGTAGTGTATGGCCATTAATTATAGAATTACCCAGATATAGCTTTGAAACATTGTCCACTTGTTTATTATTAATAAATGTATGAGTAAATTAAGACAATAACACTGTCATGCATTTTATTTTTTCAAAATAATGGCCCTCTTTATACTTTTCAGTTAAAATATTTGTTGAAATCCACTTTTCTTGATCTGCAAATGCTATAGTTTATATTTCTTTATCACTGGTATGTGAGTAAGAAGGCCAAGAGCTATAATTCTTTTCTTGCACAGTCGATTGTACCCGCAACTGGCAGTGCGGCAACATTTAGTACATTGTAACCATTACTGTAGGTACTTCCACGCGGGTAGTATTGTATCTTTACACCGAACTATTTTAATACGCGTCAAACTAATTAGCACAAATTGTCAAGTTGTTATGCATTTTCAGTAGTCATTATTTAGTACAATATATGTAGGTTGCGCTCTATATTTTAATTTCATCAATAGGAATTCCAAAACATGTATTGATATTTAATGTACGAATTCAAAATGCGGATGAATTTTCGGGTTTATTTATTTAGGCGGAAGCAAAAAAGTGAACAAAATGGCTTTCACCAAAACATGAGAGGTAGAGAGAGTAAATTAATGTAAAACAGTAAATGTAGCCCTGTTGACATGGAGAACAAGATGTTATCTTCAGCGGTATTCTTCCTTGCATTCGCCTGTACTACTGTCACAGGTAATTTTTCCAGATCTCTGCCAATCTTAACAAAAAATTGAATGTTCATGATGTTGCCTTTGCTCTCACCAACAGGCATAATAGGTCACAGGCATAATGGGCCAGTTTGTTTCACCCAACCCTAAATACAACACTGAGCAGAAAAAAATAACTGGCTGGTTAAAATATGAACAATTTGGCATCCACTTGCTACGTGTATTGCAAGTAAAAATTGGCAGTGGTTAGGGGTCTGGTAAACCTAGACCTTCAGATCCGGAGTACCAGTACATACATTTCTTTATGACAACTAATCATAACATTTACTAGCAATTACCTTATACACTTGTAATACAGTACATAATACTATTGACCATGTCAACATTATAGCAGGGATCGAATTTTAACTTTTTTTCCCCAGGGTTTTTTTTTATTCTATAGCAGAGGCCGAATATCGGCCTCGTCCCCCAGCCGAGGATTTCCCCCACAGCCAAGGATTTCCCCTACCGCAGTCGAAATTCCCCTACGTCCGAAATTCCCCCCCTCCAAAATCGTAAACAAAGCAATGGAGATTACTCCCAGCGATTTTCCCGACCGAATATCGGACCCGTTCACAATTGCTGACGGTCTTTCACAATTTTCAATGGGTGTGGAAACCTTAGAAATAGTAGAAAAATGTTTGAAGAGCGTTCAGTGGACCCGAGGTTCCGGTTTTGACCAGCGAAAATCGATAAAAACTCGTATCTGACCCGCACATAATATGCCGTGGGCGTCTGCTTGTCTCGCGGTAATACTCTTTGATGCGTAACGAGTTCGAAAGCTCTGTCCCTTGTCAATCAAAATCCCAGTGAACTTCATACTGTTTGTCGACACCAGCGTATGACAGTAGGTGGAGCGTCGTATGTTAATTAGCTACTGACAGATGTCAATCACGCCACGCGCCGACTGACACGTGGTTATCATCAGTATGTAATATAGATGATTGATAAACAATGCAGCGTCAGATTATTGTGTTTGTACCTCTTGTTAATTAGCGGTAACAGCTTATGCTGTATTGTGTAATATGTGTTGTTAATTTAAAGTAATTATTTTATGTGCTTGATTCGATTAAATAAGCCGGTCGGCCGTTACGCAAATTTATTATCTTTGCCGAGGTATTTTGCTAGAGCAAAATAAAATATAAATGTTTTAACTAATCAGATATTATAAGTATGCAATAGTTCTGGTGAAAAGATGAAATTTAAAACGGGTATTTTATCAAGAATTTTTAATGTTTGCTTTCGTTTTTTCATATTTGTCACACGTTTTCGCGATCGTGATTTTCGGACTTTTTTATCCTTTCTTACAAGATTTTCTAGTACAATTGAAATAAAAAGCCAACAAAAGTATGCATTTAATAATAATATGATGACTCTTGCAAAAGCAACTCTTATTTTAAAGCATTTTTTGTGAATAAAAGCATGTGACCTTTAAATATTCAATGATTTGAGCATTTCAACGCTCCCCACCCACCTTGTTACAATGATAAGTGAACATTAGTGCAAGTCCATCTATTGCTAAGTGACAGTGTGTATAGTTGCTAAAAGTTGCAAGAATATGTAATAAAAACATAGTTTAAAGTGTTTATTATGCATAATTGTAAATTCCCCCCTGAGTGAAAAAATTCCCCAAAACTGCTCGTCGCGCGCTATTTTCTTCCCCCAGTGACAGGCTGGGGCCTCTTCCCCCAGTCGTAAAAAAAAACCCTGTTCCCACTAGCAGTACCATTTTTTTTCCACTAGCAAAATGATGGATTCCACTAGCAATTATTTAAAAGCTGTTTACGTGCTAAATTTATTAAGTTGTTTTGTTGTTGTTTGGTTTCATATAAAAGTTCACAGTCCGGACAGGCCGGGACTTTCTGGTTTTGAAAGTACGATACAAACCGAAGTACTCAATGGTTCTTTGGACTTTTGGCTGGACATTGAAGTTTTAAGTATTTCTCAGGTCACTGCCCCTGGTTTTGCTAGCATTTTCGGTCTTCGCGGGCCTGTTTGCACCAAGAAACATGCTATTTTCCTCTCCATTTTCGCAGAACTTTGCAAATTACAGACCAAAATGAAAACAAATATTGCCTAGATGCTTACTTAGATATCCGATAATTACTTTTGTATAAAACGACAAGCGTCTAGAAGCAGTCACGTGATTATCAGTAAATTAACTGCCCCAAAGGAGTTTTTAAAGAGAAAAGGACAGTTTGAGCGAATTCCCAGATTTTCGAACGCCGTGATTTTCTACTCGCATTTTTTTTATTCTTACTCGAATTTTGCGAGTTAGCGACCGCTAAATTCGTTCCCTATATAGGATAAATCCTGTCCTTCAGTATTTCCGTAAATAGGGTCAGCGGTTCTGGCGAGATTAACCGATATAAAGACCTTGTACAATATTAGCGATTATTTTTGCCAGAAGATAAGGATTTAGAAAGTTCTTACTTTCTCACAATGAAAATACTATTTTACGACCTTGGCAACAAAATCTTTGCAAAAATAATTTGTTAACCTTGAAAAATGTGAATAATTTCACACCACTGGTATCGAGCCACGAGGCAGCAGTGTAGAATAAAAGATAAAATTTCAAAAATAAAGTAAACTTTGAGGATATTTTTGCTACATCAAAATAGGGGTGCATACCGGCTCTCGATATGTATCGAATACCGGTATTCAGGGTTCGACCGATACATCGGGTCGAACATTCCTGTATCGATCAAAATCAAACTAACTACATGGTAAATAGCCTCAGTAATAGTTTTCCTCCAGCGTAATTTGTTTACTCCGGAAATGCTTTTTTACAACATCATGCCTGATAGCCAATCAGCGTTCAACAACATCGGAAAAATGTTAAGTATACGGTACCTGGAACAGAACTCTTCCCGTAATTTAAGGTAATTTTTGCGGCAGTGATTTTTTTTCGTCTGCAAATTCTAAGCGTACTGAACAAAATTAAGAATAAATCTCCATCATAAGCATGCCGCCACCGAAACGTACATACTTGTCGTACTTTTATAATAAAACTATTGGAGGTGCAGACTGCAAGTATTGCATCAAAAACGTTGTTTGTAAGGGTGGAAACACTACAGATCTTGCGGTACACTTGTGAAGAGCGCACAAGATTGAATGTACGCCGCATCATCTGTTGCAGGTGATTCATTACACAATTTTTTTACAAACAAGGTCGATGTTGGGTGCAAATCCATAAGACTGCATGACTTTCCTGAAGAAAAATGTATCCAAATCTTGTGATTTTGTCTCAAAACAGACCGACCTTAAAAGTGTTTAATCAATACTAGTAATAAAGTTCATATTGCACTACTATAATGGTCTTGTACTCTGTTATTATTCCGTTAGAAAATATCATATCATATGTTGAATATCGATCATTTTGTATCGATACAAATATCATATTGACCATTTTGACCAATAGTGAATACGCACCCCTACATCTTAATTACAACAATGTTTTTTGTTAATCTGCAATACCTTTTTATTCATTTTCTTTGTTTAAACATTGAAAAAAGGATAATCTTAAACACTACCGCTATATAGTGTAATGGCCGATACCCTCCTCACCATAAAATCGGGAACGGGTGTTTATTGGTGGCTTATACTGGAAAACGAGATTTATCACTATAATGTCGATAATGGAGAATATGTATTTTAATTACTGGACTTCTAGACTCTGGGTTGCGAGGTCCAGTTTCCTGACCCTTAGCCACTTCCTGTTTTGTTACATTTTTCTATTGTGACCTGTCCCAAATAAGCATTTTTTTTGAGTCGGCTAAACGATGTAATCGTTTTGACGAGTCCTTGCTATCCAGCGATTCTCTAAGTCTAAATGGACCAAATAACACAGTGAAGCGATGTAGTTCCATTAGATTTCTCAAACTTCAAACAGTTCACTGCAAGAATGAAGTTAAGTTGCGTGAATTCCCTTTGCTATGACCAATATACGATGTAATCTGTCATATTTATGACTTGTAATTGTGAAATACTCGAATGTAACTCATTAAGCATAAATGTGCATTTTATGAATTGCGCAGGCTTACAAAGCTTGCGTAACATCCAGTGAAAGACAAAAAATAGTTCCACAGGGCTCCAGATAAGATGCGTATTAGCGTAAATTACGTATAGAAATAATGCAAATACGCATGTCTAATAATTTCTAAACGTATATAAAATTACAGAAATGCACACAATGCTTTTTTAAAAACAAAATCTGAATCGTCTGGATGCGTTAGGTAACATAGCCGATCCCGATCAGCCTTAGTTCTCCCACATTGAACGTATACACGCATCGTATGATTTCTATAAACTTTGCGTGGGTTTTACACACACACATGAATTTTGCAGTCAGTAAACGGATAAATTATCGGAAGAAGAAGCTCTTACTGGTTTGTTTAGTTACTACAGATATTAAAAATGATTTTAATTCTTATTTTTCGAGAAATAAACAAATCGGCGAAACATTAAATTGTATTTTCTTGTAGTTTTTGAAATCGAAAGTAGATCGTCTATGTTTGGCGAAACGAAACAACTATTTTATGAAAAGATTTAAATAAGAGGTAATTTAATCGTAAACTTCAATGTCAGATACTGCCAATTGCTACTAAATGTCTTCGTATCATCACAATTTGTAAAATATATTGTTCAAACTGGAGAAAGTGTAATCGTATCCGGATATAATATTTCGGGTAAATATCGAGCTGTGTTATGAAAAAATACTAAAAACAAACTGAAACTGGTAGACTATACTGTCAGTACATCAATCATTAGCCGACTCAGGCCATTCAGGCCTTTGATTTCTTCTTGTGCTTGTATATTTCTTCCTTTACTGGTATTCACCACAAATTTTCAAATGTTTATCTGAATATATACCATGAAAATACTTGATTTGATGCTTGGCCTATCTCGCAAGACCGGTGCATATTGGCGTATACCTGATTGAGTGACGCATGATTGACCCAGGCAGTGCCAGGGAGCCAAAGGACCGCCTAGCTGGTTGCCGATGGGGAGACATTGTGTGCCCCAAATGTGAAATGAATTGGCTCAATAAATAGTTTGAAGGGCTATGGATCTGTACCTCTAGAATCTGATTCTAGAGGTATAGGGATCTGTACCTCTAGACAAGCAATGTTAGGGTTGTCTGGGAGTAAGGACCTCTTTCCAGATAGTGTGAGTTATTTACAGCTTTAATTTTGTTTGCAATTGATTGACAATTTTAAATAACAGGAACAGCAAATAAAGAAATATACTGTTCTGTGCTGATTAATTTCTGTTGAATAACAGTTAATAGAAGTTAAGTTAAAACAAGCTTTTCAAACAACTATATTTGGAATTCAGCAGAAAAAAACAAAAACCCTATGAAATTGACAGAAACAAGCTACAATATGAAAAGGTACATCATCATCATACTTGCATCCATATTATGTTTTTGTTCAAAAAGAAATCATTTGGCACAGAAAATCAAGTTATCCAAAGCGACCAAGCAGAAATATTTATTTGTGAAATCTTTGTTTGAATCTCAATATGGTAACTGAATGTGCAGAAAACAAATACCCTATTTTTTATGCCCCCGAAGGGAGGCATATAGTTTTTGAACCGTCTGTCTGTCAGTCTGTCGGTCTGTCCCCATTTTTCGTGTCCGGTCCATATCTTTGTCATCGATGGATGGATTTTCAAATAACTTGGCATGTATGTGTACCACAGTAAGACGACGTGTCGCGCGCAAGACCCATGTCCGTAGCTCAAAGGTCAAGGTCACACTTAGACATTAAAGGTTAGTGCATTGATGGGCGTGTCCGGTCCATATCTTTGTCATCGATAGATGGATTTTCAAATAACTTGGCATGAATGTGTACCACAGTAAGATGACATGTCGCGCGCAAGACCCAGGTCCGTAGCTCAAAGGTCAAGGTCACACTTAGACATTAAGGGATAGTGCATTGATGGGCGTGTCTGGTCCATATCTTTGTCATCGATGGATGGATTTTCAAATAACTTGGCATGAATGTGTACCACAGTAAGACGACATGTCGCATGCAAGACCCAGGTCCGTAGCTCAAAGGTCAAGGTCACACTTAGACATTAAGGGATAGTGCATTGATGGGCGTGTCCGGTCCATATCTTTGTCATCGATGGATGGATTTTCAAATAACTTGGCATGAATGTGTACCACAGTAAGACAACGTGTCATGCGCAAGACCCAGGTCCGTTGCTCAAAGGTCAAGGAGACGTTAAAGGTCATTTTTCATGATAGTGCATTGATGGGCAAGTCCGGTCCATATCTTTGTCATTCATGCATGGATTTTAAAATAACTACGCATAATTGTGTGACACAGTAAGACGACGTGTCGCGCGCAAGACCCAGCTCCGTAGGTCAAAGGTCCTAAACTCGAACATCGGCCATAACTATTCATTTAAAGTGCCATCGGGGGCATGTGTCATCCTATGGAGACAGCTCTTGTCTGTCTTTAATTTTGCCCTTAATATAATGAAAAAAGGGTTTGTCACAACATAATTTAACAACATTTTGTCAAATCTAGTTGCGCTAGTTTCTTTCTTTGTAATGTATATGATGTTCCTCAGTTATTTTTGTTTTGAAAGGAAACTAGTATAAACAGTTGAGTAAATGCTGGTATCTTTGAACCATTTAGATTCAAGTTTTCATTGAATGTTGATTAATAAATTCTGTAATAGGATCCTTTGGAAGCATAGATCTAATGCAGCCAAGTAGAATAAATAGCAGACTCGGTTTGATTGGGTCTGTTCATATTCGATACATTAAACATGTAAATAACTCACAATATCTGGAAAATTGAGGTTTGTACTCCTAGACAAACCCTTACAGGGCTGTCTATAGGTATGGATCCGTATTCTGTGAAAATGTCCCTAGGCGGCAGATGTTGGTACTTGTTAAGTAGGTAGGTCAGAACCATAACTCTCTCTTGCACAGTTGTCAGAAATTTTTGACCCGTTTTAAGTTAGAACATTGGAATTTTTGGTTATTTCTTCTGTTCAAGGTCACCTTTGAATATTTTAGTTTTGAAACATTATAGGCCTTCGCTGTTTTCTTGCATAGTGCCACATGTCAAGCAATTACAGAAGAGTGGTAGCACATGCAGACTGTGCTCTCATCTTCAGTAAATACAGTATTTCTAAAACTGACCAGATTTGAGTAGTAAATAACAGATATGTCGTGTTTTGGCTCAATAACTGAGTTTCGCAGAACTTGATTATGGCCTGTTTCAGTGCAGTTTCCGTAAATTGATTGTAATAAAATGATAAAAGGTTGTAAGTTACAATTATGAATTTATGACCTTATTTTCTGAGGTTTGTTTCATTATGTATTATGTCTGCAAATCATGTAATGAAATATATTAACCCATACCCTGCTAAATTTCTAAAATGGACTGGTCCATCATTCAATTTGGGCAATACCATTTATTATTCAAAGGGGTGTTCACTGAAAATTTACTGACTGAATAGCGAACAGTTCAGACCATGATCAGACTGCACTGATGTGCAGGCTGATCTTGGTCTGTACTGGTCGCAAAGGCAGAATCACTTGCCGCCAGTAGGCTAAAGGTTTAAATAATATACTGTCTCATTACTATCAGTATTACTGATTACCAGACATCTAGATGTCAGCTTACTGAATCCTTATCCACCGCCATGAACCACATTTTTGTTATTTCAAAAATATCAATGATTTATGTGGACAAGTCTTCCCTTGCATATGTTTTTTGTGAATGCATTTTTACTTTTATTTCAAATCGCATTCATTTTCCTTTATTTTGGGACAGTGTTCTTTTGTTGGGTTTAGAAACCTAACTGGAGTGATTAGAATGCTACATGTACATCGGTCAGTAAAGGGACTTATTCTTTTCATTTCAGGGTTGATTTGCCTTTGTGAAGATGAAATGTGTCCTAACAACAAGACCTGCATTACAGATGGGGCGTGTTTTACCTCTATATACAGATACAAGGGGAAAAAGGTGTACAAGTTCAAGTAAGTATGCGCATGAAAGTTTAAAATGTTATTGCAAGTTCTGTATCGTAATGCAAATTCTTGTTAAGTAAACTTCACACAGCTGTAGTTTTGATGGCAATATATGATAAAGGAAACCATTAAAATTTTATATTGATCGTTATGATATTAAATCCTCTTATATAGAAGTGTGCAGCTGAAAGATTTTCTGATATATTAAAACTAAAATGCAGATTTAAAATCTCTTTCACAGCAGTCTAAAAAGTAATAAAATACATTACGTGTTTGCTACCAGAAAATTCATATATAATTATATATAATTCATGCAGTTTTCTATAAATAGCATTTCATGGTAAGATTTCATCCGTCTTATATAAAACTATAATAACTTGTATTGCATATAGGTTATAATTATCATTTTGTTTTCAGTACATAATTACAAAAAAATAAAATTATTAATACATTCCTGAAATTTCTCAGTTGCATAGATAACTCGGAGAGCTTGACACCAGGAGCGCCATATTTATGTCAGAATACAAGAGTTAACTCCCTTACCTACTCTCACTGCTGTTATACTGACATGTGTAACAGATATTTGTCACCCACCTTAAAGACAGTGACAGTTAAGGAAGGTATTGTTATTCCCATGTATGTTAAATTGCAAACATACCTTAAATTTTCTTCGTTTAGCAATGCCTTTTGATAGTTTATGTCAGTTTTGCCTTTAATGTCTATTGTGGTCATTGGTGTAGTTGTAATCTGTACATAGGTTAAAGTCTATAGTGAGTTTGATCTGAGGGCAAAGCGTATGCTCTCTGTGACAGTTTGATAAAAGACATTGTGTATGAAATCATTTGTCCTCCACCTTTGATTCTTGTGGAGAAGTTGGCAGTTATTTTGCGGAGAACAGGTTTGTACTGGTACAGAATTTAGGAACACTGATTAGGTTAACTGCCCACCGTAACATAACTGAAATACTGTTGAAAATGGCATTAAAACCCAAATCAAATGAATATTTTGTGCATAACCAGAACATCATTGAAGAAAACAAATACAGATTTACTTAATTACAAATAAAGTGACTACAAGTTTGAAACCTGTGAATTATGTTTATACAATATTTTGTTAATGTTAATAACCTTGGATCAGATTTCTTAACTGTTAGGCTGTTGGCAGCAAGTGGTTTTACATTTGCAACCATTGTAGCCCAAGATCACTTAGATCAGCCTGCATGTCCATTCAGTCATGTCACAATGCAGTCAGTAAATTTGAATATGAAGTGGTATTGCCGAAATGATGGACCAGTCCATTTTAGAAATTTAGCAGGGTAAAGGTTGAAGAGACTGGAGTTAAAGCCAGTAAGTTTTAACACATCACAGGTCCAAACCTTGCAGGGCATATACCTTGTTGTGTATATGGTACAAAGTAGTAAAATGCAAGAGACAAAAAAAAATCTCTTCCTTTACTGGTAAACATTGAAAACTATTCATAGGCATTGCTGAGCAAAGAATTCCCGTCGCAGATTGACATATATTTCCTGCCAATCAAAGCACATCTTTCCTCACTGATTCAGACCAAACCTTTCAAAAATATCATTGCACATATTGCAGACCAGGCCAGGCTGAGAGGAAAAAATTTACATGCAAAAGATATATTTTCCTCATTTCAGCATAATGCACACAGGGTGGCCAAGCACATGACTTTGGAATAGCATGCATGAAGAGAAGATGTCTCGATTAGGGTAATATTTTGCCTGTTTCTTCCTTACTACTTGGCAAATTTTCATAAAATAAAGTGCTTCGAAGACAGCAGAATAAGTGCTTTCCTTCACTCAAAGCATCTGCCATCAGTTCTCAATACTTCATTCAAATTTTTCGCTGAATTGCTTATCATGGACTAATTGTGTAGATAACGTACACCATTTGGCAGTTGGGCAAAGTGTTTTAAAACATACTGAGTACCAATTGCAGACGTTTCATGCAGAGGAAAGCACTCTTGTTTTTGTCTTCGATGCTTTATATCTAATGAAAATCTGTCTAGTAATGAGGAAAATACAAGCAAAATGTCACCTGAATCGGGACTTTTTCTCTGTGTGTAAGGAATCCAAAAACCGTGTTGCATGGGCACCCTGTATAAGAAACCTCTTACACAGAACAGTAAATATTGAAATCTTGGCATCATGGAAAGTCATTGCAAGATCAATTTTACTAGATGTTTATCATTGTTCAGGTCTAGGATTGAAAGCTTTTGACTGCTAGAATTTTCCTATTATAATAATTGTTAAAACAGAGATTTCGGGATTTAGATAGAACAGTTTCAGTTTCTTTTTTTTTTTTTTTTTTTTTGAAGAATCTCTGGCCTAATTGTTGTGGAAACATATACCAACTCCTGGCTTGAATTTTGTGGAAACATGAGCCACATCCAGTACAAAATTGTCCCAATTTATGGCCTGATTAGTACAAGCAAACCTGTACCAGCCTCTAGACTATTGCCTGACTGTTGTACAACTCACGCCCTAAAGGCCTGATTATTTTGGAAGCATGTGCCAACTTCAGGTCTGATTATTACAAGTTTACCTGTGTCAATCTCTAGACTATTGGCAGACTTGTTGTACAACTCATGACCTAAAGGCCAGATTATTTTAGAAGCATGTGCACACTTCAGGCCTGATTACAAGCAAACCTGTGCCAGCCTTTAGACTATTGGCTGACTGTTGTACAACTCACCACCTAAGGGCCTGATTATTTTGGAAACATACATGTGCCAACTTCAGGCCTGATAATTCTTTTTTTATACAGCTGTAAGCCTAAGGCAATGTTAATCCCTCCTGGGAATCCAATCCCATGTCAGACATCGAGGAATGTAGACTATGAAACCTCGGTGCAATGTTGCTACGAAGATATGTGTAACATGAAGCTCAAACCAACTGTGGCGCCGCCTCCCCCTAGCACAGGTAAGATAATCATAACTGCATTGTACAATATTTGATTCTTTTTTTCTTAAAGACATCTTGATTCATATGCTATTTTGTCTAGTCTGGAAATTGAAATTGGCCTTTAATTCAAAATTAGAAATGTTTTGCTCTCCAGCTGTTATTTTTCAATTCTTTTAGATTACATTGATTCATCTTTTCAATTTTTAGCTCACCTGTCACATAGTGACAAGGTGAGCTTTTGTGATCACCCTTCGTCCGTCGTCCGTGCGTCAACAATTCCTTGTCTGCACGATAGTGGTTTCATTTATGATTTTATTTTAACCAAACTTGCACACAACTTGTATCACCATAAGATCACGGTTCCTTTCTTGAACTGGCCAGATCCCATTATGGGTTCCAGAGTTATGGCCCCTGAAAGGGCCAAAATTAGCTATTTTGACCTTGTCTGCACAAAAGCAGCTTTATTTATGATTTGATTTTTACCAAACTGGCACACAACTTGTATCACCACGAGATATTGGTTCCTTTCTTGAACTGGCCAGATTCCATTATGGGGTCCAGAGTTATGGCCCCTGAAAGGGCCAGAATTAGCTATTTTGACCTTGTCTGCACAATAGCAGCTTCATTTATGATTTTATTTTAACCAAAGTTGCACACAACTTGTATCACCATAAGATCTTGGTTCCTTTCTTGAACTGGCGAGATTCCATTATGGGTTCCACAGTTATGGCCCCTGAAAGGGCCAAAGTTAGCTATTTTGTCCTTGTCTGCACAATAGCAGCTTCATTTATGATTTGATTTTAACCAAACTTGCACACAACTTGTATCACCACGAGATCTTGCTTCCTTTCTTCAACTGGCCAGATTCCATCATGGGTTCCAGAGTTATGGCCCCTTAAAGGTCCAAAATTGGCTATTTGGGCTTTTGCAGCCATATAGAGACTTCATTTATGGTTTTTTTTTATACAAACTTCCAAAATATCTTCAACAAAAATAAATCTTGGATTCCATGACAAATCAGATCCAATCGTAGGTTCCAGAGTTATTTTATATCTGATTACCTCCCCTGATTGTAATCAAAATGGATTTATATCAGTGAGTTATAGGACTTATTTGAAATTTCATTATTGTTATTAGTTGGACTGAGACAAACAGGGTAGATAACTATGGACTGATTTTATGTCAAATTACCTCCCTTTATTTCAAATTAAAATGGGTATATCTCCATAACTTATGAAGATACTGATCTGAAATTTCATTTATGTCAACAGATTTATTTGGCAGATCCTTCTTTTGTTCACTTACAATATTTTTTTTTTAATTACTTCCCTTTAACGTTACTATAAATAGCTTATTTTTAGTAATTTTTTTTAGCTCACCTGTCACAAAGTGACAAGGTGAGCTTTTGTGATCGCGCGGCGTCCGTCGTCCGTCCGTGCATGTGTCCGTCCGTCCGTCCGTAAACCTTTGCTTGTGACCACTCTAGAGGTCACATTTTTCATGGGATCTTCATGAAAATTGGTCAGAATGTTCACCTTGATGATATCTAGGTCAAGTTCGAAACTGGGTCACGTGCCATCAAAAACTAGGTCAGTAGGTCTAAAAAGAGAAAAACCTTGTGACTTCTAGAGGCCATATATTTCACAAGATCTTCATGAAAATTGGTCAGAATGTTCACCTTGATGATATCTAGGTCAAGTTCGAAACTGGGTCACGTGGGGGTAAAAACTAGGTCAGTAGATCTAAAAATAGAAAAACCTTGTGACCACTCTAGAGGCCATATTTTTCATGAGATCTTCATGAATATTGGTCAGAATGTTCACCTTGATGATATCTAGGTCAAGTTCGATACTGGGTCATGTTGGATCAAAAACTAGGTCAGTAGGTCTAAAAATAGAAAAACCTTGTGACCTCTCTAGAGGCCATATTTATGCCCCCCTTTGAAAAAGGAGGGGTATATTGTTTTGCAGATGTCGGTCGGTCGGTCGGTCGGTCGGTCGGTCGGTCGTAATGTAGACCTATCCGTTTCCGGATGATAACTCAAGAACGCTTGGGCCTAGGATCATGAAAGTTGATAGGGAGGTTGGTCATCACCAGTAGATGACCCCTATTGATTTTGAGGTCTGTATGTCAAAGGTCAAGGTCACAGTGACCCTGAATAGTAAAACGGTTTCCGGATGATAACTCAAGAACACTTGGGCCTAGGATCATGAAAGTTGATAGGGAGGTTGGTCATGACCAGCAGATGACCCCTATCGATTTTGAGATCAGTATGTTAAAGGTCAAGGTCACAGTGACCCTGAACAGTAAAACAGTTTCCGGATGATAACTCAAGAACGCTTAGGCTTAGGATCACGAAAGTTGATAGGGAGGTTGGTCATGACCAGCAGGTGACCCCTATTGATTTTGAGGTCAGTATATCAAAGGTCAAGGTCACAGTGACCAGGAACAGTAAAATGGTTTCCAGGCAATAACTCAAGAACACTTGGGCCTAGTGTCAGGAAAATTGATAGTTAGGTTGGCCATGACCAGCAGATGACCCCTATTGATTTTGAGGTCAGTATGTTAAAGGTCAAGGTCACAGTGACCAGGAACAGTAAAACAGTTTCCTGATGATAACTCAAGAACGCTTAGGCCTAGGATCACGAAAGTTGATAGGGAGGTTGGTCATGACCAGCAGGTGACCCCTATTGATTTTGAGGTCATTAGGTCAAAGGTCAAGGTCACATTGGCCAGGAACAGTTAAATGGTTTCTGATCTTCTTGTCCAAAACCATAGGGCCTAGGGCTTTGATATTTGGTATGTAGCAAAATCTAGTGGTCCTCTACCAAGATTGTTCAGATTATTTCCCTGGCATCAAATATGGCCCCACCCCTAGGGTCACATGGTTTATATAGCCTTATATAGGAAAAAACTTTGAAAAACCTCTTGTCCAAAACCACAGGGCCTAGTGCTTTGATATTTTGTATATGACATCATCTAGTGATCCTCTACTAAGATTATTCAAATTATTCCCCAAGGGTCAAATATGGCTCCGCCCTGTGGGTCACATGGTTTACATATTCTTATTTACAGTGTGCATATAATTTCTGTTCCTTGTACAATTACTAAATGCATCAAGGGGGGCATTTCGTGTTCGACGAGCTCTTGTTCTCAATGGATCTTCATGAAAATTGGTAAGAATGTTCACCTTGATGATATCTAGGTCAAGTTCGAAACTGGGTCACGTGCGGTCAAAAACTAGGTCAGTAGGTCTAAAAATAGAAAAACCTTGTGACCTCTCTAGAGGCCATATTTTTCAATGGAACTTCAGGAAAATTGGTCAGAATGTTTACCTTGATGATATCTAGATCAAGTTCGAAACTGGGTCATGTGGGGTTAAAAACTAGGTCAGTAGATCTAAAAATAGAAAAACCTTGTGACCTCTCTAGAGGCCATATTTTTCATGAGATCTTCATGAATATTGGTCAGAATGTTCACCTTGATGATATCTAGGTCAGGTTTGAAACTGGGTCACGTGGGGTCAAAAACTAGGTCAGTAGGTCTAAAAATAGAAAAACCTTGTGACCTCTCTAGAGGCCATATTTCTCAATGGATCTTCATGAAAACTGGTGAGAATGTTCAGCTTGATGATATCTAGGTCAGGTTCGTAACTGGGTCATGTGCGGTCAAAAACTAGGTTAGTAGGTCGAAAAATAGAAAAACCTTGTGACCTCTCTAGAGGCCATATTTTTCACGAGATCTTCATGAAAATTGGTGAGAATGTTCACCTTGATGATATCTAGGTCAAGTTTAAAAGTGGGTCACGTGCCTTCATTAGGTCAAATAATAGAAAAAGCTTGTGACCTTTCTAGAGGCCATATTTTTCAATGGATCTTCATGAAAATTGGTCAGAATTTTTTATCTTGATGATATCTAGGTCACATGTGCTCAAAAACTAGGTCACTATGTCAAATAATAGAAATAACGACGTCATACTCAGTTCAACACTGGGTCATGTGGGGATAGGTGAGCGATTCAGGACCATCATGGTCCTCTTGTATTATTGGCCGTAGGGAAAAAACGAGACCACTTTTCTGTGGTACAACATGGATGGTACCTCCAATTTTTAGGTGTATTTTGAAATATCTATACCTTGTAAGAATTTTTGTTTTCTCTTTGGTTAAATTTCTTCCCTTTGTTGTTCCTGTCCTTTGGACTTTGATATTTTTTCTGACGACCTTCTCCTCAAGTGCAATGATAACAGGTGAGCGATATAGGGCCATCATGGTCCTCTTGTTATATTATGTTTTGTAAGATAAAAGGGAGTCACAGTGTGACAGTACTTATTAAAGGTTGACCACAGCTGGAGGTCAATTTGCTAAATGTTTTTATGTAAATCTTCATACTGAATGTTACTTTACAAGTCCACCCAATAATTTTGAAAATCGTGTCTTAAGCAATCCTTGTCGCAAGTAAAAAGTACATATTGTAAATAGGGATAAAATAGTTGGTGAAGATCTACTAATTATTTAGAATGAATAATATTAAGAAAGCCAGTAGTTGCATGATCATATTTCTACTTTAAGAAGTTGATTTTATCTTTTTCAGCAAATTCTTGCCTGATGGTGATACTTAAAAAATAGTAAATTTTTGACAAGTTGAAATCATTTTGCCTTTCCTTAGAAGCAAAAGTTTTGCACATACTATATAGTTCCCCAGCAAGCACACATTAATGAGCCGTGCCATGAGAAAACCAACATAGTGGGTTTGCGACCAGCATGGATCCAGACCAGCCTGCGCATCCGCACAGTCTGGTCAGGATCCATGCTGTTCGCTAAAGGTTTCGCTAATTTCATTAGACTTTGCAAGCGAACAGCATGGATCCTGACCAGACTGTGCGGATGCGCAGGCTGGTCTGGATCCATGCTGGTCGCAAAGCCACTATGTTGGTTTTCTCATGGCGCGGCTCATTTCGCCAAACATTTATAACTCCCATATGATTATTGTACATTTAAATATGCACAAACTTCAGCACTTCCAAGGTACCTAAATGAATATTACTTGATTTCCTATTCTTTTTTCAAAAAAAGAAAAGGCTATTTTTGAGTCGGCTAAAGGCTGAAAGCCTTTTGACGAGTCCTTGCTATCCAACGATTCTCTAAATGGACCAAATAACACAGCGAAGGGATGTAGTTCCATTAGATTTCTCAAACTTAAAACAGTTCACTGCATGAATGAAGTTAAGTTGTGTCAATTCCCTTTGCTATGACCAATATACGATGTAATCTGTCATATTTATGACTTGTAATTGTGCAATTCTCGAATGTAACTCATTAAGCATAAATGTGCATTTTAAGAATTGCGCAGGCTTACAAAGCTTGGGTAACATCCAGCGAAAGATAAAAAATAGTTCCTGGACAGGGCTGCAGATAAGATGCGTATTAGCGTAAATTACGTATAGAAATAATGCAAATACACATGTCTAATAATTTCTAAGCGTATAAAAACGTATATAAAATTACAGAAACGCACACAATGCTTTTTTAAAAACAAAATCTGAATCGTCTGGATGCGTTAGGTAACGTAGCCGATCAGCCTTAATTCTCCCACATTGAACGTAAACACGCATCGTATGATTTCTATAAACTTTGCGTGGGTTGAATTTTGCAGTCAGTAAACGGATAAATTATCGGAAGAAGAAGCTCTTACTGGTTTGTTTAGTTTCTACTGATATTAAAAATGATTTTAATTCTTATTTTTCGAGAAATAAACAAATCGGCGAAACATTAAATTGTATTTTCTTGTAGTTTTTGAAATCGAAAGTAGATCGTCTATGTTTGGCTGCTTTCACGAAACGAAATAACCTTTTTATGAAAAGATTTAAATAAGAGGTAATTTAACCGTAAACTTCAATGTCAGATACTGCCAATTGCTGCTAAATGTCTTCGTATCATCACAATTTGTAAAATATATTGTTCAAATTGGAGAAAAGTGTAATCGTATCCGGATATAATATTTTGGGTAAATATCGAGCTGTGTTATGAAATTTTAAGAAAAAACTAAAAACAACTGAAACTGGTAGACTATACTGTCAGTACATCAATCATTAGCCGACTCAGGCCATTCAGGCCTTTGATTTTTTCAGTCTGGTTTGAGATATCTATACTGAGTAATATGCCACTTAGCGCAAATTTTTAGCAGTGCATACTAACCTTATTTACAGATTGAAAAAATGTGTTGAACTTTTTTGTTTCACAGTTTTGATAGGGTCTGTTGCTTTTTAAATTTTATCTATAAAAATAACTTTTCTGCCATTATATAATTTGAAACTAAGTAGCAATTAACTGTATGGAAAAGTTTCATTAAAAACAATATAGAAGTAAAAAATAGCAGAAAATCAAATATGTAGGCTGGTAAAACAGGTGCTTGTAATTACCGTTTTATGTTCAGTAGTTGTAAATATAGCGTATACATAAAATTTATATACATGTACATTTATGGGACTAAATCCTTTTCTATAGTTCTATATATAGCTAGTGTTATTTGGCACAATTTCAGAAAAAGGTGACAGCGGTAAGACAGAACTTGGAATCTGGGAGTTGGTAGCCGTGACAGCTGGCCCAGTTGTCCTGCTGTGTGTTGTGTTTGTTGCCATTTTCATTATGTACCACCGGTATCAGCATAAGAAACAGGCACTGTTCCATGCGGTGGAACCAAACCCTATTGACACTCCATTGTTGCCGGATGGACAGCCAAGCACCCTGACTGAGATGATGTTTGATTATTCAGGGTCAGGCTCAGGTAGGTTTATCTTCTTGAGGCTGGAAGTCTACTGTTTGAACCTTCACTGAGATCAGAGTCACCTTTCTTAATGATACTAAACTTATCCCCTAAACCTTAGGAGGTAATATGAAAGTTAATTTTGTCCTGTATTGTCAAAAAATAACATAATTATGATTTATTATTATGTAACACCTTTGCATGATAAACAGGTTCAAAGATGCTAACCTCTGAGGGTGCCAAATTTATACTCCACTAGTACAGGGATAGAGGTACACAGAGTGATCTGGCTATAGGTACAGATTGAGAGAAAGCCCCCAGACCAGAGAGAGAGAGAGAAATCATTAGATACAGGCCTGTCTGCCTATTCTTGCCTGGCTGGTTGCAAATAGACAGTCTGGTTCTTTAGCATGCTCCTTGTATAGCACCGATACACACAAAGACGTCTTTCTTGGGATGAACCAGTACTTGCCTCTTAGTTGGTGGAAAATACTTGAGCATCTCAGAAATTTCCCTAAATATGAGGGTTGTTAACTTTTTTTATTATTTCGAAAATAAGCCATGCATCAAATTTAATACATGAATTTAAAAGGAAGCCGCTTCTGTTTGTATAAGGAAAACTGAGCATGCGCTGACCAGCACTGACTGCCGTCCATTATTTAAAAAATACTCAGATAATATGACAGATATTTAATTTTAAACTCTGTAGTCCTGTCGAGTATACATTGAAATAGCATCAGTTGAAATAGTTACTTGATGCGTCGCTTAATTTCGAAATAATAAAAAAAGTTTGCGATTTTCTGGGACAACCCTCGTAACTATAGAGTGACAAGAAGTGGGGATACCAGTGTCCTATAGACACACATCTAGTTAATCTGTATCGCTGCATTCATTCACAAGTTAAAATTGTGATCTTTCTTAATATACTAAGACCATATTAACTCTGTGGCACTTTCCAAAATGATATTGAAAAAACTATGATACTTTACAAACTTTAATTGCTAACCTTTCTGTCATAATATATTTTATTACACTGTAACAGTATAGTATTACAAGTGATTCCAAGTGTCAGATTATTTCTTGTAATTTTGGTTAGGGGGTTGATATTTGGGGCATAAAGTCTTTGTATATTTGCAAGTTGTTGTTCAAGTCTTAAAAATGAAATACGAGCCTTGTTTGAGAATGCAATGATATTTTAATTTCAATACTTAACAGGTCTACCATTGCTGGTGCAAAGAACTATTGCACGCCAGATCCAGCTTGTGGAAATTCTTGGGAAGGGACGTTATGGTGAGGTATGGATGGGGAAGTGGAAAGGAGAGAGCGTAGCAGTTAAGATATTTTCATCACGAGATGAGAGGTCTTGGTTCCGAGAGGCAGAAATATATCAGACTGTGATGTTACGTCATGAAAATATCCTCGGTTTCATTGCTGCTGATAACAAAGGTAATATCAATATTTCATTATGTCTCCCCCAGGAGACATATTGTTTTTGCCCTGTCCGTCCGTCCTTCCTTCCGTCCGTCCGTACGTCACACTTCATTTCCGAGCAATAACTGGAGAACCATTTGACCTAGAACCTTCAAACTTCATAAGGTTGTAGGGCTGCTGGAGTAGACGACCCCTATTGTTTTTGGGGTCACTCCATCAAAGGTCAAGGTCACAGGGGCCTGAACATTGAAAACCATTTCCGATCAATAACTAGAGAACCACTTGACCCAGAATGTTAAAACTTCATAGGATGATTGGTCATGAAGAGTAGATGACCCCTATTGATTTTGGGGTCACTCCGTCAAAGGTCAAGGTCACAGGGGCCTGGACATTGAAAGCCATTTCCGATCAATAACTAGAGAACCACTTGACCCAGAATGTTGAAACTTCATAGGATGATTGATCATGAAGAGTAGATGACCCCTATTGATTTTGGGGTCACTCCATCAAAGGTCAAGGTCACAGGGGCCTGAACATTGAAAACCATTTCCAATCAATAACTAGAGAACCACTTGACCCAGAGTATTGAAACTTCATAGGATGATTGTAAATGCAAAGTAGATGACCCCTATCGATTTTGGGGTCACTCCATTAAAGGTCAAGGTCACAGGGGCCTGAACATTGAAAACCATTTCCGGTCAGTAACTTGAGAACCACTTGACCCAGAATGTTGAAACTTAATAGGATGATTGGTCATAAAGAGTAGATGACCCCTAACGAATTTGGGGTCACTGTGTGAAAGGTCAAGGTCACAGGGGCCCGAATATTGAAAACCATTTCCAGTCAGTAACTTGTGAACCACTTGACCCAGAATGATGAAACTTCATAGGATGATTGGTCATGCAGAGTAGATGAACCCTAACGATTTTAGGGTCTTTCTGTTAAAGGTCAAGGCCACAGGGGCCTGAACATGGAAAACCATTTCCAATCAATAACTTGAGAAGCTCTCGACCCAGAATGTTGAAACTTCATAGGATGATTGAACATGCAGAGTAGATGACCCCTATTGATTTTGGGGTCAGTCTATTAAAGTTCAAGGTCACAGTGGCCTGTTCATGTAAAACCATTTTTTGGAAATAACTTGAGAACCACTTGACCTACAATGTTGAAACTTTATAGGATGATTGGACATGCAGAGTAGATGACCCCTATTTATTTTGAGGTCACTTGATCAAAGGTCAAGGTCACAGGAGCCTTAACAGTGACTTGAGAACCACTAGGCCACGAATGTTGAAATTTAGCGGGATGACTGGACATGCCAAGTAGATGATCCCTATTGCAGCCAACCATCAGTGTCTCTTTGACTTTCGCTTCTGACCCCTATTGACTTCTTGCCTATACGACTTTGCATTGGGGGAGACATGCGCTTTTTTACAAAAGCATTTTCTAGTTTCTTTTCTTTCTCAGCTTTTCATACCTTCTTTATCCACAGTTCTTTTATAACTGTTTGCGATCTAAATCTGGTTAAAAGCATAGTTTTTTGCATTTACAGTTGAAATTTTCTCAGTTTGTGTTTTGGAGAACTGTCTTATACTTGAACTCCATTTAATATATGTGTTAAATTTAGTGCTTCACATATTAGGAAATTTTCACTTTATTTGTTAATTGTGTTATACAGCTTCCCTTTTGATGGTTATCAAACAAGGAATGTGTGTCCTATCTCAGAATTCAGGCTTGCTGTTAGACAGTTTCTAGATTTTGTTCAGAATTCAGAATTGTGTACAAGAACTTGAAACTCTGCTGTTTAACATGCTTTTCAGAGTTTCTGACCAATATACATGCAGGATTTAGGAATAAGGGCGGCATTCACATTCTGACATGGTTGGGATTTGAAACTGCGGTCTCCAGGTTAAAAGTCCTATGCAGTGATATAGTTAAATTGCTTTGACATGAATTTAATGGTTGCAGCAGAAGTGACCATTTCAAAGCCTCATGAGCTCATGAATTACAGGTTTCAAACGTTTGATTAAAAGTAGGAATTTTATTTGTTAGTTGGGATATCATATTGTATTTTGCCCCTCACTGTTATTAATGATTTCACAGACACTATATTTACATCACTTAAGTTATATGTATATCAATATTTTCCTTTCCAGATAATGGAACCTGGACCCAATTGTGGCTGGTAACCGACCACCATGAACAGGGATCACTGTATGACTACCTGAACAGGACGCCAGTCAGTCCTCAAGCAATGGTTAAAATGTCCATGTCCATAGCCTGTGGTCTTGCACACTTACACACTGAAATCATGGGCACACAAGGTATGTGATCAATTTCACTTAACCCTTATCATGCTGGACACGATTTATTCTGCCTTTGCAACCAGTGCAGATCAAGACCGGCCTTCACATCAATGTCAGCCTGCACATTCATGAAGTCTGATCATGATCTGCACTGTTTGCCATTTAGTCAGTATCTTTTTGGTATGCACCCTTTTTAACAGTTAATGGTACTGCCCAAATTGAAAGATGGACAAGTTCATTATAGAAATTTAGCAGGGTAAGGGTTACTATCCCTTGAGAAAAGCAACATTGTTTGTGTCTGTCTTCCCATCCTTCAAGAGCCATTGCTTAGTATTGGTTAATCATTTTCAGTTGATATAGGGGAGTTGGTATTCACTCAAAACTGCTTACTTGCATATGAAAATCAACTTAGAATGAAACACAGCTTGCTGGAGCATTTATGACTCAAGCACCTGGTCCAGCTCGATCAATCCTCAAAGTCCTGGTCATTTTCCTTATATTGGGCGCTGTATTGATTGCTCGAAATTCTGGAAAGCTCAAGTCATTTTCCTTTTTGAGCAATCAGTAAACATTATTTAACTAGTTTTACCAGAGTAGTTGCATTGGCTTCGGTAAAATTGTATCAGTGTAATAAACTTTAGTTGATGTTTGTATTTTCTGGGGAATGCTTTTTAGCTCGTCTCCTTCAGGTTGACCAGTAAGTTATGTCGGCAGAGCGACAAAAAAGAAAACAAATACATAGATCTGTTTGCAATACTTTATGAAAATATCATCAAAAGTTATTTGCTTATTTACAAGATATGGACATGTACAGAGAGCATGATAACATTTATTGCCGCACGCCACTGACATTCAGTAATTGTCGTCAGAAATTGATATTTTTGCCACTAAGCAATAACATGCCTTAACACTACAAAGTGAACTTTAACCTGCCAGGATGCCACGACAGTTTTCTTAGTTTACTGAAAGGCATACAGGGTTTTTTTTCGGCCATTTTTATAGCCGTTATTCGGCTATATTCCCAATGCTAAAAAGTATGTATTTTTCCCAAAATGAGTGCAAAAATTCCCAATCTACATTCTGAAAAAAAATTACATCAAAATTTCACAAAAATTGACCAAATTATGGACAATTTTGAAATGGAAGTATGTTAAAGAGGTTCTACAGCGTGAAGCAAGTGTATGAGAAAGTGCTTAAATACATCCTTACTAAATCCTATGGGACTAAATATTTCCCAATTTGGAACATTTACATGTCAAAATTCCCAATTTTGGGGGTATAGGCTATGTTCCCAAATTAGCTAGAAAAAACCCTGGCATAACTTTGAATTATAATAATTTTATATGGTTGCGTGCATTGATCAGTTTTAATGACAGATGAAGTGTTATCTCCCTTTATTGCACTGCACTGCTGATTCAAGTTTAAACTGAGGATAAATAATATTATATTTTCAGTAGACGTTTAAGACCTAAGTAGAAAGATATGGAATAATGAACATGTATGTCACTGTATGTATTTTGGATAACATTTCCAAGCACAGTTTGTGTACCGTAAAGTCAGATATTTTTGCGAGGCTAAAATTAGCTGTATTTCAAATTCAAATCGGTTTCCATGGTAGAGTAGTATATATGTGGCCAAATAACCAAAGTAGAACGATAATAGTGTCTCCCGGGAATTAATTTTTGTGTTGGTGAATACAGCAATAAAACCCCTCACAAGAAAAAGATTTTACAGTAAGAAGTAAAAATATTTATAAGTTTTATATATTTTCAGGAAAGCCTGCCATTGCCCACAGAGATTTAAAGAGTAAAAATATATTAGTAAAAAACAACGGCCAGTGTTGTATTGCAGATCTGGGTATGTACATTTTCTTCATTTTCTATAAGTAAAATAAAATAAATCAGAGCAGCCAGTTGCATTAAGCAACCAGAAAGTTAACTTCTGAAAAATACTTTTTGCATTATTTTCAACTTGTATTAAGTAGCCACTTGCCATAAGCAGTGAGATTGTTTTGTTCCATGGGCTGGCTGCGTAATACAGGTTTGAATATATTAACTTTTTTACGAAATTAAATTTTTCACAGGTACAACCTTTAAATATTCCACATAGTTTGCAATATTATTGTTTGCCACTGATATTTTAACCCATTATATGAATATACATTTTACATTAATGTTTTAAAAGAATGTTTCACAGTTTACATTTTCAGCACAACTTCTTTTCGGCTATATATGACCTTTTTGTGTTGATGCGCCGTAAAATCCACTCCCCTTTAAATATCTGATAGGTTTTTGCAGAAGACTGGTTACACCATATCCCTCTGTTTTCAGGATTAGCTGTACGCCATGATTCTGCCAAGGATGCTGTGGACATCGCCCCAAATAATCGTGTTGGTACGAAACGTTACATGGCACCAGAAGTCCTCGATGAAACTATAAATATGAATCACTTTGAGTCTTTCAAGCGTGCCGATGTTTACTCATTTGGCTTGGTGCTGTGGGAGATCGCCAGAAGGTGTTCTATTGGGGGTAGGTATTTGTCAAAGAGTCTTTCAAGCAATATTGTACCCCTAGATACAAAGTATATGGGGATATGTTGGGAGTCATACATGAGTGTCTGTCTGTCCATAGTGTCCCCTCCATATCTTTTAATCCATTAGGAAAATTTTCATAAAACTAACATCAGTTGTTAACTTTGCCAAGACAAAGGTTCTTAAAGTTTGTGTCAAGTGTATCTCAAAATGTATTTGACTTATTATAATAAAAAGTCGTGAAACTTTATAGGAATATTGTTCGGCATGTTTAGGAGTATTCCTGGTGTTTTATTTCAGATTTACCCATTTAGTCTCATTAAGAAATTCCCTTCACTTCAGTTAACTACAGTAAAAACTCTAAAAAGCAGACCTTGTCCGGAGCAAATCAAAGTCTGGTTTTCAGAGGATTTTGCACAGATTTGTGAGAGGTGTTGTGTATGTTCATTCTTATATGTTTCATCAAACAGTATTACACTTAACTCGTACCCTGCTAAATTTCTATAATTAACTATCCATTTTTCAATTTGGACAGTACCATTAACTGTTTAAAGGGGTGTTTACCAAAAGGATTCTGACTAAATGGCAAACAATGAAGATCTTGATCAGGATGAGCAGGCTGATCATGATCTTCACTGGTCGCAAAGGCAGAATCAATCGTGTCCAGCATGGTAAGGGTTGATGTCTTTTAGGTTTTTCTTTTCTTAAAAAGAAAAAAACATCAGTTAAAATGATACTTTGATGAACTTTTTATGGAGATATAAAGACTTTAAGACTTCCTCCCCTAAAAAGTCTGGAACATTGATCATAATGCATTTAATTATTAATGAAAATTGAGCTGCGCCGTGAGAAAACCAACATAGTGCGTTTGCGACCAGCATGGATCCAGACCAGCTTGCGCATCTGCGCAGTCTGGTCAGGATCCATATGTTCGCTTTCAAAGCCTATTGCAGTTAGAGAAACTGTTAGCGAACAGCATGGATCCTGACCAGACTGCGCGGATGCGAAGGCTAGTCTGGATCCATACTGTTTGCAAACGTACTATGTTGGTTTTCACATGACGGTTATATGAATATTGGTATTTGATGATCAGTAAGAATATTTATCTTCATCATTATCTTTTATATTGCTAAAAAAATGTCATTTTATGAAAAATCACCTGTTAGATTTAGATATTTTGCACTTTCTGACTTAGTAGCTAATATACAAGATACAAATACACAGATGATTTTTTTCACACTTATTTAGGTAACATTTATGATTTTTAATTGGCAAACACAATTTTGTCACTTGCTTGAGATTAAATGAAAATGACAGTATAGAAATTTGTCACTTGCTGTCCCTTTTTCAGAAATATTCCTTTGTTGCCAGGTTTTCAGATTGCAGAGATTTCGGTATTCAGAGTGCTTTCTTAAATGTGTATGAGAAAAATTTGGGACCTTGAAAAATGTCTGATTTGCAGTGTTTTCAGAGTTATTACTAGGTATTAAATCACAATTTCCCTGGTGTGCTAAAAATAGAGAAGTAAAGGGAGGCAATAGTTTTTTTCTCATAAATTTAAAGGGAGGTAATAAAGTTGTTTTTTTTTTCTATTATTTTTTTGTATTTGAAATAGAAAAATATTTATGGCCAATTTGATGTTCAATATTTCTTATTTTTTGTATGATTATTAGGTAAAAATGACATACAATTATTTCTTTGAAAACACTTCCGTGCATTAGTTAGCATTTGCTATAATAGGCTTGTACAGGGAATGTTTAGGTCATAACTGGATATACCCAACAGACAAAAATACCCAATACATGTCTGTAATTTTGGTGCCATAATGTGGCCTTGTTCTATAAATTGAACGAATTAAGCTAGATAGTATTAGATTCTCTTTTGTTGTATAAGCTCCATAATCCATTCCTAAATATCTCCTTTGGGTAAGTGAAAACTCATCTTCCAGTTATGCTTCAGAAGTTGAACTCTGAAGAAAGTCAATAATAAATTTCATGTTTAATTGGTTGTTAAGTATTATGCAAAATTAAAACAGCATCCATGCAGTTGTTTATTAGCTTGACTATTTTTAGCTCGACTATTCGAAGAATAAGTAGAGTATCCTACTCACCACGGCGTCGGCGTTACACCTTGGTTAAGTTTTTCGTACCAGTCCACTTTTTGACAAAGTCTTTTGAGATAAAGCTTTGAAACTTTCAACACTTCTTTACCATCACCATGGCCAGTTATAGGCAAGAGCACATAACTCCATCAAAGAGTTTGGCTGAATTATGGCCCCCGTTGACTTAGAAATCATGGTTAAGTTTTTCGTACCAGTTCATATTTTGCCAAAGTCTTTTGAGATAAAGCCTTGAAACTTTCAACACTTGTTAACCATCACCATGTACAGTTATAGGCAAATGTACATAACTCCATCAAGTATTTTGGCTGAATTATGGCCCCTTTCTACTTAGAAATCTTGGTTAAGTTTTTGTACCAGTTCATATATTGTGTAGAAGTGTTTGACATATGGCTTTGAAACTTTTATCACTTGTTCATTATAATAGTCTCTATCTGTAGGAAAGAGTACATTACTCTGTCATCTATTTTGGCTGAATTATGGCCCTTTTTGGACTTAGAAATTTGTTCTGTTTTCATATAAGTCCACATTTTGTCAAAACTATTTGACATATGGCTTTTAAACTTTGAAAACCTGTTTATTATCATGATTTCCATCTGTAGACAAGAGTACATAACTCTGACAACTATTTTGGCTGAATTATGGCCCTTTTGGACTTGGAAATTGGTTAACACATTGCCATTTAGTGCAAGACTTATCGAAATCCACAACTACAGGAACATTGTTTGTCTAATCTTGTTTTTTCTTTTGTCTGAATATCTGTGTTAATATTTTGACCCCATTCTTCAATCAGTTCTTTGAATAGTCGAGCATGCTGTCATCAGACAGCTCTTGTTAAGTAGAGCTATCCTACTTGCCATGGTGGTGGTGTCTGCATTGGCGTCACACCTTAAGTTTTTTGTACCAGACCACACTTTGACAAATCTTTTCGACATATAGCTTTGAAACTTCCATCACTTGTGTACCATAACCATTTCCAGTTTTAGGCAATAGTACATAACTCCACCAAGGATTTTGTTTGAAATATGGCCCCTTTTAACTTACAAATCTTGGTTAAGTTTTTCGTACCTGTTCATATTTTCTGTAAACTGTTTGACAGATGACTTTTAAACTTTTATCACTTATTTATTATAACAATTTCTATCTGTAGGCATGAATACATAACTTTGTCAACTATTTTAACTGAATTATGGCCCTTTTTGGACTTGGAAATTGGTTCAGTTTTTGCACAAATCCAAATTTGTCTATTTGAATCTTTCAAGTGACATTGTACCCCCAGATGCAAAGTATATGGGGACTGCGTTGGAGTCATGCATGAGTGTCTGTCTGTCCATAGTGTCCTCTCCATGTCTTATAAACCAGTAGGACGATTGTGATAAAGCTAACATCAGTTCTTAACTTTGCCAAGACAAAGGGTCTTAAAATTTGTGTCAAGTGTATTTTAAAATCTATTTGACTTGAGGGTCGTGAAACTTTATAGGAGTATTGTTCAGCATGTGTAGGCGTATTCCTATTTAATTATAATATACAAAATACAAACACACAAATTTTTTTTCACACCTACTTGGGTAACATTTGTGATTGTTAGGTGGCAAACAAAAAATTATCACCTGCTTGAGATCAAAATCAAAGTGACAAAATAATACACAGAAGTTTGATGTTGTATGGTTTTCAGTGGGGTTCTATGCATGATATTCCTTTGTGGCCATAAAAGGATTTCTATAATCCATTTTTACAAATAGGTAGGTGAAAAACACAGATACTTCGGGTTTGGACCAGTAACGACCCCGAAATTGTCTAAAATTTGGTCAATGCAAAAAGACCATTGAACAACATCGTAACAGTTCCAAAAATAATTTATCAAAATCAGTCAACTTTTTTAAAATCGTAAAAATACCCACTTATCTAGATTGATTTTGACTAAACTATGATGAAACGGTTTATAAAATCCAGTTCTTTTAATAGCATTTAGGCATATATTATTTAGGTGTTCCTTTCATAGTTTCTAGCATACCTAAGCTGACATTGGCACTTGGGAGACGCCATCCTGCAAATACAGGTTTTTTGATAACCACAGAAGGCACAACATTGCTGTTTAATAAATATATGAAATACAAAGATTTTTACAGTACAGTTTCATTTTTCAGGTATATTTGAAGATTACCAACAGCCATACTATAACATGGTACCTGCAGACCCATATTTAGAGGAGATGAAGAAAGTTGTATGTATAGAGAAACGGCGACCTGATATACCAAATAGGTGGCAGGGTCATGAGGTAGGTCACAAGAAGTTATCTTAACTGTGAGCCTGGGTCTATTCATGATTGGTCCTGTAGTCCTGGGACTTTTTCAGGACTGATCCTGTTGGTGTGTGACTTTTCAGGACTGGTGCTGTAGGCCTTGGACTTTTCAGGAAGTTTCTGTTGACCTTGGACTTTTCAGAATTGGTCCTGTTTGTGTGTGACTTTTCAGGACTAGTGCTATTGGTGTTGTAACTTTTTAGGACTGGTGTTGTAGGCCTTTGACTATTCAGGACTTGTCCTGTAGGCATGGGACTTTCCAGGACTGGTTCTATAGGCCTGGGACTTTTCAGGACTGTTTCTGTAGGCCTGGGACTTTTCAGGACTGTTTCTGTAGGCCTGGGACTTTCCAGGACTGATCCTGTAGGCCTGGGACTTTTCAGGACTGATCCTGTAGGCCTGGGACTTTTCAGGACTGATCCTGTAGGATTGGGACTTTTCAGGACTGTTTCTGTAGGCCTGGGACTTTTCAGGACTGATCCTGTAGGCCTAGGACATTTCAGGACTGTTTCTATAGGCCTGGGACTTTTCAGGACTGTTTCTATAGGCCTAGGACCTTCCAGGACTGTTTCTGTAGGCCTAGGACATTCCAGGACTGTTTCTGTAGGCCTAGGACATTCCAGGACTGTTTCTGTAGGCCTGGGACTTTTCAGGACTGTTTCTATAGGCCTAGGACTTTTTAGGACTTATCCTATAGGCCTAGGACACTCCAGGTCTGGTTCTGTTGGCCTGGGACTTTTCAGGACTGTTTCTATACGCCTGGGACTTTTCAGGACTGATCCTGTAGACCTAGGGCATTCCAGGACTGGTTCTGTTGGCCTGGGACTTTCCGGGACTGGTCCTGTAGGTCTAGGACTTTTTCAGGACTGTTTCTATAGGCCTGGGACTTTCCAGGCTAGTCCTGTAGGCCTGGTACTTTCCAGGACTGGTCCTGTAGGCCTGGGACTTACCAGGACCATTTCTGTTGGCCTAGGACTTTTCAGGTCTGACCCTGTAGGCCTGGGACTTTTCAGAACTGGCTTTGTAGGGCTGAGATTTTCCAGGATCGTTGTTGGGCTTGGGCTAATGAATGCTAGAATAACCCATGTTATACACATGGAAATGAATGACACAGCCTTAAGAAAAATAGAATTTCTAGATTTATAACTGAATCACAAATTATGATATTAATTCACACAAATGTATGTTATTAAAATCAGTTCTTTATAATTTTCATTGGCATGATATTGAAATCAAAAAATCAAAATAATATGTTTACACATACAGAATTGGAGTATTCTAAATGAATCGCTTATGTTGAAAAGCATTACCTCATACTGGCTGTCTCACACTGAAAACTGCCTACAAAATTTTTTATTTGAAGTGCAGAACTACCTTAATAATAAAGATAATTTGTTTACTTAGTACTGCCTTGTCAACAAGTTACATTTGACCAAAAATGACAGTGGCACCTGTGTTCTATGGACACACATCCATTTACCATATCAAAAATAAAAATTTCCAGTTTTATAGTTCAATAAAAATATTATATGAATATAACTTCGAATTAAATTTTATTTTCAGAAAAACAGAATATTCGTCATAATTTACAGAAGGAACCAAGACACCAGCTTGTTGCTACCATTTTATCAATATCTTACATTTCTTATTTTCAGGCATTGCGGGTTATGGCTAGAATCATGAAGGAATGCTGGTACCACAACGCTGCTGCACGTCTAACAGCGTTACGCATCAAAAAGACACTTAGCAGTCTCAGTACGCAAAGTGACGTTAAATTGATTGCTGAAACAGGGCTCGAACCTGTTTAATTACCTCTGATACTTTTATAATAATTTTTTTCGTTGCCATGGAGTCCAGTCTGTTTAGTGTTTAGTTACCATGGAAACATTTGCTTCACTTGCCCTCAGAAAATTTTGCTTTTTTTACATTGCTGGAGTTGAATTAACATGGAAGCAATCGAACATCGGTGTAGTTTCAGACCGGTGATTTGTTGAAAGGGATTGTGGGAGATGTTGTGTAGAGAATTGAAACTGAAAAGAGGTTGGGAAGATGGGTTGGAATACAATAGCATAGATTTTCTCAAACATCAGTCAGGAATGTGTTCTAGAGATCAGTGAACAGTTCAAATTAACTGAGTTGTTGGATAAATCCTACCTTAATAGGGAGACTGTTTATTATATCATTGGACAGCTTAGCAGGATACAAGTTTTTAATACCTTGAAATGTTTTGCACTAAGAGGATGAATGGTGACATTTTGCGATTTGATTTACAGAACTTCAGCTCCAGACCCCTCTATCATAGTTTAATTGTTTGCACATTGTCAGAAAACTGTGTTGCAAATTAAAAATATCTGGGGTTTTTTATTACTATTGCATCATAGCTAATATCATTGTGACATATTTTCTTTCATTTGTGTGGATCACAATGCTTTATGAACAATTTGGATTGTATTAAAAATGCATCCATTATTTAGTGTCAGTATTGTTAACTCATTTATGTGTTTAGTGCTTTAAAAGTACACAAATCATTGCAGGTTTTTAGTTTTGTATCGAGAAATTTGCACAAGTTCTGCAGCGGAGGCGTTGCGCAATTTCATAAGTGCAATATTAGTCTTCGAAAGTACAAGTACACATTCCTCGATGCACATCTAATAACCTATTTATTACATGCACATTTACACTTATTACTGTTATATTTTGTATCTATTTCGGTATACAAGTTTGTTCGGTAGCAACAGTGAGGTAGAATATATTGTCATTAGTGATCGTTTTTATTGGATGACTCGTATGAAAAGGAGGTCACAAATGGTGTTGTGTACCTGATGTGAAATTGAAATGTCAGTATGGAAATATATTAAGTTTGATATTATGTTACAACTTAATTAAGGTAGTTCTGCATTTTATGTCAGTATACTGATATAAACATTGAACTCAGGAAAATAACTGCCTAAAGGAGCTCCACTTCTGGACAGTTAAACGCCTTTAAAAACTCACCATTTTCAAAGAACAGTTACACATGTTCGTTTTGATGCATTTGCAATAGCGTGTGAATGGTGAAATTTCGCATAACAAGGTGGAACACAGTTTTCAACAATTGTTTATCTTTATTTCTTTACAAATGGTATTCATTTTCAAAGGGAGACAACTTTTCCCGATTATTTTAAGTACAAATGGCATTCATTTTCAAAGGGAGACAACTTTTTCCGACTATTTTAAGTAATCGTCTAGAAAAAGTTGTTTCCCTTTGCAAATGAATGCCATTTGTAAAGAAATAAAGATAAACAATTGCTGAAAACTGTGTTCCACCTTGTTATGTGAAATTTCACCATTCGCACGCTATTGCAAATGCCTCAAAACGAACATGTGTAACAGTTCTTTGAAAATGGTGAGTTTTTAAAGGCGTTTGACTGTCCGGAAGTGGGGCACCTATAGGCAGTCATTTTCTGGAATTCAATGTTTTTAACAGTATACTGACACTTGTTTCGTAAAGTAATATACATGTTTTACATGCTGTTCAATTTTCACGTCAAACAAATATTTCTTTCTATGATTTGGTGTTGTTTGATTTTTGTTTCTCAAGGCCTACCTCGTAACCTTAAATTTTGATTCAAAATAATACCTGCCCACTTTGCTCAAAAGGGAGAACGCAGATCTACAGATCACAGAGTCATGAATTTGATATCTGGGTGCATCGTAGGGTCTCCATGATGTTTTGATAAAAGACATTTTGTCTAAAATCATTCATTTCCCACCTGTGATTCATGTGGGGAAGTTGGCAGTTAGTACTGATAAAGAATCCAGGGACAATGGTTCGGTTAACTGCCCGTCGTTACACAACTCAAATACTGTTGAAAAATGGCATGAAACCCAAGGTCAAACAAACAAACAAAACTGACATAAAATAAGCAGCAATGAAAGGACTCCAGTTAATATTTGGGTAAAAGCAAAAAGTCAAGCACGTGGATCTACATATTTCATCAGGTCATATGACTGAACAGATTATATAAATCTCAAGCTGTGAAAAGTTTCATTTTAATCTACATTGTGGAACTCTTTCTGTATTAGAAAAGGTCATCAAAAGTGAGTTTTTAAAATCTCCTGTAGAACCCCATTGTGAAAATTGACTGAAGGACCAGTCTTTTCAAATCAGTCAAGTAAAAAAATCAAGCACCAAAACCATATCATTTTTATTGACTAAATTTATTTTAATTAAATTCTATTTCGTCTTCAAAGTTTGTTTCAAACATGCAGAACTACCTAAATTAGTTTTAAAAATGAGTAATATGTAATAATTTAAAATACATAGTAAAGACATATTTTGATGAAAACTAAGACTTGAAATTAGTGGATATTGTATGTCTAGTTTTGTTCATGTTGTGCTTTCCTTAAAAAATTCTTTTTGTTTACCACTGTATGATTTTTATGCCCCCGAAGGGAGGCATATAGTTTTTGAACCGTCTGTCAGTCTGTCGGTCTGTCAGTCTGTCCGCAATTTTCGTGTCCGGTCCATATCTTTGTCATCGATGGATGGATTTTCAAATAACTTGGCATGAATGTGTACCACAGTAAGACGACGTGTCGCGCGCAAGACCCAGGTCCGTAGCTCAAAGGTCAAGGTCACACTTAGACATTAAAGGATAGTGCTTTGATGGGCGTGTCCGGTCCATATCTTTGTCATCGATGGATGGATTTTCAAATAACTTGGCATGAATGTGTACCACAGTAAGGCGACGTGTTGCGCGCAAGACCCAGGTCCAAAGGTCAAGGTCACACTTACACATTAAAGGATAGTGCATTGATGGGCGTGTCCGGTCCATATCTTTGTCATCGATGGATAGATTTTCAAATAACTTGGCATGAATGTGTACCACAGTAAGACGACGTGTCGCGCGCAAGACCCAGGTCCGTAGCTCGAAGGTCAAGGTCACACTTAGACATTAAAGGATAGTGCATTGATGGGCGTGTCCGGTCCATATCTTTGTCAACCATGGATGGATTTTCAAATAACTTGGCATGAATGTGTACCACAGTAAGACGACGTGTCGCGCGCAAGACCCAGGTCCATAGCTCAAAGGTCAAGGTCACACTTAGAAGGTAAAGGTCATTTTTCATGATAGTGCATTGATGGGCGTGTCTGGTCCATATCTTTGTCATTCATGCATGGATTTTAAAATGACTACGCATGAATGTGTGACACAGTAAGATGACGTGTTGCGCGCAAGACCCAGCTCCGTAGGTCAAAGGTCCTAAACTCTAACATCGGCCATAACTACTCATTCAAAGTGCCATCGGGGGCATATGTCATCCTATGGAGACAGCTCTTGTTTAATATTCTTTTATTGTACATAAATGAAGAATGAAGGAATAGTACCATTTAATCAATGTTTTTTAGAGTTCTTTTTTTGAAAAAGATAAATAATATAATAGAAAGCTTCAGTGTTTTAAACTGGAGTTTTAATTTTTATACACCCCCTCACCCCCAGGAAGGCATATAAGATTTGAACTGTCCGTCATAACTTGGACATAACTATTTTTCTTTTGTACATATTTTCTCTTCAATACAGTTTTCAATTCAAAAGAATCATGGTATACATCATCATTATGGAAGTGGACATGTGCATATTATCAGGACACTTGCATGTATGTCTGATTATGCTTTTGATTTACGCCGCTTTTTAGCTCACCTGTCACATAGTGACAAAGTGAGCTTTTGTGATCACCCTTCGTCCGTCGTGCGTCCGTCTGTCTTGCAACAATTTCTTGTCTGCACGATAGTGGTTTCATTTATGATTTTATTTTAACCAAACTTGCACACAACTTGTATCACCATAAGATCACGGTTCCTTTCTTGAACTGGCCAGATCCCATGATGGGTTCCAGAGTTATGGCCCCTGAAAGGGCCAAAATTAGCTATTTTGACCTTGTCTGCACAATAGCGGCTTTATTTATGATTTGAATTTTACCAAACTGGCACACAACTTGTATCACCATAAGATCTTGGTTCCTTTCTTGAACTGGCCAGATTCCATCATGGGTTCCAGAGTTATGGCCCCTGAAAGGGCCAGAATTAGCTATTTTGACCTTGTCTGCACAATAGCAGCTTCATTTATGATTTGATTTTAACCAAAGTTGCACACAACTTGTATCACCATAAGATCTTGATTCCTTTCTTGAACTGGCAAGATTCCTTTGTGGGTTCCAGAGTTATGGCCCCTGAAAGGGCCAGAATTAGCTATTTTGATCTTGTCTGCACAATAGCAGCTTCATTTATGATTTGAATTTAATCAGACTTGCACAAAACTTCTGTCACCATAAGATCTCAGTTCCTTTCTTGAACCGGCCAGAGCCCATAATGGGTTCCAGAGTTATGGCCCCTGAAAGGGCCAAAATTAGCTATTTTGACCTTGTCTGCACAGTAGCAGCTTCATTTATGATATGATTTTAACCAAACTTGCACACAACTTGTATCACCACAAGATCTTGCTTCCTTTCTTGAACTGGCCAGATTCCATCTTGGATTCCAGAGTTATGGCCCCTTAAAGGTCCAAAATCGGCTATTTTGGCTTTTGCAGCCATATAGATACTTCATTTATGGTTTTATTTGATACAGACTTCCAAAATATCTTCAGCAACAATAAATCTTGGATTCCATGACAAATCAGATCCAATCATATGTTCCAGAGTTATTTTATATCTGTTATCTCCCCTGATTGTAATCAAAATGGATTTATATCAGTAAGTACTTACAGGACTTATTTGAAATTTCATTATTGTTATTAGTTGGACTGAGACGATCAGGATAGATAAGTATGGACTGATTTTATGTCAAATTACCTCCCTTTATTTCAAATTTAAATTGTTATATCTCCATAACTTATGAAGATACTGATCTGAAATTTCATTTATGTCAACAGATTTATTTGGCAGATCCTTCTTTTGCCCACTTACAATATTTTTTTTTTTTAATTACTTCCCTTTTACGTTACTATAAATAGCTTATTTTTGTAACTTTTTTATTATTGGCCGTAGGGAAAATACAAGACCAGTTTCTTGTGGTACAACATGGATGGTACCTCCAATTTTTAGGTGTATTTTAACATATCTATACCTTGTAAGATTTTTTTTTTCTTTTTGGTTAAATTCCTTTCCTTTGTTGTTCCTGTCCTTTGGACTTAGATATTTTTTCTGAGGACCTTCTTGTCCTCAAGTGCAATGATAACAGGTGAGCGATATAGGGCCATCATGGCCCTCTTGTTTTTGGACTCATTGGTATAACAGCTACATCTGTACCCAACTCCTACAGTTTCCATCTATTTCAAATGAAGCTAAAAGTACCTTGTCAACATGAAAGGGACGTATCGTCAGAACTTCCAAGTCCAATAATTAATTTTTGAGCTGTGCCTCTTTTTGCACTTGGCCGTATTAGAACTTCCTCTGTTCCTTTAGTACTCAACTCCTAAGCTTCCATTGAATTTAGATAAAATATGGTATGCACTTTCAGCATACTGCAGGACTGTCAGGTCAGCCCGCCCACTTAGCTCAGTAGGGAGAGCACAGATCTGCTGACCGCGGGGTCATGGGTTCCATTTCTGGTTGAGGTGTATGTACTCCTAAACATCATGTCTGAAATGATTTCTCCTCCACCTCTGATTCATGTGGGGAAGTTTGCAGTTATTTACAGAGAACAGGTTTGAATCGGAACAGAAACCAGGAACACTGGTTAGGTTAACTGCCGGTCTTTACATAACTGAAATACTGTTGGAAAACGGTGTTAAACCCAAACCAACAAATGACTGTCATGTCAGATTTTTAATATGAGTTACGGCCCTTTTTAGCTCACATGTCACTTTGTGACAAGGTGAGCTTTTGTGATTGCACAGCGTCCATCCGTCCGTGCGTAAACTTTTGCTTGTGACCACTCTAGAGGTCACATTTTTCATGGGATCTTTATGAAAGTTGGTCAGAATGTTCATCTTGATGATATCTAGGTCAAGTTCGAAACTGGGTCACTTGTCCAAAACTAGGTCAGTAGGTCTAAAAATAGAAAAACCTTGTGACCTCTCTAGAGGCCATACTTTTCAATGGATCTTCATGAAAGTTGGTCAGAATGTTCACCTTGATGATATCTAGGTCAAGTTGGAAGCTGGGTCACGTGCCTTCAAAAACTAGGTCAGTAGGTCAAATAATAAAAAAACCTTGTGACCTCTCTAGAGGCCATATTTTTCATGGATTGTATGATATTGTTGATGTCATCTGATATCTCTAGTCAAGTCGAACTGGTCAATGCGGTCAAAAGTAGGCAGTAGGTCTAAAATAGAAAACTTGTGACTCTCTAGAAGCATATGTGAATGGACTTCATGAAATTGTCGAAGTATCTTGATGATATCTAGGTGAAGTTTATGGTCTGCTCAATAACTGTCAGTAGGTCAATATAAAAAATGTGACTGATCTAGAGGCCTATATTTTTAATGGGATCTTATGAAGTTGGTGAATGTTCATCTTGAGTATCTAGTAAAGTTGAACTGGTCTCTGTGGTCAAAACCTGTCAGTAGGTCTAAATGGAAAACCTTGTGACCTCTCTAGAGGTCAACTTAAATGAATCTTCATGAAATTAGTCAGATGTTGACTGATGATATCTAGGTCAGTTCGAAATGGGTCATGTGCATCAATATAGGTCAGTAGACAGTAATAAAAACTTGTGCTCTATAGAGGCCATATTTCATGGGATCGATGAAATTTGGCATGAATGTCAACTTGTAATATCAGGTCAGTTTGAATCTGGGTTACGTGGTCTAAAAACTAGGTCATAGTTTAAATAGAAACTTGGCTTCTTAGCGCCACTTGAATGGATTCATAAAATTGTCGAATGTTCCTGATGATATCTAGGCTATTCGATGGGTCACTGTCGTCTACGGTCAATACTAGGTCAGTAGGTCAATAATAAAACTTGTGACATGTAGAACATATTTCATGATCTTCATGAAAATTGGTCAGAATTTTTGTCTTGATGATATCTAGGTCAAGTTCAAAACTGGGTCACATGAGCTCAAAAACTAGGGCACTGTGTCAAATAATAGAAAAAAACGTCATACTCAGTTCAAAACTGGGTCATGTGGGGACAGGTGAGCGATTCAGGACCATCATGGTCCACTTGTTATGATTTAACAGTATTACTTCTACATGCACTCCCAATACCTTATGTACCCAACACCTCCTTCGTATTCCATCCAGTTCAAATGGAACTTGGTATTCATCATTAGTTGGGAATAAGTTGCCAGATTTTTTTGCTTTTGTCCCCTTTTTATTCTATCAAGCATTTTCAAGGGGCATGTGTTTTACAATGTTGACATCATTCTTGTTTCAACTTTCAGCAGTACAGAACTACACTTGAAAGAATATGAATTATAAATGATAGGAAATCATTTCATAAATTAAAAAAAAACCAGGTAAATGGGTGTATATAAATAACAATAAAATGTAAAATATATATGTATACTCTTTTATATGAAATTGTAATGCCATAGAATTATTTAACATTTTACCAGCATAAAAGCTGTGACTTCATGACTTTGTGTGTGGCACTGTCCTATGCACGGGAAAATTGGGCATAATTTGGTTAAAATCATTGATTAGATTTGAAATAAAAAGAATATTTCTTTGATTTACATATAAGAAAGAAATAGCTTTCACTTGTCGGCCATGCATGAAAATATTACAACCGGCCTAGCTCAATAGGGAGAGCGCTGATCTATGGATCATAGGGTCTGCAGTTTGATCCACGGGCAGGGCGGTTGTCAATGACAATTTGATAAAAGACGTTGTGTCTGAAATCATTTGTCATCCGACCCTTATTCATGTGGGGAAGTTGGCAGTTACTTGTGGAGAACAGGTTTATACTGGTACAGAAACCAGGAACACTGGTAAGGTTAACTGCCCTCCGTTACATAACTAAAATACTGTTGAAAAATGCCATTTTACCAAACACAAAACAAAATGAAAATGTTAGACCTGATGTTCACTAGTACAAAGATATTTAAATATCCTCAATATCTTAAGCAGGATGGTAAAACGAAAATGACTTCCAGGATTAGCACAGCCACAAGTGAAAATGTAACATGTTGTGTTCACAAGTGAAAGATATCTTGATGTTACATGTAAAACAAATAAATTTCATTTTTGTTTCACACATTTTCAATGGTTTTAACCAAATTGTACTCGTTTTACCAATGCAGTGTGACATTGCGTTATGAGGTCACAATGTCATAATCTATATAGTTCTGTGAATTTCTGTCTAGATTTCTTTTACTTTTTTGGATGGTGGAGGATATACATGTATCTTTTTGTTAACATAGGTAAAAATACACATTAATATCATAATGTATTTTGGAAAGATTTTCCGATTATTTATAATTCATATTCTTTCTCATTCAAGTGTAATTCTTTACCATTGAAAAATAAGAAATAACATTTGCAGTGCTTTTAAACATTAAAATCATAGTCTAATAAGCATAAACGGGTAAAAATGAAAATGTGACAAGACGGGTCTTTTTAATTGGGTAACTCTAATTTCTTTTAAAGCTGAAATTTTCTTTTAAAGTTGAAAAATGCACGCTTTTTAAGGTGACATCAGGTGTTTTTGAACTTAATCAACTTAAATTTAGTAATGTATAAAAAAAGTAAAATGGGAATTTGGTCAGTTTTCCACACACCAGTAATTGTAAAAACAGAAATTTTCATGAGGGTTTAATTTCTGCTGTATTCCCAAGGCCCTACATCTCCTGAAAATTAATCCTCGCATAAATATTCACTATTAGTATAATTCAAATTCAAGTGGGATACAATTTTTACAATGTCGAGAATGTTAAACCTCACGAACATACTCAAAATTTCAAATTTGTAAAATGTTGACCCAGCGAAAATATGTGTTTTTACAGTACTCAGACTGATATTTCCGGAGTAAGGTACTTGTATACAGAAGAACCAAATTTCTGCTATACTAACATCAGATTATTACTGCATAACAAATTATTTTGCTTTTAACATTTTACAGACAGCATGATTGTGTGCTTTAACGAGAACAGGTAAATACTCATTAGAACTCATTGGATCACCGTGTCTTTACTTTTTAAGCTCGTGATTGGGAAGAGGTATTGTTATTATGCTTTATATGTCATCTGTCTGTCCGTCTGTCACACAGAGCTAAATATAAAAAAATCTTCAAACGATATCTCCTATTGATTTTGAAACAATTGCACAGAAATGTTCCTTAGGTGGACTTTTAAAGAGTGGTCATATTATTATGTCTCCCCCATAGGTGCGGGAGACAAATTGTTTTTGCCTTCGCCGTCTGTACGTCCATTGGTTCGTCTGTCCACATTAAGCTTGCTGGCTTTCTCAGGTCAAACTGCTAGCAGGACTTCAATGAAACTTCACACAAGTGATCAGTACCAAGTCTAGTTGTGCATATCTTCAACATGTTCCACTTCGCTGCACAAAATGGCCGCCAGAGCTAAAGATAGAAAAATCTTGTCTGACTTTCACAGGTCAAACTGCTGGCTGGATTTTGATGAAAATTTACAGTGATTAGTACCATCCCTTGTTTTGCATATCGCTGGCATGTTGCGTTTTGCTGCACATAATGGCCACCAGAGCTAAAAATAGAAAAATCTTGTCCGGCTTTCACAGGTCAAACTGCTGGACAGACATCGATGAAACTTCACAGGAATGATCAGTACATGTACCAAGCCTAGTTGTGCATATCGCCAACATGTTATGCTTCGCTGCACAAATGGCCGCCATAGCTAAAGGTATACATAGGGGGAAGACATATGTTTTTGTGGCAAAAATACCTTCTAGTTTTGATTTGTCTAAAAAAAACACTGGTCAGATTTCACAGAAATATCCCTTGAGTGAACATGTACTAAAATTATGAAGCAGGGGGCAGGTTAGGTTTTCACTGTATAGCTCAATGAAAAAGCTTAAAAGTCTCAACTGAATCCCCAGGCTAGTTTCCTAAGTAATTTGGCAGAAATGTTTTTGTTATACCTCTTTGAATTGTGAAACTCTGGTGAGTATTTTAGGACCATCATGGCCCTCTTGTTATTTAAAAGTTACTAATTAATAGTATCATTTTCTAAATTAACCTTTAGCCTGTTGTCCGCAAGTAATTCTGCCTTTGCGACCCCTTTTAACAGTTAATGGTACTGTCCAAATTGAAAGATGGACAAGTTCATTATAGAAATTTAGCAGGGTAAGGGTTAAAAAGAAATGTAAAATTCCTGTTCCATATTTTAATCAGTTCCTTAAATATTCAGTGACAGAGAGTCATTTTATATGAGAGGCCATTTTCAGATTTCTTCCACTGCTTAAATCCTTAATTCTAACATGACTAGAATGTGTTGTTTGTTAAACAAAGGAAGTACTAAAATCTTGTATATTCTTTGATAAAGGAGGATCGGCTCCTACACTTGCAAGAGAACATCATGACATCAGGTTGTGGCATGACATCTGGTTTATTACTGTTGTAATATTGAACTCTAAATTGAACGGCTAAATTTTTATCATAATATTTCAATTAGCATGTTAAAATGAAAATAAAAAATGCGTTCTTGCAGTTTATCTTCTGATTTACCATGGTCCATCTTCAGATTCTTGGGTTACTAAACCACAGCTTAAGATTTTATATGGCTCAGTTCCTGCACATCTAAACTTTGAACCTGGTTGAATCACACATAAAACTGTGCAAAGGCCTGCCTTAGTAACTTTACAAACAATAGTGGCAAGTTCATGTATACAGAGCACTGCCTATGGAACTTTTTCTGTCTAAATATTATATAACCTAGGTGATCAGTAATGACTATTTAACCCTTAATATCTCTTCTTTTTTTTATCTCCTACGACAAAAATTTATGTAATCATCACCCCTTAAACTGCTGGTCAAAATAACTCCAAACTTGGTCTGAAGCACGCATGTATGGTCCTCCCTCAAATGTATTCAAAGGTCACATTTTAGGTGCTGCCAGAGCTAAAAACAGAAAAAAACTAGAAAATATCTTCTCATGAACCACTTGACGGATCTCCATCAAACTTGTTTTTTAGCATCCTAATATGGACATCTCACATGTTTGTTCAGATAGTTTATCTTGGTCACTTTCAAGGATTGCCGGAGTAAAAAACTGAGAAAAGAAACTAAACTACTCATGAATAGCTTGGTTGAACATTACAGCATTTTTCCTGTGGCATTCTTGCATGGGCCTTTCTCAAATTTGTTCAAATGCTTAGAACTGCTTGGTCCATTTTAAGTGCCAACAGGGCTAAATATAAAAGAACATTTAAACAGCGTCTTCTCATTGACCATTGGATGGATCTTCACCAGACTTGGTCTATAACATCCTTTTGTGGATCTTTCTCACATTTGTTCAAATTGTTCCACTTGACTTTTGCCACTGCAAGAGTAAAAAATAAAAACAACTTTTTACCAACTTCTTAAGAACTGCCTGATGGATTTTCACCAATGTAGCATTCTTGTATTGGATCCCTCTTAGGTATGTTGTAATGGTTCCACTTGGGCTCCATTTAGGGGCCACCACTGTTATAAGGTGAAATAACTTCAAGTACATGTAAGTTCTTCTCATGAACTACTAGAAAGTCTGTGCTGAACATGGTCTGTATCATCATTAAATGAACTTTAAGTTTTGTCTATTTTGTTAAGAAATTCCAGCTTAGCTGTGGAGCTAAGAGTAGAAAAATGTTTTATCAACTTCTTGTCATGCTTGATGGATCTTCATCCAACCCGTCGCCATAGTTGTTCCAGTGGTTACAAAATGGGGCTGTAACAGCAAAAAGATAGGAAAAAACATTACATACATTTAAATGAAATAAATACTCCAAACTTGATCAGAATTAAATTTAGAAATTCAAGGTCCTCGGGTGAGCAACTAACACCTGTTTGGGTTTCTTGTTGATTGTATATTTGTATTTACCCCTTCACAGAAGATGGGGGATGTATTGTTTGCTCATTGCCGGTTGGTCCATCAGTTGTCATGTTGTAAACCATTTGGTTTCTACGCAATAACTAGAAAATGCTTGGTCCTACCATGGTCAAACTTCATTAGATTATTGCCTGTGGTCAGCAGATGACCTCTATTGATTTGGGAACAGTAGGTCAGAGGTCAAGGTCACAATAATATTGAGATTGAAAACAGTTTCAGTTTAACAACAGATAGTTTTGGCCTACTGTCATTAAAACTTCATAGGATGATTGATATTTGAAGTCCGTAACTGTTAATATTGTGTCTAGAAATCAGACATGTTTGAGTATGTTGTCTGAAAATTTCTGCATTGTTCTGTTCATAGCAGTTTCGTAGTATGTCAAAGAATTCATTAAAAGTACAGTGATATCGTTGATCATTTTGATCAGATCATTTTCTGGTGACATCAGTTGGTCTTGTTTCACTGTAGAAGCATATTTCTGGCATGCCAGACCGGATTTTCCCCGTGTTTTTAACAGTGCTGCTATACACCGAGCACGTTAAAGAACCAGACTGTCTATTCGCAAAGGTCTAGGCTAAGTTAACCGGACCGGCCTGTATCTGAAAAAGGATTTCTCTCTCTGTTCTGGGGGCTATGTCCCACTCTGTCCCTCTGGTCAGATCTGTACTAGTAGAGGTTGAATTTCGCGCCCTGTATGGCTTCGTTTACGCTATGTAAAGCGCCTTTAATGAACGTGTTATTATGAAAAGGGCGCTACATAAATCTGGTATAATAATAATAATGATAATCATAATTTTGTTTGAGTTTTATTAAGGAACACAAATACCAAACTTCAAACTTGCGTTTCTAATAAATGTCAGCAAAATATAAATGCAAATCTTTGACAAATGTGACACAACAGGTCTTATATTTATATTATTAATTATTTAAAGTATGTTTATCAAATTTATTCTTATTCTAAAATATCTCTTATCTTATTAAGTCATTCAGGATTGGAAGATCACAATTTAAAAGTTTCTCCAATAAAAACGTAACTTGTATCAAGTGCTTAGTGTGAACAATGTTAGCGTAAATGAGCAGAATTTATTTAGTCTCATCTGTGTACATACAATACAAGTACATATTATTAATTAACATATTTAAAACATCAGTCCACAGTCATACAATACATTAGAATTATAAGACTTTTGTTATTTCATACTACACTATGTCCATCACTCACATGTACATATAATTATAGTGATAAAACCAAGATGTGTTGCTAATCGTTAATTGAGCCGTGTCATGTGAAAACCAACATAGTGGCTTTGCGACCAGCATGGATCCAGACCAGCCTGCGCATCCGCGCAGTCTGGTCAGGATCCATGCTGTTCGCTAACGGTTTCTCTAATTGCAATAGGCTTTGAAAGCGAACAGCATGGATCCTGACTAGACTGCGTGGATGCGCAGGCTTGTCTGGATCCATGCTGGTCGCAAAGCCACTATATTGGTTATCTCATGGTGCGTCTCAATTAAAAACTAATAAAACTATGACCTAAAATTACATTGAAGCAGATGTTTAAGTCTAAACAAATCCCATTCTTGACTAAAATTGATTAAAAATATCCACACGCAAGGTACTGTTTAGAGTTCACAGGTTCCTCGTATTCGACATGTAATGGTAAATGCGGTCGCACTTTCAATTCTGTTCACGAGGAGGAATTCTCCCTTTAGCAGCGGTTCACATGCAAGGTGTCTGCTATTATATTTGAATGTCAATTCCTAGTGTGAACATTCCTAATAAAATGTTAATATATATCTAATAGCCTCGATAATAGAAAAATTCTCGCCAAACTTTCTGCGTACCAGAAGCTTCAAATGTTGATTTTTCACTACGTTAAACAGGGACATTTCATCCATTGTCAATAATTTACAATCAGATGACGTAACAAAGAACTGTTTGTTCCATTTTGATTTTGAAACGAGAAAATGAGCCTTGCGAGTTTTATCGCCTACTTCTTTACCTTTATCATAAAACAGCAACGGTAACAGGCTTATAAGATCTTGACGGGGCCATTTAAATGATTCTTTGCTTTGTAAATTAGCCAACTCGCGTAATTCTGATGCTTGGCTTTTTGTCATTTCTTTATATGTTATGACTGAATTTATTACTGCGAGTAGTTTCTCAGGTTCTTTCTGTTTAATCTCGGGTTCTTTCCGCGTAATATTTTTAAAAGTTTCCCTTTCCGCCTTTGATGTCATTTGCCGCGTAACTTGTGAAGACATTTTCTCTGAGAATGTATAGTTTGCAAGCATTTCCATTATTGCATATACCGTTTCTTCCATTTCTTCCAGGCAAAATGTCTGCACGTCACGTTGTATTTTCTTGAAATGGCTAACTTCTTCTTTAAATAAGATCTCTTTGTCAATTTGCTTTTCTAAACGGGCTTTAAAAAAGTTATATAAACCATAGTCAAACTTATTTCTCTTTCTAAATGTGATAGTATCATTTGCAGTAATGTTGTATATTTTGGACACATTGCTTTTTGCATCTAACGAAAACGTATTGCTTTGAATGTATAAAATATCCTCTAACGACCAGTTTAAATATCTTTTTAACAACACCAAGGATTCGTCAAATTTTTCGAAAACCATAACAAGATGAAAAATATTTCCCGTCTCGTTAAGAAACTCGTCAAACTGTTCTTGCGATTTATTCTGAGAACTTACTATAGTCCCCAAATTAAAACCAAAGTCATACGCCATTGAGTTGTACGTCATTGACTCAGACATTGTGGTAGCCTCGTTTTGGCGAGGATTTCGTATCAAGTCAGTAATAAATGTTTCATTTGGTAGTTTCGCTAAATACGGATACTTCCACTTGAACTTGTAGTAAAAAGCTGCCGATAAGAACTGATCAAAAGGTTCACGCACAATGGCAATATAAACTGAATCATCATGCAGGAGTCTCGAAACTTTCTTGCTGTTAAAAACCATGTGATTACACAGGATATCAAATTTGTTGTTTTCTCTGGAAGCTTTGTTATTCTGCACTCTATTCTTATGCGTATATTTTCTATTCGGCAGGGGCGGCCAAAGGTCACTAAAGTAAGTCTTTTCCACAGATATATAATGCCTTGGTGTTGGAATCACAAAAGACAAGTTTCTTTTAAGCCCGAATCTCATTATTACATTTTGTACCGTAGTGCTGGCGGCTTTATGAACTTTCAAGAATTCTATATGTGAAACTTCCAGTGAAGCTTTTGACAGACTATTCTCACCCGTTGTGTATGGTATAGAAACATTTTCACTCGGTGCGTCCTTCTCAAAACTCTCTTTTGTTTCGATATGATTGTTTGACAAAATGGTCCTTGTTTTACCAGTGTAGACCGTTTCCATTTCTTTGTTGACAATGTCTGAATAAGTGCGTCGTTCCCCTGAATTAACTGCCACATTCGTTTGTGGAGGAAATGCTCGAGGTTCCTGTTGTTTCTAAGATAGCAAAGATAAAATACGTTTATTTATCATAACTTTTAATTTGCTTATGAACAATCTAAAGTAAATTTTATATATCACTAGTTCACATATCGAGCTATAAACTTTCAATACAGATTACGGGGTGTTAACATTTAAGGAAGTTCTGCACGTATTGCTAAAATACTTTAAAAAATGACGAGTATGTTTTAACTCTGAATTTCAAGGCTACATGATGTACATAGAAAATCCAGCCAATAAAACAATCGTTTGTCTGAATGTTGCTGGAACGATTTCAAAATGCGAACCTTGAAGCAAAGATGTCTAAAGGGAAATCATAACTTCTTTTATACGATTTTCATACACCCGTTTTGAAAAGTCGCGACTTAATATTGAATGGCATTTCCCGTCTGTCCGTCAACATTTTCCGGATTCTAAATCACAAAGCTAAGGGTTTCATACTTTACACAATCTCTTGGGAATATTTGAAGAGAACTGCTACTTTTTTTTAGTCATGTGTCAAAGGTCCTGGTCAAAGTCACCGAGAGACTTTTAAAATGGCTTCCGGACTGTAAGCCATAAAGTCATATCTCGCAGCCTCACACATATTCCCTTTTAAGTTCCGTTATTTGTTTCCAAATACAGACTGCGTAAACTGCTATGCGATTAAGATTTGGTTCATGATACTGGTGTCACATGTGTGTTCCTTCGCCACAGCGGAGCCTTTTCGCATATTACTTTGACAATGAAAGGTGACAGTGCATGTCCTAGTAGATCCTCATGTGTCACGAAGAGACGATATTGTATGTCCTAGATTCTAAAATGAGACATAGTTGAATGACAGCGCATGTCCTAGATTAACATGTGAAGTTGACAGATGGCATCGCATGTCTTTGATACACGAATATTAAATCACCAGCCCGAATGACATGTTATAACATCACATAAGTGGCATCGATAGATCGAATTACATGTCATAAGATCACATATGTAACATCGACAGATATCATTGTATGTTTCTGTGTAATCGAAAGATGACACTGCATGACACAGATTCAGTTATGTGAAATTCACATCATAAATCACGTATATGGACAGATGATATTTCATGTACTTGATTAAGATACGTGAAATGAACATATTGAACTGTATGTCATAGATTCGCATACGCGACATCGACAGAAGGCACTGTGTGACTTTGATTCACATATATGACATCGACAGATGGCATGACATGCCCTAGATTCACATATATGACATCAACAAATGACAATGTCATAGTATAACACATGTTACATTGGCTGATGTTGCATGTCCATGATTCGCACATTTGAAATAAAAAAAAAAAGGCATGACCACAGGTACTCTGTGGCTGGAAATAAAGCTGCTGTGTTGACTACCCACCATAATTTGATCGTTATTTCTCCTATTTGATATTAATTACATTTATAGTCACCAAATAACCCACAACTTTTGAATTAAATGCTTCTTTAAAATATTAAGAATTTGCTGATGATATTAAAAATGACAAGGTAGTCCTGACGCCATTTTTTCAACCAACGGAACAGTTTAAAAGAGCGAGATTCCCGGCATGCGCATGTCTTTTCACTTCCAAGCCGGGCTCAATCTACTCCCGTTGGTTGAAAAAAATGGCATGAGAGCTACCTTGTCATATTTTAATATCACTGGAAAATTTTGGATATTTTTAAGAAAACCCATCTAAATTGAAAGTTGTTAGTTATTTGGTGACTGTGTATGTAAAGAATTTCAATTAGGAGAAATAACTTCAAATCACGGCGGCTAGTCAAAACGGTGGCTGTATTTCCAGCCGCAAGGTACCTGTTGGCATGACATGATTAAGATACACAAATTTGATATCGACAGATGTTTTACATGCATTAATAGGCGGTGTTGTGTACCACATCCCCCGTACTTAGCATATTATTAACCTCTGTTAAAGACTTCCACAATTAGTTGCAATTTTTCGAAAATATTTTCTTGTTAATTTAACATGCATTCTTTAAAATTGCAATCCTTTTAAAAATCGTCTGAAATGCAATGTTATATTAACATATGCTTTTTGAAATATTGTTTCTGCTTATAGGAACAGTACAGAGTAAGTTGAAAAATATAGTTACTGCATTTATTCATTTAAGGTACCCGATCCAAAAATAAGCAAGATCTATATTAAAATGCTATTAAAATATATAAAATATTGATGCCTGGTAAGCTCATATGATTTTTGTATCATTAAATGTGTACTGTCTACTGAAAAAGAATATATGTCACATGACAAAAATTTGTTATAGCGTTTATGTGGCTTTGAACGACATAAATTCAGTGCGACAGTTGAATTTGCATGGCTTATACTCACCACCTCAGTTTTAGTGTACGGCAGTTGACCCTTGTAAGATAACGGTTTTAGCCAGTGTGTAAACTGTAACAAACTCAATAAAGCAACCAGCACGAATACAAGGAAGGCAAACTTCTTTCTGTAAGGAACATCATAATTATTAAGTCTTAAATCCGTTTGATATGATAATCAGAGTTGAATTGTGACTCAGTTAAAGCTTACGATTGAAACTGTCTGCTGTCTTTAAATTTGCCTTTATGCTAGGCCAAACTAGTGAGTGAACGTAATGATCCCTCAATGAACAAAGGGAAGTCACCATAAATTGCAAATTTATGAAATGAGCCGTGCCATGGGAAAACCAACATAGTGCGTTTGCGACCAACATGGACCAGAGCAGCCTGCGCATCCGCGCAGTCTGGTCAGGATCCATGCTGTTCGCTTTCAAATACTATTGCAATTAGAGAAACCATTAGCGAACAGCATAAATCCTGACCAGATTGCGCGGATGCGCAGGCTGGTCTGGATCCATGCTGGTCGCAAACGCACTATGTTGGTTTTCTCATGGTGCGGCTCAAATATCTATATTAGACGTGTGTTAAACATTTTCAATGATATAGCATCATAGTATCACGACATATTCGTTCATTTTTAAGTTTTTATTTAATCTGTCGTTATGATAAACAAGGAATCATTAGATTGTTTTGTTGGGTTTAAAGTCACTACGACAAAATTATAGGTCCAGCTTTCTCAAAATGGTGGAAGAAGAATTCAGGTGCCCTATCGGGCATTAAATATTTTAGGCACGAGCGGGCACTTAGGTGTAACCATCAACCTTCTATAAGCCAGCTTGAAAGCTTCCTCATATGAAAGAATTCTCTACCCAAAGCGAAGTGTTGAACCCACAGTGGTGTGGGGCAAGTGATTAAAAGTCAGCGACCACGGACACCCCGAAACATTAAAATGTACATGCCATAGTCCAACTTACCGTTTCATGATAAATCCGATCTTACAATTTCTTTTAAGATTAAAACTGAAATGTTTTGTATCTAACGTATTTGTATTGTTGTTTGTTTTGAGTAGATACGACAACTGAAAAAATGTGGACTGTAGTACGTTTATTAACATTAAATCTTATCGACATAGCAAATCTTTATCTGACCTTGTAATACTGATAAAGCCATGCAAATTTAATTAATGTTGAATCAAAATGTGATTGTACAGTTTCCTGTGCCATTATAGATTGCTACACATAGCGACAAAAGTTCAGTCATTTTTCTTCGATGTAAATCTGTTAATTGATGCTTGTTAAGCTGTTAAGACAATAAGCAAATCTTCCAAAGATGATTTGGCTCTAAATCTCTCTTATTGGATTGCAAAGTTTTATCTGACCTTGATATACTGATAAAGCCATGCAGATTGATCATGGACAATAAGCAAACCGTCCAAAGATGTTTTAGCTCTAAATCTCTCTTATTCCAGCCATGTTATTTTTAAAGTGTATTTTCCCTTCCCATAGGACTTCTCTTTCTCGATATATATGTAAATCTATTTATTGTTTTCATGCGTGTAGCGTGGCATACTCGATTACTCGACTGAGTAACATTTAAAAGCCAAAAATAAAAAAAATAAAGAAAAGGCTAAAAACTCCATACAAGCAATAAAAAAACTGATCAGGAGTGGGTATGGAGGTAGGGACAATGTCATAGCATATGAGTATGCTGTTGTCATGGTCCTTGACTTTGTAATAATTTTTGTGACGGCAGACAGCTGTTGCTCTTTTATCAAAATTTCTATTAAAATTTCTAAATTTTGCCTTTTCTTGCTCCGCTTGCACTTGTTTTTGTAAATACTTATTTAAATCTAAATACATTTATTTTTAAATTCTAAATACATATATGATTTCAGGTGCATATATACCATAGCTGCTATTGACAATAAGAACAATATTCTTTATGGCAATTGTCCATCACTAGTAAACTTTAGAAGGATAAACAACTGTGTTTATAACAATTATCAATTTCCAAGCATTATTTCCTAGTTCGCTACGCTCAAACAAAAATAAATCATCTATCCCATAATCAAAGAGAATCAACGGGAGCAAAACGAACAGATTCATAAATTAACATTTAGGCTTTGTTTCCCGCATTGCCATAGTACAACACTCAACTTCAGTCATATAAACTATCAATTCGGAAAACATACGGCTATGAATATACTTTCCGGATCATTATGCTGCGAGGCATCTACTCAACCCTACTTCACTCCGTCGTGGGAGGGGTAGTAAGAAACCAGGTATCAACGCCAGTCACCTTCTTGTTATGCCCTAACATCCATTTCTCAAACTTTATTGCCGGAAGAATACATCAATCAAAATTATTTAACGTACGAAATAATTATACATCCTACACCTCAATACCTTTAAAATACGAAAATATTTAATTACTAATGTCGTCTACACATTTCCTTTATCATCGTTTAGTGAATTTAGATCTTATATTTCAGCCTAAACATCTGTCACAAGACTTTTGTCTCTGTATCATTATTTACTTGATTTCCAAGAATGTATATATACAATGCACGGAAATTGTAAGTTTTAAAAATCAATGTTCAAGGACGATTGTGATAATAAAATGCAACATGCAGCATGCAAACATGCAACAGATAGCAAACAATAGCTTTCATGACTTGCCTTGATAACTTTCCTTTAACTACAATATTCAAAAGAGAATTTACCGTAGATGCACTTGAAGTATGAAATAAGAATCTGTTGAAATAGCTTCATTATTTTGTCTGTTTTGAAACTGTGCATAAGTCAAAGTTTGGCCTCAGCAGTCTGATCAGTTCATATGCAGTTAAGATTGTAACACGTATTGAATGTTATATTCGGAAGGTCGGTGGTTCTACCCAGGTGCCCGCTAGTGATAAAACTATGCACGGAGGGGCACCTGGGGTCTTCCTCCACTATCAAAACTGGAAAGTCGCCATATGACCTATAATTGTGTCGGTGCGACGTTAAATCAGACAAAATAAATAAATGAAATTCAATGCTATTTTCTGTGCGTTCACACGGGTATAAACCACTTTGGGACTTCTTGCAAATTCATGCATCGCTGTACGTATTCTAGTTAGTTTAAACATATTTGAGCCGCGCCATGAGAAAACCAACATAGTGGGTTTGCGACCAGCATGGATCCAGACCAGCTTGCGCATCCGCGCAGACTGGTCAGGACCCATGCTGTTCGCTTTCAAAGCCTATTGTAATAGAGAAACTGTTAGCGAAGAGCATGGATTCTGACCAGACTGCGCGGAGCGCAGGCTGGTCGGGATCCATGCTGGTCGCAAAGCCACTATGTTGGTTTTCCAATGGCGCGGCTCATTTTATTCCCAGTAATACATGCACAAATTAAATACATACATCATAGTTTGTACATGATAGCAGGAAAGGATAAGAATGAAAGACTCATAGTCTTATAGAATTCTTTATCCTTCTAGTTAGGCAAGTTGGCATTCTTCGGTAAAGTTTTATCTACAATTTAAGGCAAATAGTGCACAGGCAGACCTTTTTCATTCCACTAAACAAAACGATGTTTCATTTTTCTGTTAACCTATATTTTCTCCACCAGTTCATCTGCTGTCATAGATTTTCTGTGCTCATAGCGTTTTGACTTTCTTTTTTTGTTCATGCTTCCTTCATCTGTCGGAACAACTTTGAATATATGTACTCTGGAAGTTCTTGAAACGGACTGTCCTCAAGGTTCATAGCAGAATATCACATCACAAAATACCCAAGAGTAAACCCTTATAGGTTCAAAAGTTCTTTGAGCCATGGAAATCAGTCCAATAGAAGTCAGTAAAGTGGCAGCGTGCGGTTTATTTGATTTAACGTGAAAGGTGTTTGCCTTTGCTAAGTCTTTGCTAAATTCTTGGCATGTAACAATATATAAACTTTGTTTTCTCCATAGTACGTGGTGCAATACGGACACAAACCTACCCAAGCGATAATTCACGAGAATCATATTTGCTACAGGTTTTTTCGAGCTGAGAGTATTTCTAGTGAAATGTAAATATATATTTTACAGCCTCGATAACAGAAAAATTATCGCCAAACATTCTGCGTACCAGAAGTTTCAAATGCTGTTTCTTCACTACCCGAAACAAGGGCAATTCATCCAAGGTCATTAATTCGCAATCGGAGGACGTAACAAAGAATTGTTTATTCCATTTTGATTTTGAAATCAGCCTGTCTGATTTAAGACCTTTTGTTTCTACACGCTTTTTGGGTTTATTATAAAATAGCATGGGTAAAATTGCTCTCAGGTCCTTTATAGACCATTTCAATGTCTCCTGTAAATTAGCCAACTCGCGTAGTTCCGATTCTTGCATTTCTGTCACTTCTTTATCTGTTATGGTTGAATTAATTACTTCTAGTAGTTTCTTGGTTTGATTTATTTCTTTAGGCGTTTCTTTTTCCAATGCAGTAATCTTCTCTGTAGCATTCGCAGATGTTTCCTGTGAGAATGTATCATTTTTTGGCAAGTCCGATTTTGTGTCTGCCTCATCTGTTGTTTCCTTCATACAAAAATTCTGTACGTCTTTTAGTATTAATTTGAAATGATGGACTTCTTCATTGAATAAGTCTTCTTCGGCAATTTGTTTCTCTAAACGAACTTTAAAAAACTCATATAAACCATAGTCAAACTTATTCCTTTCTTTAAAGATAACACTATCATTTGCTGTTATTTCGGATATTTGTGACATATTGTTCTTTACACCTAAAGAAAATGCATTACTTTTCGTGTATAAAATATCAGCCAAAGTCCAATTTAAATATCTTTTCATCAATACCAGCGATTCGTCAAACTTTTCAAAAACCATAACAAGATGAAAAATATTTGCTGTGTCATTGAGAAACTCGTCAAACATGTCTTGTGATATCTTTTCGGCGTCTTTTATAGTTCCAAATTTTAAACCAAAGTCATACGCCATTGAGTTGTACGTCATTGACTCAGACATTGTGGTAGCCTCGTTTTGGCGAGGATTTCGTATTAAGTCAGTAACAAATGTTTCATTTGGTAATTTCGCCAGATACGGATACTTCCACTTGAACTTGTAGTAAAAAGCTGCCGATAAGAACTGATCAAAAGGTTCACGCACAATGGCAATATAAACTGAGTCATTATAAAGGAGTCTCGAAACTTTCTTGCTATTAAAAACCATGTGATTACAAAGAATATCATATTTGTTACTAAAATCCTTATCTGCATTATTACGAAATGCACTGCTCGCTTTTGGCAAAGGAGGCCAAAGATCGCTAAAATAAGTCCTCTGCTTAGATATATAATGAACTGGAGTAGGAATCACAAAGGATAAGTTCCTTTTGAGCCCAAAGCGCATCATTATATTTTGTAATGTAGAACTTGCTGCTTTGTGAACTTTTAAGAATTCTATATGAGTAACTTCACTTCTATGAGATCGACTATCTGCATCCATGTTCACAGTGTTATGTTCAAGACTAGCTTTGTTTCCGTTATTTCCTTTTGACCTTGTAGTTCTTATTTCATCTTCATAAGTCTTGATTTCTTTTTCTTTGAAACCAATTAAATGGGCATTTTGTTCTCCATTATGTGCCGGTGGATATCTAGATATCTGTAAAAGAGTATTTGCTGATTAGTCAAATGATAGGAAAAACATTGCAGCTGTGCTCGCAATACACGTGTTATCTATAATTTAGATGCATCAATCATTTACGATAAACTTTACTTAAAACTTTAAGGTCATGGACACGTAACGACAATTTCCGTACGAAAGTTCACATTGTGTGGGCTATGTTGCCATTTCCATTTTGTACCTATATACATTGATATTGAATATGCCCTATAGAAGCTCGTTACTGTGACCGACAGCTGATGTTCCATCAGCTATACTGACTTCTATACCTACAGCCACTGACGTTGCATATCGTATATTAATTAACGTTTAACTACGACGGTTATGTAACTTGACTTTGCATGAGCTTTACTATCATCATTGATATTGCATTATCTAGGTAAACCTTAGGTAAACGTGCTGTTACGATAGAGTACTAACTTGACATTGTTTTACTATCATCATTGATATCGCATACATGTGCTATACAAACGTGTTGTTACGACAGTTGAGATTGCATGTCTTATAAAAGCTTGTTAAGTACTACGTCATGTGTTACGGTGTGTCCTACAGTCACGAATTTGATATGACTTTACTAACCTCTTTCAACTGAGTGTACTTTAGATGAATCCTGCTATCAACCGGTGTGTGCAAGCTTGTAGTTAGAAGATAAAGCAAACATGCAACCACAAACAATACCGGTAACATAAACTTCTTCCTGTAAAAATATACTTTAGTAATATATATTTTAATTTTACAGAAAAAGCGTAAGAATGCATTTATATATGTACTTATAAATAATTGAAATTGAGAAAGTTCATGTAAGCAGTATTCTGAGGGAGTTTTATAGGCTCTATTTACAGCAAACTCATTCAGAGTACGTATTTAAGGAATTCGTTTTGGCTTATATCAAAACACTATCTCTTAAATATGACTTTTATTAATCATATCACATAGACGTTTCTGTCCAGTATTTCATTAACCTATTTGTTACTCTATCTTCAGAAAGTTTCAAGAAAACCTGATAATTCATTACAACTATTAACTTAAAAGTTAAACCCTTGGTAGTTTCATTGAGCACACCTTAAGAAGTCAGTGACACACGCCGTAAAGCAAGTCATGGATCACATGGACTTTTCATGCTCACTATATGAGCCGTGCCATGAGAAATCCAACATAGTGGGTTTACGACCAGCATGATTTCAGAGCCTACAGCAATTAGAGAAACTGTTAGCGAACAGCATGGATCCTGACCAGACTGCGCGGATGCGCAGGCTGGTCTGGATCCATGCTGGTCGCAAACCCACTATGTTGGTTTTCTCATGGCACGGTTCAATTATGTATATAAACAGTGTTGTGTCCATTATTTATGCCCAACTCTTAATATTTGTAATTTACTTACAGGTTCATGATAAATCCAAATATACACGTTTAAGAAAACTATTCAAACTAAACTTTAATTAGACTGCACCCTTAGTAGATTCACTGAGCACACCGTGAGCAGTCAGTGACATATACCGTAAATTAAGTTATGGATCACATGGACTTTTCATGTTTACAGTATATATGTAAGCACTGCCGAATAAAGTGTTAGTTGTTATTTTCCCACATATTGTGTTCGTTATCTGTGCATAAACTATTAACATTTTTAATTTACTTCCAGGTTCAAGATAATGTTAACATTTAACAAAACTTTTCAAACAAAACTTTTGTTAGACTGCGAAGGATGTCTTTAATCTTATCTGTGTAAATAGTTTGTACAGATATACACTCAGTTCCAAAAGAAAGTGTGCACTTAGTTTTCTGTTATTTTTTCTCGGTCATTTTCATGAAAACTTATAATGTTTGGTACCAAAATTTAAATCAGTTCGTAAACAAATTGGTGTGCATTTTAGATTTTGAGTTATACCTGAGAGTTAGTGTATGAAAAAATGAAACAAAAACGTCGGGGAATTTTTTGAAATATTTAAACTTAAAAAGTGCACACTTTCTTTTGGAACTGAGTATAAATATTTGAATAACAGATAACTCTTAAGTTATTCAATATACTGTGGCATGTTTATCACCTCCCATTGATACAAGATTAGATTTTCCAGTCTTGGCAGCGGAATGACTATTTAATTACTTGAAGCAAATCTTATTTTCTTGTCTTCTCCCTTTGACCTTTTGTGTCAAGATCGAAATGAAGTGAAAATTGGCACTAGGGAACTTACGCAGCTATTGTGTGTGTTTGATTAGCTAATTGCACAAAAATGACCGCGTGGCCACAAGTATTTTCTGGTATAAAAATAAACAAAATATTAGAGAATTTGTAAAACATCCGGAAAAACGTTCGGCTCTTAAATGTGTTGATACGATAGAGATTTAAGTTTGTTCTGCAATATAAAGTTTATTGCAAATTCACGTAAGAGTAAAATAGTCATGGCTACCCGATCCGTTTAGCAATATCTAAATGTATTTAGAGGACTTGTAATGTAACAGGTTTGAAAGGTTCGGAATATTGTATATTATATAAATCATTGTTTAATATGCTACGGAGAAAGATGATAAATTGTAATACTTGAGTCTAAATTTGAAAATATTGAAAGTTGCTGAATTGTCAAACCTGTCACAAAACATGTAGCCCAAGGGTTAAACAGGTATACTTAGTTGTTTATATCATTTACTTCCGGGATCAAAGTTAGATATGTTAAGGAAAAAGGCACGAGGAATTGTGTAATTTTACATAGCGGCTAGACTGCTTAATTAAATATATATGCTGAAATATAATTATCTAGAGTCAGAGAGAGTTAGATTTAGAGTTAGAGAGAAAGATGGGTTAGAAATGCTAGATTGATAAGGTCACCTTCACTTAATAATATCTAGCTAAAAATGTTATGTTTGAATATTAAAGACTGTTGCTATGATAAATAAAACTGGTTAAAAGGTTATGTTTGTTGTATTAAATGGCCACGCTACGTTACAACGCGCGTTTCTGGAGCCGCAGACCAGGATGGACCTTTGGAATGTTGTCAGGGCACTACGATGAAGTACACAATACCACTAGATGATCACGCCGAGAAACAAGGTTAGAAAACTGTCTATTCTATTTGCTTGTCAAATAATTTATTTTAAAAATGGCAGACAACGCTTCTATTCAGCAAATTTTTCAAGATTTGGCTATTCAATTAAAAAATGTTTCCACCGCAATAGGAACTCAGAGCGTACAAGATATAATTTCAAAATTTGATGGTAACTCTGAAGATATTAAATCATGGGTAAAATCGATAGAAAAATATTCTATTTTAAATGATTTAAATGATGATAGAAAGAAATTAATTTGCTATCAGACTGCAACAGGGCCAGTGTCTGATTTTATACATAGATTTATAAACGAAAATCAAGATTGTACTTGGGCTGCTTTAAAACATGCTTTATTTACTAGATTTTCTGAGATACGCGACTCACAGCATGCTGTATATCTTTTGCAAAATATAAAACAAAACCCTGATGAAAATGTAAATGTCTATGCTGAAAGATTATTAACTCTGGCAGAAGATGCCTATGAAAATCAAGATCAAGGTCAAAATCATACTGTTAATTTAGCAATTATTCAGAAACAGTTAATAGGTTATTTTATTGACGGATTAACAGAAAATTATTTGAAAATGAAAGTTATGCGTGATTCGCCGGAAACTTTACAGGCTGCAGTTACGTCAGCTATGAATGAACAAAATTTAAGAGATCGGTTTAATTTACGATTCGGAAATGTTACTGGCCAGCAAAATTTTTCAGAAACTTGTCAAAAAGCTAAAGACTTAGATCACATTCAGCCACAAATTCGTTGTCAATATTGCCGAAGGCTAGGTCATAATGTCAAGCAATGTAGGACACGTCAGAAATATGTTCATGCAATATTATTACGAAAGAAAGCCACTAGACATATGCAGAAATTAAGCCAAAGTAAATTTCAAAACAATTACGATTGGAAAAAATATATTGATTGCTGGAATTGTGGGAAATTAGGACATTTTATGAGAGAATGTAAGAGTGTATTGAGACCTAAAAGAAATATATTTAGGCCTTTAAACTAAGACCTTCCTGTCATAAAGAAGTCGATGATAGGAAAAATGATTTATCAACGTATTTTATAGCGCTAGCAGGAAATCCAAACTCTTGTACAATTAGAATAGGGAAACAGAAGATTAGGGCATTAGTAGACTCTGGAGCAGAAGTCTCATTAATTAATAGGAGGACATATGAATCATTAAATAGAAAGCCAAAACTATTTAAAAATCATAAAGTTTCATTACAGTCTGTAAATGGTAACTCACTGCATGTAGATGGATACACCAATCTAATTTTTCGAATAGGTGGTGAAAAAATAGAACATAAATTTTATGTGGTCTCAAATATGAATAGAAAAGCAATACTTGGAAGGGACTTTCTCATTCAGAACAAATGCAGAATTTATTTTGATCTTTTATCAATGAGAGTTAAAAATAGCTATGTCACATTACAAGAAGATGTACATATTGCTTCAGTAATTAGGTTGCAAAAAGATACTGTAATTAAACCTCAGACAGTGCATATTTGTTCAGGACAATTAAGAAAAGACTCTAAACTAAAGAATTTTAAAACATATGAATTAAAAAGTGTTGAAGATGGTTATCTTAGTACAGAACCTGGTTTAATGGTAGCTAATTCAGTCATAAAGTTACGAAAGCATCGTAGGTTTCCTGTTATGTTAGTAAATTCTACAAATAGAACGATTAAATTAAGAAAAGGGTGTGCTGTTGCAACTGTTGAACAAATTGATGAAAAATGCATAGCTTCTGTTTCTGATGTCAATAAATTATCACATAATAAGGGTGAAAAATCAAGTATTAATACAAAAGAAATAGTAGCACCTAAAGAACACTTTCAATATGTAGAAAAATTAGTTAAAACAAATAGGGACGTTTTTGCGAATAATGACTCAGAATTGTCACAGACAGATACGATTACAATGAAAATTCCTACTATAGAACATGAACCGATAAAGCAGCGACCATATAGAGTACCATTAAATGACAGAAAAATTATGAGTGATGCTATAGATGAAATGCTTAAGGCTAACGTAATAAGACCTTCTCAAAGCCCTTATGCAAGTCCTGTTGTGCTGGTTAAAAAGAAAAACGACAACAGTACCAGATTTTGTATAGACTTTAGGAGGATCAACGCCCTGGTGAGACCCACAGCATATCCTCTACCTCATATCGATGATATATTGGCTCTTTTAGGTGATTCAAAATACTTTACTACCCTAGACTGTCGCTCAGGATTTTGGCAAATACCGATTGATGAAAAAGATAAAGAAAAAACTGCATTTACCACATTCAGAGGTCTATTCGAATTTAACGTTATGTGCTTCGGATTAGTTAATGCCCCGGGGGTGTTCCAGGAATTAATGTCTAAAGTCTTAGAGGGATTAGATTTTGCTGTGGCATATTTAGATGACTGTCTCATATTCAGTAAAACATTAGAAGAACATAAACGCCACTTAGATATTATTTTTCAAAGGTTAAGAGAGCATAAACTTAAACTTAAGTTGAAAAAGTGTCAATTCATGCAGCCTAAAACCGAATACTTAGGTTTTGTCATAGATGAAGATGGCATTAGACCAAATCCTGATAAAGTTAAAGCTATTAGGTCACTTCCGGTTCCAAAAAATGTGCGTGAAGTTCGAAAAATAATCGGGGCTTCCTCGTTCTATAGACGGTTCATCCCCTCATTTTCAGAAATAGCAGAACCTCTTATAAACTTAACAAGGAAAAAGTCTCCATTTATTTGGACAGAAGAATGTCAGAAAAGTTTTGAGAAAATCAAAGAACAATTAACAGCTATTCCTTTCTTATCCTACCCAGATCCAAACAAGCCGTATACATTGTATACCGATGCCAGCGATAGTCATGTGGCAGCGTGCTTAACTCAAGCGTGTAATTCACCAGAATCAGATGAAAATAAAGAAAGGCCTATATATTTTCTGTCTCATAAACTAAGTGAAACACAAAAGAAATACAGCACTATTGAGAAGGAGGCATACGCCATCTTTTATTCTTTGCAACGTTTAAATTACTTTTTACACAATGCTGAATTTACAATCAAATGTGACCATTCTCCGCTGCAGTATTTATTAAAAAGTGAAATGCAAAACAAGAAAATTCAGTTATGGGCATTGTCTATTAGTGGTTACAACTGTAAGATAGAGTATCTTCCAGGAAAGGCAAATGTTATTGCTGATTTCTTTTCACGACCACCAGAATCTGAAAATAAACAAACAGAAAGTGAGCAAGAAATTGAACCAGATATTAACGACAATACCTACAAAGTTTCTGACAAATATGAAGTTAAAAGTATAAATGTTATAAACTCTAACAACTTAAACCCGAAAGAAGTAGCTAACAAAGAATATCAAAAACAAGATTCTTTAGTTGAAACTGTCCCAATATTTGCAGATTTAGATATGAGATTAGAACAAGATAAAGATCCTGCAATTGTTCAGATGAAAATGCAACTTAAGCATGGTGACCCAAGTAAGGCTGAATTCAAGAAGTATTTAGAAGTAGACAATGTTCTATACTATATTTCGAACCCAGATGAGGAACCAGTTATGAGACTTTATGTTCCTAGTCATTTGAAATCATTAGTTATAACAGAATATCACAACAATGGTCACCCCGGTACACAGCGTATGTTTGCAACTATAAAAACAAAGTACTACTGGCCAAATATGTTTAAAGAACTTCATAGATATGTAACAACTTGTGTTGATTGCCAGTCTAGAAATTTGACAAAGGTTAAAGCTCCTTTAAGAGAAACAAATATTGCACCATTTCCATTTGCTATTGTTTCAATAGACATATGTGGTCCTTATGAGAAAACACTTAGTGGCAATCGTTACATCATTTGTTTTGTTGACATGTTCAGTGGTTTTCCAGAAGCTTTCGCAGCTCCTGATAAAAGTACAAATACAGTAATAGACTTACTTTTGAATGAGATATATCCTAGATATGGATGTCCTCTCCAGATAATTCATGACCGAGGGTCAGAATTTACGAGTTCTGCCTTTAGGGAAGTTCTGAAAGAATTAAACATTGACAATGTATCATGTACAGCATACCACCCTGAAAGTAATGCAAAACAAGAACGAATGCACAGAGTTCTGCATGATATTTTAGCAAAAAGAGTTCAAGGTAATACACGAGAATGGGATCTCCATCTTAATATGTCTTTAGCAGGCATACGTCACAATGTTTCTTCAAGTTCAAAGTTCACACCTTTCTATTTAGTTTACAACAGAGACCCGATTTTACCTATTGATAATCTGCTAAAGCCTAGAGCTAAATACCATGGCGAAGAGTTTCACAAGATAGTTCTTCAAGAACAACATTCAAGTTTCCTTACTGCTTATAGACATTTAAAACGCTCAAAACGAAAACATAAGGCACAAGTAGACAAAAAAGCAAAAGACATTAGGTTCGAAATAAATGATCCTGTCTATTATAAGAACTATCGAAGAAAGAACAAGCTTGAAGATCGCTGGAAATCACATTACAGAATTCTTGAACAAAAAGGTCCAGTTACATACCTTATTAAGAACCAGCTTGACAATTCAGTTGTTCAAGTACATGCAGATCAGATTAGGCTTGCTGACATTGCTGAATGGCCCGAACGCAAAGCTGTTAAAGGTTATCCAAGACGAAGGGTAAATTATGTAATACCTCCAGATGATTCTAGCTTAAGCAGTAATGATGAATCTGATGTTTCTGATGCTGAAATATCAAACAAAATCAGAAAAGTTAAAATGCCTAAAAGCACAAATAGGGTCCGTCAAGAACGTGAAAATTCTTCCTCAGAAGATAACATTCCTTTAGCTCAGTTAAGAAAACATTTAAGAGAACAGAGTAGGGAACAAAATGACTCAGAAACGGAACAAAAAGCAAGCAATACTGGCGAAAGTTCAGCTAGTATGAGTAACAATACAGAAGAAAACAATTACCTTGATAATGAATCCCGTATGGAATCAGGTGCTTCGCATTCTGATCAGTCCATAGAGACAGATGACATGGATACACAGTCTTTGTCAAACGAGTCTGAAAATAATCAAAGTAACATGGTTATTGAAAATGTCACAAGACACACAAAGATACCTAGTCCTGTAAACAAACAGGAAGATGATGACAAACAAAAATATCTGCAAATGATATTAAGTCACATGGCTGAGAGTGAAAAAAACAAAAATGACATGATGCAAGGTCTGATAAGAAATTGTTTTAGGCCTAACTGCTAGACAATTGTTTAAGGACTTACGCGAAGGTCCTATCTTAGAAAATACTTTGCTAATTTATAGCATAAAATGATTTAACAAGAGATTGGTAAGAAAAGTAGCGCTATATGATGACGTTGATAAATCCAAATGACTTCACCAAGGTGTATATTCATATACACTGTATTGTTTTGTAAATATCTTCAGTTAAAGTTATTGTTCATACATTTATTATTATAATTGTTCGGTGTTGGTTAAGTTCCTAAATGCACAAAGTTATATTTTCTGCATATTAAAAGGCTAGTAGAAAATACAAGATAGAACCTCAAAGTAACATTTTTTCTTTAATTCTGTTTAGAACAGAATGCCTATGCTGTTATTCACATTTGTAATTATTGTTATCAGAATATTTTAATGTCAAATCATTTAGTGTTCTGAGACCTGTGAGAACAATTATATCGTGAGGTTCACTAGTTTAAGCATACTTATTGTAAGACGCATGAAAACAGTCATAATGTGAGATTTACAATAATGGTTATTGATTAATGTTTACAATAAAGTAAATAAAAATGCCTGGCTAACATTTTAATGTACATTTTGTGTTTTGTTGTCAGCTGCAGTCTATAGAGTATTAAAACCGGTGTCACGATAAGTTTCTCCACGCACCTGTTTACATTTACTGGTGTCATGATAGATTTCTCCACGCACCTGTTTCAGAAACCGGTGTCATGATAGATTTCTCCACGCACTTGTTTCAGAAACCGGTGTCATGAAAGGTTTATACACGCACCTGTTACAAAATCCGGTGTCATGGTAAATATCTCCTAGCACCTGTTTAAACGTATTTCTGAAGATTTCAGTTTAGATAAAAAAAAAAGTTATATTCAACCCATTTGAAGTTTTCTATGCGAGATTTATGTTTTATTAAAGCACGTACGCTTTGCCAGTATCTAATGACTTTTGAATTTTTTTACACGTATTTTTTCTTAATAGTAAAATGCAGATACAACTAAAATGTATAGGCATAACAATAATTTAATAATCTATCATAGAATAAGCCGAATAAGTAAGGCTTACAATACGTAATTACTTTTATTGCATATATGATTTTGTTGATTTAGATTTAGTGTTCTCATACCTTTTTTTTGTGAGAACAAGCACATTATTTTACTAGCAATTATAGTTAAAGCACATTTACCGCGATACATTTCCACAAAATGAATAAATTGCTGTAATCATATTAATTCTATTTTTTGTATCAAATATACATGTTTCAAAGTTCATATCCTTGAAGTATTTAATTTAAAGTTATATTGTCATCTTTTTAAATTAATAAAGTAAACGTGGTCACAAATGCTGTGAAATAAAAAGAAAAATGCGACAACCAGTACAAAATTTTGTTATTCGTTTAACTATGTATCAAATTCACTTGCCCGAATAATTTTAGCGAAATAATTCAAAAAATATAAGTCTGTTTGGAAATGCAAATTAAATGTTAGAGTATTTTATATTTAAAACAATTTATATCAGTTAAAAGATAAATATATAAAGTACTTACCTTATAATAACCTGAATACGTGTAATCATTCCTCATGTCCATTGTTATATCCTTTATTATATCTGAGTGCTCGTATTACGGTGGAACTTTAATTAAATTTCAAGCAAAATTTCTAAAACACGTCTGTACACAATACAAGCAAGAAGACAATGCCAGTTAGCTAACAACTTCTACCACATATGCAAAAGGGAACTGACAAATTCACGGTTGAACGCACGATATTGACCAATGAGAAACTGCGTAACAATAACAGCCCTCAAGGACTTATTATCAGTCAACTATATCAGCAACTTCCTGGTGGAACGCCAAAGTGACAAAGATAAAATCATGAATAATACAACAATCAACGAAAAATAACCCCGAGCTATAATGATATATCAATCTTTCTCTCCATCTACAATTAAAGAAACTTTGTTAAGACAGAATTTATGAAAAATGTTAAAATGAAAAAGGAAATAGTCTGAAATTCTGTGTAGAAAACAACAAAGAAAGAAGACAAATAAGAAACATTTTAGCAACAGATATATTTACACAATGCCAGATTCTCGTCAGAGTATTATACTTTTATTCCCCATGCAATTCTTATTGAGAATACCCGACGCAGTTTGCAAATAAATTGATTATGAAGACTATTTTACCAAGATGATATGAAGACTATATTTTGCCCTAGCTGAACACTGTAAAGAATTAACATATTAAAAACTAACTGGGAGTGTTTTAGACAATTTTAGTGATTAGCAAATTCAGGATCCCACGGCCTGCTCCGCTACTCCGCAACGAGATGTGTGCATATAGAATTCAACAACAACAGAGAATTATTACGGAACTATGGGACGCCGATGTGAACAACGCGAAACAGCAGACTTGGCGCCACATGACCGACAACTGATGTTTCTACGCTGCAGAGAAATGGCTGATGTTGGAGGCAGATTTGTTTAAAATTTGTATCATTTATTGTTTATTTCATTTGAATATTTAAAAGAAAGAAAGGAAATTTATAAAAAATAAATGTTTTCGGTGCATACAAATGTATTTATAAAATGTATACTCTATACAAAATGTATACTCTAGATACAAGTCTCTCAGAATTTATACTTTTGAAAGAATATTCAGTATTCAGTATTTTTTTTAATAAATAGATATCCGATTCGGCGTATACACTTGTAGCATGAGCGCAATTAAAAAATACATGTTCAAGGCATATAAATACCTTGATCTTTAACCTGTACCTTATACATGTGCGCGTATTTAATTTTAAAATATTAGCATGTTTCAAAAAGATATATCGTATCTATAGAAGATGTGATTTTATGGCCGTTGATATCTATAAACATGTACATGTAGTATTTAAAAACCAGATATGTAATTTTGCTTTCTAATTTCAGAACCACTTATGTTTTATATGTATGACAAGCTCTGATAGATGCATCAGAAAGACGGAATTTCCACAAAATGAACGAAAAACGAAACAAACAGACGTTTATCTGACAAACGTGATACTTTAGAGTTATATATATTATATCTATATTCTGTTATATACATGTAATCGTGAAAATATAGACAGATGTGACTCGCAAATGAAATACTAGTATTGTAAACCTACAGACGAATGATTTAAAAAGATATATAATATATGCACTTTATTTGTATAAAAGAAATCATCACGTTTTAGGAAATTCCTCGTTTATATTGTATTATGCTTGTACTAACTATTCTGATGCCAAAATACTGAGAAATTGTATCTATCTGTAATATTATGTACTTTAAATTGTCTTTTAATATGTATGTGTAAAATTACCCAACTGTTTAAGTCGTGCATTCAAAAGCTAATTACGTTTACTAAAATTATGCCTGGCGAACCCTCGGCAACATTTCTAAACGATCAATATTAAGGATTTGTTATAGCTTAGATTTACTATTAATCTTTTTTTATTATTTTTTGTGGAAGAAATGAAGGGATTTGTAATGTAACAGGTTTGAAAGGTTCGGAATATTGTATATTATATAAATCATTGTTTAATATGCTACGGAGAAAGATGATAAATTGTAATACTTGAGTCTAAATTTGAAAATATTGAAAGTTGCTGAATTGTCAAACCTGTCACAAAACATGTAGCCCAAGGGTTAAACAGGTATACTTAGTTGTTTATATCATTTACTTCCGGGATCGAAGTTAGATATGTTAAGGAAAAAGGCACGAGGAATTGTGTAATTTTACATAGCGGCTAGACTGCTTAATTAAATATATATGCTGAAATATAATTATCTAGAGTCAGAGAGAGTTAGATTTAGAGTTAGAGAGAAAGATGGGTTAGAAATGCTAGATTGATAAGGTCACCTTCACTTAATAATATCTAGCTAAAAATGTTATGTTTGAATATTAAAGACTGTTGCTATGATAAATAAAACTGGTTAAAAGGTTATGTTTGTTGTATTAAATGGCCACGCTACGTTACAGTCTGTAACCATGAGATTCACGACGGCGATACTTTCTGCAACCACCAGCTTAAGTTTATACTGTACCGGAAAAGATCGCGTGTCAGCAGCTATTTTTCACGAAAGAAACGGCTGAGGTTATAAGGCGTCACAAATCGAGAAGGCCACATATTTAATGCCAACAATAGCATGGAATTTATATATTAAACACTTACAGTTCTGACACCAATATTATTTTAGGTACGGGTGAGTACCGGCCCTCAGGAAGTCCTCACAAACCGGTCAATCATAGAGTACCAATATGATAAACATAGTATTATAATATCACCCAGGCAACAGTTTGCATACATATACCCCCAGAATAGGAATATTTTAAGGTAATCAACATAATCATGCTAATTCTATGATCTGAAGCATTGGAGATAAACGTATTTGGTACAAGACCTGTTTTCTTAAGCAGGGGTCTTATCCTAGCACTCTTAAACTCTTTTGGTACATAACATAATTCCATTGATGTATTTATAATGTCATCAATGTTATCACCGGCAAGAGCTCATCAAGACATTCCTTCAAAAGCCATGCTTCAGCTGGATCCGTGATTCTTTTATATCTTTGGGGATAGAAAGTGAAATGAAATACAACATTCCAAATTTGGAAAAGGCCTATTATATCTGAAATGCATTTTCTGATGATTAAATAATGTACGAGACAACTGTTCTTCCCGAGTACAAAGAGAAGGCAGCAATGTCTTTATGGGGTTATTTTGCCGTTAATCAAGGAAATAAATGTACGTGTCAGGAAATATTCGTCATTTTATCAGATTTGTCAATTACACAAACTATGAAATATGTCTGGTTCCGAGAATGCAGCCTCACAAACCGTACATCAAAGTAAGATCTTATTTCAAGTAACAATTATTTATTTTGCTCAAGAATTCATGATTTTTCTTAGCCAGTAATCAAGTTTAAAGAAAACTGATGCTATGTTCAACATTTTACAGTGTTAAAAATGTTGTTACATTTATCAGTTTTGCTCACGAGTTCATAAAATATCCATGTTATGAAATACGGTATTATTAAAACATTCAAGAATAATTCTTTAGGCTGCAGTCAGATTCACAACAATATGACATAATTTTCAATATTTTACAATGTCTGGACAAAACTCAGAAATGTCTGACATCAATATTCAATATACTACGAGCATAAATGATATCCGCCAGATCATAGTGCGAAAGGTAACTGATACCCTTTGTAAATGTGAAACCGCTTGTTATAAAACATGTGAAGCTATAAGGTCTCGGTTTTACGTTTCGGGCGTTTTTAGAAGATGCCTATACATGTTGACAATTGCCCTTTTGTGTATAATGTGGAATGCTAGTTTCAGATGTATAGTCTTTTGTAAAATTGTCACAGAAGTCCTCCTTTGCCAAAAGGATCAAAGACGCGTTATTATTGTGTATGACAAGGAAAAATAACAAAGTGATCAGTAATAGCATATATTACAATGACAATGTTTGAAAATTTTCAAGAAAAGAAAGCTAAATTTAACATTATTGCAGGCCAGAAAGATATGATTCAAATATGCTAATTCTTTTAACATCTGACTCATTATTTAATGAATCAATAAGAAGGTAATCTGGAAGCAAAGAACACAACTAAAGAAAAGGAAAGCAAACTCGAGTCCGTTTATAGGGAGGTAATGATAAGGCAAACGCCCCTCAACCCCACCAACCTCTCTAGGATAGTCTTAAGTAGAAGTCCAAGAACGGCATGTACAAGGCATAAATCTGATTAGCTGATTGCTCAAACATGAGCGTGCGGCCACAACTATTTTCTGGTGTAAAAATAAACAAAATATGCGAATTTGTAAAACATCCGGAAAAACGTTCGGCTCTTACAATGTTTTGAAATGATAGAGATTTAAGTTTGTTCTGCAATATGAAGTTTATTGCAAATTCGCTTATAAGAGTAAAGAAAGTCATTTGTTTTGCAAGACGTTCAATAAACCACTTATATATTCTAGTCTGTTTTTACAATGTATATTTATATCTTATAAAGATTTCTCTCTGAATGAAAAGATGCGTCCGTGTCTGTGCGAAGAAAAGTAGATTTGCGGATATTAGTGATAGAAATTTATGGCGTTATCAGAAAGATATTAATTTCCGTTATGAATATTTATGAACGTATCTTGTTACGGTAACACGAACTTAATCAGAAGATTAGAAGATAGAAAATAAGTCGATTTTGGTTAATGTGGCACGTGATAAGAATATTCCCAATTTAATGATAGTTAGTTCATGTAATGGAATATACAATCTTTTGACTGACTGATATTTTTAGAATAATTGAATAATTGAGCTATTATTGACACCCTTTCTCCGGCGTCGGCTTTCGCGACGGTGTTTGAGTCACAGAACTTTTTTTTTTCTCAGAAACTACAGTACAAAATGCTTTTAAATGGTAGGGTTTAAAATATTCAAGCGAACTCTCATTAGACGGGTATTGTTTAGCATGTGTAAAAGGACACTTAGTGCATTGAAACGTATTGTTTACACATGATGTAAGTTTTTAAGTTTCAGACTAAATGTTGAACTAATAATATTTCAAAAGCCGGACATTGTCTGCTCCACTGTAGAAGTAATTCCAAGTGATTTGTTTTCCTGCATATATATTTCTGCTACTGATCAGATATGAACTCTTTTGATGCACTAATATATGGCCATCATATCATATAGAGAGTACACATTCCGCTGCCCTCATTTCTCAAAACAGCACGACAATAGAAAAGATATGTGCCAATAAATTAGATTTCAAGTAGACGTGTTGTGTTTCAAGAGAATGAGGAACGAGTTATACATGTTGATTAAATTATTGTTGCTCGAAGATTGACATGGACTTTATAATTTGATCTGATATCAATCTTTATTAAAGGCCACCGTTTTCTTTCTTATGGTGCGTGCATATTTCAGGTTTCAGGTTTCAGGTTTTCGAAGCACGTTCAAAACTGTTTAATTCAAAGATATATAGCCTTTAGCCTGCTGGCGGTAATTGATTCTGTATCTGCGACCACTGCAGACCAAGATCAGTGCAGGCTGATCATGGGCTTCACTATTCAGTCAGTATATTTTCAGTGAACACCACTTCGAATAATAAATGGTATTGCCCAAATTGAATGATGGACCAGTGCATTTAAGAAATTTAGCAGGGTAAATGATAAAGGCATGATAGGTAAATACACTTGATAACTCTTGATTTGTATCATCCAGTTACAAAATTTAATATATGATATAAACTAAGGTGTCTCCGTGGCCGAATGGATAAGGTCTCTAATTTCAGACCGCTTGCCCCTCACCAATTTGGGTTCGCTTGAATGATGTAAAAATATTACATACACTTCGTAAACGGACCGTATACAGAAGCAGGCATCATTTCAACAGTTTGAAATATTTTAACATCACAAAAATAAGCACATAAATTAAACTACTTACCAGCTTACACTGTGACGTAAAATAACCAGTAGCCAGTCTGACAGCAAAGCAACCGCATATCCATTGTCAAATATCCGCACCAGTCAAATATAATATCCAAACACTTATTAGAATACATAGTTGGACAACGCAAGTATAAAGTTCTCTCAACATATAAAGCATCACAGCATAATAAGAATACTAGATAGATGACATTAAACACACATCGCTTATAAGCCAATCACGGATATAATTTAACAATATCCTTCACCCTTCCTTCTTAATATCCAAACTGAAGTTACACACTTTCAAAATAACACGCAGAAACGGCAAGTCCAAACTTGTGTATCAATTTAACATAAACTACAAAAAAGCATGTAATCCATGCATCACGCACAACTAACCATAAAATTTAAATATACACATCATAGATTTCTTTCATAAAAAATTAAAATAGTTGCAATTAAATTTTACTTTTCAAAGTATTATATAAATTTGAATGAACTGCCCAAAGCTATTATTCATGAACAAAAGACAGACGGTCAGTGTTGTTACAAGAGATGTCACTTTTAGACAGTCTGAAATATACACAATTTCGTGCCAAATACTAGATTCAAACCAATCTGTAATTCGACAAAACAAATATATCTGGTCAAATTAATTATTCAAATAACGTAAATCCGAAAATTTGCATACCGATGATTGCTAAAATAGTAAAAGATAAATACACTCAGCTACGGACTCGTGCTGGGTGCGGTGCTGGGTTTGGGGTGGTGAATCTTTTCCACATGCGACATACATATACTGTCCTCATAACACAGATTTATGATTAATAATATTGAAAAAAGAATTGTAAACAATACATGGTTACGTTTTACGAAATATATCCTGTTTGTTCTCTGTAAATTAGATTTGCTATGTACCGCTGTTTAAAACGTATTACTGTATATATACCTCATGTTTGTATCATGTATGATGCACTGAGTGAATAAATTTGATTTGATTTGATTTGATTTGATTCTCGCTCGGACCGTTGGATTCTTCATTTGAGAAAGTCATCCAGCTGGCTAACAGAAGGTCAGTGGTTCTAACAAGGTGCCCACCCGTGATGAGATAATGCACGGAGGGCACCTGGGGTCTTCCTCCCCCATGAAATGGACATTATTTATCACAGGTAGAGGACGATCCGATGCGTACATTTAGACATACAGATTAAACAATAAAACTTACCAGTAGTGTTTATACCTGAGGTTACGAAAGTTTCCAATGTTGTTCTATTAGAAATATTTCGACGGGTGGACATCTTTGCGCCTTTGTTAAGACAGTTCGAAGTAATTGTATACTAAACAAAAGTTCTAACTAGACCCCTAAAGTTATATGAGTATTTTGCAACGTACGTCAAATAGATTTAAAATCTATCTGCCCTTTTATCTAAATATTATCATTTATGTAAAGTTTCTTTTAAATTCATGATTTTAAGTATGGATTTAGAGCTTTGATTCTCATCAATATCACATTTAAAATTCGCAAACAATCAACTTTTCGGTTGTTTATTGGAACAAGGCGCATAATCAATTTTTCCATTTTTAAGGGTGTAATAAATATATTTTAGATTTTCGATAATTAATTAATATACATAAAAGAACTCTGGTAATAAGTAAGCAATATGCTTTATTCGTAAAACAATAGGCAGAACCAGTAAAATATGGCCAAAACAGACAGACATACGTTTTACCCCAATTGACATATCATTTCTTAAGTGATGTTTTACTGTATGTGTTTGTTTTCATACGGTAACAGATATTATGTATACTCAATAAAATCATTTTTCCTGTTATAAATCGTTTTAACTTTCTAAATTGCGAGTTTTAATCGGTAAAAGAGGCGTTCCTTAAAATCTGACTTTTTTGAGTGTTGATTCTAACAGTAATTGTGTTCAAAGATGTAAATACAATACTTCCATTGAATTAAATTGAAGATTTACAGGCATGATTCTCGTGGAGCAATGATCTTGTGTAACAATTTTTATATACCTTTTATGCATATGAGGAAGATATGGTTGGTCCATTCGAATATTTCCATTCGTATATTTCCAGAATATACATTGTGTGCTACAAATCGGATACGAACCTCTTTGATACGCAAAACTTGCCATGACGTCGTATGGAGAGTACACAATGTCATACCGTTGACCTCATTTCTCGAAACACCAGGACAATAGGATTACGAACAAAAGACATTTGCCAATAAATTAGATTTCAAGTAAACGTGTGATGTTTCAAGATAATGAGGAGCGGGTTATATGATATGTTTATTAAATTATTGTTACTCGAAGACTGACACGAACTTTATAACTTGATTTGATATCAATCTTTATTAGAGGTCGCCAGTTTCTTTGTTTCGGTGAGTCTTAAATTTCAGCTTTTGAAAACACTTTCAAAACTGTTTTATTAGAACTCATTTAAAGGCAAGGTATATAAATACACATGATTACGTGTAGATTTTAGAGGTATTAGCTGAAAGGTATCACCGAGTTAAAACAAATATTAACACATGTTGTCAACTAAAGATTACATACTATGACAATGATTTCAGCAAAACTGGCCATTTTTTATACCAAGTATAGGGCTTGGTAATTCTTGGTTGATGTTAACAAAATAAGCAGGGAAGCATCTATGTATAAACACATACACATCAAGTAACATAGCATAATTTCAGTATCTTTTTAATTTAAGGATAATAACACTAGTATTACTGTGTAGATTATAAATGCTTTTGCTAGAAAACAATCTCATGTAATATTAGATAAAAAATGCGTAGATATAAGCTTCCGTTGTAAAAGTTATTAGCAAAACTGATCAACTTTAACCAAATCAGGGACAATAAACTTTAAGTTTGATAGAATGGGATCAATCATTACAAAGATAAGGCGCCTGATGAACAAAATCAATTTGCTGGTTTTGAATTGTGAAGATTCTATCTCCATTTGCTAGAAACCATCCTCAGATTAATAAACCACTTAACACAATATATTAAAGTGTATCGAGGGCTGAGCGCGAAACTGTATTGTATCTTGTTCTTAATTTATATACAGTTACAATAGTTTTGCGCTCAGCCCATGGTATATTTATATACTGTGTCAAAAGATCAAATTTTAGGCAAATCAGGGACTATTATTTTAGTGATACAAAATCAGTTCATTGTAAATAACTATTACAATTAAAATGACATTGGATGGATGATGCAAAATCATCGTTTAAATGATTAGAAGTGAAACAACTCTGTTACAATTGAAAGAACGCATTTGCAGGAAGCAATCCTGTTGTTACAATTGCAAGAACGCATTTGCAGGAAGCAATCCTGTTGTTACATTAATTTGATGATGTCTCTGTTCCAATATGGCTGCCGTTTTATCACATAGATGCTATATCGTTTTTCGTTTGTAGTCCGAGTTTGCTGCTTCATCATTGGTAATTACTTAATAACATGTTTTAAAAGAAATGTCACATTGCACAGATGTGTTGATTAATTTACAAATATACTGAGTTAGTCATTCGCTTTGCTGAATATTTCGCAATAATTTTCGCCCGAATTGAATTCTGCCGCAAGACGTACCATTTCCGGCCATAGCGTGTATAAACAAATACCTACTATTGGCGCCTTGCTTGTGCAAAGAAACAGTTCTATCATATTTGATATAAATTTTACAAAAAAGAACATATTAGAAGCCTGGAGAAGACTCGAGCGGGTATATACGTCTTCCGAAATAATTTCACTCGGGCTGCGCCCTCGTGAAATATTTACGCCCGAACTATTCAGCAAAGCGAATGACTAACTCAGTATATTTGTAAATTAATCAACACATCTGTGCAATGTGACATTTCTTTTAAAACATGTTATTAAGTAAAATATTTCATGAAAATTGAAAGCGCTATTTCTTGATGCGTACATGGCGCTATAGATATTACGTTGACGTGCCATCAACATAATATCGTTGTGATGATTAAAGCATTGTTAGTCATATTAGAATATTGACTACAAAGACGCGACGCGGCATTACTAATATACCAGGCTTTACATGAACAGTGTTTGCCTTATTGAGAAATTAACAACTTGTAGCTATATATTAGTGAATATCAGAAATAAATTTGGCACGCAAAATAAAAAAGTAATATTTACTGAATTAACATTAATATTCAGATATTAAAGTGTCCAATAAACTAATACTGATTTTGAAAAAAAATCACTACATACAAGATTTACACGTCTAAATATTCAGTTGACTTTAAAGTAATGAACTAGGCTGACAATAGCTTAATTTTGTAATTTTCTGATCAAATCAGTTTTGAATATATTTGCATTTGAGGCAATTCTGCTAGTCCAGTGGTTAAGGTACTGCGTGACGAAAAACTTGTTTCATCCAAACATGTGGTGACAAAAAGATTACAAACGCATAAAGATCACTTTTAATTATAGGAATTGGTTTCAAATTGTGTAGCTTTGATAGTGTTGTAAACGTGTGAAAAAAAACCTATTCGTGGCATTTGGAGACGTTGCGTGGCTAGAAGTTCATGCTAACACGTAAACACATTGGCAAAACAATGCAGATGCCATTCCGAATATAGCAATAGCGTTTTACTTTTTTAGTTAGAGCATGTGCTGTAGGCAGACGTTTTTCTTTTCAGATACTACGCATTTGTCGGAAGTTCTTACCACCTCAATAACAACTATCTATATATCACAAAAACACCCATAAGTTTTGTTATCAATAAACCTGTCCAGCAGGTAAATGTACTGTCACACTAAAGATTGATGCATCCTGTTTCTCTGAAAATTGTTTCATTTTGTTTTACGTAGGTTTCTACATTCTATTTGACTGAACGGTTCAATGACCTATTTGTTTCCGGATCATAGCGTGAGATGAACGATTAATCTATATAGATTCCGACAGGAGATCCGCTCTATGTTCTTTTGCCAGCGACAATGTATTCTTGATACAAACCTTGTATAACAAAAGTCTAATGACAGGCTGGGGAAAAGAAATAGCAATTCAAATTGTGACTTGACACACAGTATTACTTTAATCAGTACTGTGTTTCTACAGTTTAAATATAACGTTTTTAATAGCACTTTAAACCAATATGTGAATGCCCCAACTTATTTCCGCGAAAGGTCACTAACAAAACCTAACATTGATTTGTTTTTTCGACTACTTATTTTACAGCCTAGATCGACATGAAATTCTACTGACACTCGGGAGGTGAAACGTGTTCCCTACGGGTAAACTCACTGCAAAAGCATGTGTGAACAATTTAAACATCTAGCGTGCATTTGAAACAGTTTTGTAAATGAACATGAACATAGGATAAAGCTTCACGATTTATGGAATATAGGAAATAAAATAGAAATTGAATTTCACGGGTAGAGTTTTAGTATGTGTTTATAGCACATACCGGTAGGCGTTGACAGTGAGCGCGAATGGTGGGGTACATGTGTGAGGGGTAGTATGGGGGCCTGTCCCATATTTCTTCTTTATATCTAGAATGCTGTCTTGCATTTGACGTATGTCTAAGAACTTATCGAAGAAAGACTTTATCTTGCTAGGTCAAAGAAACATTCAACGAAATTATAAACATTACAAAATGTTTCTCAGATGCGACTGTGTAGTGACCTCTCGTTAATTAAAGAATATGTTTGCGTCATAAAAAATCATAAAGGAGCAAACGAGATTTGTTGGGTTGTAACAAGCATTCAATTAATTGATATATTATTTTATGTGAACACTGTGAAATAGATAAAGCAAAAAAAAACAAAAAAGGTTTTAAGAGGTATATTATACAAAATAAACAAAATAAATTAGGTACAGTTTGCTTCGATTTCAGGTCAGATATCATATAATTCATAGTTATACAAGTGAAGATTCCAAGTTAATATAATTCGAGCTTTTTTATAAGAGGTTATGAAAATTGCAACACCTCTCAATTCCTCTTACATCGGCTAAAAGTAACTGAAATATAAAATAACATTTAATCGACTTTACGAATCACTGAATTTTGTCTCAGTTTGGTTTTCAGACTTTTGTCATCGTCTGTTGTCACTGTCACTTGCCCCTCTCCAGTGTGGGTTAGGGCCTCGGTGGCCTAAGACCCTAGTTAGTTTAAATCATAAGAGCATTTTGTTCATTTGATATATATCTGAGAACTTATCGATTTGGACTTTAACTTGCTATGTCAAAGAAACTTCCATTATGAATATTACAATTTCAAATGTTTCTCATATGCGTCTGTGAAGTGCCCTAATGGAAGATGAAAATCGCACAAAGTAGCAAATAGCGTATTTGGTTGTCCTGAATAGATATCATTTAATATAATGTATGCGAACCTAATATTTTAAACATCATGAAATGGATAAAGCAAACGTTGCACATTTTCCCAGAAAAGTTCAATCAATGTTTGGTAGCAAATCAGTATTTTCCACTGTGCGGGTTTTTACTTGTTATTTTTTTCTTTCAGAAATCACCAATTTTTGAACAATGCATTATAACACATTTATGTAAATAATACTTTTAGTAATAATCTACTTTGATATGCAATGTAGGATAGCAAACGATTCGGGAATGTATCAATCAGGAATACTCTTCTTAAGTAGTAGCAAGTTTGAACCAACACAGTGCGTTTGCGACCAGCATGAACCCAGACCAGCCTGCGCATTCACGCAGTCTGGTCAGGATCCATGCTGTTCGCTAACGGTTTCTCTAATTGCAATAGGCTTTGAAAGCGAACAGCATGGATCCTGACCAGACTGCGCGGATGCGCAGGCTGGTCTGGATCCATGCTGGTCACAAACGCACTATGTTGGTTTTCTCATTGTGCGGCATATATAATGAAGTTCTAAAATGACTACATTTAGTTTCAGTTTTGTTTAGGCTTTTGTCATATCTGTTTATATCAAAAGCACGTTTTAACGGTAATAATACAAAAAGGTTTCTTGTCGTGTATTGTCACTGTCACTTGCCCCTCAACCATGTGAGTTCGAGCCTCCCATGAGGTGTGGAATGCCTCGTGTGACGAATTTATTCAGCTGGCTTACGAAAGGTCGGTGGTTCTGCCCTGGTGCCAGCCAGTAATGAAAAAGGTATTGTCCGTCAAAAAGCTAGAAATTCACTATATGATCTGCATATATGTCAGTGTGTCGTAACACTCAACAAAAGCAAAACAAATTTATTACCACTGTAATATATAAAACATGTAATGTAAAATGACAGAAACCAAAAAAATTGCAATAAATATGAAAAGCCATAAACTTCTCTTGAAGTGAGAATACATGAGAGGAACATTGACACACCGTTGACAGAAGCAGTTTCAAAGAAAAGTGTCATTTACAAAATTAAGAACTTGAACTAGAAGAAATCCATTACACAGTTCTAGTGTTAATATCTTTTCTGTTTTCAGATTCTTTTATAACGTGTGCAAAATATATTTCCTTACAATCGGTAAAAGCATTGGCGTTTGATATATAAATGGACTGATTGCGAAAACAAAAAGGTTTATATCAAATGGTAATTTGCCTCTTTGGTTGGACTGGGTTTGGACTGGTTTGTGTCCAACTTCATGTCACATATATACATACCTAAAATTGCTGTAGTCTAGTCTTTATCTTTCTCATCTTGTTTATTAAAACGCTTGGCATTGGTTAGATGTCAAATATAGTCAACATACATACTGTGTTTGCTTTTCTATATGACATAAATATAACTTCAGAGGCCAGGGATGCGCAAATATAAATGATTTTAAGTAGATTCGGACATTGTCGAAGTAAGACGTATATTTTTTCTTGACTTGTTTGTGTGCCCCAATTTTAAGTTAGGTGTATGCACTGATACAAATTTTAATCTAAATTATTCGAATATTATGTTTAAAAATGTCAAAATGTTAGAAATCATTTTATATTGAAGATCTGTATACAGCCGCTGTAAACTCAGATTTTGTCAATTTGTCCAAAATGCCGGAAAGTAAGTGTATAATGAAAGCACTATTTTTTTCAGTTTTGTTTTTGCGTAAATGAAAAATGTCATGTGACACAAGATTTGTTTATGTGTTTAGCCACATTTAACTCAGTAACATGATGCAAGGATATATATTAAATGATTCTTTTGCAATTTGCTATCTTAATTGCCATACAAACCTAACGATGTATATGTATATATGACTGCAAAGCACTTTTGAACGTGTTTATCGTGAAAAGGGTGTTATATAAATATGGTTTAATATAAAACATACTTCTATAATGTTGGTTTATTATTGTCAATTCAACATTTTGGCGACAAAGACTGTGCTGCTCATTATAGAATGATTTTACTAAGTGTAGTACTTTTTCGATGGAGACAGAATCTTTGACTTGGAATACAGTCAGAACGTAGTAAAGAGGATGCTCGTTTGTCTTGTGGATTTTTTAACCACAAGAGATATAATTTATGCTATCCAGGCTGTAATTCAACCTGGAAACTGAGAAATTGTGTTAGCATTAAACAGATCGTGAATTCTGCTTTGAACTGCAATTTGCAGGAGTGTCTCATATTCAGTTGAAAAGAAGTCAGGAGATTGAATTATACTGAATTAAAGACATATTATGAACGGTTGATCTTAAAAAAAGAAGAAAAAAAAATCATTGTTACATTAGGAGAAGGCACTGGCGATGCTTTTTCTATTGACGCTTCTGTTTCACATCAAATTTGATGCGATGCGTATAGAACACTGTGAAGTTTCAAACATGAAAAAATTATATAACATCTTAAGAGTAATTTGCATATAACTAAATGTCACGTGGGTTATTTTTACATATAAAATGAGGACACAAGAAAAGGAGGAATAGGGAATGTCCAAACGTTCCAAACACGCAGCCTCTCTAAACCGCAACTCACAAAATATATGTTTCAATTCATGAAAATGATATCGTTCAATATTTGTTCATTCGGGTTTACAATAATTCAATATACATGTAATGTTGTTTTATTTTTTCTTAGATTTGTTTTGGCAACTGTATCGTCTTTATCGTGAGTGTGATTTGTAAGCAGCATCTTTGTCTGTACCACAAGTATTTACAATCAGAGATATTAATTTCATGAGACGTGGTAAGTCATGTCATAATAAAAAGTAGGAAAGTACAGGCCCTAAAACAAAGAACTGTGGAACCTTTGATTTCATTCAATTTTCATTTGACATTTCATTTTTTTATAAATATTCACCCGAGCATTGCTTTCAAAATATCATTTTAGAAAATAATCCACACATTTTCTGGAATGTTTCGAATATCTTGATAGCTACCTATCTACATCCTGACAGAAATACGCCATCATGAAGTTTATATCCATTTTAATACATGTACATAAAGTTTAGTAGTTTTCAATTTTTAAAATGTTACCTGCCATTAAAGTGTAATTTCTATTTTTTTTTCAGAGAGTGAATGATATGTTCTTGTTGGCAACAAAAGTCATTGGTCTTGCTTGTCGACTTGATTTGTCTTTGCTCACCCAGTAGTTGGTCTGGAATTTGTGAACAATAACACAAAAGTACATTATAAATACCTAAATGACGGAGAATTGATACAATGCATGTTAGGCAGTTAAAATGGTGATTTTAATGTATCACAAAAAAACTGTAAAAAGACAAAATGCATGCATTTATAAATGAGGTTGCATAACTTTATGAGTAGGTCTTCAACCTTAATTCTATCAGACTGGATGGGGAAATAAGGCATTAAAAGTCTACATAGCACGCCAAGATTGTAAAAGGTGATCAGGCGGCAAGAAATAAGAAGATTAAATCTATCTCTAATAACTCTTCAGAGATATCGAGCGTAGATGTACAAGGGTGGACGGATAGCTCAGTGGTTTGCACACTGGCCTTCCAATCCTGAGGTCGGGGGTTCGATCCCCGGCAGCTACTCGGGAATTTTCAGAAACGCTTTTCAGTGTTTCCCACCCAACTAGAGGTGTACTGGTCAGGAACCCAGGCAATCCTTGCGTGTATCAGTGCTATACACTGGGCACGTAAAAGAGTTAAAGAACCAGGCTGTCTATTCGAAACGAGCTAGGCTAAGTTAGCCGGACAAGCCTGTATCTGATTTCTGATCTCTCTGTCGTGGGGGCTTTGTCTCACTCTGTCCCTCTGGTCAGATCGCTCTGTGTCTGTACTAGTAGAGGATGAATTATGCGCCCTGTGTGGCTGCATTTGAACTATGTAAAGCGCCCTTGAACGTGAAATTGATCATGAAAAGGGCGCTATATAAATCTGGTATAATAATAATAATAATAATAAATCAATAAATAACCGGATTTAAAATGCTTTGGCGCTTAAATACAATATCCAAAGCACCAGAACTTAGTAAACTACATTTAGTATGAAACAAAAATATATTTTTTGTTATGTGAACTGTCAAATAACATATGGTATTGGTATTATTTTCTTTCATTTTCCATTACTCTTTTGACATGTTACACTTACAATAAACATTAAGAAAGCATAACTTCCATTAGTTAGACATTTGCTTAATGTACCGTTATTACGTATGTGATATAGACAGACGTAATAAGGAGACCAAACAAGGGTTTAGAAAAGGAAAAATGATATATGAAAGGAACAAAAGAAAGCGATATATGGAATAAGTTTTTGTCAGGAACAACTCATGAATTGTATTATAGTACAAGTTTGTTTTCAAAATACAGATTTCGCTTAATTACATAAATAAGTGAAAATAATGCATTAGGATATAAAATATATCGAATGTGTATTTTATCTGGCATAAAAATCTAAGTGATCAATACTCTAAAGTATCGGTAATTTCAACAATGATAAAATGCCAAGTTTACGGACAATCTATATATATACCAGTCAGATTTTGTCATTGGGAAACACGTGTTTACAATTTCACATAAATTCTTGAGTTTTCGCGGACAAAGACACATGCGTATACTTCATTTTTATCACATGTGTCATGCTAGTTTCAAACTCCATGTATCTGTGGTACTTTATATATACACACACATGCATATATCACATTGATACAAGCACATAAGAAATGGATGGCCAAATATTATTATGACAACATTTAGGGATCTTTAAGATGTTCAAAAGTAATTCGTGTCGTAAATAATGATTTTGTAACTTTTGTTTTTGTTGGGTTAACGTCATATCAACACAGTGAAGGATGACCCAAGATGCACATCCTAGCATTACTACAGGTACGGGTGGGCACCTGGTAGATCCTACGACCTTTCAGAAGCCAGTCAGATGGCTTAACATTTCTACTATGAAAGAATTCTTGAACTGCAATTTACATGAGTGTCTCATATTCTGTAGAATTCTGTTATCTCTAATAACTCTCCAGAGATATTGAGATTGATGTACAAATCAATAAATAACCGGATTTAAAATGCTTTGGCGCTTAAATACAATATCCAAAGCATCAGAACTTAGTAAACTACATTTAGTATGAAATAAAAATGTATTTTTTGTTATGTGAACTGTCAAATAACATATGGTATTGAAATACTTCTTACTTACAAACCTTAAATTTTCTTTCATTTTCCATTACTCTTTTGACATGTTACACTTACAATAAATATTAAGAAAGCATAACTTCCATCAGTTAGACATTTGCTTAATGTACCGTTATTACTTGTGTGATATAGACAGACGTAATAAGGAGATCAATCAAGGGTTTAGAAAAGGAAAAATGATATATGAAAGGAACAAAAGAAAGCGATATATGGAATAAGTTTTTGTCAGGAAAAACTCTTGAATTATATAATAGTACAAGTTTGTTTTCAAAATACAGATTCCGCTTAATTACATAAATAAGTGAAAATAATGCATTAGGATATAAAATATATCGAATGTGTATTTTATCTGGCATAAAAATCTAAGTGATCAATACTCTAAAGTATCGGTAATTTCAACAATGATAAAATGCCAAGTTTACGGACAATCTATATATACCAGTACAGATTTTGTCATTAGGAAACACGTGTTTACAATTTCACATAAATTCTTGAGTTTTCGCGGACAAAGACACATGCGTGTACTTCATTTTTATCACATGTGTCATGCTAGTTTCAAACTCCATGTATCTGTGGTACTTTATATATACACACACATGCATATATCATGCATATATCACATTGATATAAGCATATAGGAAATGGATGGCCAAATATTAGTATGACAATATTTATGGTCCTTTAAGATGTTTAAAAGTAATGCGTGTCGTAAATAATGATTTTGTAACTTTTGTTTTTGTTGGGTTAACGTCATATCAACACAGTGAAGGATGACCCAAGATGCACATCCTAGCATTACTACAGGTACGGGTGGGCACCTGGTAGATCCTACGACCTTTCAGAAGCCAGTCAGATGGCTTAAAATTTCTACTATGAAAGAATTCTATGCCCCTAGCTAGGTTTCAAACCGGTAGCGGACAGGGGTAAGTTATCTTAACCACTCGGCAGTGGCGGTCCCATCACTGTTCTATTTTGAACAGGTCCTGGATGTCGTAACATGAAAACAGTCGCTGTAACTGACAAATTAGACAAAATAACAAACCAACACTACAATTTTTCACTGATTGTTTGTATTTGGACTGGTGTTTAGGAAATTTACGAGTATTCAGTTGTTTTAAAAATTGTCCATAAAACTGTGCGTTCTTCTTCGATAATGAAATAAATATAAAGTTTACTTTTATAAAATATTTAATCTGTTTTTGAAAATTTAACCGAAAGAGAAAGAGAAAAGTTTGTCATTTCTATATATTGATATGTACGATTATTTGAATGGCTCGGTTTATGGTAAAATGTATCTTTCTGGGGTGGGGGGGGGGGGGTAGCGATATTTTTTTTAACAGTATTTCAGTTATGTAACGATGGACAGCTAACCAAATCAGTGTCCTGGATTCTGCACCAGTATTAATCTGTTCGTCGTAAGCACCCATGAATCAAAGGTGGAAAACATGCGATTTTAGACACAAAGTCTTTTATCAATTATTATTTTCACGGAGAACACTCGCGGATCCGTATATCTGCGCTCTTCCTATCGAGCTAAGCGGGCTATTGTGAAACAGATCTCTTGAATTAATAAACAGGGTGTTTTAATGGATAGCACATTTTACAAAGACTTTTATTACAGACGCTACATTAAGATGGAAAAGGCATAATACAGAAGAGCTTTTGATAGCAATCATGGTGGCGGCCGTAAAACGTAGGCTCGTATTTGACTATTTTTGAAACTATTTTCGGTGTTTGGAGATCACTGAGTCTGATGGATGTTATGTTACTGAACCCGGCTCGTAAGGGATGTTGCACGTTTCATTTCCTCTTTTGAGCAGACACAATCAAAACGAGGCTGCTACCCTTTCATAGGTTGCGTTATATGCTTCCAAAAAGTTGTCAAATCATTTTCATTGAATTTCAAAGTGCCTTGCGGCAGTAGTGATAAGTGACCACGTACTTTGATTCAATGCTTCCTGGTCCTTTGGAACCATGAAGCTCATTGTGTTATATGATAAGATTTGCTGGGTGTGTGAAAGGTATTTCATATTTTAATTCCTCTCATAAGGCCCAATAATGTCAATATTGATACTCGTTTGATTGCTTGCTTTCAGTGCATCTTTGCCTGAGTCGCGGTACATAATATTACATAACACATTAAAGTCCAGAGAAAATCGAATTTGGAAACGTCATTCTAGTAATCCATACACCACAAACGCACTACACATTGGGTTAATGATCTCTAACTACTACCTTAGCAGAATAACGCAATAAACTGCTTCTATTTCTGTAAACTGCCCTTATCTGTCAGTTTATATCCGCATAGATAATAACTTGTACTTTAGTGCCGTTGACTGTCTTCTTTTCTTGTTGTCATTTAGATATCTTACTTTTGTAATAATGAGTTTATGTCCTGCTTTTGCTGAAAGCAATGTTGCTTCTAAAGCTTAGTACGTGTCATGGTAATAGCAAACGGAAGATTTACAGAATTACTATCCCAAGGGCTCTGCTAACAATTTCAAATAGATCCGGATATTATTGACTGAAGACAAATATTGTGCAATGGTTTTACATTGTCTCAAAGTTTAGAAACGGTTTTAATTTTTTATTGTTCTGATTCAGCTGTTTGAAACAGGACAACAGGAATCATAATAGCTATTTTTATATATTTTAATTAAGAAATAATAAATATGTGCCTATATTTTATCAGTTAATAAAATATGGGCAGGAGTTCGGATGCGTAATAATTAAATCACGAGTGCGTAGCACGAGTGATTTAATATTCGCATCCGAACGACTGCCCATATTTTATTAACTGATAAAATTATTGGAACATATTTATTATTTCGATTCTAACCACGCAAATTCTTCGCATTTAACAACACTACATTTTAGCTCGATATGTAATTCGGCTGGCCATATGCTATTATAAAAACCTCCCCACGAGTGGAAAGCGTTGCATAAAACGGAATTTTCAGATATTCAGCAAATTTTAATTAAAGTATTAAGTAGTTACTGCTGTAAAAATGTTATTTTCAATAACATCTAAGGTCGGATATAGAAATCAGAAGTAAATACTTCATTCAAAGTTTATATATGCAGTTTCTAAAAATAGTGCTCGTCACCTACATGATGGCACTGAAACATACACGCCAGAACATTGCGGCGGCATATAAACACGTAAACACTTGAGTCTGGAAGATTGGAACATGAATTATAACTTATTTACTGTCAAAGTAGAATCTAGTTGACATTTGTGGTGCCTACAACGCAGAAATTGTAAACTACACACACGATCAGACATAGATGCACTGGTGTTGAAGTCGAAACTTAACGGGCTAAAACATTTTCTTACGGTAAAAATATAAACAGATAAATTCATCAGTTAGAAATTGTTTGTTTCAGAAAATTTGATGTACTTTTTATTACTACTACATAGCACTGAAAAAGTCGAGTATTTAGTCGGCATATAACAGAAGCAGAGTAGAATCTCACAGTCGTGTTACATCTCAGTGTTGTTATATTTTCTGGTCCTTCGGGATCATTGATTTCAACTCATTTAGATTTGAAGATTGAACACTGCTTAAGCCGGTGCTAGGGGGCGTGGGCAGTGTTGCTTTTTCCATTACTGCCCATGAACAGACTTAATCAAACCGAGTCTGCAATTTTCACTGTTTGCCTTGTTCTCGGTGCTTCCGAGGGATCTACTTTCCAGATTTTATTTACAATCGTAGGGTGAAATGGAAGAGCTATATTTTATCGTAGATTCATGTATAGGCGATTTCGCTATATGTTTATATAGCAACTGCTGCGGATCGTGTTAGAATAGAAAATATGTCGATTCCTACTTTTCCACTTTGTGTTGATTACTGAAAAGCTTGTTTTGCACGACCAAATAGGCAGCAACGTTAAGTTTGAATGCAGTTATATTGCAACTCTGCATTGAGCAAATGACATTTTCAGTCTTTGTAGATTAATACATTCTGATTCTGCATTGAGCAAATGACATTTTCAGTCTTTGTAGATTAATACATTCTGATGCAAACTTGAACATTGATATTAGCAAATGGAATCACACTTTCTCTTTGGTTTCAATCCAATGTATTTCGGATCCATTATTAAAGTTGTTTTTTTTTGCATTGTTTCTTTAATCTGAACTCTCTTATACGCACAAAAAGTGTGTCTGTAACCGCAGTTCTTATCATGCTATAAGGTTTCAAGACGTCAATTTGCGATTCTTTGTAAACAAATATTTCAAAGTCCTTAACAAAGCCAATAATTGGTTTGTTTATTTGACCGCTATTTTTTTAGGTAAACCCAACATGAAAAACTACTGACCCTCCACAGAAATAAGGGGTCACCTTGCAACCACATTTTGACCAATGAAATTGCTAGATTCTTGTTGGAGGTAAAACAAAACAGTATGATTGGTTTAGACATATGAGCCTCACCATGAGAAAACCAACATAGTGCGTTTGCGACCAGCATGGATCCAGACCAGTCTGCGCATCCGCGCAGTCTGGTCAGGATCCATGCTGTTCGCTTTCAAAGCCTATTGCAATTAGAGAAACTGTTAGCGAACAGCATGGATCCTGACCGGATGCGCAGGCTGGTCTGGATCCATGCTGGTCGCAAACGCATTATGTTGGTTTTCTCATGGTGCGACTAAACCAATCATACTGTTTTGTTTTACCTCCAATAAGAATCTAGCAATTTCATTGGTCAAAATGTGGTCGCAAAGTGACCCCTTTTTTCTGTGGAGGGTCAGTAGATGCAGAAATACCTGGAAGTTGGGCTATAACAAAGGTAAATTAAAAAATATGTTAGAATAAGCTAATAACATTTTTATTTACAAATAGTCGAAATAACATATATTTCATTTGAAAGCAATCTCAAAGTCCGTAAAGTCACAAAAGCCATGTTGTGTATCACAGTAATGCAGTAATCGCCATCCTTGCTTGAAAAGCAGGACATATGCTAGCAGATACAGATTTATTGTCCATTGCATTGCAAATTCAAAGGAGTGTCTTTTTATGTCCTCTATTTCCATGTTTTATTGAAAACAAAACGGAATATAAAACGACTGATCTTGCAAAGAACCATTTATTACCATGTATTTTTGTGAGATCCAAGCGGAATATATAACGATTGATGTTTCAATGAACCAGTTATAAATAATTATATTGAAACCAAAAGACCGCACTGTTTCTGTGACACATCTGTTTCGCATCAATTTTCGTAATTATAATATAATTATGAAATTTTGTGAAATTCAAGTCAACTTAAAGTACAAAACTGGCAAAATGTTCATTGTCAGAATCGTAGGCAATCAGGTATCGTATTTCTGCTGAGATTATGGGAAGGCAATTGCGTCATGTTTCGTTTCTGAAGTGTTTCTCATGGTTACAAGAGAAATTTGTTTTCAGACTGTCTTGTTTAAAATGGGTATGATAAAAAGGAAAAAAAGTTTTTCCTGCTATATTACATAGCGTTTTGCAATTTGTAATATAAAGTGATCATCATCAAACATTTCTTTTCGATGGATCAAAGAAACGGAAAAATAATCACTATAAATATCAGCGGGAGATCCATTCAGTTTTCTGACGTTAGTCACAATTCGCTCTGTTCTCTTACAAAAGTTCTGTTTGGCATTCCTTACGTTACCTAATCATGTTTGAAATATATTCGTGTCAAGTCTTCCTGCTTATATAATACGATTAGTATATTATCCGCCACTCATTCTCCTAAAACAGGACAATGGAATTGAACGATTCTTCTTTTTTTAAATCTTGTTGTGATAGAGCTAGACAAGTGTTTACGATTACATGATAATAAGTTAGCGTCAAAGTACAGGAGCGAATTCATTGTCATGTGTTTAAACGATTCTACAACAGATTTCTTTTTTTCTTCATTTAGCAGGAAGGACTTATTGCTACCAAAAGTGCCCTCGTTCGAATGATTATATTACGGTAAATCTTCTTGTTTGAAGTAGCTCGTACGGAATTTCACATTTGCAGCATGTTAGCTTATATAATCGACAAATCCTGCCTTAAGTATCGTTCCTGCCTGAAGTATCGTTCCGCCCGTCAAATCCTGCCTGAAGTATTGTTCCGCCCGACAAATCCTGCCAGAAGTATCGTTCCGCCCATCAAATCCTGCCTGAAGTATCGTTCCGCTCGACAAAAAAACCTGCCTGAAGTATCGTTCCGCCCGTCAAATCCTGCCTGAAGTATCGTTCCGCCCGTCAAGGCTAATCTGTATATAATCGACAAATCCTGCCTGAAGTATTGTTCCGCCCGTCAAATCCTGCCTGAAGTATCGTTCCGCCCGTCAAGGCTAATCTGTATATAACCGACAAATCCTTCCTGAAGTATCGTTCTTGCCTGAAGTATCATTTCTGTCTGAAGAATCGTTCCGCCCGTCAACCTGCCTAAAGTATCGTTCCGCCCGTCACGGCTAATCTGTATTATGACAGAATTTTTGAAAACACCGAAAAAGACCGAAGCGTTAGAGCATCGCGGAAATTTTTCACTTTGCTTTCAGTGCAATAAGCAACCGACAAACTGGGAACCAGCTAACATATTGCAACAAGCCCAAATAGACTCTGTTTAAATGAAAAGTATGTGTTATCGATGGTATGCCGCGGTACATGTACTATACAATGCGTTTCGACTGTTAAAAGTCATTGAATGTTAATCAGGCTAGATCTGTGACAACTGAGCCGCGCCATGCGAAAACCAACATAGTGCGTTTGTAACCAGCAATGCATGGATTCAGACCAGACATAGTCTGGTCAGGATCCATGCTGTTCGCTTTCAAAGCCTATTGCAATTAGAGAAATCATTAGCAAACAGCATGGATCCTGACCAGACTGCGCGGATGCGCAGGCTGGTCTGGATCCATGCTGGTCGCAAAGCCGCTATGTTGGTTTTGTCATGGTGCGGCTCAATATTATAACATTTCATCGTTTTTGAAATGGATGTTGATACTATTCGTTGAACAGTAGCATTATAACGGACCGCTTAAAGACCCACCACAACCTAGTGACCTATTGTTTTCTCCCACATGACTTTCGTGAAAATCATTCTGATAAAACTGGTATAATACAGCTATACCACAAGATGATAGGTGGACAATTTAGGCCCTTCCTGAATACATATGTTTACACAACTTCAGCTGCAAACTTATTCGGTCAATCACTTTTCAGTATGGTTCTAAAATCATAGATAAATAGCCCTCAAGAAACAAAGTGTTATCTAAACTCATCTCCATACATCAAGTACGGCGCATACTGCTATATTTATTTAAAAATATATTTAGACATTAAACACATATTGTCTTGGCCTTAAAACGTCGCTGTCCATTTGTTTATGAAGTATTTTTATTCCTCCATTTTCTTTTATGAAAATCATGTATAATTAATACTAATGTTAGATGAACTTGTGATCCCTCCCGTTTACCTTTTTAAAAATGTTTTATGTATGTTGCACATTGTATATTGTTGTCATAAAGAAGGAATGAATGATATATGTTTAAATCAAGGAAGTGAAAGTTTAAGACAATTAAACCAATTTGTCATGCACTTTATTCATAGTTTACTTCAGTTCTTGGTTCCTTGAATTGATTACCAATTTCAAATTGGTCATGCACTTATCCTGACCATGACATAAACACGGGCATGGTGACATATATGAGCCGCGTCATGAGAAAACCAACATAGTGCGTTTGCGACCAGCATCCGCATCCGCGCAGTCTGGTCAGGATCCATGCTGATCGCTAACAGTTTCTCTAATTGCAATAGGCTTTGAAAGCGAACATGCGGATGCGCAGGCTGGTCTGGATCCATTCTGGTCGCAAACGCACTATGTTGGTTTTCTCATGGTGCGGCTTATATATATTTTGTATATTGAAGTAGATATATGTAAAATTTAAAAAATCTGTCAATGGAAAAATATCTAGAAAATATCCTTTATTGGCATTAGTACGACCTTTCTCCTCAAATGATGTAACATAAAAAAATCAACTTCATCATAAGGGAAGGTATAAATTGCTACACAGAACAGCGATGCAACGACCCAGTAACTCAAATAAACTCGCACAAAACATCATGTTTGACACAATTCACTCACCCTTTGTGAATTAATCAACACGTTATTCCCGGGGCACTGTTTTGCTCAGTTCACTTTGCACGTGACTTTCATGACAACATATTGTTATTGTTAGCGATAACGTTGATTTTCAGAGAGGGGCACGTCAACTGTGGTATGTTTTCTTTTTCTCTCTCTTCTTTCTTTTCTATTTCTATCGTTCTTTCTTTTCTCATTCCTTCAGTTAAACTTACAAATCATTTAGTTTGTGTTTTCCGCCGATTTTTACCTGTAATTATCATTCAAATTGCTGTAAACGCAAGAAACTGTTTCTAGAGAAACAGCTAATGTCGCTGTTTTCTTTGGACTGATAATAAAGATTAATACCGAATAATATTCATAGCTTTGATTCATTTTAGTGAGATTGAAAAGCAAGTCTGTTCTGGAGATTTTTATACACATATTCGTTCCGAATAGTTACCGATGCTATTATTATGTCCAAACCGGATATATTTGATGGAATTGTTGCCTATACATCTTGCTATTGCCGAAACTGAACGGTTGCTATGGGAACACGTTTAAGTCTCGTTTATTTGACCGTGCCAACAACCTGGCATTCATGATAAAATCAAATCGTGCTATGGGTGGGGCGCATGATATGGCTTTCAGACTTCCGGTCTACCATCAAAATTGATTTGAAAATACTGGCTTAATTTTAAGTTTGATAGAATATATAGTTTTCTTTTACTCTTTTCCTTTTACATACAAGTAATAAGTTGTCAATCCATTATAGACAAGTAACACTAAATTAATTTATTCTAGGATGATCAACGATTAAGGTCAGGCTTCTTCTGGACATGAAAACGATTAGGCCCAAAAATCTTTGTTTGAAGTTAAGTTTTACACATGTTCTAAGTCTTTCTAATGATTTTAAAAGCAAAGAATCATAAAAATGATGCTGTAACAAAAACAAATGTTCTAAAATTGCTTTGACAGCTTTAATTGCAAGTGAGACATTTATGTTTAACAAAATCATGTTTTTTCTTTCCAGTTTTTCCAGGTGGCCATAGTGACATAGACGGAAAACCATGCATACAGAACATTGTCGGACGTGTTTTCAGACTTGGAGCATTTAAGGCGTGTATGTTTTCTTTTTTCGTCTTAAGGCAACACAGGGATATTTGTTTGTTTCTATTTCTTGACATGTCTTTTTGCATTTCATTCCCTTAACATGATGACCACAGAAATGTACATTTTCATCTACGTAATGATAGAAATAGATGGTCAACGTTCAGTAACTTCTATGTAATATTGTTCAAAGATCGCCTCCATTAATTTTGAGTCATTTTTCTCAAACAAGGGATATTGCCGTAGAAATTATTTTTGATGTTTTCACAGCTTTAATGTCAAGCGAGCTAATTACGTTTATCAAAATGATGTTTATCTTTTATTTCTTGCATTTTAGGTTGTGTCTTAGTACCATACAACGATACATACAGATCGCAGATGGACATGTTTTCAGATGTGGAGCATATTGGGTGTGTATGTTTTCTGTTCCTTTTTTGTCGTGAATATATATAGCAACACTGGTATAAACATTTCTTTGTGCTCTTACACACGTCTGTATGCATTTAAGCTCGACTTTGCGAAGAAAAGAGAGAGCTATTCTACTCATGGATTGAAACTTCTCACTATGCTTCTCAGTCACTTAGCCTACTGCAGTAACCGAGGTAGATTACTTTTGCTTGAATTTAATTCAATTTGTAATAGATTATAATAAATGATTAAGTTATTTTACAATAAAATCGGTGAAAAGATCCTTTGGAAGCATAGAACGCAACCAAGCAACATAATAGCAGACTCGGTTTGATTGACAACTTACAGTCACAGTTACATTAGTCGTCGACTTGTCTAGCAATCTGTCTTATGGAGAGCTCTTGTATAATTGAGCCGTGCCATGAGAAAACCAACATAGTGCGTTTGCGACCAGCATGGATCCAGACCATCCTGCGCATCCGCGCAGTCTGGTCAGGATCCGTGCTGTCCGCTTTCAAAGCCTATTGGAATCAGAGAAACCTTTAGCGAACAGCATGGATCCTGACCAGACTGCGCGGATGTGCAGGCTGGTCTGGATCCATGCTGGTCGCAAACGCACTATGTTGGTTTTCTCACGGCGCGTTTCATTTTTCTATCAGGTTTTTTTGCATATACCTTTCTGTATCTATACACTAAACAGGGTTACCATGGGAACATACATCTAAATCCGGGCAATGGTAAAATGGATAAACGAAGTTCAGATGTACAAAGTTATACAGCAAATATTGCAAGCTTGCAAGGTATGTACGTTTACTTTTACTTTCTTCTTTAAACACTCTGATGTTTCTTTTTGTTTTTATACATGCCTGTATACTCTACGTCAACAGGGTTACTATAGAAACGTACGTCTATAGATATAATGTATGACCAACGTCCAGAAGCAGATTTTGGAGTATATAGGGTATGTACGTTTATTTTTTCTTTCTTGAGGCAACAATATGTTATTGGCACATACTTTTCTGTATCTATACACTGAACAGGTTACCATGGAAACGTATCTCTACATCAAGACAGTGGTATAACTGGATGACCGACATCTCGATGTACAAAGTTATACAGCCGATTTTAGAGCATATTGGGTGGGTATGTTTACTTTTTCTTTCTTGAGGCAACACTATAATATGTTTGTTTCTGTTTTTACACATATCTTTCTGTATCTATACACTCAACAGGGCTACCATGGAAACGTACATATTCATCTAGGCACTGGTATAATGGATGACGGGCATTCAGATAAATAAAGTTATACAACAGATTTTGGATCATAAAGGGCATGAATGTTTACTTGTCTTTCTTGTGGAAACAATTTGGTTTTAACACATGCCTTTCTGTATCTATAGCACAACAGGGTTACCATGGAAACTTACATCTACACCTGGGCAATGGTATAAACGGATGACAGACGTCCAAGTCTACAAGCAGCAGTGATAGAAATCCTGCAACCGGTCACATAAACACAATTGATTAGTGGACGACGCAGCTTTATCCTTTTTTTGAGGGGGCTATAAGGTATATAATTTGTCTGTACAATTAGTTGATTTCTTTGGCTAGCTTTATATTACGCGTGTAGTTTTCAACCAAGTTATGCACGTTCATTATCATTTTAATAGTTTTTCTGCCAATTTGGTATTTTCTGGTTTACATGTAGGCCTAATTATTTTAATTTATTTTTAATTAAAACCCAGTATTGTTAATTGTTAAATGATGCCCATCAGAATTCAGTCAAAAGTGCATAAGTTTTAAACCTTTAGAAAGCAGAGATCGATTTCATTTTCTTTGTTTGAAAAAAAATGAATACTTGTTTCTGTTCTTGCACATGCCTTCCTGTGTCTATACACTCAACAGAGTTACCATGGAAACGTACCTCTACATCTGGACATCTGGACAGTGGTATAAATGGATGACCGATGTTCCAACATACAGTTATAGAGAAGTTTTCGGATCATATATGGTATGTATGTTTACTTTTTCTTTCTTGAGGCAACACTATGATTTATTTGTTTCTGTTTTTACACATGTCTTTCTGTATCTATACACTCAATAGGTTTACCATGGAAACATACATATTCATCTAGGCACTGGTATAATGGATGACGGGCATACAGATAAACAAAGTTATAAACCAGATTTTAGATATTACAGGGTATGTATGTGTACTTGTCTTTCTTGTGGAAACACACTGGTTTTTACACATGCCTTTCTGTATCTATAGCTCAACAGGGTTACCAAGGAAACTTACATCTACACCTAGGCAATGTTATAAACGGATGACAGACGTCCAAGTCTACAAGCAGCAGTGATAGAAATCCTGCAACCGGCCACGTGGAAAACGCTTGGCTTTGAATAGTTTAAGCCTTGCTAAGACCTGGAAATATTCAGGCAAAACACTTAAATTGAAACAAAAATATTGAGAACCCAATCTTCCTTGTATTTTTTGTTCATGATACTGTAAATTCAGTGTTTGCTGTTTTGTCAGGGATATATTGGGGTTGTTTGTGGTGAAGTTTTAGTGTTTACGGTGGTGGTGTGTTTGATGGTGTGTTTGATGGTGTGTTTGGTGGTGTTTTATTGCTTATGGTGGTTTTCGTTAATATGGTTGTGTTGTTGTGATGTTTTAGATCAATGTGGTGTTTGTGGTGTGTTCAATGTGGTCTTCTCGGTTGTATACGATATGGTTTGTACTGTGTAGTCAAAAAAGGTTTTTGTTGGTGCGAATTGTGAGTCGCATTGGGTTCTTTAACTTTCGTTTCGTCGCGAGGTTTTTTTCGTTCTGCCATTAGCAATATATTGTTACTAGCGCATGTGCGAAAAAAATTTATAAGAATAAGTAATATGGTATGTTTTGATAATTTTACCTGTGAATTTTAGATAAGAATAAGTTATATGGTGTGTTTTGATAATGTTACCTATGAATTTTAGATTGCTGCAAAGACATATCACTAGACACGCAGACGACAGATATAAGGTACAGACGACATCTTGGTAAAAGCACGTATTGTTCTGTTTTATATATGTTTTATTATTCATTCTTCTTTTGTATTGATGTTTTTCTCTACCAGAATATTAGCGTACTTGGAGAATAAGGACGCAGACGGCTATAGAGATGCAGACGGATATAGAGATGCAGACGGTTATGGAGATGAAGACGGTTATAGAGATGCAGACGGTTGTAGAGATGCAGACGGATATGGGGATGCAGATCAAACAAAGTGTGCGTTTCCTTTCTTTGAACAGGTATGCATATTGCCACTTATATTATCCCATTTTGCACGATTTTCTCTGTAGATTTTTTACAGAATGACGGCTAATGTTGACTACAAACACGTGTGAAGATATGATGTTCTAGATATCACAAGGTTTAGTGAAAGGTGCCGCTATGGTATTTGATATTGACTACAAGCACGTGCACGAATATCATGTTGCAGATTTCACTATGATTTAGCAGACGATGCAGCTGTTGTGGTTGGTGTTGACTATACATGCTTGTGTAATGATGACATGCTGTAGATTTCAGAATGGTTAAGTGGACGATACAACTTAGTCCTTCTTCTCGGGCGCAAGGAGGTACGTAATGTGTCTGTATAATTAGTTTTTTTGGGCTATCTTTATATTAGGCGTGCAGTTTTCAACCAAGTCAAGCAGATTTATTTTCATTTTAAATAAGATTTCTTCAAATTTGTATTTTCTCTTTATCATGTAGGCCTACAATGTTTCAATTTAAAAAAAAAACATTATTGTTAATTGTTGAATAATGAATACCAGTTTTCAGTCAGCAATGCGGTCGGTTTTTCCTCCGGAGTAATTCAAGAGTCTAGGAATGCGCATACAGTTTCTGTCTTTGGTGAAAGTTTAACTCGAAGTATCAGACGAGAAACTCAAACAATTCGATGAGAAACTTAAACTGTCCGACGAAGAACCCGAAATATCCGACGAGAAGCAGTTTCCTGGGCTACACACGTAAGCACTAATTTATGATTCATAACGCACTTTGAATTCAAGCCAGTAATTCAGTTTAGTTAAAGTATGAAGTGTCAATAGTTTTCATGACTGGTGTAATTTTACGTCAAGAAAATTTTATTAGGCTCACTGTAATGCTATGGTCTACCACATGAGCCCGTGACGTGGTTCGAATCCGGCATCATCAGTGTGTGAGTTTGAGACGCGTTTTCAAACACGAACTTTTATTTTATGTCAGTAAAAAGCAAACAGGGATTAAAGTGTCTTTTTCATTTTTAATGAAAATTGAAATACTTGGTGTAAGAACTGGTGAGAAACCCAGGAAAAACAATGTTTTTTTTTTAATTATTTTATTCAGGTAACAGAAAATTTTAGTTGATGGAACTAAAGTTGCTGTAAAACTGCCTTGATGGTACCATAAAGATGCCGACAAACAAGATTTGCACTGGTACCCTATCGGTGCCGGTCACCAAACAAACGGTGTAACATAATTGATGCCGGTCATCAGAAGTGTGCTGGACCCCTTATAGTAATCAACGTAGTTTTAACAAGGTAGGCTCCTGAACATACTGGGAGGTTTGTCAAGTTATGTGAGGCCTCCGTGTCTGAGTGATTAAGGTCGCTGAAATGAAATCACTTGCCCCTCACCAGTATGTGTTCGAATTCTTCATGTGAAGAAACCATCCAGTTGGCTTACGGAACGTCGATGGTCCTACCCAGATACCCGCCCGTGAGGGGCACCAAAAGCCGGAAAGTCGCCATATGACCTGTAATTGTGTCGGAGTGACGTTAAACCCAACTAAAACAAAAATAAAAAATAAAAAACAAAATTGCCAAGTTATGTAACATTGACTGCTAGTAAATAATGATTTCGGTCACTAAGCTTAAGGATATATCCATAAGATATAAAGTGATTTATAGCATGACCGTAAGTTGCCATTTACATGTAGCAGACGACACCGGCGATACCAGAGGCGGGAGTAAAGTATATATTCCAATAAACTGTTCAATTTGATTATCGTTATTATGTTCCGGCTTGTATAACATACAGACTCCAAAATTGGTGCAAATTTATAAGGCGTTGTTTAATATCAACCTTAAAATGAAGAGTGTGCTCTTGTCTTAGAGTGCATCTTGTAGCAACTCATGGACTGACTGCTTCATAAGATTAACTGACGTAAGTTAGTGGACCTGTCATAGCAGTCGGCAATTTCCGTCCAATTACGTTTCTTCCGTATGTGATTTCGGCATTTCCCGGCTGTCATCGGAACCATTATACCCGTATAAGCTACAATAAAGATCGAAGAATGCCGTAATTGCAGACGACAAATTGAAATAGCGCGAAAACTGCCGAATGTCATTACAGGTGCACTATTTTGAAAATTAAAATAGTGTCATATACTTTCATTTCTAATAGTGCAATAAAAAGTTATAAATGTAGAATATAAATTTTCAGCACTGTCCGATCAGTAAAATAGCGAGCGTGATTTTAGTGGAGATCCAAACCTTGGAGGACATATCGTCTATGTTTGCCCTGTCGTGTTGATGGTAGAGAGCTCTTCCACACCTTGTGCTCAAGACAGAAACTCTTTTTATGGCCGTGGTGACAGACGAAACTTTCATTCAGGTAAAGAGAAATACATGTTGTATTACCTCATAACGTTTGTTCTGTTAGTTATTTTACCTGCCTTGTATGCAGATGTTAAAATAAAGTTCCATAAATTAATATGGCATTGCCGCAAATAATTCTTCTGACAATTTTGTATTATATAAATTATAATACCACATAAATTCTAGACCCAGACTGGCAAACGTGGCTATAATGGTAGATCATTAGACTCCTTGTTTGGAGTCGCTGATTTAAATCCCTGTGAGATAGGACTTAAACGGCGGAATCTGATGAGGTGCGAGTACTGGTTAGCAACCGCCTTGCAAAATTATGAAAATAAACATGATTTCAATAACGATCTTCTATGAATGTATATAAATGATTTCTGTTTTAAATGAATGTACTTTAAAGTAGCGAACAGGTCACTCTGAAATTCTGACCGTATTTGTATTTATGTCACCAGCAGATGTCCAAAGAAACATACACTTTATTTGCAATTATTTTCTCTACGAACATTCAGATGGACGTAGGAAAAAAAATCTTGTTTGCCTATCTTAAAGGTGAATTATGATACCACGTAAATTGTTAGATACATTTATGCCCACGATGTCAAAGACCCGTGGGACATATAGTGTTTGAACTATCCGTCCGTCTGTCAGTCGCATTTCTTGTCAACTGCTCAAAGACTTACATTTTATGTGTTTTTGAAATAAAACTTAGTATACACCATTAACATTAATTAACATGTTCATATTGTTGTGATTTTTATGTCCTATTCTTTTGGAGTAATGGCCCTTTTTCGGACTTTGAAAATATTACAACTATGTACTCAACTTTTCATATAAGCCGCGCCATGAGAAAACCAGCATAGTGCTTTTGCGATCAGCATGGATCCAGACCAGCTGCGAATCCGCGCAGTCTGGTCAGGATCCATGCTGTTCGCTAAAGGTTTCTCTAATTGCAATAGGCTTTGAAAGCGAACAGCATGGATCCTGACCAGACTGTGCGGATGCGCAGGCTGGTCTGGATCAATGCTGGTCGCAAATGCACTATGTTGGTTTTCTCATGGCGCGGCTCAATTATAATTTCCACCCAATTCCAATGAAACATGAAGTGTATTAAACTCCTTCAATTCAAGTGAAACTTAGTAAACATTATCAGCTTGAAGTAGACATGTGCATTTCCGTCTGATGTTTCGTGTCTTATGTTTTAGTGGGGTAATGTGTCATACAAACATGACATCATTCGACAATTACTGACGACTGTTAAAGACAATGAATGCATGTGGTATTGAGAAATCCTGCATTTGTATTTGCACATCTTTTCCCCATATAGATGAAACGCACCTTTTTAGCTCGAATTTTCGAAGAATAGTCTAGCTATTCTACTCACCCTGGCGTCGGCGTCGGCGTCGGCGTCGGCGTCACACCTTGGTTAAGTTTTTGCATGCAAGTACATACAGCCATCATTTAAAGGCATATAGCTTTGAAACTTATTTATTCTTTTTCTAGGTCAATTACCAACTTCAATGGGTCAAGTTCAATAACTCTGACATGTATTTTGAGCAAATTATGTCCCCTTTTGGACTTAGAAAATTCTGGTTAAAGTTTTACATGCAAGGTACTATCTCCAAAACTAATGCAGATATTGAATTGAAACTTCACATTTGTCTTCGGGGTTATAAAACTAGTTGATAGCAGCAAGTCCCATAACTCTGACCCTCAGTTTGGCCATATTATGCCCACTTTTGGACTTAGAAAATTCTGGTTAAAGTTTTGCATGCAAGTACATACAGCCATCATTTAAAGGCATATAGCTTTGAAACTTATTTATTCTTTTTCTAGGTCAATTACCAACCTCACTGGGTCAAGTTCCATAACTCTGACGTGTATTTTGAGCAAATTATGCCCCCTTTTGGACTTAGAAAATTCTGGTTAAAGTTTTACATGCAAGGTACTATCTCCAAAACTAATGCAGATATTGAATTGAAACTTCACATGTGTCTTTGGGGTTATAAAACTAGTTGATAGCAGCAAGTCTCATAACTCTGACCTTCATTTTGGCCATATCATGCCCACTTTTGGACTTAGAAAATTCTGGTTAAAGTTTTGCATGCAAGTACATACAGCCATCATTTAAAGGCATATAGCTTTGAAACTTATTTATTCTTTTTCTAGGTCAATTACCAACCTCACTGGGTCAAGTTCCATAACTCTGACGTGTATTTTGAGCAAATTATGTCCCCTTTTGGACTTAGAAAATTCTGGTTAAAGTTTTACATGCAAGTTACTATCTCCAAAACTAATGCAGATATTGAATTGAAACTTCACATGCGGCTTTGGGGTTATAAAACTAGTTGGTAGCAGCAAATCCCATAACTCTGACCTTCATTTTGGCCAAATTATGCCCCCTTCTGGACTTAGAAAATTCTGGTTAAAGTTTTGCGTGCAAGTACATACAGCTATTACTAAAAGGCATATAGATTTGAAACTTATTTATTCTTTTTCTAGGTCAATTACCAACCTCACTGGGTCAAGTCCCAATACTCTGACATGCATTTTAAGCAAATTATGCCACTTTTGGACTTAGAAAATTCTGGTTAAAGTTTTACATGCAAGTTACTATCTCCAAAACTAATGCAGATATTGAATTGAAACTCCACATGACTGTGTCTTCGGGGTTATAAAACTAGTTGATAGCAGCAAGTCTCATAACTCTGATATGCATATTGGTCAAATTATGTCCCCTTTTGAACTTAAAACTCTTTTGATATTTAACATTTTGGGTAATATTTTCCTGCTTCTGGGACAATATTTCGAATAGTCGAGCTTGGCTGTCTTACGGACAGCTCTTGTTGTACAAGTATTGGTTTGGCGCTAAAACTAGTAATTCATCGCGCCATGAGAAACCGACATAGTGCGTTTGCGACAAGCATGGATCCAGACCAGCCTGCGCATCCGCGCAGTTGTCTGGACCGAATCATTGTGAAATGTTACTAACGCTATACTTTACTCTGACTTTATCACAGACTTCCTGTGTAAAACGTCAAACTTTCTTCGAAACCAAGGTATTTAATCAATATTGTGTTCAAATGGAACCTTAAATGTGTTTTAGTTTTAGTGTCCTGTATGATATGTGAGGTTGAAAACAGAATTTGATTTCTAAATTACTGCGAGTCAATACATGATCATTTTAAAAACGCCTCGTTTAATTTTTGTAGAATATGGCATACTTAAAAATGCAGCTCTTTGTTTGGTCAGTTAGAATTCCAAACTAAGACATTCCAAAGTGAGCATTTAACTTTGTATAAACAGCATTATAATTATCAAATTCACTGATTATTGCTCATTAAGTTTAAATGTTGGCCACCAACTTGCAGCGAAACCTTGAAGTGAAAGAAAGGGAGAGTGGTTAAGGTCGCTGACTTCGAATCACTTGCTACTCACCAATGTAGATTCGAACCTCACTTGGGGCGTTGAATACTTAATGTGTGGAAGCTACACAGTTGACTTACTGATTGTCGGTGGTTCTACCCAGGTACCAGCCCGTGATGAAATCATGTACAGCTTAACATATTTTCATTGAATTTTATTGATTTCGCTGATTATTATAGCATCAGGTCTATATAGTGTTTTATTTCAGGTTTAAAAGCGAGAGCAAAGTATTTGACATTATTGAAAGACATAGAAAAAAGAATGGATTGTAGAAAACAAATATCGCCGACAGTTGACAGTCCCATGCATGCCAGGTAATAACTTTAAAAATGTTTGTTTGATATTTACTCTACCTCTAGGCAATTTATGATTAATTTTGTGTAATGTATTCTGCAATAGCTTGTTTTAAGCATGGCTATACAAAATATGAGCCGCACCATGAGAAAACCAACATAGTGCATTTGCGACCAGCATGGATCCAGACCAGCCTGCGCATCCGCGCAGTCTGGTCAGGATCCATACTGTTCGCTTTCAAAAGCCTATTGCAATTAGAGAACCTGTTAGCTAACAGCATGGATCCTGACCAGACCAGATGACTCCCACGCTGGTTCCTTTACTATAGTTAGGCCTATAACAATTCAAATGAAACATGGTATCTTAATCAACATGAAGTGGATATGTGCATACGGTCAGAACTTAAATGTATAATTTTGTTCTATCAAGCATTTTCAAGAGGCATGTACATACTTCCAATTACTGAATAGATTTGATTTAGCTTCTCATTATCAACAGCAAGTACGATAACTTCCATAACTGTGGCACTGATCTTTCATAATTTATTTCCCCAATTAAGCTCGCCGTAATGTAAATCCAGTGAGGTATTCCTATACCCTAGACACATTATTCATGAAACATTACGCATTCCTTCCCCTAGTAGTAAAATGTCAATTACCTAAGTTTGATAAGTCTTACAACCATTTTGATGAAATTATATCTCTTTTACATTTTTTTTTTCAAGAAAATCCTATTTGCGATTGTCGGCGAGTTAGTTTTCTGAGTAACTACACATCGCAACTAAATGAAACTTCACACACTTCGTTAGTATGGTAATACCAGTTGAATGACATACTGTCTGTAGCTTCCATAAATATTATTATCATTCGATAAAATTATTATAGCCTTGTTTTAGCTCAATTATTCGAAGTTTTGTATGTAAGTAAACTGGTTTCCCAGTACCTACTCTTGTGAATTAATTGAAACTTCATACTTTTGTTCAGTGTGATGATCTGACATGCAGTGCACAGGTTCCATAACTCTGTTTTGAATGTTTACAAAACTATACCGCTTTTTCGACTTAAATATTCATTCAATTAATTAACTTTCTTTAGTGAAACTTGACTGTTGAATAGTCGAGCGTTGCTGTCCTCCGACAGTTTTTGTTTCAACAAAATATCGTGATTGTCAGTAAGTTTCTCAGTAACTACAGTTTATCACTGAATGAAACTTCATACATGCTTTCCACATAATAATACCAACTGAATGGCACATGTCTGTGACTCTTGCTATCATTTGATACAATTATACACCTTTTTTTAAGCTCCACTATTCGGAGAATATTGGTGCTGTTCTACTCGCCCCGGCGTCGGCGTGAGCTTTCTTGGTTAAAGTTTTTTTGGCAACCTTTGTTTTTCTTTGTTACTATTGCTTATATCTTACTGTAACTTCACATTATCATTATTCAGCATACAAACAAAATATGTGCAGGGGCTGGGCCCATTATACCCGAGGTCAAGGTCACCAAGGTGTTATACTTAGTTTGTTTTTAAGGTTAAATTTTTCGGCAACCTTTGTTTTTAGGTCATATCTTTGTTACTATTGCTTATATCTTACTGTAACTTCACGTAGACATTTTCCAGCATACAAACAAAGTATGTGCAGGGGCTAGGCCCATTATACCCAAGATCAAGGTCACCAAGGTGTTATACTTAGCTTGTTTTTAAGGCTAATGTATTTCGGCAACCTTTGTTTTTAGGTCGACTATTCATAGAATAGCAGAGCTATTGGACTCGCCCGTTCTTCGGCGTCGGCGTCGGCGTCCTGATTTGGTTAAGATTTTGTATGACTTACATTGCACAGGTTCCATAACTCTATTTTGATTTTGTTTTACAAAATTATGCCCCTTTTTCGACTTAAAAATTTTTGGTTATGATTTTGTATGTAAGCTGGTATCTAAGTACTCACTGATGAGAATGGATTGAAACATCACACACTTGTTCACTGTCATGATCTGACATGCACTAAGCAGGTCCCATAACTCTACTTTGCATTTTTTACAAAATTATGCCCCGTTTTCGACTTAGCAGTTTTTGTATAAATTCTAATATGTAAGGTGGTATCTCAGTACCCACTTATGGGAATGGATTGAAACTTCACACACTTGTCCACTGTCATGAGCTGATAAGCACTGTGCAGGTTCCATAACCCTGTTTTGCATTTTTACAAAATTATGCCCCTTTTTCACTTTTGTATTCATTCAATTGACAAGGCCGTTGAATAGTCGAACGTTGCTGTCCTCCGATAGCTCTTGTTTTGTCATATCTTTATTACTATTGTTTATATTTTCCTGTAACTTCACATAAACATTGTCCAGCATACAAACAAAGTATGTGCAGGGACTGAACCCATTATACTCTAGGTCAAGGTCACTTATTATTCAGACATAAATTCATTTTACTGTCTAATCGCCGAATAGTAGAGCGCGCTGTCTTACGGACAGCTCTTGTTGTGCTTAGACATACTTTAACAGTAAACAGACCTCCTGCAGACGACCGAAACGGAACCAATCAAGATGTATTCAATTCTTACTGCAGACAACAAAAGCCTTGGTGTCTTGGTGTTCTTGTTTGTCAAACATTCTTTAGGAAAACGTAGCATACAAATGCAGTTTCGTCTTGGGGTTCAGTTTGTTCGTTTTATGTAGATTTATGTCATAACACTTTGTTACGTTTTCCCATGGCAGAAATAGACAAATTAATACTTTCAGAGTTGTCCGTCCGTCTTCGTTAATCACTCGATTCGATTTTAATCAAATATGGTTTGAATGATTGAAATCCGGTCTTTGTTTTATTGGCACAATCTGAATCTATGGATGTTTGGGACCAAATGAATTTTTGCGGATTATGATACTTAAACTATTTGTAATCCTCTACCTATGTTTCACTTGAGGTGACTTGCGACTGGCACCTCAGTCTTTAGTGCGGCCTTCAGTAAAAACATGTGAATCATGCCATAACTTCAGAATTACAAGATAATTTCACTTGAAAAGTGTTATACTGACAGAAGGCAATGTGGGGAACTACACATCCTTTTATTTTATTTTGTTGTTTGACAAAAAAAAAATCAGGTTGCTATGACACCAATCAGTTAAAAAGCTGACAAAAAGGTGGATCCTGTGAGAATTGCAGATGATTTTCGTAAAAAGAAGTTATCTGTTAAAACTAAAGAATAAGTTTTATTTTAAAATGTAACTTACTCCAAACACTCATTCCCTGGAAACATTGATAGAACATGGTATTTTTAAAACTTTACCATTGATTTTAAATCGTTTTCTTAAACGCCTAGGATTTTGCATGTTTAAGAATTCAAATACTAACGATGGCTCATAAATGGATTCCTTGACCTTGACCATATTTATGCCGTACTATCTTAAAAAAAGAGCAGTTGTGAAAATACCATTTGTGTGTTGCGTGCTGAAATTATGCATGTATGCCTTCTATTTATATACACTGTAAAAGTTAATTAATAATTTTATGTAATATAAAAAGTAAACTCTCCATCTTATTTTACATAAATTGTTCAGTATTTTAGCTCGTCTGATTTTAAGCTCATCTGATTTTTTGAAAAAAAATGATGAGTTATTGTCATCACTTGAGTGGTTGTCGGCGTCGGCGTCGGCGTCGGCGTTGCCTGGTTAAGTTTTATGTTTAGATCAGCTTTTCTCCTAAACTGTCAAAGCTATTGCTTTGAAACTTGGAATACTTGTTCACCATCATAAGCTGACCCTGTATAGCAAGAAACATAACTCCATCTTGCTTTTTGCAAGATTTATGGCCCCTTTTGTACTTAGAAAATATCAGATTTCTTGGTTAAGTTTTATGTTTAGGTCAGCTTTTATCCTTAACTATCAAAGCTATAACTTTAAAACTTGCAACACTTGTTCACCATCATAAGTTGACCCTGTACAGCAAGAAACATAACTCCATCCTGCTTTTTGCAAGATTTATGGCCCCTTTTGGCCTTAGAAAATATCAGATTTCTTGGTTAAGTTTTATGTTTAGGTCAACTTTTTCTCTTAAACTATCAAAGCTATTGCTTTGAAACTTGCAACACTTGTTGACCACCATAAGCTGACCCTGTACAGCAAGCAACATAACTCCATCCTGCTTTTTGCAATAATTATTGCCCCTTTTGGACTTAAAAAATCATTTTCTTGGTTGAGTATTATGTTTAAGTCAACTTTTCTCATAAACTATCAAAGCTATTGCTTTAAAACTTGCAACAGTTTTTCACCATCATAAGTGGACACTGAACATCAAGAAACTTAACTCTATCCTGCTTTTTGCAAGAATGATGGCCCTTTTTAGACTTAGAAAATCATGGGTAGGACAATATTTCTATTACACAAAAAAAATCAGATGAGCGTCAGCACCCGCAAGGCAGTGCTCTTGTTAAAAACAACAACAAAAAAAACAAAAAAAAACAAAAAAAAAAACGAGCTATTGTTGTCGTTGGCTTTGGTTAAGATTCCTGTTTAGGTTCATCGTTGACTCAGAATCTATAAAAGCCAAAGCTTTAAAACTGAGCTCAATTGTTCATCATCATTAGGTGAGTAAGTAGACCAAGAACAATAACTCTCGCACGCAACTTGTCAGGATCATGCCGCAATTGGAATTTCTTTTTTAATAATTTTTGGTCAGCTAAAAAGCAATAGCTTTGAAATGTTCTACTCTTGTTTACTATTATTCGGTTAGTAAGTAGGTCAAGAACCATAACTCTTTTTTTTTTCTCAGAATTATGGCAATTTTCAACTTTTGTATCTCTTGTTATTATTGTTAAGATACACTTTTCTTAGATGGTATATCTTTGAAACTTCATAAATTTTTCACCTTCAATAGGCAAGTTAGAAGACCAAGAAACATTTTTTCTTGCATAACATTATCATTGGAACCGGCAGCGGTGGTCTTGCTCGTCTGGTTAAAAAAATAAGTCTACCATATATTATCGTCATTTGATCGCCGGCGTTGACTGAGGTTTTTTTAGGCTGACCTTTTCTTGTGAACTTTAAGAGCTTTGGCTTTGAAATTTCGTACATTTGTTTATCATCATACGTTTATCATCATACGTTTATCACAATACGTTTAAATAAGCACATGCGTTTTGTCAGGCTTAAGGACGTTTTGTAATGAGAAGATTAGAATTTCTTGGTTTATTTCCACTATAGATAGATAGATAGATTTATTTCAACATAAAATGTACAATTTACATGGCGACTTATAATTAAAACATACAATCAAACAATAAACAAACATGTATGAATTAATATAGCCATGTCAATCAACATTATATGTTAAGGATTACACAAAAAAGAGTTAAAATAAACTCTTATTTCCATTGTGGTCCTTAAGATAATACTACAAAAGCTATAGCTTTGAAACTTTGTTATTTGTTACTTTTCCTATAAGTAATACTACAAAAGCTATAGCTTTGAAACTTTGTACATTTGCTTATTCTCACTTGCATTTTGTCAGAATTATAGCCCTTATTGTACCTAGAAGACTGAAATTTCTTAGTTAAGGTTTGTGATTAGACCCCTTTTCACCCCCCCCCCCACCCACACTCACTGCGAAGGCAGAGGGATATAGTTTTGGCGTCGTCCCTCCGTCTGGAGCCATATCTAGGAAGCGGTTTGCAATATTTAAATAAAACTTCATACACTTGTTTACCACTATAGGGAAATGAGGACTATTAAGTGTCAGTCAGATTGCCCAAGTAACACCAGAGTTATGGCCCTTAGTAGTATCTAGTGTAAACTGTATAGGGTGCTATAAATATGGAACTTTCTGCTTCATAACTTGTGATGTATTTGACTGAGAACTGTGAAACTTAAACTGAATTTAGATCACTATAATGTGGTACTGCACACACAACTTCGTCAGGATTTCTTTAGAAACCAGAGTTATTGCCATAACAAAAACAATGTAAAATACATAACTAACCAATTGGTAGAATTTCATTAAACTTGTTTAATTTTTTCCTTGAACATTTATTATCAACAAGTTTTAAACGCACGCCCAATCGCCCCCACCGTCCTGGTCACACCCCTCCCCCACCCCACTTTTTTTCATGTTTTTTTTTGTTATAATTATCAACATGAAAAGTTGTACCCTCTCCCACCTCGCTCCTCCACCCAGTCACCCCCCGATTATGCACCCCTATCCGCCATTTTTTTTCATATTTAGCTCATCTGATTTTTTGATAAGAAAATGAGTTATTGTCATTGCTTGATCGGCGTCGGCGTTGGCGTTGCCTGGTTAAGTTTTATGCTTAGGTCAGCTTTTCTCCTAAACTATCAAAGCTATAGCTTTGTAACTTGCAACAGTTGTTCACCATCAATAGCTGCCTCTGTACATCAAGAAACATAACTCCATCCTGCTTTTTGCAAGAACATGGCCCCTTTTAGACTTTGAAAATATCAGATTTCTTGGTTTAGTTTTATGTCTAGGTCAAGTTTTTCTCCGAAACTATCAAAGCGTTTGCCTTAAAACTTGTAACACTTGTTTACCATCGATAGCTGACTCTGCACAGCAAGAAACATAACTCCGTCCTGCAATTTTCAAGAATTATGGCCCCTCTTCGACTTAGAAAATCAGGTTTCTTGGTTAAGTTTTGTGTTTAGATCAGCTTTTCTCCTAACCAATCCAAGCTATTGCTTTAAAACTTGCAACACTACTTCACCATCAAAAGCTGACTCTGTACAGCTTAAAACTTAACTCCATTCTGCTTTTTGCAAAAATTATGGCCCCTTTTGGATTTAGAAAATATCAGATTCTTGGTTAACTTTTGCGTTTAGGTTAACTTTTCTCCTTAACGTTCAAAGCAATTGCTTTAAACCTTGGAGCAGTTATTCGCCATTTAAAGTTGACTCTGCACAGCAAGTACTGTAACTCTACATTGCTTTTTGCGAGAATTATGGCCCCTTTTGGATTTAGAAAATTATGGGTAATATTTCTATTATATAGATACAAAAAGAATCAGGTGAGCGTCTGCACCCGCATGGCGGTGCTCTTATTTATTTTCCATCAATATTATCAACATGTGAAGATTTGTACAATCATCTGGTCACCGCCCCCACCTCTACCCAAACCCAATTTTTTCATTCTTTTTTTTTTAATTTCAAAACCTTATTTGTTATTATATTACATTCTATTATATTTGTATATCATTATTATTTTTATGCACTCTAAACATATAAATAACATACGTACAGTGCTACTAAAACATACGTGCAGGGCTACTGAAATGTACGCACAGAGCTATTGAAACGTACGTACAAGGCTATTAAAACACATCTGTAGCTTATTTGTTTTGTTTGCGTGTGTCAAATTATTTCTTGTTGTCTTTTGTCACATATTTTCATTCCCAATTTCTATTTATTTATTTTTTGGCCTGCGAAGGAAGGGGATATATACATTTTACAGATAATTCTGAAAAGATAAAATATCTATAAGATTTAGTTTAATCTGAGTATTTCGTGTGTTAGTTATTTATTGTCATTTTCAGATTGATTTCAAAACACACAAGTGAGAACTATCGGCAGAAGGAAGAACCAAGTATGATGAATCCATGACAGACCTGGCACAAGCATATAAGCATGACACCATCACGGCCGCCCTGATACAAGCATATTTAGACAATTTAGACATAAGCTGACATGTATATAACTATACCACCGCTTACAAAGTAGGTTGAGCTATATTGGAGTCACACATGTGCGCCGGTCCATTTGTTTGCCGTCCGTCCATCCATGGATTATGTCCGCTAGGAAGATATTCATAAAATTGGCATCAGTCATTAACATTCAGAGCGCATAACCCAGGTTACTAGGCCCGAACTCAAGGTTACTCTTTGAAGTCAAAGGTCACTGACACTTTCAGTTCAAGATTCTCAGTTTTACTATATTTTCTTAACTACTGTCCCCAGTTAACATCAAACTTCACATAAGGATTGGTCTTGGTAAGGGGCAGACAACTATTAGATTAGGGTCGGTCATCCTTATGGTCAAGATCACTGGGGTCAAATATTGTAACAGCGCTGATTTAAAGTTTTATGACTAGTTTCTCAATTTCACTATATCTTCTTAACTACGGCCATATAATCGTCAAACCTCACATAAAGATTGAACTTAGAAAAGGACAGGGGCCTTTTGGTTTAAAATAAATTTATGTACTAAATTTACACGCAATATACTCTTATTGCAATGTATATGTTGGAAAAAGTTATATAGTTCTGCGAGATTGATTTCTTTTACATTTCAGTATAATATGTACATATAATTATTTTGTTAATTTTTTTTGTTAAAAGACCATCCGATGTTATGTAATTCATATTCGTTGGCGTTTCAGTGATGTTGCGTGCAAGTGAAAATTGTATTTAGATTTCCCACTGTCTGAAACAGCGGGTTCATTAGGATATCATGTATCGTTATATTTCAGTAATACTTTGAAAACTTGATATGAAATTCCATACTCTAGAAACTATAAAATGTACAGAAAAATCATAACTCTTTTATTGAAACACACTATCCCCCTTTGTCTGGGTCGTTTAAATGAAGCCTTTTTAAAGTCATTTTGGCCTCATTTCTTGTGCACTGAATTTCACACTGTTTGGCATAACTATTAACCGGCACCTAATTCTGAGCACTAACATTAACTCATGGGGCTGAAATGATTAAAAAAAAAACAAAAAAAAAAAACAAAAACAAAAGAACTTGGCCATTTATAGGAAGAACGTGCTAAACTTTAGACATGTATATCTTTAGAAATGATATGTAAAAAGATGCGCTGATGAAATGTTTAGTAGTATTTTGGGCAAACCTTATGGGTTTTTAGTCCGTGCTTTTAAAGGATTACTGAAATATAACGATAGATTATAACATGATAAACTCATTGTTTCAAACGGAGAGAAATCCAATTATGATTTTCGCTAGTACGGAACTATACTTGAACGAATATGAATTGTAAGCACACTGGAAATGTGCTTCAAAAGGAAAATATATATAGTAATGCTTACAAAAGGACTAAAATATACGCCAATTCTTTAAGCTGGACACGATTGACCCTGCTTTTACAGTCTGATCATGATCTGCTCTGTTCGCCTTTTTGTCCAAATATTTTTGATAAGCACCCCTTTTAACAGTTCATGGTACTGCCCAAAATCGAACGATTGACCAACTCATGATAGAAATTTAGCAGGGTAAGGGTTAAAATGTACAAGAAATATGCACATCTCGTATACCAGTGTAGCCTTTTCCAACTTGAGCATTCTGACGTTATGAAATGAAGCGTGACGTTTCGCATGGCGCATGTCTCTGCACAATTGAATAAAATAAGATGAAATTATTTTAACTCGACAAGACATAAAACAATACAACAATAGCTTTTGAAAACTTTGGTTAAAATTCTAAGAAAAGAAAGGGATTACAGTGAATAATATTTCACTTGGGAACAGCAGATTTAAGTTTACTTGCAAAAAGATATTTCGATCTGATACTGAAAGAAACTGCCCCCTTTCCCAATATCCTTTTAAAGCAGTATTAGGTAGCAAGCATCAATATTTTGAGGAGAAACGGGTTACAAAATAAAGATAACACAACCTTGGACATAAATGACTGAATGAGCCCCGTATCTATTTGTAATGACAGTCAAAATTTCTTTATCAGTATAACTGTTGTTAGATATTTTTAGCTCCACTATTCGGAGAATGAGGGGTGGGGGGCTATACTACTCGCCCCGGCGTCGGCGTCGGCGTCGGCGTGACCCTCCTTGGTTAAAGTTTTTCGGCAACCTTTGTTTTTCTGTCATATCTTTGTTACTATTGCTTATATCTTACTGTAACTTCACATAAACATTGTCCAGTACACAAACAATGTATGTGTTTGGGCTGAGCCCATTATACCCAAGGTCAAGGTCACCAAGCTGTTATACTTAGGTTATTTTTAAGGTTAAAGTTTTTCGGCAGCCTTTGTTTTTCTGTCATATCTTTGTTACTTTTGCTTATATCATACTGTAAGTTCACATAAACATTGTCCAGCATACAAACAAAGTATGTATAGGGGCTGGGCCCATTATATCCAAGGTCAAGTTCATCAAGGAGTTATACTTTGAATTATTTTCATGTTAAATTTATTTTGAAAGCTTCGTTTATAGACATATCTTTGGTACTTTAAAATATAATGACTTGATATTCAAAGTATTTGTTTATAATCATCTGCATGTGTGGCTACATACCCTATAACTCTAATTGTGTTTTTGACAGAATTTTTCCCCTTTTGTAGTTAAACTTTTTTGCAATCTTCGCTTTCTGGATACTACTTTAATGCAATATAAGATAAAGACTTGAAACTTAAAATGTAGCTTTATCACCATCATCTGCATGTGTGGTAACAATCCCCATAACTCTGATTTGTATTTTTGACCGAATTATGCCCCTTTTATACTTAATTTATTTTACAAACTTCGTTTTCTGGACATAACTTTGGTACTATATAAGATAATGACTTGAAACAAAATATATCTTTATCATCATCATCTGCATGTGTTGTAACAATCCTAATAACTCAAATTTGTGTATTTGATGGAATTATGCCCCTTGGTGTATCTTCCTTTTAAAGTAGAGGTCTGTTATTCAGACATATATTCATTTTACTGTCAAATCCCCGAATAGTGGAGCGCGCTGTCTTACGGACAGCTCTTGTTTGTTTTATAGTCCCAAGAATAATGCCTTATCACATCTAGCAATTTCAGTCAAAATTTCATTATCCGTTGAACTATTATTGTTTGTTATGTCATGGTTTTTAATCCTAAGAAGAGTGCATTTGAGCCGTGCCATGGGAAAACCAACATAGTGGGTATGCGATCAGCATGGATCCAGACCAGCCTGCGCATCCGCGCAGTCTGGTCAGGCTCCATGCTGTTCGCTTTTAAAGTCTTTTGGAATTGGAGAAACTGTTAGCGAACAGCATGGATCCTGACCAGACTGCGCGGATGCGCAGGCTGGTCTGGATCCATGCTGGTCGCAAAGCCACTATGTTGGTTTTCTCATGGCACGGCTCATTTTCACATTTGAAAATTAACTGTTTCCCTATCTCATCTATGAACCATGTCTGTCTTACAGATCTATTAATAACATGAATTTTATATTCTTTATTATAATAATGTATATGTTTCCTGTCCGCTGGTAGTTTCTTAATGACAGTTATAACTTTAAATTTATTCGTAAGCTTAATGAATTTTGCTCTTTGAATTGAGAGTATAGTTCGATTCAATTAATTACATGTATTACAATTTAAAAATACTTCTCTGAACTTCAGCACTATAATTATACTTTACACTGTCGTTTGTGCTATTTGTGTTATATATTGTTGCTTAAAAACAAATAAAACGACATAGAGTTGTGTTGATTGTTTTTGTTTTAAAAATAAAAGGTCATACAATTGCACTACAAATCCCCTACCCATCTTGAAGCCATTTGTAAAATAAAGGACAGACTACTCTGACTATTCAATCCACAGTTACATCCCCCAAAGGTTTTCCATTCAAAGTTACCTCCCCTGCAACCCTTGACACCATTTGCAAAATTAAGGGAGGTCATTCTTACGGACTATATTTTTCCATCCAAAGTTACCTCCCCTGCCACCCTTGACGCCATTTGCAAAATTAAGGGAAAGTCACTCTTGCGTATATTTTCCATCCAAAGTTACTTTCCCTGCTACCCTTGACGCCATTTGCAAAATTAAGGGGAGGTCACTCTTACGGACTATTTTTTTTATATCCAAAGTTACCTCCCTTGCCAACCTTGACGCCATTTGCAAAATTAAGGGGAGGTCACTTGAGAAATAAGGTTTTCCATTCAAAGTTACCTCCCTAGCAACCCTTGACGCCATTTGCAGATTAAGGGAGGTCACTCTTATGGACTATTTTTTCCATCCAAAGTTACCTCTCTGCAACCCTTGACGCCATTTGCAAAATTAAGGGGAAGTCACTCTTACATACTTTTTCCAGTCAAAGTTACCTTCCCTGTCACCTTTGACGCCATTTGCAGTCAAGGGAGGACAAGCTTACGGACTAATTTTTTTCCATAAAGTTACCTCCCCTGCCACACTTGACGCCATTTGCAAAATTAAGGGGAGGTCACTCTTACAGACCTTTTTATATCCAAAGTTACCTCCCCTGCCAAGGTTGACGCCATTTGCAAAATGAAGGGGACGATACTCTTACAAACTATATTTTTCATCCAAAGGTACCTCCCCTGCAACCCTTGACGCCATTTGTACATTTAAGGGGAGGTCACTCTTACGTATTTTTTCCATCCAAAGTTACCTCACTTGCCACTGTTGACGCCATTTGCAAAATTTAGGGGAGGTAACTCTTAGGGACTATTTTTTATATCCAAAGTTACCTCCCTTGCCACCCTTGACGCCATTTGCAAAATTAAGGGGAGGTCACTTGCGGAATAAGGTTTTCCATTCAAAGTTACCTCCCCTGCAACCTTTGACGCCATTTGCAAAATTAAGGGGAGGTCACTTGTGGAATAAGGTTTTCCATTCAAAGTTACCTCCCCTGCAACCCTTGACGCCATTTGCAAGATCATGGCAGGTCACTCTTACGGACTATTTTTCCATCCAAAGTTACCGCCCCTGTCTACATTGACGCCATTTGCAAAATCAAGGGGATGTCACTCTTACAGACTTTTTATATCCAAAGTTACCTCCCTTGCAACCCTTGACGCCATTTGCAAAATTAAGGGGAGGTCACTTGCGGAATAAGGTTTTCCATTCAAAGTTACCTCCCCTGCAACCCTTGACGCCATTTGCAAGATCATGGGAGGTCACTCTTACGGAATAAGGTTTTACATTCAAAGTTACCTCCCCTGCAACCCTTGACGCCATTTGCAAGATCATGGGAGGTCACTCTTACGGACTATATTTTTTCCATCCAAAGTTACCTCCCCTGCAACCCTTGACGCCATTTGCAAAATTAAAGGGAGGTCACTCTTACAGACTTTTTTCCATCCAAAGTTACCTCCCCTGCCAACCTTGACGCCATTTGCAAAATTAAGGGGAGGTCACTCTTCAGTATTAATTTTTTTCCATCCAAAGTTACCTCCCTTGCCTCCCGTGACGCCATTTGCAATATAAAGGGGAAGTCACTCATACTTACTATTTTTACCATCCAAAATTACCTCCCCTGCCAGCCTTGACGCCATTTGCAAAATTAAGGGGAGGTCACTCTTACGGACTAATTTTTTTCCATGCAAAGTAACCTCCCCTGCAACCCTTAACGCCATTTGCAAAATTAAAGGGAGGTCACTCTTACATACTTTTTTCCATCCAAAGTTACCTCCCCTGCCAACCTTGACGCCATTTGCAAAATAAAGGGGAGGTCACTCTTACAGACTATTTTTTCCATCCAAAGTTACCTCCCCTGCCAGCCTTGACGCCATTTGCAAAATTAAGGGGAGGTCACTCTTACGGACTATTTTTATATCGAGTTACCTCCCTTGCAACCCTTGACGCCATTTGCAAAATTAAGGGGAGATCACTCTTACGGACTATTTTTTTATATCCAAAGTTACCTCCCTTGCCACCCTTGACGCCATTTGCAAAATTAAAGGGAGGTCACTCTTACAGACTATTTTTTTATATCCAAAGTTACCTCCCTTGCCACCCTTGACGCCATTTGCAAAATTAAGGGGAGGTCACTCTTACGGACTATTTTTATATCCAAAGTTACCTCCCCTGCCACCCTTGACGCCATTTGCAAAATAAAGGGAGGTCACTCTTATAGACTATTTTTTTATATCCAAAGTTACCTCCCTTGCCACCCTTGACGCCATTTGCAAAATTAAAGGGAGGTCACTCTTACGGACTATTTTTTTATATCCAAAGTTACCTCCCTTGCCACCCTTGACGCCATTTGCAAAATTAAAGGGAGGTCACTCTTACGGACTATTTTTTTTATATCCAGTTACTTCCCTTGCAACCCCTGACGCCATTTGCAAAATTAAGGGGAGGTCACTCTTACGGACTATTTTTTATATCCAAAGTTACCTCCCTTGCCACCCTTGACGCCATTTGCAAGATCAAAGGGAAGTCACTCTTATGGAGAATTTTTTATATCCAAAGTAACCTCCCTTGCCACCCTTAACGCCATTTGCAAAATTAAGGGGAGGTCACTCTTATAGACTTCTTTCCATCCAAAGTTACCTCCCCTGCCTCCCTTGACGCCATTTGCAAAATTAAAGGGAGGTCACTCTTACGGACTATTTTTTATATCCAAAGTTACCTCCCTTGCCACCCTTGACGCCATTTGCAAAATTAAAGGGAGGTCACTCTTACAGACTATTTTTTATATCCAGTTACCTCCCTTGCAACCCTTGACGTCATTTGCAAAATTAAGGGGAGGTCACTCTTACGGACTATTTTTTATATCCAAAGTTACCTCCCTTGCCACCCTTGACGCCATTTTCAAAATTAAGGGAAGGTCATTTTTACGGACTAATTTTTAGCATCCAAAGTTACCTCCCCTGCCGCCGTTGACGCCATTTGCAAAATTAAGGAGAGGTCACTTACGGACTGTTTTTTCCATCCAAAGTTACCTCCCCTGCAACCCTTAACGCCATTTGCTTAATCTAGGGGAGGTCACTCTTACGACTATTTTTTCCGTCCAAAGTTACATCCACTGCCACCCTTTACGCCATTTGCAAAATCAAGGGGAGGTCACTCTTACGGACTAATTTTTTCATCCAAAGTTACTATCCCTGGCGACCTTGACGTCATTTGCAAATTTTAGGTGAGGTCACTCTTACGGACTAATTTTTTCATCCAAAGTTACTATTCCTGGCGACCTTGACGTCATTTGCAAATTTTAGGTGAGGTTACATTTAGCAAAACTGTAAAAAAAACTGGTATAATTAAAATATTAAAAGCAACAGTTTTGTAATTATGTCTGAAATTGAACATTTGTAATAACAGAAATAAACCAAAGAAAATAACAAATGTATGGTTGCATATTTCTGGCACGAGATAGCTAGGTAGCTATCGCGATAATTAAAAGAATTATCGTGATAAAGCGAAGTTTTCTGAAAAGATTTTCTCAATAGTCGAAAGTTTTCTGCAAATATTATTGCGATACTAGTAATTTACATTATTATCTCGATACTGCGTAAGTGCCGACAACTGCCATTTATTATACAGAAAAAGAAATCTTTATATTTCGAACTTTTCTGAAAAGTTTCCTGGACATATTTTTAACCATATTATCTCGATATTTTTTGCATTTAGTGCCCAGAGCCTGTAAATAGCACGGATTGAACACTGTTGAACACCTGTAATTTAACACTAAACTGCAGAACATCGTGTTCTATTATAGCTATCTAGCGACTGTGACGTGGCAGTAACGGAATTTTGCGCTTAAAAGTTTTCAGAAAATAAAAACATCCGGAAAAAATTATAAATTATTGCAATAATGTTTTCAGAAAATTGCACAACTTTTCTGGAAAGTTTAGAATATTATCGTGATATATAGCTAACAAGCATCTCGTGGCAGTTTCGAGCATTTAACGCGAAATTTTGCGCTAAAATATTTTTACAAGATATTATCTATTGCGGATTTTTTTTTTCAGAAAAACCCCACACATTTCCTGGAAAGTTTACATTATTATCGCGATAGCTACCTAACTATTTCGTGGTAGAAATATGCCACCGAGGAAAAACTAAAGGAAAAATATGTTGTGACACAATTGTCATATGAATAGTACACAGCTAAATATATAAAGAAGAGAATCAAGCCGCGCCATGAGAAAACCAACATAGTGGCTTTGCGACCAGCATGGATCCAAGTCTGGTCAGGATCCATGCTGTTCACTTTCAAAGCCTATTGCAAGTAGAGAAACTGTTAGCGAAGAGCATGGATCCTGGCCAGACTGCGCGTATGCACAGGCTGGTCTGGATCCATGCTGGTTGCCAACGCACTATGTTGGTTTTCTCATGGCGCAGTTCAATTATATGACACTAGTTACAATTTAGAGTGGAACAATTAAACGTAAATTCTGTAGAATGTAATAAATACAGTATTATAAAATGTAATTAAAAATTACAACTTGTATTGAAGTTACAATAGACTCGCGTATGGGAAGAATGAATAGTGTACATAAACGCAAGGATACTGTGAATGGTACTGCGGATAGTGGTATAGTCTGAAAGGATGGAATGTACAAATTAGGACTGGAAACGAACATCAAAAACAGCACCCTATCTTTTGAGTCTATCGCATTCCTATTCTATTGCCGAATAGCAATGCTTAAAGCCTTACATGGTACGCCCAAATAGTCTTCACACGACGGTGCAAACCCTTTCTAATAAACTTATCTTATTTTGCTTATTTATTATGATTTAAAATATTTTAACACGCATGTTTTAATTGCTTCCGTTGACTTTTGTTCGCGTTTGTACGCGTGTATATTTTTTTATTATTACAGAATTATATTCATCTCAAATTCAGATTAGGGTTGTGCAATGTTGCACTTTCCATAACCTTCCACGAACAGACACAATCAAACCAAGCCTGCTGTATTTTTTTTTTGCTTGGTTGCAAAATAACTTGCAAAACAAACATTTAAAGGTTAAAACTATTAACCGTGATATTTAATCAACTTAAGGGCGATTTCAAGTGATATTAAAGCTCTACATAATTGAGATATCTGAAAACTGCAAAGATGCTCTTGTTAGAATAGGCGCTGTAATTACGGAACAGTTTCTTTTTGTCCATTATTGGTTAAATGTAACAATGCCTGGTAGACACGAATGTCGTTTTCATAATTTAACATTGTCTAATGTTAGATATTTTCACACAGTCGTTATCTGACAAAAATTAATCATATTTTTCATGTCGTAAAATATACCTGCCGGACATGAGTATGCTAATTCATTGCCTTTGCGACCAGCGCAGACCAAAATCAGCCTGCGCATCCGTGCAGTCTGATCATTGTCTGCACTGTTCGCTATTCAGTCAGTAAATTTTCAGTAAACACCCCTTCGAATGATAAATGGTATTGCCCAAATTGAATGATTGACCAGTCCATTTCAGAAATTTAGCACGCTAAACTGTATTTCCTCGTAATTTCTACACATTCGAAAACACATTCAACTAAATACCTGCATTTACTGCACTTGACTTCAAAATATACCTGATTGGCTCCTGAAGCCGTTATCTGACACTTTACTAGTACTATTTATATATAAAGGGTATAACATGTACAGAGGCATTTTCTTTCTGGTCTGGCGCCAGTGGATAATACTATATATCTAGCATTTTGCAAAGCGCAGACAATCAATTAGTTTAGCTTTTGCTGTTGGCAAAAATATATGAAATAAAGATAATTCCCTTGAAATAACGCTCATCATTGGTGGTAGAAGGAAAGTACAGAGTGTCAAAAAAAGCTCTTGTGCACGTGCAGATAAATTATTCCTAGATTTATAATTCTCTTGTTAGTCATAAAGCACATTATCAGAAAATAACAGATAAAAGCAATCGATTGTCTCTATTTTAAACACTGCTGCTCGCTGGCAGTATAAAGAAACGTAAACTACAGTTGAATTTCGTTATCTCGATATCGGTTAGCTCGATACTCCGGTTAGCACGATGTGTTCTGGTCGGTCCAGACTTTTCTCTATATATTTAATGGTATATTATTTATCATTACCTCGATATTATTAGCACGATAATTTGTTTAGCTCGATGGGATTTTGCAGTCCCGTGAATATCCAGGTAACGGTATTTGACTGTATCAAGATAAATTATTTTGAGATATTCTGCACGTGGCTGTCTGAGGATGTCACAAAGTAACATTTTTTATTATTAGTGACAATCATTATAATACTCAGACATAATCAATGTTACTCCGGTTGAAATAGAGCATTTCTTTGGCATACGTACAAATAACAACTGAACCACGTACGTTTCCGAGAAGCCAGTCCTAGTGCGTAATTTAAAACCAGTTATTTAGCAGTAAAAACCTTTCATGTCTGACTAAGTCACGATTTCAGTTTTACGTGAAATTAAACGTGAAATCTCTACAAGCACTAAGTTCATCTCACTCCATCCGAGCTACACACTATAAGACAATGTACCAACGAATATGTACTGTAAAGTGAGTATTTTATAGGTTGCATTTGAGAATTGCATACTTAAAGGGAAATCTATAGACACATTTGATAAGTACCACGCCCTCTACTCCGTCAGTCAACATAATATATATAGCGTTTTGAAATAAACTGAACACAGAACGCTATCATAAAACATGTTTTGTTACAATTTCATAACATTCTTTTTAAAATACACGTTTTACTGTACTATTAGTTTTCTATCTAACACAACATTATAGCCATGTGTGAGCTACAAACATATGAAATCGTCGATTAAACTAATAAATTAGCACAAACTCGCATATCCTTGCTTTTATTCGACGGGTTCAAACATTGCCAGATACCCTCAGTGCCCATGTCGTGGATGGACCAGCTATTTAAAAATTAATATACCTCCGTGGTCAGCCGTTACTTTGAGAAATCGGATCAGTAATTATATGATCTTGAATCAAAAAGAGCAGTTGTAGTAAAACTCTTCTTGTTCCTAATATTTTCAAATTATGATCAAGGATGCCATATAAAGTAAGATGTGTTCCCGCAATCCGGATTTATCATTGCTATCCATATTGATGTAGAAATAAGCATTTTTCTCAATAACTTCTGAAAACTTTACTTCCAGTACTTTTTCTGGAAAAATACAATATTACTAATTTCACTGATTCTTTAACAAGTTCATGTCATTCTTGATGAATTTAATTTCTTGAACGACCGTTTAAAGACAATTCATGACTAAAATGGGATCAGTAAGTAAGACATCAGTAACTGAAAAGTGGGCAGTAACGAAGGAGCACTGGAATACTGCATGTATCTGTTTTATCCATTTTTAAGGGAATTAGTTAATTGATAAATCAAAACCATGGATAAGTATAAAGGTTTAAATTATGCTTGTAATAACGATAAACGTTACAGCGCATGAAAGTTCAGCTGAAGTACGATTGTTCTAAAACATTGCCTAAGACATTGTTATAAATTCGGCGTCAAAATGACTATTGTTAGATGTCATTGACTAATTCCTTTTGCGAATATTTTAAATCATTCTCTATAATAAAGATTCTAAGCTAAAGAAAACGATATACACTGCCCAGATTCAGCCGTGAACTGTGACTATATGCGCATTAACTGAACTGGTAAAATATTTTTGAATAAGTGAGCCGCGCAGTCTGGTCTGGATCCATGCTGTTCGCTAACAGTTTCTCTAATTGTAATAGGCTTTGAATGCGAACAGCATAGATTCTGACCAGGCTGCGCGGATGCGCAGGCTGCGCAGTCTGGTCTGGATCCATGCTGGTCGCAAACGCACTATGTTGGATTTTTCATGGCGCGGCTCATTTATCTCACTTTACTTTTAGGGGAAAATAGGTAAAGTACAAAGCATTACTTTATCAGTGCCAAATGTAGATGGTTCCAGTTTATATAAACTTTGGATAACCATTAAACTGAAATGTTTCAAATACTGTTCAAATATACTGATGAGAATTCAAGCGTTTTCCTATTAATGAAAACAAACTTAGTTCCCGTGAAATAATTTATTGCTACATTTTCAAGCTTCAATGATACTGTATTTCGCCGACAAATGATGTGCTTCATACCTAAGCTTTTTAAGTTACCTTCTTATACATTTTATTTTCAAATGAAGTAAAAAGTAAAAATCCTTATTATAGGCATTAGTTTAAATACTAGTGCATCATGTCAGCCGATCTGATGTAAGAAAAACCTTCTCTGAAAATCCTAGTCAATAGATTGTAGCGAAATGCCAGCCAGATTTGACATTGGTGTTCCAGTTCTGAGCTTTTTTCCACTTGTGCATATAATATTCCAATTTATATTTTAGCTTTGTTGGCGGATAATAAGAGAGAAATTCGTTTCCGTGCCGCTTCCGGTGGGCTTCTATAATAAAAAAGCTTTTATTTAGAAGTAGACCGTTAATTACGATGTTCTCTGGGGATAATGATACAAAACACATTGTCATACTGCCGCCGCCATATTGTATCGTATTTCAATTGGCAATGTATTAATATCTATTTTGTGAAACGCTTTATTGCTAAAGGGCAATATCAACCCGCAGTGAACATAGTAAAATGTTTTTTTTTTCAATAAATGGCTTGAAAACATATAACTTTCGCGTGCCAATGAACTATATCAAATTAGTTCTAGGTGTTTTGAGCGTTCAATGAACCGCAGTACCTGAGCATTATGTACATTTCTTTTTTAATACAAGGACGTCATTGCTATTTGCATTGACACATTTATTTCGTTAAAACACAGTAATAAATATGATACATTCCCTTTCTGTTGATAGGGTGAACTATCATTATTATTATTATCATGGCTTGCAAAAAGCAACACTACGTTTATAACTGTATTTGTACGTGCCTCTTAGTAGAAAGCTAAGCAGATACAAAAATATTTGGGAAGTACTTTGCCCTGGGAATTCGAGAACTTCCTGCCTGGGATTTCACAGTTATGCATATGTTTTCCATAAAGGTATATAGTCACTGATAATAAAATGCAAAACAACATAAAAATATATTCTTGCTACTGTCGTTTTGTAAAAAAAAAGAGTAAATAAATGAACAAGACGATTGCATATAACCTGTACATACGTACGGCAAAAATATAAACATTTATTAAAAGAACTGTTCTACACGACGACCAAAATTTACTGAATATAATTATATTCAACTATGAATACAAAACATACCAAGTGTGCTGAATTCACACCTCTTACCTTACAAGTATTAACGTATATTTGAAAGCCAAAAGCAACCACTTCTCTATTAGTAAAACAGAAAGGGGAGGAGTTTATATATAATCAAATGATCGGGCCTCAATGCTGTCATAAACTTTGACACAAGGTTTTATCCTTTATTGGTTTTATCCTTTATTGGGATAACCGTGACAACAACACTATCATAGGTCATATGGTGACTCTCCAGCATTTTTATAGTGGAGAAATACCCATGGTGCCCCACCACGTATTATTTCATGTACGAGCAGGCACCTTGATAGAACCAATGCAAGCTGGATGGATCACGTACCCCGAGTAAGTGAGGTTTCGAATTCACAGCGGTGAGGGGCAAGTAGTTTGAAGTTAGCGACCTTAACCACTCAGCCGCGGATGCCAAAAGACATTTGGATGCATCCTGGCTACACTATATCGTTATGAATTATGTTCGTATTCAACATATCTAACAGAGTAGTTATATTTGTTTAGTCTGCACTTAACTTAAGACAAATATTAACCTTTTTCCCAAAGAATAGTTTGTTTGATTTGAAAGTCGTATCTCTTTTGTCTTGAAATCAATAACAAATCACTCATGTCCTCCTTTAAACATACAGCACAGAGGTAGTTTATACTATTGTGTGCCCACGAATAAATTATTGCGTGAGCACGTATTACTTATTACGTGCGCACATGATACTTTACTTGCGAACGCACACGTACTAAAACATTAATGGCACATTTGTGCCACCGTAGTAAATTACGTTACATTATTCTATATAGGCGAAACTAGAAACAAATTACTTAGTATGTCATCTTTCCAAGAGTTTAGGATATTACAAATTTTGCAATGATTACCTCACGATTTCTGATCGATTCCAATATTGTTTAAATGTTTTGACAAATGTTTTATTAAAATTAATTCTCCAACTCTTATAATACCATTGATATTAATATGCCCGGAATGACCGAGTAAAACCATTCAGATGCAATTAAGTATTCTCTACGGTATTCTGTATCTAACAAGTAGCCACGTGACCAAATGTCCTAGTTATAATATAGTCTATTGTACATGTAAGGTTACCAGGCAATTCATAAGCGATTAAGTTGCATCACTAGTTCGGTACCGTCTGCAGTATATTTCCATTTAAGAACAGTATTAAAACTCGTGATACCAAGTATATATTTTGGTTTCTATAAAGTCACGTTATTTATTTGAAATTTGATATATGTCATCAACGTCAGCTCGGATTTCCATGACATGGGTAATTGCTTAATGTACCGCTAGCGCTTGATGAATATCGGCAGATGAGATATCCAAAAAATAAAAGAAAAGGTTTGAAAATTGACATTTTTTGTCAGAAATATCTCTCGTGTTTCATAAACACGTGCGTTTTAATTTTTTGTACATATGCGTTTGTTGAAAAAGTATGCACCAACCCCTTAGTAAACGAATGCTCTTTGAAAGAATCAATAATAAATAATATTACATTCGATTCGAGATTTGTTAGAAATATTTAATTCTAATTGTTGCAATTATTTGACGCCAGTTTATGTACAGGAAAGAATATATATTGTCAAGCCGTGACCTAATTTATACTTTAGTCTGTTTAGCATTATCAGAAACTACTCTTTAAAATTTAAAAGTATCCATATATTAAATTTTTAAATCTGAGTTTAGATTCATAGCCGCAATAGTCATCAAATTCGTATTTATAATACGCAACAAAAATTGACGATGAAGATATATTTATTTTGGCCAAAGTACACGCAAATATATCACACAAGTATAGCTTTTTGTTAAAGCTAGTAGGCTGCCTGATTATCATGCTACTGGTCAACATCACTGAGACTGAAAAGAAGTTTACATAATTGCAGGCTGAAATATGGCATGATAAAAATGATACATTTGCATCAAATTTATTGCGCTCAATAACGTTTTAAAGATTCTTGGCTGGACTTGGAAAGTATCAATCTGTATCAATGCTTATCTTCTCACATCAAATGTAAATCATGTGTTCCATGGTGTAGGAGTTTTATTATCAAAAACATATAAAATCTTGGTATACACCAATTGAACTTGTTAATGACATCAAATAAAGCTGTCACTCATGATCGATTATTGATGGGCGTATCGTAGACAATGTTCCTTAATTGCTAGCACGAATGAAACTTAACTTGAAAATGCTGATATAAACAAATTTAACGAGTTAGTTCAGATGAATGGCTAGCTTTAGATGACATAGTTTAATCATATCAAACCTTGTCAGTCAAGTGTTAATTACGAGGAGATGATACACATTTCGGTGACCTGGAGCGGTCTTCAGCGCATGTCAGGAGGTGATTATCAATCGGAGTGCACGGCAAAAATACGCAAATTATTGCATGTCCACACGCATTTAATGTTAGTGTATGATATGTATTATATACTAACTAAAGGTTAGGGTAAGGATTACCATGATTACAAAATACGTACATTAAAAACACTTATCATTAAAATCGCTTGAATCCGGTATATACCAGAGTCTCTAATTTATCGCAAGCGCTCCAGGTCTTTTTTTTAGCCTCAGTCATATACAAACCCAGCTAAACAACGTGCTATAAAGATAAACAAAACATTCATGGCGTACACAGAGGTTAAGTGGTTTGCCTTTTTGAACAGCATCTTCCGTAAATACGAATTAATATTACAAAAAAAAAAACTATTCCGTTGCTTCATCATCAGATAAGAATGAGATGTGTCCCGAAATGTTTAATACTAGTTGCTTCTTACCTGTGTTAAAACTAATCAAAATCAAGTGCAATATACACCAATAGAAAGGTCTGTTTTCAACATTATACAAGTATATATCACTTTACTGTATAAAATCATAGAAGTACAAACGTGTTACAGTGTAATATACTGCAAATGTAAAAAAACAAAAAAAAAAAAAAAAAAAAAAAAAAAAAAAAAGAACGGTTCAATAATCTTCCATTTACATGGCTTTTGAAATATTTTATCAACACGCTATTTTTTTTAAGTTGGACATCAGTTCGTTATCTTACCACCAGAAAAAATATGAAAAACGCCAACAGTTTAGGGAAACGTTGTACATGTATATGTGAACGACACAGAGACGTACACCTGCATTTCATATCATTTTAAAAGATACAAACAGATATGTCTGGTTTTTTTTGCATATGACTCCGATCAGTTTAAACAAAGTTATTAGGCTATTATAATTACTTTCAGAACACTCCTTGTATACTGCACAGTTTATTATGAATTCTTACGGTCATACTGCATTTTTATGCAATTCGTCTTATTTAGCTTCCATCATGAACTAGTTTTTCTGACGTATCATAGCGTGGTAATAGAAAACTAATCGCCATAAACACCGAATTGCCACATTTTACACTGCTGCGGTTTTATTTAAGGTAACAAGTTACCCCTTCTGTGGTTTATTGGTTAATGTTTTAAATTTGTCTAATACCGCGTGAACAATACGACTGTTGTAAAATAAGTAATTTCCAAATGCATTTAGGAGCTGTTTCACTGGGCATTGCTCTCCCACAATGGTGATAAATTAGACATTCTCTCTTCTATGATTATTATACGAAATGTGTTATTGAATTTCAATGGAACTGGTAATGTCCGAGGTTATTTTGATGGCTTGGCATAACTGGTTTCCACTTGTGGTAATGCTATGTAAATTTTGTACTGCTGAGATTTAGAACAGTATCTTTAGATATTTTGCCTGTGATGAAGGTAAAATTGAAACAGCATTGTCGTTGTAAGGCATTCAGGAAGGCATATAACCTTAGGACGGCCAGCACATATTTATGCAATCTCGCCAGGCATATGTATGTTTTTGACAACACAGAAAATGACGTCACTCGACCTTCAGCTATTTCCGGAAGTAAATAAAAAGTAGAAATGCTAAACTTGAAAACGAAAGCCGCATTTTGATTCGTAGATAGTCAGGGGTCACGCGCAGGGGTCACCCCGTCTAAATGTATGCGCGTGGACTTCTTTTTTGCTATTGGGGAGACAATTTTCAGCACTTTATTACGAATTGAAATTACCTGGGCTTTAGTACAGCATGTCAGCTTTTAATCTATGAAAAAATATTTGAGCTCTGGATAAACACAAATCCCACAGGGGTCCGTAACGGACCAAGGGTACATTGATAATTTTGGAACTTCATCAAATCGCTCAAAATGTCATTTTTGATGTTGTCTAAGAGTGTCAGTATATGCCTTAGATGTAAGATATAACCGTATTTGAGAGCTGCAGACCTAGACATTTCAGAAATATTTTCAAAATAAGTTTCGTGTAATAAATGTTGTTTCTACGGAAGCGTGAAAGGGCCATCAGACGCTAATACGTTTTAGTATGTTAAGGCTGCGGAAAGGATATACGTTAAATAACTTCCACTCTAACGGACCGTTTGATTACTGTAAAAAAGACACGCCATGGCCGGACCACTTTTTTGGTAGAGCATAATATCGGCCGTAATCGGCCGTACCAGTGTTTTTTCCGCATTTGTAACGGCGGGTAGTTAACTTAACCAAGGTTCCTGGATTCTGTACCAGTGCAAACTTGTTCTCCGCAAGAAGCCGCTAACTTTCCCCAATGAATCAGAGTTGGATGACGAATGATTTCAGACACAATGTCACGGAGAACGTATGCATCGCCTTAGGATTGGACTCACGACCCCGCGATCCGTAGATAGGTGCTCTACAGGCGGGCTTGTTACGCTGTCGTATATGATAGCGCGATGACTATTCAAGTGTGAGGCTATGTGTTGTTTGTTTTTTTTTTTTGCTATGACTTACAAAACGAATTAAATGGGTTTTGTCTTGCAAGTGGCCTAGTTGTGCCCTTAAATGGTATGCATTTGGCACTCTGACTTAGGACAAGTGATTGCGTACATTGGTGAAATGATAAATCAGATTGAACTTATTATATGTTTACGCTATACGTATTTTTTTTTAGATGTTACAGCTTATATCAGCGGGTACGTGTAATTATTTTATTTACACGTTCTTGTCATAACTAATCTAAACTAGGGAAACTGTGAGGTTGGCGTGTCCAAAACAAGTTGCAAACCCAATCTCCTAAAATACAAAAAAAGTAAACAGTTGAGGGAAACGCTATATATGAGTACGACTGTACGACACAGAGACGCACACTCACATTTCATGTCATTTTAAAAGATACAAACATTTATGCCTATTTTTGCATATGATTTCGATCAGTTTAAACAAAGTTACGAGGCTATTATCATTTAAGAACACTCCTAGTATACTGCACAATTTATTATGAGTTCTTTCCATGTTGCATAGGTTTGTGCAATTCGTCTTATCTAGCTTCCATCATGAACTAGTTTTTACTGTGGGGAATCACATGACTAAAATAATCTCTAAACCAAAAGTTAATTTATGAATAATATGGGATGATAACGAAGCAACGTTTGCTATAAATCTCAAATATAACCTGTCATATGGCAACATTGATGTATTCTAAAATTACATAGATTTCAATTACAATCATCTTCTGATTATCTTGAAAACTTCAAGAAACTGAGACTTCTTATTTTCCTTAGTGTTTGTAATTACATGACATCTATCATTATTATCAACTACATAACAATTTAACAATTTTTATTAGTCATATGTTAGGCTATGTTTAAATTTCATATCTTATCATGGTAGGAAATTTATTCATGTTCTTCAAAATATAACTTTTGTTTAGAGATTATTTTGATCGTGTGATTCCCCACAGTGGTTTTATTGACGTATCATAGCGTGGTAATAGAAAACTAATCACTATAAACGCCGACAGAAGTTCTATTATTGCCACATTTTACACTGCTGCAGTTTTATTTGAAGCAACAAGTTACCCCTGCTGTGGTTTATTGGTTAATGTTTCAAATTTGTCTTATTCCGCGTGAAACAATACGACTGTTGTAAAATAAGTAATTTCCAAATGCATTTAGGAGCTGTTTCACTGGGCATTGCTCTCCCACAATGGTGATAAATTAGACATTCTTTCTTCTGTGATTATTATACGAAATGTGTAATTAAATATCAATGGAACTGGTAATGTTCGGAGTTATTTTGATGGCTTGGCATAAATGTTTTCCACTGGTGTTAATGCTATGTAAATTTTGTACTGCTGAGATTTAGAACAGTATCTTTAGATATTTTGCCTGTAATGAAGGTAAACTTGAAACAGTATAGTCGCTGTAAGGTATTAAGGAAGGCACATATACGTTAAATAACTTCCACTCTAACGGACCGTTTGATTACTGTGAAAAAAAGACACGCCTTAATTATTATCATCAAACTTTTATTTTTAGTCTGTACTTTTGTTTCTTGACACTACCTATAGCCCCTGATATATAAGATCACCGTTTTAATTAAGATGGCAACTGTTTTGTATTTTAGCAGTTGTCCTAACGTCAAACTTAACAAATACACCTTATGGGACTATGATCAGATTTTCGAGACATTGTGATTTCCGTTGGATAACATATTTATTAAATTTGACAATGAAACATATAGACATGTAATTGGTATCTCAATCTTAAATTGGGTCTTATTCCCAAGTATACTGATAGGGATGTAGTTTATAAACAGTAAATCAAACGTTATGCTTATTAGAAAAAAATATCAAAAGATGATATTATGCATATTTGGTGCTTTACCCCTCTACAGTTAGTCGTTACACAGTCCTTTGTTTATTTGTTTTGAGCTTAACTTATTTTTTTCAACAGTATTTCAGTTATGTACTGGTAGGCAGTTAACACAACCAGTGTTCCTGGATTCTGTAACAGTACAAATATGTTCTCCGCAAGTAGCTGTCAACTTTCCGACATGAATCAGAGGTGTATGACGAATGATTTCAGACACAATGTCTTTTATCAAATCTTCACGGAGAACAAACGCCTCTGCAGTCATGTTGAAGAATGAAAATAAAAGTTACACGCGTCCTCGTAGAAAGTTAACAGGGGATGACGCCTGTTCTCTGTTCCCTGTGAACAAATTTCCCTAAGGGTATAGGCATTGACAATAACATGCGAGATAAACAAATTAAAACATTTTCCTGTTTATGGAAATAATGAAATAGCAAAATGAGCCCGAACGAACAAAGAAATTAGATTCAGCTTTCAAATTCAGTACTTACAGAATAAGAATTAACCTAACTGAACTATATTTTCGTACCATTTTCCTTAAAAGTTCTCATAAATGTGGTCTACTATAAGGATCTTACATGCCTGCCTGTGTAAGACAGGTTTTTCCCTACCCGAGGGACAGTGTGGAATGAAAAACCGAGAGTGAGCGAGGATTTTTATCCAAGCTGTCCCGAGGGTCGGGGAAAAAAGCTGTCTTACACATGCAAACATGTTGGATCATTTTTCTTGCCTATCAAGTTCAAATAGATTGTGATGACAAATAGATTTTGGTATTTTCTAGCACTATTTATATAGTTTATGACGTCATAATAGTGCCAGTACTATGTGATGTCACCGGAGTGCACGCTATTTTAGACAAGGCTTTTTCCCTAGGGAAAGACATGAATATCTATCCTTAGCGCGTGCTCAGACAAATGTATACTTTCACCGCTAGGTAGGCAAGAATTTGTAGGCTTTAATGGATATTGATTTCTCATAAATACTTAATGATAAAATTAATCGCGGTTAATATAGAAATAAGACTTAATTAGAGATGGCATTTACAGACACGTACTATACGTGATTTTAGCTGTTCATTAAGCGAGGTTACTGATATTGTTAATCTATTTACAATTTTGAACAAATAATTCGAATGAGCTATATAGCATAGCTTCTAACATCATTTTTTGGTATGTTATGACATCATCATTTAATAATTATGTTTAAATACGTGTAAAGGTAATAGACCGTGGATGACAGTAATTAACAAAATATGTGGATTTACAAAGATCTTTTGGAAGCATGAACACAGCGAAGCAAAATACTAACCGACTTGATTGATCTTGGCAGATGCAACTTCCTTGGCACGAGACAATGATATTAAATTAATAGGAGATTAAGAGAGGCCATTAGCAAGAAATGTGTTTCGGTTACTTACAAGCTGCAAATCGAAATAGCCACCAAATTAATCAGGTGCAACAGATATTGAATATATAAAAATGTGGCAGTCAAGAACTTGCAGCAGCGGGTCATGGTCCACTTGAAAAAAATCAAAGAAACTTGACAGAAATTGTCCTGAATTTTGATCACAAGTATTGCGCGTTTAATTTCAATAGTGTTTAAGGTATCATAACAATATTCTAATAAGCAGGTTTTGCAAACAATAAACTGTAATTATTCTGGCAGTCATGGCCAACGATACCATTCAATGGACAAAAGAAATGTTTAATGTTGTCTTTGCATATAAGCCTACCAAACATAAAAACAGAGATGTTCAATTCGTCCATTCCATCTACTTTTGTATATACATTTTAACTTTGTCTATCCGGAAATACGACCATAAATATACCAAGTAAACTCGATTGCAGTTGTACTAAAAACAGTGTTCTGGTCTCGTTTATGTTCTGTTCACCGTATGATGTACCGGTACTTTGTTTACTGTGATTATGGGGATATAAAATGGGGAACATTAGTCAGTTACTTCCCCTGATTATGTCCAAGAAGTAGATTGGCCCTTCCTCTGTTTTTATCGTTGACTTCTTTGTATTTTTCAAAAGCAATATCTATACTAAATTTCATTGGATTGGAAAATTATTAAGGACAGGTTTTCTTCTAGTGGCTCTCTGCTAAATTTAGGTTTGATTGATCAATTTTATTTAGAAACTTACACATAAAAAGCATATTTATTCTGACCAACCGCAACATCTTGAACAAGGGCTATAAAGAAAAAGTCAGAGGTATCCAACTGAAAGGGAACAATGTTATTTTTAGTTATTCTTGCGCTTTATCATACAGCTTTTCAAAGGAAGTAACAAACTAATGTTCCTCATTTGATTCAAAATAATATTTTCAGCAAGGATTGTACGCTTATTCATTACCAATTTTGATAATTACTGTTTGTTATCTGTAGTAACTAATGGATCGCAAAATTGACCCAGTAATTACATTTATAATAACACATGATGATATTGTCATTAATTAGTAGCTATGAAGTAATGCAATGCAAATTACTAAGGCTGGTACAAAAGATCTACCAGTATCACAGTATTACAAATAAATATGCTAATAACTACTTCATTGTCGCTGCATACAGTGTTAAGTAGAATCTATTATTATATTTCTAATATAAATCGACAATTCATTGTTTGTGAAAAAGTAAAAATCTTGAAGATGAAGAACAGATGTATTTTTTTTGTCTTGTAATAAAACAGTTATTGAATGGTTTGCATGTAGTGACAAAACCATTGACCCTCTGTCCTTTAAAAAGTTTATACTGATTATCTACTTTACAGGCAATTATGTTTAGGGTTTCACGTGCGACCAAACTTTAATTCACAATTTACAACTTCTATTTATTAAACGTATAAAAAACTAAAGTTTCATTCAGCTGAATATGTTAACATGTAGGTGCTCAGACGTAAAGTTTGGTAATGGAATGATACGTGTATAACTGTTTTAAATATTAAGATGGTATTTCATCAGTTTGGCTTTTAGGGGTGATGAAACTTTCGCTGGTGCAGACCGATCATTAGACACTATTCACAGGTTTGCGAAAAGCCTGTGCTTTAGAACCAGACATTCAAGACAATTGTACTCTACGACATCATCAAGTGAGAAAGCTTTCTCTTATATAACACTACTTAAAAGTGTTTCACCGTTATCGTATTTCGCATTTTTAAGTACAAAAAAGACACATGGAATCAACAAAAGATATATATAACAAAAATATAACTCTCATGTCTTTGTTTGTATAAAATAGATATATGATGAGCACAGAGATCAATAAATTGCAGTAACACATAGGCAATATTTGAGTTAAATATTAGATATAACACACTCTTATCGAGAACTGAAATACGACAGCTTTTCTGGCTGTAATACATATAGCGTATATGACTGATAAACCCTCTGTCAAAGTAAATGACGAAATGTCAATAATCTCTTCAACAGTGGTCTATAATTACTACATGTATATTTGTAACAGCAGCAATTTGTAAAGAAATATTAAACTTCTAATCTACATAATGCCTCGGGGGGAACTGTTCCTTATTATTCTTACAACTTATAAATGAAACATTTTGCTATATAACCAAATACAATTTGATAATTGCTGTGACCAGACCTCTTACTAAGTTGAAATATAATATCCCTATATTTTTACAGGATCTACTATTGAAACCAAATCTGAATAAAGAATGTAAATATATTTTGGCAGTTTTTTTAAACGGTAGCCATTGCTTACAGTCAAGTATTTGTTATAGTATGAAACATGACTTCATGCTCTCCTCGAAAATCTTATTATTTGCAATATATATACCCCATATGATTTTACAATAAAAATATTGTGTAAGCTATGTTACATTATTCATTATTCCAAGATCCTTTCGGTATATCATAGCATTACTTGAAATAGGTAAAATTATAAAATTATAAAGAAATTATTTAATATATCTGATAATAGATTTCGAAAATTCATCATCAGTTTAACATACAAGTTTTTATTTCCTTTAATGTAACATGATCTGTCCTTCTTTCATAGCAAAAAAAAAACTCTGTTAAAAAAAATGATATGTATAGATCGCATAGGAAACCTCAAATACAAGTAGAACCATAATAACCAATGAAACGCATAGTAAATCAAAAATGCAAGTACAACCATAATAACAAATGAAATTATATGGATAAATCGCATGACACATCTCAATACAAGCAGAACTATAATAACACATGCAATGATACGGATATATTGCAAAATTAATCACAAATACAAGTAGCACTATAATGTAAAATTCAAAATTATGGATAGGATGCATAGTAAATCGCAAGACCTGTAATATCAAATTAAATGATATGGATAGACCACATTGTAAATCGTAAATGCAAGTAGAACTATAAAATAATAATAAAAAAAGATGGAAACATCAGAGAAATAAAATGTCAGAAGAATCTTTTGACGCATAGACGGTAACCATGCAGAGTAACAGTAGGAAAGTAGAATTGGTTTTGCGTTGAAAATTGAAGTATACCCAATTACTTCTCAAAGACATTCACAACTTCTCTCTCTCTCTCTCTCTCTCTCCCTCTCTCTCTCTCTCTTACAAAGTCACTTCTGGCAGTCTTGTTTTAAGATGACCCCATTCGTACTACGTACATTTAACAAATAAGTATATTTTAACTGCATATAGCATCATAAATTTATCACCGAGCGTACAGTTTATGTCATTTCACATTACCTGTTTTACATTTTACAGTCGTCATCAACGTAATCACTGACGTCAATCAGTTACAAAATTGCTTAATGGGCACTTGCATTATATCGATAGAAAACGATTAGCAGGGCTAGATAAAAGCTTTAATATAGCACAGAAATGGAAGACCTGTCAAAGACAAAAGAAGCTCAAGAAAAGATTGACATTTTGTCTGAAATACTAAATGTAGAGTTCTCGAGAATAGATAGATCTGTCTAGTACAAAATACAAAACAACAGTGCAGATTAGAACCTCAGTTCACCGGGGTAAGTGACCACAAACCTACATAAATTGCACAATGCTATAATGTTTAAGGATTTCGCCTTTTTTATTGTCATACTGTGTTGCAATAGCATATGTAGCACATTTAACTGCATAGCAAAGGTTACTTTAGAATTTTGTAACTAGAATTTGGAACACTCACAAAACATAGAAAGAAACAAACCAAAAATGAAACAACGATACAGAAAGCTTTATATTCTGAAATGATATAGAAAATCGGCGTTATAATACGTGTGTAATTACAAATCAAGTTCCATTTCCACGAATCCCTTTTTTGTCTATTGATTTATATCTACAAGAAATAAATTTATATACTTTTGTTGATGTAGGCAATGTTCAAACTATTCGTATTTGTTTCTGGAATGTGGACTTTTAGCCGTGTTTGTTTCCGATTTGCTTCGTTATATATCGGTATTTTTTAGTAATCTTAAGTGTGAATTATTTAATACAATGTGTTGACTTTGTTTCTAAATAATCATGATAGCAACGTTGAGCATAATACTTTTTTGCTACATGTAAATGTTACTTGTAATACTATATCTACATATCTCATTTATATTTTGTATTAAGTATCGCTCTCTTAGACATGATCGTGTCTCTCCACGTAACACAGTTTAAAAAAAAAATAATAAAGAAATGAAACGAAATAAGAATATAAAAAGTTTTCTTTGCCAGCTTCATATTTCGCTTCAGATATATGAATCAATTTATACTTAAAAATACAACATCCTCTTTGAATTTGTTCTCGTCTCATGTACCATGTAACAGAATCGTTACACGAGTCAAACGCAGGAGTTATACAAGCTATAAAAAATGATACAATGACCTGAATAAACGTGAATGTACACGTGACTTCTTTTAACCACAGACACATGAAATACCCGCCCTGCTCCGACCTTCGCCTGCAAACTGTTAGCCAATACCTTTTAGCATTTTAAAAGTAACTAAATATATTTTGTGATCAAAGACCATGTTTTGTTGCAATTTCAGCATGTTTGAAATTGCACTTTTTAGCAAAGATTCTGTTTTTGCTAGCATATTACAGGCGGGGAAGCGCTAATATTGGCAAACAGAACATCACATTGCGCTGGATACCTGTTGTGTGTCTGCGCATCCTTTATACCAAAACTGGTATATATTGTTTCACAGTAGACATCGTCATATATATTCATTATCCGGTTCAGTTAGGTTGAAAGTGTGTCAGCTATATCCTATTATACAATATATGAAGCAGATATCCATTTGCACAGAAGTGTTCCATAGAAGAAATGATTTTAGAAAAAAAAAATCATCAATTTCTCATCGAAACCAGAATTTCAGTTGTCAGTTCCGGTGCCATTTGACAGAATGATTATCAACCCGTCCATTGACATCAGTGTGTTGTGATACAAGTAGATGCGAATTCAGAGATTGAATTGACTATTGTTTCGATGAGATAAGTGCCGGGTATCCCGTCTCTTTATATAAAGCGAATAGATGGTAAAAAGTGTTTTTACATGCTAAAATTGTAACAAAACTTAATTTATCATCACCATCTATCCTCAGTTTGTTTTTAAAATGCTTAAAAGTACTAGCCAACAGGGGCAGAGAAGTCTGTGGGCTTCTAACTGATGCTTAGATAGTTGCGTTTTTCCTTTAAAATGGTTTCTGCCAGTGTTTTTAGTTATGAGTCCCTGTTCTGAAGTATATTACGCGACATGCCTACCGTACAAGGACAGTTTTATAGCTTTTCATACATACATCTTAGGCTTTTTGTCATTTTACATAACAGTTGCATGCTACAATTTTTACATTCATCAGTTAGGCAGTTGCTAAATGTGCAGTTGAAACGTTTTCGCCATCGTCAGAGATTAAAACACTGAAAAGAGAAAACAAAATAGGAATTCTGGAAAATAAGTCAGTCTCGCGGGGAAAAACCCGCTTCTGTACTATGTTTCACGCGCTTAAAGAGCTAAACAAACGCATCAATATATTCGCAACCAGTTCATCCTGTGGACAGTATCTTTGCAAAGAATGACTAAACCCGCTTTAGAAAGTAGATTTTACATGTCAATGATATTATTGCATACCACAGCAACCTTAATGGCTTACTGATACTGTGCAACAGAAATGCAAAAAGCACTTTATACCATGAGACTCGTTAATCTTCAGAAATAGTGAATACAGATAACCTCGTTCGCAAATAATAATCTGTAATAGCCGTTAGTAATCTGCAGCCATTATAAATTGTAAATTAGCATAAAGCCTTAAGTTAGTAATTGTGCCTATTAATTAAATACTGCGAAGGTCAGCAGTCAAACCCGTCTATGAAGAGGACTCCGAAGATACTATGAAGCTGTTACAACATGTACAATCTGACTTTATAAACAGGTTAAAATAAATTGCAATTGAAAGTATAAATCCTTAGTCACTTTTTTTGTTTACACGTAATTTTTCGCTAAGTTTAAACTGTTAAAACTCAATATATCTTATTCAACGAACGTTTTATTTCGAGATACGTTTTATTTCGAGAAAACCGGAATTTAACTTAAATGATATTTTGTTCGTGTGTTTTCGGGACGGGACTTGACAATGTTTTCGAGATAGCCGTAGTTTTTAGATAAGTGAGTTCGAAATATTGAGTTTCAACTGTATATTATAATGCTGTATGGGCTAATGATGAATGACTTTTTGTTTTAGAGACGACACATTGTGCTGCTTAGTTTGAATAATCCAGCAGAAGAGGGTGGTATAACGTTGTTGTTAAAATGCTAAAGAAGCACACTAATTATTTGTCGATATGAAATGACATCTAAATATCAGCACTCGTTTCGGGTACCTTAGAGAATACAGACCGGTTAGATAGCACAAACTAAGAAGCGGTGATTTGCATATTAATGAGTCATACAATAACATAAAATAAGATTATTATAACAGTAGCTTAATCTTGTTAGTACATTTTGTATTCGGATCGAGTGGAATTTGCAAGACCTTGTTCACCAAAGGCATGCAAGCGCCGGTTGTGACCCGATCTGGTAAAATCTACGACAGCAGAATACAACATTCCAGATCAAGTTAAGAACATTAAACGGGCCTCCGTGGCCGAGTAGTTAAGGTCGCCGGCTTCAAATCACTTGTCCTCACCAATGTGGTTTCGAGCCTCAGTCAGGCCGTAGAATTCTTCATGTGAGAAAGCCACCCAGCTGGCTTACGCAAGGTCGATGGTTCTACCCTGATGTCTGCCCGTGATGAAATAATACACGGAGGGGTACCTGGGGGTCTTCCTCCACCATCAAAGCTGGAAAGTCGCCATATGACCTATAATTGTGTTGGTGCGACGTTAAACCGAACAAAACAAAACAAAGTAAAAAAATAAAAACTGTATATATTGACTTCGAAATTGGTAAAATCTGTTGCAACTCCTATGCTATTTACTCATCATCATCACCTTCATCAACATCATCACCATCATCAGTTCATTTACATTTACGTATGTATTATTATGACCGCATATATATAGCACACATTTTGCTTTCAAATATGATTTTCAGAATAAGTTCCATAATTATAACCGATTATAAATTTTAAAGACTTTCATATATATAACTTTAACGATGTATATTAAATATATCTATAGGTATAACAAAACATTAACATAGGATAAAACTGGCGATGCCTGAAAACAAATAGCAAAGAGTTGTAAAACGAAGTCGTGGTTTTCACAGAGGTCAGTATAGCGACATCTCTAATACAGATATGTGCACAATGTACGACACATTTATATTCTTTGGCAAAACTAATTAGTGTATATTGTAATTAGGTTACAAAAAGACCTGTTCTCTTCTATCATAGCTCCTAAATAGGATGGCAATTATTGTGCAGAACTGTAGATGTGGGTCAGATTATTTGACTATTCACCAATCTCTAAGCTCCTCGTGCTTCATTTGCATGAAATACGTTAACCTTTGCGTTTGTAAGTCAATAAAGTACAAGGGTGTATCATATGTTCATCATACTATAAGTCAGAGTATTTATTTTCGTGCAGTCTGTTTGTCACTTAGCATCATAATTCCATGAAATTAAATACTCGTAAATGAGTCAATTTCATTCCATTAACAATCATTCGTTTTATTTTGCGTACAAACTGTATTTTTCTTCTAATGATCAAATTGCAGATCATGATTATATAATTATAGTTTCCGTTTTCGCTGACTGTCAACAGTGTAAGTTCAACAACAAGTTTACTAACACAATTTGACACGAAATGAACAGAAACAAACACATTGAGTATTTTGTAGAATCATATTAAACATTATACACACAAACATAATTCTAAATGAGCCATGCCATGAGAAAACCAACATAGTGGCTTTGTGACCAGCATGGAACCAGACCAGCCTGCGCTTCTGCACAGTCTGGTCTGGATCCATGCTGGTCGCAAAACCACTATGTTGGTTTTCCCATAGCGCGGCTCAAATGTAACTAAGGATATCAACAAAGATGTATAGATAATCACAAAAAAGTCAAATTTGTATCACAATCACTGGAGTTTCCTGTAATTTTACCAAAGCCGGTGCAACACCCATCCAGCATCCCGATGGCAAAACGTATGTATCGCAAATTCAACTTTTGGCGAAGTAATAGGTTTGACATGAACGATAATTTTTAATTTTACTAATTTGGTTTAGCTTGATTGTGATGAAAGATTAAAGCTTATTTGAACCACTCACGAGTCCACTTACTGGAAGAAACGAGAGCTGGTGTCATATGAGAAGGCGAGGTCATGACCCAAATTGGGCTCAAAAACCAACGACCCAGGTTTAGCTTTAAATTAGTGAGTAATTCATTTTGTTAAGCGTTAGTTTAATGATTAATGGATTGCAACATCTCTTCAGAATACAAGAGTCTTCCGTTGAGTACGGTTACTTATTTAGTTTTGATATTCGTTTGTTCTCTAAAAATAGTCATTTTGTTCAACTGCATGCTACGAAAAAAAATGTGAAGACAAACAACTGTGAGATGATTTATTTATTGATTTTCTCTTTCCGTCAAGTCTCAAGTTCTTGAAATAAAATATAAATGAAATGAACCCCAATTTATCTTATTATTAACTGAAGAATAACGCAGTTACTATATACATTATTTTCATTATATTCTGCATATTTCTTTCAAAGTGGACATCGAAAAGGGCAAGGAAAGTCTGACAATAACTTGTTTTTTTTTTTATATGAAAACCATCCTCAGGCTTTTCATAAGGCGGAAAGAACTTTTATAATCGGATAACAATTGAAAAAGATATGGCAATTTGTAATTTAAGAAAACGGCTTATCATGGAGGTAGCCATTTAAGTGTGTTTATGACGTCATTTACTCACCGCTGAATTCTTTATTTAGCAAATAACCTTTTAAATGAATTAGTATTATATGTTTCTTGAGTGTAAGATGTAAAACATGGTAATTTCTTACATTATAGCACGAAAAGGTAGACAAATTGTTTTACAGAGTTCAGGTATGTATCTAGAAATTTAATAAATCCGCCATTTTTTTTTTTGCTGCCATGGAAACAAAAAGGCCACCAGATTGATCAAATATTTAAATACTCATACCTTTCTCATTTTTAAGCCGATTTAAAAAAATCTTTCACTTCTTAAAATTATGCAAGAAATTCTAGCAGACGGAATAAACATAAGCAGAGCACTGCAACAACCCCGTAATGGCTCTAGTGGCTTTAATGGAATGGTGTTATTTCCTAATGTCCTAAGTGATTTATTGCCTCTGTATCTTGCAGGATAATTTTCATAACACCCTTTCGTAATTGGAATTATTAACCCTTCAATTCATTTTTTTTCTAATAATCATATAGCCTCTACAAAACATATACATATCTACATATAAATATATCAAAGCCCTTGAGACGTCTGGTGGTTGCTGGCTTTTGTAGATTTATTTTCTGTTTAAATGCAAATCTATAAATATACATGAATGGGAAACAAATACAAATGTGCCTCATATCTAAGATGAATTTTGCCTCATACCCCAATCACGCATACGGCGCGGATAGCTACGTCTAGCTACGGATAGAAACGTAGTAATCCGTATCGATCCGTACCTGAGTCGTACGGATTGGTACGAATTGATACGGATTACTACTTTAAGGTACGGGTCAGGTACGCATCGATACGGATCGATACGGATTACTACGTTTCTATCCGTGGCTAGACGTAGCTATCCGCGCCGTATGTGTGACTGGGGTATGACCTAGCTTGTGATGAAACCATGGGCTGGAAAACCTTATCATTGATAGATCTTATATAATCTAAATGGTCAGTGTGAATAGATACAGGTTAAATCAGAACTGCTTGATCATTGATCATTAATTCATCTGCGTTGTTCATGAATGGGACTATTTTGTGTAGCACATGAACATCCTTTGGGTGTGCTTTGGAATAAAATAAAGATGCTATATGATTGTCAGAAATACAATTGTAACTTTGGTAGCGGGGTAAACCCGCAACCAATAATACTAGTAGGCACGCATGGTCTTTTCATCAAGTTTAATTTAAAAGTTTCAGTGGCATTTACTGCATGTACTTTACAAGACTATCAAATAGCCAAAAAAATTTCATCTAGCAAAAGTCAAAAAGTATACATATACAGAAATAAATCTTTTATTAATAAATTAAAAGGGCAGTTCAACCAACATATATGTACATGCTGTGTTGTACTGACAACTAGTAGAATTAATATGTCATAAATTCAGATGAACTATGGTTGGTAATTAAAAGTAAATAATTCAATGTGTACACTGGTTCTTCGCATTCAGTTCTCAGAGTACCATACTGCCCATGGTCGTTTATCCGATCTTGGGCTCACATAATAACAATATTCCGGCTGAAATATAGTCGTCGAATTCCCATTAAGCTCATGTTGTACTGTAGTACATATACGGCTGTGTACACTGGCAAATTTCAGCTTTTTTTCTAAATCATAGGATAAAGTTTGCCATAAAGATACGAAATAACAAGATATCATGTATTTAAAGCGCTAGAACGCTCACTTGAGTGACTTAAACAATTTTGGTAGAGGATCACGCAAGAAAAATACCTGTGAAATTATTTTGAAATTGGGTCATCTTATACATAAGAAACTGCTATACATTAACATCTTGTGGCCATGTTTTTGACAAGAAAAATAAACTAAACGAAGGAATATTTCTGTAAAATTATTTTAAAATCAGACCAGCAGTTTTCGAGACAATGACACCTGAAGAGTTTCCTTCTTTTTGCTCTGAGAGTCAAGTTTCGACTCGAATAATCTTAAAAGAAGGCATTGAAAGTCCGCATGCTCAGCTCAGTATATAGGGAGAGCGCTGGACGGCGAGGTCATGAGTTTGATCCCCAGTTGAGGCGTATGTTCTTCCTGACAATTTGATGAAAACATTGTGACTTTAATTATAAGTCCTCTATCCTGATTCAACTGGGGAAATTGGCAGTCACTTGCGGAGAGTAGATCTGTACTGGTACAGTTTCCAGGAACACTGGTTAGATTACTGCCCGCTGTTACATATGAAATACTGCTGTAAAAACGGCGCAAGAAATGTAATTGTGAAATTGTTCCAAAATCTAGGTCAAATTCGAATGTAGGGCATCTTGGCTAAAAAACTAGGTCACTAGCTCAAATTGAAGAAAATGCTTGTTTACACTTAAGAGACCACATTTTTGATCCAATCTTCATGAAAATTGGTCAGAATATTTGTTTCCATGAAATCACTAGGTCAAACATGTTTACACTGTTATGGTGTGTTTCTCAGGTGAGCGACCTAGGGTCATCTTGGCCCTCTTGATTTTTTTTTTTCAAAAAAAATCTGAATTCATTCTTTAAACTGTTTTAAACCCGGTACTGACTGTAAACATAATTAGATTATAGAGTTCCTGGTAATTTCTAAATCCGATGACCGTTAAGGAACTTAAATTCCGTAAGCACTGACGGAAACATACGAGAATGTGCTTATTTACAAAATGCTTGAATCAGCTAGAAAACTGTAGTTAATATGAAACAATAGCTAAATGAGTATAGATTACTAGGCCGTTTGCAAAAACGAAAATATACAAGAATACAATTCGAGTTGAAATATATACTACATACGTTTTATTACGAAGTATAAAAGTTTAAATGATTTTAATGATAAAATAGATGCATGATCTTATTTATAAGATTTTAAAATGCACATTATTTTGCTTTATAGTATTGTTTGTTAAGTTAAAAACAGATCAAGCAGCTATCCAAAAAGAAATTATGCAAAAATTCAATGGTCAAAAAAATCACTACTTTCAATATTACATATGAACTTATCCAGTTAGTGCAATAAAGGGAGGTAACCATAAACAATGGATTCAATAATATTTTCTACTGTGTTAGTCAGTATTCAAACCTTTGGCAAATACAAGAGAGAACGATCATCAAAAAGTAGGATTTAACAAGAAATAGACATATTTTATGCTGGTAAGAAAAGATTTATCGGCCACACAATAAACAAATGCATTCTGAGCTTTTTTAATTGAGCAAAAAGCATATAAACAATGTCTGTTTGTATATATCTTTTAATTTACTATATTTTATTAGAGGGTACACAAAGCGTATTTCAGTCGTACGTTTTCACATTGATATTTAAACTATTTCTTGTCCACAATTTACTGCCTTCAGTTCTAATTTGTATATACTTTTAAATAGCAACGGTGACATAAATTCAATTTCAATAACTGCAAGGTTTACAAAGAATAGAAATCTTTGATGTTCTGCGACATAAAAGGCCTTACTACTAACCGTTATTCGTGTTAAACCCTTACCCAGCTAAATTTCTGCAATGAGCTTGTCCATCTTTCGATTTGGACAGTACCATTAACTGTTAAAAGGGGAGCTTACCAAAAAGATACTTACTGAATGGCGAACAGCGAATATCATGATCAGACTGCACGGCTGTGCAGTCTGATCATGATCTACACTGGTAACAAAGGCAGAATCAATCGTGTCCAGCATGATAATGGTTAATCTCATATTCTACTTACTTTTAAAATAACTCGAAGGATTTTGGAACCGTGAAAGAGAGTGGCATGTAATAAAACACTTCACGTGTCCAACATAAGTTACATATTGTTGTAATCATGTCTTTAGATCACAAACTTTTAATTAGGTTGTTTACAAACTAAAAACGTTCAAATCATATGTACACACATGAGCAGTCACTGTTGTATATTTCCTATATAAGACAATTAATTGATTATAAAAGCTGTCCTCATAATGGTACGTGAAACATAGCATCATATTATTTCACATAGAGCGTAGTATGTAGGTCCACATGGACAGTCATACCAAAGAACTGTTGTTCCACTGTAAAGATATATGATCATACACAGTTCATTTGAGCTATTGCCTGGTTGACCAGAGCGCCACTTGAAGAATCCTTTCTGTGAACCGTACTTGTACTCCCATGGAGAACTAACATCCTTCCTATGCCCATCAATCCAGACCTCAGATCTAAACCCTTTCATGAGACTGTTCACATCCTCGTACTTCTCCTCGGAGTCGATATTCATCAGATGTCCCCCGTCATCCTGACACTGCTGTTCCGCCGAGACTTGATTACGCTTTTTGTCAGAATAAAGCTTCACGCAAAACCCGTTCTTTGTTACGTTATAGTCTTTGGGGCAAAATCCACCACAAACACCAAACTCTGTCTCTGTTCTACTGTTCGCGGTGTCAACTTTACAAGTATCCTTGTTTATGCTGCATTGACGTGTCCGAACTTTTGATCCGAAACGATGCGGATTAGAACTACATTCACTCCAGTCTGTCCATGCCATGCAGGGATTAAGGTCGCAAATTTTTCTTCCAGTCTTCTTTTCAAAATTTTCAAGAGTTTTATCTACCTTCAATTCTAGATTTTCAATAGTTTTCCCGATAAGCCGTAACTTTGGTAATTTCAGTTCTTTCCCGATTTCCATTAATTTCTTTCCATCCATATCTCCTGGCTCAGTTCCATTCACGTCAGTAGTTGTTGGTGCACCTTGGATATAATGCACAGTGACACATAACACAATATAGAATGCCAAAGTTACCCCGTTCATCTTATATTTCCTGTTTTACAGTTCTATGAAATAGTTCAAACCTGTTTCCTGTGTTAGAAGACTGAACCGAGCATCAACGTGTCAATGAATTTATACTTTTTCTCAATAACGGAACGGGCGTAGCTAGAGACAAACTATCTCGTTGGAAGAAATGTTTAGAGTGCTTCTAGAAATATCCTTTAATGAAAAAGCATCTTGTCACATTATTACATTCATACATGTGTTTGCTTTACACATCATAACTTTAACTAGTCAACTATAACACATTTTTATAGTGTATGCATTGATATATAATATACATTGTTCCTATCAAAGAAAATATACCGGTTGGCATAAAGTGTGTTTGATTTCATTAAAGGTCCACATATTACTTTTAATTGAGCTTAACCATTATTAAGTCAAGAAAATGAAACTTTGAGAATCTTTGAATGATCAGAATTGAGGAAACAATTTCTTTGTACATGTCACAGTGCATCTAAAAATACACTCATCCTTCTCTCTGGAATACGGTTACGGGTACTATGTTCTTGCCATTTTACATGCTAAAAGCTGAATTAAAATGTAGGGATAACGCATGTTTTTTCGTGTTATAATGTCTGCAGAATCCCGAGGGATTCTGCAGATGTTATAACACGAAATGAATATGCGCTAACGCTATTCTAGCATAAAACGCGGAAAAAATACTAATAAATGATTACATCCTACCTCAACGTCATTAAATTTCCATGAAATGCGCGGGAATGTCTGAGTTGTTTTTTACGTTGACGTCATTTTGTTTTGAATTATCCGTTTTGGGGCCGAATGACGTTTACGCTTTGCCACGGAACTCGCATATATAAAAAGGTGTTATAACAGCACGTGAGCGCGAGAATCTCTCTGTAAACACACGTTTTCTCTCCTGTTAAAACACCCCCGAAATGTGACAATAACAGTAGTTTTATGCTAGAATGGCTAGTTAGAACTTAGAAATGTACGCAAACAATAAGGTCAACAAAATTAATGGTAATGATTTATTGATCCTAATATAATTTCCAATCGGAACGGAGTCATACGCTGACCATTTCCGCGTATGTGGATATTCACTACATTTGTACTTAAACCTGGAAATGCACGATAAATGAGGTCTAGAAATGAAACAGTCAGCAATTAAACTAAACTAAATATATAACTGTCACATTATTAAATGGGAACACAGAACTATAATTTAGAACCTTAACGTCCTCCATATTAACATTTGTCTCTCTACGCTCTTGTATTCATTGCAAGTCAGCATGTGGCATAAACAAACCGGATACTGTTTTCAACAGCCATCACGTAATACAGAACTTTGCCTTGTATTATAAATATTGTTTATATATATATATATATATATATATATATATATATATATATATATATATATATATATATATATATATATATATATATATATATATATATACAGATGTTATCTATGAGCTTAGATTTGCAGGATTTCCACTTAAGTGTTTACTTGATTTCATCTGTTCTGCATCAATCCGACTGGATCAAGCCGGATATTCATTCATTTTTAGCTATATTCCTGAAAATAATCTGCTAGTCAAGCTTAGAACGCATTGCAGTATTTTCTTGCTCTATTTTATTTATTTAGTCACTGTTCATACGTTATTCTTTATGTTTTAGAAATACTCATAATCATGTTCATGCATTGTTTTTGATCCTTCTGTCATGAAAGTGAATGACATATACTTGTATTCATGCTTTTTTATTTACGAAATATGCCCTTTAAATATCATTTCGCAAAGATTCTAGCATATTTCAGAAGAAATGGAGGTAAATAATTCATTTATTATTTCTTTATCATCACATGTTTGACGTCGCGAGAGTGTAATAAAACCATTAAACAAAAAATGATAGTAAAATAATTTCTAGTTGTACATGACTGCTGTATGGCTTGAATGTTAGGATAATAATAGAATACGAGTAATTTCAAATGCAACAAAGGGAGTTAATTTAAGAATATATTTCAAGGGAGATAATTCCATCTGTTTTCCGATTTTCCGCATACACTAAAAGCTGTATTTGTCGTATTGGTGCGCTAATTTGTCGTTTTGGCTCGGTGTCGCGTTTAAATGACTCCAAAAGCTGTATCTGTCGTAGTGGTGCGTTAATTTGTCGTTTTGGCTCGGTGTCGCGTTTAAAGGACTCCAAAAGCTGTATTTTGTCGTTTTTGCTCGGTGGCGCATTCAAAAGGACGTCAAAAACTGTATTTGTCATATTGGCGCTCTAATTTGTCGTTTTGGCTCGGTGTCGCGTTTAAAAGGATTCCAAAAGCTGTATTTGTCATACTGGTGCGCTTATTTGTCGTTTTGACTCGGTGTCGCGTTTAAAAGGACGTCAAAATCTGTATTTGTCGTAGTGGTGCGCTAATTTGTCGTTTTGGCTCGGTGTCGCGGTTAAAGGACTCCAAAAGCTATACTTGTCATACTGGTGCGCTTATTTGTCGTTTTGTCTCAGTGTCGCGTTTAAAGGACTCCAAAAGCTGTATTTGTCGTATTGGTGCGCTTATTTGTCGTTTTGGCTCGGTGTCACGTTTAAATGACTCCAAAAGCAGTATTTGTCGTAGTGGTGCGTTAATTTGTCGTTTTGGCTCGGTGTCGCGTTTAAAGGACTCCAAAAGCTGTATTTGTCATAGTGGTGTGTTAATTTGTCATTTTGGCTCGGTGGCGCGTTTAAAGGACGTCAAAAGCTGTATTTGTCGTTTTTGCTCGGTGGCGCATTTAAAAGGACGCCGAAAGCAGTATTTGTCATACTGATGCACTAATTTGTCGTTTTGGCATTGTGGCGCGTTTAAAGGACGCCAAAAGCTGTATTTGTATAATTGGTGCGAAAACGACAAATCAGTGTGCCGTTTCGGCAAATACAATTTTTGTCGTAGTGGCGCGCTAGTTTGTCATTCTGACGTATCGGCGTGTTGGCGCCATTCAAACACGCCAACATTCTAGACCAAAATGGCAGAAATCAGCCACCATAGAAGCATAAAACATGTTTTCAATTCATGCATTTCAACAGCATTTATATATTTTCTCACAGGTTTTCAGAAAGAATTTTAGTATCTTTCATCAGCGATTTTTATCTCGGTTGCATGTTGAAATAATTCGTGGGAAAAATTGAAAATCTTCATAACACAAAAAGTGAACGGCTGGCTGACAAAGCCGAACGTTCTAAAACCCATGTACGAGTATCATGTTGATATTACCACAAACACTTTTCTCCCCGGAATACGGCGCAAATTTATCCATGGCAGGTGTTAAGTTCAAGAGCATTTCCATTTTTGCCTGGCACTTTCAATCTGGTACAGTTTAAAACACTTCCTTGAAGCAGTTCTTTCACAAAACAGTCCAATCTGACTAAAGTACATCTCCTATTACGCTACGCATAGGATCTGAGAACGACCTATTCATAGCCTCGTTCTGACGACCCTTTCGCTAGCCAATCAGAGCTTAACTTACAACATTTTGCAAATCTACCTTAAGCCTTGATTTTTGATATTTAAAATTCTTATGTCGTAATGTGTCAGATAGCCGATTAGCTCAGTCGATAGGCCACTTGCTCGGTAACCGAGGGGTCCCGGGTTCGAGCCCTGGAATGACTGCACATTTTTCTTACTCTTTGACATTCGAACAAGTCGTCTGATTGGTTCAAATAAAAATAGATTTGTGAAAATAAAAGTAGCAGTACTGGAAATCCAAAATATACAGAAGACGTATGTGAATGGGTCGTTCTCAGATCTTCGTTTAGAAGATCAAGTACTTAAGTCAGATTGCAAAACAGTCTTGCCGTCATTTCCATGGGTTTTGAATGATAACTGAATGATTTTTAAAGGTCTTTTTTACTACACTGATTGACTTAATTATCAATTTCACGTGTTATCATCAACATTTTAGTCCCTTGCCAGTATTTAGGTCGGTTTCGGAGCTACATTGTTCGTCAGTCAGTTTGTTTCACTTTCGTGTCCAGTCCATAATGCTGCCTTCCATCAAGGGATTTAATATATCTTGCAACACTGTTTTAATATTCGTAACACGGTTTCATATATAGCTCCTTGCTATTGAGGAGCTGTATGTGCAAATCCGAACATGACTCCTTATACATGGAAAATGTAAGAGCAGTACAAAAACACGAGTATGTGAAGTGTATTTTGGATCTTGGGAAAGCGGGTGGGAAATATAGATTTGCTTTTCTCCGTCTGTGCAAACGAATAAGTAAGAGAATGAGTGTACGTAGGTACGTACGTCCCGAAAATTGGTACCATTTTATTGACAGCCACCAAACTTTACAAAAATAATAATTGTCAAGTGAAGTAAGGCAGCTCAGTTTTACTTTTTGTGTCTGGTCTGGCAGTTGTGGCCCTTGATAAGGTGTTGGCCGCTCACGCAGGAGGTACAGGTTCGAACCCCAACAGGTGCCAATTGCATCTCCTAAAAGACACCATTACTGACTTTTTGATAAACCGGACTCGAAAGTGACTCAATGAACTACAATCAGATAAAATAAATTGGTATAAACTAAGCGGCTAAATGCATCCACTGTGCAAAATCATGAGAGGGGTGGGGTGGGGGTGGGGGTGGGGCATTTGGCCACCTGTGCAAATCTCATTCCATTGCTTCTTAAGTGCAATGGACTATATATACAGTAAAACCTGTTAAGGACTAAAGACCACCATTAAAAAAACCCCTTGTAGCTGTCTGTAAAGATTACACCGAGAATGTTAAAATGCTCCCAGATTACATTAAGTGCCGTCAGACTATAATAAATATATATATTTAACCTGTTTATAGATGGAAGATACAACCTGTCAACAAAGGCCACCTTTTGCTGTTCCTTGGGTGGGCTTTTCAGACAGGTTTGACTGTATATATCAATCAATATAGAATGCCAAAGTTACCCCGTTCATCTTAATCTTACATTCCCTGTTTTACAGTTCTATGATATAGTTCAAACCTGTCCCCTGTGTTAGAAGACTGAACCGAGCATCAACGTGTCAATGAATTTATACTTTTTCTCAGTAACGGAACGGGCGTAGCTAGAGACAAATTATCTACTTCTAGAAATATCCTTTAATGAAAAAGCAGGTTTTGGATATTATTCAATGTTCAAACATGTATTAAATAATTTGTGAAATAATGTATAAAAGCATATGCGCCATGTATAAATAATTGTTTTATAACTTTTCGTATTTCGTACGAACATATTGATTTCCGGGTATAGCTAAACGAACGTAACCTGCATTAGCACTCGTTAACCCTTACCCTGCTAAATTGTCCATCTTTCAATTTGGACAGTACTATAAACTGTTAAAAGGAGTGCTTACCAAATAATATTGACTAAATGGCGAACAGTGCCGATCATGATCAGACTGCACGGATGGCTTCAAAGGCAAAATCAATGGTGTCCAGCATAGTAAGGGTTAAATACAAATTTAAGTTTCTTCATTTATCTGAAAGTTCTAAAGGTCTTCGTGATTAATTGACTTAAATCAGCTGCAAAATTATTTATACACATTTTTTTTTGAAACTTTGTTGGTACATAATTTCCAATATGACGTTGCATTTGATTCTCTAAATTCATTTAGGTTATCTATATTGTTTTACGATCATGCATTTTCTTTTGCTTTATGACTTTTTTATATTCTGATCTAGACTAAGTAAGCTTTATTCTATTACTCTCTGTTTTATTAAATCTAATGTTATTCAAACCAAAATAAAACTGCTCCCGCTTTAGTGCACGCTCATCGTCATATCAGTGTTTACGTTCTACATAATTGGATCTATCTGATGATTTCTGTATGTTGCATTTAGCATCTTTACTAAATAATGGTGAACAAACATCATCCATGATATTTAAAAACTGAAAAATACCACCATCAATATTTAAATAAATGTACTATGTACTTAATATCACCAATTAGCACGCCCAGTGATGTTTTAGATTTATTTTCATTTAATCTATTTTTATATTCATTAACTTTGCTACCATCCCACCGAACGGAATACTGCAATAATAGGTCTACGAGGAATGTGGCTGTAACTCGTTGCTTCAACAACAGAGCTTAATTGAAAAAAAACGTTGCAAGTATTTTCGTTTGTATCTAATAAACCGCAAACTAATAAGTTATTTCTCCTTGACATAGCCTCAAGATTAACGCGATATAGTATGTTACTTGTTCCATAAATAATGACTGCTCGTCAAGGAGCGTTCTGCACAATCAACTCGACTTATCGTTTGGTCTATTTGAATGTCATCTGCAGGCATATTTCATCATTTTGGCCAGTATCGTTTGATAATGCCGAAAACGTGTCGTTTCTGAATTTACACTTAATGTCCTGCTGTTTTTTGAGGGTTCTAATATATTCTTTTTGCTGGTGGCGTGTCTTTATCTATAGAAGTCTGATCGCACAATGTCAACGACTAAACTTGGTAAAATTTGTTTTGTGTTACAAACGTCGTCTCAATACTTCCTCCATGTGTGCTTGACACTGTCCACTTGAAGCAGCCATGTAAAATAGTAATGAATATCCTACTATTCTTCCAAAATATATACAGAGTATTTCCAATAACCTTTTACTTTTCAAATTTAAGTTCGTTCTACACAAAATGTTCACCTGTCATCTTACTACAACACGTGACAAAACACAAAGTGAAACTAAATGTTAACTTAATTTGCAAAGCCTCTTGCATTTTTTCTTTGTCATTTCATATTACAATTTATCATTCATTCTTTCCCTCATTTGACAATATGACAAATTGACAAAATGCTCCGCTGGCACTTGATACAAAATGATAACACTCGAAACAATCGTTAACCACAGACACATGGAAGGTATGAGACAACTGTTAGACACAGACACACATGAAAGGTAAGAAACAATTGTTAATCACAGACACGCACGAAAAGGTAAGAAACAATTGTTAATCACAGACACACATGGAAGGTAAGAGACAATTCTTAAACACAATAAAACATGGAAGGTAAGAGACAATTGTTAATCACAGACACACATGGAAGTTGAAAAACGTTTGTTAACCACAGACAAACATGGAAGTTAAAAAACAGTTGTTAAACACAGACACACATTGAAGTTAAAAAACAGTTGTTAATCACAGGACACACATGGAAGTTAAAAAACAGTTGTTAAACACAGACACACACGGAAGTTAAAAAACAGTTGTTAATCACAGACACACATGGAAGTTAAAAACAGTTGTTAAACACAGACACACACGGAAGTTAAAAACAGTTGTTAAACACAGACACACATGGAAAGTAAGAAACAATTGTTAAACACAGACACAAATAGAAGATAAGATACTACTATTAAACAAAGACACACATGGAAGTTAAGGAACAATTGTTAATCACAGGACATACATGGAAGTTAAAAAACAGTTGTTAATCACAGACACACATGGAAGTTTAAAAAAAAGGTTATTCACAAACACACATGGAAGTTAAAAAACAATTGTTAAACACAGACACACACGGAAGTTAAAAACAGTTGTTAAACACAGACACACATGGAAGTTAAGAAACAATTGTTAAACAAAGACAAACATGGAAGATAAGATACTACTGTTAAACCCAGACACACATGGAAGTTAAGAAACAGTTGTTAATCACAGGACACACATGGAAGTAAAAAAAAAAGAGGTTTATCACAGACACAGATGGAAGTTAAAAAACAGTTGTTAATCACAGACACACATGGAAGTTAAAAACAGTTGCTAAACACAGACACACACGGAAGTTAAGAAACAATTGATAAACACAGACACACATGGAAGATAAGATACTACTGTTAAACACAGACACACATGGAAGTTAAGAAACAATTGTTAATCACAGGACACACATGGAATTTAGAAAACAGTTGTTAATCACAGACACACATGGAAGTTTAAAAAAAAAAGTTATTCACAAACACACATGGAAGTTAAAAATCAGTTGTTAATCACAGACACACATGGAAGTTAAAAAACAGTTGTTAAACACAGACACACATGGAAGTTAAAAAAAAATTGTTAATCACAGACACACATGGAAGTTAAGAAACAATTGTTAAACACAGACACACATGGAAGGTAAGAGACATTTGTCACAGACACACTTGGAAGTTAAGAGACAATTGTTAAACACAGACAAACAGGATAGGTAAGAAACAATTGTTTATCACAGACACACACATGGAAGGTAAGAAACAATTGTAAATCACAGACACACATGGAAGGTAAGAAACAATTGTTAAACTAAGACACACATGGAAGCTAAGAAACAATTGCTAATCACAGACACACATGGAAGTTAAGAAACAAATGTTAATCACAGACACACATGGAAGGTAAGAGACAATTGTTAAACACAGGGAAACATGGAAGGTAATAGACACTTTTGATACACAGACAAATGTGGAAGGAAAGAGAGTCGACTACTATTAGATACACCCAAACATGGATGCTAAGAGACAGCTGTTATACACAGACACACATGGAAGTTAAAAGACAATTGTTAATCACAGGAAAGCATGGAAGGTAAGAGACAATTGTTAAATATAGACACACATAGAAGGTAAGACACTACTGTTAGACATACATGGAAGGTAAGAGACTTTTGATAAACACAGACACACATGGAAGATAAGAGACAATTGTTTAAATCCAGACAAACAGGGAAGGTAATAGACATTTGTGATACACAGACAAACGTGGAAGGAAAGAGACTATTGTTAGATACAAGCAAACATGGAAGGTAAGAGACAATTGTTAAACACAGACAAACATGGGAGGTAAGTTACTTTTTGTGTGTACATAGGCACATGAAAGGTATGTAAATGGTACGGTATGACATCAATATTCCAGAAATCACATGTATACAAGATATTTAGTCAGGTGGTTACTTATTACATTGAATACCAGACTTTTGGATCCCACTGTATAACTGTATAACAGTGTATTATTATTGATGAAATATTGTCTTTCAGAGGAGGTTTATGTACGTGAGGGAGAGAGAAGGTAGGAAGAGGGAGAACGCTAGTTTCTGGCCAGAATTGAAAAAGTTTTGGAAGTCAGAGAGTAAAATCAAATACTTTGAATCATTTTTAGCTCACCTGTCACATAGTGACAAGGTGAGCTTTTGTGATCACCCTTCGTCTGTCGTCAGTCCGTGCGTGCGTGCGTCCGTCCGTCCGTCAACAATTTCTTGTCTGCATGATAATGGTTTCATTTATGATTTTATTTTAACCAAACATGCACACAACTTGTATCACCATAAGATCTCGGTTCCTTTCTTGAACTGGCCAGATCCCATTATGGGTTCCAGAGTTATGGCCCCTGAAAGGGCCATAATTAGCTATTTTGAGCTTGTCTGCACAAAAGCAGCTTTATTTATGATTTGATTTTTACCAAACGTGCACACAACTTGTATCACCATAAGATCTTGGTTCCTTTCTGGAACTGGCCAGATTCCATTATGGGTTCCAGAGTTATGGCCCCTAAAAGGCCCAAAAGTAGCTATTGTGAGCTTGTCTGCACAATAGCAGCTTTATTTATGATTTGATTTTAACCAATCTTGCACACAACTTGTATAACCATAATATCTTGGTTTCTTTCTGGAACTGGCAAGATTCCATTATGGGTTCCAGAGTTATGGCCCCTGAAGGGGTCAAAATTAGCTATTTTGACCTTGTCTGCACAATAGCAGCTTCATTTATGATTTGATTTTAACCAAACTTGAACAAAACTCGTGTCACCATAAGATCTTGGTTCCTTTCTTGAACTGGCCAGATCCCATAATTGGTTCCAGAGTTATGGCCCCTGATAGGGCCGGAATTTGCTATTTTGACCTTGTCTGCACAATTGCAGCTTCATTTATGATTTGAATTTAATCAAACTTGCACAAAACTTGTGTCACCAAAAGATCTTGGTTCCTTTCTTGAACCGGCCAGATCCCTTAATGGGTTCAAGAGTTATGGCCCCTGAAAGGGCCAGAATTGGCTATTTTGACCTTGTCTGCACAATAGCAGCTTCATTTATGATTAGATTTTAACCAAACTTGCACACAACTTGTATCACCATAAGATCTAGATTCTTTTTATACGCCCGCAGGGACGTATTATGTTATTGCCTCGGTGTCCATCTGTCTGTCTCTGTGTTGGTTAGCAATTTTCCTTCCGCTCTGTAACTCTTGAACTCCTTGATGGATTTCAGAGAAACCTGACACAAATGTTCACTCATTGAAAGAATGTGCAGAGCGCATGTTTCGGATGGCTAAATTCAATGTCAAGGTCACATTTAGGGGTCAAAGGTCATATGACTTTGTTTTATGTGAATATTGCTTTGCATTTGCATTGCATTGCAGTGCTCTTGTTTTTATTTGGCAGATCCTTCTTTTGTTCGCTTACAATATTTTTTTTATTACTTCCCTTTTATGTTACTATAAATAGCTTATTTAGTAACTTTTTTATTATTGGCCGTAGTGAAAAACTGAGATCACTTTTCTGTTGTACAACATGGATGGTACCTCCAATTTTTAAGTGTATTTTGACATATCTGTACCTTGTAAGAATTTTTTCTTTTTGTTTTTTGTTAAAGCAATGGTACTCAGGTGAGCGATATAGGGCCATCATGGCCCTCTTGTTATATTGACTTACACAATCACCAAAGCCTGAGACTTTGATGCTGATCACAAGTTTTAAGATTTTTATTAAGTGATATTGAAAACTTTTACATGCATTTCAAATTAGTCGTTGAGTTTTGGAAAAGCTGTTCTTACAAGTTCTTTTGAATTATTATGATGGTCATATATTGTTGATAATACATTGTTATAAGTGACAAAGTCTAAGACAATGGTCCATATCTAGATGATATCTAGATCACATTTGAATATGCCAGGTCAAAGACCGGTCTGTGGGACAACTGTTTCACAAATAGCTAATATTTGCATTTTATTGAATTGCATAAAGTTTGAAAAAGTGTAACTATTTTACTTTATCTTACTATAACATATACTGAAAGTGATTCCATTGCAATCGTCCAATGCATTTTGTTGCAGGTCGAGGAGGAGCAGACAGAGGAGAAGTGGAGGGGGTTGGAGGAGAGTGACAGTCGGAGGGTTGCACGAGCAGGTGCAGCCCTCCGAGACAGGTAGACTTGAATTCTTTTGTAAAAATAGAAAAATAGAAGAAATACATTGAACATAAGATTTTGGGTGTTATTTGATATTTATTTATTTAACTACTAAAACAGCAGTTGTCAATTAATTCCATAATCCTCATGGAATCAATTTGCATATAATCAGTACTGGAAACTGCAAGCAAGGAGAAATAGTTTTAACATTCTGATACTGTCAGTTTAGCTTTTGTGATCAATTTTTATCCCCTCTGCAACAATGATTCCAGCAACATTTGAACAGGAGTGAAGAAACTTATCTTGGTCATAATTTAACGGGAATTTAGGGAATATAGATCAAATGCTAAATACAGTATAAACTTGCATTTAGTGGTCATTTCTATTAAGCAGCCAACCTATCATTAGCAGCCAATTACTTATTTCCCAAAGTTGATATTTATTCTATAAATAGCCTGCATTAAGTAACCAATTTTCCTGCTTCCCTTGGCTAGCTGCTTAAGACATATTTGGCTGTATATACAATGTCCAGCAAACAAGTAGACAGCATTATTTGCTATACCACACACTAAGTATGAACTTTGTATACATATTGTTTTCCAAGTGTATGCTAAGCACAAATGAAAATAGCATATTTTGGCTGTAAATATTATCAAAGCGTACGAAAATCATACTCTTAAAAAATATTGTCACCAATATAATTTTTGTATACGAGGCGTATGAGAAGCTTATGATAAGTAGGTGTGAGAATTTCAATCACAAATCGTATGAATGGCGTATGCCATAAAATCAGGACGTAGGAAAAGCGCACGCTAAAGTTAAATTTTATCTTCTATAATCTATTGTATATGAAGCGTATGAGAATCCTATGGAAAATAGAGTCGTATGATTTTCAAGCGCAAATCATATGAGTGGCGTAAGACAAAAAATCAGGGCGTATGAAAAGCGTAAGACAGGCGCCCGCATTTCATATGCAAGTTGGCGTATGGCGGGCGTACGTGGTGCTCAACATACGTAATGCGGGTGCTTTTTGGCGTATGAAATGTGTACGCTTTTCGTGCAAAAAGCGTATGCGACACTTTTTCCTGCGTATATGACTAACACATACACAGAAGTACAAAACTGTGAGTAAAACACAAGGATAAAAGTCCAGTAGAACAAGCCATGTTCTCATATCTCAGACGCATCAAACCGCACCCAGTAGCAGTGGATGTATAGATTAGTACATCACTAATACATACACAAACATACGGAGGCTGTTCTGTGGCAAAAATGCCGGGCGATTTTACTTGTGTAATAAAAGTATTGTGTAAGCTATATTACATTATTCCAAGGTCCTTCCGGTATATCATAGCATTACTTGAAATAGGTAAAATTATAAAATCATAAAGACATTATTAAATATATCTGATAATAAATTTCGAAGATTCATCATCAGTTTAACATACAAGTTTTTATTTCTTTTGATGTAACATAATCGGTCCTTCCTTCATAGCAAAAAAAAAAAAAAAACAACACACTGTTAATAGAAATGATATGTATAGATCGCATAGGAAACCTCAAATACAAGTAGAACTATAATAACCAATAAAACGCATAGTAAATCAAAAATACAAGTATACAACGATAATAACAAATAAAATGCTATGGATAAATTGCACAACACATCTCAATTACAAAGAGAACCATAATAACAAATGAACTGTTACGGATATATTGAAAATTAAATCACAAATACAAGTAGAACTATAATATCAAATTCAAAATTATGGATAGAGTGCATAGTAAATCGAAAAAAAAGTAAGTAGACCTGTAATATCAAATTAAATGACATGGATAGACTACATTGTAAATCGCAAATGCAAGTAAAACTATAAAATCAACAAATTGATAGACTGGAAACATCACAGAAATAAAATGTCAGAAGATCCTTTTGACGCATAGACGGTAACCAAGCAAAGTAACAGTAGGAAAGTAGGACTGGTTTTGTATTGAAAATTGAAGTATACCCAATTACTTCTCAAAGACTATAACAACCTCTCTCTCTCTCTCTCTCTCTCTCTCTCTCTCTCTCACTTACAAAGTCACTTCTGGCAGTCTTGTTTTAGGATGACCCCATTCGTTTTACGTACATTTAACAAATAAGTATATTATTTTAATAGCATATAGCATCATAAATTTATTACCGAGCGTACAGTTTATGTCATTTTACATTACCTGTTTTACATTTTACAGTCGTCAACAACGTAATCACTGACGTCTATCAATTACAAAATTGCTTAATGTGCCATGGGCACTTGCATTATATCGACAGAAATCGATTAGCAGGGCTACATAAAAGCTATAATATAGCACAGAAATGGAAGACTTGTCAAAGACAAAGGAACCTCAAGAAAAAATTGACATTTTGTCTGAAATACTAAATGTAGAGTTCTCGAGAATAGATAGATCTGTCTAGTACAAAATACAAAACAACAGTGCAGATCAGAACATGAAAGCACCGGGGTACTAAGTGAACACAAACCTACATAAATTGCATTATGCAGTAATGTTTAAGGTTTTCGCCTGTTTTAGCTCACCTGAGCACAAAGTGCTCAATGTGAGCTTTTGTGATCGCCCTGTGTCCGTCGTCCGTCGGCCCGCATCGGCGTCGTCGTCAACCATTTGACTGTTAACACTCTAGAGGTCACAATGTTGGCCCAATCTTAATGAAATTTCGTCAGAATGTTACCCTCAATAAAATCTTGGATGAGTTCGATATTGGGTCATCTGGGGTCAAAAACTAGGTCACCAGGTCAAATAAATGGAAAAGCTTGTTAATGCTCTAGAGGCCACACTTATAATAATATCTCTGTGAAACTTGGTCAGAATGTTAACCTTGATGATTTTTAGGTCAGGTTCAAATCTGGGATAGGTGGGGTAAAAAACTAGGTCACCAGGTCAAATCAAAGGAAAAGCTTGTTAACACTCTAGAGGCCGCATTTATGACTTATATTCCAGAAACTTGGTCAGAATGTTTGTCTTGATGATCTTTAGGTCAAGTTGAAATCTGGGTCATGTAGAATCTTAAACTAGGTCACCAGATCAAATCAAAGAAAACGCTAGTTAACTCTCTAGAGGCCACATTTATGACCTTGTATTAATGAACCTTGGTTGAAATGTTGAACTTGATTATTTTTAGGTCAGATTCAAATTTTGGTCAGGTGGGGTCAAAAACTAGGTCACCAGCTCAAATCAAAGGAAAAGCTAGTTTACATTCTAGAGGCCACATTTATGATAAAATCTCTGTGAATCTTGGTCAGAATTTAATCTCAGTGACTTTTAGGTCAAGTTCAAATCTGAGTCAGGTGGAATGAAAAACTAGGTCAGCAGGTGAAATCAAAGGAAAAGCTTGTTAACACTCTAGAGGCCACATTTATGACTGTATCTTCATGAAACTCAGTCAGAATGTTAATCTTGACAATCTTTAGGTCGAGTTTGAATCCGGGTTATGTGGGGTCAATAAGTAGGTCAACAGGTCAAATCAAAGGAAAAGTTAGTTAACACTCTAGTGGACACATTTATGACCATATCTTAATGAAACTTGGTCAGAATGTTTATCTTGATGATATCTAGATCAGGTTCTAATCTGGATCAGATGGAATAAAAAACTAGGTCATCGGGTCAAATCAAAGAAAAAGCTACTTAACACTCTAGAGGCCACATTCATGGCCATATCTTAATGAAACTTGATCAGTATATTAATCTTGATGATCTTTAGGTCAAGTTTGAATCTGGGTCAGGTAGGGTCAAAAACTAGGTCACCAGGTCAAATCAAATATTAAGCTTGTTAACACTCTAGAGGCCACATTTATGACCATATCTTAATGAAACTTGGTCAGAACGTTAATCTTGATGATCTTTAGGTCAATAGGTCAGGTGAGCGATACAGGGCCTTCATGGCCTCTTGTTATTGTCATATTGTGTTGCAATAGTATATCTAACACATATAACTATATGGCAATGGCTACATTAGAATTTTATTACTAGACTTTGGAAAACTCACAAAACAAAGAAACAAACAAAACAAAAATGAAACAACGATACAGAAAGGCTTTATATTCTGAAATGATATAGAAAATCGGCGTTGTAATACGTTTGTAATTACAAACCAACTTCCATTTCCACGAATCCACTTTTCTGTCTATTGATTCATATCTAAAAGAAATAAATTTATATACTTTTGTTGATGTAGGAAATGTTCAAACTATTCGTATTTGTTTTTAGAATGTTAAATTTTAACCGTGTTTGTTTCCGATTTGCTTCGTTATATACCTTATCGATATTTTTGAGTAATCTTAAGTGTGAATTATTTAATACAATTTGTTGACGTTGTTTCTGAATAATCATGATGGCAACGTTGAGCATAATACTTTTTGCTACATGTAAATGTTACTTGTAATACTATATCTACATATCTCATTTATATTTTGTATTTAGTATCGCTCTCTTAGACATGATCGTGTCTCTCCACGTATCACTATTTTAACCTTTCCAAACATTGGAACAAACAATACAGTTAAAAAAAATGAAATGAAATAAGAAATAAAAGAGTTTTCTTTGCCAGCTTCGTATTTCCCTTCAGATATATGAATCAATTTATACTTAACAAATAATCAAGGCCTTCGAGTGGTTTATCGTCTGATTTTCAATGGTTCAGAGTTCAGATGCGTAGGAATTGAACCACGAGGGCGTTAGCCCGAGTGGTTAAATACTGAAGCATCTGAACGATGAACCGTCGTAAATTAGACGATAAATCACAAGAAGGGCTTGATTGTTTTCATTCTGACATGCTCATTGATATATTTTAATAAATATAATACTTGACTTCATTTACGCGAGGAGTAATGTATCGGACGTCATGCGGCTATTTGACGTCATAATTGACGTCATAATGTTGTCTTACCGGTCAGCGCGTCGACCATTGTTTATCGCAGAATATACAGAGCTTGATTTTCTTCTTTGTTTATCTGGAAATCAAATCGAACCATGTTAGAATTAAAAATACAACATCATCTTTGAATTTGTTCTTGTCTCATTTACCATGTAACAGAATCGTCACACGAGTCAAACGCATGAGTTATACAAGCTATAAAAAATGATACAATGACCTGAATAAACGTGAATGTACACGTGACTTCTTTTAACCACAGACACATGAAATACCCACCTGCTCCGACCTTCGCCTGCAAACTGTTAGCCAATACCTTTTAGCATTTTAAAAGTAACTAAATATATTTTGTGATCAACGGCCATGTTTTGTTGCAATTTCAGCATGTTTGCAATTGCATTTTTAGCAAAGATTCTCTTTTTACTAGTATATTACAGGACGAGAAGCCCTGATATTGGCGAACAGAACATCACATTGCGCTGGATACCTGCTGTGTGTCTGCGCATCCTTTATACCAAAACTAGTATATATTGTTTCACAGTAAACATCGTCATATATATTCATTATCCGGTTCAGTTAGGTTGAAAGTGTATCAGCTATATCCTATTATACAATATATGAAGCAGATATCCATTTGCACAGAAGTGTTCCATAGAAGAAATGGTTTTAGAAATTTTTTTTTATCAATTTCTCATCGAAACCGGTGCCATTTGACAGAATGCTTATGAACCCGTCCATTGATATCAGGCTGTTGTGGTACATGTAGATGCGAATTCAGAAGTTGAATTGACCGTTGTTTCGATGAGTTAATTGCAGGATATCTCTTTATATAAAGCGAATAGATGGTAAAAAGTGTTTTTAAAATGCTAAAATATACTAGGTAACAGGGGCAGAGAATGCGGGGTGGTTTCTGACCTAAGTCTATGGGCTTCTAACTGATGCTTGGATAGATGCGTTTTTCCTTTGGAATGGTTTCCACCAGTGTTTTCAGTTATGAATCCCTGTTCTGAAGTATATTACGCGACATGCCTACCATACAAGGGCAGTTTTATAGCTTTTGATACATACATCTTAGGCTTTTTGTCATTTTACATAACAGTTGTATGCTACAATTTTTACTTTCATCAGTTAGGCAGTTGCTAAATGTGCAGTTGAAACTTTTCGCCATCGTCAGAAATTAAAACACTGAAAAGAAAATAATAGGAATTCTGGAAAATAAATCAGTCTTGCGGGGGAAACACTCGCTTGTGTACTATGTTTCATGCGCTTAAAGAGCTAAACAAACACATTAATACATTCGCAACCAGTTCATCCTGTGGACAGTATCTTTGTAAAGAATTACTAAACCCGCTTTAGAAAGAAGATTTTACATGTCAATGATATTATTGCATACCACAGCAACCTTAATGGCTTACTGCTACTGGGCAAAAAGCACTTAATATCATAAGAATCGTTAATTTTCAGAAATAACAGGGGTTGAAACGTGAATACAGATAACCTCGTTCACAAGTAATAATCTGTAATTACCGTTAGTAATCTGCAGCCATTTGTAAATTAGCATAATGCCTAAGTAACTGTGCCCATTAAGTAAAAATACTGCGAACGTCAGCTGTTATATAGATATAGTCAAACCCGTCTATGAAGAGAACTCTGAAGATATTATAAAGCTGTCTTTGTTTCCAATCTGACGTTATAAACAGGTTAAAATAAATTGCAAATGAAAGAATAAATCCTTAGAGTCACGTGACTTTTCGCACAGTTTAAACTGTTGAAACTCAGTATCTCCTATTCAACGAACGTTATATTTCGAGATAACCGGAATTCAACTTAAATGATATTTTGTTCGCTTGTTTTTGGGACGGAACTTGACAATGTTTTCGAGATAGCCGGAATTTTGAGATAAGCGACATCGATATATTGAGTTTCAACTGTATAGTTTAATGCTGTATGGACTGGTGATGAATGACTTTGTGTTTTAGAGACTACACATTGTGTTGCTTAGTTTGAATAATCCAGCAGTTTGAGTTTAATAAAGAATATGACTATGAACAGGGTGGATTTGCGTTGCTGCTTTATTGCCAAAGAATCACAATAATTGTTTGTCGATATGAAATGACATCTAAATATCAGCACCCAATTTGCATACAAATACCGGTTTGAATACAGACCGGTCATACAGCCCAAACTATGAATCGGTGATTTCCATATTAAGAATTATGTAATATCATAAAATAAGATTATTATATAGAGGATATTTGTTTGTTTTGAGAGAATATGGAATCTATCTCACTGAGAAGTGAGAAAATTTCAATATTCACGGAAAAGAAACAAATTTTCTTTTTATTTTATGCTCCATTACGTTGAGATGTGCATTTGGCAACAATTTTTAATCTCAGCGCGGGAAACAGAAGCGCATAAACAGACATGACGTCAGACGTGTTGTGACATTAGAAAGACGCACACAACATAAAGTTCCATTTTATTTATTTATTTATTTTTGCTGCATAACGTTATGAAATTCTCATTAAGCAAAACATTTTGAATCGAGAAATATACTAGATGAACAAAGTGCGACTACAATTTTCAGCCCGTTTTAAGCAAATAATTTAAAGTTCATACACAATGTATGAGGGGGCGGAGCTATATCTCTCACAGTGTGAAAATATAGATTTCATATTTTCACAGAGGGAGTGATGAGATATAAAAATATTTAACTGATAGAATACAGTATTTCATTAGTTAGCATAAAATAAAGCAGTGTCTTCGTCTTGCTAAATAGATTTTGTATTTGAATAGAGTGGAATTTACAAGACCTTGTTCACCTGAGGCGCACAAGCGCCGGTTCTGACCCGACTCGGTAAAACAGAATAAAACTTTCAAGATCAAGCTAAAACCATTAAACTGAAGATTGACAGTTCCTATTCTATTTAACTATCATCATCTTCTTCTTCAGCAACGCCATCACCATCACCATCATCGTCGTAATCATTTTATTTACATTTAATTAATATGTATTATTATTATCGCATATATATATATATATATCACACTATAATTTTCAGAATAAATTCCATAAGTATAACCGATTATAAATTTTAATGGCACTGACCTCAAGATTTGGCTAAAGAATAATCTTTCTTTCAAATTGAAGTTGAGTCATTTTATGAACATTAGAATATAAGTCTTTGCTTCTAAAATATTTTAAAAATTCCATATCATAAGGCGTCGGGAATCGAACCCCAGACCGCCACGGCAATAAAAACATTTTCCCATCGTCGTTACCAATAGCGCTAGACCGGAAGTAGCGGATTACGACTTCAAAATATAAATATTTATAAATCAGACAGTTTACCTGGAGTAAAGGCGTTACAAACGGTTTTCGATTTTCATCGTAAAAAGTAGTAAAAACAGCAAATTCTCATTAACATATAGTGTGTCAGTACTTAAGTTTTAAAGCCTTCTTAAGCAAAATATCAGTTATTTCAAGACATCTAAACAAATATTTTCATTTGTTGTCGAACGATCTGGAGGCCAGTCCCTTTAAAGACTTTCATATATGTTACTTAACGATTGATATTAAATATAGGTAGATCTATATCAAAACATTAAAGTAGGATAGAACAGGCAATGGCTGAAAACAAATTGCAAGTAATTGTAAAACGAAGTCGTGGTTTCCACGGATGTCAGTATAGCGGCATCTCTACCACAAAGGATTGTTTTCGAGTCTGTGAACAATGTACATTTCATTTATAGTCTTTGGCAAAACCAAAAAGTGTATCTTATACTTATGTTACAAAAGGACATGTTCTCTTATACCATATCTCCTGCATATGCTGGCAATTATCGTTCAGAACTTTGCAGATGTGGGTCAGATCATTATATGACCATACTCTGTATCTCACTGGTAGCTAATGGAGACCGTTCATCAATCTCTAAGCTCCTTGTACTTCATTTACATGAAATACGTTAACCTTTGCGTTTGTAAGTCAATATAGTATAAGGGTGTATTTAAGAAATAATAAATCTGTTCCTATATTTTATCAGTTGATAAAATATGGACAGGAGTTTGGATGCGTAATAATTAAATCACGAGTGCGTAGCATCCAAACGACTGCCCGTGTTTTATCAATTGATAAAATTGTTGGAACATATTTATTATATCGATTCTAACAACGCAAATAATTCGCATTTTACAGTACTACATTTTCAGCGTAATACGTCATTCGGGTCATATGCTGTTACAATTTACCCCCTATGGTCAGAAAGTGTTGCATAGCCAATGGAACGTATAGATATTTGTTTCTTTTTATTCAGAATTTTGAGAAGTATTTATGAATTAGTAATCTAACCGCTCGCAAACTAATTATGAAGAGAATCATCAAATTTGATTTGCATTTGGCCTTCCCTTGTATTCTGACTTGTCTCTTTCCGTAGTGCGAGTACTGAAATCTGTACGCGCCACGCCAAGGATTGTTTGATTACATTTTATAAAAATAATATATCATTGAGCGCAATCAATACAGTTCCGGCTTGAGCGTCTGCAAAATCTATGTAGGCCTAACCTGTTTACGCATGTAAACGTTATGTACTTTTTTGTTTTTCATTGTCCATTCAAGGGGAAATAATATTTCCACAACTTTATATCACAATTAGACAAATGCAGTGTATAATTTATTGTATGTCCAGGGCTTCAACAGAAGAATGTAAAAAAATGGCACACTTAATTTGAACAAGACATAATACGACTGATTAAGACATTTCAGTGCCTAGTCGTATGTGTATCATTAGAATAACTCAATGATTGCTAAAACATAGAGGCCTGAGGGGGCCTATGGCCCACTTGGCCACTGTACAAGGCTTTGAAGCTTTGACATGAATAATACACCAGGGACCCCACCCCCACCCCCCGCTGTACGAAAAAGGTTTGCCCCCCCCCCCCCTCCAAAGTTAAACTCGCTCCTACGCCCATGAATACCCATCTAGCATCCCGATGGCAAAACGTATTTGAACCACTCACGAGTCCACTTCCTGGAAGAAACGAGAGCTGGTGTCATATGAGACGGCGAGGTCGTGACCCAAATTGGGCTTAAACGAACGACCCAGGTTTAGCTTTAAATTAGTGAGTAATTCCTTTTGTTAAGCGTTAGTTTAATGATTAAAATCGTTGGATTGCAACATCTCTTCAGAATACAAGAGTCTTCCGTTGAGTACGGTTACTTATTTAGTTTTGATATTCGTTTGTTCTCTAAAAATAGTCATTTTGTTCAACAGCATGCTATGAAAAAAAATGTGAAAACAAACAACTGTGAGATGACTTATTTATTGATTTTCTCTTTCCGTCAAGTCTCAAGTTCTTGAAATAAAATATAAATGAAATGAAACCCAATTTATCTTATTATTAACTGAAGAATAGCGCAGTTACGATATATATTAGTTTCATTATATTCTGCATATTTCTTTCAAATTGGACATCGAAAAGGGCAAGGAAAGTCTGACAATAACTTGTTTTTTTATATGAAAACCATCCTCAGGCCTTTCATAAGGCGAAAAGTACTTTTATAATCGGATAACAATTGAAAAAGATATGGCAATTTGAAATTTAAGAAAACGGCTTATCATGGAGGTAGCCTTTTAAGTGTGTTTATGACGTCATTTACACACCGCTGAATTCTTTATTTAGCAAATAACCTTTTAAATAAATTAGTATTATATGTTTTTTGAGTGTAAGATGTAAAACATGGTAATTTCTTACATTATAGCACGAAAAGGTAGACAAATTGTTTTACAGAGTTCAGGTATGTATCTAGAAATTTAATAAATCCGCCATTTTTTTTTGCTGCCATGGAAACAAATAGGCCACCAGATTGATCAAATATTTAAATACTCATAACTTTCTCATTTTTAAGCCGATTTTAAAAATTCTTTCACTTCTTAAAATTATGCAAGAAATTCTAGCAGACGCAATAAACATAAGCAGAGCACTGCAACAACCCCGTAATGGCTCTAGTGGCTTTAATGGAATGGTGTTATTTCCTAAGTGGTTTATTGCCTCTGTATCTTGCAGGATAATTTTCATAACACCCTTTCATAATTGGAATTATTAACCCTTCAATCCATTTTTTTTTCTAATAATCATTATAGCCTCTACAAAACATATACATATCTACATATAAATATATCAAAGCCCTTGAGACGTCTGGGGGTTGCTGGCTTTTGTAGATTTATTTTCTGTTTAAATGCAAATCTATAAATATACATGAATGGGAAACAAATACAAATGTGCCTCATATCTAAGATGAATTTTGCCTCATACCCTAATCACACATACGGCGCGGATAGCTACGTCTAGCTACGGATAGAAACTTAGTAATCCGTATCGATCCGTACCTGAGTCGTACGGATTGGTACGAATTGATACGGATTACTACTTTAAGGTACGGGTCAGGTACGCATCGATACGGATCGATACGGATTACTACGTTTCTATCCGTGGCTAGACGTAGCTATCCGCGCCGTATGTGTGACTGGGGTATGACCTAGCTTGTGATGAAACCATGGGCTGGAAAACCTTATCATTGATAGATCTTATATAATCTAAATGGTCAGTGTGAATAGATACAGGTTAAATCAGAACTGCTTGATCATTGATCATTAATTTATCTGCGTTGTTCATAAATGGGACTATTTTGTGTAGCACATGAACATCCTTTGGGTGTGCTTTGGAATAAAATAAAGATGCTATATGATTGTCAGAAATACAGTTGCAACTTTGGTAGCGGGGTAAACCCGCAACCAATAATACTAGTAGGCACGCATGGTCTTTTCATCGAGTTTAATTTAAAAGTTTCAGTGGCATTTACTGCATGTACTTTACAAGACTATCAAATAGCCAAAAAAGTTTCATCTAGCAAAAGCCAAAAAGTATATACAGAAATAAATATTTTATTAATAAATTAAAAGGGCAGTTCAACCAGCATGTATGTACATGCTGTGTTGTACTGACAACTAGTAGAATTATTAATCGGTCATAAAATTCCGATGATTAAAAGTAAATAATTCAATGTTTACACTGGTACTTCGCATTCAGTTCTCAGAGTACCATACTGCCCATGGTCGTTTAACCGATCTTTGGCTCACATAATAACAATACTCCGGCTGAAGTATAGTCGAATTCCCATTAAGCTCGTGTTGTTCTGTAGTACATATACGGCTGTGTTCATGTGTGTTGTTGAACATCTAAGAGACACTGGCAAGTTTCAGCTTTATTTCTAAATCATAGGATAAAGTTCGCCATAAAGATACGAAATAACAAGATGGTCATGTATTTAAAGCGCTAGAACGCTCACTTGAATGACTTGAATAATTTTGGTAGAGGATCACGCAAGAAAAATACCTGTGAAATTATTTTGAAATTGGGCCGTCTTATACGTAAGAAACTGCTATACATTAACATTTTGTGGCCATGTTTTTGACAAGAAAAATAAACTAAACGAAGGAATATTTCTGTAAAATTATTTTAAAATCAGACCAGCAGTTTTCGAGACAATGACTTCTTTTTGCTCTGAGAGTCAAGTTTCGACCCGAATAATCTTAAAAGAAGGCACTGAAAGCCCACATGCTTAGCTCAGTATATAGGGAGAGCGCAGATCTCCAGACGGCGAGGTCATGAGTTCGATCCCCAGTTGAGGCGTATGTTCTTCCTGACAATTTGATGAAAACATTGTGACTTTAATTATAAGTCCTCTACCTCTGATTCAACTTGGGAAGTTGGCAGTTACTTGCGGAGAGTAGATCTGTACTGGTACAGTTTCCAGGAACACTGGTTAGATTACTGCCCGCTGTTACATATGAAATACTGATGTAAAAACGGCGCAAGAAATGTAATTGTGAAATTGTTCCAAAATCTAGGTCAAATTCGAATGTAGGTCATCTTGGCTAAAATCTAGGTCACCAGGTCAAATTGAAGAAAATGCTTGTTTACACTTAAGAGACCACATTTTTGGTCCAATCTTAATGAAAATTGGTCAGAATAATTGTTTCCATGAAATCACTAGGTCAGACATGTTTACACTGTTATGGTGTGTTTCTCAGGTGAGCGACCTAGGGCCATCTTGGCCCTCTTGTTTTTTTTTCTAAAAAAATCTGAATTCAATCTTTAAACTTTTTAAAACCGGTACTGACTGTAAACATAATTAGATTTTAGAGTTCCTGGTAATTTCTAAATCCGATGACCGTTAAGGAACTTAAATTCCGTAAGCACTGACGGAAACATACGGGAATGTGCTTATTTACAAAATGCTTGAACCAGCTAGAAAACTGTTGTTAATATGAAACAATAGCTAAATGAGTATAGATTACTAGGCCGTTTGCACAAACGAAAATATACAAGAATACAATTCGAGTTGAAATATATACTACATACATTATATTACGAAGTATAAAAGTTTAAATGATTTTAACGATAAAATAGATACATGATCTTATTTATAAGATTTAAAAATGCATGCTTTTTCTCTTTATAGTATTGTTTGGTAAGTTAAAAACAGATCAAGCAGCTATCCAAAAAGAACTTATGCATAATTTCATGGTCAAAAAATCACTACTTTCAATATTACATATGAACTTATCCAATTAGCACAATAAAGGGAGGTAATCATAAACAATTGATTCGATAATATTTTCTACTGTGTTAGTCAGTATTCATACCTTTGGTAAATACAAGAGAGAGCGATCATTAAAAAGTAGGATTTAACAATAAATAGACATATTTTATGTTGGTAAGAAAAGATTTATCGGCCACACAATAAACAAATGCATTCTGAGCTTTTTTAATTGAGCAAAAAGCGTAATAAACAATGTCTGTTTGTATATATCTTTTAATTTACTATATTTTATTAAAGGGTACACAAAGCGTATTTCAGTCGTACGCTTTCACATTGATATTTAAACTATTTCTTGTCCACAATTTACTGCATTCAGTTCTAATTTGTATATACTTTTAAATAGCAACGCTGACATTAATTCAATTTCAATAACTTTTAAATAGCAACGGTGACATAAATTCAATTTCAATAACTGCAAGGTTTACAAAGAATAGAAATCTTTGATGTTCTGCGACATAAAAGGCCTTACTACTAACCGTTATTCGTGTTAAACCCTTACGCAGCTAAATTTCTGCAATGAGCTTGTCCACTCTTCGATTTGGACAGTACCATTAACTGTTTAAAAGGGGAGCTTACCAAAAAGATACTTACTGAATGGCGAACACGAATATCATGATCAGACTGCACTGCTGGCGTCTGATCATGATCTACACGGTCACAAAGCGATCACGTGTCCGCATATATGGTTAATCCATATCACTATTTTAAATACTCGAAGAATTTTGAACCGTGCAAAGAGAGTGGCATGTAATAAAACACTTCAGTGTCCAACATAAGTTACATGTTGTTGTTATCATGTCTTTAGATCACAAACTTTTAATTAGGTTGTTTACAAACTAAAAACATTCGAATCATATGTACACACATGAGCAGTCACTGTTGTATATTTCCTATATAAGACAATTTATTATAAAAGCTGTCCTCGTAATGGTACGTGAAACATAGCATCATATTATTTCACATAGAGCGTAGATGGTATTTCCACATGAATAGTCATACCAAAGAACTGTTGTTCCACTGTAAAGATAAATGATCATACACAGATCATTTGAGTTATTGTCTGGTTGACCAGAGCGCCACTTGAAGAATCCTTTCTGTGAACCGTACTTGTACTCCCATGGAGAACTAACATCCTTCCTATGCCCATCAATCCAGACATAAGATCTAAACCCTTTCATGAGACTGCTCACATCCTCGTACTTCTCCTCGGAGTCGATATTCATCAGATGTCCCCCGTCATCCTGACACTGCTGTTCCGCCGCGACTTGATTCCGCCCTTTGTCAGAATAAAGCTTCACGCAAAACCCGTTCTTTGTTACGTTATAGTCTTTGGGGCAAAATCCACCACAAACACCAAACTCTGTCTCTGTTCTACTGTTCGCGGTGTCAACTTTACAAGTAACCTTGTTTATGCTGCACTGACGTGTCCGAACTTTTGATCCGAAACGATCCGGATTAGAACTACATTCACTCCAGTCTGTCCATGCCATGCAGGGATTAAGGTCGCAAATTTTTCTTCCAGTCTTCTTTTCAAAATTTTCAAGAGTTTTATCTACCTTCAATTCTAGATTTTCAATAGTTTTCCCGATAAGCTGTAACTTTGGTAATTTCAGTTTTTTCCCGATTTCCATTAATTTCTTCCCATCCATATCTCCTGGCTCAGTTCCATTCACGTCAGTAGTTGTTGGTGCACCTTGGATATAATGCACAGTGACACATAACACAATATAGAATGCCAAAGTTACCCCGTTCATCTTATATTTCCTGTTTTACAGTTCTATGAAATAGTTCAAACCTGTTTCCTGTGTTAGAAGACTGAACCGAGAATCAACGTGTCAATGAATTTATACTTTTTCTCAGTAACGGAACGGGCGTAGCTAGAGACAAGCTATCTCGTTGGAAGAAATGTTTAGAGTACTTCTAGAAACATCCTTTAATGAAAAGGCATCTTGTCACATTATTACATTCATACATGTGTTTGCTTTACACATCATAACTTTAACTAGTCAACTATAATACATTTTTATAGTGTATGCATTGATATATAATATACATTGTTCCTATCAAAGAAAATGTACCGGTTGGCATAAAGTGTGTTTAATTTCATTAAAGGTCCACATATTACTTTTAATTGAGCTTAACCATTATTAAGTCAAGAAAATGAAACTTTGAGAATATTTGAATGATCAGAATTGAGGAAACAATTTCTTTGTACATGTCACAGTGCATTTAAATCTTCTTTTTAAAAGTCGAACGAATATTTGTAGAGAAACTAGCTACCATCAAATCTAAAAATACACTCATCCTTCTCTCTGGAATACGGTTACGGGTACTATGTTCTTGCCATTTTACATGCTACAAGCTGAATTAAAATGTAGGGATAACGTATGTTTTTCGTGTTATAACGTCTGCAGAATCCCGAGGGATTCTGCAGATGTTATAACACGAAATGAATATGCGCTAACGCTATTCTAGCATAAAACGCGGAAAAAATACTAATAAATGAATACATCCTACTTCAACGTCATTAAATTTCCATGAAATGCGCGGGAATGTCTGAGTAATTTTTTACGTTGACGCCATTTTGTTTTGAATTATCCGTTTTGGGGACGAATGACGTTTACGCTTTGCCACGGAACTCCCATATATAAAAAGGTGTTATAACATATCGTGAGCGCGAGAATCTCTCTGTTAACACACGTTTTCTCTCCTGTTAAAACACCCCCGAAATGTGACAATAACAGTAGTTTTATGCTAGAATGGCTAGTTAGAACTTAGAAATGTACGCAAACAATAAGGTCAACAAATGTTAATGGTAATGATTTATTGATCCTAATATAATTTCCAATCGGAACGGAGTCATACGCTGAGCATTTCCGCGTATGTGGATATTCACTACATTTGTACTTAAACCTGGAAATGTACGATAAAAGAGGTCTAGAAATGAAACAGTCAGCAATTAAACTAAACTAAATATATAACTGTCACATTATTATATGGGAACACAAAACTATAATTTAGAACCTTAACGTCCTCCATATTAACATTTGTCTCTCTACGCTCTTGTATTCATTGCAAGTCAGCAAGTGGCATAAACAAACCGGATACTGTTTTCAACAGCCATCACGTAATACAGAACTTTGCCTTGTATTATAAATATTGTTTATATATATATATATATATATATATATCATTTATATATTATATACAGATGTTATCTATGAGCTTAGATTTGCAGGATTTCCACTTAAGTGTTTACTTGATTTCATCTGTTCTGCATCAATCCGACTGGATCAAGCCGGATATTCATTATTTTTAGCTATTCCTGGAATAATACTGCTAGTCAAGCTTAGAACACATTGCAGTATTTTCTTGCTCTAATTTATTTATTTATTCACTGTTCATACGTTATTCTTTATGTTTTAGAAATACTCATAATTATGTTCATGCATTGTTTTTTATCCTTTTGTCATGAAAGTGAATGACATATTCTTGTATTCATGCTTATATATTTATGAAATTTGCCCTTTAAATATCATTTCGCAAAAATTCTAGCATATTTCAGAAGAAATGGAGGTAAATAATTCATTTATTATTTCTTTATCATCACATGTTTTGACGTCACGAGAGTGTAATAAAACCATTAAACAAAAAATGATAGTGAAATAATTTCTAGTTGTACATGACTGCTGTATGGCTTGAATGTTAGGATAATAATAGAATACCAGTAATTTCAAAGGCAACAAAGGGAGTTAATTTAAGAATATATTTCAAGGGAGATAATTTCATCTGTTTTCCGATTTTCCGCATTCACTATATAAGTATTTTGAATCAGCGGGAGCTACTGGCGGGGTTACAGAAGCGCGGGGTTACCCAAATTTCCGCTGTTACTATATAATCTAAATGGAATTAGCGGGGGTCCTCTATGGCTTTCCATAGGTGGCGGATTTAAAGGATTCAAAAAGCTGTATTTGTGATACTGGTGCGCTAATTTGTCATTTTGGCTCGGTGTCGCGTTTAAAGGACTCCAAAAGCTGTATTTGTCGTATTGGTGCGCTAATTTGTCGTTTTGGCTCGGTGTCGCGTTTAAAGGACTCCAAAAGCTGTATTTTGTCGTTTTTTCTCGGTGTCGCGTTTAAAAGGAAGTCAAAATCTGTATTTGTCGTAGTGGTGCGCTAATTGGTCGTTTTGGCTCGGTGTCGCGTTTTAAAGGATTCCAAAAGCTGTATTTGTCATACTGGTGCGCTAATTTGTCGTTTTGTCTCAGTGTCGCGTTTAAAGGAGTCCAAAAGCTGTATTTGTCGTATTGGTGCGCGTATTTGTCGTTTTGGCTCGGTGTCACGTTTAAAGGACTCCTAAAGCAGTATTTGTCGTAGTGGTGCGTTAATTTGTCGTTTTGGCTCGGTGTCGCGTTTAAAGGACTCCAAAAGCTGTATTTGTCATAGTGGTGCATTATTTTGTCATTTTGGCTCGGTTGCGCGTTTAAAGGACGTCAAAAGCTATATTTGTCGTTTTTGCTCGGTGGCGCGTTTAAAAGGACGCCGAAAGCAGTATTTGTCATACTGATGCGCTAGTTTGTCGTTTTGGCATGGTGGCGCGTTTAAAGGACGCCAAAAGCTGTATTTGTATAACTGGTGCGAAAACGACAAATCAGTGTGCCGTTACGGCAAATACAATCTTTGTCGTAGTGGCGCGCTAGTTTGTCATTCTGACGTATCGGCGTGTTGGCGCCATTCAAACACGCCAACATTCCAGACCAAAATGGCATAAATCAGCCACCATAGAAGCATAAAACATATTTTCAATTCATGCATCTCAACAGCATTTATATATTTTCTCACAGGTTTTCAGAAAGAATTTTAATATCTTTCAGCAGCGATTTTTATCTCGGTTGCATGTTGAAATAATTCGTGGGAAAAATTGAAAATCTTCATAACACAAAAAGTGAACGGCTGGCTGACAAAGCCGAACGTTCTAAAACCCATGTACGAGTATCATGTTGATATTACCACAAACACTTTTCTCCCCGGAATACGGCGCAAATTTATCCATGGCAGGTGTTAAGTTCAAGAGCATTTCCATTTTTGCCTGGCACTTTCAATCTGGTACAGTTTAAAACACTTCCTTGAAGCAGTTCTTTCACAAAACAGTCTTGCCGTCATTTCCATGGGTTTTGAATGATAACTGAATGATTTTTAAAGGTCTTTTTTACTACATTGATTGACTTAATTAGCAATTTCATGTGTTATCGTCAGCATTTTAGTCCCTTGCCAGTATTTAGGCCGGTTTCGGAACTACATTGTTCGTCAGTCAGTTTGTTTTACTTTCGTGTCCAGTCCATAATGCTGCCTTCCATCAAGGGATTTAATATATCTTGCAATACTGTTTTAATATTCGTAACACGGTTTCATATATAGCTCCTTGCTATTGAGGAGCTGTATGTGCAAATCCGCATATGACTCCATATACATGGAAAATGTAAGAGCAGTACAAAAACACGAGTATGTGAAGTATTTTTTGTATTTTGGGAAAGCGGGTGGGACATATAGATTTGCTTTTCTCCGTCTGTGCAAACGAATAAGTAAGAGAGCGAGTGTACGTAGGTACGTACGTCCCGAAAATTGGTAACATTTTATTGACAGCCACCAAACTTTACAAAAATAATAATTGTCAAGTGAAGTAAGGCAGCTCAGTTTTACTTTTTGTGTCTGGTCTGGCAGTTGTGGCCCTTGATAAAGTGTTGGTCGCTCACGCAGGAGGTACAGGTTCGAACCCCAACAGGTGCCAATTGCATCTCCTAAAAGACACCATTACTGACTTTTTGATAAACCGGACTCGAAAGTGACTCAATGAACTACAATCAGATAAAATAAATTGGTATAAACTAAGCGGCTAAATGCATCCACTGTGCAAAATCATGAGGGGGATGGGGAGGGGGGGGGGGGCGGCATTTGGCCATCTGTGCAAATCTCATTCCATTGCTTCTTAAGTGCAATGGACTATATATAGTAAAACCTGTTAAGGACTAAAGACCACCATTAAAAAAACCCTTGTAGCTGTCTGTAAAGATTACACCGAGAATGTTAAAATGCTCCCAGATTACATTAAGTGCCATCAGACCATAATAAATATATATTTAACCTGTTTATAGATGGAAGATACAACCTGTCAACAAAGGCCACCTTTTGCTATTCCTTGGGTGGGCTTTTCAGACAGGTTTGACTGTATATATCAATTAATATAAAATGCCAAAGTTACCCCGTTCATCTTATATTCCCTGTTTTACAGTTCTATGTAATAGTTCAAACCTGTTCCCTGTGTTAGAAGACTGAACCGAGCATCAACGTGTCAATGAATTTATACTTTTTCTTTGTAACGGAACGGGCATTATTCAATGTTCAAACATGTATTAAATAATTTATGAAATAATGTATAAAAGCATATGCGCCATGTATAAATAATTGTTTTATAGCTTTTCGTATTTCGTACGAACATATTGATTTCCGGGTATAGCTAAACGAACGTAACCTGCATTAGCGCTCGTTAACCCTTACCCTGCTAAATTGTCCATCTTTCAATTTGGACAGTACTATTAACTGTTAAAAGGGGTGCTTACCAAAAAATACTGACTGAATGGCGAACAGTGCAGATCATGATCAGACTGCACGGATGGCTTCAAAGGCAAACTCAATGGTGTCCAGCATAGTAAGGGTTAAATACAAATTAAAGTTTCTTCATTTATCTGAAAGTTCTAAACGGTCTTCGGGATTAGTTGACTTAAATCAGCTGCAAAATTATCTATAAACATTTTTTTTTGTTTTGAAACTTTGTTGGTACACTCGTATAATAATTTCCAATATGACGTTGCATTTGATTCTCTAAATTCATTTAGGTTATCTATATTGTTTTACGATCATGCATTTTCTTTTGCTTTATGACTTTTTATATTCTGATCTAGACTAAGTAAGCTTTATTCTATTACTCTCTGTTTTATCAAATCTAATGTTATTCAAACGAAAATAAAACTGCTCCCGCTTTAGTGCACGCTCATCGTCATACCAGTGTTTACGTTCTACATAATTGGATCTATCTGATGATTTCTGTATGTTGCATTTAGCATCTTTACTAAATAATGGTGAACAAACATCATCCATGATATTTAAAAACTGTAAAATACCACCATCAATAATTAAATAAATGTACTATGTACTTAATATCACCAATTAGCATGCCCAGTGATGTTTTAGATTTATTTTCATGTAATCTATTCTTATATTCATTAACTTTGCTACCATCCCACCGAACGGAATACTGCAATAATAGGTCTACGAGGAATGTGGCTGTAACTCATTGCTTCGACAACAGACCTTAATTGAAAAAAACGTTGTAAGTATTTTCGTTTGTATCTAATAAACCGCAAACTAATAAGTTATTTCTCCTTGGCTCTAGCCTCAAGATTAACGCTAAATAATGTTAATTGTTCCATAAATAATGACTGCTCGTCAAGGAGCATTCTGCACAATCAACACGACTTATCGTTTGGTCTATTTGAATGTCATCTACAGGCATATTTCATCTTTTTGGCCATTTTTTGCAATTTATTATCGTTAATAATGCCAAAAACGTGCTCGTTTCTGAATTTACTGCTTTTTTATTTTGAGAGTTCTAATATTCTTTTTGCTCGTGGTGTGTCTTTATCTATAGGAGTCTGATCGCACAGTGTCAACGACTAAACTTAGTAAAATCTGTTTTGTGTTATAAAAGTCGTCTCAATACTTCCTCCATGTGTGCCTGACACTGTCCACTTGAAGCAGTCATGTAAAGGAATTATAAATATCCTACTATTCTTCCAAAATATATACAGAGTATTTCCAATAACCTTCTAAAATATAACCTTTTACTTTTCAATTTTGAGTTCATTCTTCACAAAATGTTAACCTGTCATCTTAATACACCACGTGACAAAACACAAAGTGAAACTAAATGTTAACTTAATTTGCAAAACCTCTTGGATTTTTATCTTTGTCATTTCATATTACAATTTATCATTCATTCTTTCCCCCATTTGACAATATGATAAATGACAAAATGCAGCACTGGCACTTGATACAAAATGATAACAATTATAGTACAATAGATGAGGCCCCTTCGAATGACATATCCTTAGGACACGGCAAGAAAATATGACAGCACTGAATCCAAGTACGGGCAGACTTTTACGGCCGCCACACGGAACTTAAAGATTGCTGTTGTGATACAAATGTAGTTAATAAAATCTGTATGAAGATCATTTGGAAGTATAGAATGCAACCAAGTAAAATAGTAGCAGACTCCGTTTGACAGAGTCTGTTCATAAGAGGTAACGGAAAGTGCAACACCCCTCACGCTCCCTAGCACCGGCTTAAGCGGAACCCAAAAGTATAAACTGTAAACATTCCTTCGGTTACGGTGCGTTTAGAAAGAAATGCTTACACATTGTTTCTGCAACCTAGGTTAAGATATGTGAGATTTAATATGGGATAACTAAGGGCTTGAGAACGTGTCTATGAATCAAGTCTGCACACTTTCTATTAATGTTTACACAAGTCAATATCTGAGACATCTGTTGCCTGTTTGTTGCCTGGAGCTTAATGATGTGTGCTAATATGAATATATACAAACGAACATTGTACATTTTGTTAAGAAACACATGTTCATAGAAGAACGTTAATGTGGTCAAGGAAAACAAATGTCGCATTTGTTAAAGAAAATTATATAAGTGACGAACATTACTTACTCAAACTCTTTATAAAGCAAAAGAATAATTTACCTCTAATTGGAATACATGACAACATAAAACCGTTAGGCCCGTCTGCTTATCTCAATAGGGAGAGCACGAATCTACTGATCGCGGAGTCGCGAGTTTGATTCCAGGGCGAGGCTTATAAAAATTATTCTTTGCTAAAATACATTATGTCTGAACTCATTCGTCCTCCACCTCTGCTTCATATGGGGAAGCTGGTAGTAACTTGCGGAGAACCGGTTTGCGCTGGTACAGGTTAACTGTCCGCCTTTACATACTAAAATAATGTGAAGAAAATGCGTTCAACCCAACTTAAAAAAACTAATAAACATAAAGCCGGCAGCAATTGTATTGCTGCTAATACTGTATTTAATCTGTCGACGGCCAATGATCCCTGAATAAAACAACATGTATTAAAAGGCAGAAGCAAGGACTTACATATAGTGTTTGAACATTGAGCGCTAATGAATGACAAAATGCTTTTGACTTGTAGGAGGTGACACAAAAAGAATGACAGGACGGCTTAGCGTCAGTAGAAGTTAAGGTGGTTTGAACAGGCTCAATCAAACCGAACTTGCAACATTTTTATGCTTTTGTTGGGCGACCTGTGAAGCATGGAGATGCGAATTCAGAAGTTGAATTGACTCTCTCTCTCTCTCTCTCTTACAAAGTCATTTCTGGCAGTCTTGTTTTAAGATGACCCCATTCGTATTATGTACATTTAACAAATAAGTATATTTTTACAGCATATATCATCGTAGATATATTACTGATCGTACAGTTTATGGCATTTTACATTACCGGTTTACATTTTACAGTCGTCATCAACGTAATCACTGACGTCAATCACTTACAAAATTGCTTAATGTGCCGTGGGCACTTGCATTATATCGATAGAAAACGATTAGCAGGGCTAGATAAAAGCTTTAATATAGCACAGAAATGGAAGACTTGTCAAAGACAAAAGAAGCTCAAGAAAAGATTGACATTTTGTCTGAAATACTAAATGTAGAGTTCTCGAGAATAGATAGATCTGTCTAGTACAAAATACATAACAACAGTGCAGATCAGAACCTCAGTTCACCAGGTTAAGTGACCACAAACCTACATAAATTGCACAATGCTATAATGTTTAAGGATTTCGCGTTTTTTTAGCATATGTCTACATAGCAAAGGTTACTTTAGAATTTTGTTACTAGAATTTGGAACACTCACAAAACAAAGAAAGAAACAAACAAAAATGAAACAACGATACAGAGAGGCTTTATATTCTGAAATGATACAGAAAATCGGCGTTGTAATACGTGTGTAATTACAAATCAAGTTCCATTTCCACGAATCCCTTTTTTGTCTATTGATTCATATCTACAAGAAATAAATTTATATACTTTTGTTGATGTAGGCAATGTTCAAACTATTCGTATTTGTTTTTGGAATGTTGACTTTTAGCCGGGTTTGTTTCCGATTTGCTTCGTTATATATCGATATTTTTGAGTAATCCTAAGTGTGAATTATTTAATACAATGTGTTGACTTTGTTTCTAAATAATCATGATAGCAACGTTGAGCATAATACTTTTGCTACATGTAAATGTTACTTGTAATACTATATCTACATATCTCATTTATATTTTTTATTTAGTATCGCTCTCTTGGACACGATCGTGTCTCTCCAAGTAGCACTTTCTTAACCAACAAACATTAAAGTTAAAAATAAAAAAAAAAAGTTTTCTTTGTAAGCTTCATATTTCCCTTCAGATATATGAAACAATTTATACTTAAAATTACAATATAATCTTTGGATTTGTACTCGTCTCAAACGCGTGTGTACTACAAGCTATGAAAAATGATACAATGACCTGAATAAACATTAATGTACACGTGACTTCTTTTAACCACACACACATGAAGTAACCAACCCTGCTCCCACCTTCGCCTGCAAACTGTTAGCCAATACCTTTTAGCATTTTAAAGTTATTAAATATATTTTGTGATATAAGACCATGTTTTGTTGCAATTTCAGTATGTTTGTAAACTGCACTTTTTAGCAAAGATTCTCTTTTTACTAGTTACTAGAACAGAACATCACCTTTCGCTGGATACCTGTTGTGTGTCTGCGCATCATTTATACCAAAACTAGTATATATTGTTTCACAGTAGACATCGTCATATATATTCATTATCCGGTTTTAAGTTGAAAGTGTATCCGCTTTATCCTATTATACAATATATGAAGCAGGTATCAATTCGCACAGAAGTGTTCCATAGAAGAAATGATTTTAGAAAAAAAAATCATCAATTTTTCATCGAAACCCGAATTTCAGCTGTCAGTTCCGGTGCCATTTGACAGAATGATTATGAACCCGTCCATTGATATCAGGCTGTTGTGGTACATCTAGATGCGAATTCAGAAGTTGAATTGATTGTTGTTTCGAGGTATCCCGTCTCTTTATATAAAGCGAATAGATGGTAAAAAGTGTTTTTAAAATGCTAAAAGGGGCAGAGAAAGCGGGGTGGTGTCTGACCTAAGTCTATGGGTTTCTAACTGATGCTTCGATAGTTGGGTTTTTTCCAATGGAATGGTTTTTACCACTGTCTTTCAGTTAAGAATCCCTGTTCTGAAGTATTTTACGTGACATGCCTACCATACAAAAACAGTTTTATAGCTTTTGATGACATATCTTAGGCTTTTTGTCATTTTATATAACAGTTGTATGCTACAAGTTTTAAATTCATCAGTTAGGAAGTTGCTAAATGTGCAGTTGAAACGTTTTCGCCGTCGTCAGAGATAAAAAAAAAACACCGAAAAGAGAAAAAATAGGAATTCTGGAAAATAAATCAGTAATGCGGGGAAAAACTCGTTTTTGTTCTATGTTTCATGCGCTTAAAGAACTGAACAAACACATCAATATATTCGCAACCAGTTCATCCTGTGGACAGTATCTTTGCAAAGAATGACTAAACCCGCTTTAAACAGTAGATTTTACATGTCAATGATATTATTGCATACCACAGCAACCGTAACGGCTTACTGCTACTGTGCAACAGTAATGCAAAAAGCACTTAATACCATAAGACTCGATAACCTTCAGAAATAACTGGGGTTGAAACATGAATACAGTTAACCTCGTTCACAAATAATAATCTGTAATTACCGTTAAGTAATCTGCAGCCATTTGTAAATTAGCAAAATGCCTAAGTAACTGTGCCCATTAATTAAATACTGCGAACGTCATCTGTTTTATAGATACAGTCAAACCTGTCTATGAAGAGAACTCTGAAGATATTATGAAGCTGTCTTTGTTTTCAAGCTGACGTTATAAACACGTTAAAAAAATGCAAATGAAAGAATAAATCCTTAGAGTCACGTGATTTTTCGCACAGTTTAAACTGTTGAAACTCAGTATCTCCTATTCAACGAACGTTTTATTTCGAGATAACCGGAATTCAACTTAATTAAATGATATTTTGTTCGCTTGTTTTTGGGACGGGACTTGAGATAGCCGGAATTTTGAGATAAGCAATTTCGATATATTGAGTTTCAACTGTATAGTTTGGTGCTGTATGGACTGGTGATGAATGATTTTGTGTTTTAGAGACTACACATTGTGTTGCTTAGTTTGAATAATCCAGCAGTTTGATTTTAATAAAGAATATGACTATGAAGAGGGTGGATTTGCGTTGCTGCTTTATTGCCAAAGAAGCACAATAATTGTTTATCGATATGAAATGACATCTGAAGAATACCAGCACCCGTTTTGGATACAAATACTGGTTTGAATATAGACCGGTCATATAGCCCAAACTATGAAACGGTGATTTGCATCTTAAGAATTATGTAATATCATAAAATAAGATTATTATAATATAGAGGATATTTTTTGTTTAGAGTTGAATATGGAATATATCTCACTGAGAAGTGAGAAAATTTCAATATTCACGAAAAACAAACAAATTTTCTTTTTATTTTATGCTCCATTACGTTGAGATGTGCATTTTGCAACAATTTTAAATCTCAGCGCGGGAAACAGACGCGCGTAAACAGACATGACGTCAGACGTGTTGTGACGAAAGAAAGACGCACACAACATAAAGTTCCATTTATTTCATTTTTATTGCTGCATAACGTTATGAAATTCTCATTATGTAAAATAATTTGGATCGAGAATTATACTATAAGAACAAAGTGCGACTACAATTTTCATCCCGTTTTAAGCAAAAAATTTAAAGTTCATACACAATGTATGAGGGGGCGGAGCTATATCTCTCACAGTGTGAAAATACAGATTTCATATTTTCACAGTGTGAGTGATGAGATGTAAAAATATTTAACTGATAGAATATAGTATTTCATTAGCTAGCATAAAATAAAGCAGTATCTTTGTCTTGTTAAGTAGATTTGACGGTAGCATGCATTTCCACTACCGTCCATAACAGGCTCAATCAAACCGAGCCTGCAACATTTTCGTTTTTGTCGTGTTGGGCGACTTGTGAAGCTTCCACTTTTCTCTATTGTATTTGAAAAGAGTGGAATTTACAAGACCTTGTTCACATGAGGCACACACGCGCCGATTATGACCCGATTCGGTAAAATCTACGAGAACAGAATAAAACTTTCCAGATCAAGCTAAAACCATTAAAACTGAAGATTGACAGTTCCTATTCTATTTAACCATCGTCATATTCTTCTTCAACAACGCCATCACCATCACCATCATCGTCGTAATCATTTTATTTACATTTAATTAATATGTATTATTATTATCGCATATATATAGCATATATATAGCACACTATAATTTTCAGAATAAATTCCATAAGTTTAAGGTAGTTCTGCACGTTTGGGTAGAATTTTTTTCTACAATGTAGAATTTGATTAAACCCTGATTTTTCAAAACTTCATAATATATTTGGAAAATTCAGCAAATAAAAAAGCTAGTGTCGTGTGCTTGACTTTTTGCTAGACTGATTTGAAAAATTTGGACCTAACGCCATTTGTCATAATGGGAGTCTATGGGAAAATCACAACTTTCATATTATTTTCGGGAATAGAAGTTTTTCTACAAGTAGATTTGAATGGAAATTTTACAGTGTAAATAAAATTTCCATCATATGGTAAAATAAAATTATAGGTCCGGTGTTTTTTGAGAATTATGATCTGATTAAGTAACGCACGTTTCAAACTAATTTTAAGCATTATTTTGACTATTTAACGTGTAAATGTTATTATATCACAAGTTTAACTTAGAAAGATAATATAGTACCATTGTAAAAATTACTTCAAGTTGCCATAATTTCTTAAATTGATTTTCATTTCTACGACAATAGATTATGATTTACTTCTAAAATGACGTTTAAGAATCATTCCGATATAAACGTGACAGAACGACCTTAACCAATTAAAATTTATGCGCTGACCTCAAGATTGGGAAAAGAATCTTGCTTTCAAATTGAGTTTAGTCATATTTATAAACCAGACAGTTTACCTGGAGTAAAGGCGTTACAAACGCTTTTCGATTTTCATCGTAAAAAAGTAGTAAAAACAGCAAATTCTCATGTGGTTCCGTAACATATAGTGTGTCAGTAATTAAGTTTTAAAGCCTTCTTAAGAAAAATAGCAGTTAATTCCAGATATCTAAACAAATATTTTCATTTGTTGTCGAACGATCTGGAGGCCAGTCCTTTTAAAAAGGGCTTTCATATGTATTACTTAACGATTGATATTAAATATAGACATAGGTAGATCTATATCAAAACACTGATTAAAGAAGGATAGAACAGGCGATGGCTATAAAAACAAATTGCAAGTAATTGTAAAACGAAATCATCATGGTTTCCACAGATGTCAGTATAGCGGCATCTCTACCACAAAGGATCGTTAATGTACATTTCATTTATAGTCTTTGGCAAAACCAAAAAGTGTATCTTGTACTTAGGTTACAAAAAGACATGTTCTCTTGTACCATATCTCCTGCATATGCTTGTAATTATCGTGCAGAACTTTGCAGATGTGGGTCAGATTACATGACTATACTCTGTATCTCACTGGTAGCTAATGGAGACCGTTCATCAATCTCTAAGCTCCTTGTACTTCATTTGCATGAAATACGTTAACCTTTGCGTTTGTAAGTCAATATAGTACAATGATGTATTATATGTTCCTCATACTATTAGTCAGTAGAAATGACATTTTCAGTCCTAATTATACACCATACAATGTATTTATCTTCGTGCAGTCTGTTTGTCACTTAGCATCATAATTTCATGAAATTAAATACTAGTAAATGAGTCAATTTCATTCCATTAACAATCATTCGTTTTATTTTGCGTACAAACAGTATTTTTCTTCTAATGATTAAATTACACATCATGATTATATAATTATAGTTTCCGTTTTCGCTGACTGTCAACAGTGTATGTTCAACAACAAGTTTACTAACACAATTGACACGAAATGAACAGAAACAGAAGCATTGAGTATTTTGCAGAATCATATTAAACATTATACACACATACATAATTTTAAATGTAAATATGGATATCAACCTCAACGTCAATTTGATATAAATTATCATAATGTGTCACAACCCGCCCGCTTAGCTCAGTAGGTAGAGCGTCGGTCTACGGATCGCGGGGTCGCGAGTTCGATCCTATGTTCTCCGTGACTATTCGATAAACGACATTGTATCTGAAATCATTAGTCCTCCACCTCTGATTCATGTGGGGAAGTTGGCAGTTACTTGCGGAGAACAGGTTTGTACTGGTACAGAATCCAGGAACACTGGTTAGGTTAACTGCCCGCCGTTACATGACTGAAATACTGTTGAAAAACGGCGTTAAACCCAAAACAAACAAAAATAATGTGTCACGTGATGAAACTGTTAATATTAATCAGTTAGATAGATTAATAACTGTAGAAGAATTAGAAAAAAAGCAATATCTATGGATAATCATTATAAGAGCTGTGATTATGCAAATAATGTATCTGATTTCTTCATTTATACACAATGTTATACAGCATCTTATTTATGTACGATGTCTAATCACGTATTTGAAAACTGTTTTTACCCAAACGCATGGGTAAAGCGTGTTATTGTACCTATTTATAAAAAGGTGGTGCAAATTATCCCTTTAGTTATAGAGGAATCACGCTGGTAAACGTTATACGTAAAATTTCTCACTGTTATAGATAAATCGCATAAACGCATGGTGCGAATCAGAAAATGTCTTTAATGAGACGCAGTTTGGATTCCGTGATGGACACTCTACTGCTGATGCTATTTGTTGTTGCATACTATTATTCAATATGTTTTGTCTAAACGTTCAAAGCTTTGGTGTGTTTTCATCAGTTATCAGCGAGCCTTTGATACCGTTATTCGTGATGCATTATGGGTAAAATTACTCCAAACTGGAATTAGCTGTAAAATGATTAAATGTATTTATAATGTTGATCAGTCCTGTGTAAAATTGTGACAAGTATTGTAGAGTTGTCCACATTTTTCAATGCTACTATAGGTCTGAAACAGGGGGGACCATTATCTCCCCTTTTATTTATACAATTTATAAATGATATTACTGATAACTTAGATATTAATTTGTTAACAGACAAGGATATTGATATGTTAACAATGTTTATGATATTATTTACTGATGATATTGTATTGTTTACTACCGATCCAAAAAGCCTGCAGGTACAAGTTGAAAGCGTTTATCAGTATACTCTACAGTGGGGTTTGCATATAAAACATTTATATTATTCTACAAAATCATTGTCAATTTACTCTCTCTCTCTCTCTCTCTCTCTCTCTCTCTCTCTCTCTCTCTCTCTCTATGTATATATATATATATATATATATATATATATAATTTTGGAAAGGACCTGAATGAAGAGGCCACACTTCTGGACAGTTTAACGCCTTTAACGCCATTTTTAAAAAAGCTGTTACATATCTTCGTTCTGATGCATTTGCAACAATGTACGAGTGCTTAAACGTTACACAACTAGGTTAAACATCGTTTTTGACTATTGTTTACTTTTATTGCTTTACAAATGGCGTTCTTTTTTAAAGGGGGACAACCCCATTAGAATATTTTAATTCTACTGGGCAGAACGGTAAAAAGTATTGGACAGATGGGTTGTTTATACAGAAGTTGTTTGTTTACTAAAGTTTTAGTAAATCTAAAGTATGTGTATTTGAAAAGCGTAAACAAAATGTCTATCCTGAGTTTGTCTTAAATGGTGAAAAAAATGAGGTCGTAGATAATTCTATAAACTTGGCTGTAACATTCATTTACACTGGTAATATGTCAGGCGCTGTAAAAGCTCTACATGATCAAGCACTTAGAGCTTATCATAACCTTTTGTCATTGTTTGATAAAGTTAATTTTGATATTAAACTAAACTTAGTGCTGTGGGTTTCGTTTTGAGGAGGCTGCGTTTTTGGTGCGTGGCATTCCCTGTTTGATATTTGTCTTTGTTTTTTTCCATTGTTTGACAAAATAGTGGTACCAATACTGATGTACGGTTCAGAGGTATGGGGGATTTATAATAGTACACGTTACAAATGTGGTGATAAACTGCATTTCTATATACTTGGTGTGAAACAACAAACTCTAAACAGTGATGTTCTTGGTGAATTGAGAAGGTTCCCATTATCAGCCATCTACAGGGAAAGATCAATAAAATATTGGTTAAAAATATGAAAAAAAAAGGATTCGCCTTCTTTCAAAATGTATAATGATCTATGCCAGCATGTACAAACGAATTGTTGGGCAACTAGAATTAATTCTGATTGATCACTTAGGTTTTAGTAAATTAAGACTTAATTTTGATAGAACTGTAAATTATTTCCCAATTATACAGCGCAGAATCCGTGACCAGTATATTCAAGAATGGAGAGAAACCATACATACCATGTCAAAATTAGACTATTATTGTAAATTTAAAACAAATTGCATTTGCATTTGAAGATTATAATTGTAATATTACAAAAGATAACTTGAGAAAACATTTCTCTAGATTAAGATTGTCGTCTCATAACCTTTGTATAGAGAGTGGCTGATGTAATGGTACAGTAAGAGAAAATAGACTATGTATATTGTGTAATCGAAAGACAGTTGAATCGGAGTATCATCTTATGTCATGTAGTGACAATTCAGAACAGTTCGTAGAAAATACTTTAGAAACATTATCTTTGCCTTTTATACAGAAATTTTACTCGCTTATGTCGACAAAAAGTAAAAGTTTGCAAATAAAAATATCTAGATACATTTGTATATTAAAGAATGCATGTTACTAAGAAAACATGCCCTAGAAAGTTTATTTGTTTTTTAATTGTATATTGTAATAATGTGTATACAAATATTAAGTATCCAATATCATTTCTGTATGTATATGTGTCTTTGTCATAGTATTTTGTGTTTGTAAATGGCCAAAGGCAAATTGTTTGCTGATTATGCCAATAAACTTGAAACTTGAAACTTGTTATAACAGTCAATAATATCCTTCTAGAAATCGTGCGAAATACAATTTAAAAAAAACAACAATCGTTTTTATGAAAACGGCCCAAATTTTATAACGAAAATTGTTACAGTACTCATATTTTTGCATCTATCAAAGATAAAAGAAATGAATACTTTGAACGAATATGCATCTTTCTTTATTAGTAACATTTACATATTCGGTATACTTCCACAGCACCAGAAGTAACAGGTTTTCAATAATTGTGATAAATTATTTTAAATGTACGGTGGTATGTTTAGGACATGCAAATATGTTTTTAGAATAAATGATGTCGTGCGCACGACATCTTATCTTGCCTCGAGGGCTCGACATCTTATCTCGTTCGCAAGTTATCTCGAGCGTTCGACATCTTATATCGAGCGCACGACATCTTATCTCGATCGCTCGACATCTTTTCTCGTGCGCATGAGGTCTTTTCTCGAGCTCTCGACATCTTATCTCGTGCGCATGACATTTTTTTCTCGTGCGCACAACATGTTATCTCGAGCGCACGACATCTTACCTCGTGAGCTCGACATCTTATCTCGAGCGATCGGCATCTTATCTCGTGCCCTCGACATCTTATCTCGAGCGCTCGACATCTTATCTCTTGCGCACGTCATCTTATCTCGATCGCTCGACATCTTATCTCGAGCGCACGACATCTTATTTCGAGCGCTCGATATCTTATCTATATATATTAAGGCCTTTTGTGGGTATTCAGGTCATAAGTATGACTGCCACCGTTTTTGCTTTTGTTTCGTTTATACTTTTGTTTGCAGGGTATATATTTAAATACGCAAACTGATCAAAAAAGTCAGCAAAAATTTGGTGATGACGAAAAGGAATATATTTAAGTCCTTGACAAAGTAAGGATTTAATAAAAAAAAAATGTGTAGGCTTCGCCAATATAGTAAAGCACTTCCCCGTGTCATCTTAATTCATGCATGTAACTTTATAACTTTCCGGCAATGTGCCTTTTGATGCTATCAGTCAAACTGCTGTTAGTAGCTACTCTAACATGCAGTAAGCATCATTAATTATGTTCTTTTAATGTTGAAGATAGGATGACCAATTTTGTGCACTCCTCTCCCAAATGATGTGATAAACTTGTACTTGTGGGAAGTTTAAATAGCATTCTAACATGCTTGCCTCTGTTAAAACACTCTTACCTTAGATAAAGGGCATATTAGAATCGAAATAATTTATAGCAAAACCGTGTTTTAACACTATTTATACACTCGGGCGGTAAACCGTCGTACAAATAATTTATTACGCCCGACGTATAACCGCCCATCATGCATAAATAGTGATAAAACACTCTTTTGCTATAAATTATTTCTTAATTTAAATAGGCGGGGCCCTTATTATCTACTTGTCCATATGTTTTTACTAATGACCTAAATTCACACAAAAAGCCCTAATATATATTGATAAGATCTCGAGCGCTCTAAATAAGATGTCGTGCCCTCGAGATAAGATGTCGTGCTAACGAGATAGTTGTCGGGAGCTCGAGATAAGATGTCGAGCGCTTGAGACATTATGTCGTGCGAGTGAGATAATATGTCGAGTGCGCTCGAGATAAGATGTCGTGCGCACGAGATAAGATGTCGAGCGCTCGAGATAAGATATCGTAGTTTAAACATATTCAGTCCACATATGTGTACGAGATAAGATGTCGTAGTTTAAACATATTCATTCCACATATGTGTACATATAGTTACATAAACATATATTACATCTGTATTGATAGGATTAGAACGAAAGACAATGTCTTATAGAATTCTTCTCTTGTGTTTGATATATTTGTTGTTTTTTTTTGTTGTGTGGTTGTTGTTGTTTATACTGCCCTGCTCTTTAAGATTTTACGGAATATGGAATATCTGATTGAAAAGAATATTAAAATGAAAATGACCAAAACTCTAACGGTAGAAATTCTTAAAAACAAAATGTCTGAAAATGACTGAAGGTGGGAAGAATAGAAAGGAAGAAAAAAAGGCAGGGAGAAGCAATACCTCATTATCGGTGAACTGGATATGTTTAAATCATTTGAGAAATCTCTTGCTGTTTGATATATATGATTGCACTAATGTAAGAATTAGAGCATTATCTTGATCTGTAAGAGCTGGATCCCCAAATAATAGTGTATCCAGGTTAATGTTAAAATTTTGAAGACTGCCAAGCAGAATAAATAGTACAAATGTCATTTTAAAACCTGCAGTCGAAGAAAAAGTGAAAGTTTGTCTCAGTTTCACCACAGCTGCATAAAGGTGTAGGATATGTTTTTCAGAAACAGATGATAGTTGAGAGAATTACATTTTGTACGAAGACGTGTGTGAAGGACCTGTAGTTTCCTAGTACCAACGTAGTAGTAGGATGGGATTTTGTTTTTGTCTTTGTTCAGGTAACTTTTAAATGAAGAAAGTGATGCAGATTGTCGAACGTTTAGAGGCAGTAAATTCCAATCCCGAATTACCGAAAGTAAAAATGAATTAAAATAAAGTGTGGTACGAGCTTGAACTCTGCGGACATCTTCCGAGTTTCTAAGGTTGTATCGAGGTTCATTAGAGTGGGGAACAAGAGAGGAGAGGTAGTCGGGTGTCTGATTATTAACCATTTTATAGAAGAGAATGAGTTTATGCTTATACCTTCTCTCTACCAGTGATTCCCATTTTGTTTCGTTCTTTACGTTTTCTAAAGAAACAAGTTTTGTAGCGCCAGTCGAGATGCGGGCGCATTTATTCTGAATTTTGTCAAGTTGGTCCATTTCATATTGAGTACAATTGCTCCAGACATCATCAGCATTTCAAGAATTGGCCTTATAAAAGAGGTATATATGACCTCAAGTGGTCTACGATCAAGAGAGAACTTAGTCCGATTTGGAAGGGTTGAAAGTTACTAACCATTTTCCCGCCCAGGAGGTAATTTTGTGAATGTCACTTTGAAGAAGGTTTTCAGCCACATTTGGCTTATCAACGACAATATACAGACTAGTAACGTCAGCAAATAAGTTAACAGACGAATCAATCTCAACAACAATATCATTTATGAATACGAGAAAGAGAAGAGAACACGAGATATATCCCCGAGGAACACCTGCTCCCACAATTACCCAAGAAGATAAAGTGCCAGGAAAAACAACGCGTTGACGTCGGTTTGAAAGATAATCCGATACCCAAGAGAGAAGACAGCCGCTTATACCTGCGTGCACGAGTTTTGATAGAAGGCCCTTGTGTCATACTTTGTCAAAGGCTTTACTAATGTCAAAAAAATGCAGTTCGTACTTCAAATCCATCATCCAGTGCTTTAGGAAATGTGTTATATATATAGGTTAATTGATTCACAGTAGAGTCACCCGCTATAACACCAGACGGGGCAGGTGTGAGGTATTGAATATCTCTTAAATGATTGAAAATATATTTGAAAATAAGACGTTCAAAAACTTTTTAGATTGTATTCAAAAGGGAAATCGGACGGTAGTTACTTGGTATTGAAGCATTACCTTTTTTGAAAACAGCACAAATATGAGCTTCTTTCCATGTATTTGAGACTTTGCTACTTTGTAATGATGCATTGAAAAGATCACTAAGAGGACGTGAAAGCTCATAAGATGCTTCATGAAGAATACGATTTTTAATGCCATATGGGCCTGTGGCCTTGTCGACATCTAGAGACTTCAGCACTTCCTTTATTTCATCTGGAAGTTTTGAAAAGTATTCATTTTTGGCTTCGCAAATAAGAAGACTGGTTGTGTTTCGAAGAGTTCTAAATGTTTGCCATTGGTATGCGGACTGTGTCTTATTTGCCTTTCGATATGCCCTTTTTCGAGGTCGTATATTCCTCTTCATGGTGTTGGTAATCCATGGCTGGTTATTTGGTCTCACTATAATTTTTGAAGCATATTTTTAATGCCTACGTCAACACAACTAGTCCAGTTGTAGTTGAAGATGTCAGAGCGTAATTTGTCATAATAACCCTGATCATATTTCTAGATTTGACGATCATAACAGTAATGCTTTGGTTTTTAGCTCGACTATTCGAAGAATAGTCTAGCTATTCTTCTCACCCTGGCGTCGGCGTCGGCGTCGGCGTCACACCTTGGTTAAGTTTTTGCATGCAAGTACATACAGCCATCAATTAAAGGCATATAGCTTTGAAACTTATTTTTTCTTTTTCTAGGTCAATTACCAACCTCTCTGGGTCAAGTCCCATAACTCTGACATGTATTTTGAGCAAATTTAGCCCCCTTTTGGACTTAGAAAATATTGGTTAAAGTTTTACATGCAAGTTACTGTCTCCAAAACTAATGCAGATATTGAATTGAAACTTCACATGTGTCTTCAGGGTTATAAAACTAGTTGATAGCAGCAAGTCCCATAACTCTGACCTTCATTTTGGCCAAATCATGCCCCCTTTTGGACTTAGAAAATTCTGGTTTAAGTTTTGCGCGCAAGTCGTACAGCTATTACTAATAGGCATATAGATTTGAAACTTATTTTTTCTTTTTCTAGATCAACAACCTCACTGGATCAAGTCCCATAACTCTGACATGTATTTTGAGCAAATTATTCCCCTTTTTGGACTTAGAAAATCCTGATTAAAGTTTTGTGTGCAAGTACATACAGCTATAACTAAAGGGCATATCGATTTGAAACTTATTTATTTCTTTTTCTAGATCAATTACCAACCTCACTGGGTCAAGTCACATAACTCTGGCATGTATTTTGGGCAAATTATGCCCCCTTTTGGACTTAGTAACTTGCATGTAAAACAGAAATTTCTGGTTAAAGTTTTACATGCAAGTTACTGTCTCCAAAACTAATGCAGATATTGAAAAGAAACTTTACATGTGCCTTCGGGGTTATAAACCTAGTTGATAGCACCAAGTCCCATAACTCTGACATGCATTTTGGTCAAATTTGGTCCCCTTTTAAACTTAAAACTCTTTTGATATTTAACCTTTTTGGTAATATTTTCCTGCTTCTGGGACAATATTTCGAATAGTCGAGCTTGTCTGTCTTACGGACAGCTCTTGTTTTAATTTAAGTATTCCATAGACAGGACAGTGATAGCGCTGGTCTTGTTCAAGAACATGATCGCCAACACTAGAATGTAGAACATTGTTAGTATTGGAGACCATTATAAGATCAATTACAGACACTGATACTGATACTGGAATGTATAGGTTCGTCAATTACCTGCTGGAGGTTGAACTGCTGTGCAATAGGAATAAATTTACGATTCGAAGATGAGTTGAGGACATTGTAATTGGAATTCACATTTATGATAACGTCATTAATATTTGAGTCAACTGCTAGCCCTATATTGTCCTCGATGAGGTCATTATTTATTGCATCTGAGTTTGTTAGTATTGGAGACCATTATAAGATCAATTACAGACACTGATACTTCGGTAAAATGTGTAGGTTCGTCAATTACCTGCTAGAGGTTGAACTGCTGTGCAAAAGGAATAATTTTACGATTCGAAGATAAGTTGAGGACATTGTAATTGCAGTTCCCAGTTATGATAACGTTATTAATATTTGAGTCAACTGCTAGCCCTATATTGTCCTCGATGAGGTCATTATATATTGCATCTGAGTTTGGTGGACGATAGAAAACCCCAAAAAGAACATGTTTGTTATCACAAAGGATTACTATGATCAAGACACATTCATGACGATTAAGTTTCAAGTCAGGCCTTCTCTTATAACGAAGACTGTCTTTGACATAGAATATAACCCCACTATGTGAATCTCCTAAACGATCACGGCGTTCCGGTTTGTGATGATTTGAAAATATTTAGTCCCCTGATGAAATTGTATCGTTAATCCATGTCTCAGTGAAGGCAAGAATATCAAATTCGTTGAGTTCAGTATATAGAATATCAACTTTGTGTATTAGACTCTGAACATTCAGACGGACAAAGGAAATGTGGTTTGATATATCGATAATTTCTGATATTGTTGTGGAGTGAGACGAGCTGGTTGATGGAGATCTTGAGCTAGGTCCAGGATTCTTGTGAATTTCACCCGCTTTCGACAAGAGGATTATTAACCATAAAGAGAATTCTAGTACAAACATAACAATTAGAGAGTAATATGTCAAACGCACATTTGTGATAAAGTGCTTACTTGGCAACTGGATTCTTTGTGGGTGTTTAATACAGCTAGAAACACAACCTGAAGCTGTTACTGAACGTAAAATTGAAATATTAGCGATGGTGAAAAGTGGATAAAGAAGAGAACCGCAATGTGGATTGCAACCGGAAACAATCCTCTATATCTGTATACAGACATGACGGTTATTTTTGAATGATGTTTAATCATGTTATGGAGCACAGAGAGAGCAAAAATTCGTCAATTACCGTCATTACCAGAAAACGGTTGCAAGAGAATCATTAGAACAATGGCATTTTGAGGCTGAGACATTATTAAGTGGATGTGTGAGCTTATCGGGAAGCAGTAAGAAGAGAAGAAAAAAAAAGACACATATTTGTAGAAGATCATTAAAGATGTGGTGAAGTGCTTAGCAAAAAGTAGGAAAAGGATTTGTTAAGGTTACAAATAAATAGATCTATACGGAGTTTATAGCATATAAATGCATTATTAACTTAAGGATTGTTGTATTCGTATACAGAACAAAATTAAAAATTCTTACTGGTGCACATAAACAAATAAATAAGCCACGGGGCTATTGACATATATTAAAAGAAAATCAGACAGAACTAGATGTACGCGATTCAAACAAGAAAAATAAACAAAATTGCTGGTGATAGTCGTATAGTTAATACGTGTGCTAATAAGCTCTTGACAGTGGTAATAATCAGATATGTACAAGAGAGAAAAGCTCTATTAAAACATCTTACACAAATTGTACGAGAATTATAACATACAGTTGATAAAATATAAGCATCTGTTCAGTTTGTGTGTTAATTACACATAGGACACGTTTAAACGTTAAGTCAAAAAGTCGTATATAAACCGATCGAATATGTACAATATTGTTTGCAGGATAAACATCATGTTCAATTTGTGTGACTAATAACGCTAAAGACACATTCAAGATTAAGTGCATCCTTTACATACAAATATCAAAAGTGATACGAGATTTATGTAGATCAAATCAAGAACTAATAATGCCTAAACAAAATTTTATAGTGAGCCATCAACATGTTTCACAATATGAGATATATGTTGACAGATGCTTAAATCAGATCAATATAGATATGATATAATGTTCTGAATAATAATGTCACAATGTGAACAAATTTTAAGTTTATGAGACGCATTTCAAAAATGGCATCTTTATGTTAACATATTTTCAGCGTTTAACATAAAGCAGATTGACGTTATGAATTGAGTGTGCACAGAATTTTAACTCTAAGCAAAAATAGGTAATGCATTAGCATAATCAGGACACTGTGTGAATATATTCACTATTTAAAAGACTATTTACGCAACTGTCATATTCAAATTGTTGACCTATATTTCAAAAACCTTACCAGAGTATACACGCATATAGTTCCGAAATATTTCGCATACTACACATATACTAAAATCGAATTAAATCATATTTACAAAGTGACCACAGTAAGAAAATTGCCTACTGATGAGGACATTTACCTACGTAAGCAACACAAAAAAATGAGACACATGTTTTACATTTATATCAGATTTTTTGTATCTGTATTTTAGTCAAAGAATAGATAAAGAAGTATTCACAAACTTACATTATAGAACGTGAAAGATTCGTTCGAAAAACACAATAATATGTATATAATTATGACAATAGAAAGAGCAGTTTACTTTCAGACTAATCACTTATATTTACACTCAGCATTAAAAGTATGCGCACTACACAACTGTCATCATTTTTGAGATTAATATGCACGAATCAAATAATGCTTGAATATGTGCGACAATCATTGTTAAGACGAAATGTGTAAGCGACATGCGCATATAACATTCATGAGGTTTAAAACAGATATTTTGCAATGTTCCATATTCAAGGCGTTATTACGAGACGTATTTGCAGTTGATAAGACTAAAATTAGTTATTCCAACGACAAATATTCCAATTGTCAGCGTAATTTATACAGATACAGCCTTTAAAAGTATGCGTATGTTTACTGTGGACATACCTATGGAATTTATGTATATGAATCCAAATATAAATCATATTACATGAAACAAAAATTTCAAAATAAAATCTTTACTTATACAGTATATTTGAAATAATCCGACGAAACACTTATGTACAATTTATACAGACATTTAGGTCAATATTGTCACTCTCCGACAGACAAGTACTAATAAACTTTGATAATGTGGCAGTTGAGTCCTAAAAGTCCAGGAGTGTTCAAAGATAAATTGTCATAGATCTAGTGTAAAGCTAATATTGGATTTTCCTGTATTGGAAAATACATAGTGTCAATTGTATTAAGGCCAACTGCCATATTATCAAAATATCAAAATTTATTAGAACTTTAAAGACCCACCACGATCTAGTGACCTACTTTTTATTCCCACTAAAACTTAATGAAAATCATTCTTATAATACAGGTAATATACAGCTATACTACAAGTTTTCAGGTGGATAACTTAGGCCCTATCTGAATAAATGTGTTTTCACAATTTTATCTGTGAAATTATTCAGTCAATCTCTTTTCAATATAGTTTTAAGAATATAGATAAATATCTGTCTTACATTGTAGAAACAATAGGTGATTGAAATTTAACTAAATACACTGATTTATATACATATTACTATATTAATTCAATAAAATGTTAAGACATTAAACACATTGTCTTGGCCTAATAAATGTCACTGTCCATTTGTTAGTAGATGCTTGTATTTCTCATTTATTTTCATGCAAATCATGGAAACACAAAATAATACAGTTATTTGTGGTGCCTCTTTAAATACTTTTGCACGTGAAATAAGAGATACGAACACCTGTAGATGATCATGATACCTGTATGTGCAGATGAACAGTGTTACAAAAGTTAATGAGTCATTAATGTCGCAAGAATAATTCAGTCAGTCATCATAAGTGTAGGAGTAAAGAGGATCCATGTCACCACTGCAATTTATTTATGTACACTTGTCTGTTTGATTTTTCAAGCTTTGATGACTATGTTTCCATTTGTCGACCAAGAACCAACATTGTTTTTATTTAAAAGTTCGTTCTAGTACAAGCTGTCTGTATTTTGGTCTATCACTATGGCCTTTATAACCTTTTGATTTAAGCAATACCCGATTCCAATAAAATAAATCTCGAGGTCGTCGGGACAAAAACTAAATCAGTATATCACGAGGCTTTTCTGATACCTTCGGTTTGCCGACTCTATGGGGAACAGAAATATCCTCGATGGATAAAGGTGACCCGACCGCGGATGCCATGTTCATGATATGCGTGTCAGTATTATCATCCTTAGATTCAACGATCCCGGAGATCCTTAAACTATCACGCTTACTGTATTGCTCAGATTTGTCGACCTGGAATTCCAAGTAATCAACCCGGTCTTGTAATAGGTATTTGACTTTTTCAATGATTCATTTTCCGTTTTCAGAGAGTTATCTGTGAGTGAAGGCCGTCTACAACACCTTTTACTATAGTCTAAATGGTAGAGTTCAGCATGGTACAGACTTCAGTCTGAATTGTATCTTTTAAAGCTAATGCAATCTCTTGATCGTATTCTTATCTAAACAAAGTGAAGTTGATGATGTTGGAGCAACACAGGTAGTGATTGTAAATGAATTGTCAACTGGGTCCATATCAATATTTTCAGATGATGTACTCCCAAGTTTGTTTTTCTTTGAAAAAATGTGCTCCTCCGGAGATGATAGGTCTCTGTTTTGCTATTTTGTATGTCTGATGTAGAACAAAAGCCACTCTTATCACAACGGAACTTTTGGTGAACAGTATACTTTGAAATTATTTCAGCGTGGGTGGATCATAAAAGTGCACTCGAGTATGAAATACATAACCAATAAATGTCACGTGTTTCACGAACTTTTACATTTCAAATAGTTACGTATATAGAGAATCTGTTCATGTCAAGAAAACAAATTTCTGACCTCCACAAGAAAAATTCTACATCAGATCATATTTAACATATTCTGCTAATTAACAGTTCCATTTTTCAATCCTCAACAATCCTTTTCCACTATAATGGAAGTCTATTGAAGGCATAAGATGTCGTGCGCTCGAGATAAGATTTCGTGCGCAGTGTAAAATAATCAAAGATCATTTTATTTGTTTAAAGTTGTTATATAAGGTCAGAAAGTACATTAGCCTTGGACATATGACGAGTTAACATCTGTCAAGATGATATATTATTGATGCATTTTCGTAATAGTTTTTTATATCAAACCCAGACGATTTATACGTCAAATTGTCAGAAAATGCATGTAACTGATGTTAGGAGATGGCTATATATTGTTTTAGATATTTAGTATATGGAGAGAAAGGGTCTAGGACAGTTCGGGTGTGGACCTGTTGTAAGAAAATGGGTCTCGTGGATATCAAAATATTGAGAAACAATGTAGAAGACTAAGTTAGGTTCTACATATGAAACTTGTTAAGATCAGACTCAATAAATTACAAAATGATACTTAACATGTACAATATCTTCTATGAAATAAACATCAAAACTCAGTGTGGTAGGACGACTTTACATCGAGTAATATGTCGTCGCACGAGTATTTATCTAAAAAAAAGTGTCCTTAAGATACACCGTAAAGTTATTTATGAATTTTGTTAAATGGTGGTGTGTCCTTATTATCGGATTTTCCTTTACAAATGATAGGATGTTATTTAAAGCTTATAACTTCGTGTAAAAATAAACAAAATAATTTCTGATTTTTTTTTGTGAAGAAAGTGAAAAAATAATTACTGAAGAAAATTACATATAACAAAAATCCGCATACTTCCTCTTTTTGGGATGATATTACAGTAAAAAGAAAAGAAGCAATTTCGATATAAATCTAGCTTGTGACAACCTATGGTTTTCTGTCGGGGAAATACTGCTCTAAGAACACCAAAAAATGGTAATCCAAATCTGAAAATTAGACTTTAAAATGTCATGAAAACAGGAACAATTTGCAAAACACTAAATTAAAAGCCAATTTAATATTGAACTTTGACACCCGATGATAAGTAAACACAGTTACCGCGACATAATTATCAGTCAAGAGTCGTAAATATGAAGTTTAGTGTTGAATAAAAATAATTCAAACATTCTACAACGTATTCACTATGTATGTTACGGAATATTTTCTTAACATTTCAAGATATGACCTTTTTCAGGGGAAAATGTAACAATGGTAGAGAAAGTGTAGCTATTTTTGGCTAGTAAAAACATCCGATATTCGGCTGTAAGACAAGAAAAAAATCACTGTTGGTCTGTAAGGCATTAAACATATTGTTATTTTGTTTTTAAAACAATATCAAATTACATTATTTCACAATATACAAAAACATTTTTTTCTTCTTTACCCCTGCCTTAACATACAAAAAGGTACGAAATTTCAAAACATGGTGTTATTAGTGGAGTAACGGGATCATTTGGGACTGAAACAGGTTGACTTGTTGGCGGAAACGGGTGGTACTTTTGAAGGGTTTTGCAACCATTGAAATACACAATAAGTTATTCCGTTTTCGAAAAAGAGTTGTCTAAAAAAGCCAAGCCTAGATGCTAATGTCCAAAAGAAACACTATAGAATTGTGTCAATTCTGCCTTTTCTGTCTACATTCTTAGAAAAAGTGGTAGATGTTCGAATTGAAAATTATCTGAGGAACAATGAACTCCACGAAGTCAATCGATGTGCTTATTAGAAATTCCACTCGACCGAAACTCCCCTATTAAAAGTACAAAATGACATTCTTCAATCGTTGGATAAGAACAATGTAACCATTCTTGTGATGCTCGATCTCTCTGCAGAAGTTGACACTATCGACCACGGGATGTTGATTCATCGCCTAGAACGTTACTTTGGTATTTCAGGCAAGCCACTCCCTGGATGATGTCATACCTTAGTGACCGCTACCAGGCCGTAAGCATAGACGGTGAGCTATCACAACCAGTACACATGAAGTACAGTGAACCCCAAGGGTCTGTCCCGGGGCCAAATACCTACACAATGTACACAAAACCATTCGGGGCTATCTGAAGAAAGCATGGGCTGAACAATCATTTCTATGCGGACGATTCACAGTTATATCAATCCTTCAAACCAATAAACAGAATGTCTATTGAAGAGATCATCCACCGCGTTAAAAATTGTGTAAAGGATATAGTAAGTTGGATGAATACCAAAATGTTGAAACCCAATGCTAAAAAAAAGAATTACTTTATCATCTGAATAGAGATTGTTTCACATTGTCTGTGATGGAGCTCTGATCACAAAGCATGTCCGATCTAAGTCGAACATTTCTCATCGATCTTCACCAAATTGAATAAATGTGTTCTTGACTTATAACTGCAATTGTCGATAAACTATCCAAATTCGATCAGGCCATTTAAGTTACGGCCTTGATATTACCAATAAATCCGTTTTTACTTGTACGCTCATCTAAGTCAACTTTGTCATCATCCGATCTTCACAAATGACAAAATTGTATGGCCATAAACTTACACCAATTCTTATCTACCAAATCGCCTAGCACTTATTTTAAATTTATGCCTTAACTTACTTATTGGATACCATTTTCCGAATCAGGATTTAATTGGTTCGACTTGTACTAAAACATTAGAAAAACTAAGATTATTTTTCTATAGAGGCCATTGTGGAGACATTTGCATTTTTTTCAAAAGCACTCTAGTTAATGTACTATTTTATTGAACAAAAGCTATAAATCTGTTTAAACATAATATTTGACAATGACGGCTCTGAAATCAAACAATCAGGCAGTGTCAGGTAATCTAGGGGGCTATCCCTATGAAACTAGCCTAATATGTTAGGAACCGATAAGTGGGTTTCTTTGATTATAACTGATTGGTGGATGAAATTTTAATATACAAATTTAATAAGAACCCTTTAATTAACCAGATATGAGTATACATATATCAATGACATTTTACATGCTTAGTAAATTAAGGTAACTTATAGGTCCGTGGGGCCGGATGCTCTTTTGTATTTATAATTATTGTTTTAATTGTACAATTAATGCACATGCCACTATAATAAACCTTTTTTATCTTATCTTATCTAACAAAGTAGCTCTATATTTTAAATTGGGATTTAACATTGTTTACTTTGTGTATATTTAATTAACTTGTTGTTGTTGTTTTAATTAGGAGTTTAATCTGCTTACCTTTAAACTAAAACATTATGTAACTTAATACCGTAATGTAATTTCAAATTCATTCTATAATAGTTCAGTTACCATCTGTTATTGAACATTATATAGCTGATTTTATGTAAAGCACTTTTGAATGTATATTTTATATGAAATGAGTGCTATATAAATGTGGTAGATAATAATAATAATAATAAATTGTAATAATAAGGCAAACCTGATTTAGGGGTGGTCTGAATGTGTGGTTCTGCTGCTTTTTATTTGCCGTTTAGTTAATACTTGAGAGCATTTACATATATAAATATCTCATAAAATCACTTAACCGAGCTAATTCTGTTATTATTTTACTATATTGCTGTATTTGATTTCAAAGTGTCAACAATCGAGCATAGTTTTAATAAAATATATTTAGTTTTTCAAACTTGTAATTGTCACACTGACGCCAAAATACTTAAACATGTTAGTAACGTTAAGGATGGTAGGGATACCTGTTCAAGTCAATTTAAATTAGTTGAAACCGCAAATTACACTGATTTTTGTTTTCGTGTAATATGAAGTTTAGCACAATTCAATTTCGTTGTCTGTCATTCAAGTAATTTTTACAGGTTTGAAGGCACATGACCCTCCAAAGGTTTTTTCTAATTAAAGGAGATGGAAAATTAATGATAATTATAACTCTTTTCAATGTATTGGAGTTTCAATGAGTATCCGTACAAGTCGTCAAATTGTGTATTTTATGGATGCACGTATTTCTAATAAAGCTTAAAATGATTCTGCCGGGTCGGTTTCCTGATGTAACGCCATATTTCTGACTAATTTTTAAAAAACAACAATGTATAAAAATAGGCTTCAAACTGCTTCAGTTTGGCTTCTGTTAATGACAACATGAAATATTTTGGTAACTAATATATAGCAACTATTTTTTATACCATGAACACTTTTACATAAGTAACCCTATTTTTCGTTAAATTTTAAGTAACATGCAACCTGAGAATGTTAAGATAGCTTATTTATCTTTGCTGTTTGTCAATATATTTCTTAAAAAAAATATGAATACAATTTTCTCTTTCTGAGTTGATGTAGACTTTAAAACATATTATTTTATCGTAGTTACAATTCGTGTAATTAGCATTTAGTCAACAAATTTTCTAAAGACTTGAAGATCTTTCAGCATAACCCTCGTCTGCCATTTTTCATGAAAAAAATGTTACGTCTGCTTATTAGTTTCCATGATATTGTTGAAATGATAATATAAAATGCGAAGCTGTGTATCTTAAAGTAAACATGCAACGCTTTATGATTTTACATTTAAGTACATAGTTCACGGGCTTCGTTTCCATGGTAACATCAGTATTCCATTCAGAAATCCACAATTTCGTACTGAAATTTGAACAAAATTAGATCCTTAGTCTTAGTAGTAAGTACATTTCAATGGAACCGAATAACGGTATTACAATCATTATCTTGCTAGACTTTTTATTTGAAAATGGGCGTAACAAGTTTACCTTTACCCAATTATATTCAAATAACATTGTTGCATATCCATTTTTTATTCCGCATAACATTTAATTTAAGTCACATAAAAGAAGCAATTATAATTGTTTACTTTTCAGAGCAAAACATAAACAATATTTCAGCAATAATGTTATAATTTAAAATTTAAATAAAGAAAATGTACAGAATACTATTTCAAGATAAATGCTATTTAATTTTGCGCGTACTGACACGTACGTCAGAAGTCATGACGTCATTTAAGGCTAACATTGTGAATGAAGCGTTTCATGTGGAAATTTTTCAATTTCTTGCATATTAAACTTCAAACAGAAATCGAAGAAAGATCATATGTGTTATCAGAAGAATGAATATACAAAACACAATTTATAGTTTTTCGTAAATTCGTCGTCGTAATCATCACGTTAGCTTCGTAGAAACAGACGCCTTTACAAATATGAAGGTAACCTACCTCTTAAGTAAACATTTAGAGGCTTTCAGAAGATAAAACTGTATCAATACCAATTGAAGTTAAGTTAAAGAAAATTAGCAAGAACAGCGAAATTTCAAACAAAAACACCTGAATTATTCTCCATGTTTTACATTCAAAATGTTACACTGGAGACGGCTGTCGTAGCTAATTCAAGAATGTTCGATAAGGCATTTACTAGCCTTAGTTTTTAAAAGGGATTTATTTGAATAAAGGCAGATTCCTGGAAATAATAGCTTGATAAAACTAGCTCATTTTCAACTGAATGACGATTATTTCGAACAGAGCGAAAAGCTTTAACAATTGTCACAAATTTTTTCATATGGCAATAAAAATAAAACATTGATTCATGCCGTCAGTTTGCTGATTCTTTCTTATTATATATGTCGAAACCAGTACTGACGACAAATATAGAATATAAAAAATATACAAGACAAAATAAAAAACTCGTTATTAATAGGCTTCTTAAAATACGGATTAAGAAATTTTAATTTCTTCCTTTTGTAAACTCAGAATATCGCGATATGACAATTATCTTAGTTTGTTAAGTATTTACCATTGTGAAACACTTCGTTTTGAATAATTTCTAAACGTTGTTTTTCAAATTTGCAGTTCAAAGTTTACTGGGAGTCGTAAAAAGTGGCTCCCATACCTTTGACTGCAAACTTGTCTGCGATGATAACAAATATTTGAAGATTTGAAGCATTGTTTATAGTCTACAAAATACAATTGATACTTTACGAATAAATTATGCTTACACATCCTTTGTCATTGACAACTTCTATAGGTAAATTAAATTTACTTAATATGTAGTCAAAAACTAAATTAATAATTAAGTTAGCAGAATGTTTCGTAATATATTGTGAACTTTCGAAAGGATCTTTACAGCATTATCACATAGCAAGTTTAGTATAGAATATTACAAAAATGCAATGTTATCGTTGAATTGATTTTAACACGATATTTGTACAGTGGATTTATTTATTGTTACTTTAAATGACTGATACTGCAACTACATCAGTTTAAAAATGACAGTAAACTACTTGGAAGTTAATAATATGTTACGTTGTCAGATAATCATGATTATTAGCAAGATATTAGAAATTTGTTTTATTGGAGCAAGCAAAATGATACACTTTAAGGTCACTATTCGATTGTATATTATAAAATTTTTACGCTTTACATGAGTGTTCTAATAATACAATTTTCAATGTTTAAGCACTCTTCAGAATTTCACGAACCGGCACACGTGGTACAACGGAAAGAACATATTTCATTATAGTGATCAAATTTATGAATTATTGTTACAGCGAGTCAGTTAAATAGTAAATACTAACATTCGTATGAAGCCGAACAATTCTTCAAAAGATTGCTAATATCTTTTCAATTGTCTTAGAAATCAAGTACGTTCAGACAGATAAATCAGACAGAAGAATATGAAACTCCGAAATACTGTTCTTGCAAAAACAAAATCAGGGCAGGTAAGTATCATACAGAATTGATTTTTCAGTACATTCAGTATGTCTAATTTGGATACATTTATGAATTAAATGACAACGTTCTGTACGTAAAAATAGAATGTTTCCGTATAAGAAGCTATAATAGAACATTTGCATGTTGCTTTAAGTCTCTCAAAAATTTTAATACCATTGATTGCATTTTGAAATAATATGTTCATATTTCAGGCAGATTTTTTCAGAAGCAAAGAAATATGATTCTACATCGTTTGTACCATTTCAAATGCATTTTTGTATAACTACCAGTGTATGAACTGTTTTCAAGTCGGTAGTTGCAGATATTTATGAACCTATGTCCTTTAACTACAGAAGAGATTTCTCTAAAAGATTTTTTTGCAGCTCGAACAAGTACAATATCACTGACATTATTTAAGTTATTGCAGAGAAATAATTCAATAAAGCAAAATTACTACAGTCAGCGGAATTTGTTAACAGTGCGCATTGACAGGATGAAGTATTCAAATTTTTCATCAAATTTCCAGTAAATGTTTCTTGTAATTAAATTTTATAGTCAAAAATGCATTAAATGCTTCAATTGTTATTTTTGATTTGATAATATGTCCAAACTAAATTGTAACTGACAAAAACAAACAAAACGAATATTTGAACTAACTATTTTAAGACACAAACTAAACAAAACATTAGATACTAAAGTAAACTTACTTTTCAATCAAATCATTCTTCTGTTCACAGAAATATTTAATCTTCAGTCTTACCAGCGTTTTAACTCACAAAAATATCGCTGCAATGACACTCTGCACCCATATATCTGTGTTCAGGTAATTTTGCACATTTTGAAAACATTTTATTTCAATGTAGAATTTGGTATAACCCTGTTGTTTTCAAATTTGCAGAATATTCTTGGAATGTTCGGCAAATACAAAAGATAGGGTCATGTGCTTGATTTTGTTTTGCTGGGATGATTTGAAAAAATTGGAAATACACATTTTTTTCTTAAAGGGCGTCTAAGGGAAAACTCAATTTTGATACCATTTTCGCAAATAGATTCTTTTCTACAATGTAGATTTCATTGAAACTTCTCATAGTCGTAAATAAACATTTGACCTATAATATGGTGAAATAAAATGTATAGATCCATTAGCTTGTGTTTGTTTATGCCGATGATTAAAGAGATCCTCATATTTTAAGCTGATTTTAAGACATTATTTGGAATTATTGAACGTGTCAAATGTTTAGATATCATACGTTAACATTAGAAAAATAGTAATGTTGCCAATCACGGGTTGCCATTGATTCATAAACTGATTTTTATTTCCGTACGTCGAGTCCGGATCTTATTCTATGTTATCTGGATAAATGACGTTACGCCTTTACTTCTGGTTTATTAAACGCGTAGAACTACCTTAAGGAAGATACATCAATAGGTGTTACTTAGATACAGTCAAAACTCCCTGTTTTTACCAGATCAAGGAAAAAACTCTGCTTTTATTGGAGGTCACGGGGGATAAAACTGAAGTGAGCAAAGGCCAATGATACTTAATATTTATTGGAGGTTTGGTGATTCTAGATAATATAAGTTTTGAATTGTAAGCACTTTTCAATTTCGGACGGACTCGCGGAAGCACGGACGGTCGAACGGCCAAAGAGACATCTACTTCCCTTCACTTTTGGTGGGAGATAATAATTACTAAAAATATTGTACACATTTCAGACTTCAAACAGTTACAATACTAACAGATATCTTCATGTCCTCCTATATCAATATACTTTCAATATACATTATCTGCTGCTTTTAATTTTCTATTTAATTTAATTTAATAAATCAAAGTTACTGTTATATGCCGATTTATAACATTTCAGACATCGAAGACATGGAACTGTTTTCCTTTGTCATGTTTCTTGCGACAAAGACACAACAGGGATCAACTAGTAAGTATATATAACAGTTAATGTGATTTTTCTGCATTGTCTGCTCTAAATTATCGTACGATTCCATCGGAAATTAAAGTTGTAAACTATACAGAACGAAAACACACTAAAATGTCTTCTAATTAATACAGGATACCCAACTGTAGATGCAATGTTTTCTCTTAGTTTGAAACTTTGTTTTCAAATTAGAAAACACTATCTTATCATTTTTAAAGTAATATGTCAATAAATTATCAGAAATTTCTTTTCTGTTAAACATATTAATCTGATTCTAAATTTTCGTCCACTATTCCACATGTGTATTCCTTTACACAGTTTGAGTTGTTATTCTACAATAGCTAGTTCAGATATTAAGAACTAATATCTATCATGTTATTTATAATGTAGTGCGTTAAACAAAATTGTTGTGTTCAGACCGAAGCAGAAAGATCTATCGTGGACATTTCTTGTTTATTTCAGGAGGCTGAAATGCAACTTCAAGATATGTATAATTGCAGTGTAGTAAGTACTTACTATATCAGCGTTGGTTTATTTTTTATCCATGGCAGCAAATACAGGTAACTGTATTTCTAAATGTTTTGATTTCCATAAAATGGGTTCCATATAAAATCGTTTTCTATGTTAACAGGTTTTTTACTAACCAATATATCTATCTTAAATTATCGGAAGAGGATAATATAGAATTGGACAATCTGACGCTGCATCAGGGCTCTAATGTATTCAGTATATCACCTGAAGTCGGAGTACTATGGGAACTGTTCGGCAGACTGCAAGAAGATTATAAAGTCAAGTCTCCGTACGTTATTAAAACATGTCGCATTTAAGCATCATTGAGTCTTCGTTACACTTGAGTACACATCTTACCATCAAGTTTAGTGATTAATTGTAGAGTGGTCACTTACCAAATACATGTACGACCTTTGTATTTTATCATTATTTTATATAACAAAAATAATCAATACACTATCCGTAGGTTTGCACATATAAGCTCCACAAGTCCCTGTTATACGACACTGAAAGGGTATTGTCATTCGCTTTTAATTGTTTATCCTTTCTTATGTAAGTTAGGTACATTATTACAAGTCGGATTTATTAACAAAAAATATGGCATTTAATACAAACATGTCAGAGCAGTTTCATAATGTAATGTCTCGCAATGTACACACGATAGCAGCAATCTGATCATTTATATTAATCATATATTTAGATAATACTTCTTCTTGGCGTGTATGACATAGTATTGTAAGACATTACACCATGTGGATTTGTGACGTTACTAGTAAGACTCTTTTCTCTTGGTTAGATAATTTTTTGTATGTTGGGGAATTTAGAAGGCGTCTCTTTATGATGCATTATGATTAATGAATCATAATTCAAACTTTATAAAGTAAGTCTAAACTGACATTTCTAAAGATAAGCTATAAGCTACCGTAACGTTTATTTGGATACATATGCTTTAAAATTTCTGGACATATGTAGATTGTCAATATTTAAAATGTCATCATGTATATTCACGCTGCTGAAGCACATGGAAAACATGAGCACCATGTTCAGGTATCTTAAATTTAAAGGCTTATTTTTTCTGTATTTTCCATCGTATGGCGATTGTACTTAAATTACTAGTTTTTACAGTATATCTTAAATATCTATCCATTCGCCGAAATGTTTTATATCATAAGAAAACGAATATTTTCGTAGTGAAACGCAACAAAGTTTGGCAAGTGATATGAAATCTTCATATTCTACTTAACACATGGTGAAATATGTAATATATTCCTACATAATTTTCTTATTAATGAACAATGAACATTGTTTTAATAAAGATATGACAAAATAAAAAAATAAAGTTATCACGCATTTATCAAATAACAGTTATAATAAAATACACTGTTTCCTCTACAGTAAGAAAGCAAACTGACTTTCCAATAAGCAATGACCCCTTTTTGACCCATCTGACACTGTTTATTTTGTATGTGGACTTAATACACGCACGCGTCCAGGTACACGTTTTTAAATTACAATTTTATTCTTGCAGATCATTTTACTGCGTTACCCGATGCTCTAAATGTACCCTCAGAGGACTCCCTATGTACTGCTGACATTGAAAAGCGTCCCTTTCCAGTTTGTTAGTTGGGAAAAACTGTAAAATTTTGACCTGTTCATCCTTCAGTAAACAGAACGTTATCTACTAAGGGAAAGGGGCTATGATTTTGTTTTCCCGGGTGCGTTGCATTTGAAAAAACTTTTGTCTGAAATCATTCTCCCCGCCCGCTTCATGTGGAAAACATATTTATACTGTGCAAAACCTGGTTTTGGAAAAATTTCAAACAGAGAAACATTTTCAAAGCGATAATAAATTTTAAAATTTTAAACTTAAAAACGTTTTGCCCCAAAAAATTTCACATTTAAACCGTTAAAAACGTCCACGTATTCTGCTGAGGGAAAAAATTAGCAATAAATTTCATTTGGCTAAATTTTGTATTTTAAAAAAAATTAACCCACCCTTTAAATATTGTTAAAAAAGAATTTTTAAATTTTAAAGGAATCACACAAAACAAAAAATAAAAAATTTGAAAGGTGATTTTACTATTTGGATACGGAATGAATTTATCCCGATTTCGGTATTATAATAGAATACAAAATCAAAGAAGGGGTTATATCCGTCTTTTTTTTCAGGCTCCATTTATTTACCCCCGTCATTGGCAAAATAGAGGTCGGGGAATCCGCCTACTACTTTAAAATGTCTTCATGATTTTTATAGAATTAAATAAAATCCTAATACGATATAGAAAATCGCCTGACACACCTGTTTATTGGCGGTGGGCAAAAAAAAATTTTTTCTTGTTTGTGTATGGATCAGAATTTTTAATTTTAAATAACTTTTCGTTCATTATGGATTTTTAAAATTAAAATTTTTAAATTGCTTACGATTTTCATATTTTCTTATTCAAATATTTTTTTGAAAAAAAATAACCTTTTTAAAAAACGACATTTGATTTTAATAGGGCGCGAGCGATGTCCAAAAATTTTTAGAAAAAACACTGTAGTTAAGCGTTCAAAATTAAAATCTTTTATATAAAAAAATATTTAAAAGTTATAAAAAATTGCTTGTTTTATTTTTCTTTCCTTTGACAAAAAATTATTGATTCATTTGTTTTTTTAAGAAAGTTTAACCCGTTAAAAAAAACCCATCACTGTTAACAGAAAAACATGGCCCCTCGGCGCTGACCCCCATATTTGTCTTTCAGTTCTAAAAAGAATATACAACTTTTTGATAAAACCATCTCTCCTAAAAAAGTTTTCCCCAATCAAATTATAATGTACAGTAAACAAAAGAAATAATTTTTATTTTTAACAAAAGGCCCCCCTTCGCTATATGATATCGTGATTTGTTCGGAAGCGAAAATTGACAATGGAAAACAAAATTGCTTAAATTTGTTAATCAAAATCCTTTACGAGTTAGGGGCCCTTCCCTTTAAAAATATCTGTCATAAAAAGTTCATTACTTTTTAAATTTAAAAAAAAGTGGAACTCACGGTCCTCAACCGACAAAACTAAATTTACGGGCTGGGTTTGATTGATCTTTTCAGGACGGTAGGGGAAATGCCGCTGCCGTCCGCCCTCTACCCCCGTTTGACAAACCCACAACATTTACCACCAAGTACAAAAAAACTTGAAAAATCCGCAATTTTTCTAGGGCATCACGGGAACCTTAAATATACCAAGCTGAAATTTCCATGAAAACGGCGTATGGCCCCAAATTAAAAAAAAGGGGTTTTGCCCTAAACAGAAAAAAATGGGCAAACTAAACAAACGGGAAATTTAGAAAGAGGATGAGATTATAGGCCTGCATATAACGGGAATTGCCAAAAAAGACCAATTAAAAATCAGGCACCATATCCTAGGGTGATATAAATACCCAAGTTATGAAAGTGGATTTGGAAACACCCAGCTGAATGTTCAAGCTGATAAACCTAAACAGTTTAAATAACAACGACATGAAGCGTGCTGAAACGATCTGAGAAGACTGAAATATAACAGCACCTGATGAAGGTACGGGGATAATTTTTACGGCCCACCACATGGCACAAACAAGCTGCTGTGCTTCATTTCATAATAAGCTTGTAGTTAAATATTTGCTCTTAATTGTGACTTAAGTTGTGTAAAAAAATTTAAGGTTGTTTTGAATTACTATGTGTTGCATATTATTTAAATTACTTCCAAATGCCCTTTTTTTCAAATAAATAATATTTCTGTGTGTTGTTTCATACTAATGATAAAAATTTCCCACCTGAATAATTTCAATATGATTTAGTCTTGTATTCCGTAAACAATAGCCCTATGTTTAAATTTCCACTGAAACTGTTTTCGCCTTTTTTGAAGAGTGAGAACGTGAAACCTGAATCCAGATTTTTTCCCCACGGTAGGGTGCTGTTAAGCGCGTTTTCCAATTTATGTTCTGACTTGAATATAAACTTTTTCCTATTCAATATCGCGGAAATTTGGTTTAGTTTTACATTTTCCGGCTTTACGTACTTTTGTGAAATAAAAGGTAAATGTCTTGTTTATTATAGTGTCGCCCTTATCGAAAGAGCCAACCAGTTTGGCTAATGAGACACCTTTATTGTGCGTACCAGTTACCTCCCAACTTCTACCGCTATGCCAGGCGCAAGGCGGATATTTAACTAGCTCGCGGCTAACAAACCGGCTTTTTCGGAACGAGTCTAATGACAAACATCCCCCGGACGAACGCTCTCCATGGGGCTCGAACCTTTGACCTCCCGATCCCGAGGCAGACTCTTTAACTACTGGGCCATAGTGACCGGTCTTATCTTTTATTTGCAGTTCGTCTAGATAAATTGACAATTTATCAGCTCTGAAATCCGTGCTTTTAACTGCTGCAATATATTTTTTTCGGAATGCTCGATTTAATAATGTTCCATTCGGAGACCCAGTTACGCTTATTTTCTAATAATTTTAACAAGTTTTCAGGTGAAACAAAAGTATTTCCGGAAAAATCCCAGATTTGTTTTAAAAATGATTGGAAATGTAAAGGACCGCCGCGATGTTGTATTTCATTATTGCAAAAAAAAGTACATATGTCCTATGTCCAGTGTTGTTTCTGGACTGAAGCAGTTTCTAAATCTAGCCCAATGTTTTAATGCTACTGTATAGTAGTTACTTATATTCCTTGATACAATCATATTTTCTACTTTGGAGCATTTGCAGAGAAATAAAATGTTGTAAAACATTCTTATCATATGATTGTAAATAGTATTTGTCAATTGCATCCCAGTTTTGCGGATCCGAATGTAATATTTTATAAATGATGTTTATTGTTTAGACCTGCATAGATATTAGGGATATTACATATAGTAAGACCTCCGTCTTCTTTGTTTAGTAAAACTGTACTTTTAGCCAATAAGGGTTCCTTATTATTCCATAAAAAAGTTACTCATTATCATTTCTAGTTCGTCAATGTATTTTAATGGAATTCCTCTTGTTTCTATTTCGAAGTAATAAGCATTTTTTCATGATAAGTTAAATATCTTGATTCAGTTGTTTCTATATATATTATAAATCATTTAAAATGCTTGCGTTTAATTTCCATAGACCACGGTTGGTAAACGCGCAATCCTATTCCCGCTGGGAATACGCTTAAAATGGGCTGCGCGACGTCCGGTGCTGGTGTTGCGCATCAATATATACAAAATCGAGTTAGGTGGTGTTTGTTTTTGTAAATAATGACACATTTAGGAGTGTTTTCCTAAAAAGAAGCAAAATGCTATTCGACACAAAAGTGAATAAAGATCATATGTGTGAAATACCAGCTTATTACTTTAAGAATCGGCCCTGTTATCATGAAAACTCTGCTGGCTCGAACTGTCGAAAAAGTATGGAATCATGAAAAATGCAAATTTTCTAACTCTTGTGCCTTCTTTCTGGAAAAGTGACGCTTCTAATGATCAAACACGTGTAAAACAGTCATGAATATTACATACACTTGAATAAAATGTTGCCTTTTTTTTGGGGGGGGGGGGGGGGGGGGGGGGGGGGAAGATTAGCAAAAAAAAAAAAATCAGGAACGGGGTTGCGCCCCGGGAATGGAGTTGCGCGTATACATTATATAATCATAGTTCTTTTTTTCATCCCAATAGTTTTTACAATGTCCTTGTTTCCTGCTTATGTTATTTTTGATTATTTAGTTTTTGGCAAGAAGAAAGCTCCTTTGTAGCCAGTGCCTTTAGCAGTTTACGGCCAACACTGAATGCTGAAAGAACACATCAAGATCATCGATTGGAATGTTTGCAAAAAGATACAGTCAACACAGACTGTCATATTGAGGTTAAAACACATGCACCATTTGCCTCAACTCATTTGACTTCGAATGTTCTTAATCAACATTAGAGTGGGAAACATGATGTTTGCTTTTTGGGTTTAATGCCGTTTTCAACTGTTGTTTCAGTTAAGTTTGGGTGGGCAGTTAACCTAGCAAGAGATTCGATACCGTTAGTAACCTGTTTTCCGTATGTGCCTACTTCTCCACATGAACTCAATGTCTTTTATCATAGCGGCTACAATACGCCTTACCCGAGGATCGGACTCATAACCCTGCGATACGTAGATCTGCTCTCTCCCTAATTATTGCTGTTACGTATACGTACGATCTGTTAGCAACATTTCAGCAAAAAGACATCTTGCAACAAAATACTCCGACAAAAGAGTTTCCAGAAATACAGAGAAACCTCACTAGCAGCACTCTTTAACCATGAAAAATTAGATTTGTTAAATGCAGTCGGTGTCATTTGGTCAATGTTAGCAAACGTTGCCCATTTGTTTGTCTGCTAATTGTCATATAATTATGCAAATGATATAGAAAATAATAGTAGCGCGGTTAAAAATATAGTACTTATGCATTTTTTTCTCATGACTATGTTTCCATTATAATTACACTAACATTTCTGAGGTCCACTGTACCATTGGTAAGTATGTACAATGATGCAATGCGTGTCTATCTTTATCTCCGATGGAATCCAAATCATGGTCCCATTCTTCATGAAACGAATCAGGCAATTATCTCCATTGGAACGATACAGTTATACGCAAACTTGTTGTGCAGTCAAATACGTGACAGAAAAGTTTGACATTATTATGTATAGGAGCTACACCATTCCCGGGGCTCAACCCCATTCCCGATGGTTTTTTTTTTTTTTTTTTTTTTTGCCAATTATGTCCCCGTAAGCAGGATTTGATGCAAACACTAGTCATATTCGTTACTTTATAACAGTTGAGTTATCATAAAAAGCATCAGATTAGGTATATGAGCCCAGAAACTGCCATTTTGTGTTGATTTCATACATTTATCACGCTTCGTGTCGCCAGAGTTTTTGTGATAATAGAGCCGAATCATAAATTACAAACCAGATATATTACACATATGATGTATCATTATATTTGTGTCGAATGGCATTTTGCTTTTTTCGAGAAAAAATTATTCTTGTCTCATACTAAGCAAAATCATAACTTCACATCCCTCAATTTCGTCTTTTTTACGCGCAATCCATTTTAAGCGTATTCCCAGCAGAAATTGGATTGCGGGCTAAACACCCGTGTAGACCTGAGCCTCTGTTAACATTTTGTGTATTTAATAGCATAGATAAAAGTTCATGGTCGGAATGTAAGAAATTACTAATTACTAGTCTTATTTTTACCTTGTTTATCACATTATCGATTATGTTCGAGGATAAGAAATAGTCGATACGCGAGTGCGAACTGTCACGCTTAAAAGTGAATTGTTTTTCTGCCGTGTTATGCCTTCTCCATATGTTCTCAACATCTAACTCGCGCATTAATTCTAATATCTCTGCCAAAACATCGTCTCCTCGAGCGATGCTATCGTTGAAAATGGCGCTTTTCCTATCAATTTTGAAATTCAATGCGTAATTAAAATCTCCCTCAATAATATTTGGGACGTCATATACTATAAATTTATGTTTAATTTCATTTTAAAAAAATCTTTGCAGATTTTCCCTACATTTGGTGCATAAATATTTGTGAGACGGTAGGATTTATTTTCGTCGGATTGCAGAGTAATTGAGATATATATACCTTCTGTATCTTCATGAATATTGTTAACTTTGAGATGTAATTTTGACTTTACTAAGATTGCAACATCTCTTGTCGAATTTTTATAATTGCTCCAAAAGGAATCCCGTCCCAAATGTTTACCCCACTGGATTGATTCGTGACTGTTATTACAATGTGTTTCCTGTAAAAATATGTATTTTTCCTTATGCAACCATTGAAAAACCAGGATCGTTTTTAACGTCCCTCAAACCATTGACATTTATTGATGCAATATGATATGACATATTAACACAGTTACGAAATTTACACAAAATTAGTATATATTATTCAACATTTCTTTTCCTATTCAGCATAGCTTTTTTAGGAAAATAAATTTATGTATTCCTGTCATTATAAACGCTTGATAGTTTTTTTCAAAATTAGTAGCTCTTACTAAATCTTTAAGAATAAAATAGCAAACTCGTTAATGAACAATCTCAGAAAAATAACTAAAACCGCAAGATATCTTACATAATATTAGTAATATGTATAATATTTTGGCATATTTTGAACAACCTTCACTTACATTTCTCGAATCTTCATACAAATGTCTATTGTTAACCTCATTATATGTTGCGAGTACATGAACGATAAGCAAATGAAATAAACGGAGTGTTGAAACGATTTCAACAATACGTCTTCTACAATTATACATGAAATCCGGTTGGAAAATATATTTCATATATACATAGACATTTTTCATTTGTACGTCTTTCTTTATTTTTTTATGCATTGACATACATTTTGCCGACGATGGCGCTGCAATATCAGTCACACTTGATGCGTTTCTCATCGGCGTAGCTGTATCAGGAGGCATAGAATCCTCGTCTGATACGCCATCGATTAGAAACGCTGATATGCTTAAATAGAGCTGGTCAGCCTTTTCCTCAGAACTATGGATTTCTCACGGGTCTACAGCATCATACAAAGAGCTGACTGGTTTTTTTTCTTTTGAAGAAGCATATCATCATTATCCAAAAAATGCAGTTATTTATTTTTCCTACAGTAGTCAAGAATTTTGCGGTTAATGTACTTCGCGTCCATATTTATACGCTTGGAGCGCTATTGCCAACTCTAGGTAAAATGCTGGAGTAAGCGATTGGACATTTTGGCCATTTTTGAGAAATAAGGTCAAGCGTCTGTTTAGCACTGGTAACTTCCTCGTTTTTGTTCTTTTTCGGGATGTCATTTGTGCCAAGGTGAACTACCACTCCTCCTATTCTGCTGTCATGGGGAATGATGATAGAGTTTACAACACTATCAGCAGTTTCTAAATATAGCCCAGGCACAGATTTGTTCTGGATATTTTTTCAGGTATATGGGGTCTGCTTGTATTTGAATCTCCGATTATCGTCATGTGAACAGGCATTTTTAAATGATCGTAACTATTGCAATTATAACATGCTTCTTTGATTGTTTTTATGGTTCCTGGTTCGTAAATGGTGGATTAGATCTTTTTGTTGGACATTGGAAATACGCGTGGCTTGTCAAACCACAATATTTGCATGCCGTTCTATCCGCGTACAATCTTAAGGTAAACTGACCAATATCTAATGTTGCCGGAAGAAATTGTACACAGTTGAGAACTTTCAAATACCTAGATCCTTATTCAATCTCCGTGCCATTTATTTTACCACGTAGTATACTTTCTTCAATTATAACTTCTCCAAATATAAACAAAGGGCTATATTCATAGACGCAGTGATCAAACGGTAACTATTTTTGATTAAGGGCTATAGATAGATAGATAAATCATTTATTACAGTGACATTTGTACATCATAGCAAATACAACAATATCATACAAATGAAATACAGTACAACCGGTCCGATGGGCCTATAAGTCACTTTTTTACAAAACAATAGAAATTGCTGATCTGAAAAGCAATGTATGGACATTTCAAATGATTACAGAAAACAAATAGAATGTAGTTACATACTATTTGGAAGTTGATTTGAATTAACGATGCGTTAATGACCTTCGCCTAGCAAATGCACATAACAGATATTTAGCTGTTCTCCTCGGAAAGTCCAACATTAGAGTTTTCACAAGTTCTTCTTCTGACTGTAAGTTTAAATGTGACACAGTGTCATCATAAAGTCTCTGTCTTAGATCGTTGTACATATCACATTTAAGTAAAATATGTATTTCATGTTCTACCTCATTTCGTACACACTATCTGCACAACCTGTTTTCTAATACTTCACCAGTGAAGCGACCAGTTTCAACCCTTAAAGGGAGCACACCACAGCGGAATTGTGCCATAATCGAGCGTTCACTTCTCGATAAATTAAGCTTTACGTACATTTCTGTTTCATATCTACTTTTAAAGAGTTTATAAGTTCTAAGTTTTGGGAATAGTTCAATTTGTGTGGCCAAGTATCTGCATAATAAAGAAATAGTCTCTGTTTTACCTCGGCAATACCTACTTGTGATTTATTAACAAAAACATCAGGTAAATCTATATAAATACTCAAACACTTGCCAAATTTCTGAACACCAGTTACCAATTTTGAATTTGAAATGTTCGTAGTCATATTCAAAAAATGTTCTCGTTTAAGCCGTTCGTGTGTTTTCAAACCGAACAGAAAGTCCTATTCTAAGGGGGAATCTAACCATATTACCAGGACCAATCTCCTCCTTTTGGTAGCTGGAAGCAAACCACTGTACACCATTTTTTTTTTGCCAATAGTTGTGGAATCATGTGCACACCGCACAAAAGAAACGAATGGCTCTATTTATGCCACGTATGTCATAGTGGCGCGTGCTGTTGCTTTAATCCCTCACAGAGAGGTAACCAATAGTCTGGACCTGGGATAACCCTCAAGCATTATAAAGCTTTTCATAAGCAGAGAAACCAAACTCTTTAATACAGTTAACTTTTGCACAGATACCACCAAGTGCTCGTCCAGCGCCTGTAGAAAGAGCTTTAGAGGTGATTGAAAAGTCTAATTTCTCATGAAAAATAAGCCCTTAGTATTTATATTGCTCAGCCGCCTCGATAATCTTCTCTTCTATCTTAAATATGCATTGTGTCCGTGGCTGTCTTGATAGCCTGAAATGCACTACGTTTGACTTTGATGTATTGATCAGCAGCCTCCATCGCTTACACCATTCATGCATTGTGTTTAACATCAGCTGAAGGTCATGTTCATTTTCGGCAAAAAACACATCGTCTGCATATAACAATAAGGAGCACTTAACATTACCAAGTTGAACTCCAACGTCTAGTCCGTTAATTTCAGTGGCTAAATCATTGGCGAAAATTGAAAAAATTGTGGGAGATAAATTATCCCCCTGTCTGACCCCCGAGAAACACTCGAACTAGTTTGTCAACGACCTATTTATCTTGATACACGATAGAGTATTAGTATAGTTACATACTTTTAATTGAATTGTAGAATTTACCATCCAAATTGTTCTTGAGCAGTTTATATAAAAGTAAGTCTCTGTCCACAAAATCAAACGCCATTTTTACGTCCATGAAAGCTGCTAAAACATTTTTCTTGTTTTTTTTTATAATGCTATTTAAAGCAAAAATATGGTCCTCACATGAGCGCGACTTTCGAAAGCCATTTTGTTCCTCGGCTATTATCTCATTATTTTCTAGATACGCACTAAGTCTTCTATTAAAAAAACTACTGTACAGTTTCGACACGCATGATAGTAAACTCACCCCTCGGTAATTTAGGGGCACGCGTTTAGCAGAGGAGGGGTCTTTCAAAATAGGGAATATAATTGCTTTCCGCCATAATGATGGTATAATACCCGAGTCAAATATAATTTGAAATAGCTGTCTTATTACAATAATTATGCTGTGGTATTTGAGAACAACATACGGGATCAATGCCAACAGACGATTTATTTTTCGCTGCCATAACTACACTCGATATTTCTTCAATAGATATTTCATAGTTTAACTGGTCATTGCTAACATACAGTGGGTCCAACATGTCATTTTCCATCATAGATTTTTGCTGTTTACACTGCTCATAAAAAGTTTCATTAAAATCTGCATTATGATCCCCGTTATACAAGTTCGCGAAATCGAATTCCCATTTTTCGAAAACAACTTTTTCATCTAAGCAGCTATTTCCCGCCGCGTCTATAATTTCAACTGGGATAGTAGAGTTTTACCTAGGCCCTAAAGATTTCACCTTATTCCAGAATTCATTTTGGTTCTCCGTAGTAAAGTTTTCAATTTCATTGGCAAAAGACTCCCGGTATGCGCGCTCACACTGCCTTAAACGTTTGTCAAACATATTACGCGATGACTTATATTCTTGTCTTTTTAAAACAGATAAGGGCCGAGACTTTTCTCTCAAGTACTGTTTTTCTTTTAAGCGCATATTGTGCCATAACTGGGTTAATTGTTCATTCCAGTAAGGTTTGGTGTATTTATAACGTTTTCTTGTCGTTTTTTTTTTATTTATTTGGAGAGTAACACGGGATATTTTCATTCATTTCTCTCATGATAACTTCACACAACTGATCGTAAGTATTATCAACGTCAATTTGCGTTTCTCGGCTAAGTTCTATGCCTAGAATTATTTCTTGGAGTGCAAGCCTAGTCATCTCAGATTGAAACATATCATTGGGAATACGCGAATAGATAAAACGTTTCTTATCTTGGACTGTATTGCTATTACTCGATTCTTGGTGTTCAATGTACGATGTTTTCAATTCTGTTAACAAAAATGCATGATCTGGTATTTTAGATCGGTTACCCAACATGTGGTGTAAGTTCTCAGAGTCAATAATATCCTGGCATGAAACTACTCTGAAATTGTTACAAGACGACAGTACATCATGCGGTACACACATATAATCCACAACAGAATGACCCCGGGTAGAAATAAACATGAAATCATCATTATTTGTATCGAATCTACCATTTAAAGTGCAGAACTTAGCATCGGATAAAAATTCGATAAATTCGTGACCATGCTGATTAGTTACAAAGTCTATTATAGTTCTTGAAGGAATATCATCGAAATCACTAGAAACATCCGACATAGAACCTATTCTACTGTTATAATCGCCACACAGCATTATAGCATCCGTATCATAATGAATGTATATTTGGGAGAGAATATGGGCGAAAAAAGTATGTGCATCACGGCCCCAGTTTGAGCGTTCAGGAGGTAAATAACATGTAAACAGTATAAAATAATAATCGTTTAATTTTGATTTAAACGACAGACCCAGTATACCGTCTATTTGTTTATCTATTATTTCTATATCAAAGTTTTTACAAAGTTCATTTTTCACCAAGAATCCTACCCCATCCGATGGTTTAGGAGCACGAACATGGGTGACTTTACGATTAAACCTAAACCAGTTCCAACCTTCCACATGTATAATGTCGGTACCCGACAAGTGCGTTTCATTAATACTCAATATATCCGCACCGCATTTATTGATCAAATGAGTCCGAAGCTCTTTATTTTGTTCCGTCCATCCGCAAATATTAATATGACCAACCGTGACGGACGCATCGTGTGTCGTGTTCCTACGTAGCACTGCTGGTCGCATCCATATCGTCTGCTGTTTGTCTTTGCTTACGAGACTGAATCCGTCCATAAGCATTCACTCTGTATTTAATACCCTGGGGGGTAATTCGCGCAATACTGCACGCGCGTTGCTCTCAATTAGGCACTCAATGCGAGACTTTGCACTTTTTAAATACACTTCATGGAATTCTGTATTTCGTAATTTTATTTTATTTCGAAGCACTTTCACTTTCTGCTCAATATTTTCAAAACTTATTTTGACAAGACCCGGCTTGTCTTTGTATCTTGGACGTAGACGCGTGACTGATGAGATCTTGGAGATCCGCTCCCAAAGCGCTAATGATATCGTTCGCCTTTTGCATTACGTTTTCACCTTCATCAAAGGGAATGTTATATCCTATGACCGTAACGTCATTATCATCGTCCGGGTTACGCATGTGCAGAAGTACCCTTATCGCCAACCGATGATCCTGCTCCAGGGATGAATGTTTCAATTGCCGTTACACGAGATTGTAATGACTGAACACTTGTCAACACTTCATCTGTTCGCCTGGACTCCTTGCCCAGGTCAAGGACAAGTTCATCTTTTAACGACCTAATTTTAGAATCAAGGTTCTGCATAAGATCGTGTCTAATCTTATCTAATTTACTGTCAACCTTGCTCATCAACGAATTTTGATTCTTTTTAATATCTGTAATTGCAGCCAGTAATTGGTCCATTCTAGTATTCAAGTCAAGAGTTTGCTTTTGATCACTATTTTCAATTGATGTAGCCATATTGTTATGATCGTGTTTATCAGAGATCTGTGACGACGTTGCAGATAATGCGGGTTTCACCGTTAAGGAGCTTAAACATGTATCAGTGTCTTCAGTGTTCTCCTTAAATACTGAACTGTTTATCAAATCTTCATTGAATAGAACAGAGTTTGTTTCTGATAAAATATCACTTACGCTGATATTGCCATCATGGCGTCCAGGGCCTCCCGATCTTGGCGCCTTACTTGTGTTCAACTGTTCGATCAAAATTTCATCACTACCGTTCCTTTATTTTCTTTTAGACTTTATATAATTGCCCATAACACTACTAATATTATTCCAACACTTCAAATGTGACAATAAATCCCTTTATACAACAAAAAATCCAATTTATTTTACTAGAGATTTCAAATGAGCGTCCATCACTTTTCATTGATCACGTATATTCATAGACCTTTCTCCAACTCCACTCATTTAGTGCACTCAAATAAATTGTCTAACGGTCACGCCTTTACTCAGGAAAGATTCGATTTGTATTCATAAAGGTGAGTGACAGGCTAGTCAACTCCCGAGAGTGAGTGATTGTGACACTTGAGTGTTTCTCAAATATCAAAATGCAAGTTTAGACGATAAACTTATAATCTTTTCATGAATGTATGATAACAGTGTCGTGTATGTATTCTGGGTGAAGGTACATATTTGTGACAAGTTTTTCAAGTACATTTTTTGAGGACGACGAAAGAGAAACAAACAAAAAATAATAGACAGTAAATTGATGTAAACTATTTAAATGTAGATATAGGCAAATTAAATATAGATCTACGAAACACAGTCTTGCAGGGCTAATCAGGTACTCTGAGAAACGCACGTCCTAGTAGCAAATATTTGCATTTTTAATCAACGCTAGATATAGGAAGTTCATACTGAAAAATATAAAAAATCCATCCAATTTAATGTATCATTACGAAAACCTATATTTATTTAATATCATTTTTAAATGACAGCGAAAACATACATTTCATGATATATTTGTAATAATTGAAATTTACGCGGACTGGCTATCGGAAACACCAACTATTACATTCAAAGGCACGAGTATTATTAATTTCAACTTAGCGAAAAGTAAACTCATGTATTTTTAAGTATAAATTCATTCTAAAAGACGAAAAGATAAAAAGACGTAAGGACGGACAGATGTATTACAAATAGAATGGACGGACAAGCACAGAGACAGGTAATATTATGACAACTTCCGACTTGGCAAATACATCTACAAAAATACGATCAACGCCTTTGCGTACCTTTGATGTTATTGTCATGTATACCGTTATAATTCGCTAAATCCACTGTATACAATGTAACCAACACTTGAGTTGCCGATTGATTGAGTGGGATTTATGAATATGCTCACATTCACACAATGCGTATTCGAGACCCACTTGAGTGATACTTACCCAAGTTTGAGTCAAGTGTGAGTTTGAGTGACGACTATGAATATGGCCCAAACATGTAACAACATTGAATCAGACAGTTCATATGGGGCGTCTAATACCGTTATATTTGTGATAAAATGTTCAACGTCCGTTATATAGATGTACCTGTTTTGAATGCGTAAATGACATTAGTTTTTACTTTTTCATTTATCGAAGTTATTATGCATTCAGACTCGGTTATTTGAATTGCCTTTATAACTGACTTGTCTACAAATGATGATAATGCTGAAATTACATCTTCATGTGATATCCGACTTAAGAATATCCTCTGGAAATGAGCAGACAGAGGTCTTGATAGAAGATCTCCTCTGCCCGCCATTTGGTCAGTGAACAAAATTTGAACGAAGGCTGAAACTTTCCTTTAATAGAGAAGTCAAAAAAACACGGACTCACCCCGCGTAAATAGGGCTCACCCTCAGGTAGTTCCAGTACACGTTTTCCCTTTCTTAAAGAATCCATAAAACTAACAAACTTTACAAAACAAAAAAATTTGCGAGAGCTCTCGGAATCCTGTCCGCCATTGACCAAGGCGCATAACTTAATATTACATCCTTCAAGTCAATGTTTGGTATGGTGATGGTAAGCGTATAATAAAGAGCATGTCACTCTCTTTAACTCTTAATTTTTTTAAAGTTTTAGACTCTTAGCTAATCTTGCATTTTAAATTTATCTAAAGAAAAATTCAGTATAGGCTCTTTCAAAATGCGGAAAGCAGACTTAACTTATTTATTTATTGACATTTAAGATCAATAGCATAAAACACAACACAAGGCAATAAATATAATATCACAGCATATAAAAAAACAATTTCTATATATGGTCAATAAAAACAAAACTGTATTTAAGACTAGTATAAGATGCATACTTTTAATAAAACTGAAAATTCTAAGCCAGGTGTTATACTTTAGAGAAACAAATCTGTATTTAAGACTAGGATAAGATGCATACTTTTAATAAAACTGAAAATTCTAAGCCAGGTGTTATACTTTAGAGAAAGCTAGAGACCTATGGATAACTCATTAAGCTAAAAGCTTATTTCCAATGGGGTCCATACTAATCTACTAAAAGATACAGTGTAAGAAAGGAAAATGTAATATAAGAAATGCCCAGCTTTTGATACAACACGGGATTACTAAAAGTATGCCTAACATATTACATAAAATTTATCAAAATTAATACACTATTTTGTTATCACATTAGTGTTAAACTTATTTATCACAGATAAACATATCACATACAAATCAGTAGTATACAAAATCAATTTTACTTTCTGAAGTTTGTTTTTCCAAAAGAAATTTCTTAACTAACCTTTTGAAAGTTTTAATAGTCTTAACATTTTTAATGTTTTCAGGAAGAAAATTCCATACCTTATATCCGGTATAACAAAATGTCTGTTTACCAGGAGCAACTCCCTACTTCCCTAGGAGAGTAACCCTAGACTCAATTGTTCACAATATTATAACAAATATCAATGGAAAACTTAAATTCTTATATAGACAAAATAGATGTCTGAATTTTAACACAAGGAAACTTTTATGTTCTGCATTTTTACAATGTCATTTTGATTATTCTTGTTCGTCCTGGTATTAAGGTCTGAATAAAGGTTTAAAACACAAATTACAGGTGATACAAAAGAAAATAATTAGATTCATTAAGGGTGACTCTCCTAGGGATTCTGTTACTTGGCAAGATTATGTGCAACTAAATATGTTAAATGTAGAAAATAGAGTGAAGCAATTACGACTCAATCATATGCATAAAGTGTTTTATGGCACTTGTCCTTCATACTTGAGTGATAATTTTGTTAAGAGTTCCAGATCCAATTAAAAGAATTTTATGTTACCTAGTATTAATAATAACACTAGTAAACAGACATCTAGTTATTTGACCTCAATAGAACTATTTATACCATGACCATTGCAATTTCAGACGCTGATCCAAGCTTACTTAGCTTGCGCTTTGGACCAAAGACAATGTATTCTGTTTAACCTAGGTGAAGGGATAACATACACTATACTCGAGTTTATTTACTGTTGGGACTTTTGGTATAGACTATAATTGGTAAATCCGCAAATCAATGAAAACTGTAAATACATGAGTTGTCCATTTTGCTTCAGACATTCTTAAAATGGTCATTTTTAACTATCAAATATTTCTATTTTTACATATCAATATATTTAGTAAATTGGTGCACTAAGCTATTTTTTCACACTGAAAAACCCTGAAAAGATTAATTTGAATTTTTTAGGTACCACCTCTACATTATCATTGTCAGGAGCATTATTTGGCAGCAAGAACAGCTTCGAATTCAGCAAATACTCATAGGACGCTTCACTCTCAAGAGCAGGTACGCATATTTTCTTTATTATCCGTTGGAATGAGTGCAAATGTCGGCGGGGAGGGGGCGGTGGGCTCAGCCTGCATTCATCGGTTTAACCAATATTTCTTGTTGTTAGTTTGTGTGTTGAGTGATTAATTAGTGATGAATCGGTGATTAATTATAGCAATGACCTCTTTGTTATTCATTTCGAAATAAATGTTATCTAAAATGATTTGGGTATTGCATCTTACGTTAATATAACTATCGCAGTTTCATCATACATAGATACGTGTATAATTTCCAGTTTCTATTCTAGAAAACATCTAAGTAAATTACTATTGTCAGTTTCGTACATGTGGACTCACATGTAAGGAGCAACTTAATTAAATCATTTTATACTGTTTAGCTGACGCTCAGTATTTTGTATGCGGACTTAATACACGCACGCGTACAGGTACACGGTTCTAAATTAAAATTTTATTCTTGCGGACCATTTTAGTACGTTACTGGATGCTCTAAAGTAGTCTTCTCAGAATGGACTGCCTGTGCACTGCGTGACATTGGTACAAGCTGTACTTTTGCCATGAATTGTTTAGTTTGGAAACTGTATATTTTGACCATCGTATCATCCTTCAGCTCAACAGGGACAGTTCAGATCTACTGATGAAAGGGCTATATAAGTTCGATTCCCTGACGAGCTGCGATTTGATAAGAGACATTGTGTCTGAAATCATTCGTCCTCCGCCCGCTTCATGTGGAAAACATATTAATTCTGGTACAGAAACCTGGAATTCTGGTAAAGTTAACATAACAGAAATATAGTTTCAAAGCGACGTATAAACCTAAGATTTAACTTCAAACGATCTGCATACAAAGGGGTACGTAGGATTTGGGCCAATTTTTGCCCCCACCAAAATGATGATAAAATATGTGCCGTTTTTTACCAAAATGCATGTATTTTCCTAAAAATAAACATTAAAATCTGCAAGAACAATTGTTTATGGAAAATCTAATGTTCACCTTATGTGCTGTAGTGAAACAAAGCATTAGCGTATCTTGGGGGTATACTTAAATAAATTAGAAAAAAAATAAACGGTCTCAACTAAGGGAAATAACTCTTTGGAATCCTGAAACTAAACATTTCTTAAAAAATCTATATTTTATTGTTTTAATTTTGTTAACGTTTCAAAGTATGATTTAAAATCATGAACAGAGGCAGAATTCTTGCCCAGGTATATTTATGAGTATAAAACGTGTACTTTTACTGTTGGTTGCCATGGCAACGGGACTAAAATTTAGCATTTTTTAACTTTTTGCATGTTATGGCTTCAGTATTTTGATGTTTGGACATTTAATGGACTTATCACTGTTACAATTGACAATTCATTATGCTCCTATAAAGATAGCTGAAAAGAGCCTTTCAGTTGCAATGGCAACAGGGCTAAAATTTAGCATTTTTCAACTTTTTGCATGTTATGGCTTTAATATTTTGATGTTTGGACATTTAATGGACTTATCACTGTTACAACTGACAATTCATTATGCTCCTATAAAGATAGCAGAAAAGAGCCTTTCAGTTGCAGTGGCAACAGGGCTAAAATTTAGCATTTTTCAACTTTTTGCACGTTATGGCTTCAATATTTGGATGTTTGGATATTTAATGGACTTATCACTGTTACAAATGACAATTCATAATGCTCCTGTAAAGATAGCAGAAAAGAGCCTTTCAGTTGCCATGGCAACAGGGCTAAAATTTAGCATTTTTTAACTTTTTGCATGTTATATCTTCAATATTTTGATGTTTGGATATTTAATGGACTTATCACTGTTACAATTGACAATTCATAATGCTCCTGTAAAGAAAGCAGAAAAGAGCCTTTCAGTTGCCATGGTAACAGGTCATTTGGTAATCTGTTTAATAATGTTTCCTAAGGATAAGTAAGTTTTCATCATTTATTGTCACAACTTAATTATAAAGATAAAACTGTTAGCAGTAATGAAATTGATCTAATTAACTCACTTTTTGCATGCGAAAAGAAGTATAAAAATATTTCATTGACATGGCAACAAAAGTGAAAATATATGTTTCAAAGGTTAGAGTACTTTTACTGGAGACAAAATAAGTAGGGACTGCACAATTTCAAAGAGGGCCAATTTAAGAGCTGGTCTTATAGCAATGGCAACAGAAAAAAAAGACAAAATTATATGTCTCCCATGATGGCCTGTCAGTGGTGACTGGGCATGTAACTTACATTTATTTTGAGTATGGTTTGAATTTGAACTTTGACCTGTTTGCCAAAACACTATAGTCAGTGGTCATCTACTGAACATAGGCATATTCATGCTATAATGCTGGATGATCATAATATATATGTTATGATTTAAAGCCTGATGACAATGGGCAAAATTATCAGTCAGCTTTCCATAATAAAATATTTCAGTCTTAGGGTCATTGTGATATTGACATTTCACCTACCAGCCCCTTAAAGTTAATAAGATTAAACTACAATGAATTGTGACAATCAAAAGCTAAAGCATTCTGCTATTATTGATCAGTTACTGCTTTCAGTCTTCTCCATATTTTGTGTATAATCTTAAATTCCATTTATTGCCTTCCCTTTCCAGTTATTGAAGGCCAAATATGAGATATGATCAAATGCTAACTATTCCTTTAGAAAATGAATGCAATGCATTTTCAGTTGTGTACACAGTAGACATTAGAATTCATATAATTGTGATACTTGGCTATTTTATGTGAAATATGGAGCTAGTTCCAATCATAATTATGCAGCTTACTAGAAGACTCTAGACTGTATATTTCAGTTTTTTTCTCATAACAAATCACCATTTAAAAAAAAATATTTATCATATAGCTGCATCATACCTAATCAATATTATTGCCAGTAAGTATTCAATGATTTATATAATTTTCTATGTAAGGCCATACTATATTAATTGTTAGATTATCATCCCCTCCCACTATCTTTATGCCTCCCCTTACTATTTTTAGTTTCCAAGATCATGTATGGAATATTTCTATAAAGAATGTTATAAATCATTAACTTTCAGTTATTATTGCTTATAATCAAATCCATTTTTCAAAAATAACTATTATATGTCATTTTTCTCTTTAACTCCACATTAAAGCAAATATAAAATATCTGATCTGAAATAAATAAAAAAAATAAAATAAAATCTTCCTTCCACTTTAGAAGAAAATTTAATCTAGCAATTAATTTATGATGGCCTCAGATACAAGTTAGGAAAACTATACAATGTTATGTTTATTCTGCTATTCCATGAACTTGTGAAAAGTAACTGCATAACATTTTATCAGTTTTGTTGCATTTATAATAAATTGTTGACAGACGATGGTCACTGAATGTGTCATTTTCATTTTTCAAAAAGCAAGATATTTACACAGAAACAAAATTTATTACCATGTAATTTGATATTATATTTTATATAAAATAATGATGTAGGAATGTGATAAATTAAACAGTTTGATAAATAATTAGTATCCATAAATTATTAAAAACACCTGATTATCAAGAATTTAGAATTAGCATCCACACTGCAACTTAGATTGAAATGTAACACTGGTAGTCTATTTCAACACTGTAACTATTACCCCCAAGTAAATGTTACAAGCATGGATATTGCACTTTAACATAAACATTAGTAACTTCTCAGTAAATGTGTATTATGCAATTATTTATTCCAAGTACATAATTTCTGAAGATCCAGCATGCACCTCCAAATTCATTGTCCATGGCTGTTTTCAACCTAGATAGTATACCTAGAATGAAAGAAATAAAAAATATCGTTGCTTTCTATAAAATTTTAAGAAAAGAATACATTTCTATTTTGCTCTCCCATGTAAACATGTCGAAATGTAGATGCAAATTACTAGAAAAGGTGTCATGACTAATTGAAATGAAATATTCAATCATAGGGTTAAAAAGAGAATTCAAACATTCAAAATACTTAGTCAAAGTCCTTAGAAAAACAGCTGAGTCTTTCAAGATTTTGGAAACCTGTATACTTTGGTCTGTAATGTAATATAAAGCAACTTGATAAATTTTTAATATATCCTTTTGAAATGAAGTTACTGAAATATTGAATTTTGTTATGAAATGTATTGAAATCTGTCTGCTTTGTCATAGTTGATAGAAAATTGATTCTGAATCTTGTGCAGAAACAAATATATACATGAACTATCTTCTCATCTTTATAAAAAATAAAATTGCAAGGTACAATCTGTGTGTACATCAGAGCATCATTAGTATTTTGAAGTTTTATTTATCAGATCTTCCTTAGGTAATTCAATTCCTCAGTTACAGGTTTTGTAATTTTGTGAAAGGCAAGGAAAAGAGTTCTAAATTACCTTCTTATCTTACTGGTTGTTTCGGGGTATTCAATGCTTCAAGACACACAGAAATACACTCTGAAATAAAAAAGTCAAATAATAATTTATGACATAACCAATATGCACAATTGTGTATTCATGAATTAATTTAATTACAGTGGTCATATCCATAATGTTTCTCATATTTTAAATTAGAAAATATTTCAACTGCAAGTCTCTAACACTTTCAATGCTGAGAATGAAAACAGCAGCATTCATCACACTAGGCAAATTCATAGCAATATTGTTAATATTTTGCTAAATATGACTGAACGTTTTTTAATATTCATTAAATAAAATTTTACATTTAATTTTAGATGAAAATATAGATTTAAGATGAAAATACAAGAAAATATTGAATATCTTTGATGAAAATAATCTTAGAAGCTTTATGAATATGGCCTCAGGTGGTTTATAGTTATAAAGCTACAAAATTAATTTCAAAGCAACTTTCTTGAATTAAAAGGTAATGTCCTGGAAGGTATATGTATATGACTGGCATTCCACAGCAGCTGCTCTTTCATTGTGTCATGAGAACATGTAAGTCACACATCACAACTATATTTTGGGTCTCAGTTGATCTGGTGTTACTTTTGCATAAATATGACAAACATTTTCTTTTATTCTAGAAAATATAGGTCACAGAAATTTCAAAAAGATCATGTGATACACTGCAAACCTGGATATACAGAATAAAGAATAGTTTTTTTTAAAAAGTGTTTATGCCTTCAGTAGAAACAAAGTAGATGGATGGTAAGAACTGTGGAGATTAACTTGGAAAGCCCATAATTATCATAAGAAAAAGTGTATAAGGAAAATTTTACAATTATCAAAAAGACATACCTTTTGACCACTGACCAGTTGAAGGTAACTAAATAATCATCTCAATTCATACTATTATATCTGTAATATAATACAAAACAAACACTGATTAGTGCAATCATCACATTAATAATGATAATAAGAAACTACATTACAAGCCTTTACAATTTCAATCATATTCTGTTGACCTTGAAGCATTCTTTTATATCTGAAAGATTTGTCTCATTTGTGAAGGACACTAGGAAAATATTCCATATTTTAATAAGCATTGAACAATATTTCATTGCTTGTATTTGTCAAATTACGCTTCATTAATTTCATATACAGTACATGTATTCAATGAGTACACACCTTTCATCACAGATAACAGTCTGTACCGTTGTGACACCTCAGTTTCCACTGAAAGAGAATCGAATAAATCGAATAAATACTCTTCTAGTTTATTTAACACAACAAAATGGCAGTTAATCTACTTACCTTATAAATTCCATGTAGAAAGGTAAACAATTGTTATAAATTGTTAACCGGAGCAAGGGTGGCTAATAAGCAAATTTTGAATCTGAAATTGCCGAATTCAGCAATTTTAACACGAAATGCCTGTACCGTTCGCCCTTTGAACTCATTTTACATCAATATTGAGAATGTGCTTATATTAAAAACGACACAGTTCGGTAGTTTAAAGTTTAGTTTAATGAAAACTGTCGGTTTCTAACACTGTCATCGATCTTTTTATTTTTCAAAATTTGGGGACTATCTGCCTATATAAATCCTACGTACGCCTTTCACATTTAAACAGTTAAAAACGTCCAGCAATAACTCTGACTGATGGAAATTAGCAGTAAATATTCATTTGGCTACAAATTTGTATGTCCGGGCGGGGCGTATGTTCTGCGTGACGATTTGATAAAAAAAACATTGTGGCTGAAATCATTCGTCCTCCACCTCTGATAATTCATGTGTGGAAGTTGTCAGTTACTTGCGGAGAACAGGTTTGTACTTGTACAGAATCCGGAAACACTGGTTAGGTTAACTACCCGCCGTTACATGACTGAAATACTGTTGAAAAACGGCGTTAAACCCAAAACAAACAAACTTTAATATTATCAAATTAAATCTTTAAAATTTAAAGAATCAATACAAATAAAAATAACAGTTGTAAGGTGATAATTATCTATTTGGATACGGAATGAATTTATTCCATTTTGGGTATAATTGAATTCAAAATCAAATGTGGGGTAATGTCCGTCTTTGGTAAAGTTAGCATGGAGGAATCTAGGGGAAGTTATAGGTGTGCGTGTAGGGACGGGATGTGAAGTGGGTACATCAGATGGAATAAATCTATAACCCCGTCGAAAATCTTTTTGAATTTTTAAAACCCATACGTCTATTTCTCTTAACAAAACTTTTAATTTTTAACTCGATTTTTAATGATATTAGGATGAAAGCTAATTGCGACAAGATTAAGTTTTGTCAAATAATGTTAAGAAATGTCTTTCAAACATAAGCTTTTTAAATTGATTAAAGATATAAATTTCTCATTTTTCTTTTACCTTAATTTGTCGAGATGAAATATCTATCTTGCTGAAAAATAGTTTATTGCATGTTCAGTATGAACCCCTAATCATCAGTTAAAAGGGTATCTCATTTTGAGCAAGGCAGTTCTGGATGTGCAAAGATTTACATATATTTCCTTTGTCCTGCAGTGGTAATTTATTATGCCCCCCTTCGGAGAAGGAGGGGTATATTGTTTTGCAGATGTCGCTCGGTAGGTCGGTCGGTCGGTCGGAATGTTGACCAATCCGTTTCCGGATTATAACTCAAGAACTCTTGGGCCTAGGATCATGAAATTTGATAGGGAGGTTGGTCATCACCAGCAGATGACCCCTATTGATTTTGAGGTCTGTATGTCAAAGGTCAAGGTCACAGTGATCCTGAATAGTAAAACGGTTTCCGAATAACTCAAGAACCCTTGGGCTTAGGATCATGAAAGTTGATAGGTAGGTTGATCATGACTATCAGATGACCCCTATTGATTTTGAGGTCAGTATGTTAAAGGTCAAGGTCACAGTGACTCTGAACAGTTAAACGATTTCCGGATGATAACTCAAGAATGCTTAGGCTTAGGATCATGAAAGTTGACAGAGAGATTGGTCATGATCAGCAGATGACCCCTATTGATTTTGAGGTCATTAGATCAAAGGTCAAGGTCACATTGGCCAGGAACAGTTAAACGGTTTCTGATTTTCTTGTCCAAAACCATGTGGCCTAGGGCTTTGATATTTGGTATGTAGCACAATCTAGTGGTCCTCTACCATGATTGTTCAGATTATTTCCCTGGGGTCAAATATGGCCCCACCCCGGGGGTCACATGGTTTATATAGACTTATATAGGAATTTTTTTTGAAAAGCCTCTTGTCCAAAACCACAGGGCCTAGGGCTTTGATATTTTGTATATGAAATCATCTAGTGGTCCTCTACTAAGATTGTTCAAATTATTCCCCTAGGGTCAAATATGGCTCCGCCCTGGGGGTCACATGGTTTACATAGACTTATATAGTGAAAAACTTTGAAACTCTTCTTGTCGAAACCACAAAGACTATGGCTTTGATATTTTGTAATGTAGCATCATCTAGTGGTTCTCTATCAAGTTTGTTCAAATTATCCCTCTAGGGTCAAATATGGCCCCGCCCCATGGGTCACATGGTTCATATAGACTTATATAGGGAAAAACTTAGAATCTTCATGTCCATAACTTAAATCATTCAAATTTGGACCACATGTATAGTTTTGAGTGGCAAGATGAACCTTGACATGAGTTGACCTTGATCTTGACCTAGTGACCTACATTCACATTTCTCAAGCTACAGCCTTAAAATTTTGACCACATGCATAGGTTTGTGTACCGAAAAAACTTTGACCTTGTTATTGACCTAGTGACATACTTTCGCATTTTTGAAGGTACAGGCTTCAAATTTGGACCACATGCTTAGTTTTTTGTTCCAAAATAAAATTTGACCTTGATTTTAACCTAGTGACCTACTTCCACATTTCTCAACCTACATCCTTCAAATCTGAACCACAAGGATAGTTTTGTGTACTGAAATGAACTTTGATCTTGAGATTGACCTAGTGACCTACTTTCACATTTTTGAAGGTACAGGCTTCAAATTTGGACCACTTGCATAGTTTTGTGTTCCGAAATAAAATTTGACCTTGATTTTGACCTAGTGACCTACTTTCACATTTCTCAAGCTACAGCCTTCAAATTTGAACCACATGCTTAGTTTTGTGTACCCAAATGAACTTTGATCTTGAGATTGACCTAGTGACCTACTTTCACATTTCTGAAGCTACAGGCTTCAAATTTAGACCGCATGCATATTTATTTTTTTTGTTCTGAATTGAAATTTGACATTGATTTTTACCTATTACCTACTTTCACATTTCTCAAGCTACAGCCTCCAAATTTGAAGCACATGCATAGTTCTGTCTACCGAAATGAACTTTGACCTTGAAATTGATCTAGTGACCTACTTTCACATTTCTCAAGCCACAGCTTTCAAATTTGGACCACATACACATTGTTTTGTACCAAAATGAATTTTGACCTTGATTTTGACCTTGAGCTAGTCTTGAAATTTGGAACATTCAAAAATGGCTCAGAGGATGGCGCCAAGATCACTCTGTAATCTCTTGTTAGGTTAATAGGTTAAAGGTCAAGGTCAGATTTAACCAGAATGGTAGAACTTTTGTTTACAGTGAGCATATAATTTCTGTTCCTTGTGCAATTACTGAATGCATCAAGGGGGGCATTTCGTGTTCGACGAGCTCTAATTGTTAAAATACAGGTTCATATTGATCGAGTAGATTGAAATCTGATATAACTTTAACGTAGTTTATATTGTGCGGTCCATGATTTCTTTTTGCCCTGCATAGAGTGCGCATGCGTGAAATTTTACTTTCGTTGCTAAGGATCTTGTTAAGTGTAAATCCCTCTATACCTCTGAAAATGCGTATAATACATTACAATATGTAATAATTGTCACAAATGAAAATATAACATCTATATTTTCACATAGAAATAGATATTCCCTAAGATTTCGTGCAGGGTATATCCCATCTAGATTAGGATAACTTTTAAATATGTAATAATTGTCACAAATGATAATATAACATCTATATTCTCACATAGAAATAGATATTCCCTAAGATTTCGTGCATGGTATATGTGACAGGAAAAGCCGTACCGGCGACAGTAACCATCAGAACAAATCAACACCCTTTACAATATTTACAAATTTATTTACATAAGATGATTATTTACAATGAATAGATGATATGAAGAAAAAAAAACTGATTATAAGAAAGAAAAAAAAAAAAGTTCAGTATCTCTAGATACAAAAGTTCTTATAGTTCCATTCTAATCTGACGTGGCACAGTTCTTTAATTCAATTGTGAACTTTAAGTAGCACAAACAAAACGTAGCTCAAAATCCAGTCCCTTTAAACCGTGAATACGCTGATTCCGTATTGGCTCCCTATGGTGGTAGGTGATTGCATCCCTGAGCTGACTTCAGAGGATAACAAAAATCATCGTCTTTGCGGTTTACGGCACAACCATGGGACGAAAGCTCTGCGCTGGGAAAATCACATCCAGGCGAGTGAAGACAAGTGAACCTCGGGCATTGTACTTCCGGGTTATGACATCACCAGGAAAATCGTCTGGCGGAAGAAGCTAAAATATATAACATATGGTAAGCACCATAGCAAAACAAATAAGTCAGGGCATAAAACTGCTCCTTTGGGTACACCATACCTCCATAGGCTCCCATAAATAATACGTGCTACTTATACAAAATATATGTGCTACTAAGTTCAGACGTCACGTGATTAAAATACGTCACTAACTACTTCCATTATTACAAAAATTACTTACTTAAAAGACTAAAATTGAAGTATGAAAAAGATATGAAACTTTTATGATGAAACATTATAGATACGGAAATGATATACTGCAGCTATTATTTACAACTACAAATTAACAAAATTCAATGTAAATTAAACGTTATATCATAGTTGGCATCCATATAATATCTAATGCCATACACTAAAACGGACATTGTATGTATATGCAATCGACTGCCACACAATTTCATATAACAATAATATATTACATACATGGTACTAGACTTGCCATATAGATTTATACATAACAATACAATGCAGTAATGGCGTTCCATAATTAACAAAATGTTTGACATATGTTTTTGAAACAGTGCTTTACAATTATCATGTTACAAGTTTCAGTATAAATCTTACATCTTATATAAACGAAACATTTTAGACTCCTCTTTCTAAATAATTTACAAAAGTCTGAAAAATTTAATGAATTATCCTGACGTACCGAAACTAGCCAAAATCATGTGCCGAAAAGTAAATGTTACAGAATTCTGTAGAATGAACAAAAATTTACCAAATAAAAATCGTAATGCAAAAATCATACAAAAATCTAACAAATAAATTTCTTACCTCGATCGAGCATAAATTTCTAGCAAGAAAATTTAATCAGACATAGATTCGTCTATAAAGTCGGAAGGTGGTGTGCGCAAGGCATATCTAGTCCAGTCTATTTAAAGGATAATGTCCCGCCAAATACTAAATTTCATGGGATTCACGGCTAAGCCGTGGACTCCGACTATTTGTGTTTCCACGGGATTCACGATATAGCCGGGGAATCTAACTACTTTGGCGCGGATTTAAATTGACAATTTGAGGCCCATTATAGTGGTTTTGGGGATAAAAACATAAATTACTGAAGTTTATAAAATATCAGCTTTCTTATTACTGAACAGAATTTAATGACATTTACATGGAAATTTAAGTTATGAAATACAGAAAAACATGAGAGGTATTTCATGCGTGAAATCTGACATTTACCTCAATAACTCAAAAATTTACAAAAAGATGATGCAATACCTGCATTTACACTACAGATAAAATAAGGCCCGTATGTCAGTTTGTGACAGTATATCCCCATCTAAATTGGGATAACTTACAACTCTAAAATCTTTTTTTTCTTTCTAAATTTTAGTCAGTTTAAATCGTTAGATAAAACAGAGATCTAAGTCCAAAAAGTGGAATATATACTGCCAGTATTAATAATTTAATTACCTGATTACCTGGAGCTCCCGGGGATAAAAGTATTAACCATTTAAGCAAAAAAACAGATTTTAATATTAAGAAGAACCAGATGCCAATGCTTGTATACGGAAGCTAATAGGTTTATATCGGTTTGACTGAAACAACAAATATCCCCCGAAAGAACCTAGCCGCTCATTATTTTTCCATGTCATTTGAATTGAAATGTGGAGAACCTTCTAAAATACTTGCTGATATATTGTTATTTATCCCTTTAAATATGAAAATGGTTAAAATAATTCAAGCAGATAGTCTGGTTGCACTGCTTTAGTTCAGATTCAGATCTATTATTCAAAATGCCTTTATATGGTTCAAACTACTTGCCATCGACAACACACTTGCTGTAACAAACCAGGCAACCGCAGGTCATCGCCAATGCACAGATCTTTTGGGCAGAGTACCATCGTAGGCATGTACCTAATGTGGATCCAGGATTTGGGTTTAGCAGGGCGGAGTCTCTAAAAAAATATTTGGAAAGTGTGCCTCAAATGATGCAATCTCACTTACATTTGATTAATATTGATATAAAGTTTTGCGAGCTAGGCGATCAGAAGACTAGAATACTAAACTGATATCTCAATTTTAGGCGATCAAAAAGTTTATGCACGCCATATTTTGTGAAGAGGGCCTTCCGTACTATATTATTGTATGCACCAAACTTCTTCCCCAGTTTGAATATCGCTGGTCTTTCTAAAGTATGACTTTTTGTACATACGACTTATAAAAACATGAATATGCACGTTGGCGAGCGAAGCAAGGCAAAAAAAAAATCAGAAAAGATATATAAATGGCATAAAAAGTAAACATTAATGGAATGAAATTTGAAAACCTTGACGAAAGGGGCTGGGTGCGTTCGCACAAGTCGCTGCCCCGCTGAATACGCCCTTGCCAGTGCATCTTGAGAAATGATCAAGATAAACTTTCTTTCATCAAAAGTTCATTAGAACTTGTGTTTTTTGTTTGTTAACCCCGATTTGTTTAAGAAATAATTTATAGCAAAACCGTGTTTTAACACTATTTATACACTCGGGCGGTAATACGTCGTACAAATAATTTCACTCGGGCTGCGCCCTCGTGAAATTATTGAGCCCGACGTATAACCGCCCATCGTGCATAAATAGTGTTAAAACACGGTTTTGCTATAATAATTCTAATATGCCCTTAATCTAAACCAGTAGATAAAATATGGTAGCGCTCTTTCTTGGTCGCAACAAAAACATCACCGCACGTTAACGTGACGTCATTCTAGCGTAAGAGTGTTTTAACAGAGATAAGCATATTAGAATTATTATTAAAAATCTCTTGACTTCACTTGACTTAAAACAATACAAAAACGAAACTGCAAATTGTAGTGCACAATTATTTCCAGTGGGAATGCTAATTTCGGCAAAGGATTTATCAGCATTAGTAATTAGGATACTTCTGGCAAAATGATGCGACTAATTTAGTCACATTTCTTTTTGGTCTTGTTTCAGAAAAGGCCGAGAACATCAGGGGACACAGTACATTCCGAGAAGTAAGCAAAAGCAATTCTTTTTTAATTGCATCTATTCAATAGAAATACCATAAAAACATCAACTTTAGCAATTGAGTACATTCATTGAAATATATCTGTTAAGATTTTGAGATATCATTTGTTTTAATGCTGACTTAATATAGACAGGCTCTTTTACTTTAAAGGCTGCAATATGGATTAAAAATATTTTAATTCTACATTTCTTGTAGATCACAGGACTCGGGAATTGCTGACTGTGAAATCATTATTGAAAAATATTTGCCGGAAGTTCCAGCTGGTGTCATTGTATCAGACTTAACAAACGAACATTCAATGACATATAACGTACCTGGTAATTAATAAAAGATTATTATTATATAACATACAACCGAATATTTGTCAGATCTTAGTTAGAGTTAAACTGAACCTGGAGACGCACTTTCTTGTTATGTTGTATATCGGGTCGTTACGAGATTGCCTAACATAAACCGGTATAAAACTTAGATTTCATTTACCACCTGTTAACTTACTCTTTAAGGATTTTTTTTCCAACTTGATACGTGTTTTCGCTGATGTAATAGTTGTTTCTATCTTTTTAACACGTCTAGTCGAACGGACCACGGAAATGAAACAATATAGCGCGCTTGCACGCGTGAGTATGTGTCAGATGCGCGAACTGCACCCATGCTGTTAACCATTGGCCACCTCTATAAAAAACAATGTTGCTCATTACAGACCTGGAGCGGTCTTCGGCTTATGTCCGGAGGTGATTATGAATCGGGGCGCACGGCAAAAATACGCATTTATTGCATGTCCACAGGCATTTAGTGTATAACATGTATGATATACTGAGCAAAGATTTGGATAATGATTACCATGTTTACAAAATATTTACATTAAAGATACTTATAAATGGATCGCGATAGTTTTTATTTTAACGGTACTTGATAAAATCCAAAAACAGGTAAAGCAGGTGTATTAAGTGGTGTTAATTTGTATATTGTAGTATTCTTAACTCCAGACACGAGGCGTCATTCCATAACAGATTTGTAGTCAAGTGGATAGTGTATTGGTGTTTGTATGGTATAGGTTCGAGTCCTTCTATTTTAAAATGATTTTATTAATTTTGTTTTTGCAGGTCTTTTTTATATCATCTTTTGTATTTATTTTTCTTTCATTCTTGCAAGAGTTTTCTCTATTTTGCAATGTTAATAGATTTAATATCGATTTTAATATGAGATCCTCTGAAAAATATCAATATGTACTTAGTATAAGTGCACGAGAAAATCATGACACAAATAGTTTTACCTGTATTCTTCTCCAGGTAAAAAACATGTTAGAAAATTTAAAACAAGTAACTCGTCCTGTATTCGAACCAGCACCGTAAGCTTGCAAATCGTACGTGTTAACCACTAGACCACGCCGCTGTTTACATTGGTTTTGCAATATAAGATACTTGTCATGTAATGTGTCCACCTGATTCCCTATTTCATTGTTATAGGTTGATCTGGTATTAGTAAATAAAGGCCACAGTTATTGCATTTTTGTAATACCATTCAAATAACTTGAATCCGGTATATACCTGAGTCTGCAATTTATCATAGGCGCTCAATGTGTTTTTGATCACATTCCTATAACAATGGATGCTTGCGCGGCTGTCTGACTTAAAAAAGATAGGTAAATGTACAATTAATCCGCAAAATGTGTTTTTCGTCATATTTTAAATTATTTTTTATTAATAAAATAAATTTATAGAATCCAAAGTCAATTGGAATAACAACACATCGGGTTTTATTTAAATGGCTGCCAAGTATGACAGTTCACCGGAATCGACGTCATATGATGGTCAACGGATCCACGTATCCCAAAGTGAAAATAAATAAACACATGTCAACATTTAACTTAGGGTTCTATAAAAAGTTTGGAAAGGTTAAAAGGGTGGTTATTTCAATTTTGTTTTCCTTTAAATCTTGATTTAATGTATGATATGTGGCCTGCAGCTGTAAATCACCGATAACAGGCTTCGTGGAAATAATGATATATTTATACCAACTTGTTTTAATTCGTGAAAATTATGGTGGCATATTTCTGCCACGAGATAGCTATGTAGCTATCGCGATACTTCGAAAACATATCTTGATAAAGCGAAGTTTTTTGAAAAGATTTTCTCAATAGTAGAAGGTTTCCTGGAAATATTATTGCGATAATTTACATTATTTTCTCGATATGTTTTGTGTTAGTGCCCACATCTGCCATTTATTAGCTAGTGCTAGATAAGCTTTCTCGATACTTTTAGAAATTATCTTGACATTTCGAACTATTCTGAAAAGTTTTTCGCAATAGCCTTAAGTTTCCTAGAAATAAAAAGCATATCGAGAAAAAAATAATTTATTGCGATAATGTTTTCAGAAAAAAATGCATAACTTTGCTGGAAAGTACGGAAACGTTTATGGGCCTCGCAATGTCGTGTTAGATAACGCAAATGTCGACATATTTTCGCGAGAAATCAACATATTATCACAACAAGTCGATATATCTTATTGACATGTTGCATTCCTTTTTTCAATGTTTAATCATTTTACTCGAGATCCGCGTAAGCTGTAATGATATCTCAACATATTATGTCGATATAAACCACCCCTTTCTTGATTTTCTAACGCAAGTTCTCGTCTTAACCCGACTTTATGTAAACAAAGTCACTTCAATGACAGTGACCAGGGGCGTAGGAAAGGTGGGGTTGGGTTAAGGATTCAGTATGTATGCGTGGATCTTGGGTCTCGTCAAGCAGAGTTTTGTTTGTTTGTATTGGGTTTAACGCTGTTTTTTAACAGTATTTCAGTTATGTATCGGCGGACAGTTAACCTAACCAGTGTTCCTGGATTCTGTACCAGTACAAACCTGTTCTCCGCAAGTAGCTGCCAACTTCCCCACATGAATCAGAGGTGGAGGACGAATGATTTCAGACACAATGTCTTTTATCAAATCGTCACGGAGAACATACGCCACGCCCAGGGCTCGAACTCACGACCCCACGTTCCGTAGATCTGCGCTCTCCCTACTGAGCTAAGCGGGCGGACTGTCAAGCAGAGTAAACAATGAACATACATATAAAATAAAAACGTATAGTAATTCCAGAATAAAATGCGGATTCACTGTGTATAGGCAGTTTACGGGTACTTGGGCACCAAATATTCACTCGGCGGATCATTTGCCTTTCTATAAAGGGACTCGGTAAAGCTGCTAGTTATAGCAAGACTAAAAATTTATTTCTGGTTTACGGCAATTTGTAAGTGCTTTAATGCTACTCGTTGACAGATAGTATGAAGCAGAGAATAACTGCATACACAGTTTGGTTTGTCTGTGAACAAATAACATATCACTAGCACATAACACATTTTTATAAATATTTTCTGAGTGCATTTTTTTTTCCAAAACAGCAACAGCAAACAAATTAAACAGATAAAGAAAATTAAAAAAGAAAACAACCTCACAGTAAAATATCCACAGTTTTACTTTCACAACAGACGTCCGTCAGATGTTGTGAAAGAGAAGCAATTCTTTGAAAATTATTTTTTCTATTTTTATGGATTTCAAAAATGATGTTTTTCATAAAGCAGATCTAGGTTCAACATGGATTTCATAAGAAAAAGTAAATATTCAAATTAAAAGAAAATACAATGATTATGTTTTATGAATGGATTTCATTAAAAAACGTCCGAAAATAACAACAATTTTTTTAATTAAAAATATAAATAAGTTCATCTAGAATACAGTCGGATTTCTTTAAAAAGGTGATTAAAGGAAATAAATAAATAAAATGTTGATGTTTTTATATGAAGAAAATTAAGACTGCTTGGATATCCTAAAATATCTGTAGCATTGCATTTGACGGACCAATGTGTTTGTAACACTGTCTGCTATCTGTCACCTCACATGGATTAGGAACTTACATACTATAAGTGGTCAACTTGAATAGTATATACATGTACTTTTATTCATGGCAGGAAATATGGAACTTGTTTTTGTGTACATTCATATATCTTTTGTGTGTTGTCAGAATTCAAGGGAATCATGGTAACGTCACTGTGGTTTTTAGGAACCGCTTCTTAGGACATTGCGCTCCCAAAAATTGCAAACTAAGTGCTGTAATTGTTAAAGTACAGTTTAAACTGCCCTACGGTCACTTTATATTGGTGGTAAGCCAGGCTTCTAGGAACAGGGTCAGTGCTACAGTTCCCAAAATAATTTCCAAAATTGCGTTTATTCTACTAATTAAACTTCCAGCTATTTGATTTGTCTTACTAGCATGGTATTGAAAATGCCCCCCAATATGAAAATACTTCCTACGGGCCTGTAAACCCAAATTTCATATTTCTAGAGAGCAATTACTATGTAGGGATAACGCATGTTTTTCGTGTTATAACGTTTGCAGAATCCCTAGGGATTGTTTGGTGCCTGAGCCCGTAGGGCGAGGGTACCAACGTATCCCGAGGGTTTCTGAAGATGTTATAACACGAAATGAACATGCGCTAACGCTATTCTAGCATAAAACGCGGAAAAAACCTAATAAATGAATACATTCTACCTCAACGTCATTAAATTTCCATGAAATGCGCGGGAATATCTGAGTTGTTTTTTCACGGTGACGTCATTTCCATTTGAATTATTCGTTTGGAGCCGTAATACGTTTACGCTTTGCCACGGAACGCGCATATATAAAAATGTGTTATAACAGCACGTGAGCGCGAAAATCTCTCTGTTAACACACTTCTTCTCTCTTGTTTAAACACCCCCAAAAAGTGACAAGAACAGCAGTTTTATGCTAGAATATATTACGAGAACCCACTGTAGTAAATCAAGAAAGGGGCGTTTTATATCGTCATACTATGTCGAGATATCTTTATAGCTTACGCGGATCTCGAGAAAAATTATTAAACATTGAAAAAATGAATGCAATAAGTCAATAAAATATATCGACTTGTTGTGATAATATGTTGATTTCTCGCGAAAATATGTCGATATTTGCGTTATCTAACGCGACATTGCGAGGCCCATAAACGTTTCCGTAGGAAAGATTAAAATATTATCGTGACAGTTACCGAACATCTCGTTGCAGTTCCAAGCATTAACGCGAATTGTTTTGATAAAACATTTTCAGGAAATTAATAAAAATATCTAGAAAATATTATTTATTACTGAAATATTTTCAGAAATAAAATGCACACATTTCCTGGAAAGTTTACAAATCATCGTGATAGCTACCTAGCTATCTCGTGGCAGAAATATGCCACCATAAAAATATAGACAATTTTTTCGATATATTTATTTTCAAAAATATAAAAGAAAGCTACCTTATTAACGGAGCTCATCTCTCGAATCGGTAAAGAATGGCGGCCGCCATAATGTAAAAAAAAAACTTAGATCAGACAGTTATTTTTACTATATGTTCTATATAAACATTGGCTTCTATTACAATTTTGCCTGCATTCCAAACCCCTCAAAACTACCTGCACCCAAAAGAACTATTCAAGAGAAAAAAGAATCCAGCCACAATAGATATGGGGTTGACCGACTCTTTTTTCATCATTTTGAACCAAGTCACATGCGTATGAAGAATACTAGAGATGGCACCTACTCAAGAAAATCTAAGGGGAACAACTCTGAATCGACTAATAAACTGAAGCCAACATAACACATTAGTCAAAAGTGAAAGAAAAACTAAATAGGTCCTTTTCCCATCAGCTGATCAGGCAGACAAAATATACCTACACTTGTTTAAAACTCTTTGTATTCGATACACAACATGCACGCTTTTCTCATGGCTTACACTGACAATTATTTTATAAGCTGTACTGAGGCCCTGCTTGAAAGTTTAGAAGTGCATCAAAATAAAATAATCCATAAATTCCTTTCAAGAAATTGCACGACATTAAGAAATGTTACCTAGGATATTTTAGTTTTGGCTTTTTAACCAAAGATTTTTTTATTCTCAATGATAATTTGATTTACACAAAATTTGATATATTAAAATGTAAAATGTATATCCAACAATGGGAAATTAAAAAAAAAAGCTAAACTGGTATCAGATATGTATAACACCATAGGTAGACTAAGGTAACCATTTTGAAAGTGTTTCTTTTGGAGCTTTTCTCTGACTGTTCAGGAGTACTTTGCTGCAAATAGTGTGACACAAGTCACTGTCATCAACATTTTAAGGATAACTCTCTTCTATTTCCGCATAATTATGTGCTTGTAAGTTGAAATTTGATATTCCCTGGACGTAACTATATCTTAACATGATCATTGCTTTACGTGAAAAAAACAAAAATGCCCAAAAAGCATATGAAGAATACGTAATTTGACGATTTTCGGTACGGGTCTACTACCTTAAACAAACAATAAGGTGTTTTACTTATTGTTGTAAACAAGATAAGCGGGTAACTTAAGACATTCACATTTTACAACTTAAACTGTTTACACAACTTTAAAACAAGCTTTTTGTTGGGGCCTCTCATTTACAATTACATCAACAATTATCAACTGAACTGAGTGCATTCATGAGTGGAACATATTGATGGTAAAATGTTGTAGTTTTTTTACATTATAACATATTTGATAACTTCTTTCAGGTCAATTTTGGTATGGTTTTGGTAAGCTTATAATAAAGAGCATGTCATCCTCTTTCACTCAGAATTCTTTCATGAGTTTTAGACTCCTGGCTATATAGTCTTGGATTTTGAATTTAATAAAAGACAAAAGAAAGTTCAGTATAGGCTCTTTCAAAGTGTTGAAAGTAGACTAAACTTGTAATACACTCTATTGAATTTATTTGGCTGTGGAGACTTTTGATGTAGACTATAACTGGAGAAAATCCAAAATCAATGAAAAACTGTCAATACAGGAGTTGTCCATTTGCTTCAGATATTTTTGAAAGGAGAGAGCGAGAGAGAGAGGGAGAGAGAGAGATATATATATATCCAATGGGTTTTCCTCTCTGTATATTTTTGTCTACTGACCGGTTTCATATACAACATTCAGGGCAGACATATAAAAAAAATGTAGACAAAAATATATATAGAGGAAAACCCACTGGATGTTTTCCTATTTTATTTATTATATACTTGTCCAGGAGTAACTTTTAATATTTTCTCATATATATATATGGTGTGAAATATACAAATCATTTTATTTTGTCCCTTTATCCACCCGTTCGTTTGTCTGGCTGTCCATCTATCAGCCAGGAAAGACAGTCTTTGTTAACTTTGAAAATATTTTTTCATGAAACCTCACTTATATAATTATGATGGTTTGTCTTTGGAATGAATATGCATGCACTTCTGTTAAGTTTTAGTCTGAAAATGTGGTTCCTATGGCAGCAAGTATGACAAATGTTCCGTCCGTTACGGGACTTAATTGCTCGGCAATAGTATTGTTCTGTACAAATATCCTTTAAACATTCAATAATTATCTTATACTTGACTTGAATGCCTTACTGACCAATAACCCAATTCATTTGCTCGTTGTAACAGAGATGTCTATTATTTGTTACACTGCTTGTTGGTGACAGGGTACGGGATATACGCTGTTAAAGAAATCCATATCCGGCGGGAGCAAAGCGTATCCTGTCACCAACAAGCAGTGTAACGATTTTATCTTTCCGACTATCTTTTACTTCCATGCTATAATCGAAACATTTTGTAAATTAATAAATCTACTTACAGTGCAGACTGGAATCATGCAATACTGTTCATACTGTTGTAGAGGCCACATATGAATTAAATCCATATAAACATAACGTTTCAGACGGCCCTTTTCTTCTGTGTTCTCCCAAATTCTTCCATCAGCAGCAACTTCCGTATACATGATGCATTATTCACACACGTTTACTTCATATAAACTTATAGTCATCATAATGTCACAACATCACTGATAGCAACTGGCCTTAAATGTTATGGAAAGACCCACCCAATGTTTGTTTAAACGCGATTTAAATGCATTTACTGAGGGTGCTGACACTACATTGTCAGGTAATCATTTGTTTGGTCGTCATGTTTTGTTTATAGTTGATTAACACCAGCCATAAAATGCACAATGACCTGTATTTTGAATGAATTACAAAACACAAAAACTCATTTATACAGGTTATGAACTAGTTTAAACCCAAAAAAGCTTTCTGTTCCATCCTTTCGAAAATCATCAGATTTCACGATGTCAGAAATGTCTTGAAACATCGGCTTTCATCCCATTTCCTGTTAAATCCTTTATCTTGCACGTAGATTAAATGATCCTACAACAAACAGTGGTGTAACAAATATGTTAATTCCTTTGTTTTACGATGATATAACTTAAAACAAGATTTTTACGGCCATGTCTCCATACAGAGTTATTGTTCTTAACGGCTAACTTTTGTCCGCCTTCACGGGCCTAAATTAAATAGGAGAATAAAGATAGCAAATAAACACTAAATTTACTTTTGGAAACGATATATAGCTGGAGCTAATTAATAATCTGGCTTGATTCAATTACGCCAACAGTCACAGTGACTTTGTTGTAATTAAAATTCATATCCGAAATGTACTTGTATCCTGTTTCCACGTAACGTCTATTGACCAACAGAAATGCAAGAAACTTGTAGGAGGCGGGATAAATGTTATGTTTTTGCTACCGGAAGAATTCGGTTGTAGCTGTTCCCTTACAGGTTTCTCAAAATGTGCATGGTTGCATAAGACAACCAACACATATTACAAAGGTGTGTCGTCACCAAAATTGTAGATGTTAGCAGCGGCATCAGAATATAAACACTTTTAAATGTCATTATTGTACATTTATAGTCTTAGTATAATATTTGTTAAAGTAACTTTTGATTTTCCTATCGAAAAAAGTATTTTGCAGGGGCATATTCTATGGAATGTCTGTATATATATTTCAGGTGAATCTGAAGAATGCTTGAACAAACCCTGTCAAGGGGCTGAGCGTGATATGTCAGATGATGTTACAACTGTGGGTTACTTAGAAGCAAAATATGTTCTACAATCTAACAGAGAACTCCACTCAGAAAACCGTAAGTTTGGGAGACGGTCCGAAACATTTCCTAATATGTGTGGTATGATTTGTAAGCAAACCATGGACAAACATGATACATCGCGAAATTGTAATCGATAAGTCTGGAATCCTAAAATATCTCATTTTTTTTAATTCTTATTATTCTTTTTTACTGCTTAAATTTCTTAGACTCTTTATCAGACCTGTTTTACTTCTGTTATTTATCAATGACACATATCAATGAAAGGCTTGTCTTACTTTTCATTATCCTAATTCCATAATGAAATATCCTTTACCTTATTTCTTTTCTACTTTACTGTATATTCAAATAAGATATCATTAAAAATTCTTAACTTTTAAACTGAATGAAATGATAATCCGCCATAGATGTAAATGTTTTTGTTGTTAATTAGGGAGAGGAACTATATAAGTTCTCTTTCGTTCTTATCCCTTTCGTTTTTGTGTCAAATATGTATACCTGTAAAAATTTAAATTGATGTATTTTCGAAATAAATATGTTAAAACTAAAATTGCAAGGCACAGTACATGTCTGTTATTTGGCCCCTCCACAGAAAACAACTTCTCTTTCCTTTTTCATTGTATATTACAATACATTTCTCTTAAATCATACACATATTTGACAGAGGAATTTGATTTTATATCTTGCAACTTTGTCACTGCCTTTTTGTGCATTCAGTTTTAAAATCGTTTCATGAAACATTTTTCAGCACTACGCATCAAATGTTGCAATCAAAGCACCCACCAAATGTAGGAAATATTGTCTAAATATATTATAATAAAACACTGTAAACGCACAAAAGATTCATTTTCCCATTAAATGACCTGAACTTTTTTGAATTGGTAGTCTCAGACCACAAGCCTTCCTGTGAATGCTTTTGAAATTATTGTCCACAATTATCTTATGCACAGATAGGTAGATCATTGTATTGTAATAAATATGTTTTTGTTTTTTTTATTATTATTATCATATTATTATTATCCCAAATTTATATCATTATTATCATTATTTAAATATATTGACAGGTTTATTTCCTCTATTATATAATACACACAAAAACAAAATGATCTTTGTTTTATTGTTTAGTTGCCATCAAAAAATGTTTTCATGTACGAGTGCTTATAATCTTATTGGATATATAACGAAACAAAACACCAGTTACCGACGACAGAGACACTGTGTCACGAAGACTTTGTGAATAGGATACTTTGGAAGGTGTGTCATTTTTGTACTATTTTGATTGATGTATGTCTTTTTATCAAACTTTGTTAATTTAAATATAGTACTCATGTTTGTATATACAATTTGTGGAAATAAATACAGTTTAAACTGAGGTGTGTCATAAACATTAACATCTGAATTTCGTCTCTAGCCTCAGTCAATGCAATTGGTAAAGTACTAGTGACATCACCGGTAATGTTCAAAAAGTATTACAACGATTCTGCTAAAACCCGTTGGTGGTAAAAAAACAGACATTAGATAAAAGACAAAAACATGGAGAGTTCTTTGTAGAAGGCCGAAAATCATACTCCATCATTTCCGTGTAAATGAATGTTGCTCCTGAATCAAGTTATGAAGTCGTTTTCTTGGGTTGGCGCAGTGTTTAAAGTTCTTATACCAGATGTAGTTTTGTGTGAGGCAATTTGCACATACTTAATAAAATATCCGGATATAACGCCTCGCCCCCACCCCATTGATCATACTGACCTCACATATTTCCGTGGAGGGTCACTATCACACCAGATAATTAATGATAGGTAACTCAACGGAAAATTCATTGTACTTTTGTTCGTAATGACAAGGCCAGCTTTCAATTCAAGAGACGCAAAATTCTTTAACATTCATTTTTGAAAAGTTGTTTTCAAATCTGCAATGTGCGTAATATAAAAACACTACAAAGCACTATCGAATTTTACATGAATTGCTTACATTTGGTAGAAATAAGTATAGTTTGAATAATATGTATATGGAGTATAAACAGCCGACCATAAAGTAGATTTTGATAGTTTTCTCGTACATTAATTTGGCATTTTATTCAAGATGGTGCGAGGATAAAAACCATAGGTTCCGAGATGAGTGAGGCGAATGTCTAACAGAAATAAAGCACCTCATCGTTGTCATTTTCAGTCCTCGTGAATTAAAAATTATCCAAACTATCTATTTAACAAAAGGTGTCCCATTATTACCTGCAACTAATTTTAATGTATTAAGAATTGACAGTGAGAAAAGCGTCTCATTACCAATTACTTTTCCCTGCATGAAGTTGCATGGATAACCAACCAAGTATGGGTTTCTTCCATATTACGTTTAGTGAATATTTGCCTTTTTATGCTGGTTAATGGAAGTTCCCGCCGTAATGAAAAAATGCCCAGAGGGGCATTTGTGGTCTTCTGGAAAAGTCACCACATGACCTATATTGTGTCGATGCAACTCAACCCAACAATTTGTTTGCACATTTATGAACTCCTTACAAATATTATCATAGATGCATTTTAACTTAATTCTTTAACTTTTCCCCGCAAAAGTCATTATGCAAGATACCAAAACAAAAAAGAAAAGAATGAAGAAAAAAACAACAACACAATAACAAAAAGCAACAAAAAATATATAAATATGCGAAAAGAACTAAAGCTTTCAAGTTGTTCTTGAGGGAGGACAAAAAGTTGATCAAAATTGTAATTTTGTAACTGTTTACATCCTTTTTCAGAATTGTTTATCAGTAAAAATAATAATGACTATATTTTCAAGATCGTCATCAACATTATATAAATGGGAGAAATGTTGTACATTTTGTAAAACGTCGAATACGGTACTGTAGTTCCCTAAATGCCATTTTGTTATTAGAAAGAGTAGATAAAATATACCCATCGTACACGAAGGTATCGAATACAAGTTATGAACCTAGTTGTAGAGATAGTATCTATTTTTTTTTCAAATCATAGGTATGAAGTTTAAAAGCTTTGAAATGAAGGCATATGTCCATAGATTTCTCAAAAATAGATATATTACCAGAAGCATAGAGTTATGAACATTTAATATTTTCATATAAAAGGGAATTTTGTGATCAAGGAAATGTAACTCTTCTTGAACATGGAAAGCAGAAACATCAAAGGCACATAATATATTGAATATTTTCTATTTGGGAGCATTAGATTTAACATTCAGCTGTGATCTGGATTGCTAAATAATGACCCATGATACTGTTCGCTAAAAATATAGAAAATCCAGAACAGTCTGATAACAGAAAAATACATGCTGTAGCAGAATGCAAATATTTAAGCACTGGCTGGGGCTCGAACCCAGGACCTCTCACACCTATGGAAACACTTCCTTGTAACAGCAGTAGCTATAATGAGGCAATAAGTGCACCCCTATTGTCTTTCCGACTACATTACGTGAACTGGAACAGTTTTGTGACAATAACATATTCGGTGTACTCCGGATAATCGACGTAACTGCTTTGTTACCTAACGACAATTTTCGTGTAAAGAAAAAAAATCAAATCTAACTTTGCCAACAATTTAATCGGTCAAAACTTCTGAAATTTATCTGACGTGTTTCTTATAGTATAAGCTTAATAACTAGTAGTACCAGTGAAATTTAACTTACACTGAATCTTTAATATTTGCCCTTTAAGCAGCTGGCGAACGGCAAAAACAGTGAGCTTTGTCCAAATTCAAGCAATCATTTTTACCAGGTTGGAGAGGATTTCAATTGAGAGAAAATTACTGTTACAAACTAAATACCTTTCTGCAACACACAAAGTCATTAGCATTCATTGTCAATCAGTATTACGACTAAGATCGACTGTCATTCATTCATCCCAATGATTCATAGACAGAGTGCGTTGTTTACACTTTTAATCGTAACCGGTGCACTTGTAAAAACCACTATATTTTGAAAAATCGAAGTATGCGAAGAGCTCTGGTACGGTCTCTGTACAACCCCCCTAGCACCAGCTTAATAGTAAATATGAGTGTACTTTATGATCCCAAAGCACTAGAAAATATAACAACACCGAGTCCAGGTGACTTTCGGAAGTTCGGTGATCCTACCTAGGTGCCGGCATATGCCTGAAACGATGCACGGAGGGGAAACTTTGGGTCTTCCTCCACCATCAAAAGCTGGTAAAATCGCCATGTGGTCTGCATGGTGCCGTTGTGTCCCTACACCCATAAAAAACCCCAACAAAACATCGTATAACTGGCTGTAGGGGTAGTCCAAGTACATAAAGGTTCATTTTCGGTTATTGAATCTACTGAAGTGTAATCAGAAAACATGTGACTGTATATATTGCGTCATTTCTGCTTAACATAATCTTATGCCAATAATATATTTAAATTTCTTGAAACTATAACAATTTATAGCTATACGTAATAAGAAAAAAATATTCAATAAAATGGCAGTAATGTTTATTGTAAACTTGTGTTAGGAGACCACTGTCTTGAATCTAACAGTATTATTAAGTGTGTGCAACAGTAGAGTAAAGGCATTTCTAGTTTCGATGGCCACACTTTCAATAAAATCTATAAGAAATTTATGCTGAAAGACAGAACGCAACCAAAGAAGAAACAGCACATTAGCGTCTATCGTATAGTGAAAAACGTATTTATATTGACATGTTTAGTTCAGTCAAAGATATATGATTGTTTTACTTTCTTCCCTTACAGTTTTTGTTTAGTTTCATTTTCTCGTTTAGCCACACGCTAAAATTCTTCTATGCAGGCTTATAATATTTTAATGCCAGCCTCTCAAGTTCTTTTCGGTACGTTTTCCCGATGTTTGTCTCTGGAAACTTGTCTAAAAACAAGTAAAACTTTGGAAGAACGGTGAACACACCTGGTTTATCTGCATGATAGTTCTCGCAGTACTTCCGAACGTCTGCCTCTGTGACATCACTTCCTTCTTTCCTTACCACGCATGCGCACAAAACCGGATAGGATATATAATCTGGAATAAGTACTATACTACTGAATCGAGTCCAGGTAAAGATTTCATTACGACCTCAAGAATTTCAGGAGCTACGTTGAAACCACCGGATATAATCACATTTGATTTACTACCTTCTAAGAAAAGCTTGCCGTGCTCGGTCATCTGCCGATATCATCTGTTTTATACCAACCATCTTCAGATTTGACCGCAGCGGTTTTTTCAAAATCATTATAGTATTCTCTGAAGAGAAGAGCGGTGCGAACGTAGATTTCTCCTCTTTGGTTGGCGTTCCAAACCCGTATTCAATGAAATCATTCGGGTCTGTAATTTTTGCCTGCGTTGCACATGTATTTTCAGTTCCTCCATAAAGAAAAAGAAGGAACTTGCAAGTCTTACCGATTAAAGAAGCCAGGCGATTTGTCAGCGGCTGTCCCCCAGTCAGTATTCCTTCAACAGGCCAGTCGTCTGGCAAGTTGTCCTAGGAAAAATAAACAAATGTCTTGATAAATGCAGTGTCACAAAAATCGCTGCAAGAAAATACTTTGTCTATCTACATGACTTGAGTTTGATATAGACTGATATCGTTACAATAATATTAAAAATACTAAAACATATTCAAATAAGTAATTATAACTAAGTGAAAATTTATTACATATAGGTACTAATTCATAGAAAAGCTAAAGCGGTTTTGATCACGCTCAGTCCTATATTGATAACAGCATTTTGATATAGTTCAGGATGCCAATGTCTATACAGTAGAATAATTGACCAAACGATTAAATAAATGTATGAAATAACTGTCGTCTTATTATCTCGTACATCAATGGGGGCAGAGCAAATACCATAGAACATCTCTCCCTTTGTATGACTTCAATCATAAACGAGACCCTGTCCTTGGACGGGTCACAGAATTCTGAAAGTGTCACCCTCTTTTGGCCTGTTAAAACGGAAGACGGATATCCACCGGCCCAATTAAATGGCCTGTCATTAAACTGAATATATTTGCTACCTAGTAACTCAAATAATCTCTCTTCAGTCACATTCATTGAAGTATGATGGATATGTGCAACAAGTTTTGGAGAACCTGTACTCCCGGATGTTTGAATTAGTCCTGAAATATCATATTTGTTTTATTTCTGGAAGAGTTATATGTGGATTATCCTCTTCCAATAGATCCTTAAAATATTTAACACCTTGGCGACTTTGAGATTCGCTTGGACTTCTCGTAAAGCTCCGACCACGTCACACATTATCGACTGCCATTTGTAGACACAAAAACCACTGATTCCCCGTCTGGTTTTGTTTCATCATGATACTTTAGTATTTCCGGAATAGTTTTGTGGTTCACTTCCGGTGACTGGTCCTCTATTTTAATGTAACTCTTGGTATATATTCCTTCCATTTTAATTTTTACTCTCTGAATGCACTCAACAGAACAAAATATACTTGTCCTCGTATGACTTTAAGGTCACACTGACCGAAAAACCTGTGTATGTTTGATAAGATAAGCATATTATTAACATAAAGATAATAATACGTTGACCCATATTACAAAAGATTTAAACATATTTATAACAATGAACGTAAATTGTATCGTAACCTGATTGGATTTGCTCAGGTTATTTAATTTATTGTTTTCTCGGCTTGGAATAAAACTAAATTTGTCCCAAATTTCCTATTTGCACACTGCTGTTATCCCGTTTTTTAAACTGATACTATCAAATAAGCTCATTAGATTTTCATGAATTACGAAATAACTTAACAAGTATTTAAGCACTTTAGATTTAAAATGCCCGCCAGGTCGTTAACTTTAGACTACTAAGCCGCTAGGCCGTCAGCTTCAACTTTCATGTCCATAAGAAGAAGGAAAATATGAATATTTAACACTTTTTCTGTTTTTCTTTTACCCGTAGAAGTTTGGTTATTTCATTAGTATATACATTAGTGGTGGGGCTCTAGTTACCATGGTAAAAACATCTGTATTTAATAACGGGGTTTTCAGCCGCTTCAGGCCATTTTGATGACATAAACGAAATAGTTGGGTTAATACATGAGTGGAATATCAAACATTTAACTTACCCCTGTGGAAACGCTATATGATACAACTTCGCTAAATGATACAACCAACGCTAAATTATACAGCCAACGCTAAATTATATAAAAACGAGGTTCCCTAAAAGGTACAAAACTAACGCTAAATAATTAGAACATTTTTAGGCTCGGTAAAAGTTACAAAACTTTAACACTAATTCACGGATACACACACTGAAAAATATTTTAAATTTAAAGTGCTTAAATACTTGTTACGTTATTGCGTAAGTCATAAAAATCTAATAAACTAATGTAATAATATCAGATAAAGGAAACGGAATATTAACAGTATACCGATAGGAAGTTTGGGACAAAGTTCCGAGAAGTTAAGAGCCAAATGTATTGATTTGTACCTGTCCATTTTCCCATAAAAATCAGTCACCAACATCTGTTTCTTACATTCCGCATGGTATTTCTACGATGGTGAAAAGTCAAAGCAAGATGGTGAAAAGTCGAAAGTACAATGTTGAAAAGCTGAAGCAACGAAACCACGATGGTGGAGTCGATAATACGATGATAAATGTATAAAATACTTTCAGCTTTTCACCGTTGTAGTTTCGCATTTTCATCATAGCGTTTTAGACATTTCACCATCGTTGTTTCATTATTTTGACTTTCCACCATCGTAGTATCGTTCTTTTGTTGTTTCGAGCTCAAAATATGCGGCAACGCCCCTTAAGAGTCACCGTAACTGATACATTATTATATGTTAATTTTGCAACTTTTGTAAGTAAATCAAGTAAAAAATATCAGACTAGGTTAAAGAAAATAGTCAGCATTTCAAGCGGTTGTCACAGTGAATCCCTTGTAAAGAAAAACACTTATGTTTAAATTTATACGAATCGAAAGTTTTAAAACGAAACGTTAATTAATTTCCTTCTTAAATGCACTAAATGTATGACTGAATCTCCTTTTCACTATTACAGTTATCAAGGTTAGCTCAAACGGTGGCGAAACGTACAACGGATAAAGTCCAATACGTGATAAGCAAATATGCTTTGGATTTTGCTATCTTGTTAAATTTTAATAATTGTTTGTGTTTTATAATGGTATATTTATAAAAATAAACAGAACGATTACGTATAACATGAACATATGCAACAGTACGGCTTTTATTAAACTGTGTCTGTTCGGCAATATATATATATATATAAATATATCTCCAAAATGTATTGTAATTCAACAATACGGATATAAATACAGGAAAAAAAGAAGAATGTGAAGGAGACCCACTAATATTACATATACGGTTTATTCAGATTCTGTCCAATAATAAATGTAAAAGAACACAACAGGTTTCACTGCTTATGCAGATCTTCAGGAGTGGAAATAACGTCAATAACGCTGCATAGGAACGACGTCAAGTGACGTCAAAATAAAGGGACGTTACTCTTAACTAGGTATTTGTATTAGTTAATTATGTCTTGAATTAAGCTCTGGTTTAAATATATTGATAAAAATTGTTCTTTTTCTTTTCTTAAAATCGTGTTAGTAGATTGCAAAATATATCATGGAAAGATCATAAATGATGATTGTCTTTGTCCAGCACATGTGTCGATATGTTCACTGACATACAGCATTCGTGTATTTTTGTCTCTTATCTGTTGTCGGTGAACATTTATTCGTTTGCGTAGAAAATCCCCTGTCTCACCAATATATTATTTCTGGCAGCCACAACATATAATAACGTATATTAAATTTTGAACATCACAGGATAAAGTGTTTTTGATTGTGAATGATTTTCCGCTTCTGAAATTAAATGTGTTTCCCTCCAATAAATATTGACAAAGTCCACAGTTTGATCTACCACATTTTGTTACTGTTGTAACTGATTCGTTTTCATCAAATTTGACCCTTGTTAGCATTTTCTTCAGATTGGCAGGCTGGTGTTTACTTTTAATAATGGTGTAATTCTGTACAATATTTGTCATTTTTCGGATCTGTCTGTAGAATGGATAAATTATTTTTAATTGCATTGTAAAATTCAAAATTTCTAGGGTTGTGTAAGCTTATAAATGGAATTATTTTAGAATTTGTTTTATCTTGGACTTGTCGGAGGGTCTGTTTGTCTAATCTCAAGGCTTTATCAATTCCATTTTCTATTATGTATTTTGGATAGTTTTGCGCTAATATAAATTATCGCAGTTCTTTCATGCGTTTGTGCAATATTATACCATTTGATACGATTGTGCATATGCGTCTAGCCAAACAAAAAAGGATTTTTTCCTTGGTATGTTTTGGATGGCAAGAATTAAAGATTAGATACTGCTTGTTATCAGTAGGTTTGTAAAATATGTCAGTTTCGATTTTACCATTGGTGATTTTAACTAGTACATCTAAGAATGGTAGCTCTCTTTCGTGGTAATGTATAATTAATTTTAAGTCCGGATGTAACTTATTAAGCAAATAATTTAGTTTGTCTAGGTCGCATCGGGTACGTGTCCATATAATGAAGATACCATCTAGAAATCGTTTCCAGTTAGCTTTGAAGTAATTAGCAAATCCAAACCAAATTCTGTTTCAACTTGCTGATACAAAATTTCTTTCAGATACCCAAGAGATAGAGTTGCATAGATAGGAGCGAACTTTGTTCCCATAGCTGTCCCCTTCAATTGACGATAGTAGTTTCCATTGAAGTAGAATGTATTGTTTTCTAAGATGAACGTTGCTGCCTATATTATGAACTCTGTTGAGAAACGTGTCGGTATATCATCTCTGTGTTTTTCTATCCAGAATTTTAGTACTGTTATTCCTAAGTAGTGTGTGATGTTGGAATATAAAGACTCTACGTCAAATGAGGTTAGTAAGTGGCCATCAGGTGTTTCTTGCGGAAGTGAATTTAAAAAGTCTGTGCTATCACGAAGGTAACTGGAAACATGTTTTGTTAGTGGCCGTAATAAAATGTCAAGTAAATTACTTAACCTGTGAGTCTGGCAAGAAGGTCCGGCAACTATTGGTCGCAGCTTCAAATCAGAAACATTTTTCACTTCGACTACTGGTGTTGTAGATCTGTTACAGGCTGCACTTATTTCTTTACTTTTATGAACTTTGGGCAAACCATAAAAACTGTTCACCGACAACAGATAAGAGACAAAAATACACGAATGCTGTATGTCAGTGAACATATCGACACATGTGCTGGACAAAGACAATCATCATTTATGATCTTTCCATTATATTAATTGCAATCTACAAACACGATTTTAAGAAAAGAAACAGAACATTTTTATGAATATATTTAAACCAGAGCTAAATACAAGACATAATTAACTAATACAAATAACTAGTTAAGAGTAACGTCCCTTTATTTTGACGTCACTTGACGTCATTTCTATGCAGCGTTATTGACTTTATTTTCATTCCTGATCATCTGCACAAGCAGTGAAACCGATTGAGTTTTTTCACATTTATTATTGGACAGAATCTGAATAAATCGTATATGTAATATTAGTGGATCTCCTTCAATTTCTTCTTTTTTTTCTTTTTTCCCTTTATATATATATATCTCCCCCTCCCTCTCTCTCTCTCTCTCTCTCTCTCTCTCTATGCCAGTAGATACAGAGATGGTTTCAAGTGATATTGCTTTCAGTTAAACACTTGATTAATACCAGAGTGTACCTAAATTGTTCAATGATTTTGCCTTCATAATTAATTTTCCACTAGTAAAGGTAATAATTGATCTAATTCGAAATGGAACTGGCCTACTGCGAAAAGTGAAGCGAGTGATCTTGCAGAACTGCAGTTACAGAAACTCATTTTTAGATTAATACAATGTAGATGTTCTATAGCATAAATAAATTGTTGGTTAGTAAGAAAAAAGTCACCTTTCTTTTACAAATCAGCCAAAAACAGCAAAGCCGGTGTTGCTGACAAAAGTATTTGCTTCTCATCAGTTTTTTGCCAAAAATTACTCTTTTAATACTTTCTTGATATAAATCATGACGTTTGAGTCATTATAAATTATTTCATCTGAAAACAAATAACATTTCCAAGAAAAGATTTCGTACCTAGAGCCTGTGTCACGTGTACCGAGCGTAACTTTATAAAATGAATATAAATAATTTTCCTTAAGCTATCTGCTTCTGATTATATACAAATGGTATATTAAATTTTCCTCAAGCTGCCTTGCTTCTGATTGGTTTGACCAATGATTTGTAAATGATTGTAAGAAACATAAATCAACTAAAATCAAGTAGATAATCAATTTACTATGCGGTCCTTATTGTACACTTACTGGTATCAAACAACCTAAATTTCTGACCTTTAACCAGCTGTTTCAAACCGTACGTTTCAACACCTTGTCTCGATCCACTCGACCTAGAATGAGTATATGGACTGAAAACCCCTACAAGTATGAGCATACGCTGCAAGGATGAGGGACTGACCTTTCCACAACCCACCTAGGTCCAAACCTTAAACTCTAATCCAAACCAAATGTCTCAAACACTTTTCTCCAAAACCCAAGTTTTAAACCTTGTCTCAAACACTACCAAGGTTCAGCATTATAACATTAAACCATCAGCTTATACTGCGACCCGGACCAATATAATAATATAGTTATCAAGTGGACCCAGCAAGGATGAGCCGAAGCTGCAAATATGAGGGTGCCTCACCTAAATTATTTATCACCAAAGTCCCAGTAATAATTATGGCTTATTATTAATTATATTTCTCCAGTTTCTCTTCGATGTGCACTCTTCGAACTCTCAGGACGATCTGCCCAAACTGGATGCGCAGCGTATATTTATATGGCCATATGACGTCACTTGCATACGGACATGCCTCCCACTTTTACATAGACAACTGTATACTAATACAATTTACCGAAATGCACTTAAAGCGCGAAAGGACCAATTTCGCGACACCTGTACGTAATAACATATGGCCGTTAGATTCAATGATAAGGAACTTTTAGTTGTTTAACTCTTATCATGCTGGGCACGATTGATTCTGCCTTTGCGACCAGAGTAGATCATGATCAGCCTGTACATTCGTGCAGTCTGATCATGATCTGCACTATTCGCCATTTAGTCAATATCTTTTTGGTAAACACCCCTTTTAACAGTTAATAGTACTGTCCAAATTGAGAGATGGACAAGTTCATTATAGAAATTTAGCAGGGTAAGGGTTAACTTGTATTGGATATGTGTAAATGTTGTAAAACAATAACTGACAGGGAGTATATATGCTTTAATAGGCATGGCAGACAGCGAGTGGCCTCCTGGATCATATGCAATGCCAATGACTATTGATGGTTGTCCAGGAGAGGCTGATAGGTGTTGGATGACCAGTCACATCAAAATCACAACAAAACATCCGATGGATAAGCTGGAATCGTACCACGGCTGTACTGCAGGCAGTGCTGCATCACACTCGCTCGGAAGCTACCTAAATGGAGAATTTAGACAAATTTCTGGGGTATATGATGCTTAACCTCTACAAATTAATTTCTGCTATAAAACGTCAGAACAACAACCGGACTTTAGTGCCGGCTGGTCGAAAGGAAACTACAGCATATATGGTGTAAAAGATGCATGTCCGCATGGTAAGTCATTTTTATTCATCCATTATTTCATTCACCCTTTCTCTCAGATCAATATTTTTTTGCGCAGATATACATATCGTAATGTCGTGAGTTCATGTTTGGGCAAAGCGATTGTGCGTATGTTCTCCGCAAAGACTTGATAGACATAGTGTCTTGAATATTTGTCCTCCACCTCTGATACATATATTAAAGAATTTGGATGTTACTAACATAGAACAGTTAGTATCCGTACAGTACACAAGGTATACAGGAACACTCGCAAGGTTAATTACCTGCCTCATTTTTATCATTTGTATTATTTCAAAGTGTACATGCATGCATCAAGTGTATAGAAAAGGTATAAAAGTTCCTATTCAGTTTGAATGCTTGTTTGTTTTACTTTTCACATTTTTCTTTCTTCAATTATGTAACGGCGGGCAGTTAGCCTAACCAGTGTTGCTGGATTTTGTACCACTAAAAACCTGTTCCTCGCAAGTAACGGCCAACCTCTCCACTTGAATCAGTAACATAAGCCTCGCCTGGTGATCGAACTCACGACCCCGCGATCTCTAGATCTGTGCTCTCCCTATTGAGCTAAGGGGCGGCTTTCTTAACTTTACTTTATTAACATTAGTATTCTGTCCTAACGTTGAAAGTGTGCAAGTGCATGTAGTCAAAATGGGTCATATAATCCTTCCCGGCAAAGGTTAGGGTGATTCTGCTGGAAACTGTATCTCTTACAGCAAGCACTCAGAAATGAACACCATTCATGCTATCAGTAGCGGCCAGAAATCGATCAGAGAAGGCAAGCACTTTAGTCAAAAGGAGAAGAGTATTAAATTTGTGATTATTACCGAATTTAAAGACGTTGCGGAAACTTTTAATTCTTCTGTTTTAAGTAATTTACATCTTAAAACTTAACTACACTTTTTTCAATTTGACACCATTTATCACTTATAAGAATTTGAAGCCAACAGTGTTAACATTTGTTTGCCGCAACTTCTTGCCGTTGACTATGGAGGACATATACCATTTGTATCATTTGGGAACGCACTTGGTTCAAAAATTGTCAGCTCTTTCAATAAATTGTAAAACGGATGGTGCCGCTCCTAATATTTAAAAGATGAGAATTGAGTAAAACCAAATATCACATTGCATGTTTCTTTCCCTTTTCATTGAGTCGTCATCCGGTGCATAAAAAGTACACCTTCATACACAGTTTAATAAAGCAATGAGCTTGATAAGTCTACGTTCTGAGTATACAAGCAACAACGTCAAATTGACCACAGAGTTGGGAAATATCTGAAATAAATAGTTGTAAAAGTTATTCATAACATACTTAAAATCAAACAGTAGAATCTAAAGAAAGCACAGAACACAACCAAGCAAAATAATAACAAACTTTGTACTGTAATTGTTTATGAGATATAAAGAAATGTGCAACACGCATGCCAACCCTTATCACCATTTAAAGTTGAATTCTGTTATACAAATATATGTTTCTCACTAGTTGGCAGTTGAAAATATGTCAGTTGCCAACCTTTACTGCTAGAGAGACTTTCTATCCAATAGGCATGCAAATAAACGAAGTCTTGATGGACATTTTATACTTTGAACAAAATCATCGAAATAATTAAATGCTTAGATCTATAAGGTTTTACATATGACAAATAATGGGCTTTAAAATATCATAATTGTAAAACATTGAAATGCTCATGCGAAAAATACATTTTGTTTAAGTCAAGTTGAGGAAATTATTTAAAATTGCTATATTTAAATATTACAACTGTTCATATACCTTTTACACTTTCGACGTTCTATCTGTAAGAAACCGTGAATGTGAAAATAATACTAGTATTGATTTTAATTAAGACAAATCGTTAGAATATAAAGTGAAAAGAAATATCATATTCGGTACAAATAAGGATACCTTTTTTAAAAGTAAACTGTTATAATATGATGTACATAACGTATTTGTCAAAAATCACCATTTAATGTTTTTGATATTTAATGATGTTTGAATAAATATATGAGATAATATACAATCTTATCCTATAAATTGTAGTATTACAGTTCAGTTTGTGCACACGTAGCAACACAGATTTGTCTTCTCCTCAGCGTAAGTGGCCAGAAACTAATCCATTTGCATTTATAAAGGCAAGTTTATTTTGATTTATTTTACAAGTCTATTACGTTGCATTAAACATGCAAAATGCCCATAACGCCGGTTGTTTGAAAAATCTTACTAGGAATCGGTTGTCTCTATCTGTGTTGCTTCGAGGGAGGGACAATTTGCATCTTCAACTGAGTTTTCCATATTGATATTGGTTTTATCCAAAAGTGTTTCCGTGTCCAGATCAAGGTTTAAAGATGAATGTAACACTATAATTTACAAGCGAAGTTTTAAAGCCGTTTTTGATTATAATTTACGAATTGGACATAAACCCAATAAAAGCAATACTCTAATTTGATAAATATTGCTTGTTGGATCATTTTAGGTCCCGGGTCAAGAATGTCCCTCCATTTCCAGACTTCGGATGTCAGAAGAATTGATGCCTTTATTTGCTCCAATAATTGATGAAGGAGTACAGGACGGGCAACAGTTGTGATTTTGACATTTCATGCCAAACTCTTATCTTTTCGGAGGTATTGCTGTTTTGATACTATGTTCTATCTCAAAACGTAATTAATATTCTTTTATACACAGATATTTAAAATATTTTAGAGTTATAGACAACTCAGCTCCATACTTATCAGCAATAAATAAAATAAAAATGAATACGATTATATAACGAAACAGAATGTTTAAGAAACATATATAACCGTGCTTCTGCTTTCAGTTCGAGCTTAATTTTTCATGGGACAATACGAAATAATGAACTTATTTAGAGGTGAGTATAAACTTGATACTTTTATTTAAATATCCTGCATCTATTAGTATGATTAACATAATCAGTTTCATTTACAGCTGCTGTGCTAATTTTATTTAATAGGGATGCTGTTTTAGATAAGAAAGTTATTGTTGCTAACCCGTTAATTTCACTAAAACGTCAGCTAGAACTTACTTGGTGAAGCACGGTAGTCACCGATTTTATGTTTCATTCTCCTTTACGTATAACATCATTTGAATGTGTACATTTATGAGAACGACTTCACTTCACACTTTCTAAAGATAAGTAAGTAATAATGTTAAAAATGATGTTATGTAACATAATTCCAGATACGTGCTAAATACATGTTATACTTTCAGATGTATTAGGTAAATATTTCAAAACAAGTACATGGCTCTATACATTTTATTTGACCACATAATAGACAATATGTTGCTGTACAACAGAGCTATAGAAGCGTCATTTAAAATCTGCATTTTAAGAATAATATATTTTCAAAAACTTCCCAAGAAAACTAGCGCGTGATCCAAATTTTTCTAACAAAAATATTAAGAATGCTACCATATCTGTTTTACTTACTAAATATCCTTACTATATTCTAAAGTTTTGAAAAAATAAGGTTTAACGAAGGTCCAAGTTTTGTTTTATCAGAACATGCGGAATTGCTTTAAACTGCGAATGATAACGTCCGTCATGCCAGCAATATCAATTGAAAAATATTCAAACAAATACGTAAAAACTATTTTGCATGTTTCATACGTTACAAAGTATTATTTTATCTGCGTGAGCATAAAATTGCTTCCTGGTTTATTTTTAAAATATGAATAATTGTCGAACAATACGAACAATACAAATTCAGTTTTGGATGGATATAACTCTTGCTTTATTAACTCAACGTGAGTTTCAAATAAAGTTCTAGAAAAAAGATACCATGTTATAGAAGTGATAATAATCAAAATTATTTACTTGTTAATACACTGACGAGATATGAAAACGCAACAAACAATTGCCTGAATATATTTTGTACTACAAAAAGCATCACCTTGAAATGTTCAACACAACACATCTCGATACTCTATACCCATCGTGTTAAATTTACGGTCTGTTGTGCTGATTAAATTTGAACACAGTGGGTATAGAGAATCGAGATGTGTTGTGTTCAACATTTCAAGGTGACGCTTTTTGTAGTACAAAATATATTCAGGCATATGTTTGTTGCGTTTTCATATCTCGTCAGTGTATATAGACACTGGACACTATTGCAATTTTGCATGTATTCCAAACCTCCTAAAATACCTGCACTCTACAGAACTATTCACGAGAAAAGTATCCAGCCACAATAAACATGGGGTTGCCCTGCTCTCTTTTCCACTATTTTGAACCAAATCACATGCATATGAAGAATACTCTCTAGATGGCCGCAAACAGACAAAACTGGCACTATCAAAAGGTAATGTTATGCATATTGTGACATTCTCATTCTGTCAAATTGTACATATACCTACTATTTCATATCTCATCTATTTTAATATGCCATTTATTGCAGGTCTTTCACTCAAATATTTACCAATATTCACCATCAAACAGAGGAACTATTTACCGCGTAACCGTTCCTTATTGCCAGAATCAATTTCAGATTAAACAGGACAACGCTTCCGATTCATTTATGCAAGGAGTCGATCGGGATTGCTTCCCTTGTATAATTCTTTCCAGTGAAATCAAAAATTAAAAAATCGGATAACTTTTTTTTATTTCTGAAAGAAACATATATGTGTGATCTCTCAGTTTCTAAGTTAGAACATTTCGTATCTGATGATCGATTAAAACATTGATGAAAAATTGTTTTTATATTTGGGCGCTGGAGTAAAATCATAAAAAAGCACTTATCTAACATCTAACATTTGCCTCGTCCAAATAAGAGTTATTACTGCTTTGTTCTCGTCCAGTAGAATTCAGTATTGTACTCAACACTAAAATTGCTGCATAGTATTTTCAGTACGCCCGTTGAGCTCAATAAAAGGAACCCTGATCTACGGTTCGCGGGACCTTAAGTTCAATTCCAGTGCGAGTCGTGTGTTCTCCATGACGATTTGGTGATAACATTGTGTCAGGAGTCATTTCTTCCTTCACCTCTGAATCAGCTTGAGAAGTTGGCAGTCACTAGTTCAGAACATGCTAGCACTGGTGGAGAATCCAGAAACACTAGAATCCAGACATCAAGAATCATCGTCGTTACCCACAGCAGCGCTAACGCCACCTAGCATTATAGAATCGACACCGTTACCCACAGCAGTGCTAACGCCACCTAGCATTATAGAATCAACACCGTTACCCACAGCAGCACTAACACCACCTAGCATTATAGAATCAACATCGTTACCCACAGCAGCGCTAACGCCACCTAGCGTTATAGAATCAACATCGTTACACACAGCAGCGCTAACGCCACCTAGCATTATAGAATCAACATCGTTACCCACAGCAGCGCTAACGCCACCTAGCATTATAGAATCAACACCGTTACACACAGCAGCGCTAACGCCACCTAGCATTAAAGAATCAACACCGTTACCCACAGCAGCGCTAACACCACCTAGCATTATAGAATCAACATCGTTACCTACAGCAGCGCTAACGCCACCTAGCATTATAGAATCAACATCGTTACCAACAGCAGCGCTAACGCCACCTAGCATTATAGAATCAACATCGTTACCGGCAGCAGCACTGTCGTCGCTAAGACTTATAACATCATTATCGTTACCGGCAGCACCACTACTGTCACTTAGCATTTAAATATCATCATGGCTCCCAGCAGCCGCACAATTATAGTAATGCATTATATCAGCATCTTTGCTACCTGCAGTAGCACTACTGTCATTAACCATTATAACACTATCATCGCGACCGGCAGCAACATTATCGTAGTATTTGATATCATTATTGTTAACGGCAGGGACACTACTGTCAGTTTGCAAAATAACATTTTAATCGTTACATGCAGAATCACTACCGTCACTTTGCCTAATAGCATCACAAGGATATCTTTTAAAATAGCTATAAAGTGGCTCGCTTAGCTCTTGTTATGAGAGGACAGGGATGGAGCTCAAAGTTACATGCCATTGAAAAATGATGTCTATGATTGTTAATAGGTCCGCCTCGACAGCTCAGTGGTAGAACGTCCTCTTTGAGTAAGCAAGGTCTTGGGTTTAATCCCTGGCTAAATTTTCTACTCCCTCGTGTGTCATTGAGCTCTTTTTGTTTATTAAACATGGCCTTTTGTAAGCCAGCATTCGATTGGTCACTTTTTATAAACGAATCGCCATTTTGTTATAGGTTGCTGACTTGTTCTTTGTAACTGAAAGAAAAAGAGCTGGGAGCCAATAATTGGAGATTTTTATGCGTTTTAGGTAGTTTTCATAGTAAAGTCCTATCGTAATACCAGCTCGTCAGCATCGTCCTAACCTACAGCAGTACTACCGTCACTTAGCTCAGTCAAATCATCATCGTTATCGGCATTACCTGCTGTTGCAGTACTGTCACTTTGCATAATAACATCATCATTGTTACTGGTAGCAGCACTACCACGCTTGGCCTAATAAATTTGATCGAAATCTTTTCTGGATATCATCATCATCATCATCATCATCATCATTACCATCAGCAACACTAACATCACTTGGTATAATCATTATTATTATTATTATTATTATTATTATTATTATTATTATACCAGATTTATATAGCGCCCTTTTCATAATGAATTTTACTTAATTAGGGATTGTAAGGTTTTCTTCCATCATCAACATTTACAAGGTTGCCATATGACGTACAATTGTGTAGGTGGGACGTCAAAACCATCCAAAAATGATATAGATACGTATTATAAAATAACTCCATCTAAGCCTAAGAGGCATTTTTTACGTCAAATATGTGACTTAATCATAAATTCTCCTTTCAATGCTTATTGAATTCATGGGTGACTTAGACTAGAGTTGTTATATTTTCTGGAATTATTTGGCATAGTTGCGTTCTAAGCTCCCAAAAGATCTTATATGTTTTATTGCCTGTTCAGAATAAATCATTTTACGCTATCGATTCTGGTGTCATTGTGCCAAATGTTACAGCTATATTGAGACTTAAAAAGGTATAACTAGTTACTTACGACAGACTGACTTGGTGGTTAGACATGTGTGTTAGCAAATACCTCTTGCTTTGTGCAAGATGTCTTCTATTTTTATGATTTATGGTCATGTTTCATTATGAAATAATGTCTGCTTGTTTAAGATATCATGTCAGATGATATATAATATACATAATAGCCCCTCAAACATGAACGGGTGTCTTTAAACATTGAAATTTGCTATTTCCTGTATCAGGTTCTGCTTAAAGATACAGTGCATGTTTAATATATTATAATGGTAATGACGTAATTCGATTGTGAACATTCATGACATAAAGAAATACTGAGGAGCGATGGTCTAGTGAATAAGGTGTTGGTCGCTCAACCCAGGGGTCGTGGATTCGAGCCCCACTTGGGTCACGACCATGGCTTCTCATATGACACCAGTACTGGTTTTTCCAGGAATCAGACTCGAGAGTGGTTACAATAAGCTTGAAACTTTCATCATAATCGAGCTAAATCAAATTAATATAAACTAAGAAATACTTCTGACACTGAGTTTTAGAAGAAATTTATTTTTCACACATTACACACAATACTTGAAATACATAAAACAGAATCTGCAATTTTCACTGTTTGCCTTGCTCTCGATGCTTCCGTGGGATCTAATTTTCATATATATATATAGTAGAGAGAATTAATTAATACGAACTAAATCACCACCACAATATACCAGACCACTTACGGCAAAGCGCCTAGCAATACAAACGAATACGCACGTGCCACAGCAAGTCTACTAGATTAGTCTGCAAGATTAGTCTGCAAGATTAGTTTCGATACTGCTTTATATACGAGCCCGAATTGTACTACACATTCGTACTGGTTCAACACTTGCATATATATACTCAAATCTCTGTTTTCATGTCTCACAAATCAGTAGTGACTTTTTAGTCTTTATAACTGATTGGGACCAGAGAAGCTATATTTTCTCTCTCTGAAAGTTAACTGGATCTCGAGGATACATTGAATATATATAGATAATTTGTGTTAAGGGATATAATTATATTCAGAACAGTTGACTTTCCCATACGTGAGATCCGCTAGGATACAAGTTCGCATTATAAATTATTATATAGTAGAGAGAATTAATTAATACGAACTAAATCACCACCACAATATACCAGACCAATCACGGCAAAGCGCCTAGCAGTACAAACGAACACGCACATGTCACAGCAAGTCCACTAACCCAATAAGATTAGTTTCGATACTGCTTTATATACGAGCCCGAATTGTACTACACATTCGTACTGGTTCAACATTTGCATATATATACTCAAATCTCTGTTTTCATGTCTCACAAATCAGTAGTGACTTTTTAGTCTTTATAACTGATTGGAACTAGAGAAGCTATATTTTCTCTCTCTGATATATATATATATCTGCTTTGTTTGAATGAATACGGAATTAAATGCTTATAGTTCACAAAAATAGACTATTCTAACTGAATTTTGCAACATAATTGATAACATTTGCAGGATATTTAAGATCTTATTGATTTTCATTGTATTGTCGCTATTTTGCAAATTGTTAAGGTTTTTATTGTTAAACTGTGGTCAGTAAAAATGACATATATATTTTTATAGTAAAATACCCGATTCTCCCTTAGATCAAGATAATTTACCCAAGTCGCCTCAAAGCAATTATTCAAAATCTAAACATAATAAATATGGGCCGTTCCATGAGAAAACCTGTATATAACTATTCCATAATAAGTAGTTAAAAATACTGGAAAATCATTGTTTTTCTTTTGTTCATGCAGAAACTAAAAACAAGTATATTGTAATACAGCTATCTATGGGAAATCAAAAACTACCATATTTTGTCATGGCAACGGAAGTTCCAAAGCACTTATGCATCATGAAAATATAGAGGTGTGTAGATAAAAGGCACATGATGAAACCAAAGATATACACATTTAAATTGTTCCTAAATATTCAAACGTATGATGTTAAGTGATATTCAAAATTTGTTGCATTATTGACTTCAAAAATACACACCATGCACGGCGCCGTCATACAGTTTTCATGACGCACTGCTAAAACACAAAATGGAGAAAATGCTGCAATATAGTTATTTAAGGAGAAACTACCCTGTTCCCTCAATGGCGGCAATGTTTTAAGAGTCAAGTTGGCTTGAACAATTTACTTGGTGATAAATTATATCAGACAGCGCCAGCAGTTTCTGGCAAAAAAGTGTCACTACATACATATAAGGAAAAGGGACTATGCCTTCTGGCAGCCACGTTACTTGACTAATCGGAACAAAATTTCATCGTCTTGATAGAGGGTTATCCAAAGTCCATTTGTGTAAAATCAACTTGATATTAAACAAGCATTTTCTGTCAAGAAGATTTTTAAAAATTTTCAATACATGATATAAGGAAAAATGGCTACGTTCCTTAGCAGCGATATCTTGTGACGAAAACTTGGAACCCAAGGCACATTTGTAAGAAAGTATTTCAATCTCTAGTCTTTGCTTTAGGAAAGGATATCGTCGGAGGACTTTCTTTTTTTTTAAGCTGTAATGGCTATGTTTTAAACGATTCGAAATAATTTGAATAAACTTTCTAGAATGTCACTCATATTGCTGTGAAATTATTGAACCGATAAAAAGATGTTTAAAGTTTCCACTATATACATATCTGTGTAAAAGTAACCACTTAGACTGGCGTTCATGTTTATCCACGATTTATAATAATTTGAATGAACTTGCAAAATTGTAACACAAGCAAAATTTTTGTGAATAAATTTAAAAACCGGGCTAGCAGTTCCTGAAGATGTTAGAGTATCAACTATAAACATAATGGGAAACGTAAAATGCCCTCTCAGGGATATACATACTGATAAATTTATAAAACTTTAATAGTTTTAGAGGACAGTCATCTAAATAACATGCTGTAAATTGTTTTCAAAATAGGATCAGGAGTTAAGGATGAAATGTCGATTAAATAATTTTCTATTTTAGATTATAGTGAACAGCTAAACAAGAGTTGTTTGAAAAAACAACAAAAACATATGACCCCCACGATAGCCTGTCTGAGACAAGTAGGTATGTTATTTTGTATTCTCTGGCCATGACCTTTGACCAAAGGACCACAAACACAAAAGGGGTGATCTAATTACCGCAAGCAACTATCGTATGAAGACTGTCAGGCAAAGTGTCCTTTGATTCTTAAGCAGTCAATTTTCAGTCTAAAGGTCACTGTGACCCTTGACCTTTGACCTACCGGCATAGTCGATGAGGAGAAATATAATAACTAATATATCTCTGTTAATCATATTAATCATGATCATAGAAACCATAAAATAGGAATTTTGTCTCCTTCGGGTGAATATTGAAAATAGTGATTTAATGTAGATATTTTATGTTCTTCTAATAAACGTTTGTAATCCAAATGAAATTTTCAATGTATATAGATACCGGAACTTACATAATCCTATTATCCTAAACACAGACTATTGAAATTCTTTTACATGTCATATTGTTGTTGTCAAATGACGCTCTTTTAGAAAGAAGGAATGGGGCCAAATTTTGGCCCACTAATACAGCTATGGTAAACCTCTTGTATGGGAGAATGACAAACAACCATTTATTATTATTATTATTATTATTATTATTATTATACCAGATTTATATAGCGCCCTTTTCATGATCAATTTCACGTTCAAAGGCGCTTTACATAGTTCAAATGCAGCCACACAGGGCGCGTAATTCATCCTCTACTAGTACAGACACAGCGCGATCTGACCAGAGGGACAGGGTGAGACAAAGCCCCCACGACAGAGAGATCAGAAATCAGATACAGGCTTGTCCGGCAACTTAGCCTAGCTCGTTGCGAATAGACAGCCTGGTTCTTTTACGTACCCAGTGTAAAGCACTGATACACGCAAGGATTGCCTGGGTTCCTGACCAGTACATCTCTAGCTGGGTGGGACACACTGAAAAGCGTTTCTGAAAATTCCCGAGTAGCTGCCGGGGATCAAATCCCCGACCTCAGGATTGGAAGGCCAGTGTGCAAACCACTGAGCTATCCTATTACGTGTAAATTTTTTATTTCAAATTCATTCTTAAGAGTTCTTGACCAGAATTTTATCCAGAGACAAACGCTGTTGGTCGAAATTCAAGAAATCCAATTTAATTTACCAAACTTCTAACAGTCTAGGGCCTTTTAAGTATGATTAAAAGTTAATTTCTACATAAGGATCGTAGTTGGAGCCTTAGAATTTTAAATTTTGATTCTCAAGTTTATAGCCAACTTTTTTTTCCAAGTATAAAGTTATGGTAAATAATTTTTGAGAAATTCAATGTAGTTGCAGTGTATGTGAAAGACTGTGGAAGAGAGGAGAGATATGCAACATATGCTTTTCCAGCCTTTAATTCAGTTTGAACCTCAAAACTTTTGTTCAAAAGTTATAGACAGAACACTGGTTAACTATACACATTAATGATTTCTGTTCCAGTATTTGCAAAATTCATTTTAAATAAAAATGAAAAAATAAAATTGGATAAAAAAGAAGCTTTTGGCTGGTATCGAACTCCGGACCTCGTGCATGTACACTAACCTTTTGACCACAGGGATCTGTGACGTAATGAAGACAAAATTATGTATATAAATACATTTTGTTACAACAGCATGACGAGATTCGTATCACATTGATATTTATGTAATTAGATCTACTGACACGTTATTCATTCATTAAATCTCATTATCATATTTGACGTCTTTCTTATTTGCATCCGCGCAGTCTGGTCAGGATCCTTTTTTTAAAGTTATGCATTTAAGTGTTTAATGTTTGATAGGCATAATAATAGTCAAACCTTTTATACAAATGTCACCTGACAATAAGGCAAAATCTGGCCTTTGACCAAAACCAAGGTAACTTGCATTTTAAAGTATCTTTGCTCTATTATCTCAGTGTAGGTTTCTTACAGGCTGACCTTTAGCAATATCAGAGGAATGGTCTTTCTTGAGAGGCGGCGGTTTGCACACCATTGACTGTTAGTCCTTCCAAAATACCAGATGATCAGTATATGACTATATATAGTGGTAAAGCTGTTTAGTAAATATTTATTGTTGCGTATCCAGAAGATGTTCTCCTAAGGAGGAGGTGAAGAAAACAACAACAATACCATCTAAGTGAATACACCGACGTAATCGTCAACATAATAACACTCTGGTTATAATTTTCTTGTTCCTTTATAACTGTGAGTTTCACGCCCCTAAGCGGGATAAAATGATGTTTGTTATGTTACATTCATTTTACAATTTACTCCTTTCTCTTCATTTAACATACAATTATCATATAGAGCCCGCATTCCTAATTAGACATTTATCAGGATAATAGTCCAGATAACATCTGAGCTAAGTTTGAAAGTCAGTCATTTCGGATGAACAACTACGTAAGTCTGAATTTAAGCACGACCTTGTGTATGCAATACATTTCATATCATGTACAGAAACTTAGGGGTCATTTTCGCATATGGGTCATGGCCAGTCAATAATTACATCACTAAATACAACACCTGTATAAAGAGGTCCTCTATTCAAATTGTCAGTTGACAAAGACAAAACTAAAGTTCCGTTGACAATGCTATGCATAAACTGACAACATAACATTTGAGCCGCACAATGAGAAAACCAACATAGTGCATTGCGACCAGCATGTATCCAGACCAGCCTGCGCATCCGCGCATTCTGGTGAGGATCCATGCTGTTCACTTTCAAATCTATTGCAATTACAGAACAGTTAGCGAACAGCATGGATCCTGACCAGACTGCGCGGATGCACAGGCTGGTCTGGATCCGTGCTGGTCGCAAACGCACTATGTTGGTTTTCTCATGGTGCGGCTCAATTTTTACGAACATTATACGACATTTCAGCGTTTGACCTTGGACGCTGTCCCTGATTCAAAAAACAATTTTCGGTTTCATTTGAGTTTGAGACTGAAATTTTGACAGCTAATTTTACTATAGCTTCAAGATTTAAAATATTCAGGTTGAGACTGACCAACCATACTTAGTCACATGAAAATAGTCACGAATATAAAATTGTATTTTAAACATGCAATTTTCATATAAATGACAAATAAAGTTTCACTATCAAACTCAACTTAAACCAAAAACTGTTTTGTGAACATGTGGCCTGGTCAGCGTTTTATGTTTTTTTTTTAACAGGAAGCCAGAAGTTCAATCTAGCTTTACCTTAGTCCTCAAGGTCAAGCCTGACTTTTCCAACAATTGATCACTTTTTCAAAATTCTATATCAGATAGTAGTAACTGTTATTACTTTGGGATCGTTGTATTTCATTCTCAAACATGCTGATACATAACTAATTAAGCATGTTTTCGCCAAACTACGGTTATGTTTCAGAACTCGTTCTGACGAGGATGAAAGATACATGTACAACTGTATAAGGATTCCATTTATGTTTAGACAAAGTGTTAAAGCAGCATGCCTTCAGATCATTCGACAACAATTTTTTTTTTAATTTGTTTTAGATATCTTGAAATAAATGCTTTATTTCTTAAGAAGGTTTTAAAACTTAATTACTGACAAACTTTATGTTACGGAAACACCTGAGAATTTGCTGTTTTTACTAATTTTTACGATGAAAATTGAAAAGCGTTTGTCACGCTTTTACTCCAGGTAAACTGTCTAGATTATAAATATCAATATTTTGGAGTCATTATGCACTACTTCAGCTATAGCGCTATTGGTTACGACGACGGGAAAATGTCTTTATTGCCGCGACGGTCCGGGGTTCGATTCCTGACGCGGTCATCTTTTTTTCTTGATTTGGAACTCCTAAGATATGTTAGAAACAAAAATTCATATTCTAATGTTCATAATATGACCAAACTTCAATTTGAAAGAAAGATTATTTTTAAGCCAAATCTGGAGGCATGCTGCTTTAAACTAAATCATTTAAGATACTATATTGAAACATCTATTTAATGGAACATTCTACAATTATCTGAAATAAATGAAAACAATTACTTTTCCGCTCGAAATTGTACACAGACAGTTTTTTAATTATTAAATTATTTCGTTAAAATATTTTGATATGGAAAATTAGGTTATGGAAAATTAGTGTTTTTTTTCGAAACGGAAGTTCTTTTATCATAGATCCTTAAACTTTAAGGTTTTTAACGGGGGTGAAGTACAACAAAATGATATTTATATTCACGTGTGATGGTTTATGCCAGATAAACATTTTGTATGCCTTTCTTTATTATTAAAATCAGTAATTTCTCGAAAGAGCGGTCATCAAATAATTTTCCTTTTCCGATAAAATCGGCTAAATAAAATTTTTATCGTTTACTAAAAGTTATTGATACAAATGATGAAAAGCCAAAGTTACAGTGATACCGTCGCTAGTGATCGTACTATACGGATGTACCAAACTTTTATCTGGTACCGTCGTTTATTTACAGCACAACGATGTTCTACAACTAAAACAAAAAGGTTTATCTGACATAATCATTACATTAAAGTACAGCCATGTTACAAAACTAAACACAATTAAATCGCCGTTTTTTTTTACAGCAAAGCCATGTTACACAACTTTTATCTGAAATCGTCGTTACTTTACAGCAAGGAAGAACTGCTAGAAGAAAATAAATATGGCTGAGTTAGTCATTCTATTGCTTTTGAACACATCGTCATGTGAGCGCAAAAACTGGATAACTGACATTTTCATAATTTTTCAGGAGAGCCAAAAAACTAATAACTCCCATTTTAATTTGAGCTCCTTTTATATGTGTATAATTTTCCAACAGTTAAAAATACATGAATTTATACCTTAGATGTATTTTTTAAAGAATCATTACTTTAAAAGAGTTTTTTGTTAAATATGCACATAGCTTGATTTTGTTCCGAAATTGTTTTGTGCAAAAACAGGTTAAATGCTCATAACTGGCTTTTGCATCATTTTTGTGTGTGCAAAAAGTAGCTATGTGCACTCCCTAATGCATATTTGCACAACCAAACTCAAAATAAAGCTTTGTATATGATAACAAGAAGAATAGATTTCAAAGTTGACTCACACTCATGACTAGCATGTTTAGAGAGGATCTGCATGATAAAAGATACTATGTTGTATAGCGGGATATGTTTACCTTTACTACATTCAGTTACAATTGGTGTTACCGGTAATTATTATAATTATTTATGTTAATGACTTTAAAATATAGAAACCTAGTGCAAGCCAGTGACTGAAATTGATTACTTATTAATCTCAATAACCTTAATTAACAGTCAAATGCAACATAACAAAGGGTCCGGCACATGACAGGATTGAGTTATGTGACTTATTTTTGTGTCCTAGAGGGTATAAAAATCATACTAATATGACTACTCCCTAAAGTATAATATGGCTCAGCGCTCTATGACAGAAAAATAAGTCACAAAACTCAATAAACTGATGTGCTGGACCCCTTTGCAACATAATATAGATAGATAATTTTATTACTCCAATAATTTAAAGTATAGCACAATACACTTTCCAACAAAAAAGATGTTAATAGAATGATGATAATTGTCATTTCCTAAAGAATGATGATAATTGTCATTTCCTAAATAATTCATAATCAACATGCAAATGTTTTATTTTACCTGTCAGGACTACAGTAATGTGGTTGATAGTTGCTTAACAAGAGCTGTCGGAGGACAGCAACGCTCGACTATTCAACAGCCTTGTCAGTGACAAGTGTGTGAAGTTTCAATCCATTCCAATTAGTGGATACTGAGATATCAGATTTCATACAAAAATTTAACCAAAAACTGCTAAGTCGAAAAAGGGGCATAATTTTGAAAAAAAAGAGTAGAGTTATGGGACTTGCTTAGTGCATGTCAGATCATGACAGTGAACAAGTATGTGAAGTTTCAATCCATTCCCATTAGTAAGTACTGAGATAACCAGTTTTAATAAAAAAACCTTAACCAAAAATTTCTAAGTAAAAAAAGGGCATAATTTTGTAAAAAAGCAAAATAGAGTTATGGAACCTGTGCAATGTAGGTAAAGTTCATCACAGTGAAAAAGTTTGTGAAGTTTCAATCCATTCCCACAAGTGGTTACTGAGTTACAGCTTACATAAAAAACCTTAACCAAAAATTTCTAAGTAAAAAAAGGGGGCATAATTTTGTAAAAAAGCAAATAGAGTTATGGAACCGTGCAATGTAAGTCAGTTCATCACAGTGAATAAGTGTGTGAAGTTTCAATCCATTCCCAAAGTGGTTATGAGTTACCAGCTTATATACAAAACCTTAACCAAAATTTCTAAGAAAGAAAAAAGGGGCAAAATTTTTGTAAAAAAGAAAAATAGAGTTATGGAACCTGTGCAATGTAAGTCAGTTTGTCACAGTGAATAAGTGTGTAAAAGGTTTCAATCCATTCCCAAAGTGGTACTGAGATTACCAGCTTACATACAAAACCTTAACCAAAATCGGGACGCGGACGCGACGCCGACGCCGACGCGGCGCCGACGCATGGGCGAGTCCAATAGCTCTACTATTTATGAATAGTCGAGCTAATAAAATGCTGTTTAATGAAATGTATGTATATACTGAAACGTTCGGGGAATTTGCCCAGCCGTTTAATAAAACAAATCACTTAATAGAGGTGGTGCAAGTATGATGTCAATTTGCAATGCTCCAAGTCAGATTAAAAGAAATAAATTTATTACTCTGAAAGCTATATTGTTTGTTTCGAAACTCATTAGATTTAAATATTTTATAATTACCTAATAAGGTTAGTATAATTATTATATAATTTCATAGCATAACACTTTTCTTGGCAGCAGTTCATTTAAACATTGGACACTGCTAAAGATGAGACTGATTCTGTGTAGTGTAATTGTGACTGCAATATGTTGTACTGATAATTTCAGTATATGAACAGTACCCTATTCTGCAAACTTATGCATATGTGCAGGGGGGGGGGGGGGGGGGGGGGGGGGGGGAGAGGGGAGTACCATTATTTTTTAAGTATTATATAATACCGGTATATTTTTCTTCTTATTTATAAGACCATACTGATGATTGCATCCTAAAAGCTCACTTGAATTCAGCAGTTGGCTGTTGAAACATTCAGAACCATCTGCATTAAAATTTCCAACAAAGATCTTGTAGCCCAATATAGATTTCTACATAAAATACATTTTTTCCAAGTTTTGATGACAATACATAACTTAAACAAAAGTAATCAACAACCATAATCAGTGTTGAAATTGCAAAATTTTACCTTCCCCCCCCCCCCCCCCCCCCCCCCCCCCCCCCCCACCCCTAAAACAGAAATAGTCAAAACATTTTCTCAAAAAAAAAATGTAATATAAGATGAAATAATTTATGCCTCATGCAAGTACAAAAATTATAGCTATTATCTTAAGGCATTTATTTTTTCCTTTTTGTACGGTCAAAATATCAACCCCACATTTATCAACTCCCATAACTCTGACATGCATTTTGCCAATTATGCCCTCTTTTGGACTTTGAAAAATAAACCCTGTTTACTGTTATAAATTTTGGGTACAAGTAACTATCTCCAAAATAATGTATACATTGATTTGAAACTTCACTTGTCTCTTCAGGGTTATTAAAACTAGTAATATCATAAAGCCCCCTTTAAACTGAGATGCATTTTGAAAAAACTTTGCCCCCTTTTTAACCTGGTTAAAATTTTGCATGCAAGTTCTATTCCAAAACTAATGTTGAATTGAAGCCTCACTTGTGGCTTCAGGCTAATAAATCTAGATGAAAGCACAAGTCCCATAACTCTCACATGCATTCTTCCCAAAATTATGGCCCCTTTTGGACATAGAGAATACCTGGTTACAGTTTTGCATTCAATTTAACTAATGCAGATACTGACTGAAACTCTATAGATACTTTAACATTTATGGTAATATTCCACAATTCGAATAGTCAAACTTTTGCAAGGACAGCTTTGTTAAGAATAGCCCTCAACAACACAGCCCTAAACAATGTGAAAAAACAATATTTTAAATTTCAACTTTTTAAACAATACACATAGTTCATGAACTGATTATAAACTCCGTGTAAATTTCATTTGGGCTTTAGAAATGTAAATTTAATATGAACTACGGCTTTTGTCATTTGTTGTCGCTGGAAAAAATTTTAAAAAAATAATCTTAACTGAGTTTTTTGTGTCATCAAGAACTGGCCATAGTGAAAAATCTCACTGTCGAAACAAAAAGAATCAAGACGTTTAAGGTATTGGACCCATAATAGTAATGTTGAAATAATGGCATTTACTGGTATATTCTAAGTTGAACCGATTTCGCACTGTGTTGCAATTTTAAATAACTTAAATATATAATTCATGATTTTTCCTCAAACAGAGTAAAATTTCAAAGTGATGACCACTGTCCAAAATGTTCGCAGAGAACTAATTTTGATAAAAGAAAAGAAACATCAAACTACTGGTAAAAATTTATGTATAAGTATAAAAAACCCAAAATAAAACTGTCAATATATCTTTTTTCTAGGGTGCCTTAAGTAAACGGAGTTAATGAGATGGGAATTTAACCCCAACATTGAAAATTAAGGTTGAATCCTGCGGGTTTTTTTGATTTTGCTCATACATTCAAAAGAAAACCTTGGGGCAGAAGTAAACCTCCCTACATTTTTTTCCACAATATGTAATCTAAAGAACTTTTACATATTTAACTCAGTATTTTTAAAGATGTTAACTCTACCCTTTCTATTTCAGAGTACAATAAATATTAATTTGTACAATTAATCAATAATAAGTCTTGAAAGAAATAAAAACTTACAAGAAAAAAATTGAAAATAGGAAAAAAATATTTGTTCCCTGTGGGGCTTGAACCAAAGGGGTACATCACTAATTTTTAAGGTTTTGGGGTGGTCTGGGGTATAGTAAATAGCGCAAAGTGGAAACTTCACAGGCCCACTCAACACAAAAAAAAGAAAATGTTGCAGGGCTCGGTTTGATTGAGCCTGTTCATGGACGGTAGTGGAACCCTTATTTATAGACTTTTAAATAGGGGTTACTATACCCCAGACCACCCCAAAACCTTTATGTGAATAGGGGTTCTATACTCTAGACCACCCCCAAAACCTTTATGTGATGTACCCCTTTGGCTTGAACCTACACCTCCCCCCTCCCCCCCTGAAAATTTCCCAGTCGAAGTAGGTATATGGTAGGAATTGAATACTCTTGATTTCAAAAAGGAGGTACTCTATTACGGGTCTATTACCTTAAGCACTCCAACATCACACAGCCCCCTACATTGTTTTGTTTTTTTCGTTGTTTAATGAAACAATTCATTAAATACAAACTTTCCTCAAGTAAAACAATAATCCTGTGAAACTTCTATAAATAACAGAAATGTGTCTCTTAAAAATCAGCAGAATATGGATTTTGTTTTTAAAACACTAAAATATTGCAGGATGGGGTTCCCCCACGAGGAGTTCCTACACCCGCTCACCTTAAAAAATACATACATACATACATTACATACAAATTTATGTGTATACACCTTTTGGGGATGCACCCAATGCACCATTGTTCCTAAAACTGCAAGCATACATGTTTTATAGCATAGAATTCAGATCCAGAGCAATTTAAAAAATTTTCTGCTTGTTACGCTCGCAAATCTCGTATCAGTAGTATTATATTAAGCTGAAGTCCAGGAGAGAGAAGAAAACAGCCCTTACTGTCCTCTAGTTATACAAAAATTTTGGTTCTTCACCCTTTCTTACCCATCAGATGCTAGGGCCTTGTTTTTAGGATGGCAATTATTAATAAAAATACATTGGTAAACTTTATCAAACATTTTTGCTTGCATTTTTCAGATAGCCAGGGTATACTGATGATGTTGAAAGGTATAATTATCATATAAAAACTCCATAAATGGGTCAAATATACATTGCAATGCATCATAGCTTAGATCTACAATTAATTTCTTCCCTGGGAGCATGCAACTCGAGCACCCTTATGACCCGATCAACATAGAGTTTTGGCTGGCTTTGTCACTTTGGGGCTCATTTATCTTTTAGGTATCAATTATATAATTAATGTATATGAAAACTGAAAACCATTTTTTTATCATATTTGCTCAGAGAAGTTTATTACTATGATTTAATCAAAGAGACTTGCATTTAGCTATTTTATTTGTACTTAGGCAAATTACTCAATATACAGAATGTACATCTTTATCGCGTTTGGTAGCTTTGAATAACATAAGTATAACAAAAATATTTTGAGCTAAAAACAAACTAAGATCAGTAAGCAGTACAGATTGTTTTTCAAACTCAATGTTAAAATCATAATAAAATGCAAATTAACTATTTTGTTTTTCCCATTGTTATATTGTTTTAAACAAATTATTGACGCAAAAACAGTTTAGTGCACTTAGCTTGTTTTGCATTTAAAATTTATGCATTTATATGATATTTTACGAGTGCAAAAACAAGCCAAGTGCACTTGTCCCGTTTTTGCTCTTATTAAAACTGGTTTTGCAGATAGCAGGTTTTTGCAAACTTCTGAAAAATGTTGTTTTTTTTAAATAAAACCTTGAAAAAAATAAATGGCGGGCATATGTATGACATCATTTTGGACTAAAATATGCAAAAAAGTGATTTTTGAAAAAAATGTCAGTTATCCAGTTTTTGCGCTCATATGACGACATAGTAATACATAACATAAGTACATAATGTGTTAAAATAACAAAATGAGATGGCTTCAATCTAGCAAACAAATTAAATTGACAGTAAACGCAGCAAAAATGACAGTAGCAAAGTGGAAATTTGCAGTAGCTAAATTGGCAGTAGCAGTAGCAGAAGGAGAAAAACTGTAAAACTGAAAGTAGCAGTTGCAGCAGTAGCAAAAATGGTATAATTGACAGTAGCAGCATTAAGGTAGCTAAAATATAAAAAACGGCAGTAGCAGTGGGAGAGAAGCAGTAGTACTGCTCACTGCTACTGAATACTGCTACCGCTGCTTCTGTCAATGCTACTGCTACTGCTGCTACTGTTGCTACTGTTCTAACTGCTACTTCACGTTCACTTGCTGCTAATACTACTGCCATTTTTGTGTTTCCGCTACTGTATTGCTGCTACTGCTACTGTCATTTCATGTTTTTGCTACTGTTATTGTCAATTTCACGTTTGTGCTACTGCTACACTGCTACTGCCAATTTCACGTTTTTGCAACTGTACTGCTGTTACTGCTACTGTCATTTTCAAGTTTCTGTTTCTTCTTCTGCGCTACTTCTTCTGCCAATTTCACGTTTTTGCTACTGCTGCCTACTTTTCATCAACAACAGCTTGAAATAATTTATAGGACATATTTGTTTTAAAATTTTGCATTAAATATTATTTATTGGTACAAAAATTTATAATTATTTTTGGATTTTCGTATTTTTGCCATTTGCATGCAAAAATTTGTATGTTAAAAAGATCTGCACCTTCTTGCTCCTCAATACCAAAACGGTCTTCAGAATTAACGTTAGGGAAATAAATCAACTTGAAATGACAGATCAATATAGATCAATAATGTATCAATGTTTCACGTAAGATAATATTACTCATTTTCGGTCGGTAATCCCAAGATGTGGATGTGACAGGAAAGGCCGTACCGGCGACAGTAACCATCAGAACAAATCAACACCCTTTACAATATTTACAAATTTATTTACATAAGATGATTATTTACAATGAATAGATGATATGAAGAAAAAAAAACTGATTATAAGAAAAAATAAAATAAAAGTTCAGTATCACCAGATACAAAGTTCGTATAGTTCCATTCTAATGTGACGTGGTACAGTTCTTAATTTAATTGCGAACTTTAAGTAGCACAACAATATCAAGACGTATCTTGAAAAAAGTCCCTTTAAACCGTGAATACGTTGATTCCGTATTGGCTCCCTATGGTGGTAGGTGATTGCATCCCCCGAGCTGACTTCAGAGGATAACAAAAATCATCATTTTGCGGTTTTACGGCACAACCCTGGGACGAAAGCTCTGCGCTGGGAATTTTCCCCTCCAGGCGAGTGAAGATAAGTGAACCTCTGGCTTGTACTTCCGGGTTATGACATCACCAGGTAAAATCGTCTGGCGGAAGAAGCTAAATATATAACAAATGGTTAAAACAAATAAGTCAGGGGATAAAAACTGCTCCTTTGGGTACCACCATACCTACGTAGGCTCCCATAAATATTACGTGCTACTTATACAAAACATAGTGTACTAAGTTCAACGTCACATGATTAAAATACTTCACTTATTACTTCCATTATTACAAAGATTACTTACTTAAAAGACTAAAGTTAAAGTATGAAAACGATTTTGAAAAGTAATGATGAAACATTATAGATACGGACATGATAAACTGCAGCTAATATTTACAACTACAAATTAACAAAATTCAATATTAATCAAAACGTTATATCATAGTTTGTATCATATAATGTCTAATGTCCCTACAACAAAACGGACTTGTATGTATATGCAATTGGGCTGGCACACAATTTCTTTTTACAATAATATAAATTTCATACATGACCTTAGACTTGCCATATAGATTTATAAAATAACAATACAATGTAGTAATGGCGTTCCATAATTACAAAATGTTTGACATAAGTTTTTGAAACAGTGCTTTACAATTATCACCATACAAATTTCAGTATAAATCTAACACTTATATAAACGAAACATTTTAGAATTTCCCCTTCGAAATAATTTAAAAAGTCTGAAAAATTAATAAATTAACCTGAAATACCGAACTAGCCAAAATCATATGCCGAAAAGTAATGTTACAGAATTCTGTAGATTGAACAAAAATTTACCAAATAAAAAACGTAATGCAAAAATCATACAAAAATCTAAAATAAAATTTTTTACCTCGAAACGAGTATAAATTTCTAGCAAGAAAATAATTCAGACATAGATTCGTCTATAATGTCGGAAGGTGGTGTGCGCAAGGCATATCTAGTCCACTCTATTTAAAGGGTAGGTCCAGCCAAATACTAATTTCATGGGATTCACGGCCTATGCCGTGGACTCCGATATTTTTTGTTTCCACGGGATTCACGATATAGCCGGGAAATCTAACTACTTTGGCGCGGATTTAAATTGACAATTTGAGGGCCATTATAGTGGTTTTGGGGATAAAAACATGAATTACTGAAGTTTATAAATATTTAACTTTCTTATTACTGAACAGAATTTAATAAAATTTACATGGAAAATTTAAGTTATGAAATACAGAAAAACATGAGAGGTTTTCATTGCGTGAAATCTGACATTTACCTCAATAACTCAAAAATTTACAAAAAGATGATGCAATACCTGCATTTACACTACAGATAAAATAAGGCCCGTATGTCAATTTGTGACAGTGGAATTAACTCACGCAATCAGAAATCGTGAAACAGAAAACATCTTCAACAGTTATGGAATCTTTGAAATGAAACTATGTTAAAGCAGTCTCTCTATTATTCTATTGATCTATTCTACCTAAATTATGTTATATTATTAATATTAGTATCATCCTACTTGTTATTGTGGATTCGGGAAAAATAATGCACTCAACCCTTCGTGCTCCGAGCATTTTTTTAGGAATCCACATTTACTAGTGTTTTCCCCAATACTGGCATTATTCATAGCAAAGGGGTGTATGCCGGTCAAACGAAGGAATAATTTCCAACACGGTTGAAATAGGCCAATATATTGTCCCGTTTGGTACCGTTGTTATCATAGTATAGTTAGGGTAAAACATAATACAATGGCATTATCTCTCTAGTCTGGGGCCAGTGGTTCGAACATTTAAAGAAATATAACACAGGCCTTAAAATGTTTCTTAAACTTAGCCTCTCATATCCAGTATACTCTTAGGATGTAGTTTATAAACTACAGAAGATCAAATGTAGTGCTTATTTCAATTACATATTTGTCAAGTATGTTAGAAACTATCTTCATATTGATACAATCTTAAAAGTATGGTAAATGAAACGTTTGGTGATTGTCCTCCCCGCCCCCTGCAGAATGCCGCTACTATTACCTATCTGATGGTGCGATACGTAGTCAAAGTGTGAGTCTCCGTGATGCTTTTCTTCCCAATTTACAAAAAAGGCCGAAACTAAAAAATGAGTTCCAATAAATAGCAGGACCCTTCACACTTTATAGTGTCATTGGCCTTGCTCAGAAAATGATCCGTACTGATTAGGAACTTTAAAGTCAAGGTAAGTTTGAGCCTTTCTAGAAACAACGAAAACTATCTTAACGCAATAACGAGATTTTCGTTGTTATTTTGAGATTTTTTCTTGTTTTCTTGAGGTGATTTCTCATTATAATGAAATTACCGTCTCATAGTTACGAGATCTGTCCCTGTTATTCTGTGATTCTTTTTTACTAGATAACAGATTCAGTAAATGTTTTCATTTGTCAGGATTCGGCTTTCGTAGTGATAACTCTTCATCAAATTTTTCATAATTCACTTGTGTACTTTGTACAATGCATTCGGAATTGAGGCTTTAATTTGTCAACTTGAGATACAGATTTCCGAGAAATTAAAACAACAAGAGGGCCATGATGGCCCTATATCGCTCACCTGTTATCATTGCACTTGAGGACAAGAAGGTCCTCAGAAAAAATATCTAAATCTAAAGGACAGGAACAACAAAGGGAAGAAATTTAACCAAAACGTCTTACAAGGTATAGATATGTCAAAATACACCTAAAAATTGGAGGTACCATCCATGTTGTACCACAAAAAAGTGGTCTCGGTTTTTCCCTACGGTCAATAATAAAAAAGTTACTAAAAATAAGCTATTTATAGTATCGTAAAAGGGAAGTAATTAAAAACAATATTGTAAGTGAACAAAAGAAGGATCTGCCAAATAAACCTGTTGACATAAATGAAATTTCAGATCAGTATCTTCATTAGTTACGGAGATACACCCATTTTAATTTGAAATAAAGGGAGGTAATTTGACATAAAATCAGTCCATAGTTATCTACCCTGATTGTCTCAGTCAAACTAATAACAATAATGAAATTTCAAATAAGTCATATAAGTACTTACTGATATAAATCCATTTTGATTACAATCAGGGGAGGTAATCAGATATAAAATAACTCTTGAACCTACGATTGGATCTGATTTGACATGGAATCCAAGATTTATTGTTGTTGAAGATATTTTGGAAGTTTGTATCAAATAAAACCATAAACAATGTCTCTATATGGCTGCAAAAGCCGATTTTGGACCTTTAAGGAGCCATAACTCTGGAACCCATGATGGAATCTGGCCAGTTTAAGAAAGGGAGCAAGATCTTGTGGTGATACAAGTTGTGTGCAAGTTTGGTTAAAATCAAATCATAAATGAAGCTGCTATTATGCAGACAAGGTCAAAATAGCTAATTTTGGCCCTTTCAGGGGCTATAACTCTGGAACCCATTATGGGATCTGGCCGGTTCAAGAAAGGAACCGAGATCTTATGGTGACACAAGTTTTATGCAAGTTTGATTAAATTCAAATCATAAATGAAGCTGCTATTATGCAGACAAGGTCAGAATAGCTAATTCTGTCCCTTTGAGGGGCCATAACTCTGGAACCCATAATGGAATCTGGCCAGTTCAAGAAAGTAACCAAGATCGTATGGTGATACAAGTTGTGTGCAAGTTTGGTTAAAATAAAATCATAAATGAAGCTGCTATTGAGCAGACAAGGTCAAAATAGCTAATTTTGGTCCTTTCAGGGGCCATAACTCTGGAACCTATAAGGAATCTGGCCTGTTCAAGAAAGGAACCAAGAACTAATGGTGATACAAGTTGTGTGCTAGTTTGGTAAAAATCTAATCATAAATAAAGCTGCTGTTGTGCAGACAAGGTCAAAATAGCTAATTTTGGCCCTTTCAGGGGCCATAACTCTGTAACCCATGATGGAATCTGGCCGGTTCAAGAAAGGAACCGTGATCTTATGGTGATACAAGTTGTGTGTTAGTTTGGTTAAAATAAAATCATAATTGAAACCACTATCGTGCAGACAAGAAATTGTTGACGCACGCACGGGCGGACTGACGACGGACGAAGGGTGATCACAAAACCTCATCTTGTCACTAAGTGACAAGTGAGCTAAAAATCCGATTATGGCCCTTTAAAACTGTGAGTACGGCTTGACTCACTTGAAGTTTCGATTATAAAAACAGCGTTGAATTTTCTGTAAGGTTGGAATTTTATGACTGTTTTTTTACAATGCATTTGGTTCCCTATTAATTTAAAGTGAAACAACTGAAGGTCGAGGTCACAAATAATCCCGCGGCCTTCTGCAGACGTTAATACACAAAACAAACGTGTATTGTCGCTATTCTTGTATAAAAAAATATTACAAGACGACTTTATGTATTGTTTTCATATGTGATGACTTTACGATTCCGGTACATTTATTATTTACCATTCAGTTGTTCTTGGAAACGGTTAACATGCTTTAAGGACGCTCGCTACAGTTTCGTAATTTTTTTTCTCAATAATAGATTTTGATGAAATGTTTTGTATTAAAAGATCATGTTATGATGTATAGAAAAATGAAATGAAAATACTAGGTCAACAGCTTTGTTTCAATTTAATTTGCCCCTCGATATGGTGCTATTTTTAACATTTTTCAAAATTTCTATAATCCCAAAATATATTTCAGTAAAGTACAATAATTAGCATAAATTTATATCTAAGCATTTTTATAACGGAAAACAATATATCTATTTGAAACATGCTCAGAGAAATCAAAAGAAAATGATTTTGTAAAGAAAGGTATACTTGTTCAGCAGACCCAAGGGCTATTTTTGCATAATTTTGTCAATTTTCAGTTGGTACATCTGCTATTTTATCGAGTTTCACATAATAGAATTTAATCAAACTCTGCACATACCTTTGGTTATGCCTACCTAATCTAAAACAAAAAGAAAATTGATAGGTCACCATATTAGATTTCGCTTAAATCAAATTACAACGAGGTCGGTTGTGGCGGGCATTTATACAACGCAGGTTGGTACGAAATACTCTTTCAGTGTTTGAGCAAATGACTTAGAGATATATCAAATTATCAAACGGCAGATTTCTTAATAGTCGGATTTTAAAGGTGTTTCTGAAGCATTCTGATGGCATAGAACGATTAAAGTTTGCGCCTTTCTCCGAACAAAACCTATAATTTACGGATGTACGGTATAGGTACGGTACGGGATTAGAAACAGCTGTGACTCAATGCAGAGTTAGAGCGCCGGTATAAATTACAGACTCCAGTATATGTCGGATTGAAGCAATTTGAACTAAAAATACTTTAAATGTATATATTTTATAACCAGTCAGTATATTATACACATTATACATTAAATGCATGCGAACATACAATAATTTGCGAATTTTTGCCGTACGCGACATCAAATAATCGCTTCCAGGCATGCGCAGAAGACCGCTCCAAACCTGCAGTGAGCTACAGGTTATGGTATGAAGGGGGCAATTAGCCGGATATGCCTCCGTGGTCCACTCGAATGTAGTCCATATCAATATATAGTGCAATTTTCCCGCCTAGTAGAGGCCATTTTCATGCCAGATATAAGCTTTATTGATGCTTGATTGTAAAAAGGAATGTCCGCAGATGATTTTAAGCTACGTTATATGCTTCAAAAGTTGATTTGAAGCTGCCTTGTAAAATGAAAGTGAAAGTAGGTATTTCCTGATGTCTACCTACGCAATATTAGCGTTTTCATCACGTGTCTCAGTCACGTGACCATGGTTTCACTGCATTATGGTCAACCCCATATTTTTTGGGGTATATTTTGATTGCCTAAAGACAGACCTTCAAGACAAGGGTAGTGTCGCAGGAAGTGAAAGGCTAGAAATCTTGATAAAAATATGTTATAAGTTGTTAATTTTATATAGAAAATAGTAGCGGAGGCATTTAATACCATCATACCTTATAACACACTAAATAGTTATTGTTCTTTATTCTATATAAAATTGACCTATTTCCAATAACCGTAGCACACATTAGGACCCATTTTAAATGTCTGTAACCTACATTTTCTGGAAGAGTTTTGTCAATGCTAAATAAAAATCGAAAGAAAAGTGGGGGTCATGTTTGTTGCAAGAGACTCCAAATAACACTGGTGGTCTATGATCTAAGTTTCCATGAAAAATTTTGTCATGTTGTTATTTCATTATGAAAATGCTACCTACATGTCAAGCATAGACCTGTCATGTGATTTTAGCAAAAAAAAAATGCAAAGGAAATAAGGAAAATAGATCTACACAGCAAAAAAAAAAAACTGAGAACTATTTGTATCCGCCATTATGCGACTACCATTTTTTTTTCGCGCAATTTTTCTATTTAGTGTCTGTATGCCTACATCGATTAGAAACACAAGCAAATTGGCATGGTGTTGGGGGTAAATATCGACCCGTCCGGAAAAACTGTAGCGAGCACCTTTGAATATCCGTATCCAGGGCCCAGAAATAAACAACACTATCAAAAGCACATCCTGAGGATTTTTAAACGATTTTTTTATTTCTCGTTATTACAAACATAAAATTACCAATAATTGTTCATATCAGTTCATAATTTGGTGGACTCAAGTACAATTTCAAGAATAATTATTTTACATTCGAGTTATTTTGAGTACGGACACAGTTGGAGTACGGATGAGTACGAACGTAGTGTCAAGCTTCCAAGCTGTTTATATAAATTCTTCGAGAAATTAGATAAAAACATACCGACTTACCAAAATCATAAATATGATTAATGAAAACAAAGAATCGCACAGGTTACACGCGATTCTTTAACATTCACGGTTGTCTACAAAATCTGAATCGACGCCGAGTTCTAAAAGGGGAGTAAACAAGGGAAGAAACGAGTACGAACATTGTTGGGGGCAGTGCATTTGCCGTTAGTTACTGATACAGCAAAACATTCTATGGTTTAGATTGCATCTTTTATACTTCAAGAAGAGGTTTCTATGAAAGAAACAAGACGCAGATACCAGATGTCAGTCTGCGCAGAAATACATATACGTCCCTGGGAAAGCATTTCAAAAATAAAAATCGGGTATTAACAGCGCGTGAACTGCCTTGTTTGCACATGATTTTTCTCCCGCTAATACATGGGCGGATCCAGTGGAAAAAAAGTAGTTTTTATGCAAGAATCTACAGTTAAATCATTAGATAATATCAGCTTTGTGTAACCTCACCACTCGGTCATACATAATTTATGTGATCATGTAGACACTATTTTATATCTTGACATAAAGATGGACTTCGGTTATAAATTTCAGAGTCGTTTGCAGTGTTAATTTTTAGCTCACCAGAGCACGAAGTGCTGAAGGTGAGCTATTGTGACCGGTCATTGTTCGGCGTCCGTCGTCCATCAACATTTGCCTTGTTAACACTCTAGAGGCCACATATGTAACCCAATCTTTATGAAACTTAGTCAGAATGTTTGTCTTGAATACCTCTAGGTCAAGTATGAAACTGGGTCATGTGGGGTTAAAATCTAGGTCACTAGGCCAGACAAAATATCTTGTTAACACTCTAGAGTCCACAGTTTAAGTTTGAAACTCACGAGAATTGGTCAGAATGTTTGTCTTGATGACTTCCAGATAATGTTTAAATCTGGGTTATATGGGTTCAAAAACTAGGTCACCCGGTCAAATCAAAGGAAAAGCTTGTAAACACTCTAGAGGACACACTTATGACCCTATCTTCATGAAAAGTAGTCAAAATATTTGTCTTGATAATTTCTAGGTTATGTTTGAAACTGGTTTATGTAGTTTTATAAACTGGGTCACTAGGTTACGTCAGAGGAAAATCTTGTTAACACTCTAACAGTCCACAGTTTAAGTTTGAAACTCATGAGGATTAGTCAGAATGTTTGTCTTGATGGCCCCTAGGTCAAGTTTGAATCTGGGTTATGTGGGGTCAAAACTAGGTCACCCGGTCAAATCAAAGGGAAATCTTGTTAATACACTAAAGGCGACATTTATAACCCTGTCTTCGTGAATCTTGCTCAGAATGTTTGCCTTGATGATCTCTAGGCCAGTTTTGAAACTGGGTCATGTAGGGTCAAAAACTAGGTCACCCAGTCAAATCAAAGGAAAAGCCTGTTTACACTCTAGAGGCCACATTTATTACACTATCTTCGTGAAACTTAGTCAGAATGTTGATCTTGATGACCTATAGGTCAGTTTGAAACATGGTTCTGTGGGGTCAAAAACTAGGTCACTAGGTAAGATCAGAGAATCTTGTAAACACTCTAGACTCTGCATTTTACGTTTATAACCCATGAGAATTGGCCAGAATATTTGTCTTGATGACCTCTAGGTCAGTTTTGAATCTGGGTCATGTTGAGTCAAAAACTAGGTCACCTGGTCAAATCACATGGAAACCTTGTTAACACTTTAGAGGCCACATTTATGACCCTATCTTCTTGAGACTTGGTCAGAATGTTTGTCTTGATCATCTCTAGGTCAAGTTCGAAACTGTCTCATGTAGGATTAAAAAACTAGGTCACTAGGCTAGATCAAAGAAAAATCGTGTTAACACTCTAAAAACACATTCTAATTTTGAAACTCATGTAAATTGGGCAGAATGTTTGGCTTGGTGACCTCTAGGTCAGGTTTGAAGGGTCAAAACTAGGTCATTAATCATATCAAAGGAAAAGCTTGTTAACACTATAGAGTTCACCTTTATGACCCTATCTTCATGAGACTTAATCAGAATGTTTGTCTTGATGACCTTTAGGTCAAGTTCGTATCTTGGTCATGTGGGATCAAAAACATGGTCATGTGCTCAAATCACATAAAAAAAACTTGTTAACACTCTTTGGAGATATTTGTCTGAAAATTTATATTTCATCAGACCCAAATAGGCTTGTAAGTCATAAACAGAAGTGAATGTCTTTCAATATTATAGATACAGTTTATAAACAATAAAATCGACAAAGATGCAATTATACTTTATTAAGTATTTTAAAGCTTTAGAATCATACACAAATTCAGCTAATGTCTATATTGTTGTCATCTGGATATTGTTGTCATCTCTATTTTCATATATCGTCTTGTTATGGCTGAAATATAATAAATAAAGTGTGATAACTAAGCTAAATATGTATCCTGTTTTTAATCTTTATCAAGTAGCAATCTCGTTCCGTATTTAACCCTTATCATACTGCACACGATTGATTCTGCCTTTGTGACCAGTGTAGATCATGATCAGACTGCACATCCGTGCAGTCTGATCATGGTCTGCACTGTTCGATATTCAGTCAGTAAATTTTCAGTGAACACCCCTTTTGATGATAAGTGGTACTTCTCAGATTGAATGTTGGACCAGTCCATGTTAGAAAAATAGCAGGGTAATTGTTATGGGGACACACCTTTAGAAAATGGCACTTATCTTAATCAAAATGTGTTAAAAAGAGAAATGAGAAAATGTTTTTGTCAAGAGCCATTCCCCTGTTAAGTAGATAAGCGTTGATACAGCAAAATCGTACCTCTGGTAAAGACAGCTATGTTTAATCATCACTTTCTGAGTCCGATTCCCCAGCTGAACCAGGTGAAAACCAACAACAAAAACATGCAATACATTTGGAAAAAAAAATCATAACAAGTTGAAATAAAGTCATAATTCAAACAGCCTACAAATGTTTAATAAATATATCAACTACAGACTATATAATTTTTTTGTTGGAAAATAAATAGTCTAGATTACCTTCCCTGGAATTGCAATGTTAACAAATGGATGGCAAATGTTCAAATAATTTGGAAATATAATTTCAAACTGGTATTTTACGGTTTAAGATACATATAAAAGCTTTGTTATATACTTTAAAAAAATAATTACCAAGAAATTACTTTATACTTATTGTTAAACCTTCAGTATATATCTTCATAAATGCTAAATATTCAACGGCAGAAAAAAGTAATAAGTTGCTATGATGTAAATACTTACTGCAAGTATATGTGAATTTGAAACCTGCAGAAGTAACTGACGAATCACTCCTAAAATTTATAGTCACAACGGTCCCATTGCTTACAATTTCGTTGAACGGGAAAAAGCCTTCTTGGTATCCACGACAGAAAGTGTCTCCACAAAATCGTCCAAGATCACCATTTTTGATGACCTCACCTAAACCTTAATTTTGTATTTGTTAAATTTTACTAAACGTTTTCTTGGATAACAGACTTCTAATGTAAGGCAGCAATAGATGTAGCTATTAACCTTAAAAGATACATTTTATATACTGATGCATATTTAGCGATTTTTAAAAAGTTATGTGATTGCATAACTCGATGTTGCTGCAATTGTGACGCGTTATTTTACAATAAAGTTTACGAATTAGAAAATAATTCAATGAGTGATTTGAATGACATTTGTAAAACGTTACAATAATTGTAACGGCTGTGGTGGAAAGGCTGAACATAGTACCACAACCATACCTACAAATTCAAATGAAACTAAATAAACCAAATTGGGTTTAAGGAAATAGTAGTTGTCTTGATCATAGAATTGAATAACATACGTTGTTTTATTTTATACCATTGTACCATACGGTAGGCAGTGTTTTACTTTGCTTTTTTCCCATTTACATATACTAAGTATTCATTTAATGCAAATTTAAGGTCAATAGTTATATACAATAGCCAACATACCGTTGTCAACAGTAACCCAGTCAAAACTGTCACAATTTGTGTCACGTTCTAGGGCAAAGATACCAAAATTGATAACAACTTGTTTGGAAGTCCCACATCTAATTTTCCATGTGCAATTTGCATAATGAGGGTAAACATCTCGCAAATTATCAACGAAATTTGGTGATATTACTGCCCCATTTCTTTCCGAACTGGCTGAAAGCTCTCCGCCACAATTTGCTGTTTATATAAAAACATGTAATAAATTTATAATTATACATATATTAAAGCAGCATGCTTCCAGATTTACATCAAAGTCATTGAAATTAAGAAACACTTTAATTTTAAACTGTAAAACGATCTATTGTTCTGGAAATTATTAAATCAGAAATGTAATTATACACTTTTCAATTTTTCAAAAGCCATCACTTTTTCAATTAGATATGTAAATTAATGCAATTTATTTTCGTAACTGTAACACACTTTCTTGACAATCATACTTGAGATAAAATTGATCAATATATCAGCATTTCTGTTAGTTATGAAGTAACAGAAAGAAGAAAATTAAATACATGTCCATGAAGGAATAAATACACGTACTTGTAAAAAGACATATCTCATCTTTACTCGAAATTTTATTTGTGAAAGAAATTTATATTCAAGTGTTCATGAAAAAACAAAACAAATAAGAAAAAAAAGCAACGTTAGTGTTTCCGTTTGCATGCTGCTATATTTACACGATAAAACATGCCACAACAAAATATACTTTAAACTTTTATATTTAATACATATATGTAGAGTATGTATTTGTTTTAAGGTGTTTTAAAATTGTGCGTTATTGTCAAGTTTGACATTTATTAGTAATATTGAGATGTCCATCTGGATACAAATGCAAAGTGTAAAGAACGGTCAACTTGATATTCATTTAGTCCGGCTTTTTCCACCTTTATCGCATTTTCTTATTATCCTGTAGTAGCATTGCAGAAACCCTCTGGATTCGTTGGTGCACGAACTAAGGTATCGGGACGTTATAACGAAGCAAACTTGTGTTATTCCTGCTATATTAGATTTTATATTCAACACTTAACTTTTAAGTAACAAATAAATACTATACTTACTAAAATCTTGTCCAGAGACAGGCCAAGTCCAGAAAATCAAAACTGTAAGACATGAATAAATAATCGCCATCTCAAATTTCAGACACATTTTGTTTTCTACTTAAGACAATTGCTTTCTCGTTAATAAGTCTGATAAATTCCTTATAAAGTTAAAACATTTATTTCACAAGTTTCACACATGTGACATTCTATCTGACTGCTGGGAGGGGCCCATATGAAAAGGAACATCTTTTTGCATGTATTTCCCCTTGTAATTTATAACTATTGGAAATAAAAGTTTTACATACAGTGTCAGTCATAATGATACGTAAGTTGTCATTCCGTATTGTTTCACGATGAAAATGTATTTTCAGTTCGATAGCAAGCTGTCATTGATATCAAGTGTGTTGTTCATTTAAACTCTTGTTTTCAAATTTAACATACTGTTAATCAAATAAGTTTATTCTGAGAAGTGTTGTAGAATTTTGACGAGAATTGGTTGACGACTGGGATTTTGATATTTTGTCGTTCGCTAGGTAATTTGATATTAATTAGGTAATATGTTTAAAATATCTGTTTGTACAACACAAAGACAACAGTAGGTATGTACGTCATGTTAATAATTATGTTAGCATGGATTTTATCAAGCTTCAAAATCTGGTAAGTCTATTTAGTATTTACTTCGACCACCATTTTTGTAACAGCTTAGCCCAGCGTAAGAGTATTGTCAACTGATGCGCTAATTTGTCGTTTTGCATGGTGGCGCGTTTAAAGGACGCCAAAAGCTGTATTTGTATAACTGGTGCGAAAACGACAAATCAGTGTGCCGATAGGCAAATACAATTTTTGTCGTAGTGGCGCGCTAGTTTGTCATTCTGAGGTATCGGCGTGTTGGCGCTCTTCAAACACGCCAACATTCCAGACCAAAATGGCAGAAATCAGCCACCATAGAAGCATAAAATATGTTTTCAATTCATGCATCTCAACAGCATTAATATATTTTCTCACAGGTTTTCAGAAAGAATTTTAATATCTTTCAGCAGCGATTTTTATCTCGGTTGCATGTTGAAATAATTCGTGGGAAAAATTGAAAATCTTCATAACACAAAAAGTGAACGACTGGCTGACAAAGCCGAACGTTCTAAAACCCATGTACGAGTATCATGTTGATATTACTACAAACACTTTTCTCCCGGGAATACGGCGCAAATTTATCCATGGCAGGTGTTAAGTTCAAGAGCATTTCCATTTTTGCCTGGCACTTTCAATCTGGTACAGTTTAAAACACTTCCTTGAAGCAGTTCTTTCACAAAACAGTCTTGCCGTCATTCCCATGGGTTTTGAATGATAACTGAATGATTTTTAAAGGTCTTTTTTACTGCACTGATTGACTTAATTAGCAATTTCATGTGTTATTATCAACATTTTAGTCCCTTGCCAGTATTTAGGTCGGTTTCGGAACTACATTGTTCGTCAGTCAGTTTGTTTCACTTTCGTGTCCAGTTCATAATGCTGCCTTCCATCAAGGGATTTAATATATCTTGCAATATTGTTTTAATATTCGTAACACGGTTTCATATATAGGTCCTTGCTATTGAGGAGCTGTATGTGCAAATCCGGATATGACTCCCTATACATGGAAAATGTAAGAGCAGTACAAAAACACGAGTATGTGAAGTGTTTTTTGGATCTTGGGAAAGCGGGTGGGACAAATAGATTTGCTTTTCTCCGTCTGTGCAAACGAATAAGTAAGAGAGCGAGTGTACGTAGGTACATACGTCCCGAAAATTGGTACCGTTTTATTGACAGCCACCAAACTTTACAAAACTAATAATTGTCAAGTGAAGTAAGGCAGCTCAGTTTTACTTTTTGTGTCTGGTCTGGCAGTTGTGGCCCTTGATAAGGTGTTGGCCGCTCACGCAGGAGGTACAGGTTCGAACCCCAACAGGTGCCAATTGCATCTCCTAAAAGACACCATTACTGACTTTTTGATAAACCGGACTCGAAAGTGACTCAATGAACTACAATCAGATAAAATAAATTGGTATAAACTAAGCGGCTAAATGCATCCACTGTGCAAAGTCAAGAGGGGTGGGGGGGGGGGGGGGGGGGGGCGGCATTTGGCCACCTGTGCAAATCTCATTCCATTGCTTCTTAAGTGCAATAGACTATATATACAGTAAAACCTGTTAAGGACTAAAGACCACCATTAAAAAAAATCCCTTGTAGCTGTCTGTAAAGATTACACCGAGAATGTTAAAATGCTCCCAGATTACATTAAGTGCCATCAGACCATAATAAATATATATTTAACCTGTTTATAGATGGAAGATACAACCTGTCAACAAAGGCCACCTTTTGCTATTCCTTGGGTGGGCTTTTCAGACAGGTTTGACTGTATATATCGATCAATATAGAATGCCAAAGTTACCCCTTTCATCTTATATTCCCTGTTTTACAGTTCTATGAAATAGTTCAAACCTGTTCCCTGTGTTAGACTGAACCGAGCATCAACGTGTTTAAAAAAATTCTTTGTTTCCGGTAACATGCTGAAAAAAAAATAGGGTAGGTAGGTCGGAATTATTTTTTATTTGGGAAATTTTTTTTATTAAGGGGGACTTTTCGGAAATTATTTTTGTGAAAAAATGATTACAAATAAGGGGATTATGCCTTTAGAGCATCGGTAAGTTGATTTCTAACATCACTGGCTATGTTTAAAGCATAAAAAGTGCAGTTTTGCATCTTTTTGTTAAAAAGTTGAAAAAAATATTTTCCAAGGCCATAAAAACATTTAGGGTCGGGCCAAAAATTTAGGGTAGGTCGGGATACCGGAAACAAATTTTTTTTACGCCTTACCCTGCTAAATTGTCCATCTTTCAATTTGGACAGTACTATAAACTGTTAAAAGGGGTGCTTACCAAAAAATACTGAATGAATGGCGAACAGTGCAGATCATGATCAGACTGCACGGATGGCTTCAAAGGCAAAATCAATGGTGTCCAGCATAGTAAGGGTTAAATACAAATTTAAGTTTCTTCATTTATCTGAAAGTTCTAAACGGAATTCGGGATTAATTGACTTAAATCAGCTGCAAAATTATTTATACACATTTTTTTTTGTTTTGAAACTTTGTTGGTACGTACACTCGTATAATAATTTCCAATATGACGTTGCATTTGATTCTCTAAATTCATTTAGGTTATCTATATTGTTTTACGATCATGCATTTTCTTTTGCTTTATGACTTTTTATATTCTGATCTAGACTAAGTAAGCTTTATTCTATTACTCTCTGTTTTATTAAATCTAATGTTATTCAAACCAAAATAAAACTGCTCCCGCTTTAGTGCACGCTCATCGTCATACCAGTGTTTACGTTCTACATAATTGGATCTATCTGATGATTTCTGTATGTTGCATTTAGCATATTTACTAAATAACGGTGAACAAACACCATCCATGATATTTAAAAACTGTAAAATACCAATATCAATATTTAAATAAATGTACTATGTACTTAATATCACCAATTAGCATGCCCAGTGATGTTTTAGATTTTTAAAAATTTAATCTATTCTTATATTCATTAACTTTGCTACCATTCCACCGAACGGAATACTGCGATAATAGGTCTACGAGGAATGTGGCTGTCACTCGTTGCTTCAACAACAAACCTTAATTGAAAAAAAAAAACGTAGTAAGTATTTTCGTTTGTATCTAATAAACCGCAAACTAATAAGTTATTTCTTCTTGACCTAGAGTCAAGATTAACGCTAAATATAGTGCATTTTATTTGACCTGGCGGGGCGTGGTTTCGCGACGGTCCATTACATTTTTGTGCAGGGTATGTAGTACATGTAACCAATGTAGCGTTGAATTTTAGTCGTTGGTTACCGAAGATTACGGAATGAAACAAGGACCTCGGACATTTTCATATTCAGATTGCCTATCCGATTAAGGAAAAAGTGACATAGGGATAGACTTCTGAAATTGCATAGTTACGATAGTTGAAGACCATTTCTTGATAAATGCGACTTCATTTTACAAGTTTATGAACAAAAAAGAAGACTTTGTAGACATTTCTCATTCTCTTTTCTATTAAAATATGGACATAAATCATTTTTTTGTTTTAAACATCTTTCCCGCAAGTGGCGCAACAAAATAGTTAACACGCCTTTGTAAATAATTATTATATACGTATGTTGCAAAAAATGGTACTTGGTCACAGGGAGAAAGTGTTTAAAATTGAAAAAAAAAAAAGCTACGTACAGGGTGTCAGTAAATAAAGTTTTACATAAATATTTGACACTTATTGCATGTGTTTCCTAAACCTTACATATCTGAAGTTTTATTCATTTTTGTAAATATTTCAAGCACAGAAAACACTAAACTAAATAAGCAGCGAACATAGAAAGTCAAGCTAGAAAGCAGACAGATCGTTATATGTATATCTTATGAATTTTTCAATCAGATCTGTTACCTCTTGACAGTCTAAGTCTGTCGATTGAGTGTCATCAGGATTGAGACAACTGCATTTGTCTTAAGTCAAGAACCAAGCAAGTGGCTTCGACATATTACATATGTGTCTTCAACGTAAACATGACAAAGAAAAACAGACGAACTTCTATGGGAATAGTGCCACTTAGGTGCAATTTTTTTACCTTTTGTATGACACAGTTGAAGTGAACCTAGAATGCATTTTAAGAGCAACATTTGCTTTTATTCGATCCAGCATCCTATACCCTAACATTACTACACCAGACACCATCTCATTAACTAACCCAGTTGCTTCCAAAACTTACGCTGATACCCATAGAACTAATACAGACACCCCCAGAATTAACATCAATTCGCTCACACGTCTGAAACTTATTTTGAAGCCAACCGAAATACTAGTAAGGACCTCAAAGAACTAACACAGACACCCCAAGAATATCTATATAAATGTTGATACTAGCTAGTGAAGTTCTGTTATATAAAATGTAAAAAGTAAGGCATCCCTGAACCCACAGTGGAATAGGCAGTCTCTTGCACCCCTCAGTTTCAACTGAAAAAAGGCCAGCTAAGCCAATGTATGGCCAGCTACACCACTGCATGTATTCAATAATAATCCTCCACATAATGCCCGGTCAGTATTGTACATGTGTATAAATACAGTATAGCAATAGATGTATAGAAAACAAACAATAGGCTATGATCAATGCACAGTGTTATCACAGGCACTCGGGTGGAAATAAATGAAGTACAGTTAGGGACTAAAAGTTTTGTTCCACTTTAATTTTTTCCGTTTCGTTTATTTTCAAAAACGTCAATAAAACTGATAATCTGCCTGGTATAAGTTTATATACTGTGTTAAAATATTTCATAGTAGACATACCTTAAAAACCAGTGCTTATTTTAACTAAAAATACACATTTTAAATTTTTCAAAAATATGACCCTTAGTTATAAACTGTTCGAATTTCAAGAAAATGAATATGAAATAAAACTATTTTTTTTATGTATCAGTATTCGAAGCTGTTATATAAAACTATCAGCTACTGAAGTCAATAAATAGCATTGAACTTAGGGCAAAATCCCTAGCATAATGTCCGATGTCCGTTTATTCCTCTACCTATTTTGCTCGTTCTTTTGAGATTACCATTATTTGCATATGTCAGAGATTAACGCCGCCCCGCCAGGTCAAATAAAACGGACTATAGTATGTTAATTGTTCCATAAATAATAATTGCTCGTCAAGGAGCGTTCTGCACAATCAACTCGACTTATCGTTTGGTCTATTTGATTGCATCTAAAGACATATTTCATCATTTTGGCCAGTTTTTGTAAATTTATTATCGTTTGATAATGCCGAATACGTGCTCATTTCTGAATTTACACTTTTTTAGGGTTCTAATACTGTTTTTGCTCGTGGTGTATCTATAGGAGTCTGAACGCACAATGTCAACGACTAAACTAAGTAAAATCTGTTTTGTGTTACAAAAGTCGTCTCAATACTTCCTCCATGTGTGCTTGACACTGTCCATTTGAAGCAACTTTGTAAAAGAATTATGAATATCCTAGTATTCTTCCAAAATATATACAGAGTATTTCAAATACCCTTTTACTTTTCAAATTTAAGTTCGTTCTTCACAAAATGTTCATCCGTCATCTTACTACATCACGTGACAAAACACAAAGTGAAACTAAAGGTGTTCTTAATTTGCAAAGCCTCTTGAATTTTTTCCTTTGTCATTTCATATTACAATTCATCATTCATCTCTCTCTCCCCCCCCCCCCCCCACCCACCCATTTGACAATATGACAAAATAACAAAATGCACCGCTGGCACTTGATACAAAATGATAACAATCATAGTACAATATATGAGGCCCCTTCGAATGACGTATCCTTAGGACACAAGGGAAATATAACAACACTGAATCCAAGTACGTGGAGACTATTACGGCCGCCACACGGCACGAAAAGATTGCTGTTTTGATACAAATTTAGTTAATAAAATATGTATGAAGATCATTTTGAAGTATAGAATGCAACCAAGTAGAATAATAGCAAACGCGGTCAGTTCATGATACATTGTAGGTAACGGAAAGTGCAACACCCCTCACGCTCCCTAGCACCGGCTTAAGCGGAACCCAAAAGTATAAATTGTAAACATTCCAACAGTAACGTTGCGTTTCGTAAGAAATGCTTACACACTGTTGTAAAGGTATGTGAGATTTAATATTGGATGACTAAGGGCTTGAGAACGTGTCGATCATATATGAATCAAGTCTTTACATTTTCTATTAATGTATAAACAAGTCAATATCTGAGACATATGTTGCCTTTTTGTTGCCTTGAGCTTAATGATGTGTGCTGATATGAGTATATACAAACGAATTCACTGAAATATACATTTCTTTAAAAGAACACATGTTAACATAAGAACGTTAAAGCGTTCAAGGACGACAAATGTCGTATTTGTTAAGGAATATTATCTACATAATAACACATTAAGAAAATCACATATACTACCACATTTAACACCATGTTACGGTGTTCCGTTTGGACAATCGTGACTTTTATTTAAAACTAAACCGCGATGCACGATGATACGATGAAGAAAACGCGATGGCGCGATGGCACGATGATGAAACAATGATGGAACGATGGTGAAAACGCGATGGTGCGATGGTACGATGGTGAAATGTCGATGTAATATCGCGTTTTCATCATCGTACCATCGCGTTTTCACCATCGCACCATCGTGCCATCGCGTTTCCATCATCGTACCATCGTGCCATCGCGTTTTCATCATCGTACCATCGCGTTTTCACCATCGTGCCATCGCGTTATCATCATCGTACCATCGCGTTTTCACCATCGTGACATCGCGTTATCACCATCGCGGTTTCACCATCGTACCATCGCGTTTTCACCATCGTACCATCGCGTTTTCATTATCGTACTATCGCGTTTTCACCATCGTGCCATCGCGTTTTCACCATCGTACCATCGCGTTTTCACCATCGCGCCATCGCGTTTCCATCATCGTACCATCGTGCCATCGCGTTTTCATCATCGTACCATCGCGTTTTCACCATCGTGCCATCGCGTTATCATCATCGTACCATCGCGTTATCACCATCGCGGTTTCACCATCGTACCATCGCGTTTTCACCATCGTACCATCGTGCCATCGCGTTTTCATTATCGTACTATCGCGTTTTCACCATCGTGCCATCGTGTTTTCACCATCGTGCCATCGCGTTATCACCATCGTACCATCGTCTTTTCACCATCGTACCATCGCGTTTTCATCGCGTTTTCACCATCGTACCATCGCGGTTTCACCATCGTACCATCGCCTTTTCACCATCGTACCATAGCCTTTTCACCATCGTACCATCGCCTTCCGGTTAGAAAGGCGTAGTTCCGTACACTTGAATTTTTGTCAACAATAGATGAATGTATCTCAATGTATTTTGTGAGAAGAAAGTTACCATTTAGATTCTGCTGTTTTGCAAAATGTTTTTCAAAATGTTCAGTGCTCAACTCATTAAAACTGTGTAAAATCTTCAAGGCCACGTCCTTTGTGTCTATGTATGCATGAAAGTTAATAAAAAGCTGGATGTAAGAGTTATTCTTGTTAGGATGTAGAAGGTACATAGTGCAATGTGAAAATTACTGACACATATACTGTACCACTGTGCATGACTACCGGAAGGCGATGGTACGATGGTGATAATGCGATGGTACGATGGTGATATCGCAATGGTACGATGGTGAAAACGCGACGGTACGATGGTGATAACGCGATGGCACGATGGTGAAAACGCGATGGTACGATGGTGATAATGCGATGGTACGATGATGAAAACGCGATGGTACGATGATGAAAACGCGATGGCACGATGGTACGATGATGGAAACGCGATGGCACGATGGTGCGATGGTGAAAACGCGATGGTACGATGATGAAAACGCGATATTGAATTGGTAACTACTGTACATGCTGCTTAGAACATATACTTTTGAGGACTGGAATTAGGGTCACAAAAAAATTAGTATATCATGTATAGGAGAAACCGCTTGTTACTTTGTACTGGTGAAACCAGAACTTTTCTGACTTCAACATTTACGTAATTTTATTTTGTTTCAACAAGAGATCCATGTAGCCTCCCTTGCTAAGGCAAGTCATCCGTGTAGGGTAGACAGTGACAAAGAAAAGGAAATACATGCGTGCATATATGTCAAGTAAGAGAAGAAACGGGAGTAACCGAGAACAACTGTGTTCATTATGTATGCAGTTGTAATGGTTTATACATACTGTATTTCTTTAATGCTCGTAAAGTTTAAATAAATTCCATTCGAAAAGTTTCATGTAGATTTACTAAATGGAAAGTCGGGAAAGTAGAGTTATGGTTCTTGTACACTACATATCCTCTCAATGTAATTTGTAACTGTGAACTATTTTTGGAAAGTCTCGACTTTCCTTTTGGAGTTATGTTCCGGACAAAGTTTTTTGTATATAATAAAGGAAGGTAATTAGAAAAGTAAATATGTGAAGGCATGGTTTACCGTTAATGTATCCTCCGTCCTTGTTTGCTGTTTCAGTAAAATTCCTATCAGCACATCGAGTTATGCTTCGTTGAAGTTAATCTCCCGAGCTTTCTGCAAGTTAATTTACAAAGGGAATTACTAAAAAAGTAAGCAAAGTAGAGTGATGGCTCTTGTATACTCCACTGTTTTATTGATAGTGATAGTCACTGTCATTGTATTACGCTACAATTTCATGGCTTAGGTGTTCAGCTCCAAAAATGAGCAGATTGAGTAAAATTAAGTAATGGGAGATACTTCAGAACGTAAACTCTTGTACATTGCCTAAATATCCTCCATCTTTGTATTTCGTATTTAGATTAATAAAATTCCCTTAACACTTGGACATTTATACCTTGGATAAATATGAATTATAAAATTAGGTTATACAAAACTTAGGCAGAGTTAGTTATGGTTCTTGTTATTATACTTCCTCCCAATGGCCTCTGGTACTGCATGACGTTTTAACAAAACCACTTTGATGGTTTTGGAGTTATGCTAGGCACAAAATTGTTGCGAAAAAGTCAAATAAAGGGAGTTAATTAAAAAGATAAACAAGGCAGAGTTATAATTAAGTACAATGCACTTCCTTACGCTATTGCTTGTCACTGTGTGAAGTCTAAGGAAAATGAGTGTCTTTCATTTGACACTTATCTAATTACGAATTTGAAAGAACTATTGCATTTCTCCTTTGATTCAGTAAATATCAATAAGACCCATTCTCTTGATTAAATCAGAAATCGCCAGTGTTTATGTGACGGGATGATCGCAAAGAGCTATCAGATATCGCACAAATGTCGGAGTTTATTATGAACTGACGAGCAGTCACATAGAGAATAATTAAGCAAAAGTTTGAGAATGATTCAAACCAGCATACTGCACGATAGTATTTTCATAGACATATTAAACTGTTATATAACGTTGTGGCTTTCGTTAATACTGTTAATGCCCAATGAGCTTACTATCCTTTGAATTAACATTTTACAAACTCTTTTGTATAAGGTTAATCTCGTTTTATGTTAAAAAACACAATCGGAATTAGTAGATACCAACTTTCACAAAGTATGCTTTTTGATACCTTTATTTTTACGTTCGTTTATTTGTATTAAGACTTATCTATAGTCGCGACCAGAAATCCATCACTGCTAGTGATTTAGTAGGAAGATAATGCAAAATATGGAAGAGGGTCCAATATCAGAAGCTTCCCTGGTACATTAGCGCGCCAGGTTTAAAGCACCCATTCATGGTACTCTTATCCCAATGTTAGTAATTTTTATTTAGTGGAGCAGTAGTATGTTTTTATACATCAACTGACTCGGGTGCATATAATTACACAAGCAGTGCTTATGGTATAATTCGCGACATATAGTGTGCACCATGACCGTGTAATTATGCATCGTTCAAAGTTTATATAAATTGTACTAGTATAATGATTAAATACGGATATAATACTGAAATCATAATTATAAGCATACGAACAATGACCGCTACTTCTCTTATGACAGTTAGCATGGAGACCTGGCCTTCAATTCCCCACAAAGTCTGAATAGATAGTGTTTATACTGAATTCGAACGCAAACATTTACAAATTAGGCAAAGGCAACTGAAACATGCGTGAGCATCACAATGATTTAAACGAAACGACGAAATTATTTCGCTGCACGTAAACCAAATAGATTCGGGAGTGCATTTAAATAGTTATAGAACACCTAAGTCAATTCAATTTCCGCAGAACGCAATATTTGTAGTACCAGTATGCTTGTATACTGCAGAATAAATTGCATTGTAAATAAAAAGATCAGGATTTCGTGTTAAGGGTTTATTTGAAGTCATTTGTGTCTCATGCCTGTCACATAATTATGTAACCATTAAAGTCACATACTGAGCAAACATGTGGTTTACGCCCTAACATGCTATTCACTTTACGTCATACATCTGAAAGTGCTTTTTGCGCATGCTCAGAATGTCTCAGAATACAATTACTCGTTGCTTAATTCACTGCACTGTCAGTGAGCGGCAGCGTGTTAAGCTCCTAAAATAGGTTTTATGCGTTGTTTCCTGGTAATGTGTTTTATGAATTATTTGAGAATCACAAATCTACGAATACTTTATCTGCTTATAATCCTGTCTGGCAGATTCTTTACTCTTAGATCTTCCCATCATCTATGACGAGCATTGTGCCAAAGGAATTAAGACACAAGACCGAAGAATACAGAATATGCCAGGAGTGTTAAAAGCACATAGAGCACTCGAAGATTTATAATTCTCAAATTATCCATAAAACACACTACCAGAAAAAAACGCATAAAACCAATTTAAATGATGCCGCTCCTTGACAGTAAAATGAATTCTGCACCCAATAAAGGTATTTCGAAGTAGCGTTTGCATGTTCTAAAACAATTTAATGCGTACGCTGGAGTCTCAGTATAAGAGTAGGGCGAAATGTTTCCCAATAATAGAATTTCTTCAAACTTTGTATATTGAAGGACAATCATCTAAGAAACACATATATATAATAAAATAAAATTTGGAAAGTAGATCCCTCGGACGCACCGAAAACAAGGCAAACAGTGAAAATTGCAGACTCGGTTTGATCGAGTCTGTTCATGAGCAGTATTGAAAAATGCACCACTGCCCACGCCCCCTAGCACCGGCTTAAGCATTATTCAATCTTCAAATCTAAATAAGTTGAAATCAATGATCCCGAAGGACCAGAAAATATAACAACACTGAGATGAAGAAGTCATGGGTGACCTGTATTGAAAAAGAATTAGCTGCCCTTCACAACGGAGACGCTAGCGTATGCTTTTGAATAGGCCAGTCATGAACACAGTAGCATATCTGGGCATGTAGATAGTTGTTTGCTAAATCAGTGCAGCTTTGTACGTATGTGACTGACGCAAGGTACGTGTACATATGATATCGTATTAACCATGGAAACGAATGCATGGTTATTTTAGTTACAGTGTGATGCCGATAATTAACCCTATATATAGTCTTTGATTAATTCTACCAAATACTGTCTTGAATGTCAACAATACTCGTGTGGTCGACTAAAGTCTGTACTTTATCGTCGCGAAGATATAAGTTGACATCAATGAAAACATCACATCAACACTAAACCCCGACTGTCCCAACCAAAAGTAAAGATTGTTCTTCGTAATGGCGCTCGTCAAAGACTCTGACCTTATATTTCAGGTCCTTTTCAGGTCCTTGGCAACACTGGTCTCGACAGTCAGGATGTTCTGGACTTCAGCCAAGGTATGCTGATACACAGACCGTTGCAGATGGAGATTGTCTACTGCTCTAATGACTAGGTGTCGGAGTAGAGGGGGACTTAGTAGACCTCTTATTTATGCTCTGAAGTTTTCAAATAGCATGTCAATGACGTCAGTGGTTGTCGTTTTTGACCAGCTATTGATGAGGTAATCCATATGACTTTGTATCTGAATTTCTGCACCCAATAACGTAGTAAAATACTTATCTCTGATTGTAAAATTCACCTTTCAGATAATAAAGATAAAAACATAGAAAAGTCAACAGGTGAATGATGTTCATTTATTAGATGGATTTCCGGGCTATAGTCAAAACTATTGCCCAAGGTCCTGAAGACATGAGAAATAGATTTTCATAATATATTTTTCAAGTTTTGATTTGAACACAACAAAAGTAAGTGTTGAACTGTTGACTGGTCAATAGCACAGACTATGGACTGACGATTTATAGACACCAGGAGTCATGTAATATTACACACTAAAACAGCTTCTCAATGACGTCAATGAACTGTTGTTTTAGATAAGTTATTGATAAGCATGTCATTGCCAAAGTCTAATTCATAACTAGCAGGATAAAAACGTAAAAATCCATGAAGACCGTCGACTTTCGACCATTGACTTACTGGCCAATATTCCACGTAAATACAACCGAACATTGAAAAATAAAAGCAAACACAGATAAAATATTATTTGTTTCTAGTAATAATTATTTAATTCATTAAAATTTATCCTTTATTATTCTTTCATATTTTCTTTCTGGTTGGCCAAAATGATCTGTCGATAGAGGCTCTTATGTTTAGAGAATGACTGGAGAATGATGCGAAATAACAGAATGAAAAAGAACCATTGTGATAGCAAAATAGATTGTTTTTCTGTCTTTAAGAATGACATTTGCTTGTATTGTTGCAGAGTGTTTTGCAATTTATCTTATTTTGGGAACATTTTCTGCAATCATAGCGTAATAATAATATAATCGCTTTAAATACCAGCGAGAGATCAACTGTTTGTCGCAGTTTGCTCTGTTGTAATTGTATTTGAAGCATTCCTGTCGGACTTTATTGGTTTCTGTTTCAAACATGTTTAATACCATGTGGCACTAGGTTTCTGTTTTCCGCAAAGTATTTAGTTCAGTTCCCACTGGGCTTATCTCTGACAAATTATTCAATGATAAGAAATAAAACAGTTTTTCTTCAATGTTTATTACAGAATACCGACTGTCACGTTCAAAATTGAATATTTATAGAACGAGAAGAATGAGTTGTTTCATCGGCTAGGTATGAATGGTTTTCTGACTGTTCCATGTTCTTCATTTATACTCTGTTAATTTAATAATAGTCAAATAGAAAAAAATACTATCAAAGGTATGTGAAAGTCTATTGCTAGAATATCAGGTGAAATTGAATGATGTACCATTTGATAGGCATTAAGGAGAACGTGGAAATATTGTTAGTTATAGCTATGTTTTACAACATGGCTTCGACAGATCCTCTGCATCAGCTTTCCGTGTATCAATTAATTTTCGTTTCTAGGGTTGATTCTATGTCATTTAAAACTCACGCCTCTCATAAATGTAACCTTTCAAGTCAGTCTAAGCAGCATTGCTTTAGTAAACATTTCTTTTAATATCCGAAAATGCCTCTTGGTTTACGTGTCCCATATTAAAGTGTTATGGTACATGCACAAAATGTCTTAAAAATTATTCTTTGGAAAATTCAATATAGTTTCGCGACCGGAAGCGTTGTAAGCTCCAAACATTAATTGTTTTATGCGTTGTTCCCTGTCCATGCGTTTTACGACTGATGTATGTTTGTTTGCTACAAAATACATCACATTGTAAATAAAATATCAGGCGTATTTCAAGATTTATTCGATAAAAATTTATGTCATATATGTTAGCTATAAAGACAATTAAGCTGCACTGCTTTAACCCTTACCATGCTAAAAACGATTGATTCTGCCTTTACGACTAGTGCAGATCATGATCAGCGTGCACATCCGTGCAGTCTGATCATGATCTGCACTGTTCGCTATTCAGCCAGAATCTTTTTGATAAGCACCCTTTAAACAGTTAATGTTACTGTCCAAATTGGAAGATGGACAAGTTCATTATAGAAATTTAGCATGGTAAGGGTTAAAAAGCATCTGTTTTTATGCCTAAATATGTCTCTGGATTTACGTCACGCATATGAAAGTGCTTGGTTCACATGCCCAGAATATCTCAGAATACCTCCATCCGTTGCAAAATTCATTACACTGTCAGCGAGAGGTATCTTTTGTTTTTATGCGTTGTTTCCTGGTAATGTGTTTTATGACTAATTTGAGAATTATAAAGCTACGGAAGTTTTATCTGCTTATAATCCGTTCTGGCAGATTCTGTACTTTTCCAGTTTTCTGTCATCCATGATGTGTCAGCAGGGGAATTATAAATCTTTTTTATTACATTACTTTTTCACCAGCGGCAAACGCTAAGATAATTCGGTCAAAGAAAATAGATTACGTAATTCTGACAGCTTCAGAGATAAAGATGATGTAACTACTATTCAATACGTCAGGAAATGCAGCAAATAAACATTAGGTGATTTCTATATATATTATATATAAGACCGAGAGTAGATTTTTATGTAATATAGTTAACATGTCACCAATAATTGATACATATCACTGTGCAAATAGAAACACAATTATGAGGTGTTACGAGCCCTTTGTCATTTTTCATTTAAAGTATACGTAACATGTAAGATTATGTACAATACATTAATATAAGATGGACAACACTTTCAAAATTATGACCTTAAATGGAATATGGAATCTTTTAAAGCTCCATGTAGTGACTTTAGTGTTTTGTCTGTCTGTTTCTTTGTTTGGAATTTAGAGCCGTTTTGCAACAGTATTTGGTTCAGTAACGGCGGACAGTGAACCGAATAAATGTTCCTTGATTCAGTACCAGTGCTAAGCTGTTCTCCGGAAGTAACATCCGACCTCTCCACATGAACAGGTCTAGGAAAATGGTATATATTGAGATTATCTTTCGATACATATATATAGCTTGAATATTTCGGCTATATACCACCTTGAGTGGTTCCAATACTTCCGCTTTCATAGAAGCGGGTACTGTTTATACCTTCTCCTTTGATATGGTGCATGGTTTATATATTTTTTGTTGTCTTTTGACAGTTTCTGCGATAGGCAGGCTCCATAACCTCAGATCCCCTCTTTCAATGCCAAGTTGTTTAGTTCTTTATAATTTTGTCTTTAAATTTGACATTTTCTTTGATAGGCAGTCTCCATAACCTCAGACCCCATCTTTCAATGCCAAGTTGTTTAGTTCTGTTCATTTTGTGCTCGCACAGTAAGAGCGTTTAAAGTGGAGACGACCATACACCTCTTTCCACACCTCTTTTCATTGAACTACACTCTGTGTATCTTTGAAGGTTCTATATGCACCGGCGTATGTACATATCTGCGGACGTCTCTAAATTGATTTTAAATTGCTCATCCCGGGGCTAGAAGGCATGGACAGTAGCATGTATTTCCGTTATATTTAATATACTCAATCAAAATGAGTTTGCAACATCTTCATTTTTGGTCTTGTTGGGCGATCTGTAAAGTTTCCACTTTTGCCTATTTTTAAGTTCTATACCATATAAGATTACATGCTATGATACTCAAGACAGAACTAAATATTAAATACAGTCGAAACTCGGTATCTCGAATTTCAAGGGACTGTGCTTTTTATTTCGAGATAACCGAAATTCGAGTTATGAGGAGGGACGTATATGGACGAAATGGGTACACGGTTTCAAAAGATTTAATAAAAAATAAAAGCTGTTTCCTAAATGCCGTGTATACTCTGTCGGCACTTTACGCGTACAGGATTCCGTACAGTTTGTGTTTATCAGGGTTTTCAGTTGTTTGAAAAATAAAAATGATACCAACCTCATATGTTTTTGAATCAAGTTTTCTTTTTTATACTATGTTTCTCTCCCGGAGGATTAGCAGCATTTTGATCTGACATTTGAACGAATGATGCTTTCCCCAAAGAAGTTATTTTTTTACAATCTCATCGCCATTACCTCTAATTAATCCCTATTAAAGATCCCAACTGTTCAAACTAATTAATTCATTAGTTTAAATTAAAAGCAATTTTCGTAACGTTTCAAAAACGAATGACTGCTGATTAAAGAAATCTAAGGTTTACATCAAACAATTATCATAATGGCACGTGCAAACAAGTATGATGTCATCTCACATTGAATAAAATAAAATAATTGATAATCGCCGCACCTTTGATACGTTAGGCAATAAACATGGACATGTGTTAAAAACCAACCACATTCATAATGACATGTGTGAAATTTTATCGCATATTTTTCTCACTTCGACTTACCGAGTTTACAATGCACTTGAATTTATTGACGGGACTGAAAATCCCTTTCGATACATCCGGAGTCTCGGTAAGTCAAATTTTGACGTAACCGAAGCTGAATTACATATATAAAGAAGGAAATTTGATGGGACTTTAAAAATTCTTCGACTTAAGCGGAATTTCGAGGTAAGCGAGTTTGAGATACCGAGTTTCGACTGTACTCCCAACTTTATATGTTACAGGTCATTTAGTGAACTTCTGATGAATTTACGTTTTGTAGTAATGGACGCAATGAAAGCAATAACTTAATCAATAAGGAGATCAATAAGTTTCTTTGCTGACTCACTAGTAGGAACTCTATAACCTAGCATATTGATCCAATAAGTGATTAAAATTGGGAAAATTTGGTAGCTGATTGGATATTTAGACTTGTTAAATTAAAAGACTCCTTACATAGATAACCAGTCCATATTTCGAGGAAAGGTCACTAGCTTAGATCAACAGGGAAAGCTATACATCATAAGGTCGTGAGTTTGAGTTTGAGTACCTGGAAGAAACTTATGTTCTCTGTAACTATTTGATAGAAGACAATGTTCTAGATTCAGATTCAAGGGGAGAGGTTGGCAGTAATTTTTTGTGGCGAACAGGGTTGTACCGGTACAAAACACAGGATCACCATAAGTTAGGCTCGTCATTGAATAACTGAAATACTGTCAAGAAATGACGCTACACCCGGAACCAACAAATAAACGAACAGAGATCCGTATTCACCAAAACTTGAAAATCTATTTCTGATGTCTATTATAAACTATTTATGGAGTGGTTGCATTCAGACCTCGGGCAAATAGTAATGATTATCAACTAACAAGCCCGAGTTATTCATTAAATGTATGATATTGATCGGCATGGCAATTACATGAAAATCAAAAAAATATGTTCTTTTTACAAAATACATGCGCTGTTTAAATAGTGCCAACTATGGACTGGCGATATGTGTTAAATATTCATTATTATCACACGTATTTTTCATCACTATATGCATAATAATTGCATCATGTCATCTCCGATGTATTTTCTGAACAATGCTGAGCTAGTACCACTTTATTTTGTCAGATTACAATGAGTAACGAGCTTGATATCACTATCTAGACCATTTATTAAAGTAAAATAAAAAAAGTCACAGGACTGGTCTTGCTCACTACACAAATAATTTTGAGCTGTGCAATGCCGCCACACTTTTTTTCGACCATGTCATGTTTGAATGTCTATAACTCGTTGTATATTGCGTTTTGTCGCTTAAAAATTGGACAATATTCAGGGCAAACATTATTTTAAAGGTTGACGTTAATACAATAGACCTAAGTTGAAAAATGAATTAAATATACCGCGATAAACTTTCATTTTCACATTTTTTCAACAAAATCACACTTTTAACTCGTCAAAACTTACTAAATACAGGTTACTTTTAAACGGGAATCACACGGCATGTTCTTCGTTCATGCTACTTTTCACAGAAATAAAAATCTTTAACATATTTTGCTCCAACCAATTCTTGGATGGGAAATACTTACCCCAATGCAGATACCGGAAAAAATATCGGTGAACTGTTTTGTCCGCCACGAACTGTTTTGCTCGGAACCGGTTAACGGGTGTGAGTACATGGTATTAAAACGTTACAAATGGTGACAGCGGTGGGACGAAGTTATCTGCCGGACTGGAGTTGCCTTAGCCATGTATTTCCTAGGCCAAAAATATCGGGACGAGATTTTTCGGAGGGGAAAGTAATGTAACGATTACTGAAAGCATAAAGGGAAGTAATTCCACTAATATGCAAATTTGTAAACCTGTCAATTGTCATTGGAGTATAATGTCAGTATATATGTGCAACAAATCACCTTTGTTGATGAGCTAGCTTTTCACCGACGGTATTTGTGTGGCACTGAAACGTTATACTAGTCATACGGGTTCTTACTGATATTTTCAGTAAGCTTGACGGGGTTTGCTCTTGTCATGAAAATAAGGAACAAAGGCAAATGTTTTAAAATGTGTCGGTTTGAATGAAAGTAGATCTAATCATTTCTTCGATTGTGTCAGAATCTAGTCCCTAAAATGCACCAGATGCCACCATTCAAAACTGTCAAGAACAGCCCCTTCGGTACATACCTACATTCAGCGCTATATATGGCATCGACGATCATGCCTTTAATTGCTGTCAATTTGTTTCTCTAATACAAATTTCTGAATAGGGGAATGCAAAGTTTCTTTTCATTTCATGTGTTACCAATAGTTAAACATTTTTTTTTTACACATTAATTAACCCTGCGTAACATCACGCTCGACGCATCAGTGCATTTGGATGTGATGTCGGTGCAACATCAAGTCAGACGTGACAGTATATTCATGCTGCAAACTTAGAATTTTCTTTTAAAATTTATCTTTTTAAAGTGAAAATGGACATCACAATTGATAGGAAACCAGTATGAAATTAGGTGCTATCTATGTTACCTGGCCTTCTTTATGCCCTTTGTAATATAGTTTAAACGGAAAAAGTAAGACGAGGTGGGTTCGACTATTCAATTTAATGTCCATTATTAATTGATCTCAGTGCTTCTACACTTTGTAAATAACACATATGGTAAAGTTCTGCCACCATGTGTTACTATCTAAGGCTTAAAAGAATCCTCAATTCCTCCATGAACACCAAATAATTCATTATAGAACAATTTAACCTGTCCCCTTGAAAACATGTCTGACAACTGAAGAAAAAGCGGGTTCATGTGACTAAAAATCATAAAAAACAGCGGGAACTTATTGAAATGCTTGACTTGCTGATAGTAAGAATTGGTCAAAGGGAAGCAACTTCTGAATAACTTAAAATCCAGAATAATCCACCTTGTTAATCCCCCGCCGTGGCGGAGGGATTATAGGAATGGTCTGCGTCCGTCCTTCCGTCCTTCCGTCCGTAACAAAATCGTGTCCGGTCCATATCTCTTAAACCCTTGAAGGATTTTCATGAAACTTGGGTCAAATGATCACCTCATCAAGACGATGTGCAGAACCCATGAGTCAGCCTTGTCGGTTCAAGGTCAAGGTCACAACTCAAGGTCAAAGGTTTGAGCCTGCCATTTTGTGTCCGCTCTATATCTCCTAAACCCCTTGAAGGAATTTTATAAAACTTGGGTCAAATGATCACCTCATCAAGACGATGTGCAGAGCCTATGAGTCAGCCATGCCGGCTCAAGGTCAAGGACACAACTCAAGGTCAAAGGTTTGAGCCTTCCATTTTGTGTCCGCTCTATATCTCTTAAACCCCTTGAAGGAATTTTATAAAACTTAGGTCAAATGATCACCTCATCAAGACGATATGCAGAACCCATGAGTCAGTCATGCCGGCTCAAGGTCAAGGTCACAGCTTAGGGTCAAAGGTTTGAGCCTTCCATTTTGTGTCTGCTCTATATCTCCTAAACCCCTTGAAGGATTTCATCAAACTTGGGTCAAATGATCACCTCATCAAGGCGATGTGCAGAACTTATGAGTCAGCCATGTCAGCTCAAGGTCAAGGTCACAACTGAAGGTCAAAGGTTGAGCCTTCCATTTCGTGTCCGCTCTATATCTCCTAAACCCCTTGAAGGAATTTTATAAAACTTGGGTCAAATGATTACCTCATCAGAACGATGTGCAGAAATTATGAGTCAACCATGCCAGCTCAAGGTCAAGGTCACAACTAAGGGTCGAAGGTTTGAGCCTTCCATTTGGTGTCCACTCTGTATCTCCTTAACCCCTTGAAGGATTTTCATCAAACTTGTGTCAAATGATCACCTCATCAAGAACTCATGAGTCAGCCATGTCAACTCAAGGTCAAGGTCACAACTGAAGGTCAAAGGTTTCAGCTCTGTTTCTCCTAAACCCCTTGAAGGATTTTCATGAAACTTTGGCCAAATGATCACCTCATCAAGATGTTGTGCAGAATTCATGAGTCAGCCATGTCAGTTCAAGGTCAAGGTCACAGCTAAAATCAAAGGTTTATCCTTTCACTATCTATAGCAGTGGCGGGGGATTTAGCTGTCTTTCAGACTGCCTTGTTACATCTAAATTGCAGAGCTCTCTTGTTAAATCAACAGTGACCCATAAAAATTTTAAGAAGTGGTGCTATCGTAATGACAATACCTGGAATAACGGAGTCTTTTTATGAAGTTTAATGTTCTATTAAGTTATTAACACGCTTATTTGCATTAATGATAATCCATCATTCCTGAACGCAATATCAGTTAGACTGCATTAAAATTAAAACTCAACAAGTTAAAATTTGGCAAAACCTATATTTTAAAGAAAAAGAAGTACAGTTTGTTATCTTAGACTGCATTAAAATTAAAAATCAACAAGTGAAAATTTGGCAAAATCTATGCTTTAAAGAAAAAGAAGTACGTCGATGAGGAGAAATATATATAACTAATATATCTCTGTTAATCATATTAATCATGATCATAGAAACCAGTTAAATAGGAATTTGTCTCCTTTCGGGTGAATATTTGAAAATAGTGATTTAATGTAGATATTTTATGTTCTTTTAATAAACGTTTGTAATCCAAATGAAATTTTCAATGTATATAGATACCGGAACTTACATAATCCTATTATCCTAAACACAGACTATTGCAATTCTTTTACATGTCATATTGTTGTTGTCAAATGACGCTCTTTTAGAAAGAAGGAATGGGGCCAAATTTTGGCCCACTAATACAGCTATGGTAAACCTCTTGTATGGGAGAATGACAAACAACCATTTATTATTATTATTATTATTATTATTGTTATTATACCAGATTTATATAGCGCCCTTTTCATGATCAATTTCACGTTCAAAGGCGCTTTACATAGTTCAAATGCAGCCACACAGGGCGCATAATTCATCCTCTACTAGTACAGACACAGCGCGATCTGACCAGAGGGACAGGGTGAGACAAAGCCCCCACGACAGAGAGATCAGAAATCAGATACAGGCTTGTCCGGCAACTTAGCCTAGCTCGTTGCGAATAGACAGCCTGGTTCTTTTACGTGCCCAGTGTAAAGCACTGATACACGCAAGGATTGCCTGGGTTCCTGACCAGTACATCTCTAGCTGGGTGGGACACACTGAAAAGCGTTTCTGAAAATTCCCGAGTAGCTGCCGGGGATCAAACCCCCGACCTCAGGATTGGAAGGCCAGTGTGCAAACCATGAGCTATCTATAAGTAGTAAGTAATGTTTGTGCGAAGTCAATCTAACCTCATTTTGACCCTTTTGACCCTTGGTCCGGGATGGTCAATGCCGGCCAATTTAAAATCACAGGTTTTGACAACTCATTGTGAAAACCTTCGGTTTGATGAAACGTAAGTCCCTGGAGCTTTTAACTTCATAAAGTACTGAGGAAAATTAATATTTAACTTTCAATATATCTTAAAAAGCCTTAATAAAATCTATACACCGGCGCACACCACAATTTACCCAAATAGTTTTAGCCTCGGTAAAACAGATATTGGGTTTCCATTATAGTATTTCGCAATAGTGCATCAGCGGTTACGACTAGTTTTATCAATACACTATAAACATTCTTTACTGTTTTAAGTATATAAACGAAAAAAGTGGAATTTTCAAACAATGAATGTAAGTTTTATTTTATTATTTTTTTATTTGTTAACCAAGCTTATGTGTGGTGTTGGGTTTTTTAACGTCTTCCTTTTTCAAATATTTTCCAAGTCATATAAAACGAAGTGCTCTGTTGTAGCATGTGAGCACAATGCCAAACTTTATTTTGCTGCTACTGGATTATCAACGCCGTAGGGAACACTTGGCATGATACCCCACCATTCCTAGCACTATCCCATAATGCTGAGGGCCAAGTGAGGTAGCTGCTTGTGCCAGTTTTAAACGTCTTTGGTATGATCGGCGGGGATTGAAACCCACGACTCCCGCACTTGAGCGGACGCTCACACTAGGCTACGTGGCGTTTTTTAACAAGCTTAAGAAAATAGTTATCTGTTTAATCTTTACCAGTTTTTGATTATTTACTTTATTTTTACGTTGTAGGAATAAGTATGTTGATATGGGTTTTTAATGTTATTTTGTTTATTTTATAGATATTCAAGATTCTACAAAGTATTATTAAAGCGAGACGAATTCAACGTGAAAAATCCAGACTTTATAAAGACCACGAACGTTTAACACAACAAAAAAAAAATATATCATAGGAAGACTTCAGAAAAGAATGAAACCATACTGGTTGAATATCATAATATTTTATGTTGTTAGAATCACTCACCGTTTGAGTTGCCTACCTCATACGCATGGTAGAATATTCCTATATTTCATTTTGTTAGAATCACTCAACCGTTTGAGTATGTATAGGCATATGCATGATGAAATCATAATACTTTTTTTTATGAAAATCACTTCAACCATAGGTTTATACCATATTTTATACAGGACTTAATGTTATGATTATTTTGGATGTGTGAAAATCATCAACGTTTGAGTATGCCATAGGCATATGCATGATTGAATATACGCTTTTGGGAGTCGTTGGAATATAACGTTTATGGGTGCATTTTTGAAAGTAGGTAAATGAATATTATGTTTTTGATACATTTTTAACCCTTTTATTAAAATAATTTATAATTGTTTGTTCATTATGTTTTACATTGGTTTACTGTCAGTGTTTTATACAATAAATCATAAATGTTTATACCATTTGTAACATTTTAATGAAAAATAACAATAATAACACAAAATGTGTTTGTTTTGCCTTGATATTGTATGTTTTTATACTTAACCCAGGTATATATATCAAGCATGTCCTTTTGGTTCATCCGATATAATAGAATTTGATGTAAACTATCGCCAACCAAAAGGCGAAAATGTTACTTCTGTAGATGCGAATCGTCAGGAGGGTGATATCATCACTGTCTTGTATGAGATAAATTTTTAATTTTTGTTCTTATACATAGATCTTAAACTGATCAGTGTATAGTCCTCAGCTGGTATATTTACATTATCAAATACATCATATATAACAAGAATTGTATGTATTAGCATTCCACTTTCTAAATATAAAGTGAATATTGGGCTTTTAATCGGTTTATTTGGTTACTAGGGCATGGTCCCGTTAATATAATCTGAATATCTATTATATACATTCCGGATTTTTAACTTTAAAACACACTAAAATCAATCTTGTGCAATAATTTATATTCTTGGTTTTGTGTTTATAAAAATCTTCATAAATCTACAATAATTCCTGGTTTAAATTTAAATGCATTTAAATAGTTCAGACCGGTCCTCATTTATCTGTTGAATAATCCGGGCACCATACGGTTAAAAATACTTTTTACATTTTTACGTAATCATTTAAGAGTGTTATTATAGATTCAAAGAGAAACATTCCTGTACACATTCTCTAGCCTTTCTTTATTTTCTGTCTTTTTTTTAAGTTGAAGAATTATTTCAGTAAATCATCAAGTCGTTTTGTTGTGGCAACTTCAGAAGCAGATAGATTGTCAACTGTATTCTTGTTCTAGCTAATTGTGTTTTGTTTAGAAAAACATTTTTTACTTATTAATTTCTTGGGTCTAGTGGTAATTTCTCGACATTAGCGGTTGTATTGCTTTAGTTATTAGCAGTTATTACTTGAGTATTTAGCAGTGATTGATTCTCCCTTGTTTAGTGTATTTTCATCTAGAGTCCAAATCATTTTTTATTTTATCTTTTATCATTAAATTTATCATTAATGTATCTTTAAATTCATTAATATCTTTTTGTAATAACCTTTAAGTTTACCTTAACTCTCGTACTTTTATTGTGATGTGCATCGACATTATTAATCATGTTTACAAGTTGTTTTCTTCAAATTTTCTAGTGAATATTAATTATGTAAATTGCTTCAGTATTTGCCAGTAATGAATCTCCTTGTTTAACTGATTTTTCAACTACAGAGTCCAAATCATTGGTTATTATTTTTTTAATTTGATCATTAAATTCATTAATATCTTCTTGTATTTTTTTGTAATCTTATTAATCTGCATATTTTAACTTGTGACGGTTGATCAACAATCCTAATCCAATTTCGAATTTGTTTTTAAAGTCATCTATTTTAGAATTGAGCTTTTTTAAGTTATCTAATGTGTGTTCATGATCATCACCTCTTTGTGAAGAGCTGCTTTTCCAATTGAGATTTATATACTGCATGTTTATTTGTAAATAATTCTTATAAATCTTTTTTGCTTATTTTCAGTTTCAGTATTTCGTATATTTATTTTGTTTGATTCTAACTGAATACATTATTTTGTAACTTTTTCTAGCTTCTCTAATTTTTGTCTTTTTAGTTTTTGTTTAAAACATACTATCTTTTAATTTCTTGATTTGGTGTGAATAAAATGTTTAAATTAACTCGAAAACTTCTTTTATGTTGTCATCTGTCACATCAGATTTCTCTTCAAGTTCTTTAATAGGAATCAACCATAGCTTTCATTTCTTCTCAATTTTACCTGGTAATTCAACTATTAATAAGGAATTCTTTTTAAAAATCTTTTGTTAATTCTTCAATTTCTTTACATCTTTTCTAATGTCTGTTTTATAGATTTTGATGTCTTCATGATTATAGTCATCTATTACACTTTGACTTTTTTAACATTAAATCGTCTTGAAACACATCGGTGGATTTATCTGGATTTCCTAGGTTGATTATTTATTACCTCATATCTAATGCTCGGTTTCATTGTGTTATCAAGTTCCTTTAATTTCTGTGAAGATATGATTCCATGTCCTTTCTAAGCTTTTTGTATTGTTTTTTAGTAGCATAATCACTTAAAATCAATATCAAATTTAAAACTTTTACCTTATTCTGTCAGGTTGATAAATTTGTTTTACATCATTAAAACTCACATTTAATAATTATTATATCTTACCAGTAAAGTTTTTTTCCTTAAAAAAACTTCTGGTTGTCAATATATAAGAAATCATATTTTTGAATTTGTTGCATTAGCAAAAGTATCACGATCATATTTTGTTCATCACAAATCCTTTTTTTCAATTTTACCCGGACTTTACAAATAAAATATATGTGAACAGTTAATCCGAATATACTTTGGTGTTTTATAGTAAGACTGACTAATAAATAACACTACAGTTTTTGTGGCGTCCTTGATTAAAGTATTTTGTTATTTCATTTTGAACTTTTTACCTTCACATACAAATCATCAAATATTCTACTACTTTTTGTTTTTTGATTCAGATTCTCACCAAGGTGCAAGTTGGTCGGGATCAGCTGAAATATTCAAGTATTATTTGGATCTAATTTAATCTTTTGTTGCAATTTGGTTTAAGTTGTTAATAAATCTTGATATTTAGATTGTTTAGGTTTTTGCATATAATGTTTAATATATCATAAAATATAAGAGGTTTTCGAAGTATATGAATAATGTATTTTTTTTTCCGATCTGACGATCCACATATTAACATTCTAAAAATTGAATCTGGCATAAAAGGATAAAATTGTTTTAAAGTTATTGGATTTATCATTTTTTGTATCTAATTTGGAATTTCCACTTTATATAATATTACTTTATTTTACATTATCTTACATTATCTTAAATTATTTTACATTATTTTAAATTATCTTACATTATTAGATAAATGCAATCAAAAACTTAATGAAAATGATAATAGAAAAAAATTGTTGGCAAAAGATGAGAATCTTAGAGGAAGAAATAATGAGAGAAAAAAATAAGAAAAGCTCAAATCGGGATACAGTGAAAAACGTCGCTCGAGCATCGATGACTCGAGCACCCGGGCTCGTCGAGCCAATTCATGTGGTCCCGGCCGATTTCCTTCTATTTTCTATGTGAAATTACCATGGTGGGGTCGAGTTCGATAACTCGATCGCTCGAGATGACACCTGGTCTGTGTATTAATTTACTCTTTGTTGTTATGGCCAATCGCGAGAGGTGTCAAAATTTTTCACACCATCGGCGGTAAGAATGTATCGGTTAAATTTAAAATTTTCGCAGCCGTTTGAGAATGCAGGTCTATCCCCGACTATTTAAATGTATGTTTGTCGGTCTATTTTACCTGCTCATGAGATTAATTATTGATGAAAGGTGAGAACAATTTTACTGATCAAAAATTGTATCAATTATTACTTTTTTTGCGGGATCGGGGAGATAATTATGCTGTCTTATATTTTAATCAACAGTTGTTTGCCGCCATAAAGGAAATAAGATAGCTTTCTAAAATTGAGACAATAATTATGAGATCTTAATTTGTGAGAAGATAATTGCGACATTCGATTACAGTATTTAAAATTAATTAAACAAAAAAACATGAAAATAAAATGTCTTAGCTGTTTCTTTTCACATGTTCCATTACGTTCTATCATAATAACGTTTGCAAATGTTTTTGTGAAAAAGTCACGAGTGTTATGATTACGCATCACCGTTTCCTCTGCAAATGGTCTCGATGACGAATTGGTAAAACAAACTTCATTTTCTTCGTATGTTGGTTCATGGTTTGGGTTCGCTCGAACCATGGATAAACTCGAGCATTTTGCTCATCCCCTGGCGACCTCGCGCGAAGCGGTGTTTCACTGTATGTTATACTGAAATTTATTAAGCAATTATGAAAAACTAGAACGTCAAAAAGGAACAAAATTATTCAAGTCGTTTAAAAGCATTACTGGAATAAAACCAACAATTAGCGTTATTAGTGTTGAATGAAGAATATTACATACCAGGGTGTACCACAGCCTTCCAGAACCAAATACAATACAGAGTCTCCTGAAGATGAGACTGTTGAGGGAATTTGGAAAAATGGGTGGAGGAAAAAAATAATGAAATAGATTAGAATGCTGGTTTGGATCCTGGATGTTTTAAAAGAATATGGATTTCCAAACCATCTGAATGGTTTGACTTTTTTATGCAGATGAATCTAAATCCTAATAAAATATATGAAGACACAGTCAAAATACAATAGGTAATGTTATACGAATATTGTGAAGCTAACGGTCTGAATAGCTAGCAATTCTAGATCAAAAGATCCATATAAACGAGAAATAACAAAGATTAAAACATAAACACAACGAACTGGTAAAGTTCAAAAAACGTTGATAAATCCTTTTAATTAGCTCCTATATTTAGTTGGACACGGAAATTAAACATCATAAACCCATATAAAGTTTCCACAAAATGGACAAATTGGTAAATTAATTATTAACTTAAATAAACTTTATGGCCAATAAGTAATGCTAAGGATAGAATAACTGGAAAATAATTCTTTAACACTAAGTTGATGATGATTTTAATTGATTTGATTATAAAAGATATAACAATAAGAAAAAGCATTCAATTCATTCAATAAAAATATTTAAAGAATTAACACGAAAAGTCAGGATTCCCTATCAATAAAAGATCTATGAAATTTAAAAAGTAATTAGAGGACATGGTATGACGTTATTTCCATGTATCCAAAAGAATTGGTTAATGACTTGGAGTTAATTTGTGGTTCAATTAATGCTGGAAATAATAAGTGAAGAACTAAAAAAAATGTAGGTATTAGGATTAAATTGAATGCAACTATTAAAAATGAATTCTCCTTTTACAGAACAACATGAGATGTTATATAAAAATTATTTTTTCTGATATATAAATGGAAAAAAAAATAGATATTAGTTCTGAACAGTTAAAGATATAAAATAAACGAGTGATTTTACAATCAGATTTAGTCGTTCTTTAATTATAGAAAAAATTAAAACTTATGTTGTTGGTTTGGTTATTATTAACATTATGACCTATTCTTGGATAATATAGTGATGAATATGACAATAAAGAATTCGTTATATAATGGTAAGGATTGGAAAGATTATTATATTTACAAAAAGGTTTTACAGTTACACAGATATTAATAATTATATTAGGGAAACATTAATAAGTAATGTTGATTATGAATTTGATAAAATTCAGTAATTGCTCCAATAAGTTTGGAATTTGAATTACAGTGTTTTAAGATTTTGATTTCAATTCAGATAATTTTTTGTTGGATTTGGAATATCAAAATTTTCATTACATTGGCTTGGATTGAGAAAAAAAAAAAATTAGCAAAATGATTGGGGAAACTACAACACCAAATATAACTAACTCTGTGGATACAATTTACATTCATTGTGATCTTATTGATAATTCACTTGTTGATGGTATAATTTCAGCGATATTATCTATGCTTTAAAGTATGCTGAGATTTAACAAGAGTTATCCTTTTACAAAGAACCACAAAAGAGTTGGATATTCTGAAATTAATAACTATATGTGTATAAATTCAATTAGAATATCCTATTACGATGAATTGGTAGATAATTATTTTAATGAGGTTTGAAACAAGTTTTACACTAATTTTAAAAAGAAATTAATAACAACTAAAGTTTTAAAACTTTTATTAAAATTTAGTTTTATATACGTACAATAAAAGTTTATGATTAAAAAATAAAGGAATATTTATTTATGTTGCTGCTCACCCAGGAGAAGAATCTACACGGACAGGTATCTTTGACACTTTAACGAAATTGCTTTAAGCGGAGTTGCATTGCCAATTAGCCCAGCTGGAAAAAACGTTTGGAAACAGCAGGAAAAGAGCACTTGAAAGTGGACAAAAAGGTTGGGAACTGAAGTTTGGAAATTTAGCTGCACTAAAATTGTGAAAAAATAACGTAATAAAGAAACTGCTCCGGCAGTTGGTAATTTAATTGCTAAGAATTACAAGAAAAAGAATAACAGTATAAATATAATTAAAAAATAATAATAAAATAATAATAATAATGTAATGAGGAGGTATTCATATGAGAATAAATAGAATATTGTCAGGATCTGGACTTTAGCTCGTGCTGGAACTTAGCTCAAACAAAAACGTATTAACAGATTACTTTAGAAAAAAAAAGTTTTAACTTTAATAAAAAAATAAAATATATATAATATATCATGTTTAGAACAAAAGAATATTGTGAAGATATGAATTAAAATCTATCAATTAGATAAGCATTAATATCTGTCACTGGGAAATATTGTTAAAACAACAAAAAAACGGTATCGCGCTTTACAATTAATGCTAGAAGTTTTCATTTTTTGATTGGTTTAATGGTTATTTGAAGTAAGTTTTAAAGTTAATATAAGCTTGCTAATGGTACATTAATTACGTGATGGAAGATCAAATTGCTCTAATTAAATAATGCAGCTTCATTAATTGATCAGTTAGTGGTTAACAAAATGGAAAATTGTTTATTGACTGTAATAATTTAAAAAAGTAATAATGTAAGTGTTTGGTGAAACTAATCTGAAGATATGCAAAATCAACTGGAACACATATGATTTATTTATTAGATACTACTGTACTGCTGCTGATGATGATAATTCGGGATTTGCTTCTAGGAAGTTATTAATCCAGGTGGTAAGAGGTAAATGCTAAAATTCCATTAAATAATTATTCATTTTTTCAGGGTTTAGAAAATAATATTGCACCTCAAGTCAATTCAAAATAACACTGCAGCTGGAAGATGATGAGAAATTAATTTTTAGAGTAATGCTGCTGATCCTGGTAGGGTATTGGTAACAAAATTAATTTATGGGTTCCACGTTTAATTTTTAATGAATTTGGGTTTGATCTAATTATACTGAAAGATTTAAAAATGCATGATGTCATACCTTAGGGAAATGTGACACCAATAACTGATAACAACAAAATAATATAACCTTTAGAATAAAGGCTGGTGTAATAAAACCACAACATGTATTTGTTTATTTACAACGACCTGATAAAAGTCTTCACAAGAAATAATCACATTTATGAGAACATTTAAAATTAATGCAGCTAATGAAAATTGCATTTTGAGTTCTTGTCGTCTTTGAAGTTGGTAATGGTTGTTTTTTAACACAGTAACAGAATATACAAGTATATCATGAATATATGATGAATGTAATTAATGATTATTATAAACACAAATACGACTATGGAAAGTCTGCTAATAGATTCAACTTTAATAGTTTATTTGGATTTATTATTTTAACTTGGAATATAAAAAGGAGTAACTAAGAAGAGCCTAAGCTATTACAGTAACAGCCTAAATTAAAATATACCACAGCAGCTAATATTCGTGTTTTACGCAATTGTATTGTATGAAGAAAACAGTGAAATAAATTTATATTGGAAATGAACGGTTATTGTTTAAAATAAAATAAATATAAATTTAACTAAATATAAAGTATATAATGTCATCAAATTATATTGAATATATAATTAACCTTACAGATGGCCCCACAAGACAAAAATTTAGCACAAGCTTATAATAATAAAATTCCACATACTTTTAGATTAAAACTAAGAAACAATTACGGTGGAAAACTGCCCTTTACTTTTACAAAAACCAAATTAATCAAATTAAAAAAGCTCTTTGCAAATTAATAAGGGATTAGAAATTACTACAAGAATTTCTAAAGAAAACAATGTCAGTCAGGTCAAAATGAGTGGATTTTTAGGAGCTTTAGCTGGTTTGTTAGGAAACAAACAATTCTTCAATGGCAGCAAAAAAAATAGCTCAAAAAATTTAGCCCCTTAGGCATTGGTGTTTATCTGGGTAGCCAGTACTGGTGTTAGTAAAAATATTTGGAAATGGTATTATTTCAGTAGCTAATGATAAGAGAATATAAATATCACCATATCTTACAATTATAAGAAAACAATTAGTAGGATCTGGGTGATTAAATTAACAAAAAACAAAAACAAGGGACGGTGGCTTTTTGGTAGTTGGCTGCTTGTCTCGGAATACTTTGATAAATCTTGTTAAGTGGAAATGGACTACAGATTGATCACGCGGAGACCTTACAGAGAATTCCTATGTTAAAAAAATAAAATTTTATAAACAAACCTATTCTACTTTGAAATTGAACAATGAGTTAAAAACAATTAAAAATTAAAAACTTTAGGGGTGTATTTAGTAGAAATAATTAATAAATTTAAAGAAAAGGACGAGTGTGGAATTATAAATTTGGACGACTCTGTGGGTCCTGGATCACATTGGGTTTGTTTTTTAATAATATGTACTTTGTCCCATTTGGACTTCCTCACCAAAAGAAGTAATTCGTATATACCAATGTAAATACAACACTGTTCAATATCAAGAAAAAACAAGTATGCTTTGCGGTTATTATTGTTTATTTTCATTAAAAATGTTACCAGATAAAGTACCGTTTGTATATTTTATTGAAGAAAATACTAAAATCATAATCAAAGACGTAAATGAACAAAACTATTATGAATTATTTAATAAAAAAGGACATTTATTTACTGGAATTAATTTAATTATAATGGGAATATTCAATAATATAAATGTAAAAGTAAAGAAAATAGAAAAAAAAATAGACAGGCAATTAATATGAAAACCTCCATTGTTTTAACAAGTTATACCCAAGATACCGATGGTGGATTATTCAATGGCAACTGTAAATGCTAGTCTGGTTTGGTTCAGGGTGGATAATATTGTGGCAATTATCAAATTGATCTTAATTATTCTTGATGATGCAATTAAAATTAGATAAAGGAGAAGCTAATTACAAATAAAACATAAAGAAAGTGTAATTCTTCAAAGTTATCATGTAAAAAATAATAGAAAAATGAATATATTTCTATTATTATGCAAATGAATTTAAAATGGATGATGCTTTTTTATTTATTCTTTAATCGTTACGAATAATCAGTTAACAATTTATGGTTCATAATTTAAGTTTTAATTAAGAGTTATAATTAATTTTAGAATAAGCTAATGTTTCAATACCATTATCAAGAAGTATACCTTTTATCATCATAACATGTAAAGATGTTTTATTTATTAATAATATGGAAAGATTTTGTTTTTTAGAACGAATACTTTAAAGGTGTGATTATTTGGGTTGAATTAAACAAAGTATCTTATAATTATTATGAACTCTTGTTTTCTTAACAAAAAGTTTTTTAATTCTTTATTTTTTACTGTTTACTTCGTTTTCTTAATAAATATGAATACATTTTACTTCTTAATCCACCAAATTCAACAATTATACACGCGCTTCATCTTTAAATTTTCCAAATTTACTTTTTTATTATTATCGAAATAAAATTTTGAATTACTATCATTTTCACTATTATCAAATAAATTCTTTGTCCTTATAAAAGTCTTTTACGCATCCTTGGTTTTAATTTCATAACAATGAATCAGTTGTCAGTAAACCATAATTTACAATTACTCTCGTACGTTTCCTTAATGTATTCTAATGAAAATCATACATTAAATATTTTGATAAATCTAGAATGCACATTTACATAACAAGGTCTGGTTAATAACAAACTTTCTTTTAATTTGAATACCAAAAGGGTTAGAGATAAAATTCGTTGAACTAACAAAGAAGGTTTTGGCTCTGTTATTCTTAATAAAATATTTTTTCATCATGAGTGAATTTAATATTAACCTCTTACGTAAATTCTCCATGTTTACCGAATACAGAGTTGTTTCATTAAACTTAAAAAAGTCCTTTTCAAATGAATTTTTTGCTTTAGATCTTTTTTGAGTATTAAAATCCATAGACTTTTTAACCAAGGAGATGACTCAAAAGTTAATACTTTATGTCTTTTGTTACTTTTTAATTAATTGTGTATATTGTTCAGATTTTTATAATGAAAACTACTGAAATTCTTTTTTTCATTAAAGTTGAACACCTTCTTTCATTACTTTTTCTATTTCAAATACTGTTTTAATTATTTTTACTATAATCTGACAGCCATTGATCTGGTATTTTAATTTTTCCAGGAGTAAAAGGATAACTCGTTGTGGGTTTATGTTAATTCTTTTGGATATTAAGATCACATTCAACTATAAAGTTAGTATTACCTTTTGCAATTAATTTCTTAAAATTGTTTTTTCGGATATAATGTTAAATTTCCGGGGTAATGGTTGACACATTAGCCCACCGTAAGGTTATTGGCGTCGAGGTACATAAATGTATTTGCTTCTCTTTTGTTAATTATAATCCTTCATTATTTATTGTTTGCTTACTGTATTGTTTGATATTTAACTTATTCCTCCTCTCAGTCTTTTCATAAAAAGATACATATAATATCAGTTATTAAATCTAAACTTAATTCAGTATTTTTAACATTGCCTTCACAAGCTAAACCAGATACAAATAATGCCCAGGGATCTAATTTGTGAGTACTCTAAACATAGTTTCTAAAAATTTTCGAATACATCGCTAAAAGTAATACGTCAGTTTTTAAATATAGATCATGATATTCTCCCATGTTTTAATTTTTAAAATTTATTCCAAAAACATTTTTTAGCTTGTTTTCAATAATATTATCAGAAATATTAGTTCATTTAAAATTGAATTTAACACTCTTCTTTAGAAGGTAATTTTGTTTATCTATGAATTTTTTAACTGATCCACGTAATTATATGGATAAAAACACCTTTTGTTTTTAATAATGCTATATTTTTATCATTCTTGAGAAATATTTAAATTAGGAATTGAATATTTTTACTAGGTTATCATGATTGAGACCATTAAAATGGAATGCATCAATAAAGACCAAGTGTAATCATAATTGCCATATATCTTTCCATATTGTTAGAATAACATTATTTCTTTTTTAAATTTCCCTATTTGTTTGCATAATAAAATGACCGTCTTAAATCTTAAAATTATGAAAAATAACAGGAATTTTGTGTTGTTAGTTTAAAATTAAATATTACAGTCTGAGTGAGCATTCCTTGAATTTTCCTGTTATATGACAATGGTCAGGACAGGTTTTCATTTTCCTTGTATTTTTCTTTTTCACAAACTATACAAAACTTTTGTTTTTTTACATTCATCTTTTCATCTTTTTTAGAACATTCTTAGTTCTTTGTTAAAATGGTTCTTTAAATAATTTTTACATATTCCTCCACCTCAAACATTATTTCTCAATAAACTTACCAACTGCATTAGGTCCTCTATACATTGGGTTGGTTTAGGAGGAGCGTATTTCACGTTCATAACAAACAAAACCAATTTATTTACAGAGATATCTTGACATCAATCTATATGATTTTGATATGGGGCGGTGGTGAGTTCTTCGCTCAGGGTGGTCACGTATAGTATTGGCTAAAGCAGTTAAAACTTTATCTTTATTTATTGGGTTCAAACCAGTTGTCCCAGCATAAATTACAAAAGGTACTGCTGGTAGCAACTTTATGATATTTTTAAATTGTACTTTTTTCCTCTTTTGGCATTTTTACACCTTGGTTACCACTTAATAGCTAAACAATTTGGATATGTTCATTTATATTCTTCTGAGTAATGTTTCAGGCAAGATCTACAAAAATGTTTCTTGTTTGTATTTTTTGTTTTGATTATTAATCTATTAAAAGTTTTTATCCAAACATAATTTTGGACTACAGTTCTTGAGGGCTTACAGTCATCATCAGTTATTTTATCATTTATTTTATCATTTATTTTATTCATTAGTAATTAGCAACATGTCACAGTGTTCTTCGTATTGATATTTTAGATATTTTTTTGTTTACAATGGTAAATTACTATTTTCTTTCATTAACCAAATATATTAAATGATATTTCATTTAAAATTCTATTTTAGGTATTTGATTAATGTAACAGGAAATTACTTCAGTAATTAGATCGTCGTTTATATGTTTTTTATAATTTGAAACTTTCAGATGCTTTGATACAGGAAATTTTGTATCTAAATGACCCATCTAAAACATTCATTCTCATCATTTATCTATTTATTATTTCATTGAGAATTTTGTAAGGTTTTGGTAATTCTAAATACCTTGAAGCAGCCCAATTGATATCCTTTATATTATTTATATAATGAGCATCAGCTGACTCTATTCTCCAGCATTCCTTCCGCACATCCAATAACCAATTCAATTTATTATTTCATCAACCCATAATAATACCTAAAATATAAACAAATAAATATAACCACAAAACAACCCTGTCCAATAATATACCAAACTCATAAATATAAAAATACACCCTAAAACACCCCAAAAATCCCCCCTAACAAAAACAACACCTATCATATACATCCCAAAACCTAAAACCTAACTCAAACCTAACAAACACCTTACTTAACATATACACTCACATTATATAAAATGATCATACACAATTAAAAAATACATTTCAACATTCTACAAATATTAAAATACGCACAACGATTTCCATCTATATTTATATTTAGAAAAAAATCTTCAAGAAAAAGGATTAAAAAAATAATTAAAAAAAATAATTAAAAAAATAATAAAATAAATAAAGTTGTAATTTATCTTTCAAGAAGAACTAAAATATTTAAAGTTATATCTTTTTCATTATTTCCACATTTTACTCGGTTTGTCCCTTCACAACACTTTTGATTAACCCAGCATTAATACCAAATTCTGTAGATTGCTAGTAAGTGCTTCTAATATTTTTTTCTTCTTAGTATCACAGTCGAGTTACAATAAATTTTTTAGGATTTTTCGATAATTATTTGGTCTGGGACAATCACATAATCTTTTTCATCATTTTCTTCTTCAGTTAATAGACCAAACCAGTCCCATTTCAAATTAAAAAGTCTTTTACGAAGATAAGGATCTTAACATTTGTAATTTATCAATAACGTGATTTTTTATTCATCGCTAACTATTTGATCAAGTTGGATTAATAAAATTTCTTATTTAAGAACTTTCTTATATGAATTTTCATATGGATTCATTATTTCTCTAAAGTGCTAGATAATTTTGGCAGAATCTTTCTATCTACCTTTCTATTAACCTTCTATATAAAATATACTTATAGAAAAAAAGTATTTAAAAACGCACCTAATTGACATTATATTGATTGGAGAATTTGTTTATATTTATCTATATCTTTTGAATAAGATTTTAAAGTCATTTTTTCTAAATTGTATCAGTGTTAAAATTTTAATACCTTTTGAATCATTCTGTTTAACCATTCTTCATGTAATTTGTGATAGGTTTTCTAAAATAATCTAAACCAACTTTGTTTTTTCCGTTCTGTTTCTTTTTTGAAAGTTCTTTTAACCCTTTATTTCTGGGTCGGTTTTAACATTAATCAAATCCTCAATTGGGTTATTCCCTATGTTTTATAATATGTTCAGTAAGAAAAAGGATGGTATACTGCCCCATCGGGGTCATTTATAACACCGGTGTCGTAGATGTTGTTTTGTAAAAACGTTACTGTTAGTTAAATAACAACGTTAAAGGACAGAACCCATCAACTGTTTAGCAGAAGATAAATTTTTATATGACTGTTTAAAGTTGGTTTGTTAGTGAAAAAGGAACTTAATATTTGGAAGGTCTTGAGCAGCAAGTTCAAAAGGTTTTTGAATTTCCGCTTGGGTTTCTAACATTTTGACATTCGTGAATTGGTTCTGGAATTATATTAATTAGGATTATATTCCTTTAATAATATCAAAAAAGTACTTTTTCCTATGCAATTGCCTTCAATATTATAATTTTTCTCATTTAAAAAAAAAAAATGCTTATGAAAAAATCTTTAATAATCTTAATACAGTTCTTCTTTTTTTTTATTTATATCCTTTAATTTTAAATTCCTTCATGTGCATTTTCAAGAGGTGTTAATAATTTTTTTTTTCTGCATTTCTAATAGTTTGAAAAAAATTCCCTAAATAATTTATTTGGATCTTCTTTATTTACTTTTTCCAACCCGTGCTTTTGTTATAAGTTTTTTATTTTGTGATGATGTTTTTTTTAAAATAAATTTCTTTCGAAATTTTTTAGTCTGTTAGAAATAGGGAAATTACGAGGAACAGACAGCAACGCTAAAAAAAGGGAATAGCTGGAACAAAGTATAATCAGCTGAAAAACCAAAGACACCTGCTGAAATATAAAAACCGGTATTTTACTCTCCCACAAAATTTAAATTTTTTTCTGTAAGCGCAGATTTTATTAATGAAAAATTTAATTTGATCTATTGTTTTTATTCCATTATTTTTAAAATTAATTTTTATTGCTCTTTTTATAATTAAATTTTTTATTTCAAATTTTAAATTTGTTAAAGATCGCAAATGGTACCCAACTTTTTAAATTTTTTTTCTTTGTAACCTTTCCTTTTAACTAAAGCTCTTTTTTTTAAAATTTCTTTAATAAACTTTTTTTTTCTAAAATTTCTTTGTATAGGAAAAAGTTCTTGTTCATAAAATAAACCCTTGAATTATTTCATCTTTTAAATCTTTTATAGTGTATGTTTGGGATTTGTATTTTTAAATTTTTAAAAATTTAAAAATATTTCCTCTGTCCCATTTTGGTGAAAAATCCTTTTTAAAAAATGTCTTTTAAATTTGCTTTAAACGAACTCGATCACCAATTTTTAAATTTTTTTTTATCTTTGGTACTTTAAATCACCATATGATTAAATAAACGTACCTTTTTTAAGTTTTTTTCTAGCTCGGGTTTGGGGTCATTTTTTTTACAATGTTTTTTTTTTTTATTTTATCAACCATATCCGCAAATTATTTAAATAAGAAATATTATTTGCTTAAAATTTCCCATTTTTTTTTTTAAACTTCATTAAATCTTTCAATAACTACACCTTCCTTTATTAAATGTATGGTACTATTAATTTTATTTTTATTCAAAATGATTCAAACTTTTTTTTAAAAATTCTTTTTCCCTTATTACCCCAAAAATTTTCTGGTAACGCCTTCTAAAATTATTTTTTTCAAAGCCAGTAACAGATTTCCTTTTTATTCTTTTAAAGGGAAAACCCAAGCTATTTACTAAAAATATCAATAACAGTTAAAAGTATTTTTCTCCCTTTTTTTAAATTTTTAAAAAGTTGCATGTCAAATAAATCGCTGCCAAGTATCATCAATATCATTAAAAATCACTCTTCGTTTCCTAAATTTCCTTTAATTGGTTTTGTAATTTTTCTGCTAATTCACGCCCATTGATTTTCCCGGGGGTTTTAAATCTACCCCCCTTTTCCCGTTTTTTGACTTTTGTTTTTGTCCCCCAAACCAAGTGGTATTTCGTTTTAATTTTAGGTTTACAACTAATGTTTTGCAATCTTTTTTCCAAATTTTTTGGGTTTTGTTTTAATTTTTAAATTTGGGAAAGCTTTGCTTATCACATTACCCTTTTTTCTGCTGCAAAGCAAAAAAACATGGGCCTAATTTCTGATCCCGTTCATTGACAGGGGGTCCATATCTAGGGATTTTCTGGCCCCAATAATTAATCCCGGAAGTTTAAACCTTTCTTAGGTAATAAAGGGAACTTGCTTTGTGAATATTAAATTACCCCCTGTACTTTTAACAAACTTTTTTTTCATCTTTTCCACAAAATGAACAGGTAGCTTTTATCATTTTTCTCCCATTTTTTGTTATAACATAATGGGGGTTTATATTATCAGTAAATCTTCTTTCTTTCAAACAATATATTTTATTTTGTAAACTCATCTATATCATATGTATTTAAAACTTTTAATTGGGTTTAAAACCTGTGGATTTTAAATTGGCCGGCATTGACCAGTCCTGACCAAGGGTCAAAAGGTCAAATGAGGTTAGATTGACTTCGCACAAACAATTACTTTACTACTATCCTATTACGTGTAAAATTTTTATTTCAAATTCATTCTTAAGAGTTCTTGACCAGAATTTTATCCAGAGACAAACGCTGTTGGTCGAAATTCAAGAAATCCAATTTAATTTACCAAACTTCTAACAGTCTAGGGCCTTTTAAGTATGATTAAAAGTTAATTTCTACATAAGGATCGTAGTTGGAGCCTTAGAATTTTAAATTTTGATTCTCAAGTTTATAGCCAACTTTTTTTTCCAAGTATAAAGTTATGGTAAATAATTTTTGAGAAATTCAATGTAGTTGCAGTGTATGTGAAAGACTGTGGAAGAGAGGAGAGATATGCAACATATGCTTTTCCAGCCTTTAATTCAGTTTGAACCTCAAAACTTTTGTTCAAAAGTTATAGACAGAACACTGGTTAACTATACACATTAATGATTTCTGTTCCAGTATTTGCAAAATTCATTTTAAATAAAAATGAAAAAATAAAATTGGATAAAAAAGAAGCTTTTGGCTGGTATCGAACTCCGGACCTCGTGCATGTACACTAACCTTTTGACCACAGGGATCTGTGACGTAATGAAGACAAAATTATGTATATAAATACATTTTGTTACAACAGCATGACGAGATTCGTATCACATTGATATTTATGTAGTTAGATCTACTGACACGTTATTCATTCATTAAATCTCATTATCATATTTGACGTCTTTCTTATTTGCATCCGCGCAGTCTGGTCAGGATCCTTTTTTTAAAGTTATGCATTTAAGTGTTTAATGTTTGACAGGCATAATAATAGTCAAACCTTTTATACAAATGTCACCTGACAATAAGGCAAAATCTGGCCTTTGACCAAAACCAAGGTAACTTGCATTTTAAAGTATCTTTGCTCTATTATCTCAGTGTAGGTTTCTTACAGGCTGACCTTTAGCAATATCAGAGAAATGGTCTTTCTTGAGAGGCGGCGGTTTGCACACCATTGACTGTTAGTCCTTCCAAAATACCAGATGATCAGTATATGACTATATATAGTGGTAAAGCTGTTTATACCGGTAGTAGTGAACTGTTTAGTAAATATTTATTGTTGCGTATCCAGAAGATGTTCTCCTAAGGAGGAGGTGAAGAAAACAACAACAATACCATCTAAGTGAATACACCGACGTAATCGTCAACATAATAACACTCTGGTTATAATTTTCTTGTTCCTTTATAACTGTGAGTTTCACGCCCCTAAGCGGGATAAAATGATGTTTGTTATGTTACATTCATTTTACAATTTACTCCTTTCTCTTCATTTAACATACAATAATCATGTAGAGCCCGCATTCCTAATTAGACATTTATCAGGATAATAGTCCAGATAACATCTGAGCTAAGTTTGAAAGTCAGTCATTTCGGATGAACAACTACGTAAGTCTGAATTTAAGCACGACCTTGTGTATGCAATACATTTCATATCATGTACAGAAATTAGGGGTCATTTTCGCATAGGGGGTCATGGCCAGTCAATAATTACATCACTAAATACAACACCTGTATAAAGAGGTCCTCTATTCAAATTGTCAGTTGACAAAGACAAAACAAAAGTTCCGTTGACAATGCATGCATAAATGACAACATAACATTTGAGCCGCACAATGAGAAAACCAACATAGTGCATTGCGACCAGCATGTATCCAGACCAGCCTGCGCATCCGCGCATTCTGGTGAGGATCCATGCTGTTCACTTTCAAATCTATTGCAATTACAGAACAGTTAGCGAACAGCATGGATCCTGACCAGACTGCGCGGATGCACAGGCTGGTCTGGATCCGTGCTGGTCGCAAACGCACTATGTTGGTTTTCTCATGGTGCGGCTCAATTTTTACGAACATTATACGACATTTCAGCGTTTGACCTTGGACGCTGTCCCTGATTCAAAAAACAATTTTCGGTTTCATTTGAGTTTGAGACTGAAATTTTGACAGCTAATTTTACTATAGCTTCAAGATTATATTCAGGTTGAGACTGACCAACCATACTTAGTCACATGAAAATAGTCACGAATATAAAATTGTATTTTAAACATGCAATTTTCATATAAATGACAAATAAAGTTTCACTATCAAACTCAACTTAAACCAAAAACTGTTTTGTGAACATGTGGCCTGGTCAGCGTTTTATGTTTTTTTTTTTAACAGGAAGCCAGAAGTTCAATCTAGCTTTACCTTAGTCCTCAAGGTCAAGCCTGACTTTTCCAACAATTGATCACTTTTTCAAAATTCTATATCAGATAGAAGTAACTGTTATTACTTTGGGATCGTTGTATTTCATTCTCAAACATGCTGATACATAACTAATTAAGCATGTTTTCGCCAAACTACGGTTATGTTTCAGAACTCGTTCTGACGAGGATGAAAGATACATGTACAACTGTATAAGGATTCCATTTATGTTTAGACAAAGTGTTAAAGCAGCATGCCTCCAGATCATTCGACAACAAAATTTTTTTTTTAATTTGTTTTAGATATCTTGAAATAAATGCTTTATTTCTTAAGAAGGTTTTAAAACTTAATTACTGACAAACTTTATGTTACGAAACACCTGAGAATTTGCTGTTTTTATTAATTTTTACGATGAAAATTGAAAAGCGTTTGTCACGCTTTTACTCCAGGTAAACTGTCTAGATTATAAATATCAATATTTTGGAGTCATTATTCACTACTTCAGCTATAGCGCTATTGGTTACGACGACGGGAAAATGTCTTTATTGCCGCGACGGTCCGGGGTTCGATTCCTGACGCAGTCATCTTTTTTTCTTGATTTGGAACTCCTAAGATATGTTAGAAACAAAAATTCATATTCTAATGTTCATAATATGACCAAACTTCAATTTTAAAGAAAGATTATTTTTAAGCCAAATCTGGAGGCATGCTGCTTTAAACTAAATCATTTAAGATACTATATTGAAACATCTATTTAATGGAACATTCTACAATTATCTGAAATAAATGAAAACAATTACTTTTCCGCTCGAAATTGTACACAGACAGTTTTTTAATTATTAAATTATTTCGTTAAAATATTTTGATATGGAAAATTAGGTTATGGAAAATTAGTGTTTTTTTTCGAAACGGAAGTTCTTTTATCATAGATCCTTAAACTTTAAGGTTTTTAACGGGGGTGAAGTACAACAAAATGATATTTATATTCACATGTGATGGTTTATGCCAGATAAACATTTTGTATGCCTTTCTTTATTATTGAAATCAGTAATTTCTCGAAAGAGCGGTCATCAAATAATTTTCCTTTTCCGATAAAATCGGCTAAATAAAATTTTTATCGTTTACTAAAAGTTATTGATACAAATGATGAAAAGCCAAAGTTACAGTGATACCGTCGCTAGTGATCGTACTATACGGATGTACCAAACTTTTATCTGGTACCGTCGTTTATTTACAGCACAACGATGTTCTACAACTAAAACAAAAAGGTTTATCTGACATAATCATTACATTAAAGTACAGCCATGTTACAAAACTAAACACAATTAAATCGCCGTTTTTTTTTTTACAGCAAAGCCATGTTACACAACTTTTATCTGAAATCGTCGTTACTTTACAGCAAGGAAGAACTGCTATAGAAGAAAATAAATATGGCTGAGTTAGTCATTCTATTGCTTTTGAACACATCGTCATGTGAGCGCAAAAACTGGATAACTGACATTTTCATAATTTTTCAGGAGAGCCAAAAAACTAATAACTCCCATTTTAATTTGAGCTCCTTTTATATGTGTATAATTTTCCAACAGTTGAAAATACATGAATTTATACCTTAGATGTATTTTTTAAAGAATCATTACTTTAAAAGAGTTTTTTGTTAAATATGCACATAGCTTGATTTTGTTCCGAAATTGTTTTGTGCAAAAACAGGTTAAATGCTCATAACTGGCTTTTGCATCATTTTTGTGTGTGTGCAAAAAGTAGCTATGTGCACTCCCTAATGCATATTTGCACAACCAAACTCAAAATAAAGCTTTGTATATGATAACAAGAAGAATAGATTTCAAAGTTGACTCACACTCATGACTAGCATGTTTAGAGAGGATCTGCATGATTAAAGATACTATGTTGTATAGCGGGATATGTTTACCTTTACTACATTCAGTTACAATTGGTGTTACCGGTAATTATTATAATTATTTATGTTAATGACTTTAAAATATAGAAACCTAGTGCAAGCCAGTGACTGAAATTGATTACTTATTAATCTCAAAAACCCTTTAAAATTAACAGTCAAATGAAACATAACAAAGGGTCCGGCACATGACAGGATTGAGTTATGTGACTTATTTTTGTGTCCTAGAGGGTATAAAAATCATACTAATATGACTACTCCCTAAAGTATAATATGGCTCAGCGCTCTATGACAGAAAAATAAGTCACAAAACTCAATAAACTGATGTGCTGGACCCCTTTGCAACATAATATAGATAGATAATTTTATTACTCCAATAATTTAAAGTATAGCACAATACACTTTCCAACAAAAAAGATGTTAATAGAATGATGATAATTGTCATTTCATAAAGAATGATGATAATTGTCATTTCCTAAATAATTCATAATCAACATGCAAATGTTTTATTTTACCTGTCAGGACTACAGTATTGTGGTTGATAGTTGCTTAATAAAAATGCTGTTTAATGAAATGCATTTATGTACTGAAAACGTTCCGTGGGGAATTTGACAAGCCGTTTAATAAAACAAATCGCTTAATAGAGGTGGTCGCAAGTGCGATGTCAACTGCAATGCTCCAAGTCAGATTAAAAGAAATAAATTTATTACTCTGAAAGCTATATTGTTTGTTTCGAAACTCATTAGATTTAATATTTTATAATTACATAATAAGGTTAGTATAATTATTATATAATTTCATAGCATAACACTTTTCTTGGCAGCAGTTCATTTAAACATTGGACACTGCTAAAGATGAGATTGATTCTGTGTAGTGTAATTGTGACTGCAATATGTTGTACTGATAATTTCAGTATATGAACAGTACCCTATTCTGCAAACTTATGCATATGTGCAGGGAGTCATGGGGGTGGGGGAGGGGGGGGGGGGGGGGGGGGGGGGGGGAAGGGGAGTACCATTTTTTAAGTATTATATATACCGGTATATTTTCTTCTTATTTATAAGACCATACTGATGATTGCATCCTAAAAGCTCACTTGAATTCAGCAGTTGGCTGTTGAAATATTCAGAACCATCTGCATTAACATTTCCAACAAAGATCTTGTACCCCAATATAGATTTCTACATAAAATACATTTTTTCCAAGTTTTGATGACAATACATAACTTAAACAAAAGTAATCAACAACCATAATCAGTGTTGAAATTGCAAAATTTTACCTTCCGCCCCCCCCCCCCCCCCCCCCCTATACAGAAATAGTACAACATTTTCTCAAAATAAAATGTAATATAAGATGTAATAATTTATGCCTCATGCAAGTACATAATTATAGCTATTATCTTAAGGCATTTATTTTTTCCTTTATGTACGTCAAAATATCAACCCCACAGTATCAACTCCCATAACTCTGACATGCATTTTGCCAATTATGCCCTCTTTTGGACTTTGAAAATAAATCCTGTTTACTGTTATAAAGTTTGGGTACAAGTAACTATCTCCAAAACTAATGTATACATTGATTTGAAACTTCACTTGTCTCTTCAGGGTTATTAAACTAGATAATAGCATCAAGACCCATAAACCTGAGATGCATTTTGACAAAACTTTGCCCCCTTTTTAACCTGGTTAAAATTTTGCATGCAAGTTCCTATCTCCAAAACTAATGTTGAATTGAAGCCTCACTTGTGGCTTCAGGCTAATAAATCTAGATGAAAGCACAAGTCCCATAACTCTCACATGCATTCTTGCCACATTATGGCCACTTTTGGACATAGAGAATATCCTGGTTACAGTTTTGCATTCAATTTAACTAATGCAGATACTGGATTGAAACTCTATAGATACTTTAACATTTATGGTAATATTCCACAATTCGAATAGTCAAACTTTTGCAAGGACAGCTTTTGTTAAGAATAGCCCTCAAACACACAGACTAAACAATGTGAATAACATTATTTATAATTTCAACTCTTTACAATACACATAGTTCATCACAGACTGTGATGAACTGATTATAAACTCCGTGTAAAATTTCATTAGCTTTAGAAATGTAAATTTAATATGAACTACGGCTTTTGTCATTTGTTGTCGCTGGAAATAAGTTTAAAAATAATCTTAACTGACTTTTTTGTGTCATCAAGAACTGGCCATAGCTGAAAACATCTCACTGTCGAACAAAACAGAACTCAAGACGTTTAAGGTATTGGACCCCTAATAGTAATGTTGAAATAATGGCATTTACTTGGTATATTCTAAAAGTTGACCGAGTTTCGCACTGTGTTGCAATTTTTAAATAACTTACATATATAATTCATGATTTTTCCTCAAACAGAGTAAAATTTCAAAGTGATGACCACTGTCCAAAATGTTCGCAGAGAACTAATTTTGATAAAAGAAAAGAAACATCAAACTATTGGTAAAAATTACATATAAGTATAAATTACAAAATAAAACTGTCAATATATCTTTTTTCTAGGGTGCCTTAAGTAAACGGAGTTAATGAGACAGAATTCTAACTCCAACATTGAAAAATTAAGGTTGAATCCTGCGGGTCTGTTTTGAATTTTGCTCACTACATTCAAAAGTAACCTTGGGGCAGAAGTAAAACCTACCTACATTTCTTCCACAATATGTAATCTAAAGAACTTTTACATCATTTAACTCAGTATTTTTAAAGATGTCTAACTCTACCCTTTCTATTTCAGAGTACAATAAATATTAATTTGTACAATTAATCAATAATAAGTCTTGAAAGAAATAAAAACTTACAAGAAAAAAATTGAAAATAGGAAAAAAATATTTGTTCCCTGTGGGGCTTGAACCAAAGGGGTACATCACATAATTTTAAAGGTTTTGGGGTGGTCTGGGGTATAGTAAAATAGCGAAAAGTGGAAACTTCACAGGTCACTCAACACAACAAAAACGAAAATGTTGCAGGCTCGGTTTGATTGAGCCTGTTCATGGACGGTAGTGGAACCCTTATTTATAGACTATAAATAGGGGTTACTATACCCCAGACCACCCCAAAACCTTTATGTGAATAGGGGTTACTATACTCTAGACCACCCCAAAACCTTTATGTGATGTACCCCTTTGGCTTGAACCTACACCTCCCCCCTCCACCCCAGAAAATTGCAGTCAAAGTAGGTATATGGTAGGAATTGAATACTCTTGATTTCAAAAAGGAGGTACTCTATTACGGGTCTAATACCTTAAGCACTCCAACATCACCAGCACCCTACATTGTTTTGATTTTTTCGTTGTTTAATGATAACAATTCATTAAAATACAAACTTTCCTCAAGTGAAACAATAATCCTGTGAAACTTCTATAAATAACAGAAATGTGTCTCTTAAAAAATCAGCAGAATATAGGATTTTGTGGTTAAAATACAAAAATATTGCAGGATGGGGTTCCCCCACGAGGAGTTTCCCACACCCTGCTACACCTTAGTATACATACATACATACATACATACATACATATTACTGTGTATACACCATTTGGGATGCACCCAATGCACCATTGTTCCTAAAAACTGCAAGCATACATGTTTTAAAGCATAGAATTCAGATCCCAGAGCAAATTTAGAAAATTCTGCTTGTTACGCTCGCAAATCTCGTATCAGTGGTATTATATTAAGCTGAAGTCCAGGAGAGAGAAGAAAACAGACCTACTGTTCTCTAGTTTATACAAAATAGTTTGCTTCTTCATCCTTTCTCTACCCATCAGACTGCTAGGGCCTTGTATTAGGAAGGCAATTATTAATAAAATACATTGGTAAACTTTATCAGACATTTTTGCTTGCATTTTTCAGATAGCCATGGTATACTGATGATGTTGAAAGGTATAATTATCATATAAAAAACTCAATAAATGGGTCAAATATAGAAATCTACATTGCAATGCATCATAGCTTAGATCTACAATTAATTTCTTCCCTGGGAGCATGCAACTCGAGCACCCTTATGACCCGATCAACATAGAGTTTTGGCTGGCTTTGTCACTTTGGGGATCATTTATCTTTTAGGTATCAATTATATAATTAATGTATATGAAAACTGAAAACCATTTTTTTATCATATTTGCTCAGAGAAGTTTATTACTATAATTTAATCAAAGAGACTTGCATTTAGCTATTTTATTTGTACTTAGGCAAATTACTCAATATACAGAATGTAAATCTTTATCGCGTTTGGTAGCTTTGAATAACATAAGTATAACAAAAATATTTGGAGCTAAAAAATAAACTAAGATCAGTAAGCAGTACAGATTGTTTTTCAAACTCAATGTAAAATCATAATAAAATGCAAATTAACTATTTTGTTTGCCTATCTGTTATATTATTTTTCAACCAATTATTGATGCAAAAACGAGTTAAATGCACTTACCTAGTTTTTGCATTTAAAATTTATGAATTTATATGATATTTTACGAGTGCAAAAACAAGCCATGTGCACTTGTCCTGTTTTTGCTCTTATTAAAACTTGGTATGCAGATAGCAGGTTTTTGCAAACTTCTGAAAAAATGTTGTTTTTTTTTAAATAAAACCTTGAAAAAAATAAATGGCGGGCATATGTATGACATCATTTTGGACTAAAATATGCAAAAAAGTGTTTTGAAAAAAATGTCAGTTATCCAGTTTTTGCGCTCATATGACGACATGGTAATACATAACATATGTACATAATGTGTTAAAATAACAAATGAGATTGGCTTCAATCTAGCAAACAAATTAAATTGACAGTAACAGCAGCAAAAATGACAGTAGCAAAGTGTGAAATTTGCAGTAGCTAAATTGGCAGTAGCAGTAGCAGAAGGAGAAAAACTGTAAAACTGACAGTAGCAGTTGCAGCAGTAGCAAAAATGGTATAATTGACAGTAGCAGCAGTAATGGTAGCTAAAATATAAAATCGGCAGTAGCAGTGGCAGGAGAGGCAGTAGTACTGCTCACTGCTACTGCTAATACTGCTACCGCTGCTTCTGTTCAATGCTACTGCTACCGCTGCTTCTGTTCAACGCTACTGCTACTGCTGCTACTGTTGCTACTGCTTCTCACTGCTACTTCACGCTTCACTTGCTGCTAATACTACTGCCATTTTTGTGTTTCCGCTACTGCTATTGCTGCTACTGCTACTGTCAGTTTCACGTTTCTGCTACTGTTATTGTCAATTTCACTTTTGTGCTACTGCTACTACTGCTACTGCCAATTTCACGTTTTTGCAACTGCTACTGCTGTTACTGCTACTGTCATTTTCAAGTTTCTGTTTCTTCTTCTGCTGCTACTTCTTCTGCCAATTTCACGTTTTTGCTACTGCTGCCTACTTCACATCAACAACAGCTTGAAATACCTTGATATGGACATATTTGTTTAATATTAGCATTAAATATTATTTATTGGTACAAAAATTTATAATTATTTTTGGATTTTCGTATTTTTGCCATTTGCATGCAAAAATTTGTATGTTAAAAAGATCTGCACCTTCTTGCTCCTCAATACCAAAACGGTCTTCAGAATTAACGTTAGGGAAATAAATCAACTTGAAATGACAGATCAATATAGATCAATTATGTATCAATGTTTCACGTAAGATAATATTACTCATTGTCGGTCGGTAATCCCAAGATGTGGAATTAACTCACTTACGAAATCAGAAATCGTGAAACAGGAAAACATCTTTAACTGTTATGGTATCTTTAAAATGAAACTATGTAAGCAGTCTCTCTATCATTCTACTGATCTATTCTACCTTAATTATATTTTGTATAGTGCAGGTACTGGCTTCATGGGTATTATAGCCTCATGGATTAGTGTGTAGTATTTTTGGAATAATTAATGACGGCACCAATAAACAGGGGGTTGAACTTCTACATGCAACCCGCCTGGAGTTTCCATGTAAGGCAGGCAATAAACACTGGAATGCGACAATAGGGATAAGATACCCTCAGTGGGAAGAGTGCTGTTCAATTTTTCCTGCTTTGTGAAAATCAATTTCTCTGACTCCCACCGTCCACCATCCACAATATCATGAATATTCTCAAACATTGTAAGTTCCATGAAACGTATCCATTTGTATCTACATTTTATAAAAAATGTATTCATTATTTTCTACACATTTTTCGTCGATTGTTTATCACTTAATTATACTTATTCGTTTCTTATCTGTTTAGTTGTGTATAACTCGTATAAAAATTCTTTCACAACATATTTGTGTTTTCAACTTAATATTTTCTTTCTTTATGTCTTATCACTAAGTGTAATTTTCTTGCAGTGTTTACATTTTATATTTCAAATTATTATGTCTTCTTATAATTTCATGCAAACATAATTTGAGCCGTGCCATGAGGAAACCAACATAGTGGCTTTGCGACCAGCATGGATCCAGACCAGCCTGCGCAGTCTGGTCAGGATCCATGCTGTTCGCTAACAGTTTCTCCAATTCCAATAGGCTTTAAAAGCGAACAGCATGGATCCTGACCAGACTGCGCGGATACGCAGGCTGGTCTGGATCCATGCTGGTCGCAAACGCACTATGTTGGTTTTCACATGGCGCGGCTCATATCAATATTACTGCTTTTTAAATGTAATCCGACGCTTTCCAGTTCTAGGGGTGTATGCCGGTCAAACGAAGGAATAATTTCTGACGCGGTTGAAATGGGCCAATATATTGTCCCGTTTGGTACCGTTGTTATCATAGTATAGTTAGGGTATAACTTAATACAATGGCATTATCTCTCTAGTCTGGGGCCAGTGGTTCGAACTTTTAAAGAAATATAACACAGACCTTAAAATACTTCTTAAACTTGGCCTCTCATATCCAGTATACTCTTGCGATGTAGTTTATAAACTACAGATGATCAAATGTAATGCTTATGTCTATTACATATTTGTCAAATCTGGTAGAAACTGTCTTAAAACTGATACAATCATAAAAGTATGGTAAATGACACGTTTGGTGATTGCCCTCCCCGCCACCTACAGAATGTCGCTACCATTACCTATCTCATGGTGCGATGACTACTCAAAGTGTGAGTCTCCGTGATGCTTTTCTCCTAACGTTACAAAAAGCACTAAACTTAGAAATGATTTCCAATAAATAGCAGGATCCTTTACACTTGATAGGGTCATTGGCCTTGCTCAGGAGATGATCCGTTCTGAATAGGAACTTGAAGGTCAAGGTAACAGGAGTTTGAGGTTTTCTAGAAATAGCGAAAAAAATCTTTATGCAATAACGAGATTTTTCGTTGTTATTTTGAGATCTTTTCTCGTTTCCTCGAGGTGATTTCTCATTATAACGAAATTACTGTCTCATAGTTACGAGATCTGTCCCTGTTATTCTGAGATCTTTTCTTTTTTTACTAGATAACAAGATAACAGATTCAGTAAATGTTTTCATTTGACAGGATTCGGCTTTCGTAGTGATAATTCTTCATCAAATGTTTCGTAATTCACTTGTGTACTTTAAACAATGCATTCGGAATTGAGGCTTTAATTTGTCAACTTGAGAATACAGATTTCCGAGAAATTAAAATAAAAATCCGATTATGGCCCTTTAAAACTGTGAGTACGGCTTGGCTCACTTGAAGTTTCGATAATAAAAACAGCATGGATTTTTCTGTAAGGTATTGACTGTTTTATACAATGCATTCGGTTCCCTATTAAAGTGAAACAACTGAAAACAAGACTTAAATTTTAAAGTGTTGAGATTTTTACATGTTTCCAATCGTACAGGAAGAGCTTCCGGGGCTTGTCAAGCCGAACGTTATTAAAGTACTCACAGTTTTATGGGACCAAAAACCGATGTTTTATAATTAAATTTTGTGAAAACATATCTCCAAAATCTCACATCCAAATCTGTTCGCTTCAAGTGATTGCAAAAGATTCATCAGATCAACTCAACAGTCTAGATGTCAAAATCTATCTCGGGTTATTCTGCAATATACCACTCGCGTGCAATGACGTCATCCGATCCAGGGCGTAGCGCGGTCGTAAAAAGTAGTTACCATTTTTTTCTAACACTGTTGATACTAGTTTGTCGTGTTAGAATCGAAATAATAAGTTCCCAAGTGTGATTTATCATAGAATAACCCGAGTTTTTCGTTCTTATGCGTCACAATATATCACTCAGGCCTACGGCCTTCGTGATATATTCTTACGCATAAGAACTCAAAACTCGGGTTATTGTACGATAGACCACGTTTGGGAACTTATTATTTCTGAAATAACTAATATTTTCACGAACTTTTGTTTTCAATATAACCCGATGAATGTGAGAGAAATTTAGAATTATCGCCCTTTGAAACAGGGTTCTACAATAACTTCTGCAATGCCCTGAAGTTGCCCTGAACATATAGAAAAAAAAGCAATCGAAAATTGTCGGGGATTTGAAGAATAAGAGAAGTCTTTCCAACAATGTAATTCTACCAAATTGCACTAATTTGTTGTTCTCAATATATGTAATATTGTTGCCATACTGAGCACTCTGACGGACGGACAGACAAACGGAGGGGACTGCTTAATGCTTGTGTTTACATTTTTGCCATGTAAAGAATGGTATGTTCTACAATTGAATCATTAGATAATAGCAGCTTTATGTAATTTCACCTCTCGGCGATACATAATTTGTGTGATCATGTAGACAATATTTTATATTTTGAAATAAAGATGGACCTGTGTTATAAATTTCAGAGTCGTTTGCAGTGTTAATTTTTAGCTCACCAGAGCACGAAGTGCTCAAGGTGAGCTATTGTGACCGATCATTGTCCGGCGTCCGGCGTTGTGCGGTTTGCGTCGTCCGTCGTCCATCAACATTTGCCTTGTTAACAATCTAGAGGCCACATATGTAACCCAGTCTTTATGAAACTTGGTCAGAATGTTTGTCTTGATGATCTCTAGGTCAAGTTTGAAACTGGGTTATGTGGAGTTAAAATCTAGATCACTAGGCCAAATCAAATTAAAATCTTTTTAACACTCTAGAGTCCACATTTTAAGTTTGGAACTCATGAGAATTGGTCACATTGATGACATCCAGGTCAAGTATAAATCTGGATTATGTGGATTCAAAAACTAGATCACCCGGTCAAATCAAACGAAAAGCTTGTTAACACTCTAGAGGATACACTTATGACCCTATCTTCATAAAACGTAGTCAAAATGTGTGTCTTGATAATTTCTAGGTTATGTTTGAAACTGGGTTATGTGGTGTTATAAGCTAGGTCACTAGGTTAGATCAAAGGAAAATATTGTTAACACTGTAAGAGTCCACAGTTTAAGTTTGAAATTCACGAGGATTGGTCAAAGTGTTTGTCTTGATGACCTCTAGGTCAAGTTCGTATCTTGATCATGTGGAATCAAAAACTAGGTCACCCGGTCAAATCAAAGGGAAAGCTTGTTAATACTTATAACCCTGTCTTCGTCAATCTTGCTCAGAATGTTGCCTTGATGATCTCTAGGTCAGTTTTGAGACTGGGTCATGTAGGGTCAAAAACTAGGTCACCCAGTCAAATCAAAGGAAAAGCTTGTTAACACTCTAGAGGCTGCATTCATTATCCTATCTTCGTGAAACTTGGTAAGAATGTTGATTTTGATGATCTCTAGGTCAGATTTGAAACATGGTTATGTGGGGTCAAAAACTAGGTCATTAGGTTAGATCAAAGGAAATCTTGCTAACACTCCAGACTCCACATTTTAGATTTATAACTCATGAGAATTGGCCAGAATATTTGTCTTGAGGACCTATAGGTCAGTTTTGAATATGGGTCATGCGGCGTCAAAAACTAGGTCACCTGGCCAAATTACATGAAAAGCTTGTTAACACTCTACAGACCACATTTATGACCCTAGCTTCATGAGACTTGGTCATAATGTTTGTCTTGATGATCTCTAGGTTAAGTTCGAAACTGTCTCATATAGGATTAAAAACTAGGCCACTAGGCTAGATCTAAGGAAAATCTTGAACCACATTTTAATTTTGAAACTCATGTAAATTAGTCAGAATGTTTGGCTCGATGACCTCTAGGTCAGGTTTGAAGGATCAAAACTAGGTCATTTAATCATATCAAATGAAAAGCTTGTTAACACTATAGAGGTCACCTTTATGATCCTTTCTTCATGAGACTTGATCAGAATGTTTGTCTTGATCATGTGGGATCAAAGACTAGGTTACGTGCTCAAATCACATGAAAAACTTGTTAACTCTCTTTGTAGATATTTGTCTGAAAATTTATATTTCATCAGAAACAAACAGGCTTGTAAATCATAAACAGGAGTGGATGTCTTTCAATATTATAGATACAGTTTATAAACAATAAAAAACGACAAAGATGCAAATATACTTTATTAAGTATTTTTAAGCTTTAGAAGCATACACAAATTCAGCTAAATTCTATGTTGTTGTCATCTGGATATTGTTGTCATCTCTGTTTTCATATATCGTCTTGTTATAGCTGAAATATTATAAATAAAATGTGATAACTAAGCTAAATATGTATCCTGTTTGTTGTGCTAGTTTCAACTTTATCAAGTACTAATACACTTTAATAATGTGGCAGTTGAGTCCAATAAGTCCAGGGGTGTTCAAAGATAATCCGGCATAGATTTATTGTAAAGCAAATATTGGATTTACCTGTATTGGAAAATAAACAGTGTCGATTGTATTGAGGTCAACTGCCACATTAACAAGTTTATTAGTAGCACCCTCTTTCCACATTTAACCGTTATCATACTGCACACGATTGATTCTGCCTTTGCGACCAGTGTAGATCATGACGGGCCTGCCGTCCGTGTCACAATCTGATCATGGTCTGCACTGTTCGATATTCAGTCAGTAATTTTTCAGTGAACACACCTTTTAATGATTAGTGGTACTACCCAGATTGAATGATGGACCAGTCCATTTTAGAAACAGAGCAAGGTAATGGTTAAGAGGACACACATTCAGAAAACGGCATTTATCTTACTCCAAATGAGTTAAATAGAAAAATGAGAAAATGTTTCTGTAGACTTATACAGTTCATTTGGCAAAATATGTAACAAAAGCATTATCTACAACATACATCATGCATTAGAATTTGAAGGAATTAAGCTGCACTATACTGTCGAAAACAACTAATTTTGATGTTTTCACACATCGCCATGTTTGTCAAGAGCCATTCCCCTGTCAAGTAGATAAGGATCTTACCTCTGGTAAAGACCGCTATGTTTAATCATCAGTTTCTGAGTCCGGTTCCTCAGCTGAAAACCAACAACAAAAACATGCAATACATTTGGAAAACAAATCATAACCAGTTTAAATAAATTCATAAGTCCAACAGCCTACAAATGTTTAATATTTATCAACTACAAACTATGTAAGTATTTTTGTTGTAGAAATATTATATATCTTACCTTTCCTTCCCTGGAATTGTAATGTGCACAGTTCAAATGTTTTGAAAAAATATAATTTCAAAATCGGTATTTTACGGTTTAAGATACTTATAAAAGCTTTCTTATATACTTTAAAAATTATTTACCAAGAAAATGCATTATTCTTTTTTGTTAAACCTTCAGTCTATAGCTTCATATATGCTAAATATTTAATAGCATATTGTAAAAAGTTGTTATGATGTAAATACTTACTGCATGTGTATGTTAATTTGAAACCTACATTAGTAACACTAAAGTCACTAATAAAGTTGATAGTCACAACACTCCCATTGCTTACAATTTCGTCGTCCGGATAAAAGCCAGTTTGTCTTGAAAAGCAGAGAGTACCTCCACAAAATCGTCCAAGATCACCATTTCCGATGATCTCACCTAAATATTAATTTTATATGTACATGTATCAGTTTTCATTAAACGGTGTTGTTGTTTATTTTGGATGGCATTTTTTGCATAATACAATTTCTGACGTAGCGAGTTACTTTAAGATATCGTTTTATTTATTGATGCATAAAAATTGGTTATGGTATTCAAATAAATAAAGTTGTGTGATTTTTGCTTTAATTGTGACGCCTAATTTTCAATAAAGTTTTCGAATGGTACTTTAAATTAGAAAAGCCTTCAGTGAATTAATTTGAATGTCATTTGTAAACGTTAAAAGAATTGTTGAATAGTTACGTATATGTTTAAAAGGTTGATCAAAGTATCGCAACCATCCCTCAGATTATGTCTTTATTTCAAATGAACAGTTTGCCGGTCTGATGACCAATCAGAAGACGTAGTGCTCAAAATGGACCAGTCAAACTTGTTCATTGTAGAAAATTTGGTTTAGGGAAATAGCATATTTTTTTTCTTTTTTGCTCACAGAAAAGAACAATATAACTGATTTCACTTGATACCATTGTAATACCATACGGAAGGTAATATTTTTGCTTTGTTTATTCTCATTTACACAAATTAAGTGTATCCGTAAAATGCAAATTCAAGGTCAACAGTTATATACAATAGCCAACATACCGTTATCAATTGTGACCCAGTCCCAAAATTGACAGTCAGTGTAATATTCTAATGCAAAGTAATCAAAATTGATAACAACATTTTGTTCGGTTTCTTCTTTCTTGTAATTTTCCAGGTGCAGTTTGCATTGTTAGGATAAAGTTGCATATTTGTAACGAAATTTGGTGACGTGATTGTCCCCTTACTTTCTGGACTGGCTGGAAGCTCTCCGCCACAATTTGCTGTTTATATAGAAACATGTAATAAATTTATAATTATACATATACTAAAGCAGCATGTTTCCAGATTTACATCAAAGTCATTGAAATTAAGAAGCACTTTAATTTTAAACTGTAAAACGATCTATTGTTCTGGAAATTACTAAATAAGAAATATAATTATACACTTTTCAATTTTTCAATAGCCACACACCTAGATGTTTCACTTTGGCAATTAAATATGTAAATTAATGCAGTTTATTTTCGTAACTGTAACACACTTTCTTGACAAGCATACTTGAGATAAAATTGATCAATATATCAGCATAAAAAACCCCATTTCTGTGTTAGTTATGAAGTAACAAAAAGAAGAAATATAAATACATGTTCTTGAAGGAATAAATACATGTAATTGTAAACAGAAACATCTCAACTTTACTTGGGATTTCATTTGTGAAATTAATTATTATTTGCTGTTAATTATTATTCACGTGGTCATGAAAAAAAAAAACAAACAAAAAAAACAAACGTTAGGCCAAGTGTCTCCTTTTGCATGCTGCTATATTTACACGATAAAACAGGCCACAACAAAATATACTTTAAACTTTTATATATATAAATAAATGTAGATGTGTTTGTAAAGGTGTTTTACAATTATGCGTTTTTGTCAAGTTTGACATTTATTAGGAATATTATGATGTCCGTCTGGATACAAATACATGCGGATCGGCAATGAGCGACTTCTGCACAATATCATGAATAAAAAAATCGTGCAACTCTCATGAATGATGCGGCAACGGGTCCGTAAAATACTTGGCAATGTCCGTGCGATTACTTATCCTTCGTAGGCGATTTCGGCATCCTTTGGTCATAATAGCAAATGATTGTTCATAAGGACCTCAAAATTCCGAAATCACATAAGGAGAATCCGTAAAAGAACGAAAGTTACCTATTGGCATGACGGAATTGCTACATTGACAGGGAAACGTGTATTAACAAGGACGGACTATTGGCGTATAACGTCCCTATACATAACGCATAATTTAACACACCTGTAAAGTGTAATGAACGGTTGTCAACTTGATGTTAATTTAGTCCAGCTTTTTACACGTTTAACGTATGATCTTATTATCCTGTAGTAGCATTGCAAAAAAAACCCTTGGGATTCTTTGGGTTTGCCGAAAAAAAGGTTTTGGGGACTTTTATAACACAAAGCAAACTTCTGTTTTTTCCACAATATAAGATTTTTACCCAATCACTTAATTTTTAAAGGGAAAAAAAAATACTATCCTTACAAAAAGTTTGGTCCGGAACACCCAAAGTCCAGAAAACAAACTGTAAGAGATGAAAAAATAACGCATCAAAAATTTTTCAAAACATTTTGTTTTTTCCCAAAGCAATTGCTTTTTTCCACTAATAAGTCTGATAAATTTCCCTAAAAAGTTAAAACATTTTTTTTCAAAATTTTCACAAAATGTGACTTTGTATCTAAACGGGTGGGAGGGCCCTTTATGAAAAGGAACATCTTTTTGCATTTTTTCCCCTTTGTAATTTAAAAATTTGGGAAAATTTAAATTTTTAAACATACAGGTCAGTCATAATAAACGTAAGGGTCATTCCGTATTTTTTCACGATGAAAAGTTTTTTCATTCGACCCAAAGCTTTCTTGATATCAAGTGTGTTGTTCTTTTAAACTTTTTTTGCTTTTTTAAACATCTGTTAATCAAAAAAAGTTTTTCTGAAAGTTTTTTGTAAAATTTTTGACGAAAATTGGTTGACGCGGGGGTTTTTGATATTTTGTTTTCGCTAGGAAATTTGATTTTAATTAGGAATATTTTTAAAATTTTGTTTGTACAAAAAAAAAGGGACAACAGTAGGTATGTACGTAATGTTAATAAATGTTACAGGGATTTATAAAGCTTAAAAAAATCGGGGAAAGGTTTTTTTAAAGTATTACTTCGACCACCATTTTTTTTAATTTAGCCCAGCGAAAGGATCTTTTTTGACTTAAGTATATGTTTTTAAAGGGGGGGGGGGGGGGGGGTCGAAATTTGGGTTTCGGCGAAAAAAATATTTTTGTTTTTCTCATATTTTATGAAAATTTTACACATGTTTTAATTTTATTCAAAAGTGTTTGTTTCATTTTTGACTTATTTTTTATAAAAATTAAACATTTAAAGTGGGGGGGGAAATTTTGACATGTAACCACCAGGAACACAATCTCCCCCCCGCTTTTTTAAAAAAGGGTTAAAAAATTTTTCCCTTTAAAAAACTTTCGTGATAAAAAAGTATAAATGGACATTACACAACATGTTGCTTTTTAAATTTGCCCTTAAAAATATTTTTTTCAACACAGAGCCAAAAAGTGGCCAAATAAAATTTATGTTTTAAATGGACGAACTTAAACCAAAAAATCTAAAACATTTTTTTTATTTGGGAATATTTAGATTTTTTTTTTCAGCAGAAATTTGAAACTAAATAAACATTAAAATGACAATATATCAGTACATTTTGGGTTAATATTGGAAAGTGGAAACCCCTCTCAAACTGGGGGAAAGGGGTTTGGGGTAAATAAACAGCGAAGAAAACTTCGAAAAACCCAAAAACAAAGGAATAAAACTTTGCATTTTCAAAAAATGGCCCCTTTACTACTTCTATTTTATTATCCCCGTATGAGTGGGGGGGGGCCCAAAATAGTTTTGGTCTTTTCCTTTGACCCGTGTGCGGGCGTCCGTCCCATCGCCCGAGTTTTGAGAAACCTAGCTAAAAAGTTTAAATTAAAAAATTGATAAAAAATTTGCAGAGTTTTTATCGTGATATGAAAATTGCAAACCTTTTTATTTTTTGTCTGGCCCCCCCCCTTTTTTCCGGGAAATTAAAGGCCCCTGACATAGCCCAAAACACATATTTTTCACCTTGTGCCCACCCCTGGGTCAGAAAGTATTTGTTTAAAAGAAGGTGTCTGTGGACACAGGGGTGTGCCCCCACTGTTAAAAATTTGCACAAAAAAGGGGGCAGAATTCAATATTATGTTTGCATTTTGAAAGGGGGGATAAAACCCTCAAAAAACTTTTAAAAAGGACCATCATTCTAGGCCATATACCTTTTGGAACTATGACACACAAAAAAAAACAAAAAATTTTTGGATATTTTAAGGGCAAAACTCTGTAAAAGCGTAAGGTTCTAAAGGAAGAATCCCCAAAGGGGAAAGGGTTTAAACACCCAAACCCAAGACCCCTTCATTGCTTCAGGAATTTACATCGAACTTTGGGGTTTAGGCCCGCCCTTAGGAAAAAATGGGGCTTTAAACCCATTTCAAGGCCAAATCTGGAAAAGGACCCGAAGACAAATAGGAGTTCACAATTTCATATCATGCAAACTCAGCATTTTTTTATAATTTTAAATATGTAATACTTTCGGGCTAGGCCCCAAAAACCCGGGTTTTAAAAAATGCCCCCATTTTTGACTATTTGGGGCCTTTTTTTTCTGACAAAAGGGGGGGGAAATGGGGCGAAAAATAAAGATGCCAATTTCATATCACAATAATGATTCATGAAAGGGTTTTTCCAAAATTTTTATTTTAAAATATTTTTGCGCAAACCAAACACAAACTTAAAAAAAGGGCTTTTTTGACTATTCAGGGGCCAAAACTCTGGAAAAAAAAAGGGGAAGCCCGTAGAAAAAAAAAAAAGGTCCCAAATTTCATATCAGGTTAAATCAGGAAGGGTTTTTCTTTCAAGCATTTAAATCTTTCTACTGACGTATCCCCAAGGGGGAAAATAGTGTTTTTGACATGTCGGGGCAAAATTCCCTTAAAAAAGGGGGCGGAGCCAGACAAAAAAAAAAAAGGTAGAAGTACTATCACGAAAAAATCATGAAATTTTTATCAATTTAATAAAATATTTTTTGAGTAGGTGCGTCAAGAATTTTCGGGCGATGGACGGACGCTCGACACACGGACCCACGGACAGCCCCAAATCTTTATCCCCCCCCACCCCATGGGGAATAATTAAGATAGAAGTGGGAAAATCTGAGGCCTTTCTTGAACTGCAAAATTATTTTTTCCAAATTGGTGTTTGCTTCGAAGTTTAGTTTCGTTTTGTTTTTTACCCCCCCCCTTTTTTCCCCTAGTTTGAAGTGTACCCACTCTTCCAAATTAATCAAGGGGCTGAATTTTGTCTTTTTAAATGTTTATTTAGTTACAAAAATCTGTTGGAAAAAAAAACCCCCAAAATACCCCAACTAAAAAATGTTTTAGATTTTTTTTAAAGTTCGTCCATTAAAAAATCAGAAAATTTGATTGGGCCCCTTTGTGGCTCTGTGTTAAAAAATTTATTAAAGGGAAAATTTAAAACGCCCCATGTTGTGAAAATGCCCCCAATTGAATTTTTATCACGAAATTTCCCGGGGGAAAAAAAGTTTGAATTTTTTTAAAAAACGCGGCGGAAAATTGTTTTCCCGGCGGGTTACATTAAAATTTACCCCCCCATTTTAAAGGGAAATTTTCCTATAAAGTAAAAAAAACCTGTAACAGTAACCTTGTGAATGAAAATTTATCCCAGTAGGTATATTTTTTATCAAAAATAGAGAAAATAAAAAAACTTTTTTCGCGGGACCCAAAAGGCGACCCCTCCTTTTTAACTTAGGGGTATATTTTTATCATTTTTTTTTAGAATCAATTTTTTGGGGAATTTTTTTCCCAAAACATTTTTAAAAATTATCGTGTTTATCACTTCAGGCATACATTCAGAAATTCTTAAAATGAATTACATTTATATGTTTTAAAAAAATATCAGTAAAAAAATAATCAAATTTTTTTTCTTTTCTTTTAATTTCTATAGTAAAAACCCGTTTTTTGTTTTGGGAACGCGTGCCCTTAAGCTTTTTTATTGGTAATTAGCCCTAAGAAAAGAAAAAAAAAATTTTAATTCCCAAAAATTTTTGTTTTGCCGCGGCGGGCAAAAAAATCGGGGTTTTTTCCCTTTTACCCAAAAAAACTTTTTCGTTTGGGGAAAGGCAGCAAGTTTTTTTTAAAAATTTTGAATACTCGGAGAGTAGAAAAATACATTTTGACCCCCGTTAACAATACGACAAAGATTAAATAAGAAGTAATTTTCCAAAACAACATATTAGCGTTAAAATTTCCAAAAACCGTATACCTGGTATTTTTTCATGTATTTTGGGATAAATTCACAAAAAAAATTTTTCCCCGGGCCGCTTAGCTCAGAAAGGGAAAGTGGCACGAACTTTCCCAGAATGTAGGGTCGTGAGTTGGGCCCAAACCTTCCCCGGGGGGGGGGACGGGGGGGAGGGTTTGAAGGGAACACTTTTTGTTTAAAAATTTTCCCTGAAACTTTGTTTTCCTGTGGAAAAATTTGGAGTTTACTTACGAAAAGCAGGTTATTATTTGGTTTTAAAATTTAAAGCTCCCACTGGTTTTTTTACGGCCGGGCCGATCCCGTTGAAATTTTGGGCGCAAAACCTGAAAAAAAAATACCATTAAAATCTTTTAAAATGTGTTTAAAAAGGGAAAAAAAAATAATAACAAGTAATATCAAAACCCTAAAGAAATATCGTCGAGGCACATTTTATAAAGTGTAAACGTGCCCCTGCCTTTTAAATTTGTTTATAAATTTGGGCTTGAAAAAAAGTGATCAATGGGCAAAAAGATAAAAATTGTTTATTTCCCGTGTATGATGAACAGTGGAAAGGGGGAAAAATTGTAATTTCTTTGAATTTTTTGTGTTTGGTGTAAACGGTTTCTATGCAGAAAACCTCACTGTACAGGGTTATCTATAAACTAGTGCGTAATGCATCAAAAACAGTTTTTTGTAAGTTTAGGCTTAAGGTGGGCAAAGGGTTTTTTCATAAAGATCGGTCAAAGTAACAAAAAATGACTTACCTTAGCTTAAAGGGTGTAAATTTCCTTTTGTAAAAGATTTACGTTACCTTTTTTTGGGAAAAAAATGAAAATACGCTAACATAATTTTTTACGGAAAAAAAGGGCCTCCCTCTGATGTTTATTCCTCCCCTCGTTCTCCTGGTAAATCCCCCCCTTAAATCTGTGTTTTCTTTTGGCGACAGAGTATGAAATTAATCGCCTTGGCTTATCAGGAGGGTTTTCTAAAAAAATCTTTTTAACATGATTAACCCGATTTTGTAAAGTAAAAATGGTAAACCCCTCAAAAAAATGTACATCAATATTTTTATATTATAGGGAAAGATGGCAAGTTTGATTTATTAAATGGGGCAAAAACCCGTTTAATTTGCAGGTAAGCACAAAAATTAATAGAATGACTGTGTTTTTAAAACCCCCATCTTTGGAAAAATTTGGGAATTTAGTTTGGAAAAGGGGTCCCACCGCTAAATAGGGGACGTTGATTTCCCTTCATATGACACCATACTTTTTTTTTTTTCAGGGAAACCCGGATCGAGAGGGGTTTCAGAAAAGTTTAAAAGCTTTCACCCAATCGAGCTGAAAACTAATTAGCAAAAACCCAAAGTATAAGAACTTTATTTTTAAAACAAAAATGAAACTGTATTTTAATTTAAGGGCAAGAAATCTTTTTTTCCCACGCGGTGCAAAGTTTTTTCAATTCTTACGCAGACGTTTCTGCAGTTTTTTTGGGACAAAAAAAACATATAAGCATAGGGGAACTTTTCCCTGGTGATTTTTAAACAGCTTAATGGGGACCAAAGACCCTAGGAGTTCAAGGGGGGTGAGGTTTCGCCAAATTCGAATCATTTTGCCTTTTTGCACTGTTGGTCCCGAAGCTCGCTTGTGGTGTTAAATTTTTCATTTTGGGGGCACCCGTAGCGTTGTGGTGTTGAATTTTTTCATGTGGGGGGGACCAACCAGGTGGGTTTTGGGGTGTTAAATTTTTTAAGTGGGGGGACCATCCAGGCAGGCTTGGGGGGTTTTGAATTTTTTCATGTGGGGGGGCCCATCCGGTACCCGTTTTTGGTGTTAAATATTTTCATGTGGGGGGAGCCATCCAGCTGGTTTACGAAGGTCGATATTTTTAACCCCAATTTTCCCTCCACTTTAAAAAGTGTAAAGTCCCAAAAGACTTACTTCTGTCGGTAAAATTCGGGACCAATAAAAAACAAGACTAAAAAGGAAAAAATCCCCTGAAAAATTTTTACTAAAAAAAATTGCTAAACCAAACTTTATTTAAAAAAATCCCTTGCCCAAGATTTTACTAACCCCCCCTTCCCCCCCCCCCAACCCCCCCATTTTTCCCCAACCACCCCCTGACGTTTAAATTTTCTTTTTGTAAAGGTAATTCAGATTCAAAACTTTTTCGCCCCCATAAAAATAAAACGAAATAAAAATCGCCCTTTAGATGATTGTTTTACTTTTATTTTTTTTGCCAAAGCCAAGCTTTTGGAATTCTTATCGGTAACAAATTTTTCAAATACCAAGGAATAGCTTGCCCCCTTTAAAAAATTGGGTTTAAATGACTCTTTATAACTTTCGGGAAAGGTTTTTATCATCTTGGGTGGGATTATTCAACAAATTTTTTACAAAATTTTCAAAATTTTAAACCCGTCAATTCCACAACGGGTTTTTTAAATTTATTCCCGGGGAAAAAAATTAGTATAAAATGATTTGGAGTGGGGCTTGCTATTTAACTATCCTGCCCCAAATTTCTGTCAGGTTTTATTTTTAAATTTATATTATTTAAATTTCCCCTTTCATTATAGGAAATTTAATTTCATCTCCTACCCCCATTATAAAATTTCATGATTAAGGTATATTTAAGAAAAAAAAACTTGTTTCCCTGTTTTGAAAAAAACAATGCCTTTTCTCAGACAAAAAAAATGCATCGATATTTTTTTTCAAAAAAAATTTTTTCATCCTCCCTACCCCAATAAATGTATCCAAAACCCCCAATATGAAAGTATTTTTGTTGTTAAATTGTATTTTTAAAGATAAGAACATCTTTTAAAGATAAAACTCCTGTCAGACAAAAAAAAAATGAAATGGGGATATTGGTTAAAAACATGTCATTCTCGCTCCCTAAAATATAGGCAATTTTTTTTATCTCCTATTTCAGTACTACTTTTTTGTTGTATTGTATTTTTTTTTTTATCCCTTTTTAAAGATAAGAACATCTTTTATCTTCATCTTTGTAAAGAAAAAAAAATTTCCCTTCCCTTCTGACAAAACTTAATGCATAAGTGCTACCTACGCATCTACCATAAAATCAACTTTCACTACATTTGTATTTGCATATACATCTTAAAAAATTTATTAAAATAATTTTTTCCCTTCAAACAACCCTTTTTAAAAACATGCGGAATTTTTTCAAAAATTTTTTTCAACCCTGCTAAAAAATTTAAATGACCCCCAATATCCCACATTGTTTTTTGGGGAAATTTTACTTTTTTAAGATAAAAACAAAACATAGCTTCTACATCTTTTTTTAAAAAAAAAATCGCTCCTGCCCAAAAAAAATTAATTATGAAAATTTCTTGTAAAAAAGATGATTTATCGTCCCCCCTCTTTTTTGTTTTAAACACCGGGTGCCGGTTTTATAAAGGCTCCTTTTCCAAATCAATGCTTTGCCGATTTTGTTATTAAAAAATTCTTCGTTGTTAAATACGAAATTAAGGTATCCATCTACCCCAATATAAAATTTCGCTCCCTTGTTATTGTGAATAAAACCATTTTTAAGAAAAACGAACAAAAATGTTGCCCAAACTTTTTTTATAAAGTAAATTTGTCCTGTCAGTCCAAAAATTATTTTTATGCAAAATTTCTTTGTTTTTTTTAAAGATGCTTTTATCGGGGGCGTCGGGTTTTTTGGGTAACACCTGATGTCCCCTTTAATCAAGGCAATTTTATCCAAAAAACCCCAAATATAAAATTCGCTCCCTTGTTATTTTTAAATTTAAAACAAAAAAATTTAAGAACGAACATATTTTGTCTAAATTTTTATAAAAAATTCATTGCCCGTCAGCCCAAAAAAATATATGAAAAATTTCTTGTAAAGATGTTTTCAGTCCCCCCCTTTTTTTGTGAAAAAACCCCCAGAGTGCTTATAAAGGGCCTCCTGTCTAAAATTAATGCATACGGTTTTGTTTTTAAATAAAATTTTTCGTTGCTAAATACCAATTAAATATCCCCCCTTTTTCTAAATATAAAATTTTCGCAAAAATTTTTATTGTAAATATGCATATTTAAGAAAAGAACAAAACATATGGGTTCATCTTGTAAAAAATCAATTTTCCCTGTCAGTCAAAAATTAAAAAATGCCCCAATTTCCCTTGTAAAAAAGGGATTTTTATAAGTCCCCTTTGTTTTGTGTAAAAACCTGTGTCCCCTTATCTAGCTTGTCTCAATGTTTTTTTTGCAATTTTGTTGGACGGATAGTATCTTCAGGTAAAAATTTTTTTAAATGGAAATTTATCATTAACCCCGCCTTGAAGGTGTCCCAAAGGGGCCTGTATTTTTAAAATTTTTATCGATGCATTACGTTTCTTTAATGGTTTTGGGCCTCCCGTGATTTTTAATTTTTAAAAAACGAATCAATTTTTGGGGTTAGTTTATAAATGTATGTTTATCAACTTTTTTAAACTCGTCTTTTTGGATCCAAGCTGGGACTAGGCTTGAGCTTAAGCACAACTGCAAACCCAAAGAAAAAGGGTGTGTTCGTACGGCCGCTAAAGGGTGTGGGCTGGTGTTTGTGGGGGAAATTAATAAATGGTTCGAAAGATAGTTTGGAATTTTAAAAATTTATTTTTTTGTGAAAAGAATATGGAAAAATTTTATAAATTTAATAAATTTTTTTGCCATCATTGGGGCCATTTTTTATAGTGTTGGGCCCAATTATTATACTTTGTATTTTTATGCTTTTTTACATTATGTTCATAACTTGAAATCTTTAATAAATATAAAAAACAAAAAACAAAATGATTGCATTTGTTTTTTTTGGGTAAATCTTTTACATTTAAGTTTACTTATTTTGAATTTTACAAAAGCATGTTTTGTTTCACAAAGTATAAATGCCTTTTAAAATTTTTCAACCCTAACATATTGGGAAATGTTTTCTTTTTATAATAGGTGTAAATAAAAAAGGGTATTCCCTTTCAAAGAAAAGCAAGTCTAAGGTTAAACTCTTTTTTTTTCCCGATAAAAAAACCGACAACAAGTGTTTAAAAATCCAAAAAACATAAAACATAATACATAATACATATAATCGGGGCTATAAGCCCCTTTAGTGACATTTTGGGAAAAAAGGGTTTTTAAACTGAACTAAAGTACTGATTTTAATGGGGTTAGTTACCAATTTAAACTTTTCCAAAAGGTATTTTTTAGGGTTACTTTGGGGATCGGGCAAGTTTTTTTAAAACTTTCCCTAAAAAAAAGATGAAAAATGTAGACTGCAAAATAACACTCATTTAAAGTATTTTAATGCAAGCTATTACATTTTTTCAAATTTTTTTTTTAATCGTGTGAATTTTAGCCATTTTTTTGAATTTTGGGTTTTTTTTTTAGTTTTCTCAATCTTTAAAAGACTATTAAGGGTTTTTTTGATAAATTTAAGTAGATGTTTTAATTATAGATATTCATTTTTTTAATAGTATATTAAAAAAAAAAAAACGAAAACGTGATTTAGTGGTTTCAGTTGTACCCATTTAAATATCTCTTAACCATAAAATATTTTTAGATAAGACATCAAAAAAGAAAATTGGGGGGGAAGTAGGTTGGGTGTTCACAGTTTGAAATTCGAAATTTCAATATACAAAAATACAAAAAAGGACCAGCAAGGACTTTCCCCCATTCTATTTCCCCAGGGTCAAGGGCCAAAAGGGTAAATGCTGACCAAATTTTCACTTCAAAATTTTCTTGTCGCAATTCAAACTTTGAAATGAGACTTTTTAGACCAACCTTTGGGAATGCTCTCAGAGGTTTTTTTCCCCCAAAATTTTGATTTTTAATTTTCAATGATGCCCTTAAACGCCCGTAAAAATTTAAAAAACTCAACGACGGGCCCCCAAAAATGCTGGAACTAGGACAAAAAACAAAAACTTTCCCTTTATATTTAAGCTTTTAGAACCGTTCTGCCCATGGTCAGCGACAAAAAAACAAAAAGAAGCAGCAAAATTTTAAAACAAATTTAGAAAGTCCCGCGGCCCAAAAATCAATTTGAGACAAAACCAGGACAGGAATACAGGGGGCCCTATTTTTAAAATATTCCGAAAAAACTGCTACCCATTTAAAACAATGGGGACGGTAAATCGGGCCGGTAAAAAAAATACAGCAAAAAAAAGTGAAAAAGGGGCCCCCATTAGCTCATTAAGAAACACGGAAAATTTCAGGTAATGCTGGGTTTGATTACTTTAATATAAAAAATATTCGAAAAAAATGTCGATTTTTAAATTTTAGTTCCAATGGAAAAATTTCCAAAGAAAAAAACACAAAATTTTAAACTGGAAAGTAATCCCTCGGAAAACTCGAGAACAAGGCCAAAAAAAGGTGAAAAAAACGACTCGGTTTGCTTGGGTCTGTTCAAAGGCCCGTAAAGGAAAAAAGAAACCCGCCCCCGCCCCCTAGCACCGGCCCTTTAAACAAAATTAATTTTTCAATCAAATGAGTTGAAAAACCTATCCCCAAGGGCAAAAAAAATAAAAACAACACAAGTGAATTTTTGGGGGGATTTTTAAAAGGGGGGCCACACAAACATTAAAAACCCGCTTTTTGTGAAGTAAAAAAAATTGGGAAAAAAAATCCCTCGGAAGAAACGAGAACAAAGGCAAAAAAAGTAAAAATTTTCAGACTTTGGTTTTATTGAGTCTGCATGAAACAGTAATGAAAATGCAAAAAAATACACTAGCCCCCTAGCACCAGCTTAAGGGAGTATTCATCTTCGAATCTAAAAGAGTTTTAATCAAGGTCCCCGAAAACCCCTTTGAGGGGACGCAAATTAGATTACCTTTAATAATCCAATTTTTGCTTGAAGATTTTTTTTTTTTTACAAGGTCAACACCCACCCGACCCCCATAAAAATTTTTTTCGGGGGAAGGGAACGACTTGTTTTTTAAAACTTTTTTAAAAATTTTTTTCGAAAAAAATATGGCTTTTTGCATGTTCCTTTTTGTTTTGCCTTTAAATTTTAATCCCTGTTTGTTTTGTAAAAAAGAAAAAACCCTAATTAAACCGGGGTTTGGGCCCGACTAAGCTTTTTTTTCGCTGAAAATTTTCCATTGAAACCCTTAGGGCCCTTTTAAAATCAAACATCTACTTTTTTTTTGCCCAAAGTTTAATTGCCAAAACCTTTTTTTATCAATTTGACACTTCCCAAAAGGTGGCAATTTTCCCTTGTTGCACAGTTCTTTTGGGAAAAAACAACAATAATATGAATAACTTTTGTTTGGTCAAACCCTTTCAGCCAAAATTTCCCGTGTTAAATATAATTTTTTCCATTTAAAGTGCCCCGAAAATGAAATTTAATTTGGCCGGGCCCTTCTTTGCGGGGGCGTGAGGGAGGGGTGGTATTTCAATTCATACTTCCTCTCATAACGGTCTCAATCAACCCAAAAAATAGGGAAAGGGGAGATTTTTCCCGGAAAACTCCCGAGCCCCAAAAACACAGCCCCAGGGGCCGCGCCCCCTTTATGTGCCATAAAAAAAAGAAGCGTAATGGGGAAATTTTTTCAGAGGGTTTTCTTCAAACATCCAACAAGTACATATTTCAAGGGGAATTCCCCTGTTCTTTAAAAAAAAGTGGCACTACAACGTAAAACCCCAAAAGCGCATACACCCGGGAAAAACGATTAAAAACACAAATAAAGATTCAACTGAATAACCTAGGGAAAAAAGAAAAAGGCAACACATAAGAAAAAACGTAGGGCCCCCTTTTGACCAAAAACATACAAAAGCACCCAACCCCAAATAGGGGGGGGAAAAATTAAAATCCGTTTTAGAATTCGGGTCCAAAACAAAAGGGGGGCCACCCAAAAAATTGCAAAATAAAAGGTGAGGGAATCAAAAGGTTTGCGTAAATGCAAGGGAAAGGTTTAGGGGGAATAGGGGGGCGAGGCGGGGGGGGGAAAAAAACCTTTCAAAAAACAAAAACATAAGAAAAACAATAAAAACAGACAAAACAAAAAAGTTGAAAAAAAGGGGGACCGCCTTGGAACGGCAAATAACCATTTTTAAAAGGGAAAAATGGGCCCAAAAACCCGGGGGGCCCTTTTTTTCTATGCAACCCGACTTTTAATAGATTTATAACTACACAACAGCCAAAAAAAAGTTGCGTGGGCCCTTAAAAAAATCCCCCTTACTTCGATTCATGGAACAAATTTTTTATTTTCTTGTGCTTGGGATCATGGAAATCCACTAAAGAAACGATTAAGCCGGTTGGGGGGGGGTGGGGGGGTTTGGGGGGGGGGGGGGGGGAGGGGTGATGCACTTTCCACTATCCTTTATGAACGGGGCAATTAAAAAAGTCTGCTATTTTTTTGCTTGGTTTTCCCTTCTATAAATTTTAAACATCTTTATCCCCCAAATTTTTCCCTTTTTAAGTGAATATGAGAAAATGGGGATACAAAAATGGGCAAAAGAGTTGCCCCCTTGTATTTATTTAAAAAATTTTAAAAAAAAACCTGTTAGATATTTGGGGGAAAAACTTGTTTTTTTAACTTTGCAAAAGCAAAAAAAATATAAAAAGTACAAAAATCAATATCCAAAAAAATAACATTTTTTTAGCCCATTCTGTTCCCAAAAACCTGAATTTCAATTTAAAAGTAAAATTAAAAGCAAATTTTTTAAATCACAAAATTTAAACTTTTTTTCTAGAAAAAAAAAATTTAAAAAAATGAAATAAATACAAAAATTTTTCAAAAAACCCTCTGCAAATAAATTTTAAAAAAATGAAAAAAAAATTTGGCAATTTGGCAATGGAAAGAAAGTCCCGAAAATCATTTCATCTCCCAGTTTTCTACAGTGAATTTGAAAAACAAAATTTTTCAAAAAGAATCTGCCCAAAATTTTTTTTAGCTACGTTCATAGAAACCGTAAATATTAACTATTAATAGACTGAACATTTATCTTTAAATTTGTTTTTATGTTACATAACACTAATTTAAAATTTTTTTTTAAAAAAATGACAACCTTGTAAATGAAAAAAAAATATTTGACAAAGTACTTTTAAACCTGCCGACCAATCCATTCTCCAACTTTTTCTTGTGATGGTGTTTTGTCTTTTTTCCCCCCCGGAGGGGGACTTTCGTTTTGGGGGTTTTTAACCCGGGAAAGGAAAAGTCACTTACAGGATAAAAAATACTAAACCCAAATGATTATCTGTGTCTTTTTTACTATTATTCAAGCACCCGAAAAGGGGTTTAAGGAGTTTTTTCTCTGAATAATTTAAACCCCCCCGAATTTATTCCTTACCGCAATTTCATTTTCTTCGACAAGCCATTGCACCCTTTTTTGATTAAAACGTGCCCACATCCCCTTTTCCCGCAGATATTTTTATTCGGCATCCCCGATTTAAAATTTGCAAAGGTGGGCTTTTTACACTGGTTTTTGATTTTTTTTTAAAAAAACGTAATAAAACCCCGAAAATTTTGTGGAAACATTTCCCGCACAACGTCCGTGAAAAAACATGTATTTGTTTCCCCTTGGGAAATTGCCGTAAATGAAAATTTAAGGGATTGGACCCGTACGAAAAATTTTTCCCCCCTGTTTTAAGAGTATTCAATCCAACCATAAACCTACCTGAAATGGAGTTTTCAGGGGGGGGTGGTTCCCGCCGAAATGGGCCCCAATTTTTTTTTTCCAATTTTCCTTTTTTTTTAGTAAGTTTTTTTTCTTTCCAAAACTTGTTAAAGGGGTTTTTTTTACAAAAGTGGAAAAAATTTTTATGTTTTTAACGATTTCTTGCTTTTTGAAATTGAAATTTTTCCTCCAATCAGGAGGGGGGGGGGAAGTTAGACAAAAACTTTAAAATACTGAGGTTTCCTTCGGGAAAAGTTCTTTTTTTTTTCCTTTTATTTTTTAGATTTTCTATTGGAAAGAAAACAGGGAAAGGGTTTTTCTTCAGCCCCCAAGGTTATTTTTGGGAAGGGAAAGGGGCAAAAACAAAAAAGGGCCCCCAGGGTTCGACCGTAAGTTTTTTAATATTAGAGTTTAGAATTCTGTCTCAAATTTAAAATTTTTTTTACTTGAGGCACTCTAAAAAAAAAAGAAATATTTCCCGTTTTTTTTTTTGTGTTTTATAATTGGGTTTTAAAAATAGTTTTATTTTCTTTTATCCCCAATTATGCTGTAAAGAAAAACTCTTTCAAAAAGTTTAGTAGTGGGGCCCTCAATTTAAATTTTTCTCTAATTTAGTTGAGGAAATACCTTAAAATTTAAAAAAATGTACAAAAAAAAAAAAAAACGGCCCCGGTAAAAGTTTTTAAAAATTTCCCAAAAACATTGCGAAACATGGTCAAATTTAAAAATATAAAAAAGCAAATGTCATTTTTTAAAAACACTATTTTGGGGTCAATACCCCAAAAAAAAAATGAAGCCATTTAAAAAATAAAGTCATTTTAAAAGGGAAAGGGAAAAAAGATTTTTTTTGGAATTTTTGATTTTATTATGCAGCAAAAAGATTTGGGCCTTTTTTTATGTACAAAAAGTTTATATATTTGTTTGGTTACAATAATAGGGCCCTTTCACTCAGGGTTTTTTTTCTAAAACAAATTAAATCCCAAAAAAAAATACCCTTTCGGGTTTTAAAAAATTTACCTATTCAAACGAAGTGTAAGCTAGCATCCCCCATGCAAGTACCTGAAAAAGGGAAAAAACAATTTTTTTTATTTTGCCCGGGGAATGAGTTAGCAATAAGGGGCCTTCCGCCCAAATGTTTTTACCCAAAAAAGAAAAAAAAAACACAGTCCCCCCTTTTTTTTGTTTAGGGAAAAAAAACTTTTGCTCAATTCGGTTTAAATTTGTTAACAACATGGCCCAAAACTGTTGTCTCTCTTTCAAAAGAAAAATCTGCATTAAAATTAAGAAGAATTTATTTTTATATTTTTGGGTTTTTTTGTGCACAATTTTTTTTTAAATATTTTCTATTCGAAATAACGTTAATATCAAGACGCACTTAAAAAAACGGTCAGGGCGTGTCCCAAATTCCCTGTTTTTTAAATTTTTACACGGTACATGTACAACAAAAACCTTACCCCATAATATTTAAATTTTCGGGTTTTTTTACTTACCCCCCCACGGAAAAAATGTAGGGGGCCTTTTTCTTTATTTGAGGGCGGGGCCCAAACCGAATGTCTATAAACACTGATCCTACATATTTCCGTTAAAAGGGGGGGTAACAAAACCCCAAAAATTGATTTGTTTTATTTGAACCCCTTTAATTTCTTTTCCTGGGCAAGTAAAGGGGTTTTTCTCCCCCCCAATTTATTAAATAGTCAACCCTAAAAAATTTAAACGGGTTTAAACCCCAAAATTTAAAAAGGAAAATATTTTGCTTAAACTAACAACCCAAAGCAAAATTTTTCCCCCATTTTGAATTGCAATTTTCATTTAGGGTTTACCCACTGACCCCCCTGTAAAATATAGAGGGCAAACCACGGTTATACTAATAACCAATGAAAGGGCTAAAAATCTATGGGAGGGGGAAAAAAAAATGGCTTCCCACGAACGGCTTGTTTTAACATTTAGTCTAGATAATATGCATTACTGTAAAGAACATTTATAGATATAGTAATTAAAAATATATTTATATATATAATATAATGGGGGAAAAAAAAAAGAAGACATTAAATTTCCCTTATCAATGAGAGGTTTCCCTTTTTACGATCTCCCAGGTGTGCCTAATTTCAAACCGTGGTTTTGAAAAAAACAAAAACCGTCGATATCCCGGGGGTTGGGAAGATAGAGAATTTTTGGGTTTTCCCAAACATTCCTTTTAACCCCCAAACCCCCCTTAACCCCGCAATTTTTATCGACATCCACTGCAGCTTTTTTTAATAGTCCGTAACACAGTCCCTTCCTCGAAACAAATTTTTTCAAAAAAATAATATAATTTTAAAAATCGCAACCCGGGGTTTTTTTTACCGGGTTTTTAACCAGTCTTTTTTTTTTTTAAAAGAAAAAAAAAAAAAATTTTCTTGGGGTTTATTTCAGTACAAACTTCCAAAGCCCTTGTGTAAATACAAAAGTTAGAAAAAGGAAAAAAAAATTTTTCACTTGACTTTCAATCAAATTTTTTTGCAGGGACAGCATGACCTTTTCTATATTTTCTTTGTATGCCACAAACATGGTTTTTTAAAAAGGGTAGTCCAAGAATTTTTACCATTTGGAATCCCAAAACCCTTGCAAAAAAACAACCCAAGTGTAAAAGCGTACCTTCAAACGGATTTTAAAATAAAAACTCGTATCACAGTCAAAAAAAAATAAATGGTTTTTTTTTCGCCATGGGATGGATGAACCCAACAGATTGGGGGCCCTTTCCCCCTGAAAATATTTTAAAAAAGTCCCTTTCACAGAGACCGAAAAAAAGCACGACCAAAAATTTTTGGTAATTAAAGGGGAACATCTGGGAAAAGGGCGTGGAATCCCTTCAGTACATGTAAAAAAGCCAAAACGAAATTTTTTCCCTTGAAAGGGAGAAAATATTAATGAACAAATCGTTTAATATTAAACAAACTTTATTTTTTTTTTTTTATCAGTCGAAAAAGGGTTTAAAACAAAAAATCAGTATCACCCCTGGAAAATTAAAAAAAAAAAAATATACAATTAACTGCAATGTAAAAATGTACAGCATTTGGTTGAAGGAAAACATTTTAAAAAAAAAAAATTTAAAAAACACAGGTAAAAAAAAACAGAAACATAATTTGGGCTCTCTGAAATTCGATTTTAAATTTAAAAAGAAATTGATTGGGTTTTTAATTAGTATCTTTCCCAACCCAAAGTTGTAAAAAGGGCATAATCAAAATTAAAAAAATAATTAACTCAGCTCTTTTTTTTCTAAGGGGCCCCCTTTTTTTTGGTTTTTTTGAAAATGGGGACTAAATTTTATAACACAACAGTGTAAACACGGTAAAATTTTAAAAGATAATGATCATTACTCAGCTTTAAAATTTCGAACCGAATAATTCCGATGATATTCATAATAAGGCTTGGCAATAATCACCCTTGGGTAATTTGGTGTAAAGCCGCCCGATGACTGTTCTCTTTATTTTGTCTGGACCAGGATTCTATAAAAAACTTAATGACTATATCCTTATAAATGGGAGTTATTATTTTTCTTGACCATTGTGAAAATATATGTTTTATTTCCCTTTAATTTTGATTATAAACAATAAAAGGGATTTAAACATCTTTTTAAAGGGTTTTAACCCAGAAGCTTTTTAAAAAAGTTTTGTTCCCAAGAAAGCCCGATTATAGGTCAGGAAACCACCAAATTTAAAAAAGTACAGGGGAACCTTTTTTGGGGAAAGAAAGGGAAGGTATACCTAGGAAAAAGGTGGGGGGGCTCGTGCGTTTTATTTGGGCCCGTCCCTTTAAAAAAAACACAAGAAGTTTTTTTTCAAAATTGGGGGTTTTTTTCTTTTTTTTACAATAATTTATCAGGTCGCAAAATTTTTTGCCCACATTTTATGTGTATTGAAAAAAAATGTTTTATCAAAAAAATTTTTTCCCCCCCATTTCCAACGATTTTAAAAAGAGGGGATCTCATTCAACAAAAATTTCTTTAAAAAAAAGTATCACATTCATATTTTTTCGTCCCCAATTTTTTTTGGTAGAAATTTTAAATTTGTACAAGTTTTTTCGATTTTGGAAAAGGGTGTACACGTCATAAAGTTTAATGTAAACTAGGGGAAAAAAACTGGTGGTCTCATAACCCCTTTTACAAAACCGATATATTGTTAATAAACGGCTATACGTCTTCTCCCTTGTACCTGGCCCCCTGGCTTGAAAAAATAATTTTCGTCAACAAAAGCTTTACAAAGAAATATTTGCTGCCAAAATGTATGTTGTCTAAAACCACTGCATTGTCAACAAACATTATTGCAGAAGTGTGCGTTTTACTGCGGAAGAAACTGGAATTTTTCTAGACAATTTATTTCAAAATTTGGTCCTACCTGGTCCAGTATGAACCGAATTATAAAAAAAAAGTATTAAGCACACCCCATCCAAAAATGTTATTTGCTTATTTTGATGAATGAACTTATCGGATTCACACGTGTCTTATAATTATTTTTGGAAAGAAGATGGATTTAAATAACTATTCAATTGGCAAAAATCAGCCATTTAAACGGCCTTTGCGCATGCTACGTAAGTACCCCTAAACGAGCAGCCTGCAAGTGAAGTGCGTTTCCCAGGCGTGAATCACAGTTTCACTAACGATTTTCATACCATAAAAGGAGTTAAACGTCTTCTTCATAAATCTTTTGTAATATTTTCCAAAGTCACATGATTCCGCTGATGGAATTTGAGGTATGGTACGGAACACACCGGTTCTAATAGACATTGTGTTTAGATGACGTGTTGAATAAGCAAGGTTAGTTATTTTTTTCTAGTCTACCGTAATCTACCGTAATATAGATTCTTTCTTTAAATTATCTTTTTATTGCATTTAAACCATTGCAGACTCTCTCTCTCTCCCTCTCTCTCTCTCTCTCTCTCTCTCTCTCTCTCTCTCTTCATACTTTCTCAACTTCTTTTCATTTTCATATTTTTCAAAATTGGGATTTTTACTGCATTTACAGTAATTTTATCAGTTCGACAAAATTTGCTACATTTTATGTGTATTGAAAACATGTTTTATCAACCGAATTTCTCCCGCCATGCCAACGATGTAAACAGAGGGTGATCTCATTCAGACAAAAATTACTTAAATAAAGTATCACTATTCATATGTTTTTCGTCCAATATTTTGGTAGAACATTTTATTAGATACACGTGTTTCGATTTATGGAAGGCTGTACACGTCATAATGTTATAATGTAAGCCTATGGGAAAACAACTGGTGGTCTCTATAACCTCTTGACAAATCCGATATATTGTATTACTAAACGGCTATACGTCTGCTCTCTGTACGCTGCTCCTGCGCTTGACAAAAATTACATATTTATCGTCAACAAAAGCTTTACAAAGAAATATTTGCTGCCAAAATGTATGTTGTCTAAAACCACTGCATTGTCAACAAACATTATTGCAGAAGTGTGCGTTTTACTGCGGAAGAAACTGGAATTTTTCTAGACAATTTATTTTAAAATTTGGTCCTACCTGGTCCAGTATGAACCGAATTATAATAAAGAATGTATTAAGCACACCCCATCCAAAATGTTATTTGCTTTTTTTTGATGAATGAACTTATCACTGGTAAGTCGATGGATTCACACGTTTCTTATATTTTATTTTGGAAAGAAGATGGATTTAAAAAATTATTCAATTGGCAAAAATCGGCCATTTAAACGGCCTTTGCGCATGCTACGTAAGTACCCCTAAACGAGCAGCAGTCTGCAAGTGAAGTGCGTTTCCCAGGCGTGAATCACAGTTTCACTAACGATTTTCATACCATAAAAGGAGTTAAACGTCTTCTTCATAAATATTTTGTAATATTTTCCATAGTCACATGATTCCGCTGATGGAATTTGAGGTATGGTACGGAACACACCGGTTCCAATAGACATTGTGTTTAGATGACGTGTTGAATAAGCAAGGTAAATTGTTTTTTTCTAGTCTACCGTAATATAGATTCTTTCTTTAAATTATCTTTTTATTGTATAGTTGCTTGCAGTAATTAGAACACCCCTTTTGTGTTTGTGGTCCTTTGGTCAAAATAACATACCTACTTGTCTCAGACAGGCTATCGTGGGGGTCATATGTTTTTGTTGTTTTTTCAAACAACTCTTGTTTAGCTGTTCACTATAAACTAAAATAGAAAATTATTTAATCGGCATTTCATCCTTAACCCCTGATCCTATTTTGAAAACAATTTACAGCATGTTCTTTAGATGACTGTCCTCTAAAACTATTAAAGTTTTATAAATTTATCAGTATGTATATCCCTGAGTGGGCATTGTACGTTTCCCATTATGTTTATAGTTGATACTCTAACATCTTCAGGAACTGCTAGCCGGTTTCTAAATTTATTCACAATTTTGCTTGTGTTACAATTTTGCAAGTTCATTCAAATTATTATAATTCGTGGATAAACATGGACGCCAGTCTAAGTGGTTACTTTTACACAGATATGTATATAGTGGAAACTTTAAACATCTTTTTATCGGTTCAATAATTTCACAGCAATATGGGTGACATTCTAGAAAGTTTATTCAAATTATTTCGAATCGTTTAAAACATAGCCACTACAGCTTAAAAAAAGAAAAGTCCTCCGACGATATCCTTTCCTAAAGCAAAGACTAGAGATTGAAATAATTTCTTAGAAATGTGCCTTGGGTTTTCGTCACAAGATATCACTGCTAAGGGACGTGGCCATTTTTCCTTATATATATATGTATATGTATATATATATATATATATATATATATATATATGTATTGGAAAATTTTTAAAATCTTCTTGACAGAAAATGCTTGTTTAATATCAAGTTAATTTTACACAAATGGACTTTGGATAACCCTCTATCAAGACGATGAAATTTTGTTCCGATTAGTCAAGTAACGTGGCTGCCAGAAGGCATAGTCCCTTTTCCTTATATGTATGTAGTGACACTTTTTTGCCAGGAACTGCTGGCGCTGTCTGATATAATTTATCACCAAGTAAATTGTTCAAGCCAACTTGACTCTTAAAACGTTGCCGCCATTACGGGAACAGGGCTAGTTTCCCCTTAAATAACTATATTGCAGCATTTTCTCCATTTTGTGTTTTAGCAGTGCGTCATGAAAACAGTATGACGGCGCCGTGCATGATGTGTATTTTTGAAATGAAAAAAGGCAACAAATTTTGAGTATCACTTAACCATGTTAACATACGTTTGAATATTTAGGAACAATTTAAATGTGTATATTTTTGGTTTCATCATGTGCCTTTTATCTACACACCTCTTTATTTTCATGATGCATAAGTGCTTTGGAACACAAATAACATTTATTTGCAAAATATGGTGGATTTTGATTTCCCATAGATAGCTGTATTACAATATACTCGTTTTTAGTTTCTGCATGAACAAAAGAAAAACAATGATTTTCCAGTATTTTTAACTACTTATTATGCAATAGTTATATACAGGTTTTCTCATGGAACGGCCCATATTTGTTATGTTTAGATTTTGAATAATTGCTTTGAGGCGACTTGGGTAAATTTTCTTGATCTAAGGGAGATTCGGATATTTTACTATTAAAATATATATGTCATTTTACTGCCCACAGTTTAACAATAAAATCTTAAAGCATTTGGCTCTAAAAAGAAAGAGTTACTCAAATTACCCACTTGTTCTTTATGGCAAAAGTGGTATATAGCCAACTATAGAAATAGCATCAAAAATTAAAGGGAGGTAATATAATTTAAAGATAAAACTGTATTACAGGAAGGAAAAGAGATAAAAAATTAAAGAACAAAGCAGTGGTAGTACGTTAAGTGTACACATTGATTATATTAATTTTTAAACAATTATGACTTTTATTATTTTACGTGTAAAGATAAATGAGCAAGCATATATAAAGAGGAGATTCTAGTTACCCTGCACACATACAATAAAATTTAAAGAGCTCGCCATTGGACGCGGGCCTAACAACTATTGACAAACGCTAATAAGTTCTGGTTTGTTTTCAGTTGAACTGGAAGACCTGCAGAGGACAGGATTTGGTGTCTTGAAAAAAGTCAGGTGTAGTGTGTTGTTTTTCAAGCTGCCTGGTTGCCTGATAGACTCTGAAATTGGACCGCACATGTCATATCTGAAGATTGCGGGACTAGATGTAGAAGGGTACAGCGCACTGGTCAAAGACATGAGCAGGATGAACGCTGAATTAATACAAATATGTAGGATCTATCACCCGCAATCAGCAATGATGGAAATTTAATTGTAGATATTAAAAAATAAAAGTATCAAAATGTTTATTTATAGATTAATGTTTTTTTTTTGGTCTGTCAACCTGTCGACCTGTCAACCTGTCAACCTGTCGACCTGTCAACCTGCCGACTTTTAAACCTGTCATCCTGTCGAACTGTCAACCTGTCAACCTACCGACTTTTAAACCTGTCAACCTGTCGACCTGTCAACCTGTCGACCTGTCAACCTGTCAACCTGTCGACCTTTGAACGCCATTATATTCACAGATTAATATCTTTAGATTTTATTAATTACTCCCGAATTACTTTTTTAATTGAAACAATAATTATTAGGAATAAGGGCTATAAGATTTATTTGTATTCTGAAGTATATAGCCTCATAACACAATTCAGTAACCAAATTACTCATTTATTACACCAGAATTATTTTTTGCTTATACTATACTTGATCCAAACATATTTATTACAATACAATGATCTACCTATCTGTGCATAAGATAATTGTGGACAATAATTTCAGAAGCATTCACAGGAAGGCTTGTGGTCTGAGACTACCAATTCAAAAAAGTTCAGGTCATTTAATGGGAAAATGAATCTTTTGTGCGTTTACAGTGTTTTATTATAATATATTTAGACAATATTTCCTACATTTGATGGGTGCTTTGATTGCAACATTTGATGCGTAGTGCTGAAAAATGTTTCATGAAACGATTTTAAAACTGAATGCACAAAAAGGCAGTGACAAAGTTGCAAGATATAAAATCAAATTCCTCTGTCAAATATGTGTATGATTTAAGAGAAATGTATTGTAATATACAATGAAAAAGGAAAGAGAAGTTGTTTTCTGTGGAGGGGCCAAATAACAGACATGTACTGTGCCTTGCAATTTTAGTTTTAACATATTTATTTCGAAAATACATCAATTTAAATTTTTACAGGTATACATATTTGACACAAAAACGAAAGGGATAAGAACGAAAGAGAACTTATATAGTTCCTCTCCCTAATTAACAACAAAAACATTTACATCTATGGCGGATTATCATTTCATTCAGTTTAAAAGTTAAGAATTTTTAATGATATCTTATCAGAAAAGGGAGATAGCACATAAAAAACATTAAGCTTTCGATCAGTTAAAAACAATTTATTAATTGATATATGTAAATCTTAATGTTTTGGCATTGATTGTTCATGGCTTTTTACAACATGAAAGAATTGTAAAATAGTTTGTCATTCCGGACAATCGGAAATAATGACATATAAGAAATCCGGAAAAATCGGAAGTAATATAGAAAACATTTGTAGTTTGTATAAATTCCGGAAAATCGGAAATATTATGCAATATGAATATTTATTCCGGAATTATCGGAAATAATGTATTGATATAATTGTTTGCTCCGGAAATTCGGAAACATTACACTCCGGATATCGGAAGTATAATATGTTATTCACATCTACTATGAATTGAAAAACAGACAACGTGCTGGCAAATGCCAGTTATTTAGAGTTAATATCCCAGTTTCAATTTAACACTGAAATAAAATTATAGAAAAATTCCAGTCTGTAACCAACTGAATGTCTTTAAGTGTCCAGTATGAAACAGGATCAGCACAAGTTGTCCAAATAAGCCATGACGTTGAGAGTGTATCAAGTTTTTTGCTTCATGTACATATCGTCAGAATGAAAGCTGAAAATAGATATAAAACAGCAGCAGAAAGAAGTATATGATACAAGGAGAGGGTGGGTGGGTTTACAAATAAACTTTTCCTTTCCTATGAATTTTGATGAAAGATGTACAAATTTAAGGACGAAAATGTACCTGTTTTCAAGAAATGTCCAAAGTGACGGGGGAAGGTTGGATAATCGTTAATTGGTAGGCAAGGACGACGGAGTTGGCTCCCTTTCAAATAATATGCACTATAGAAATACTGAAGATTTCCATAATGCTACTTATCAGAAAAGGGAGATAGCACATAAAAAACATTAAGCTTTCGATCAGTTAAAAACAATTTATTAATTGATATATGTAAATCTTAATGTTTTGGCATTGATTGTTCATGGCTTTTTACAACATGAAAGAATTGTAAAATATTTTTGTCATTCCGGACAATCGGAAAATAATGACATATAAGAAATCCGGAAAAATCGGAAGTAATATAGAAAACATTTGTAGTTTGTATAAATTCCGGAAAATCGGAAATATTATGCAATATGAATATTTATTCCGGAATTATCGGAAATAATGTATTGATATAATTGTTTGCTCCGGAAATTCGGAAACATTACACTCCAGATATCGGAAGTATAATATGTCATTCACATCTACTATGAATTGAAAAACAGACAACGTGCTGGCAAATGCCAAGGCGCGAACAGAAATGAGTCCATAACCATTTATGTTCGTGACCCGCCATAAATCCCCAAGATATATGCGGAACAGAACGTTGTCAAAGATGAAGCCACAAACAAAAAAATGCCAATTTGACAGACGAAATACCAGGAATTTTAAGGAAAAAACCTATTAGGTGTCGTTGCAAAATGGAATAGAGCACCTTGTAAAATATTAAGGAAAATGTCATTTCCTATGTCTGACAGATGAGTGCCGTCTCTAAATAATTCTGGGGAATTTTCAATGATATCAGGATACTGAATATAAGCCCCGCCTTGTCTCATAAGGTAAGTACCTATGCAACTATTAATTCTTTTTCGGGCCTTCTCAAGCTTATAATGAGATGTTTCGTTTCGATAAGCGATACGAGGTAAAATGGCCGACCAACAAATAATATCCAGGGTAATTGGAAACAAGATCATGAAATAAGGTTTTTAAATACCTAACAATATAGGATAAACTTGTCTGGCCAATATCGTTTCCAGCGCAGTGGATAACAATAATATTTGGCAAAGGATGGGGAGTTGTAATTAAGCCGTTTAACTTGAGACAAATGTGTTCGATTTTCATTCCGGGCTGGAAATCCCAAAGAATGGAGCCGCCTACACACTCTAAGCCTAAATGTACACCGTCCGGTCTGTGCTGAGACCTCCAAATGCATCTCTGATCAATGAGGAGCCAGTCACCCAGACTTTGAAGTGATCTAAAAAGAGTCTTATGACTTTATAATGAATAGATTAAATACTAATACTCATGTCTGGAATGTTTAAACGGATATAACTTTTGTATGCATTTGATTTCCAACGACCTAAAGCTTTGATTTCATCATCCGATCGGCCTAAACTATGCAAATATGTTGCTCCGCCAATTCGAAAGCTGTGTGATTTGAAGTAAGTGGTCGGCATTCCCTAAAACATTAAAACTTTTTAAGGACCTGATTAAACTGGTAGGATGTAACAGGGAGCCATCGAAATGGCAAAGAAATAATCCTTGAAAGACTGGTCTGCATAATAAATAACTTTGTAAGGCATCATGAAGAAATTTGTTTCTTTGTGAAAACTGAATGACAATTTCGGCACCCTTACCTAGTTGATCAGTTTTGACCGCGAAGTAACAGTCTCACATTTGAAGACGTTACTTTAACATCATTGAATTGTAGGGCATAATGTTAGTTGATTGTTTGGTAACGATATTTCACTTACTCTTAATAAAGCACTAAATGCTAGTGAATATGCAACTGAAAACAAGCACGCTTCATAACGAGATGAACATACATGAATTAAATTTGGCAAATTTTTTGCGAAAGCATAGGAAGGGTAATAGGTAATCTATTGTCTTTATGCCTTTGAAGCCTAGTCAGACCAGTAAGCATACGCTTAACAATAAATGATTCAGTTTGATCGGTAAAACTATTAATTTATTGTAGTAACTGATTGCCGCAATATTGACAATTGACAGTTTTAAACGAGTAATTATTCTGGGACATAAAAGCTATGTATTCAACGATGTGATGTAAAGGCGGAGGCCAAATTCGTTCATATAACATATTTGATCTAAAATGTTCAAATGAAGCTTTGCCGCTATTGTAGACTTTGTGGGTATTTTCCGAAAGAGAAGCCTGGATGAGAATGTTTATTTCAGGTTGAAAAGATGTAGAAATGTTTCTGGGATTTGCGTAGGAATTCTGGATGCGTGGTCCGGAAGAAGGCTCCATAGGCGGGTCCACTGAAATCGACTTATAGCATCAGATATTTGATTAACTTTACCAGATATGTGTACAGCTTTAACCTGTATATTGTTCAAAAGGAGAGATAGAGTTAACTGACGGATCAAACACATTACTCTATTATTTCGGGATGATTTTTTGTTAATAATATCTACCACTGAATTATTGTCTGACCTCAGTGTTATTTTCTTCCCTTGTAAATGAGTCCCCCATGTGAAAAATGCTAAGATAATAGGGATCAATTCTAAGTAAGTGATATCTTTAAAGATATTATCATCCCAATGAGATGGCCACTGAAAATATAACCAGCTTCCTTGAAAATATGCCCCACAACCTAAAGATCTTGAACCTGCTGCGTCTGTAAATAATTCCAATGTATCACTGGAAAACCACTGAAGGTCACTGAATATGGTATGTCCATTGAACTGATCAATAAAAATAAGCCAGACTTTTAAGTCTTCTTTCATTCCCAGAGATATTCTAACAAAATGAAAAGGTTTTTTAACACGAGACATAGGCTCATAAAACCTACAGTTGAAAGCCCTTCCTGATGGAATAGCTTTAGCGAAAAAATTTAAAAGACCAACAAGCGACTGTAGTTTTTTAAGTGTTATTTTTTTTTAATGAAAGGCTTCTGTCAATAAAATCTTAGCTGTCTCAATTTTGTCTTTCGGAATTTTTATTATTCCTTTAATTGTGTCGATTTCTAGTCCTAAATATACCATTTTTGTGGTTGGACCTTCGGTCTTTTCATCATTTACAGGTACACCCATATCCTGACAAATGAAATCGAAAGTATCTAAAAGTTTTTGACAGTTATTGCTGTTATTCACTGAAGCGAAAAAGAAATCATCCAAAAAATGGTCAATGTTTTTTGAGTTTGCCTCTTTTGATACGGACCACTGAATGAAAGTTGCGAACTTTTCGAAAATTGAACAGGAAATGGAAGCTCCTTGCGGTAACATTTTTTGTATATAGTACTTATTATCAAAATAAATACCTAAAAGATCAAAATCACCTGGGTACACGGGGCAAAGATTGAAAGCTGATTTAATATCCTTTTTTGCCATAAGGGCAGATTTTCCTAAACGCTGTATAATTTCTATGGCATTATCAAATTTTGAGTACTGTACTGAACAAATTTCAGGGTCAATGAAATCATTTACAGAAAAACCTACCGGATAAGAGAGGTTAGAAATTAGAGGCCAACCTCCAGTAATTCTTGGCACTAGGCCAACTGGATTAATTCTCAGGTTAGATAATGGTTTTTTTAGAAAAGGGGCCTAAAATACGGTCTAGATCAACCTCAGTTTGAAGTTTGTCTTTCAATACTTCTGGGTGATTATTAACAGATGTTAGATTTTTGGAAAAAATAGGGATCCGTGGGCCAGAATAATGAAGATGAAATCCTGATTTGAAACCATTATATAAGTAAATTGCATCTTCTTGATTTGTATATAAATCCAAATATATTTTTAAAATGTCAGTTTTGACCGGAGTATGGCCTAATGCCCATAGATTTTTGCGGAGAAATGAATCGCCGTCTTGGCCCTGGAGATCTTCCTCTGAAATTAGCAAAATTGACTAATTTGGCACAGGAAACAGATGGATGCTGAGCGTTACATTTTTGACATTTATGTCGGTAACGACAGTTAGCTTTTGTACAAAATCCTTTATAATTAAAGTCATAGCAAGGTTTGGCAGAAATAAAAGCGGGCTGATCGGACGGTGGCGAAACCATGCATAACAACCACAGTTCCGCATCAATGGTGGCCCAATCTGAGGCCGGATTACTAGCTTTGCGGATGCGGAACTGTTGGTCGTAAGAGACCCAGCCTGTTGAATGCCTTTTTGCGGCTAAACGTATTGTATGCATATAATGCAGTAAAGACTTAGACTGGGTAGGATGACGATCAATATATATGTTAAAATATATCAGAAATAAATCAGTCCATTTTTCAATGGAATCGACTTTTTCGTTACTTGTTTTTGGTTTGAATCCAAGAAGACCATTAGTTAACGGAATGATTTCTTGTTCCGGCTCGGGCTGTTTGAACGATAACAAAGCTAAATGATATATTCACCATTCCATATTTTTTGCTTTAATTGATTTGAAACAGTAACGATATATCGTTACAAACAGAGTTAAAAACATTACCAGGCTGAGGCAATGGCGGCATCTGTGGTGGAATGGCTTGAAGTGCAGGCTGCATGTCATCTGGTTCCGGCTGTTGGGGGAGGTCATGTAGATTCAGATGAGGTGGTTGAGGTCCGTCTTGCAGATGAGGTAACATGTTGTGATGTGGGAGATGTTGTGGAGGTAGATTCAGGTCTGGAGGAATTTGTGGTGGTTGCTGTGGAAGTGGTGGAATTTGTGGTGGTTGCTGTGGAAGTGGTGGTGGTGGCTGCATCTGTGGAACTGGCAAAGGTACGGGTGGTATCTGGTGCTCCACCTGAGCATCTGGCCTCTGGCGCATATACTGAACTTGATTTCGGAGTGCTCTCCCACGACCACGTCTCGCTCGGGGCATGATGTCAATCAACATGAAAGGAAAATTAAAATTCTAATATGCTAATTTCTTTGAGGAGGTTTGGGGAAGGGGTGGGGGAGAGGTTAAGTGGCAAATATAGTTCAACTATTATATACCTATCGTACATACTGGAAATAAATATAAATCATTATAGGGAACATTCTTGAAAATTGAAAAATAAAATTGAAATTATACAAATTAATATAATCTGCAAATTAATAAATGCGGTAAAAAACAAGGGTACGTGTTGTAAAGTCTACTAGTCCGTAGAAATTGGGAAATTTAATGAATATCGTAATTAGAAAGCCAACATTACACTAAAAAATTGGAATAATGACATATCAATATTGCAAGAATCAATCCGAACAATGTAATAAATAATATATATGTAAATTTTGTAATATCATATAATATATACATATAATTGCCGGCACACAAAGCCGGTATATAAACATTTGACTGCACGCCAGCAAAGCATAATGGCAAGTCAACATTATTGTGATCATGGCCAGACAAGCCTGTATATAAACATTTGACTGCACGCCAGCAAGGCATAATGGCAAGTCAACAATATTGTGATCATTCCGGATAATCGGAAACAATTCATATATTATATGTTTGTATCCCCGGAATGAAAATCGGAAGTATATATACAAACATATAAACGCAGTCAAATTTTTTTTTTTTTTTTTTTTTTTTTTTTTGACTGGCACCAATTTGGTACAATGGCCAGACAAAGCCCACATTACAAATATGACAAAAAGCCATTAGGCAAACACAAATATTCTAAAGCCCACCAAACAGGGTATAATATTATGGATATATAGATCTATATATTTAGCATCCATATAGTCAAAATAATAGAAAATCTAATTATCTCAATATTTCCTGGATCACGAAAAAATTAATTGGACTCATCTACAAAAGTATGCCGAACTTCAGTTAAACGTCGTTATATGCGATCAGCTGTGTAGATCAGATCTAAGCTGTATACATAACACGACTTCCATGAAACACATATAAACTGGGTCATATCGACTCCAGGCTCTTTACCGCAAATAAATGCATTTAATAATGGCAAAATAAAGAATTAAAATAGGATTCGCATCAATAAACAATATTTATATAAGATCTCAGTAAAAATTAAAGAATTGTAGATAAACTTGAAATTAAATTCGGCCATTTTTTTTTTTTTTAGCGTTACACAGACGATGTATAAATGCAAGAAAATCCATCAAATTACTGAAAAATCTTCAACTAATCCGTAATTAAAGTACGATGAAAATGTGACATAGATATTCATGTTTAACAATGCAATATGATTTTTACAAATAAACTTTTCCTTTCCTATGAATTTTGATGAAAGATGTACAAAATTTAAGGACGAAAATGTACCTGTTTTCAAGAAATGTCCAAAGTGACGGGGGAAGGTTGGATAATCGTTAATTGGTAGGCAAGGACGACGGAGTTGGCTCCCTTTCAAATAATATGCACTATAGAAATACTGAAGATTTCCATAATGCTACTTATTTGAATATACAGTAAAGTAGAAAAGAAATAAGGTAAAGGATATTTCATTATGGAATTAGGATAATGAAAAGTAAGACAAGCCTTTCATTGATATGTGTCATTGATAAATAACAGAAGTAAAACAGGTCTGATAAAGAGTCTAAGAAATTTAAGCAGTAAAAAAGAATAATAAGAATTAAAAAAAATGAGATATTTTAGGATTCCAGACTTATCGATTACAATTTTCGCGATGTATCATGTTTTAATAAACTTTCTTACAGCATTTTCTCAAATAATTGATCATTCAATGCTATGTGTTTTTTTTTCAGTATTTTATAAATTATAATCTATGTAGTCAAATAGTGTCCAAACCAGTTTTATGGAGTGTTTAAGGTTGTGTCTGTAGTATTTAAGTTACAAATATAATGACCAGTGGTAACATGTAGTCAAGGCATTAATTTCTTAAACTTTGTGACAGCTTTGTCTAGAATATTTGATTTACATTCTTGCCATGTTTTATTTGCCGTATATCATTGATTAAAATCCTATAGTGTTCAAACCAATTAAAAATATTTTATAGGATTTATTTTCGTTCTTCCATAACAGATCGGACGACCTGTGTTCAAATTTAAGTATACCATTAGTTTCTTTCGTACAGTATCGTTTTTGAAAGGAGTGTTTTCAAAAAATTTGATTGTGCATATTCTTTACTTGGACATAATGCATTATTTGTATACTTATGGAACTTCAAATAAAACTTGTAGGGTTATACGAACAATAAACTTTTCAAATAAATTGTTAGCAAAACACTTAATTATTTTTTAGAAATTTTATAAACTTAGAACATACTAGGAAATTAACGCTTCTTCCACTACTTTCGAATTATACATATTTTGTATTTTTATATTCATTTATGACAATGTGCTGTATTTGCTTAAGACTTCATAATTGCCTTCCTGTATGTTCTCGTTACGATTTAAGTTATTTGTTTATTTACATCTAATGATAGAAACAAGGACACCGCTCCAAAAAAGCTAGGTTAAATGAATATAGGTTCCGAATACTACACAAACAACATTTTTTTTAAAAGTCACAAAAATACAAAGTGTTGTTTTTCTAGAAAACGAATGAATACCAATTATAAGAATATGGGATGTAGGTTTTGATTTTTAACTAGAAAATGGATAAATATCAACCAAAACTTAAATTCCATTTTTTTTTTCGATAGAGCACGACAAGAACGTTCTTTTATTTCGTTAATATTGTCTGATTTCATAACATTCTTCGTTAGTTTTATAATTCTTGACACTTTTGTCTATTTTGCGACGTTTCAAACATGGATTAAAGCGGTAAGATGGGTAAAGCTATATAAATGAATAGCCTGTTTTGTTGCAATCAGAGTAAACGCTTAACTTTATAAAAAAAAGAGCCTTCGGAGATTTTCAAGATGTTGACAAAACAGCAAAAAGTGAATTAGCTTTTCGTTCAGTATGTACATATAATAGTTCAAGTACCGCCTCACTAGACTTTCCCTACCTTTCAGAAAAATGATGTTTCGTTTACAACATATTTCAATATACCACATCTGGAAAGGAAGTGCCTAGAAATTTCAACGTTATATGTATGCAAAAAAGTAAGAGCTAGAATGTTCTTTAAATATTTAGGCAAGTGAATACATAAACTCCATAGCTAATTAAAGCAATCAATAATATTTGATGTAAATGAAAATAAAACACAACATAGAGCTTTACAATAAAGTTATACATATAACATAGATTTTTAAATGAGCATAAATGAAATGTCTGCTATACGACAGGTATCTCTACTAAATAAAACAAACTGCTTCTTCATATCGGTGAACTTCTACCTGTTTCCATTTATAGCAAGTGCAGTTGTACATATGCCCTGCTAAAGTTTTGTGTCAGTACGATGTTAAACTGGTTATTCTAAAAAGGCATTAGGCATGGTTTGATAATTATTTCAATAAATCAATTAACTTCAATATAAAGCGTAATTATTCTCTGCGTCTCAGAGCTAGAAGAGATCTTTCCAGGAGTCGTCCAGTTTGGTAGATGTCATTTGCTACATCCTTCTTGCTTGTAGACATAACTGGATTGCTTAGAATCTGTACGTTCTTTCCGATCTGCAGTGCATAAATTATCATCATTGTATGAATTTATTACAGAAAATGCCTTATACTATTCATTTGTTCTTTAGATATTAAACTACTGTGTATGGGATGCTGAATGTGCCTGCTTTGTGTAAGTGATACGGACTGTGGCCACTGAAACGAACATGATATAGTTTAAAATCTTGTATACACAACAACGCGCGTGTCATCGCTCCAACATAAACCACATTAAGATGAAAATGATAAACTCTTACTTCCAGCAAATCACTTCTTGTAAATAAATCTGCAAGAAACGTTTTCCTTTCTACATTCATTATAGAAACACCAGGAGACGGTATTATTTACTTAAACCTTTAAGTGTACAAAATCAGTGGCAACCGAAGTAAATGTACCTGATTTTCAGTGTTAACAAAAGTAAAATATTGCAGTTTGCCATGCCACGGGATTCGGTTATTTTAACGTAAGGTCCATTAGGAATATTCAAAAAGTCTATATTTACTACTCCTGTTGTTCCATTTCTAATCAAAATATCCTCTTCTGTTATCGTCTTTAACACCAAATCATCTCCATGCAGAATATCTTCAAATTTGAAGACTCGGTAGATGATGAACATAAGCTCTTTAACTGTCAGCTGACCATCTTGTAGTAGAAGAGTCAGGGACCTAAGTCTATTCTTATATAAACTTTTGTTCAATGCTATGTATGGATATAAATTTAGCACAGCTTTTCCTATCTCTGGAACGAAATTGAAATTGTCATATTAATTTTAACCGTACTTACTGATAAAATTATTTTGATTTAAGAATAGACGATATTTAATACATTTAGACAGATATATCGATATCTATACGAAGATAACATTTGAAAGCTTTCCATTAGTAATTATTTACCAGAAAGGAACACACACGTGGAACAGTGGCCGAACAATTGAACTCGTTTTATGTACTGTAGAAACGATATTTCATACATTTTCTTGACATGCTTAGTTAAAAAAGGAAGATATGTGCTAGCTTTAACGACGTGCGTGTGCAACTTTCACTAAGCTACGTATGCAATATAAGAATAACTTGTAAAATCTGGTATAAAATATCACATTCAACTTTTCTGTCATAATGTTTCTCATTTGTACCACGTATAAGGTAAAATCATTGAACCCGATGGTTTTATATTTTCAAAGTCCAAAAGGAGAACTTGTCATATCAAATAGTACTTCTGTCCTTGTATTAACAAATAAGGAGAACTTAGCCCACAGGATGTGAGATTCACAGTAAGATGCTCGACCGTTTCTCGAACTCGAGGCATTTTGTTTCTATTTATCATATTACACTTTATCTGAGGATTTATTTGCAAGTTAAGTCATACATTCCGCTTTATTTCTGTATCTCTTGGGTATTTTTTAGTATAATGGGGCACAATTGTCGTTATGTACAATCCAAGTTGTACTTTCAAAAACATAAAATACTTACCTCTTGTAATTTCAGATCTGGAATTTTCTTCTACACTTGGACTGAATCTCTGAAAAAAAATCTGATTTACGGAAAGCATACATAACTTTCTTACCCTGATATGCTGAATTTTAATTACTTCTTTACAGAAGAAATACAAACATATCATAAAACAAGAGTTCAATACATCTGAAAGTGTATTCATCTGCAATAAAAATTATTTGTTCCCATCTTCTCATGACAGAAGAACAATATGTAGGTTAGTCAAATGTGAGAGATTCACGAAGATATCTGCCAGTAACAGAATGTCTTGTCTTCCTTTTTAAATCAATCTTTGTTTGGAATGCATATTGTTAAAACTGGTTTGCGTCTAATGCTGTTTTGAAATAATACTTTGTCAACATCTGATTGCCATACTGCTTTTAATAATGCAGTCAAAAGCGTGTTTATAAGTGGATTCAAAGCGATAATAACGTGCGCTTGGTTCTATTGAGAGCAAAATTAACAGATTGTCTTTAAGTTACCGTTTTTCCTAATATAGCCGATAGCGTGTACATGAATGGGTTCAGCGCGGAATTCACTGGTAGAACGAGGACAGCCGTCCATGCATAAGCTTCGCTTGAAATTGTGTGTCCAGACAATGCAAGAATACCTGTAAGAAATAATTATGTTAAGTAAAAAGTAGAAATGCAGTATGTTTAAGACCTGTAACATATATGTACGACATACTGTTCAAGTATTACAATCAAATTCCTAGTTATGCTGAAAACTGATAAGTATTCTTGTTTTAAATAGCTAGGATCATGCAAATATTGAACATATCAGAGAGTGGCATGTCCAATTTTCACACAAAAATGAAAGATTTTGCAAATAGGTTTGTGGAAATCAAAGTAGCTGTAACCAACTAACATCTTTATACAGTGTGAATCATTGTGTTTCTAACATACCCATCATTCCGACTGGAAACCAACACAGAAAATCAGTCGTCACAACAAGAAGTAAATTCCTTGCTACTTTCAGATCCTGTGTTCTTGCAATGTGCATCTTCTTTTGTAAAGAGGTGTGTTTCTTTATTTCAGTAAAAATCAACAATTGACCAACAGCAATTAGAACGAAAGTAACGACGTTGAATCCGATGAATATTAAAATTGAATACATCCATCCAGGCGGCCTGTCACGCGTCAACGGCAAGGCAAGGCAAACTGCTGATTTGCTGTAAAAGTTGTCTTGAAAGTATTCTATGTGAACAATGGGCACAAGAGCTATAATAAAAGCAAGTATCCAGCTGACAAAAGCAGCAAGTATGGCAGACCTTGTGTTAAAACGGTACTGACCAAATGGAAACTTTATAACAAGGATTCTGTCGATGGTGATGAGACACATGAAGAGAACGCTTGCCTCAGAGGATGTAGTGGAGAGTATCCCCGCCAACTTACACCATAAACTATTGCGCCATTGCTCGTCCATTTCGATGTACCTGAAAACGAGTATTTCTTCAGGTTGTTTATTTGCTGATTGCAAGAAACAAATCAATATTATTGCAAGTAATTTGTAAAACTATGTGCACTTCCTGTGGAAAGTATGAAACTTGGCACATTTGCAGATAGATTTATTATGCTATTTAAAGCTGGAAAGCAGATTGTGACTATTCAAATTGTCAGCCAAACTTTTTATACCAAAACGCTTTAGCTTTGTATATTTTGCGAAAATGTAAGCATCCAATTTACATCATTACATTATTTTCAAATAATAGATTTGTTTTTGCCGGCAAACTTTCAATAAAAATCGTGGACATATTCGAGGCTACTATAACATTCCACTACTATTCCAATTTTAAAGCTATTTTGCATAATAACCCACATATTTTGCCATTTTCTTTTAAAACTGCGAATTATGATTTCGAAAAACTGCTGCTCAAGCTTAAATGAAGCGTATTATATTTATCTACTACCATGCCAAGTTTCATGCTTTCCACAGAACGTGCACAATTTGCCCTTTCATGCACGGATTTCTTGCACCAAACGTAACTAAGAGTTCAATGAATTGCATGTTATTAAAAGTGTATTAAAGACAAAGGTTTTATCCGCTTTTCAAAAATACAGGAGTCCCATTTTAAATGCTCTGAAGTGCATTATATAATATTTTTTTTAGTGCGTTTAACTGAATATCAATATAAGTTGCCTTCAGAAGGCCATCAATCTATTTTTGAAAAAACGAGTACCTGTCCCTGAATATGGTGTCAGCAACAGCAATGATTAGCATGTAAATTCCCATTAGCGTGTCTGCAACTGCAAGATTAGTAACGAAAATGCCATATCCAAGTTTCAGCGTTTTCTTATCATATAAGATCCTATAAACTAGTGACGTTATGTTTCCCAGCAAAGACAAGAAACCGACTATCCAAAGCAGCACTCGGAGAGCTGTCTTCCGCATGAGGTCTTCGCAAGATGAAAACTCATCTTTGTAGGGTAAACAGTTATATTCACTAACATAAACTGGCCGAACACAACAAAATTTGTAAGCAGATGTTTGAATCTGTTTCACTCCTTGTACTCCGGCAAAAAGTTCCTTACTGAACGTCTTAATTGGATTGTTTCTAATGTCAATACAGTAACTAAATAATCCACCAAAGGCAAAATCTTTGATGTTTTCAATTTGGTTGTTTGATATATCAAGTATTGTCAAATTTAATCCGGAAAATGTGTTTTTCGCAATCAGTCTGATATTTGCTTGATTTATTATCAGTGACTTAATGACGAGTCCTCTGAAAGCGCCTGGTTCTATATTTTGCAGTTGTCTGTTTCCATGTAAATATAAGTCTTTCAGAAACTTTAAAGTTGAAAACGTATTGCGCGACAAAGCTGTCAACAAGTTATGGCTTAAATCCAGCGTTATCAAATTGTAAATAAATTCAAATGAAGAAGAATCAATAGTTTCTAAATGACACCGTGATACATTCAATAATATAAGCAAGGAAGAATTAATTTTATCACTTTGTAGAAACGCTCTGCCAATCTTACGAGTATTGCTTACGTCCAAAATGCGAGTGATGAGTGCGACATTAATATCATTGCCATTTTGGTCTGTATCTCTGCAATTGATGGTTGCCTTTCCACATTTACAACCCATCGGGCATTTAAATCCACAATGTTCTTCGTCGTCACTGAACGGGCAATGCTTCCTTCCATCACAAACTTGTGCGAGTGTAATACAAACTTTGCTCATTCTACAGCGGTACATCCCTTTGCAAGCGGAGTAACTATCTGTTAAGTATATTTAGTTTATTGAAACAAAGTAGGTAGTCAAAGATACATTAGATGATGAATACAAAATTAATGGCTGACTTAAGTTAATGGATTTCGTGGTTGTTGGTTTAAATCATTATTTTTCATGTAAATAACAGAGAGATTTAATCAGGAAGTTGAAAGTTTTAAAAACTGACCCTGTATCAAACGCTACAAGAACCAGTTTAGTATGCAGAAAAATTAGGACAACGTTACAAACAACTCTGCAGTTTTGTTTTTTTTTTTTTTTTGGCTCTTGTGGTATAAAGTTGAATATTAACGTTCTTTACAATAAGCAACTATTATATCAAACCTAATTGCAGTACGAAAAAGTATCGCCGTTGTGTAGGCGTGGTACATCCTGCCAATTATAAACCATGTTTAAACACATCATAGTACGATATTCTTTATTATAGCTTAATGTGTATTTCGCTGATAAAGGTAGAAACATAAATGAGAAAAATTATTACTCACTCTTACAAAGGCTTGGAAATAGAGTCGATCCGACTGTCCGAACTATTTCATGATTTCTTATATTTATATATGTCAACATTTGGTGATGAGAAACTGAAAGAATAGTTCTCATGTTTCTATTGATTGTTAATCTGTACATGTGCAAATTTGTCGTCTGGTTTGAATCGAATAAGCCCTGCTTTTTGAAAACATTATTCATATCATCTGTGTTAGTGTCCTGCGACAACCAAATAACACTTATATTGTCCGCTAAACTTCTGTTATCAAACATGCCAAGGATTTCATTTTTATGTTCCACACTGAAATTTCCAAGACTGTAAATAGGAAGTACTGGTACAATGTTTTCACTATTCAGCACAACATCCACACCATCAAAGTATGCAGTAGCATCTCCCTTCAGCCTCCTAATCACTTTTATTGTGCTGTTTTCTGTATACAGCATACCTCCAAGCTGGACGGCTATCTCGAGTAGTGGGGGTGATTGCAAATTGTCACTTGGAATCATGATAACGATGGTCCTTTTCTCAGTGTTGGTGCAAGCTTAGAAATAATCCATGCAAATGATGAAGGTAAGTGAATATTCTCAGAAAAGGGTAAGGGTAAGGGTAGAAATATATGCTGAGTCTTCTTTGTCATGTATAAAGATGCATAATATAGATTCAGTTTACCTGCCTTGAAATTAGTAATGACAGAAAGTAAAACATGTTTTATTCCTTTTGCTTATTTTGACCTAGATTGAACAATTTAGTAAATGTGCTTGCAAATAAATATGAGTTAAAATTTAAAAGTAGACCATATCAGTTAGCCCAAAAAGTAATATTTAGTTAATGAAATATATGTTACGGGCAATACAGTGAATTTTATTTGTCATGTATAAAGGTATGAATGTTACCAAACTACTAAAACTAGTAATGACATTTTGCGAATTACTAAACAGCTGAGCAGCACTGCACATCCACATACCATTTTAAGGGGCATTTTTACGTTGTAGTGCAAGGAGATTATTTATTAAAACAGATATCGGCTGATAATGAAATAACGCGAAACATTCATGGAACATATTTCTACACATGAAAGTACAATCAAAATAATTTTAAGTATTGCAACATCGTTGCATCTGGTTTCTTCAACACCCATGTGTACATTCTTTATTTACAACATGGTCTGTAATCAAAATAACTGAAAATCCCAAACTTCTAGCAGCAATTATCTCCCATAGAGCGACATTAATCAATGCCTTCACAAATACCGCATGACCATGAAAATCACATGACCTCTAAAAAAGAATTTCAAGTGTTATTTCTTATTGTGCCTCATCCCGACCCAGCATTTGTTATTTGCCGGGGGTGGGAGGGGGCGGGGACACTTGCTGTTGTCCGCCTGTCCGTCGGTTCTTCCGTCCGTCCGTCTGAATTTGTGTTGTGCATATCTCAAAAGGGTTCGAAGTCATCAGCAGGACAGCGTTGCACCTGATATTTTAATTTGGAACTGACATAACCAGACAAGAATTTTTGCTCTTGATTTAATCATAAATATACATAAAAAGGGTCAAAATTTGTGTCGCATATATCTCAAACAGGATAACGAAACACTACAGGAATATAATTCAGCCTGTGAAGTTGTGCACCTGGGATTTTGTAAGAGATATCGCTCAGCCAGCCCAGAAACATGGCTCTTGACTTAGTCTAAAATATGCATAAAAGACCATAAAAGTTTATGTCGCAAATATCTCCAAAAGTATTTAAAACATCATAGAAAAATTTATTCAGCATATGAAGTTGTGCACCTGGCTTCTTGTTTCGGATTTCCGTAAGACAAAGCAGAGTTATGGCTCTTGATCGCCAAAAATATTCATAAGGGCATACAGGTTTGTGTCGTATGTATCTCAAACTTATTTGACATAGAGTCATAAAACATTAGGGGATTATTATAAAGCATGCTCAGTTGTGCATTTGGTGCTCTGTTTAGGATTTACTCAGCAGAACAGAGTTACGGCCCTTGGCTTAGTGAAAAAAGTTTGTAGCATATATCTGAAAGAATATTGCACGTGAGTCATGAAACCATGTAGGTAGGAATATTATCCGGCATGTGAATTTTTACATCTGAGTTATTTTATGATTTCCCTTTGCCAGGCTAGAGTTATGGGTTAAGTAAAAAAATAAAGTTTTTGTTTCATGTATCACAACATGTACTTGGTGTTCTCTTTGGAATTTCACTCAGCTAGACCAGAGTTATAGCCTTTACTTAGTGAAAACTACACATAAACTGCTAAAGTGTTTGAGTTGCATATGTCTTAAAAATATTTCATCTAGAGTCATGAAACTATGTTCAATGAGTGGAGGCGCCTGTGTCCTATGAACACACATCTAGTTTTTAAGGTTATTTTGTTCATTTTATCACCCACATTAGCATTAAATCTCTGAAAAATCTCACAACAGTTTCAATATCTAAAGTCAAACATCAATAATAAAAAACTTTTATCAAACTTTTAATAAAGATATTGATGGCAGAGTTCTGGAGGTGAGGAGGGGGCGGTGGCATTGCGTTGGAGAGTGGAAATACCCATACTATTAGTAAGAGCAACCAAGTTCCCTTAGCCATTTCAATAACCTTTTAATAAATGGAATGAAATTAATTTATAACATAATTTTATTGAAACACATGCAAACAGTATATAAAGCAATAAAAATTATTCTAGAGATTACCATTCATAAGACAATTTTCAATTTTACGGATCATCACGGAATAAATGAAACAAACAATACAAGAGTTTACCGCAGTGTTTTTCGTCGGATCCGTCCCCACAATCTATTTGTCCATTACAAACGTACTTGAACGGTATGCAAAAACTATTTGGACATTTGAAGTAATGTTGAGGGCAAGTAAAATTCTCTGCAAATAAATGAATTTCTAAACTATAGCATGCCTTATAAAGAAAACAATACTTATATACCAATGCTCTGTAAAACACGGACAGGTTAAGAAAATAACAACGGTTTATCAAAAGTAAGTCTAGAATGAATATGGTTTCAATGAAATACAAATAAGGAATAATAAGTCAGAAATATTTTACGAAGAGGAAAATAACAGCTCTCCTTTTCAATTTCCAATTCTTCCAGTTTTTCTTCTTACATATATTTTGCTTGCATGCTCTACAACAGCTATTGACAAAAATTACTTTCTTTGTATGTTCCATATTTTGCAACAATCTTGGTCTGGTTGAGATGTTTATGAGATGAAAATGTACAACACCTCTCGTATCCGCTAGCACTTACTTACACGGAACTCTGTTTTACAGATATATGTATGGATTTCATGTCCTCGGAGCATAATAACAGTTAAAGTAGGGAAACATTGCTATGGCCGGCACATGAGATTGCTGTTTTATTGAACATTATTTAGAAACACTGAAATTACCAACAAAGCGAAATAATTGCAGACTTGGTCTGACTGAATATGACTATGACAAGTAATGACATGTGAAACAACCTTCAAGCCTCTAGCATCACCTTTGATGAAATTCTTTTGTACGGGTATAATGAAAAAACTTAAGGACAAGAATGCATCAAAGTATGGGAGAGTTTTTTACGACCGCTACACCTCACAAAAACTGATGGTGTGGTATATTATAGGATCTGTTTTAATAAGATCCCGAGAAATATAAAATGCAACCAAACAAGGAGGCAGAATACAAACCCTCCAGTCTATCAAAAAATTCCCCAAATTTTACATACCACAGTTCTGAAGATGGTTAAGTGAACGACAGCCATCAATGATTCCTCTGTTATCTATGTCGTACAGACATCTTTTACTTTCGCTAACAGATTTGACTCCATCTCGGCAGAATATTGTCTTCTCCATTACCGAGATTCTCTCTGGTTTTAAGAAAGACGGCGCAAAGCAAATATATCGATTTTGTTTACTATTTACACGATAATAAGAGGGACAAAAGTCAAATATATTACATGAAAATGCTATCAAATTTACCTCTCCAGAACAACAACGTCTACATAACAGTCAATATTTGTACCTCCCTCCCAAAGGATGTTGCTCTACAGAGGTTGCACTATATAAAGAAAAAATAAAAAACATTACATGAGTTACATAATATTTGCCTAGCGGTTTCGTTTATTACTCATTACTAAACGAAACCGGTAGTCAAATACTATGTAACTCATGTAATGTTGTTGATTATTCTTTATAATTTACTTGATCCGGCACAGACTTTTGCATTTATATATATATATATAAAGAGAAAAACTTTGATCCAAAAACGACGAATATCTTTATAATAAGATTGTCGGAACAGTCGTTTTTTATGAAAAAAAAACAAAACAACCCTGAGACATTATATTTTAGCGATAAGTTTTCAAAATCATTTTGCATGGTTAATTTCATTTCTGTAGCATGCATTCCACTATCATCAATGAATATAGGCTCAATCTATTTCAGTCTGCAACATTTTCATTTTTGTGCTGGGCGACCTATGCAATTTGTATCATTTTCATTTTTGTGATGGGCGACCTATACAATTTTTCTATCTCCCGAAAGATAGTTCAAGTGTTTGTAGCAATAATAATAGCACATACGTAAAGAATAACTTAACATCATGAGTACGATAAAACATTACATAAGTTTTACCTTTTTCACATTCAACAGGCCCAATTCTAATCCTGCTTTTAGCATACATAAAATCTGGTGTTGTTGTCAAAATAAAATCTTTGTGTCTCCTTCCATCTATGTCATATATCTCCGTTTGCTGCACATTAAATGTTTCGTTGATCGGCCTAAAGTATAATAGAAAAGATCATATGAAATATTCTTAACCTATTAAACAGATTTACCTCTCCAAAGAAATATGAATCAATGGTAGGAATGAGAAATACTTGAAGAAGATATACTGAAAGATACTGCAGCTTTTGTAATAAAACAGTTGGATACACATTTGTCTTAGGCCTAAAAAGTTGTTTGTTTCCGGTATCCCGACCTAGCCTAAACTCGTGACCCGACCCTAAATGTTTTAGGGCCTTGGAGTAATGTTGTTACAGTATTTGTGTTTTAAACATGGTCAGTGATGTTATAAATCAACTTATGCTCTAAAAGCATAATCCCCTTATTTGCATTCATTTTTAACACAAAAATAATTTCCGAAAGGTCTGACAATAAAAAAGAAATAAAAGAATTACGAACCGACCAGGAAACAAACAGTTACTTTTAGGTAATCCATCATTATATTTTGACAGTACTTTTATATAAATTTCAATATGTCTATACAATAGGCTTAAACAGTGATTCTCCATTTGTGCACAGAGTCAGGCACTTTCACAGATGACGATATAACATTCGTAATGGAAGAAATTTCATTGACTTCACATTATTTACAGAACTGTCACCAGTACTTAGTACTTTAGCCCAAAATATTTTAATGTTACAGCTCTGTTTATTTATCCTTTTCAATACATATATATGACAGTTTCTTAGATTTGTAGTTACGGACTTTAACCTGGAAAAGCATCTATCAAACCGAAATGAATGCGATACACAAATGAAGTAATAGTGATAGAAATATAAATGATGATGGTTTAATATCACTACTACAGATTTTATCAGCTTTGAAGCAAATATACATATATTTTAAGGTTTGTGTGGGTTACGAATTAAAATGTCGTTTTGAATAGAAATAGCTTTTTTTTTACTTAATCACATATAGAACACATCTTTGGCCCACTGTTTCAAAAACAATGAAAATATCAATTTTATTTTTTCACTAGTACGGGACTACACTTGACTGCGAAAAGTTACGAATTGTAAATAATTGAAAATTCCTTGCAAACTGTACTTCAGTAAAGATATAGATAGTATATAAATAACTACACGAACATAGAGATTTACGTTCCGTCATAGTAAAATGTAACGAAATCTGGAAATGCCATAAAACTATATAACAGTGTTTCAACATTGAAATCGTGACGTCATGACGCAATGCACGTGACGCTGGGCGGGTAAAGTGGATATGTGGTCAATACCACTACATAAAATTAGTAGAACATTTGTTTGTCTCAGTGTAAGGCTGACATATATTTCACACGCGAACACTATATTGCAATATGGTGTTCACTCTGTGAAATATATTTCGATCTTACCCTGAAGCAAACAAATATCCTCAACACGTTCGTCTGTATAACTGAGCCACGCCATGAGAAAACCAACATAGTGGGTATGCGACCAGCATGGATCCAGACCAGCCTGCGCATCCGCGCAGTCTGGTCAGGCTCCATGCTGTTCGCTTTTAAAGCCTATTGGAATTGGAGAAACTGTTAGCGAACAGTCTGGATCCATGCTGGTCGCATACCCACTATGTTGGTTTTCCCATGGCATGGCTCATATGATTTACATTTACTTCATTGCTTCAGTTGTTTTGTCACATTAATCGTTGAAAATTAATTATTTTTACAATTCGGTAATAATATATCACTCAGTACATTCTTGTGACTACATTACATATTTTGCTTGTAACAAAATGTCACATGTTTGAACAGATGTTATAGTACAAAATAGGAAGATTTAGTAAAGGTCTGTAGTACATATGCCTACTAAATATATGGCTGTTTACATATTTTTTCATGATTATGAGAAATGCTTTCCAAATGATATTAGATGTTCATTGTTATCAGGTATTGTATGATCATGGTTATAAAAGGGAAAAGAATTCATATGAAAGCCATCGTCAGACCCTTTATAACGCTGAAAGAATAGGACCACTTCTGAAAATGAAATCATAATGGCAGTTTTTAATTAAGAAAATTGCTGGTATTGGAGGCAACCATTTTAATGTGTTTGTGAGAAAACATGGCCATAGTTTTATATTAAGGGTAACGTGCATATAATTCAAGAGAAATTCCTAATAATATCATCAAATGTGACAACAAGAAAATGGTATAAGTGTTGTTTAGACATAGTTACCTCTTTCCTTTCCGATCGAATGAGTACATAAAGTTTCGAATAAGCTCATATACCCATTCATTTACTGGGAAAGTTTGATTCTCCATCTCCATGAATTTCAGTCTTTCTCTATGTGGGAGTTCTGTAAACTAAAATGGTTAAGACGTTTTATTTTTCTGAATGCATGACACTTATGAATGTTTCTCATTGCAGAGTTGGTGCAGCCGTTCTGCGCATGCGCGCAATTATTATCAAATGGAACGCACGGCAAAAATACTCATTTTTTTGCATGTCCGCACACATTTAGTGTATAATGTGCATAATATACTGACTAAAGGTTAGGGTTAGAATCACCATGGTTACAAAATATATACATTTAAGGTATTTTTGTTCAAATTTAGTTAATCCGGTATATACCGGAGTCTGTAATATATCACGGGCGCACCAACTCTGTATTTAGTCACAGCCGACACTTATAGATAGTTAATCATAATTCTGTTCTGATCTTATAGAAACATGAAACGACTCGTAAACAAAGCATTGATTGTAGTGTAGGACCTCATTATTTCTGTAAAATTAAGCATTGTAATACTTTCAAAACAATACAATCCCATATGTATCATGTGACAAGCTATATCTATAGTAGGCCCCCGATAATGTGAATATATATTGAAACATGATTAAACTGAATATCTGTGATAAAATAAATCTATGAGAACATTATTAAACTGAATATCTGTGATAAAATAAATATATGAGAACATTATTAAATTGAATATCTGTGATAAAATAAATCTATGAGAACATTATTAAACTGAATATCTGTGATAAAAAAAATCTATGAGAACATTATTAGGAAGCAAAGAACGCAACCACATGCATAACAGCAGACATGGATCATATGTAAAACTTATATCTGTTTTGTTTGATCTCTGATTTTTCTGTGTATATGCAAATCATGCACACATCTGTACATATATTGCTATGAGGGAAAAGTTTTGGGAGGTTGCATATATAGAACATTGTATTTCTTATCGGATATATATCCTTGATCGAGTTCGGATATGACGAATAATGATATGTGAGACAGCCCTCATGCTCTCTAGAATGCGCTCGGCAGAACTCTTTTATTCAGAACCATGAAATGAGATTTATGACCACAAAGGACTAGAGTTCAGCACGGGAAGACATTTACGGTCGCAACAATGCACTTCAATACTTCAAAGTCTGTTGTTGTGAAAGTAATCAAATCAATAAGATCGTTTATAAGCATAGAAGAACGCAATCATGCACTGTAACAGCTGACTCGGATGACTGAGTCTGTATATGAGAGGTAATGAAATGTGCAACAGAGGCCTAAGCGGAACTCTATAATCTATAGACATTAAATGGAGCCTGTAAAACAAAAACCTTAAAGTGCCATAAGGCTTTAAATTTTATGTTAAAACAAAAGAAAAGAGCTAGTAAAATAGATGATATGCACAATTACATGGTAAGAAAAGTACTTTTTTAAATACAGTACATGCATATTTTCAGCCCGAGCTGTAAAGGGAGGTAACCAAAACCAATGAATTAAAATAAACTTTTTTTTATATTCATCAATATTCGAACACATTTAAGAGAAGATAGTAATCGACATTAGAAGTTAACTACAAATTAATAGCTTTTGTAACCATGGCGGAAAATGTGGCAGCCACACTTAAAATACAGGCATTATGAGCCTAAAACCAACTCATACTTTCTGTGTACAACTGTATCCGTCCTTGAGCACCGCATCAATCCCTGGTGAGTTGATCTTGTACTCAGTATCAGAGGTCTGCTTCCAGTCCGAGTTTAGGTAAGTCACTTTTATGGAATTGTTTGCCTCTACGTTGTCGAAGTCGCAGTAAACAAACAGATTTTCCGCTGTTAGATGTACATGAAATAGAAAATATATTACTTCATAGCATACAGGTCCTCTTTATATTTTTCTACAAGGATCACGCTTTTGCATGCTGATTCTAAACATAAGAAAATAACATGCACGAAACAATACTCCGTCATATCTTGTTTTGTTTTGTTTGTTTGTTTGTTTTGGGTTTAACTTCGTTTTTCAACAGTATTTCAGTTATGTAACGGCGGGCAGTTTACCTAACCAGTGTTCCTGGATTCTGTACCAGTACCAACCTGCTCTCTGCAAGTAACTGCCAACTTCCCCACATGCATCAGAGATGGAAGACAAATGATTTCAGACACAATGTCTTTTATTAAATCGTCACTGAAAACATACGACTCGCCAAGGGCTCGAACTCACGACCCCGAGATCCGTAGATCTGGGCCCTCTTTATTGAGCTAAGCGGGCGGACTATCTTGTTTTGTGACGAAGTAGACAAAATAGTTAAGTGTACTGAAGAAAAGAAACACTTATTCAGCTTTTGCGCGCCAAAAAGTATGTCTTACTTTCTATGTTCTCCAATAGTACGAATTTCTGTTAACCACTTATTTATTAAGATTAATATTATATTTGTTTTACAATAAAATATATTAAAACAAGTTTAAATGATCTATCGCTCTGAGTATGCTATTGGTTTAAACAAAAACAATTACAGTTAGCAAAGCGATTACCCTTCATTTTATTTTCCGTTATTCATATTCTGATATTTTCAAGAAGTGCTTAGGTACGTAGCATGTTGAATTGAGTAGAAATCTTTGATAATAGTAGTGACTCTCTGTTTCAATCAGTAGTAATATTTTATACAAATTACCCCCTATTAAATATATTTTGCTTTCAGTAAACCCTCCTTTCCACAGATCTTCACAGGAGGCATACGACCGGTCACATAACTGCTCGTCTGCAGCATCAGCACAATCGACGTGTACATCGCACACTAGACTTTTAGAGATACACGTTTTGTCACCACACTGAAATGCTTCTGTCTCCTTGCATTCATCTAAAATTGGAAAAAGACTAATTACAAAATGACGTCAGATATAGAGGCATAATCTTAATATACTGAACACTGCATATGAGATTGGTTTCAGTGTAAAAGCCAAAGAAAGTATTAACACGTCATATAAAGACGTAGTTCCATAAATGACTTAAACAAATACGGAGCAATTATATAATGTTGAACCATTTTCTTACCACAGTTTCTTTCATCACTGCCATCAGAACATTGTTCTACTGCATCACAACGGTCTTCGTACCGAATACATTGTCCATTGGAACAGGTAAACTCGGTGTCCATGCAACTGGGAAATTCTGCAAAATAGAAATCAAGCGGTCTTAACGCACGAGACATTAAACTGTCCATCAATCATTCCAGTTACAAATATCACATGACCATGATGTTCAGAGGCAGAGGTTTCTTTACAAGTAGGAAGGACAACTGTGTAGTAGAATGATGTGGCAATACAGGAATATGGAGAAATTTAAACGATTCTTTAACAAAACTTCACGATTAAAGACTCTGTCAGTGCATTCAAATCTGGGATTAAATCTGGTAACAATATTAACTTTCTAATAGTATATATTGCCCTTGTATTACTGTGACTCAAAATAAAAATATGTTTGAATGTTTAGACGAATATTATTAACATACAAATGCATACACAAACAGCAAGGACAAAAGAAACACTGCAAGCCATAGTATGAATTTGTTTTTCGACTGAAAATTGGCAACTGTTTTAACAAATGGCTTACTTAAAGGCATTATTGTAATTACAAATAGCAGCTCTCCATACAGTGAGTGAGAAGTTCATGGTAAAGATTCTTCAAGATAAGTACTGAAATCTGTAAAATAATATACAGGTGGTTCAAATCTTTTTACTGAAGCTTCAAAAACAAGAAAGTTAGAAGTCAGGATTGATAATATTTAAGATGAGTATTGAAATCTGTATCAAAAGTTCTACATGTGTGGTCCCAATTTCTATACTGTAACTTTAAAAATGAAAAAAGTAGTTCAGCAGGTCACGATACAGACTATTCAAGATGAGTATTGAAATCTGTATCAAACATTATATATGTGGTCCAAATCTTTTTGCTGTAGCTTCAGAAACAAGAAAGTAGGTCAGGGCTAAGAACATAAAAGATGAGTATTGGTATCTTTATCGGAAGTTATTGACGAGGTCCAAATTTCTATGCTGTTAAAATCGGTGTGCAAAAACGTATGTCATCCAAATTTCAAGGCTGTATCTTAAAAAACAAAAATGTAGGTCAGTATGTCAAAGTCACAGTTAAGTGACCCCTAATTACTTGGGGTCATTTGGTAATTATAATTAAACAAGTCTAGGAAATATCTTGTAAGAGAACCACTAGACAATACTACATACTAAATATCAAAGGCTTAAGGTAGTTCTGCACGCTTGATAAACCGGAAGTGACGGCGTGACGCCATTTTTCCGGAAAACGTAGAATAAAGACTGGATTCGGCGTACGGAACAGAAAATCATTTTATGAATTAATTGCAACCTGTGAGTAAATTTATTACAATGGTACTGTTGCTATATTGTAAAGTCAAAATATGATATTAAAACATATTACATGTTAAATAATTCAAAATAACGTCCTAAAATTAGCGTGAAATGTCCGGTTTACTTTAATCATGGTCAAAAATCTCAAAAATAAGCACACGGACCTATATATTTTATTTCATCAAATTATAGGCCATGTCTTTATTTACAACTGTGAGAAGTTTCATCAAAATCTACATTGTAGAAAAATTTCTATTCGCGAAAATGTTAAGAAAGTTATGATTTTCCCATAGACTCTCATTATGAAATATTGCGTGAGGTCCCTATTTTTCAAATCAGTCTAGCAAAAAATCAAGCACACGACCCTATCTTTTTTATTTGCTTAATTTTCTAGGTATATTCTGAAGTTTTGAAAAATCAGTGTTTAATCAAATTCTACATTGTAGAAATAATTTCGATCCAAACGTGCAGAACTACCTTAAGCCTTGAACTTTCAGATAAGAAGATTTTTAAAGTTTTTTCCTATATAAGTCTATGTAAAACTTGAAGCCCCCGAGGGGGGGCATAATTTGAACAAATTTGGTAGAGGACCACTAGGCAATGCAGCATACTAAATATAAAAAGCCTAGGCCTTGCAGTTTCAGGCAAGAAGATTCCTAAGGTTATTTCCTATACAAATCTACGTAAAACTCAGGACAACCTGGGTGGGGCCTCTTTTCACCTCAAGGGCATAAGTTGTATACTCTTGGTAAAGGAATACCAGGCAATGCTGCATACCAAATATCAAAAGCCTAGACCTTGCAGTTTCAGACATAATAAAATTAAAGTTTTTCCTAAATAAGTCTATGTAAAACTGTAGACTATAAATAGAATACCGCAGTACTCATCCGCAGCATCCAGACAGTCTTCTTTGAAATCACAAACTTCACTGACGTGAATACATCGTCCATCTGTACATTTAAACTCATCTTCTTTGCAGCTGCCTCCGTTTTCTAAAGCAGTGACTAAAACTTATAACTTGAACATTTTTAACATTCTATAACAAATTAACATTACTATACGCATTTTATTGCTATGAAGGTTATATTCATCAATCGTTTTTGTGTCGTGACGTTAACATAGTGGACCTGAAATGGCAACCAATACTTTCCGCGCGATTATGTATTTTCGTATGGCGTTTTTGTTATTCTATGGAATATAATGTAGTTCATATGAGCATCTGGCTTTCTCGTGATACCGGAGAATGCCATAATCTCATACGGAGAATCACGAAATGGAACGGAAATTTACGATTACAATTACGGGTCAGGTACTTAAACGTATTTGTATTAGTAAATAAGTGTAGGCTGCATTTCATTTCGCTGACATTTATTTGATTATTTCTCGAGAATTACTACACATATATATGTGGAAGTTGTCTTGAGTGTGTAGTAGTTGATTGTGAGAAGACTGATGTAAATAGTTTTGTGAAATATTGTGAAATACTTGCATTTTGTTTGTATTTTTTCAATTTATTCGTGCCTTTTTTCAGAATAACGTTGACATTTTCAATCGATTTCTCTTCACACACAATGATTGACCAATTATCACTTGTAGCTTTTCGTGTGAAACACCAATAAAATAGACGTGAACTACTTGATATTGGAAAGTATGCCCGGAGGAAATCTCGGCCAGATAAAACTCTTCTAACAACAATAAAATAGTTAGGTATTTTAAGGCATCGCCACAGTCACACCTCAGTATCAGTTCATATTTTCAGGCCAAGTGTTTTTCTCTTGAAAATTGCACTAAAGCCTTAACAGCTGGTCAAATTATCATCAACATAAGAAGCATATGATGATTTACAGTACATATGCCGCTTGATAAATGTTTGAGCCTCGTTTAGACCGAAAGTTTACCCAAAAATATTGAAATCTTACGTGTAATCAAACTCCAATATAAAATATATTACAAAGACAAAATTTAGTTCATTTCAAAGTACAATACGTATACAGCAAACTCTTATGGATTTTTGTCAAAATTGTTCCTGGTTATTGCATTAGACACAAAAAGACAACCCCATGTAAATTTAATTTAAAATGTTGTTTGTACATGCATTACTGACCACAGGTAGCCAGGTAAACCTATACATAATCCTATAATATCACCTGTTTATATGTATACATGTAAATTATGTATGAACAGATACCACAAATTGGCTAAATTGATGGTGTTGGGATTTTTGTGTATAATTCAGTAATCAGGTAAAATTTCAAAATAATTTCTTTAGACTTTATTCTTTACAGTCTGCTTTACAATTGGCTGTAATTATCTTTTAAATGTATTGAATATATATTGAGTTTGACTGCACGTCAAATTGCAAAATTTTGTCATTTTGGCAAGAGAAAAATATCGAATAAAGGCATAATACAGGTATTGAAATACACATCCTTTTACTTGCATATGTTCACATAGATATTTAAAACATAATTATGACAAAATTATTAAATTTATTGTTACCACTTAGTCATCTTTTATTTTTATGAAAATTTGCATGTAAAATTTTGAGTCAAATGGCCGCCATTGTGGGCGATGCCTTAAAATACAGAGGTACAAGACGGGGTAAACATAAAGTTAAGTCAATATGGGATGTCAATGTAGGGGTCCATTTGTATAATTTACAAGTACTACCTGAAGCAATCATAATTATAGTTCGACCACGAAATGAAATCTATATAAACATTTCAAATTGCATGGATAGCCAAAATCTTGAAATTCAGCAGCAAAATACCAAAAATGTTACCAAAATTAGGTGTGAATCCATTACAACAGGACAGGAGGAAGTGAGAAGAAAATTCGTGTATGCAGTTTCAACCCAAGATCTGTCAAAAATAAGACAATTTCTCTGTGTGATTATATATCTTCAAATGATTTTGATTTGGTAGCACTCACTGAGACTTGGCTTGGAACTACCCTGGATAAAACGTGTATTGGCGAACTTGTACCGAATGGATATTCAAATAAAAATGTTGCACGGTGCAGCGGCAGTCATGGAGGGGGTGTGGCTCTCATACATAAATCTGCATTTATTCTTCGTGTTGTTGCAACTAGACGAGACAAAGATTTTAAACAATTTGAATACATGGATTGTAATTTGACTGTCAATCGATTTTCTGCACGAGTGGCAGTGATATATAGACCACCACCAAAAAACAAAACGGTTTAAAGACTAGTGTGTTTCTAGAGGAAGAATGGCCTACTTTTCTGGTCAGGTATGCTACAGTTGATAAAGACATCATCATTGTGGGAGTCATGAATTTCCATCTCGATATTCCATCAGACCGAGATGCTGTCAGATTTAAAAGTGTACTTCAGTCATGTGGTATGCATCAACATGTGAACGGACCAACCCATGCCCGCGGTCTTACATTAGTTGTTGTAATAACCAGGAACGACAAATAAATTATATCATGTGTCGAGGTCATCGATCCAGGTCTTTGTGACAATACTGGTAATACGTCACAGGATCACTATGCAATTCACTTCAACGCCTGTGCCACAAAACCAGCTCCTATACGGAAGCCAGTTTCTTTTCGGAAATTACGCTCTATTGACGTAAGTTCTTTCAAACAAGACATCTCAGCGTCCCTTGCACTAAATACGTTTCCAAAAGGCACAGACGTGGATCAGCTAGTAAATACATATTCAAAAGGATTATCCTTATTGATAGATAAACATGCTCCCTTACGCACAAAAACTACCGTTCTTCGACCTAGCTGCCCGTGGTTTACAGACCAGCTTCATGAGGCTAAACACTTAAAACGCAACATTGAGCGGAAATGGCGTAAATCTAAACTAACAATCGACCATCAACTTTATAGGGACCAATGTGCTACCGTGAATAAACTCCTAATTCAGGCCCGAACCGACTACTTCTCTGATAAGGTGAAGTCGTGTGGCACTGGCCACAAACGTTTGGCCAAGATAACCAAAATTCTACTAGGCGACAGCCATGATGCTTCTCGTCCCTCTAGCTCATCATCAAAGAAACTTGCGCAGAAGTTCAGTGACTTTTCCATCGAGAAAATTGAAAACATTAGGAATAACATTATTTCGCATAGCCAAACTGATCGTGATTCAGTAGACTTGCATTGTTCAGAACACCAGGAAGTTGAAACGGTCTTATTGATTTGACTCCTGCAACGATAGAAGAGTTAAAACAAATCATACAAAAATCTCCAAACAAATCCCGTGAACTTGACCCTTTACCAACATGGTTTTTGAAGAAATGTCTTGATGATCTCTTACCGTCGATAACAAAAATCATAAATACATCAATGGAATTAGGTTATGTACCAAAAGAGTTTAAAAGTGCAAGGATAAGACCCCTGCTTAAGAACCCAAACATTCTCAAAAACTACAGGCCTGTGTCTAACCTCCCTTTCACTTCAAAAATCTTAGAAAAGGTAGTAGATGCGCGTCTTGAGCGGCACTTGAGTGAAAATAAGCTACATGAGGGACTGCAGTCTGCTTACAGAAAGTTTCATTCAACTGAGTCGGCTTTGATAAAGGTACAGAATGACATCCTCACATCTCTCGGCCAAAATTCTGTAACAGTCCTCGTGCTACTCGATCTGTCTGCAGCGTTCGACACGATTGACCACCAAACACTGTTACACCGACTCGAACATCATTTTGGAGTCACTGACAAAGCACTTGCATGTATGTCATCATATCTTAATGACCGCTATCAAACTGTGTGCGTTGATGGTGAGTTGTCGACGCCTATATTGATGAAATACAGTGTGCCCCAGGGATCAGTGCTTGGTCCAAAGAACTATATCATGTACACTAAACCCGTGGGTGCCATATGCAGACGTCATGGACTTCTTCATCATTTCTACGCCGATGTCTCTCAATTATACCTATGCTTTAAGCCGATAGAGGCTGTGGCTAGAAGTGAGGCTTTGCGCCGCATTGAGAGCTGTCTGACTGAAATTGTCTCATGGATGCATTGCAACATGCTGAAGCTCAATGCTGATAAAACGGAGGTAATGCTATTCACATCAAAGCGTAACTCCAAGTACATTGATGACGTCTCTGTGAAGGTCGGTGACTCTGTGATAAAATCCACAAAATGTGTTAGGAATCTTGGTTCAGTATTTGACAACAGTATGGATATGGAACAACAAGTCAACTCTGTGTGCCGGGCTGGATATGCACAACTACGCAGAATACGTCACATCAGACGGTATTTTACCAGTGATGCCACAAAGACCCTTATCAACAGCCTGGTTACTTCACGGTTAGACAACTGTAAAGTCTTGTTAAGTGGTATTCAAAACAGCACACTTAACAAGTTGCAACATGTCTATAACACGGCAGCTCGCGAAATACAAGGTGTAGTACAAGGTTTTGACCCACACTTTTAAGGCTTTACACAATCAGTCCCCTGCCAATATTAGGGATATGATAGAAGTATATAAACCGGTCAGAAACCTAAGATCACAAGACATGCTGTCACTGGTTATGCCAAAAACTAAAATCATGATGTATTGCAATCGCAACTTTTTGTGCACTGCGCCAAAGCTTTGGAACTCCCTTCCCGTCAGTCAAGATCAGGGAATCTGACACGCTAGCTGCTTTCAAAAGCCTGATACAAACTCACTTCTTTGAACAATATTTTGTTAACTGACCGATACATTGATGTTTTTTTCTACATATAGAGATATCTTCATGGTACATCTATTTGCCACAAGACAAAGCCAACAAAATTAGCCATAAAACGAATTGTAAGAAGATGAGTACTAATTGAACTTAGACATGATAATTGTAGACACCTTCACTGGTAATTAAATGAGTACAAATGATTTTTTGCCGTTATTATTATGGCTTCTTTGTAATCTTTCTTATCTTAACTGAAATTGGCATTCTTGTTTAAACTAAGACATACTGATAGTTCAACAATCTTGTATATTGCAAACCACATTATTACTAGAGAAAAAGAAGACGAAAACAATTTTGTTAGACAATATCTAGTCATCCGCATTTACTAGGTTACATTGAAGCATTCAATTGGTTCATTTGATATTACGAATATCTTTATTTTTTTAAACCACCCATGCCTCTTAAAACGTTATATTCCATACAGAGTTCGGCGACCAATTATGTTTTGCATATCAGTACGGCTACTTATACATCCGTCTCCACTCTATTTTATAGAACAAAAACTGTATTGAAATCTATATATTGCCTGTCTTTTAATAAATATTTTCATTCAAGGCGAAACATACATACGGGTAGTACAGTTGTTTTCATCAGATGAGTCAAAACATTCGCTTATACCTTTGCACAGTGCGAGAGTAGACATGAATTCACCACTCCCACAAGTAAATAGTGTGTGGTTAACTAGTTGTGATTCCGTACCCACGTCAGATAGAACCTTCTCAATACCTAGTCAATGAATATAAAGTACTTTGAAAAGTGGTATGTATAAAGAAATGTTTGTAAACATGTATTGACATTTCATCTACGGTCATGCAGTTTATTTAGACAAAACTAGAAAGTTTGGATAAGACAAAAATGCTTCAGAAATTGTCATTTTTTTATTTTTTGTTCATATTGTGTCGTTGTTAATCTTGTAGTATAAATTTGTAGTATAAAAAAATGTGTTGTAAACTTACCATTGTACGATTCATGTGAACTTCCAAGTTTTTCTTCACAGACATAAGTCATATACCCTGGAACCTCCCTTTGACAACTTTCTGTTTTCCATGAGTTTTTGTTGTTTGGCTCTTCTACATGCATCGTGGTGCATTGATTGAGTATGATGTTCTTAGGTTGATTCAAATCCCTTCATAAACAAATACTATACATATATATAATTTGGTCAGGATTTTTTTTCAAATACTTGAACAGTCGCTCAGCCCTAATTTAAGAACTGTAACTGTTTTACTAAATAAATAAATCTTCAGGAATAGTTTAGAAACTTTATTTATAGAATATCAAGTATCGACGTTTGCATTAAACGCGTAAGTAGAAATAATAAAAATGTTGTACGATAATATAATAACGTGTAAACCATCATTCTGAAGTTTCTACCTCAAACTGACTTAAACATTTCTGCAAAAAAAAGCGATTGTTCGGTGTACATTGTATATCAAAAACGCTGCCCAAATAAGCTCAGGTTTAACTTCCGAGTGAAATGTATGACACTGGTCTTTGAAAGTGGGACCAGTGTTAAAACTAATGCTCATTTCTTTTCGAAGTAAAGGTTCAGAGAGTCTTTGACATGATCGTTGGCAGCAAATATATGACCTTTTTTACTGAGTTAGAGGAATTCGTTTCTTACCATGAGGCAAATATTTTCCGTCAAACTTTTGACTTGGACAATCTCGAACGAACGTACTTTCCTAGGCTTTGACTTTTTGTCAGAAAATCATGTTCAGAAATCGAAGAAGATTCTTCTATTTCAAGCTAATTAATGCAAAAAGAGGGCTCTAAATGTACAAATTGATATTAAGAAATACGAGAGATAAAATGTAACCGTTACGGTAGATTTAGAAATATGAGACATTAAATTGAATATCATTTTGGGCCGATCATATGTGGTTTTGTCGCTATAAATATATTCTAGATCAATGGTAGAAAAATGTAATTGAATATATTTTCTCACGTAATAAATCATAACTCTTTTATAAGGGTTATCATCATGTGACAATGGTACAAAGTTTTACCATGCTGTATAAGTGAGTGGTGTTCCATCGGTCCAAAACTCGTGCAATTGTCCACGCGAATCAGTATAACGACTCAGTCCTAGAAAGAAAGTATTCATTCCGTAAAATTCCCACTCTCTGTTTTAACCTAACTCCCTATACTCTATAACAACATATGAAAGTATGATGATAGATAGGATTCCAGAGCGCTATTATACGCGTCGTATTTTGCACACTTCTTTTATCAGCAGATCTAACACAGTACACTACTAATATAAATCTAGCAACAGAAGCAAATATTATGTAACTATACCTACCAATGAAGACATGAGAATACGAAGCTTCTTGAAAGTTCCTATATCTGAAGGTGGAAAGGGTTTGATAAAAATCCAGCAACAACCCACGTATCAACTGTAATTCCTTCAATAATTTTATATTGGCCAGTGACGATTTGTACACTTTACATTTGTAAGCTACATCCATCCATGAGCCAGAATGTATAATCTGAAACTCGTAACACTTTTTGAAGTCAGCTACGCATACTGTAAGAAACATGCATTTGTCATGAGGATTCAGTAATGTCAAACAGTAAAATATGCATACGTCATGAACAAAAGGGTGGGACAAAGTTTAGAATGGATAAATGTACTTAGGTCAGAGATCGACTTGTTTCTTGAGTTCGGAGAAGACATTTAACAGTTGAAATAGAAACAATATGTATATGTACCTCGCTTCTTAACATCTTCAATATCGCTTATAGGCGGTTGCCATGGCGTATCTGTAAAAAAAACGTATCAATCACTTGATAAAATTAATTTGTTGGAATGAATGTATTATGTAGTTACAAAATGACCAAGCTTCCCGATTGAGATGTTTCCTGTACAGGTTAACGTGATAGCAGAGCTCATTTTGTCATGTAATATTGATATAGTAAGCCATCAGCTATTTAGCTATTATACTTTTTGTATCAAATGTGGAGGAAAACCGAGGTAACTAAATCAGCGCAAATACCCGGATTTTTGCTCCGCAATGAAACTGATCCGATATACGAGGTTAAAATGATATATATCATTCTCCTTTCGTTTGCATGTCGGTCCGAAAGTAATTCTGTTTTTGAAATTTGTATACATGTGTAATGATTTCCTCTCTGATTTTGTCTCACGGAAAAGGTGAAGGAATCTATGATAGTACTTAAATCCCACCAGGACTGAGCTGTTTTGATTTCTGTCTTCTGACCTGTTTAGCCGGTCTCTTAATGGTGTTTCTTTTGATGCTCTGTCAATTACAAAGGCACGGAGTATTTTGTGATTTTGGTTTTCTATAAATTTACAAGAAAAGTTTTTTACGTGTTATGTCTTCTGTAGCCAGTGCGTGTGCTAGCGATTCACCTGGCGGAGATTACTGATATTTACACAGCTCTGAGAGTTTAGTGTTATTTAGAGCTATGTGAAAAAAAATAGATAAGAAGATCCTTTGGAGCCACAGTATGCATCAGATCAAAGGTCTTGCGTGTTCATGGAGGTTTAGTGTACAAAGAGGTGATTTAGATATAGAAGCAAAAATAAATTCATATTGTTGTCACCAATACAGTCTGTTTATTTTATTATTTATGATAACAAAAGTATGTATTAACAGCACCAACAGTAAAAATGAAATTGTGAAAACAAAACAGGAGCAAAGTATCTAAAGAAATATCAACTTTTAAAAAGCGTAGCTTCCCCGAAATGAAAAACAGTATTTGATATTAACATAAAATCTTACACCAAGTAGAAAAGGTAAACAACAAGGATAAAAACAAATGAAGAAACACAGTGGGACAATATCTTGGAACGGTAAGTGGCCAAAACACCACAGAGGACTTTTAAACAGCTCAATGGTGCGTATTAAACATCACTTTAAGCCCAACAAATGTTGTAAAGTTAGTTACAACGTCAACAGAAATGTTCTCCGCTCACACAATTGTAATAGAGATTTTCAACTTACTTCGACGCGGACTGCGGACAGCGGACTGCGTACTTACAGTAAGGGTTTTCTCAAAATATTTAGAAGTTCGCAAGAAAGAAAACATACCTAGGGTATATATGTTTCTTTTACCTATATGTGTAGTAACTTTTGCCTTCATTGTAGAAATTAGTGTACTATGTTGTAATTATCTGCTATAATTATACCAAACATACGTTTGAAAATATACGGATAGTGAACAGGTTACATTTAACACAAGTAATTGCAATTTTCAGATGTCATCTAAATATTCTGTCGCATTTTACTTGCCTTTAGCATGTTCTTCAAATATCCGTATGCTTTAACATTTTGTTTCGATATTTAGACATTTCTTCCGCGCGACTCAAACGACACGACATGTGAAGTTTCACAGTACTACGATAATACTTCACCTTAATATGTTCATGCATTAAAAAAGTACAACTTGAAACATGGATTTGAAGATAACGGCGATTCCTATAAAAACAGTTTGGTTTTAATTTGTGTTCGTCCATACGATTCCTAGACTTGTTCTTCCTAGCAACAAAATAAGAAAAAGAAAGTACAAAATATTATTGTGAAAAAAAAATCAAACATTCTGAATAAAATGAACGTCCGTTTAATTTTCGTTGCATAGTATAAATACAGTGTTCTGGTAGACTTCTGTACGGAAAAAGTAATTGTTTTTCATTAATTTTGATAATTGTAGAATGTTCCATAAAAAATAGAAGTTTTAATGAAATATCTTAATGATTTCATTCAGCATTTTATCTAAACATACAGGAAGTTCTCATACATCGTCGAAACGAGATCTGACACATTACCATAATTAAGCTACAACATCCTGAATTAGTTATGTATCAGCATGTTTGAAAATAAAAAGAAAGAATAGCATATCTGATACATTACCATAATTTAGCGACAACATCCCGAATTAGTTATGTATCAGCATGTTTGAAAAAAAAAAGAATAGTCATTTCGTATTAACATAATCTGATATCAGATTTTAAAAAAATGATCAAGACAGGCTAGGTCTTTATGACCGAGGTCATGCAAAAAAAAAAAGATTGAATTCCTGGACTTCTGTTTTCAAAACATTTTATTTGTTTGTTTGTTTGTAGTTTAACGCCGTTTTTTAACAGTATTTCAGTTATGTAACGGCGGGCAGTTAACCTAACCAGTGTTCATGGATTCTGTACCAGTACAAACCTGTTCTCCGCAAGTAACTGCCAACTTCTCTACATGAATCAGAGGTGGAGAACGAATAATTTCAGACACAATGTATTTTATCAAATCGTCACGGAGAACATACGTCTCGCCCAGGGCTTGAACGGGCTTCAAAACATTTTGAGTCTCAGCTGAGTTTGATAATGAAACATTTTCATTGATATCAAAAGTGTATGTTAAAATTTGAGTTTTAAATTCATGACTATTTTCAAGTAACTATTCGGTAAGTATTGTCATGTTTCGACTGAAATTTAATCTTTAAGTACCGTTAAAACTAGCTGTCAAAATTTCAATCTAAAACCCAGCTGAGACCGAAAATTGTTTTGTGAACAAAGGGCCTGGGAAGCGTCCTTGATCAAAATTCCAATCATATTCAAAAAATGTTTTATGGACACTACATGCATAGAATTGTCAACGAAATTATATTTTTGACTTAGTCAACTTCAATGACACCATTTGAGCAATTCTGTGTGGTAATTTGATACAACCGGTTTAGTAGTCGAGGCTATCAGTATTGACAAAGCCTTTTTAGCCGAGTACCTTTTCGAACGTATGCATATATGATATCTGTAGATATTCTGCTTTAAGGAACTTGAACAAAGAGTTAAACTCATGAAAACTCAAGGTCTATATTGGTTTAAAAATTCATAATGTAGCCATCATGTATATCAAGATAGGATGACCGGGAAAACTGAATAAATTCAGTCCCGTATAAAACTGAATTTGTAGGGTTTGAAATGGTTAAGAATATATAATACCACGTGCGACATTTTTTACTGCGGTGCATTTAAATGTCACGCATCGTATCGTACATATTCAAAATTGTGCGTCGTACAGCAGCAGTTCAGCGTCGCGAGTGCAATAATACGAAACTCCATGTTTCAATATACACTATATACATTTTTTGATACCAAATATTCAATTATTATAATAAGTAATAACTTGTAACATATGTTGCTGTGATCCCCTACGCATAGGGGTCGCCTGGGCTAAAATAGATGAACCTTCTGCGGCGCAGGGGAAGGGAAGAGTGTCTGTCTCCTCACCAGGAGGTCATTGGTTCAAATCCTGGATTATAGGGTTTGTTGATCGTTGAATCAATAACCGTTTTCACTGCTAGCGAATACTGGCTAGAACTTCACTAAATTGACAGCAAGCATATAAATAAGTTGCAGCACATCAAATAAAAAAGAACAGGCTTCTTGTTCATAAATACGGTAGTCGAAAGATTTTAATAGATACATTAATCAAAAAGCGATATAAAAGGTAAACGGGTAAAAATGTTAAGAAATGCTTGTAAGACAAAATATATCATTAATTCATACACAATAAGACGGATATTAATAAATCTTATAACTCTTTTCTCAGATATTTTAAATGGAAACAGCATTACGGCATTAGAACCGGATGATAAATATGCCACTGTTTAGTTATGCATAACTTCCTCATATACAGTTTGAGAAAACCCCTATAGTAAGTCCGCAGTCCGTGGTCCGCAGTACGTAGTCGAAGTAAGCTGAAAATCTCTAATAAAAGGTACGACTTGTAAACATGCAAGCCTGTGAAAGCCCCTGTAAATTAATGCATAGGAATAATAAAGTGATCCATATATATCAAAATATGCAATAGACAACGCAACAAAAGAAAGACCGTTAAAGATTCCACAAGTTCAATTTTGGCTTTAGGAACTGCCAATCATGGTTTCATTCACCTATTCCATTATTTTTACACAGACAAGGATGGAAGTGTAGCATTGCAAACAGTTATAGGAATGAAAACTAAGCATGCAGTGTTTCGTCAAGTATTCGGATTATATTTCTTTTAATTAAACGCTAAGTCTACAAAAATACAATTGAACAATTAGTGACACAGAATCTTTCGAAGTTTGTTAAAAGAATCTTCATAGAAGTGAGTTTGATATACCTGGACAAAGAGATGTCTATAAATTTTTAATTTTAGTAACAAGTCTGAATTGTTATAGTAAAAGAAATGACACATTTTTCGCTATTTATAAAAACGATTTTCCACTGAAAATGTTTAGATTAAGTAATTTATTGATTACGTTTAATGAAATCTTCAACAAGACCACGCGCTCAAAACAAAAAGATAATTTACTGTGGAATATAAATCCCATAAGATGTAATGCTGTGGCAGTTAACTGTTAGTATATATCTTACTGGTACAAGTGTTTGAACTTGAGATTAAACGAGTTTCATTAGGTTATGTATGAAGTTAAGGAATCCAGTACATCTATTTTATCTTGCTGATAAGCTGTACGACATTTTGAGTGATGTGGTAAGTAAACAATTCCTTAACAATGGATTGACTCGACGTTAAGGTTGCATTAGTATTTAGTCGTAATCCAAAATATCATTATCGTGTAAGCGTCAAACAATAATGATATCAACGGCTTGTTTGCAGGAACAGAAACAGAAATGTACCTCTGGATTCCGTTTTTGAGTTGTCTTCTATCCTCAGGTGATATGGAATTGTGCTTTCTCGTGGTAAAAATGTGTATTTCATCCAAAACCCTTCAGGAAAAACGCTCATACGAAACAAGGCGCTATGGTACGGTTCATATTCAACCACAACAGTTTCAGCGATGAAATAAATTTCTCCGTGTGGTCTTATTGAATTGCATATTGGAATGTGCTTTGAATAATCATTATTATTTATCTCAGCTTTCGACTCTGAAAAGGAATGCAAACACCAAAGTTATTAATAATGTTTTATACCTAGCACGTAAACAGTTATCAATAAAATCTAGGAGAATGTTTTTAAGCAATACACGCAACCGAGCAATGTAATTGCAGGCTAGATGTTATGAAATGTCCATAACACCTCGTCCAGTCAGTAAAATTGATTGGGTTCCCTGATCCCAAAGGAAACTAAAGTAAAACAACAATGCGTCCAAATACTGGTGAAACATTTTACAGTCACCACACGGCATTTAAAGACAATTGTTGTATAAGTTAACACGATTATAAGACGTTTTAAGCGTCAAGCTACAATACAGTGTGTAATTTTGGTATATCTTCTTTGTTAAGGTAAATAATGCGTAATGAGCGGGAATTTAAAACACAAGCTGCATCTATCATTGTTTTCCGATTTACATTGTCACACTTGTATACTTGAATGCATGTTAAACACAAAAAAAGCATTATGAAAAAATAAACATTTTACTGCTCGTTCTGTCCTTTATTGATTTTTTCATTTTTCTGAAAATGTACCTGAAATAATTTTTAATAAAATGAGACTACAAAATTCCTTAACTACCGAGTTCATTTTCACGCTACGATGCTATGAAAACTGGAAAGTTTAAGCAGAGCTTAAACCATACGTCTTTTCCTGTTTTTCAACCAAGTTCATATTGTCTCTCTGTAGGACTTATTGGCAGCCTTTATTGAACGGCTTATTGCATTCTTAATTTGTTTTAATCCGTTTCAACTGTTTCATAAATATTTAAAATAAAGTTTCCACGGAATCCGGAGATATTAGTATGAAGACGCATCCGGGTTCTAAGCTTTTGCATAAAAGTTTTGAAACGGCATCAATCCTTAATATTTTATACTTTAGTTCATTCATATCACCCGGTTTTGTTTCAAACTAAAGTTTAAAACGACAATTGTTTAGCGGCTATATCAAGCAATGTAATAATTAAGTTATTAAAATTTGAAAAAATACACGCACTCATAAAAACGGTCGAAGTATTTAACGCAGTGTTAGATATGAATACCGTCAAATGCTGACAAAGTCTCAGCCGTATTTTTACTCTAAACATAAATAAATAAATATATATATATATATATACACACACTCATAGACATTTATAATCGGTCACCTATAATTTTCATACATTTCTTTAAGAATATGCTGAAAATAAAACAATAATGTATATCATCAATTTATTCAATATCTTAATAACAATATAAGCGGTTTCATTTCATTATAACATTTGAAATTTGGTAACAACACCAGTTTGAATAACAACACCCACTCTTTCCAAAGTCACACTTTCAATCAATATCTCGCATGTCCGCTGTTCGCATTTATAACTGCCTAAAAACGGCTAAGCATCAAAATGATATATCTCTGAATGGCGCCTTGTGCGATATTCTGCCACTTGTTATTGGCGTCATTTTCAAGATCATGTAGACACAATTGCTATGGCAAACGTCAAATTCTTCCTTTGAGTAACTCCTGAATGATATTAATTTGACAAAGAGAAAGTGTGACTTTGAAAAGTACGGGTGTTGTTTTTCAAACTGTTGTTGTTCCCAACTCTCAAATGTTCAGATGAAATGAAACTGCCCATATTGTTATTAAGATATTGAATAAATTGATTGTATACTTAATTGTTTATTTTCAGCTTTTTCTTAAAGAAATATATGAAAATCATAGATGACCGATTATAAATGTCTATGAGTGTATATTGGCTTCAAGCAGTTCGTTCAAGCTTTGATGGAAAGAATATATCAGAAAATATATTTAAAGTAGGCAGTAGGTATAACAACTTCTTATCTGAACTACAAGTAGATATTTAATTGTTTAAATATGACGAAAAGCTGGATTCAGCATACAAGCTATTTACCGTCAACGCTTAGAACAAAAAAGTACCTCTCTACACAAAATAACAGTGTAGAGCACATCTTACTGTTACCAATTTAATAAATATGACAGTGACAATGACAAAGTTTTATTCGCTTTAAGGCCGCCGGCCCATGCAAAATATATATACATTTACAAGTATAGCATATGTTAATTCAATCAATTAGATAAAGTACATTTATAACAGTCTATATGTTTCAAGTCCTGGTTATCAATATATGGTTATAACTACTACATACAAAGTTTTCTTTTTTGAAAGGCATGGTATAAGAATACAACAACTTAGTTGATCAATTCTAAATTTTTAGATGATATAAGCATATTAAATTTGTTGGTTGGATGTAATACTTTTGTGGTAAATACAAAACACGTAGATCTGAGTAGCAGGTATGTAAAGTTACTATATAACTAAAACTGAAAATCCGATACGAACCAGTAAATATCATTGAACGCTACCACGGTGTATGGTCAAGCCTATAGTTACAGTGCCTTCTATTTCTCGAATAAGCACATCACTTATTCGTATGAAAACAAAGCATATTCATTGAACAGTAAATGGTGTGGGAGGCTTTGCGGGTAATCTCTGTATTAAATGAAACAAACTCACGTATGGTTGATTCATATCATTTCACAGAACTGCATCCGTTACAAACAATACATCGGAAGTGAACTCTAATGTCACGCATAAGTTGACGTCAAAATAACGTCTATATAATTTTGCGCTATTTCCGATATTCTGGGGACCGCGAAAAGTGAAAGTACTGAAAATTTCGTTTCTTAAATAAGTTAAATCAATTATAAAACACGTATCAATATATAACGTTCGTTTCCTGATTAAGAATTTCTGGCCATTGTCTCTAAATTACATATTTCACGAAATTGAAGAACACTCTTAAATTTAAATACAGTTCATTTTTCATCGATCTCGTATTTTCTACTGATATAGAGTCTCTCGTTTTCATTGATCTCCAAAGAGTAGAGTCTAACGATTTGTCGGGTAGATTGACCATTTCCGGTACGAAGTTTTGCTGCCCTGATCAGTCTGTTTCGCCCGGGTACAAGTTCCTCCACCACGGCCACCACGACCGAGAACTGTCATCGTGCACCTGCATGACATCTCCAACACGTATCGTCTGCGTGTTGCGACGACTTTGTGTATGACGTTCACGTTGTAATGTAAGGTTATCTAATTTCAATCTCGCTCACCAACAGTTAATCAGCTCACGCTGGACTCGAACTTGTTTTGTTATTGTTTGTTGATTGCTGATAATGGTGCTAGGAACTGTTGTATCTGGTATCGTAAGAGTCCGTCAAGTTAATACTTATTTAAGTGTGATGGGGTTATCGGCTCTGGATCTGTGTTGTCTGATGTGATGTATGTGAGAAATATATCGTTGAGAATAGCTTCTACCTCGGTAAGTGACGTTTTAATGCATCAGGTAACGAATGATCGACCTAACACTTTCTTCCGGTTTTGTTTAGTTAGTCTCTCAAGGCTTTTATAAATGAATTTTCGGTGAGGTCATGTACAAGTTCAAGGTGAACAGCTCCGGTAGCTGCACTTTTAAACAAACATACGAAAACCTTCGATTCTCTTCCAGTTTCTAACTTCTCATACAGTGTACCATTGAAGTCGAGCCCTGTGAAAGTAAATGGTGGCGAACTTTTTAAGCTGGTAATGGTGGTTGGCCTGGAGCACTGTAAAGTGGTGAGTTGATCTTCCGGCATGTTATACATCTCCGTGGTAGAGATTTGACACACTGTCGTATCGCCTGTATACAAAAACGTTGTCGTAAGTGGCAAAGTTGCACTAATACCTGAATGCAACTGTTTCTGATGTGCATCAAGTACAGTATGTCGCGCAAGCTGGTGTTTCGCTAATAAAAAGATATTCATCAAGGGGTGCGTTTTGTAAACGACCTCCACATCTGATGAAGCCTTTTATGTCCATGTTTAATTGTAATTGTCGTACTAGCGGTAGTCGTAATTTTCCAGGTCGAAGGGCCACAATAACTTCATTGTAGACTGTAGACTAACATTGTCGAATCAAGGTCATTTCTGCTGCTCTTAGCACCGTAACAGTAATAGCGTCAACAATTCTATCTTGGTGTTGTGTTCTTCAGTTGTCAATAAATCTCCGGACGTAGGCCATAACTCGAAGTAGCTTCTGAAAATTGTTGAATCTGGTTAAGTCAATCGTATCTGGAATCTTGGGTGTTGATTGTTGCGAATTACAAGTAAGCTGGTCATCTTCGGGTTGCAATGTAGATGCCACAGTGGTGTATTGAACTTTACGTTTTAGCCAATTTGTCTCGTTGGATAACCACAAAGGACCTGTAAACCATTGTTTGTTGTCCTGATATTGGCTTGTAGAAATTCTACGGGTAAGTGGATCTGCGGGAATATTCCGTGTTGGACAATATCGCCAACTTCCTGTTCCGGTCTGATTTCCGTTTGTTGCAAGTCGTCTCCGTATAAATTGGTTGGTTTTCTTCGGGTTACTCAACCAGTGTAGAACAATCTGGCTAGCTGACCTGATCTTTTCTATTCCTAGTGTTTTTCGTAGATATTGGGAAAGTCGAGCTCCTATTACAGTCGCCATAAGTTCAAGTTTTGGTAGGTGAGGAGTTTCACTGGTGAAACTCTGTTCTAAGCCATTACTAATGCACGCCTGGTAAACAGCAGAGCTACCTCTTTCAGAGGTATACGATAAATTGCTCTGTTGCAACTTCCGAAGAACGTCAACAAAGGTGTGTGTCATCATATTTCCTGTATTTTCTACAAGCATTGTATCGGCTATAAAAAAATCGGGGAATGGTACGCGATGTTGATGTCAAAGGGTGAGAAAATGTGCAGCCAGACCGGGACTCAAACACGGGGCCTCGGAATACCGTTCTGATGCTCTACCGACTGGCTATCCGGCTGCCTACACATTTTCTCTCCGTTTTAATATTCAAGTTCTATACCGTGACATATTTCCCAAACATTTTGAAATTCGTCCTCGAATTTCAGCGAATACTTTTTATATAAGCAATTACAGGAGTCGGAGACTAACCAGTGTAATACCGTCACGGTCCCATGTTGGGCGCCAAATGTCACAAAGTAAGTAAAATGTGCAGTCAGACCGGGACTCGAACCCGGGGCCTCGAAATACTGTTCCGATGTTCTACCGACTGAGCTATCCGGCAGCTTACACATTTTCTCCCCGTTTTAATATTCAAGTTCTATACTGTGACATTGATTTGGTTAAACTTTACGAAGAATTAAAGTTCGCTTTGTAGTCATGGCGATGTTTACCAGTAAGCTGATTTAGCGGTGAACAGGCCATTTTGTCATGAAAGCACTTTCATTGTCACATGTTTGTTTTTTAACTGATATCAAGAATAATAATAATTGGTTACTTCATCTTCGTCTAGAATTTTGAGTTGTCTCGCTGTATCTCTCAGTGTGTGGCTGTTAGAATTCCATGACCTAAGCGTGAATCCTGATTCTGACATGAAATTTCGTGATTAATGGAAGTATCTGATGACATCTGTTTCTTGGTCAAGGCTGGACAAGAAGTTGTCTACATATAAGTCACTCTGTAGTCTGTCACTGACCCATGTAACTGCGTTTCTCTTTAGGTGTTTCAGGAGCGTTACATTCAAAATGAATGGAGAACATACCGCACCAAAAAGTACAGATTTAAACCAATATATCTTTAGTTCACTTTCGGGATTGGTTGGTGACCACGGCGTACTGTTTGAAGTTGAATTTGACTAAGATGGCTGCAAGATCGTTGAGCTCTGGAGGTGTCGACTGCAAACACTTATTCAAACTCTGATGATTCAGTGGCAGGCGGCAATTACAGTCGTAGACAATGCGTATAGGTGTTGCAAATTATTCTTCAAAGCGTGATGCAGGATGTAGTGGACACTGTATCTGGAACTTCTTTTACGGAGCATCTGCTCTCTTGATCGTTGATGATATCTCCATAATGTTTCAATGTCATAGGGTCTTGACGTAATCTATTGATTAATTTCTCAGTTCGGCGTTTCACGATGTCGTAGTTAGTGGGAAGGGCGGGCGACCTAATTTCCAGGGTAACTTCTTTACATTCCTGTCTCCAATAAACGTAATTAACGTAATTGACGTAACTTGATACTTCATTTTCATCTTCGCTCTGTTGAATACCAAGGCTCTCAAGTTTCCAAAATTTCTCTAGGTCAATATCTTGGGGTAACTGCATAAAAACATTCAATGTTAAACAAATCGTGGCTCTACTAGATGACGTATGAAACGGGACGGGACCGGACAGAAGATGTAGGTCATGGACCTCGGATGATTTCTTCAACGATTCTCCAATAGTAATCTGCACCAGAGAAGTTGAATCTCGAACGTTGTGTTGTCTGTCAATTGCTGTTAGCGGAAAACATGTTTTGTTGTATTTTTGAAATGGTACTGCTGTAGTTGGTACTATCAGCACATTAACCGGTATTTTCTTTGGAGGACGTAATCAGATTGGCGGGGTGGGGTTTCGCGACATTCCAATGCATTATTGTGAAGGATATGCAGCATATTCGGCAATATGTTCTCTTATTCAGTGACCATCTACCTTACATTGTAACAAATGTAGCGTTGAATTTTAGACACGGGATTAAATTGCTCTTCCTATTTTGCTCGTTGTATTGAGATTATCATTATTTGCATAAGTCAGAGATTAACTCCGCCCCGCCAGGCCGAATAAAGCGCACAATAACTGAACAATAGAACACATGCAATAGGGAAGTACAGGGTGTAGACATCGTATAAACAATTAGGGTTTTTGTTTTTTTCTTAATTTAAAATGTTATCAAAATATCTGTTACACAAGTATTTAAATTTGACCAAAACTGTGTAATACTATTCATTGTAACTTTATTTTAATAAGTTACAAAAATGCATATAACATTCAAAAATTGATATTTGCTAAAAAAAAACAGTAATGTGTAGTTTTGTGCACTATTAAAAATGTAGAGGTCGAAAACTTATGAAATGCTACTGTAACATAAGTTCAATTGTTGAAAATTCAATATGTAATTGACAACATAGTATAATAAGAATAATATGAATTTTTCAGAATATTAAGAGTCAGAATGTATTTGCGGGGAGCGTTGGAAATTTTTAAATGTATATTAACCTCATTTTTACACACTTTTTATAAGCATAGTAAACGGATCACTATTTAGCCCTTACAGAAAAAGCTAAACTGGTTTATTCTTACCTGAATTACAGCTGATATCAAAGTCTTCAAGTTTTAATGTCATGACAAGGCTATCGACAGTTTTGTGTATTACCCATCTGTACTTATATACTGAATGAAAATCGATCCTGCCCACGAAACTGTTTGTAATTAAATCCATTGTTTGTAGTTCACAATATGTTGTCCTTCGACTTCCAGGACAATAGGGGTAATCTGTAGCAAGTGAATTAATGCTGTAATGAAAACTTAACATTTTCTAAAGTATAAAGTTTACAATGAATCAAAACAGCAATACCGGAGCATGTGTTTCTGTCCCATTTTTTACATTTTTAACAACTATATACTGATTTAAAAACAACAATGTTTTAATTTAAATACTATAGACATAATATTGATGAAATTGCTACCAGCTTTTAAACGGCAGTCTATTTTTTCAGTTCATTCACCAGTCATGCAATTTGGAAAGTTTAAACCAACCCTAGCATTCTTGTTGCAGTAATATTGTCACATTTTTCTAAGGATATTGTGAAACATGATCAGATGGACATGGTAAGATACAAAACAAAAACACCATTATATAGGTTAAAAAAGAGGATGATATACAGTTTGATATTTGGAAAGAATTTTTAAAACAAATAAATATAAATATTGTGTAATTTTCACTGGTGAAGAACTTCATTCGTAAGGAAATTAATGTCTATACAGTTTCAAAGTATATTGTGATAAAATGCATAATGTAAAATGATACACATTTGCTTCCATGACTTTTCTAAAATATCTATTACCAATAAATGCTTTGTTTTGTTTTTGCTTGGTTAAACCACTGATCTTCTGTTAGTCAAGTGGATGATTTCTTCACATGAAAGTAGTCTATATCCCAAAAAAGTTTATGACCTCAAAGCAATCAGGGGCAAGTGCTTGAAATGATTCGACCGCAAATCATCCCCACCCCTCAAAATGTAAGCATCTTATTAAATAAAGGCTAGTCCGGTCGCAGATTAAGTCGTTGGACATAGGAAATTAATTTGTAGGCTACTCTTGGTACATTATTTAATGAACATCCAATTTAGCCGGGTTATATACTACAACGGCCGGAAAATGTAACGGAAAATTTGCGTAATAAGTGCGAGATTCAATTTTTGTGACCAATTTTAGTCACGTGATAAGAATAATAACAATTTCATTCAACTTTGAAAACCATTGGCGTTATTATTAATGTTTTCGCACCAATGTATATTTATTACTGAAATTTGTAAATGATGTTATGCGTCAATTGTGTGGACGACGTTTTCATGAGTTTTACAGGCATATACAGATAATATTATCATAAGCTATGGAAATACTATACTTAGTGTTACTATCATTATTCAGGCACTTCTTCGGCAATGTAATTGCAAGAGATGGGTCATGGCGTTTGGGAAAATAATCCGAAACAAAATCTAAAGAAGGTTTTAATCAGATTATATTAAACAAAACAACTACCACAAAGAAATAGGAATAGCATACGAATAGTATTTGAGCCGTGCCACGAGAAAACTAACATAGTGGGTTTGCGACCAGCACGGATCTAGACCAGCCTGCGCATCCGCGCAGTCTGGTCAGGATCCATGCTCTTCGCTTTCAAACCCTAATGGAATTAAAGAAACTAACAGCTATGTTGTTGAGATTGACCAAATCGATACTTTATAATGCCAACAAGCACCATAAATGAGCCGCGCCATGAGAAAACCAACATAGTGGGTTTGCGACCAGCACGGATCTAGACCAGCCTGCGCATCCGCGCAGTCTGGTCAGGATCCATGCTGTTCGCTTTCAAACCCTAATGGAATTAAAGAAACTAACAGCAAACAGCATGGATCCTGACCAGACTGCGCGGATGCGCAAGCTGGTCTGGATCCATGCTGGTCGCAAACCCACTATGTTGGTTTTCTCATGGCGCGGCTCATTTATGGTGCTTGTTGGCATTATAAAGTATCGATTTGGTCAATCTCAACAACATAGCTTTAGTTTAGTTAATCTCTATTTAGAAGTGTAATTTTGTGTGTAAATTAGAAATTACAACATATATGAAATAAGCAAAGGTCTGCTAGACAGAACAGACAATTACACCTGTTTCTGAAAAACGGACACTAAAGCCTCGACCGGGCTTTATTAAGTTTCCCCTAGGACATGTCATGAACGCCAAATATGTCACTTGATACATCATATTAAAGTAAGGCATTCCACCATTGTGCCTGCTGTCTAGACGATAACCACTAAACCCAAGAAGATTGTCTATTATATCATCTGCATACATTGATACCATGATAACATCTTTGCAGTCATAATCGTTCTTGAATATTTTCTGCTCTGTATCCTTGTAATTAAAAGAAACAAAATATCCTATGATATGGCTGAGCATTTTAATGTAGGAGAAATACCTCTCGTATCCTTTCTATAAAGGTATCAAGGGCGGGCCGTCGACCTTTCCAGTATATGTGAGTATGAGATGGCGCCAGTATATAAAACACTAATTTTACTTGGCTTAAATATTTTGTGTAGAACTTCTAAAACCTAAGATATTTTTCCGCCGATTGGCCAGAAAGAGTATTACTAGTATCATTATATACCATCTCCAATAGATACTATTTTTTTCAAGGAAAACAAAAACCCTAGAAAAACAATTTTTGCATTTTTATCTGATTTTTTAACGCAAACATATATGGTTGTGGTCCCGAATTGTTAATCAACAAGTTACGTTTTTTTTGTGGAAAGCCATGTGCGAGTTGAGACATATTTTTGGCCGAAACTGACATAAGAAATCAATCTAAAACTGTCGAGTGTCATTACGGGTCGTCTGTGTATATTCTACTGACCTCAAACTCGCGAAGTGAAATGTCTACAAATTGCAATACTGCATAATTTCCAGGACGCTGAATTTTCCATTGATGTATTGAATTATAAGAATATAACGTCGGGTAATTCCAACTTGTAAGTTCACCAGGTACAACCATATCCGTAGTTGACGCATTGAACACAATATGCCAATTCGCTGCTAATCGTAGTGTTGGTGCTACGTCAACATCGACATTTTCTGAAACAAAATTCAGTTTATGTAGGTTACAGCCTTATCGTTACATGTCACTATCAAAACGCCGTTTAGTTGCGTATTATTATATCACTCGAGCTGCGCCCTCGTGATATAATCCCGTCGTACCTGAACTATAATGACTTTGTTCAACTTCAAATCTCTGTTAGGATATACTAGTATAATTTTTCAATTTAGATGTTGATTAATAATGGTTATGTTTATACAAATTAACCCCGAATACAAACTAACTTTTTGTGACACTCCCAAAATCTTTTTAAGCAGCCATTTCCAACAAAAAGCAGATTTACAGTAACGCAACACGTTTACAATACTGTATTAAATTTACATATTTGAAATACAATATTGAAAGTGGGGAGAATATAAGGTATGTTTTCCTAGTCTGTGGTAGGTTGTACGAAGTGTAAGATATATATCAAACTGTATTTATACGCAATATAAAATACTTAAATTAGTAAAACACGAAAACGTTTTGAATCTATTGTCAGTAAGCACATACGAATGGTAGATTTAACATATGGTTCCAAAGCATCATTCTGTACAAGAACCATTCTATTTATTTCAAACAGCCAACTTAAGGCCATCATATACAGAATTGACAGTACTCAATTACATTGATCACATAATTCCTCACCTGTATTTCTGCAGCCAAGTATTTCAAATTTCAAGCACGGCATTTCCGTGTTTAGAAACGCTGAGGGGTAAATACGAAGATATCGCGCTATAATTGGATCGCTAAAATGAAATGATTGTGGTTCTCCGAATTGTCTGGATTCATCATACACGAAATGCTGAAAAGGAATACTAGCAATGCACAAATACAATTTATTCCTAGTCCAGTTTACTAGAAGACACATTTATGTCTGAAATATATTTTCAAAACATTTCATAAGCCTTGTTAAACACATGTACCAACACATACATGAAATTTAAAACAAGAGACTGGTATATATTTAGAAAACACCTCCATATTAATGTTTAACTGTTTCCAACTTTCACGTGTTAGTAAATGCAAATAGAAAACAAGACATAATTCAAAGTAATTCAGTATCTTAAAGTTATTTTTATTTGTTAAGACACTACTTATTATATCTGTTGAAGAGGCATTTACACTGTTACCGGCAGCATTACTTGTATAAAATAGACGAATTGAAGTTTTATATGATATGAATTTAATTAATAGTTACACTGTGTATTTTAACTTTCATTAGTTACCTTTTTACTATAACGTTGAAAATAGTCTAGATCAGTACCATACTCTACACCAAACGAGTAGCAGCCCATCTTTTTTACAACCTTTTCAAATGTGTTGTTCTCCACACTATCGGTTACTTCAAACCAATTTGTTATCACAACACCATCAATGGGTTTGACAAATATCAAATCGACCTAGGTAAACATGTCTGACAAGTAATTTTAGCGTTCTTCGATAATATTTCTGTATTATTTAATTCATTCTCTTTTTAGAATTGTATGTGTACATTGCCATGATGCACTGACGACATAATTTCTGTTAAATATGTCTTTCACTGAATTTGTGTATTGTATTAGCCATAAGCATACACAAGACATCGTCACACATGTATACTAATATGCAACTACTTATATTTTCAATAATCGTAACCGTCAAAAAGGTGTTCAGAAAGTTTTGAATTCAAATAAATAAAATCCGACGACATGAAGTTAAACTTAACTTTTTTTTGTTCTGTAAAGAGCTAAACAGAGACACCTACCTGTAGACTTATTTATCGACAACTTTAAATATATTAAGACGTTTTGTAAAACAGAAGGATAATTCACCTATAACATGTTAATAAAATTGTACAAAATGAAAATGCAAAAACTTAAAACCTTTTGCATATCTTTGTCACACTTACATCAGTTTTGTTAACGACTTTTTTTAATCTCACCTGAATAAAATGTGATGTGTCTGAACTCTCAGCGCACCATCCGGATAAGTGAGGGCGTGCTTCTGTTGGAAGGTGTAACTGGTGCCATGACGACGCCGTCAGTTGGTGGTCATAGATATCATAATTACGCATTCCAAGGTCTTGATTACATCTCGTTCGGTCAGAATCTACGTATATTACAAATACCGTTATACGAAAGATATAATGACGTCAGATAAAATAACAATTTATATATCAAAATAATGACGTCAGATAAAAGACTCATACATCAAACTTATGACGTCAGTTAATAATATAATATATAAAGATTTTGACGTCAGATAAAAGTCTAATATATGAAAATTGTACGTTTTGATTTAATTAACTAATGTTTTAGTCAAATAGTTCTACAATTTAAATGATATAAGAGAACAATGATGATGTCAAATCACAGTTAAAGATGTCGTAATCCGGATTAAAATTTTATTTCCCGAACACATTTCGTTCTCATTCTTGTTTTACCATATTGCAGCAGTATAGGAAATAAAATACCAGTGTTGTTAACAACAGTCATTATATCGTTTATCAGTTCGATGATTTGCGGCTGCAAGTTCGTCTGTCGGCTCTTTAATTCCATCTCTATTACTAGAAATATAGTTAAAACCCGTTAGAGAAGAGCTATTGTTACTATATCCACAAATGATATGAAATTTAAGTAATTGGATATAATGAGAGATACAACGCGATGTGGTAATGTCTGTCATGAAATTAAAGCTTATAAACCTAAGTGAATTTGCACTTGTATTGTTTTGATGGTGTTTTTTTTTTATAACAGAACGCAGCTTTAAAAACAAAGCATGTACATGTATTCCAAAAAAATACGTTTTATTTCGGTCATTCTGTTAAAAGTGACCAAGGGACCACTTCTTTAAGAAAAAAAACTATACAGCTAAGCTGGGGAATTTATAATTAGTATAAGCTTACCTTGATCACGTGTATATGAAAGGATAGCTATATGTGTGTAGTAGAAGACAACCTGTAAATCATTCCAATATTCTGACCTTGACCTGAATACAAGTGTCACATACCTCCCAAAGATTGACCTTATATAAATGTAAGAAATACAGGATTTAAATAATACTTCTTGCATAAAAGGTAGTTTTCACCGGATATTTAGTATAGGCCGTTCCATGACAAAATCTGTATTAATGACAAAAATATAAAATAAGATATCAAAATTTCCCGAAGAACATTCCTTTTAACTTTCATATCTGAAGAAATTATCTAATTTCAAGACTTACCATGCTTTTAAATATGTCTCCAAAGACATTCAGAGACCTGCCTTTAGGAACGTAATAAAAGCAGTATGACCTCGTCGTGCCTGGCGTGTTTGTTTGCGACAAATTATGTGTACCACTAAGTAAACATTTTACATTTGAATACTTAGAAACAGTTTAAAATGAATTTACTGAAAAACAACATAACCATGTATTTTTCGGTTTCATCATGAGCTTTTTATCTACACAGTTGTATATTCTCATGGTGCATAGGAGCTTTGGAATTTCGGTTGGCATGACAACACAAATAACTATCTTTTTTTGTAAAATATGACAGAATTTGATTTTTCTTAAATAACTGAATATGAGAGTTTCTAGTTGCTGCATGAACAAATGAAAAACAATGATTTTCCATAATTTTAAACTACTCATTATGCAATAAGTATATCATGTCACAAATACAGGTTTTCTCATGGAACGGCATGTATGTATTATCATGACGGCCATGTACATGTAATAAGTCGCAGATAAACGATCAAGGGCTAGCACGACTGACTGACTGATTTTCTAACATATGCAATGTGGTGAGCAATAAACGGCTAAAATAGATCGGGAAATATCGAATTGATTGAAATACGTTATATCCATTGTAATAATGTACATAATAATAAGCTTCTGCTTGATTTTGTCCACTTTGTTGACCCGTAATGACAATCGGCAAATTCCGTTCTATTTTCTTTGTGTATTCTCAGTATGCGATTTCGACATCCTTAGATTGTCATGAAAAAGAAATTTTCTGTTATGACCGGCGGATGGCTAAATACCGTACCAGAATACGTAGTCGCACGGAAATTGTCGATTGTTATTACGGGTGTACTACCGACAAATTGCGGCGTCCTGTATGTTTACGCATCAAACGATTATTGACATCAAGGATAGAATATCAACCTTCTTTCATACCTGTAACATCTAAATATTGCTTGTTTTGAAAAGAAGTCCCAAGTATTCAGGGATACCGTATGCCTGCAGTGAAAAGCACCGTCGTGTAAAAAGCTCCATCTGTCGTCTCCGACGAAGATTTTTGACAACTGTCCTGAGACAATATATAAATAATACATGAAAAAGGAATCATCACTGCATAGTTTGACGTTGTGTTCCAACAATATATTATCGCCTTAAATATCCTGCAACATCTATCTCTCGCTATGAGAAAATGAATTTTCCAAAACGGAAATGTCGATAGTCAAGTACACCAGTACGTCAAGGACACAAACAGTGAATTAGTACCGAGTTTCCGAGTAGTTTTAGTGTTTTACTGCCATAGAATTTAGGACTCATTTTGAAAGAATGACTTCAAAACATTATATGTAAATTGTTAATCTTTATAAAGTCATTGAAAATAAATACTCAAATAATATTTCAATAATGCAAACCTTCTTAATGTAAACTGTTTATAAAAAGAATCAGATTTTGCAATATCAAGCTTTTGCTTAATTCTGATGTTATACGACGTATTTCAGTCTATGCTTCTTACACTTTACAGTGTAAGGTTAAACATATTGTCAATGGTGGAAATGATAATTGAAATAGAGAAATAGGGATTTCCCTCTGCGGACACCTGAAATCACACGACATGGAAAGACAAGAAATAGAGTAAAGATAGTTACCATGGTATATAGGCTTCAGTCTGGTAAACATTATCCCGGACACTAAAACAGTTTGTCTTGCATCAAGCATTATCCAAGTTTCTACGTCGCTACAGTTGTGAAGTGCTGGACCTTGGTAAATTGTTTCCAATTATATTCATATATTCTTATACTTTGAAAGGTATAAGTAAAATATTAATTCGAAACAATGACAAATCCTGTCAAAAAGCTTATTTTTATTAAAACGTTTAATGTCTAAAGATCATACCATTGATTTTTTGGGTTTTTTTTTTGTTTGTTTGTTTTGTTGTGTGGTTGTTGTTGAAATCAGTTGGTATCTTATCAGTGTATTGAAATTAATTTTTTATAGAGATTATGCATGTGTTAACCCTGCAAAATAACGTACACATTGAATAAAGTCCATTGTTTTAAAAGTGCGAGTTAAATGCAGGGTTTCCATATTGAACCAGATAAAAGGTAATTTATTCCTTGTATTTCCAAGTACACATGTGTCCGCACTGATTTTTCATTTGTTTATAATGGTGTTCGCCGCTTAAAAATTTCGAAAATATGAAATCGTTTTTATTAAATTTTGTAACGTAACCAGTCATCAGATAGGAAATCTTAATACAAATGAGTGGCCATATCTATATGTTCCGCTTGGAAACACGAAAGCGTTTTCTAAACAATACTGCTATCTGTTTCGAAATTTATGCAACGCTGTATGACGCGCATGAATACTAAACGGTAAACAAGAGGTTCATCGATATGTGACTGTCTCGGCTAAATCAATATTATTGCTTGAATTAAAAGGTTATGGGACTATTTCTAAAGCAACTGGCAAACTTCAAGACTAACGGCCTCTCATACGAACCAATTACATAATCTCCGCATCGGTTGACAAGAACTTTGGCATCAACAAAAGCATAACCAAATCCAGGATATCCATACCAACCTAACGAAAAATAATTACTTTATATGAATGGATCAGAGCAAGAAATTAGAGTAGACAGATGAGGATATATAAGCAAACATATATTATTAATTATTGGGTTTGTTACTGACCCTCTACGGCCCTCGCCTCGCCCTCTATAAAGCATACTGACCCTACATATTTCCGTAGAGGGTCAGTAACAAACCAAATAATTGATTTGTTTTATCGACCACTTAATTACTTTTATCCTACCTTCATGCAAAATAAAGGCAAAAATCAAGGGGTCAGATAAATTTTGCTTTATCAGGTCAGTTACTTGATAAAGCTTGGCGGACTACTTTTTGGATTTTTTTTTAAAACGAAGCCATCTTGTTTTTGAGAATAACTGCAAAAAAGACATATTTATGCAACTATTTTTATAAACGCGCTTTTATTAGGTACGTGAGACCATGGTACAAATGTATAGTGTACGAGGGTTGTCCCAGAAAATCGTAGACTTTTTTATTATTTCATAAATAAGCGACGCATAAAATAATTATTTTAACTGATGTTGTTTAATTGTATACTCTACAGGACTATAGAGTTTAAAATTAAATATCTGTCATGTTATTTGAGTACTTTTTAAATAATGGACGGCAGTCAGTGCTAGTCGGCGCACGCTCAATTTTCCCACACCAACATTAAACAGCTTCATTTTAAATTATGTTGCGTTTCAAGACTTTGACATCATTTATGTTAAAATAGTGACGTAAAAATTAAAGTAATAGTCGCATGTCATTTCAGAAATGGCGACGTCAGATAAGTTTGCGGCGAAGAAAGTAATTTAAAGTTTTATGTTGCCATCTCTTTAAATCACTCGCCTAACCTTCCTTAAAACGATTTTGTCACGTAAAGACAAGTGACTAGCTAACATTTTCCAAACTTCCCGAATTTTCCATTCCTCGTTTTACTAGTGAAGGGGTCATACCGCGATCTACGCAAAACTTTATTGATATTTTCTGTGCCGCGAAATTATCTGACGTCGCAATTTCTGAAATGGTGGGCAATCATTACTTTCAAAATTACGTCACTGTTTTAATGTTATTGAGGTCAAAGACAGACTTGAAATGCAAGATAATTACGCGCCACACATTGCTGTTAACGACGATGTAAATTTAAATCCTGTGAGATGTATATAGGGTAAGTTACACGAATTTAAAAGTAAACCACTTCTTTTTGTAGTGGGAAAAATTAGCGTGCGCCGATTAGCACTGAAGACTGTCCATTATTTAAAAAATACTCGAATAATATGACAGATATTTAATTTTAAACACTATAGTCCTGTAGAGTATACAATGAAATAACATCAGTTAAAATAATTATTTTATGCGTCGCTTATTTTCGAAATAATAAAAAAAGTCTACGATTTCCTGGGACAACCCTCGTATGCATACCATATTTGCAATTACTACAAAAATGTTTTTATAACGGAAACACTTGGAGAAACAGAAAGTGACTCATGTTAGCGTTTGTTCAGGATTTTAGCTTTCTGCACTTCAATTTAGGAATATATTGCACCTGGAATGGAGTGTTATTGAATAAAATCATCGAGGAAACGGATTGCCTATTTGTTCTGTCAAGAAGCGTTATGTCGTGAGTATAAGTCACGTCTATCGTTTGCTTGGTGAGGATTGGTAATCCGTCATGCAACTGAACTTCGGACAAAATTTCACTTACCAGCAAATTAAAATTATTCATTAATGTTCAGCAGAACAGAGGGGTAGGGCACAAAACAAAACAAGGTTAGCCTTTGTTTTTCAGGTCTTATTTTATAATATTTTTGATTTAAAAGACCTTTTTGTGTAATGGTTCGGCGTATTCTCATGAAAGGTCATCCACTGACCCTCTATAGAAATATATAGGGCAACCACGTGACACTACTCAACCAATGAAAGGGCTAGAATCTGGTGGGAGGTTAAACAAATGGATCAGAGCAAAACATTAGAGTAGCCAGAAAAAGATATATAAGCGAACATATTATGTTGATGTATGTTACTGTCCTGAGAATTTCAGTAGGAATGTTGAAAGGTTTGAATTCAGTTATATTTATCAAGATCGTTTGGTGAATGTCATAGCAAGGATTCAAGTTTCAAGTTAGGTAAGATTTCTTAAACATTTTAAAACATTTGAGACTAAACAACGGTTCACTTACGTGTCAGTATCTGCCAGTAATCTGAAAGTATCAGATATAGATACCATAAAAATATGTCTAGTCTGGACCCCGATTTCACGAAAAACTTAAGTAATTGTTTAGCTAAGTCTGTTATTTCACATGCGTGTTTTTGTCCTTTATATGCCTTCAATGTTGACTTTTTCATCTACATCAGAACTTATAGATCAAAACGCAAAATCCTAAATTTTACAGGAAACGAAAAAAAGAAATAAGAAAGATTAATTAAATTCTTAATATACTTAAGCAAATATCTAAGTTCGTTACATCGTGCTTTAATAGAAATATCGCACTTGCGTGACTGAAGTAAGTACTACAGACAAATACTACTAACCATAGTATTTTTTAGCTATAAATACATTGTATAAAACAAACAGCATCAAATAACAATCAGTTAAGCGGTAGGACGGTTTTAAAATAACAGACTTAACTAAGTAATTACTTAAGTTTTTCGTTAAATTGGGATCGTTTGATCTTGTGCGATGCCCTACTGTTTAACTTTATAAGTTCAATGTATATTTGATTACATATCAGTGATATGCTTATTCATATAAACCCTGACATGGGGTTTAGCTTGAAGAAAGTTTGGTTCTTTGAACACTGCTTTTCCTAATTGTTTTAAAGACTATAGTATTTGGAAGAGGGTTTCATATTTTTAGAAAAAAATCGACGATTGCAAAACATTGGATATGTGTCAAAGTCAGTGCATATGAAATTAAAATTGCTCCATGTTTCATTTTTAATTTACACGTTCTTATGGTAGTGGATCCGCAAATTACGTATTCTCCGTATGAAATTCGGCATTCTCCGCTTTTTTTAAGGAAAGCCTTGTATGAACTAGAGCTCGTACGGCCGAATAATGCCAAACTGCCTGTCAAATACATAATCACGCGAAAATTCTCGAGTGTTATTACAGGTCCACTACTTTAGATTTACACGCGATGCCTAGAACAGTGATATTATACCTGTTTGATACGGTGTCGAATCAGCAGCATTTTCATCGTCTTTACCATATTCGCTTCCATCTTCTTCGGACGAATCTAAGATATATTGTGCAAAACATGTTTCTGATTCAAGTACATTATTTTTGTTGTTTCTGTTTCGAAAGTGTGCATTCATTTGGAATGTAAGGTAAAGGTTACATTGTTTCGCTAGTTCTTAGTTTTCAAAGACTGAACACCACTATATCCGTCTGTTCTTTATTTCATATAAAATCTACTAACTTAATAACTTTTTTTCCAACATTTTCTTGCATATCAGATTTTAAAGACTTTTATTCCCAAAGAGAACTATATCGCTACTATAGAAACAGAAAAGTGTGTTAACTTTATATAAGATAGTTGCACTCCATTAAATAGAACCCGCTGAAGTTACTCTCTTTGCTTATTTTAATGTCTCTTTTCGAGCCATAATCTTCTTACGTCTCCATTTATACCTAGCATGCGATAGGAACATGCCGATTTTGGTAGAATGCTACACGTACAGACGTACTGAAACGCAGCAGAGAAAAAGAAAACACGATGCTATTGACAAAGGGCTACGAGGAAAGGACGAACGTTTAGGACCATTTATATTTTATATTTGAACTTCTTGTAACTAGTACATTTGATTTTGTAGTGTTCAGCCTATTACATGCTCAAAAGAAGTTTAAGGTAGTGGACCCCTAATGACAATCGCCATTTTCCGTTTGATTACCTATTCTTTGTATGAGATTTCGGCGTTTTCCGTATGATGTTTCGGCATTCTCCGTTTGTTACGAGAAAGCAGTTTTCTGTTAGGGCCGAAAGATGCCGAACATCGTACGATAATACGGAAACAGCCGATTGTCATTCCGCGTCCACAACTTCAAATATAACAATTAACATTTTAAGACTCTAATTTAACAATATCGTTCAAAGAGTAATATTTATGAATTGTTTATCAACCATTTATTATACATCGAAACAAACTAAAATGTTTGTAATAAAATGCATTTTCCGAGAGAAAATGATACATAATTTCATATAAAAAATGAACTACTGTGCAGTACTATTTGATATGGCTCAGAGTACATCTTTTTAAACTAATTTTATAACCGTATGCATTTCAGATTTAACCAATAGTCATGCCATAACATTCAAACTTACCGATGTCTCTATCTGTCTTGTAATCTTTAGGTATGAAATGACAGAATTCCATTTGAAAATATGCTAACTCGTCCACTGATATATTCTTAACACGTGATGGAAGTGGCATTGGAATATTTGCTATTTCAACGTCATACCCATGTGCATCCGGGCAGTTTGCTGCTTTAGGACTCTTAATGAAAATAACGCCGTATATTGATACAACAAAGACATTTTATACATCACTATCCGTAAAAGCAATTTCCTTTGTAAGGTTGTAATGGTTCACTGAGGTGTCTTCTAGTTCGGTTATATTAAAGATATGTGTTACTTATGGATTGTCAAACTCCGGTTGAACTTTCAATCATCCATCATAACGTTTGTTTGTTTTAACGCCATTTTTCAACATTATTTCATCTTATAAAACGGAGGGATGATAACCTAACCAGTGTTCCTGGATTTTGTACCTATACTAACCTGCTCTCCACAAGTAAATGCCAACTTCGTCACATGAGACAGAGTCTGAAGACGAATGATATCAGACATAAAGTTTTTATCAGATCGTCATTAAGAACATGCGCCTTGGGATCGAACTCTTGACCCTTCGATCAAGAGATCTGCCTTCTCCCCATTGAGCTTAGCAGGCAGGCACCATCATTACGTACACTTACATTCCAGTATTGTGATAACATGTAATTTGATAGATTTGCCATGAGAAGCACCTGTTGCACATACAGTGCTCTTTGCTTCTAGACATTTTACTTTTAACTTACTTTTTTATTGAGGTAAAATGTTTATGATGATATCAGTTCTCAGGTTTATTATGACTCCGTTTCTGTTGTATTAACTATATTTTGCAATATTATTACTACCCTAAAAAGGAGTTTATGCATCTTATTAAATGCTTAAAATTTAGATGTGTTTTATACATGTTTCTACAAATTATGATATCAATATGTAACGTAATTTCAATGTGTCTTAGTTCAACAATACACTTTGGGAACTTGCATTTCTCAAAATAACAGAATGATGTTTTGTCTGACGACTTACCTTGATCACTAAGAATGGATTAAAACTGTTAAATGGATGAGCAGTCACATTGCTCTGTGACTGGATACGTCTACAGTAAATGAAATGAAGTTCTGAAACAAAGGAATGTTGCTTTCATTTAGTTTGAAATTGCAGAAAAAAACATAAAAGCATAAAGTTAATTTTAATAGTTCTATATGTGGAAACTGTCTTAATTTGTGGTGCAGTTATACCCCGATGGATAGCCCGCAATGTAGTACAATCCGCACCGTCGTACAATCTCCACCGACGTATTATCCGCACCGTCGTATAACCCGCACTGTCGGATAACCCGCAATGTCGTAGAGCCCACACCGTCGTATATCCTGCATCGTTGTACAATCCACTGTCGTATAACCTGTACCGTCGTATAACCTGCATCGTTGTATAACCCGCATCGTCGTTAAATCCGTACCGTTGTATAACCCACACCGTCGTATAACCAGTTACGTCGTGTAAACCTTACTGCATATAATCTGTACTGTCTTATGATCTACACCGTCGTTTAATCAGTACACCAGTACCGTCGTATAACCCATACGTCGTATAATCCGCGCCGCCGTATTATCTGCACCATCGTATAACCCGCACTGTCTATTTATGATCCACAATGGCCCTGTACCCCACCCTAGAGAATTCGATTTATAATTCGCGATGGCCCTGTAACACGCCATATAGGGTAGTGTATAACCCTTAAACCACATTCCTTTAGTCGTAGCATGCGATACCAGAAAAGCGACCAATGTGCTGTTAGTGTAATTGTTTTTAGTATATATATATTTTTTATATGTCTGTCCTGATGATTATGATATGAAACCGGTAGGTGGACAGAAATACAGATAGAGGAAACCCATTGGATGTTTTTCTTTTATATATATATATATACACCGTCCAATCACCAGCAGGACCATATGTTTGCGTGCAATTTAAAATCTGTCTCAAAGCACGTAGAAGATACCCATACATAGACAATATAAACCCTTATTACAAATAAAATCGGTGTAAGAAAGGACTGAGAAAGTCATACTTTTAACAGGATATCTTTGATATCATCCAGGAGCGACGGTAAATATTTATATTTAGTTGTATAATAGTGTTTTTTTGTGATATTTATATAATGAAATTTATTCTTTCAAATAACTACTCATACCTGCATATCCATGACTTTCAACCACTTCAATATATGGAATATAACCATCTATATTATAGTGTAGTAATGGTGGCAGGCAAACGAACATCTCGTGCCAAGTAAACCCTAAAATGTATAAAGTACCATTTTAGCTCGAAACCATTAACCCTAAAATGTTTAAAGCACTGTTTAAGTTTAAAACCATTAAACCATAAAATGTATAATGCATAAGCTAAGTTTAAAACCATTAAACCCTAAAATGTATAAAGCATGGCATAAACTTTAAATCATTCAACCCTTTAAAGTATATAAAGCATCATCTAAGCTTGAAGCTATTAAACGCTTGACGCTTGAGCTCGAGATCAATAAACCCTAAAATGTATAAAGCATCGTCTAGGGCGTCAAACCTTTAACCCCAAAATGTATAAAACATCGTCTAAGCTTTACATTATTTTTCTCCTCCATTAGACAAAAAGAAGATTAAAAGTGTCACCCTTTAATGGCGTGGTCACACTACACGTAGTTAATCGTAGTAAGGAATGATCGTAGTTGATCGTAGTTGATCGTAGTTGATCGTACTAAGCGTAGTTACACGTAGATAATCGTAGTCAAACGTAGTGATGATCGTAGTTCGAACTTATGATTTGTCCGTAGTAAGCAAATAATTTTTCGACATGTTCAAAATCTGACTACGATTAACTACGATGTTTTGACCCTACTGTGACCGTAGTTTGAACGTAGTTGATCTTAGTTAAACGTACTTGATCGTACTTAACAGTAGTGTGTATCGTTTTTGATCGTAGTACAAGAAAAACACATCGACAGTACGGTTCAACTACGATCAACTAGGGCTCCACTACGGCTAAACTAAACTAGGACTCCACTACGGCTAAACGCTTTTCCGTAGCTCAACGTAGTTGATCGCAATTTGTCGTAGTTGTTCGTACTTCGATCGTAATATACACGTAGTGTAACGTAGTAACTCGTGGTAAGACGTAGTGATACCCTAGTTAACCCTACCCGATTTACTCGTAGTTGAACGTAGTTGTTCGTACTTACACGTACTTCAACGTACGACAAACAACGTTTAAAATGAATTACGACCAACTACGTGCGTGAACGTAAATGTGACCATTGCTTAACTATAAAAGGTAGCAAGTACTTAAGCACATTTACCATAAAATGATTTGATTTGAAGTCCGCCTGTATCGGGTAAAATTCTGTTTTATTGTACTCACTTACTTTCTATAATGCCTGCTAGAAAAATTATCTATTATGAAGAAATTCCTTATACCCTGTATTTTTGTATATATTTTTTAATTATACCTTTCATATTATCCGGATAAATAGAGATAAAATTATCAGAATAAGAACAAATAATTGAAATAATTGCTTTACCCTTAGGACATCCTTTCTCTGATCCAAACAGCCCGTACTGCCCTGGAGGCAAAACACTTTTATCATTTAATGGGTGATCTTCTAATTTATAGCAGAAGTTCATCTGAAGCGTAAACCGATCAAATGGACCAATAATTGCTGTGTTCCTATGGGAATATCGACGTTCATAGACCGGTTGACGACACTTTTCCATAAACGACTGTGGTTCGTCAAACGGTAGAACGGTTGTAATGTTGATATAACCTGTTTTCCAGCCTCTGGAGGGACCTTCCGGGCAACCATCTTTAGACATGGGCAAAGCAAATGGTTCATTTGGAAACTGACTATTCTGAAGAACTTAAAGAAGAAAAAAAAATGTAAAGATATTTCTAAATGAGATTGACAGGTTATTGCCATTTATTGAGTTTGTAATTAGCATAGAAAGGCGGTTTCGTACTTTCTGGGAAATAACCCGTGATTAGATTCGTTTTAGGATGTATTTATAAAGGACATGTCACATAATTAAACACCGAAACCGATAGGAAACCAAACTGAAATAATTAGAATACCTTACACAAAATGGGAGTTTTCACCTATAAGCCGAAAACGAAATCGACGTTGAAACAAAACAAAACCAAAATTTAAAAAAAGAAACAGTGGAAACCTCACAGGTCGCTCAACACGACAAAAACGAAAATGTACAGGCCCGGTTTGATTGAGCCTGTTCATGGACGGTAGCGGAAATGCATGCTACCGCCCACGCCCTCTAGCCCTGGGTTGAGCAGAACTCAACATTTACACATGCTACGAGTACAAAAATAATTTAGAGACATCCACAGATGTGTTCATACGGCGGTGCACATGTAACCTTCAATGATACACTTGCATGTAATTCCATGAGAAGCGGTGTATGGTCCCATAATAAAACAACTGGTTTGCCCTAAACGAGAAAACAATGAGCAGAATTAAACAAACTGGAATTTAGAAAGTGGATCTGAGGTTATGGAGCCTGCATATCACAGGAACTGCCAAAAGACAAAATTAAAAAGCAGGCACCATATCCATGGGTGATTATACAATACCCAAAGCTATGAAAGCGTGAGTATTGGAACCACCTAGGCCGAAATGTTCAAGCTGAGAAACTAAACAGTACCAATAACACGATATAAAAGTCGTGCTGAACGACCTGAGAAGATCGAAATATAACAGCCCTGATTGAATGTACGGGAGACTTTTTAAGGCCGCCACACGTCACAAACAACGCTGCTGTGATAAAATGGAAAAAGTGGAAACTCCACAGGTCGCTCAACACGACAAAAACGAAAATGTTGCAGGCTCGGTTTGATTGAGCCTGTTCATGGACGGTAGCGGAAATGCATGCTGCCGTCCACTCCCTCTAGCCCCGGGTTGAGCAGAACTCAACATTTACACATGATACGAGTACAAAAATAATTTAGAGACATCCGCAGATGTGTTCATACGGCGGTCACAAGGAACTTTCAATGATACACTTGCATGTAATTCCATGAGAAGCGGTGTACGGTCACCAAATGAAATAATAGGTTTGCCCTAAACGAGAATAAAATGAGCAGAACTAAACTAACTGGAATTTAGAAAGGGGATCTGAGGTTATGGAGCCTGCATATCACAGGAACCGCCAAAGGACAAAATTTAAAAGTAGGCACCATATTCATGGGGTGATTATACAATACCCAAAGCTATGAAACCGTGAGTATTGGAATCACCTAGGCCGAAATGATCAAGCTGAGAAACTAAACAGTACCAATAACACGACATGAAAGTCGTGCTGTTGGACTGGTAGCTGTGTTACCGAATTCTGACTGGAGGAAGTGTTATTAGGTAATGTTAGTCCGCAAATTCTTCCTTTTTTCTGTGTTAATGCAAAAAAAATAAGTCATAAAATGTCGAACATCAGCAAGCAATTTTTAAACAAGTTTATTGTGCTCTTCTCTGTTTATAATATAGAGGACGTATACATCGGACCCTTATGTTTGATATCCATGCAATTGCATATTCTAAACACCCATATTAAATGTCAAACCTATGTTTCCGTAATGCAGTTTTCGAGACATTGAAAAGAGCAGTCGTCATGCGTTATTCTGATAACTTAGTTTTTTCAAAGTAAATGGTTATGTTTTCAAATATATAACATACATTTGGAAGACTAAATTTTATTTCATTGTTTGTCTCATTAATTAATTTTAGTTACACTATTTTGATAAACAACGTAATGTCGTTGCTAGGATGGAGAAGCGTTTGTACAGAATGCCTACAAATCGTAAAACATTTTGTTGAATGTATTGGTACATTCACGAAACATTTTTTTGACTAGGTCCAAACGTAAGGCAAGTTCTAGCATCAGATATAGTCCGAGGGGCCTCCGTGGCCGAGTGGTTAAGGTCGCTGACTTCAAATCACTTGCCCCTCATCGATGTGGGTTCGAGCCTCACTCGGGGCGTTGAATTCTTCATGTGAGGAAGCCATCCAGCTGGCTTACGGAAGGTCGGTGGTTCTACCCAGGTGCCCGCATGTGATGAAATAATGCACGGAGGGGCACCTGGGGTCTTCCTCCACCATTTAAGCTGGAAAGTCGCCATATGACCTATCATGTGTCGGCGCGACGTTAAATCCAAAAAAAAAAAAAAAAAAGAAAAAGGTATATTGTCCGATCATTTCTTAAACTGAAACTAAATATGGCGACCACCTCTGTGTTAATAGAGATTTGAAACTCCAGTGAACATCTTATCGTGAATGAAGGTTACCTATGAATTGCAAAAAATATTCGAATCCCTACAAATACATAAGAAATTTTATTGAAATTTCGTACTCCAAGTTTGATATGTTTTACTTCTCCATAAAGTGTGGTGTTTGCTTCTCTCTGAAACATAAAGTTTGATAATAGGAACTAAGCTAATTCTGAAGATATTTGGATGTTTTGAAAGAAACTATGTTATGTAGATTTTTGTAAAGAAAACACCCAGTCTTTCTTTGCTGCAACTTGATAGTAAAATAAATCTGACTCCAACTGTTCCCAGATTCTGAAAGCATTCGAGTTAGTCTGCATAAAAACAACATATTCTTGTGAAAATTTGTATACTTATGAAAAACAAATATATGTTTTCGGATACCTTCACATTTTAGAAAGTCCCTAAACTTACGTTAAATATCACATTAAAGGCTCAAAATGCTTTTATTTAGAATGCGGCTGTCACGTTTTCCGTTATGAACATAAAATACATTAATTTCTTGTTAAATCCTATTTTTCATAATTAATTTCATTAACATTTGTCAAAGGTTTGAATATTGCTGAATATATACTGGAGTTTTTTATTGAATCTATTGTTTTATTACCCCCTTTATGGCTCTAACTATAACAGTTCGTGTGCAATATTAAAAGTAGTGTTTTTTCTAATCATCTAAGTACGCATACAATCTAATTGAAAAGCTGTTTCATCTGTTTTTCATTGCTTCTACGTTAACTCGTTAAATTCAGAAATAAAATAGTTGAAAAACACCAATATTCAAATGGTTTTGAGTGTTTTTATTTGATTGAACAATGTTTCGACAGTCATCATCTGAAGTCAGTGGAATTAAAGAAACCTTAGATGTTGTACCAGAATAAAAGAAATAAACACTTAGAAGGTACAGCGTAAGTTACGTTATATTGAATAATACATATTTCCCCAAGACCAAAAGATGCCGCAAAATTTTGTTTTTCGTGTTTTTCACAAGAAAATTCTATAAGAAATGGCTTCATCAACCATTCAATAAAAAATTGTAATAAAAGGAAAATATTTCATATCTGACAGATCTGATTGGTGGAATTTTTTAAAACTTTTTCCTTTCAATTTCTAAAAGTTTTAATATTTCTAGGAAAACATACATCTATCCAAGGACTTTATATCAAAATCAAACAACGCTGTGCATCCGTTTATTGCAATGCATATTTTGAAAAACTCCTCTGCAAACCTTTCAAATCTGATATAACATGACCTTTACAAGCATAACGTATCTTATGCTTTATGCAATATGATTCTTATATATCCAAAAACATTTGTATAAAGTCAATTATTACTGGTTACAGCATTTCTCTCACTTGTTTAAAATATTTGGACAAATATCACCTCCAGTAACACACACAAAAGCAAGGGAAAACGTGACCAATAGAAAGTTAGATATTACAATGTTCAATGAATTTACTTTTAAAACAATACACTGGTAATGTTTTTCTTTTCAACTATTTTCAAGAATACATCATCACGATCATCTCATGCATATGTCGTATTTTAAGAAAATCTAGACATGACGGTTTACACACTTACAATTGATTACAATTTTCAGGTTCTATTAAAGTTATAAATATGGATCTTTTAAAGCAAAGAACATCTGTAAGTCTCTTTCATTTATCTCATATATTCTATTCCTATCTCGCTGTGTTTGTTGGTGTTTTTAATGTGTTTACTGGCCATGACTCTTTGTCTTTTTCAGATAATCAAGATTAGATTTCTTCGCTCTTCATCTCTATTCCTTCTGCCTAAAATTCTGCATTCAGATATAACTGGTGACAATAAAAGAATATGAAATGACGATGTACTGATTCTATAGTAAACATATGAGTTTTATTTCCATTGCTACGCTTTAGAATAAAACAACAGCTTTTCATAAGATACGTTATGATTTTTGGCCTTGTTCAGCATACTCAATAGAGGAAAACACGCCTTATTAGCTTATGTTTTGTCTAGATCTACACTAGAAAAGTTTATTAACCTACATTTTCTTAATTTGAAATTATAGGTTACACGTATAAATTATGTGTTAATCTTTCATAATATACGTTATAATGCATAAGATACGTTACATAACTGACAACAGTTTTCAGTTTCCTAACCGACTGCATTTTGCAAAATACACCGTTAAAGTTAATTCTACATCAAACCTAACCTGTAATAATATTGCCAAATATCATGTCCAATTCAACAAATATTTAATAACTACTCACTTTTTCTAGGCTATACGTCATTCATTTTTCTAATGCTCCCACTCAGTAATCATAATGTGTAATCAAACATGTTCGCGATGTATTTTGCTTCCATCAGATGTTGTGCATACATCAATTTACGTGACTTGTTGTTGTGAATTAATCAATTATTATATCAGCATAACGTATCTTATTTTAACGTATCTTACTTGCATTGTATGACATCGAACCCCACATAAGAAAGTTCATCATTTTTACTATATTTTCTTCGCATACATAAAGAAGGCATAGCTGGCTTATTAATAATACGTTTTGTGGTCACCATTTCCAAATGATATTTTCATTTTCTTGCAAACTTTGTATAACTTATCTTTTGTTTTTATTTAAGAATACAAGTCGCGGTTGATCAACTTGCTTGGGTCTAAAAAGTATTTATGACACCATGAAATAACTTGCAAGTTGTATACAGCTATGCTGTGTGTTCCATTTAAACCTAATATTAGGTTCCATAAAACTTAAATCATTGTTTATTTTGTCAGTTAAATTCGCATAACGTACATTAAAATCGGGACAAAGGACTATTGGAAAATGCAAAAAGATATCACTCAATACATTAAGATTTTTGTTTTAAAATCTACACTTATCCTAGTTCTTTTAGTTCAGGATTTGTACGCAAGTGTAAAGTACGCACTGACTTTGCAAAATAGCTTGCTTTATACACACCTATGCTAGGGAAAGGCAAGAATGGTTAAAACTGGGCTATATATGGAGCTGCTGTTGATGAATGACTAAACATATCGTGTAAAAAGTGGTGTCGAGGTGTCACTTCATTATTGTTCTACATTATAGATTAGATAGATTCTTTATTACCTCCAACAAGGAGAGCTATCAACAATTACAGATATACATACAAACATAATCGCATCAAAATAGAACAAAATAACATACAATATTATGTACAGGCAGCATATCACAAAGCAACAGTTAAGGTGAAGAAGGTGTAATTCAGGGACGTCTGGCGAAACGCCAAACGTTACTATTCGCAACGTCGCGTCATTACGTTCTATAAAGCTGTTGGAAACAAAATGGCGTCGAGCGACGAAGGAGGGCGATAGACCGGACGTTTTGTTTTTTTATTCTCGGCTGGATAATCTTGGTGGTTAAGCACTATATATCCTGTGCATGTGCAAGTCTTTTATATATGACAATGGGTACATTTGAGAATTATGAAAGGCACAATAATTCAACGACAATAAGTGAGTCGTGACATCCGCTATCCTCGACGTTTACCGCAGAATTGTTATGAGCTTAAAGTACAGACACGCCTCGATGCATAAAGCTGATCTATAGTATATATTTTGAAGACAGCTGATGTGTTTAATTTTATTTGTCATTCAGACATTTTATATCATTGCTGTATTACATACAACCATATCAGTTATCAAGCGCATTGTGGTAATAAACATGAAACATTATGAAAAACATTTTGATGTTAGTGTTCTGGTTTGTATTGTAGGTAGTAATGATATACTGACAATTTAACTGTTATTGTTTCCGAGCTCCCTATCGGAATTAACTTGCTCAACATTTGTTACTGACAACATCTCAGCAGGTAACAAAAGCGGGTACGTTCCATTTGTCCGATGTTCAAAAACGAAAACTTTAGTCTGACTGGTTTACTCTTTCTATACACCTGTCTGAGTTTGTTTAGATGCAGTAGTTCCAAAAGATTATATATAAATTATAGTAAAAAAAACCTGAATATGTTACAACTTCATATGCTGTATATTATTCCTACATGGTTTCATGTCTCTATTACTTTTAAGATAGACGGACAGACGGACGGGCGAGCGAGGGTTACAGTAATTGCCCCACCCAAACATAACGTGGATGGTGGGGGTACATAAAAAGAAATTATTTAATAAATGCAATGATTTTTTTTCGGTGTTCCTGCGAAATGAATAACAGCATAGGATCGGCAAATCCATGAATCGCGCTTTTTTTACCGCGGAATACAATGAAAATTCAGATAATGTCCGACTGAATATTTGTATATGTACATGTATATGCACTGGCTTAACTGTACTTTGTCTCGCTATTGTACAATCTTCTAAGTAGGTAACTTGAAAATTACTACATATATTAACGTGATAAAGACAACTATGAAATGTAATTATTTGTAAACACAAGAATAAAAGTATGTTTCAAAAAGTATTAGATTTTTTAAAACGGAATGGAAAAATATCTATTTGCAAACAGCATACGCCGTTTTAGTAAAAAGACTTTTGCGTAACGTCAGAAAAAAACGGAAAAATGCACAACGTCAAACGCCATTTGAGACTTTATCATTTTTTGCGACTTCGTAGCTCGAAAACGAAGTCGGTAAGCAAGGACTTTTTCTTCGTTTTTTTGCTGAGAAATGCCTTTAAAGTAATTGTGTAAAAAATTTAAAAATCTATGGACCAGTAAATGCATGCTCCCAATTTATACAAGGAACGTCACTTCCGTAGTTATCAGATTTTGGAACAGCACATGCTAAGATTTATGGCTACAACACAAAGTTATCACTTAACAAACTTCTGTGCAGTCAGTGTCGCTATGGGCTAACATTTATCTGGTAGAAGTGTATTTCATTGATTTATCAAATGATTTTCTTATGATTTTTTATGTAAGAAAAATGCACGAGAAAAGTGGGGTAGGGGAAAATTTATGACAATACTGCGAAAACGAAGTCGGTGACCCCCTATTTTTGTTAACTCATTTTACTGTAAAATAAATTTATAAGATAATGTTAGTTTTTTTTAAAAATCTATGGACCAGTTTTTGCACACTACTTAGTCATTCCACACGAAAAAAAATAATTTCATAGAAAGATTATGGCATGATTTTTGCATAAAGTAAGCATTCCTTCGGCAAATAGTGGGAGTATATATTTGAAAATTACATCACCGTACAGGTTTCGACTGGCATATTATATAAAATGGAAAAACAAATCTTTTTAAATAAAATGAACGCCCAGAAACTAAATTAATCGTGATGAAAACGGCAACGTCACAACTATTTCCGATTAGGCTAAAACACAGGCACGGGTCCAGTGTATATATCTTTCTCTTTTTTTTTTAATATAAAAAATACCTTTTTTTCACACAATTAACCTTTTAAACGTTAGTCAAATGAAAAAAAAATCGATGACAAAAAATCCGGTCACAGTATCATATACATCCAACGTATGTGATACTGTGACAGGATTTTTGTCATCGATTTTTTATTTTCATTTGACTAACATATATAAAGTATATTTGTGTGAAAAAAACAACAGATTTTTTTATATTAAACAAAAAAATATACACTGGACCGGTGCCTGTGGACTAAAAGCTAAAACGTAAAATTTCGACGTCATTTGCGTAACAACAGTGCATTTGACTTTTTCAATAATTGTACATCGGGTGAAGATCAAGTTTTGCTGTTATTTACATATGTTATCAAGGATGCCACTTGTTTTTGAAAATCCCGCTCATTACATTTTCTTCACCTTGATGTTAAAACTAATCAACAGAATTTCGTAAACTTGATAATTGAACGTTAAAGATAATAATGTGCAAAGATAAATAGCATATATACAAATATTTACCCAATCCTTGATTAAGGTATATTTGCAGTTTACCTATTAATAATACAAATAGTGTATGGTTGAGATATCCCGATATGTTAGTATTTTCCTTATAAACGACACAGATTCACTTTAAAACACGCGTGCTCTTAATGGCTACTCAAGTGTTATGTTGAAAGATTACATCATATTTTTTTTTTTTTGGAAAATAAATAATTTCATATCATATGAAAGATTTCATGCTCGCAAGACATGTTTAATCATTGAACATTCAAAATGAATATGTTTGTTTACTATTATTTTGTTTTGTTGCATTCTATGCTTCCAAAGGGATCTTGTTAAAGATTTTTTAACTATCAAAACAGCAATCTTTAAGATCCGTGTGGCGGCCGTGAAAAGTCTCCCCCATACTTGGATTTAATGTTGAGTTTCTGGTCTTTTGGGATCATGCTGTCCATTATTTATGTAATATCTATGTAATAGAATTCCGCTAAAGCCGGTGCTAGTGAGCGTGAGAGATGTTGTTTTGCTACGCGTTACCTCTTTTGATAGCAGTATCGGTTTGATTGAGTCTGTTCATCCCTCCTAGCACCGGCTAGAGGAATTCTATAATTGTAAAAAAAGAATGTACTCCATGATCCCAAAGGACCAGAAATTTTAATAGCACTGAGTACGAGGAGACTTTTTACAGCTGCCACACGGCACTTAAAGAATGCTGTTGTGATAGTCAATACAATCTGTGAAAAGATCCTTTTGTAAGCATTGTATATATATTGCGGCTTAACTTCTGTCTTAAATAACTACTATTTTGGACAAAGGTAAGTAAGTATTGTATAGTTTAGGTTATAACTTATGATATTTCTAGCTGCTTTTTTAAGATAAAAACTGCGAGTGAACATAAGACATAACATTTGAATTTTCGTGAAACGATCCCCTTGCTTACCAGTAAAACATTCTATAAGTGCACCATTTTATTCAGATAGAATCTTTAATGAGAAATAACCGTTAAAGCACATTGCAATGACAACTGGGAAATTTAAATAGAAGTAAAAACAGGTTGGCAAAAAAAAATTATGTGATATTATTTTAATTTTCCCTCCTACAGCCAATAACAGGAAAATGCCTAATAGGGAAACGTATTCGTTTTCATTGTTGATATTGTTCAATTAACAAATATTCGTCAGATATAAAATGCTTTTTAATAGTGGTTCCTGCATATTTATGATAACAAAATAGTAAAGTTTAACGTGGAAACTCCACTGGTCGCTCAGCAAAACAAAAATGAAACTGTTACAGTACGGTTTGATTAGACGGTAGTGAAAATGCATGCAAAATATCTTTCAGTCATAAACAGTTAAGGTTATGCATCCGTAATTAATATTTGAGAAAAGTATTTACATGTATCGTCACATACTCTTGCGAAACTGGAAGATATGTAGGAATCAACAGAACACATAAAATAGATAGAAATTGTAACTTTGATTTGCCCAGACTGAGTCTGAATCTCACTTTTATTGATTATTCGCACAAAATTTCTGCCATGTATCTCGTGGCTAGTTTTCAACCAAGTAAAAACAATTGAAGAAAAATGTGTAAGATATCAGTAAATACATGAAAGAAGCATGTACAGAAAGAAAACTAGATGTATAATTCTATTCTTCGAATGTCAGAAGATATGTGACGCTAAATTGTCTGACTTGCATGTGCTTACTCATAATTATATTTTCAATAAATATTTCTATGTATGTACTCATTACGATTCAGATCGGTATTTTATAAACCAATGGCAGAATTTTGCTAAATCAAATTGTTGTTGTTGTTGTTGTTGTTGATGATGATGACGATGACGATATTTTCGTTATTTATGACTAATTTGAAAGTAACAATTGTTTTCGTATGTGAGAAGAAATATTTTGGATAGGGGCATTTTAGAGGATAATTTAGCGGGTGGAGAAACCGTGAGGATGTCTTATTTTCTGGTAGTGATAACTTTTATTTACACTGTGAGTATTAAGTGTCAGGTAAGGTGCACGTTAAACCGATTGAAACGTGTTTTTCCCATTGACCGTTCCAAGGCGGTACCTCACTGTGTCCCTTCATTTGTTCATTGTGTGATTGTTTTGTGTGTGCACGTCTGCGTCCTGTTGGTTGCGGTTATGGAAGGCTGAGTTTTTGGAACGTGGTTTTACTTTTGAAATATTAATCCTTGTTTTTTATCAACATGTCCAGAATGAGATCGTGTTCTGAAGAGTAGTGTCCCTTGATTATTAAGACAAGTTGTTTAAATTTGCTTATTTCCCTTTATACCATCTTAACGCGAAGATCGATTTTTGTTAATCTCTCTTATGGTACCTTGATGACTTTACACTGGTTATGCTAATTAGGGGTATTGTAACAACATGGAATGAAACTTTTCACAAGCGAAGTTTTTATCTTGCCTGAGGCTATTCGAAGTATACATATCATTGTAATTTCTTCATAATAATCGGGGTTTTGTTCCAAAATTGAGAGTCGGGAAGCATGTTATTCCCATTACTCAGCGTAACATTTAAATATGTATTTAATCTTTTGATTATATCTTTTAAGGGCAAAAAAAAATGTAATTCATAAATTTAATTAATATGTTTTCTGCTTTTTGCTTACGCGAAACGCCAGACTTCTCGAGAAACACAGCAAAAATTGTAATCAACCAAAAATTTAAGAAAACAAATGACAAAAGCACAATTTTTACGTGCACAACCAATCACGGGATTTTCTCAAAAGTACAAATTATTTTACCGATATTTGTGTAGGCATTCGGGTCAATAAAACGATGTTTGATCAGCAATACACTTCCTATTACAAACCGGGCGAAGGCATGTCGCCGCCACGGCACGGTCGTATATCAGATCCTTTAGGTACACGTTCCATCGTCGGCATGTACCAAAGGCGGGTCCAGCAAAGCCTCTAGAGGGGTCGGGGCCCAGGTATACCCCCTGGAAAAATTTGGCAAGCATACCTCAACTGGTGCAATCTGCCTTTATATTTGACCACGAATATCTAATTTGAAACAATGTAATATTTTTAATTTGCATCTCTTACAAAATGCAATCTGACCAAATGGGTAGCTTTTGGGCTGACTATTGTGTGTTCCAACCACTTTAGTAGTTAAAATACTTTTGATATAAAGTTTTGAATAGAGTAATAGATATCTCAATTTTAGGCTATCAAAAGTGTATACTTGCCAGATTTGAGGGCGGGTGCCTATGCCCTGGATCCTCTCTTGTGCATTTATATGCACCCAATTTGCAAACTTTTATCACTGGTCTTTGTAAAGTAATAACTGTTGTGCATTCAGACCATTAGCAATATGCGACAACTCTCAAAGTAAGTAAATGCAAGTTGGCCGAAAAAAACAACAACAGTAAATATATAGAAATGGCTTTAAAAGGATGTTCGTGGAATGAAGTTTGCAAACATCACACACCCTCTGTATACATCCCTGTAATTACAAAAGTTGCAGCCCAGCCGAATAATATGTTTTTTATATTTGCAAATTACTTTTGAGTGAAGTATGTGAAAAAAGAGTAAATTGCAAATGTATGTTTTAATGTGAATATTACTTTCAATGTTCTTGTGTTATATTAACTTGTACAATATATGGTTTAATTATGAACATGCAATTCTATATGTTAATCAACTTTACATTGTGTTATGTTTTCATGCAATAAATAATTTTAGAAGTGAAAATCAGTAAATGAATTAGAATAATTTATTTTTATTCAAACATACGGAAGAGCATTTAACGCCAGATGCGTTTTATTTATTTACTCGAAATTTCGAGATACTAACTCAAAATTTCGAGTAACGTAGCTCGAAAATTTGATTTACGTAACTCGAAATTTCGGTTTAGAACGGACCGAACGACAGACCGACCGACAAGCTCACTCCTATATACCCCCTCCAAAGAAAACTTCTGTTGTTGTTAAGTTGTTTTTTTTTGTTGAGTTGAACATTACACCCACATATTTATAGGTCATTGGTGAGCTTTCCAGTTTTCGAGATGTTTATAGACTAGTGCCCTTTGTACTATTACATGATTTAGTCAGGCATATGGTGCACGTTAAACCGATTGAAACAACGATGTTTCCCATGACCGTTCCACACCTCATGTGCCTATTTGCATTGTAGATTGGTGAGCTGCACCTGCCCTGGGCGGTAATGGAAGGCTAGATTTTTTGAACGTGTTACTTTGAACATATTAACTCCTGAAGTCTTTAAGCAAATGTCATTAATGAATGTTATACTGAATAGAGTTAGTACCCTGAATTTATTAAGAAAGTTGTTATAATTTCGTTATTACCCTTAACTCTAACCGAGATCGATTTGATATGTTCAGATTTATTACGGTAGCTTGATTAGCCTTCACTTATCTAATAGGGTCAATGTCAACTTGGTGAATTCTTTTCACAAGAAGTTATATCTTGCTGAGGCGTATTTCAAGTATACATAAATGTTTTTTATATTAGGGCAGTTTTGTTCAAATTGAGATCGGGAACATATTTTTCAGCGTTAACTTTAATATGTATAACTTTAATATCTTTAGCGAAAAAAAATAACATAAATTAATTAATATGTTTTCTCTTTTTGCTCGACGCAGACTTTCTCGAGAACACTAAGCGAAATAATTGTATTCACTAATAATTTAAAAAACAAATACAAAAGCACAATTTTTTTCTGCACACATCAGGGTTTTCCAATTATTTTACCGATATTTGAGGAGGGCATACTGTTTATCCGATGTACTGTCCTTCCGGCTGAAGGCATGTCCCGACGGCCACGTGTAAATTTTGGGTAAGCGTTTCTGTCTGATTGACCAAAGTTGTGGGGTCATCAAAGCCTTAAGGGTATTGGGGGTATAAAAATATTGTGGGTAGATACCTCAATGGAGCAATTGCTATATAATGATTACCACGAATATTGTAATTTGTCGAACTGTCTCCAAATAATTTTCAATTTACTTGCACAAATGTCACTGTAACAAATTGGTAGCTTTGGGTGGACATGTGTTTGTATAAAACCCTTTGTTTGTGAGTGCTTTTACTAAACTTGATGTAATCCTTTTAGCCACAAAAGATCCTTGTCCTTTTGAACAGGGCTGCTATGCCCTGGATCTGTGACCCATTTATATTCCCTAATAGCAAACTTTTATCCTGGTTTCACAATTTGTTTAATTATACTGTTTGTTGCATTCAACCATACAATCATGCGAAATCTCAAAGTAATAACATCAATTGCCGAAAAAAACACCAACAGCTAACATGATATAGAAATGCTTAAAAAGATGTTCGTGCGAATAGTTTTCAAATCAAACCTTGTTAGCATCCCGTAATTACATAAGTTGCACCCACCTAATATTTTTTTTATTCATTACTTTTGGCCTAATAGTATGAAAAGAGTAAATTGCAAAGAGTTTTCACATGTGTACTTACCTTCCATTCATGTGTTATATTAACTTGTCATTATATGGTATTATATAAAATATACTAAATTATATATGTTAATCAACTTACATTTGTATGTTATTCATGCAATAATAATTTAGAGTGAAAATCATTTGATTAAATAATTTTTTTATGCAAACATACGCAGACATATTACCCAATGGTTTTATTTCAATTTACTCGAATTTCTAGATTAATGTAAATTTGGAAACGTGCATCGGAAATATAATTACTTAGTAACCTCCATTTCGTTTCATCCGTACCGAGAGCAAGCTTCTTTCCCCCTCCAGAAAACTCTGAATGTTTTGTGATGAACTTGCACCAACGATTCATGTCTTGTGGACTTATCATGGAGAAAGTCCTAGGTCCCCATTGTACATAGTTCACGATGACAGCATATGGTAAATATCCTTCTGAAAGCCAACAGAGTATCTTTTTTCAATGAAAGAATTTCCAAAAATGGATAAACTCAGCATTGAGAAAGTAAGTCGAGCAAACGAACAACGCAACTCGAGCTTAGGAATAAGTTACTTTGCAAGGTCACAAAATAAACTACAGAAGCTTAAGTCCAATGTCCCTTATACGTAATTTTCAATAATTTAGACTGTGTAAAAATTTATCTAAGTAGTAAATTGAAGTCGACATTCAGTACATAAACTCACAATGTAGGTCTATTAATTTCGATTTAGTTTCTCGAACTTTCGTCGAGTTAATAACTCGAAATGTCAAGTTAGTATCTCGAAATTTCGAGTTAATATATAAAGCGCACCTGGCACTAAAGCTCTTCCGTACAAACATGAAATTTAAAATAACATTTTTTTTTAATCTGACAAAGAAATGACATTAAACACGGAATAAGATCGACACACAGTACCTGTTATTATATGTTTATCCGGTATCATCCGTACACGTGTAGTTAGACTGGCAAAAAAATCAAAATCAGTAAAATCAGTGATATTCAAACGCTTAGAGATGCAAAAAGACATCGATCGACTAATCACACCCTTATTCATTGATACGCAGACTATTCAGCTCTCTCTCTCTCTCTCTCTCTCTCTCTCTAAATTGATATCTGTTGGTATTTGAACAGGTTTTTATTATATGTATTACACTTACTTATTATTATATATATATATATATATATATATATATATATATATTCTTGCAAATCTAAACAGCGCCATTAAGAATAAACGCTTTGACTGACATTTCACTCGGCGTTGCACAATCAGCAGAGTGAAAAATAGATACTCTCGTTCAATCAGGCCTTAGAGGTTTGTCTCATTAATTGTTGCTGATCATTTGAAAAAGATTCGTGGTAGTTATTAAAAAAAAAATTAAACGCTTACAAGTAACTATTTCCTCTGGAAAACTTATTGGTTTTTGCTTTAATTTGATTTCCCATGAAACATATATTTAATCTCAATAGATTAATTTTGTTGATATCAAAACAATTAAAAACGGAATTAATTGTGTTGTTAAGAGGTATGAAGAATATAAAAATCGAAATGAAAATAGCTTTCACTTGATAAAGCGTGAATATTAATTCAAAACTAGAAAAGTGGAAACTCCTTAGGTCACCAAACAAGACAAAAGTGAAAAAGTTGCAGGCTCCATTTCATTGAGCATGTTCATGGCCGGAAGTGGAAATGTATGCTCCCGCCAAAGCCCTCTAACCCCGTATTGAGCAGAACATTTGCAAACAATTCAGTTTAAAGTCATCCGCAGTTGTGTTCACCATATTACTGACGTCATTCTATAGTAGTAACATTAAAAAAATTTGATTCTTTTTCAACAAACCACATTCGATTTACAATCCACAGCAGACTTACAAAATTATCATGATTTGATTATTACGCATCCAAACTCCTGTCCATATTTAATTAAAAGATAAAATACGGGACATATTTATTATTATTTTAAATATTCTAGGTTATAAATGCATTTAATGTGAACATTCTAGCATAAAACTGAGCACAGTTCTTGTCACTTCTCGGGGTGTTTTAACAGGGGAAAAACTTGTGTTAACAGAAAGATTCTCGCACTCACTTGCTGGTAAAACACCTTAATATTGCGCGTTCCCTGGCAAAGCATAAATGTATTACGGCCCGAAGCAAATGAAGTTAAAGAGAAAAACCAACGCAGACATTCCCGGGCAATTCATAGAAATTTAATGACGTAGAGGAATAATATATTCGTTTATCAGTTTTTACTTGTTTTGTGGTAGAATAGCGTTAGCGCATGCTCATTTCGTGTCATAACAAAATCAGAATGCAGATGTTGTAATACGAAAAAACATGCCTTATCTCTACATTGTAAATCCCTTGGTAGATGTTAAAGCATCACATAAAAAATCGTAATAATTAGGACAGAGATCCAATAGAAATAGCCACGCTGCCAGAACTCGCTCTCTCCTGAACAGAACCCCCCAGCAATACAGCAATGTGTGAATGGATGTGAAATTGATATGTAATTGATATGTATGATACGTTAATACAAGAACACAGTACAAAGTAACAAAATTAGACAGGACAAAACAAAACATGCAATTAGTATTTATGAGCCGCACCATGAGAAAACCAACATAGTGCATTTGCGACCAGCATGGATCCAGACCAGCCTGCGTATCCGCGCAGTCTGGTCAGGATCCATACTGTTCGCTTTCAATATTTTGGTTTTCTCATGGTGCGGCTTAAATAGAGAAAAACAGTAGGACACCACCTTGAACCTGACAGTCGCATCCCCCATCCACCCCCGCGCCATATTTCAAAGTCACAAGATAGTGGTAAATAAACGAAGTAAAAGGTAATCCCTGATATGCACAAGGATAAAAACAGAAGGCATGAACGTAAAACAAAAATTACTCATGTAAAAATATAATGCAAACTTAAAGACGATATACCCCTGTACACATTTTATTGCTACACGAGCCATGCCAATTATTTACATCAGAAAACCAGATATATAATTCGATTCTTCGAATGTCAGAAGATATGTGACATTAGATTGTCTGACTTGCATGTGCTTACTCATAATTATATTTTCAATAAATATAGTTTTTCATGGCTGGGAAAGACCCCTGGTGCCCCTTCGTGCATAATTTCAGACATGGACAGGCACATGGGTAGAACTGCTGACCTTCCACAAGCCAACAAGATGCTTCCTCACATGAAAGAATTTTACAACCAAAATGACACGTCCACAGCAGTGAGGCGAAACCAGCAACCTGAACTAATCGGCCACTGAAACCTCTATGGATTTTCACTTCTGCAAGTCCAAGAAATCTCAAATAACTGACAGAAGAGCCATCTTAAACCCAAAGGTTATTGTACGAGTTAGAGTTAGTAATCCAAAATATCGAGTTAGTAAGTCGACATTTCGAGATAGTAACTCGAAATTTCGAGTTAGTATCTCGAAAGTTTGAGTTAATAGATAATACGCACCTGGCACTAATTCTCTTCCGTACAAACGTAATTTAAAATAACATTTTTTTTAATCTGACAAAGTAATTACATTCAACACGGAATCAGATCGACATACATGTCTATCTTATTCAGAAACCTATAAAGGTACCTGTTATCATACTTTATCCGGTGTCATCAGTACACGCGTACTAAGACGGGCAAACATTTCAAAATCAGTAAAATAAGTGATATTCAAACGCCCATGGAAGCAAGAAGACATAAAGAATAACTTAAACTTAAAAATAAACCCATAATAATAATAATAACAACTTTATTTTCTGAAGGTTACATACTAAGTGTACAAATACAAATATTATACAACTTATTTCCAGTATTGGCCTTCAATTAAAATTAAAGCTTAAAATCTGTTATTATGTTAAGCAAGAAGATCAATTTTTATTTTATTATAATTTATATTGAAAGAAAGTGGAAATATTCCAGATTACTTCAATAACTTAACGTTTTCAGAAAATACTTTTGATGTCATTTGAGGTGTTAAAGATTTCCCCCTCTGTATTTCAATAGGCGTAAATTGATTGATAACGGCTAATTGATACACTCATAAAGCTGTTTTCAAGGGAGACAATTTCGCCAATAAGCCAGCAAGTTTATTAGGTTTTTGGTAGTTTGAAATTTTGAAAATATTGAACTACAGAGGCATCATTATTATTTGTTTTGAACTGAAATTATTATCATAACAAATTTTATGTACTGGTACTGATGATAAACCCGGACAGATGATAAAGTAGACCACCTTGGAAATATTCGATTGCAATCGGTTATTTATAAAATTGAACACACCATCTAATAGTTTCCACTTACAACCCCAACTGGTGTAAACAAAAACAAAATTGGTAAACATTCTGTATAAATAAATGACTTACATAAATTTGTATAAAAAATATTTATCCAAAATTACTGGGGAAGAGGGTGTTTATTTTGCGCATGCTCACTGTCGAAACATGAAGGCCTGACATTTGTTAACTTTACATTACTTGATCAGGAATGACTGTTGCAGCTTTTTGGAGAAAGTTTCAATATAATAATACCAAGAAAAGTGTTCGAATTTATCATCAGTCAACGTTCATTCAGTCCCCTTTTTACATACCCCTTTCAGACCCTCACTTCATGTGAGTTTGCTTACTAAATATAAGTTTGAATTATGTAAAGCTTTCAGCAAAGGTTAAAGGCCTAGATTCACTACTATATAAGTGTCCCCCCCCAAATCCAATATACAGCTCCCATCTTATCTGCTGCTTATCAGCGATTATGTAACCGTTACTGATTAGAGGGCAATTAGCACAGCAGGGACCCCTAGACCATGAAGATGTGTGCAGTGGAGTTGAAAGAAATTAATTTTTCTTCAGTGAATGTGGAATGATAATAATATTAATTATTATTTTGATATTATATAGATGATAATAACTATCACTTTAATGTTATAATAATGATAATAATAATAAAAATAATAATAATAATAATAATTATTATTATTATATTACATAAAGGATGATTAAAGATACAGTAATAATATTGAAAATAATAATGATAATAAAACACAAGTTTAGTGAAAACTTCATGAGTTCTTTGTGCTGACAAACAATATTTTTCTAATTGGAAACTCGGTTTCTTGTATTCATGTAATCAACATTATTTGAACTTCAAATTATTGTGTTCCATCTATACTGAATTTTCATTTTCAGTATGTTGCCAAAAATGACTTTTTTCATGCTTTGCTTTGTAACTTTGAAATGCACATACTGTTTTCAATTTTTAGACAAATGTTTTTTACAGTATTCTGCAAGCTTTATATGAGTGAAAGTCACATTTTTCTGAAATATCACAATTCTCCAGACAAACTTTGAAAAAACAAAAACTTGGATATTTCTTTAAGTAAGTTTAAATTATCATTATTTCATTATTGTGAAAATAAGTTTCTGATTATCTTATTATTGTGTTTGATCAACAAATATTTTTCTTTACACAGAAATGCAAAAAAAAAAAAAAAACTAGTATAACTTTAAAAGTTATCAATTATATCTATTTAAAATAAATTACATTGTTTCCCCTTCTCACTAATTGATACACTTGTAAGGTAGACTGACTCTCCAATAAACATTGACCCTTGTTTATTGGAACCATACTGTGATGGTCATTAGCCCCCAACTGTGCTGGTGAAGACAGAAATCCCTTGGCCCACTGCCAAAATCTAGGCCTTTAAGCTTTATTTTGATACCGACCATTGATTTCAATTTGCAGAAATAAAAAAGTTACATGTAAAAAACTTCATTTTCTGTTCGGGTTTATCATCAGTACCAGTAACCATGAAATAAAATACCTATGAAAAAATAAATGCCACATTTAAAACTTGTTTTAAGTGCATTTTTAAACTATTAGAGTGAAATTTAGCCAACAATTTCGTGGCCGAGAATATCAAATACATTTTTCACTAGTATGCGGAATTACCAAATCGGTAAAATTTGGATAACACCCTTAGAAAGACATGCAATAAAAGTCAATATGTTTGTCAAAATATGTTTCTCTCGTAAACACCAGCTCTCGCAGTTACACTCGTGGCTACCCTACATGTTTACACATGTAATAAGATTCTATTGTACTTAATAATTTATTTTTTTCATGCACGCGGATTTAGTTATTACTTACATTCAAAACTAGAGGAAACAAAAAATCGTGAAACCAAGGGTGTTTTTACTTTCGAAACGTACAGTAAAGCAAAATACTGTCAACACTGTACATTAAAATTGTAATACCGGTATATCTTAAACAATAATTGTTTCGTTATTATGATATGTCCACAGCGGGAAGCGCTCACAGAATATGTAGGGTCATTCACGCATGCGCACTTAACATAAACAAATGTAACATCCCCTTTGTTTTGAAGAAAAACAACATTAACAAAGTATTACAAATATAACAGAAAATCAGATTAAACAGAATAATAAAAATTAGTACATTGTTTTAATTAATACATGTGTAATATCAAGAAATTGTTATAAAGCAATGATAATGTTCCTAATATAGTCACTAGAGTAAATTGTAAGAGAGATGAATTTTGAACTGTTTCTGTGAGTAAACTGCTATTACCCATTGTAGTTTCATGACTCAGAGAATTAAACGTTTATCATCAATGAAATTCCAAAGCTAATTGTTTATCTGTTAATTTGACATTAAACTACCCAATCGCTGCTTGGGAAAGCTCTGAGCGATTATCTCACACTCCAACCAGATCGTGTTACATAACTGTAAGCATTTTTGGATTTGTCCTTGATGCTGGGCAGAGCGGTATCACAAGATTGTTGTTGGTGTTATTTTGGCGCAAATTTGCATGATTTGATTTGGACATTCTAATGAACATGCGATTGCGCCAGTATCTCGCGCCATCGGATGCCTGAATTTTGTATGACCTTTCGTTTTGCTACGCAAGCACTTTCCCTGGTTCCCATTTTTCTCCCGGGATTTTCTGAAATGTGATATTTTCCCCTGATTGCAGAGAAGGGAGTGATCGTGTGGATCTATCATAATAAAATTTTGACCTTGTTTGTTGTTTCTGCATATTTTCCCGGGCTTTCCTTGCATTGACAGGCTTTGGAGATAACTGTTCATGAGTTGCTTGGAGAATTGATCTTAGCCTACGTCCTTGTAGGAGTTGGCTAGGGCTATAACCAATTGCAAGTAATGGGGAATTTCTGTGTTCTAGAAGAGGCAAGTAGGGGTCACAGTTAGCGTATTTTGCTTTTTGTAGTATGCGTTTTGCAAGCTTAACGTATATCTCACTCAGTCCGTTTAAACTTTGATGATGTGGGCTTGACGTGACGTGCGTAAAATGCCAGACTCTAGCAAAATTGCTAAATGGCTCGGATGTGAATTGTGGTCCGTTGTCCGATTTTAGTTGTTCACGAATGCCAAACCGACTAAAATGTACCTTTAATTTGCGAATCACCGTGTTACTTTTGGTGTTTGGAAGTAAAACTATTTCGAAAAATCTGCTGAACGCGCATACAGTAATTACGTACTGTTTGTTATCGAATGCGAAAATGTCCCATGATACGTTTTGCCACGGCATCTGGGGCACCTCATGGGGAAAAAGTGGTTCTTTTGCGTTCGAAGGGCGGTATTTCTCGCATAAAGAGCATGCTTGCACGTATTCTAATATTTGATTACTCATACCTGGCCAGAACATGATATCACTAGCACGCCGCGTTGCTTGGTTGCAGCCCTGGTGGCTGTTATCGTGAACGGCTTTTATCATGTCAAAGCATTTCTGACCTTGGAATGATTATCTTTTGTCCCTTAAATATAAGGCCATTTTCAAACGATAGCTCATCTCTGTGGTTCCAATACTCAACTACAGATTTGGGACAGTCTTGGCGCATACGTGGCCAACCGTTCCTTATAACCTGTATGAGAGTTTGAACCTGATCATCATTTTGGGATGCAATTCGAATTTTTTCGAGCTTTTGGTCACTGACTGGTAACTGTTTGAGTACAGTATGTACATGTGCGTCCAGGTCTTCAAGTAAGTCCGGATGTGTTTCCGGTACAAAGTTGCGACTTAACGCGTCTCCGAGTGGTATGTTCGAACCTTTTTTATGTACTACTTCTATATCGTACGGTTGCAGTTGTAATAGTATTCTTTGCAGGCTGGGAGGTGCTGCACAAAGGGGTTTTTTCATTATGGCGACAACAGGAGCGCAGTCGCTCTCCACTAACGGCCAGTGTCTCTTTTTCAATTTGAGACCATAATATGTGACTTTCGGTTACTGCTGTACGCTACTGGTTTGTTGTCTTGTAGACATACTATGCCAATGCCCTTTGATCATCAACTTGCAGCGTAACCGGTTTTGATGGGTCAAAGTATTTTAAGACTGGTGCCTGTGTGATGACCTCTTTGACCTTTGCGAATGCCGCGTCATGTTCTGGGTTCCAGATGAACTCCGCGTCCTTTTTTAGAAGCGTGCGCATAGAACTTGTCAGTTCCGAGAGGTTTGGTGCGAATTTAGAGAGATAAGTAAGGGCGCCAAGCAAAGAATTTAGTTCTTGTCTATTTATGGGCATGTTCATGTTTACGATAGCAAATAATTTGTCCTTGTCTACGGACAGGCCTTGATCCGTGATCACGTGCCCGAAATAATTAACCTGCTTTTGACAAATGACAGTCTTGTCGGGGTTAAATTTGAGTCCTTTTTCTCGCAATCGCGTTAGCACGCTTCTGAGATTTTCATCGTGCTCGGACTTTGACTTGCCAATTATGATCAAGTCGTCGACTATACAGGTCACGCCATCGAGCGGTTCCAGAATTTCGTCCATTTTCCGGTTATAGATATCTTGAGATGACTTTAGATCCATGGGAAGTCTTAGATAACGGTATCGGCCGAAGGGTATTGCAATTGTGGTGAGACGTGACGACGCGTCAGTTAGCTCACACGAATAGTACCCTTTCGTTGCGTCCAAAACGCTAAAATATTTCGCGCCCGCTAGTTTTGCAGTGACGTCATTGATCGTGCACATAGGATAATACGGTCTCTGAATGCATGGTGGGCCAAATATGCGCTGTGTGGGTTAATAACGATAAAAATGATGTTTTTACTATACCAGAACCTTGTTACTGGAGCTAGAATCTAAAAAAATCGTATGCGTGTATATTGACTTTTATGCTTTTATGTGTCCTCACCGTAACCTTTTTGTGCTGCTGTGCCGTCAGGTACCGTTTTAAGTCCCAGAAAGTTTAGAATATCAAAGGAGAGATTCTAAACTATGTGAAACCGCACAAATTTAAGAGTTCTTTCAAAATTTAATTTTGGCAGATTTCCCTTAAGGTAGCAGGGTACACTTAGATGCGAAAATTTTGGGCACGGACGGTCTTACATGTAGCGAGTCGCAATATTGCACTTCCCTTATGAGCAGAATCACGGTGGCCATTTTATAAATTGCGTGCATGTTTTGTGCTTTTAATTAATGGCAAGATCAGGATTTTCATACAAGAATAAAGAAAGTTATCAAAACGAAAGGTTTACACCATCCATGAAGAATAGCATGCCAAAATCATCAATTTTCTCTTTTTGAACAACCTGCAATGATCCCGCTGCAAGAACAATGCCCAATTTTATTGCATTTCTCAATTTATTAGTTCTTATCGTATAGTGCGGCAATTTTCCTTTGATCTTTGCAGCATGTTATACATAGTAACACACATTATTACTACAAAACTGTGCTGATATCTTACAAAACTGTTGCGATATATATCAACACGGAAATCTCTATGGAGTTTCATAAGAAAAAAAGTGTTCCGATATATATCAGCACAGTAAAACTGTTCCGATATATATCGGAACACTTTTTCTCTATTGAGGTCCTATCAAGGGAGTATAATTTTTTCCTTTCAAAGAAAAGATGATTTTAGCTCCAATTTACAGTTCACAGAGAAAGAATTGTCACAAACACCTACATTTATAAAGTAAAAGAATAAATAAACTAGAATATTTCAAAAAATTGATAGTTATTGCCAAATTCAGAAATACATGAAATATATGAAATTCTGAGATTTCTCAAATGTTTCTTTTTCTTTGATTTTTTTTACAAACAAAACAACAAGTTTTACAATATGTCTGGCCAATGAAATGCAAAGATTTAAAACCAATGCAGAAATTTGTTGGGTACTTTTATCTGGGGAACACATTTTCTAAAACAGAAGTTTTAGTGTTTCAGTCAGCGAGGCGCAGAAAGGGAATCAAAATAGTAAAAATAATAATAAACAAATTTAAATGAAAATGATATATAAATTTTAATGATAAACTATGCGATAAAACAGTTATAATATGTAGTGCTCGTGTGTTACCAGGATATATCAGAGCTAGGGGTACATCTCGTTATTTTTCTCTTCACATATCTGTGCAGAGAAAAATACCCTCGATGTACCCCTAGCTCTGATATATCCTGGTAACACACTCTCACACATACTATAACTATTACTTACGTTCAGGATATAACGTCAGGATATAAACGGAATGGGGGCCCATCCAGCTCGTTTCTTCACAAAATAGCGAGAATGTTCCTGAGTATCAATCAACAAGCACAGAACCCTTCCGTGATTTGAATTTTTCCGCGAAAAGGTGTCTCATTGATCATACAAAGCTCCCAACAGTTAGTTTTCCAACTGACATCAGAATTTTACATGTATCGGCTGTATAAATTTTGTAAAGAATTAATAATCATTATCTCTCACCTTAATTTACAGACATCCAAAATCACGACGTTCTATTTATAACAAATATTGACGGGGGCCAAAATTCGAAGTGTACCCTGCTACCTAATGTACATTCTAACACGATCCGCAGCAACTGCTATATAAACATATAGCGAAATCGCCTATACATGAATCTACGATAAAATATGGTTGGCTGGTACATTTCACCCCCTTACGATTGTGGCATAAGAGATTCTACTTCTGTTCCATTACATACAAATTATTTCAGGGCCAAACGGTTGAAAACAACATTTCAAAAACATAATTATGAATAAAAGTCATACTGACTTATGTGTAGGGCCGTAAAATTGCGTTTTGATCTCTACGAGCGAATTCAATTAGCTCAATTATAATTCGGCGGTGACGTCATAAATGTATGACATAAACTTTGACGTCATAATGTTGTGACGTCAAAAAAAAGTGAAGCTCGTAACTCGTATCTCAGGGTCAACTAACCTAATTGATTCTGTTCATAAATAGTTTGCGAGCTCTTAAATTACTAATTTATAAATACTTCTCAAAATTCTGATAAAAAAGAAACAAATATATATACGTTCCATTGGCTATGCAACACTTCCTAACCTTGGGGTTAAATTGTAACAGCATATGACCCGAATGACGTATTACGCTGAAAATGTAGTACTGTAAAATGCGAATTATTTGCGTTGTTAGAATCGAAATAATAAATATGTTCCAAAAATTTTATCAGTTAATAAAATATGGGCAGTCGTTCGGATGCGAATAATTAAATCACTCGTGCTGCGCACTCGTGATTTAATTATTACGCATCCTAACTCCTGCCCATATTTTATTAACTGATAAAATATAGGAACATATTTATTATTTCTTAATTGAAAACTTAGCAGTGTACATGAAAAAAAATACGTATAATGCATCATGAATCACAAATATAAAATATGAAAATTGAATACCTGTATCTTCTGTCCTGGTATTTCTGAAGATGAGCAGAACACTGCTGATACACAGTAACAATCTTGACTTGTACATCGACATCTTGGCTCCTTCTTATGAATGATATCGAGTATCAAACTATGGAATCTTTTATATGCATTATGACAAGATACTGGCGTATGAGATTTTCGGTCGTAATTGGAAAAAGACGCTTTTAAGGCGTGCCAATTTTCTGTTTTTACAAAATGAAATATTTTTTTAATATATTATTGGCTTGAGTCTATTCGTATCAGAAACTCAGTTCTCATTCGCCGCCTTTTACCCATTTGTACATCTCTGCGCTGACATTTTGGTCCGTAGTAGGATATACGAATGCTTATATCAGTTATATACATTATTGTTTTGGGCCAATGTTGTCCCCCTGACCTTGACCACTGAACCTTGGTTTTGAAAACTGACTTTTTATCTTTTTTTTTTTTTTTTTATTTTGCTTACTAAAATAATTAATTCTGAATAATACAAACGATTTAAACATTTCTTGTAAAGAGACGTTAGTCAGAGACATGGGTCCTGTAAACCGTTCCTAGCCCTTCTTAACTTACTACAAACACACTTTAGAACTTTTACATTATTAGCATAAACAGTTTATTGTGACATATACAAATACAGTGGAGAAATATTTGAAAGTTTATGTAATCAACGTGGTTTATAAGAAATGTATAGAAGCGACGAATCTACTTTCGTTTGGTAATCTCATTTAAAAGCTACCCGTTTAGTTAGTGTAACCTTCGGAGCCTCGTTTTCATTAATTTGACAACAAGTGCTTTAATGAATGCACAAGTTTTACTTCCGTTTAGCATAGATAGACATCAACTTCCGGAGCCTCGCTTTTAGAAATGCATCATGTAACGAATATTTAACTTTTCCATGTTCATTACAATAAATGCATCAAGATCAAATCAGCCACTGAAACGTAAGTTCTTTGTTCAAAATCGCGCCGAAGCATATGTCAGCCGCCGAAACGTTGTTTCTAGTCCATGTTTAGATCAACACTGCCGAGTAACAGCGTGCTTATTATTATATTTAACTAATTTTAATATTTATTTCCGATTTTAAAGGACTTATTTACTCTAAAAATTTCCCAAATTTAATTGAGTTGATTTTTGTGGCAGTTCTGGATATTAGGTTACATTCTACCAATTCAATTCCTTATTTATTGCATATTAATAACAAAACATTCAGACCTCATTTTCAGCTCAACTTTAGAGCATTTCAGTGATATGAAAACCATACATGGTCATTTAGTATAACATGTCTTCTTATCAAAAATAGAAAAATATTGACATGTTATGTTGTATATAAGAAAAATAATCTGTTCTGAGAAACATCACCCTCTAAAAATGCCCCCATGAAAACAGCCGTTTAGCAATTACGCGTAGGTAGACATTTATCGCAAAGAATAAAACTTATTCCAGGAAAATTACAATGAAAATATCTAGATCTATTCTCAATACAATAAGCAATAAACATAAGCCAAAAATTTAACTGTCACCTCCTCATGTCACTCATTATACCAGATTTTATCCATAGCATGGAACTACATTTTGGACAACTTCATATGTAACACTGAGTAGTCACTTCCGGTTTGGTGTAATCCGTCCTATTTAGGTGTCTGTTTTAACAATTAAATTGGATAGTCTAATTCTCTTAACTCATTAATACCTGGAGCTATACCTGCTATCAATTTTCCAATACAAACCTAAGTTCTTCTCTGTATGCCTGTAATCAATATTCGATCAGATCTCTATATTAGGAAACATAATCTGTTTACTGTAGCTTAAATGACAAAACCTAATGATCAATAAAAATGAAATTATTTTAACTTGCAAAATCATTTTACAAGGCCAATTGAATTCGCATAAATATGGAAAACTGCAGTATTCAAGAAGAATTAGACATAGAAATACAGCCAATACTTGATAGTTTTATATTCATTCAAATATCATCGACATGATGCTATGAACAACACAGTGTGTTTTTTTTATTTGTTGTTTTTTTTTGTTTTTTTTTTTGTTCACATATTAATTATTTCACAAGCTTTGTTGCCATTCTTATCCAGTACATTACCTGGCCTTTTCGTTCAAAACGAAATTCTGTTACAAATCACAATTACTTAACCTTTAGCCTGCTAGCGACAAGTGATTTTGCCTTAAAAAATAAAAGTTTGCGACCAGTGCAGACCATGATCAGCCTGCACGGACATGCTCTTTACTGAAACATCTTGCCTACGCCATTTACTGAAATCTCGGATCATTGTATTAATGCACAAGAACCGCCTAGTCGCGGCTAAACTCTATTCTACCTCTTGTCTCTAATTGCTTTGGAAATTTTATATTGCTCGATGATTTTGCAAAACCTTTTTGTACAATTATTATTGAAGTGTTAAACAAAACCATACAAATCACTATGAATAATGTTCTTCATTATGTATTCTAATAATCGTTTTTATAAGACACGATTTCAAATTAAACTGCAGTTTGATAAAGAACCCTATTTTGATTTGAAAATAATCTTTAAAGTAATATCAGTAAACAGAAAAGAAATGCTAATAATAACCAATTATTAAATGATCCTTCTTTTCTTATTAAGAAATGGGTTTTTGTCCCCATCGCTTTGAAAATTTTATATTGCTCGGTGATATTGCCAACATAAATCTTTTTGTACAATTATCAGTAAAGTGTTAAACAAAGACATACAGAGCGCCATTATATATCTTAATTATTATAATCGTTTTGTAATACATGTTTTTCAATTAAATGTAGTTTGATAAAGAATCATATTTTGATTTAATAATAACCATAAAAGTAATTATAGAGAAGAAATAATAATAATACGATCCTAATTTTCTTTAAATTAAACGAACGACATGTTTTATTTCGACAATGTGAATGAACTAATTAGCTAATATGTTAAAGTGTGTTTGACATTTGACTTCGTTTGTTTGCTTTGAGCAAAGAGCTATAAAAATAAATAGATTGGCAACATCACGTGGGAAGTAAATGAGATCTCGTTTCACCTGTGTATGAGACAGACAGCAGAAGGATAAAAATTTGTGTTGTGAAAAACTTTATATCAGATCGTTTGTTTATAATGATAATGGTGTTTAATGTGATTAGTATTTTAAACACGGGAAAGGAAGGAATTTATGATTGGAAGTCTGAGAAAGCAACAGTTGTAGCCGATTCGGTTACTTTATACTTCTTAGCTTAAATATTCATAGAATGATCAAATCTCAGTTTTAAAGAAAGATCACTTTTAAACAAAAATCTGAAGTGCAGTCACTTTAAAACATTGAACTTGAATTCCACACAATCAGGATACCATGGTCTACCAACAAGACAGCGCAGATCGCAGGGTAATGATTTCGGTCCCCGGGCGAGGCATCGTCAGTGACAATTTGACAGTGGACACTGTCGAAAATTGTTCCTACCCACCCCGCCACATTCCACCCTCCCGACACCAAAGCCTCTGTCACATCTAAGCGGACTGAGTTAACGGACATCCGACAGAGAGCAAAATTTCCAATCCGTTCGTCTCCTTCCGCATGTGTTTCTTGTCCTTTTCTCATTCGGCGAATGCGCTCCTTCTCAAGTGAGAATCGTTCAATCCGGTGGGAAGTTTTGAGCATGCACAAAACTTGGAACGGACTTCACCGGACAAAGGTGCCAGCTAAATGTATGGTAGCTTTACGCTGGCATGCGTTTCGTTCGAAACTCGTGCGTTCCTTTCATGTTCTTGTCCACTTCGCGTCGGTTGAAGTCCGTTGAACATGATTCGCGGCCGGACAACTTTCGTTAAAGGAAAATTTTGATTTTGAAATAATCGTCGGAATGCAAAAAAACAAAATGTAATTCATCAACTTTTAAACAGAATGAAGTGATTATTCGGATATAATTGAGAAAAAAAAATAAAGAAGGAAGGGGTGAGTATTGTGTTAACTTTGGTGAAATTTAGCAGTGAGTGTGTGTGTGTGTGTGTGTGTGTGTGTGTGTGTGTGTGTGTGTGTGTGTGTGTGTGTGTGTGGGGGGGGGGGGGGGGGGGGGGGGTGGGGGGAGGTGACTGCGTTCACCATATATGGTATGGATATGTAACCCCATTAAAATTCTTCGGGTTTAGAGTTTTAAAATCCATGAACGGAAATGAAAAATCTGCTTCAAATCTTTATCACTTTATTGAACTTTCCATCTTTAAATTCGATGTTTATGATATTTTAATGTTGATAATTGTCAGATATGTTACGAAATGTCCTTTAATTGATTGGTAAGAGATTCATCGTTTTCCGGTGAATTAAATTGACACCCTGATCATAAATCTGATTTGTTTGCATAAGTCGCAGTAGTTTGTGGTCATGTCACTATTGATGAGCCCAGGTAGCAGATTTTATCAAGTTATCCTACCTTTATTGATATTTGATTCTCTATTTGACAATATTATTAGCAAACATTGAAGGGTAATGAACTAATTACAATATCTTGCAATTTATGTTACTAAGAGTATCCTGCAGAAAAGCACGTCTCTAATGGGCTTCCGTAGTTTTATCCCAGATATTTTTAAAATGCTTCATTGTATTTGAAAGTTGTGTCCAATAGCTAACGATATCCGTTCATTTCATGCAAATTGATTTTCAACTGACCGAGTTATTTCAAATTGAAATACACGCAGCTATATACACTGACCAATTTACTTGTCACATTGTAAAATGAACAAAAAGACTGAAATTCGTAGCTATATTAAATGCCGCATTAGGCTTAATATAGATTCAAAGCAGATATTTGATGAATTGTGTGGTATATATGGACCTCAGGCCATTTCAATGCGCACAGTTTTAGGTTTTAGGTGGGTTAAAGCTTTTAAAGCTGGGAAAGTATCTGTCGAAGATGATACCCGTTCTGGTAGGCCTAAAACCTGTTACCAAGGCAAACATCGCCGCTGTAAAAGCTGTCGTCGAACAGGAAGCACGATTGCCGGTGAAAGATATAGCCAGTTGTACTGGCATAACAGAAGGCAGTGTGCAAACAATTCTGAAAAAGCATTTGGACCTGAGAAAGGTTTGCGCTAGATTGGTACCTTATTTGCTCACTAAGGAGTAAAGGAAACAACGCCTTAAATATGCCCGGGAAGTTTTGAAAACATACAAAGGCTGTGACAGTCGGATTGTTTTTAACTTCCCAGCCGTAGACGAAACCTGGGTACACAAGTCTGAGCCACAGAGAAGGGCTGAAAATAAGCAATGGAACAAAAAAGATCAAAATCGCCCATGTATTGCCAAGAGAACCATAAGTTCGAAAACAATGTTGTACGCAATTTTCTTCAATTCTAGTGGGCCACTCGTTCAAGTGTCTTGTCCATCTGGTCATACATCACTGGACGATTCTACAAAAACTTTGTACTAGTTTTACAATAAGAAACGTCCAAGCAAAGGACGGTCAGGAGTTCATCTTATACACGACAACGCCCCCTCTCAAAAGTGCCAGGTTGTTAAGTCTTTTTTAGCTTCTGAAAAGATGGAAGTTGTAAACCATCCGCCTTATTCACCTGACCTGAGTCCCTGTGAGTCCCTGTGACTTTTTGTATTTCCAGGGCTTACAAAAATGCTTTCTGGAAAGAAATATACGTCCATAAGTTCTCTTGGCAGCGCAATTTATCAGTGTCTCAAACAGATACCAAAGGAATACTATTTATCTGCCTTTCGCGATTGGGTAAAAGGGTTACAAAAATGTGTTTCGGTAAAGGAGGAATACTTTGAATGTTTGTAATAAAAATAATTTTGATAAAACGTAGCACATAAGAAATCCGAACCCAATGACAGAAATTTTGCAGGACCGTCGTATGACTTTCTTGTATGGGTAATATACCACTTATAACATACTGCTTTTTCTGTATAATCTAGCAGGTTTGTTTCCTTTACAGAATTTCACTTATTTATTAACGTAACTATTGCGCAACAGATCAATTCACCCGCTGCAGATAGCTGAAAATGAAAATGAATCAGTTTACCATGCAATGAAATGAAAGACAATCTGTATTTAGTGACGCATATTATATTGCTGATTTTGAAGACTCAAATCCCAACTGAAATTGGTAAGCGCCAGTTTTCGTAGTTTTGGTCAATCTGATTTGTCCGAGATGTATTTCAAAGACACATACATCTTGATTGTAATATTTAAAAGTATTCATTTGGATGAGCACATTTTATTTTGAAGCATTGAAATGGTAAAATATATTTACTGCATTCACAGAGATGGTGGTGGCTAAACATTTACCTGAAGGCCTGGCACTAGTAGTCGATGTAAATAGTAATGACACCTTGATCATAAATCTGATTTGTTTGTATAAGTCGTAGTGGCATGTGGTCATGACACTGTTGATGAGCCCAGGTAGCAGATGTTATCGGGTTATCCTACCTACATTGATATTTGATTATTTATTTGACCATAGTGTTTATAAACATTAAAGGGTAATGAACTAATTACAATATCTTGCATTTTAGGGTACTATGACTTCCTTTTATTTGTGATATACCACTTATACTATAATGCCTTTTGTATATTATCCAGGCATTTTAGAACCACCAGTTGTTACAGATTGTCTTGCATTTCATTGCATGGTAAACTGATTCATTTTCAGGTATCTGAAATGGATGAATTGATATGTTGCGCAATATCTGTCAATAAATGAGTGAAATTCTGGAAAGTAAACAAACCGGTGGTTCTAAAATGCCTGGATAATACGTTAAAAGCAGTATATTAAAAGTGGTATATTACTCACGCAAGAAAGTCATAGTATCATAAATTGCAAGATAATGACAATATGGTCAAATAGAGATGAATCAAATATCAATGTAGGTAGGATAACCCGATAAAATCTGCTACCTAGGCTCATCAACAGTGTCATGACCACATGCCACTACCACTCATACAAACAAATCAGCTTCATCATCAGGATGTCTTTGTAAAGCTAACGGTACGACCTGGACAGCAGTATTAATATTTTCCTTTTAAGTGTAGCTAGTAAGATATGGAACAAAAATGGCAAAGATGCTCCTCTTTGTGAAGAAAGCACCAAATTTTGCATGAAATTACTTTAATGTATCCCAAATCCTACAAGAGGAGGAGACACGCTATATCTGCCCTGGAACCTCCTTTTAAATCAGTTTAAAAACGGGAGGTAAAAATTGTCTTGAAAAAAATATTTCCTTGAAATTGAAATATATCTATAAAGTAATGTTTCATATGATCTAAATATGGGTAACATATCACTAGCATAGACAAACAACCATTTGCTATTGACAAATATACAAAGTTTACTACAAAATACTCTTATTTCTCAAGATACATACTGAAAAGGGAGGTAATCAGATTTTACTGTATGTTTAATTTCAAAACTGCGCGTGAAAAGATGTTTCTTATGAAGAAAGCATGAAAGTTTGTGTTTAACTATCATAAAGTATACTGGATCAGAAATGGACTACATATACAATTTGTTGGCTTGATTAGACCAAAACATGAGGCCCCAAAGAGGAACTACCTTTTATTTCTTTCAATTGAATATATCTAGAACAATTTCAAAAATGTTAATTCATTACCTTAAGCAATTATAACCCTTGACACAATTTTTTAAATTACATTTTATACACATTCAATATACATGACTCAGGAAAAATAATATGAGGTCCTTAAAGGGGAAATTGTTAAAAATCACATTTTAAGGGCAAATTAATTTATTTCAGTCATTAAATTATCATATTACTGAACTTAACATAAGTAAAGAAACAGAATTCATGGATCTTATGTATAAAATATCAAAAAAGTAAAAAAAAAAATCACATGTTTAGGTCCACGGGTTAACCTGTATAGTATTTATATAGATTTATATAAAAAGAGAGGCCCTTCAATGGACCATTTTTGTATGTTACATAACAGTATAATGACATAATCATGTTTTCAAATCAAAGGACTCATCCAAAGACTCATAAAATAAAAAAAAAACTGACATTAACACCCGTTTAATAGATTTAATAGATATCTAAGAATTGTAATAGGTTTCCCAGTACTTCTCTAATACATCTGTTTGACTTTATATTTCTTATACATGAATGTATTATAAGCAATAGAAAAAGTGGAAACTCCACAGGTCGCTCAACACAACAAAAACGAAAATGTTGCAGGCTCGGTTTGATTGAGCCTGTCCATGGACGGCAGTGGAAATGCATGCTACCGTCTACGCCCTTCTGATGTTTGATGCCATTAGTCTACCTGGTAGAATTCAAGTTTGGTCTTCATTTATGACATTTGCTAGGATATTTTTGATACGAAAAGCGATTGAAGCTGAGGCGATTTTGTAAGCAACATTTAGTAGGGAAATTGGTCTCCAATTTCTTAAGTAAAGTTTGTCTTTGTTCCCCTTTGGTATACACGTTATGACTCCTTGTTTCTGGGTAATTGATAATTCACCTATTGAATATGCATAATTCATTGACCTAACTAGCAATGTACCAATATCTTTCCAAAAGAATTAAAAAAAAATCCACTGTAAAACCATCATTTCCAGGACTTGTATTGTTTGACATACGCTTCAAAGAGTTCAACATTTCATTGTATGTGAGAGCCCCCTCAATGGATTGCTTATCATTTTCTGAAAGTTTAGGTACTTCTAAATCTCCTAATGTTAATTTAAAGAAATATTTTCTGTTTCTTTCACTTTGTATAAACATTCATAGTGACGCTTTGTTTCGGCAAGAATTTCGTTTTTTGTTTTTAAACATCACCTTTTTCAGAGATTAAAGAGTTCATAAGTTTTGAAATATAGTTTCTGTTTTCAAGATTGCAAAAGTAACGTGTAGGTTTCTCTCCTTCATGTATCCATTTAGCTTTTGATCGTATGAAAATCCCATCCATTCTTTTCTTTCTTAACTTCCACCAGCTCTCTTCTTTTATTGTCTAATAATTCATAATCTATATTTGTTTCCTTTTCATCTTAATTTCTTTTTAAAAAAATTCTTCCTTATTAATTTCTGTTTTTTTTTTCTTATGAGAAGCATAGCTTATTGTCATTCCTCTGATATTCAGTAACATTATCTCAAATAATAACTGATCATTAATATTGAATCTTATTTCTTGAAGAGGTATATTATCTATATCCTCATTATTTTCTGGGGTGTCAATTACATACTGTAGTTTTGTTTCTAGAATGATTTTCTTAACTTCATTTATATATGTTTCATCCCTTAGTAGGGAGTTATTGAATTTCCAGTAGGACAAACCCTTTTCAAATTTACCAAATTCTAATGACATAAAAATTAGTGAGTGATCAGTACGATATCCAAGTAAAATCAAAGTATCATCAAGGTCAGTATATAAATTATCTGAGATTAGAAAAAAGTAAAGACGTGCTTTTTTGATTGGATTCTGTCTAAACCATGTATAGTCCCTTTTTTCAATATTATTTTCTCTCCAACAATCCATTAAATTAAACTCTGACATTATACTGTGTAGCTTATCACGTGCATTTGGATTGTTTAAGTGTAAATAATTGAAACAATCTATATCTGGATTAAGGATCAAGTTAAAGTCCCCAGCAAGAATATATAAAGAGTTTTCAAACTTTGACATTTTCTCTGACACCACATCATAAAAATTGGGATTATCTCCATTAGGTCCATAGATATTTACTAGAGTGATATCTTTATCACATATTTTGCAGTTTAGAATAAGTAAATTTCCTTCCACATCTTGCTCAACATTATTCACTTTGCAATCAAAATTATTGTTGATAAATATTGCTAGGCCTCTTGGCTGACTAGTAAAATTAGAAAAGTATATATGATTAAATTTTGAAAAGGTTGTTACGCCTAAAATTAGAAGTTGTTTGTTTAGGGTAACCTGATCGTAACTTCTTTCAACTTTAGTAAGTTCACGAAAAAATGCTTGGGACATTAACAAAACAAGCAATTATTCTAGGACTTATAATTGCGCTACTGAGAGGTATTCCTAGCTAGTCCTAGAATAATTGCTTGTCATCTTTTTCCTATAATTAACCTACTCACTAATTTACGATAAGCGACAGAGAAACACCAACAAACTATGATTAAACATCCGTTAGACAGATGTACATGAGTCTTATGTAAAGCTCAAATATAAAATCAGAGGTTTTGCTGCGTATTTCCATTCAATACCTAAGCAAATAACCAAGTAACTTGCAAACTACATGTTTAAGCTGTACACTGCAACTGTACATATGCTCCAAGAATTCAATATACGAAATGTGTAACATTATCGTAGCATATAGGAGCTTGTCTATATTCAACATGTGTAACATTCTAGTTTGTTTGTGTTTTTAATTCATTGTGTCTTGAAATCACAAATCGATTTTGAAGCTTTATTGTTTGCAAGTTTTAGCTGATGAATGAATTACTATTTACATCGACTGCTAGTACGAAGCCTTCAGGTAAATGTTTTAGCCACGACCATCTCTGTGCATACAGCATATATATTTCACCATTTTAAGGCTCGAAAATAATATGTTCTCATCCAAATGAAGATTTTCAAATATTACAATCAGAAATAACTAAGTATGTATCTTTGAAATACATCTCGGATGAATCGGATTGGCAAAACTTTGAAAACTGGCGCTTACCAATTTCATTTGGGTGGTGAGTCTTCAAAGTCAGCAATATAATATCCGTCACTAATTACAGATTATGGTAAACTGAATCATTTTCATTTTCAGGTATCTGAAGCGGGTGAATTGATCTGCTGCGTAATATACGTCAATAAATAAGTGAAATTCTGGAAAGTAAACAAACCGGTGGTTCTGAAATGCCTGGATAATACACAAAAAGCAGCATATTATAAGTGGTATATTACTCATACAAGAAAGTCATAGTATCATAAATTGCAAGATATTGTTATTAGTTCATTACCCTTCAATGTTTACTAACAATATGGTCAAATAGAGAATCAAATATCAATGTAGGTAGGATAACTGGATAAAATATGCAACCTGGGCTCATGAACAATGTCATGACCCCAAGCCACTACGACTTATACAAACAAATCAGCTTTATGATCAGGGGGTCGTGGTAAAGCTAATAACGTTATGACCTTGACACCTATATTCATATTTTTCATTTAATTTAAGATAAGTGACAGTGAAACACCAACTAACTATAATACAAAGTCGTCAGGTAGATGTACAAGTCTTTTGCAAACCTCAAATATAAAATTAGTAGTTTTGCTGCGTATTTCACTACAATATCTAAGCAAGTAACTTGCAAAATACATGTGTAAGCCGTACACTGCGACTGAACATATGCTCCACAATGTCAATATACGAAATGTTTAACATTCTAGACACATTATCGTAGCATATAGGAGATTGTCTTTATACAACATGTGTAATATTCTAATTTGTTTGTGTTTTACTAGAACTTCATTGTGTCTTTAGATCACAAATCGACTTTGCAGCTTTATTGTTGGGTAGATTTAGCTGACGAATGTATTACTATTCACATCGACTGCTAGTACGAGGCCTTCAGTTAAATGTTTTACCCACGACAATCTCTGAGCGTACAGTAAATATATTTCACCATTTTAATGTTCCAAAATAAAATGTGCTCATCCAAAGGAATACGTACATAAATTACAATCATAAATAACTAATAAGATGTATGTGTCTTTGAAATACATCTCGGATAAATCGATTGACCAAAACTGGCGCTTACCAATTTCATTTGGAGATTGAGCCTTCAAAATCAGCAATATAATATGCGTCATTAAAATACAGATTGTATTACACATATAAGAAAGTCATAGTATCATAAATTGCAAGATATTGTAATTAGTTCATAACCCTTCAATGTTTATTAACACTATGGTCAAATAGAGAATCAAATATCAATGTAGGTAGGATAACTCGATAAAATATGCTACCTGGGCTCATCAACAGTGCCATGACCACAAACCACTACGACTTATACAAACAAATCAGATTTATAATCAGGGTGTCGTTGTAAAGCTAACGGTACGAACTTGACACCAATATTGATATTTTTCATTTAGGTGAAGATAAGCGACAGTGAAAATCTAACAAACCGTTATTAAAAATCCGTTAGACAGAAGTACATGAGTCTTTGTAAAGCTGAAATATAACAAATCAGAAGTTTTGCTGCGTATTTCACTTCAATATCTAAGCAAGTAACTTGCAAACTATATGTGTAAGCAGTACACTGCTACTGAACATATCCTTCATAATTTCAATATACGAAATGTGTAACATTCTAGACACATTATCGTAGCATACAGGAGCTAGTCTTTACACAACATGTGTATTATCCAGGCATTTTTGAACCATCGGTTTGTTCACTTTGCAGATTTTCACTCATTTATTTACATAATTTATTATATTGCGCAACAGATGAATACAATCATTTCAGATACCTGAAAATGAAAATGAATCTGTTTACCAAGCAATTAAATGCAAGACAATCTGTATTTAGTGACGCATATTGTATTGCTGTTTTTGAAGACTCAATCCCCGACTGAAATTGGTAAGCGCCAGTTTTAGTTTTGGTCAATGCGATTTATCCGAGATGTATTTAAAAGACACATACATATTGTTAGTTATTTATGATTGAAACATTTTTATGTATTCGTTTGGATGAGCACATTTTATTTTGGAGCATTATCATGGTGAAATATATTTAATGTACGCTCAGAGATGGCCGCGGCTAAACTATTTACCTGAAGGCCTTGTACTAGCAGTCGATGTAAATAGTAATACATTCGTAAACTAAAACTTGCAAACAATCAAGCTGCAAAGTCGATATGTAATCTCAAGAGGCAGTGAAATAGAAAACAAACTAGAATGTTACACATTGAATAAAGACATGCTCCTATGTGCTACAATAATGTGTCTAAAATGTTAAACATTTCGTATATTGACATTGTGGAGCATATGTTCAGTCGCAGTGTACGGCTTACACATGTATTTTGCAAGTTACTTGCTTAGATATTGAATTGAAACAAGCAGCAAATCTACTTATTTTGTATTTGAGCTTTACAAAAGACACATCATAGTTCTTTGGTGTTTCACTGTCGCTTATCTTAACTTGAATGGAAAATATTAATACTGGTGCTAAGGTCGTACTGTTAGCTTTACAATGCACCTTGATCATGAAGCTGATTTGTTTGTGTAAGTCGTAGTGGCTTGTGGTCATGACACTGTTGATGAGCCCAGGTAGCCGATTTTATCGAGTTATCCTACTTGCATTAATTTTTGATTCTCTAAATGTGATCATACTGTTAGTACACATTGAAGGGTAATGAACTTATTGCAATATCTTGCAATCTATGATTCTATGACTTTCTTCTATGGGTAATATGCCACTTATAATATACTGCTTTTTGTGTATTATCCAGCCATTTGAGAACCACCCGTTTGTTTACTTTCCAGAATTTCACTCATTTATTGACGTAAATTGTATACCTTTCTGCATGTTCGGTATTTGAAAGATTATTAAAATTTCGCAATGCTTATTCAATGCTTTATTTAACTACGTTTTTTTCTAGTTTGGCTGCACTGTTTGCACTTTTTAAGATGTATCATACAAAATGTCATATAGTCGTGGTATTTGATAAATCAACAATTTGAGTGTCATGTGGCAGCCTTGAAAAGTTACCCCGTACTTGGACACAATGTTGTTATATTTTCTTGTCCTCAGGGATCATGTAGTCCATTCAATATCTTTGTAATGAACTTCCGCTTATGCCGGTGCAAGGGGGCGCGAGGGATATTGCATTTTCAATTACCCCTCAAGAGCAGACTCAATAAACAGTCTCTTATTACAACTTTGTTTGGTTGCATTCTATTCTTCAAAAGTATCCTCTTACAGCGGCGATATATGACCATTTTGTGTCGATTCGCCGTAAAACCCAACTCACTCACTCACTCCTCTTACAGAGTTTATTAACTATCATAACAGCAAACTTTATTTTCTGTGTGGCAGCCGCAAAAAGTCTAATCGTACATGAATTCAGTGCTGGTATATTTTGTGGTCTTTTGTGATCATGGGGTCCATTCAATATCGTTGTAGGAACGCCGCTTAATCCGAGGCTAGGGGGTGTGAGGTGTGTTGCATTTTCCACAACATCTCATGAACAGACTCAGTCAAACTGAGTCTGCTATGATTTTGCTTGGTTGCATTCTATGCTTCAAAAGGATCCTCTTACAGATTTTATTATTGATTTTACTTCCATATTATGAACATTTAATGTCACAAAATTTCATTGAATCGTACATTATTTTGTAGCAGTCGCTGGAAGTAAATGTAGAAACTTGCTTCGAATGTATTAACACCACACATGTAATACACAGCAGCGCACAGTTAGAAAAAATATTATTGTTTTCACATTTCCCCTTGTCGGTCTTTTTAACAATACTTGAAAATACATGGAGCTAACTTACTACGTTATTGTCTTTTGTAATCACAAAATGTTCGTGCACATGATGTCTCATTTCCATTGGTTTATATGATTGGGCAGTTTTGATATATTGACAATGTATAGTGTCAACTCTGATCCGTCTGTAATGTTTAGTATCTAACCGGGGGAATGTTAACTGAGGTAGTTTCGACGTTTTCTTCCTGATACGAAAAATCATTCGCTGACCATATTTTATATTTAAGCTTCCTATAATATGTTCCGCCATACTGGTCCTATTTCCCTCGCTCTGGAAACTATAATAATAGCGCTAAAATAAATGCAAACTATTCGTAAACATCCTTCATCAAGCATGTTGAGTACCTATTTGTTTGGTTGTGAATACTTTTATTCGGAGCTTATTTAAAATATGTCAAACAACTCATAAAGTTTTTATATACAGATTAATAAACGTCTATCTTTAATGTTAGATTTGACCTTGACTAATTTTCCATTATTATTTCAAGAATGATATCATCCGTTATATAAACTTTAAAATGAATAATGATCCGTTACTAGTTTTGAAATACCCTAAAAATAAAGAAAGTTCTTTGCAAACATGATGTGTTTTTGCTAATTTTCACAGAAATTTGACCATTGACCTTTGATAATAGGTTTTGTTTTGCCTTATTGGGATAAGACCTATATTCCTTACCTTTCTTGACATGTATACATTAAAATAAATTGCTAACAGTAAATTATAACAACGAGGTATTATTTTTGAACAAAGTAGTGAGTAAGTATGCTACATTTTGATCTTTTACAAAAAAAATGACCCCTGACCTCCAATACCAGGTTTGACCTTGACTTATTTTCTCTTCCATCACATCGTCTGACATATATACAGTAAAATGAACAACGATCAGTTACTAAAATGACAAAACAAATACTTTTTAACAATAAAAATTATTACAAACAGGTGATATTATTGCAACACTTTACTCACTTTTTTGACCTTTGACCTTTGATATTATGGTTGACCTTGAATGTTCTGAAGTTATATGTGCATACCAGACATCGCCTAACATTTATACATTAAAATAAACTGATATCGTTGACTAATATCGGCAAGATATAATTAGCAAGAAGAAAAGTTGAAGAGCTATTTTTTCATTCTTTTACTTGAAAATGACCCTTGACCCTAAATATTTCATGTGAACCTGTCTGTTTTTAGACGATATCTTTATTACTGACATTGTGGGACATATATACATTAAAATAAATCACAAGCAGTTACTAATAATGATTAGAAATAGTTGTTATATTTCAAACAGGAAGCTATTCATGCAATTTTTCACACAAATTTGACTTTTGACCTTTGATATAAGCTTTACCTTTGGCAATTTTGGGGTTACATCTGCACTGCTGACTTTGCCTGACATATATGAAAACGGGTTCACTTCAGTGACTAATAATGTGAATACATATTAAACAGGTTAGAAAAAGTAAAGGTAACACTTTACACATTTCTGCATGAAAATGATCTTTGACCTTCAATTATCAGGGTTGACCATGACGTTTTGCAATAAGATTTGCATTTCTGACTTTAGCTGATACATGCACATTACATATATAAAGCTGAGTGACTTATGATGACAAACTAATTTTCAAGAATAAAAATGAATTTCAAATTTGCCAATTTTTGTGATTTGTAAATAAATTTGACCTTTGACCTTAAATATCAAGTTTGCCCTTCATTCCTTTATGATAAATTTCTTTTTGCTGACATTGGTTGACATATATACATTTACTGACAATCAGATAGTTACTGTAATGAAACAGTGAAAAAACTGGTAGACGTAAACTTTACCCTACCCCCTAATATTTTACAAGTGAGTTTTACCTCCCCTATCACAAACATAAGTGAACAAAATATAGATAGGCACGGCTTTGACACTTAATGGGTTTTCATGGAGGATATGAAATATTGTTTCCAAAAAAAGTATAAACTTCTTTTGGCCTCAATTGTTGAAATAGAAGTCCGTGAGCTCTCGGACCAATTCTAGTACAGCCCAAAGCGCAGTCACAACCTTGGCAGCAACTACTTTTAACAATGTATTATGACATGATTCGCATTAATTGCTATTTAAACATATAGCAACCATAATAAAAATACTTTTAACGCACTAAAAATGTTCAATTTCGAAAAAAATCTCTTCCTTGGTTTGTTTACAGAACTGACCAATCAGACCGGACTAAACATGTAGACGTGTTAGGTTTACGGTCTTACAAGGTAAGTTACTATGCATTTCAGTAGAAGCATACTAAAGTCGGACTGGATCGAGTGCAGGGGTGGGGGCGCGTTTTGTGAGTTGCTGTTCTTAGGAGAGAGACATGTTAGCCTTGGCTATCATAAATTTGGTCGAACTTGTACTGCTTTTTTTTTACAAAAATCGTTGGAAAAGTGGACTTGAGCAGGACTTGAACTATTTATCTCCGTATAAAACGTTCAATAACTTTTTTACGGCGCCAGGTACAGACTCAGCGTAAATTGTCGGGAGGAGAAAAAAAGCGTTGTCACAGAATGCACGCATGCAATGTTTCAAAAGTATAAGAAAAACTCACATACAATGTACTTGGCAAACTATCCGCCCTAAGGTGATGATTTGTCAACAAAATCCGCCATATTTACCCGACAGACACAATTTTCTCACTTAAACCACCGAAAGACACCATTTATGTCCTACCCTCCGTTTAGGACATCGTGCCTTCAGATACCACAACGTGTATAATGGATTTATCAGAGTAACATATTGGCTGTGGAGAGGTAGACCTTCAGCTACCTGTTCCAGAGAATGAATGGAAGGAAGGAAGGAAATGAAATGATTGCTCTTTTCCAGTTATGACAATATCATTATCAGATGCCCTTCTAAATGTAATTGCCGAAAGTCCACATTAAGCTCAGTAAATTGTAAATGTAGTTGTAATGATCTTGTGTGTACATAGTTATGCTATTGCGGGACTGCATGAATTAAGTAAACACAGTGAAAAGTGAGGTAACTTCTGAAGGACTTTTTTCAGTAATCTTGAATAATTAAGAATACTTACAAGTTACGCGCAAGATTCCGGTAAAACAATCATGAAAATTTACAATTAATTAACATTTGTATTAAACAGTATTAAAACTTCTAAGGACCTATATGTTGATTCCGTGTTAATCTGACATCATTACCACATCCAGTCTTGCTCCCCAGAAAATACATCCAATAAACAGTTTGGTACATGTGTCTATATTTCTCGGGATTATGAACGGCACCGCACTATCACTGCAAAATTAGTCCGGATATGCTGTAAGAAAATTATGACAAGAGGACCATGATGGTCCTGAATCGCTCACCTGTCCCCTCATGACCAAGTTTTGAACTGAGTATGACGTCGTTTTTTTCTATTATTTGACATAGTGACCTAGTATTTGAGCTCATGTGACCCAGTTTTGAACTTGACCTAGATATCGAGATAAAAGTTCTGACCAAGTTTCATGAAGATCCATTGAAAAATATGGCCTCTAGAGAGGTCACAAGGTTTTTCTATTATCTGACCTAATGACCTAGTTTTTGATGGCACTTCACCCAGTTTCGAACTTGACCTAGATACCATCAAGGTGAACATTCTCACCAATTTTCATGAAGATCTCATGAAAAGTACGGCCTCCAGAGAGGTCACAAGGTTTTTCTATTAATTGACCTAAGGACCTAGTTTTTAAAGGCACGTGACCCAGTTTCGAACTTGACCTAGATATCATCAAGGTGAACATTCTGACCAATTTTCATGAAGATCTCATGAAAAGTATGGCCTCTAGAGAGGTCACAATGTTTTTCTATTTTTAGACCTAATGACCTAGTTTTTGACCATACGTCATCCACTTTCAAACTTGACCAAGATATCATCAAGGTGAACATTCTGACTAATTTTCATGAAGATCCATTGAAAAATAAGGCCTCTAGAGAGGTCACAAGGTTTTTCTATTTTTAGACTTAGTGACCTAGTTTTTGACCGCATGTGACCCACTTTTGAACTTGACCTAGATATCATCAAAGTGAACATTCACACCAACTTTCATGATGATCCATGGAAAAATATGGCCTCTAGAGAGGTCACAAGGTTTTTCTATTTTTAGACCTAATGACCTAGTTTTGGACCGCACGTGATCCAGTTTCGAACTTGACCTAAATATTATCAAGATGAACATTCTGACTAATATTCATGAATATCCATTTAAAAATATGGCCTCTAGGGAGGTCACAAGGTTTTTCTATTTTTAGACCTACTGACCTAGTTTTTGACTGCACGTGACCCACTTTCGATCATGGCCTAGATATCATTAAGATGAATATTCTGAACAATTTTCATGAAGATCCATTGAAAAATATGGCCTCTAGGGAGGTCACAATGTTTTTCTATTTTTAGACCTACTGACCTAGTTTTTGACCGCACGTGACCCACTTTCGAACATGGCCTAGATATTATCAAGATGAACATTCTGACCAATTTTCATGAAGATCCATTGAAAAATATGGCCTCTAGGGAGGTCACAAGGTTTTTCTATTTTTAGACCTCATGACCTTGTTTTGGACTGCACGTGACCCAGTTTCGTACTTGACCAAGATATCATCAAGATGATCATTCTGACCAATTTTCATGAAGATCCATTGAAAAATATTGCCTCTAGAGAGGTCACAAGGTTTTTCTATTTTTAGACCTACTGACCTAGTTTTGGATAGCATGTGACCCAGTTTCGAACTTGACCTAGATATCATCAAGATGAACATTCAGACCAACTTTCATACAGATCCCATGAAAAATATGGCCTCTAGAGAGGTCACAAGGTTTTTCTATTATTTGACCTACTGACCTAGTTTTTGATGGCACGTGACCCAGTTTCGAACTTGACCTAGATATCATCAAGATGAACATTCAGACCAAATTTCATACAGATCCCATGAAAAATATGGCCTCTAGAGAGGTCACAAGGTTTTTCTATTATTTGACCTACTGACCTAGTTTTTGATGGCACGTGACCCAGTTTCAAACTTGACCTAGATATCATCAAGTTGAATATTCTGACTAATTTTCATGAAGATCCACTGAACAAGAGGACCATGATGGTCCTGAATCGCTCACCTCTTCCCACATGACCCAGTTGATAAACATTCAGACCAACTTTCATACAGATCCCATGAAAAATATGGCCTCTAGAGAGGTCACAACGTTTTTTCATTATCTGACCTACTGACCTACTTTTTGAAGCCACGTGACCCACTCTCGAACTTGACCTAGATATCATCAAGATAAACATTCTGACCAATTTTCATGAAGATCCATTCACAAATATGGCCTCTAGAGATGTCACAAGGTTTTTCTATTTTTAGACCTACTGACCTAGTTTTTGACCGCACATGACCCTGTTTCGAACTTGACCTAGATATCATCAAGATGAACATTCAGACCAACTTTCATACAGATCCCATGAAAAATATGGCCTTTAGAGAGGTCACAAGGTTTTTCTATTATTTGACCTACTGACCTATTTTTTGATGGCACATGACCCACTTTCGAACTTGACCTAGATATCATCAAGATGAACATTCAGACCAACTTTCATACAGATCCCATGAAAAATAAAGCCTCTAGAGAAGTCACAAGGTTTTTCTATTATTTGACCTACTGACCTAGTTTTTGATGGCACGTGACCCACTTTCGAACTTGACCTAGATATCATCAAGATGAACATTCTGACCAATTTTCATGAAGATCTCATGAAATATATGGCCTTTAGAGAGGTCACAAGGTTTTTCTATTATTTGACCTACTGACCTAGTTTTTGAAGGCACGTGACCCAGTTTCGAACTTGACCTAGATATCATCAAGGTGAACGTTCTGACCAATTTTCATGAAGATCTTATGAAATATATGGCCTCTAGAGAGGTCACAAGGTTTTTCTATTTTTAGACCTACTGACCTAGTTTTTGATGGCACGTGACCCAGTTTCGAATCTGACCTAGATATCATCAAGATGAACATTCTGACCAATTTTCATGAAGATCTCATGAAATATATGGCCTCTAGAGAGGTCACAAGGTTTTTCTATTTTTAGACCTACTGACCTAGTTTTTGGCGGCACGTGACCCAGTTTCGAAGTTGACCTAGATATCATCAAGATGAACATTCTGACCAACTTTCATAAAGATCCCACAAAAAATGTGACCTCTAGAGTGGTCACAAGCAAAAGTTTACGGACGGACGCACGGACGACGGACGCTGCGTGATCACAAAAGCTCACCTTGTCACTATGTGACAGGTGAGCTAAAAATATGGCCGCTAGAGAGGTCACAAGGTTTTTCTATTTTTAGACCTACTGACCTAGTTTTTGATCGCAGTTGTCCCAGTTTCGAACTTGACCTAGATATCATCAAGATGAACATTCTGACCAATTTTCATAAATATCCCATGAAAAATGTGACCTCTAGAGTGGTCACAAGCAAAAGTTTAAACGGACGCACGCACGCACGGACGGACGACGGACGCTGCGTGATCACAAAAGCTCACACTGTCACTTTGTGACATGTGAGCTAATAAATTGAATGTTTCAGACTTAAATGTTGATGAATTCTGGCCAAGCTGCATAAATATTTAAACTTTTTCCCTTGATTTCCAACAAGAAGACAAAAAAACAAGGAATATACTAGTATGATGATTTCCAATACTTCTCTTGTAGCCATCTTTTTATGTAGGCTGCTCTTCATGGACACTTCTTGTCTATCAATATACTAAGACCCCAGGTGCCACTCCGTGCATTATTTCATCACGAGCGGACACCTGGGTAGAATAACTGGCCGTCCGCAAGCCAGCTGGATGGCTTCCTCACACGAAGAATTCAACGCCCCGAGCGTGACTCGAACCCACATTGGTGAGGGGCAAGTGATTTGAAGTCAGCGATCTTAACCACTCGGCCACGGAGCCCACCTCCCCTCCCCACCCCAATATACTAGTGGACAGAGAGATGGGTATATATGATATTATTGACTTTTTCTGGATACTTAACCAGGTCTGGAATACTGGAAAAATACACAACAATTTCGTTTAAACTTTCATTTCTCTGGAGCACAAATATTTATTCATTTATAAACTTTCACATACAAAATATTGTCAAGTACAAAAATTTAAACATGATTACACTTTTAAAAACTCCTACGACAGAACAACTTTATGCCAAATATATTAAAATGATGTAGATTTATACATGAATACCAACCTCTAGTTGCAAAAGAGACATTTTATATCTTATAACATGAGGAATTGCTCTAAAAATCATAACAATCATATTGCATGTTTACTGCACTGACTTTCATTCATTTTACTATTCTTATTACTAATAATTAATCAATTACAAGGAGCTGTACATATGTGTTGCCAGAGTTTTAAAATCAATATGCACAACTGCATGCAAATTGGAAATTTATTCCATGATCCCATAGCAGAAGATTCAAAATTCAATGGAAATAGCTGGCTCTTATGAATTTGATGCTGTATAGTGAAATAAGGCATTCCTCATGGAAAAGGTCGAATTTAAAAGGGGGGATAATTTATGAAAAATGTGTGCCAAAGTTATCAACCTTTATCATATAATTATAACGCTGATGATCATGTGGAATAAGTATTTGTTTGAGTCTGAATTGAATGCATTTGGTAATAACAGAGACATATTTAACACGCATCATAACAGAATGTGAAATTCAGTAAGGGTATAATTCATGCAATACATGTACAGTTGTCAGTTTTATGTACATTCTTATAAAATGTTGGTGATGATGAAGAGCAACTGATTTAAGTTTTAATCAAATCCATAAATTTATAAAAAGACGAGTGATATATCTTTAACCTGAACTTCTACATAAGAAGGGGTCATAATTCATAAAATATTTATTCAAGAGTTATGAATTATGCATAAGCAACCAAGCTCATTGGTATCGTTTGGCATGAGCTGTCCGTGAGATAGCCAATACTCGACTATTCGTATTGTTATCCAAGAAGCAAAAATATTACCCTTTAAAATATCTACAGAATTTCAATCCAGCATCTACATTAGTTCTGGAGTAACTTGCATGCAAAACTTTAACCAGAAGGTTTTATGTTCAAAAGGGGATATAATTTTGCAAAATACATGTCAAAGTGATGGGACATGATGTTACGACCTAGTTTTATAAACCCAAAGAAATGTATGAAGTTTCAATTCAATATTTGCATTAGTTTTTGAGATACATGTAGTAACTTGCATGCAAAACTTTAACCAAGACTTTCTATGTCAAAAAGGGACATAATTTGACCAAAATACATGGCTTGATGCTATCACCTAGTTTTATAACCCCAAAGACACATCTGAAGTTTCAAATCAATATCTGCATTAGCTTTGGAGATAGTAACTTGCATGCTACTTTTAACAAGGGTTTTCTAAGTCCAAAAGTGACCAAAATACATGTCAGTGATGGGACTTGACCCAGTGAGGATGGTAATTGACCTAGAAAAAGAAAAAGTAAGTTTCAAAGCTATATGCCTTTAAATGATAGCTATTTGTACTTGCATGCAAAACTTTAACCAAGGTGTGACGCCGATGCCAGAGTGAGTAGAATAGCTCGAACTATTCTTCGAATAGTCAAGCTAAAAAAACTAAGTATAATGTGTTTTAGAAAAAATATGAATAACTTAAATATAACATTCATCAACATGAATTCATTCTAACACGAAAAATCAGATTTACTAAATCATAGCTATAATTTAAGACAAAATCCAACAATAAAAAATGATTTTTAAACACTATCTACATCCATCTACAGACTTGGTCACTTTATCTCAATAATACAGCTTCACACTGAGGTTCTTCAAACTGATCAAGGCCTTACATCAAATACTAGAAAAAGAAGACACTGAATGCATGTTCATTTACAACTTATACATACAATCATACATGTAGATATAACAATGAAACAATGATTTTTTGGTTTTTAACGCTTCTTGAAACAAAATGCTTCCATAACACTGATAAAAATAGCCTGTTCTTACCAACAACTCTAAAGAGAAATACTAGACTGTCTGTTATATAAAAAGTAGGTCCTCCAATACAAAAATTGCACACAATCATTACTGACAATCCTACAGACTGGACAATACTTGACTGTTTTATTTTCACTTATATTGGTAAAGTGATTTAGCAAATCTCAAACAGCCATGAGTATTAAGCATGATTAGAAAACTAAAAATAATGGGCTTTATTAATTATGCTAATAAGGCTGCTTGCTGACAAATTGCAAAACAAGAGCTGTCACAGGAGACAGCGCGCTCGTCTATTTCGAAGCTGGATAGTGAAACTGGGCGCATTTGACGAAGCAGGAGCTGTCACTGGAGTGTTCAATGACTTCAACGTGGATGAAATATTGGATAATAGCTCGAGTCTGTGTCAAAAGTATTAAGTAATAAGAGAGATAAGGATCAAATGTATCAAAACATTAAATGTTAAGTATAATTCTTAGCAAAAAGGGGGCATAATTCATGAAATATTGGTGCAAGAGCGATGCACCTTATGTCAAGTTGAATCAAATCCATTTAGTAATAACCTGAGATGCATCAAAATTAACCTAAAATTCTAAGAAAAAGGGGCATAATTCATGAACAATTGGTGTCAGAGTAATGGACCTTGTGTCTTATGATGTGGGTGATAAGGTGGAACAACTATTTTAAGTTTGAATCAAATCCATTCAGTAATAAATGAGTTAGAGTGAAAGTGCATCAAAACTTTAACCTGAAATTATAAGTAAAAAGGGGGGATAATTCATGAAATAATGGTGCAAGAGTTATGACCCTTGTGTCATATGATGTGAGTGATGATGCTGAACAACTATTTTAAATTTAAATCAAATCCATTTAATAATAACTGAGATTAAATATTAAGTATAATTCTTAGCAAAAAGGGGGCATAATTCATGAAATATTGGTGCAAGAGTGATGCACCTTATGTCAAGTTGAATCAAATCCATTTAGTAATAACCTGAGATATAGTGAAAATGCATCAAAATTAACCTAAAATTCTAAGTAAAAGGGGCATAATTCATGAACAATTGGTGCCAGAGTTATGGACCTTGTGTCTTATGATGTGGGTGATAAAGTGGAACAACTATTTTAAGTTTGAATCAAATCCATTCAGTAATAACTGAGTTAGAGTGAAAGTGCACCAAAACTTTAACATGAAATTCTAAGTAAAAAGGGGGAATAATTCATGAAATACTGGTGCAAGAGTAATGGCTCTTGTGTCATATGATGTAAGTGATGATGTTGAAAAACTATTTTAAGTCTGAATCAAATCCATTTAGTAATAACTGGGATAAAGTGAAAGTGCACCAAAACTTTAATCTGAAATTCTAAGTAAAAAGGGGGGATAATTCATGAAATATTGGTACGAGAGTTATGACCCTTGTGCCATATGATGTGGATGATAATGTTGAACAACTATTTTAAGTTTGAATCAATTCCATTTAGTAATAACTGAGATAAAGTGGAAGTGCACCAAAACTTTAGCCTGAAATTCCAAGTAAAAAGGGGGGATAATTCATGAAATATTGGTGCTAGAGTTATGACCCTTGTGCCATATGATGTGGGTGATGATGAGGAAGTAAATCCATGAAGTAATAACAAAGATAAAGAGAAATGCATCAAAACTTTAACCAAAGTGTGGACGCCGACGCTGGTGTTGGCGTCGGGTCAAGTAGGATAGCTCTCCATATTTCGTATAGTCGAGCTAAAAATGAAAGCAATGAAAAAAACATCTGATTTACAGTAGAAATCTTAACCCTTTGTATCTCATGTACACTGTCCTTTAAGTACCTATGCTAAAACACATGATACAACAACTTAGAGAATTAACATTTGACATTGAGGACAAGCTTATCGCCTCCTACGTCTATCGTTACGACCCGATACTGGCACTTGTTCTTCACTTCTATCTCGCCCTCTCCTTCTGTCATTCTCAAAACCCCTATCGAAACCCCTATCTTCAAACTCAAACCTATCTACATCTCTCCCACCCTTGTATGGCAAATCCCTACCTCTGTATGGGCCCCCACGTGGCAAATCATTTCCCTCCCTGGCCCTGTAATAATCCTGAAATTCCTCCCTCCCTCTCACTTGTTCCAAATTCCTTTCTCGCTCTCTTTCAAACTTTTCCTCATACAAATCCAATCTTTCAAAGTTTCTCTCAATTCTAATATCTCTGTCATCCAAATCATCTTCAATATAGTCTCTTCCCTTCTTTCCTAACCCCTTCCCCTTTTGTCCATCTCCTCTGCTATGACCCCTATCTTCAAATCCACCTCTATCCCCTCGCATTACCCCTCCACCTCCTCTCCTGTCTCGTCTATCCCCACCCCCTCTCTCATCTCGACCACCACCTCGCCCTCCTCTTCCCTCAAAACCACTATCATAACTTCTATCTGCATATGCTCTTGCATCAAACTCATCCAGCTCAACTGGAATCCTTTTTCTCTGATCACTCAATCTTGTATCCTGAAAATCCTCATCATAGTCTTCATTGTCACTTTCACGTTTTCCTTTTTTACTTTTTTTATCTTTACCCTTCCCTTTCTTATCCTTTTTACTCTTTTTCCAATCATCACCACCTTTTCTCCTTTCTTGTTCATAACTATCATCTAAATCCTCTATATTTCCGTAATCAGCAAGTTTCGCCAACTTCTTAAACTGTTCTTCCTGTTCACGTCTCATTTCATCTTCACTTTTTCTATCTTTTCTAATGTCTCCTGCTGCTTTTCTGTTCTTCTTTTTGTCTTTCTTAGTATCTTTTTCAACATCATTTCTACCTCTTCTCTCCAGAGATCCATTGGTTTTGTCCCTATTTTTCTTGTTATCTTTCTCAATAACTTTTTCTTGTCTACCTTTATCTTTAACTCTTTTGTCCTTTTCCACATTTGACTTAGTTTTCTTATCAGCTTTCTTTCTCTTTCTCCTGTCATCATCATCAGATTCTGATTCTGAAAGAAAACGTTTGAGAAATAAATATCTATCCATTAGCATGTTCTTATCTGAGTCAGAAAAAATATAAACACATTTAATCAAATAATCAAATACAATGATTCTTTGACCATAACTATAAAGCTCCTTGCAACTGTTCAAACAGAAACACTAAATAAAGGCATAAAAGATTCCTGAGAATGTGGTACTAACATTCCTCATACTATAAAATATCAGCTGTAACAACTTATTATGATGAAATTCATTTCACTATAACTCGTGAAATCATTGTGAAGTATTCCAAACACGTTACATATATTTTTTTATCATAAAACCATTGACAAAAATAAATTAACTGTTAAAATATGCCACACCCTAAGCAAAAAATTATTCTCACCTTAAAACAACATGTCAAATATCTAAGCTCTAGGCCTTCTGGTTTATTTTAAGAAAATTTTGAAGATTTTTCTATGTACAATCAAGTAACCCCATGGGGCGGGGCCAATTTGACTCCGGAGGTCATGATTTGAATAAATTTTGTAGAAGTCTACTAGGCAATGCTACATGTCAAATATCTAAGATCTAGGCCTTCTGGTTTATTTTTAGATATTTTTTGAAGATTTTCCTATGTCAAATCAAGTGACCTCTGGGGCAGGGTCAATTTTGACCCCAGGGGTCATGATTTGAACAAATTTTGTAGAGGTCCACTAGGCAATGCAACACGTGAAATATCTAAGCTGTAGGCCTTCTGGTTTATTTTTAGAAATTTTTTTAAGATTTTCCTATGTAAAATCAAGCGACCCCTGGGGCGGGGTCAATTTTGACGCCGGGGGTCATGATTTGAACAAATTTTGTAGAGGTCCACTAGGCAATGGTACATGTGACATATCTAAGCTCTAGGCCTTCTGGTTTATTTTAAGAAAAATTTTGAAGATTTTCCTATGTAAAATCAACTGACACCTGGGGCGGGGTCAATTTTGACCCCGTGGTCATGATTTCAACAACTTTAGTAGAGGTCCACTAGGCAATGCTACATATCAAATATCTAAGCTCTAGGGCTTCTGGTTTTTGAGAAGATGATTTTTTTAAAGATTTTCCTATGTAAAATCAAGTGACCCCTGGGGCGGGGTCATGATTTGAACAAATTTGGTAGAGGTCCACTAGGCAATGCTTCACACCAAATATCTAAGCTCTAGGGCTTCTGGTTTTCGAGAAGAAGATTTTTAAAGTTTTTCCTTTCGGTTGCCATGGCAACCAGAGTTCTGCATGGAATTCAATTCTTTGAACAATTTTTGTAGAGCTTCACCCAAGGAACATTCCTGTGAAGTTTGGATGAAATTGGCCTAGCGGTTTATGAGGAGATATCGTTTAAAATAAAAGTTTACGGACAACGGACGATGGACAACGGACGGTGACTGATCAGAATAGCTCACCCTGAGCCTTTGGCTCTGGTGAGCTAAAAAAAATCATGTCAAATTTCTAACAATTTAGGGAACTACATTTCTCTCATGTGTTATATTATTTTTTTCATGTGAAATCTTTACTCATTAAATACATCTTTGTGTGATTAATTTAAAAGAAAAAATTTGATATTAAACAGTTTACCTGAAGAACTGTCTGAGCTCTCGCTGTCTTCCGACACATCAGATTCATCGGAAGAATCGTCAGAATCATCATCAGAGTCTTCCTCTATCGCCTGAGCTTGTTCTTCCTGTTTCTGCTGCATCAACTTCTTCGATACGTCTTTCAAGTGGTCTCTTAGGTCATCCCTGGAAAATATTTTAGAAACATCCTTTAGGCAATCTTCTAAATCTTCCCTATATATCTTTGAGAGCTCGAATATATTCCCCTTAGAATGTTTTGAAGCACCTTTCAGGCAGTCTTTTCAGCTATCACTAATCACCTACAGTTTGGATCAGTATTAAATCACCAAGTGAGTATCAGTATTAAATCAGTGTGTGTATCAGTTTTAAATCACAGTCAGGTGAGTATCGGTTATAAATCACAGACATGTTGTGTATCAGTTATAAATCACAGACAGTGTGTATCAGTTAAAAATCACAGACAGTGTGTATCAGTTAAAAATCAAAGACAATGTGTATCAGTTATAAATCACACAGTGTGTATCAGTTATACATCACAGACAGTGTGCATCAGTTAAAAATCAAAGACAATGTGTATCAGTTATTAATCACACAGTGTGTATCAGTTATACATCACAGACAGTGTGTATCAGTTAAAAATCAAAGACAATGTGTATCAGTTATAAATCACACAGTGTGTATCAGTTATACATCACAGACAGTGTGTATCAGTAAAGAACTAGAGATGTTTTTGAGAAAAGCGCATGTCTCCCACAACTGCCTAATCATCTAAATAGTAAGTCAGTCTTTATATACTGTTTACTTAATCCACATGTGCATGCGCTTTCTTGACACCAAAAGGACGCCTATACTACTAGTAGTATAGGCGCTGGTTTAGGGGTAAAACTGCGCAAGAAATCTGAGTGTTTTTGGTAAATCAAGGGCCATAATTCCGAAGTGCCTAGGCCGATTTGGCTAGTTATCTAACTTGGCCGAGCACTTATTGGCAGACACATTTTGTTGAAGTTTGGTGAAGATCGGATGAGAAATGTTCAATTTAGAGTGTGGACAAGCTTTGTGACAGACACACAGACTGCAGTAAATCAATATGTCTCCCACACCACTGTGTGGTGGGAGACATATTCAAAGACAGTGTGTACCAGTTATAAATCACAGACAGTGTGTATCACAGGCCTGGGATTATGATTAAAATGACAAGCCTGAAAATATAATTTCTAAAGCCTGAAATGTCCTTTCCAATAGAGTTATAAAGGGAAATTCTGGCAGTCAAAAACCGGAAATAAGGACCAGTCCTGAAAAATCCCAGGCCTGGTATCAGTTTTAAATCACAGACAGTTTGTTACACAGTATTTAAATCAGACAGTGTGTATCAGTTTTAAGAGCATGAGGTATAATTAACTTTTTACTTACTTACTTAGTATCTTCTAAGTTTTAAGATGCCTGATCTTTTGTTTAATACTAACTTAATAGTTTATTCACAATGATATTAATTTTATGCTCATTTATTTCTTACATCTTTTAAAATGTTTTAATTTTTAGACGTAAACTTTTCTTTGTGTTTGTAAAACGCCATTTGTTAACGTAAAAATAGGCATTTAATCAAATAAAACAGTTTCAAGAGGGCACATTATACTTACGTTAAGCCCCCTAGACCAATAGTTGTGAAGAAGTTGATGGCGAATCTCGTGTCTCTGGGATTGTCTCGTGGTAAAAGACCTGCGTAATATTCCTGTAGTGTACTGTAATTGACAAAATCATTTCTTTTACATTACTGTATCATGTCTTAATGATGACAACTGCAGCAACTCTCTAGCAGTTATACTGGAGGAAGAGGATTTTGAAACAATTTTTTACAAAATAAGCACCGTTTCAGTTTTCACCTTTTAGTCTGTTTCAAAATGTTTGCTAACGCATATGATTTTGTGGCAGTTTATCTTGCCTATAGATAAGGAGCCTTAATATTAAAGAAATAAAATTTTGACTTTAACAAAAAATATCTAAAAATTCTACTATAAAATCATTTCATTTTGTATGTAAAAATTTGTGGTTTTGGCAAAACTGACTATATCATGGGGACATACACTGGCGGACTTAAATTTGAAGAGAAAATTTGCTAATTTTGTGCATTGACACAACCATGAAATCCACAAAAAATAGTTCCAAATGAATATTAACCATTACCCTAAATTTCTAAAATGGATTAGTCTATCATTCAATTTAGGCACTACCATTCATTATTCGAAAGGGTGTCACTGAAAATTTACTGACTGAATAGCGAACAGTGCAGACCATGATCAGCCTGCATGAATGTGCAGGCTGATCTTGGTCTGCACTGGTCGCAATGGAAAATCACTTGCCGCCAGCAAGTTAAAAGTTCAATGATCTCAGAGTGTTTGTCTGCAAAAAATATCATTACAGAACAAGAGATCACAGAGTGATCTTGGCGCCCACCAATGTGCCATTTTTGAGTGTTCCAAATTTCAAGACTTATTGACTAGCTCAAGGTCAAATTTCATTTCAGTACACAACACTGTGCATGTGGTCCAGATTCGAAAGCTGTAGCTTGAGAAATGTGAAAGTAGGTCACTAGGTCAATGTCAAGGTCAAAGTTTGTTTCGGTACACAATCCTATGCATGTGGTCTAAATTTGAAGCCTGTAGCTACAGAAATGTGAAAGTAGGTCACTAGGTCAATCTTAAGGTCAAGTTCATTTCGGTACACAAAACTATGCAAGTGGTCCAAATTTGAAGGCTGTAGCTTGAGAAATGTAAAAGTAGGTCACTAGGTCAAAATCAAGGTCAATTTTTTTTTCGGAATACAAAACTATGCATGTGGTCCAAATTTGAAACCTGTACCTTCAAAAACGTGAAAGTAGGTCACTAGGTCCATGTGAAGGTCAAAGTTTTTTTCGGTACACAAAACTATGCATGTGGTCCAAATTTGAAGGCTGTAGCTTGAGAAATGTGAAAGTAGGTCACTAGGTCAAAATCAATGTCAAATTTCATTTTGAAACACGGAAATCTGACGCCTGTACCTTCAAAAATGTGAAAGTAGGTCTCTAGGTCAAAGTTTTTTCTAGTGCACAAAACTATGCATGTGGTCCAAATTTGAAGGCTGTAGCTACAGAAATGTGAAAGTAGGTCACTAGGTCAAAATCAATGTCAAACCATGTCAAGGTTCATCTTGCCTCTCAAAAATATACATGCGGTCCAAATTTGAAGGCTGTAGCTACAGAAATGTGAAAGTTGGTCACTAGGTCAAAATCAAGGTCAACTCATGTCAAGGTTCATCTTGCCACTCAAAAATACACATGTGGTCCAATCTGAATGTTGTAGTTATTGACAAGAACATTTTAAAAGCTTTTCCCTAAGTCTATAATGAACCATGTGACCCCCGGGGCGGGGACATTTTTGAACCTAGGGGGATAATTTGAACAAACTTGGTAGAGAACCACTAGATGATGCTACATTACCAGTATCAAAGCCTTAGGCTTTGTGGTTTGGACAAGAAGATTTTCAAAGTTTTTCCCTATATAAGTCTATGTAAACCATATGACCCCCAGGGCGGGGTCATAGTTGACCCTACGGGTTTAATTTGAACAATCTTAGTTGAAGACCACTAGATGATGTAACATACAAAATATCAAAGCCCTAGGCCCTGTGGTTTTGGATAAGAGGTTATTCAAAGTTTTTCCCTATATAAGTCTATATAAACCATGTGACCTCCAGGGCGGGGCCATATTTGACCCCAGAGAAATAATTTGAATCATCTTGGTAGAGGACCACTAGATGATGCTTCAAACCAAATATCAAAGCCCTAGGCTCTGTGGTTTTGGACAAGATGGTTTTCAAAGTTTTTCCCCATATAAATCTATGTAAAATATAGAAATAAACAAAGGACCATAACTCACTCATAAATTGTTGAACCAGTTTGATTTTCAGGGGGACACAACTAGGGTACCAATACATCATTCTGACAAAGTTTGGTCAAAATCCCCCCCCCCCCCCCCCCCCCCAGTAGTTTCTGAGGAGATGCGATAACGAGAAATTGTTAACGGACGGAATGACGGACGGACGGACCACGGACGCAGAGTAATTTTAATAGCCCACCATTTGATGATGGTGGGCTAAAAACCTAACAAACTTACGGGTCTTTAAGCCTGTCATTTAGTTTTGGTAGTCCCAAGTACTCGGACAACTCTTGAAACAAGATCTTGATGAAGATTCGACTAGCAGAGGTTGTATCATCTTCATTCAACCTGATGGCTTGCAAAACCTGTCAACAGTATAAGTAAGTCAGTAATATATATATTTTTTTGGTTTGGTTTAACTTCACATCTACACAAAGGTAATATGGTGACTTCCAGCACTTGATGGTGTAGGAAAACCCGAGGTGCCCTTTCGTGAGTAGTTTCAGGTATGTGCAGGCACCTTGGTAGAACCACTGACCTTCCACAAGCCAGCAGAATTGCTACCTTAAATGAAAAAATTCTACATCCAAAGTGAGGTTCAAACCCACAGCTGTGAGGGGCAAATGACCTTAACCACTCAGCCACAGAGGTCATCTTACCTTTACAGACCAGATTGTGTACCTCTCAGCTTTAATATTAATTAACTTTACTATGTTTTTCGATTCCATTGTTTCTATTGTATCTAATGCAATATAACAGCTGCAATTTGTTTTTATTACTGCAGTCAGTAAAATTTATAAGCAATATTTCATATCTCTTAGAAGTCTACCTCAATTTTGAGATCATAGTGCAAAATAACATCTCAAAATGAAATAGCAGCAAAAAATGTTATAGACACACATTGTATCATGAGAAAACACAAAGATACTAACTGGTATTAAAGTTTTTTCTTCATTCTTTCAATGTAAAGCAGCACTGTACATTTGTTTGTTTGTTTTGGGTTTAACACCGTTTTTCAACAGTATTTCAGTTATGTAACAGTGGACTGTTAACCTAACCAGTGTTCCTGGATTCTGTACCAGTACAAACCTGTTCTCCGCAAGTAACTGCCAACTTCCCCACATGAATCTGACGTGGAGGACAAATGATTTCAGACACAGTGTCTTTTATCAAATTGTAACGGAGAACATATGCCTTGCCCAGGGCTCGAACTCACGGCCCCGCGATCTGTAGATCTGTGCTCTCCCTACTGAGCTAAGCAGGCAGGCTAAAGAAAGCACGGTAAACAGTAACATTCAAAATTAAGACGTTGCCTTTCTCCTTTCACAGAATTAAGGTAGTATTATCTTTTAAGTCTAACACTTTATCTAAAGACTAAATTATCATGTTTTACTTACTATTTATTTATTTATTTTGTTGGATTTAACGTTGACTGACACATGATAGGTCATATGGCGACTTTTGTTTTACTTACAGCCCATGAAATAGAATCCGTGTGCAGAAGATGAGCAAAGAACTTGGCCACATTACGTAGTTTGTTTGTTTCTAGCCGATGTATTGTGTCATACTGTTCCTTAAACATCACTTGGAATGGTGTAACATATTTCTTATCAATCATGCAAAACCTCTGAAAAAAATACAATTCATAAATGAGCCGTGCCATGAGAAAAGCAACATAGTGCATTTGCGACCAGCATGGATCCAGACCAGCCTGCGCATCCACGCAGTCTGAGCAAGATCCATGCTGTTCGCTAACAGTTTCTCTAATAGCAACAGGGTTTGAAAGCGAACAGCACGGTTCCTGACCAGACTGTGCGGATGCACAGGCTGGTCTGGTCTGGATCTATGCTGGTTGCAAATGCACTATGTTGCTTTTCTCATGGTGCAGCTCAAATATTTACAATCTTTCACAATTTGACAACAAGTTTCCTTTTTTATTCCATAATAAAATGAATGTACATGTTTTTTTCTTCAATTAATATCTATTTTAAGACTACATGTACTTCATTCAGCATACATTACAGCACTTGAGCTCTTTGATCAAGCGCCTTATTTCCTTTTCTTTTATATCTTATTATTTCTATGTACTGATTTTAAAGCCATCTTCAATGGTCGTTTTAGTTCCAGCATTTAGTTACTTTGGTATTTAAATTTCTTTTGACTTGTACATGAGATTTTTAGACTTCCCACTGTTTTGGCTAGAGATATGTGAAGGAACTTAATATTTCAGTAACTAGGTTTTTAACATTTGCCTAGTTCAGATTCAGAGAACTGAAGTTTCATCATAGTACTCCATGTATAAAAATCTTATTCTCTCTGCTAACTTTATATATCAACTTGTAGGTAAAGCTGGTAAAAGTAGGTGCAGGATATATGTTCTAATAAGGGAACAAACTCATGAACCCTTGATACACTCTTCAACTAGTGAGCTAGGCATATGGTTAGTCACTTTTTTGTTTTTGTTGGGTTTAACATCACACCAACACATCTATATGTCATATGGTGACTTTCCAGCTTCTGATGTTGAAGGAAGACCCCAGGTGCCCATTGGTGCATAATTTCAGGTATGAGTGGGCACTTTGGTATAACCACCAACCTTCTGTAAGCTAGATTAATGGCTTCCTACAGTAATTCACCAAAGATCTGTTAGATAAATGCATATCATTCGAAACAAATTGTGAAATCATACCCCTGCTAAAAGTCCAAAGAATTTCTCATAGGTCCTCATCTGCCCACAACAGTCGAGTATCATGTTACATAACTCCACCTGTAACAGTATCATGTTACATCAGTAACAATTTTACATATCTCAAAAACAGTCATTATGTTATACAAATCCACCTGAAACCTTTATATATGAATATCTGTTATATCAGAAGCTATTTTATATATTTCAAAAACAGTCCAATTTCATGTAAAGTCATAATCATTCCAAATAAAAAGTGTAACTGTGTAACACAAACCAGCTGAGTATCATGTTAAATAACTACACCTGAAATAGTACTGTAACTGTAACACTTCCGCATGTTACAGTAAAAACCATTTGACATTTCGCCTGCTGAAAAACAATTTGTCGTATCTCCATTTTTTCAAAAAGGCTGATTTCTACTCATATTTTTGAAAAGGCAAAAAGGATTTGTCAAGTCCTGACACAGAACAATTGGAGAAGCAAAGAGATACCTCTTGACCGGGTTTGAGATCCATCTTCATGAGTTTATGAGCACACTCCTCAAAGTCAAGACTAGACTGTATCGTAAGATAGATTGTTCTCCTCAATGCAACCATGTTTGTTTCTGTCTGGTCAATAATTTTCTGTTTGGCCTCCTCATCTAGATAAATAAATGACATATCAGCTGGTGATACGGCTAGTTTGAAATCCAAAGTACGCGTTTTTTGTCTGATACAGGTAAACAGGAGCTGTCACTAATGGTGACAAATGCCCCCGCAGCACTTTGACCTTTGACCTGGTGACCCCAAAGTCAGTAGGGGTGGTGTACTCAGTAAGTACTATCAGCATGTGAAGTCTGAAGGTCCTGGGTGCAGTGGTTCGCGAATAAAGTGCCTTCATGCAAAAAGTTAACTTTGTAACAAACGAACGAATGAACTAACGAACGGACGGACAGTTGAAAACTAATATGCCTCCCTTCGGGGGCACTACCTTTGGGGGCATAAAAACGATTTTTCAACACTATTTCTGTTACGCTAGTGCAGCTGGATAATTTGTCTAGTGTTTTTAAATAGGGAACAACTAAAATTTGTTGATGGCAAGTAACAAATGACTCCCCTTCATAATTCAGAGGCATGAGACAAATTAATCCAGTTGCAATGTCTTGTGTCGAGACGTCAGAGACGGTTACCAGCTTTTATTGGTGAAGGAGAACCCCTGGAAGCTGGTATAAGACACTGAAATACCTAGAACTGAAGGATATACATGTACGCAGGCCTGCAAGTCTTTCCCAAATCAAAAAGTTGAGAATTTTTACCTTCTTCAGAATCCTCATCGCTATCGGAGCCACTTCCACTTCCTGATCCATCTTCCTCATCTGAACTTCCTTCCCCCAAAATTTCTGCAAAAACAATATCCCATCTTAGAATTTCAATTTTTTATTGATAACAAATGATAAAACTCTTCAGTGTAACTAAAAAACATTTGTTTGAAGTCGATACTTTTAAATTCTTTATTTCTTTGCTCCATAATCCAATGCAGAATCTGTTGAATAAATGACATATTGTAACTTAAAAGAATGATATTTGCATAACAGATATGCATACACATTTAGTTTTTAAAATATATTTGAGGATTTCCTCTAATACAGATGAACTAAATAAAGCAGATTTCAACAAGAAAAGAACCCATTTTCAGTTTAGAAAATCAACTCTATTAATAAAGCAAAACAGCCTGACCAGTGTGTTTGTTACATTCAGATTTATACCAACTATACTGTGACTTTTATCTTAACTGGTATACTGATACAGTGTTGGTTTGGAGTTGGTAAATTTCTACTAGAGAATGAGGAGAAAGTGATGACATTGAGGAAATTATACTTTTAATTTTGCTGCTTACTATACTCCATAACCTAGACTGTATCCAATAATTGAGAAATGTTACAGTACCTAAAATACAAAAAAATATAGGATGTGCCCCAAATACTGTGAAATCATTAATTTTCATGGGGGGCTAATTTTCGTGGAATTTGTGGTTGCATCAATCCACAAAATTAAGTTCAAAGGAACAAATAAAATTCCCATTCAATTTATCTTCAAAAGATGAAAACCACAAATTCATATCCCCACGAAATAGCCGTTTTGGTCAAAACCACAAAAATTCATGCCCACGAAATTAAATTATTTCACAGTAAAAGTAAATCTCAGTATAGATCTAGGACTGGTTGACGGCCTGCACAACTTACCTTTCTTCAGTATCTTGTACTTCTCCTCATTTTCTTCAAAGGCTGGATCAGGCTTAAACACATCTGTAAAACAACAAAATGAAAATCATTTTTTTCTTGTGACATTTACATACTAAAATGTTATAATTCTATCACATGTGTCACATTTCACAAGAAACTGTCACAAAAATACCAACATTCTCAGAATAAGGACATTTTGATACTACTGTAAATCCGGTATTATTCGCAGTGATTTAATTTTTGCTATTTTTCCCAAATCGAGTGCATCGTGAATTCATAAATCCGCATAAATTTTCTTCCATAACATACAGACTTATCCGAAAAAAATGTCCGAAATACGGTCAAGTTCAGCAATGAATACTACCCGCCTGTACATGTTGTTTATGGAATGAACTTCCATTTATTTCAATATATTGTGAATAAGTATAATAAAAATCCTCAAAACTATATTTCATGTAGAATATACTGCTTAGAGACAGAATTAACGCTAAGGTCTAGAGGTTAGATTTATAAGGATGTATATAACATGATAACTTTGTTTTTTTAACAGGTTACAGAGAGCATCTTCTTGGTGCACTTTGTATGTGTCAAACAAGCAGAGCGCATGTTGCCTGAGGGGATGATCCATATCATCCTTGATCTTCTCCACAAACCTGAATATTTTTTACACATTTTGTTTAGATAACAATAGGGACTAGCGGACAACTTATCACACCATTGTATTATATACTTGTACATTACAATTATTTAAGAAATGACTGTAACAAACTTTAAACATTTTATCAGCTATTAAATGAAATAAGAATAATCGCTCGTAAATTGAATAAAGGATTAAAAGGCTCTTTTTAATCAATTTCAGTCGAACAAAAGCAATTTGTGTGAATAAAGTAACCGATTACTAATATGACATAACTGTGCATAAATTCGGTACGGTATGGAAGAATGGGCATTAATGTAATCACGACTTCCAGAATTGCAATTTCACTAATATAAGATAAAAACCTTTGCGAATTTAAATTTCTGACCCTCCCGTCATGAATTCATAAATCTGCAAAATAATTCAGGGTACGGGAATTCGCGAAATAAAGATCACACGAATATAAAGTGATTTACAGTACTTGAAAACTTGGAGCTTTAAGCCTGGATCTTGAACTCAACTCTTTGTTGTTGCGAGAATATGAAATAGATTAAGTAACCCTTTGATCACTAAGCATGACCTTGACTTTGCTGTAACAGGTCTGGATAATGTACTCCACACTTAGTTGGTGCAGGACATGAAACAGACAAAGTAAACCTTAAATCTCCAAGTGTGATCTTGGTTTTGCAGTGACTTTGCAGGGCGTGGATCTTGCATTCAACACTTTGTAAATGAGAGAAAAAAAAAGAAACAGACAGATCAATTTACAGTGACAGGTCAGGATCTTGCATGTGGCATTAGTCACGTTACAAGCAACATTTTTCCCAAAATGCCTTCACTGATGAATTTTGAAATTGACATGAGACAGACCTGGTACACCTTGTTATCAAATGAAGTGACATTGACTTTCTGACTTTCAAGTGTGACTTTAACTTTAGAGCTATGGGCATGAGTTTGTGTTCAGGTTAAGCATCTTTTTCAACAATTGTTCAGTCATGTAAAAACAATGGCGTCTACTTTTAGCAGTAAGGCTAATGTCCAACTTTATATTGCTGCCTCACTGAAATACTATGCCATAAATGTGGGGCAAGATACCCTACCCAGTCACATTATTCTGACACCATGTTTGCCTTGTGATACATCAAATTGTTATAGGGAAAATTTCAGCAAAGTAATATTCACATCCTGATGGCTGACATGTTAATCGATACCAAACAGACCCTCCTTACATTTCACCTCAAATGTGACCTTGACTTTGGATCTACACCCCTGGTTGTCTGTCAAAATATTTTATCACAAGTTACACCAAAATCACTAGATGGATGGAAGATTAATGACTGGCCCTGTTAACCTTTGACCTCTATTGGCCTGAGTATTTTGGCAACATACCAACATACATCTCAACATATGTACAAACTAATATCAAAATCTTTTGATAAGATGACAGTACCTGTGATAGACATGCACAATTCATTTCTATTTCACCCTTTTTTTCTTGAAAAAATGTCACTTATTATGTGGTCAACAATTATTCTTTAAAATCTAAAAGCCTGGATTATAGTGCGAGTGACATACACAAAAATCATAACGTAACTGGCAAAACAGCAGAGCACTGAATATTAACAACATTTTTCATATAAAAACCAACAATTGAAAATACAAAATCAAATGTAAAAAAAAAAAAATTTGAAAATACCATGAATATCGAATTTATTTTAATGTGTATCACTGAAATCTAAAATCTTCATAAAATACAGAATAAAATGTACAGTTTGCATCTAAAATCTTCATAAAATACAGAACAAGAGGGCCATGATGGCCCTATATTGCTCACCTGAGTTACATTGCTCTTAATGATAAGATCAAGTTTTGACATAGATCACATAGGCATACACATTAAATATCATCAGGATAAATATTTTCTTGTAACAGTCCCTTTTGACCTATGGGTCACATACTAGTCAGGGCCAATCTCCATACCAAGTTTGAGGGTCCTAGGCTCAAATGCTGCATTTTTGTACTAGCATGACTATTCCTTACCATGGAAGACTTAAATAACATTTAAAACCAATCTCATTAGAAGCTGCTAATGTATATTCATTTAAATAAAAAATAGAGGGAGGTAATTTGTCATAAATTCAGTCAATATGTATCTAAACTGATTGTCCAAATCCATGTGATGGCATAAATGAAATTTCAGATCAGTATCTTCATAAGTTACAGAGATATACCAATTTTAATTTGAAACAAAGGGAGGTAATTTGACATAAAATCAGTCCATAGTCATCTACCCTGATTGTCTCAGTCCAACTAATGACAATAATGAAATTTCAAATGAATCCTATACTTACTGAGATAAATCCATTTTTATATTGGTATATATGCATGTAGAAGATACAGAGTACAATCCTTTACAACAAAGTCAATATATAGAAAAGAAGGTAAAAGTAGAAATTTCCTACCATGGAAGACTTAAATAACGTTTCAAACCAATCTCATTATAAGCTGATAAGCTGCTAGGTATATTCATTTACATAAAAAATAAAGGGAGGTAATTTGTCATAAATTCAGTCAATATGTATCTTCACTGATTGTCCAAGTCCATCTGAAGGCATAAGGCCTGGTGCACAGTAAAGTGCCCAATTCAGCAAAAAATCATGTACATAGCCCCATCTTTCAAACAATACATGATAGAACTATGAAATAAAGTTTATAAGTAAGGTATGATACAGATGTAGATGTGGAGGTGAACATTTATCATGAAAATTTAGAAATAAAGTAGTGCAACAAGTTTAAGTAGGCAAAAATTAGCCATTTTTGCATGTAACGGGTTAGCATCTAAAATTTCATCATTTTTGTAAGCTGTCTCACAGAAATTCTGTTCTTTTTTACATCTTCACTATTAAATTTTGTGAAAGAAAAATATCTTTGCTTTCATTTGATATATAACATCATGTTCTTCTGTAATTCTTGTTCTGAGAATCATGGTTTGAACCAAAGTTGTATGGATGTAACGCCCTAGAAATCTGAAAATGCTATACTTAAAAAAGTGAAGAAAAAAGTAGTATCTTTTGGTGCTAGAACATGTGAGATGGCCTTGAAAAGTTTGAAAAATATGCAAGTTGAAATAGTCAAAGTATCATTTCTGTACATCAAGTCTGTAAATAAATATAGCCGAATATCTCATCAAAAGTTAGTTTGTGACAAAAAATCCGTAATGTCCGTCCCCCTACCATAAACTTCATTAAGTGTTATAAAACTAGAAATTTGCAGCACATTTTTATTACATATGATGACATGAGTAACATTTCCAAAAGTTGTTGAAATCCATCAAGCAGTTTTTTAGATATTGACAAAAGTGTAAAAGTTATCTGTAATGTCCGTCCCCGTAATGTCCGTCCCCACTTATCATTGATTTTGAATGTTGTATATATATTGTTATTTTCTATCAAATTCAATTCCTTTTATTTCTGATTTACCAATAAGAACTGAAATTTTAAAAAAATGCATTTAAAATCAGTAAAATACATTATTTTGTGATATTTTTTTCTTAAAAACACAGTGTGTGTAAAAAAATGTCAAAATTTGTTGAAATCTTCAGCAAAATGAATCAGTTTCATACATGAATTTTACTTTCATATAAAGAACTCGTGCAAAAACATGAAAAAAGACTAATGAGTATATATATAAGGTAAAACTTTGCCAAATATTATCTATAAGCACATTTAAAGTGTTGGGGGACGGACATTACATTTTTGTACTAAAACTACATGTTGAAAAAAGTAAGTAGAGTTTTAGTCTTCTGTCATCTTGAAATTTATAGTGTTGTAATTTATAGGTTTTAACATCATATCGAGAAAACTATGCCCCTCTTTTGTCCCTTAGTAATTACAAAAACGTTTTGAAATGCTACCATTAACACTTGATCCCCCTCCCCTAGTGCCCTACTGTATATTTCTTATCTCTTATATTTTCTCTTATAATTTCATCTACACAATAAATGGTCATAAGATGCATCATAATCATTCCTTAATTAAAACAACATAATTAATTAGTGACCTATTGAGATGGCAACAACATGCCATAAAACACAGGTGGCCATAGAAGATCACAAAATCACACTTTCTCAACAGGGTGCCAATATACAAGGGACCATAAAACCCCTAAACTGGATCTTAATTGATCATTATGGAATCTTTACCTAAAACAACACTCTCTGATGTAAGTGTTATAATCCTGTGTATTGTATAAAATTAAAACCCTTAGTAAGGATATATTTTGCCTTTTTTGCCAAGGACTTCCCCCTTTAAAAAAAAGCATATATTAAATTAAACCGTGAAAAATAAAAGACTGGTACAAGTATACAAAAAAAAAATAAATAAAAAAATAAAAATTGTTAAAAGTGTTATATTTTTTCAATCATAGAACATTATTATGTTATCATTATTTCATTTTGTACCATTAACACAGCACTGATAGAAAGCTAAACTGATACAGTAATGTTATGGTCATCTACATTTAATATGCTTTTATTCTACTGGAAGGTTGTTAGGTATGGATTAGTTTTATGGGAATGCTTGTACTGTACGTATGTTTTTTTCTTTGAAACAGAACAGTACTTGCATATATATGATAATATGCAGTGAAGAATTGATTGTAAAGCTGATTTTGCCAAATATTGCTTAATACTAGTAGAATACTTTTTGCAAATAAGTAAAAATGAAATACTTCAATCTCGCTCGCTTTTTAACTGCTATTTCAATGAATGTCTGAAATGAATTTCCTTTATCATTTAGTAAAACCATTTACTATATTTATAGACATATTACCTATTGAAATGACACAAATGTTCCCTTAGTTAAGAAATTTGAATTTCAGAGTAATTTATGTTCCAAAGTAGTTATAAAAGCTGAACCAGTCATTTTATGTAATGTCCGTCCCCCGTTTCCGGCACTATTTATTTATGATATTTTCTGCTTAAATGTGATATAAATAAGAGTATTTATGTTTCTACTTTGTTGTTTGTATTAATTAATTGCTTTAAAGGTGTTTTCCTGCTGTAAATGTTCCATTTTCCAAATTTTATATTAAAGTGAATTTTACGATTAACAGAAAATAATCGTAATTTCAAAGAAATTAGCTATTTTTTTTAAAAAATGGAAAAGCAAAGAGTTAAGGCTTATATTTTCTTGATCTGTGACCTCAAACTATTAGAAAATACACGTAAAAGAACTGGTTTTGTATAAAACATTTACAGTAGGAATCTAATTTAAATGAAGGTGTAATGTCCGTCCCCAACCCGACATGGCAACTTAAATCCACTTTTTTGAAAAAAATTCACAAAAAGTTATCTATTTGGGTACTGATCCTTGTGCACAACATGTTGAAGTGTAGAAAAAAGGTATTTTTCAAAGCAAAGTAAAAACTTTATTTTTTGACTTAGATGCTAACCCAATTGGGCACTTTACTGTGCACCAGGCCATAAATGAAATTTCAGATCAGTATCTTCATTAGTTACTGAGATATACCCATTTGAATTTGAAATAAAGGGAGGTAATTTGACATAAAATCAGTCCATAGTTATCTACCCTGATTGTCTCAGTCCAACTAATGACAATAATGAAATTTCAAACGAGTCCTATAAGTACTTACTAATATAAATCCATTTTGATTAAAATCAGGGGAGGTAATCAGATATAAAATAACTCCAGAACCTATGACTGAATCTGACAGATTCATCATGGAATCCAAGATTTATTGTTGTTGAAGATATTTTGCAAGTTTGTATCAAATCAAACCATAACTGAAGTCTCTATATGGCTGCAAAAGCCAAAATACTGAATTTTGGACCTTTAAGGGGCCATAACTCTGGAAACAATGATGGGATCTGGCCAGTTTTCGAAAAGAACCGAGATACTAGAGATGCTTTTGAGAAAAGCGCATGTCTCCCACAACTGCCCCTATGAAAAATGTCTAATTTCTCTAGATGGTTTAGACGAGTGGATCCAATTAGATGGTCCGGACGAGTGGATCCAATCAGTAATTCAAGGGCCATAAATCAAAAGTGCCTGGGCGGATTTGGCTAGTTATCGAACTTGGCTAAGGTCTTATGGCCAAACACATTTTGTTCAAGTTTGGTGAAGATTGGATGAGGAATGTACGACTTAGAGCAGACAAGAGTAAAAAGGCGGATTTTTCAATAATTCAAGGGCCGTTACTCCAAAATGCCTGGACCGATTTGGCTCGTTATCGAACTTGGCCGAGGTCTCATGGTCAAACACATTTTGTTCAAGTTTGGTGAAGATCTGATGAGAAATGTTCGACTTAGGCGGACAAGAGTAAAAAGGCTGATTTTTGGTAATTCAAGGGCCGTAACTCCAATACGCCTGGACTGATTTGGCTAGTTATGAAGGGATCTGGCCAGTTTTCGAAGGGAACCGAGATATTATGCCAATACAAGTTGTGTGCAAGTTTGATTAAGGTTGACTGCAAAATGTGGTCTCTATCATGTTCACAAGCCAAAAATAGTAAATTTTGGCCCTTTAAGGGGCCATAACTCTAGAACCCATGATGGGATCTAGCCAGTTTTCGAAAGGAACCAAGATATTATGCCAATACAAGTTGTGTGCAAATCTGATTAAAATTGATTGCAAATTGTGGTCTCTATTGTGTTCACAAGAAATTGTGAAGGGACGAAGGGCGATCACAAAAGCACACCTTGTCACTACGTGACAGGTGAGCTAATAAAAATGTACAGTTTGCATCTAAAATCTTCATAAAATACAGAATAAAAATGTAGTTTGCAAAACAAAAGGACAGTCTGAATGTAAACAACACATGTACAATATAACATAGTTCGCCTTATCTTGACAGTGAATGTTTGTATGACAGATTGATGGTTCAAGCGAACTGATGTTTATCTGTATTCAACTGATGGCAAGTTAATCTTACCAGAGATGGTTTCAACTGTTCTTCAATGATCAACAACCATTTTCTATCATAAGGTTACTGAAATCTTGACCAATCTTTAGCATACAGACTCAAAACAATAGGGGTTACCTATTCATTAGAGTCATTAAATGTAAAGCTCTTGGCCATAAAATCAATCCTCTCTGATACCACTTTCTGAAAAAATTTACAATATCTCTTGCCTCTGTTTGTTGTGATGAGCCTAGAGAGAAAATGTTTTTCTGAGAAAATATCAGTGTCAGCATGAAGAAATTAATATTATTACAGATTTATTTGATCTCAACAGACTTTCTAAGTCTAGGGTTACCTACTAATGACAATAATTTTAAATGAAGTTTAACGTTCATAGGTTAAAACACCCTTGTTTCTGATCAAACACCTTTCTTAATTTCAAGGCTACTGTGACCTTGACCTTCGGCATACTGACCCATAAAACAATACCTGCTATCTACTGACCACAGGCAAGCATCTCAAAAAATTGACAGTCTTTAGCCAAAGATTACTCTAGAAATTTATCAACAACAGCTGTCCATAAGGCAGCGCGCTCCACTATTCAGCAATTTGACAGTAAAATGAATTTATGCAGTTGATGATTATAAAGAAATGTTTTTAATTTCAAGTCATTATCTTTTAAAATACCAAAGAGATGTCTATAAACAAAGCTTTCGAAAAAATTTAACATGAAAATAATTCCAAGTATAACAACTTGGTGACCTTGACCTTGGGTATAATGGGCTCAGCCTCTGCATATACTTTGTTTGTATGCTGGACAATGTTTATGTGAAGTTACAGTAAGATATAAGCAATAGTAACAAAGATATGACAGAAAAACAAAGGTTGCCGAAAAACTTTAACCTTAAAAATAACAACTAAGTATAATACCTTGGTGACCTTGACCTTAAACATAATGGGCCCAGCCCCTGCACATACTTTGTTAGTATGCTGGACAATATTTATGTGAACTTACAGTAAGATATGAGCAATAGTAACAAAGATATGACAGAAAAACAAAGGTTGCCAAGAAACTTTTAACCTTAAAAATAACCAAAATATAACACCTTGGTGACCCTGACCTTGGGTATAATGGACCCAGCCCCTGCACATACTTTGTTTGCAGTTACAGTAAGATATAAGCAATAGTAACAAAAAAAAAACAAAGGTTACTGAAAAACTTTAACTAAGCTCACGCCGATAACGGGGCGAGTAGAATAGCACCCCTATTCTCCGAATAGTGTAGCTAAAAACTGTTTTCAGTCTCAAGGTCTTTGACTATTTGACATAATCACTCCATAAGCTACATGGTCATATAGTGACCATATATAATCATCCAATGAAGTTTGACCACTGTAGGCACACACCTTCTCCAGGTACTATCAGAAACAGCGTTTTACTTTCAAGATCACTGTGACTTTGATCTTTTGACCTACTGGCCGCAACCCCACCCCCACCCCCCAACCCCCCAAAAAAACCAACAACAATGGAGAGTCATTTACTTATTAACCACAGGCAATCACTGGGGCCATCAAGACAAAGAGTAGTTAAGGTTGCCGACTTAAATTCATATATCCTTAGTGAAATGTGTTTGAAACCACAGTTGGGGTTATTGTAAGGAAGCTATTCAGCAGGCTAATGAAAGGTTGGGGGTTCCACAGCAAATGGACAAAGCAACTGACCTCAAGGACATGATGAGCAAAACAATACTTCAAAGGGAGGTAAATTCATTACACTTTAAAATTAAACTAGAGCTGTCACAGGAGTGATGAATTATAGCCCTACAATACAGCCTTGTCACAGAAGTAAGCCAATGTCAAAGGGGTCATCTGCTGGTCATGATCAACCTCACTATCAAGTTTCGTGATCCTAGGCCCAAGTGTTCTCAAGTTAATGTTTTAACTGTTCCGGGTCACTGCGACCATGACCTTTGACTTACTGACCTCAAAATCATTAGGTGTCGTCTGCCGTTCATGACCAACCTTCCAACAAACTTTCATGATCCTAGGCCCAAGCATTCTTAAGTTATCGTCCGGAAATGGTTTAATTGTTCTGGGTCACTGTGACCTTGACCTTTGACCTACTGATCTCAAAATTAATAGGGGTCATCTGCTGGCCATAACCAACCTCCCTATCAACTTTCATGATCCTAGGTCCAAGTGTTCTCAAGTTATCATCTGGAAACCGTTTAACTGTTCCGGGTCATTGTGACCTTGACCCTTGACCTACTGACCTAAAAGTCGAATCTGACCTGTATTTCATGATGTTACACCAGTGTACCAAAAGTTATGATCCTTTGCCCAAGCATTCTCAAGTTACCATCCGAAAACTGTTTAACTGTTCCGGGTCATTGTGACCTTAACCTTTGACCTACTGACCTCAAAGTTGAACCTGACCTGTATTTTATGATGTTACACCTGTGTACCAAAAATTAATTAAATGTGTTAAGCCTTTCATGAGTTATTGTCCGGAAACCATGAAAACCAACGGACCGACAGACCAACAATCTCACTCGTATAACAAGAGGACCATGATGGTCCTGAATCGCTCACCTCTACCCACATGACCAAGTTTTGAGTACGATGTCGTTTTTTCTATTATTTGACATAGTGACCTAGTTTTTGAGCTCATGTGACCCAGTTTTGAACTTGACCTAGATATAATCAAGATAAAAACTCTGACCAATTTTCAAGAAGATCCATTGAAAAATATGGTCCTAGTTTTCGAAGGTACGTGACCCTGTTTTGAATTTTACCTAGATATTATCAAGGTGAACATTCTCACTAATTTTCATGAAGATCTCATGAAAAATATGGCCTCTAGAGAGGTCACAATGTTTTTCTATTTTTATACCTACTGGCCTAGTTTTTGACCGCATGTGACCCAGTTTCGAAACTGACCTAGATATCATCAAGGTGAACATTCAGATCAATTTTCATGAAGATCCATTGAAAAATATGGCCTCTAGAGGGGTCAAAAGATTTTAATAATTTTAAACCTACTGACCTAGTTTTTGACCGCAGTTGACCCAGTTTCAAACTTGACCTAGATATCATCAAGATGAACATTCAGACCAACTTTCATACAGATCCCATGAAAAGTATGGCCTCTAGAGAGGTCACAAGATTTTTTTATTATTTGACCTACTGACCTAGTTGTTTAAGGTACGTGACCCAGTTTCAAACTTGACCTAGATATTATCAAGGTGAACATTCTGACCAATTTTTATGGAGATCCATTCACAAGTATGGCCTCTAGAGAGGTCACAAGGTTTTTCTATTTTTAGACCTACTGACCTAGTTTTTGACCGCACTTGACCCTATTTCGAATTTGACCTAGATATCATCAAGATGAACATTCAGACCAACTTTCATACAGATCCCATGAAAAATATGGCCTTTAGAGAGGTCAAAAGGTTTTTCTATTATTTGACCTACTGACCTAGTTTTTGATGGCATGTGACCCACTTTCGAAACTGACCTAGATATCATCAAGATGAACATTCAGACCAACTTTCATACAGATCCCATGAAAAATATGGCCTCTAGAGAGGTCACAAAGTTTTTCTATTATTTGACCTACTGACCTAGTTTTTGAAGGCACGTGACCCACTTTGGAATTGGACCTAGATATCATCAAGGTGAACATTCTGACCAATTTTCATGAAGATCTCATGAAATATATGGCCTCTACAGAGGTCACAAGGTTTTTCTATTTTTAGACCTACTGACCTAGTTTTTGACCGCACGTGACCCAGTTTCGAACTTGTCTTAGATATCATCAAGATGAACATTCACACAAACTTTCATACAGATCCCATGAAAAATGTGGCCTTTAGAGAGGTCACAAGGTTTTTCTATTTTTTGACCTACTGACCTAGTTTTTGATGGCACGTGACCCAGTTTCGAACTTGACCAAGATATCGTTCTGACCAATTTTCATGAAGATCTTGTGAAATATATGGCCTCTAGAGAGGTCACAAGGTTTTTCTATTTTTAGATCTACTGACCTAGTTGTTGAAGGCACGTGACCCAGTTTCGAACTTGACCTAGATATCATCAAGATGAACATTCTGACCAACTTTCATAAAGATCCCATGAAAAATGTGACCTCTAGAGTGGTCACAAGCAAAAGTTTACGGACGCACGGACGGACGACGGAGGACTGACACCGCGCGATCACAAAAGCTCACCTTGTCACTTTGTGACAGGTGAGCTAAAAAGTGCAAGTCTGAATATAACTGAAAGCAAAAACAAGTGTACAAAATATACAATGTGAGAATATACAACAATTAGTTACATTGTATGGTAACATGTGAAAATGTGTATAAAATGTCATTTCATGTTTAATACATTGTATACTGTAGACAACATAATTCTAAAACAACTAACATAATTCTACGCATCAATATTGTATTATAATCAACAAAAGAAATATCGAGTTTGAAAACTTATACGAATACAAGGTCTACAAACATTACCAACTCAATATGTTTAGTCTGTTTCTTACATTTAATTTAATGTCAAAGTTTACAATCAGGAATTGAGTTTTTAACCTATCCACTATTCAAGTCCTAACTTAACTGAAAAATTTCCCGCGCGGTCACCGAACTTCGTATAAAATCATTTTGCGTGAAAGTATTTTATTTTCCTTTCGTATGTTAATTATTTGTGATATATATGACTGAATTCTATCAAAAAACCTTCAAAAATACCTTAAACTTAAAAAATACAGGTGTATTCCGGTTATGGAAAGTGTATTCCGGTTTTTAGGTGGATTCCAGTTTTTAGGTGGATTCCGGTTTAATGTGTGACCACTTCCTCACATTTATCATAGGTGTTGAACAAATAACTTTAGCAAAATATATTGTCTATACATTTTTTTTTGTCAGGGACAGGAAATTGAAAGCTCAGTTGTGACCTTAACCTTGAGCTGGAATGGGTGAATTTTGAGCTCTGCACATCATCTTGATGAGGCGATCATTTGACCCAATTTTCATGAAAATCCTTAAAGGGGCTTAGGTGATACAGAGCGGACATAAAATAGAAGGCTCAAAGCTTTGACCTCGAGATGTGACATTGACTCAATCATGACTAACTTTGAGCCGACATGGCTGACTCATGAATTCTGCAAATCGTCCCAATGAAGTGATCATTTAACCCAAGTTTCATGACAATACTTAAAGGGGTTTAGGAGATACAGAGCAGACATATAATGGAAGGCTCACCCTTTTGACCTTGAGTTGTGACACTGACCTTGAGCCAACAGTGATGACTCATGAGTTCTGCACATCGTCTTGATGAAGTGATCGTTTGACCCAAGTTTCATGAAAATCCTTTATTAAAGGGGTTACCGTTTAGGAGATAGCGCGGACACATAATGGAAGGCTCAAACCTTTGACCTTGAGATGTGACCTTGACCTTGAGCCAACATGGCTGACTCCTAAGTTCTATACATTGTCTTGATGAGGTGATCATTTGACCAAAGTTTCATGAAAATCCTTTTAGGGGTTTAGGAGATACAGAGCGGACACAAAATGGAAGGCTCAAACTTTTGACCTTGAGTCGACATGGCTGACTCATCGTCTTGATGACGTGATCATTTGACCAAAGTTTCATGAAAATCAACTAATTTTTATGGAAGGACGGGCGGACGGAGACCATTCCTATAACCCCCTACCACTGAATATCCACTGTGGATTTTTTTTATCATGAAAATTAAACCTTTTAAGCATTATGATATATTTTGTTCACTTGACATATAAGGAAATAAAAGCACTTTCGTTACTTGTAACAAAGATTTGAATTTAAACATCATCAGTTTGATAGTAATTTTCTTAGAACAAGAGCTGTTTGTAAACCCATATACCCCCATGATAGCTTGTCTGAGGCAAGTAGGTATATTATTCTGTATGCTGTGACAGTGACCTTTGACAAAACGATGCCAAAAATAACAGACATTATGTACTAACTACAGACAAAACCATCCTTTTAGTTTTAAGACTGACAGCCAAAATGTTTACAGATTATCAACAGAAACTGTGATTTTGACCTTGGCCTACTAACATCCAAAACAATACCAATCACAATCATCCTATGAAGTTTTTCGACTGTAGGCAATTGTGTTCTTAAGTTATTGAGCCGAAACCGTTTTCAGTCTCAATGTCACTGTGATCTTGACCTTTCACCTCCTGACCTCCAAAACTACAGAAATCATCTACTGATCACAGGCAACCATCCTATCAGGTTTGAACACTGTAAGACCAAGCATTCACTATTATAGATCGAAAACCAAAATTACTGGTCTACCCACCAACTCACAGACAGACAATGAGCAAAGCAATATATGCGTTGGGCTCTTCTTCGAAGTCCGGCGTATCTATTATCATACTGGTGGCACAAGCGAAATGACTGAAAATGAATAAAAGTCAAAGACTACAAGCAATTTTTTGGTTTGATTACTAGTTCAAATTGATGAAAATTCCTACAACTGGGAGCAGCAATAAAATTTTTTTTTTTTTTTTTTTTGGATTTAACGTTGCACCGACACATGATAGGTCATATGGCGACTTTCCAGCTTTAATGGTGGAGGGGAAGACCCCAGGTGACCCTCCGTGCATTATTTCATCACGAGCGGGCACCTGGGTAGAACCACTGACCTTCCCTAGACCAACTGGATGGCTTCCTCACATGAAGAATTCAACGCCCCGAGTCAGGCTCGAACCCACATTGATGAGGGGCGATTTGAAGTCAGCGACCTTAACCACTCGGCCACGGAGGCCCCTCAGCAATAAAATGGAAATGTATGTAAAACAAGCCTACTTATAATAAACCTTATTTCAAAAAGCTTATAAATATCCACTTATGTTGTCCTTGTTTACTATCTTGCAAACTTTTAAAAAATTGAAACTTAAAAATAATTGTAAAATCAAACAAGAGCACCGCCTTGCGGGTGCTGACGCTCATCTGATTTTTTTTGTATAATAGAAATATTGTCCTACTCATGATTTTCTAAGTCTAAAAAGGGCCATCTATCCATCTTTCTTGCAAAAAGCAGGATAGAGTTATGTTTCTTGATGTACAATGTCCACTTATGATGGTGAAAAACTGTTGCAAGTTTTAAAGCAATAGCTTTGATAGTTTATGAGAAAAGTTGCCTTAAACATAATACTCAACCAAGAAAATGATTTTCTAAGTCCAAAAGGGGCAATAATTATTGCAAAAAGCAGGATGGAGTTATGTTGCTTGCTGTACAGGGTCAGCTTATGATGGTGAACAAGTGTTGCAAGGTTTAAAGCAATAGCTTTGATAGTTTAGGATAAAAGCTGACCTAAACATAAAACTTAACCAAGAAAACTGATTTTCTAAGTCCAAAAGGGGCAATAATTCTTGCAAAAAGCAAGATGGAGTTATGTTTCTTGCTATACAGGGTCAGCTTATGATGGTGAACAAGTATTCCAAGTTTCAAAGCAATAGCTTTGATAGTTTAGGAGAAAAGCTGACCTAAACATAAAACTTAACCAGGCAACGCCGACGCAGACGCCGACGCCGACAACCGCTCAAGTGATGACAATAACTCATCATTTTTTTTCAAAAAATCAGATGAGCTAAAAACAAATAGAGGTGCTTTTGAGAAAAGCACATGTCTCACACAACTGCCTAATCATCTGAATAGTAAGTCTGTCTTTGTATATTGTTTGCGGCCTATTGGTATTCACATATTGGAGTAACCGCTGTACTGGTAATTATGTTCAAGGGCCATAATTCCGAAGTGTCTGGGCCGATTTGACTAATTGACAGACAGACACGCACAAGACAGGAGTAAATCAATATGTCTCCCACACCACTGTGTGGTGGGAGACATAATTAATCCATTGCAAATATGCCTGACTCAACAGCAGATTTCCATTTGCATTGACTGGTGGTCAAGCTACAAAGCAACACAGATTCAGTACTTACACATATACAAAATATTCCAATGCTGAATGAATTTTGTAAAATCACATTTAAAATCCAAACTTGGAACTCAAACTAGACACATTTTCTTCAGGCTTGAACCTTTCCTCTGGTTTCTTTCTCATGCTGGTCACATATCATACTCCATGTAAATCACAAAATCAGGCACATGGTTATTTCACCAAAACACTGATATTCCACTGTAGATCTTTCAATCAAAATTTGAAGGAACACTTTCCTAATTTTGACAAATTAAAGAGATAACTAACTTCACACTTGCAAGAATTATTTCTCAGAACTTTATAAACTAATCCACACAACTGAATGAGAAAGTGATTTCGTGAAATCCCGTTAAAACTTATTTCTCCATTTATAGATTCAGACACACCTATTGATAAAACAAGATGACAGATCTTCATATATCTTTTCTCATCTTCTTCCTGGTTCCTGTCAATCTTCAGAACAGAACAAATTCCTCTGTCTCAAATATAATGACAGTATTATCAAAACTCAAATATATGCATATTTGGTAAGAATAATATACAACCATTCATCTTCAGGACCTTAAATTCCAATGTTAAGTTGTTTTCTTCTTTTTACTGAAAGTTGTCAACCATTGCAGCCTGGTTGACTGCATATTTCTTGAATCAGCTGCAAATGTATATCCAGTGACAAGCTTTTGTTTGGAAAGATAATGGATCCTTATCCAAACAGATCAAACATAAATCATGTGCTTTTTGAGATTTAATAACACACTCCCATATGTTTGGTTGTAGTATCAAATACTCTCTGAAACTTCCTTCAATAAATCCTACTAATTTATCACAGTAGTCAATCCCCTTTTACTGCAACACAATTATTTACAAACATTTAATTTCATTTTCTGCCAATAACCTGTTGCAAGACCTCACCTCCAGATTCATGAAAACACCACTTTTTGTGAACATACTGTCATTCATCTCAGCATTTTACTATGTAACTCAAAAGGCAAACCATATAGATGCGATGAGTGAGGTTGTCAAGTTCCCAGACTAAAACATTATTATTATAGACAAGAAACAACTGGTGACATAAGACTGGCTAACAGAATATCTTTTACTCAGTCACTAGGTAAAATTGTGATGAAAATTAGAACAGTTTAGTCTCATATCAGCATTCAGCAAATATATCAACTTAAGTCTGACATATTCATTTAAGATTTTTAATACACTACAAACATTTTCAACTGATTTTAAAATTACGATATTTTCGTGATAATCTGGAGGCAAGTTGTTAATACAACAGGCAAAGAAAGGGCACCTATGACTTCATTTCAGAATTTTAAAATGACTGGTAATTCAACTTCCAATACTGAATCAGCCTATTTCTGATTCCTATCGCTAGTTGAACTTTCATGATGAACCTTCCTTCCTTGTGAAAACTCTCACATATGCATCATCAACATCTTCCTAGTAAATGATGATTTAATTTCCTGCTTATAACTGATGATTGCTGATGATTGCTGATGATATCCAATTTGAAAAGCAAAATGACTCTGTATACCGTCTTCACTTTCACAAAACACATTCTTCTTTGATGAACACGTGCACTGCAGAATTCTCTAATCCAACTTATCTTTGCTGGCCAGTGTAATCCACAATGAGAATAAATATTAACACTTTTCAAAAGATTCACAATAACAGGTACACACCACTTGAAACAACATTTGTAGAACTGTCTGTATCCAATTCATTGTTGGCAGGTGGTGAGAACTAGTACTCCACAAAGAAATATAAATATGCTCCAGTTATGACTGCTTTCCACTTCCAAACATATATGAAGTAGATGTCTTAATCCATTTGCTTTATCTTTTATCCTCGGTAATCCAAATTATGAATACTAAATAATACACCGTCACTTCATGTGACAATCACTCAAATTACGACTCATCTGACACCTTGAAACCCTCAACAATGCTGGATAATCTAATCCAATCTGGTATCCAAATTCCAAGCCAGGAATTCATTACAGCAACTTATATATATATATATCCATCCAGTATCGCAGGGAATAAAGTTCTGATTACCGGTTATGCCTTAAACAATATTTAGACAAATACCACAACACTCACATGTCTTTCAAGACTTTTAACTCACATTTTTCTTTTCTTACACAAGAAGAAATAATCTTCACGGATATGAGTATGAATCCACATTAATTTATTTATATCCACTAAAGCACTGCCCCCCACCCCCACCCCCGTCTCCCATCCCAACCCTGAATTTCAATTTTCCAGCCCATTATTTCCCTTAATAAAAACCCATGTATACCCCAATTAAACAAACCCTTTTTTCCCCACTGCCCCAATTAGCACACATACTTAGTATATCCTCTCCATTGACAGCATCTTCTAGTGTTAAAAGATGAGTAAACTGGTCTTCCTCTTCCACAAGATCCAAATCCTCGAGAACAGCCGGGAAATCCTACAATACACAATACAATGTTTATCTATCTATCTATCATATTAGAATCTTTTTTTTCAATTTAAATACAGATATCACACCGGAATTCTAAGATACTCTGACATATTATTTACTTTGTGCTCTTATATACTAACAACATGTACAATAATGAAACATCTAGCAAGTACTTGAAAGAAACAAATGCAGCACAAGGTCCATCATAATACATGAATATTTTTCAGTCTATCAAGTCTTTTTCTATGCAATTCTGTCAGACTGACATTTTCAGAAACTGAACAGCTATGTATTCACACAAGGAGCAGTAACAACACCGGCAATTAATTCATTTACATGTATAAAACAAAAATGTTTGATGCCTGATTACTAGTAAGCAAAAAGACAGAAGTGAATCATTACTTTAATATCTGATCAAAAATGCAGGGAAATCATACTATACCTTTAACTGGTAAACTGTTAACATAAGTCTTTGCTGTAAACTAAGTAAGATTTAATCACAAGAACAATTTTGTTTAAAAATTCGTGTAAATCTATTATAAAATAGTGTAACAATAAATTAGTCTTATCTTTTGCAAACAGAGTACCGGTATGTTCTGCAGTATAAAGCCATATCTGATCTGCATTTTTAAACTACATCTTCCTACAGTTCCCTCAATGTCCCCTCCCCCTTCATCTGTCTAATCCTGACCCCACTACACTGCCCTCACCGTCTCCCCCGCCCCCTGCCCCACATATACACTGAAGGGCATTTGCTCCTAATACCACTTACTTTTCTTTTTCTGGGAATTCAAGCAGTATTCACTTATGCAGCTATTAGGACCAAACTGTATTACATGTATTTCACTGTTTCATAAAAATATAAAGTATTTTAAAAAAGACCTCTACCATACCTTGAACTGATCTTTCCGCACTGCAAACATCACCTCCATCATGTACTGTACACGTATATCAATCTGGCCCTCGTGGAGAATATTTCTCAATCTCTCAAATATGGCTGAAAAATAAAAACATCACAGATGTAAATACACACTTCTACATTTATATCTAATTCATGGAACTCTTTTTAATATAATTTCTTTTAAAGCCCATCATATGAAAAAACTTGCACAGGAAAAAACTTCAGAAAAAGAATGACTTGACACAGAATTTGAACTTTCAACAAAATAATTGATTTGACCATATTAACTGAACAAGTCATTGGACTTACAAAATCATCAACCTTGTAACCCTGAAATTTAGGCTTATTTTTTTTCAAAACTCTTAATTTTCTTTGTCTCTGTCATTGTTCAGTTTGAACACATTTGTATGAAATCTTTCCATAAATTAACTAATTATAGCTACAAACAGCTAAAAAAAAAAGAATTGTTAATTTTACTAAACATAGTTATGTTCAATGGACAGTTTGGTATTTCTAAGACTGTTTGATCCACGTTTTCTGTAATAAGGGTTTTCGCCAATATCTCTTTAAATCATAAGATAAAGGACCATACCATGTATCATTCTAAAGAACTCGTAGGGTGGTAAAAGGAACATTTTAAAGTTTCACAATAATATCTTTATTAATTTTGAATTCTGCATCAAAAGACTATTTTGATGGGGTATTATTGGCATTGTAAGTTCTAGCTGATTTTGACAAAAAAAATTCACCATTATTTGTGAATGGATTGTTATCAACTTAGGATATCTCTGTCAACATTTCTTTTTTAAACTGATTTTGCCAGATTTTTAAAATGGAAAACACACATTTTTAGTCATAAAACTGACATCATTAATTTAAAAGATACTTTACAAATCTAAAAAGATTCTACCACCACCCTCGGAGACCTTAAATAATGTATAGTTTCAACTGGATCTTACAGGATAAATCTGCAATTTACAAGGCACCCTGTTACAGATAAGGTGGATCAAACTGTAAGTTTGAATTTCGGACATAATTAATGCTGACAAATAGTGGCCTATATGGTTTCAACTGCTGCATAAGAAAAACATTTTATCACAAAGTTACAAAGCTTAAATATGCTCACTATGGTCAAAACAAAAGTCTTATACTTTTGCAAGTAAAGTTACAAAGGATACAAAAGATATACCTTGGACATTTTTTTTATCTGTTTTCTGACCAAAGTGATATGTACTCGTACATGTTTATTAAATCAAATATGCAGTATTCATGGAAGCAGCCATGTTATTATATGGACCGATATCAACTGATTAAACCTTTAGCATGCTAAATTTCTAAACTGGACTGGTGCATCATTCAATTTGGGCAATACCATTTATCATTCAAAGGGGTGTTCACTGAAAATTTACTGACTGAATAGCGAACAGTGCAGACCATAATAAGCCTGCATGTCCACTTGCCGCCAGCAGGCTAAAGGTTAAAGTATTTGAGTATACAGATACAGACATAGTAAAACGAAGAAGAAAAAACATTATTTCCCACACTGCCAAAGCACGGAATCTGACCTTGGTCTTTAACATAAAACCAGATCCATATACATGACACTGCTGCTTACATAACTGTTCCACACATCAAATGGCTCCAATGCAAAGGTTCAATATTTCAATATAGTCTAAAACTGTTATAATTAAAAAGTCAGTATATATTTGTGGTATTCTTTAACCCAGACAATACTTACTTTGTTCAGATAAGAGTGAAAATAGCACCATACATGTACATGTACTTATCGAGATATCAAGTTGAAAAGTTGATTTTTCCAATCTCTTTAGAGTGTGATTGCCCCGGTAGCCAGTAAACTGGTCACTAGCCCTAAGAGCAACATGTAAATTCCAGCAACTTCCCACTTCTTGATCTGTCTCTTAACTCCGGATTGTCCGCAAGAACAATCATAGAGAGATGACCTGTGATCGTAAGCAGATCTGTTCCAGACCTCTACGGATTCTTCAAATCTGTTCTGATGTCCAATGTATCAACAAAGCATGGTGTTTTCCCTATAACCACGCTAAGTTGACATACTTTTACCACCTATCAAAGACTGCACACATCACGTTCCTATGCCAGCTCAAACAGTCCTTTGAGGCTGTAAAGCCTACTTGGACCAGTCGAGCTTTCCTGTGTTCCATTTTTGCAAACAAAACCAGTCTGGTGAGTCTGTTAAACCCACACCAACCAGTCAAGTCTGCAGTTTATCTTGTGGATTGATCTATGCTGAAAATCTTCATTAAAATGTTTCACAAATCAGCCTTAAACTCACTTGTGTAACCTATCATTACAACATAGCAGAGTTAAAACTGATCATGAAATGTTGACCACTATACCATTGATTCCTCTAGGTGAGACTTCCGTCAGTTTTTGGCCGCATTCCTTCAAGAATCCTATGGCTACCTCGACTGAATCATCTGAAGGAGTTTCTAGGAGAAGTGTAAGTACTTCCAGTGCTAAAATCTCATGAGCCTGCAGTGTATAGGAAAAATATAGATAAATTATGAGCATAAAATGTTCTGTTTTGTAAATATATGTAGAGTAGTGGACAATCATGCAGCACATTTTCATGCTGAATCGTTCTAAACTTCATTAATTACCACTATTAGTTAATAACTTGCATTCAGTACATAACAAACATACTTGCATTTAAAACAATGTATTTACATTTTCCTTGGAAAAGTCATCAATGTTAAATCTGAGTAAACTTTAAGCTGGCCAGCTGGAAAGGACATAATGCTTGACTATCAGAACTGTGGAACGGACATTAAAAGTCAATATTTTTCATAAATCTGTATAAATGGACTGAATCCTCACGAACTGTAAAACTTAAACTTCGTTAATAAAATATCAGGTTCTGTGTTGAACAAATCTACATTGTGCTTGATCACATCTACACTGTACTGGGTATGTTTTCATGAACAAATCTACACTGCACTTGATACATTTTCATGAACAAATCTACACTACACTTGATACATTTTCATAAACAAATCTACACTACACTTGATACATTTTCATGAACAAATCTACACTGTACTTGATACATTTTCATAAACAAATCTACACTGTATTTGATACATTTTCATGAACAAATCTACACTGTACTTGATACATTTTCATGAACAAATCTACACTGCACTTGATACATTTTCATGAACAAATCTACACTGCACTTGAAACATTTTCATAAACAAATCTACACTGTACTTGATACATTTTCATGACCAAATCTACACTGTACTTGATACATTTTCATGAACAAATCTACACTGCACTTGATACATTTTCATGAACAAATCAACCGTACTGGACACTTTTTCAAGAACAAATCTTTATCCCGTCACTTGGCACATTTTTATGAACCAATCTACCCTGCACTGGAGACCTTTTCATGAACAAACCTATATCCAGTGACTTGATACTTTTTCAAGAACCAATCAACCATGTACTGGATACCTTTTCATGAACCAATCAACCATGTACTGGATACATTTTCATGAACAAATCTATATCCAGTGACTTGGTACATTTTCATAAACAAATCTGAACTACACATGTAGTTGATAAATCTTCATGAAAAGATCTACTACACTCATGTTCATTTTTATGAACAAATCTAATCCTATGATTAGATAGCTTTTGTTGACTGTTAACTGTTGATACTATTTTCAAAGAAATGTAAATGAAGTGCCTATTCCATACACTTTTATCTTCTTGGTATAAAAACTTTTATACGATGATCATCTTAACAGCATGTTCTCCCTACCTTACAGTGCTAAGTGAGAATAGTGAAAGTAGTTTCTTTACATTTTTTTGTATCTCTTTTAGTCAAAATGTTAGTGTTAACAGAATAATTATCTAACACCAATATATTTTCACTCTTTACAATATGTTCCTTATGAAATCTCCATACCACAAAAAAAAAAACACTAGAAATTGCTTTTGTAAAAAAACACATGTCTCCCCCAATGCAAAGTCCTATAGGCAAGAAGTCAATAGGGGTCAGGAGCAAAAGTCAAAGAGACACTGATGGTTGGCTGCAATAGGGATCACCTACTTGGCATGTCCAGTCATCCCGCTAAATTTCAACACTATTGGCCTAGTGGTTTTCAAGTCACTGTTCAGGCTCCTGTGACCTTGACCTTTGATCAAGTGACCTCAAAATAAAAAGGGGTCATCTACTCTGCATGTCCAATCATCCTATTAAGTTTCAACATTCTAGGTCAAGTGGTTCTCAAGTTATTCTCCAGAAATGATTTTACATGACCAGGCCCTTGTGACCTTGACCTTTAATAGACTGACCCCAAAATCAATAGGGATCATCTACTTTACATGACCAATCATCCTATGAAGTTTCAACATTCTGGGTCAAGTGATTCTCTAGTTATTGATCGGAAATGGTTTTCAATGTTCAGGCCCCTGTGACCTTGACCTTTGATGGAGTGACCCCAAAAACAATAGGGGTCATCTACTCTTCATTACCAATCATCCTCTTAAGTTTCAACATTCTGGGTCAAGTGGTTCTCAAGTTATTCTCCAGAAATGATTTTACATGACCAGGCCCTTGTGACCTTGACCTTTAATAGACTGACCCAAAAATCAATAGGGATCATCTACTCTACATGACCAATCATCCTTTGAAGTTTCAACATTCTGGGTCAAGTGGTTCTCTAGTTATTATCGGAAATGGTTTTCAATGTTCAGGCCCCTGTGACCTTGACCTTTGACGGAGTGACCCCAAAAACAATAGGGGTCATCTACTCTTCATTACCATCCAATCATTCTATTAAGTTTCAACATTCTGGGTCAAGTGGTTCTCTAGTTATTATCGGAAATGGTTTTCAATGTTCAGGCCCCTGTGACCTTGACCTTTGACGGAGTGACCCCAAAAACAATAGGGGTCATCTACTCTTCATTACCAATCATCCTATTAAGTTTCAACATTCTAGGTCAAGTGGTTCTCTAGTTATTGAGCGGAAATGGTTTTCAATGTTAAGTCCCCTGTGACCTTGACCTTTGACAGAGTGACCCCAAGTGGTTCTCTAGTTATTGATCGGAAATGGTTTTCAATGTTCAGGCCCCTGTGACCTTGACCTTTGACGGAGTGACCCCAAAAAAATAGGGGTCATCTACTCTTCATTACCAATCATCCTATTAAGTTCAAATCTGGGTCAAGTGGTTCTCTAGTTATTGATCAGAAATGGTTTTCAATATTAAGGCCCTGTGACCTTGACCTTTGACAGAGTGACCTAAATCATAGGGTCATCTACTCTTCATGAACAATCTTTCTATTAAGTTTCAACATTCTGGGTCAAGTGGTTCTCTATTTATTGATCGAAAATGGTTTTCAATATTCAGGCCCCTGTGAACCTGACCTTTGACGCAGTGACCCCAAAATCAATAGGGGTCATCTACTCTTCATGACCAATCATTCTATTAAGTTTCAACATTCTGGGTCAAACGGTTCTCTAGTTATTGATCGGAAATGGTTTTCAAAGTTCAGGCCCCTGTGACCTTGACCTTTGACGGATTGACCCCCCAAAACAATAGGGTCATCTACTCTTCATGACCAATCATCATATGAAGTTTCAACATTCTGGGTCAAGTGGTTCTCTAGTTATTGATCGGAAATGGTTTTCAATGTTCAGGCCCCTGTGACCTTGACCTTTGACGGAGTGACCCCAAAAACAATAGGGTTCTATTAAGTTTCAACATTCTGGGTCAAACGGTTCTCTAGTTATTGATCGGAAATGGTTTTCAAAGTTCAGGTCCCTGTGACCTTGACCTTTGACGGATTGACCCCCCAAAACAATAGGGTCATCTACTCTTCATGATCAATCATCATATGAAGTTTCAACATTCTGGGTCAAGCGGTTCTCTAGTTATTGATCTGAAATGGTTTTCAATGTTCAGGCCCCTGTGACCTTGACCTTTGACGGAGTGACCACAAAATCAATAGGGGTCATCTACTCTTCATGACCAATCATCCTATTAGGTTTCAACATTCTGGGTCGAGTGGTTCTCTAGTTATTGATCGGAAATGGTTTTCAATGTTCAGGCCCCTGTGACCTTGAACTTTGACAGAGTGACCCCAAAAACAATAGAGGTCGTCTACTCCAGCCGCCCTACAAGCCTATGAAGTTTGAAGGTTCTAGGTCAAATGGTTCTCCAGTTATTGTTCGGAAATGAAGTGTGACGTACGGACGGACAGGGCAAAAACAATATGTCTCCCCCAGAGGGAGGGGGAGACATAATTCCATACAAACTGACCATATTTTTATTTCAATATTGTTTAAAAATGCTTCATATAATGATTCAAGTACTAACCACTTGTTGGTTGACGAGATGGGCGATGAATCTTGTTGCTGACAAGCAGATACTCTTGTCATTCCTCTTGTATCCACGACGAAACTGTATAATCAGTCGCCGTAATACCAGCTCTCCATTTTGTGGAAACTAAAGTAGTCAAACACATATATCATTTAAATTTTATACTGTGCAAATGGTTGTTCAGGTTCACTATATATTTCAAGAGCGCAAAAGAAAAATAGAATCTTGCACTCAAAATTACCGTGAGAAATATTTATCACTGCTTCAATATAGACTGATTTCTATATACAGGTACATTGAAAATTCAACAATATTTCCACAAAAAACTCATCATCAGTTTTCATAATCAGTCATTTTTCATTTGAACTCAATTGTAAATATGAAAGTGACTCTGTATTTTAGTGAAGAATTTGTAATTTAATGCATGATGATAATTTCAACTTGAAATATTAATATTACATTAAATCACAAATACTGCTGACAGCAAAATAATCTTAAAATTTCCAGGCCTTTTTTTATGCTGATTTTAGGGCCGAAATTCGGCCCCATTCCCCAATCTAAAAAGTATACTTTTTTCCCCACCTTGGCCAAAAATTCCCCATGCAAAAAAAATGAAATTAATTTTGATTTTCAGTCCTGATTTTAACAACTTTTCAGCAAATATATTCCTCCAAACAATGATTTCGCGACGTAAATTTCCCCTCCAAAAGGGACCTGGTACCCTTCCCCAAATTTACAAAAAAAGGGCTGATTTCAAGAAGTCTAAACTTTATAATGCCATATTGAATACTTACCTTTAAATATTTGAAAATTTAAAAATTGCAGTAAAAACTGTAAAACTTCTTTGAACAAAATTTTGTACTAAATTAATGAAAGAACCTTTGAAGTAATAAAATCACTGTTACACTACAATATTAACATTATAGAAATGAATTCCTCCAAGAGTGCATATAAGCCAAAATGTTGTAACTTCCAAGACTTTTAATAAATTCTTTACAGAAGAAATTCTAAAAATTGCAAAGTTCCATACTTAAATATTTTTGCAAGTGCTTGTTGTATTTAATTTATAAAGGAATGTAAATTAAATGTTACCTGTGCTAAGGAATGTAAATGCAATTATTGTTAGTACATAATATCTTTTTTAACCCTTACCATGCTAAATTTTTATAATGAACTTGTCCCTCTTATAATTTGGACAGTACCAGTAAACTGTTAAAAGGGGTGCTTACCAAAAATATATTGACTGAATGGCGAACAGTAGATCATGATCAGACTCAGACTGCATGGATGTGCAGGCTGATCATGATCTACACTGGTCGCAAAGGCAGAATCAGTCGTGTCCAGCATGATAAGGGTTAATATCTGTACTTAGTATATGTAACACAGAACAATAAGAAAGTTCATGTAGCAGAACTGTTTACAGATTAAATTTTTTTAGCTCTCTCCCTGTGCAACCATTCTCATGAGAAAAATTCTATGTCAGCCTACTGTAAAAGCAGAAATTTTCGCGAAGGTTTAATTTTTGCTATATTCGTGAACGCCTACATCTCACGAAAATTAATCCTCGCGTAAATATTCACCATTAGCATAATTCAAATTTAAGTATGATACCATTTTTACAATTTCGCGAATATTAAACCTCGCGAACACACTCAAAATTTCAAATTCGCGAAATTTTGACCGAGCAAAATTATGTCCTTTTCCAGTATTTTGCCTGAAGACATTGTTATCAGCTTTTACTTCAATCTCACTCAGTCAACCTTACTTGTATCAATATTATATCATTGGTCTGGGGAATGCATGCTAACCCTGTAAAATACTATCTTTTCAGTTTTGTCTAGGTTTCATGCGGATTTTCTAAAAACAAAAAGTTTCACATACACAAAATGTTTTGTACATACCTTTGTGTTTACAATAGCTACCAGTGCAGCATATACGTGTGTGAAGGTAGGAGAGGCTGCTTGAGCCTGTATAATAGATCGTGCCATCAATCCACTGAAATATAATACAATGAATCAACAGATTCTGGCAATACGCCAATACAGTTCTAAATATAGTAATGTTACTATTTATAGAAACCGTTTGAAAAAGAGTCAGGCATTTTTTTTATACATTAGGCCTATGTTTTTGAAATTGTCTTAAACCTGGAGAAGGTCTTTTATAAGAAATCAGTTTTTTAATTAAAGAAAATGTTCAAATTGCCCAGTGTGTTACGTGTTGTTACCTCATCTTCCACTGGTTCTGTTGCAATACAATACAACCTGTTAACCATTACCCTGCTAAATTTCTATAATAAACTTGTCCATCTGTCAATTTGGACAGCACCATTAACTGTCAAAAGGGGTACATACCAAAAAGTTACTGACCGAATGGCGAACAGTGCAGATCATGATCAGACTACATGACTGTGCAGGCTGATCATGATCTGCACTGGTCGCAAAGGCAGAATCAATTGTGTTCAGCGTAAGAGTTAAATGTGTAAAGGTACCATACTTGTTCACTTAACTATAAACATATAGACCTACATGTATAATACCATTCTGTTATGCATAAATGGTATCTCATATTTAATTTAATTTAAGAGTATGTAAAACCGATAAAATTTAAAGGCTGGAGGAAAAGTATAAAAGGGATTCAACAGTACTACAACATCAGAGGTTTGACACAATTTGACAAAAATCTACAGACAGATGCATGTAAAAGTTGACAGAAGTGCTCTTCCTAATGGTAATGGTTCTCCCATTCCTGAAAAAAATGAACTTCTAGGATCGTCCAAAGAATAAAGTTTTTGTTGCCTGTTTGAATATAATCTGATTTTACCTCCTGGATACTCGATAGGTACACCATTGGGTGACAGCTGATAACAGCCAGGCTGTAGTATAAACTCACTGCTGGATTTATCTAGGTCTGACCATTTCCCATGAATTATGATGTGTAAAAATTTTTTACGTTGTAACATTTGTAGACATTTTCAACACAGAAGTTAACACGAAACTACGATCAAGGTATATACCATAATCTTGGATTTTTTTTCATTCTTTGCTCTAAAACTGATTAACAAAACTGTAATATTTTAATTCAAACTTTAATGCATTCAGATCCAACTTCTTTAGAAGTTTGACATGTTTTAAATATAATAGAAATATATTAACTGTGGCCGTGTTCTTTCTAATAGAAAGGGCAATAAATAAGTTATTTTATTCATAAACTTAAAATAGTACCTGCTTACTAATCAATTCGACCCAGGGCTCTCGCGAGTGGGCGACTTGAGCGAAATAGGCGCTCTAGAACTTCAAACTTCGCTCAAATCTAACCTCAAAGCGAAATGCAAGTCGCCCGATTTTCTTTGATTTCCGCACTCGCTAATTACTGCTACCCGGACTGTTGACAATTTGCACGGTATCATAAATGAGTGTCGAATACACAAACACACGCCGGTAGCATAATTTAAGCTCCGCCTACCACAGGTACTTGCGAGATTTTCCCGAGAAGTGTGAAAGCGAATCAAATTATCCGGTACACCAGAGTCTATTGTGTTGAGCCAATCAGTGCCGCGTTTATGTCTTTGACACTTCGCGTTAATTGTCAACATGTTCGAGTGCAAAAAAAAACAAACAACACAATGTTTTATTAAAGAAACTGCTGATTAACCATGCCATTAATTGGAATATGGTACACAAAGATTTGTAATCTATGATAAAAGAACGACATGTAATGTATTAACTACGTTAAATTGACCTCCATCGATGAATTTATTTGAATATGTATTTCTAGTTTACACATTTTACTTTCAGTTTTATAATTTGAGTGAGATACTGACATTCCTCGGTGAATGACTCGGTGCAAAGAGCTATAAAAATAAATACACTTCTACTTCTTTGCTCGGTGTTAATAATAAACACTTCATATAAGATATAACCAAAATTCGGCAGGTTACATTTACAGCATCGGCTTGAATTTTGAAAACTACTTTTTTTCAGAATTTTGTAACGAAAGGATTACCACTGTATGGGAAATAATCTAACTAAGAAAATGAATGATCACATCAATGTTTTTTATCAAGAAACAAGAAAATTTACAGCCACCTTTTGAATCACTCAACATCATATTGCGGTAGAAAAAGTCTTCCCTCTTCTCCCTAAAGTCTCCCCACTTCTCCCTAAATCAGCTTGAGGGAGAAGTGACTTCTCCCAAAAATTTGGACCTAGCTAGACCCCTGCGACCATTTATGAAACAGAAGAAATAACTTACCGTCCCCTGACAATATTTTCCTGAAACAATTCCCGAACAATGTTTTCTATATTTCCCACGTTCACCTTGTTCACCAAACCATTTATACTTTTTTTAAGGGCTTCCCAAGATATACGTTGAAACTCCACACTGTAAACAAAAATGTCAATTATATGATATACCAGAAATAACATAACATAAGCCCTTATGTACACCACCACAGCAACTCCCAGATCTGTCTCTAAACACTGTCCTTGTTTTGTAATGAGAACAACGTCTAAGAAGTACAATTATTTCAGAAGTGGCACCTAATTTATGTTAAAACATAAACATCGGGCGTCATAGTATATTTGTTAAAGCAAGCAGTTTTCAGTTACAGTGCAGATAATGAAAGATCTACAAAAACTGGTATAGATCCTTCAATAATCCCTAATTTTTCATTTCTTGTGTTCTTTAAATAAGTACTGTCTTAACATTTAAATAGCTCATTGTCTGTACAGTCTCAGACCCATTATATATTTTTACTTTTGTGTATGTTTGAACTTTGTAGGTCTGATGAATACATTACCTTGATTTATCAGTGATTTTAGCCTGCATGGCCCTGAGACGTGCAGGAGGTATGTACGCCCCGCCAGTTCTCCCAGTTAAGGCTTCAACACCTACAGCTGCAGGTTTGGGCTTCTTGGTAGCAACTTCTGGTTCAGGCGTCGGCTCTGGCTCCTTGGTTTCTTCAGCTTTCCTGGAATTAGTGACACAAATTAAACTCAAAAGGAAAGAATTCTTAACCTAAGTTACCTTTAGCATGTTGCCGGCAAGTGATTCTGTCTTTGCGACCAGTGCAGACAAAGATCAGCCTGCACATCCAAGCAGTCTGATCATGGTCTGCACTGTTCGCTATTCAGTCAATAAATTTTCATTGAACACCCCTTCGAATAATAAATGGTACTGTCCAAATTGAATGACGGACCATTCCATTTTAGAAATTTAGCAGGCTAAAGGTATATTTTCAGTATAATGTCTAATAAGGTTTTATAATGACCTCAATACTAAATACTGTGAAAATATTTGATTTCGTGAGCATACAATTTTGCGGTTTTGGCAAAAATGCCTATAACACAAGGACATTTATTTGTGGATTTAACAACTTAAAGATACATTAAATATTCCCAAATGTTAAAAAACAAAATAAGTGTAACATATTAACACATTAATCAAACTATTGATTCATGAATCAGCATTTTCCTTATTGCAAAACTTACATGTTTTTTTTTTATATTTGTAAAGTAAAGCCATTTGGTTAACAGGGAATTTAGTTTACATATTCAACTGTATAGTTAGAATATCCATAGAGTAAGATGTCCACAAGTAAAAAATAGCATTATATCCGTATCACATGTAAAGTACCTACAGGCATAATAATTAATTAAACGTCTTAAGGTAGTTCTGCACTTTCGGTTCATTTTTTTTTGTACAATGTAAAATTTGATTAAACACTGATTTTTCAAAACTTCAGCTCTGATTCATGTGGGGAAGTTGGCAGTTACTTGCGGAGAACAGGTTTGTACTAGTACAGAATCCAGGAACACTGGTTAGGTTAACTGCCCGCCGTTACATAACTGAAATACTGTTGAAAAACGGCGTTAAACCCAAAACAAACAAAAAACAAACAAACAAAACTTCAGAATATACTTAGAAAATTCTGCAAATAAAAAAGATCTATAGGGTCGTGTGCTTGAATTTTTGCTAAACTGGTTTGAAAACAAGAGGGCCATGATGGCCCTATATTGCTCACCAGAGTTGATCTGGCCTACTGACGCACGCCAGACAATGACCGGTCACAATAGCACACTCTGAGCTCTGGTGAGCTAAAAAACTAACCTCACAAAAGTTTTCATAATGGGGGTCTATAGGAAAATCACACATTTTCGTGAATAGAAACTTAGCTACAATGTAGATTTTAATAAAACTTCTCAATTGTAAATAAACGTTTGGCCTATAATATGGTGATAAAATGTGAAGTTCTGTGTGCTTGTTTTTGAGATATTTGCCCATGATTAAAAAGACTCCCGCTTGTCAGGCTGGCTTTGATATTATTATTATCATTATTATTATACCAGATTTATATAGCGCCCTTTTCATGATCAATTTCACGTTCAAAGGCGCTTTACATAGTTCAAATGCAGCCCCACAGGGCGCATAAATTCATCTACTAGCACAGACACAGAGCGATCTGACCAGAGGGACAGAGTGAGACAAAGCCCCCACGACAGAGAGATCAGAAATCAGATACAGGCTTGTCCGGCTAACTTAGCCTAGCTCGTTGCGAATAGACAGCCTGGTTCTTTAACGTGCCCAGTGTATAGCACTGATACATGCAAGGATTGCCTGGGTTCCTGACCAGTACACCTTTAGTTGGGTGGGAAACACTGAAAAGCGTTTCTGAAAATTCCCGAGTAGCTGCCGGGGATCGAACCACCCGACCTCAGGATTGGAAAGCTTCTTTTTTAATTACTTAACATGTCAGTAATGTTGCTGTTGTAATACTTTTACTCAACAGTTACCATAAATTTGTAAAATGATTTTTATTTCTGTTCCCCGATTCCAGGCTTTAATCTGCAATTTCCAGATAAATTACTTTACGGCATTACTTCCAGCTTATCAAACATGGTGGACTTTTTTCTGATAATTCACATCAAAAATCTCAATCCAATACATCTAAACTGATATCATCAGCCTCACACATGTCTGAGCTATTCTATGTACCTTTTATTTCCTCTTTCTTTCCCATGTTCTTTCCTTCCTTCTTTTTTCTCTGAACCATCCCTTTCTTTCAGTTTTGAAGCTTTCTTTTTCTGATTTAGATACCTCTCGTCTTCCATGCTCTGTTGGTCCTCCTCTCCTACAGGCTTCTGTAATTCAATTTAACAGTTAATTATCAATATAGTAACTTAGCTGGGTTCTAGGTCATGATCTTAAGGTCATACGATGACTGTCCAGTGGATTTTTTTGTTTTTGTTGGGTTTAATGTTGCACCAACACAATCATAGGTCATAATGGCGACTTTCCAGCTTTGATGGTGAAGGAAGACCCCAGGTGCACCTCTGTGCATTATTTCATCACAGGCAGGCTCCTGGGTGAACCATCGACCTTCCTCAAGAAGTATTCAACGCCCCGAGAGAGGCTCAAACCCATATCGGTGAGGGGCAAGTGATCTGAAGTCAGCAACCTTAACCACTCGGCCATGTAGGCCCCCTACAGTCCAGTGGATGAAGACCCCCTATCTTACCCTCTGGTAGAACCTCCAACCTTTTGAAAACCAGCTGGATAGCATCCACACAAGGCAATCTGAGCAGGACCCCAACTGGGATTGAGGGCAATTGCTTTAAGAAACAAATTTAGTGAAACAAATTTAGTGACAAAAATATTAATAATACATACTGGACAATTTCATATAAAAACCATCTGTTTTCAAAATATGACTTTCATCTCAGTTTTAATACCTTTAATTTGAATAATTCACTTTTGAAAACAGGGTGATACTCTTGTTCTTCCATCATGTGTATTAAGGCAGCAATATGATTTTGATTGCAATTATACATTCCTTTGGTTCACTCAAATCAATTCCGATTAAAATTAATGTTAATTTTGCTATTACTGCTACCACATTTTGTTAAAACTTGTGAATCTAACTTATTTCTCACTTCTTTAACCTTCACCTTGCTTAATTTCTAAAATGGACTGGTCCATCATTCAGTTTGGGCAGTACCACTTATTATTCAAAGAGGTGTTCATTGAAGATTTACTGACAGAATAGCCAACAGTGCAGACCATGATTAGGCTGCACGGATGTGCATGCTGATCTTGGTCTGCACTGGCTGCAAAGGCAAAACCTCTTGCCATCAGCAGGCTAAAGAATTCATCTTGCTTGGCAACATTAGCAATTGACTACTAAAAAGGCCTTGGATGATTTACTTACATTGATCAGGCTTTTCATGGATTGCCTTGCTTGTTCTGCCTCCTCCTCACTGTCAGTTATTTCTCCGCTTTCTGGTTCACTTTCAAACTGAGCCATGTCGTGATTCCTTCCAAATGATCTTTCTGATGACCTTGACCTGTTTTTATCTGATGACCTTGACCTCAACCTGTCATATGATCTTTCATCAGGACTGGGAGACCTTGAAGTTGAAACTCTCTTCTTCGACTTCTTTTGAGCTTTTTTATTTACATTTTTTCCACTATCCACCACATTTTTTGCCTTTTTACTCTTTTTCGACATTATCTCTTGCTCCGACTCTGAATATTCTCGTTGCCGTTTTGATTTCAACTTTTTACGACCCTTTAAAGGACTGAGCTCCTGAACGGAATCATCAGGCTCAGGAATGTCGAAATCTTTGGAATGTGAACTTTCTTCCAGGAGCTGTTTACTACGTTCAAAACTTCTTTCTAGTGAGTCATCTTTTGCAATTTCTTTTTTCTTCTTCTTTTTACTTTTTTTAGAGGTCTGTGAGGACTTCTCAATTTCCTCATCTGAATCTATTACACTTCTCTCAACACTTTGGTTTTCTTTTACCTTCTTTGCTTTATTTCCACTTCTGGCCTTAGATTTCAAGGGCGAATTAACGGGGGTGTTTTTCTTCTTTTCCAATGCCTTGCCTTGTTTATTTACTCTCTCCGATCTTTCTGGTGATATTGATCTCTGACCCCTGTTTGACCTTACAGGTGAAACTGACACACCTGCTCTTAAATCCCTATTTGACCTTGCTGGGGAAACAGACTTTTGTCGCCTTTGACCTTTATTTGATCTTAATTCTTCTGGAGAAATTGTTCGTTTTTCAAAGCTAACATCTGAATCATTTCTAGTCCTATTTCTCACTGGGGACCGAGATCTTCCCCTATTTTGTTTATTTCTATCTTGACCTCTATCCTGTCTGTCAAATGACCTTGATTGTTGAACATTTCTATAACCCTGACCTCTGTTGTCTTCAAATCTACCCCTTACTGGCTGGTCTCTCCAACCCTGACCCCTACCTGGTGATTTCTGCCCTCTGCCAATACCCTGATTATCATTTCTTCTTTGACCAAATCTTGCATTTCTATCGGGAGAAAATGAACTTCTTGTTTCAATTCTGAAATCATTTCTTTCCTGGCTTAGTGACCTATTTGATCTTTCCTGTCTCCTTGGCAACCGATTACCTAATCGCTGTCTGTCTGGAGAAGTAGAAACTCTTCTTTGCCTTCCATCTGGTGAGATCATTTCGTTCCTTCTCCCAAATGAATTTTGAGAATCATCCCTGCGATTCGACCTCTGACCTTGATTTGCACCCCTGAAATTTCTCCTGTCATCTCCTCTGCCTCTATTTCTGTTATCAAATTCCCTGGAATCACGTACCCTTCCAGGAGCATTTGCCTTCTCCACTTTAGAGACAACAGATCGCTTTACTGGACTTGTATCTGAATCAGATGAATACTGATGTTCTCTACCCCTATTTACAGCACTGTCTGGACTAGAATCTCGTTCCGAGTCCATTCGTTTTCGAGCATTCTGGTTGCCCCTGGACCTTTTCTGAGGACTGGCATACTGTTGATTGCCATGATCAGTTCCCTGCAGAGATCGACGATCCCTTCTGTCGGACCTCACTTCTTCCTCACTGCTATCTGAATCTTCTGATGACGTATCATGTCTCTTTCTGAAACAATATGAAACATAGCTCCCATTAACATCTAACAAATACCTATAAAATTTCCTTTAAAAATTTGGGAAGTAACCAATTGATGCTACATTGTAGTGAATACATTAATTTAACAAGAGGGTCATGACGACCCTGGATTGCTCACCTGAGTAATATGAGCTACATGTTTCAAATGTTAAACTGATGCTAAAAAGTAAGATATTAAGAAAGTAGGTCAGTGGGTCACATTCATGGTTACTAAAAGTCAGTTTTAAGATCGGTGTGCAAAACTGTCAGTGCTCTAGCTAGGATTCAAATAGGGCACTTCTAGGGGGGTCCAGGGGCATGCTCCCCTGAAAAAAATGTAACCGGAGCATTTTGGCATACTTTAGGCATGGAATTTGGCATAGTATAAGGCATACCTTGTGTTTTGACAGGCTATGTATGTCATCTCTTATACGCATATTAACTAAAAATGCAGCTGCTTGTATTTTATTTCAGTTCCAGTCATTGATCATCAATTGGTTTAATAAAAATTTTCACTTCTAGCTTACAAATATTTTTTTCAAAAACTGGAGGAGGTATCAAAACAGAAATGAACTTGATGACTGACATTAGCATTGCAGTGAAAATGTGTGTTGAAATTTGTTTAATTCAATTCTCAGACTTTTGAGAAATTCACAGCTTGTTAAATCTGAAGTTTCAGGTTGATATCTGGTTATGATGTTGCAAGACAAGTCTCTGACAGTGCATTATATAGGGCCTACGGACTATACAAGTACATGTCATTGTACCCTGAAGAGAGCACAAACTAATTTTATTTCAGAAGTAAAAGCACTTTATGGTTTGCTAATAAGTGAGTAGCTATTTGCACTTATTTAGTAAAACACACCGAGATCACTTGAAACCTTTAAACCAACTTTATTAATTTTTAACACAAACTTTTCAGTTTAGAAACAGTAACATTCACTGAAATTGCATATAATGACAGTGCTAAAATGGTACAATCTTTTGTAAATAACAAGTTTTATGAATAAACAAATCCAAACTTTATAATAGAACTTATATGTGCCATCAAGGAAATTTTGGTTTTTTTTCCAAAATGTAAACAGGCCTACGGACTATACATAATTAGAAAATAACAGCTTGCCTTATAACTCATAATAACTTATTTACATTTATGTAACTTGTGAAGTTTTAAAAAGAACTAAAAAAAAATCTTATGAAAAATAAATTAAATAATTGAACATTATATTTCCTTTCTATCAATGGAAAAATAATTCCTAAATGTTTAAACTCAGAAATACAACATTACTGATGAATGGGAATTTATTCGCAAGAAAAAAGAACTTCGACATGCAGATCTAAAAGCTGAATACTTAATTATACGTATACAAACATGGCATTTAAATGTTTTGCAACATTCGAATCATTTCTAGAAAGCAGAATAACTATTCCACAAACACTACTGTACAAATGACAAAATACGTGAGTTTTTTAGAATGTTATAAAGCACCAGTAGATCTATTTTGTTTACTGAAATTTATAGAAAATTCATCTACTGTGCCTCTTATTTTCTGTTCCCATTCTTTATCTCATCATTTACTAAAATTTGGCTCTGTATGCCTTTCCTTTCATGGTCTTTGGAACACATTTTCTCTTGAAAGTCTTGATCTACAAACAGGTATGTACGCATGCGCCTGCATTTCTTACCAACATTGTCAGATTTGCTTTCACTAGCACTATTTTTAGGCTCAGCCTTTTTATTATCATTTCTTGGTGTAGGTTTTATAGTTACATTAATTAGATTTAATTTCCTCTGAAAATAAATGTTTGTATATAAAGGATATCATTTTAACAATTTTTTGTACAGCCCGTAGGTCCAGTTACCTCTATAAATTTTTAAGTACTATATCATCAAATTTAACATTAAGCATAAAACATTTTCTGTTTAATTAATGTAGATAATTAGCTGTACTTCTTATATTAAAGCCAACAATCTATATTCTAAGTTTTTGGTGACTGCACACTTATTGGCCTGAAGGACTACTGTCAGTTTCATTGTAGTGCACACACCAATTTCTACATTACTGACTTTTGTGTACCAAGATGCTTCAGATGCTGAGTGTGTTTAAACCTTAAACTATTCTGTCAATTTTCCACACTTATAACAACTAAACTTTATTGATCAGTTTATCAAAAAATTAGAATTTGGGGGCCTACGGACTATACTGTATAGTCCGTAAATGTTTTTTTCATGTAGAATAGACAAGAAGAAGTTGTTGCTCCAAATTATTCTTAGTGATAAATGCTAGTTACTGCCTGAAACTAAAACAACGATTTTTATTATTAAGTTACTACAAATGTTTCTTTGCCACTACTTGTAATTATGGGCCTACGGACTATACAAAAAATGTAACATTTTGAATATATTCGTAGAAAATATTCAGGCTTTTTATGTAGTACTGTTAACTGTAGATATTTGAAGTTATATGCTTTATACACCCAGTGACAGTAATTTATTTACAAATCTATTACTTTTAATTTGTTTGTCTTTCTCTTAAAAATAATACGTGAAAAACTCAAAACTTAAAACAATGGTACACTTTTACACAAATAACTATTCAGTTATCAATTTTGGTCCGATTTAGATTCTGTAAAGTGTCTTGCACTGAAAATAATTTCTTATTAGGAAAATCAAAACTTCACAATTAACAAATCACAGTGGATGTTTTACAGCTTTCAAAAAAACACGGAAGTGTCTAGCCGTCCGATTCCTAGCCTGCGTTCTAGCCGTCCGGTTACTGGACGACTAGCAAATCCTCGGGGGATTTTCTAGCTGTCCGGTAATAGATATACGAATGAATAAATAATTATTTTATATACCGTATTTTGGTGTGTATAGGTCGCACTTTTTTCTACCCATTTTGCTGCCTGAAAAAGTTCCTGCGACCTATACGACAGAACATTGCCAGCAGAGTTTTTTTTCGGGCCAATTTTCTGACCGCAGCTCTCGCAAAATTACGTGCATCTGTTACGAACGAACAAAATGGATAAAAAATATCAATATCGGCGGCGTTTCAACCAATAGCGGTTACTTTCAATAAAATATATCGTAAATAACCCATACAGACTATTAAAATTACGAATTACTTTAATTCAAAGATGTTTTTGCAATTTCAATTACGTTTGTTTCTACTTTCGTTTTACTGGACGCCATTGACATGTACTCCGGGTTGGATAAAATCCGGACAGATCCGTCATCCATTCCAAACATTGTTTATACTAATTCTTAGCGTATTAAAAAACTTAAAAGATATTTTTTTACTTTTGATTTTTAAATAAAAGAAAAAAAATCCAAAAAGAGATATTTTGTTAATCTCAGAATCAAAAGAACGCGGTTAATTACATGACGCGGAAAGGTGTTATAATTGCTGTGCAAACAATTCACATTTAAACTTGCATAATTACAGAATGTAAACGCAAACCGTCTGCTGCCAATTAGTGTCAAAAAGCCGCTTTTCTTTGATGTAGTCTGTTACCGATACTACTGTTGGTACGAAACGGTTGGGATCGAAAATAACACTGTCCGATTTCCACCAATCAGGTTTCGATAATAATTCAGTCCGCGGCATCAATATGGCCGCCGCCATAACTTTTTTGCCGGTAAATATTAAATATTGCTGGGGAAAAAATCCGAAATTTAACTGCGACTAATACGCTAGAACTTTAATTTTCCGACCATTTCCAGAGCAAAAATTAGATGCGAACTATACATTACCGCGACCTATACACACCAAAATACGGTAGTTTTTATGTGATTTACGGGCATGACTAGATACCGGAAAGGGCCCTTTCCATGGTATTTGATCGGAAAGGGCCTAACATGTTCGGAAAAGGCCTGCCATATGTTTATTATTAGAAATTAAGGAATTATTTTTTCTTATTTCATTTTTGCATTAAAAAAGAAAATAAATTATAACAAAAAAAAATCTATTTTATATTTTTACATAATTTTACATAATTTATAGACAAATTACGAGTCATGGCATAAACCGCGCTGATCGGAAAGGGCCTAACATGATCGGAAAGGACATGTCATATGTTTATCATAGGAACCTCCGGTTCTAGGATTACGGAAGTTCCGTATTCCTAGACAACCCTAGGAGGATAGGCTAGGATTACGGAAGTATTTTAAGAGGCATAAAGTATATGTTAGGACACGCATAAATGATGTTGTAACTTACTTATTTCACTTAATTTTTCATGCCTGCCTTATTATTTCGTGTTTTCTATCCGCCATTTTGGGTTAGTAAAATCTTAATGGCGGCGCGCGGAAATATATTAGAAATATGAGTGTCAAAGTTAGATTAAAAAAAAATATTTCTATACTTTGAATTTTATGATTTATAACCATATTGTATGTTATTAAAGACCATTTGTGTTGACTTGATGAAAAAAATGCAGGTATATACGAAACATAGATAATTCTATAATATTTCCGCTCACCTCCATTAAGATTATACTAACCCAAAACGGCCGATCAATAGCACGAAATATTCAGTGAAATGAGTAAGTTTATAATGTCATTTATGCATGCCCTAACATAAATTTGATGCCTCTTAAATACTTCAGTAATCCTAGCCTATTCCCATAGGGTTGTCTTGGAAGATGGAACTCCCGTAATCCTAGAACAGGAGGCTAGGATTACGGTACCGTAATCGTAGCCACTGCCAATGGAAAAAGCAGGGGTGTAGGGGCAGCAGCCCCCAAAGTAACGCGACATCATGACGTACTTCCAACCGGGGACCGCTTAACTGGAAGTGTCCCAAAATGATGGCAGTGAACAGTCATTGGAGGAAAAGACTTGGGAACGAAACGAAATGGGTGAAAGAGCTGACACAAATTCGTTAAAATCCGAACGGGTAAAATTGAGGAAATCAAGGTGATGTTCATTATTTTATGTCACGGAAAGAACGGAAGTAATAGGCATAAAACCTTGGCATCACTCAGGACAATGTTTTTTTCGGAATGTCGTTCTTTTAACTCCGCTTTTATTGACAAATTTACAACGTTTTTCCCACTCGGTTTTTTTTTTCTCGGCGAACAGACAGACTTATCAACCAAACGGAATAAATAAAACAAAAAGAGCAAATAAAAGCCCCAAAGAAAACAAATATACAGAAACGGAAAAGTGCGCATGCAGTATTGGGGTATGACTTACCTTTACGCACAAAAATAATTCTAAAGTTGCAAATGAAATACGAGACATATTAAACGAATTGTCCAATAACTATCTTGATGAAAGATACTTAAACATGTCTTCTATTCAAGACTGGGAAAAGTAAGTTAGATATTACACACAGGAGTTTTTTTAGAAACCTTGTGGGTGTTATCCTTTATTTGTTATAATTACCGTTTTGCGTCTTTCCTTTCAACCCATACCAACCCATACAACAACTTATCACACAAACATGTAGGGGAGCCCATTCCAAGAACGAATTGTTCTTGGGAAAAAAAGGAGTTAGAAAGTTAGAATACGCAATATACAACTCTAACTCCTTTTCCACAAGAACAATCTGTTCTTGGAATGGTCTTCCGCTACATATATAGTCCGGCCCCAGTTTGATTCTATTCACGTAGAGGCTGGCAACTGTGACCATCTAATCTGTATCTGTGTAGATTAAGACAAATAGCTATTGAAGTATTTAAATGCCTACATAGTATATCACCAAAATATGTACAGGAACTTATAACTGTTAATTCATCAAATTATTCTTCCAGGAACGTTAATACACTTGATGTACCAATAATTAAAACAGAAACATATGGTAAGAAAAGCTTTAGGTTTGAGGCCACCCAGGTCTGGAATAGTCTACCGAATGAGCTAAGAACGACAACAGATTTTGGCGAGTTCAGGAGACTCGTACAGACATGGAGTGGTTTCAAATGCAAATGCTCAATGTGCTTATAGTTGCTTAGTATATGTTGTGCTTTTTCTTATTCAGTTGCGTTTCATATTATTTCATGCTGCTTGTTTGCTTCTTTTGGTAATCATTTGCCTATCATTTATGTTTATTCTAGTTCTAAGCTATTGCTTGCTGCCCTTATTTTGTATTGTGCAAACTTTTGTTGTTGTGTTGTTTTTCCCACCTTTTAATTTGCAGTTTTATGCCATGTGACTAAGTATGCATCAGAATTGCTGCTACTGATACATATACTTGCAAAAATATTTTCATTTATCTTATTTATATTTTCTGATTGATCTTTTAATACAGATAACGGTAGTTGTAAGTTTTGCTTTAGTTCAGCTTATTTAATCTTTTATGTTTGTATGAGGGAAGAGTGCTAATCAGTTCACAGCAAATCTGATTTGAGGTGATACCTGTATTAAGACATTTTTAACCAGTACACACTTGTGTCTTTTTTACACTGTCAGCTCTTAATTCTTTGTTTCCTTTTAATCTGTTTTTAGACCATTGGTCTTGATTAGTATTGTCCTCTCATCTCTTAATATGTTCTGTACATAGACAGTTATTTCCAATCTATGATTTTTTATGAATGTGCTAATGCTTTTTAACTAGAATCTTACGCTTATAATTTTACTTTCTTTCCCTATATAGATTGTTTGTTTGTTTGTTAAATGATAGTCTTGTTTTGTCGGAAAATAGCTTGTATTAGCTATTGTTAAAATGTTTGTTAAAACCGACGTTAAATAAAGATTATCTTATCTTATCTTATCTTATCTTATCTTATCTTATCTTATCTTATCTTATCTATCTATCTTATCTTATCTTATCTTATCTTATCGTTCTTTTTAACTTTGCACCTAATGAGTTTGCTCATCTTTTAACAGTCTGTCCCAGACAAGCATATCCCAGTCATAATCAGAATTGATTGTTGGGAAGTACACCTTAGATGAACTATGCAAATTGTTTTTATAAATCTCTTTACTTTTCCTGAAAATATTTTTATAGCTTATCTTTTTGTACTTCGTGACACCCTTGTCAGGCATTTCCGTAGTTTTAAAATGTGTTAGGCTTAATTGCTATTCTACATGTATTTACAAAATGTCGTTTTCTTATGAAATTAGTTTAAATGTATAATTATATAAAAAATCTCAACATTACCAGTGCAGCTTTTATAAATATTTTTAAATTTAGAAATAATATATCTCAAACAGTGATTTTTCCTTGAATAAAATCATTGTTTGGAGTTCAGATGCAAAGGAATTACATCTTCGTGATATGATTATACACATTTGAACGACAATGATTTTATTCAAGAGCAATTAAATCACTGTTTGAGATATTTTATTTCCATTCTAACATATTTTCAAGGATTATCATCTACATCATCGAAGATATCACAAAATAGTTGCCCGTCTTGAGTGGTTTTCCTTTTTAGCGCGGCGCAAGGACATTACAGTTGCGACTTATAAACAATAAACAGCATTTTGGCTGATAGAGAAATAACTCGGGTCGTGTTAGTAAATATTTGTTACTCTTTAGTCAGTTCTAGACCTAATATATGCGCATATAATTTGTAACAAAGTGATAACAAACCTTTCAATCACATCATCGTACTTGGTTTAATCTTAATATTTGTATGATTTACTTTAAATATTTTCTAGGAGCGTTATTAATTTTACCAGAAAATTTTATATAGGTGATTTGATTTGTACAAATTATGTAATATTTTCGTTAAGCTTTTGTTGTAGTTTATAATTACGCCGGAGAGCAATCAATACAACACAACTGCCACAAATAATATTGGACTGTCCTTTGATACCCCCATGTCCGACGATACCCCTATCAGCGTTACTTCTTGAAAAATTTATTTTTTGTTATCTACCAGCGTGTGTTGTGACGTGTAAAGCTTTGTTTATAAATAAAAGTATCAAACGCCGAGCACTGGTTCACGTCACTTATTTTAATTATTGCAAGTCTTCTCAATATGTTTTACAGTTTTTTTTCTCACAACTTTTGTAGAGTAACTGTTGTAGAGTTTTTCTACTGTCAAACATTTAAAACTATTTACATGTGAGCACTTAACATTCTGAGTTTATTCCCTGTCCATTTAATCGGTTGCTTCCATTTGGCATTATACTAGTACTTATTTGGATCCACACATGCAATGTTTTTGGGTTTTTTTTTCTCAATCTAGCCTTCAATATGTTTAGTGTTTGTGCAATAACAATATTGTCAAGGGCCTACGAACCTAAGTTCAAAGTAATCCTTTCTAAGCTACTGTTTATCAATATTATTAATAAAAAATATACTCTGAAGATGACAATTCCCAAACATTTTGATCTTACACAGACTTAAATTGATTAGGATTGCCCAGCATTACTGTTGCTATTCGCTGCACATTTTAACAGCTTTAGTTATGTCCTTCTGTAGCTGACTTACGAAGGGTCTGTGGCCATGTGGCGGTCTATGCCTAAAACAATGCTCGGATGGGCACCTGGTCTCTCATTCACCACCGAAAGCTGGAATTGCCGCTATATGACCAAAATAATATCGATCCTAATTTTTAACCCCCCCTCCATCACCACCCCCGCTTAGCTCAATAAGGAGAGGGCAGGTCTACAGTTCGCGGGGTCGTGTGTTCGGTCCTCGGGCGAGGCTTTTGTTCTTCGTGACGATATGATAATAGACATAGTGTCACACATTATTCATCCCCCACCTCTGATTCTTGTGGGGAAGTTGGCAGTTACTTGCGGAGAACAGGTTTGTACTGGTACAGAATCAAGGAAAACTGGTTAGGTTAACTGCCTACCATTACATAACTGAAACAAACGGTCCTAAATTTTTATTGACCATCCTAATATTTTCCTGGTTGTGGTTCATAAATGTCATTGCTGATCAAAAAGGATTCCAATGCTATTTTAGCTCTGTATCTAAAATTTCTGGTCATTTTTATGTAAACCATAAAAGGTGTAAAAACAAGGATGAATATCCAACAGGGAAAGCAACACAGCCTCCCCAAACGTAAACCCAGCACGCGGACGCGCGCGCGTGCTCACACACACACATACACACAAAGTAAACACACAAGGACAAAACAAACAAATATTTTTATATTTTTAATTGATAATTTTGCAGATAATGGAAATTACCTTTTTACATAGCCACCACAAACGTCATCAAACGTGCTGCATAAAGATATTTTTTCGGGACCAAGTTACAATGTTGAAAAGGAATTTAAAAACCTTATATTTTTTCAAATACCTTGCACAGGAGGCATTTGCGGAATGTTCTTTAATGGATAATGTTATTATCAGTGAGGAGATTCTCAAGCAATTTTAAAAATTGACCACGTATGTTGAAAATTTAGATGCAAAATTTAAACATTTGTAAAACGCACCCTCCCACTCCCCCCATTTTTCACTCAATCTAAACTTTTATTATATATACCCATGCCTACAATCTCATTACCAACAAAACGCTGTGAAATGATATGTAAATTTGACGTTAGTATGCTAGAAAGTCTGCTGTAAATTTCTAGCAGCATCTACAATCAGTACAAGTTTTGTATATCCCAAACAACCTATTTCTGACCACCACCTATTTTCGACCGTCTTAGACTTTGTTTGTTAAAAATCTTTACCAGCCAAGTTTATCAGTTGCGAGTGTTTCATTGTTTTGTTAGAAACCTATTCTCCCAAAGATATGATACTTGGAAGTTTATACATGCCACGTGACTTCAGGGTGCAAATCAAACTACTTGATAACGCATTATAGATAATTTATCAAAATGAAAGATTTATGCAACACTCTGCCTGATTGGACGAGAGTGTCAATTTGTTTCACTCTGCTGATTGTGCTACGCTGAGTGAAATGTAGACAAAGCGTTTATCCTAAACGACGCTGTTCACAGTTTTAAAGCTAACTTTCGCTCAGTATATTTAGCAAGAATATTGATATATCTCAAAATGATAAGTAAGTTTAATAAATATGATAAAAACCTGTTCAAATACCAACATATATCAAATTAAAGAAAGAGCTGAATATGGTCTGCGTATCACATAAATAAGGGCGTGATAAGAGTCTTCTATGTAGAGACGTGTTTTTTTAAAAGATTTTCCTTGTTACAATTGTCGTCTGTATATGAAAATATTTCTTGCTTTTGTGACTTATTCAGACTGCATATTAAAATGAGTACTTGTTCGCTTTGATATATTTTTTATAAATTATTTATCTGATTTATTATATATGAATATTTTTCTTTAGTATGGTATGCAAATATTGAACTCAGTTGAAATCTGTTTTATTATGTATATGCTATATAATGACTGAATCTCATTACATTGAAATGAAGGTACGCTGCATACAGTTTATCTACGTGATATGACTACGGCCAAACTTTGCTTACGAAACAGAAATATTGAAATAATTACAGTTGTTTGTGTCCCTTGACCTTCACTTTTGTTATAGGTGTGACGTCATTGTCCAAAGATTCATGAATAGCGAATATGCATTTGTTAAAGCGGGATCAGTTTACCTATTTTAGGGGCTGCTAAAGCTAAAAATAAAAAATCCTTTAATTGGTTTTTTTCTCATGTATTCTCATCAAACTTGATTTGTAGCATCTCTATTAGGCCCGCAGCCCACTTTGTTCAGTTGGGACATTTGACCCCTTTTAGGGGCTGCTAGAGCTAAATTTAGAAATGCCTTTAGGCAGCATCTCATGAACAGCTTGATGGATCTTTGTCAAAATTGATCTGGAGCATCATTATAAGGTCCTCTTCCAAATTTATTTATATAGGAACTTGGGCCCTATTAGGGACCACTATAGCTAAAAGTAGATATGCCTTTCCTCGCATTAACCACTAAAATGTAATGGATTTTTAGCTCACCTGAGCAATGCTCAGGTGAGTTTTTCTGATCACTCGATGTCCGGCGTCTGTCTGTCGTCTGTCCATCAACATTTCACTTGTGTATGCAATAGAGGCTGTATTTTTCAACTGATCTTCATGAAGTTTGGTCAGAATGATTACATTAATGAAATCGAGGCCGAATTCGAAAATGGGTCATCTGGGGTCAAAAACTAGGTCACTAGGTCAAATCAAAGAAAAACCTTGTGTATGCGATAGAGGCTGTATTTTTCAATTAATCTTTATGAATTTTGGTCAGAATGATTAACCTGATGAAATCTAGACCGAATTCGAAAATGGGTCATCTTGGGTCAAAAACTAGGTCACTAGGTCAAATCAAAGAAAAACCTTGTGTATGCGATAGATGCTGTATTTTTCAAGTAATCTTCATGAAGTTTGGTCAGAATGATAACCTTGATGAAATCAAGGCCAAGTTTGAAAATGGGTCATCTGGGGTCAAAAACTAGGTGACTAGATCAAATTAAAGAAAAACCTTGTGTATGCAATAGAGGCTGTATTTTTCAATTGATCTTTATGAAATTTGGTCAGAAATATTGCCTTGATAAAATCTAGGTCAACTTCGAATATGGGTCATCTGGGGTCAAAAAGTAGGTCATTAGGTCAAATCAAAGAAAAACCTTGTGTATGCGATAGAGGCTATATTTTTCAATTGATCTTCATGAAATTCAGTCAGAATGATTGCCTTGATAAAATCTTGGTCAAGTTTGAATATGGGTCATCTTGGATCAAAATTAGGTCACTAGGTCAAATCAAAGAAAAACCTTGTGATCTTCATGAAATTCAGTCAGAATGATTGCCTTGATAAAATCTTGGTCAAATTTGAATATGGGTCATCTTGGATCAAAATTAGGTCAATAGGTCAAATCAAAGAAAAACCTTCTGTATGCAATAGAGGCTGTATTTTTCAATTAAACTTCATGAATTTTGGTCAGAATGATTACCCTGATGAAATCTAGGCAGAGTTCGAAAATGGGTCATCTTGGGTCAAAAACTAGGTCACTAGGTCAAATCAAAGAAAAACCTTGTGTATGCGATAGATGCTGTATTTTTCAAGTAATCTTCATGAATTTTGGTCAGAATGATAATCTTGATGGAATCTAGGCAGAGGTCGAAAATAGGTAATCTGGGGTCAAAAACTAGGTCACTAGGTCAAATCAAAGAAAACCCTTGTGTATGCAATAGAGGCTGTATTTTTCAATTGATCTTTATGAAATTTGGTCAGAATTATTGCATTGATAAAATCTAGGTAGAGTTTGGTTATTGGTCATCTGTGGTTAAAAACTAGGTCACTAGGTCAAATCAAAGAAAAACCTTGTGTATGCAATAGAGGCTGTATTTTTCAATTGATCTTTATGAAATTTGGTCAGAGTGATTTCCTTGATGAAATCTAGGTCAAGTTTGAATATGGATCATCTGGGATCAAAAACTAGGTCACTAGGTCAAATAAAAGCAATACTTGTGTTTGCTCCAATTTTAATGATACTTGGTCAGGATATTTTTTTCCATGCAATCACTAGGTCTACGTTTACACTGTTATGGTTTATTATGGTGTGTTTCTCAGGTGAGCGACCTAGGGCCATCATGACCCTCTTGTTATCAAACTCGATGTGTAACAATATCGTAAGGTCTCCTGTTATTTTGTTACAAATGGGGATAGGGACCAATTTAGCTAAAAATATAAACACTTTTAATGACCTCTTCTCATGAACCACTTGATGAATCTTCATCAAACTACTGCTGTAATTATTCGTCTAAGCATAAACGAAACAAAATTGCAACCCTACGAAACCTTTGTGAAAAAACAAAAGAGAACCATTTAAATTGTTAAAGTGCGGTATTTCGTTTTGCAATTTGAAAAATGTTAGATGAAAGATGAATGTTAGATGAAAATTTCATAAACTTCTTTCCTTATTACAATTCGCCGAACATCTTTTTTAAAGATATATCTTGTTATTACCTCCCTTTATGGCTCTAACTATAGCAGTTCATGTGCAATAATAAAAGAAGTGCTTTTCTAGCCACTTAAGTACGCATAGCATCTATTTGTAGCTGTTTCATCTATTTTTAAGATAAAAATTTAAAGCATTATGGACCTTTAACCAATAATTATGTTTCCTACCAAAATTGTGAAGGATACCATACAAAATTATTATACCAATGCAATTCTGATGCCTGTCCCAACAACAATTTTCTTCATATTCGGAGATTCAAAAGCTTAGCAATAAAGTAATACATTATCATCTTCGACAGTTATCAATGTAGCAGATGTGAATTTATTTATTTGTTGGGATTAACGTCGCACCGACACAATTCAGGTCATATGGTGACTTTCTACTTTTGATGGTGAAGGAAGACCCCAGGTGCCCCTCCGTGCATTATTTCTTTACGAGCGGGCACCTGGGTAGAACCATCGACATTCCGTAAGCTAGCTGGATGGCTTCCTCACATGAAGAATTCAATGACCCGAGTGAGGCTCGAACCCACATTGATGAAGGGCAAGTGATTAGAAGTCAGCGACCTTAACCACTCGGCCACGGAGGCCCCATAGCAGATGTGAAACCTAGGTTCTCTCGAGTTATTGCAAGTGCACATGATATATTTCTTTAGATAATGCACTTACTATTGCCTGCCATTTACTTTACCCTACCCCTTATAGTTTAGTTGCCAATTCAGGCAAGTGTACCTACAGTTTACTGATCTGCCATATGTTGTTTTTGATGTTTGTTACCAGACCTGATTTGTGAGTGTACTACATGTTTGCCATGGTGAAATGAAACTACAGTAAAAGTTTAGAGCTGTTTCTTTTTGTTAGAGCGAAAATACCACACAAGGTCTGATTTAAGTTGTAAATTTCCGGCATGACTTCCTACTGACGACTTTTAAAATTAGAGATCATGCCACAGATTCAGTAAGAAACTTGAAACTTAAATGGTATGCTTTTATAGCATTTATGCTGATAGAAAGTGTGAGGCAATAAACCAGAGTTGGACTTTCAAGTAAACAAAACTGGACAGAAAACGTGTATTTAAAGCGGTCGGAAACTGGTTGTGCCAGGATAATTTGAATACAGTCACTATAACGTACTTACCGTATCTCTAACGGAATTTAGCAAGAAAGTGTACTGTATGGTGTAGACTTTTATCACCGTTGAAAATTATTCAAGCGTCTACTTTATGGCTGGCAGACGAACTGAGGATATAAAGAATATGGAAACGTCAAAAAGTTTTCAAAGTTTTACAACAGTTTCAAAACAGATAAATTTATGAAACTTTGAAAGGGACTTTTATCAACAAGGCAGGTCTTTTTACTTTAAAATTTAAGTACGATCGATTGACATCTTAGCCAATACTAAACTAAAGCAAGGGTATCAAGCACTGGCACTAGAACCGCAAATTTAGCTTTTAGTGGCCTATTTTCATAAATATGTGCATTATTTTTCAATTTATAAAGAAATGGTGCCTTCTTATATATTACGTCCCACCCTCTGTTCTTATATTAAAACATGGTAATGAACTAGCATGAACCAATGATTTTTTAGAATTTGAGGAATGAATCTAATAACTTGCAGGCATAATATTTAAGGTTTGAGAAGACATATACTTTTTGTTTCAATGGAATATTGTGAAAATTCAATTTTTAATGATTTTTTCAGTATTTCTGGGTGACAGACTTTTAAGAAATGGTCATTTTTTCTGACAAAAAAGTGGTTCCAAGATGGATATCATGAGACAATTTTGCAATACATTTACAAATCTTTTGCTTTTTCTGGGTAATATACATTCTTAGCTAAATAAAAAAAAACAATTATGACCATAAGATATATCAAGAATGATTTTTAATTTTTTTTTGTTTATTATGTATGCAAGCGAAAATATGCTTTTTTTAGTAATTAAAAGCACTAACTTTCTAACACTTTGATTTTTTCTGTCTCTTCCTTTTTGGCTGATTTTCTGTTTGCTCTTGGGGCTTTTCTGACTTGTCTTTTGGTTTATCTGTCTCCTCTGAGGGCTGACTTCTCTGTGATTTAGACTTTTCTACAAGCTCTGAAATCAACAGCTGAAGAAGATAATAAGTTTGAAACAGACAACATAATGCAAGACTGTTGAGAATATTTATTTTTGTCAAATGTATTGCTCTAAATAGTCACGAAACTGACACAATTCAATATAAGCAGGAAATAAAGCAAAAGAATGCAGTCAAAATAAAGATTTTGTAGCATGGGTTTTATTCAGTCTGTTCATCTGACACCAAGGTACATACACATGTCAGACAAAACCTCAGCTGGATTAGTTTTGAGGATTTACTTTTAGTTAACATAATTCTTATGAAAGTAATTGTGCTTTTAAGAAAATGAAACTGACATGCAACTTTTACAGAATAATGATAAATTATATTAAAATAATGCATCTGTTCAGTCCTTTAGTAAAAATTATAATTTTAACTATGCAAAAAAAAAAGCAAAAGATTAAGACAGAAAGTCAGGTTACCTGAAAAGAAACAATTATTTTAGGTCTAACAATTTTAAGAAGCAAGGAGTCAGTTTGGGCGGTTATAGTAGCTGAAATAATAACATTAAGCAAGGAACTACTGGGTAAAACTGTCATCTGTCTGCTCACTGATCTATATAGCAAATACTTCATGCATTGAATGTAGTGTTATTTCTAGAGCTCAAAAAGGGCAGGGTGCTGTCTAAAAGGGGCAGGGTGCTGTCAAAAAGGGGCATAGTGCCGTTTTAAACTGGAAAGTTACCGCAGCAGTAGTTACATTTCTAGATGTTTATAGTTATGTATTTATTACACTTATGATTTTTGTGCACATACTTCCGAATCACAGAATAAAGTGGTAAAAGATATGTTCCCAAAACCAGTAACAGAGTTTACAAAGGGTTTAACATTACTTTATATTTTTTGTCAAACCATTCATTGAAGCTTTTTTCTCAAAAAAATGTTACCAAGGATGTCAACTTATTCATATGGATAATTATGATATAGTGGAGGGTTTTTATATGTTATATGTGTCTAATAAGCTTTAAGCCAAGATCATATGTTACAACATAATAAAAAGGTCAGTTTCAGGTCACACTGTAAACTAATATGTATCAAAATTTATGTCATATTAATTAGGTCTTTCATCAATATTTCATTAACAGAAAAGTGCTATAAAAGTTTGTAAAAAATGTATCCAAAATGTACTATCCGGATACTGGTACACTTTCGGAATGACATGTGAAAGTGGTTTTTGTTCAGTTTACTTGACTCACTAAGGTAAACCAGAGATAATTCCTCAAATTATGATGATACTTATCATAAAATATAACAGTGATATTCAGCTTTTTTGAAGAAATAATTGAAAATTTGCATGTTGTTGCTGTTGTTTGCATACGACATCGGGTGTAGTTAGACTCGTGAACGGATATCTTTAAATTATTTTTGCTTTCGAAATTCATTGAAATTTGTGGATTCTCTAGTAAAAATGAAGGTAGGATTAGACTGCAAAGATATATTCTTATTATACTAAACAATGGTTTAATTTAAAGCTTACATGAAGAAATTTTACAGGGCGCTTTTCACGTGCTCGGTAATCAGCTGGTCGCTTACGGATAATTTATTAATTGGCGCTTTTTTGACAGTACACATAATCAATACTTTATCAATTAATCATAACACCTCATTGATTCTCGTTACCTGTGTGCACTCGCCGTGACGTAATTTGCTGATAAAAAAAATCAGCGAGGCATGTCTACAGGATAAAGGGCGGGATTTAGCAGCAGATCAAAGGCAGGATGGCACATTATAAGGGCAGCGTGGCGGCAATTAAAAAGGGCAGGGCGGAGCGCCCCGCTGCGTCGCTCTAGAAATAACACTAGAATGGAAACTAAGATCTTGTCTTCTGTCTGCCCACTTATATGAAAGATTTGAAAAGATTCATGCAATAAAAAGTAACTTTAACTAAGATTCATGCAATAAATAGCAACATTGCTGGTAAAGCTAAAGGACTATTCTTAAATTGGCTGATGGTTGACCTGCAACTGCTGAAGTGAAAAACAAGAAATCACAGTATCTTGTTAAACAAAAACTATATTTGTCTCCAAAATGATTTCATACAACAAATAATTAATTTTCCCAGAATTTATATATGGAATTTTACACACTGGACTTAAACAAGATACTGGGGTAGTTGTCTAAATAACATCAACTGAACATTTAACTCAGAAACTTTCAAAAGTTGACGTTTGCTACCTTCAGGAATTATTTCCAAGTCTCCAGCAGCATAATCTTCTGATAGTTTGTATACATAAACTGCTGGATCAGTATCGTATATCACATTAAACCATTGTGGATATCCAGGCACAGTAGATATCACCCGGCCTAAATATGGGACCCTAATACCTTGATCTATTTGGAAATGTCGAATTCTTTTCCCTATAAATAGTGTGCTGCCTGAGCCTCTGTCTGCAGACGAACTATCCATAGCCTGTTTAACTAATGATTTAACATTCTCAGTCAATTTTTCTAGACTGTACTGCTTACCCTTTTCAGATAACTGAAATAATGTTTTGTCTGCCTTTTGACCAAGGACGATCTTTCTGAACTGCAGCTGTGCTTTAAGAGCTTTTTTCTTTTCTACATTTGATTCAATTCCTTTCAAATTCTGATCCACTGTTTCTTGGTATTGCCATAAACCATAGTATAAAATATCATCTGTCAATTGTTCTCTTTGCTTATACTGATCAGCTTCTTTCTTCTCTATCTGTTTTCTTTTCTCTTTCAAAGTCTCAACGCGTCTTGCTTGGATGTCACTAAGTCGTTCTTTGTATTTCTGGCGTGCCTCTTGTCCTTCTTTCCTGCACTGGTCTAAGAATGTTTCTCTTTTCTCAATTGAAAGGGAGTTCAGCCACTCTCCAGTCTTATTCAGTGAAAACATAATATATCCTTCATTACACAAAGTGGAAGCAACAGGCCGAAATCGAGTAAGTGCATCTAAAAGAGCAAAAACTCTTTCCGGAAATTTATTGTGTGTGGGTACAGACTTGGTTTCTGCAGCCAAGGTTGGTTTTTTCTCGATATCTGCAAAAGCACCTCCAGGTAAATGGTCACTTGCTGCTTTTATGAGCAGTGTATACCAGGAGTTAAATATCTGCTGCAAAATTGCACAAGTTTCACTATCAAAGGTGTCCTGTGTTGTCAATCTTTCATAAATTGCATCATGTTTTATTACGTCTGGAAATGGCGCACTGGTTCCACATAACACTTCGGTGCAGTCATCTTTACTAGTTTCAAGGAAATAGTACAGTTGCTGGTAGACTTTGTTAGCTGTCTCCAGTGAACAATCTTTGCTCTCAAGAGCTCGCCAAAATGGTCCAGTCACTAATTTTGAACATAGTCCTAAGGCCTTTACAATTGATAAGTACTTGATTTCATTTATATCATATGCCACTGCTTTCTGTAGACGATTTGTTGGTTTGTTCGCTTTTTCAAAGAATTCTTTTATGTCCTCAGCCAAATAGAAAATCACCTCAGAATTATAAAACAAAATATTGAAGCGGTTTCCTCTGAATGGAACAAGTAGGTGGGAACCCTTTGTTGACTTCTTTGAGTATTTTTCCTGCAGAAAAGTTTTAAAATCCACATAGCACCCACTTTTTTCATCCCCTCCCCTGGCAAGACATTTGCTAGCTGTCCGTACTAGCCTTACTGCACCACTTTCGTCCTTCTTTGTGAATGTTGAAGTCTCTGTGCTAGCTTCAGCTCCAAGTAGTCCCTCTTTTGTACTTGCGCCAAAAAGTTTAATAACCCCATCTGAAACTTCAGCAAAGTTAACAAGTATATGCAATCCACAGTAAAAATTATTCAATCTCGATAGAGTTTCTTGTTCCACTTCTGACAATTCATCCCAGTTACTATAAATAGTAGGTAACAGTTCTTCTCTGTATGACTGGAATAAACTATGGAACTTCTTTTCAGTGGCGGCCCTGTCTGACATTGTGTTTTTTATGTTGGTTAAAATTTGATTTCCAACCTGAGAATGTGTACACTTACTAATGTCAGCAATAATAGACTTATAAGTGTATCCAGGCAGGTTGCTGAGCTCTTATCTGACATATCTCGAAGACCAAGGACCCATTCCTTCTGCTGTTCATCCCGTACTGAATAAACCTCATATATGTCCCCATGCTTCCTTGTTTCGTCTGACTGAAGTGTTGTATCCACTTCGGGTGTGAGGTCCTCAGAAATATGCTTGTATGATAAACTAACTCTCTGATCCCCAATTCTATTAATTGTTGAAACTGACGGAAGCTTGGACAGTTTTTTTCCACAAAGGCTAGCTACATGAGTCATCACTTTATTAACATGATGCACACCTACACCCTCAGACAGCAAATTCATAACACAAAGTGATGTATTTGTAGAAAATGCATTTTTCTCCTGATCTGTTGTAATTATGACATCAGATTCTTCATCTTGTAATAGGTTCTCAGTATATGACAAACTTTCCTTCAGTTCCTTGTTTTCAGTCATTAAAGAATTATTATCTAACTTTAAGTCATCTATTTCACTCTCTAACTTTCTACTCTCTTCGAGCTTTTGTTTAAGATCAGTCTTTTCTTTCTCTGCTTCTGTAACATTTTTGTTTAAAGTTTTTACATTTTTTTTGTAATGCACGTACATTCTTCTGCAGATCCCCAATGTTTTTCTTATATTTTGTAACCCTATTATTACTAGCCTTCAACGCTAAATGTTTTTGTTTCGAACGCAGAATGTTATATTTCTTCCTTTTATTCTGCAACACAAATGTGAGTCTTTTATTCTGCCTCATCAAACTCTTTCTGTCAGTCTTTAATTTCTCATTTTCCCTTCTTAAAACATCTTTTGACATCTGTATTCTGCCAATTTCTTGTTTCAAATTATTCACCTCGACTGACAGAGTTTCTGCTTTTGTATGTTCAACAGCACTTTGCAATGCACTGAAAGTTGATGGCCTAACTGTATCTATATAGCGTGGCAATTCAAAAGTAGATTCTAAAAACTCCTTCTTGGCTCTACCTCTCAACCTTTTGCTTTCTTTTTTTAAGTGAAATACTTTAGTTCTTAAACGATCACTGTCACTATCTGTCGCTTTAGCCAAATCTTTCAAAGAACAGACAGCACTATTGGTTACTTTAGTATATATTTCAATAATATATTCATTGGTCATAATTTTTTCAAAGTCTATGTCAAGTTCATTTTCTAGTTTCTTTCGTGCCTTATCCATTTTTGAAGGTTTAAATGTTTCAAGATATTACTGTGGAAATATATTTTTAATTAAAATCTCCCCCGTACTAATCGTTTGAGTGCAAGCGTCAACTTTCCTTACCTCCAGTAAATTGGCCTATTCAGTTTTTTTTAAAATCAAAATATTATTATCAATTTTACTAAATTAGAGCAATTGAAATATAAACTATTTCTAAAGACAGCACAATGTCATGTATTTTCTCTGAATTCATTAAATATGCTTTTTCTCATTAGCTGTTTATGTACACTACAGCTAACAGTCAACTGTGCAGTCAAATATTTTAAAATCGAAATAAGAAACCGTTTTGTACCCTGTCAGCTGTTATTCCAGTTGTTTGCCAAATTTTGAAATTATTATACTCTGCATTTATAATTTCTTAGGATTATCAAAAATATATATAAAATTACTGCTACATACCTTACTGGAGGTACCTATAGCAGCACTCGGCCAGCTTGCACTTCTCTGATGTCGAGGTTTATATCTTTGTGACGTTCCAGGTAATGACGTCTGAAAGAAGACACATAACTCATGAGCAGTGTAGAACAGTTCAAAGAACGTTTATAATTCACTGAATTCACACTTTTCAAACACTTCCCCCCCCCACCCACCAAAAAAAAAATATTGCAGTAAATATTATAGGCTGTACCTGCGCCACAGGGTGCGGTGTTTTTGAAGGGGCGGCTAATTCCTCTCTCTTTCTTTTTCGATTGCGTCTGGTTAATAAGCTTTAGCTGGTGGCTTACAATTATCAAAACTGCCAAAGTCCAAACTCCCAGAACTTTCAGGCTTGCGTGAAACAGTATCACTGGTATCCGCAGCAGAAGAACCAGGCGTTTGTATATTTGACTGTAAAGTTAATGATTAACTACTACTATTTAAAAAAATGAACTAAAAAGAAAAGCATTTGGCATGTGTGAGAAAGATCCTTTAATGAACAATGATATTTTATCGCAATTTCTTCCTTTTTTATTTTGACATGCAAACTTAACTGCATTTTCAGCATGAGATTTGACATGAATGGCAGCTAAATAGACAGTAATTCAACTAAGTGATTATTGAAATGACAACCATCATAAATATTGAACACAAAAGGTTAAAAAATAACAACAGGTAAATACCTCTACATTTATGTCCTCATAATCATACCTAGCTCTTACTGATGCAAATGTTAATTCCCCGCCTTCACTATGATTACCGTCTTCGTTTGAAATTATTACAACTGAGTCTGAAGGGGGCTGCGTTTCAACATCTGAATCGCTAGAATCAAACAGATTTTGTGATGACATTAATCTGAAACAAGTTAAATATTCCCTATATACTTCAATAAAATATTGACAATGTTACATTGATGTCTCTTGCTTAAAACTCAAAATAAAAATATATTATCTCAGATGTCATTCAGTTGTAAAAAAACAATACAAAAAAAAAACACACAGACACAATGTGTGTGTCACCAAAAAATGAGAGCACTACAGTGGCTAGGTAGCCGATTGTGTTAAGAATGAATAACGGTATCTCAAATATGTATCAAGTACTTTAACTTAAGAAAATGTTGGCCGATATGATATGAATGCGTAAATACAGCGAAATAAACAAGTTAAACACAGACAAGAAATAATAAATCACATGAAATGTAATTTATTTAATTAATAGCTCTCACTGTTATTTGAATACTCTTAAGCAAAACACCACTCTATCATGTTTTATAAAGGCTTTAATGCTCATTATATTAACTCATTAAGGCCTCACCAAATTAAAAAGTTGTTTATCGGATTTGCCGCTCGTATATTTTCAGAACGTTTTTGGCTAATTGCGCTTGCCCCATTGGAAAAGATCAATCCAAAATTTTTTGGTGTGCTACTTTTTACGGACGTAAAAGTGTATAAATGCTTATATAATTCCAGTCCTAGATTGTTCTCAGATGGATTTTAATCAAAATAAATACATACTACGCACACATCGTCTATAATAAATCATAACACTTATATTTAGTTGCATTAAAGTTGTTTCCCCTTGATGCAGTTACGCCATTTTCTTCAAATGTTTACCAAATTACATGCTACAAAAATTGATTTATTTCATTGAAAAGTGGATGAAGAAAAGCATACTAATTTATTTGATAACATCAATCTACATTATTTTGGTAAGGGTAAATACTTATTGATGCATGTCACTTATCTTTTTTCTGTTTTTTTCTGTCCAAATGATGAGCATTTGCATACGAAAGTTGGTGGGGTAAGGAATTTACATTATCACAGCAGTTTCGCCACAAGAGTACACAGCATGTATGCAGCAGGAGTACACAGCATGTACGCCGCAGGACTTGGGCCAGGAGTACACAGCATGTACGCCGCAGGAGTACACAGCATGTACGCCGCAGGAGTACATAGCATGTACGCCGCAGGGGTAGTACACCGCAGGCTCATTTGCATGTGAAAAGTGTATGTGCCGCGTACATGCTGCGTACTATTTCTCGCATACTAAATTCCTCCAGCGTACATCCTGTGTACTATGTAGTCCACAGCATGTACGCAGCAAGTAGTACGCGGCAGAGCTCATTTGCATGTCAAAAGTGTACTACAAACGTACTATCGGTGTATGTGCGGTGTATATCCTGCGTACTATTGATTTCAGTACACATCATGTACGCATCATATACGCTGTATGTACACAGCAAGAGTACGCAGCAGGCCTTTTTCTTCTGTAAGGGTAATATAATTATCCTTAATAATACACTTTATAAAGCCGGCTACCTTGACTTACTTGTTCATATACGATATGTATATATAGAGCGGAACCGGCTACGTAGACTAAAGGTCTACCTAGACACTGCCAAAAACCAAAAAATCCCATAGTATGTTTTGGCCATACACAGTGACACACACACACACACGCACACACAATTTGTGTGTCACAAAAATTTAAAAAATGAGAGCACTACATTCCTTAATATTAATAATAATGTAATAATTTTCTTTGCCTAGCTGGGGCATCATATTCATAATCATAGTCCTATTTGAAATTAATCTGTATTTCTTTTTAAAAAGTAAAATTCTATTTTTTTTTCTGAAAAAAAAAATCACAATTCAATACCAATCCAGATTGGGATAACTGACAGACGTACGTCTGGGCGAACGATGTCATAACTATTATATTATAATAAGCAATACATATTCCAGGCTTATAGTGTTAATCTGCATCGAAATCAGTCGCCAATGTACATTAATCAACCCAAAACATTGAATCCATGGGGGCTGCCATCTTGTTTTACGATCTTTCACAATCGGTGATTTCCGTCATCGCTCGGAACTTCGCAGGGTTGACATAAATTCCATCAAAAAATACATGTTTTACGCAAACCATCGGTCATTTTCTTCACATATATCAATAGATAAATGATTTGGCAACACTGTTACCTTGTTTTCGAGCTTGAACATTCCGTAGAAACAGTTCTTTCCTTCAAATGAATTTTTCAATTTTCGTTTTCTTTCATAAAAATCATTCGCACATGGTATGGAAAGGAATGTTCAGGAAGATTTATGTATTGACTAATTTCATTGGATAACTTGACTTGCTTAAACCAATCATAAAAGAGCTATCATGCGTAATTCAGACCCATGTAAAGAAGGATAATTTGGAACCACTTTTTGGTTAGTGCGCAGATATGACATCACGAGTGACTTCCCTTGTTGGTTCATGCTAAATGAACAGAATCTGACATCGCTCCGTTTCGCCGGTCATAACTTTCCATAGAAATAAGCTATCGCTGATATTCATGTACTGATCGGAAGGTCTTACATTTATTTAACAATGACAACAAGAAATCCCCACCAAAGTACGCTATTTTTGCAGAAATCAAGCGAATTTTATCGCTTTCGGAATTATTTACACCTCGATAACCCATCAACTTCCGCTTTTACCCAGTGCGAGCGATCTCATTGGACGAACAAAAAGAGTCAAATGGCGCGATATTTGAATGTAAAAAATCCAAACAAACCAGTACAGAATATTTTTCTGTATAACTCCTTCTGGAAAAAGTCATGAATGAGAAAATATCCAGAACGATTTGTCCAACAGAAATAGTATAGCGGTATCCTGCTTTTATGAATAAAATAAGATAATTTTTCAATTTCATTTGCCATGGTACTAAGATGTAATTGATTGGGCAAATACAATTGAAAAATTATCTTATTTTATTCATAAAAGCAGGATACCGCTATACTATTTCTGTTGGACAAATCGTTCTGGATATTTTCTCATTCATGACTTTTTCCAGAAGGAGTTATACAGAAAAATATCCTGTTCTGGTTTCTTTGGATTTTTTACATTCAAATATTGCGCCATTTGACTCTTTTTGTTCCGTCCAATGAGATCGCTCGCACTGGGTAAAAGCGGAAGTTGATGGGTTATCGAGGTGTAAATAATTCCGAAAGCGATAAAATTCGCTTGATTTCTGCAAAAATAGCGTATTTTGGTGGGAATTTCTTGTTGTCATTGTTAAATAAATGTAAGACCTTCCGATCAGTACATGAATATCAGCGATAGCTTATTTCTAGGGGTGGGTATTGCCACGAAAATTGGTATTGCGATATATTGCAATATTGTATGTGGATATTGCAATATATTGCAATATATTGTACCAGTTATTTAATGAACAAAAACATGACGAATCATACTGTTTTTTTTTTTCAAATTTATTCAATTAAAAATGAGTATCAACAACACGAGTGTTTGCTTGACCTTCTCGATAAATAAAAATACCAGTAAACAAAAAAATAAAAGTTTTAACTAGATTATGGGGAGTTGCTATGACGCCGATTACCGGATATTCAAAAGCGAAAGTAGACTGCGTTAAAATATTGTTTAGTTTATTGTGCGGCACTACATTCGGTTTACGGATACAATCATATAACACAGGTTGCTCAATTCACCGATTATAAACGAGGAAAGTGGTATAGCTGTTGTATGAATAATAAATTCTAGTTGATAGAAAAATTACTAATGAGTCGCTGACAAATACAAAATTATATTTATCTAAATGTTCTTATTGGTTTTATTATGTGGAATTGGTTCCGTAAAATAGCTGTAAACCAGTCTGCTACCTGCACCGGAAATGAAAAGAGAATATGAAAACAAAGTTGAATCGTGCCGGCAAGAAAAGGATTTTTTTTTGTGAATCTTCTTGGTTTACGTTAGTGTTACTTAATGTTATAAAATAACCGGTATTGGAAAATCATATCGCAATATCGTATCGTCGGAAAAAACATCGCAATAACCGGTCTACCGCGGTATATCGCCCACCCCTACTTATTTCTATGGAAAGTTATGACCGGCGAAACGGAGCGATGTCGGATTCCGTTCATTACCATGTTTTAATATAAGAACAGAGGGTGGGACGTAATATATAAGAAGGCACCATTTCTTTTATATTTCTTTATAAATTGAAAAATAATGCACATATTTATGAAAATAGGCCACTCAAAGCTAAATTTGCGACTCTAGTGCCAGTGGCATAGATCTATGTCTTGTTAACCTATTAGGGACTTAGATATATGGCGGGAGATTAACTGCAACTAGGTTATGGTATATTTTTTAAAACATGATGAGCCTGCAGTCTAGTCTGTGATGTTCAAGGGAATGCCAGCCCAGGTCTTCCTGCATTGCTGTTACACTTGAGAGAGGGGAGTAGTCCCTCTTTACCCATCGTACTGCATGTCTCTGGACCATTTCTACCTTGTAAATGTTAGATTTAGCATAGGGACTCCAGATAGTTGACCCATATTCAACCTGTGGGCTTGTATGCTAGTTCTCTGACTTTTTTATTTTTCGTTGTTACTTGTTGTTGTTTTTCCTTTATGTCATTATACAGCTGACAATAGTCTCTGGGTGTATATTTTTCACTTTGTGGAAATTATTCTCTAAGTATACTTAACACTTAATAAGTCACTGTGTGAAGTTGGTCGCTTTAATTTTTAAAATCTTCTGGTGTCTTTAATAAATTGCTGAAACAGCTTCTGAATTTCTGCCCCAAACTCCCTCCTCCCCTCTACATTGCCTGTCAGAACTTTCAGGTTTATGTCTGCCACCGGTTCACTGTGTCTGTTTGAAGCCTCTTCAACTTCTGTTTCTAGTTTCTTTCTCTGTGTTTCATATTCTGAACATTCAAATATGAAGTGTCTGGTTGTCTCTACTTTGTCACAATTTGGACATGTCTCTTGAACATCCTGTAATATTTTCGACATATGACTATCAGGGGTGGCTCTGGATATTTCTTAGCTAGCTGTCGCCAACACTTTCGCCATTTGGCAAAAGTTGGAGCCAAAGAGGAGCCACTGGAGCCAACATTGGTGCCAGTGCCAAGAGATTTTACCTGAATTATAAACTACAAGAACGAAAACAAATACTAAAATTCAACTTCATTTATTTCAGTTCAATTTCAAAACTACAAAAGTAACAAAACAAATAGAATAAAAAGCAAAGTTTAAAGAACATTTTAGTAAAACGAGTGTCTCACAAATTTTTTTAATCATTTCTAAATAAAGTACAAACTGCGCTATAAAAAAAAGTCCCCTTTAAATTTTCATCCGAAATTTTCGCGTCCGAAACTCGTAAATTGATCAGGTGTACGATCGAACGCCGTGGAAGTTTTCGTGCATGTTTCGATTCTTTTGCTTTAAAAATGCCCGATTCTTGCATCAACTTGTTCAGATTTATAGTTTTACTCGATTTATTTATTAATTTTTCGAAAACAAAACCAAACTTCTCAATATTTTTACAAATTACATGTATTTATACGGCTGTTCAGACGTCCGCGGAATTGGTTCCCGGGCAATTCATTTATAGAAATTGGCCGTGATTGAAATAAATTTGGAGACAATTTTATAATAAAATCAAGAAATAACGTAAGACTGATACATTAAGATCATGCTGAAGAAGGTTTTAGTCTGCACTCGATAAAATTATCGGCTTTTCACGCCGATTGAAAATTTTTAAAATGGCGGCGGCTTGCAATATTGATAAATAACGCTACGATTGGTTGAAGTTTGACAGGCAAGTAGGCGGAGTTAACCAGGGATTTATCGATAATTGACATCAGTTTTACAACATTAATTAATTAAACAAACAGATTACAACTCGGCGATTCGGATACGCCCGCAGGCGATAATTAACTTCACAGCGACTAGGTAGGATGATCCTTGGTGTCATTAAAAAAATGTCTCGGCCCGATCTTTGCTTTGTTGTCGCCAGAAACTTTCGCCAACTGATCCAAACTAGCGCCAGAATTTGTAAATCGGCGCATTTGGCGCCATTGGCGACCGACAGCGCGACCCCTGACTATTCAGATGGGAGTGTCCTGTTATAAGCTGATTTATAATACATTCTAGCCTTCTTTCAGAATTATAAGGTTTTCTTGGCTGTACTGTTGGAAAAATCTCCATAAATCTTTCATTACCTTCTGTGTTTTCATATCTTCTCTGCCATTTTTGCTTCACATTTGACCTTAAGTCTTTTGCTAATTCTTTCTTATCTACTTTCCTAGTGTTTTCATTCTCTTGCTTTCCTATCATTTCACTTGCTGCCTCCTTTGCTAGCTTGTCTGCAATTTCATTTCCCTCTATATTTTTAGCTCACCTGTCACAAAGTGACAAGGTGAGCTTTTGTGATCGCGCGGCGTCCGTCGTCCGTCGTCCGTCCGTCCGTCCGTGCGTGCGTGCGTGCGTGCGTGCGTGCGTCCGTCCGTCCGTAAACTTTTGCTTGTGACCACTCTAGAGGTCACATTTTTCATGGGATCTTTATGAAAGTTGGTCAGAATGTTCACCTTGATGATATCTAGGTCAAGTTCGAAACTGGGTCACGTGCCATCAAAAACTAGGTCAGTAGGTCTAAAAATAGAAAAACCTTGTGACCTCTCTAGAGGCCATATATTTCACAAGATCTTCATGAAAATTGGTCAGAATGTTCACCTTGATGATATCTAGGTCAAGTTCGAAACTGGGTCACGTGGGGTCAAAAACTAGGTCAGTAGGTCTAAAAATAGAAAAACCTTGTGACCTCTCTAGAGGCCATATTTTTCATGAGATCTTCATGAATATTGTTTAGAATGTTCACCTTGATGATATCTAGGTCAAGTTCGAAACTGGGTCAGGTGGGGTCAAAAACTAGGTCATTAGGTCTAAAAATAGAAAAACCTTTTGACCTCTCTAGAGGCCATATTTCTCAATGGATCTTAATGAAAATTGGTCAGAATGTTCACCTTGATGATATCTAGGTCAAGTTCGAAACTGGGTCACGTGGGGTAAAAACTAGGTCAGTAGATCTAAAAATAGAAAAACCTTGTGACCTCTCTAGAGGCCATATTTTTCATGAGATCTTCATGAATGTTGGTCAGAATGTTCACCTTAATGATATCTAGGTCAAGTTCAATACTGGGTCATGTTGGATCAAAAACTAGGTCAGTAGGTCTAAAAATAGAAAAACCTTGTGACCTCTCTAGAGGCCATATTTCTCAATGGATCTTCATGAAAATTGGTCAGAATGTTCACCTTGATGATATCTAGGTCAAGTTCGAAACTGGGTCACATGCGGTCAAAAACTAGGTCAGTAGGTCTAAAAATAGAAAAACCTTGTGACCTCTCTAGAGGCCATATTTTTCAATGGATCTTCAGGAAAATTGGTCAGAATGTTTACCTTGATGATATCTAGATCAAGTTCGAAACTGGGTCACGTGGGGTTAAAAACTAGGTCAGTAGATCTAAAAATAGAAAAACCTTGTGACCTCTCTAGAGGCCATATTTTTCATGAGATCTTCATGAATATTGGTCAGAATGTTCACCTTGATGATATCTAGGTCAGGTTCGAAACTGGGTCACGTGGGGTCAAAAACTAGGTCAGTAGGTCTAAAAATAGAAAAACCTTGTGACCTCTCTAGAGGCCATATTTCTCAATGGATCTTCATGAAAACTGGTGAGAATATTCAGCTTGGTGATATCTTGGTCAGGTTCGTTACTGGGTCATGTGCGGTCAAAAACTAGGCCAGTAGGTCGAAAAATAGAAAAACCTTGTGACCTCTCTAGAGGCCATATTTTTCATGAGATCTTCTTGAAAATTGGTGAGAATGTTCATCTTGATGATATCTAGGTCAAGTTTAAAAGTGGGTCACGTGCCTTCAAAAACTAGGTCATTAGGTCAAATAATAGAAAAAGCTTGTGACCTCTCTAGAGGCCATATTTTTCAATGGATCTTCATGAAAATTGGTCAGAATTTTTTATCTTGATGATATCTAGGTCACATGTGCTCAAAAACTAGGTCACTATGTCAAATAATAGAAATAACGACGTCATACTCAGTTCAACACTGGGTCTTGTGGGGATAGGTGAGCGATTCAGGACCATCATGGTCCTCTTGTTATGTCCTGGTGTCCAGTGTATTTGAATCTTGTTATTCTTGTTCTCTAGGCTTTGTAATATTTTTCTTGTTTCTATTGTTAATGCTATGTTGGACTCTGGTATTGTGTTTGAAAAAATGGTTTTAATTGCTGGCTGACAGTCTACAAACAAGTGAATATTTTTTTGTTTGATGTTTTTTTCCTCTAAAAATGATAAAGCCAGATGAATTCCATTTAACTCTCCTACATAGTTGTTGCTGTTTGGACTTACTGGGCGTTTTAGTTGGACTGGATCTGAGTTTGTACCTTTCAAATAGATGCATGCTCCTGCTCCTGTTGGTCCTGGATTTCCCAACGTAGACCCGTCTGTGAACATGCTGATTTCTCTGTCTGTTAATTTACTGATTATTTCAATTATGTTCTCTACTTGCTGGTCTTTGTTATTCAGATGTTCTTCTTCATTTTTGATGTAACTGACCTTTCTACATAATTCTAGCCCTCCTTCCTTGCTATACTTGAAGTCTGTTTCTACATGTTCTAACTCTGTTTTACCCTTAACCTCATTGAAATGACTTATTAGGAGTTTATACATGCAATTGTTAGTCTTAGCTCTGTCTGTCATCCATGCCTGCAGGTCTTGTTTGATTGGGTTTTCTTCCACTTTGCTGTAGAATCTAATCAGCTCTTCTGCATTTTTGCACTTTAAGTGTAGGGATATGGGCAGAGTACCTGTCATCACTTCTAGCTGATCTGTTGCTGTAGAAGACATACACCCTGTTGCTGTCAGTAGTGCCTTTCTCTGTACTTTTCCAAATTCCTTTTCAGCATAATCTGTTGCAGATGCTACCACTGGCATACCATAATCCATCACTGGAAGAACTAATGTTTTGTACAGTCTCATGAAGATTTCCTGATCGCATCCTCTCTTATCATTACCAAAGTGACTTATTGACCTGAGAGCTTTGAAACCAGATCTTGTTCTGTTATCAACATGTACATAGAAGCTTAGTTCATCATCAATAATTATACCTAATACTTTTTTCTGTCTAACAACTTTGATAGTTTCATTTTTCAACATGACTCTTTCATCCCCTATGTCATATCTTTCGTTTGGTTTAATGATCATTACCTCAGTTTTTTCCGCTGCTATTCCCATATTCCACCTTGTGCACCATATATTAACTAATGTGTCTATGTCTTTATTCAATTTTTGTATCACCTCTTTGATGTCCAGCCCCGATTCCCACATTGAACTGTCATCGGCAAATTCGGTGTGCTTACTTGTCACATTTGTCATGGCATCACTTGTATATATGTTGCAGAGAAATGGTGATAAAACTGATCCTTGAGGAATTCCCACTTTTGATACACAATCTCTTGACTTTTCACCATTTACAGTAATGTAGAATTTTCTGTTACACAGGTAGTTGTATAAGTATAACCATAGCCTACCTTTAATTCCTTTTTCTCTAGCTTTAAATAGAAGACCTGACCTCCATACTCTTTCAAAGCATGATTCATAGTCTAGGACAGCCACTACTGATACCTTATTGTCTGCTTTTTCTAACTGCAGGTTCTGAACCATTCTGCCAACTGCGTTTATGCATGACCTGTTTTTCCTATATGCTTCCTGACTTCCTGCAAAAATTTCTTCTGCTTCACATTTCCATCTCAGCCTATTTGCTATCACTCTTTCAAAAATCTTGCCTATCACACTTTCTAAAGTTATTGGTCTGTATGCCCGCACTATGTTATAATCATCTTTACCAAGCTTTGGCATTATTAGTTTAGGGTCTGTCTTGAAAGCTTGAGGAATTTCTCCTGTTTCCCAGCATTTTTGAAAAAGTTTGCATAGAGCTGTAAGCAAATTCTTTCCACCATTTTTAATAAACTATAAAAATCTTTTCATCTGGACTTGGTGCAGTGTTAGATTTTGCACATTCAACCGCAAGTTTTACCTCTTGTTCAAAAATGTCTTGGTTTTCGTATTCATCCTCTGTAAAATGCGACATCTCGTTCTTCTGTAATTCAACTTCCTCTTTCACTTTATTCTCCACTTCTTCGAACCAATCTTTTTCCTTTGTTTCCACTTCAAGGATCTCTTTCCCATAATATTCCAGAAATTCTTCTATAATTTCCTTTTCTGTAATTGCTATTTTACCATCATTTCTCTTAATCGGTTGAACTATTGATTTATCTGCCCCTTTTCTGTTGCTATTAATTATTTTCCAAAATTTCTGAGGTTCTCTGTTACATTTCTTTTAATGAAACCAAGCGATCTGTTTGCATTGGAATTTGGAAGTTACTCTAGATATTTCTTTTAATGAAACCAAGAGATCTGTTTGCATTGGAAGTTACTCTAGATATTGTGCGTGTTAAACTTAAGGTCTTCTGTGTGTATATATTAACCAGCGACGCAATAACTTTGGAGGCTTCAAATACATATTTAAACCCAATTTTTTCCCACTAAAAATTACATGTCTGGAAAGCTCATTCCAAATACAAGCATTATATGTCCTACTAATGAGAAAATCTCTGTTTTGTAGGCAAAACACTTTTAAACTCTATGTACGATGTCAGCATGTTTTCCGCTTACACTGTTAAATTTCTACCTCAGTCATGTAAAATTGATAGGTTTATTTTTAAATACGCACCACGAAATAACTGTATCCTTTTGTATTTCCATGATGGTAATTATACATGCTTTGCATGAAGAAAATGAGAAATAACAAGTATCTGGTTACAAATTGACAGTGTGTTTAATGTCCACATATTATTAAATTAATTTAGTAGTATGCACAGTACTTGATGTATTAAGGTAAGTTTAGACCACAATTTCTTTCTTCAGTGTATACTATCGGGTTGAAGGGCTTCAAATGTCGAACATGCTGTCATTAGATACCGGCGGCTCTTGTTTGATATTGTAGGCACTGGAGTAACATGAATATGTGTCTACAGCTTGCATTTTTTCTTTGTATAGGATGATTAACATGGTCAACCCTTGAGGATTAGAAACAGATCATAACATTCCTTCTGTGATACACCCTAATTTGAAGACGAGTGGACTGTTCAGGAAGATGGAGGCTGGATATGGAACAGTTAAAACTGATGGATATAACTCTTCACGTAAGTTTTCAGACCCAAGCTTTTTATACCCAAAATGTACTTTAACAGTGGCCAGAAAGGTAAAGGTAAATTTTATTTACCATTGCTTTGTGAAACAATTAACATAAGCTCTGTAGGGCTTTTTAGCGACCCCAGAGTTCTGCTGAGGCTGTGTTTTTGCGCCATTGGCGCGAAAAAAATATGAATGGCGCACAAAAAATCGCGTTGGTGGGCCTTTGGCGCGCCAGAAAATCTAACAAACCCGAAAACGATCGCTAGTGTGCCGGTCTTGCACGGTAGATAAACATACCTTCAGGGGAGATCACTGCGAGGGATTTGAAAAAATAACGTGTCGTGATAATTGCACCATCTTTGTAGCAAAATGGCGACTGCAACGAATGGAAAAGCGATTTTGCATGAATTTTTCAGTCCTCCTGCCCCAAAGAAAATTAACCAGACTTAAGTTACACCGGCAGGTCTTTTTTTATTCTATAGCAGAAGCTGAATATCGGCCTCGTCCCCCAGCCGAGGATTTCCCCCACAGGCAAGGATTTCCCCTACCGCAGTCCGAAATTTCCCCCCTCCGAAATCGTAAACAAAGCAAGGGAGATTACTCCAAGCGATTTTTTCTTTATATAAGTAGTACCGAATATCGGACCCGTTTACAATTGCAGACGGTCTTTCACAATTTCCAATGGGTGTGAAAACCTTTAGAAATAGTAGAAAAATGTTAGAGCGTTCAGTGGACCCGAGGTTCCGGTTTTGACCCGCGAAAATCAATAAAAACTCGTATCTGACCCGCACATAATATGCCGTGTGCGTCTGCTTGTCTCGCGGTAATACTCTTTGATGCGTAACGAGTTTGAAAGCTCTGCCGCTTGTCAATCAAAATCCCAGTGAACTTCAATACTGTTTGTCGACACCAGCATAAGTATGGCAGTAGGCGGAGCGTCGTATGTTAATTAGCTACTGTCAATCACGCCACACGCCGACTGACACATGGTTATCATCAGTTTGTAATAGTTGATTGATATATAAACAATGCAGCGTCAGATTATCGTGTTTGTACCTCTTGTTAGTTAGCGGTAACAGCTTATGCTGTATTGTGTAATATGTGTTGCCAATTTAACGTAATTATTTTGTGTGCTTGATTCGACTAAATAAGCTGGTCGGCCGTTACGCAAATTTATTATCTTTGCCGAGGTATTTTGCTAGGGCAAAATAAAATATAAATGTTTTAAATAATCAGATATTATAAGTATGGAATAGTTCTGGTGAAAAGATGAAATTTAAAACGGGTATTTTATCAAGAATTTTAAATGTTTGCTTTCATTTTTTCATATTTGTCACATGTTTTCGCGATCGTGATGTTCGGACTTTTTTATCTTTTCTTACAAGATTTTCTAGTACAATCGAAATAAAAAGCCGACAAAAGTATGCATTTAATAATAATATGATGACTCCTGCAAAAGCAACTCTTATTTTGAAGCATTTTTTGTGAATAAAAACATGTGACCTTCAAATATTCAATGATTTCTTTCTTGTATAGGGCTAAATTGAGCATTTCAACTCTCCCCACCCACCTTGTTACAATGATAAGTGAACATTAGTGCAAGTCCATCTACTGCTAAGTGACAGTGTGTATATTTGCTAAAAGTTGCAGGAATATGTAATAAAAACTTAGTTTTAAGTGTTTATTATGCATAATCAGGGTTTCCACTGGCCCCAATTTTTTTTACACCACAAAATATCGAAGTCAACAACACATAGAGGGAGGGGGCGTTCAGTGAGTGTATTCTCCAACACACTGTACATGTTGCAACAGTTTGTTATTTTTACAGTTTTTTCATTATTTGATTGTAAAACTCTTATTGGGGGATGGTGGGGGGGGTGTAGGGGCCTCTCCACTTGGAAATTTTTGAAATACAGGTATGCAATGAAGGCCTCTGGTGCATTTTTATGTTCAAAATTTTGAGATAATGGAGAGGTTAAGTACCCTTTTGATGGGGGGGGGGGGGCTTTCCCCCCTGGGACATTTTGAAATACAGGCATGAAATGGTGGCCTTTGGTGCATTTTAAGGTCCAAAATTTTGAGGTAAAGGAGGGGTTTGTACCCTCTTTATGAGTGGGGGTGTTAGAGGGTTTTCCCCCTGGAAAAAATTATAAAATACAGGTATGGAATGGTGGCCATTGGTGTGTTTCTTGGTCTAAATTTTGAGAAAATATTATTATTATTTCTTTGCCAAAATAGCAGGGTAGATCTACTTCTCAACAAAAATTAAAAATACATTTGCATAGGTAGGTCTTCTCTGAATGACCAAAATTAATCGGAAATTGGGTCGCGAAAATGTGTGACAAACGAAAAAAAGGCAATCAAGACTAGCATTATTTAAAAAATGAAAATTTATAACTTATTTTCTATGGCCAGAGTTAATTTTTACCATTGGTTTCTGCTTGTTTATCGCAGTTTTTCATTGGAATTTGCCAAAATCAATCTACGATCATGATTAATATTAAAAAATATTGGAATTTATCGTGGATGTCCAGTCAGTCGTTCATTCCGAAGTTTTGCTACAAAATATAACTTAGAAATGGCTACTTTGACACTACTTTCGTGAGTCCGCTTGTTAAAACGTATAAATCAGCTGTCAATGTCTTTTAATTCAGTCCGTGAAACATGACTCTACCGCGCCATATTACTTTAATCAGTAAAGGCGGAGCTTAATAATTTTGCGGATAAAATACGTCACGCGTTCTACATTTAAAGCTGTCATTGGTTTATCGCATACATGTTTAAATTAAAGTCAAAGATCGAGAGGCACGTGGCAGCTTTGTGTATTGATGCCGAATCGCTAATCCCTCGCTTGGTGACACGCTGTGTATTGTGTATCATGAACGGAAACGCCCACGGGTAATATTGATTTTTTAGGCAAGATAGATGGTACTTAAGACAGAGAAATACACATTATAAAAAATACATTTACAGGAAATATATTTTTCGCCAAGCTTTTATTTTTTTTCGCCATTGGCGAATTGCAGCGGAAACCCTGCATAATTGTAAATTCCCCTCCCCCCCCCTCCAAGTGAAAAAAATCCCCCAAAACTGCTCGTCGCGCACTATTTTCTTCCCCCATTCCCCCAATGACAGGCTGGGGCCCCTTCCCCCAGTCGTAAAAAAAAACCCTGACCGGGGAAACATACAAATAACAATGATAAATTGAACAAAAGCGACGATTCAACTATAGATAGCGCTGAACATTTAAGAACAACCTCAGAATCACAGAGTGATCCGACCTCACCAAGTCCAGTAATTTGAGTAAACTGAAAACAATGGTGAAAAAGTAGTGTAAAACTTCTGACAAACAGAGCATCTTAAGAACTTGTTTGTTAAGTATGCGTCATGATTAAGTTATAAGGAAAAAGAGTATTAATGACATGAACTTTGTGTATAAAGCATAAGAAAAGTAAAGTTTTTTTAAATGTAAAATTTGAATGGCCCCAAAAGTTTCAGAATGGCCCCATGTTTTCAGGGTAGATGGGCCATGGGCCCATTATGCTGAAAACCTCGGCAGAACTCTGGACCCTATATTAAGAACAGTTAAAACCATTTATACCTTACCCTCAGCAATTTGCTGGTACCCATTTACAGCTGGGCCGACTGAGGCAATCGTGATAAAATGCCTTGCCCAAGGGCACACCGCAGTGGGAGTCGAACCAGGGGCCTTCACCTCTGTAGGAAAGCGTACGTCTTAGCCCTCTCGACCAAAGTTTACTTGACCCCAAATATAGGGTAGGTATTGTAGGCATATTCTTTTAAAAGGTTTTATTTCATGGAAAAGTGAATATAGCTGTAAGTGAGTGAATTTTAACAAATGTTGCCAAAATATCTGGGCCTATTTTGGGTGAGCTCAGCACAGTCACCAAAATGGCTGTCTGGTGTATGCACGTAAGTGCATCCATCCAATTTTGTTGACAATGACGTTGGAACAATGACTTTGAAGCAGTCTTGTTTATATTTGGCCTACATGTTTACCTCAGTGAGACAGTGTTGCACTAAAACCTGCAGGTCCCCGTCTCAAAGGTCAAGATCACACTTGGAGGTCAAAGATCATTTCAGATCTTGCCCTGGGTATAACTTTATAACTTTGCTATGCATGGAACAGTCTAAATGATCTTTTCCTTACTTGGCATAAATGTTTACCTTAATGAGATCATTCCCAGTAGGCATTTGACGTCGGTTAGACGTCGTATAGAAGTCGGACCCCGACGTCGGATTAACGTCTGATTTTGGTTGGATTTGCAAACCGTTTAGACGTCGGATCCCGACGTTGGCTAGACGTCGCAATCCGACCATTTTCCAACCAAACTCTAACCACTTTCCAACCAAATCTGACCAAATTTTCAACAGAATTTGCAATCAAACAAGTAATCAACACATCTATTTTATCATCTTTATTTTACATGATAGCGACATAAGTCATAAATTCAAAAAAGGTAATCCAGATAACTGAAAGTTTCAAGTTTAGTCATGTCTACATGATTCTTCAACTCCGCTAAAATTCCCATCTGAAATGTATAAAATTTGACAGTTTCATCATTTCATAAAATTTGAAAACTGATACAAGTATGCTAGAGCTATTACTTAAGAACATAATTGCTATGTGCAAAACAAACATGTTTATTTTAAATTCTAAAAGAAATCTCTATAGCCTCATAAAATGTAATGAAGTTTTATGTTAAACGCAATTGATTTTTAAAGTAATAAACATAATGCATCAATCTTTGAAAGAATACGTAACATTAAAAAGAATAACTATTAAACACAGTACAATTTTTAAAAATCTGCTACTCACGTTGCGGATCCCTTTGTGTAAAGTATTTATAAACTTGCTTTATCTTATCCCACAAATATCAAATTACCGGAAGACTTGTGTAAACCGATGCAGGCTTATCTCGCGAAGGCATGACTAATAAACAATATGTGTAGAAGAAGATCCTTAGGTGAATTTAGAATAATTTATACATGTGTATAGAATGCAATTTTTTCCAGAACAGTTTTAAATTGGTTAAAAAGAAATACGTTTAAGAAAATAGACAATCTCATGCGATTTTGTAACATAATTAATGATAATGTTTGATGTGCAAATGAAGTATTATTTATAAGCGCATGTTCAGGCATAACTATCTTTAAACTATACTAGCAAAATTGCACCAGTTAATTTCATAAATGAAAACATTTAAACAGACTTTCTATCCAACCTAATTCCAACGTCTCCTAGACGCCTAAGTCTGACGTCTATTAGACGTCGTGGTTATGACGTTGGTTAGACGTTGGATTCAGGTCGCCGACGTCGCGACCAAAATCCAGCGTCTAACCAACGTTGGTACGACGTCAGGTGTTTACTGGGTTGAGTGTTGGGTGCAAACCTCAGGTCCAATTCTCAAAGGTCAAGGTCACATTTGGGGGTCAAAGGTCATTTTACAGCTTGTGATCTTACCATTATATTTGCATACAATCCTTACAAAAACATTGCAGTCACTACTATTGGAATATAACATACCAAGGTGAAAACAAATTACTGTGTTTCATGTTGTATTAACATTTGGTATTATTATTTTGTTGCCTTAAAATAACCAAAATATTGTTTAACATGTTGCATAAACTAAGTTTATCAAGCTGAATTAAACAGTATGTCTGATCTTGCATACGTGTTAATTTTTGAGTCGGCTAAAGGCTGAAAGCCTTTTGACGAGTCCTTGCTGTTCAGCGATTCTCTAAATGGACCGAATAACACGTGAAGAGATGTAGTTCCATTAGATTTCTCAAACTTCAAACAGTTCACTGCATGAATGAAGTTAAGTTGTGTCAATTCCCTTTGCTATGACCAATATACGATGTAATCTGTCATATTTATGACTTGTAATTGTGCAATACTCGAATGTAACTCATTAAGCATAAATGTGCATTTTAAGAATTGCGCAGGCTTACAAAGCTTGGGTAACATCCAGCGAAAAACAAAAAATAGTTCCACAGGTCTCCAGATAAGATGCGTATTAGCGTAAATTACGTATAGAAATAATGCAAATACGCATGTCTAATAATTTCTAAGCGTATAAAAACGTATATAAAATTACAGAAACGCACACAATGCTTTTTTAAAAACAAAATCTGAATCGTCTGGATGCGTTAGGTAACACAGCCGATCAGCCTTAATTCTCCCACATTGAACGTAAACACGCATCGTATGATTTCTATAAACTTTGCGTGGGTTGAATTTTGCAGTCAGTAAACGGATAAATTATCGGAAGAAGAAGCTCTTACTGTTTGTTTAGTTACTACTGATATTAAAAATGATTTTAATTCTTATTTTTCGAGAAATAAACAAATCGGCGAAACATTAAATTGTATTTTCTTGTAGTTTTTGAAATCGAAAGTAGATCGTCTATGTTTGGCTGCTTTCACGAAACGAAACAACTTTTTTATGAAAAGATTTAAATAAGATGTAATTTAACCGTAAACTTCAATGTCAGATAATGCCAATTGCTGCTAAATGTCTTCGTATCATCACAATTTGTAAAATATATTGTTGAAACTGGAGAAAAGTGTAATCGTATCCGGATATAATATTTTGGGTAAATATCGAGCTGTGTTATGAAATTTTAAGAAAAAAAACTAAAAACAAACTGAAACTGGTAGACTATACTGTCAGTACATCAATCATTAGCCGACTCAGGCCCTTCAGGCCTTTGATTTGTATGCATGCATGTACACTTTATCAATTTCGCTCTTGAACCTGCCAGTGATAGTATACCTGATTAGTCGTTAATCTGTTGGTATATTGCACGACCTCAGGGAGTTAATAAAAAAGTTCTGTGACCTTTGACTCATTGACTATTAATTTTAATAATAAATAAATTTGTTTCATTTTTTTTCATTGCAGAGACTGATTCAGAAACAGATCTGATAGACAAGCAGAAAGGCAAGACAAAATCAAAGGTATGTTGAAATATCAAGTAACCTAGGTGCCTTTTATATATTACCTTTTTGTTTAAGCAGGATGGGTGCCTAGGAAAAGACAGCCACTTCTTGATTAAACACTAAACTTGCTCTAATATGAAGCATTAGTTGTTGGAAATTTTACAGTTTATCTTTAAGGTGATTAGTCTTAAAAATTAGAAATGGAATTCTCATGAAAAAAGGCAGCTTTGCAAATATTTCCAACAATTCAGATGCTTGCATTACACACATGTAGTTCAGCTCAAACATCAGGTATTTTAACTTTGTCACTGACGACAGTATTGTCCATTTACAATAACTCAGAAGTTATGAAAAATGTTGGTTGAATAACAGGGTTCTTAGCTATTCAAAACATGTGCAAACTTTGCTGAAATAGAAGTAAGTAGTAAGTAAGTAAAGACTTTATTAAGTGTGGCTACACATTTTGTTTCCCAATTTTCCATGCGGGCGTCTTAATATAATATACATTATGAACAGGTGATGAAATATTCAACAATAGTTTGTTTACAATGACACACAAAGGTTTACATTATAGATTAGTAACATACAATCAGTTAAATAGTACAGTGAATACTAAATAATTCCAGAACACATGCAATCAAATATGTATAATGAATATTGGTAAAAACACATGAAATATAATCTTTAAATAATAAAGCAATTTGCTGAAATATATACAATTAACTCAAATAGCATTAACTCAGATGGTAACCCATTAATTGAGTGACACTAATTATCATGATCAGACAAACAAGTTAGAAAAGGAATTACTTATATACTGGTATACATTACTACTACATTGTATCTTTTTTATTTCAGAAAAAGTATCCATACTCAGTATTTTTCATTTTGTCAAATGAATTCTGTGAACGTTTCTCCTACTATGGGATGCGAGGTAAGAGCTTTAATGTCCAGGCTGCATTGGAATTTTAGTCCATTTTCCCCCAAACCGTTAACAATCAGTTCTTCAGGTGGTGAGAGGATGGCTTTAAACTAGTGTAGTGACTATTGCTGCTGTGCTTAAAACATTAAGGCATTCCAAGTCAGCAAAATTTAGAGCTTCTGCTGTGAACCACAGTATGCTGTAGGTTAAGTAATGCGCAATGAAGAAAATTGTAACAGAGTCATTAATAGGGATGAAATATTTCATATACCTATCTGTACATTTTCCAGTAAAAATGCAGGCTTTATCAAGCATGTTAATACATCATGAATCAGTATCAACACATTTTTTTTCTGAATCTGTATCACACTATTCATTTGGATGTTAGAACCAAATTGAAAATAGCAGGACAAAAAGTATCATCAGTGTCATACCAACCAAATAGGGTGATACAGATTCAGAAAACACGGGCAGCGATGACACAAGATTTTATAAGAGGTTTGTAATAATACAAAATTCACACTAGTAGTTTATTTGTCTGGACGTTTTGTCTTGCATCTCATTAGTTTTACTTTTCCTATCATCCTTGTCCTTCAGACTCGGATGATCCTAGAAGTAATAAAACCAACTTGATGTGATACAAATACCAGACTAGTATAATAGTCACTGTTTATCATTAGATCAATTTAATTGTTCCTCATTCTGTGATGTGTTTTACTGATACCTTGAATTTAAAACTTGCTTGAAAATGAATCTTTTTGGCACTATAGCACTAGACTTACCAAGGAGCTTAGCTTGTTCAACATAAAAGACAGTAAGTACAGCCATTCATCTTGATATTATTTGGATGTTCGTACTGCTTGTTATACATGTGAAAGGGTATATGAGCCGCACCATAAGAAAACCAACATAGTGGCTTTGCGAGCAGCATGGATCCAGACCAGCTTGCGCATCCACGCAGTCTAGTCAGGATCCATGTTGTTCGCTTTCAAAGCTTATCGCAATTAGAGAAACAGTTAGAGAACAGCATGGATCCTGACCAGACTGGTCGCAAAGCCACTATGTTGGTTTTCTCATGGCGTGGCTCATATATCCATAAAACGTGATTTACGATATATTTTGCAGCAATTTTGGTTCTGTACCTCACAAGATGGTTGTCATTTGAAGAGAATCAAGCCACATCAATCTTCCATGCATTTTCTATGATGTGCTATGCTATGCCATTGATGGGAGCTGTTATTGCTGATGGATACCTTGGTAGATACAGGTATTGTCAGTTTCTACGTCAAAGAGACATACTTCTGTGCTGTCACATCGAAAAGCACCAGCAGCACTTAAAATCAGTTTTATAGCTTGACTGGAAAGCACATGTTCTGTATATTTAAGTCAATGTTCAGTCCTCTTCCTTTGGAAGACAGTTCTACTTTTGTTTTATCAGGAGATGCATTTGTGACTGTAGTAGTTATCAGATCTGCTACTTGAGGTTGTGTGGCCAGGTAATGTTTTAAGAAACTGTTAAATAGGATGATTCAATAGAATAAACAACACAATACAGTTACAATATGCATTGTGGGTGTTCTGTTCACCGAATGAAAGATAAATCAAAATACAGATTAATATAATATTTTTCTTAGGGAGGAATAATATTTCATTCATCGTAACCTTGTTTTCAGTTTACAAATGCAGAAGTACATATATATCTGGTTCCATTTAGTTTAGAAATAATACATAACTGTTGTCATGGTTCCTATTTCCAGGACTATTTTATACCTGTCTTGTGTGTACTTTGTTGGAAGTCTTGTCCTGTCACTGACAGCATTACCCCCTCCTGAATGGTAAGCTTTAGTACTTGATCTTTGAAAATTTGTTAAGAAGCTTTGCAAGCTAATACAATGACACAAAAATGTACTTCAGAATATCGTAAGTTTTGTTTGAACTTTTTGTATAATATCCAGAATTTGAATAATACATTGGTAATATTATTTTAGTTGCATTTTTATCATGTCCACCTGCTTGTGTAAGGTTATCCTCTTTCCAGACCAAAGGTTGAGCACGAGTATGGATTTTACACCATTATTTTCCATTTCTTGATACATGATATTTTCATATATATTTACAAATCAGACACTAAATTGTATATAAAAACATCTGTCCATAGGTATGGACCAGCTGTAGGTTTGTTCCTTATAGGAGTTGGTACAGGGGGAATCAAGGCATCTGTTGCTCCATTTGGTGCTGATCAGTTCTTACCTGGGCAGGTAAGTTCGCTGAAAGTGATTTACAAAATGCGCTTTATTGTATTTCAGTCTTCATTTATAGCAGAATTTGGATGTGGAAATTACAATTTAACTTTTTTACAATGGAGAAGTATTTTTAAACCCCAGATACAAAGTATATGGGGCCAGATTTGAGTTACGGATTTCTATCTGTTGACTTGTCCACAATCTGCATCCCCTCCATATCATCTTTACATAAATACTGGAAAGATTTTCAATAAACTGATACCAGTTGTTAAACTCGTCAAGATGATGTGCAAAGCACATAACCCAGTTCCAGTGTCAAGCTTACATTTGTAGGTCAAAGGTCAAATACAGTTGAACTTCAATGGCTCGAACTCGGATCTTTCGAACCCCCGGGATCGCTCGAACTCTTCTCCCGGTCCCGAATTTATTCCTTCTTTATTCTATATAGTTCTACCTCGCATCGCTCCAACTTCGAAAATTTGAACTCTCGAACTCATTTAGTGGTCCCCTCGGCTTAAATACAGTGATAAGTACACCTATTCAGTCGAACAGACAATTTGTCGCCGGAATGGCTTGTGTTTACAAAGTTGTTCACACCTCTGCCTGACATGCGCCAAGCTTCCCCTTTAACCGGTGCGTGCGTAATTTTCACACGCTTATGTAGTTAGCGTCGGTATACGACATACAAATTAAATAAAATGACTTTCGTTCACTGCAATGCTTCAATGGGCTTTGATTTATACGAATAGAATTATTTAAAATAATTGAGCAATGGCTGTCTTTATTATTTCTGCATATGAACGGGAGATCCGATGTCAACTTTCGTACTGCTTTAGCATGGCTGAACAACTTAGAAAAGGACCCGGAAATGGGGGCATATCCAAGTCGGCTACTTGAAAGCAATATATTTGATAATATTTGTACTGGACTATGATTCATAAAGGTTTTCATTTGATGTTGTCTTCACCAAATTCTTATAATCATATCAGTGTTTTATATGTGTTTTTTTTTTTCGTATCTATGTCATGTTTGAAAATTAATAATAAAGCATATTTCAGCGTTCGTTTTTTATTAGCTCACCTGTCACAAAGTGACAAGGTGAGCTTTTGTGATCGCGCGTCGTCCGTCCGTGCGTGCGTGCGTGCGTCAGTCCGTAAACTTTTGCTTGTGACCACTCTAGAGGTCACATTTTTCATGAGATCTTTATGAAAGTTGGTCAGAATGTTCACCTTGATGATATCTAGGTCAAGTTCGAAACTGGGTCACGTGCCGTCAAAAACTAGGTCAGTAGGTCTAAAAATAGAAAAACCTTGTGACCTCTCTAGAGGCCATATATTTCACAAGATCTTCATGAAAATTGGTCAGAACGTTCACCTTGATGATATCTAGGTCAAGTTCGAAACTGGGTCACGTGCCATCAAAAACTAGGTCAGTAGGTCAAATAATAGAAAAACCTTGTGACCTCTCTAAAGGCCATATTTTTCATGGGATCTGTATGAAAGTTGGTCTGAATGTTCATCTTGATGATATCTAGGTCAAGTTAGAAACTGGGTCACGTGCCGTCAAAAACTAGGTCAGTAGGTCTAAAAATAGAAAAACCTTGTGACCTCTCTAGAGGCCATATATTTCATGAGATCTTCATGAAAATTGGTCAGAATGTTCACCTTGATGATATCTAGGTCAAGTTCGAAAGTGGGTCACGTGCCGTCAAAAACTAGGTCAGTAGGTCAAATAATAGAAAAACCTTGTGACCTCTCTAGAGGCCATATTTTTCATGGGATCTGTATGAAAGTTGGTCTGAATGTTCATCTTGATGATATCTAGGTCAAGTTCGAAAGTGGGTCACGTGCCTTCAAAAAATAGGTCAGAAGATCAAATAATAGAAAATCCTTGTGACCTCTCTAAAGGCCATATTTTTCATGGGATCTGTATGAAAGTTGGTCTGAATGTTCATCTTGATGATATCTAGGTCAAGTTTGAAACTGGGTCACGTGCGGTCAAAACCTAGGTCAGTAGGTCTAAAAATAGAAAAACCTTGTGACCTCTCTAGAGGCCATATATTTCATGAGATCTTCATGAAAATTGGTCAGAATGTTCACCTTGATGATATCTAGGTGAAGTTTGAAAGTGGGTCACGTGCCATCAAAAACTAGGTCAGTAGGTCAAATAATAGAAAAACCTTGTGACCTCTCTAAAGGCCATATTTTTCATGGGATCTGTATGAAAGTTGGTCTGAATGTTCATCTTGATGATATCTAGGTCAAGTTCGAAAGTGGGTCACGTGCTGTCAAAAACTAGGTCAGTAGGTCAAATAATAGAAAAACCTTGTGACCTCTCTAGAGGCCATATTTTTCATGGGATCTATATGAAAGTTGGTCTGAATGTTCATCTTGATGATATCTAGGTCAAGTTCGAAACAGGGTCATGTGCGGTCAAAAACTAGGTCAGTAGGTCTAAAAATAGAAACCTCTCTAAAGGCCATATTTTTCATGGGATCTGTATGAAAGTTGGTCAGAATGTTCATCTTGATGATATCTAAGTCAAGTTCGAAAGTGGGTCACGTGCCATCAAAAAGTAGGTCAGTAAGTCAAATAATGAAAAAACGTTGTGACCTCTCTAGAGGCCATATTTTTCATGGGATCTGTATGAAAGTTGGTCTGAATGTTTATCTTGATGATATATAGGTCAAGTTTGAAACTGGGTCAACTGCGATCAAAAACTAGGTCAGTAGGTCTTGAAATAGAAAAACCTTGTGACCTCTCTAGAGGCCATACCCTTGAATGGAACTTCATGAAAATTGGTCAGAATGTTCACCTTGATGATATCTAGGTCAAGTTTGAAACTGGGTCACGTGCCGTAAAAAACTAGGTCAGTAGGTCAAATAATAAAAAAACCTTGTGACCTCTCTAGAGGCCATACTTTTCATGGGATCTGTATGAAAGTTGGTCTGAATTTTCATCTTGATGATATCTAGGTCAGGTTTGAAACTGGGTCAACTGCGGTCAAAATCTAGGTCAGTAGGTCTAAAATTAGAAAAATCTTTTGACCTCTCTAGAGGCCATATTTTTCAATGGATCTTCATGAAAATTGATCTGAATGTTCACCTTGATGATATCTAGGTCAATTTCGAAACTGGGTCACGTACGGTCAAAAACTAGGCCAGTAGGTATAAAAATAGAAAAACCTTGTGACCTCTCTAGAGGCCATATTTTTCATGAGATCTTCATGAAAATTAGTGAGAATGTTCACCTTGATATCTAGGTAAAGTTCAAAACAGGGTCACGTACCTTTGAAAACTAGGTCAATAGGTCAAATAATAGAAAAACCTTGTGACCTCTCTAGAGACCATATTTTTCAATGGATCTTCATGAAAATTGGTCAGAATTTTTATCTTGATAATATCTAGGTCAGGTTCAAAACTGGGTCACATGAGCTCAAAAACTAGGTCACTATGTCAAATAATAGAAAAAACGACGTCATACTCAAAACTGGGTCATGTGGGAAGAGGTGAGCGATTCAGGACCATCATGGTCCTCTTGTTCATCATCGTATCATACACACATTTAGGTACAATATGACAATATATTACAATGTAAGGTTTGTAACACATCATGCCCTCGAATTCCCAGATTCAAAATGGCCGCCATTTGGATGACTCGAACAACGGAAAACTCGAACTAATTTCCACGGGACCCTCGAGTTCGAGCCACCTAAGTTCGACTGTAGCTTTAACTTCCTGTCCACTCTGTATCATCTTTATTAATTTATTTATTATTATTTTTATTGTTGGAAAATTTTATAAAAGTAGCATCATTTGTTTACCTCATCAGTGTGATGTGCAGAGCAAATGACCTGGGTCACTAGGTCCAGGGTCAAGGTCAGAGTTGGAGAGCAAATAACAAATAGCTTAAGTTAATGTCCACTCTATATCTTCTTTTAAAAAACACTGGAAGGATTTTCATAAAACTAGCTTCAGTCGTTAAGCTCATCAAGATTATGCAGATTGCACAAACTAGGTCTATACTTATGGTCACATATGAAGATCAGAGTTCATGATCACAACATGTACTTTCCTATATCAAAATCAGGGTTGCCACTACACTTGAAAAGTCAGGGAAAAATGATTTTTTTCAAGGTCAGTGAATTGTCTGGGAAATCATGAAAATGGTCATTGAAAAATTAAATTTTAGAAAGGTCAAGGAAAAGTCAGGGAAAAATGAAATTATGGGTTGATGTTTAAAATGTCAGTGGCTATGACAGTCTTCAAGCAGTATTTATAAGTATTTCCAAACACATTTTGGTGTAATTGTGTCTAAACATAATTTAAATGTGTATGACTCAATTTCGTTTTTATGTTAACTTGGGAATTTTGAAGACTGAAAGGCTTTGCAACCCAAAATGAATATAACAGGATGGATTGGACAGCTGTTAGGGAGGAAGAGGTTGAAAAAAATGTGGTATTGGTCAGTGAAAAGTATGATTTAGTCAGGGAGAAATCAAGGAATTTCATTTTCTCATCTAAGTGGCAACCCTGAAAGTAATCAGGCGTTCCGGCGTTCCTACTTTTTCCTACTTTTTCCTAATTTTTGATGGAAACCTCCTACTTCTCCTAATATTTTGCTTGACATAAACAGAAGAAAAAAACAGCATTTTCAGTAGTTATATTTGCAGATGGTGGAATCTTGATGAGTTGTTGGCAGTTTCTGGAGCCATTTGGTGCCTCCTGCAATACATTGTCTCATATCAAGGTACCTATAATCTTAACAAACCATATGAGCACACTGATTCAAGCACAGAAGCTGCCAGTCAAGACATCTGGGGTCATCATTTGGTTGTCAGTGTACAGGCCCGGGTTCAGGGCCAGGCCAAGGGGGCTCAAAATTTAGACCTAAAAATTCTCCAGAGGTCACCATTACTTGCCTGTATTTCGAAAATTCTTAGGGGTAGAGCCCCTAACCCCTGTAAAAGGAGGGGAGTACAGCCACCAATATATATGCACCAGATGCCACCATTTCATACCTGTATTTCAAAAAAGGTGTCAGGGGGAGAATCCCCTGACCCCCTGACCCCCTAACATGGGCAAAGGCAAATACCTACCTGCTCACAGCGCTCACTATGCACCTTGATGGTGACATTCTAGACTGGTGCCCCCCAGTCAAATATTTCTGGGACTGGGCCTGGTGTAGGTGTAGTATTAACAGCTATTAAGGTAAGCATTGCAAATTTTATGTGAATGACCTCCTACTTTTCCTACTTTTTTGTCCACAAACCTGTGTTTTCCAACTTTTTTGTGTAGGGACCTCCTACTTCTTTGGAAGGCCTGAAAGTTGTGTCTGGGGTTATTAATACTCTTTTAATGAGAGATCTAGCTATTTCTGAAATAAATTTACAATATTTTGATTATTGATTTACAGGAAAAATGGCAAAACTCCTTTTTCTCAGCATTTTACTTCATGATCAACCTTGGCAGCATGATCTCCACTTTTCTCACACCAATACTTAGAGGTACATAATCAGTTTATTTTATTGTTATAACTTTGTATGCCCTGCATGACATTTTGACTTTGAAGTTTTAAATTGTACAATATATTTTCCCATTGGCATCTTTACTTCAGTTGTTTCAGTTGTTTGTCTGCCCGGTTAGCTCAGTAGGTAGTGTTGGTCTACGGATCGCGGGGTCGCGAGTTCGATCCTCGGGCGGGGCGTATGTTCTCCGTGACTATTTGATAAACAACATTGTGTCTGAAATCATTAGTCCTCCACCTCTGATTCATGTGGGGAAGTTGGCAGTTACTTGCGGAGAACAGGTTTGTACTGGTACAGAATCCAGGAACACAGGTTAGGTTAACTGCCCGCTGTTACATGACTGAAATACTGTTGAAAAACGGCATTAAACCCAAAACAAAACAAACATCAGTTGTTTGTATTAGTGGAAAGATGGGCATTTAACAGCTCTTGGTAGTAATGTATGGATTTTACATCACTGAAATTTTACTGGAAAGTTTACAGAATTCCCGTCACAAAGAAACAAAATTTAGTAAATTTCTATTTTGTTTTTATGCTTTGCATGTGTTAAAGGTGGATAATCAGATTTTGGCCATGTAACGGATTTGTTCGAAACTTTAGCATCTGATCATTTACACTCATTTATGTTCACTAAACACTTAATACAAATTAGATTTTCACTGGAGGTATTTTTAAAATTTCATTTTCCTATCCTGGTTGCCCAACCAAGATAGAGTTATTTTATCAGAAGTATAAATTTGATTAACATACTTTGCCTAAGGAAATGTATAAATATTAGACATATTGTAATATATTTGTAAAATATTTGCATTAAAAATTATGTATTTAGATGGAATTCATTAGAAACGCAAGTTTGAAAAATTATTATTACCTCCCTTTGCCTATCTTGGTTGCGCAACCAAGATAGATTGGAAATAAATGAATTCAGAAGCTACACACAGCTTGTAATCTTGCATTTTGGTAGTTGATATGTCTATCAAATGCAAATGAAAAACTAGACATTGTATCGAAATAAAAAGAAATACCCAGCTTTTTATATACTTTCATATTAAAGGGGAGTAATTACAAAATTTTATAAAAATAATAAAATATACATTTCAAATAGGAATCTAACTCTATGTAATCGGTCTTTTTGTTCCTTAAATAATTCTCAACCAGAATATACAAAAAGTGAAAAATGTCATTAAATGTTGTTTAAATGTGATTGACCACCTTTAAAAGTACTGTTCCACTTAGAATTTTAATGAAAGACTCAGCAGACATTTGTATTTGCTGTCTGGACTGAAAAGTTACTTGAATGGTTACGTATCAAACTGTATGTTTTTGTATAACTTTCAGCTGATGTGCAATGTTTTGGTAATGATTGTTACGTCCTAGCATTTAGTGTGCCGGCTGTACTCATGCTCCTCTCTTTGGGTATGTAAATATTCTTATTTAATGTATTGGCCATATTCTTCAGTGGATTGTTTCAAGTCAGGAATAAATGTATTTTAATATACAATTTACAGATTTTTAAAACATGGTGCCATAGCTGTTGATTCAATGTCAGTGTAAAAATGGCCAGATGCTCTCTGCTTATTGTACTGAGTTTGTGAGTTTTAACCACAGTAAGGTCACCGCTGTCTTCTTATAAAACACCAATACAGACTTTCCCTATGAAGAGATAGAAATAAGACTTAAATTTCTTAGTTTACACACTTATATAAGAAGTCTTGACTACATTCAAAGTTTATAAATGCAGGACTGATAAAAAGTGTAAGCATTTTACAAAAAAAGAGATCTTAGGCCATATTTCTTTGACAACTTGCAGGCCTTTGTTTCATCATTTAGGGAATTCCACAAGCACCGATGGAATTGGGAAAATGCTGTCCAAAATTGTCACAGTTGGGAAGAATGACTCTGTACCATCATTCTGCTACACAAAATTCATTTAAATTCATTTGATAAAATATTATTTTGAGACAAAATATCCGGTAAAAAAGACAGCTCAAGCTCTATTTCAGGTCTAACAGAAATATGAAGTTTTGTATACAGGTAACGCTAAACAAAACTGCTTTTTTGAACAATAAACATTTAATCTTTTTCAGTGTTGTTTTTCCTGGGACGCAATCAATATCAGAAAGTACCTCCGACTGGGAATATTATTGGGAAGACATTCAAATGTATATATGTAAGTCACCTTATTTTCATATTTTAATGAAGATATTTTCTTCTATACAAATTGAGTATAAAAGCAATAAAAGAAGATGCTTTCTTTATGTTGTTTTGAATCTTGAAAGAAGATTTAAGAATTGTGCCTGGAAAATGAGTTATTATTGCAGCTGTGTTTTATTTTACCAGAGGGAATGCATTTCCGCTTAACTTGTTTAACTAAGTATAATGTTGACATACTGCTAAAAGTGGTGATTGAAAAAAGGCTGCATTTGTTGCTTGTAAGAAAAAATAAAACAACTTTCTTCATACAAAAATTGACAGTTGTTGATATTGTTATACTTAGATTGAAACAATATATTAAAATTAAAATTCACAAAGATAGATTGAAACAATATTAAAATAAAAATCTCTTTGTGTAAATGAAAAATCTTTACATGATGTTAATGTCTTACAATTTGAATTTTGAGGGTATTTTCAAGTTGATTTGTTTAACCCTTACCATGCTGAACATGATTGATTCTGCCTTTGCGACCAGTGCAGATCATGATCAGCCTGCACATCCATGCAATCTGATCATGATCTGCACAGTTCACCATTCAGTCAGTAACCTTTTGGTATGCACCCCTTTTAACAGTTAAAGGTACTGTCCAAATTGAAAGATGGACAAGTTCATTATAGAAATTTAGCAGGGTAAGGGTTAATAGATAAGCAAACAAGTCTTACATATTGTAATTGAAAAAGCTTGATGCAGTTTTTTAGTTGAAAGGAGATCTGGGAAAGTTTGTAATAGAAATCAACTACCAACTAGGATAGATTTGAATTTCACTATAATTGCAGTATGGAGCTGTAGGGAAAATGAAAAGAAATAGATATGAAGAACCAAGAAGCCATTGGTTGTACTATGCTGATGATAAATTTGAGGTAAATTGTCTGGATGTTTCTTTATAGATTCTAACTAGTGGAGTCATAATAAGTTTGAAAGAAAAATATAGCCCTAAATTGATAAAACATAGGAATATTCATCAGAATGACATTTTGATCATGTAATCAGAAATACTTAGATATATTGAAGTAGCAAAAAATGTCCTCATCTATTAATAGAGTTCATGAGAATGATGTATCATAATATATGTTAGTTTATCTTAGATATCTTGAAAGAGATTAAAGGAAAAACTATACAAAGTATGTGACAATTATGACCTTATTTTGTTGAATGTTTGAGGACCTTATTTAACTGGACTAGTTAATCTCTCTTACACTTAATCCATCTTATACAGTATGGTTTCATAGAAGATGTGAGACAGCTGCTGAAGGTTTTGCTCATGTTTGTGCCGCTGCCTTTGTTCTGGGCCCTCAGTGACCAACAAGGATCAAGATGGACACTTCAAGCAGAACACATGGATGGAAATATTGTAATTCTTCCCAATTAAAATTTTTATTAAATTTCAGGCATTCTATTAAGATATGAATAATAGCATTTTCTGACATTTGTCATACCCTGAAATCCCAAAATAAGCAGCACTTGGCTTATTTTAAATTTTTCTATGGATTTGGTGGCTTATTATCGAGACTGGCTTATTTTTAAGTCCGGCGAATTTTTGGTTACACATATTCGGTAATGGTTTTGTTAAAAACCGGCGTATTTTCGAGTACCAAGATACTGCAGATACAGCTCTAGGTCATATTTTTTGCTGTTTAGTAAAAACATCGATGGCGGTAAATACTTATACTCTTGACATACCTGTTTTGTAACAATTTCCTAATGAAAATAATTAGATGCTAACATATAATTACCCATTAAAAAGTTTTTTTTCTTGCCTAACAAACAGATACGACTATGATTTATTAGCCCAGTGGATATGAATACCTTACACTATACATGATAAACACCACATTGTGTTATCAATTTAACCAGGTGTACTGACCATTTTATAGACTTTCTTATATGTACATGCTGTCCTAACAAGGTCATTGATTCTATTTCTGATACAAAAAAGTGGACGGCTTATTTTTAAGTGCAGCTAATTTATGAGCCCTTTTTCCCTGTAGTGAAATGGTGACTTATTTTCGAGACCTGCTTATTTTCGGGATTTCAGGGTATATGTTAGTAATAAATGTATTTATGGAGTTATGACCATTCAGTAACTGATACCTTTACCTGATACCTGCAGTCAGCATGTGGAATCCACAGAAGTTGTCTGAGTTCTTAGCTTGAGCAGGTCATATCCAATTTTTAACAGATGTGGTCAGAATGTTTATAGGCATAGTAGTTTGGCAAAGTTTGATTACCAGCTCAAAAATCCCAGTTTAAAATTGCAAACATTGACAGTGTCTGTTCTTTTCATGGAGCATTTCTTATCCAGAAAGTCTTTGTCTCTGTAAAGTTATGACCCTCAAATTATTCAAAATTGCGGAGCCAGTAGTGTGCACCTATTACTAGAGTGTTTTTTCATGAAAATAAGTCATGTTTATATAGCATTTGTAAATCTGTTTAAAACTTCAATAACCAGCCGGATCATTAGTATCTCCAGAGACATGGCCCTTCAAGTTATTAAAATTACAAAACTTGACAGTGTTTGCTCAATCAGTAGAGTACTTTTTAGCTCACCTGAGCCAAAGGCTCATGGTGAGCTTTTGTGACCTGTCAATGTGCGTCGTGTGTCTGTCAACATTTTCTAAAACAATCTTCTCCTTGAAAACCACTGGGCAGAATTACACCAAACTTCACAGGAATGATCCCTTTCAAAATTTTTCAAAGAATTTAATTCCATCAGAACTCTGGTTGCCATGGCAACAGAAAGGAGAAACTTTAAAAATCTTCTTGTCCAAAATCACATGGCCTAGGGCTTTGATATCTAGTGTGTAGCATCATCTAGTGGTCCCCTACCAAGATTGTTCAAATTATACCCCTAGGGTCAAATATGACTCTGCCCCGGGGGTCACATAGTTTATATAGACTTGTATAGGAAAAAAAAGTTCAAAAATCTTCTTGCCTGAAACCACAACACATAGGCCTTTGATATTTTGTTTGTAGCATTGTCTTAGGGTCCTCAACCAAAATTGTTCAAATTGTACCCCTAGGGTGAAAAGAGGCCCTGCTCTGGTGGTCCCATGTTTTATATAGACATATATGAAAAAAAACTTTAAAAATCTTCTTGTCTGAAACCACACAACATAGGCTTTCGTTATTTGGTATGATGCATTGCCTAGTAGTCCTCTACCAAAATTATTCAAATAATGCCCCTGGGGTAAAAAGAGGCCCTGCTTCGGGGTCATAATTATTATATGAGTTATATAGGAAAAAATACTTAAAAAATTATCTGATCCTATTTCCAAGACTGTTTGATAATAATTACCTGATGACCCTAAGTAATACAATGTCACTTGACTGTTGCCTTGACCTGCTGACCTACTTTCTTGTTTTCTAAGATACAGCCTTGAAATTTGGATGACATGACTTCAGTTTTGCACACTGATCTTAAAACTGAATTTCATTGACCATGAATGTGACCTACTGACTTTTTTAGCTCACCTGAGCACAAAGTGCTCAGGGTGAGGTATTGTGATCGCTCACCGTCCGCCATCCGGCCGGCCGTCCGCACTTTCCTTTAAACAACATCTCCTCCTAAACCAACAGGCCAATTTTGATGAAACTTCACAGGGATGTTCCTTGGATGGCCCCCTTTCAAAATTGTTCAAAGAATTGAATTCTATGCAGAACACTGGTTGCCATGGCAACCGAAAGGAAAAACTTCAAAAATCTTCTTCTCAAAAACCAGAAGAATAGAGCTTAGATATTTGGTGTGAAGTATTGCCTAGTGGACCTCTACCAAGTTTGTTCAGATCATGACCCCGGGGTCAAAATTGACCCCGCCCCAGGGGTTACTTGATTTTACATAAGAAAATCTTAAAAAATCTTCTCAAAAACCAGAAGTCTTAGAGCTTAGATATTTGACATGTTGCATTGCCTAGTGGACCTCTACTAAAATTGTTCAAATCATGACCCCGGGGTTAAAATTGACCCCGCCCCAGGGGGCACTTGATTTTACATAGGAAAATCTTCAAAAAAATTCTAAAAATAAACCAGAAGGCCTAGAGCTTAGATATTTCACATGTAGCATTGCCTAGTGGACCTCTACAAAATTTGTTCAAATCATGGCCCCCGGGGTCAAAATTGACCATGCCCCAGGGATCACTTGATTTTACATAGGAAAATATTTAAAAAATCTTCTTCTCAAAAACCAGAAACCCTAGAGCTTAGATATTTGACACGTAGCATTGCCTAGTGGACCTCTACTAAAGTTGTTCAAATTATGACCCGGGGGTCAAAATTGACCCCGCCCTAGGGGTCACTGACTTTACATAGGAAAATCTTCAAAAGTTTTCTAAAAATAAACCAGAAGGCCTAGAGCTTAGATTATTCACATGTAGCATTACCTAGTGGACCTCTACAAAATTTGTTCATATCATGTCCCCCTGGGTCAAAATTGACCCCGCCCCAGGGGTCACTTGATTTTACATAGGAAAATCTTCAAAAATTTTCTAAAAATAAACTAGAAGGCCTAGAGACTAGATATTTAACATGTAGCATTGCCTAGTGGACCTCTGCAAAATTTATTCAAACCTTGTCCCCCGGGGCCAAAATTGACTCCGCCCTAAGGGTCACTTGATTTTACATAGGAAAATCTTAAAAAAAATCTAAAAATAAACCAGAAAGCCTAGATCTTAGATATTTGACATGTAGCATTGCCTATTAGACTTTTACAAAGTTTATTCAAATCATGACCCCTGAGGTCAAATTGACCCTGCCCCATGGGGTTACTTGATTGTACATAGAAAAATCTTCAAAATTTTCTAAAAATAAACCAGAAGAGCTTAGATATTTGACATGTAGCATTGCCTAGTGGACCTCTACAAAAAGTTTTCAAATCTTGTTTTTAAAGTTACTTAAAGAAAATTTCAACTATATTTTCTCATAACTCTTTTGATTGATTTCTATTATGATCTTTTGACCTTAAAGACTTGTCCTTAAGTGCAATGATAACAGGTGAGCGATATAGGGCCATCATGGCCCTCTTGTTAATATTTTAACATCAGTTTGACATTTGAAACATGTAGCTCATATTACTCAGGTGAGCGATCCAGGGTCATCATGACCCTCTTGTTTTTTTTATCTCAACCATACATGCATAGAATGTGTATCTCTATCCGATCTATGTCCAATCGTTTACCAGCCAGGGTGAATAAGAATGCTCAGAGTTATGGCCCTTGAATTTGTCAAAAATGAGAAAATTTACAACTTGTCTTGTCAGCATATTTTAGATGTGAAAAGTAATTTTTTTTGATTGGCATATATTGTGAAAATTTCATACTCTTCTTAGTTCTTTTCCAAAATCGAAGTAAGACTATCAGTCTCAGAGGTATTCATGAAGCAAAGTAGTTTAAATTAGACTGTAATGGTCAAACCAGGACTGACGTTATGTTTGCAGTAGTAACCTATACAAAAGCAAAAATGCATTTATGTTCATTCATACTAAAGCAAAACTTAATTATACCCTTGAAGAGTAAGTTTGGAGGGGTTAAAATTGAGGTGCACTGGTTCTACAGTTTTAAAAGGTTTCAAAACTTTGTTCATATGATCACCAAATATTCATGGGCACCTATACCCCACCCCTTCCTGCCTTTCCCACTGCAAAAAAAAACTATAATTATTATAAATTAGGGTGTTAGTTTCAACATTGAAGAGTTTTATGCCCTTGGTGTGAGACAAAACAGCTTTTTATTTGTGTGATTGTTTAGTGATAACTCTAGTTTTGTTTTTAATGTATATAATATTTTGAATGCTTCTGTTTTAATAATTTACTGTATTCATTGCTGCCAGAATTGGAAAATATTGTGTAGTAAAAGGTATGTTTAAATTGTGTCGCCGTAGCCCAGTTTGGTTATACCGAGTAGATGCTTACACATTTGTGACAAATTTTGTCGTTGATATTGTTACATGTCAGTAATTTGAAGTATTTCTTTGTCTCTGAAGCTTATTATGATACTGTTTTGTCATTGTCGAAAACAACAAATTATTGACCCAGCAGGAAGTTACATCCCAAACATTATCTGGAGGAAAAGATACTACTTTCACACAGTCATGTAGTTAAGTTTATAATATATAAGATTTTGTTCAATTTTGACCAAAAAATCCTTTTTCTCTTAGGTGCTTTTTATGTTTGTCATTCTTTCTTTTTGCAGGAATTTTGTAGCAGAACTCTGCTGTTGATTTTATATTTTTATGCCCCCACTTTGGGGGGGGGGCATATAGATTTGCCCTTGTCCGTCCTTCCGTCAGTCCGTCCATCCATCCTTCCGAGAATGTTGTGTCGCGCCTAGCTCCAAAAGTATTTGACGTAGAGTCACAAAACTTTACAGGAATGTTGGTCAGCATGTGTAGTTGTGCACCTGGGTTTTCGCGTCTGGATTCATTCAGTCATGTAGAAGTTATGGCCCCTGACTTAGTAAAAATTGGTCATTTTAGTGTTGTGTCGCGCCTAGCTCCAAAAGTATATGACTAAGAGTCACAAAACTTTACAGGAATGTTGGTCAGCATGTGCAGTTGTGCACCTGGGGTTTTGCGTCCGGATTCATTCAGTCTTGTAGGAGTTATAGCCCCTGACTTAGTTAAAAATTGGTCATTTTAATGTTGTGTCGTGCGTAGCTCCAAAAGTATTTGACCTAGAGTCACCAAAGTTTACAGGAATGTTGGTCAGCATTTGCAGTTGTGCACCTGGGGTTTCGCGTCCGGATTCATTCAGTCTTGTAGGAGTTATAGCCCCTGACTTAGTTAAAAGTTTGTCATTTTTATGTTGTGTCGTGCGTAGCTCCAAAAGTATTTGACCTTAAGAGTCACCAAAGTTTACAGGAATGTTGGTCAGCATGTGCAGTTGTGCACCTGGGGTTTCGTGTCTGGATTCATTCAGTTGTGTCGGAGTTATGGCCCCTGACTTAGTTAAAAATTGGTCATTTTAATGTTGTGTTGTGCATAGCTCCAAAAGTATTTGACCTAGAGTCACCAAAGTTTACAGGAATGTTGGTCAGCATGTGCAGTTGCGCACCTGGGGTTTCGCGTCCGGATTCATTCAGTCTTTTAGGAGTTATAGCCCCTGACTTAGTTAAAAGTTTGTCATTTTAATGTTGTGTCGTGCGTAGCTCCAAAAGTATTTGACCTAGAGTCACCAAAGTTTACAGGAATGTTGGTCAGCATGTGCAGTTGTGCACCTGGGGTTTCGCGTCCGGATTCATTTAGTTATGTCGGAGTTATGGCCCCTGACTTAGTTAAAAATTGGTCATTTTAATGTTGTGTTGTGCGTAGCTCCAAAAGTATTTGACCTAGAGTCACCAAAGTTTACAGGAATGTTGGTCAGCATGTGCAGTTGTGCACCTGGGGTTTTGCATCCGGATTCATTCAGTATTGTAGGAGTTATGGCCCCTGACCTGGGAAAAAATTGTCATTTTAATGTCATGTAGTGGGGGCATCTGTGTCCCATGGACACATTTCTAGTTTCTCATAAAACTTAGCATCCATTTTTAGCAAAAAAAAAACTATAAGCATGAAATTTATTACGGCTTGCTATTTGAACTTTCCTTTAGCATTACTTTCAGTATCAGTCGAAGTAATACATCATCAGGACTCGGAATTTTATTTATTAGATGTTTTGCAAAATATTCAGCGATGTCATACATGTATGTCTGCATTTAATTATACACATGCTATTTTTCTGTAGGGAGCATTAGGCACTGTGAAGCCAGATCAGATGCAAGCATTGAACCCTTTATTGATACTTGCCTTGATTCCATTGTTTGAAAAAGTGGTGTATCCATTACTAGACAAGTGTAGGGTCCCTAACAGGTAAGCATGTATCCTTGTTTTGCTTGTTAATGCTTCATTTTGGAAAAAAAAGATTTTTATCTATCACTAGTGTCCATTACACTACAGTTGTATATATCTCAGTAAATGGAGTCAAAAACTAGGTCACCAGGTCAAATCAAAGGAAAAGCTTGTTAACACTCTAGAGGTCACATTTTTGTCCCAATCTTAATGAAACTTGGTCAGAATGTTACAATAAAATCTTGGATGAGTTCGATATTAGGTCATCTGGGTTCAAAAACTAGGTCACCAGGTCAAATCAAAGGAAAAGCTTGTTAACACTCTAGACGTCACAATTTTGACCCAATCTTAATGAAACTTGGTCAGAGCGTTATCCTCAATAAAGTCTTGGACGAGTTCCATATTGGGTCATCGGGGATCAAAAACTAGGTCACCAGGTCAAATCAAAGGAAAAGCTTGTAAACACTGTAGAGGCCACATTTATGACTGTATCTTCATGAAACTTTGACAAAATGCTAATCTTGATGATCTGTAGGTCAAGGTCAAATCTGGGTCAGGTGGTGTCAAAAACTAGGTCACCAGGTCAAATCAAAGGGAAAGCCCGTTAACACTGTAGAGGCCACATTTAAGACTTCATCGTCCTGAAACTTAGTCAGAATGTTAAACTTGATGATCTTTAGGACAAGTTGAAATCTGGGTCATGTCGGGACAAAAACTAGGTCACTGGGTCAAATCAGAGGAAAAAGTAGTTAACACTTTAGAGGCCACATTTATGACCATATCTTAATGAAACTTGGTCAGAATGTTAATCTTGATGATCTTTAGGTCAAGTTTAAATCTGGGTCAGGTAGGGTCAAAAACTGGGTCACTAGGTCAAATCAAAGGAAAAGCTCGTTAACACTATAGAGGCCACATTTATGGCTGTATCTTCATGAAACTTAGAATGTTAAACTTGATGATCTTTAGGTCAAGTTCAAAGCTGGGTCATGTCGGGTCAAAAACTAGGTCATGGGGTCAAATCAAAGGAATAGCTAGTTAACACTTTAGAGGCCACATTTATGACTATATCTTAATGAAACTTGGTCAGAATGTTAATCTTGATGATCTTTAGGTCAATAGGTCAGGTGAGCGATACAGGGCCTTCATGGCCCTCTTGTTTCATGAAGAGGTAGCATTTTCCACTGGTGATGTTTAAATTTACTATCAGTTTTATTCTGAAAGTTACTGATGAATTAAACTTCGTATATCCATGGATGTCATAAACATGTAATGGTTGTTGAGATAAACCTGATTCATTGATAATGTCAACAACTTGTTATGAATTTAAGTATTTTCTTACTAACAATCAGGTATGACATTCCCTTAGAACACTAAAGATCCTGTTAAAAATCACTATAATAAGTTGCTGTTAAGTATATGATGTTATTTGATTGTGCTGTCTATCTTTTTAAGACCTTTGCAAAGAATGGTTGCTGGACTATATATAAGTGCAGCAGCATTTGTGTGTGCTGGACTGGTACAACTGAAAATTGATGTAAGTAGAAATATAATTTCAGATCTTATTTCAAGTCATTTCTTTGCACTGAATGCTAAATTTTCAGTATTTTGACATTTTTTACATATTTTTTTTTTCACAGATGGATAAGCTATTTTCATTACTATCCATACCCTTACTAAATTTCTTTCAATTTTGACAGTACCATTAACTATTAAAAGGGGTGCTTACCAACATATACTGTCAGACTGAATGACTAACAGTGCAGACCATGATCAGACTGCACGGGTGTGCAGGCTGGTCTTGGTATGCACTGGTCGCAAAGGTAGAATCACTTGCTGCCAGCAGGCTGAGGGCTATGAAAACAGTTCAGAATTAAAATACATATATCTTAACTAGATAAATATATTTGCAAAAAAAAAAAAAAAAATCGGGGTATATAAGATGAAAACTGACCTATCATCCAAATTAAGAATTAACAGCCAATGGTAATGATCAGTTTATTTGCTATGTTGTATTTGCCATACTTTGACTTCTGGTAAGGAGTGACAGTGTTATATTTACTTGCCAGAAGAAACTTAAACTAGTTCAGATACTTGAATATGAGGGGGAGTTCTGTGACTGTGATAAGCTGTACGACTATGTTGTCTTCCAACAATTTGACAGAGACAGCACTTCTGAAATCTATCATTCATCGTCTACTTCTCATTCTTGTCAGTTGTAATTTACTTATTGCGAACAAGTTATTTCTAGTATGAAATTGAGTTCTACAATAAATATACTGTTGAATCATTGAATATTCATGGAGAATTATTTTTAATAGATTTCATGATGAAGTTAATGCATGAAATAAAATCCCCACAACAAACAAAGTGTAATTTCCATTCTTTTCAGTTTAAAGATTTTAAATCCACAGTTGCATATTCAAATGAAACAGCTGTCTTGGCCAAAACCAAATATTAGATTCATACCCATAAACTTAAATAATTGCATAGTAACTGACTGAAGTACTGTTGAAAAATAGCATAAAACCCATGTCAAACAAGTATGACTGTCAGCAATAATTGCAGTATTGTTATTCCTTTTTCTATTCTAACGAGAAGAAGACATACTGGCAACATATTTCAGGTTTAATACAGTGGAAAAAGAGAATAAACAGAGAGTGTTTTAAGTTCATTGGAAATATTCAGAAGAACACGCAAGTGAAAAAATGTTTCACTTGCTCCTCACCTTTAAGATTTGGAATAGTGAAGAAGCCATCCTGCTGGCTTACAGAAGGTTGCTGGTTCTACAAGTATGCCCACTTGACTTTAAAACAAATTCCAGGTTTTGGCAACTAGGATTTTCATCCACTATTAAAAGCTTGAATATAATCATAGGACCTAAATTATGTTGGTTTGACCTGAAACCCCACAAAACAAAATCAGCTTGGAATCTTTCTTCTGTAACTGAATGAATTTTGCAGATGTCTTCCAATATATCTATGTATTACCAACCAGTACCTGTAGGTCAAAGTATATCGACAAAATGTTTTGAGTCAATCAAACAACTGTTTTGATATTTATTTTAGATGCAGAAGACCAAGTTTTATCTAAAAGGAGAGACTGGTGTTATGTTCATCAAACACCCTACCTTGCAATGTTCATATAAAATCACCCATGTTCAGTGAGGAGTTAAACAGTTTGGGAGTAAGTCATTGTTTTATTTTTAAGGATTGATATAGGGATATGTTCAATTTACATACAAAAATGGCCCCTAATTATCAGAAATTTTTCAAGTTAATGAAAACATGTAAAAGTTCTTTCTTTTATTGCATTGGTATCTTATTAAAAAATTTGTGACATCAGGCATGAAAATCTAAGTTATACTAATTGTTTCCAAATTACGACAGGTATATATTAGGGATGGGAACGAATACTGAAATCAGTATTCGAATATTCGGTTTGACGTATTCGAATATATTCAAATATTCGGTTTATTTTAATGGAAGCTTATCATACTTATTAAGTGATTGGCATATACACAACGTATTCATTTGTTTAAAGCTTGGATCATCGTACGTAATAAGGCCAAAAAAATGTTTGATTCAGGTAACCCGGCCCTACCTTAGGCTAGCAAAACCTGCCGATCCTAGCGTTTTATTTCACGATTCTGTCAGTATAATCATGAACATATTTAACTAATTCAGTGTTTTAGCTTCAAAATGATACAAAAAATCAAAACGATTATGATTTAGACCGTCGCAATTTTATCTAAAAATAGCAGGTCGTCCCAGTTAAACACGTGACATGCTGTTGTATTACCGCCGCCATTTTAAAAAATTTTAATCGGCGTGTAAAAATCGTCGTGTAAAAAGCAAATAAGGTAGACTTAAACCTCCTTCAACATGAACTTATGCACCAATCATATGTTATTTCTTGATTTTAATATAAAGTACTTCAAAATTTAATTCGAATACGGCCGATTGCGGATGAAAACCGATTCTGCGGATGGTCAAAAATGTCGTACAAAATATTGTGAAAAGATCGACAATATCTACAAGTTTGGTATTGTTTTCGAAAAAAAAAATTCTACAACTTGTTACATTAAACAGGCGCCAATTAAAATGAACAAAAGATAAAAAGATATCACATTTACGCCTAATACAAACTGTTAATCCGTAGCGATGACCCCAGGTAATTATGCATTGCAATTTTCTTGTTAATTGGATATCTTTTGACATGCATCTGTCACATTGACGCCTGTTGCAAACTGTTAATCCGTTACGATGGCCCTGCCAATTATGCATTGCTATTTTCTTGTTAATTGGGCATCTTTTGATACGCGATAAACAAACATGACATGGTTTTATTCTGTATAATAAGCATGCTCATACTGCCCAAAATCAATGATACTTATTTTGAAAAAAAAATTTACAATAATTTACGAATATTCGAATTTGATTTTCATATTCGAATATTCGTCCGATTTTCGAATATTCGAATATTCGTTCCCATCCCTAGTATATATATATATATATATATATATATATATATATATATATATATATATATATATTCATTTTTAGCTCACCTGAGCCAAAGGCTCATGGTGAGCTTTTGTGACCGTCAATGTCCGTTGTGCGTCGTGTGGTGTCAGTGGTCCGTCCGTCAACATTTTCTAAAAAAATCTTCTACTTGAAAACCAGGAATGATCCTTGGATGGCACCCTTTCAAAAGTTTTAAAAGAATTTCATTCAATGCAGAACTCTGGTTGCCATGGCAACCAAAAGGAAAAACTTCAAAAATCTTCTTGAATGTCCAAAACTGCAAGGCATAGAGCCTTGATATTTGGCAAGTGACATCATCTAATGGTCCTCTATGAAGATTGTTTTTGTGCCCCTGGGATGAAAACAGGCCCCGCCCCGGGGGTCCCAAGTTTTACAAAGACTTATATAGGAGAAAACTTTAAAAATCTTCTGTCTGAAACTACAAGACGTAGGCCTTTGATATTTTGTTTGTAGCTTTGCCTTGTGGTTCTCTATGAAGAGTGTTCAAATTGTGCCCCTGGGGTGAAAAGAGGCCCCACCCCAGGCGTCCCAAGTTTTACATAGACATATAGGAGAAAAAATTAAAAATCTTCTTGTCTGAAACTAAAAGGCCTAGGCTTTTGATATTTGGTATGTAGCATTGCTTAGTGGACCTATAACAAAATTTTTCAAACTAGGTGGTAACTTGTTATACGAGTTATGTAGGATAAAATACTTCAAAAATTATCAGATCATATTTCCTAGACTGTTAAATCATATTTACTTGATGTACCCAAGTGATTAAGGGTTACCTTACTGTGACCTTGACCTACTTTCTTGTTTTTGTGCCCCCCCCACCATGAGTGGTGGGGGCATATAGATTTGCTCTTGTCAGTCCGTCCGTCCGAAGTTTGTGACGCGCCTAGCTCAAAAGGTATTTGACATAAATTGATGAAACCTTGCATGAGTCTTTATCATGATATGAACTGGCGCACCTTCTATTTTTCATCTGTCTCCGCCCCCTAATTTTAGAGTTATGGCCCCCTGAAATAGTCAAAAAGGCACATTTTCAACTTGTGACACACCTAGCTCAAAAAGTATTTGATAAAAATTGATGAAACCTTGCATGAGTCTTTATCATGATATGAACTTGGGTACCTTCTATTTTTCGTCTGGTTCCGCCCCCTAATTTTAGAGTTATGGCCCCCTGAAATAGTCAAAAATGCACATTTTCACCTTGTGACACGCCTAGCTCAAAAAATATTTGATATAAATTGATGAAACCTTGCATGAGTCTTTATCATGATATGAACTTACGCACCTCCTATTTTTCATCTGGCTCCGCCCCCTATTTTTAGAGTTATGACCCCTGAAATAGTCAAAAATGCACATTTTCACCTTGTGATATGCCTAGCTCAAAAAGTATTTGATACAGATTCATGAAACCTTGCACGAGTCTTAATCATGATATGAACTTGCGCATCTCCTATTTTTAATCTGGGTCCGCGCCCTATTTCTAGAGTTATGGCCCCTGAAATAGTCAAAAATGCACATTTTCACCTTGTGACACTCCTAGCTCAAAAAGTATTTGATGAAACCTTGCATGAGTCTTTATCATGATATGAACTTACGCACCTCCTATTTTTCATCTGGCTCCACCCTCTATTTTTAGCTCACCTGTCACAAAGTGACAAGGTGAGCTTTTGTGATCGCGCGGTGTCCGTCGTCCGTGCGTCCATAAACTTTTCCTTGTGACATCTCTAGAGGTCACATTTTTCATGGGATCTTTATGAAAATGGGTCAGAATGTTCATCTTGGTAAATTCTAGGTCAAGTTTAAAACTGGGTCACGTGCCGTCAAAAACTAGGTCAGTAGGTCTAAAAATAGAAAAACCTTGTGACCTCTCTAGAGGCCATAATTTTCAATGGATCTTCATGAAAATTGGTCAGAATGTTCACCTTGATGATATCTAGGTCAAGTTCGAAACTGGGTCACGTGCCTTAAAAAACTAGGTCAATAGGTCAAATAATAGAAAAACCTTGTGACCTCTCTAGAGACCATATTTTTCAATGGATCTTCATGAAAATTGGTCAGAATTTTTATCTTTATAATATCTAGGTCAAGTTCAAAACTGGGTCACATGAGCTCAAAAACTAGGTCACTATGTCAAATAATAGAAAAAACGACGTCATACTCAAAACTGGATCATGTGGGAAGAGGGGAGCGATTCAGGACCATCATGGTCCTCTTGTTAGAGTTATGGCCCCTGAAATAGTCAAAAATGCACATTTTCACCTTGTGACATGCCTAGCTCAAAAAGTATTTGATATAAATTCATGAAACCTTGTATGAGTCTTTATCATGATATGAACTTGCGCACCTTCTATTTTTCATCTGAGTCCGCCCCCTATTTTTAGAGTTATGGCCCCTGAAATAGTCAAAAAATGCACATTTTCACCTAATTATGCGCCTCACTCAGAAAATATTTAATGTAAATTCATGAAACCTTGCTTGAGTCTTTATCATAATGTAACCTTGCACACTTGGCATTCTTCTTGAGAATTTTAGCATTTATTACAGAGTTATGGCCCATGAAATAGCCAAAATAGTGGATTTTTTGTTTGTGATGCTCATAACTCAAAAAGTATATGGTATAGAATAATGAATCCTTTTCATAATTTTTTTTAGGCTATACCCCATTAAGACTGCAAACATTTGAATTATTTCACCTTATTTGTGACAAATGTACCAGTGGGGGGGGGGGGGGGCACACCCTGTGTCCTACAGACACATTCTAGTTTAAGATACAGCCTTGAAATTTTGATGACATGTACAGTTTTGCATACCGATCTTAAAACTGACTTTCAATGACCATGAATTGGTCACTGACCTACTTTCTAATATTTTAGCATCATTTTGCCATTTGAAACATGCGACTCCTATTACTCCGATGAGCTATTCAGGGTCATCATGAACCTCTTGTTTAAGATACAGCCTTTTTTTTTTTTTTTTTTTTTTTTGAGGCCCCAGCTGGGTAACCCCGTTTATTTTTCTTTGCATAACATACATGTATATGACATACAATTTTTATATACAATGTCAATGACATATATAGTCAAAAAACAAAACATGATCTTAACATGTTTCTAATCAAAATCACGTCAGATTCAATACGAATATTATGCAAAGAGTTTTGGAAGGTAAGAAAACAGGAAGGAAGGAGAAGGAAGTAGAGAAGAAAAAAAAGAGCTATGTCACTTGGGAGTTCTAACTTTGATTAATGAAAAAGTAGATTAAAAAATGAGGAATAAAGGGTGATCGTTTCCTGGTTTCAGTAGTAAGTACTCAATACTAGTATATGTACAAGAGTTTTTGGGGTTGTAAAGTTTAGTGTAGTCAGCTATTATATTTCATCGAACTTTGACCATTTTTCTTCATGTCTATCTAACTTGTTTTGCATTAATGCGATTTCTTTTTCAATTTTTATCCTAGCTTTCAAGTATTGTACAAAGCACTCAAACATTGGAATGTTTTTGCTGTACTTAGATTTAAATATAAAATATTTGCATAATATTATTATAAAGTTTAGAACATCATTTTTCTTATTGTTTTGTATTACACCGAAACATATGTTTTTGATATTCAGTTTCACGTCAATTCCTTTAGTAGTCAATAGATTTTGAATATTGTTCCAAAAGGCTTGTACTTTGGGGCATTCCCATATTATGTGTTCAATTGTTTCTGTATTCATGCAGCAGAAATCACATAGGTTACTGGGGGCCAGCTTACAGATAAATAGATATTTATTTGTGGGCAACAGACGCATTAAAAATTTGTATTGAAAACTGCGTAGATTTGTATCAATGGTAGAAAGGAATGGTACGCTAAAAATATTCTTCCAATTTAGGTTTTCATTTTCAAAAAAAGATTCCCATTTCACAGCAGCAGTTGGTTTTTCATATGGTACATTGGTTGCTTGTAAATTATAAAGATACTGGTTGGGTGTTTTACAAACTTTTAGTTTTTCTATATGAATGTTTGTTTTATTTCCGTACAGAAAATTTTCAGAGATGCTTTCTATTAATATTTTCGGTATCTTTGTAACCAACTGGTAGTATTTGAGATAATCACTTTTTTCCAAGTTAAGTATTCGTTCTGCTTCTTCAAACTTATAAAACCTGTTTGTTCGGAAATCAAATAATTGATCAATATATTTTATTCCCTTTCTGTTCCAATTGTCCCAATATATTGTATTTTGTTGTAATTTAATGTCGGAGTTGTTCCATATTATATGTTTTTTCACTTCATTATTTGTGTTTGAAGAATTCATGATTTTAAACCACGAAGTTAAAATATCTTTCAAAAATTTGTGATTTTTGCAAATTCTAGCAATATCTTGTGTGTGTAAATTACATTCGAAAATTAAACTGCCCCCAAAGTTTTTAAGGAATTTCTTATACAGTATTTTCCAAAAACCGTTATTTTCATTTGAAATTATTCTTTTAACCCAACATGCTTTGATCGAGTACAGAAAAGCTTTAATGTCTGTGAGTTTAAGTCCTCCCAGATCATAGTTATTTACTAATGTTTTGCGCTTTATTTTTTCATTTTTTCCGTCCCATAAAAATTTAAAAATAGTTGACGTGATATCTTTGATAGTATCTTCTGGTGGGTTTTCAAGCACTGTAAATGGATAAATAAGTTTCGGTAGAGCATATGTTTTAATCACAGTTACTTTACCAGTAGGGTTAGTTTTCGATGTTGCCACTGTTTCAGACAATTTTTGAATTCTTGCAATTTAGGTTCGAGGTTGAGCTTATTATTTGATTCTAAATCTGTATAAAATGTCATTCCAAGTGTTCTAGCTTGTTTAGAAGTCCAAACGAAATTCATGTTTTCAGCATATTTTAAGTTCCTCTGTTTAAGTGAACCAGCCTTTAGAACTATAGATTTTGTTGTATTAAGTGTGAGTCCAGATATTTTGCCAAATTCATTTATAACCTTTATAAGTCGTTCAAAAGATTCTTTCTGTCCATTATTTACATAAGTGGCATCATCTGCGAACAAGGTTTGTTTAATTTCTGTGTTGTCTATTGTTAAACCTTTTATTGTATTATCTTTTGCTATAAAATTGTCAGTAATTGAATGCATATTATGAACAAGAAGAGGAGAGAGGACATCCTTGTCTAACACCCTTCTTTATTGGAAAGCTTTCTGACATATAACCATTATTTATTATTACACTGTTTATTTTGGTGTAAAATAGTTTTACCCATGTAATTAAAGATGGTCCGAAGTTGAAATGATGGAGACATTGCATCATAAAGCTGTGATTTAAGCTGTCAAATGCTTTTTGGTAATCAGAAAAAAAGAGTAGACCAGGTTGATTATTAGCTTCAAGGTATTCAATGATTTCATAAATTAAGCGAACATTTTCACCAATATAGCGGCCTTTCATAAAACCAGTTTGTTCATGAGTAATAATTTTATCTAAAACTTTTTTAATTCTATTGGCAATAGTTTTGGTTGCAATTTTGTAATCTATATTTAAAAGACTGATAGGTCGCCAGTTTGAAAGTAATGATTGGTCTTTTTCAGTCTTTGGTAATAGTGTTAATATACTTTGCTTTTGTAAATCTGTTAGTTCACCTTTTCTATACGAGAAATTTAAGGAGTTTATGAGGTAGAGTTTTATTTCGTTCCAAAAGAGCTTATAAAATTCTGTTGTTAGCCCGTCAGAACCGGGACTTTTGTTGTTTTTCATATCAAGTAGTGCTTGTTTACACTCGTTTTCTGTCAATAAACCTTCGCATGTTTCCATTTCATCATTTGATAATTTGTTTATGTTCTGATCCAAAAAATTTATAATTGTTTGGTTTTGTTCATGTTTTTCGTATAAAGTTCTATAATAGTTTACTTCTTCTTTTAAAATCTGATCATTTTTTGTTATTTCTTGACCATTAATTATTAGTTTTGTAATGTTCTTTTTTTCTGCACGTCTTTTCTCTATATTTGAGAAATATTTAGAATTCTTTTCATTACCTTCAATATGTATAGCTTTTGATCTAATCAATATACCATTGACTTTTTTCTCATATAAACAGTCAAGCTCATTCTGTTTTTCTGTTATTGTATCTTTAATATTATTTATGTCTTCATTTTCAACAAGTACCTGTTTATTTAAACTTTCAATTTCTTTTATCAGTTTACTTTCCTGATCTGTTTCAATTTTCTTTTTGTATGTAGAATATTTAATTGCTGTATTTCTAATAGTACCTTTGATAATTTCCCATAAAATATCAGGTTCAGCTTCAGAGTTTTGTCTAACTAATTCCTTAATATTGTCTTTTATCAATGATTTAAAATCATCATCTAAAAGAATACTGTTGTTTAGCTTAAAATAACCTGGACCTCGTTTACATTTGTCAAAATTTATTTGCAGATTAACACACGAGTGATCGGTTTTAAAGCCTGGCATTATATAACAATTATTTGATAAGTTACATAAGTATTCGGAAATTAAAAAATAATCGAGTCTACAGTATATACGTGGTGTTGAGTTTGATTTCCATGTAAATTGGGTGGATGAATTGTTCATATGTCGCCATATGTCAATTAAGCTACATTCTTGTATAATTGCTTTAAGTTTATTTCTTGATTTTAGTTGAGTGTCGACTCTCCCATTTCGTTTGTCTTTTGTTATATCTAATACTCTATTAAAATCTCCCCCAATGATAACGTTTTTGTCATTATTTTCAATTAAAAATTCTTCAAGAGATTTAAAAAAGTTGACGTCATCTTTATTTGGGCCATATATATTAATTATTGTTATATCTTGGTCCTTATAATTTAATTCTAAGGCAATAAGTCGTCCTTTAACTATTTCTTTGAAACTAATTATATTATGTGATTCTTCTATATTGAGCAAAATAGCGACTCCTTCGCTATTGGAACTATTTCCGCTGAAGTAAGATTCACCATTCCAGTCAGATTGCCAGAATGTACTTTTGTTATCTGGTAAATGTGTTTCCTGAAGAAGACATATTGAGAATTTTTGAGATTTTAACCATTGGAATACCTGCTTTCTTTTATTTGAATTTCCTAAACCCTAACATTCATTGAGCTAATTACGGATGCCATGAACTATTTAGTAGTGCTACTAAAACCTTACTTAACATGGAAACGATCATTTTCCTAACACTGAATTTGTTTTTAGTGGAAAACATATTTTGAAAAGATGTCAAGGGTACCAATTTTTAAGTGGTGAGCTTATTTATAGCGAGAACTATCAACATTTTTTCTATAGCTGAAAGTTATTTCTACGTAAGATAAATGCAAATTACATTTAGAAAAATAAAAACAAAAACACACAATACGCACAAAAAAAAACACAAAAATACATATATAGCGAGAACTATCAACATTTTTTTCTATAGCTGAAAGTTATTTCTACGTAAGATAAAATGCAAATTACATTTAGAAAAATAAAAACAAAAACACACAATACGCACAAAAAACACAAAAAATACAAAACATACTTTTTAACAGAGGCCTCAATGCCATTTTTCAACATTCATATATGACCAGCAACATGTGATCTTAGAATTCTATTTCAGCTTAAGAAAGAAAAAAATACCGATAAAATATTCTACGTTTTGTTATCATTTTTTGAAAGCATTCTTATTTGTATCATTGTTTTTAACAAAAATATTTTTAATACACTGACATGAAATTTATGAAGCTTATTGCCGAAGGAGGTAAAACACATGATGTATATGCAAAAAGGAACAAGTTGTGCATAGTTTGATATATATGAGAGTAATTGTTCAAAACCTTCAAACATTACATAGATTCATATTCAGTATTTTATAATCAGGGCAGTTGAAAGACAACAATTGTTACTGACCAAACATGGAAGTTATGCATAGTTTAATATATATAAGTGTAATTGTTCAAAACCTTCAAACATTATATAGATTCTTATTCAGTACTCAAGATCAGGGCAGTTGAAAGACAAAAGTAGTTACTGACCAACACGGAAGCGTACTAATAAACAGGTGGCCACACTGCCATGCCGTTCTGACCGTTTATGGAACCACACCCTCAAATACCTAGCTAATATCTTCTGGATACTGTGTTACATAGTGCCGATTCGAGACTGCTGTCTCTATCTACATGTATATACAGATAGATCTAGTTCAATATCATTTGAATGAGTAAAAACACTTCATGAATAAATATATTTTCTAACACAAAAAGCATGTAGAGACAGTTCAACTACCAATACTTATTACAGCCTTGAAATTTTGATGACATACACAGTTTTGCACACAAATCGTAAAACTGAATTTCATTGACCATGAATGTGACCTACTGACTTTCTTAGTATTTTATCATCATTTTGACATTTGAAACATGTAGCTCATATTACTCAGGGGAGCGATCCAGGGTCATCATGACTCTCTTGTTTGCCATTTTGTGCACAAAACCCCTAAAATTAGACTGCCATGTTTCCAAATTGTTGAAAAAGGAGTATTCCATCATCAAATTTCTTTTGACTTTCCAAGAATTAAAAAATTGCAAGAACTGATGGTAAAATAGTTTGTGATGGAGGGGTCCCTTCAAGTAAATTTTTAAGAAGAAAGTTGTTTGTTTGTCAAAATAACTATACTTGAGATTATTTGGAAATGATTTGTGTAGCTGTTGCAAAGATTTTCCTGCTTTATGAAAATTGTTTTATTGGCTGGGTTTTCGTAGAAAGATACGGCTTGTAGGTTAGGGCTATCTGGGCCGATGGATGGGATAATGAGTCTCATGTTAACCTTTTGTTCATTCATTTTTGTCAACAACTACTTATAAATCCAAACTTTAAGAAACTTGGTCAGAATGATCCCTATTACCCAAATTCGTGTGAGAATGGTGTCACTGAGTCAAAGGTCAAGGTCACAGGGACCTGAACATTGAAAATGGTTTCCGCTCAATATCTGGACAAGTATTTCACCTAGGATTTTGAAACTTCATTTGATGTTGGTCTTGATGTGTACATGGCCCCTATTGATTTTGGGGTCACTTGGTCAAAGATCAAGGTCACGGGGATCTAAACATTGAAAATTGTTTCTGCTCAATATCCGGACAAGTATTTCACCTAGGACCTTGAAACTTTATACGCATGTTGATCTTGATGTGTACATGACCCCTATTGATTATGGGGTCAAAGGTCAAGGTCACTTGGATATAAACATTGAAAATGGTGTTTTTCTTACTTTGATTTTTTTACACCAATTTATTTGTTTTAATTCATTTTCTATCTGTCCATTTCTTTTTTTCCCTTTTTCCTTCAATAGTGCTTACCGTAGATACCCGTGTATAATGCGCACCCGTGTATAATGCGCACCCCCGATCTTAGTCCAAAATCCTGGGAAAAAAAAAAAAAAAAAATTTTGGTCAATTTTGAGGTGGATGGAAAACGAAAGTAGAGTTTACATCGACACCGGTAATAAATTTTATCTCCATGGCGGAGAGCAGCATCGGTCTCACGGTACTATCGATTTTTGTTTTCTCGAAAATAAAACCAGTAAATTATTGTTATATTTGTTGTTTTACCTTTTTTAATTCAGTATTTTGAATAAATAAATAGCAGCTGATTCAATATTTCGGAATGGTATCTTTCAAAATGACATGAGCTTCTCAATTTAAACTGATAACAAAAGGTGTGATAGTCTTTTTGTCACGATCATAAAGCCAGTAATTACCGGCAATCAACGTGTCACCTCGTGTCAATTATGTTGTTCACAGTTTGATCTCGGTTAAAGATAATTCTCGATCTTTAATTAGTAACATAATTTTTGTGATTTATAAACATTTCTTTTGTCAAAATACTTTTAAATTTATATGAAATTAATTTTGTTTGAAAGAAAAATAAACAATTCGATGTTTTACGGAACGTAACGGCAATCTTAGATTTTAGCGGAGACAGTAAGCGCGGGGAGTAGTTTCCCTTTACCAAAATGGCGAACATCGGTAACAAACTTGTTTTGAAGTTGGAAAATTGTCTATACCTGTGTATTATGCGCACCCACAATTCGGGGGTGGTCCCGGGGGTCAAAAAACTGCGCATTATACACGGGTATCTACGGTATTAATTTGGGGGTTATTTATTGTATTCCTTTATTAGGACTTTTATCTCATTATCACCTAATTCGGAAAACCTGGCCAAAACGCCATCAGGCGTTAGCTGCTTGTTGGATTAAACTTCAGTTTAATGAAATCAAATTATTCCAATGTTTCAATAGAGGAAAGGTGTGCCCTCAGTCTTCCCATCTGCCAGTCTGTTGGTCTGTCGGAAGTCACACAAAGTGGACTTCTGCAATAGGAGGTACAAATTATTTGTTTCTTCAACAAGTACAATATATTTTGTCATGTTTAAAACCTACATACCCACTTTTCCAGATTAATCTGGAAATAAAGAAATTTCTCAGGTCTAATTTTAACATCATTTTAAACTCCAATGAATTTTAGCTTATATATGCATGTATGTTACATTGCAGATGAGTGATTTCATTGTGACTGACAGTGGAAAATACAAAATGACTGCTGAATCTAAGTGCAAAGGCCAGAATTATAAATTTGAAAAGACTTTCCAGTGTTCAGAATTGAAGGCATATAGAATGATATTGTACTTTGATGTGAACAAGGACTTGAAATTGTCACAAGTAAGATTTTTAACTTGATTTATCATGATTAGGTAGAGCTTTTGCACTCACTTGTGTGTCAGCGTCCTGATTTGGTTAAGTTTTGTACATAAGCTGGTATCTAATGGGATTGGACTGATGTGGTTTTCTTCAGAATTGAGTCATTCTTTGATCAGAAAGTATGGCATTTAATGGCATATAGTGTAATCACCTCATATAATATCTTTTATTTTATAATAAGAATAAACACAAAATTTAATATAAACACACAAAAGAAATTTATGTGTGTAATTTGTAAGAATTGAAGTTTGGTGTAGTGTTTTTTTAAATGACAATGTCCCTTGAAAATTAAGGTAAAAATTGATGAGTTTTGAATTGCCATATGTTTTCTTCTTACCAATAAGTGGATATGGTGGGAAGTTCTCAACATTGAACAACTTTTTCTGAAATGTTTGCATGTTAGATGTTTCTGCTGATACCAAATATTGCTGAATGTCAAAACAAAATTCTAATGAGTCCTTTTAACTGATTTTGTGGGTCATCTAAGTTGTATTGTACACAGTTCCTTATTACTGTATATCATTTTGAAGATTCAATCTGCTATGTAAATATAAAATGCTTTGCAGTATTTTGTGTTTTTTTTTCAGTTTCCAGACCAGAGAGATAAACCAAAACATGGAAATGCGGCATTAAGGTAAGTAAGAATGAATAAATTTATTGTTGGATCAGACTTACTTTGGTGCACCTCCAAACTTTTGTGGGATGCACTTAGATTTGCCGTTGTCTGTCTGTTGTCTGTCAGAATTTGTAAAATGCATATCTCAAAAAGTCATCAGACCTCGCAGGGTTGTTACCTAGCTTGTGAAGTTGTGCACCAGGTGTTTTAATTGGGATTTCATGCAGTCAGACCAGAGTTATGGCCCTTGATTTAGTAAAAAATATGCATACATTGACAGGAAGTGGGGGCACCAGTGTCCTATGGACACACATCTAGTCAAACTTGATCTGAACAAAATGTCTAGTTTAACAGTCTTGTATACTGAGATCAGGAATGAACCCTTACCTTGGGGCCTACACAAGTTTGCAGTCATCGGCGTGTCTGACCATATGTGCTTGAACTGTTATTCTAGATTTAGTCTAGGATATAACTCAAACTGTCATTTTTGATGTTTGTTTGTTTTAGGTTTAATGCCTTTTTTCAACAGTATTTCAGTTAGGTAACGGCGGGCAGTTCACCTAACCAGTTCTGTACCAGTACAAACCTGTTCTCCGCAAGTAACTGCCAACTTCCCCACATGAATTATTAGAGGTGGAGGACGAATGATTCCAGACACAATGTCTTTTATCAATTCTTCATGGAGAACATATGCCCCGCCTGGGGATCGAACTCGCGACCCCGCGATCCGTAGACCAACGCTCTCCCTACTGAGCTAAGCGGGCAGGATTGAAATTGAACAATTTGATATAAGCATTCAGTATAACTTGATAATGAATATATGTCACATACAAAACCTGGTTGAATGATTAAGGTCACAACAATTTAAAAATTAAATGTTTTATGTCGAGTCCATATTTTAATATCACTTCATGTGACATGTTCATGATAACATGCAAAGCCAAGGGTCCTATGTAGCTCCAAGGTCAAAGTCACACTTAGGATGAAATTCTTCACTTTGACTGACCATATGAACAGTGAAATCATGGTGATGTATTATTCACGGCCTCATACTTGTTACTCAGATAGTAATGTTATAAGGCTGTGTTCCAGTTGCACTTTGGCAAAGATCATGTTTAGAGGACTTTCAGTATTTAAGTTATGATATCAAGCCAGACCTTTTAAAAGAGGAAAAATGTAGAAGAGTTGAAGATCTGCTTTTATCCAGACCATATCTGCTCCATTCGTCACTAGACTTCAAAATACATGTACTTTCCTTGCATAGATTATAAATTTGAAAAGATGATTAGCAAACTTTTACAGCCTATTGTTATTAGCTCACCTGTCACATAGTGACAAGGTGAGCTTTTGTGATCACCTTTCGTCCGTTGTCTGTCATCAGTCTGTCCGTGCCTCAACAATTTCTTGTCTGCACGATAGTGGTTTCATTTATGATTTTATTTTAACCAAACTTGCACACAACTTGTATCACCATAAGATCTCGGTTCCTTTCTTGAACTGGCCAGATCCCGTTATGGGTTCCAGAGTTATGGCCCCTGAAAGGCCAAAATTAGCTATTTTGACCTTGTCTGCACAATAGCAGCTTTATTTGTAATTTGATTTTTACCAAACTGGCACACAACTTGTATCACCATAAGATCTTGGTTCCTTTCTTGAACTGGCCAGATTCCATTATGGGTTCCAGAGTTATGGCCCCTGAAAGGGCCAGAATAAGCTATTTTGACCTTGTCTGCACAATAGCAGCTTCATTTATGATTTGATTTTAACCAAACTTGAACACAACTTGTATCACCATAAGATCTTGGTTCCTTTCTTGAACTGGCGAGATTCCTTTATGGGTTCCAGAGTTATGGCCCCTGAAAGGGCCAGAATTAGCTATTTTGACCTTGTCTGCACAATAGCAGCTTCATTTATGATTTGAATTTAATCAAACTTGCACAAAACTTACGTCACCATAAGATCTCGGTTCCTTTTTTGAACCGGCCAGATCCCTTGATGGGTTCCAGAGTTATAGCCCCTGAAAGGGCAAAAATTAGCTATTTTGACCTTGTCTGCTCAATAGCAGCTTCATTTATGATTTGATTTTAACCAAACTTGCACACAACTTGTATTGCCACAAGATCTTGGTTCCTTTCTTGAACTGGTCAGATTCCTTCATGGGTTCCAGAGTTACGGCCCCTTAAAGGTCCAAAATTGGCTATTTTGGCTTTTATAGCCATATAGAGACTTCATTTATGGTTTTATTTGATACAAACTTCCAAAATATCTTCAACAACAATAAATCTTGGATTGCATGACAAATCAGATCCAATCGTAGGTTCCAGAGTTATTAGCTTGACTATTCGAAGAATAGTCTAGCTATTCTACTCACCCTGGCGTCGGCGTCGGCGTCAGCGTCACACCTTGGTTAAGTTTTTGCATGCAAGTACATACAGCCATCAGTTAAAGGCATATAGCTTTGAAACTTGTTTTTTCTTTTTCTAGGTCAATTACCAACCTCACTGGGTCAAGTCCCATAACTCTGACATGTATTTTGAGCAAATTATGCCCCCTTTTGGACTTGGAAAATTTTGGTTAAGTTTTACATGCAAGTTACTATCTCCAAAACTAATGCAGATATTGAATTGAAACTTCACATGTGTCTTCGGGGTTATAAAACTAGTTGATAGCAGCAAGTCCCATAACTCTGACCTTCATTTTGGCCAAATTATGCCCTCTTTTGGACTTAGAAAATTCTGGTTAAGTTTTGCTGCAAGTACATACAGCTATTTCTAAAAGGCATAGAGATTTGAAACTTATTTTTTCTTTTTCTAGATCAATTACCAACCTCACTGGGTCAAGTCCCATAACTCTGACATGTATTTTGAGAAAATTATACCCCCTTTTGGACTTAGAAAATTCTGGTTAAAGTTTTGCATGCAAGTTACTATCTCCACAACTAATGCAGATATTGAATTAAAACTTAACATGTGTCTTCGGGGTTATAAAACTAGTTGATAGCAGCAAGTCCAATAACTTTGACCTTCATTTTGGCCAAATTATGCCCCCTTTTGGACTTAGAAAATTCTGGTTAAAGTTTGCGTGCAAGTACATACAGCTATGACTAAAAGGCATATAGATTTGAAACTTATTTTTTCTTTTTCTAGATCAATTACCAACCTCACTGGATCAAGTCCCATAATTCTGACATGTATTTTGAGAAAATTATGCCCCCTTTTGGACTTAGAAAATTTTGGTTAAAGTTTTACATGCAAGTTACTATCTCCAAAACTAATGCAGATATTGAATTGAAACTTAACATGTGTCTTCGGGGTTATAAAACTAGTTGATAGCAGCAAGTCCCATAACTCTGACCTTCATTTTGGCCAAATTATGCCTCCTTTTGGACTTAGAAAATTCTGGTTAAAGTTTTGCGTGCAAGTACATACAGCTATTACTAAAAGGCGTATCGATTTGAAACTTATTTTTTCTTTTTCTAGATCAATTACCAACCTCACTGGATCAAGTCCCATAATTCTGACATGTATTTTGAGCAAATTATTCCCCTTTTTGGACTTAGAAAATCCTGGTTAAAGTTTTGCGTGCAAGTACATGCAGCTATTACTAAATGGCATATAGATTTGAAACTTATTTTTTCTTTTTCTGTATCATTTACCAACCTCACTGGGTCAAGTCCCATAACTCTGGCATGTATTTTGGGCAAATTATGCCCCCTTTTGGACTTAGAAAATTTTGGTTAAAGTTTTACATGCAAGTTTCTATCTCCAAAACTAATGCAGATATTGAATTGAAACTTCACATGTGCCTTCGGGGTTATAAAACTAGTTGATAGCTGCAAATCCCATAACTGATATGCATTTTGGTCAAATTATGTCCCCTTTTGAACTTAAAACTTTTTTGATATTTAACCTTTTTGGGTAATATTTTCCTGCTTCTGGGCCAATATTTCGAATAGTCGAGCTTGGTTGTCTTATGGACAGCTCTTGTTTTATATCTGATTACCTCCCCTGATTGTAATCAAAATGGATTTATATTCAGTAAGTACTTATAGGACATATTTGAAATTTCATTATTGTCATTAGTTGGACTGAGTCAATCAGGGTAGATAACTATGGACTGATTTTATGTCAAATTACCTCCCTTTATTTCAAATTAAAATGGGTATATCTCCGTAACTAATGAAGATACTGATCTGAAATTTCATTTATGTCAACAGATTTATTTGGCAGATCCTTCTTTTGTTCACTTACAATAAATCCTGGATTCCATGACAAATCAGATCCAATCGTAGGTTCCAGAGTTATTTTATATTTGATTACCTCCCCTGATTGTAATCAAAATGGATTTATATCAGTAAGTACTTATAGGACTTATTTGAAATTTCATTATTGTCATTAGTTGGACTGAGCCAATCAGGGTAGATAACTATGGACTGATTTTACCTCAAATTACCTCCCTTTATTTCAAATTAAAATGGGTATATCTCCGTAACTAATGAAGATACTGATCTGAAATTTCATTTATGTCAACAAATTTATTTGGCAGATCCTTCTTTTGTTCACTTACAATAATTTTTTCTATTACTTCCCTTTTACGTTACTATAAATAGCTTATTTTTAGTAATTTTTTTATTATTGGCCGTAGGGAAAAACCGGGACCACTTTTCTGTGGTACAACATGGATGGTACCTCAAATTTTTAGGTGTATTTTGACATATATGTACCTTGTAAGATTTTTTTTTCTTTTTGGTTAAATTTCTTCCCTTTTTTTGTTCCTGTCTTTTGGACTTAGATATGTTTTCTGAGGACCTTCTTGTCCTCAAGTGCAATGATAACAGGTGAGCGATATAGGGCCATGTTGGCCCTCTTGTTTTTAGATTATATTAACACTACATGAAGGGATTTGGATCCTCCGGGAGCATTTGAGAGTGTTATATAACATTCTTATTTCTCGTCTTTTTATAAATTTCTAAATATTTTTTATATTTTCTCAGAACTGTTAAGATTTTGCTATTAAAGATTTTCTATACTGCATATTGTATGATACAGTCATTTTTTCGCTTTTTATGAAAAGATTGAAATGTGTATACTTTCAGTATGTTTAGTACAGATGATCTAGTTGATACTCTCACCATTATGTCTACAAGTGCAGATGCTCTGTCGTCCTCAGATATAGGGATACATTTTAATGTGACCCCTTTTAAAGCAACAGATTTTATGGAGGTGGAACCACTGCGGTATGTGTTTGATGGAGATGCACAAATTTTCAGAATTACGTAGGAATTCCATGTTTTTCAGTTTTCTTGGTAAAAAATTAGCTGGAATGATGCACAATATCTGAGCTTGCTAGGTAACGACTATCTTATGCAAAACCCTTACACCTACCTAGTCTAGGCACCTTCCTAGTCTGGAAGTCAAATCATGCGTATAGGGCTTTTTTCCAGTCCAGTCTATAACTCGAACCATCCATTTAGGGATTTTGGCATTACTTTGCACAAATGTTCCCCGAAATGAGGTAATATGTTTTCCTGATCTTCCAGACCTGTAGCTCAAAGTCACACTTGGAAGTCAATAGAATTTTTTCTGTTTCTTGGCATAAATGACCCCCACAGTGAGATGATGTGTAATGCACAATATCCAGATCCTTAGCTCAAAGGTTAAGGTCACACTTAGAGGCTAAAAGGCAACATTGATCTTTTTCAGACCAGTCTTTAAAATATTTTAGGTCACTTCTCTTTTCATTATTCTAGCTTTTTTGTCCATGTTTATAGATGTTACAAGCTATCAACAATTGATATGTGCAAATTTTAATCAAAACTTTGTGAATTATAACATACAGTCAAATACCGTTACCTCGATATTCAAGGACTGCAAAAATTTCATTGGCGAAATCCGAAGTTTGAAGTAATGATATCGTCTATCTGGACTATATTTTGTGTCTGTGTAGGACGTCAATATTGTCAATACACTACATGCTTCTTTAAGAGGGTTTAAAAGGGGGAAAGAAATAAATAAAATGTAAATACGTCATTTTTAATGGGTTTTAATAAACAAAAATGTTCATTTAAATACACATATTGTTACTCAGTTGAAATTTTGTTTATACTGGAAAACAGATTGCCCACTTGCACGCTGTTTTTAGACTAATTATTGAGAATTAAATGCAAACTTTCTAACATTTAAATTGGATTAAAGATTAAATAACAAAAAAAAAAAACACACACACACACAAACTAACCTGATTATTATTAATACATCGCCAGACAACAACAATGGGTTGATTTTCATACCTTGCAAATAACTTTGATATTTTTGACATGATGTGATATCAACGGAACCAGGTGTAAAAACAATACAGGTAATTTGACGGGACTGAAAAATCCCATTGAGCTGAACAAAATAATCGAGCCAATTACATTGAGCTAATGATAAACAATACCATTAAAATGTATAGAGAAAAGTCTGGACCAACTAAAACACATTGTGCTAACCGGAATATCGAGCTAACTGATACTGAGGTAACAATATTCAAATGTATTTTATATAAAGCACTATATTGTATACACATTATTAGCTTATACAGCAGCTGAGATCATTAGTCACATTCCAGGAAAGGACTTTGTATATTGCAAAGCAATACTTCATTCAGTACTTTTATATTTTTGTAGTTCTGAACATAATGTGCAAAAGTTTCTTAATAAAAAATATGATAGTAAAATTCTTATCATTTAGTAAATGTCACTGAGTGCATTAATGAATTTCATGTTGCAATGGATACAAAGAGGTTTTGATGTTGTAAAATTTTCAAATGCTCATGAATTTGTTAATACCTGATGAGTTTGGTTAACACTTCCATGACCTCAAGTTTAATAAGATGTTCTGTCATTGAAATCTCTCTGACTTTTCTATTTAATCTCTATATCTTTTTTTTCCAGATATAAGATATATGAACTGAGTGTAGTATTTTCAAAGTTGATTGACACTAGTCCAGAATTTACGCTTAAAGCAGGTGGTGTTTATACAGCCTATGTTCACAACAATGGGACTGAGGTAATTATTCTCATTTTATTATACAGACATTAATAAGTCCTTTTAACTTACTGATTCATGAATTCTTACATTTTCATGAAATGGAAAGAAACATATCAAACATTTTGAGAAAAAAAAAAGTCCAAATTTGCAATATAGTTGAACTTTGTTAACTCGAACTCGTTGGGACCTACACAATTTGTTCAAGTTATCGGTAGTTCGAGTCATCAATGTACATTATACAAGGATTTTGCCGGGGCCTGACGATGAGTTCGAGTGAAGGGTGGAGTTTTAATTATCCTAGTTTGAGTGAACAAAGTTTGACTGTATATGATTTCTGTCCAGGTCAATGCCACTCTCATTGTCTTATTCAGGATTTGGCATTTCAACCTTTTGAACAAAATTATGATTAACTTCTAATTCTTGCCACTTCGACTAGTGTTCCCGGGCAGTTTTAAGCATTGAAGTTACCAGTAGGCTAACCTTTAAATTTATATGTCATACACATCTTGTTGAGGTAACTGCGGAAGTTAGCCATTTAAAAAACACTAGGTTAACATTTGAACATCTGTTTTATGAGTAAGATTGTGGGTTTTAGTAAATTGATCTAGCAGTTTTATCATTTTCATTGTAATCATCTTTTTAAAGCCATTTGTAAAGTTGTAATTAATGAGTAACCTTTTGAATTATAGCACTTTTCATTAGAATTAATGTCAGATTGATCATTTGAACACAAACTGTTAGGGTATTAAGGACATTTACAATTTCAGTCTGTTGTTCACCTGTTTGTGGATGTAACAGAAAACACAGTTTCTATGATGTGGCTTATACCTCAGTATATACTCATCACCCTTGGAGAAGTACTGTTCTCAGTTAGTGGGTTGTCCTTTGCCTATTCCCAGGTAATATTTAGAATAATGTCACAAGTTTCCCTTTGATATTTTGGTTAGTAGTGTTACAGTAATTTAAACAGAATTTCATTTTAAAATTAGCTCAGTTGTGAAGAAACAGAATATTCTAATCACTCATATGTCAGTATACCTTGCTAAGAGAAATTCTGTTTAATAAGAAAGTGCAATTGTTACCTAAATATGATGCAATCATGCCATTGTACTTATAGCTAACACTTTATCCAAGTCAGAACTTCTTCCTGTTTTGGTATTTTACAAGAACTGCACAGTAATCTAAGTAAAGCTCTTCTTTTATTAATAAAAGTCATGTAGCATACACATGTTTTACCTGCCATAATGATTGTAAAATTACTGTTAAACATCTTGTGCGTAATGTATGTGAGTAATGGTTGCTGTTAACAAAGTCCCTGTCTGTCCATTTCTGGCTCCACTTTCTGAAAGGCTGATGTCCAATCAAAAGAAGTGTTAATACTGGAAAATACAGGAGTTGAACTAGGGCCCGTAAGCATGAGTGGTAAAAGGTAGAATCTTACTGGTTTGGGCTTGAAACTCTGAATATAGAGTCCCTTCTTGTGAGGAAGCTTTTGTAGCAAGTGGAAGGATGATGTTTTTTTTTTCTCTGATACTGGTCTAGCTTTGCTTGAGATATTGCAGCTATGGGCACTAGGTGCTTTTCTGCACCATAAAAAAAACCTGAAATAAATTACGATGATGTGGATTCACAAAACAACGGCAGAAGGGAATAGAAATCTGTACGACTGACACACCTGTATTGCCAGGCAAGACTTGCTTCACTGTATTATTTGTTCCTAAATAGGCACCAACATCACTGAAGTCTGTTGTTCAAGCAGTTTGGCTGGTTACAGTGTCATTTGGGGATCTGGTTGTGATAATTGTGGCAAATATACACTCGATACCATCACAGGTATAGTCATTTATCTAACTTATATCATCTTTAATGTATAAACATATAAACAGGAGGTGGAGGCACTTAGATTTGTCCTTGTCTTTTTTAAGCTGTCTGTCCATTCAAATTTGTGTTGTGCACATGTCTCAAAATGTATTTGATCAGGAGTCATCAAACATCTGATGGTCATAGGATAGTTATTCAGCATGTAGCACCAGTGTCCTGTGGATACACATCTTGTTCTGTATTGGGCCTGCATTGTAAATACGTATGGAGGTTTAAGCTGTTTATTGCAATGCTGATTCTTTATGAATCTGGGTTTGACAGAATACCTGTACTTGCATTTTGTCATTCTAAAATTATTTCGGGCTTTCAACAAGAAGGGGCTTACTATGAAAATTAATGTCTTATATTTCACATGTTCTAATTGAATAATATTTACAGATATTCGTCAGTGTAATGAATAATCTTTATAATTTTTCAAATTTATTTATCATATTGTGGCATATTTTATTAACTCATTTAGATATTGTCAGAAAGGTTTTTCTGTATATTGGTGCCTGTTTTGATAAAGTAGATTTTGAATCTGTGCAGAAGTGATTAAGTGCTACAATTGTCATGTAAATGTCTCAATTCTCGGACTGGTTTTGGTCATGAGTTTGTAGATCAGCCTCAAAAGTCAAGCATCTGATTAGTTCATTTTGAGCACAACCTTAGAATTATTGACCAATGGTAAGGTTGCATTCCGAGACTGGATATATGACTCACTTTTGTAGATGTGTTTTAATTTAAGAAATACTTTTTTATATATTGATATTTTTTTGTATTTTAGATGGTTGAATTCTTCATATTTGCTACCCTCATGTTTGTTGACACTATCATATTTATGATAATGTCAAAGTTCTACACTTACAAAGCGAATTCCCTTGACTACTGCGAGCTGGTTGAAGAAGCGCCAGAAATTAATGTTTCGGAAAGATCTGGAGGAGAGGAGCATCCATTGAAGAGCATGACTATGCCAAAGCCTACTACTAAAACAAAACTTTAAGGAAGAATAGATTCTTGTTAAAATATACCTTTTTTGTCATAATTTTATAGTGCATACTTACAAGTTAATTAGCATTACTGGGAACTGATTTCTTTCATCACAGGCTTTTGTTTATATTATGCAAATATAGAAATATCTTGGTACTGCAACCAGATGTATTATGTGCATTTAGCTGGCTAATGTATGCTAAAATCATTTTTAATTTGTATTTTTATGCCCCCGAAGGGAGGCATATAGTTTTTGAACCGTCTGTCGGTCAGTCGGTCCGCAATTTTCGTGTCCGGTCCATATCTTTGTCATCGATGGATGGATTTTCAAATAACTTGGCATGAATGTGTACCACAGTAAGACGACGTGTCGCGCGCAAGACCCAGGCCCGTAGCTCAAAGGTCAAGGTCACACTTAGACATTAAAGGATAGTGCATTGATGGGCGTGTCCGGTCCATATCTTTGTCATCAATGAATGGATTTTCAAATAACTTGGCATGAATGTGTACCACAGTAAGACGATGTGTCGCGCGCAAGACCCAGGTCCGTAGCTCAAAGGTCAAGGTCACACTTAGACGTTAAAGGATAGTGCATTGATGGGCTTGTCCGGTCCATATCTTTATCATCGATGGATGGATTTTCAAATAACTTGGCATGAATGTGTACCACAGTAAGACAACGTGTCGTGCGCAAGACCCAGGTCCGTAGCTGAAAGGTCAAGGTCACACTTAGACGTTAAAGGATAGTGCATTGATGGGCGTGTCCGGTCCATATCTTTGTCATCGATGGATGGATTTTCAAATAACTTGGCATGAATGTGTACCACAGTAAGACGACGTGTCGCGCGCAAGACCCAGGTCCGTAGCTCAAAGGTCAAGGTCACACTTGGACAAAGGTCATTTTTCATGATAGTGCATTGATGGGCGTGTCCGGTCCATATCATTGTCATTCATGCATGGATTTTAAAATAACTACGCATGAGTGTGTGACACAGTAAGACGATGTGTCGCGCGCAAGACCCAGCTCCGTAGGTCAAAGGTCCTAAACTCTAACATCGGCCATAACTATTCATTCAAAGTGCCATCGGGGGCATGTGTCATCCTATGGAGACAGCTCTTGTTCTTTTATTTTTTTTATTCCAAATTTATGGGTTTTTTTCTGTCAAAGGAACTGTGTGAATAAACCCACACAATTTTGTTTTGAGATACAAACATATGAAATCCACATTGTAATCTGTGATACATGGAAGACAGCAAGCCTGTATGGCAACTGACAACACATAGTGCAAGTGGCTAGAGGACGCTTTATGATATTTTGCACAGGTTTTAGTTTTTTACTAGTATCACATGCTTATGCAGCTTTCTTACTTAAAGTGGTAACAGATATTTTTAGAGTACTTTCGAACACTATCAGATAGATTAATGTATGCATTAAAGGGTGGTGGTACCGGTAATGCTATTAGCCGTGTGTAGTATGTATGGGACATTTTTAGACATATTAAATGATGAGATTGAACTATTTTCAATACAAGTACTGTAGCTTTTGTATCTTAAATAAAACCTGTATCTTCCAAGAATTAGTGGAGTAAATTTCAGGTGGATGGCGTGTACCATAATCCTAGCCTCCGATTCTAGGATTACGGAAGTTCTGTATTCCTAGACAACCCTATGAGGATAGGCTAGGATTACGGAAATATTTAAGGGGCATCAAATATATGTTAGGACATGTATAAATGATGTTGTAAACTTACTTATTTCACTTAAAATAGTGATTTTTCATGCCTGTCGTATTATTTCGTGCTATCGATCCGCCATTTTTGGTTTGTATAATCTTAAACGATGAATTAATGGTGGTGCGCGGAAATGTCGAAAAGAAAGAAAAAAAAATAAATACAAAAGAAGAAAGAAAAGAAAAAAATAGAGAAGAAACAATGAAAAATGAGCTGGCTTACGGAAGGCCGGTGGTTCTACCCAGGTGCCTGCTCGTGATGAAATAATGCACGGAGGGGCACCTGTGGTCTTCCTCCACAATTAAAGCTGGAAAGTGGCCATATGACCTATCATGTGTCAATGCGACGTTAAATCAAAAAAAAAAAAAAAAAAATCATGAATATGAAGTAATAATATACTCTAAACAAAAACAAAATTACAGCAATAATTTTTTTTAAAAACAATTATTTTTTTATGGAGGTTATACTAACCCAAAATTGCGGATCGATAACACGAAATAATATGACAGGCATGAAAAATTGCAATTTTAAGTGAAATAAGTAAGTTTACAACATCGTTTATGCATGTCTTAACATATATTTGATGCCGCTTAAATACTTCGGTAATCCCAGCCTATCCTCACAGGGTTGTCTAGGAATACGGAACTTCCGTAATGTATAGTTGTTGTCGATGTTGTGCATGTCTGCACTTACAGAGTTGCAGGAGTTGTACAACCAATATAAACATAAACTCTGTCCTGACTTTAATATTTACATTATATCTTGAAAATTCACCGAAAATAAGTTTCCAATGTTTACTTTATATGAAAATTGTGAATCTACTCTCAAAATAGTGATCGTATCTTTTGAAAAAATGTGATATGATAAATGTTGCATGTGACAGTTTGTGTTTCTGTCTGTAAATATGATCATTGAATATTAGATGCTTGTAAGTATTGCAAAAAAAAAACTTTTAAAGATGAACACAGTTGGCACATTATTGTAAATAGAAATAGGAGATAAAGATTTAATGACAATAATTTGTTTTGTATGACAATTTGTCGTGTCCAGACAGTGCCAACTTAAACAACTTGAAGGTAAAATTAATGCAAAAAGATTGACTATTAAGAAAGTCCTGCATTTATTATTGCTTTTTCGGATTTTGAGATTTGCTGGAAAGTCTAGATCACAAGATTTGCATTGAAATATTGAGTATGGTCATGAAGTTCGAAAGTTCCTGTGCAATAGCTTATGAGAGATTTTATGAGAGATACTTTTTTATGGACAAATAGTGTTTGTTATATAGCGTTTGTTATACATTCATTTGAATTTAGTCATTTTGTTTTTCAAGATTGAACTTATTGTTATGATATACAGAATACAGGGAACACGACTATGCAAAGTGGAGACTGCATGTCAGAAATGGCTAAGTCAAATTCTGTGTGTAGGGTTGAAAATTAAAACTTTTTTACTGCATTTACAAATGAATTTTAGTTTTAGACAATGGGCTTATGTATTTGATTTGAAATGGAAACATGTACCACTTACTTAAGTTTGTTTCTTTTTACATGAAACACATATACTCAAGAAGTAACACTGTAGAATCATTAACATTAGTGGGGAAGTAATTTTCATGGTTAAGTTAATCGGCAAAATTAAATCCTGATTAACAAGTGGAATTCCCATTCACTTTATGTACAGAAGTTGACATACACATAATAGATAATAGTCATTTTGGCCAAAATCACAAAGTTTTGTGCCAGCAAAAACAAATTCTTTCACTATATATTGTTGTTGCTGTTTTACTCGTGTTTGTTCGTTGTGATGTTACTTGCTTTGTTTTGTAAAGTAGCAATAGATTACTTTTACTCGACATTTATAAATTGCATCAGTTGACAGCTTAAACTTTATTTGTCAGCTTAAACTTAGTTGATTCCATATGTTAGTCAAAATCCCATCAAATTAACTTAATTTATATTGTGTCATGTTCATCTCAAAATCACCTTATCTCAGCATTTTCGGATATTAGAGTTAATATAAATTAGTTTGAAAACGTGTGGGCTAGAAATGATACACTACAGCAACTGTGAAACCAATTAATAGTTCCGGGGGATTAATTTTCATGGCTTTGTCATCCCCAAAGTCTAATCCCACAAATAACTAAAATTTCAGTTCATTTTATGTTCAGAATTTGAAATCCATCAATTCATTTTCTCCAGGAATCGGTCCTTTTGGTCAACACCATGAAATTTCATAGTATTTGAAGTTATGTGTACCTGAAATGTGATTAATATAGGTGTAAGCCTTCATTTCATAGTTAAATATGGAACCAAATACAGTTGGATCAGTGTATGAAATACTTTGCACAACTTCGTTGAGAGAACACACAGATATTGTTGCTCTGTAGAGGTTTGTATGCTAAGGATTTTATCTTATTGGAACAAAATACCTGCCTTTGTAGGGAGATTTGCTTTTCTGACTGTTGTTTTCAGAAGTAAAACATGTACAAATGGTAAAAAATGTTGCAGACAAATTTTCTGTTAATTTGAATTCATGTGAGAAATTATTGAGTTACAAACTGGTCTGCTGTATTTGAAAACTCCAGTCACTTGTCTAATGGTCTTTTAAATGGTCAAAATAATTTAAGCTGTCAAGTATCAATATTATAAGGAAGTGATTACCTCCATGTTACAAATGTAGATCGAGTTTGGGTGTTTTAATGAAAGTCTTTGGTGATTAGAGTACTATTTTAATTTTGTTGTCTTTTTAGTTTTTACATTGAATATGTTTTTTCCTTAGTGCAATTTATTTGTTATTTTGTATTATTAGCTCACCTGTCACAAAGTGACAAGGTGAGCTTTTGTGATCGCGCGGCGTCCGTCGTCCGTCGTCCGTCCGTCCGTCCGTGCGTGCGTGCGTCCGTCCGTGCGTAAACTTTTGCTTGTGACCACTCTAGAGGTCACATTTTTCATGGGATCTTTATGAAAGTTGGTCAGAATGTTCACCTTGATGATATCTAGGTCAAGTTCGAAACTGGGTCACGTGCCGTCAAAAACTAGGTCAGTAGGTCTAAAAATAGAAAAACCTTGTGACCTCTCTAGAGGCCATATATTTCACAAGAGCTTCATGAAAATTGGTCAGAACGTTCACCTTGATGATATCTAGGTCAAGTTCGAAACTGGGTAACGTGCCTTCAAAAACTAGGTCAGTAGGTCAAATAATAGAAAAACCTTGTGACCTCTCTAGAGGCCATATTTTTCATGGGATCTTTATGAAAGTTGGTCTGAATGTTCATCTTGATGATATCTAGGTCAAGTTCGAAACTGGGTCTCGTGCGGTCAAAAACTAGGTCAGTAGGTCTAAAAATAGAAAAACCTTGTGACCTCTCTAGAGGCCATATATTTCAAGAGATCTTCATGAAAATGGGTCAGAATGTTCACCTGATGATATCTAGGTCAGGTTCAAAGTGGGTCACGTGCTTCAAAAATAGTCAGTAGTCTAATAATATAATAAACCTTGTACTTTCTAGAGGCCATATATTTCCAAGTATTTCATGTATAATTAATCAACTTCACCAAAGATGATCAGGTAGTTCTGAAACGGGGCGTCCGTGTCCTCAATAAACTAGGTCAGTAGGTTCAATCTACGAAAACCTTGTGACCACTCTAAAGGCCAATTTTTCATGGGATCTTTATGAAAGTTGGTCTGAATGTTCATCTTGATGATATCTAGGTCAAGTTCGAAACTGGTCACGTTGCGTCAAAAACTAGGTCAGTAGGTCTAAAAATAGAAAAACCTTGTGACCTCTCTAGAGGCCATATATTTCAGCAAAGCTTCATGAAAATTGGTCAGAATGTTCACCTTGATGATATCTAAATCAAGTTCGAAAGTGGGTCACGTGCCATCAAAAGCTAGGTCAGTAGGTCAAATAATAGAAAAACCTTGTGACCTCTCTAGAGGCCATATTTTCCATGGGATCTGTATGAAAGTTGGTCTGAATGTTCATCTTGATGATATCTAGGTCAAGTTCGAAAGTGGGTCACGTGCCGTCAAAAACTAGGTCAGTAGGTCAAATAATAGAAAAACCTTGTGACCTCTCTAAAGGCCATATTTTTCAATGGATCTTCATGAAGGTTGGTTTGAATGTTCATCTTGGTGATATCTAGGTCAAGTTCGAAACAGGGTCATGTGCGGTCAAAAACTAGGTCAGTAGGTCTAAAAATAGAAAAACCTTGTGACCTCTCTAGAGGCCATACTTGTGAATGGATCTCCATAAAAATTAGTCAGAATGTTCATCTTGATGATATTTAGGTCAAGTTCGAAAGTGGGTCACGTGCCTTAAAAACTAGGTCAGTAGGTCAAATAATGAAAAAACGTTGTGACCTCTCTAGAGGCCATATTTTTCATGGGATCTGTATGAAAGTTGGTCTGAATGTTTATCTTGATGATATCTAGGTCAAGTTTGAAACTGGGTCAACTGTGATCAAAAACTAGGTCAGTAGGTCTTGAAATAGAAAAACCTTGTGACCTCTCTAGAGGCCATACCCTTGAATGGATCTTCATGAAAATTGGTCAGAATGTTCACCTTGATGATATCTAGGTCAAGTTCGAAACTGGGTCACGTGCCTTAAAAAACTAGGTCAATAGGTCAAATAATAGCAAAACCTTGTGACCTCTCTAGAGACCATATTTTTCAATGGATCTTCATGAAAATTGGTTAGAATTTTTATCTTAATATCTAGGTCAAGTTCAAAACTGGGTCACATGAGCTCAAAAACTAGGTCACTATGTCAAATAATAGAAAAAACGACGTCATACTCAAAACTGGATCATGTGGGAAGAGGTGAGCGATTCAGGACCATCATGGTCCTCTTGTAAAATATTTCCTTTTTTGTTACAATAAAAATAAATGAACAGCATTTTATTAATATACTGGTAGATATTTTTAACAGCAAATGGTTGTGGGTTTTATGCTTTAAATAAGTGTATATTTTTGTAATGAATAAAAAAGCCATGCTTTGGTTGTTTCTGGTTAAGAGGAATTTGCACCTGAAATAGAGATATTTATTTATTTATATGTTACATGTTGCACACTGTACTGAGTAAGAATAAATTTTTCCCACCTAGTTTATTCTATTTTCTCTCTCTTCTTGAATGAATCTCATGATATTTTGCTTTTTGTCATATTTTATTTTTAAAAATCATTTTAACTTTCTGTTCCTGAAACGAGTATAAACCACTGATTGACATGTTAGAGCAACTTGCCTAAATAACCAGGCAACATGTATTTTTTAAACGAATAAATGAATGTTTATGTTTTTCGTTACTGTGATCACTTATACATTCCACCTTAAGGTGTTTCTTGAATGAAAAACAAAACCTGTTACCATAATTTGCCAATGGAGTGAATTTTGAGCATATTATTCATGAATGAAATGAAGTTATCTGCCTTTTATGATTGTAACATATTTTCTCTGAATGAATCTTGTGATATTTTGCTTTTTGTCAGATTATATTTTTAAAAATTATTTAAAAGTTTGTTCCTATGAAACGTGTATAAACCACTGAAAACTTGTTAGAGCAGCTTGTCTATATAGTCAGACAAGATGTATTTTTAATGTATGAATAAATATTTATGTATTTCTTTTCTTTGATTACTTGTACATTCCACCAGAAAGGATTTTTTGAATGAAACAAAACAAAACCTCTTGTGATATTTTGTCAATAGAGTGAAATTTGAGCAAGTTATTTGTAAATAAGGCAGAGTTATCTGTCTTTATGGTGCTGATTTTAGACTTCATTTGCACTTTTCAAAATCCAAGCTGACATAAGAAACTAGACTTTCCATTCTTAATGCAGTTCGAAAATAAGGAAATGAAAAACGAAGTCTGTTTCATAGATGTAAATAAATCTGTTTTACTTTTGCATTCAGTGCCATGTTCCATTATTTTCTGTGCATAACTTCCTCAGTACATTTGTGTAATATTCAAACTTATAATCACTTGAACAACAGTTCAGGCAATTGAAGGATTTGTATTTAAAGAACTTTAATTTTCATGTGTGTGTTGGTGGTGGGGGGGGAGGGAGCAGTTTTCAAGGTTGTGTTAATTCCTGAAATTAAACCCTAACAGACAAGAAGTGTTCCACTATTGTTTGAAGAGTGGAAACCCACAGAGTCATATCCCAGCAAAACAGCCATTTTAAGCAAAACCACAAAATGTTTTACCCACGAAATTAAATGATATCTTAGTATCTTTTATGATAAGAACAGCAGTCATTACACATACAGAGAGCTGGTAATATTGAATTGTTTTTGTTTTTTTTGCCAAATACAGTTTTAACTATGCAATCTTAAGAACAGTAGCTGTGAAACAGGTGCTGATGTATTTGCAAGAAATACAGACACTTTAAATATCATTTCTTGCATATAGATATCATATGGTTTTATTTGCAAATGGTGGAGGAAGCACTGATAGTTTATTACCTAGTTTAGTTACTCTCTCTGCATGAACAGGTTGTGTAATTTTGTAATGTAAGCAACTATTGCTTGGATTCAAACAGAAAAAAAAACACTTTGGAAATACTTTCAAAACATTGATTATGATTTATAAAATGCTACCAAAAACAAACAGTCTGAAGTTGCTTCTATTGCCAATTAGGGAAACCATCTGTTACATTAACCAAGGTCCAAAACGTCGATAAAATAAATACTTAAAATTATCGTTTATATTATATTAGTATTGATCTTTTGGTATGTTTCATTAGCAAAATAGACTTTGTTACAGAATTTTGCATATTTAGATAGGTTACATCCATTTGCTTTTTGAATAGATCATTGATGAATGTTATAATATCATACAAGCAATTTACATTTTTATCAGTGCAAATATTTCTATGGAAAAAAAATAAGCCTATTTAGGTGGAAAAGAGTATTTTACTTTTGATGGACCAGAATATCATTGTTGTTTTTTTCTAAGAAATCAGTTTTGTATAATTGTAAACTAATTTGTGGCACCACTGCTTGTACCTGCCCACCTTTTTAAACTCCATGTTTTTAAACTCCACACAAGTCTTATAAGCGAGATGTCCTCAAAAGGCAAGTTACATATCTATAGACAATATAGTTGACATTTTGTCAACATTTTCGCTTTTCTAAGATGATAATATCCTTTTTTGGTGGAAAATTTATATGTAAGCATGTTTCTCAGAAATTTGGGTTAAAGTTTTGCATGAATGCAGGTTCCTCAGCTACTATTCAAATTCTAGCAAGTTTAATGCATCATAAAATTACTTATCTAAGCCTGGTACCTTAACTCTACATTATATTTCACAAACTTCTGTCCGTTTCTTATACTTTGAAAACTTGGAGAAGCTTTTATTAGATCACCTGAGCTTTCTTAATGGTGAGCTGTAAGTATAAGATAGATGGGCCGGTGTTTGTCCTAAGCATTTTAACTTAAAACATCTCTGAAAATGCTGGTCAGAATCGCACCACATCTGGCAAGATCTTCTCTCTGGTTTGTCAAACTTTGGGCACTTGGCCATTTTCATAGGGTAGGGGGTGGGGGGAAGTAGAACTAAAAATAGACAAACCCTTTGATGACGGCTCATGAACCTCTGGATGGATCTTAAACTTGTTCTGGAGCATTATTAATTATTATAAGGTCTTCTCCTATTTTGTTTAAAAATGGGTTGCTCTGTTTCATTAAGGGACTGCTAGAGCTAAATATAGAAAACTTTACACAACTTTTAATGACTGGCATGATAGATCTTCATCAAAGTTCGTCTGTGGCATCAATATACATTGTATGTCATTTTTATACGCCCGAAGGGACGTATTATGTTATGACGCTGGTGTCCGTCTGTCCGTTAGCAATTTTGTGTCTGTCCGTTAGCAATTTTGTGTCCGCTCTGTAACTCTTGAACCCCTTGAAGGATTTTAAGGAAACTTTACACAAATGTTCACCACATTGAGACGATGTGCAGAGCGCATGTTTTAGATGTCTCGCTTCAAGGTCAAGGTCACACTTAGGAGTCAAAGGTCATATCAGTTTGTTTCGTGTCCGCTCTGTAACTCTTGAACCCCTTGAAGGATTTCAAAGAAACTTGACACAAATGTTTTCCACACCAAGACGACGTGCAGAGCGCATGTTCCGGATGACTTGCTTCAAGGTCAAGGTCACACTTAGGTGTCAAAAGTCATATCAGTTTGTTTCGTGTCCGCTCTGTAACTCTTGAACCCCTTGAAGGATTTCAAAGAAACTTGACACAAATGTTCACCACACCAAGACGACTTGCAGAGCGCATGTTCGGGATGACTTGCTTCAAGGTCAAGGTCACACTTAGGGGTCAAAAGTCATATCAGTTTGTTTCGTGTCCGCTCTGTAACTCTTGAACTGCTGGAAGGATTTCAAAGAAACTTGGCAGAAATGTTCACCACATTGTAACAATGTGCAGTGCGCATGCTCCGATGACTTGCTTCAAGGTCAAGGTTACACGTAAGGGTCAAAGGTCATATATGACTGCTTTGTGTATATTGCTCTGCATTGCAGTGCTCTTGTTTTTATTTGGCAGATCTCATTTTTGTACTTACAATATTTTTTTTTTTGAATTACTTCCCTTTTATGTTACTATAAATAGCTTATTTTGAAACTTTTTAGCTCACCTGTCACAAAGTGACAAGGTGAGCTTTTGTGATCGCGCGGTGTCCGTCGTCCGTCCGTCCGTCCGTCCGTCCGTAAACCAGTAGGTATAAAAATAGAAAAACCTTGTGACCTCTCTAGAGGCCATATTTTTCATCAGATCTTCATGAAAATTAGTGAGAATGTTCACCTTGATGATATCACGTTAAATTCAAAACAGGGTCACGTACCTTCGAAAACTAGGTCAATAGGTCAGATAATAGAAAAACCTTTTGACCTCTCTAGAAACCATATTTTTCAATGGATCTTCTTGAAAATTGGTCAGAATTTTTATCTTGATAATATCTAGGTCAAGTTCAAAACTGGGTCACATGAGCTCAAAAACTAGGTCACTATGTCAAATAATAGAAAAAATGACTTCATACTCAAAACTGGGTCATGTGGGAAGAGGTGAGCGATTCAGGACCATCATGGTCCTCTTGTTTATTATTGGCCGTAGGGAAAAACCGAGACCACTTTTCTGTGGTACAACATGGATGGTACCTCTAATTTTAAGGTGTATTTTTACATACTTGTACCTGATAAGGATTTTTTTGTAGACTTTGAAATTTTTTTTTGTGGACTTAGATTTGTTTTTTGAAGTTTTCCTTTTGTTGTTCCAGTCCTTTGGGGCTACAACAGTTAAGTTCTTAAAATTTTGCTCCCATCCTATGATGTAAGCCTTCGGGCGTATATTGTCCCGCTTGGCGGCGCTCTTGTCATAATTTTGTTCAAACAGCGGCACTTTACATGTTTTTCTACTGTACGAATGTGATACCCTTTATGATAATCCAACGGTCATATGAGTGAATTAGAGCCGTTATGGTCCACTTGCATATGTAACATTTTGTAGAAAGCTGTGGTAGTTTAGCAAGTTGTCAATGGACAGCTCCTGTTTTATTTGCAGAAAATATACCACTTTTAATGCATGTGATCAGTTTCTAGTTTAAGCTTAAGAAATAAATCTTTAAGAAACAAATGCTTTTGTCTTTATTTTGTTAGCTCAACTGAGCACGAAGTGCTCAAGGGTGAGCTTTTGTGGTCGATTTTCCGTCGTATGTCCTCTGTCGTCCGTCAACATTTTCCTGTAAACAACATCTCCTTAACCACCAGGCAAATTTTGATGAAACTTCACAAGGATATTCCTTCGATGGTCTTTAAACATCGTTCGAAGAATTGAGTTTCATACAGAACTCTTTGCTTTGATATCTGGTATGTAGGATCACCTAGTAATGCTCTACCAAGATTGTTCAAATTATCCCTAAGGGTCAAATATGGCCCCGCCCTGGGGTCACATGAATTGTAAGACTTATAGGGTCTGTGTCGTGTGGGGGTAAAAAACTACGTTACCCGGTCAAATCAAAGGAAAAGCTTGTTAACACCCTAGAGGCCACAGATTGTGAAACTTAGTCAAAATAGTCATGATGATTTCAAGGTCAAGTTCGAATCTGGGTCATATGGAGTCAAAAACTAGGTCACTCGGTCAAATCAAAGAAAAGGCTTGTCAACATGCTAGATGACATGCCAAATTTGTGACCCTATCTTCATGAAACTATGTCAGAATGTTTATCTTGATCTTTAGCCAAAGTTTGAATCTGGGTTATATGGGGTCAAAAAACTAGGTCACCCGATCAAATCAAAAAGCTTGTTAACACTCTAAAGGCCACATTTATGACCTAATCTTCATGAAACTTAGTCGGATGAAGTCTTGGATGATTTCGATTCTGGGTCATGTGGTGTCAAAAACTATGTCACTAGGTCAAATCTAAGGAAAACTTGTTTACAATATAGAGGCCACTTTTTTGCCCCAATGTCAGAATGTTTGTTTTCATGAAATCTTGGACGGGTTCTGATCTAGTGTCATGTGGGGTCAAAAACTAGGTCAAATCAAAGAAAATGATTGTTTACACTCAAGATGCAACATTTTTGGCCCAATCTTAACGGAAATTGGTCAGAATATTTGTCTCAATGAAATCACTAGGTCAAACGTTATACTGTTATGGTGTGTTACTCCGGTCAGCAGCATAGGACCATCTTGGCCCTTTTGTTTTCTTAAAGATTTAAATAAATTAATGATGATAAAAATTCCCAAGATTTCATTTAACATAACTTTATATTTTCTGGAATGCTGATTCGAATAGCATACTGTATAAATATATGTAAGGTAACAAGCTAATATATGTTCTCTTTGTCTATATAATATATATATATATATCCATATTTCACAAAGGTTGAATTTCTGTTAGCTGATTTGTCAAATGCTTTGTGTAAAACTGAATCCCAAAGATCATCAAAATGTTGAATGATTACTATAAATAAACGTTTATCATGCATAACAAGTACATACATGTAGTTATTATTATTGCAATGTTTGAATACTTCTAACAGAAAAACTTTTTCAATAGTATAAATTCCTTTGAGAAAATAGGATGGCCGTTAAACAAAACAGAAGATACTACTCTATATAAAGAAAACACCTCGTATGCATCTAACATAAGACAGCTCTGGATTTCCATAGTTAAAGGTCAAAAAACTTAACTTTGTGTCTATTCCATATTTTCTAAACCGCTTGGAAGATTTGCATAAAAATAGTATCAACTGTGTAACCTCACCAAGACGTCATGCAGACCACATGGCCTGTGTTACTTAGTCTAAGATCAAGGTCAAAGATAAGTTTAAATCGGTTTCCAAAAGAATGGACCTAATCCAGAAGCCATAGAGAGTGTACCACCCAGGTCACAGTCACACCTGGAAGTCATAAGTCATAACCTTAACAGTCACGCCTGTGATATTTATTTCTCATTGGTTATAGCTCTAGCTTTTTATAAGCCCATTTTAGAAAAAAAATAAAGACGTATACAATATGTGATGGCGCCAGTGTCTGTCCGTCATACTTCGTGTGCTGTGAATAACTCAATAATCATTCAATGTATTCACTTAAAACTTTGCATATAGGTAGATGGTGACGAGACAATATTGTAGAGTGCATGAATATAGAGCATAAGTTAATAACCATTCAACGTATTGACTTCAATCTTGGCATAAGGTTGGCGACGATGAGACGATGTTCAGAGTACATGCACTCGGTCTGTAAGTCAAAGGTCAAGGTAATATTAAGGTCAAATCTGTCCGTCATTTTGTGTCCAGAGCATAATTTAGTAACCAATGAGGTACATGTATTTACTTCAGCCTCGGCATATAGGGAGGTGGCGATGTGCAGAGCGCATGACGTTGGTCGGAAGGTCAAATTTGACCTAAATGTTCTTCTGCCATGGTATATGAGCGCGTGAATCAGGTTAGTAGACCAAAGGTCAAGTTTCAGCAGGGTCAATTCTGTCTGTCATACTTTGTGTCCAGAGTACAACTTCAGAACTATTCACGGTATAGACCTTCGACCTTTGACTTGGAATAAAGGTGAGTGGTGATGAGACGATTTGAGGCGTGCAATAATCCAAATTACTCTCCATCCCTCCACACACGCACACATTAAACCCTCCCCCCCCCCCCCCCCCCCCCCACCCACACACACAAATAAATTCACTTTTAGTGGGTTTTTTTCCTTAATATTCCATAACTGCCGCTGCAAAAAAACAAACCCTACACCCACCGTCACATATCATCGCCTTCCAAAACACACGCACGCACGCACGCAATTCTCTTCTGATCTAGAACTTCGGGCGTATTTACCGCGCTTTGCGGAGCTCTTGTGTTAGGGGTCCCTTAGTTTATGCTAACTTGTTTTAACTTTTGATGAAAGCTTCAGGCGTATTTGAACCATTATCGAGTCCACTTCTTCGAAAAGCCAGTACTGGTGTCATATGAGGTTTGATCGTGACCCCAGTTTAGCTTGACCTCGGAAAACCCGGTATGAGCAGCCTACACATTAACCACTAGATCATAACTCCCCTTAAAGTCCATTTTTTTCTAAAAGGAGTTCATATGAAAAATCAGCAGCCTGTCTGATGGGTCATATCATACTTGTTTTACGGAGCGGTTTCTGATCAATAATGAAAGAACACTGGCTTTTACAATTCAAAGAAAGGTTGCATGTAGTCAGTAAATGTCAGCTGATTTCTGAGGTCATTTGGTCAAAGGTCAAGGTCACAGCATACAACATTACATACCCACTTGCCTCCGCAAATGTTCACTGAATTGTTGCTCTTTAATTGAAATGCATAAAATCTACATAGCCCCATTCAAGAAGTTGGAAGTCTCATTCCTCAATTTTAACTCAAAATGTATATGAATAAAAACCAGGGAGCCAGTGAAAATGAGATGCATGCATTTATTATGATTCCCGAAGGGGGAGGCATATAGTTGTCGCTGCAATTCGCGTATACCTCAGCAACCTTTCACTGGAATATTAATTTAGCATATATTCATACGAAGCTTCACTCCCAAGAGAAGATGCGCACATGTCTTCATGTTCCGGTCGGATGATTTTTCGACTAAGTAATTGCCCTCTGAATATTTAGTATTATAGTCTGTCCCACCTAATTTTGGACCTCCGATAATTAATTTATACTGTTTGTAAAATTGTCAAAAATGGCATCGTTAATACCAGAAGGTTAATATCTCCAGGCACCTTTTTCATTTTTTTTTTGAAAAAAATGTGAAATGAAGTTAAAAATCAAGATTTTATGTTTTTTCCCATACCCTTGCGTTGTAAAATGACGTGACGTACATACCAAGATGGCGGCGTCCATACAAACGTCATTTGGGGGTTTGGTCACAGTTGGCGACGTCTGATATATTTATTGTTGAATAACAGACGTGGAAAATTAAAACAAACTGTCCAAAACTTGTAAGATTTACTTGTATGGAAGGCGCTGAATTAACATTTTACTTCAAATTAAGCAGTTATTTCCGTTTTAAGGTTTTCAGCTTTTTTTCTGAAAACGTGTTTGTACTTACAGTACTTAATACTCGTTAGCATTGACGTAAAATAAATACATGTTCCAAGTCAAGTGCGTATCATTGTTTCAGCCATAGATATCATAATAGAGGTGGGGACAGCAGAGATACACGCCACCCATTTAACTCATTTTCATTATGGGTTACTGTTGTTTACAATCGTATCAAAGGTTCGGATGATAACAGTCTGTTAAAAGGTTGTTTTTAGCATGAATACATGTTTGTGTACTGACTGGTGCTTTCTGTTACCTACGTCTCACTATTTTTAGTGACCGTTCGATCTAGGTAAAACATTATTCCTCAATGCAATTAATGATTTAAAATATACATATTTTAATTTGAGACAACGGCCTATAAAAGGGACTATACGTTAAACAAATTAATAATTGCCTCTACTTTTTATAATAACATAATATCTATTTTATCAATTCCATCCTCGCATCTTTATTTCTCATGCTCAGCCGTTGTAGAGTGGGGCATGTTAAAACATGTTTGTGCTATTGATAGGCATGGTAGATCTATAGACGAAATAGAAATATGACATTTTGAAGGGACATTTTGTTCTTCAGCCAGATAAATGAAGCATGTTCAAGCGCGTTAGTTACTTTCATTTTCGATGGTATGAAAAACACGTGCTTTTTTCTCGCCAAAATGTACGTATACGAAACATTTTATAGTATGCTATAGCATCATTTCTTATCCGGAGTATTCCTCAGTAACCACTGGCTTGAATTCAGCGAAACTTCACTCCTAAAAAGGGAATGCACCTTTTGTCTTCATGTTCTTGCTTGATGATATTTGAATGTGTTGCTTTCCTTTCGATTATTCAGCATTAGTATACTATTGTACTTTTTCTTGTCCGGAGTATTTTTCAACTGGAATTCAGCAAAAATTCATACGAAGCTTCATCTCCGGGAGGAGTTGCGCATATTGTCTTCCTGTTCGGTCGGATGATTTTTCGCTGTGTTATTGCCCTTTGGTTATTCAATATCAGTATACTAGAGCACCATTTCTTGTCCGGAGTATTCCTCAGCAACCACTGGCTGGAATTCAAGGAAACTTCAAAGGGAAGCTTCTCTCTAAGTAGGACATTCGCATATTGTCTTCATGTTCAGTTGGATAATTTTTTCACGGAGTTATTGTCCTTAGATTAACTATAGTAATCTATTATTAGAAAAGTCTAGAAAAAAAAGCGTGAAATCGTGTCTTTTTATAAGTACCTATCGTGCTGGGTTTTATAATAAGTGCAACTTTTAACCTTTGAAAAGTTCGTTCTCAAATTCCAATAATGTAACACTGATTTAATGAATATGTTTTATTTATGCAAAATTGTATAAACTTACCAAAAAGGGTATATGGTTGTAATATATTTCAGAACAAAGAGAAAAAAAGAGAGAAAACCCTACTGAAATGCACATCAATAGAAATTATTTTGAACAGCCCCTGCACGTGTTACCATAAAAATTATGTTTCTTTATTAATTAATGCTCTATGGGTGTCATGAACGTCTGTGTCAGTAGGAAAAGTTGGTGTTTGATCCTTGGTACATGTGTGTTTAATCGTCTGCTTTATTTGACATATGGTCACGTGCACTACTGATGCCCTGTGTTGTGCATATACGTAGCAGACATTCTAAAGGGTTACCGTCTCCGTCCTAGTCACGTTGTATTTCGAATGCTAAACTATGTTTTTGCTTCCCAGCGGCGACTTCACCTGCAACGCACATATAAACTTTCGTTACTTTGACACGTGCATGCAGTTGTGAAAACTGTTAGATTTGTGACATAATGTCAATTAAAACCAAGTCAATTACGTTTAACATAGCACTTTTAATACATGTCTTAATCCATTTTAACAACTTAATTATATCAATTAAATGATTTTAGATGGTGTCAGTTTTAGAAGAGGAGTAGTTCTCACGCTACACCGGAGCACATGTTTTTTGAATTTGCTCAGAAAATTATTTGGAAAAAATTGCTATTAGAAGGGAGACTGACAGTAAAGACTGTGTTAGTTTAAGAAATATTGTGGTACAGTGTCTGTCAAGACCAATTATATTGGATTCTCAAGTGTATTTTATTGTGAAGACAGTGGCTTTCTTTTGGCGCAGTGTTAGTCGTTGGAGATGTTGCATTCGCAATTTAATTGACCTTTCCGGTATTTTCCGCTCTTTGATTTTTTAGTGATCTGTTTCTTCCGGCGCGCATGCGTAGTGTAGTTAGCTGAGGTAAGGCATGGTGGTTGATTCTTTTATCGAGCCTTAGACCTTTTTTTCCTGTATTATCCACTGCTCAAGGCTCTTTAGAGTGGTAAGATTGTGACCATTATATAAAACAGAAATATACACAAACACAACATTGGCGTTGTCGGCGGTTACTCCTTAGTTTTTGTGGGATAAGTGGAAATTCGGGGGACGCTGCTCCGTGAGTGGTGATTGTAAAATCTTTCAAAAACTTTTTGAGTACGAAGGCGGACCGTAGTAAGGCGTAGCGATTGTGTTTGTTTTATTTTTTTGTACTTAGGGAGCTTGCAAATATTTAATTATTTTTGGGGGTCCCGTTTTTTTCAGGAAAGACCTTGAGCGGTGTGATTCTACTGGGTGGGGTATTTTCAAGTACAACTTTTTAAAAGTTATTTTAAAGTGCAACTACCATTTCTTTTAAGTAATTAAATATTTCTTAATGTATAATTCAATAAGTGTTTTATTTTTTGAGCGTTCGACCGGGTGGTAAAACCTCTTGCAGTGTGCTTCAGGGTCTGATTTATGTTGAATGTTATATTTTTTTAAAATAACATTCTACCAGTTGTCAGTTACCAGTCTATAGTGTGTTTCACTGAAACACCCCACTCATTCGGCCCCCGGTGAAGTATATTCCATATTTGATGCGTATTTCGCTCCATTTCGTCGATTATTTTGGTACATTTGTGTTCATAAAGGTTTTTTTTCATTTCTGTTTGCTCATTTGTGTCTTTAGTATTTTTGCAGGTGGATACAGACCTAAAAGGTACTGTGCAACATTTTCTATTTTTATTCCCATTTAAAGGCACTTTTCGTGCCCATTTAAATGTGATCATAGTGATTCACTTGTGTCTGTGCTTAAACACCTTGTGTCATACCTATTTAGTGTGTTTAAACCCATTTACCCATTTTTATTGTACATTTTGGTTTAAATTGTCCTTTCGCGTCCTGTTTCGTACCTGTTTTGAGACCCATTTGTCCGTTGTTAGTGTACATTTTAATTCATATTTGCATTTAACTGTACTGTGGCCACATTAATTACTCATATTGAGTTCATAAGTTGGGGTTATTGTTTTTCAGTCAAGTTTAAATAATAATACTGGTGTGATTTTCATATTTTTTTTTGCCATAGCCAAAGTTTGGACGAAAATATTTTTCATAATTGTGTGAGGCTAGTGTGATACTTTCATTCTAGTTTTGTCAATATATACCTAGTGTGTACATTGAGTTTGCTTGCATTCGTTTTCATATATTATTGCATATTGCGTGTAATTTGTGTACATTTTGATATTTCGCTGTATATTTGCCATGTAATTGATTTTGCGAATATTTCTTGTATAAAGTTTTACACAAGGCTGTCTTTTAAGTAAAAATAATTCCAAGTTGTGTGCAGGTATACTTTATTTGCACTGCCATTTGACTGTGAAAAATTAATACGTGCAATCTTGAGAAATTTTCATGCAGTTTCATATTTAGAAAGTACAAACTTTTAATCAAATCTTGATAGTTTATATTTTAGAAATGATTGTGATTACTTATTACAATAATTAGATAGACAGCATATCAGACATTTAGAGTTTCCTGTGGGTCTGATAAACATTACAGATTTTAAGAAATGTTTTAAACAGTTACACAGCTGGTAACTGTTGTGATTATTTATCACAATTAGATTTGTGCAAAATTTGAGCTTTTTAGGAAAGTTTCTGTAATATAGTTCACTCAGCCTTGTTAACAGGAAGTTTGTAGAAAACAGAATAGCACTAAAAATATTATATTTCAAGTATTTCCTGAAATCTTAAAAAAGTGTACAGTATATAATGTTTGTTGTACATAATTTTGTGTGTGTACAGACTGATGGTGTGAATCATTCCAGTGAGAACCCGCCCGCTTAGCTCAGTAGGTAAGAGCGTCGGTCTACGGATCGCGGGGTCGCAAGTTCGATCCTCGGGCGGGGCGCATGTTCTTCGTGACTATTTGATAAACGACATTGTGTCTGAAATCATTAGTCCTCCACCTCAGAATCACGTGGGGAAGTTGGCAGTTACTTGCAGAGAACAGGTTTGTACTGGTACAGAATCCAGGAACACTGGTCAGGTTAACTGCCCGCCGTTACATGACTGAAATACTGTTGAAGAACGGCATTAAACCCAAAACAAACAAACAAACAAACAAACATTTCAGTGATATTGCTTTATATCTTAGGCTCAGTTGTGTGTATTAAACGGCATCAGTTTGCATAACACTGTTGTTATCTGAATAATTTTATGAGTGACCACTTTTCGGATAGTTGAAAATTCGGATAAATATCTGAATATCGAAGGTGTTGTTGATGATGCGTTTTCGGAAAAAGTGATTTGTATATATACACTGTTTCATATTGCATTGAGAATAATATTGTGAATTATTTATGTGTGTCATGATGTGAATGGTGCATACTTTGCATTGTTCATTCAGGGTGTGGATTGGATTTGAATTTGGATGCTGATGTTTATGTTTTGTATTACATTGTGCCCTGAAATTGTTTAGGCGTGATATTTCTTTAATGCAAATATTGTGATTAATAAAGTAACACTAGTATCATGTGTGTTTTGAACATTTAGGGAATTTATTGAATGTATGTATATTGTGTAGTGATCATTGATGTTGTATATTATATAGGGCTGCAGTAGTGTATATTATATAGTTGTGTGATTATTATTTGATATTGTGTTGATATATACAAATGGCTACTTCAACTGCAACACCAGGTGATAAAAAACTCGTTGCTCTCCGCAGTTTGATGGATAAACTGGGTAGGTCGGAGTCCAAGTCCAGGTTGAGTGCACTTATAGGTGCAACAGGGGGCACTTCTGTCACCAGGGTCAAGGTCAATTTTGTTCCAGTTAATGAATTGAAAACCATACTGGGTATTGGGGAGAAGATTTCCCATAGGATGCACCTATTAAGGTTGACGGAGGGTAATCTTACACCAGAGAGACTCACAAAGGAGTTTGGGGGTAAGATGACAGGAGCTATGCTACAACAGATGGACTTTGAAAAGAGTGACATGCTGATTGATCGTATTCCCGATGTTACACTACCACCACTTGAATCACAGAGGTTAGACGAGAAGTTAGCCACTTCTGGATCAGATAGTGACCCTGTAGCTGTCAGCAAACATGAAGGGGAGAAAAGGTGAGATGGAAACACAAGTAAAGGTTTTGAAAGAGGATTCAAAAAGAAATAAAGATACGAAAAAGGTGCTTGACAAGATTAAACACAAAACAAAAACAAGAAAAGCTGTTGTGTCAGAAGATGAATCCGAGGTGGATAGTAAGTCAAAAAGTAGTACCAAAAAGTCACGGCATAAAAAGAAACCTAATGATAAAGTTAAAGACTCCTCAGACGATTCTGAAGAAGACTCCCACATCAAAAGTAAAAGCAAAAGAAAAACTGGAAAAAAAGCTGTGGCAATATCTAAAACTACAGACACGGTAGAGACAAACAGTGACTCAGAAACGGAGGTAGAACGTCGTCCCACCAAGAAAAACAAGAAGGTTAAACGACGACAGGTCACATTTGATACCTCAGATACCTCAAGCGATGATGAAGTTACGCCTTCTTTGCGAAAGATGCCAAAAGGATTTGACAAAACCTTGAGATTCTCTGGATCCAGTGATGGAAAAGGAGATGATTTTGATGCGTTCAAGTTCAAATTTAAAAGCTATGCAAAAGCTTTTAAATGGACAGAAGAAGAGTGTCGCTACTGCCTTTGTTGGAGTCAGGGACCTGCTGCAACGTACCATACTTTGGTGTCTTCCGGCAGGGGGCCATTGACTTACAAACAATTAATGAAAAAGGTGGAAAAGCGCTTCGGTGGAGAAGAGTTGATTGAGACAGCCCAAGCTCGTTTTAACCAGGCTTGTCAAGAACCCAAAGAAACGTTAGAGGTCTGGGCTGATCGCATTCAGATGCTGGCTGTGAGAGCATTTCGGCAGTTGCTAGAATCCTACGCTGCATCACAAGCGGTAAATCGCTTCTGCTTAGGATTTGAAGATAGGGAGGCTTCAAAAGATGCTTGTCTTAAGCGTTTCAAAACCATGGACGAAGCGAAAGATTATGTCCACTACTTCTTGCATATAAGTAGTGCCAATCCGAAACCAAAAGCATCACGGCGTACTTCGTCGCGAGATCAGGAGGAGGTTGTCAATGTGTGAGACCAGCATCTCTCAAAATGAATTTAGGAAAGAGTTACAGAGACTGCAACAATACTTTGAGGACAAACTATCTATGAATGATAACATGAATGATAGCAGGGGCAGAGGGCGAGGAGGATATCCAAGAGGTCGGGGTTATCAACAGAGAGATGATAACCGTAATCAAGAGGGACTTGGACGAAGCGTTTATAGAGGTAGAAGTGATTGGGGCCACCAAGCACGTGGCAGGGGTGGAAGAGGTAGTGGTGGATGGAAAAGGCCTACACAAGAAACTGGAGGTAGAGATAACAGGAGAGATGGTGTAGGATTAAATGAGTGCTTTTACTGTGGCGAGACGGGAATATCAGGTCTGCTTGTAAGAAATGGTGGGCTACACAGGAGCGTTTTGCTTGTCATTAATTTGGACATCGCAAATCAAATTGCCCGAACATGCAGACAGGCAACAAAGGAAATTTAAACGGAAGAGGGTCGGGCAAGGGGGGCACACCCGACTCGTAACTGCCACAGGCCCAGTGATTCAAGATGGAGGGCAGGGACGTATTTCTTTTCTGTCTTTTCAAGGTCAAGCTATTAAAGGGGGCTATGTGGACGAATATGAAAAGAAAGATGGAGGTAACCAAGGTAATGATAGGGGGCGTACTTCGCCTCAGAATGAAAATGAAGTTAACAGAGGTAGAGGAAGGGGACGTATTTCATCCCCTGATGACCAGAAACCAAGGTTACGTAGAGATAGATCAGTGGAACCAGTAAGGGCAACTGCAGATGATACGAGTGTTTTACAGATGTAGGCACTCAAACAGATGATAGCGACAGTGATAATGAAACAAAGCGGAATGAAAACACCACTTCAACATCCGTAAAAATTGTTAATGACACAGTTGAGAATTCTGTGCAAACTTCAGGAAAAGAGTTAGATGAACCTGAATAGGAAATGGTTGAAGTGAATCTTCAGTGTCAAAATATAAAATAACTGTGGGTGTGGAAGAAACGTCTGTGGAGGCAATAGTTGATAGCGGCTCGGATGTGACAATTATATCCGAAGAATTGTTTGAAAAATTGAAGGTGAAACCCAGGCTTATCAAACGTGTGACACTTAATGCTGCAGGAAAGCAGATGCGAAGACTGGTCGTGTGGTGGGACCAGTTAAACTGAGTATTGGCTCACAAATATATGAATAGGATATACATGTAGCTCCAATTTCACAGGACATGTTGTTAGGATTTAACTTTCTTGAAGGTAGAACTGTTTTGGACTTCGTAAACGGAATATTTCGTGTTGATGGGGAAGAGATAGAAATGAAAGTAGATGAAACAAAAGGGGTACTCGAGGTTGCTAGGATGACAGTTAGTAAGAGGTGTGTAGTACCTCCAAATTCCGTGAAGCATGTTCAGTGCAAACTTAGCTGTGAAATGCAAGACTTTGTGGTGGAGGCGAATGAAGACCTTGAAGTTTTGGTACCGAAGACCCTGCATGAAAAAGGAAAAGAGGCGATAATTTGTGTGGTGATTATCACTGATAATTTTCGCGTAACGAAGAAAGGTAAAGACGTGGCAAGTGCATTTCCAGTTGAGAAGGTGGTATCTGTGAATGAAGAAGTAGAAAATGTAATAAGTGAAGTTCTTGAGCCACAACTAGCTCAAACTGTAAACCATATAAGTAGTAGAGACATCAAAGTGCCAGACCATTTGCAGAAAACATATGAGGATTCATACAAGAATCTAACAAAACAGCAGAAAGAAGCACTAGCAAATCTTCTCATTATTTATGAGGATGTTTTCGCCAAAAGTGAATTTGATCTTGGCACATTCACCGACATAGAGCACTCTATTGACACGGGCACTGCAAGACCAATTAAGCAGAGAATGCGACGAACTCCAGCATGCTTTGCGAGCGAAGAGGAGGCACATCTCAAGAAGATGCTGGAGGCAGGGGTGATTCAAGAGTCCGTGTCTGAGTGGGCGTCAGCACCAGTTCTAATCCGAAAGCGGGATAAATCTGTCAGGTTGTGCATCGACTATAGAGCCTTGAATTCTGTGAGTTTGAAGGATACTTTCCCTTTGCCATTAGTTGATGATTGTTTGGATACTTTGGCTGGAAATACTTGGTTCTCCAAGTTAGATGCCAATTCAGCCTACTGGTAGATTCACATAAAAAAAGAGGACCGCCAAAAGACGGCATTTGTTACAAAGTATGGCCTCTTTGAGCATGTAAAGATGGGCTTTGGATTATGTAACGCGCCAGCTACATTTTCTCGCGTTGTCAACCTTGTTCTTCGAGGTTTGAACTGGAAAACGGTGCTGGCGTTTCTGAATGATATCCTGGTGCTAGGCAAGTCATTTGATCAACACCTCGCTTACTTAGCAGAGGCACTAGAACGCTTTAGAAAGTACGGGATTAAACTCAAGCCGCAGAAATGCATATTTTTCCAGCATAAAGTTGAATTTCTAGGAAGAATCATCAGTGATAATAAGCTGGCCATGGCTGAGGCAGACAAGGAAGTGGTGGAAGAATGGCCAACTCCAAGCACTGACGAAACCTCCAGTGTTGGCTCTGCCCAATGCTGTTGATGAATTTGTTCTGGACACAGACACTTCTAATGTGGCGGTAACGGGAGAGCTTATCCAGATACAGGGGGGACGAGAGCGTGTTATAGCTTATAGGAGTTATGTCCTCACCCCAGAGCAGAGGAACTACTGTGTGACCAGGTGCGAGCTGTTGGCTGTTGTACATTTCACCAGACAGTACAGACATTATTTATTGGGGAGGCCGTTCGTACTTCGGACGGAACATTCCAGCCTGACCTGGCTCATGAATTTTAAAGAACCGCAAGGCCAATTGGCACGCTGGATGGAAGAACTCTCCCAGTATAAAATCATATTAAGACATAGAGCAGGTCGGAAACATACAAATGCTGATGCACTGTCACGCCCACCAATGCCTGATAATATGTGTAACCAATACGTGATAGGGGCGAAACTGGAGGACTTACCATGCTTTGCAGATGGGTGCCACTATTGTAAAAAAGCCCATGACCATTGGGAAAGGTTTATTGAGGATGTGGATGAAGCGGTACCCTTGGGGGGTACGAAGCCACGTTTAAGCATCGCGGGAAGTAGCGCCAATAATTTGGATAAGGAGGATGTCACAACTTGGGAGGATAATCGACATTGTGCATCTGAGGTCGTATCCGGGGTGGTTACAAAGGATGTTTCTGAAACATCCGCTGTTAATCGGAGGAATGAAACTTAGCAAGAAGGGCCCAGAAACTTTGTCAGTCACTCCGAGGCGCAAAATACTGATGGTGAGGTTTTGGCAGGTAATAAGTCACAGACGGAGGGGTCAGTCCTGCGACACAGGTGATAGATTCACTGAGGGTGAATCGGAGTGGACAAAATCCTGCAGTATTTTAAATCCATCAGGCGATTCAAACGTACAAGCTGTGATGAGTATGTTGGAAGCAGATTGTGGTGATGAAGCTCACATTGATGTTGTATTGGTTGGAGGAGAGTATGAGATACATGAGGTACTAGGTATGGATGTGGAAGCGGATGAACAGTGTCAGCCCAGCAGTTGGGGTTTTACACTGGAAGATTTGGTAACAGAACAAGCAAAAGATATTGTTGACGTGGCTGAAAACAGGAGAGGAGCCAGCTCAGAAAATTCTGTACTTGGGAAGCAACGCATCAAAAGCATACTGGTTAAATAGAGAGTCATTTGAACTTATTGATGGTGTGTTATACGTGCTAGGGGAGGATGAAGATAAGAAATTAGTCATACCAGTGGGTCTGAAAGAGGAGGCTTTGAGAATGACTCATGACATTCCGTCAGCAGCTCACCAAGGCATAAACAGGACCAAGGCACGGGTCAAAGAAAAGTTCTACTGGCATACTTTGTCAGTAGATGTAAAGAACTTTGTGCGATCATGTGAATCATGCAACCGGAACAAAAAGGCAGACTAATATGGAAAATGCCCTCTCACAGAATTCCAAGCAGGTGCTCCAATGAAGAGAGTTCACATTGATTTTATGGGACCATTACCTAAGACGTCCAGAGGGAACGAACATATATTGGTGATGGTCGATCAATTCACAAAGTGGGTCGAGTGTGTACCTTTGTCATCCTAGTCTGCAGAGGTCACAGCTCGAGCGGCGGTCAACACATTTTTTTTCAAGGTTCGGTTGCCCACTTCAAATACATTCCGATCAAGGACGGAACTTTGAAGGGAAGCTCTTCAGTGCCTTGTGTCACACCCTGGAGATTCACAAAACTCGAACTACACCGTATCGCCCGTCATCAAATGGTCAAGTTGAGCGATCTAATCGCACGTTAATGGTTGCCGTCAGATGTTACATTGATGGAAAACGGGCAAACTGGGATCTTCATTTACCCCAAATAGCAGGTGCACTCAGAGCACCAATGAACCGGAGCACTGGGTTCACAGCGAATAAATTAATGCTGGGTCGAGAGGTTAATACATCAGCAACACTTATGTTCCCACTTGCAAGAGGGAAACAGAGTAAATCTACCGAGGACTATGCCGAGGAGCTTCAAATGGAAATTGAGGAAGCCCATGAGGTTGCGAGAACTCCACTTAAAACTTCACTTAAACGAATGAAGAGGAATTATGACTTACGTCGTTATGTTTCGTCGGGCCCTTTAAGGTGTTTCTCTTGTTACTCTGTCTTCTGAAAAGGCATTGAGTACATATGTTTTTGGTTCTTAAGGTTTGCTTTTTATATATATTTATACACGAGCATTTTTGTGTTTTACATGCCATGCTCTTTTGTTTCCATTACTTGTGTAAGAGATTCACCTGGAGGGGATTACATTTGTTTACACTGACCTGTGTCTTTGGAACATGGTAGGGGTAAGAGTGAGGTTGGGTGCGCACCATAAACTGGTTTAAGCTCCCCAGTGGTGTTTTTGCTACTGACCGTTCCAAGGCGGTGCCCCAATGTGTTCAATCGTTTGTTCGTTTTGTCCTAATGTGTTGGCTTTGATTTGTTTTTCTGCATATTTAGTGAACCGTACTCATGGTGTGGTTAAAATTTGAACACTTGGAGCTATTTCGAAGGTTTGATTTTGGTTTGGTGCTGTTTATACTGGCTTTGAGTCTGGCTGTATAAGGATATGGAGGGGGAGTGTGTAGAAATAGACATGTTGAAAGATGCTGAGTCGAAGTACTGTTGATCACCTGAATACCCTCACAACTATTATAGATACTAGAATAAAGAAAAAAAATATCTACATATTGTGCATATATCGATTTTAAAAAAGCATATGACTGCATTAATAGGAACATTCTGTGGAAGAAACTTGCTGAATTAGGAATACATGCAAATTGTAAGATGTATGTAGCACTGAAATCCCTACACTCTTCTGTGAAATCATGTGTTCGTCTAAATTCTTTTACCACAGACTGGTTGGATGTACACATGGGTTTACGACAAGGATGTAGTTTATCACCAGTACTTTTCAACTTCTATATTAACGATTTTGTATCTATAGTTAAATCATGTGGTTACGGTGTTGACATTGGTACTAATGATAAATGCTGTATTCTGCTATATGCGGACGATATAGTTCTTCTGGCAGGTTGTGAATCTGATCTTCAAAGTATGTTGGATATCTTGCATGACTGGTGTGTCTATAAGTCCGACAAAGAGTTGTTCACTATAGACCAACCTGTATAGATAGAACAAACTTCAAATTTAGGTGTGGGACTGGTGAGATAGACATAGTTGATAGATATGTTTATCTTGGTTTGGTGTTGACTGAATTTCTTGATTATAACATTACAGCAAAGATTATCTCACAAGCTGCCGGAAGAGCTCTTGGTGTGATTATTGCTAAGTTCAATAATGCTGGAGGGCTTCCATTGAATGTTTACACTAAGTTATATGATTCAATTGTTTGGCCGGTGATTGCATATGGCGCTGCCATTTGGGGTACAAGATCATTCTCCTGTATAGATGCTGTTCAACACCGGGCTATGAGGTTCTATTTAGGAGTGGGAAGGTATACACCGAATGCAGCTGTAAATGGAGATTTGGGTTGGGTAGCTCCTTTTGACAGACAATTGCAATCCATATGCAATTTGTGGTCAAGGTTTAGTAAGATGGATGATGATATATTAAACAAGACAGTGTCTATATATGGTATAAACAATGCTAGGGGTAATTGTAGGAACTTTATGTACAAAATCAAAAGTCACCTATGTAAAAATTAACTGTTCTCAGTTTTATGATATAAGCTATCCTATTTCCAAGGCTGCTATGAAAAAAATCTGTATTAGAAAAGACGAGATCAATGTTTCAGATATCATGGCTCTCTGTTTTTAATAAAACTAATAGTATTAGAGGTACTGGTGGAAATAAACTGCGAAATTATAAGCTGTTAAAACAGGACATTTCTTGTGAGAATTATTATAAACTGGTAATACCCAGAATGCATCGGTCTTCTGTTGCTAAGTTCAGAGCTGGAGTTGCACCTATCCGTGTAGAAACGGGTCGATACGAGGGATTGCCTATTCAGAATAGAACATGCTTATGGTGTAAGGATTGTGTTGAAGATGAGTGTCATGTTCTTTTGCACTGCCCTTTGTATACTGAAATAAGAGCGAGTTTATTTGAAAAAGCTGTATCAATAGACCCAGACTTCTATAAAATGAAGGATACAGACTAATTCATCTTTTTGTTCACAAATTCAGATATTATTCGTTGCTGTGCCAAACGCTGCCATCTTATACTACAATGTCGACAATTATTTGCTAGTAAATAGTTTGGTTCTTGACCTTGGTATCTGAAATAGACACTGACTGAGAAAGTGTGTTGCTCCTTAAAATCGATTCTAGGGGGATAAAGTTGAGAAAACTGTTTCTCCTTTTGTCTCTCTAGTTCCTTATTTGTAAGTTTTGGCTGCAGTCAGCAGATGCTTGAGGTATGAAGGTCAAATGCAAGGTTTATCTACAGTGTAAGATGTTTAAAGCCCTGTAACTAGATTTTATTGTAAATTGTACTATATAAATTTTACTCTTTTTTTAAACGAAATAGATGACATTAATGTTCACTATTTGACGACAAAGTTTTATTATGTGATAGGCTCTGTCATACCACTTACCGCATGACTGGATGCTTTGTCAGTGATTAGGCAAATATGTGATTTTGCAAATATCATGTGTTAGAACATGCAAAGATAATATGGCATTGTATTCTAAGACATCTCCATTTACTGACTATTTGCTTCGAATACGTCTAAAGTATATTAACAGAACCTTTAGCTGACTCTTAACGTTTTCAACAGGCTATGTGATTGTAATGTGTTGGTAAATACCATATTTCTAAAATTCTGTGGTATTATCGTTGACCGTCCCAATTCCGTTAACGTCCGATTTTCGTTATACTTAAAGATTTTCCTCTCGCGAAGGAACTACGTAAGATACGACGTCATCACTTTGCGTGTAAATAGAGAAAGTACCCGCACATCTGTCAAAAATAAATAAACGTCAAAATGCGTTTCAAACAGGTAATAACATTTTTTTACCATTTATAGTAATTTTCCATAATTTTACTATGTCCAGTTTTTTAGCTTTGTAAAATACCTTCCATTTCATTAAAATTTTATTAAAAAGAATGTCCTGCTGCACCGTTGAAGAGAAGCATCAATAAAGGCCAAGGTCAAGTTATTTTTAGTTGGAAATTTTGTTAGCAATCTGAACTACAGTTATGTTCAAAATATCATATCCATTAAATGTTTTTTTTTACTGACTATTTTTTTTATTATCTTTTGGAAGAATAACCATATAAAATAAATATATATTGTAGGCTACACCTGTGAAAGCTGTCAGTAAGTATCGCTGTTATTCCCCTTCTGTACTTACCAGTGCCTACCAGGCTGTTAGGGAGCAAAATATGTCTGTAAGGAGGGCTTCTATTCAATATGGAGTGCCAATGCAAACTCTAAGGGACAGAGTAACAGGAAAAGTTGATTTTGAAACAGTTCGTTCTGGACCACAACCACTCTTCAGTGCAGAAGAAGAAGTTATTTTTATTAAACATCTGAAATACATGGCTTCACTTGGGTATGGATACACTGGAACTGAAGTTATTGAGAAGGCCTCCCAGTATGCTGTTTACCTTGGCAAAAGAAGTAAGAGTGAGCCTGTAACTGAGAAATGGTACCGAGGTTTAAAATCTAGATGGCCAGAATTGAAAACCATTACGCCAAGAGCATTGGCTAAGGAGAGGGCACAATCTGCATCTGAGGAGGTAGTCTCGAAATACTTCAAACATCTTGACAAAACATTAACTTTACATAACCTGAAAAATAAACCAGAATGTGTGTACAATTTTGACGAAAAAGGTGTCCAGACAGAAAATCGTCCACCAAAGGTATTAGCTGGTAGTGATCCAGTTCCTGCTATAACATCTGCAAGGTCTTCTATTACAACAATTATGGGGTGTGGGAATGCATTAGGGACACAGATACCTCCGTATTTTATCTTTAAAGGTCATCGTATGAGTTCTGAATTGCTTTCTGATGCCACTCCAGGTGCATCAGGAACTGTTTCGGAGACAGGCTGGTCTAATGGAGACACTTTTATGAAGTATCTGGATGAACATTTCTTAAAGTTTATACAGAGGTCAAATTCAGATCAGCCTATTTTACTCATATTTGATGGTCATAGATCGCATATTAACATCTCTACTCTTGACTGGGCAAAACGGAATAATGTGATTCTATTTGTACTTCCGGCACATACCAGTCATTTGTTACAACCCTTAGATCTTGGATGTTTCGGACCTCTCCAACGTATATATAATTCTGAATGCCACAAATTCCTCAGATCATGTCCGGAGTCTAGGATAACCAGGTACAATGTGTGTAAACTGGCAAGTACAGCTTATACAGCAGCTTTGTCACCTACAAATCTGAGATAATCTTTTGAGAAAACTGGTATTTTTCCATTCAACCCTGACAGTATTTCACCTGAGAATCTTGCACCAGCAAAAGCATACCAAACTGACCTCTCTCCAGAGAAATCCCAACCTTCTGAATCCTGTAAAGATCCAACAGCATTTTTTACTGCAGATACTGAACTGATATTGGAGAAGCAGAAATATGAAAGTAAAAACGAACACAGAGAAACACTTAGTAAAATTGTGTCTGGTACATGTATTACAGAACCAAACACAGAGAATGAAATTATCAAATGTTTGGAAGGTAGTAAGAAGAAGAACAAGTCATCTCCTCAAAGCCTTAAACCAAACAAAAAACATAAATCCTCAAAATGTGACTCAATTCCACAACCACAGCCAGGTCCTTCTAAGCCATACACAGGTGACATGGATCTTGATGATTCTGATTCTGATGAAATTCTTGACGAAGAAAAATGTTGTGTGTGCCACAAATTTGAACCTGAAGAGCTAAAGTACTGTGTGTCACTTGTGTTTACAAAGTGGGCACAATGTGACTTTGAAGGTTGTGGACACTGGACCTATCTAAAATACTGTTGTAAACAAACAGTTATAAGGCACAATGACATTTTTGAATGCCCCTGCCATCAAAATACAGAAGAGTGATTTTTCTGAACTGATTCGAGTTACTTTAAACATTTTTTCATGTTAATTTCTAAAGTTAATCTGTGTTTGCCTTTTTTTTTATAGTGGAATAGGATTTTTGAACTGTGCTATACAAGAACAATTTAGATGTGCTATACCGCGCACTTATAACGTAAAATGGACGCACTTTCTATAAATAGCGGGAACAGAGTGGTTGTTTATTTCTTGCCTTTTATGCTAATAAAAAGACTTTGAACATTGGAAAAATGTTTGCAGAGGACTATAATTAAATAAACTGAAGGTACGTAAGCTTATTTTATTTCTCTTTTACTGTTTCATTAGTGCAATTGCTGTTTTTGCGTAAGGCTAACGGAAACTGGACGATCAACGCTAATAGTACAATAGTAAATTTTAAAGGATCGATTTATACATGTAGAAAATCACATGTCTGGTCTTAAATGTACATGTTTTTAGTCTTCTATAAAATCTTTATAGGTTGGTCATATATATATAGTCTTAATGTTTTTAGCTCGACTTTTCAAAGAAACGGTAGAGCTATTGCGCTCGTCCCAGCTTCGGTGTTGCTTTTTTTTCTTCATCTGATGCCACCAAGCTATTGACTTGAAACGTAGAATATTTACTTACTGTCAACAATCGAAGTCTACGCCTCATAACTCTGGTTTGAATATAAGAGAATTATCCCCCTTTATAACTTAGAAATTTTGGTTAATGTTTTTGATATAGTCCAATTATTGTAGTTACCATCATAACTCAGAATAATTAATAACTATCCAAGTATACACAAGTCGAAATAATCCCCATTGCTCTCATTTGAATTTTGACAGAGTTAGGCCCCTTTGTGTATTTGTGTACTTTTTTTTACATGCGTAGCTCTAATTCATAGTCAAGCACTGAAAAGTCGAGCGAGCTGTTTATTGTAATGGTCAATGTTGGTTTTATAAATGAATGAGACAGCAAAGTTTTAATTGGTATATTGTTTCGAAATCGAAACCTTATGCAAATTCATAAAATGTGTATTTTCTAGTCTCTTTTAAATCTTTATAGATTGGCCATGTATATGTTGTCTTAATGTTTTTTATATTGTAATTGTCAATGTTTGTTTTATACATGAATGAGACTTAAATAAACTGATAAACCTATTATATGTATCAGCTTGTAGGATAAATGGTTTATACACTGACAAAATTCTTTAAGCACTGATATTTTATTGAAAAGAATAATAAGTAGCCATGACACAAAGACACACAGAGAACAATAAGCAATTGTTTCAATTAAAAAGTAGAGGCCTTTTGTCATATACAAACACAAATTAACGGCAAAGACAGACATACATAAATAAATAAACATACCAACAATAAATCAAATTGTTTAAATATGTTCAAAGGGTATTGTTTCTTAAATTAATCTTTAAGAAAAATAAAGACAACGGGAAAGGTTTTATTAAACAGGGTGCCACAGTTAGGTGAATACACATCACAATACTAGGTCATAAATAAATGTGTTTGCCCGTTTTGGTTTACAACTACCAATATGATCGGGCCTGTGAAGAAATGTCTCCAGACATTTCAAAATACCACGACAGGTAGATCTAAAATACATTAAACACTATGTACATCAATCAATACAAGACTGGACTTCCTGTACTGTACCACTTGAACTGCAAAACCAACAATAACAACAACAAAAATCTTTAAAAAAGATGGTCGGAGTGATGTAACTGAAGCACGAGTTATATATGGGCAGAAACCTGTATTTTAAATCTTTTGGCAATGTTGAAAGGGGCCTCTGTGAAGTTTTGTATAAATGAGGACAGTAGTTCTGAAGAAGACTGTATTTAGAAATTGTGGAGGGACACACGACGGACACCTTGAAACAATCACAAAAGCTCACTCTGAGCGTTTGGTGCTTAAAAGATGGTAACAGTAAGCAAACAATATTGAAATACGTTCTATACTTTATTTCTGGAATTGTTGGCAGCAACATAAACCCTTACCCTACTTCAGCTTATTATCAAATTTGTCTATCATTCAGAATATGTACAGTACTGTTTTCGCCGGTAAGATTAATTTAAAATTTAGTCAAATAATTTATAGTATCGGACATGTTGTTGCAGGTAAGTAATGATCTGCACTGGTTAGAAATTGTTGCTGTAATGCAGGATAAGTGTTAATGACTGTATAAAACAAAGCTTAAGGAAAGGAAACTTAACAAAACAGCTAGAAATAACAAAACAGCTAGAAATAACTTAACAAGAAAACTTAACAAAACAGAAATATGTACGGATGAGCGGATGAATATTTGGTTACGCACACCTGTTCAAGTAGTACGCAGACAACCCGATGGTGCTGTACTTACAGAGGTTATAGATGACGAACGCGTTGTCATTTCACTCAATGTCACAACGTTGCGCCACGGGCTCAAGTTTGCAGCTGAAAAACCAGCAAAGTACAAGACGAACTATGACAAGAAAGTCAAAGTGACGGTGGCACTGGCGCCAGATCAGAAAGAAAATACCTCTGTACATGTTATACCCTACCCCTAGGTATTCTATAAGAACCATGGTCATGAACGGGAAAATAGACTAACCCATTTCAATCGCGTATTTCGTACCTAAAACACGCAGTTCAGTAAATGTGTACTACTGATATTAAACAAGTGATAATTTATCTTCCATCGAGCACCAGTCACATTGTCTCTGTATTCCATATTGCAGAGATGCTCCATATATTTTATGCTTTAGTCAACGTTACAGAAAAAACTTGCGTGAACTCCCCTAATGAACATCCGGTCTAGAGGTCACGGCAGTGTGCACATGTTAAGCGAAATGAAAACAAACAAAAACAGAATGCAATATATTCACAGTTTTACGATAAGACTCGAAATGATGAATGAAATTCATCTTGTATATGATTTTGAATTTGAAATCATACATTGGTATACATCTGTTCTGTTTATTTAATTCATTTTGCACATTTATGCTGCATATAAACATTTTAGCGTACACGTGTAGAAAAATGACGACTGACATACATTTTCACATCAGCCAATCCGAGTGTGTCTGTAATCTAGACCGGAACTTCACCAGGGAAGTTCAAGCAAGTTTTTTGTGTACCTTTGAAAAAACTGTAAACTACACGTTCTTTTTCTAAGATAAGAAGTATTGAAGAAATGTGACCGGTACACAACGGAAGATAAATTACCACTTGTTTAATATCAATAGTACACATTTACTGAATTGCGTGTTTTAGGTATGAAATACGCGATTGAACTGTGTTAGTATATTTCCCCGTTCACGACCATGTTTTTTATAGAATACCTAGGGGTAGGGTATAACATGTACGGAGGCATTTTCTTTCTGATCTGGCGCCAGTGGACGGAGGTGGAAGTTTGAGACCGGGTACTTTTACGTAAAGTTGACATCAAGTGGGAGAGGTTAGCTGACCGTTGGGACCATGATGTATACACTGTGCTAGACATACCTAATGCTGACATTCCAGTGTACAGAGTCCGAGAAACTGGAAAAGGGCGCATAAACACTCTTCACAGGAATATGCTACTGCCTTTTAACCATTTACCAGTGGAGGAATCTGTTAAATCTGCCAGCAACGATGCAGCCAAAAAGCCTGGAAGACTGAAAAGGTCATACCCCACAGGACATAATGTCATCAGCAGTAGTTCAGAGTCAGACAGTGATTCAGGTGTCATGAAATACGTTCCATCACCTTTATGCCAGAGATTTACCAAAACTTCAACAGCCAACTTAGATACCATCAGTAGCTGAATCCACTGTTAGAACTTCCAGCCAGAGAAAACCCGGGACTTCACAGACTCGGGAAAATACTTCCCCTACTGGGCCCGGAAATTCATTATCAGAAGACAACGTTTCCTTAAAATTAGCGGGGATAGTCAGAACCTTACCGAGCCATCTGAGAACCCTTTTTCCGGTATTTTTATTCCAGCCGAACAGTAATCTACAGGGAGCCAGACATAACTCCTCGCCCGGTTCGTCAGCGGAAACCATCAGACAGATTGAGAGAATGGGGTTACCAATTCAGAAATTTTAGATGAAGTTTTTGTCTACGCATGAAATTTTGTTCATACCCTGTACATGAATTTAGAACAGTTCTGTATTTTGTATTTGTAGTGTTAATTTGTACGTGATTGATACAGTTATTAATTTTCATTCTGTTCTCAAAACACGCTGAGCTGAAAGGACATTACTTGATCGAAAAGGGCCCGTTCCGGTATCTAGTCATCCCGCTATGAAAGTATATCACTCGCTCCATTTATACTATAACCTGAGCTGTAGTAAATAGGGTACCACAGTTAGGCGAATACTATTGTCCGTTTTGTCTAAGCATGAAATTTTGGCCATACCCTGTACATGAATTTTGAACAGTACTGTATTTTATATTTGTAGTGTTAATTTGTACTTGATTGATTGATACAAATATTAATTTTCATTATGTTCCCAGAACACGCTGATCGGAAAGGACATTACTTGATCGAAAAGGGCCCTTTCCGGTATCTAGTCATCCCGCTATGAAAGTATCTCACTCGCTCCATTTATACCATAAGCTGAGCTGTAGTAAACAGGGTACCACAGTTAGGCGAATACACATTACAATTACTATTGTCCGTTTTGGTTTACAATGATAAAAATACTTTAGCAAAGAGCCAGATCTACCAATAAGATCTAAAAACATTCAAAGGGCTACACGTTATCATTTACTGACAAGCTTGAGCAAGATCTTACTAATACGTAGCAATATATGCAACTAAAGTTGTGTTAAAGTGTTTTCTACATAAATTTGGATGTTAAAGGAAGCAGATTCAAGGTATTAGAATATTTCTTTATACCATGTAAACATTAAACTTTTATCTCACACCAAATTTATCTAAACAGCGCTGGTCTGTTCCGTTAATCTGGTAAACTTCATTTTTAAGATACGATGTCCTAGACTATGTTTATATATAGAGATCCATTATTTCTAGGCACCTTTTTTCAAGTTGTTATGTCGTCCATCTTTGTATTTTTGCCTCGCTTTCTTGCAAACAAACTAAACGTTGGCTCGCTGTTTTGCATATAAAAATATGGCAGCGCCCAGTATTGTTTTCAGGAGGGGCCAACTCAAATTATCGACGTAAATGTATTACAAATGACGAAAGCACACTATATTGTTTAAAAAGTTGAACTGTTTTATCAATTAAAAAATGTTAAAATTATAAAGGAAAACAGATCGCTTGTATAACTTCCACTGTCATACACAGTGAAAGTTAAATACAATTTTGGTTTTAAATATTAAATAGGAATTTTTTTTTTCTAGAGTTTTTAAATGTTCCCCGTAGAATCTCTTGTCCTTTCTCATACCCGTGAGTAATAGAGTGGGTTTGGGATCAGGACTGCGCATGCGCGAGAATAACGTAATAGCAGCTGCGTGGCGGCCCTTTTGAATCTTGTTTAGAATGAAATCATCATTTCCTCACAATGTCTTCTCCTGAACCTGATCATCTCGTCGAGCTACCACTGTCGACTACACATCCTGTTGCCTGGACACTTGGATTCGTTACCATCGTTTTCCATCTTCGACGGTTGCCGGCTTTTAACTTGTTTTTAACCGGGCTGAAGATGTTCATGATAACATGGTACACGGGCGTGTTCATCGGGCTTTTTTACCAACTACTACCGGCAAGTGTGGACGAATAAATGGCTGGTATATAAGGGAGCTTGATCGGCAGGACCGATTATCTTAGGATTGACCTACGGGAGAGCAGAAGACTGGCGTTCCCGCTGGCGGCGACGATGAGCAGGCTGCATGGACAACGGCATAGCTGCGACGAGGTGGCATGTCATCGGTCACCACGTTTTATCACCATGAGGGCGGCGGCGAGGCGAAATTTAGCACCAGAAGGCATAGTACACTTAAGTTAGAAGACGGAACTGGAGTCAACATAATCGTGTCATCAAAAGTCGGTTAAACCAGTAATGCCGTGAGATGACCCAAGTACCAACAATATTAGAAGATAACAACTTTAGAAGACGGACTACTAGACCATCAACCTTAGACGAAAACTTAGACAGACCACCCAACTTTAGAAGATAATAACAATAGAGAATGCTCGCCCGTATGGGTATATAAACGGACTACTACTACTCCTCACAATGTTACAAATAGTAACGATCATTATGAATGACACACTGAACTTGACCTTACTTTCTATTGATAAAAAATGCGATTCTCCCGGAAGTATACAGAGCTAACTCGTATACTCAGGCAGGGTGTATAAAGACATCATTCGACAATATTTATGAAGGATCATATATTATTTTCATAAATGACAAATTATATATATATTTTTTTTTTTAAAAGTGTTAGCCTTTACTTTGGGTAAATATGCTAGCATAGAATAAGCAGAACATAATTCATTTCAGATAAAGAAACATGTTTAAAACAAGCAAGAAAGTTGAAAAGAAAGTAGGAAATTACTTATCATATATGTTCACTCCTCAAACTCCCGCGACAAAATGAATCCAGAAATAAATGTACTAGTTCTATATGCGCATGCTCAAACTATTTATTAGAATGAACTTCCGACGTTGGGTCAACTATTTTAAGGTACATGTACTAAATGCGGTGGTCATTAATCAAAGTTAGGGGCCATTAAGTACAAATAAGCTCCTACCCAACCCTGTCTAGGCACACAATACTTAGCGGAATTATTTCGGACAAGAGATGAAAAGAATCCTTTGTCCCATTGAAATTGAAAGGTACTTTCGTGACCGAGAGCTGAACTTTTTTTTGGACAAAAGATGAAAAGAGGTATTTGTTCCATTGAAATTGAAAATACATTTGTAGGGCGTTATAAAGTGATTTAAGAACCCAGTTACTGTTTCCATATAGTTTTGCCACTGTTGCGTGTACTATACACCAAGATGATCAGAATGTTGTTATTTTTACCATTCAGCTGTTTGTTTCATGCAAACGTTATGACTAAAGAAATTTAAAGTTAAACCGTCGAAACGGTTTTTAGCTCTGTGACAACCTTTTACGACATCGAATTGGAAATGGTTATCCTCAATCGAAAGAATGAGTCATAACCATTTTAAAAAAAATATGTGATTTTATTTTCGAGTTTCAAACGTTTTCAATTTATGGCCATTATGTTTTGTTTTTTTTTTAAACCAAAATTTCAGAACGCTTCTAAAGCTTTGGGCAGCACCGTCGGAAAGGTCAAGTACTACATACATATACAGAGTACATCTAGAAACACAACACTTGGTCTACAGTCAATATTTTAACCGGCGATGTCTGGCATTGGCAAATGCAGATAGTAGTTTTACACATTATTAATTGTGCTTGCTCAAATGTGCATTTGAACCAAGGTATAATTCAAATATATATGTATAAGGAAATTATAAAGGGAGGTATAAAAAAATCGAGGATAAAGAATGTTGCGTTTCTAGATGTATTGAGCATATTTCTTATCGTTTCAGAGATATTTCAAGTACACATCTGTGACATCATCATTTAGCGCAAAATTCAAAATGAGCGACTTTAATTTTGAAAATGTCATATCTTTCTTATTCATAAACCGATTTTGATTATCGGGGTGTCAAACAAAATCGCTTGACAAAAACTAACAATCAGTAGCAGCTAACCGGAAATGAAAACACTCATGCGTGAAATGGTGATTTCTTCTTTATGGCTTATTCAAATATACCCATGTTTGGTATCTTACGAAATGGTTTGACAACGTCTATCAGCTCACGGTGTAAAACCGGAAGTGAAATTACTCATGAGTAAAATACAACTTTTCTCCCTTATTATTCGCATGACTATAGTCATGTTTGATATAAATGAAAACTTTTGACGAGTACTATTTAATTGTTTACATCAAAAGTATGTGTGGTCACTCATGCATAAAAGCATCAATTAAGCTCACCAGATCCTTTCATTTGATACTTTGATTTCCAAAATGGCAGCGTATGAATTCTAGGGAGAAGTATAATAGATATAGAATCAAATCGATATTCTGATTGGTCAGTATAACACATAGAGTTAAAGCAATGTTCTGATTGGTGAGTGATATGACGCATTCTGATTGGTTCAAAGGATTTAATCCTCAAAGAAAGGCTAGCTTACTTGTTAAAACTTGTTAGAAAACAAGTCATTTGTGCGATAGTTTGGTTCAAAGCTGTTCCAGTCTGGAATATCTATATTTAAACAGCCAATGAAATCACTCCTTTTTACATCAGCCTTGCTTTGAAAACGAATCTCTTCGAAACGTATATATATATTAGAACACGCTTTAGTCAGCTGATTCAGTCTGACTTCAGAAATCAAACAGCATGGAAAATAACTCAGGAATATTCGAGAGAATGGTGAATTCCTTCTTGAATGACATAGTCAAGTACACCGCAAAGTATTCATTAGCGAAACGCATTACAATAAAGTGCATCTCGGGTTTTCGGCAGAAACTTGGATAGAACCTATATAAAGAATCATTATTTGGTAGATTTAGAGTGTGTTCAACCCGACTTTCTGGAAGCAAATTGTTGTCTCAATGTTGAGTACAAGGACATAACAAAAACAAGGGCAGACCTAGATATGAGTTACCTTACATGGATATATATGCTCCGAAAATATATGAGCCGAGCCATGAGAAACCAACATAGTGCATTTGCGACCAGCATGGATGCAGTCCAGCTTGAGAAGACGCGCAGTCTGGTTAGGATCCATGCTGTTCGCTTTCAAAGCCTATTGCAATTAGAAAAACCGTTAGCGAACAGCATGGTCCTGACCAGACTGCGCGGATGCTGCTCAAGTATGAGTAAATATCACCCCAACATTAAAAAGACATGCTGAGGAGAAACTTAAAAAAAGAAAAATTGATGGATATGAACGCTCTTCTCTAAGCTCATTTTTTTCTACGTTTACCAGGGGGTCCTTTGAACAGAGGTCGTTTCTGTATAAAGACGGTGTCATTGTTTTTATTCCGATATTCCATTTAATCATCAACATCAGCAGCATATATCCATGCTTTAATCAAACACATTCTGTAAATCAACAAAGCTTCTTACAGTGCAGACTGGAATCCTGCAATCATTTGTTTGGTCATCATGTTTTGTTAACAGTTGAGCACAATGAGCTGTATTTAGACTGAATCACAAAACACAAAAGCTCATTTATACAGGTTATGAAACCCCCCCCCCCCCAAAAAAAAACAACATTCTGTTCCATATTTTCGAAAATCACCAGATTTCACGATGTCAGAAACGTCTTAAAACTTCGGCTTTTATCCCGTTTTACCTTGCACATAGATTAAATGATCCTGCAACAAATATGTTGCTTTACGATGATTTGATTTTAAACAAGATTTCAATGGCCGTGTCTCCCATACAGAGTTATTGTTCTTTTATTTCCGCTTGTTACGGCACTAAATTTACTCTCGGAAACGATATCTATAGCTGGAGTTATTAATCGGACTTGCTTCAATACGCCAGCGATGCGGCAGCCATTTGATCTACTAGCAGAGCAGGATCATAAGTACTTTGAGGCCGTCTTTTTGACTACCCGCCCTGATATGACCGATATTTCTCATATTTGAAATTAAATGTGTATTTGCTTTTATAGATAAAAATAATCTACAGCTTTCGATTTAAATGCCTCTGAAGTTCTTTAAACTATTTAGAATTTGCCGATGATATTAAAAAAGACGACGGCTATACTGATTGGGAACCATTTTCCGGACAGGACCAGTTTCCGGACACATGTAATATCCGCTTTAATTCGTTGTTATCCATGTTATTGTTTCATCTAGATCATTAAGGTGTTTCTTCTTCATGTCTACAACAAACCACTATATTACAAAACAGTTTAATGTTAGTTTTTATGATGATAACTCACCTGTGTTTACAAAACAATTTTCTGTCTTAACGGGACATGAAGATAGCATTGCGCATGCGCAGTAGTTCACAATTGCCGTGGTATCACGTGGGGAAGAAATAATTAAACTTCATATTGATTGTCTGCTGATAACATGTGCTACTTATAATTTCACGGTAATAGTTACATAAAATGCAGGGCTGTCGATTTTTGAACTAATTTTATTCTATATCTATTGGAATTATAAGACGAAATTCGAGTTTTTATAGTCAACCTCGGTTTGCTTTCGTAGCTGCTATTAAACATCAGGTTATGTTTCATGTGCAATTTTGAAGAGATGAATGATAAAGAAATGTGTAGAAATAGTTTAATTACTTATTTTAATATCAAATTATCAACAAAACACCGCCAAAATATTTGTCCGGATACTGGTTTACCTGACGGGAAAAATAACTCATTTTAGTGACCCCATTTGAGGCCCTATGGAATACATATTTTACGTCACAACGCGATGTTGATTACTACATCGGATGTGGAAGAAGCTGAAGTTTGTGCAGTGTGAGCTTCATTTATGTCAAATATTTTTGGGGGGAATAATGAAGCCGAAATATGAAAATGTGTCCGGAAAATAGTTCCCAACCAATATGTAGAAGGCGAGATGAAAATATGTACATACTTTCGAAGTGGACATTAGTCTCAATAATAAATTTACTATTCCATTTATTTTCATTTTCATTTAATTTCATTTAAACTTTGGATTGTTTTGATAATAATCACAATGGTAGGCCGAATAAACTTTTCAACACGAAAATGCTGTAACTTAATAAACAATGTTGTCATTTTTTAGGAACCATGGCTTCACACATAAACAATTTTGAAGTCTCCGGATCGGAAATGTATGAGAATGATATACAGATCGTAGATAATACGGTATGATTATTGTTTTTTCCCATATTTTGGAGTATGCCAATAAGACGGCCGTTTAACTCGCATTTGTTCCAGCGTCGTCATTCTGAGTTACTTCCAGTCCCTACAGTTTAGCAGCTTAATTCCCATTTTCACAATTTCTTATAAACATCTTCCTTTGTTATCATCAAAACTTGCATAAGGTTAAATATCGGCATGGGACATGTGCCTTTAGGATTGTACCTTTAGGAATTGGGATATGTTACTTTAAAGGCCATTGATGTAATAGTCCCGGTAAAATGTATTTTGTGTATTCTTACTGGCGCTGGCACCAGAGCAGAAAGAAAATACCACTGTACCGGTAATACCGTACTAATAGGTATACTTCAGGAACCATGGTCATGAACCGGAAAATGCTAGAACCCATTTCAATGCGCATTTCTCACTTAAAACGCACAGTTCGGTATATATGTACTATGGATATTAAACAAGTGGTAACTTATCTTCCGTTTGTGTACCGGTCACATTCCTTCAGTATTTCCTACATCAGAGAAACAGCGCATTGTTTATAGTTTCATCAACCTTACAGAAAAAGAATGGATGAACTTCCCTCAGTTCCGGTCTAGATTATAAAATTGTTCTGATTGACTGATGTGAAAAATAGTCTGTTTGCTAAAATGTGCATATGAGGCCACACCAAATTGATAAGTTGTTCATCGGATTTTTTTCTGAAAAATTTGAGGCGGCGAGCGAAAAAATAATTAAAATTTTTTTTTTTTGGTTTTTGAGAAAATCAGGAGCGAGCGAAGAGCGAAGAAATATATTTGTCTTCATTTGGCTCTCGACTGACTGATAAAAACCTTAAAATAAAATGTATAGCCCTTTCAAATTAAAACGTTAAGTCCTCAGGGATTGAGAAAATCTGACTCGTGAAAAATGGGTAATAACATTGTCATACAGTACACTGTAATCAAAGAATGCATGCTTTTGAAAATGCTCTTAGAAAATATGTAATAAACAAGAATGCACCCCCTAACACCATACTTATCACATACATATGTGGCTTGTATATTTACTGCCATGAAAATGTAGCATTTTTCGCTGACTTTACAAAGTTTTTGATACATCAAATGTCTCTAGATATTAAAGCTTTTGATTAGAAACTTAGAATAGTTATTTACTGTCAAAGTCTAAACCAGGAGAAACCATACTCTTAAGTCTGAATCTAGACAGAGTTATGCCCCTTTTAACATAAAATATTTTTAATTAAGTTTTATATAATGACCAATAGCTCTGTTACTTTCAAAGCTTCTGACTATTATGCCCCTTTTACGGGCAAAGCTCTGACTCAGAAACGTCGATCATTATCAGATTATGTCTTATGTACAGCTCTTTTTCTAACTTTTAAACTTTCATAACACATTAAATTTGTTGAAACAAAGTCTCAATTAAGGTCTGAAATGGGGATTAACGTGCATTAACATTAGTTTACTAAATGATTGGAAAATTTGAAAATCGGAACTGTTCTGAAAACAACTCGTAATGTAAATTCCTTACCCCACCAACTTTCGTATGCAAATGCTGATAATTTGGACAGGAAAAACAGAAAACAGATAAGTGACATGCATCAATAAGTATTTACCCTTACCAAAATAATGTAGATTGATGTTATCAAACAAATTAGTATGGTTTTCTTCATCCAGTTTTCATTGAAATAAATCGATTTTTTGCAATTTGGATAACATTTGAAGAAAATGGCGTAACTGCATACTGGTCGGGGGCCACCAACCGGACACTTTTAGAGGTTTTTCACCATTTTCTCTTTTATTTCCTTCATTACAACTGTGAAATTTCACATGAACATAGTTAGGTGCACCCTCAAGAAGCAGACTTCATTTGTTTACCCCTAACGAATGATTAATGCCCTTTCCAGGGCCGAATGTAGGGTCAACTAAACTACTTACTTTCACTGCTTGGCAGAACCATATATCTGGACAGTTTTTTTTTACAACTTATGGGAACCTCTGTACTGATGACATTTTGCTATGTAATGTAAAAACGAGTCAAAGTCTTCATTATTGGCCTGAAAGATATAAATTTTATTCAGATTTTTTGGTTTGGAAAACTGCTATATGATAGTAAGAAATACAGTGCGGATTTCCAAATCCCCCATGATAGTTTCTTGCTTCATTATGAATGACGAAATCAAAAAATGAAATTTCCTCCTCAATAAGTTATTTTTGTCAGATATAATTCCACATCATTGTTAAAAAATCAAATGTGTGTTTGCCTTATAAAAGATTTCTAAAAATACAGCAAACTTTAGCAGCTACGAAACTGTCCGGTTTGGTGGTCGTCCGGATTTGGTGGTCCTCAACCAGTAAAGGGGAAATAACTTTAATGCAACTAAATGTAAGTGTTATGATTTATCATAGACGATGTGTGCGTAGTATGTATTTATTTTGATTAAAATCCGTTTTAAAACAACCTGGGACTGGAATTATAACCACTTATACACTTTTACGTCCGTAAAAAGTAGCGCACCAAAAATTTTTAGATTGATTTTTTTCAATGAGGCGAGCAAGCAAAAAACAAAAAAAAAATATTTTTTTTTGTGTTTCTGAAAATATACGAGCGGCAAATCCGATGAACAACTTTTTAATTTGGTGAGGCCTGAAGCTTTAATATGCAGCGTAAAGTTTACCGATGTGTAACTTCGAATTAATAATCATTTTTAGTTTGTATTGTGAGGGAATACTTCCCTTACAGGAAATAAACATTGATATTAAATTACAAAGATGGAAAATAAGTGTTGAACATGCACATATAAGTAGATTTTACATACTTCAGCTAAGTGAAGAACAGTAAAGTGTACACGCACAGTGTTCAGTAACAGTAACTAATCTCACTCTGTCCCTCTGGTCAGATCGCTCTGTGTCTGTACTAGTAGAGGATGATTTCTCGCCCTGTGTGGCTCCAGTTGCTGTAAAGCGCCTTTATACGTGTTTATCATGAAAAGGACGCTATATAAATCTGGTATGATATATAAGCATCCATTTCATGGTGTTTTCAAAGATTAATATCACAAAGTTAACTTTTCCACTAATTATAGAGCCTGCAATTTGCAATATACTGAGAACTTAATCAGGTTTATAGACTTTTGTGTTATTTTCGTTCATAAGATATAGGTCATTCAGACTGCTGAACTATTTCCGCTTGCAATTTATGAATACTTCATAGTTCCGTTTAAAAACTTTGCGGGGATAATAAGAAATGGCCAGATAAGTGTCTGTTTTCATTAAAGCGAATTTGTCACAGCTGTCAATTAACTTGACAGTATTATACTGAGTTTGACAAGAAAAATCTTTTTCTGTTTAGGTGTATAAATTGTCTAATACATGAATACAAGAGTTTTAGTATTCGTTAATGATATACAACAATATATAAATGTAAATAATTAATCAACTCGGTGGACCTCCGTGGCCGAGTGGTTAAGGTCGCTGACTTCAAATTACTAGCCCCTCATCGATCAGGGTCCGAGCCTCACTCGGGGCGTTGAATTCTTCATGTGAGGAAGCCATCCAGCTGGCTTACGGAAGGTCGGTGGTTCTACCCAGGTGCCCGCTCGCGATGAAATAATGCACGGAGTGGCACCTGGGGGTCTTCCTCCACCACTAAAGCTGGAAAGTCGCCATATGACCTATCTTGTGTCGGTGCGATGTTAAATCCATTTAAAAAAAATAATCAAATCGGGTTTGTTACGGGTGTCAATCAACTTATGTTGGCAGTACCAAACAGATCTGACCCGCCCGCTTAGCTCAGTAGGGAGAGCATTGGTGTAACGATCGCGGGGTCGCGAGTTCGATCCCCGGGCGGGGCATATGTTCTCCGTGACGATTTGAAAAAAGACGTTGTGTCTGAAATCATTCGTCCTCCACCTCTGATAATTCATGTGGGGTAGTTGGCAGTTACTTGTGGCGAACAGGTTTGTACTGGTACAGAATCCAGGAACACTGGTTAGGTTAACTGCCCGCCGTTGCATGACTGAAATACTGTTGAAAAACGGCGTTTAACCCAAAACAAACATAAACCAAACAGATCTTGACAAGGAGTCTCTTATTAAGCGACTTTGTATCAGCTGTCAATGCACTTATTGCAAGTGCTATACAGAATTTGGTAGTTAATCAATTGTTACACATAAATACAATATTTTCAGTATTTATTGATGACAATCTTTAACATTTATGTGTAAATTCTTTAAAACGAATTTGTCACAAATGTCAATTAACTTGTTGATAAAAAAATACAGATTTCGATAATAATCTTCCATTCTTATTTAGTAATTATTGATGACATACTTTAACATATATACTGTATGTAAATTCATCAAAGCGTGTTCACAGCCGTCAATTAACTTGTTGATAGTATTATACAGATTTAAAAATATCTTTTTGTCCTTTTAGTTGTATTGACTTAGCTAGTCAATTGTCATATACATATGAATACACGATTTTTATTATTCAGTGATGATAATTTTTAAACTGATTCTTTTCCTGTTTAGTAGTAGTAGTTTTTATACATTAATACAATATTTTTAGTATTCATTAATATACCACAATGTACAAATGTAAATAATTCCATAGAGCGGTTTTGTCACGGCTGTCAACCAACTACTATAATTCTCTTGTTGACAGTTCAATACAGATTTTGACAAAAATTCTTTTTAAAGCAAGTTTGTCACAACTGTCAACTAATTTGTTGATAGTACGTTACAGATTTTGCTAGCTTAGCTTATCAACTCTTATACATAAAAACAAGATTTTAAGTATTCATTGATATTATACAAAAACATAGTTTTATATGTTTAAACTCAAGTATTCGTTGATGATATACTATAATATATTTTCATACACATATGTAAAATCATTACAGCTAGTTTGTCACAGATGTCAATTAACTTTTAGCTAGTACTATACAGATTTAGAGAAAAAAATCTTCTTGTCCTATTTACATTTTTTATGATTTGCAATACTGAAGTCTAAATAAGACATTTAATAAAAAGATAAACTACATAATTATATGTTATATCATTTTTACTTTCCATTTATTAATAATCAGTACTTAACCATCAGTGTAAATATGAAGTATAAGTATTTAAGTAACTGTTTAAAAAATGGTAGCACATAAACTTATCAAGTTCATATACCACTGTGTAACCATTTTGACATTATGAGTTGTTAAAAGAGTCCAGTTTCTATGAGGTATTAAAAGAGTAGTGTTTCTATGAGTCCTTCAAAGAGTCTAGTTTCTATGAGTCGTTAAAAGATTCCAGGTTTAACCCACAACGCACATGGGGAAGTATCTTTGCCTCTGACGCCTTGTGGTACTCCCGAACTGGGAGGATTGCATTTGTCAATAAGATACGCAAACAAAAACAGAACCTATATTTTTCAATGATTTTACATGGAGTAATCCTTACCGTATCCAGAGCGGTGTATGGTTCAAGATGATTGTAAACAAACGAAGTAGCAATACCTACTGATATAATGGTAAGACTTTTAGTTATGAAGAAAATATTAATGATTATTGCTATTGGTGTACATACTTACAAATTAAATTACGCAGTCAATAACTTGAAATTTCCAAATAGGATGAAAAAAAGAGGAACAGACGCATTCAAAATCGATAAATATACCTGAAACGAATGGTTGATACGTCTCTTAAAGGCTCATCCAAGTCATCTATAATCTGTTGTGTTGTGCAGGCAGACATGTTTTCTTTAGACGGGTAAACTCTTTTTCTGGATGTGTTCATGTAAAATCCCCTGTTAATAAAATTCAACTATAATCCAGTCAATCATTGAATGGCAATTATAAAATAGACCGGGGCTAGTCGTAGTTACAGATCGCACATTATAATTTTGTCAATGAGTTTCTAACATTTTTAAATAGCTCGATTTTTCGAAGAAAGGAGAGCTCTTACTGTCACTCTTTCGTCGGCGACGGCGTCTGCGTCTACGTCGGTCTCAGCGTCGGCGTTGGTTAAGGTTATTGATAAAGTTTAATATCTTTGTTACTATCAAAGGTATTGACTTGAATCTTAAATCAATGTCTAAATCAGTAGAAATGATCTCAAACTTAGAAATTTCAGGTTAAAGTTTTTATAAAGTAAAATGTTAATGTTACTGTCAGAACTATTGACTTGAAATTTCAAACAGTTAAGTATTAAAATCTCAATCTTGCGAAAAAATTCCCATTACTCTGTTTGCATTTGACAGAGTTATGCCCAATTTTTACTTAGAACTTTTGGTTCGAAGTTTTCTTTATAAAGTCATATATCTGTCAGTATCAAATCTTTTGACCTGAAACTTTAAACACAGTTTCTAAAATTCACTATCAAAGTCAACAACAGGAAGAACAATCCCAGTGACTCTGGCTAAATTGTGACAAAGTAATGCGTCTTTTACTTCAAACTTTTAGTAAAATGTTATAAACTTTCCACTGATAAAACTTATTCAAAATCAAGCACTGTGTAAAGTCGAGCTCGCTGTCTACGGACAGCTCTAGTTTCAATCATTAAATCGTGCATCCCTTGAAAAGTTCAATTCCATTTCAGGCCTTTGCCTGGGCTACCTCTTTCATTGAAACAGAACATAAGCAGTTTCATTGGTCACTGTAAGGAATCACATGATCAAAATAATCTCTAAACCAAAATAAATCTTGGAATAATATAAATTAATTTTGAAGCAACTTATGCTATAAATCTAAAATATAGCCTATCATATGGCAACATAGATGTTTCCTAAAACTACATAGATTTCAATAAAAATCACCTTCTGATTATATGGAACACTTTAAGAAACTGAGTCTTCTTATTGTCCTTAGTGTTTGTAATTACAGGATGTCGATGATTATTGTCAACTGCACAATGATTTAATAATTTTCATTAGTCATATAGGCTATGTTTAAATTTCATTTCTTTTCACGTAGAAAATGTATTCATGTTCTTCAAAATATTACCTTGGTTTAGAGGTTATTTTTATAATGTGATTCCTCACACTGATTGGTATTTATATCAAAATGAAAGAAAATGAGATGAAAATAAATATAGGGTGAAGGTATTATCTGCAATGTTGAAAATTTTCTCCAAAGAAATAGTTTTACCTTTCTGGGTCTAGCCGTGCATCCAGAAGTTCCATGGCTACTCCAATGGCAATTGGTACATCGTCAGGTCTTAATACTCCTGTTCCACGGGGATCAATGTCCTGGAAACTTATATTATATTTATTGTATTTGTTTGATTCGTCCTTTTGTGTTCATTTTTGTGTATGGTGTGCGAGAGTTGTTCGTGTGTGTCTTTGGGGAGGCTGCGTGTTTTGAACGTGGCTTTCCCTGTTGGATATAATTCCTTTTTTTTCTATATCTAGACTCCCAACTGCACGTACGTTGTATGTGCCTGCCTTTGTGAACGGATAAAGTTGTAACTTGTGCTCAATTCCAATAAGTAATCCTTCGTAAAGTACAACAGGTATATCTTTTACATAAGAGCCATAGGGTGGGAATGTATCAAATCTTACTCCATTCAACAGCCATTTTCTGAATTCAAGTCTTGCTTTACATCTATCTAGTGCAGAGAGTCCTGGTTCATCTTCTGATAAATACCAATTTCTTACGATATTGCAAAAATATGCCTCATTACAAGCATTTATTTCAGTAAGGGCTTCTTCTACATTCTCAGAAAATGTTTGTACCGCGTATGCAATACTTTGTTTGTCAATCATATCGCGAACTAACGCAATGCTTAATCCAGAACCGTTGGAATCACTGTTTTTTGCTATAATGTTAACAGGTTTACTAAACACGCCAGCTTTTGGCATGCCTGGACCACAGAAAACTCTACGCAAACCACATATTTGATGATAAGCGTCAAGTATAACAAACAGATAGCTTCCTATTACATAGTTGAATTCAGGTTTTGAATACCATTTTGCCGGTGTTATATTATTAACTTCTTCTATCTGAATATTGTCACCGAATGGTGAATCATTCTGCCACCTTTGTAGAGCATCAGGGTAGATATGCTGTGCATAAACACAATTTAGAATTGTCTTTGGCAGTTTCGGGACAGCCTTTCGGGCCAAGCTTTTAAGACTCAGTAGTACTTTCACCTTTCGGATAGGTTTTTGTTGTATCATTGAACCATCTCCAAATATTTCGGACAGTATATTTGTAAGTTTGTACTTTGGTTGCGAGACATTGCATTTAAAACATTTACTTTTTAAAATGCCAGACAACGGTGAGATCAGTGTAACTACTTGATTTTTCGTAAACGATTTATTTATTATCTTTGCAGTTTTCAATTTTGAGGTTAATTCAGCTAAACTGATTTCAAGATTTATGTTTTTCGATTGCAATTCAAATAACATTAATTCTAAATGTTCTTGTATGTTGAGCGATTTTAAAAACGAGTCTTCGGAATTTGAAACAGGTTCCGACACTGTTGCTTCTCCAGTGGAGTGATGTACATTTTCAGGTATTATATCAACTGACATAACAGTGTCATCTGATTGACTTGAAGGTTCATCGAACAATGCGTTTACATGTTCAAGATCTGCATTTCCAGTTTCGATTTCATAATTTCCTCCCATCACTGTCGATGCTAAAACCGCAACTTCATCTAGTAAATCTTCCTCTATTTCATTAACATATTTTTCTGGTAATGCACTAATAACGACATCAGCCTTTACATTGTCTGGTTCATTTTCATCTGGTTTACTTTCTTCAGCATCAAACGATCTTTTCAGTAATTGTATCAGAGTTGGTGTCATCACTATCCTTGCAGATTTATTTCCATTTGCGAGAATGACTTTTGTTCCTTCTCTACGAATTTCAATAATATCCTTTGGTTCTGCATCTGATTGCAGTTGAACTAAGTTCAGTTCGCTGATGCTTTTAATGATCTGGCCTTTTGACATTCTCTTGACATCCGCATATACATCTTTTTGCAGCTGAAGGACTGTCAACGGTTTTTCATTTCTGTCTCTAACGGCCATTCGAAACCACTGCCCATCAAAACTGCAAATAGGTATGTACAAACCTTTACTCCAGCATTCCCGCAACACGTATTCAATAATATATCGGAGCGTTTGCGTAGGTAAACTGTAACCCTTCAAGCCATATGCAACGGGAACAGCATGATATCTATCTAAATTGTACTCGCGATCCAGATCAGAAAGCATGAATCCTAAAAGTTCGCTCGCCCTGGTTCTGCTCAATTCGTATGCTCTGTTAATGCACACGCCTGCCTTTTTAACTGTTTCCTGTAGATCTCAGTCTCTCTTTTCAATTTTGTATGGATACAGTATACTTCACTTGTTTTTATTTTATACTCTTGGCCCAAAATAGATGGAAATTCTGCAACAAATTTCACATTCTCCTTTACAAATTTATCAATTTTTTCATTTATTGCAAAATCTCTGTTTGATTTCTTTGCAGGTCTTATTGCATGTTTTTGTCCATATATGGCTACCGTCTCGTTTTCAAGGTCACTCCATAGATCAGGGCAAAACTGAACGTGAAAGACTGTAGATGAATCCTTCGAATAGCAAATAAAATATAGTGCGTTACAATCTATAACAAACATCTCTGCCAAAACCTGAGTGACGTAGTATTTCGGGATTTCATAGTATACTGGGGTAGTAAATTTTTCCCAGGATAAGGACATTTGCATTCAACGCCGAAGGACGCTGTGCTATCTGCACTGTTTCTGATGCTTCCATCAGGACTGACAGCAATTGGAACTTTATTTGGTTCAGTTCCTATAGTCTTCTTACAGCATCCTTCTTCCACATAAATGAGTGATGGTTCGAATACTGGTAGAACCTTGCTTACTAAAGTAGCAATTGCGTTTATCTCCTGTTCAGAACCATATTTCATTTTTAATTGTACATCACTAGAGACCTGTTTTGGTTCTTTTTTATAGAATACTTTGTCTAAGTGCTCCAGTTGCTGTTTTATTGAGCCTAATCCAAGAGCATTATTCAAAGAACTTCCTGTTACTTTTGCAGAATTACGTATTGCATGCCATTCATCACTCAGCTGTTTAATGTCTCGGTTCTACATAACCATTTCCTTCAGATGTGCTGGAAATGTGGATATAATTCATCTGTAAATGAAATGATACGCTTCTTTCTTTAGCATACAACTTCTCTGCATCTCGTAAAGTAGCTACTATAAATCCTATTTCGTCAACAATATCAAGCAACTCGTTAATGCAGTTTGACACGTAATACAAATCTGTTTCCAATGAGCTTATTACAAACACAAATTTTGATTTTCGCCAATCAGGTCCATTCTGTTTTTTTCAGTTTTTCCAACATTAGCTCTTTACTCACTTTCGTGCTTCTTAGTGTATGCAATTTCTCTCCACCTACTCTTACAACTCCTATCAATAATTGAATTAAATGTTTTGTTTCGTTCTCGGGTATCTGTTTCAGCTTAGACTTCTGACATATAGACATAACGTCTAAAATATCAGCTACCGATTTCAATAACAAAGTTTCTCCTTCTAATGTAGCTCTCCTGTCTGATAGTGTCGGTGGCTTTTCGAACCCAAACAAGTCGATATTTCCGTGTTCTTTACTTTTCCCAGCATTGATTTTCTTACCGTCTACACATAGTTTATATGTTTTATCAACTCTAGTTTGAGATGCCATTTTATCTATCATCGGTATAAGTAGGCCTGTTTTGACGTCATCTTCATTGAACAGCTTATTACGATTTCCAACTGTAGCTGTATTCGGTACTGCAAAATTTATCTCTGCATTCTCAGCTTATATCTCTTCGTCAGGATTTATAAACTTTTGTCCTAAGTTTTTAGGCCCACTCATAAAATGTAGCCACTTACCGTGAAATAAACAGTATCCTATTCTCCAGAAGCGTTTAACTACAGGACTGAAACGCTTTGAAGCTGTGTTTCCCAGCGAATAAAATTTACAGACATCCATGAATAAGTGAAATGCAATATTTTCAAGTGGGAAACGACCCTCTTTTATCATTTGGTGAAAAGACAACCAACTTTGAAGCTAGTCGATATCTCTTAGAGATTTGATAACATCAGGCAAAGTCCGGTTAATTTCATTTATCATTTCCGGATCATCCTCGTCAACTGAACATTCAGTCATGTCTTCTTCAAGTAATGATGCTGTAAAAAGCATTTCATTATCTTTAGGAGTTTCTTGGGCAATTTAATGAGGGGTTGAAGTTTTTGTTCTTTTTAAAAAAGGGCTGTTACAAGGTTCTTCTAACGATAAATCAAGAGTCCGAAATCCTCTTCATCAATGTCGATGTCAATGATTTCAATGTTTGGAGTTCCATGCTGATATGAAGGCAAAATTTGTTTATTAGTTGATTTTAAAATGTCCGGGATGATATTAAAATTTAGAGTTCTTAGACCTTTTCTACCATTTCTGTCATTTATTTCTATACGTCTTATTTTCAAAATTTGATTGGAGTGGAGTTATGTGCATCGTTCAACAACCCTATCAAAGTCTCCCTTGAAGCAACAGTAATAACACGTGAATGGCATAACCCTGTAATAGAAAACAATGTATTGATATCAGTATGAACACCATTCAAAACTTGTATCTACACCGTTCAGTTTTTTCGCTTAATTCTATGTATAAACCGTTCACAAAAAAAACGTGTCTACACCGCTCATCGTGAATATGTTGGTATAGTCTATGCGGTTGTATTGACAATTTAAAAATCGTAAAAAGTTTTATATTTCCAGATATATTACGTAAAATCAAACATTACCATCGTAAAGAACCGGTAAAAAGCTTCAAAATACCACAGAAATATTCAAACAGATATGATTATTGAATAAGATACGACCGAAAATAATGTGCGTTCCTCGATTCGATTTTAATTTCATCAAATTGGCACATTTTGCGTCAAAATAATTCGAGAAACAATGAAATCAACAAATTTTAGATAGGAGGAACATGTTATTCCGTTGTCATTTGCTATAAGTGTGGCCGTTAAAAGTGTTAAAGAAACATGTTATCAATGAAAAACTGGAACACCTACCTGTGTTGACTTTCAGCGTCCGCCATCTCGGAAGTGTCTAAACATTTACGGCCGTACAGCTTACAGGACAGTGATTTAGTTGTATTGATAAATAAGTACAATAAAAAAAGTGGAAACTTCACAGGTCTCTCAACACGACAAAAACGAAAATGTTGCAGGCTCGGTTTGATTGAGTCTGTTCATGGACGGTAGTGGAAATGCATGCTACCGTCCACGCCCTCTAGCCCCGGGTTGAGCAGAACTCAACATTTACACATGCTAAAAGTACAAAAAGCGATTTAGAGACATCCGCAGATGTATTCAAACGGCGGTGAACATGGAACCTTCAATGATACACGGGTTGAGGCGTCTAATTCCATGAAGAGCGGCGTTTGGTTCCCAGATAAAATAATGGGTTTGCCCCAAACGAGAAAACAATGGGCAGAACTAAACAAACTGGAATTTAGGAAGGGGATCTGAGGTTAGTTTAAACATATTTATTTCGAAAATACATCAATTTAAATTTTTACAGGTATACATATTTAATACAAATACGAAAGGGATAAGAACGAAAGAGAACTTATATAGTTCCTCTCCCTAAATAACAACAAAAACATTTACATCAATGGCGGATTATCATTTCATTCAGTTTAAAAGTTGAAAAAGTTTTAAAGTTGATATCTTATTTGAATAAACAGTAAAGTAGAAAAAAATAAGGTATAGTATATTTCATTATGGAATTAGGATAATGAAAAGTAAGACAAGCTTTTCATTGATAAGTGTCATTGATATATAACAGAAGTAAAACAGGTGTGATAAAGAGTTTAAGAAATTTAAGCAGCAAAAAAGAATAAGAATAAAAAAAAAATATTGAGATAGTTTAGGATTCCAGACTTATCGAAGAGAGTTCAATAGGAAACAATGCGCCTTTTTAGAAGCCAAAACAATGAAGTTTAGTACTAGTCCAGCTGAGGAAGAATGTACCTAACGAAAACGATCGCTACGATCAATAAACCTAAATACTGCATTAAGTATCATTACATTAGTTTGAAAGTCTTTCGAGACGTCTCCATTAAGTAAAGTGTGAAGATCAATAGAAGAAATTGGGGACAAAGTGTCTATGAGTTCTGCTCTTTGTTGAATATAACGTGGACAAACAAAGAAGAAATGATGATTGTCCTCGATTAGGCCACAACTGAGGTTATGTGTTGTGTACCTGTTTTGTGGCATATCTTAAAATTTATATATTTTGTCAACTTGTACCCTATCACTTTATCACATATTTGTTACAAAATACAAGTTATGGATCAAACAGGAAATAAACACTACTGAACTTTGACCTTCGAGAGTGACCTTGACCTGTGAGATTGGGATCCGAGTTTTGTTCATGACACATAGTCTCAGAAAGATGTAGTTACCAGTGTCAAATAAAACGCTTCATTAATGTATAAAAAAAGGTATTATTACATTATAATTTCAATCATAGTTGCACCTTGAATCTTCAGAAAGTTAATGTTTATCTTATACAAGAAAATACTCTTTCATATCACTCCCTGCATGTCCACATATATTCATTCTGCTTTTTTTTTATTTGTCACAGTTACACACTTTCATTTTTAGCTCACCTGTCACATAGTGACAAGGTGAGCTTTTGTGATCACCCTTCGTCCGTCGTCTGTCCGTCCGTGCGTGCGTCCGTGCGTGCGTCAACAATTTCTTGTCTGCACGATAGTGGTTTCATTTATGATTTTATTTTAACCAAACTTGCAGACAACTTGTATCACCATAAGATCACGGTTCCTTTCTTGAACTGGCCAGATCCCATGATGGGTTCCAGAGTTATGGCCCCTGAAAGGGCCAAAATTAGCTATTTTGACTTTGTCTGCACAATAGCAGCTTTATTTATGATTTGATTTTTACCAAACTGGCACACAACTTGTATCAACATAAGATCTTGGTTCCTTTCTTGAACTTGCCAGATTCCGTCATGGGTTCCAGAGTTATGGCCCATAAAAGGGTCAGAATTAGCTATTTTGACCTTGTCTGCACAATAGCAGCTTCATTCATGAGTTTATTTTAATCAAACTTGCACACAACTTGTATCACCATAAGATTACGGTTCCTATCTTGAACTGGCCAGATCCCATTATGGGTTCCAGAGTTATGGCCCCTGAAAGGGCCAAAATTAGCTATTTTGACCTTGTCTGCATAATAGCAGCTTTATTTATGATTTGATTTTTACCAAACTGGCACACAACTTGTATCAACATAAGATCTTGGTTCCTTTCTTGAACTGGCCAGATTCCGTCATGGGTTCCAGAGTTATGGCCCATAAAAGGGTCAGAATTAGCTATTTTGACCTTGTCTGCACAATAGCAGCTTCATTCATGAGTTTATTTTAACCAAACTTGCACACAACTTGTATCACCATAAGATTACGGTTCCTTTCTTGAACTGGCCAGATCCCATTATGGGTTCCAGAGTTATGGCCCCTGAAAGGACCAAAATTAGCTATTTTGACCTTGTCTGCATAATAGCAGCTTCATTTATGATTTGATTTTTACCAAACTGGCACACAACTTGTATCAACATAAGATCTTGGTTCTTTTCTTGAACTTGCCAGATTCCTTCATGAGTTCAAGAGTTATGGCCCCTGAAAGGGCCAGAATTAGCTATTTTGAGCTTGTCTGCACAATAGCAGCTTCATTTATGATTTGAATTTAATCAAACTTGCACAAAACTTGTGTCACCATAAGATCTCGAATCCTTCCTTGAACCGGCCAGATCCCATGATGGGTTCCAATGTTATGGCCCCTGAAAGGGCCAAAATAAGCTATTTTGACCTTGTCTGCACAATAGTAGCTTCATTTATGATTTGATTTTAACCAAACTTGCACACAACTTGTATCACTACAAGATCTTGCTTCCTTTCTTGAACTGGCCAGATTCCATCATGGGTTCCAGAGTTATGGCTCCTTAAAGGTCCAAAATTGGCTGTTTGGGCTTTTGCAGCCATGTACAGACTTCATTTATGGTTTTATTTGATACAAACGTCCAAAATGTCTTCAACAACAACAAATCTTGAATTCCATGACAAATCAGATCCAATGTAGGTTCCAGAGTTATTTTATATCTGATTACCTCCCCTGATTGTAATCAAAATGGATTTATATCAGTAAGTACTTATAGGACGTATTTGAAATTTCATTATTGTTATTAGTTGGAGTGAGACAATCAGGGTAGATAACTATGGACTGATTTTATGTCAAATTGCCTCCCTTTATTTAAAATTAAAATGGGTATATCTCCGTAACTAATGAAGATACTGATCTGAAATTTCATTTATGTCAACAGATTTATTTGGCAGATCTTTCTTTTGTTCACTTTTACAATATATATATTTTTTTAATTACTTCCCTTTTTTCGTTACTATAAATAGCTTATTTTTAGTAACTTTTTTTATTATTGGCCGTAGGGAAAAACCGAGACCACTTTTCTGTGGTACAACATGGATGGTACCTCCAATTTTTAGGTGTATTTTGACACATCTATACCTTGTAAGAATTTTTTTTCTTTTTGTTTAAATTCTTCCCTTTGTTGTTCCTGTCCTTTGGATTTAGATATTTTTTCTGAGGACTTTCTTGTCCTCAAATGCAATGATAACAGGTGAGCGATATAGGGCCATCATGGCCCTCTTGTTTATTTCATTTTGCACCATGAACTTTTTCCACATCCTATTTCTACGTCTATATGTCTCTGGAACAGACTTGGTACCCGAATTACTTAGCACAGCTCAACAAAAACCATTCCGTGTTATAAACCCTGTAAAGGACAATTTACACTATAAGCGCAGACCTGATCTTGAACTGAATCGAGTGGGAAGTATATGGCTCGAATAACATGGCTCGAGTAACTCTGTAACAACAAACATATCCTCTTTGGTCTTTTCTGTCGCCCTCCAAATGTAGATAGTATTACAAACAACCTTATCGAAGATTCTATTGGTCTAGCAGTAGAGTCCAACATATCTGATATTTTCATCATAGGCGACTTTATCTATAATGCCTTCAATGCAAATAATTCTCGTAAAATTCTTACTATAACATAACAATACAATCTACAGCAAATAATCGATGAACCAACTATTTTCACTGAAGACTTTGAAATCCCTATCGATCTCATTTTTTTTGTATCCACCAAAGATAACGTTATCCAATCAAGAGTAGGTGAACACTTCCTCTAACAATATCAACGATATCACTGTCCTGACGGTATTCTGAAATTCAGAAAACCTAAGATGAAATGTTTTACCAGGCTTATCTGAAACTATGACTGTGGGAACTACGACAAATTGCTTGACGATTTGAGCAATAATGACTGGAACCAATGTAAAGATAACGATATCAACATATATGCCGAAAATGTAACTTCTACTATCGTATCTTTTGCAAAAGATAACGTCCCAACCAAGATTGTTGAAGTTCCCCCAGTTGATGTTCCATGGATGACCAGCGACAGAACATTTATCCGTAAACGTAAAAGGGCATACCAAAAAGCAAAATCATCTCAGTCTATTTACCAGTGGCAGGAGTTTAGTAAAAATTAAAAATAATACAGTTCTGTTAATTCGTGAGGCAAAATCTCAGCACTTTTCAAAGTTGTCTTAAAACTGGTTCTCTGTCATCCAAAGGCTAGTGGAAAACTCAAAAGTCCTTTATTTCTAAACCTGAAAATAACTCTATCCCGCCATTAAAACACCACATTACACTTCAAATCTCATTCTCTGACTTTGAAAAGGCAAATAAACTCAATGACTATTTACAGGAACAAACATTTATCGATGACGGCAATAGACAAGCACCTGACCTTGGCTTACCATCTCCGACACCATTTCTCAGCGAAATCATTCTGACCCCAAGTGAAATGGAAGATATCCTCAAGTCACTAGATGTTGTTAATGCTACTGGCCCAGACGGTGTTAGTAATAGAATCCTTTAAGAAACTTCGCGTGAACTATCAGTACCTCTCTGTGACCTTTTTAACGAATCCCTTCACAGTACCACGTATTTGAAAAGAAGCTAATATTTGTGCGATATTTAAAAACTGTGATGCTTCACCTTCAAACAACTATCGCCCTACCTCTCTACTAAATACACTTGATAAGGTTTTTGAACGCCTGATCTTTAAATACATCTTCAACCACCTGAGAGACATTGATTTTTTACCCAAGTCCAATCTGGTTTTATTTCAGGAGTTTCAACAGTGAATCAACTTACATACATATATGATATCTTGTGCAAATCACTGGACGAGGGCCTAAAAATTCGAGCAGTCTTTTTTGACATCAGTAAAGCCTTTGATAGTGGCTGATTTCTGCCATTTCGTGTGTTCGTGTCGGCGAGGTGAAATGTCGAAATAACGAAAACATGAAAGGTTGACATAATGCTTATTTATCATGTGTTCGCATTTCGACTTTCGAGGCAAATACACGAAGTAACGAAACATTGAAGGCAAAATAACGAAATTTCAGAGGCGAACGCACGAACTTTTGTATTAATCACTTTTCGTGTCGGCGGGTATTAAAACTTCGAGTTGTCGCCCTTCTTTTGTCGTGTCTTCGTGTATTCGCCTCGAAAGGCGAAAGGCGAACAACACGACAATTGAGTTCTTCTCGACCTTTCATTACTTCGACCCATCGACACGAACACACGACAAATGTTTCATGTAGGTTGCACGCAAAATAAATGTATAAGAAGGTATGAGAAATTCCGTCTTAAAAATCTAATTCTACTGAAAGAAAAGGATATTATCAGCGTACGTATTACCGAGTAAGGATGTAACTCTTTCCTCAACGGACATTGTTTATAGCAAATTTCATTTCAGCAACATATGTGTAATTGTTATGCGCATGTCTATCGGAAGGCGAATACACGAAAGAATAAAATTGCACATTTATCGTGTGTTCGTGTTGGCGGTCGAAGACACGAAAACACGAAAGGTCGAAAACTGCTTATTTGTCGAGTGTTCGCCGACATGAAAAGTGATTAGTACAAAAGTTCGTGTGTTCGCCCTTGAATTTTCGTTATTTCGCCTTCAATGTTTCATGTCGTCGTGTGTTCGCCTCGAAAGTCGAAAGGCGAACACACGACAAATAAGCAGTTTTCGACCTTCCGTTTTTTTCTTGTCTTCGACATTTCGACCCACTGACACGAACAAATAAGCGTTATTTCGACCTTCGTGTTTTCGTTACTTCGACATTTCGCCTTGCCGACACGAACACACGAAATGGCAGATATCAGCCACCATTTGACAGAGTCTGGAATAAAGGCCTATTAGCAAAACTCAAGTTTGCGGGCATATTAAGTTCCCTTTTATCTCTGACTACCTTTGTGACCGACGGCAACGTATTGTCCTTCCTGGCACTAAGTCATTATTATTATTATTTACCAGATTTTAATGCGCTCTTTTCATCTATAAAATAAACGTTCAAAAGCGCTGTACAAACTACGTATTACAGAATGATATAGACACACAATACAACACAAAAAATATATCAGCATTAAAAGGTAATTAGCTAGAATCAGGTTTGACTACATATTGATTATATTACTTATTTAAATAACAATAAACAACAGTAAATAACTTCTATTGCACAGTCATACAACAGCTTGTTTTCCAGTGCAAAGTTAGTTTCAAAAGACCTTGAAGAAAAAGTGTGTTTGTATTAATCTTTTGTAAGCATCCAAACTTTTAGCGTCTCTAATGGTAGCCGGAAGAGTATTTCGGTGCAGTGATAAAAAAACTACGATCACCGTACCTCACAGTTTTGCTTTTTGGAACAACTAGTTGTTTCGAATTGTTCTTGGATCTCAAATTTCTTGCTGGCTGATAAAGTTCTAGCAAGTCTTTAACATAGATCGGTGATTGGTGATGTAATGCTTTGTATGTGTGAACTAGAATCTTAAATTCCACGCTGTGAGTAACTGGTGTCCAATACAGTTCTTTTAAGACCTGTGTAATGTGATCATAACGCGATATGCTCGTTATGATTCGAGCTGCAGTGTTCTGAAGATTTTGAAGTCTATTCAGCAAAGACTTCGGAACACCATAAAAGAGCCCATTGCAATAATCAAGGCGTGAAGTGACGAGTGAATTTACTAGCGATTTTGTAGCATCTGTAAGTCACCATGGACAACAATGAAAGCAGGAATCCCTCAGGGCTCGATTCTTGTTTTTTATAAATGACATAGTGATGGACTTTCAGTTATCCATAAACCTACTTGCCGATGACACTAGTCTTTGCGTTATTGTTGAACAGCCCCGCGATGCATTTGAACTCCTTCAGAGAGATATGCTTAAAATTTCTGCCTGGGCCGACAGACGGCTGGTTACATGTATTTTTTTCCAAATCGGAATCACACCTTGTTTCCAGAAAACGAAATACATTTCCTCATCCTTTCCACTCTATGTTTGGGCATCTAATACCCGATGTAACTGAACACAAATATCTTGGTGTCTTTCGTTCCAGCGATTGCAGCTGGCACTCACATATTGACTACCAAAGAAGACATTGCTAATACTCTTGGTGAAGCTTTTTCAAAAAACTCTTCTTCACATAATTATGACCAAAGATTTCAAAACATTAAATTAACTAAAGAAAGCAAACCTCTGAATTTTGATTCAAATAATGAGGAAGATTATAATAAACCTTTTTCGATCACAGAGTTAATTGACTCTTTAGATAAATGTCATGATACTGCAGCTGGTCCAGACCAAATACATTATCAACTTTTAAAACACTTACCACAAGAATCATTAGACCTTTTCCTTGAAATCTACAATATTACATGGAAAACTGGTATTTTTCCAGACTCCTGGAGAGAAGCTATTGTTATTCCCATACAAAAACCCGGAAAAGATAGCACGAACCCAAGTAATTATAGACCGATAGCTCTTACTAGTTGTTTATGTAAAACTCTGGAACGTATGATTAATTCTAGACTAGTTTGGTACCTCGAATCGCAAGGTTTAATTACAAACTTTCAAAGCGGCTTTCGCAAACAACGCAGCACAACCGATCATCTGGTTAGACTGGAAAATTTTATTCGTGATGCATTTATTAAAAAAGAGCATCTAGTGTCTGCCTTTTTCGATTTAGAAAAAGCTTATGACACTACATGGAAATATGGTATTATGAATGATCTTAACGACATAGGTTTAAAAGGTCGTCTGCCAACATTTATATCACAATTTTTATCTGATCGAAGTTTTAAAGTACGTGTTGGTGATACCCTTTCTGACTCTTTTGAGCAAGAACAGGGAGTTCCACAAGGTTCAATTTTATCTGTCACACTTTTTAGCATCAAAATTAATAATATTGTGAAATGTTTGTTACCAGGGACAGACTGTTCATTATATGTTGCCGATTTTTTGATATGTTATCGTTCAAAAAATATGCGTACGATTGAACGCCAATTACAACAGTGTATGAATAAAATCCAAACTTGGGCCATGGAAAATGGGTTTAAATTTTCCCAATCGAAAACTCAATGTGTCCACTTTTGCCAATTACGGAAACATCATTGTGACCCTGAGCTTTTTCTAAATGGTACAAAAATACCCGTTGTTGATGAAGCAAAATTTCTTGGTGTTATCTTTGATAAAAAGCTTTCGTTTGTACCGCATATAAAATACTTGAAAGCCAAATGTCTGAAGTCATTAAATCTTTTAAAGGTAATTTCAAATACTGATTGGGGAGCCGATCGCACGGTTTTATTAAGATTTTATAGGGCTTTAATTAGATCTAAGCTAGATTACGGCTGTATTGTTTATGGTTCCGCAAGAAAATCTTATTTACAAATGTTAGATACCATACATAATCAAGGTCTTCGTATTGCTCTTGGTGCATTCCGAACATCGCCAGTTGAAAGTTTATATGCTGAAGCAAACGAACCATCTCTTAAACTTTACACACGCCGAGAAAAACTTTCACTGCAATATGCTTTAAGAGTAGCTGCCAACAAATCCAATCCTGCTCATGAAATTATTTTTTAAAAAAAGTACTTCGATTCATATAAGGAAAAACCAAAACAAATCAAACCGTTTGGATTTCGCATACAATCGTCTATGAATGAAACTGACTTCAAATTCGATGGTATTAAAGAAAATTCAATTCCAGATACACCACCATGGACCCTTCATACCCCTACAGTTCTTTTCGATTTGAAAACTGCCTTTAGAAAGTCCGAAACAAACCCTGAAATATTCAAGTCCAATATCATGAAATCAAATCAACTTACAATGACCATTTTGCAATTAACACAGACGGTTCAAAAGATGAATCAAAGGTTGGCTGTGCTGCTGTCAGCCTCCTTCATCAATCAAAATTACGTTTGCCAAATAATGCAACAATATTTTCAGCCGAGACCAAAGCTATTGATTTAGCTCTAAATTTTATATAAAAAACAGTGCAGAAAAATTTATTATCTTTTCTGACTCGCTTTCTGTTTTACAGTCAATTCATAACCGAAATATGGAAAATCCATTCATTCAAAGTATTCTTCTCAGGCTTCATGAACTATCTTTAAAAAAGTTTATCATATTTTGTTGGATTCCTAGTCATGTTGGTATTCATGGAAACGAGGATGCTGATATTGCAGCAAAGAAATCCCTTTTATTATCACAATCTAATTTGAAATTACCACATACCGATTTTAGGCCCAATATAAACAAATTCACTTTATCTAAATGGCAGTCGTCATGGAACCGTGCTTCATTCAATAAACTTCATGATATCAAACCTACTCTAGGGGAATGGCACCAAGGGAACAGATCTGTTCGCAGGGAGGAAGTTGTTCTTTCTCGCTGTCGAATAGGTCATACCCGTTTGACTCACTCTTACCTTTTGAATAAAGAAGATCAACCCGAATGTGTACCATGTCAAACACCGCTAACTATTAAACACATTTTAATCGACTGTGTGGACTTTGCTACACAACGCAGTACATATTATGACGTTCAATCTTTGAGAGAATTATTTGACAACGTTTCAGTCGGAAATATTTGATCATTTTTAAAGCAGATAGGAATATATCAAAAGATCTAACACTTCTTATTTTTATTTACATCTTGCAATATTATTATGTTTGCAGCTGATATTTTAACACACACGTACATACATTTTTACATTACTGTTTTTAGATATGTCTTACATTTTTACATGGATGCTTTTAGATATGTTTTACATTATTCATAGTGTTCTTTACATTTTTACATGGATGTTTTTAGGTATGCTTTACATTTTACATCAATGTTTAGGCTTTATAGTTGGCGTTTGCAATATGACTTCTTCTCGGCGATATATGACCGTTTTGTGTCGATTCGCCGTAAAACCCAACTCACTCACCCATATTTTGAACAAAGTATGGAAAAGAGTCAGCGTCATGCGTAAAATCAAGTTTTCCATCGATCGGATATCTCTGGAAACAACCTACACTTCCTTTATCCGGCCTATTCTCGAATACGCCGATTTTGTTTGGGTAATTGTATAAAGTATGAAAAAAGATCAACTACGAATGTGCTCGTATAGCTACTGGTGCAACAAAACTAGTTTCCATTGAAAATCTCCATGAAGAATCTCCATGGGAAAGTCTGTCAGAGTGCAGGTACAAGCATAGACTCATTCCTTCCTTTGTGTACACAAAAAAGACACTTGAATATCTCTCAACTCTAATACTACATCCAGCTGAACATCGCTATGACTTTAGAAATCCCAACAATGTACGTGGTATACCGTCCAGGACCACTTTATACTTTAATTCTTTTCTGCCATCAGTGATACGTGACTGGAACCTCTTACCAAATAGTATTCGTAATTTAACAACATTGTCGTCTTTCAAAGATTATTTGAATAATGATATTCGCCGCATACCTACATACTATTATGTCGAAATAAGGAAGCTCCAAGTTCTTCACACAAGATGACGGACTAAATGCAGTGCACTCAATCATCATCTATTTCTTAGAAATAGATCACTCACGCCTCTTTGTAGATGCGGAGACGAATGTCCATTATCTATTAGAATGCACCTTACATACAGACTGTCGCCAAAAACTTTTAAATAACCTTCAGAACTACGATGTCGACGAAACACTTCTTTACCGGACGAGGATAATGTCTTTATTTTTACAAATGTACACAGTTACATAGCTGAAAGTAAGAGATTCCTGTAAATATTCCTGAACCTCAACGAGAGATCAAAACCCCTTCCCCCCTTATTATATTTCATGTTCTCTAATTCTAGTTTTAAAAAAAATAAATAAACTACTTCTAACTTCTCTACTCTCATTAGCGCTTATAACATTTTTTGGATATACTAGACTACATTCCCGTATTTATTTACCTGTCCATTTTAGGAGAATAACTCTATAAGACTTGTCTTTCGTTCTAGTCCTTTCCATCAACTGTACTTGTAATGTTAGTATATAAATATAGTTATGTATATTGTTGGGAATAAGTATGTTTAAACCAAATGCTGCTTAGTACTAAGAATGTGCTGCAAGTAGCCAGTTCGCGCCAATGTTCACCCGCGCGCCTCGGCGCACAGGTCACGTGGAGAATCGCTTCGAGGCGACGATGTATTGGCGCACTTTAGCGAGGACAGATATATTCTGAGTCGTAGTTAGGTGTTCATTACCAAACAATAAGTTATTAATGGTGGGTGCACACGGTAATTCATTTAGGAACATTTGTCTTTCTGGTATATAAATCGGACAAGATAAAAGGTAGTGATTTGCTGTTTCTACTTCACTGCATGTACAATAAGTACTATTTGATATTGATTTACGAAGAGGTCATAATTTAAGGAACTACAGCCTAGACGGAGACGAGTATGTAGTATTTAACCAATCCTACTTAATGCGTCGGGGGTTTGGATGCGTTGCTATTTAAGCGTTAAGGAAGGACTTGCTTTGATATCTTCGGACAACATGTTCCATTCACGAATCACGGATGGAATAAATGAATCTTTGTATAATTGTGAACGGCAACATGATAAGGGTATATTCGTGTTATTTCTTAATTGATATCTATTTTGTGTAGAAAGAGGGATACGGTTACATAAGTAATTTTGGGAAGTGTCATTTTTTATTTTGTAGAATAGTATAAGTTTATGATTATTGCTTCTGCTACATAGTGTTTCCCATTTTGAATCGGTATACAGGTTGTTAATGTTACAGAGCTTCGTCACGGCGGTAATGATTATCAAATCTCACCGCTTCAGTTGGTATCGCTTCTAGTTCACGTTTAAATTCTTCAGTACAGTTATCCCAAAGGACATCACTGTACATAAGAAGTGATCTTATAAAGAACTTGAAAATATAACTTCTAAATGGTTATGTTCTTCTACTATTTTATATGAATATCGTTCATAAATAAGTTAGGATGGTAAGGTTTATTGTACTTATTATTATAGAAGAGTTTCCGTTTTATTAGGATTAAAATCAACTAGCTAGGTTTTAGCCAATGATGTATTTTGCCGAGGTCAGAGTTAAGTTGAGATGCGGCGTCGTTTGGATCGTCTACTACCAAATATAAACTTGTGTCATCGGCGAATAACCGAATGTTTGATTTTATTGTCTTTCACAATGTAGTTTATGTAAATGAGAAGAGGCCCTAGGATCGAGCCCTGCGACACCCTGCCTTTTCATTCTTCCATTTTGGATTTGAATTGTTTAAGACTACGCGTTGTTTTCTGTTTTCTAAATATGAAGTAAACCACTGTAAGAAGGTACCCCTTATTCCAAAAGACCATAATTAATGTATTAATCCACGATACCAGACACGATCAAACGCTTTTGAAATGTCGCATAAAACTACTCGTATCTCCTTGCCACCATCAACAGCCTTGCAAATATCATTATAGATATAAACTAACTGATTTGTTGTAGGGTCTCCACGAATGAATCCGGACTGAAATGGACTAAATAAAATGATTATAAACATTAATTTACCAACACAGCTTAATAGAGATATTAGTCGATAATTTCCAGGATTTGTGTGAGCTTATTTTTAATGTTTGCCTTTCTCCATCCATTTATTTGGGAAGAAAGATTTCGCTAAAAGAATTTTAAAATATTGCGACAGAGGTTTTGAAAGTTCCGCGGAAGCCTCTTTGAACAGTTTTGGGCTTTTGGTCAGGGTCAGAAGCTTTGGAAGAGTCCATTTGATTATTGGCGTCGATAACGTCTTGCATCGAAATCTGCAAAGTAGGTAAAAGAGTGTTTAAAGATTGTTCAATATTCGGAAAACAGTTTATTAATTTCATCTATATTTCACTGGCTACAGAAATAATTGTTTAGAATATCCGCTCTTTCAGTATTTGTTGAAGCCGTCAGATCTTTGGTTATTAATGTTGGGATAATATTAGTGATTTTCTGGTTTTCAGTTATATCTTTTTTTTTGCAATTTTGAACCACTCCTCGACAGTTGAGTTATCATTAATCCTGCTTATAAAAGTTTGCTTATAGTCGGCCTTTGCTTTTCTTATGTGTTTTGTTACCTCATTTCTAACTTTTGAAGAAATATTTCGTAAGTTCGACTCATATGCGCGTGTGTTCCTTATTACTTGACAGAAGACGTTGCAGCATTATGGAAGAATTCGGTTGTGTGCTTGGTGAGTGTCGGGTTGTCATACGACACACAACATTTCGATTACCAAAATGTTGAGCGTCCTATTGTACTGTCGCGCGACGAACTACATTTTGTCCCCGCGTGACAGTACAAAATGGCACCCTGACACCATTACATACAACATAGGCTTTTTCAATGGGTATAGGTAATATAATCCTAGCCGTCGAAATGATGCTTGTTATATCCAGCTCGGGCTTATACACTCCGGATGTGCCCAACGTGGTGATTTGAAGAATTCATTTGTATATGCTATTAAATCTTTCGTCTTGAAGAAACATTTTCTTCAAATCGATTCTTGTAAATTAAATCTATTAAGCATATATTTTTGAATAAATTTTACGCCATCCGATTAGGGGATGCCTTTCTATGTATTTAAAACCAATGACAATGCCTTAAAATAGAGCAAATTCGCAAAGTAACAACAAAGTACCGTAATTGAAATTTTAAATAGATGATTTGCAGCTAAATTTCTTCTTTAAAAATCGTTCTCGCGTTACCATCGCAATTGAGAGCTTCGTTTTGCATACACACTATATAAAATGTACCAAAAACTTAGCAATATTTTAGTTTTTAAATATTTACGACCAAATAAAAACTAGTACAAATTTGAATTTACTGGGTTTTAAAATAGAAAAAGTGGAAAACCACAGGTCGCCCAAACAACATAAACAAAAATGTTGCTAGCTCGGTTTGATTAAACCTGTTCATGGACAGTAGTGCAAATGCAAGTAAGCCTATTTTCAATATTATTACAAAACTATGGTCAGCTAACCTAGCCACATTTTGTCGAATCAGCACCAGTACTGGCTTGGTCTCCACAAATGGATAACAATGATACCACGCGGTTGAGTTCAAATCACTTACCGTAGGGTTAAAGGGTTGAGATTTTTTTTTAACGAGCTCGCTATCGGATGGTATAGGTACCAACCCGTGATGAAATAATGCCCGGAGTGGTGCCTGGGGCCTTGTTCTACCATTTAAAGCCGGGAAATCGCCACATTGCCTATAAAAGTGTCAATGTTACGTTAAACCCAACAAATAAGTAACTAACAACTCCATATGATTCGAATGTCAAGATCATTTTTATGTGTCAAATTGTCAAGTAGAACATACAGCGATCATCAGGACTGAAGTGGCGACCTAACTGTGCTCTACTTTCTAAGCTTAGCAAGTAGGCTTACATGAAAATGAACTAATGTTGCCCATACAAGAACTACAAAAAAAGAGTAGTAGATTCACAACACTTTTCTCATCAATGCACTATATTCACACCATTTACACAACTTAATTATAGTTAGATAACACGGAAATCATCAAAAGAATGTTTCAGCGTACGTTTCAAGGTAATTGCTCGCTCGAAAAAACAATTTTGAGTTTGTAATATATGTATTGTGTGCGCGTCGCTTGTAAAGCAAAAGCGCAGGTGGATATTCAAATAATACCCTACTAGTCAGGTGAGTATTTGGTTACCATCCTGCGCTCTTGCGCTTTTCATGTTGATACGCTGAATAACAACCCTAGCAAAACAAAGAAGCAGTGCGGTAAATATTGGAAAAACTATTCTTGTAAGAAACCGCTGCTCTAATTTCAAAGTAACTTTACATATATTTCCCTTGCTTGACCCTCTACCAAAACTATTCAGGCCATCTGTAAACCTCAAGTGAGCGATCCAGGGCCATCATTTCCCGCTTGTTATGATGATGAAAAAAAAAAAAGCTTATACTGTTTGTAAAGTCGTTACAATTCTAAACACACCAAACTAATCTGATTACAAGCCTTATGACTACAACAAAGTTATTCTATTCAAGTGAAATTCAGATTTATTCAGGCATAAGATCATGAAACATGATATATAACATGTATGGTTAAATTGTCTTGATTAAAAATGTATAAAGATTTAGTCAGATATATTTTAGTTTATGAGATAGAAAAATAAAATGATCTTAACGCGTGGGATTATTTATTGAAGTAAAACTAATCATTTATTTCCGTTGGGATCCAGTTGCCCATACATAATTTATGACAATGTTCTTGACAAAAAAAGTCCCTGAGCTGTACTAATTTAACAAATTTAATGTATTAGTTAAAACATAATGTTATCTAAATAACACTCTCCCGTGTTCTACAATGCCGTCAAGGGAGAGTCTTCTATATATATCGAATCATCTACAATCTCAGTAAACTTCGAAGGGAATTAAAAAAAAAAGTAATATGTCATCTGTATAAAATTATTGCAACTGTTAACAGAATAAATAAGAGAAACAATAACTAATTAAAGAAATATATATAACGAAAGTAGGAAATATACAAAATGACATACTATTTTAACGAGACGATTCAATACAGGGTACGCAAATAAAGAGCACTGTTAAAATGTATATTGCATGCACATTACTCTATATTCTGCAATAAATACTATTAAAATCTTGCATTAGAAGAACAGTTTAAAGTCTTAGAAACAATTTACACTATTTTCGAGTTTTGAAACGCCGACGAAAAGCATTTATGGTTAAAACATTTAATGCAAAATCATTTTGATTCATGACATGGTTGAACTCCTTTCATTTTCCATGAACACTCATTATCAACATGTCAAGTTATGTAACCAAACAAGGTCACACCCAACGCCCTGGTCACACCCCTCCCCTCCCCTACCCCCATTTTTTTTCTCAATTTTCTTTTTTAAAACATTTAACCTTCCATGAATATTTATCGACATGCAGAGATGTACTCTACTTCCACCACGCTTCTCCACCTTGTCACCCCACCACCCGGATCATGCCATGCAATCTTTCTTTGCATTTTCACACACACACAAAATATTTAACACCCACCGTCGTCGCACATGTTCCAGATTTCCTACTTAATTGTGCTCTCCTGAGGACATCTGTTTTTTTAAGTTCAAATGTAATGAAATTACTTGCTTCTTAGTTACTTCCTTAACTTTTTGCCGGATATATTTCTTTGCCATTCCTCACCGCACACCCATTATGCGGGGGATACCAATTCATCGAATTTCCTTGTTGAATTAGGATTACAGCTAGGGTTAAAAAGATCAGAGCTTGTTCGGGACCATATCCATATTTTTGACGGTTATTAATCAGTCTTTTGTGTTCCCCGCCTTTTTCGAAGAAAAAAAGGGTGCATAGAAATAGGCTTCGTCCCTCCGCCCGTCACACCGTCCGGTCCATAACTCTGCCATCCACGGAGGATTCACAAATAACTTGGCATAAGTATTCCCCATAATGAAACGACGTGTCATGCACAAGACACAGACCAATAGCTCCCAGTAGCTCCAAGGTCAACGTCACACTTAGAGGTTAAAGGTTAACAGGTCTGTTTCGTGTCCTGTCCATTACTCTGCCATTCATCAAGGGATTTTCAAATTACTTGGCATAAATGTTTGCCATAATAAGACGACGTGTCAGGCCCAAGACCAAAACCCCTAGCTTCAAGGTCAAGGTCACATTTAGAGGTTAAAGGTTAACAGGGTCTGTTTTGTGTCTGATCCGTAACTCTGCCATTCATCAAGGGATTTTAAATTGGCTGTCACAAATGTTCCCCATAATGAGACGACGTGTCTTGTGCAAGAATCAGGCCCCTAGGTCTAAGGTCAATGTCACACTTAGAGGTCAAAGTTCAAATTGAAGAATGACTTTTTCCAGAGCATTTCGTCTTCATGCATTGAGGAATTTTGATTAACTTGGCATAAATGTTCACCACCATGAGGCACCCTTGCTTTAGAATAACTTCCCTTTAGTGTTACTATTAATAGCGTATATTGTAACTGACCGTAGGGTAGAATCGGGACCACTTTTCTGTGGTACAACATGCATGTTACATTCATTTTGAGTTTATTTATCTAGCTGGTAAAGAGATTTGTGTGGACTTATAATGTATAGATTTTTTTTTCAGGGTTAACTTTCCTTTGTTTTTATCATAAATAACTTATATCTTAGCTTTTTATAACTGGCCTAAAAATCCATATGCATATACGGGTGCAAGTGTTAAAATTTTTGCCATGACGGACGTATATTGTGAATTCTTGTTCTTGTGCGTGATTAAGAAACAAATTTTCTTTAGTACCAAATGCCATGCATTTCATTTGTTTATTAATTTTTTCTTTTGATAAAATATTTCCTTATACAGTGCAACCTCTACAGAGCGACACTCTGTACAGCAAAAACCTCTTCACAACAGCATCATCAAAAGTTCCCATAGCTGAAAGTTACTATCAATTTAACCTCTGTAAAGCAACAAACTCTCGACAGAGGTCAATATCTGCATCTCCCAAAGGGTGTTGCTCTGGATAGGTTGCACTGTATTTCTATTTATTTTTCCTTGCGAATCTAAAAATAAAATCACAATAAATCTTTGAAATACAGATATAAGCATTTGAAAGCATTCACCAATTATAGATTTCCAGACATTTTCGAATTTCAGAATGTCTTCATGAATTATACTTTATATAGTTGTGATTTATATACATTATTAGTATGTTGCCCTATTACCTAGGAGATGTTGTATTGGCATGCAATATGTTTTGTGAAAAATGTCGTTAGGCGGGGGACGTTGTAACTCTGTTACAATTTCTTGTACTTACCAGAAAATTACCACGTTCAATACTCTGTGAATTTTTGGGATATACATGTAATACAAAATTAAATGTAATTTAAACTACATCTTAATTTTTTATGCAATTGCATTAAATATAACTTAATATAAACTTAATTTCAACAGTTACTTTCAATTTATTAACGTTTATTTTTTCACGAAATTCTTATATTTCCTTTGTATTTAAGTTGCTCTTTAATATTATGAAATTTCTGATTTATTTGTAAATTTAGGACAACAAATCTGATAATTTATATGAATTAGTGGATCTTCATACAAGTAACTTTTGAATGCCATTGATCAAATTTCACACACTGTATTCTTGTATAAACATAAATATAATTTACCAAAATGTCATACAAACTGAAGTAAAAATTTAGGACAATAAATCTGACGATTTATATAAATTTAGCGGAACTTCATGCAAGGAAATTTTGAATGCCATTGACCAAATTTAACAAAATGCCTGTATAAAAAGAAATTTAATTTACCAAAATTTCATATGAGTCCAAATTTAATGAACTGATAGGGAAATAAATCTGATGATTTATATGAAGTCTGAGAGTCTTCACAAAAGTCTTTGAATTAAACTTCACGCAATATGACCATACTGTAAAATGTAACGCCATGAAGGTAAGGGGGTGGGGTAGGGTATAATGGTGTCCGACCAGAGAGGATGGTTTAGAATGCCTCGCAAGGGCCCATGTCAAGTTTGAGGTTACTCAATGGGTAAGATTCTTGATTGATTTTCCTTTATCGCTCACCGCTCACACTATTCCCCGGCTTAAGAGCTTTAAAAGATAAGACGATACCCACGCTCTTTTGAAATGATATATCCTGACGCAAAAATGTTTTTGACCCGAAGTTCTTTTTCAGTGGCTATTAAATCTTAATCCTACGTATTGTATAATGTTATTGATCGGTATCAATATTTTGGTGCATTTGTTATTTAAAATTACTTTGCAGTTTATGTTGATTTGGTTGGATTAAAGCCTGTTAGCTCTCCGACATGTCAATCAATACAGGCGCGTAGGAAGGCCTACAGGAAGTGGATTCACCTAATAGGCGAGGGGTATTGGGACCGTTAAGGTCCCGATCGGGTCCAGGACAGAGCCCAGGTTGTGGGGGGATGTGGAGGGGGTCAGTGGGCAAAGCCCCCAGGCAAAAAAACAATGGTTTGCAAAAAAATATTTCAAGCTCTTATTGTTGATATTGTAATGGAATTCTCCCTTACAAAATGAACGTCATGAAATTATGTGACAAATAAATATTTAGCATACAAAAAACTGTTGAACTAGAGTAATTTAACTTAATACAAGGACTGTTTTCAATATGTAAAGTGTTTATATACGTCATACCTAAGTAACTTTCCGTCTAATGGACTTTTTCCTACAAAGATTCTTCATAAAAATTAGAATGTCATCGTTGTTGACATTTCTCCTTGTGAGAGAGTACTCTACATTAGGATACGTAAAATAATATAGAAAAAAGTGGAAACTTCACAGGTCGCTCAACACGACAAAAGCGAAAATGTTGCAGGCTCGGTTTGATTGAGCCTGTTCATGGACGGTAGTGGAAATGCATGCTACCGTCCACGCCCTCTAGCCCCGGACTGAGCAGAACTCAACATTTACACATGCCAAAATTACAAAAAGCAATTTAGAGACATCCGCAGATGTATTCAAACGGCGGTGAACATGGAACCTTCAATGATACACGTGCTGAGGCGTGTAATTCATTGAAGAGCGGCGTTTGGTCCCCAGATAAAATAATAGGTTTGCCCTAAACGAGAAAACAACTCTTACCATAATTAGTATAGGAGACAGATGGTTCTTTTAGCGAATACATTCATTACTCCCCGACACGTACAGGAAGAGATTTTTACCACATCATGACTATCTACAGACGTATTGGAACATTTCTGATGATGCTGCCTTGTGCCATTGACGGTATTTAAAAATGGCGGACACAGAACTTTAGACTACTTCTACCTTTTTAGGGTCCGGATTTTAGTGAATGTATCTTTGTTATGAATGAAACTTTTAGGGATTCATATTTATGCTTAAATAACTTAAAGCCTGATGTAAGCCGGATATTTCACATCAATTTTAACATTTTACTATGTATGTACTATAAATTGTTAGCGTAACAAATTTCGTCTGCATGTATCACTAAGCTCAGCGTATAATGCTCCGGCTTTTTGTCAATGTGTTATTTCATAATGTATATCATGTATAATTATGTGGCTTTTCTTTTAAGCCGTGCTTGTAGTTCTCGAGCCTGAAATGAAATGCACTTTTATTGTTCTCATTGTTAAATGTTGCTTTGGGCGTATCACATTACTTAAGCCGGGATTTTCATTGGTCAAGGCCGTTGCCATTGGCACTCCAAAGGCTATAAATACGGGTGTCTGCGTTCAGTCGCTATCTTCTTCTCAACCGTAAAACCTTGAGAAGTAAAACTCATAGATGAGACATTTCTATTCAGAAATACATTTTCTATTCAGAAATACATAAAAAGCTCTTTAACAAGGTAAAAGAAACACTTATTAGGCAGTCTTAACTTTATTTTAAAGAGCTGAAAGTCAAATTCATAGAATAGGCACTTTTAGCCTTACAGAACAACAACAACCCAATATTATGAAGTAAATACAAGACCATGTAAAACCGAATATTGCAGTATGCCTAGTCTGAATTACCATGTTTGTCACAAACTGACATACGGGCCTCATTATATCTGTAGTGTAAATGCAGGTATTGCATCATCTTTTTGTAATTTTCGAGTTATTGAGGTAAATGTCTGATTTTACGCATAAATTGCCGCTAATGTTTTTCTGTATTTCATAGCTTAAATTTCTATGTAAATTTTATTAAATTCGGTTCAGTAATAAGAAAGATGATATTTTATGAACTTCAGTAATTTGTGTTTTTATCCCCAAAACCACTATAACGGGCCTCAAATTGTCAATTTAAATCCGCGCCAAAGTAGTCAGATTTCCTGCCTATATTATGATTTCCTTGGAAAAGCAAATAGTCGGAGTTCACGCACAAGCCGTGAGTCCCATGAAATTTAGTATTTGGCGGGACATTACCCTACAAATAGACTGGATTAGTTATGCCTAGCGCACACCACATTTCGACATTAGACGAATCTATGTCAGATTGATTTTTCTTGCTAGAAATTTATGCTCGATCGAGGTAAGAAATTTATTTGTTAGATTTTTGTATAACTTTTGAATTACGAGTTTTATTTAGTAAATTTTTGTTCATTCTACAGAATTGTGTAACAGATTTACTTTTCGGTATGTGATTTTGGCTAGTTTCGGTATGTCAGGAGAATTTATTAAATTTTTCAGACTTTGGTAAATTATTTCGAAAGAAGAATCTAAAATGTTTCGTTTTTATAAGCTGTAAGAATTGTACTGAAATTTGTGTAACATGATAATTGTAAAGTACTCTGTTTCAAAAACATATGTCAAACATTTCGTTGTTAATTATGGAACGCCATTACTGCATTGTATTGTAATGTATAAATCTATATGTCAAGTTTATACTGTGTATGTAATATATTATTGTAATTTGAAATTGTGTGCCAGTCTATAGCATATACATACCATGTCCGTTTTGTTGTATAGCATTAGATATTATATTGATACCAACTATGGTATAACGTTTGATTTGCATTGAATTTTGTTAATTTGTAGTTGTAAATAATAGCTGCAGTTTATCATTTCCCTATCTATATTTTTTCATCATAAACTTTTCATATCATTTCCATACTTTTACTTTAGACGTTTAAGTAATTAATTTTAGTAATAGTGGAAGTAATAAGTGATGTATTTTAATCACGTGACGTATGAACTTAGTAGCACATATATTTTGTATAAGTAACACGTATTATTTATGGGAGCCTACGGAGGTATGGTGTACCCAAAGGAGCAGTTTTATGCCCTGATTTATTTGTTTTGCTATGATGCTTACCATATGTTATATATTTTAGCTTTTTCCGCCAGACGACTTTTACCTGGTGATGATGTCACAACCCGGAAGTACAATATCCGAGGTTCATTTGTTTTCACTCGCCTGGATGTGATTTTCCCAGCGTAGAGCTTTCGTCCCATGGTTGTGCCGTAAACCGCAAAGACGATGACTTTTGTGATCCACTGAAGTCAGCTCAGGGATCCAATCACCTACCATCATAGGGAGCCAAAACGGAGTCAACGTATTCACGATTTAAAGGGACTTTACTTGAAGATATGTTGCATTTTTGTGCTACTTAAAGTTCGAAATTAACTGAAACATCTGTGCCACGTTACGTTACAACGGAATTGTCAGTGTTAGAACTTTATATCTAGAGATACTGAGCTTAGATTTTTTTTGCTTCATTCTTTCTTACAATAAGTTTTTTTCCCACTTTTTCATTTATTTATTTTACATAATCATTTCTGTAAATAAATTTGTAAATATTGTAATGGGTGTTGATTTGTTCTGATGGTTGTTGTCCCCGGTACGTCCATCCTGTCACAACGTTATGGCAGAACCAAAGAGATGCATTGGTCTACGTAATTCTACTTATAATCACATATTATAATGCTTTGTACTGATGTAGATTCTATATATAACTGCTTTGACTGAAGAAGATCCCATTGCATAGGCCTAGGTCCTCCATTTTAAATTTATGACGATATATTTATTTCTACTGTGTAACATCATTTATAAGATGCCATATTGTCAACCTCTGGAACGTACTTTTGTGTTATGTTTACAAGCGTTACACGATTATTATGATGTCGCAATATTAAAGAGCAATTTTTAACCGTTCATCCGAGTTCCTGTGGTAGTTGGAAGGTATTGATGTAAACCAGAAATGAGTACCTGTATATATGCACTTCAACCTAACTGATGGTGATGTATGTATACTGGTTATCATTATGGTCCGATATCCTGACTAGATAGGACCTAAAATGTTTTCCCAAGGTATATGATATACGCATCTACAGAGATTGTCCAATATCGACGCACCCAAAGAGGTTGTCCATTCAAACGCATCTGGTGTTAATCCCAACATACGCTTGTATTTGCATGCTTTATCAGGGGAGATAATGATGTGCAAATACCAGTTATTACTAAGTAGATCGGTATCCTGATTAATAAGGATGTGCAACTACCCAGGGGGTAGGTCCTTACAATATTATCGATTCAAATTTTAAAATTTATGGTAATTGAAGAAACCATATAAACCTATACAAATTTCTAAGCCATAATTATATAGGCCAATTTAGACAATGATTTTAAAAATTAGCAGACAAAGTCAGAAATCAGAGTTTTTGTGTTCCATTTTTCGGCACACGCCGACTCTGATTTTATCACAATCTACTCAATTTTAACAAATTTTAAACAGTATAAACTTTAATATAAATAAAACAAAAGGAAATGGCATCAACATAACTTTATAAAGGAAACAATTAAGAACATTACAAATTAAAAATTAAAAGTTAGGCCATGTATGTGTTAGGGACCTATGGTGGCATACAGCGCACGGTCCGGGACACCAGGTATATGAAAGAGACCACCATAGGAGTAGTGACTATGTACAGTACAAAACCAGACGACGTCAGGAAGAAGGTAAATAAAGTACACCGCGAAATGTAGGCGTAACGTACACAAAAACGCGCGTATTGCATTCATTATTTAATATTACCACCTGAACCTTTCAGCGCGGATTTGCGTGTATCGGTGCCATACACAGGCCACGTTAAAGAACCAGACTGTCTATTTGCAAAGATCTAGGCTCAGTTAGCCGGACAAGTCTGTATCTAAAAATGATTTCTCTCTATCTGTTCTTTGGGCTTTATCTCACTCTGTCCCTCGATCTGGTCAGATCACTCTGTGTCCGTACTAGTAGAGGATAAATTTCGCGCACTGTGTGGCTGCGTTTGTTATATGTAAAACGCATTTGAACGTGTTTATCATGAAAATGGCGCTATATAAATCTGGTATAATTAAGGATGGAAGAGGTTTCTAACGCTAAAAGGCAGATGACTTCGGTTGATAATGATAAATACAAATGCATTCAATAGTGTCTGGTCGAGAAGAGAAGCTCCTTGTCAACGTATAGCCATCCTGGACATGTTATGTTGAGTCTCCCCGCTGATTGGCTGTTCCTCCTGTGATCTCTGACAGCGACCTCAGTAACCTTTAACTGCATTCCAACTACACTCCCCACAACGTTCTATAAAGTTGGTCAGCAGGTTGACAAGTGTGTGTGAATCACACAGTTGACAGGCGGCCTTGGAGGCCACGGACGGATTCCTTGCAGGACCAGGCATAACCATGATACCCTGCTCGATAATTAACATGGAGGTTTCACCAATTAGGATTATGCATCATATGCGAAACAGACCACCAGGACTTCTTAAAACAGACGAGATTCCCCCACGGGACGTTAATTCTCTTATGATAACAAAAACTAATGTCATGGGATACCCTTACTAACCATAAACCTCTGGGTTGCCTAGAAAAAAATCCAACTTATTTGTCCCTGAAATACCCAGAGCAAGGACCATAATACTGACACTAATGCATACAAGGGGATACACATACTGAAATCAGTTCATGAGTTGCCCTGGGAAACAAACCAAAATATTACGATGCTGGGGTACCCAGGAATGGGACTATCATACACATATCAATGTGTACTATGGGATACCCATACTGACCTGAATTTCTATTACATAGCCAGGATACCTAGCAAAACATACAAATCTGAGAAACCTAGGTTTTCCTTAAAGCTTGGGGACACCATACAGATGGATATAGTTTCTGCATCTATCACAAGGATAAACCTGGGACGACCAGGACGCTGGGGATACCCCAAACAGATTGACGCAGTTTCTGCGTCTATTGCCGGATTGGGCTTTGCCTCTGCTGACCTGTATATGAAAAAGAATCCAAAGTACGTGATCCGGAGTCCCTTTCCCTAGGCCTCTAGCCCAAGGATCTCTACTGCTTCAACCAGACTGGTCCCGAATACAAAGAATGTTGTGGTTAAATAAAGGCTGCGCAGCCATATCTACCGTCAGTTCTAGAGACTTCAGTCTCACACTGTAGATAAAAATATCTTGCCGCCACTCAACCAAATCCACACATCCAATTACTAAGTTAGGGTTAGCAAGTGACACAAACCACAACCAGACCTACAAGTGAGACTCTGGCAAAACCTGCCCCAACTGGTCTGTCCTTCAAAACAAGACACCAGAACATATTCTAAAAACCCTGCACAAAAATCCTCATAAGTCAATGTTTCAATAATGGTGTAAAACCATAGAGACAAAAGCAAGGCCCATTCTGTACTCGTTGTTATAACTCGACCTTTTCCCCTGGATTGTACACAGAAAAGGTAGTGTAAACTACCATTCTCTGAATAAAGGGATAAGTAAAACTGAGGTGAAGGACACAGATCATCCATCCATCCATCCATCAATCCATCGAATCTAATCGAGTCAAATCAGTCAAGTCAAGTCAAGTCCGGTCCTGCCCTGCCCTGCCCTAGCCCTTGCCCTTGCCCTTGCCTTGCCCTTTCCCATGCCCTAGCCTAGCCGTTGCCTAGCCGTGGCCGTGACCCTTGCCGTGGCCTATCCTATCCTATCCTATCCTATCCTATCCTATCTATCAACCCATCATCCGTTGATTTTATTATCCATTTAGTCATTCTTCTGAAGTGTCTTTTTGAAAGGGGGGGGGGGGGGGGGCGCAGTTAGGTGTCTGCGCAAAATGTGTTTTGATTTTCTTTATATTTTATGACAATACACCTACATGTATTAAGTTTCAGTCACAAGTATTACTGTTATCAGTTCTGACTTACTTTTATAGAAATTCACATTTAAAGTGGGTGGGGTAATTTGACATGTAACCAGCCAGGAACATAATCTCCGCCGCGTTTTTAAAAATGGTTCAAACTTTTTACCTGGAACTTTCGTGATAAAATAACTATGCAATGGACATTTACACAACAAGTTGCGTTTTAAATTGTCTTGAATACTTTTTTCAACACAGAGCCACAAAGTGGCCTAATCAAATTTACTGATTTTCAATGGACGAACTTCACCAAAAATCTAAAACATTTTTTATTAGTTGAGATATGTAGGTGTTATTTTCAGCAGATATTGTAAGCTCAATAAACATTAAAATGACAATATATCAGTACACTCTGATTAATATTGGAAGAGTGGTACACTCTCAAACTAGAGAAAAGTGGGTGGGGTAAATAAACATGCGAAGCTAAACATTCGAAGCAATACAACTATAGGAATAATAATTTTGCAGTTCAAGAAATGTCCTCAGATTATCTACTACTATCTTAATTATGCCTCTATGAGTGGTAGGGGCATATAGATTTGCTCTTGTCCGTGCATGTGAGCGTCCGTCCGTCGCACGAAGTTCTTGACGCATCTAGCTCAAAAAGTATTTGATATAAATTGATGAAAAATTGCATGAGTCTTTATCGCGATATGTACTTGCGTACTTTCTATTTTTTGTCTGGCTCCGTCCCTTATTTCCAGAGTTATGGCCCCTGACATAGTCAAAAACACATATTTTCACCTTGTGACACGCCTAGCTCAGAAAGTATTTGATATAGCATGTGTCTGTAGGACACATGGTGTGCCCCCACTGGTACATTTGTCAAAAATAAGGGGCAATAATTCAATGATTCATGTTTGCAGTTTTAAGGGGATATAGCCTCAACAAACATTTTATACAAAGGATTCAATAAGAATGCCAAGTGTGCAAGGTCACATCATAATCAAGACTCATGCAGTGCTTCATGAATTTACATCAAACTTTCTGAGCTAGGCACGTCATTAGGTAAAAATGTGCATTTTGAACCATTTCAGGGGCCATAACTCTGGAAATAGGAGCCAGACGACAAATAGGAGGTTCACAAGTTCATATCATGATAAAGACTCATGCATGGTTTCATCAATTTATATGTAATACTTTCTGAGCTAGGCGCACAACAAGGTGAAAATGTGCATTTTTGACTATTTCAGGGGCCATAACTCTAGAAAAAGGGGACAGAGTCAGGCGAAAAATAGGAGATGCTCAAGTTTATATCACAATAATGATTCATGCAAGGTTTCATCAATTTACATGAAATACTTTTTGCGCTATCCACATCACAACGTGAAAATGTGCATTTTTTACTATTTCAGGGGCCAAAACTCTGGAAAAAGGGTGTAGAGACCGTATAAAAATAAAAGGTGCGCAAGTTCATATCATGGTTAAGATTCATGCAAGGTTTCATCAATCTATATCAAATACTTTCTGAACTAGGAGTGTCACAAGGTGAAAATATGTGTTTTTGACTATGTCAGGGCCATAATTCTGGAAAGAAGGGGCGGAGCCAGACAAAAAATAAAAGGTACGCAAGTACATGTCACGATAAAGACTCTTGCAATTTTTCATCAATTTATATCAAATACTTTTTGAGCTAGGTGCGTCAAGAACTTTGTGCGACGGACGGACGCTCAGACACACGGATGCACGGACAAGACCAAATCTATATGCCCCCACCACTTATACGGGCATAATTAAGATAGAAGTAAATAATCTGAGGCCATTTCTTGAACTGCAAAATTATTATTCCTATAGTTGTGTTGCTTCGAATGTTTAGCTTCGCATGTTTATTTACCCCACCCACTTTTCCCTAGTTTGAGAGTGTACCACTCTTCCAATATTGATCAGAGTGTACTGATATATTGTCATTTTAATGTTTATTTAGCTTACAATAACTGCTGAAAATAACACCTAAATATCTCAACTAATAAAAAATGTTTTAGATTTTAGGTGAAGTTCGTCCATTGAAAATCAGTAAATTTGATTAGGCCACTTTGTGGCTCTGTGTTGAAAAAAGTATTCAAGACAATTTAAAACGCAACATGTTGTGTAAATGTCCATTGCATAGTTATTTTATCACGAAAGTTCCAGGTAAAAAGTTTGAACCATTTTTAAAAACGCGGCGGAGATTGTGTTCCTGGCTGGTTACATGTCAAATTACCCCACCCACTTTAAATGTGAATTTCTATAAAAGTAAGTCAAAACTGATAACAGTAACACTTGTGAATGAAACTTAATACATGAAGGTATATTGTCATAAAATATAGAGAAAATCAAAAAACATTTTGCGCAGACACCTAACTGCGACCCCCCCCCCCCCCCCTTTACTTTAAAATTATTCGTTTAATGAATGACTAATTTTCAGTCTATCAATCAATCTATTCATCATACAGTTAAACCTGTGTTAAAGACCACCTCTGAACAGAGACCACCTGCCTCTAAAGGCCACATGTTTTTTCCCCATTTTAACATTTATAGTGTATTTTAAGTTGTGAATAAAGACCACCTCCCAAATAAAGATCACATTTTGGCTCTCCCAAGTGTGGTCTTTATAGACAGTCAAACAGTCTGTCTTATAAAACTTTATAAACATTCCATAATTTTCATCATATTTTCGTTTGAATTTTAGAGCACAGTTTACAGTGATGAGTCAAACTTAAAAAACTGCTCCATTCTTTGTATTCAATTCATATCTTTTTATCAGACCCTTTTTGTGTGATTTGAAAAGATAGCATTCTGATGGCAATCAATCTCTCCGTAGCAGATTTAGGGCTGCCCGCCTTAGGGATAAGCTGGGTCCCTGATTCAAAATGTAATGGGAGAGTTGTCCGACCAGAGCAGATGGTCCAGAATGCCTAACACGAGCCCCGTGCCCAGTTTGAGGTTACCACATGTTTTAATCTCACCCAGTTTACGTTTAATAAAATTTGTATAACTACATTTTTACCTGCCGTTACATGACTGAAATACTGTTGAAAAACGGCGTTAAACCCAAAACAAACAAACTACATTTGTATTCAATTACTTCCCTTATCTGGACGAAACTTCTATTATTGGGGAAAAATGTCGCCCATCTCGTATACAGAGACTGTAGCGTATGCCTATAAGTTAATAATGGTATCAAATATTTGACTTTCCTGTTAAAATATAATAAAAATACACAGTTAATTACTAAACATATCTGTAACAAACGTTTTTTGCTTGATACATAATGAACCGTTAACGAAAATGTAAATAAAACCATTTCACAGATTATACTTTGTATTGCAACTATGAGATCCTATGTTAACAAGATATATATTGAATTTTGCATTTACCTATCTCTAAATTTATGTATTTATCGTTTATTTGTTTGAAACAGTTACAAAGTTAATTCAATGTTGTTTAACAATCGAAATATATATTTAACAGATTAAACAGTCAAACATGATTTGATAAAGACACATAACATTTTTATGTATAAACGGTTTGTCATTAGTCAAAGATACGTCAAAGAGATCGCAGCAAGATACAGGTAAAATAATCCATCGATAATCTTTTTTTCACGTAGATATATAATGAGTATGCAGTTTTCATTGTCGCGCTAGGTTTATCAATTTGTTACGGGTACTCAGCAAAACGATAAACTAAATAGGCGAATATTTTGTAAACGAGGTTAAGAGGTTTCAAAATTTTATTCTATCTTTCATATTCGGCAGCGCCAGTGTGCTTTTATGGTTTGAACATTCAAAATAACAAGATGGGATATAGTTTATGTGCATTTATTTACAAGATATTTACAAGACATAATTATAATACAATACACAACCTATACAAAAGAGCTTCTCTTTAGTAATTAAAACAAACTGTATATACAGTACGTATGTAAAATCAATGCAGGTCATTAGCTTTCACCCAGCTGTTGAACTTTGTAGAATAATATCCCCATTTAACGAAATACTGTTCATTTTGTCTTTTCCTCTTGACTTTATAATTCAGTTAACTTTAAAGTTTTGATACGGATCATAGTTCACGTTCTGCAATTCACTCTTCTCATAAAACGTTTCTTTAATTTTTCATTTTAATTTTTTACCACGTTGTATAGTTTCCGAAGGCCTGCAAAACTTCCCGGATGTTAAGAATCATAATACATTTTCTTTAAATAATCCTCTCACGGAGCCATGTCTGCACAGTTCAATACTTAATATTCAAATGAGCTCTACATATTTTGTTACGTCAAAGGGTAAAAATAGCAAAATGTTATAAATAAAATTTACAATTCAAACACCTTAAAAAATGTCAAATAGACAAGTCAAAATCCTGACCTGGTCAAATTTAAATCCAATCAGTATAAATATTTCAATATTTCAGAACAATTCAAAATTGATTTGAGTATATCCAAAGAATATAACTGCTCCCTTGAAAGATAACTTTTAAAATCCACAATTTAAGTGTAAATCTTTCAAATGTTAAATATCCAAAGTGATAATATTTTGTTATATAGAAATACAGGAACATTTTTAATAGGATCTAAAAGTCTAAGTTATGCTCTACCTAAAGTAGCTCTCTAGTTGATGTATCATGGAATGTTCCTGACCTTACATGTAACATTAAGAATAAAAAGAACAACATTTTGTAAAACAAAGAACCATCCAGACCTTAAAAATAATTGCAACATCCTGTTTATCAGTATTGTGGTAGAACATTCTGGAAAACAAAAGAATATAAAAACTTATTTACATGATGCCTCAAAATAGTTCAATAAACAATGACTCATCAATAAAGTCAAGCTTAAAGCAGGGAATGACATATACATAACAATTTACTCAGTGTCAAACACAGCTAATATAACTGCCCTACTCAGAACTTTCTTAACCAGAATCATTGTCACTTTCATCTTCGCCATCGTCTGTACCGTAGTTATGTTCATCCGTTATGTTAGCTTCAAACAAGTCTAGTCTTTGAACTCTCCTTTATTTCTCTTGATAGCTCTCCTGTTAGCTGTTATCTGGTCAACACCATTAGCTAGTAATGATTTTACATATCATTTATTCAAGACCTTCTTGTGTAGTCAGTTGTTTTCAAGCGTAAACATGTAATAATTTAATAAAGTTTCAAATTTTGAGAAAAAATCTTTCTGCACATAGTGGTGTACGTTCCGTAGCTATTTCACTAGCCTCTTCCTCATCTTCACCATCTGAATAATTATGTTATCAAATTTCTCTTTATTAGATGTTTCAGCTAATTTCCAACCGACAAAATCCTTCATTATCTTCTTCATTTTCGCTGTCGTCGCTTTTGTCTTCCATTTTTCACTTATTGGACGACGGGTCGTTATTCTTGGGGCACCATCTGTTGATCTGAACATCTTAGGTGCTAGTAAACATAAGCTCACACTTAAAACAAACATTTTCTGACATGTTTTCTGAGAATAATTCCTCTTTTTCTGTAACTACTAGAGGCTCTTTAACGTGCACACTACTAAGTCCAAACAAATAATGATTTGATGCCTCACCAATTCCTTTTTGTATAGAATCGTCGCCCGTAGTTTGATCCGGATTGGTCTATTTATTTCCTTCGATCTGACTTGTCCATTCGGGATAAGTAACCAATCTTTCATGCTCTGGAGTGAATGATTTTAAATCAACTGTAGCGGTTTTGACTTTTATTCATCGTATGATAACTCATGTAAACTGTATTAAATAAAGACTATTTGAATTACTTGTTTTTATCCAGAACTGTATAATGCATTTTTGTTTTTGTATTTAATATTAGACTAAATAGCTTTGTAATTTCATGTCTTTTTATAACTGTAAACTTTGTGTAAACATTTGCCAAACCATTTAAATTGTTGTTTTCGATTTATTTATAAGCTCTTTTCTCTTCTGTTCCTATGGTATGGTATCAATTCAAGGTCCCAGACGGCCATACTCCGTTCTGGAACTATTAATTATAAGTCCTACACTGCATTTAAGGGCGTTTCACAGTTCTGGCAGCCCTATTCTGTCCAGCGCATTGCATATGCGAATCTTTCACTTTACTCTATTTAGCTGGTCATATTTTATAGTCAAATTATAAGTATTTTTTTATCATTATTCACGCTCATTTGCATTTACAAAGAGGCGAGGCAAACAGATGGCCAAATCCCGATCTGTGCCACTAGGGAAGGTTCCGACAGTGGATTCCCGAACTTAGATGGCCTGACTATTCATGGCCGGCTGATAATATTTAGGTAGAATCGCTTATCTAAAGGACTTCTGTATGTCCTGATGTGTTAATATTATAGGGTCATATTTGCTACTTGTATGTATGGGAAATATTTTGGTTGATTGTGTATTGTGTGTTTTAAGAAATAAGCCTTCAAGTTTTAAATCATTAAGGTCACTATAGTTGTGTAAGTTTGATCTATCAAATTTTACGGATAACACTTTAGGTTCACTAATAGTGAAATTATCACAAACACACTTATAGCTGAAATTTTTCTTCAGTTTGAATAAAAGTCATAAACTGTTTATCAGCTTGGTTCTTTCTTTTTTGGCTGGATTTTAGAGTCAGTAGGTATACCCAGAGTTGAACCTAGGGGACAGTAACTACGCCTGTTTTATCACATCAAATCTTATTGCCAGGGTCGGACAGGGTTCGGATCCTAGTAGGATAAGATCCACATACCGAATACAGGTTGAACTCGAGAGATAGAATCATTCTGTCCAACGGGATCGGCTGGTGCGAGGTCATATACCCATTATGTTCAGTGGGATTAGATCCACATTCCGAACACAGGTTGAACTCAGGAGATAGAGTCATTCTGCCTCACGGGATTGGCTGTTGCGAGGCCATATACCCATTTGGCCTTGACCGGTGTGTCCTACCAGCATACGAACACTTGCTTGACACCTGGCGGTACAGGTACCCGCAACATAAACAAAACGGTTACACATCTAAAAGATATGTATTATAAGGGTCTCTAGTTGCCTTGTTAAACATATTAAATGTTTTCGTAAAATTCTATGTTTTGCCTGGATGCCTGGATCTGTCTAGTTAGGGTCATGACTGCCCGTTTGTTCACAGGATTTTTGTATAAATCGAGGTAGTGACAGTTCCTTCTCTGAGTTGAATGTTTACTAGCAAACAGGTTCTGATTGTTCTGTATCACTGACAGTGACCTATGGTAGGATCCTTCTGTGAATTAGTCAGTAATACGTATAATCCAATATTAGTGAATTGTTTATTTCTAGATTAATATTATAGTCGTCATCATCCAAGTCTGGGGGTATTTCCTGCACAAATTCTACATGAGGTGAGACACTGTCTCTAATGACATCATAGAGGGTTTGCCATCTTTTATTAATCCATACTATTCTCTGTATATAAGGCTACATTCTAGTATCAGTATGCTGCAGCATGTTTTTTTTAGAAATGTCGTGGTGGTGCATAACTTTTTCTCCGTCCATCGTGTTTTAAATGTAAATGTTTCAACATTGAATCTCTCCTTGAAAATTCGTTGTAACTTATGGACAATGTGCAAAATACAGCTTTTCAGTTCAAATGACTAACACCAAATGAAGTGAATATCTAAGCTTTATAGTTTTAATGAATAGTGATATTATTAATTCACCACCTGAATTATTCTATATATTAGATTTTTTCTAAAAAAGTTAAAGCTGACTACAAAATGTCTTTTTATTAGTTTTAAACATGTGTTGATGACGTGGCCGCTAAAATATTGTACGAAATATAAAGCCTCAAAAGTAAAAGATTGACAGTAAAAGCGATCGGGCACGACAAAACCAAGTTTAGACAAGTAGACGAAAGAAATAAACGGTGTTTTTATCAGGTACATATTTCTTTTATTGCTTGTACTAGGTTTAAACTTTGATGAAGTTAATTTTATCTTCAGTAAACGAAAGACACGCACGTCATAAACACTAGTTAAACTGGAGTAGATTTGTAACACTTTTAAGTATTCTAAGGACACTGTTTATGTAAACCTCATTACGATCACCAAAAAGTTACTACTTTTATCTGACATAAAGCGCACAAACATCATTAACGTATAATTATGATAAACGACTACTGTCACTGTTAAATAATCAAAGTGTGATTCTTTTTAAGCATTACTTAAATTGTAAAGATTAAATCTAGCAATCTATAATGCACATATATAATAAATAAAGTCTAAAAATTTAGGAGAGAGCATTTGCATTTACGCTTTTCCTTCTTTATCAATGTTTTTTTTTTCTTCTAACACTGTTCGGAAAAAATGACATATCTATTATCATTAATATTGCGATTTTCTGTAAAACTAATTCTGTGAAAGCAGCTTTATACAAATAAAATTAATTATTTATTTCCGACATAATTCGACATGACATATCATTGTGAAACAAATGGATCTAAATTTCTAAAGCAATGATAGGTTTTACAACCTCTACGAACAGAGGTGAGATCACTGGCCAAAGATTTTATGTCCAAGCTGGAAGAACACGTTTACCAGAAAGGTTAATCTGGACCGTCACATGAAAAAAACAACAACATAGCAATGAAAACACTCATCATTGTCCAGAGTGCCTACGCCTTTTTACACGACGGGATGCATTAGACAATCATTTCCACCAACAACATGATCAGACAGTTGGAGCATAAAAAACCCTCTGAAGTTGGAGAAGATGCAAATGTGATTAAAAGTGTAGTAAAAATGATTGTCTACGTCCATTTAATACATTGACAAAAATTAACAGTCAACGAATTTCGAAATTTAGAAGAACTGCTTCAACTTACAAGATTTCATTTTAAGACATTGAGATAACAGAAGATGTGCTAGCGACTTTGAAAACAATGTTCACGACTATATCTAAGGATATAACAATGGAAGGTAAATCAAAAGGTTTAGTAAGTCTGGTCGTACAGAGTCCTTCCTTGGACTATCCTACTGTTATACCATGTGGCAGACTTCCCATATTGACTACAGAGCGCTTCTTTGCGGAAATCCAGAGTGTGATTCAGTCAAACGAAGATTTTGCTATTGATGAATTGTTAATCCTCAAAGTTACTGTTGTCGATATGCCTGATGGAGGAAGCAAAGAGAGGTGCAAATATGTCAACGCTAACCAATATCTATTGGATAAGCGATGTATAATTAAAATAAAGAACAACGGCGAACAACTGTGCTGTGAAAAGCAATTGTCATAGCGAATACAAGACAGTGGAACAACATTCGACATGGAGTACAATTTAAGATGAAGTAGCTCAGAACCTTCAGGGCTGGAGTTGCTCTCAAATATTGTGGGATAGAAGAAATAAGACATGTTCCCACGAGTGCTGCAAAGTTACCATATTCATGTGGTTTCTAAAGAGCATTTCATTGCAATTATCTACAAAGGACCTGAAGCTGAAAAGAAACGCTGTTTATACTACCATGATAAACATTGCGACGTTTTTTTCTAGTATGCCAGATTTCAGTTTAAAAACTGCTTTTGCATAAAATGTCACAAGTACAAAATACAGTAGGAAAGATATATTGTTTTGAAAAACAATACGGAACTGGAAGATGAACATGTAAAATGCTCATAAACACCTTTCAATGGCTCATTGTCACAGGGGTAAAAAAATTTCAAAATGAATTTTTGGCATTTTTTGAAGAAAAAAATATAATTGTCATATATTTAAGTGTACATGGCTCATTGACCCATACTGTATCCCAGATACTGCCACCTGTGATTATAACTGTACAGTGCTCTGTCATAATTTTCAAGGGTATGATTCATATCCTTTACTTAAGTACTTATACAAAAATGCTGTGCCGCCAACAGTTGTACAAAACAGAGCCAAAATCATGTTTTAAAGGGCAAAAAGCATTATATTCCGACTCAATTGTTTTCTCAACAAAAAAGTCAAACAAAACCTGAACCTAATGATTTTGTAGGTGGTCTCACTGATGAGGTCCCTACAAAAAACTATACAAACATTTCTTAATGTAGAGACAACAACGGACTCTGTCTATGAATCATTGGAATATATGAATGGCAGTTGATCTAAGTCATAATATTGATTGACAGTGAATGTTAATGATTTCGTGTGTTGAAGAAAGGTATTTAGTTTGTAACTGTAATTTCCTATCAATTGAAATCCTCTTGAAACTGGTAAAATGATTGCTTAAATTCGGACAAAGCTCATTGTCTTTGCCATTTGCCAGCTGCTAAAAGGGCAACTATTAAAGATTCAGTGTAAGTTATATTTTACTGGTACTACCAGTTATTATGTTTATACTCTAAGAAACACGTCAGAGAAATGTGGGCAGTTTTGACCGATTAAACTGTTGGCAAAATTAGATTATATTATTTCTTTACATGAAAATTGCCGTTAGGTAACAAAGCGAATACGCCAATAATCCGGAGTACATCGGGCATGTAATTGACGGTGTTTCACTCTCAATAAAGTGAAGTGGCTTCTCAAGTAGGGCAGGGGATTTTGGTGATCTATCCGTTGCTGAGTTGTTGAGCATAGAAGCAGAAGTTTTTTTTGTTTGTTACAGAAATCTGTTAAGTTTGTGTCGCAGGCACATTGTTAAGAGACCCGCAGACGGCTCTTCTTAAAAATCAAGTTCGTTTTCTCTCTGACCTTCTGTTATCTAAGCATATTCTCGGACAGCCTTTCTTTGAATGAACACCACCTTTAAAATTGTTACACAGTTTATTTGCCGATTTTCGGGATTGTTCAAATATGAATGCATCTAGAGCGTTATCTCGCTCAATAATGTGAAAATCACGAGAAATTATGATTATTGGGTAGGTAAACATGTTAGCTTTACATTGATACCACACCCATTAAAATCCGTTCATTTTAGCTGTGTGTATCGCTCGCTAAACATTGCCTACTCGTGTATACTAATACAAAAATGGTTGGAAGAAGGTCAGCGTACGCTATTGAAATACGGTCCTATATTAAGAATCGTTGTATATTTGGCATAGGGTGTTAAGACATTTTTAGCTCGACTATTCGAAGAATAGGGGAGCTATCCTACTCGCACCGGCGTCGGCGAGAGCGTGAGCGTCACACAACTGTTAAAGTTTACGTACCACCCCAAATAGTTTCAAAGTCCATTGAGATATTGCTTTCATGTTTTGCATACTTGTTTAACCATCATGACCCCAGTCTGTAAACAGGAGCAGACAACTCTTTCAAGCATTTTGACTGAATCATGGCCCCTTTTCGACTAAGAATATGCTTATTGTAATGTTAAAGTTTTACTTATAGCGTATATTATACTTTCAAGCACTGAGAATAGTCGAGCGCGCTGTCAACCGACAGCTCTTGTTCATGAAATATGTTCTGTTAATGGGAAATATCTTTTTCGACAGTTATTCGTTGGTTTAAGAAATTCAAATGTGGGTTAGTTTCAACAGAAAATGCACCACATGGCCGTCGGCCGAAAACAGCAACGTCTGCCAAGATGGTTGCTTGAGTGAAAGAAATAGTTGCTACTGATGCCAGATACACCGCTAGGCAAATAGCTAGTATAGTTGGCATCTCATTTAGAGCAGCTCATACAATTCTGAAACGTTATTTGAAAATGAGAAAGATCTGTGCTAGATGGATTCCCCATCTGTTGTCAGATGAGCAGAAAAAGGCACGCGTGCAATGCGCAACATTGTTGCTTAAACAGTTTCCAAATTACAATGCACGGTCTTTCGCAAATATTGTCACTGGTGACGAGACATGGGTTCACTTTTTTGAGCCCAAACGAAAGATTCAGAACAAAATATGGTTAACAAAGTCTGGCAAAAGACCATGCATTGCAAAGCGGATCATGAGTGTCAAGAAGGTAATGTATGCCATATTCTTCACAACTCAGGGTCCTGCCATTCAGGCTGCTATACCTAAAGGCAAATCCGTAAATGCGAAGTTTTACAAGACTTAAGTTCTTTGAAAACTGAAGAAATATTTCAAAAATCGAAGACCCGCAACTGGTTTGGCCAATGTCAGATTGCTACATGACAATGCGTCATCGCACAAGGCGTCTATTGTACAAGACTTTCCGAAGCAGGAAAATGTTGTTGTGCTCCCTCACCCTCCTTATTCGCCTGACCTTGACCCGTGTGACTTCTTTTTGTTCCCAAGGCCCTAAAAATACCTTTCTGGTCGAAAATTTGTGCAGTGCAAACACCTCGGTTCTGCAATATTCCAGTGTCTTCATAGTATACCTAGAAAAGACTATGAAAATGCCTTCAAGGATTAGATTAGACGACTGAAACTTTGCATATCTGTTGAAGATGAATACTTCGAGGGGACCAAGTAAAATTGTCATTGAAATCTATCAAGGATACATTTTTATGTGCTTAGATGCATTCATATTTGAACAATCCTCGTATGTTCAGCTGACAATAAAGGAATGAATTTATGCTGTAACGATTTGTACCGCAGTTATAGCCCTTTGATTGTTTTGCTATATTAAATATAGAGAAAATCGTGGATGTTCAACTCCTCGATCCCTATTGAAAGGATATGCTCGAAAGTTTCACAGGTGAAGGACCTTGGTGTGAAAATGACCATAAATAATAGCATCTTTTCTTTTAACTATAGCCCTTTCTTAATTTCACAAAATAGGATATAGGGAAGAAATTTGTTGCGTTCAACTCCTCATACACTTTTTGAAGGAATGGATTCAAAGTTCTTCAGTTGCCTAACTTAACATCTGAACTGGGCCATAAATGACGGACTATCACCATTTAGAAAAGAACTATGGTCCTTTGTTATTTTCACTTTATTATAGTCTAGTCCAGATTTCAATAAATATGAGAGGTACAGGCATTTTGTTAGTATTTGCTCCCATATACTTTTTTAGAATAATTTGGGTATGCTGAATTCAAAAATATATGTTGACTATCTGACAAATGATTTTTGTAGGTCAAAATGGCGGAAAACAAAATGGCCGCCAAATTGAGACATTTCTAATATAAATATGTAATAGTACTACAATATCCAAAAATATGTGGAGATTTTTTATCAAAGTTATGTGTAACATAGTAACAGATTAAATTAACAACACTTTTTTCAAAGATAAACAGCTTTTAATCACAGTGTGTGCTCCGTTAGGAGAAAAAAGCATTAAAACCCCACACTAACTTGACTATTTCGCCAAAAAGATGATGATGATTATTAAATAATTCACGTTGGTTATAATTGCAAATCCATTGCTGAATACAGTACACTAATTTTATATTTGAAATGAATTTACAGGACAGAAGCTAATTCATAAACTGTTCATATAATCATATAATTATTTCAAAATAATATAGATTGAAACATTTGCTTTCACAGTCCCATTTCATGTTAATTTCATGTTCATTTCATGCCTCGAGTTCATACAGCTGGTATGCTTCGAGTTCATACAGCTGGTAATGCTTTTATCGCATATACATAATTTATATCTGTGCATAAGAGCCCAGACGTTTTACATTAACATCTGAGGGTCCTACATCCAGGTTTACACTTGCAAGCAATGAACTCAAAACAAGCTTGAGGAATTGGATCACGGGTAATAAGAACTGGCTTAAGTGTGTCACCTGCCACCTTCCATCCCATGTCGGAAGGTGCAGGCTGGTCTGCATTGAGAACAGTTGACTGGTTCCATACCAGGGCTTGATAATGAGTTCTTCTAATGTGAAATGAGCAAGCATCACTGGTTGGGGGTATGTGTTCAGGACTTGTAGACCTGCCAAATATAACATTTTGAGCACTGTCAGTACTTACAGCATCATGGCCATACATTTTGCAAATAAGATATTCACAGTTTTTTATTACTTCATCAGACAGTTGTCCATATCCAAGACCTTCTATCAGTTTTGCACTTGCTGTAAACACTTCAAATACAGATCTTTAGAGATTCCACAGAAATCTGATGTTGTGTCTCAGCCAGTGAGTGCATGAAAGGCAAGTAAATGTCTACGCAACTCTTCAGTTATTGAGGAGTTATTTAACACTGTGTTCACTTGAATGTATTTTCGTTTCTTTCACTGTTCCAGCCATCATCCATACTGTTGCATATATTTCCTGCAAGTGGCATAGTTAGAGCAAATACGTCAGTATCTCTGGCAGAAACAAGAACAGCGTTACAATTTGATCGTTTACTGCAGTGAACAACATGGAGAATGATTCTTGTTTCAGCTTCCTCGCGTTTAACCTTTAATTCATCCAAATAAAGTTCAATGGCAGAGTTTTTTAACAGTTTCTTCTTCCTAAAAGCCGACGCCAACAACCAACGTCCTTTCTGTAGGCGATTGCATGATCAGCTTCTGACAAAAATCTACTACGTCAATTTTATTTGCAGGAAGTGCTAAAAAAGTTACACCAGATTTCAAATAATTTATTGAAATTTGTAAACTACCCATTCCAGGGCACTGCCCATTTCAAATCCACAAGCTTAAAGTAAAGAGCCTGGTCAGCAGTTATAATTGAATGCGACTGTCCCAGTCTTTATGATATATGCATACACTTCTGAACAACAGTGTTTAATGCGTCGATATCTCATTCCCAGTAAGATTCAGCGGAATAACATGACCAGTTTCAGGATCCATTGATTCCAGGTTGTTGTGGTTTTTTTCAGCTAAAGATGTGTCTACTCTTAGTATGTCTCTGTAGCTCTACGTGTGTCCTGCACTATAAAATAGGTTAACTAAATGTTTTAACCTAGTCATCTAGTGCAATGTAAGATCTATGTGTTTAGGGTTCCATTTTTTTACCATCACTCACTCCATAAACAATATCTTGTGCTACACTATTTTTGTTTGCCTATCAGATTCAGGATCTTTATGGTCAAATTCTTCATCTAGAAGCTTTTGGCCACCCTACGTTAACTACAGAAACATGAACAGTCACTCCGGAACACAGTTTACTGAATCATTTTCAGTCACACTCAGTCCAGAATGTCCTTGCAGAGAGAACAAATTAGCCCTTAATTTAAATGCTACATTTACTTATGACAAGAAGTCGTCACTGGAATTATATTTTTGTACCGTCAGCCGTTCATCACTATTACCAGTAATATTATAATAGGCATCTCTAAGCATTGACGCAGCACATTCATATAGAACAATAAGTGCATTCCTTTCATCAGAAGATATATGAAGTGGAGTTACAAACTAAAACTAGTTTCTCAGATTATGTTGTAGGGCTTCAGTATGTATGCGGTATCTGTACCGACTGTCTGAAAGCTGCAGTATTTGCGATTTCATTGCATCATACTCACGTTCATGTATAAGAAACATCATTGCAAGATCTGTATTTGAGTTGTCCAACTTGGTTTTGTGAACTCCGTATCTAAAAGAATTTAAACATTTTTATGATATTTGCCCTCTGTTGACATCAGAGAGTCATAATCGCATCCTTTAAAATACTATCACTGACTAGTTATGTAAAAGAGTTCTTCGTGTTCTTTTTTATCCTGACAGAACATACACATTTTCCAATTTAGTAGGAGTGTATGATAAGTTTGATGAGGATGCAGCTTTATCTGATGTTTATTCTATATTTAACTTAGCTTTGACTGGATAGTATGTATTAGTTCTTTGTGGACAAAATTAGAATAACACTTCCTATGGCAACGTATTTTGTCATTTTCATCTATTTTTTCAATTCTACTAAAGGTTTCATATTTAGAAAAAAATCTCTAAAAGAAATCTTGATTCAGCAAACTCTTTTATAGATGTTATGCATTGAGGCTGTTTAGTTTCAAGTTTTGTCAGATTTTGCCTTCTGACAAATGATGCACCATTCTGTGCTATCTTGAAATGGTCTCTTGAGATGCAAAGTCTTGTCCATTCTTATTTTGGAATATTTTAACACCTATGAAAACAAAATAATATTTAGTACTTATCATTCACAAGCAATTATAGTATATAAAAAGCTAGCTTTTTAAATTAACAGATTCTTATAAATGAACTTATCACAGATACTGAAAGTTAAAATAAATACAATTTCACCAAATTTTAAAATATAACGAAGTAAATTTTAGAAATAAAATATACATGTAAATTTGTCCTACCTGTAAAAACTCCTTCGAAAAGTTCTGATTCCATGAAGTATTCTTGACACCTCTAAAACCTTAATGATCATGAAAGTGTGTGTCTTGTCAGAGTTAATTTGCATTAAATAACAGGTAAAATACTCCAAACATTTTAGATAAGGACTTTAACAAAAACATGATTTGACTCAGATTGTAGAGACCGTACCATATCTCTTCGCATTCTTAAATTTTTAAAAAAAATGTGGTTTTTACAAGAGCACCGGTTACGATTGAAAATGTAAACAACCGACTCTATAAATTATTTGAATGAATGAATGAATGATCGTCAATCTTAGTCATAAAACTGATTGACAGTGAATGCTAATGACTCAGTGTGTTGCAGAAAGGTATTTAATTCGTAACTGTAATTTCCTATCAATTGATATCCTGTCAAAATTGGTAAAATAATTGCTTATATTAGAACAAAGCCCACTGTCTTTGCCGTTCGCCAGCTGCTAAAAAGGCAAATATATATGATTCAGTGTAAGCTATATTTCACTGGTACTACCAGTTAGTAACTTCATACTCTAAAACACACGACAGAGAAATTTGGGCAGTTTTGACCGATTAAAACGTTTGCAGCATTCGATTATATTTTTTCTTTGCACGAAAATTGTCGTTAGGTAACGAAGCGAATACGCCGTTAATCCGGAGTCGGCCGATTATTTGTTATTGTCACCAAACTGTTCCAGTTCACGTAATGTAATCGGTGCACTTAAACTGCCTAGCTATAACTACTGCTCATTCTGACTAAAGTACTTGATCTTCTAAACGAAGATCTGAGAACGAGCCATTCACATTCGTCTTCTGTATATTTTGGATTTCCAATATTGCTATGTTTATTTTCGCAAATCTATTTTTGTTTGAACCAATCAGACAACTTGTTCGAATGTCAGAGAAAGAAAAATTTGCAGTTAATCCAGGCTCGAATCCGGGACCTCTCGCTTACAAGCAAGTGTTCTACCGACTGAGCTAACCGCCTATCTGATATATTTCGACATAAAACTTATTGATATCGAAAACCAAGGCTTTTTAAAGCTTGCATAATGTTGTAAGTTAGCTTTTGACTGGCTAGCGGGAGGGCTGTAAGAACGAGGCCATCAATAGCTCGTTGTCAGATCCTATGCGTAGCGTAATAGGAGATGTACTTTAGTCAGATTGAGCTACTGCTGTTATAGAGAAGTGGTAGAGTGTCTGCCTTAGGTGTGAGAGGTCCTGGGTTCGAGTCCCAGTTAGAGCTTATCAATTTTCATTCTGCTACAACATCTTTTGCTGTTAAAGGACTGTTCCAGTTGTTCTATATTTTAGGCACACAGTATCACGGATCATTATTTAGAAATCCAGATCACAGTTGAAATATTTGCTATATTATGTCCCTTTGATGTTTCTGCTCTCCAGGTCCAAGAAGAGTTAAATTTCCTTGATCACAAAATTTTCTTTTACATGAAAATATTAAATGCTCATAACTCTACGCTTCTGGTTAAAATATTGTTAATATATCTATTTTTGAGAAATATATGTACATGATTGTGTTTTCATTTCAAAGCCTTTTCACTTCATACCTATGATTTGAAAAACTTAGGTACTCTCTCTACAGATTGTTATTGTGATAGAGACCTGGATTGTTTATACTGATTAAGTTCACATTAGCCTTAATCTTAACCCCTGTCACACTTAATTTTCATCAATGATTATGATGCTAAGGTATTAAAAAATTGATTATTAAATAAAGTGATCTTACAAGGATAAAATACGTTCTACATAGTATTTTGTTCATTACAGACAATGTCGTGTTAATTAAGTTTTAACTTCCCCATTGTTTATTTTTTCTTAAATGACTATTTTAAAACTGCAATACCATTTCATCAAAAATATCATTTTCTTTTTGACATTAAAATTCCAGCGGAAGTTTTCAATCTAATACTTAGTCTCTTTTTTCCCTTCTATAAATGATGTTGGATTTTTTATTTTTAAATTTCTAAATTGTCTTTAATTTCCCCTTTTTGAACCCCGTAAAGTTCACATTTTTAACTTGTGATATATTTTATTGATAAACATTCACTCAATCAGATTAGTAACATGAAATAATTTGTTGAAACATATCTAAAGATAAAGATTTGTATTATAAAGTAATATCGATGGATTTTTTTTTGTTAAAAACAGTGGTCATTTTTGCCCCCATTTTTAACCCTTTCAGAGGCATTTGCCAGATGGCCAACATATATTTTTGGATACAGCATACCCAAAATATGTTAAAAAAAGTATGTTGGACCAAGTCTAACAAAATGCTTGTAACTTCTTAAATAAGCTTATATCTGCAAAATCGGACTAGACTATTAGGTATAGTGAAAAAAATACGTGCCCAACTTATTGGAAAAATGGGTTCAAAGTTGCATAGGTGAAGAACCTTGATATGAAATTGATCATAAAGGATGTTTTTAGTCAGCCAAGTTGATATTAAAGTCTGCCTGTTCTTTAAATACGAAGAAAGGAAACCACTTACAGAATTTGAATTTGTTTTGTGTGGTCTGCAGCATAGAAGTGTTTTCATATAGAAAATGCTGACAGAGGATAAAATGATAGCACTGATTATTATTACGTCAAATATAGGTCTTTGCTATATTCATTGTATTTTATTTTAAGACACCTTCCATGTCGAGCTACCCGCAAATCTTCAAACACTATAAGCTTAACACATTTAGTCAAACATCCTCAATAGAAAGATGGTTTGTACTTAAACCTTTACTATTAGAAATGTACACGCGTAGATCGATATGAAGATGGACAAGGGACGAGGAGTTTCTCAAAGTTATTACCGCAATAAGTAAGGAGCGATAGCTTAAAATATGCATACATTTATTCACAATTTAAAAAAGCAGTCCTATGGATCTCATCCGGCACACCAAAGCTGCACATATCCTCACAGTAACAGAAAGCAATCTCCTGGATGATTGCGCCATACGGAGCTTACACGTTTATATGTCTTTATATGGCCTATTGCATGCTCAACAGACACTGTATCTTCTGTGATATCTGTTATATCTTATAAACATGTGTCTTTCTTGATAGTGTTTTCTGCGTAATTGAGCTGCGCTGTAATGTACTACAGCGGGGTGTCTGTTTGGATATATTTTGTTCGCTAACAGCGTGCAGTTGTCAGGAAAGGGCAACTCTGCTGTACTAATTTGGCGTCTGTATCTTTGTGTGTTTTTCTGGTGACTAAGAAAAACCGGATTCAAAATAACATATTTTACCACTTTTATCAACCACAACCTGTGTACGTAGACAGTGGCAATTTTAATTTGCCTGAGCAAAATTCGTGTTGGTTATCACAAGGCCTATATATTTCATGGCTTGTGCCATCTTGGCTCCAACAGCGAATTGTAGTTTAGGCCAACGTCCCCGCTACTGCTGCCAGTTCTGAATACATGGCCGCTGTCTATACGTTGAAAGTGCATCATCAAATGCGGGGAAAAGAACGCTTTATTTCAGTCTCAATTTTGGAGACACTAACACCAAACATGCTTGACATCATCATGTAGGTTGGATATATCCTCAACCACATCAAACTAACAATATTCTGTTCTTTTTAGATAACACATTATTGTGTGTCTCAGTACAATCAAATTCACAAATTGAAAGAACGTTGCATGACTCTCAACAGTAATTTCAAAACATTCTTAACGATGGTTAGAAAATAACTGAAAAAGGTTCCTTCCAATATAATTGATTTCCAGGTCTTCAAGAAGCATGCATCGTACATCAAGCAGAGGGTCCGGCGGAGGTTGACAAGTTTATATTATGGTAGCCAATACATATCTCTGATAATCGAAAATTCAGGTGGAGGTCTGGTTTGAATTAAAAATAATCCAAAGAGATGCCGCCTTAGCTGAGGGTCCATTATTTTCTAACAGAAATAGATTTCCGTAGATAAACTGAACAAAATTATTCTCATATTATGCGCGAAAAACATGAAGGTAAAGTAAGAACAAAAGAGAGTGCTTATATGTGAAAAAGTGACATTCATACATGTACAATGTATACCAATATAATGTACAATTATATGAAAGTGTAGCAATATGCTGTACGCGGTGCGGCGAGCGCAAACTGTAGTATACACGTCGGCCAATAGACAAAACTATTGCACTGGGTCTGAAGGATCGAGTAAAATTAGTTCAGACTACTGACCGTCAAACCATTCAACAGGTGTTTTATTATATAATATCTGAAATATTTTTATTTTATTTTATATTCTTCATATATTTATATATCTAATATATATCTATATTATTTTCTTCAAGATTTAATTTTAGCTCTGCACAGTTAAGTGCTGAATAAAAACTGGTCATACAGCGCAAACTACGGACCGACGGTTTCTGTAAGATGTCATGCATATAATAGTAACAGCTGTATCTGTCTGCATATATTTAAAACAATGATGGTAGAGGAGTTACACACTGAGCTATAACTATTTTCTATGTAGAGATCACTGGGGACTTTAGACCAACGCGTAGTTTAGTTATTGAGCTGAAAAGTTTATCAATATCTAGGACACCGTGTCCTTGACTTTGTACCTACCAACCCCACCAAAAAGGTATCATTTATTTACCACAGGCAATTATCCTGTAAAGCGTTCTTTAGTTATTATCAGTCTCATTGTCACTGTGACCTTGAGCTTTGACTTACCAACTTCTAAACAATAGGTATTTTATACGGACCGCATGCAAACATCTATGAAGTTTAATGACTATAGGCTAACACGTTCTTTAGTCATTCAACAGACCTTGACCTTGACCTACTATAGGAGTTAATAACTGACCACAGACTGTCATCTTAGGAAATAAGACTCGTGTGTGAGAACAAAAAGTCTCCAATTATTGACCAGAAACCAAATGGTCTACCGACGGACATACAGACGGATGGACTGACAATAAGCATTCAATAAAATGTTTTGTTCTTAATTTCTTATATCTGTACAATAACCATCACATGAAATTTCACAATTTTCAAGAGCGATACAGCTAGTGCATATACATTATATGCATCCGTTTTATTTTGTGGCGATAAAACAGGATAATAATCAAGTTATGCTCATTTTTATACATGGATAAGTTTAACATTATCTATATCGCCCCGTATAAACGACTGTACTCCCCCTCTTCCTGTTGCGACCGATCAAAACAAAGAACTGGCCGACCAAAGATAAGAAATTGTCTTCAAATTAATCATTTTGCATTACACGGCGTGTGTATTTAAGTTTTACGATAATATGAACATAAATATGTGTACGTGGTGATATTACAGATGAAACAGACAAGCAATGTTTACAAAATGCTGACTGATCACACTCATTGCTTGGAAATTCACTCGACCAAGGCACGAATCTGGCGGATAACAGGTCAACTTGATTTGAAATCCAATAATCCATGTTGTTTTTTGAAATAAGCATGCATACTCCATCAATATATGTAAACAGATTTTACATAGCTGTTGTGTTTCTGAAAGAAATTACTTTTTATCTAGACGGTAAAAAAACATTCACTGTATGCCGACTTGTCAATTTCGATATTTGATCTAAACTCTTATAAATTTGCGACTAAAGTATTCGACTGGCGTAAATGAGATAAAAATACATACCGAAGTCAGTCTGCAAATGAACAGACTCAATCAAACCGAGTCTGCAATTTTCACTAGTTGCCTTGTTCTCGGTGCTTCCGAGGGATCTACTTTCCCGATTTTATTCATTATTTAATATCATTTAATGTGGAACCCATCGTGCTATGCATGTACTAATCCATTGAGGGTGGGGATGGGGGTGTAGGTTGTGGGGTCTGTGACTTCCTAATTATATAATGCAATTGAATGCTTCAGATTCTTTTACATGTAAGTATTTCGTGTTTTTACAGGCATAATACTCTCATAAAATACAGAATTAAAAATCGAAAGTATACACAGCGTCCCTAGTATGTCACGCAAGAAATTACCTTCTGTCTATTCCGTATGGAAATCACGCGAAAGAAATGTTTCCCGAGGACTTCAAAAAGTCGATGAGGTGAGGGGGCTATAGGTTTACCCGAGTCCTTCTGTCCGTGTGTCTGTCTGTCCATCCGCTTAATCTTCTAACACTCCCTTTTCTTTTCATATTTTGACAGCTTATTAACTGGGGTTTCAATGGATTAAAATTTTAGAAAGTATAGTAAATGGATCTAAACTGTGGATAATTTACACTAGAACTCTATGGGAAATATTGTACTGGTATATAACCTCTAAAATAACGCGCATTTTTCCATTATATGAAAAAGCACGCCTATAAACCTCATTTCTATCTAGCTAGAAGCTAGAGCTGCCACCTAACGGTCGCTAAATCATAACCCCGCTTCCGCCGTCTTGGACCAATTCATAATGGCAACCATTTTTTAGAAATAAAAAGTACCAGTGGAAACAATGATTGCTATATACAATTGTATATTAGAATGTGTGAGCAAGTAACATAAGTTACGGTACGGACACGAAAAATCACCCCTTTATTATATTTTGTGGTCTTGACCTTGGAAGCAAGGGACCAGCTGGGCCAGTCTTATCAAACATCTTATCGTATCGTTCGACCAAAATTTTGTGTGAACACTTTTGTTGATACCAGTAACAAAACATATTACCAGTTTCATGTGTTCAAGATTTTATGTGTAGGCCTAAGGTAGCATGTATATTGTGTCGTTTAGACACTAGTGGAATTTAAATACAAAACGTTGTGTGGTTTCTTACAGTTTACTTCTGTTGCTTTCGTTTGACTGCGGAAGTACATATATAAACAAGTGACGTCAAGGACGTCATACATAATAATATGATAAACCGCGCCACGTAAACCTGACGCCAAGATTAGCGCGTCAACATGATAACATGTATACTTACATGACACTCCGGGGCCGGAAAGTAACATATCAGAGTAAATTACAAGAAAATCATTATGTATCAAATTGCACTCTTGAATGAAAATTACTTAGTATTGTTCAATGAATCACGCGTTTAAAACCATTCTACGGAATACCTTTATAATTTGTCTTTCACAGTCTGAATATATCTCTAGTAACGGAAAATTGTCTCAATTATCACTTAATTCTAAACACAGTCTCTCTTATCACTGAAATTTGAACACAGTCTCTAGTCTCTATTACCATCGAAAATCTGAACGCAGTCTATTCAATCAGCTCAAGCGGATAAAGTTTTGCTATAGGTCTGGTGATGATGCCCTTTCTAGATTTGACTCGTGCTGCACGTGTACGTCCATCTGCTCCAGTAACAACGTCATCAATAACACCTAAGGACCACCTGCTTCTGAGTAATGTGTCGTCGTGAATCTGGACTACGTCGCCAATTCGAATCAGATCGCCTTCGCCTCCTAAATGTTTGTGGAACTCTCTTAACGATGTAAGGTACTCGTGCTTCCACCGGGACCAAAAATGTTCAATTGTAGCAGACTTAAAACGGTATAGCTTGTCTGCTTTATCACGTGACATATCGTCTGCTTCCGGTTCCTCTCGGTCGTCTGGATAGATAGGTGTTGTGATTCTTCGTCCGTATAGTAAGTGTGATGGCGTCAAGGGTACGTCGTCTGTTGGATCTGTTGATGAATGGGTCAGCGGCCGATCATTAATTATACACTCGACTTCGGTAATGAGCGTCTGTAGGGTTTCTAAGTTGATTAACGCCTTTCCAAGGACTTTCTTCAGACTGGTCTTGGTGAGTCCAATGAGTCTTTCCCACCAACCGCCATACCACGGAGCGTGTTGAGGGATGAACTTCCAGGTAATGCCATGTGGGTTCAAAACTTCTTCTTTCATAATCTTGGCCGTAGCTATAAATGTCAATGCGTTGTCGGAAATGAATACTTTTGGTGTGGATTGCCTGCTGATAAATCTGCGAACAGCTAGCATAAAAGATTCTGTCTTCATATTCGTGACTATTTCCAGGTGTACGGCTCGAGTGTTTGCTCAGGTAAACAGGCAGATATATACTTTCAGCAATCTTCTGTCTGTAGCTTTCACGGTGAAATCAATGCCGGTTACGGAAAACGGAGGTGCGTGTTTGAGTCTGTCACTGGGTAGAGGGGGTGGATCTGGTACTCGGTAAGGCTTTGCCGTCACTTTACGGCACGTGACGCACGTGCGGATGATGGTTCTCACACGTTGACGTATACTGGGAATCCTAAAACGTTGACGTAAGTATGTGACTGTACTCTCTAAGCCTGCGCGAAGTTGTGTTTCGTGAGCGTCTGTAACTATCAACTCAGTAAGTTTTCTTCTAGATGGTATCAGATATGGGAATCGTGTTTCCTCAGGTAATGGTGCGTTGGCAATACGTCCTCCACAGCGTAGTATTTTGTCTATGTCAAGGTACAGGTCTAGTTGTCGCACTAATGCAGGTTTAATGCATCTAGAATTGGTCTTTTTCAGGTAATCTAATACATCTGGAAAACTCACGTACTGTGTATGTTTTATTAAGGTCCTTGTTGCTGTGTCGAGTTCATGTGGATGTAGATCTCCGCCATATTTCTTCTGCTTCTAACACTGGTCTACAAATCGAAAAATGTATGCACACACTCTTAGAACCTTTTGGTAGGAGCTGAATCTCTGTAAGTCTAATATGTGTAGAATACCCCGAACGAATTGGGTTTCTTTTACAAGGACGATAGTATCTTCACCTTGGCTGTTATCATTTACGTGTATCTGTGATATGGTACTCTTCACTGGAAAACTGGCTGTGTTTGTCAGCCAATCCGGACCATGGAACCATAATCTGTTGTCATGGAACTTGTCATATGATAGACCACGTGACAGTATATCTGCGGGATTGGTATCTGTAGAGCAGTATCTCCACTCGTATGTTTCGTCAGTTCATGTATTTCTTGTACTCTGTTGGATACAAATATGGGTCGCTTCTTTGATGTTGAAATCCACTGTCGCTCCACAGGTAAACTCTCTGACACTCTATACTTGTGATAATATGATGGCACAGTCTGGCTCCCAGGACAGCTGCACAAAGCTCGAGTTTCAGGATGGTTAGCTGCTTAATGGGTGCTACTCTGTTCTTGGCCATAGCAAGTGTGCTGTGACTTCCGGAAACAATGTACGCGCATGCGCCGTATGCTTTCACACTTGCGTCGCAGAAAATGTGAAGATTTTTTTCTGTAGGAGAATCATCTGGGAAATAACAGCGTGGAAACTTCATGTCGGTGGCTTTTTTAACGTCTGCTCTTATGCTGCACCACCCTTTAATTATGTCGTCTGGTAAAAGCTCGTCCCACTCTAACTTGCGTTGCCATAATGATTGCATCAGAACTTTACTTCTCACTGTGACAGGGTTCAATAATCCAAGCGGATCGAATATAGATGATGATTCCTTCAAGATCTCTCTTTTCGTCAGTAAGTGGTCATTCTGCATGGACAATGTATGTTGCGGTATATACAAGACATCTGTTTCAGGATTCCAACGCATACCTAGTGCTTTGATTTCTTTGTCCTTGTCATCTATTCCGCCGGCTTTGAATTTGGTACGTAATGCTTCACTATTAGAACTCCACGATCGTAGGTTGAAAGACGCTTACTTGTCGGCTGCTTTCGAAGAAATCATGTAACTTCTGCTCATCTTGGACGCTGGTAAGTATATTATCTACGTATAAGCCACTCTTGATAAGATCAGTAAGTTCGCATTGGTGTCTCTTTAGGTGCTTTAGAATCGTCGCATTCAGTATAAATGGAGAGCTAGTTGCTCCGAAAAGAACGGACTTGAATCTGTATGTCTTTAGAATGCTGGCTGGATCGTCTGGGTCCATCAACCAGTAAAATCTTGTGACGTCACGGTCGGCTGCGTGTAGTCCAACATTCAAAAACGCTTTCTCTTTGTCTGTGCAAATAGCGTATTTGTTGTATCTGAATATAATTAAAATTGTAGTAAGATCATTGAGGTGAGGAGGGGTGTTCATCAAGCAGTCGTTCAGGCTCGGAAATTCACCTCCGGATCTGCTGCTACAATCACAGACGATGCGAATCGGAGTTGTTGCTGAGTCCTTTTTTACATGGTGGTGAGGAATGTAATGTAACTTTCTTGTCGTGTATATCTGGTCGGCTGGTACCTCTCCTATAAATCCTCGTTGATCTTGCTCTTTGATTATCTCTCCATACGTGTGTAGTAGTTTAGGTTCTTTCCTCAATCGGTTGATTACATTTTCAGTTCTGCGCCAGGTGATCAATTCATTGGTCGGTAATATATCGTGTTCTTCTCTCCAAGGTAACTTTGCTATGTATTTACCGTCGTTGTAGTTAATGCACGTATCTTGATAATGTGTCAAACTAAAATCTCTATGTTAAAGTCATCACTTGTATGCACCGGGTGTGCTAGTTTTAGTCCCTTTAAGTATGGCAGTTCTCTAACTTGGTTTGTGTACGTTGCTAACGGCACGGAAATCTCGGGTACGATCAACACTTTAACTGGTATATCTTCATGGGTCGACTCTAAATAGATAACTGCTGTATCAAGATGTCGTAGTCGTTGTTCTTTGTCGCCAAATCCTGAGAGTGATAATGTTTCTTGTCCAGTCGGTTTTATTTCAAACTTTCTAGCCATGCTTTCCGTAATAAAAGAACACTGGGAACCTTCGCCGAAGAGTATATTGGCGTGAAATGATATGCTGGTAGACTTCACTGTCGAAACGGCTGTTTTCAACAAAACTGGTCCAGTAGAAATCGTCTGCGTAGAGTGCAAAACTGCTGAATCAGTTTCCTTTGCTTTGCATTGTTGGTTGGTAGTAGTTTCAGTCGATGTAGACTCACTTCCAGTACAGATACTTGTATGGTGTCGTTTGGAGCACTTCTTACATTTGAATCTGGATATGCAGTCTGACAGTTTATGAGCACCGAGGCAGTTAAAACACAACATTCTTTTTCACAATGTCCATTCTCTCTTTATAATCTGTAACTTTTTTTGCATTCTACGCTTGAATGATGTCCTTTACAATATACACATTTCTTCTCTGTGTAACTCGTTTGTTTTCGCTGTGTAGTGGAATTCCTTTTCTCCGTTTTGTGGGAATCGGACTTTGTGAGAAATGTGGAGGTCGTGGCTGTGACGTCATATTGTTTTACGTACGGTGCTCCGGCATCTAGAATAGTAATCTCGGATAGTAAACTACTCAAAAGTTCGGGTAAGCGCCACGACTGTGACCCATGCGCACGTGTCATATTCTGTCTGACGTCGGAAGGTAGTTTCTGCAACATCACTGGAGTAAGCAGGGAACCATACGTGGATTCAGATTGGTTTAACGATTCTAGCGCTCTGATGTAGGTTTCTGTTGTGTCGTAGAATCTGCGTAAACTCGAAACTGTGTGCGTAGGTGCGGGGACTTCTAGTAAAGCCGTCATGTGTCATGAAGTAGGGAAATGGCTTTCTCGTAATTAGAATTAGTAAGCGAGAAACCAGCTATCATCTGTAATGCCTCATTTCTAAGAGAAGTCGTCAGGTAAGTAAACTTCTGTACTCCGCTCAGCGATGCATTATTGTGAATTGCACATTCGTACGAGTCCCAAAAGGACTGCCATTCTAAAATATCACCGTCAAACTTAGGAAGCTCGAGTTTAGGTAATCTATGATATACTGAGCTGTAATTCGGGTTTGCCGTGGATGCATGCCCTTGTATGCTGTAAGAATAGTTATTTTCGCGCTGTGTTCTGTTTTCTGTGCCTTCTGGGATCAGAATAGGAAAAACTTGTGAATTTGCATTAAGATTAGAAAATTTGACTTGCCTGAATTTGCTCACTCGTTGAATTCTATTTCTCAACTCGGACACATAATCTTCTTGGTACAGAATTTCATGTTCAATCTCCTCAGCATTCTCTTCCGGGATAGAGTTCACAATTTGTTCGTGTATGTCTGTTATAATTTGGAGTTTGCCTTTCAAGGTATCCTCAATGGTTTGGAGCTCGTCAAAATTCGTTCCCTCTGAATCAATAGTTTCAAATTTGGTGACAACTCGCGTCACTGCTCCTTTCTGTCCTTTAAGTACTGCCCGTAATCGTGTTGCCATTGACACGGCACCAAAATGTCGTTTAGACACTAGTGGAATTTAAATATAAAACGTTGTGTGGTTTCTTACAGTTTACTTCTGTTGCTTTCGTTTGACTGCGGAAGTACATATATAAACAAGTGACGTCAAGGACGTCATACATAATAATATGATAAACCGCGCCACGTAAACGTGACGCCAAGATTAGCGCGTCATCATGATAACATGTATATTTACATGACATAATGTGTCCATATTCCAAGAAAACAGATATCACAGACCTACGATCGAATTTAGTGGTACTGTTTGATAAGACGGGTCCCTGTGTTATGCGCTACACATCGACACATGAGGGTGAATATTTGTAACAAGTTATTTCATAATCCCTTCATGCATAAAGACGTTATAGCCCGGACACGAAATGAACCGACCCTATTTTGAAATTTGACCTCTAAGTGTGACTTTGACCTTAGAGCTAGGGAATTTTGTCTTGTGCGCGACATATCGTCTTATGATGATGAACATTTGTACCAAGTTATTTTAGAATCCCTTAATACATAAGGAAGTTAAGATTGGACCTTTTTTACCTTTGACCTCTTAAGTGTGTCATTGACTTTAAAGAGAAAAGAAAAAGAAGAGGACGGATATTAACTACATATTGCCTATGTGTGTGTGAAGGTTGAGAGAAGTATAGGTGTAATAATATTCAAGATATTGCAGGACCAAATTTATGAGGGCTCACATACAAACAGACCGGGCAGACAGGTTGCATGGTGACCCCCCCCCCCCCCCCCCCCCCCCCCCCCCCCCCCCCCCACGCCCCTCATTCAAAATTTGTTTGCAGGTTATAATTGTAGAGAAATATTACAGGAGCAAGGGAGGGAAACGCCTATATCTTATAAAAAGTAAGTTGCTAACAGGCATACAGTCCAGTACTACAAGCAAACATGCATACAGTCAGGGCATCCCACTGAATCCTCTTTCATTGACGGTCATAAACAACTTGGAAGTTTTATGATTTTATTTAATTTTACCAAACGAGCATTGTTTCTTTATCCACGGAACAGTGGGATTTACATGTAGATCATTCTTCAAGCAAGAATATGTACTTTTGACGCCAACAATGTGCAATTTCTGGACAAAATAAGTGATCAATCGAGTTTTTTGCTATAATTTTACCTGTTATCAGACTAACACATTATATATTATAAAGAAACAAATCATGGTCAGCTTCCAATGACATATAAATATACACACCAACATCGCACATTAACCACTTTAAAGTAGTTTTTTTCCAAATTTTAGCGGTCAGATTATCGTTTGGCTCGGTCGCAGCAGGAAGACGGGGAGTACAGTCGGTTATAGGGGGTGTATATTTACTAAAAGGAAAATGAAATGTATAATAGAACATATGCAAACTTACTTTATTACAAAAATAATCTATGTACTATCCAGTCTGAAACAATCGTCTTTGAGCTGTAGACTATATGTAGTTATAACAAGTTTAGGCCAAGGCATAACAAACTCCGTTTCTGTCAACTTTTCTGTTCTTGATCATATAATTTCAAAATATTTTTTTTGCAAGAACACTCCATGCACGGAGAATTTTCAGACGAAGAAATGATCTCCATCCTTCGGGCATATATTGTCCATCCAACCTCCTGGGTTGACGAATGTCTTCGAAGATGGGTTCACGACCCCCAACCGACTGCGAGAGGAGAGCATATGCGTAGGCGTATGCGGAAATAATCTCTTGCTGATCTGGTTAGGGAAAATCAAGTTATGTATAGGCGATGGATGAAGAAGAAACTGCCAAAGATCCATCGGGAGTTGGGCATCTCCTTATCATCTTCTGTGTCTTCTGATGATTTTTGAGTAGATCGTATTTCTTTCCCATAAGGAAACACTGTTACATATTATGCATATTTATTTAAAGGTTTTAATTATTTTACTATTTGAAATTTGAATAATGATTAATGAAAAAGAATAGTTGCACTATTCTATGACATATGCCTCATACAAAAGCTTGCTTGTACGTTATAAAGTCAAAAAAGGGCTAAAATAATCAATCATGAACCTGCCAAAATTACACGCATGCCCACTTTATGTTCATTATGTATACACCATGGACACTGTAGGAGATGAGTTTGCAAAGTACAATTTTTAGTGTCCTTGTAATATCATAGTCCAAAAAGAGGCATGACCAAAATGTTACTAGAGCAAGTTACGCTTGACTGCAAGTGCGTCGTCAATTTATACAGTTTCATTTGAATGAGACAGTAGAAGGAGTTGCGTACACAAGCTAAAACTGTAGTGGTAATATTGTGAAGTCCAAAATGGGCAAAACGTCAAAAAATATCTGACGAGAAAGTTCCGATAATATCCATATGTCCACTTCATACTGATTATATATACCAGTTTTCATTTGAGTTGCATACACAAGGTGCAAATGTAGTTGTAATATTATTAATGGGGAGAGGGTGTGACCAGGGCGGTAGGGGTGACCGGGTGTGAGTACACAACTTCACATGTTGATAATAAATCTTCATGGAAATAAACAAAAACAAGTTTAGTGAAATTCTGCCAGTTGGTTAGTTTGTTATGTACAAATATGTGGATTTTTAAATAATTAAAGGGAAATAACTCTGAAGTTACTAAAGAGATCATGACAAAATTAAGTGTGCACTACCACATTTTTATGGTGATCTAGATTCAGTTTAAGTTTTTTAGTTCTAGGTCAAATATGTCACAAGTTATGAAGCAAAATTGCCATATTTATAGTACCCTATATAGTTAACACTAGAAACTACTAAGGGCCATAACTCTAGTATTACTTGGGCAATCTGAATGAAACTCGACAAGCCGCATTTCTCTATAGTGATAAAGATGTATATGAAGTTTTATTTATATATTCCAAACCACTTCCTAGATATGGCTCCGGATGGACGGACGGGCGGACAGAAGGAAAGACGGACGGGAGGACGGACGAAAAGACGAACGGACGACGCCAAAACTATATCCCTCCGCCTTCGCCGGGGGATGATAAACAATGTAACAAACGAAACTAAATGTTTAAGTTGAAATTGCCTAAATTGATAATATAATAATTTTGAGAAACTCCCCTATATATCGCTAATCCGCTGTCCATCTTCACATCGGTCTACATGTGTACATCTCTATTAAGAGGATGGCGCAGTATGTGTAGGTACCCGTGTCTTATGGACACAATTTTAGTTCAACTAAGAACATTTCGCTAAATCTTTTGTATGTAAGGTTATATTAGTTGGAAGGGCTTTTAACAGTCAAGCGCGCTGTAATTATACAGTTTTTGTTTTAATATAAATAATTAATCGAGACTGAAACAGGGCAATTAAAAATTAAACCTTTCTATAATGATCCTTCGACAACATGTTTGTTAACGAAAAATTTGAAATCACCTATGGCAGATGCACAAACAAAGTTATGCTAATAAAGTTTATGGGAAGCGGTAGTTTATGGTAAACCTGGAGGTTTTTTGTTCATTTCAGCCACACTGGGGTCATGACTACAGCTTTTTATGTGTCACTAGTATTGGCTTTTCCAGTAACCGTCTCAAGAGTGCCCGAAGCTTTCATCAATTTCTGTTTAATTTAATATATTTATTATCAAATTATTTGTTTCTTTATTTTTCAGAATACCCTTTCAATAGGACATCTGTAAGTCGTTTTTCCTTTTTATAAACAAATAAATACAGAAAGGCTCATAATGGAAAAGGCGAAACTAAAGTGTTTGTTAATAAAAGTTACGATTGATATGGACCTCACATAAAGCGGATCAATGCAGAACTCTTACTAACTATTCGAAAAATTGGTAGAGCTATAATAATCACTCATCCGTTAGGATTGACATCCCAAATTGGTTAAGGTTTTATATGTAAGGGGGTAATCTCACTTACCATTTGTGGAACTGGTTGAAACTTCACAAGCTGATTCACTATGATGAATTGACTTACATTTTACAGGTTCCATAATTCTGTTTTGCCTTTTCAACTGAGCAATTTTTGTAAAGTTTTTGTATGTAAGCTTGTATCTCAGTACCCACTTATGGGAATTGATTGAAACTTCACATAGTTGTTCACTGTGATGATCTGTCATGCATTGCTCTGGATTTATAACTCTGTTTTAAATGTGTAAAACATTATAGCATTCTTTCGGCTTGGACATTTATGGTTAAGGTTTTGTATGTTAACTATTATTTCAAAACCGTATGATGGGAATGATTTGAAACTTTACACACATGGTCCGAGATCTCACGAACTGTTATTGTAACAATTGAGGCCAAAAAAAGTTTATATTGTTTTTGGAAATAATATTTCATATCCTCTATGAAAACCATATTTCGTAAGTGTCAGAGCCGTGCCTATCTATATTTGTCCACTTATGTTTATGTTTGTGATAGAGGATAAAACTCACTTTAAAAATATCAAGGGGTAGGATTAAATGTACGTCTACCAGTTTTTTTCACTGTTTAATTACAATAACTATCTGATTGTCAGTAAATGTATATAATGACAGAATTTCAAATAAGAAATTCATTTAAATGAATGAAGGGCAGACTTGATATTCAAGGTCAAAGGACAAATTTATTGTAAAAATCACAAACATTAGTTTATTTGAAATTTATTTTTATTCTTAAAAAGTAGTTTCTTATCAAACGTCACTCAGTTTTATTTATGTAATTTGTATATATCAGCCAATATCAGAAATATAAATCTTATTGCAAAAAGCCAAGGTCTACCGCAAAATGTTTATAAATGTCACCTTTACTTTTCTAATCTGTTTAATTTGTCTTCACATTATTAGTCGCTGACGTTAATTCATTTTAATGTTTGTATGCCAGGCAAAGTCAGCAGTGCAGATGTAACCCCAAAACTGCAGAGAGTAAAGCTAATTTCAAAGGTCAGAGGTCATTTTTTGTAAAACAATCGCATAAATAGCTTCCTGCTTGGTAAATAACAGATATTTTTATCATTATTAGTAATTGCTTGTGATTTATTTTAATGTATATATGTCCCACAATGTCACTAACAAAAATACGGTCTGAAATGAGTCAAGTTCAAATGTGCTTTTAATGGTCAAAGGTCATTTTAAAGTAAAAGAATGAAAAAATAGCTCATCAACTTTTCTCATTCTTAATAATATCTTGTCGATATTAGTCAAGGATATCGGTTCATTTTAACGTGTAGATGTAAATGATGTCTGGTATTCACACATAATTTTAAAACATTTAAGGTCAACCATAGTATCAAAGGTAAACGAGAGTTTTTATTGTTCAAAAATATTTGTTTTCTCGTTTTAGTAACTGGTCTTTGTTCGTTTTACTGTATATATGTCAGACGATGTCATGGAAGAGAACATAAGTCAAGGTCAAACTTTGTATTGAAGATCAGGGGTCATTTTCTTATAAAAGAATCACAAAAATGTAGCATACTTACTCATTACTTTGTTCAAAAATAGTATGTTGTTATAATTCACTATTAGCAATTTATTCCACACTGTTTACATGTCAAGCAAGGTCAGCAATGTCATCAATGCAGATCTAATATCAAAAACAGTGGTTGGTGAAGCTTATATCAAAGGTAAACTGTCAAATTGGTGTGAAAGATCGCAAAAATAGCATTATGCAATACTTTTCATTGTTGAAAGGTATTTTGTTATTATTAGTATCTTATAGTTATGACTGAAAAAATGTTGAAAAAAACGTTACCCCCCCCACCACCACCACCACCACCACACACACACACACATTGTTTGAAGTTTCATATATGTATTGGTCAATGTCAACAATAAAGATATCATCAGACATGAGTCTTGGTCAGCCCTGATGTTAAAGGGTAAAACTCATTTTCTGATGAAAATTCAAAAGATTGCACTGTTACTTTATTTCTTTGCTCAAAAATATCTTGTCGTTATAACTTGATGTTAATTCATTTTAATGTTAACCTTTACTTACTTACTTACTTACTAACTTACTGCGTTCCATCTTCTTATGACCGTTTTATATCTTAAGATTAGATGCGGCAATGAACTGAACCATATTCTGCAGGTCGCTGGCATTTCCCCACAGCTTGGTCTAAAATGGGATGTGTGTGGGCCAAACTTTCTAGTGTCATGGTGCCTTTTACAGATAAGAACAGCTATGCAGGATGTGGAATGGTGTTTGTTCCTTTGATCCGCATTGACATTTAGCTGTCTCTGCAATACTTAGCTTCTTCATATGTTTTCTCAGGCCAGTGCGCAAACGGAAGATAGCTGTTTGGCTGCGCCTGTTTAGCTTGTGTAGATTATCATGATGTGGCAGGTAGCCTCCATTTATGTTCTTCCAGTCTAATACAAAACTGTTTTCAGAGTCTGAGCTTCTCTGTATGAAGTTTGGGGTTGGGATTGTATTTGCCTGGTTGATTCCTTTGCAAGTTTGTCCGCATTTCATTTCCAGCTATGCCCACGTGTGCAAGAATCCATTGACATGCTACACTGTTGTTCGCAGACAAGAGATTGATGTTTTAAGCTGTCTGGTTAAGTTGTCTGATGGACCTACTAAGAGAGCCTGAAGATTTGACATTGAGTCTGTGAAGAAAACAATGTTTTGTCTCTATTCGCTCATACAGTTGGAGTGTGGCGATGCGAGGGCTTGCATCTCGGCTCTGTAGTTGGAGCATCTGTTGCAGACTGGATGAGAAAATGTGAGAGTGGATCTGTCCGGAAATTTGATGTAGGCACTACTACCAGCATTCTGAACTGCCTTTTCCGATGAACCATTGGTATATGCTTGGATCCAAGAGTGTGCTGGATAGCGGTCAGTGATCATTTCTAGCGTAAGAGATTGTTGGTTAGTTCCCTTTTCATCTACTCCTGGCACCTCCAATCTGATTTTGGGAGCAAATTATCCAGGAACGCATTCATAGGACACAAGCGACTCTGCATATGTGTCCAGTGCTGCTGCTTTCCCTTTCTGCAGTTCTTTGACGATGTAGTTGAGAATGTTGTTCAGTCTGTTCTTAGTTCTGCTTTCAAGTTTTGGATGGAGTGGTGGAATGGTAGTCTCTTTGCCTTCTCTGCCTGCACAAGGGTTTTGTACTCTCATCTTGTCTCTAATGGCTCAAGGTTGGCTGTCTTTTCCATTTCAGTTATTGGAGTTGTTTTCATTTCTCCGAGAATTATCCTCAGGCCTGAATTTTCAACCTTGCCCGGTTTATATTTACCGGTTTGGGAAGCAGTTACCCATAAGGTGGATGCGCACTCTGCTATGAGCCATACGGTGCCTGTGTATACTTGCCGTAGGATCTTTGTTTTTTTTTTTTTTTTTTTTTTGCTGTTCCAGTTTTTTCATAAAGACGAGTTTCTTGAAGGCCCTTTCCTTTGACATTTAATTTCATGTTTGAACTTGACTAAATTTGCATTATTATTTCATGAATGATATCATCTGTTACATTAACTTTAAAATGGATAATGATAAGTTACTAGTTTTGACAAAAATACCCCAAAACAATAAAGAAACATCATTGCAAAAATGCTATTTTTGCGAAGTTTCACACAAATTTGAATCTTGACCTTGGATAATAGGTTTGGCTTTGACTAATTGGGATAAGACCTATATTGCTGGCCTTGCTTGACATGTATACATTAAAATAACTTGATTACAGTGAATTATGACAACAAGCTATTTTTTAACAAAGTAATGAGTAAGTATGCTACATTTTGATCTTTTATACCAGGTTTGACCTTGACACATTTTTGTTCCATAACATCGTCTGACATATTTACAGTAAAATGGACAACGGTCAGTTACTAAAATAAAAAAACAAAAAAACAAAAAAAAAAAAAACAAAAAAAACAACAAACAAACCAATACTTTTACCAATAAAAAATAGTACAAATAGGTGATATTATTGCCACTTTTTACTCACACTTTTACCTTTGACCATTGATATTGTGGTTGACCTTAAATGTTTTGAACTTATATGTGTATACCAGCCATTGCCTACCATTTATACATAAAATGAACTGATATCATTGACTTTTATCGATAAGATATTACTTAGAAAGAGAAAAGTTAAAGAGCTATTTTTTTATTCTTTTACTTTAAAATGACCTTTAACCCTTAATATTATATCTGAAAGTGTCTGATTTCAGAAGATATCTTTATTACTGACATTGTGGGACATATATACATTAAAATAAATCACGAGCAATTACTAAAAAAGATTAAAATATATGTTATATCTCAAACAGGAAGCTATTCATGCAAATTTCACGAAGTTTGACCTTTGACCTTTGAAATTAGCTTTACTCTTGGCAGTTTTGGGGTTACATCTGCACTGCTGACTTTGCCTGACATACAAACATTAAAATGAATTAGCTTTAGCGACTAATAATGTGAATACATATTAAAACAGATTAGAAAAAGTAAAGGTAACATTTACCACAGTTTTGCATAGAAATGAACTTTGACCTTCAATTTTCTGTGCTGACTTTGACTTTTTGCAATACAATTTGTATATCTGATATTGGCTGATATATACACATGGCATAAATAAAGCTGAGTGACTTATACTAGCAAACTATTTCTTAAAACAATAAATAAAATTCAAATAGGCCAATTTTTGAAATATTTTTTACATAAATTTGTCCTCTGACCTTGAATATCAAGTTTGCCCTTCATTTATTTTTGGTGAATTTCTTATTGCTGTCATTGTTTGACATATATCTATTTACTGACAATCAGATAGTTACTGTAAGTAAACAATGAAAAACCTGGTAGGCGTAAACTTTATAATATTTTAAAGTGAGTTTTCAGTGCCCTGTGGCGGCTGTAAAAAGTAAACCCGTTCTTTGATTTAGTGTCGTTATATTTTCTGCTCCTTTGGGATCATGGCGTCCATTCAACATATGTGTAATGGAGTTCCGCTTAAGCTGGTGCTAGGGGGAGTGAGAGGTGTTGCATTACCTCTCATGAACAAACTCAATCAAACCGAGCCTGCTATTATTCTTCTTGGTTGCATTCTTTGCTTCCAAAGGATCTTTTTACAGATTTTATTAACTATCACAACAGCAATCTTTAAGTGCCGTGTTGCGCCTGTAAAAAGCCTCCCCGTACTTGGATTTAGTGTTGTTATATTTCCTGGTCCTTTGGGATCATGGAGTTCATTCAACATGTGTAATAGAGTTCCGCTTAAGCCGATGCTAGGGGGCGTGAGAGGTCTTGCTTATTTCATTACCTCTCATAAACAGACTCAATCAAACCGAGTCTGCTATCATTCTTCTTGGTTGCATTCTTTGCTTTCAAGGGATCTTTCTACAGATTTTATTAACTACCCTAACACAAACATAAATGAAGAAAATATAGGTAGGCACGGATTTGACACTTAAAAAATGGGTTTTCATGGAGAATATGAAATATTGTTTCCAGAAAAGTATGAACTTCTTTTGGCCTCGATTGCATTAAAAGACCTTGAGCTCTCGGACCAACATATTAACTGTGATGATCTAACTTGTATAGCACAGGTTTCATAACTCGGTTTTGATTTTTTTACCAAATTATGATCCTTCTTCAATTTAGCAATTTATTCGGTGCTTTTGTTTGTACACTGATGTCTTATGACCCACTGATGGAAATGGGTCGAACCTTCACACATTTGTTCTCTGTAATGAGCAAACATGCATTTTACAGGTTTCATAATTCATTTGCATTTTAAAAAATAACACCCATTTTTATGACCCCGAATGGAGGCATATAGTTTTTGAACCGTCTGGCCGTCTGTCGGTCTGTCAGTCTGTCAGTCTGTCCGCAATTTTCGTGTCCGGTCCATATCTTTGTCATCGATGGATGGATTTTCAAATAACTTGGCATGAATGTGTACCACAGTAAGACGACGTGTCGCGCGCAAGACCCATGTCCGTAGCTCAAAGGTCAAGGTCACACTTGGACATTAAAGGATAGTGCATTGATGGGCGTGTCCGGTTCATATCTTTGTCATCGATGGATGGATTTTCAAATAACTTGGCATGAATGTGTACCACAGTAAGACGACGTGTCGCGCGCAAGACCCAGGTCCGTAGCTCAAAGGTCAAGGTCACACTTAGACATTAAAGGATAGTGAATTGATGGGCGTGTCCGGTCCATATCTTTGTCATCGATGGATAGATTTTCAAATAACTTGGCATGAATGTGTACCACAGTAAGACAACGTGTCGCGCGCAAGACCCAGGTCCGTAGCTCAAAGGTCAAGGTCACACTTAGACTTTAAAGGATAGTGCATTGATGGGCATGTCCGGTCCATATCTTTGTCAACCATGGATGGATTTTCAAATAACTTGGCATGAATGTGTACCAAAGTAAGACAACGTGTCGCGCGCAAGACCCAGGACCGTAGCTCAAAGGTCAAGGTCACACTTAGACGTTAAAGGTAATTTTTCATGAATGTGCATTGATGGGCGTGTCCGGTCCATATCTTTGTCATTCATGCATGGATTTTAAAATAACTACGCATGAATGTGTGACACAGTAAGACGACGTGTCGCGCGCAAGACCCAGCTCCGTAGGTCAAAGGTCCTAAACTCTAACATCGGCCATAACTACTCATTCAAAGTGCCATCGGGGGCATATGTCATCCTATGGAGACAGTTCTTGTTTATTTTGTTTTCGGGTTGTTGAGTGTACTCCAAACAGCTATTGTAATATACTACAGTTTTACTGCATTACGGTTGTAAATGTTCATCTATAAACTTGCACTAAAAAGATATATTCATGAATGAAACCAGGCATTAAAAGTACTTTTCGCGGTGTTTTCGAATACACAACTGGATTTGTATAAAAACACGAGAAAACAAGAGCTGTCTCCATAGGATGACACATGCCCCCGATGGCACTTTGAATGAATAGTTATGGCCGATGTTAGAGTTTAGGACCTTTGACCTACGGAGCTGGGTCTTGCGCACGACACGTCGTCTAACTGTGCCACACATTCATGCGTAGTTATTTTAAAATCCATGCATGAATGACAGAAATATGGACCGGACACGCCCATCAATGCACTATCATGAAAAATGACATTTAACGTCTAAGTGTGACCTTGATCTTTGAGCTACGGACCTGGGTCTTGCGCGTGACACGTCGTCTTACTGTGGTACACAATCATGCCAAGTTATTTGAAAATCCATCCATGGATGGCAAAGATATGGACCGGACACGCCCATCAATTCACTATCCTTTAACGTCTAAGTGTGACCTTGACCTTTGAGCTACGGACCTGGGTCTTGCGCACGACAAGTCGTCTTACTGTGGTACACATTCATGCCAAGTTATTTGAAAATACATCCATGGATGACAAAGATATGGACCGGACACGCCCATCAATGCACTATCCTTTAATGTCCAAGTGTGACCTTGACATTTGAGCTACGGACCTGGGTCTTGCGCGCGACACGTTGTCTTACTGTGGTACACATTCGTGCCAAGTTATTTGAAAATCCATCCATCGATGACAAAGATATGGACCGGACACGAAAATTGCGGACAGACTGACAGACTGACAGACCGACAGACTGACAGACCGACTGACCGACAGACGGACAGACGGTTCAAAAACTATATGCCTCCCTTCGGGGGCATAAAAATGTCAAAACCTATTCTACTTAACTGCATATGCGATACGCCGTAAATAAGATTTTCATCGATTTTGATGATATGTGAAGTGATGAGAGCCCTTTTCATTGTATATATAATGTGCCGAAAAATTCTAAATTGATAAATTTCTAATGCGTCAAAAGGCCGTCCTTTTGTTTAACGTTTGTAATCGTGTGTCGTGTCCTAAACCTGATCATGTCACAGAAAATACGTTTAAAGAAGTATGCTGAAACATGTCGTCATATCAAATATCTAACAACCCCTTAAGATGTATGTTTATTTAGCTTAGAGTATGTCGCGAATTGATAGATCATTTAATAAACAGTTGATTAAAAATAAGAGTCGCTTTACTTTCTTATGAAGTATTCGCTTTATCTTTGTTGTACAAGGAAAATATATAATTGAGCCATGTCATGTGAAAACCAACATATTGGGTATGCGACCAGCATGGATCCAGACCAGCCTGCGCATCCGCGCAATCTTTTCAGGATCCATACTGTTCGATTTCAAAGCCTATTGGAATTAGAGAAACTGTTAGCGAACAGCATGGATCCTGACCAGACTGCGTGGATGCGCAGGCTGGTCTGGATCCATGCTGGTCGCAAACCCACTATGTTGATTTTCCCATGGCACGGCTCATATAAGAATAATTTGTAAGCTGTATCTGATTCGCTCGTAGTATCTGCTGTACGTTTATGAAAGATAATCCTTTAGATTTAAATATCATTTGGCCTTTATTTTTATCAAGCTTCTGTATTTAACGGTTTTGTTCAAGCCAGAAAACCCACTCTTCTTTATTCGGAAATAGATTTAAGCAGATTTTAAAGAGAAGAGAGAAATGTTTTAATTCTAATTCAACTTCTTTCAATTAGATATCTTGTATACATATCAACAACGGTAAATTACTTTGCTGTAAAATTTCATAATTGAGAGTATTTTATCTACGTGTTCAACATAGGACGTGCGGAGTTTAAATACATTTAATGACATTATTTAGGACAAGCGATACCCAATCCGATTCCAGCGTTAGCGGAATTGACCTGTTTAAAAAGCCAGAAAGTTTGATAAATACAGAGAACGGAAAACTGAAAATTGATACGACTGTGTTATCTGCGCTCTCGCGAATTGACAAGACAGTCAACGTTGTTGGGGTATGTGGTTTGTACAGAACTGGAAAGTCATACCTTATGAACTGGATAGCAGGAGAGAAAAAGGGCAAGTTGAAATACATCTTTTTAAGTTACCTTAAACTGAATCACTAACTGTGTGGCTACTGTCACTATCACCAAGGATAATCGCTTTACCTTTATCCATGCGCAAGCAAAGGTGTCGATATAATTTTTTAATTTTCTGTACATCATGTATGTAAATCTTGTTGATTTTGCACTCTGTTATTTAAATACTACCTGTATCTTTGGTGTTTGCGGGATGCATTTTAGCTGGAATAAATTGAGAGCTATCCTATTAAAATCGTGGTCGGCATCTTCGCTCCGATTTTTGGTTAAAATATCCTTTCACATTTTTATCTAAGCCTCTTTAAGCACAAAATGCTCTTTTGAGCCCTCAAAATCGTTTGATACCTCTGTTCGTATGTCCACAAACAACAGATAAACATCCACATTTTTTGAAGCAATCTTAATAAGACTTAAAAAACCATGTGAATACCTGTAAATTCAGACCCGACGCGTTAGAGTCATTGCCCTTGATTTATAAAATGTTGCCAAATTTCAGCATGTTTAACTCTAACACACTTAAATGATATCTTTTAAAAAAATACCCATCTTTATGATATTAACATCGCATACAGATATATCAGGTCTGTCGTGTTTAATGGTCATATTCAATATTGCAGATGGAAGTCCATAATTATGTGCTTTGATTTAAAAAGAAATGCCATTTTTTACTGTTTTATACTTTTCATGAATCCTAACTGTACTTACATAGAATAACCTCCTTCATTGGGAAAGCCATAGATAATGTTGGAATAACTTTTGGTCCAACCCATTTGTATATAATTGATTTATTGCTTGTGTAAATGTGATTGGACTTATGTATTATATGTTATGTTTTATTTCATTTTCTCATGACATACCTTAGTAAACACAAGACGTCCTTAAAACATCCTTATCGAGTTGTGTTACGATCATGGATTTTATAGTCGGTTTTATCGCCGTTTTAATGACGTCTGTGTACGCGTTTCATTCTTTTAAGCTGCAATGGCGTTTATAACATTATAAATTGTTCTTAAAAAATGACATTAAAATTTTATTTTTCAGTACATCGTTATATAAATAAAGGGTATAGTATTTTTATAATATTTTTGGGTATTCACTATTTTTTAAAGTAAGATAAATTAGCTAACAGATGTAAATATTAAATTATTTCCACACCGAAAAATGTTACTTAGAATGCATTGCTATCTATTTTCGAAAATTCGTGATCGATGTAATCACTAAATCTATTCAGGAAAATCATATTATTACAATAGTACTTTTATTTATATTAAGGGGCATTAATTTTATTAAACATAAAATTTAGTTAATAGTCATGCTCAGCTTTCAAAAATAGGCATGTATTTATGTGTCATTTAGAAAATCAGATTAATTCATAATGATTTAGATAAAGGATAGAACTCTTTCACAACTTGTGCTGCATTTTGAAAATGAGTACAATGCGTTATCATTGATAGTGATTTCACAATTATATTCGTCATATACTTAATAATATAATATCGAAATCGCTGGATTTGTTTGGGATTTTCTTTATAATAATCAGAAATTATGATGAATCAGATATTTACGTTAAACACCTCCATTATTCTTTTTACCTTTATTCAGAGACGGATAAATGTTAAAACAAGATTATGGAACGCTTACTAAGCTTTTGGTACAGGAACCAACGTTGAAGAGTGATAACTTTACAAATCAAAGCACTGAAAGTACTGATGGGTGGCGTTTTAGAGTGATTGTCATAACGTAACTTAGATAAACATTCATGCTAAATATAAACAAGACGCATGTAAAAGTTATGATCCGGACAAAACTGGACGGACGAACAGACGAACAGATGCACACACAAACACCTACTCCCCAAAATAATGACTACGTCCAGCTAGTCCAGCTCATTGCAGGCAACTCTTTTCTGTTGTTCAGAAGCTTATTGTTTCTTTTATATTTTTGCTAAATCTGGAATTTACACATGTTCAGTTATAGTTTACTCAGGAACCAATGCTTTTTTAAAATCTTGTTTCAAATCAAAATTTTGTTTGCACATAAGTATCAATATCTTTAGTAAATAACAGGTATCAGTAAGTTTATTCATTAAGAGAGCCGCGTCATGAGAAAACCAACATAGTGACTTTCCGACCAGCATGAATCCTGACCAGACTCAGGGCGGATATTCGCAGGCTGGTCTGGATAAGTGGTAGTTGCAAACCAACTATGTTGGTTTTCTCATGGCGTGGCTCAAGAAATCTATTAGTCTGGACGGCTACACAATCCCCTGGCTAGGCATCAAGTTACTGGACAACTAGACACTTCCTTTAATACTTGCCATTGTATTTTCACCATTATGTTTCCTGTAACTTTCCACATAAACGGACAAGAAAAAAAGTAGGAGAGTAAACTTTTGAGATCATCACTCGATTTTATATAGGAATGGGACGATTCCTTGGTTAACTGGATCCGATCTGATTACTAAGTGAAACCGGTTTCAATTTTGAAAAACCGCTAATCGCCTTCACACAATAAAAATCAAGATTAGTACTCTATCTTTATACATTCCTTTACAAGCAAATAGACCCGCAATATATTTCTACTAAAATACAGTGAACATAGTCAATAGTCAATAATTTGCCAGTTATGATACATTTAAAACAAAGTACACTAAAATATGACTTATTAATTAGCGCACTGCTTGCAAACGATAAAGTCCGCCGTAAGTTCCTAATGTAATCAGCTGCTGGATGTACCTTGACACAGTCATCAGGTAAGAGAACAGCATTTTAAATATGACGGCCGATTAAACAAATCGGTTTGATTTCATATAAATAATCAGTTTCAATATTTTAAAATCCTCCCAGCCCTATTTTTAAAGATAAAATATATGTCTCTCAGTATTCATACTGTCCTGTATGTGTTGTCTAGAAGTTCACTTCTGTTTTTCGGCCCCCTAGTCACTGCTAATTTTAAAATTTTCGTACTGATGACAATTCATCTTTTTTATTTTTTCTCTTTAATATATATACTGTGATAATGTCTGAATACTGAATATGTATAAATTTCTTTCAGATTTTTAGATTTTAACAATTTTTTCAATGGATTTTCAAAGGTAAAACAGTTTTGAAATATTTACAATTTTCATATTTTAGTATTCAAAAGTTTTTTTTAATTACATGTAACACCAATAGCGGCAATGTGATGTTAAATTTTTTTAGAAAAACAGTAGTTAAGCTGTGTAGACATAGCGATATTGCATGGTGCTGTGGTTTGTTAAGAGAGTGCCAATGGCCCAGAGTTGCGACTTGGCCGATAGATACCTCAATCCGCCAGAAACTGTATGGAGGCATTGAGGATCTTCGGCAAACCACAAGTTTCATCGAGGCTACTGGTCTGACAGTGTATATGCGAACGACAAGAAGAAGAAGAAGTAGTTAAGCGTTCATAAATAATCCATTTTATTCGAATTACATGTGTAAAGTAAAAACTGATGAATGAATTGCTTGGTTTATAAGCTTTCAATTCATCATAAAGATATTTCTAAATTTGTGTTTTATGGATGAAAGTTTATGCCGTTAGAAAAACATAACACGGACATTCGGCAATCAATGTTTTATCATTTCTAAAAGAAAATAAAAATGGATGTGTATACAAACACGGTCTTATTCGTTTTACTGACTGATAAATTGGTAATCTATCCAAGACGTTGAAAAATGTACATTTTGTACAGTGTGAATTTCATACAATATTTTGTTTACAGATAAGTACTGATAATTATCTTAAGTAAATAACAGTTAAAACTATATAAAATCATTACTTATTCATTAAGAAATCAATAACATGACAGCTAGAAAATCACCTGAGAACTTGTTAGCTGTCCGGTCACCGGAGGGCGCGTCAAAATAATTAGACGTTCAAACTGTGTTATATTTGTGACACTCCTGGCAATCTTAACATCAAAACGTTGAAGGACCAAAATAATGGAAGATATAAATAAAAAAATACACAGTCATGTAAAATTATTTGTTTTATCACTAAGGCGTAAAAAACATTGTTTGTGTCTGGTATCCCGACCTACCCTAAATTTTTCACCCGGCCCTAAATTAATGTTTTTTATGGCCTTCGAGAATTTTTTTTTAACTTTTTAACAAAAAGATGCAAAAACTACACTTTTTAAACTTTAAATATGCCCAGTGATGTTGGTAATCAACTTACTGATGCTCTTAAGGCATAACCCCTTCATTTGTTTTCATTTTTTGAACAAAACTAATTTCCAAAATGTCTCCCTAATAAAAAAATTCCAAATTATCTACCCTATTTTTTTAGCATGTTACCGGAAACAAAGAATTTTTATAGGCCTAACTCACTGGTGAAGTAACAGTAGATGTTAATCGTGTACAGTACATACATAGGTTTAAATCATCAGAACATTTGTAATTTTGGATACTATTTGATAATTTTTACATAAATCAATCAAGAATTTAATCCCCTTTTGATACATGTAAGTTACATTTGAATTTATTGCCAATTCCATGCAAAAATTGGCATTTAAACCTATAGCATGTGAAGCGTCAGCAGCGATGAAAGTTTCAATGGAATCGCTTCAACTATTTTGATCTTTCGAGTGTTTTGACGTGAGTGGGGATGTTGCCCATATGAAAAAAGTATCTCAATATTTCTGAGGACAACTTCAAATTAGTTTGACTACTGAACACCTAGAACTCAGGCTAGTAGTAGACATACAGTTACCAGATGACGAGACACTTCCAATGATAATATATATAGCAATTTGTACCATAATCAGAAGCTTTTCTTAAATTCATATTTGTCTCGAAACTGATTGATGAAAATAATTAACGTTTCCTTCAGTCAAAGAACTATAAAATACAAACAATGACAACTGGAGATACTTCCGCATCATCGCATGTTAGCGCGTTATCTTATTTTAAAGCGTTTGCCAACTTGATCAATTGAACTCAGGCTAGTAGTATACATACAGTTACCAGATGACGAGACACTTCCAATGATAATATATATAGCAATTTGTGCCATAATCAGAAGCTTTTCTTAAATTCATATTTGTCTCGAAACTGACTGATGAAAATAATTAACGTTTCCTTCAGTCAAAGAACTATAAAATACAAACAATGACAACTGGAGATATTTCCGCATCATCGCATGTTAGCGCGTTATCTTATTTTAAAGCGTTTGCCAACTTGATCAATTGTGATCAAATCAACAGACGCTTACCTGAAGTATAAAACAGACTCTACGCCTCGCCCTAATTTAATAAACCGAATCGAATCCATTTTTCAGATTTGCCAGACTTCCAGTCATAAGTTCATTTCTGCCCCATGTAGAAAATACTAATAACAATAAAAAAAAAGCACCATTATCATTGTAAACAAACATTCGAAATTAATCTAATTTCAAAGCGTTTGCCCACTTAATTAATAGTGATCAATGGACGCTTACAACGAAATCTCATTCAGTAGTCACGGGATGTTGGCAAGATTTGTTCTATATGCCTTTCAAGTTGCCGATCGATTTAATTCTTTTTAGCTCTTTGCTCCAGTAAATAAGGCATGGAGTGTGCTCGTGACTTGTTGTATATAATTATTCAGAATTATAAATATTAAACATTTACAAAAAATGATGATAACAACTAATCATAATTTTTACAAGCAATTACTTAATACACTTGCTTTACAGTACATAATACGTACATGCTACTTATTGTATATTAAGTAACGTATCTCTAACCAATTCCATTAAAACTGGGGAAGAACTGACTGGGGCGAAATTACGCCTTCATCCTGCATAAACATATATTAACAAACTACAGCTGAGTCTAGATCATTTACAGATTAAATCAGCATGTCTGTTGTACAATAAAGTTATGATTTGCCTGATGATTTGAAAAGTTGGAATAAGATATTCTCCTCTTTTTGTTCGTGGAAAAATGTATTTCTGACATGTTTGCAAAGGACGTAAATGAAACGAAGGGAGGTAAATTTTTAAAGACGAATCGAACTACAGCTGTTTTCCTTGCTATCTTAGACTGTTGTTGTTTTTTTCAGTTCAATAAAATCTTATCGGAAAAAATCTCTTCTAGGTTAGCTGTAATCTTTAAACAACGTCTCAAGGATCAGTCTGTGCTGTAAACAAAGCTGGCATCATAGGTCTGTCGGTGACCTAGTTTTCGCGCATTAATATGTTAATGCATTCAGAACAATCGCGCAGCGCCGTCTACCGTCTCAGAACCTACCGTGTACCTACATTATTGTATACGTTATTCAAGGGCACTAATCCACTGGAGGTAAATTGATCGAAAATCCCATGTATGACATTGGGCTGGCGTGAACGCCACCCAAAAAGAATAAACTCATTAATTCAGTTCACACTAACGAAAATAAATTCAGAACTTTCTATTTGTATTAATTGTGCCACAATACGATTGAATATTAATAAAATAAATATGAATAGTATACGCTTATTGCAAATTCGTTCAATAGAAACACTGAATTATTAACTTTAGATTACGGTACAGGTGCATCCCATCCTAAATGACAGTTAATCAACCAGCAATAAAAGAACCAAGTATATAAAAAGGTTACGTTCGCAATAATAAATACCCTACTTGCTGAAAACCAGTTTTGGGAACTATGGCATTGCACTTTTCTGTCCGTCCGTCTCTCCGTCCATCCGTCTGCAATTTTGAGACCGGTCCATAACGCTATTATTCCGTCTGCAATTTCGTGAACGGTCCATAACTTTGTTACTCGTCAAGGGATTTTAATATTACTTGGCATTAATGTTTCTGAAAATGAGAGAACGTGTCATGCGCAAAACCCGGACCCTTATCTCCGAGATAAGGTAACACTTGGATGTAAACGAAACTTTTTCCTGTCCGGTCGTTTATTCAACAGTCATCAACGGATTTTAATATTACTTGGCACAAATGTTTATGAAAATGAGAGAACGTGCCATGCGCAAAACCCGGACCCTTATCTCCGAGATAGGGCCACACTTGGATGTCAACGAAACTTTTTCCTGTCAGGTCGTAAATTATTAATATTAATGGAACAAATGTTTCCCGTAATAGGAGTCAGACATAGTTTTCAGACCCCTAGTCAAAACCATGCTTGGAGGTCAAACGTTAGCATGTCATTAATATGTTTCGTGTCCTTTCCAGAACTCTGTTTTTTTGTGAACATGATAGAGACCACATTTTGCAATGGATTTTGAACAAGCTTGCAAACAACTTCTATTAGCATAATATTTCGCTTCCCTTCGAAAAGCGGCCAGATCATCCCACTCATTTGTTCTACAGTTATGTCCCTTTAAAGGGCCAACATTTGCTATTTTGGCTTGTAAACACAATAGAGACCACATTTTGCACTATATTTTCATTAAACTTGTATTGGCATAATATTTCAGTTTCTGTCGAAAACTGGCCGCTCTGTAGAGACTTGATTTATAATTTGGTTTGATACAATCTTGCACAATATTTTTAGCAATAATATATCTTGGATTCCATGACGTTTTCGTCAGATCCAGTAATGGGTTGTGGAGTTACAGCTGATTTACCCCTCAAAGAGCCAAAATTTGTTATTTTTTTTACCTTGTGAATACGATAGAGGTGACATTTTACATTGTTATATACCACAGTATTGTATATACATCATTGACTGATATCAGATTAATCTCCAATCGTTTCGCGGCAACATAAATATACCATAAGTACGTATTGTATGTATAATTGTGAACTGTTTTTGAGTGTTAAATCATTTTGTAATAATCTCACCCTTCAATATTGGTCCCTGTTTATCATTTACCCGTAACTGAATAACGGTAAAATATTATAACTAGCTGGTTAAACGAACATACCTTTACATTTTCTGATTGAAACAAACTTTCCCTAACTTATATTATAAATTCGAAGAGAAATTTGATTATACTTGACAATGTAGACACAGACCATTTGTTATGAAAAAGATGTTTTACAAAATTTATTCCCCTTATAAATTTAAGTGTTATCATAATAATACAAAGTATTTTGAACTTAAAATGATTAAATTTATTTGTTTATGAAAAACTGAGTATTGTCATTGCTACGCCCCTGACATGCAATTCGGAGCTCTTCTAAACGGTACTATGAATTCGGATACATTTTTCTTTTACCTTGCTCGGGATTGGTTTCAATCAAGCAGGCCGCATATATTCATTTAGTTCGATTAAGCCAGGGAACATCCCTATTACGGGTAACGGTATATAAGCCTGAAAATCCCGTGCAATTTTCTCTTTCTGCTTTCAACCGATACACAGTTACATTGTCACATACAGTGTTCAGCAAAGATATAAACTTTAGAGCAGCGATATAAACTGTAGAGAATATGCCACGTGATCGAGGAGTCCGTCGAAGGGCTAATGGAGGCTTACGCTAAAAGAGACCTACTAGGAGGGCTGCTGCAGCCCGTCAGCCTAACCAGGACGTCGCCGTAAATACTGCTCCTCCAGGGGATGAAGAAGTCGCTGCTGCCAGGCAGTCGCAAGTGTGTCAGACGGACAAGCCGCCCATGGGACCCACCGAACCCTCCGGACACTCTCGAGGACAGAATCGGACACGGGAAGATCTGACTGGGCCAGGGAATTACATATTGCTGCGACAGGGCGCTGGTAGGTCAAATTTGACTGATTTTTCTAATATAGTAAGGGAATCTTAGTTATTACCTCCTGAAACTAACCAATCTAGGTCGGATTGTGATGTTTTGAATCCAGTCGCGGTGCCAGTAGCCCAGGAGATAATAGTGCTAATTCTCCCCAGTCGTTATTCCAGTCCGCTTCTAATGCTTTTTTAAACCAATCAGACACGCGTTTGTCAGAAGGTAACCTTGCAGCACATGTCCCGTGTTCAATTAAACAGCAGTTTTGTAAAGGGGAATATGTTAACTTAGTTCTTCTGTTAAAAGGGGCGGTAGAGGATAGTTGGATTTGGTAGCAGCAGCGTTCTCATGTTAGTAGGTTTAGAAGGCCATTTTTAGTCTGCTAAATAGGAGTGCAAGGAGAAAATAAGCTCTGTAGAAAGATGGACAGATGCGTTTATAATTTACGCATCAGTTTACCTGTCTACTCATTCTGACAATGTTTATGAACTCTTGCGTTATATGTTTACAATGAGGGAGTAGGCAAATCGTCAGGGGTGTCACTCATGGAAGACCTATGACTAACAGTTCATTCTTCGTCAAACAATATCGCCTTCCCCTTGGTCTGTTAGCAATAATGACCAGTGGTGGCGCTGCATGCAGGTACGGAACAATTCCAGGCCTTCAACATCGTTCAGTTTAAGGTAGTTCTGCACGTTTGGATCATAATGTTTTCTACAATGTAGAATTTGATTAAACTCTGATTTTTCAAAACTTCAGAATATACTTAGAAAATTCAGCAAATAAAAAGATAGGGACGTGTGCTTGATTGTTTGCTGGACTGATTTGAAAAATTTGGACCTCATGCAATATTTTCATAATGGGAAATAATTTGTTGAAATAAAATGTATAGGTCCTAGTGCTTATTTTTGAGAAATTTGACCATAATAAAATTAACCGGACATTTCACGCTAATTTTAACACATTATTTTGAATTTTTAACGTGCCGTATGTTTAAATATCATATTTTGTCTTTAGAAATATAGCAGCAGTGCCATTGTAATAAATTTACTCACAGGTTTCAATCAATTCATAAATTACATTTCATTTCCATACGCCGAATCCAGGCTTTATTCTATGTTTTCCGGATAAATAACGTTACGCCATTCCGGTTTTTTTCAAACGTGCAAAAACTACCAAAGGGGTAATTGTTTTTAATAAAGAAACCTGTAAAAGGCCCAAAATTGCAAAATTTGCTCATAGCGGAAAAAATTTTGGGGTGATTCGCTTTCCCGTTGTGACCTTCCGCTGTGACCTTTTCCGAAAAATTTAGTCAAAAAACCCTTTCAAGTTAGTACCCGCTTTCAAAACATTTCGAGCCCGCCCTTATTACGACCTTTTAGGGGTCAATGCGGGGACCACCCCAAAAAATTTACTTCTAAAAGTACCAAAAAAACATCGATGTAACTAATTTAGCCTTCCCCAAAAGGGCCCGATTTTTAGTTTTAAAAAACCTATCTGCGACCCTACGATCAACACGAGGCAACTTTGTTTTTAAAACTTTTTAAAAAAATGGGTTTTCCTTTACAGTAAAAAATGGGCCTCGAAAAACCCAAAGAAAAATTTCCCAAAAAAATAAAGTCCAAAAAATTAACCCCAAAAATTTTCAAAAACAAATCAACACTGAAATTAAAAAGGATAGATTTTGGGGTTTTTTTAAGGGAGCCCCCTTTTTACTTTTTTGGGTTTTATTTCGTCGAAAACCCTCGTTCAAAAAAAAAAGCCCGTGGGGTTCAAAAGATCCACATCTTTCCTACCCTCTTTTGTGTCGGTAATGATTTTTTTTGGACCTTCAGTAAACCAAGTTTCGATGGGGCTGTCGGGCCCTTGGGAAAATTTTTGGGGAAACCCATTGAAAAATTTTTTAAGGTAGACATGAAAGGTGCATTTCGTTTAATACCGATCTCTCCATCGGAATTTGAACTGTTAGGATTTCGTTTTATATTGTGACAAAGCTCTTCCTTTCGGGGCGTCAATTAGTTGCATCACTTTCGAAAGGTTTGTTAGGTTTCTAGAGTTTTTGGCCAAATTAAAGATGAAACCTCGATAAATTTTAAGCGGTGAAAAAACCACCGAAATTTTCCCAGCCTTGGCCTAAAAATTTTTTAAAGAAAAAAAGCTTAAAATTTGGGGGGCCTTTTAAGGCACTTTGATAAACCGAAAGGGAGGGCCTTTAAGGGAAAACCCCTGGGAATTTAAAGCCGGGATTGGGCGTAAAAATGAAAATCATTTTAGATTAAATGGAAACCCTGTGAGTAAATTTCCTTTAAAAATTTGGAACGTTACTATTTTTTTTAAAGCCCAAAATATGATTTTAAAAAACATATGTCACTTTTAAATCTTCAAAATTATGTCTTAAAATTGGGGGAAAAAAAAATTATTGGGTTTCACTTTAATCAGGGTCAGATATATCAAAAATAAGCACATGGACCAAAAACATTTTATTTAAACCCTTTTTAAAACCCACAGGTTTTTTTTATAATGTGAGAAGTTTCTTCAAAACCCTACATTTGGTAGAAAATTTCTATTCCGAAAAATTTTGGGGAAAGTGAGTTTTTAGTATTTTAGTAATTTTTTTGTCCCGGCATTTTTTGGGCCCCCACCTGCCCTTACCCCCCCCTTTTTTAAAAAAAATTTTAAACACGGCCCAAATTTCAAATTTAAAAAAAATTCCCAACCCCCCGGAAAAATTCCCAAATTTAAAAAACCAAAACCAGCCAGATTAAAACAGGTTTTCTATTTTTAAAATACTAACTGGCGTTTTTTATACCCTTTAAAAAAAAACTTTTTATTTTATATAAAATATATTTCTTTTAAAAACCCTAAGAAACAATTTTCAATAGAAGCCCCCCTTTTTGGAAAACACAACCTTTAGTTTTTTTCAAACGTTTATTCATTCATAAGCGTGTAAATATTGGCCCAGACAAAGAGAAAAGTTTTACCCCCACGAAGTGACAATCGTATCCCTAGTTTTATTCTTTACAAAATCGGGACGAAAAATAAACAAATAAGCTTTAGGGTTGGAAATATCCCAACGGAAATAAGGGGAAATTAAACTATGGGTTTTTAAAAAAAACCCCCAAGAAAAAAATTTTCACACACTAAAAAAAACTTTATTACTTCCGCATTTTCATTCATATACTAACAATCTTATTTTTGAGAACTTTGGGGGGACCTTTCACAGTCCGAAATGCACGGGGGTTCACCTAAAGTTTACTTCAACTGAAGACAAAGGGGTTTTGAAAGCTTTAAAAAATTTTGGCCCAAGCAAATATCCCGGGGAAATCCTTTTAGTACGAAAAATTTACTAATGAAAAATGTTCCACGTTTCCAGGTGGTTATAAATTTCTCACCAGTGAGAATTAACGCTCTTTTTTTTAAGTTACTATAAAAGCAAACCCCTGTAGAGTTTTGCCCCCTTTGCCCAATAACTTACGCTGGAAATTAATGTATTGATTTCTCTCTATTTGAAAAAATTTGATTGCCAGCTAGTATTGATTGTCATTCCCCCTTAAAAAAATCCTTTTGAAACTTTGATCAAAGCTATCCCCCAAACAGACGTACTTCGTCGGACAATTTTCAAAAACTTCATAAGTTTAAATTTTTATCTTTAAAAATTTCCGTTTTTGTTTTAATTTTAAACTTAAAAGCTTCCTGGGGGTTTGGGACCTTTTTAATTTAAAAAATCGATATTTACACAGCTTATACAAAAAAGGGGTTTATGGGCTCAATGGGTTTTGGGGGGGGAACGAAATAGTTTTTTTACCCCCGCGGCCAGGGTTGGATTTCCAGGACCAGGAGGTTTTTTTCTTTTGTTTTTTTTGGAAAAAGTGGTTTTTTTTAAAAATTTTTAAAAATACATTTAAAATATAAAAAACCCAAAAAAACAAATTTTATTGTGAAAAAAAAAGGGAAAATTTAAATTTATGGGTATTAACCTCAATTTGTTAAAAACAAAAAGGGGGTTAGATTTGGGGGGGTAAGGGGCCAAGGGTGTACCCTGGGGTAATAAAAAAACCAAAAAATTTTTAAACGCTCTGGGGGGGTGAAAATTTTATTTCAAAAAGCAATTTTAAACCTTTAATTACCAAAAGAAAGGTCTACTTTTGGGCCAGGGGGCCCTTCTCGAATTGTGGCCTGGAAACGCTTTAGATAGGGAAACAACCCAAAAATGAACAAAATTTGCACCCATGTAAAAACCCTTTGATATCTTTTTATGGGTCAGAAGAAAGGGTAAACAAAAAGGGCGAAAAGAAAATTTGCTTCCGACTTAAAAAACCCTAAATCAAAAACATTTGGGGGGAAAAGTTTGCAAAAAATTAAAACTGTGAAACCAAATTAAAACGAAAAAAAAAAGGGGTCTGGGAAAAAAACAAAAGCCCAAAAAAAAGGGGGAAAAAAAGGGGGGAAAATTTTTCCCCCCCGAAAAAAATTTGGGAAGGGGATAAATTAGCAAAAAATTACACAAACCAATTAAAAAAAAAATTTCCTAAGCGAGGAGTGATTTTCATAACTGGTGAAAACTTGGGTCTGCCGTTTTGGGTTTATCCCAAACTTTTTTAAAAATTTTTTTTAAAGGTTTGGGGTAAAGTTTTTTGTAAACCGTTTTTGTTTAAAAAAATCATTTAAAATGCGGGGGTTACCCCATTAAAAAATAAACGGGAAAATCTGTTACGGGAAGCATTGAAAAAAAAAATTTTTAAAAAGGGTAAAAAACAGGACAAAAAAGCCCCCCAAAAGATGAAAGGATTCCAAAAAATTTTTGGGTGGATGAAAGGAAAAGAATTTTTAATAAAAAAGTTTGAATCATTTTTGAAAAAAATTTTAAAATTAACATTTTCCCCAAAAACATTTAATGAAAGCGGGCTGTAGTAATGGGAAAAGATTTAATAGAAGTTTAAAAAAGGGAATTTAATGTGGAAAAAATTTTTACAGCAAAAAATTATTTTATACTTATTAAAAAATTTTACGGGAAAATTGGTTGATAAATATAACAAAAAAAATATTCCTAGTATAAAATAAACCCCAAACCAAACCCAAAGAAAAAAATTTAAAATAAAGGAAATGTTTACTTTAATTTTATAGGGAAAATTTAAAAGGGGTCCAAAGAGCAAAAAAAAAATTTTAAAAATTGGTGATCGAGTTCTTTTAAAAACCCAAATTAAAAGACATTTTGAAAAGGATAAAAACCCCAAAAACTGGCCCGAGGAAATTTTTAAAATTTTTTTAAAAAAATTAATAATACAAACCCCAAGAACTTTACTCTTTTTAAAAGATTTAAATAATGAAATAGTTCAAGGTCATTTAGAAAAAGGGGGGCTTTTCCCTACTACACAAAAAGGGTTTTTAAATTTAGAAAAATTTAATCAGCCGAGACTATAAAAAAAAAAAGCTTTGGGTAAAATGGAAAGGGTTTTACAATAAAAAATTTTTAAATATTTGGGGGTTTAGTGAATTGGAAAAAAATTTTAAAATTTAAAAATATATTACAAAAATGAGAAAATAAAAATTTAATTTCAAATTAATGGAATAGAAAAAATAGACCAATTAAAAAAACCCCTAACTAAACTACTGCTCCCTTTACAAAAAAAAGTTAAAATTTTGGGGGAGGGGTAAGTATTTGGGTTATATTTAAAAACAAATTTTTTTTTAAGTTGTTCAGCTGCATTAGCACTTTTTCCGCTATTCCTTTTTATTTGTGGGCAGCTGATGGTGTTGTTCCATCAGTAATTACCTTTATTTATTAATAGACAAAAACCTTAACGACAAAAAAAGCTTTTTTAAAAAAATTGATCACCCAAAATAAAACAAAAAATTTAACAAAAGCAGGGAAAGCGGTTTAGCGCCCCCCCTTTAACCCAAATTACCCTAGAAAAGAAAAAGAAAAAAAAAGGTTTTCAATATTTTTAAAATTACGGGTTAAAAAAATCCCAGAAAAAAAAAAATTATTTAAATCCCCTTTGAAAGATATATAAAAAATTTTAAACTTAAGGGGATAAAAAAGTAAAAAAGAAAAAATTTTTTTCCCTATAAGTTTTTTAATAAAAAAGGAAAAATTATTCATTTAAAGGGGGAAAAATTTTATCAGGAAAAAGAAAAGTTTTAGGCATTTTTTAAAAAGAAAAAATCCAAATTTTTAAATAAAAATTCTAAAACCCAAATTTCCCATGAAGGAAAAAATTTTTGGGCCCACGCAAATTCATATAATTTTTTTTGAATTTTGGCCTCCCTTTTAAGAACCTCAAATTTTTTTCCAATTTCCCCTTTTAAAAATTAGCCACTTTAAACAGTCAAAAATTTTAAAATTCGGGCAAAAAATTTGAGGGTTTTTCTTTTCTTGACGATTTTAGGGGTAAAAAACCCAAAAAGGGTTTTTAAAAAACAATATACGACAAAGATGTTTATAAATGACCCCGAGGGGGGCCCGGGAAAAAACAATCTTTTATTAATTGACCCATTTTTATTAAAATACAGGGAAAAAAAAAAACCAATTTGGGATGCTTTTATTTATGTTTAAAAAAAAACCGCCCCTTTAAAATATGTTTTCAAAGACTTCAAAAAGAAACAAAAAAAAGGGAAAAACAGATTGGTTTAAAATTTTTAAAAAACAACAACAAAAAACCACAAAGAATTGGTTAAATAGAATGTCTCAAGGGGGAAATTAAAAATTTTTTAACATTTGGGATAACAATTTAGAAAAATAATTTTAAAAATCAAAATTCAAAAGTAAAAGATAAAATTACCTTTTTTTTTTAAAATTTTTCTTTAGATGTTTTTTTAAAAAATTTTTTTCTTAAGTATTTAAATATAGAGGGTTTTTAATAGAAAAAAGGGTTTAGAATGTTTAAATCCCCCCCCCCCCCCCCCCCCCCCCCCCCCCCCCCCCCCCCCCCCCCCCAAAAAATTATCTAGACTTTAGGAGAAAAAAAGGAATCTAGACAAAAATTCATTTTAAAAAAAAGTTCTTAAAAAAAAGAAAGGGTTTTTTAAAATAAAAAACTTAATAAAATATTTTAGCGATAAATATAAAAATCAGTCATTGGTAAATTACAAAATGTTATAGACCCTTAACATAAAAAGGGAAATTTAAATTTGAAGGGGAAATGTGGTTGTCTTTTTAACTGAAGAAGAAAATCCCGGGAAAGGTTATGTGATTGTCCCCAGCCCAAAAAATTTCGAAACAACCCTAAAAAAGTTTTTGGAAACCGATTGTGATAAAAATGAAAAAAAAAAACAATAAAAGCACTTACAAAGCATCCAAAGAATTTATATTAATGCGGGCTAATAAAAATGTTTTTGGTGAAGGGGAAAACCGAGAAAAAAATGTGGAAAAATCAAAAACTAAGGGAAAAAAAGATATAAATTTAAATTTTTTTATTTCTTTTTAAAAACTTTTTTTTAATTTTTTTTTTTTAACCCTTTTTTTTTTTTTTTTTTGTTTGAAGATTTTTTTTTCTAAATATAATTTTAGAGGGAAAACCCAGGGGAGATCCAAAAAAAAAAATTTTTATAAAAAATTTTTGAAAATTAAAATTGAATTTTGACAAGATCCAAAGAATAAATTTATATTTAACTATAAAAAAACCATTTGGTATTCAAAAATCCGAGCTTAAATTTTTTAAAAAGGTATAAAAAAAAAACGTTTTTTTAAAAAATAACTTTTGTAAAAAAAAGGGGCAACGAATATAATAAAATAAATCAGTTTAAATTTTCAATCAAAGGTTTAAAAATTTTTTAAATTTAACAATTTAAAAAAAAAAAAAATTTTTTAAAAACCAAGCCTTTGAGGGAAATAATAAATAGAATTGGTAACGGGTTTTCAGAAGGGAAAGTGGTTGGAGATTAGAGTCGTTGATGTCATTATAAAAATTAGATATAAATATAAAACCGCGGCTGTTTAAAATTTTATTTAGAATTCCCAAAAAACCCTTTTTTTAAAAAATTTTCCCATGAAAGGAAAAAAAATTTTAAAAAAAATGATGATAATAATTTTTTAAGATGGTGTCATTTAGCTTAAAAAAATTTCCTTTTAAAAAAAAATCCTCAAAAAATTTCAAAATATAAAAAAAAAATTAAAAGGGCCTAATTATAAAGGAAAAAAGTTTCCTTTTACTTTAAAAACAAAACCTAAAAAGAAGTTTTTAAATGATTTTAAAAATTAATATATTTGGGTTATGAAGAACCTGGGGGAAAAAATTTTAAAACCTTTGTAAAAAACAAAAAAACAAACGAAGAACACTGTATATGTTTTAAAAATTTTAAAAAAAACAAATAACACACCCGTCAAAAATTATTTTTGGATAAAAAAAATTTTAAATTAGTTTAATGAATAAAAAAAACCCAAAAAATAAAAACCAAAAAACTTATTTGGATCTTGCCTGAAACCCACTTTACCCAAGAAAAAATTATTAAAAGAACATGTTAAAAATTTGTTTAGCTAAAAAACGGTTTTCGGGTTTTAAAAAATGCCCCCAAAGGGTATAAAGTAAAAATTTAAAAACTACCAAAAACAATTAAAAGTCCCCCTTTTTTAAATCTTTTGCTGTTTTTAAAGGGCCAATAACTAAAAAATTTTTCAAGTACCCACCCCAAAACCAAAAACTTCATTTACCGAAGAATACTAAAAAAATAGATTGTGGTTTGGTTAAAAAAGTTGTTTGTTTTTATGAGGGCCCAAATTTAAACTAAACCAACACGGTTTACGGGGGGGGACCCAACGCCGGTTTAAAAAATTTTATAGAAAAAATGCCGAGGAAGAGGAATATTGAAAAAAAGGAAATTTTTAAAAGAACACTTTAACAAAAAATTTAAAGAATGTAAAAAAAAGAGGGAAATTGTTTTTGGGAAAACAAAAAACCCTTGCCACATTGGGGGGAAAAAGAATAAAAGAAAAATAAAAACCCCCCCAGTGAGAAGGGAAAAAAAAATTTTTCCCCAAAGGGCCCAAAGGCCCGGGGAAATCACCCCATAAAAACGGGAAAATTCAGGGGAAGTGCTCTTTTCAGAGTGAAATTTTAAATTTTTAATTAAAAACAAAAAATTCCGGGTTTTTTTTTCAAAATTTTAAAGGGGAAAAAGATTCCCACTTTATTATGCAACAAATAAAAAAAAATTTCCAAAAAAAAAATTTAAAACGCTTTCCAAAAATTTAGGGGAAAAAAAAATTTGGCGTTTATGTTTTTCCAAACCCTTATTTTTCCCCTTTAAACCATTTCAATTTTTTGTCGCATTTATTGGAAAATTTTATAAAAAAAATATCCCAAAAATTTTAAAATATCTTCGGGAAAGGGAAATTTTCCTAAAAAAAAAACCAAATTATTTAAAAAACAAAAGGGGGTTTATCCATATGTTTAAACAGGGATTCTTTAAAAAAAAAATTAAAAGGGAAACAAAATTTCCCAATCAAAAGAAGAATTTTAAAATTCCAAGTTAAATGGGAAAACTAATTTTTTCTGAAAATGAATACGAATTTGCAAAAATTTTCGGGAAAAATTTTTTTAAAAAAAAAAAGGGGGGAGATTACCATGACCCTTTTACCAAAAAAAACGACTTACGCTTTCTAGCGGACGTATTTGAAAATTTTAAAAAAGGTTTGTTTTTTCATATTAAAAAATTAGACCCGTGCATTATTTTAGAGTCCCTGGGTTAGCCGGGGATGCAATGTTTTAAAAAGACCGGAATTAAAGTTTTTTTTAAATAACTGATCCCCCGAAATGTTTTTAAAATTTTTTTAAAAAGGGCCCTTAGGGGCCGAAATTATAAAATTTTGGGAACAGATTTTACAAAGCAAAAAAAAAAATTATATGAAAGATTAAAACCCCAAAAGAAAAAAGTAAATACATTATGTCCCTTGACCCCAAATTAACCTTTACGGTTGGGCCTTTGTCGCGCCCTTTTTAACCCCTGGGAATTTAAAGGGGTGCAGCGAAAAAAAAAAATATAAAAAATTTAATTACAAAGGTAAAATTAATTTTATAATTGAAGGGATTTGGAATACCCAAAAAGAATTACTTTCCCTTTTCACGCGATTACCCTTTAGCTCCAAAAAAAAAATTAAAATACCGATAAATGGTTTTTAAAATTCAGAAAAAATTTAAAAAAAATTTTTTGGGGAATTGGAAATAGTGTTTAAAAAAAATTGTTCCGCCTTTGAAGAAAAAGAAGAATTATAAAGTTAATTAAGAAATTTTTGGAACGGGTATACACAACTCGGTTTAAAAGTAACCAAATAATAGAGTTTTAACTTTTGATGAAAGCCCCGGTTTTAAAAGAATAAAATTGACTTTAATCCCCCAAAAAAGATCTAAGAAAAAACTTTCATTTAAAAAGGACTTTTTTTTAAGTTGATGAACAACTCTGTTTTTTCAGTAAGATAGGGAAAATTCTGCGCAAGAGGGTTAAATATTAAGTGCCCCGATGAAAAAAATTTTTATTGAAGTAAAAGCAAAACCTTCATTTGCTGGGTTCAACGAGGTTTAACAAAAAATTTAATTTGGAAATTCATAGAATAAAAAAAAATTTTTATTATTAAATAGCCCCTTGTTACGTCGGAATGGGGCCTTCTAGATTATCAAAATATTTAATGTATGTTTTCCCCATTAAAATTTTCCCATTAAAGAAAGTAGGGGAAAATTCAGCAAATTTTTTATTTACTGACACGGGACTCTTGGGTGTTAAAAAATTTAAAAAAACTAAAGATCCCTTTTAAAAAAGATTTTTAAAAAGATAAAGTTTTAAATTTGAAATATGATTTGAAATTTAATTTAAATTTTTTTTTCCCGGTAATGATAAAAAAAGGGAATAGGAAAATTTAAAGATGAAGCTGGGGCCCTTCCAATAGTTGAGTTTTTTTTGGTTTACGGATTTAAAATGTTTTCATATTTTTTGGGGAAATTTATGTGAGCTTAAAGCTCAGTTTAAATTTTTAAAAACATGTAAAGGAATTAAAAAGAGGGTTGTTAAGAAGAAAATTTGCCCTTTAAAGATTAAAAAGATCTTTTTTTTAACTCAACAAAGATGCATAAATTTAAAGTTTAAGATCAAAAAAAACATAATTTTTTCTAGTTAATTTTAAATAAATAAAACACTTTAACATTTTTACGACGATAAAAATATACCCTCGGGGAGGGGGTTTTAACCCGGGGCTTTTAATAAAAATTAAAGTTTTTTAACACCCTTTCATTTTTAGAAAGAATTGGTTTTTTAAATTTTTGGACATTTTTTCCGATGAAATTTTTTAACCCCTTTAAAAAAGAACATATTTTCCCTTTTTTTTTTAGGCCCATCTTTTACGATGTAATTTTTTTTTGGGACATCCCCTTCCCCTTTTTTAGCCCGGTTTTTAGAGAAACATAAGTTCTGTTTTTTTGATTGTTTTAGGAGAAAAAATAAGTTTCTACTTAAAAAATAAAACCCATAAATTGTTAATTGAATTTTTTTTTAAACGTTCAAAGAATTAAAAAAAAAAACCCTTTTCATTTTTAAAATTTATTAGCATAAAAAATTTAAAAAAAGATTTTTTTTTTCTGTTTTTTTTTTAAAACCCCGTAATTTTTGAAGAATTATATTTTCTTTGTTTTTTATTTGAAATTTTTGTTTTCCTTTACAAATTTTAAATTTGGGCATCAAAAAGAATAATTAAAATACAATTAAAATTAATTCTTACTTTATTCCCCTTTTGAACTAAACCGGGATGGCATTTTACAGTTTTCCTTTTGAAATAACCCCACTATCGGTACTTGGGTTTAAAACATTTTTAAGAACAATGGAGGTTTTCTTATTATTTGTTTTTCTTTTTTTACTTATTTTTTTCATTTTTATATTATTAAAAAATTCCCATTATTTTTTAATTTTTTCCAGTTAAAAAAAATACATTTAATTTTTTTAAAATTTTTAAATTAATTTTTTAATTCAAAAGTTTATTTTCCCTTTAAAATTTTTATATTTCCCCAAATTTTGTAAAATTTTGGGACATGACTCTCCGTCAAAAGGGAACAAATGTTTAACTTCTGTAATGATGAATCGTCATAAGGGGGAAATGTAAAACCATTGTCCTTTTCTTTTAAAAAAAAATTTTTAATTTTTTTTATATCTACTTTAAAATTTTTTGGGGGGAAATTCTTCCAACTATCTGGGGTGAAATTTTTTTAACCCCCAACCCGGGGAAATTTTTACCGGGTTAAAACCATCTTGCCACCACAAAAAAAGGAAAATGTGAAAAATTTGACATTTTTCCACCTTCCAACGACTTTTTAAAAAAAACCCAAAAAACTATTATTTAAGTTCCGGGCCTTTTCGGCGGGAAAACCCATTTTTAATAGCACTTTCCGGGAACACTATTTTTATATTCTTGTTTTATGTTTAAAAAATCTCTAAAAACTACATATTTCCAATTTAAAATTTAAAAGCATTAAAAAATCCCTGCCCCGCTTCAAATTTTATATTTTTTCATATAAGAATAAAACCAAAACCCCGTTGGGATCAAAATTTTATTTTTTCATTTTTTTATAACGTGATGAAAGGAACCTGGAGTTCTCCTTTATTATAACCGTGTTATATTAAAAAAGAAACATTCAGGGTTTACTTTTCCATTTCAGATTTTTTTATTTGGAAAAATTTTTTTCCATTTTCAAGAATTACTTCAGCTAAATCATAACTCTTTTTTGTTTTTGCTTACCAGAACTTTTTTTTTTCATGATTTTATATTGCTATTCTTTTTTAAAAAAACCAACGTTTTGGGTTTATCTTGTACATCCATTTGATCATTAATTTTTTTAATTTGGGTTTCCCAGTTTTGGGCAAAAATTGATTGAGCATTATTTGAAATTATTTTGGGTTTTTAAGCGTAATTGATTCCCCCTTTTTTTAGCTGATATTTCAACTACAGAGCCCGGAAATCATTTATTTTTTTTTTAAATTTTCTTTAAATTCTTTGATTTTTTTTTTGGTAATATTTCTGAAGTGTACTTAATTCCGCGTTTTTTAAATTATAAACGTGTGTCAACGTACTAATAAAGGGTTTCCGGAGTTGTTTTTTTAAAACTTTGGGTTATAAATTAATTGTGTTAATTGCTTCTCCTTTTTTAAAACCTGATTTTTCAACTACAAGGTCCATTTCTTTTTTTATGTTTTTCAACTTAGCTTTAAAATTTCATTAATATCTTTTTGTTTTTTTTTGTTTTTTTATTTTAAGTCTGCTTTTATTTTAAAATTTTATGGCGGTTGCCCAACATTTACAAACCCAAAATTTTGGGAATTTTTTTTTTTTTAAAGTCATCTTTTTTTAGAATTAAGCTCTTTTTTAAGGTTTTTTAAATTTAGTGTCATGGTCATGGGCCCTTTGCGAAGTTTGTTTTTTCCCAATTCAGATTTATATTCTGCAAATTTTTTTGAAAATGTATCAAAGAAAATCTTGGTGTTTTTTTGTAAACCCAGTTTTTTTGTTTTTTTATTTCTTTTTGGGGAAATTTTAAATGATACATATTTTTTTAATTTTTTTCCTCAGTTTCAATAATCTTGTTTTTTAAAGGTTTTTCCCATGTTTAATTTTAAAAAAACTTTTAATTTTTTAATTTAGTGAAAAAAATTTTTTTTAAAATTGACTCGAAATACTTTTTTATTTTTTCATCTGTCAAATCGATTTTCTTCAAGTTCTTTTAATAAAAAAACCATAGCTTTCATTTCTTTTTCAATTTTATCTTGTAATTGAACTTTTTAAATTTAATGAATTCTTTTAAAATCTTTTGTTAATTCTTCAATATTCTTTCCCTTCTTTTTCTAATGTCTTTTTTTACACTTTTAATTCTTAAGGGTTTTAAAGGTCGTTTTTATTACCCTTGAATTTTTTTAAACATAAACCGTTCGAAACTGCATCTTTGGGGTTTTATCTGGATTTCCAGGTTAAAAAGGTTATTCCCTTTCCCATACCCAAAAGCCTTTTTCTTGTGTTATCAATTTCCCTTTATTTCTGGAAGTTATGTTTTCCGATTCTTTTTAAGTTTTTTGAATTTTTTTTTGTACCAAAAATCACTTAAACCCAATTAAAATTTTTAACTTTACTTATACTGTTGGGTTTGTTTTAATTTTTTTTAAAATCTTTAAAAAAAAAAACTCCCATCTATATATTACCAAAAAGTTTTTTTTTTAAAATTTTTCCCTTTGGTTTGTCAAATATAAAATTTATTTTTTTTTTGTTGCATTACCCAAAAGGGTTTTAGGGAAAAATTTTTTTTGTTCATTAAAAAATCATATCTTTTTTCCGGTTTATTTTGGAATTCAAATAAAATATTTTTAAACATTAAAATCCGAATATTTTTTTGGTGTTTTTTTAAAAAGGACTGATTTAAATTTAAATAACACAACAGTTTTGGTGAGGGCCCTTGGGAATGAAGTTTTTTTTTTAAATTTAAATTTTTTTAAATCTTTACATACAAAACCCAACAAATATTCCTATTTTTTTGTTTTTTTTTGTTTTAAAAGATTCTCACAAGGTTAAATTTTGGGTTTTGGGATCACCCGAATTTCAAGTATTTCTTTTTGGATCTTTTTTTAATTTTTTTTTTGAAATTTTTATTTAAGGGGTTTTAAATTTAAAAACCTATATTTAGTTTTGTTCTGGGTTTTTTTACCCATAAAAGTTTTAATTTATCATAATATAAAAGGGTTTTGGGTTTCTTATGCATTAATGTATTTGTTTTTCCAGATCCAAAGACCACATTTTTAAACCATTCAAAAACATGAATCCGGCATAAAAGGATAATGTTGTTTAAAGTTTTTTCTGTTTTGGCATTACTTTTTTTCAAAATTTTGGGAATTTTCCCAATTTTAATATAAATTAAAAAATAAAAATTACCTTATCCCCCCATTATTTTACATTTTTTTACTTATTTATATTATTATATAAATGTTGGGGCCCAAAACTTAAAGAAAAAAGAGAAACAAAAAAACCCTAGTTAAACAAAAAGTAAAAGCTAAAAGAAAAGGGAAAAAAGAAGAGAAAAAATAAGAAAAGCACTAGTAAGAAATGTAAAATAAAATTTTTAAAAACCCAATTACTAAAGGGAATAGAAAGTCCAAAAAAAAAAAATTATAAATCAGAAAAAAACCCTTTCCCGGAATTAAGGAGCAAATTAGGGGTTATTTAGGGAGAAAGAAATACAACAAACATCTCAAGGTTTACCACAGCTATTCCAAGAACCACTTCCCAATTACGGGTCCCGGGAAGATGTAGATTTTAAAGAACTAATGGGGGAAATAAAAAATAAAAGGGAAAAAAGCCCAAAAAACCCATCGAGGGAAAAAGTTGAAAAAACACGGGAAATTATGAAAGGGGAAAAATGGGGAAAAGGGCAGGGGCCCCCCACCAGCAGAAAGTTATAATGGGAAAGTGAGTTTTAATAAATTACCAAAAGAAGAAATTAAAAAAATTTGAAAAAACTTAAAAGTCACCAATAAATTTTGGGGCAAATGGAAACTGTTTGGCTCAGCCTAAAGAAAAAAGAATTTAGGGAAAGACCAAAAGAAAAGAAAAAAAACCTACAGGGAGTTTTTGTGGGTTTTTGGATGGGTAATTTTTTTAGAAGGGAAAAATTTTTGGGTATTTCAAACCCTTTTTACAAAGTTTTTGGCTTTTTTTTCTTGGGAGATGAAACTTAAACCTGATAAAATAAATTTAAAAAAAAACTTAAAGGTACAATTGATGAAGTTCTGAAAAAATTAAAAAGGGGAAATGGGGCCCAAAAAATAGCAAATCGAGAACAAAAAAATCCCAAAAAAGCAAGAAGAAGCAAAAAATATTAAAAAATGAACGGGTGAACTCAAAAAAAGTACAAAAACCCGGTTTTTAAAACATTTTTGGTAAAGTCCTTTCATATGGACAAGGGAAAAAGTTTCATATTTTCCCTATAAAGTTTCAAACCCAAAAGGACAATATGGTAATTTACTTTTTTAACTTAAAAAAACTTTTTGGTCAAAAAAAAATTTAAATTTCTAAAGGATTTGAATAAACCGGGAAAAGGAAAAATAAATTTAAAACTAAAGTAGATAAAGATTTTTATTGACTTATTATAAAAAAATATAATAATAAAAAAACCCTTCAATTCATTCTAAAAAATCCCCCTTTAAAAAAAAATTAACAGAAAAATCAGGAATTTCCTATCAAAAAAAACTAGAAATTTTTAAAAAAGTAAAAAAGGGACAGGGGTTAAAGACGTTTGTCCCTGGAATCCAGAAGAATTGGGGTTTTTGACCCTTTGGGGTTTTAATTTTTGGTTCAATTGATGCTGGAAAAAATAATTTAAGAACTAAAAAATGAGGGTATAAAAGGGGGGGAGATCCCTTTAAATTTAAAAAAGGATAAAATTTTTTCCAAAACCAAAATGAAATGTTATATAAAAAATTTTTTTTCCTTTAATAAAAATGGGAACCAAAAAAAAAGTATTTTAAATTCCCGAAACGTTTTAAAAATGATTTAAAAATACTCCAAGTATTTTTTCAATTTAGATTTTTAAACGTTCTTTAATTTTAGAATAAAAAAAAAACTTTGTTGTCGGTTTGGATAGTATAACACTATGACATATTCTTGGCTTTAAATTAGTGGGTGAATATGAAATTAAAAAAATTCGTTATAATAATGGTAAGGATTGGAAAGATTAATTTACAAAGGTTCTTACAGTTACATGAAAATTTAAAAATTCATAAGGGAAAAATTAAAAAGTAATGATGTTTTTTGAATTTGATAAATTTAGATATTGCTTTCCAAAAAGTTTTGGGAAATTTTATTTAAGTAGTTTTAAGATTTTGTTTTTAATTTAAAAATAATTTTATGTTGGGTATAAGAAAGTCAAAAATTTTTATAAATTGCTTGGATTGAGAAAAAAAACATTGAAAATACTGGGGTGGGGAAATTTCAACACCAAAAAATTAACCCAAATCGTGGAAAACCCAATTTTTATTCATTGGGATCCCTTTTTGATATTTCCCGTTGTGGTTTAAATTTTAGTGATTTTATCCAAAGCTTTAATTTAAATGCAGATTTAAAAGAGCTTATCCCTTAAAAAAAGAACCCCAAAGAGTTTTGGGTAATCTGAAATTTAAAAAAAAATTTTATAAATTCCAAAAGAAAAATATTTTAAAGGGGCATATTTGGGATTTTTAATTTAAAAAATTTTTTTTGAGGGTTTAAAAAAAAATTTTTTAAATTTAAAATTAAAAAAAATTAAATTTAAAAATTTTGTTTTATATAATGTACAAGAAAGTTTATGCAAAAAAAAAGGAATATTTAATTTAAAGTTGATGCTCGCACGGAGAAGAAAATATACAAGGTTCAAAGGAAACTTTGACACTTTAAAAGAAAATTTTTTCAAATGGAGGGGGCATCTTTTAATTAGCACAGCTGGAAAAAAAAACTTTTGGAAACAGCAGGAAAAGCAGCACTTGAAAGTGGGAAAAAAAAAGGGTTGGGAAAGGGAAATTGGAAAAATTTTGCTGCTAATAAAAAATTTTTTGAAAAATTTAAAAAGAAACCTGCCCCCGGGAGTTGGGGATTTAATTTTTAAGGGAAAACAAGAAAAGAATAACAGTAAAAAAAATAAGAAGGGGGTTTTTAATATGAGGGAATTTTAGAATATTGTCGGATCGGGGCCCGTAAACGTAATTTAACCCGATTAATTTATAAAAAATAAAATAATTTTATAAATATACATGTTTTGAACAAAACATATTGTTTGGGAAAAATATGAATTAAAATCCCATTCAAATTTTAAAACCCGCTTTAATAACTGTCTTGGGAAAAAATGTTAAGCAACAAAAAAAAGGAATTTTCACTTTACAAATTTTAAAGATAGGGAACTCATATTTTGATTTGGGTTTTTTTGGTTTTTTTGAAAATTTAAATTTTAAAAAATAAAAAAATGCTTTTGTGGGGCTAATTATGCTGACGGGGGATCAAAAGCTTTTTTAATTTTTTTAAAGCAGTTTCTTAATTTATCAACTTAAAAAAAAGTAAAACAAAAAGGAAAAATTGTATTGAAAAATAATAAAATTTTAAAAAGGAATTTAAATGAAAGGGTTTTTGTTTAACTATGCCAGGGAAATTTTGCAAAAAAACAACTTTGGAAAAAAATGAAAAATTTTTTTATTTAGACGTTAAAGCTAGTGCTGAAAGCAGGGAAAAAACTAAGTACATTTTAATTGTGGTTTTGGGTTTTAGAAAGTTTTAATTTCCCGGGGTTTGGTTTAAAAATGTAAAACCAAAAATTCCCTTAAATAATTTTTCATTTTTTTAGGGTTGGAAAAAAAAAAAAGGAAAAAAAAAAAAAAAAATGTTACCCAAGCCAAATACAATAAAAACTTCAATTAACAAATGGTTTAATTAATTTTTTGGAAACTTTAAAGCTGCTGATCCAGGGAGGGTAAAATTGGTTAATAGTTTAAATTTTTTGGGGTTTCCCCGTTTAATTTTTAATCAAAATGGAAATTTAATTTTTTTCTGAAAGATTAAAGAAAAACAACAAGTTGGAAATACCATCGTGAAATGAATTTCACAGTCAAAATGATACGCAAAGGTTTTAAAACAACTTTTGAATAACAGCTGTTTTAACAAAAACCCGGGGCATGTGTTTTTTTTATTTAAAAACGACCAGGGGAAAAAAAAAATTCACAAGAACCCAACCCCCCAAAATTTTTTAGAAATTTAAAGCTAATGCTGCAGATAACGATTGTAGGGTTTAAAAATTGGGCCCTCTTGAAGTTGGTTTAAAGGTGTTTTTTTTTCCGGGAAAAAGGGTATACAAGCATATCAAGAATTTATGAGAAAGTTTTTAAAATTTTTATTTTAAACAAAATAACAAAACTACTGGAAGTCTCTTTTAATTTGATTTTAATTTTTAAAGTTTTTTTTGGGTTTGTTTTATTTTAACTTGAATTAAAAAAGAAAGGAATAGCCTTAAAAACCTAACATATCACATTACACTTACGTTTAAAAACACTTCCCACAGCCCAAAATATCGGATTTATGCAATTTTTATTATAGAAGAAAAAAGTTGAAAAAAATACTAAATTTGGGAAAGGAAATTTTTTTTATTGCGTAAATAAAATATAAATTTAATATATAAAGACATCAAATTTTTTTTGGGAAAATAAGGTTAAACCCAACAGATGGGAAAAAAAAACATTTTGCAAGGGTTATTTTAAAAATAAAATTCCCTATACTTTTAAAATTAAAAAAATTTAACAAAATTTCGTGGGGAAAATTTTACTTTTCTTTTAACAAAATCCAAATTAATCAAAATTTTAAAAAGGGGGTTGCCCAAAAAAAAAAGGGGGGTTTTGAAATTTCAATTTCAAAAAAAAAAAGATTTCCCTTTCCCAAAGGGCAAAAGGGGGGTGGTTTTAGGGCTTTAGCTGGTTTGTTAGGAAAAAACAATTCTTCCAAAAGGCCCGCAAAAAAAGGGGTTTCCAAAAAATATTAGCCCCCTAGGCATCGGAGCCCCCCTTTGGGTTTGCCAAATACCGGTTTTTATAAAATTACTTTGGGGGAATTTGGGGGGGTTTCAGTAGCTAATGATAAAAAAAGAAATATGATTTCACCTTTTCTTTCACCCAATAAAAAAAAGCAACTGTAGGATCCGGGGGAAAAAATTTTAAACAAAAAAAAAAGAGACAAAAAGGCGGCCTTTTTTGGGGATGCTGGCTGCTAGTCTAGGGAAAACCTTTTATTACATCTTTGCTAAGTGGAAAAGGATTACAGATTGATTCCCAAAGGAGGGTTGTAAGACGAATCCCCATAGTAAAAAAAAAAAAATTTAAAAATTTTTAAAAAAAAACCAATTTTTAACTTTTTAAAATTTAACAATTTGGGTTTTAAAAAAAATTTAAAAAATTTAAAAAATTTTTTGGGGGTTTTTATTAGGGAGAAAAAATTTTCCAAAATCAAAGTTTAAAAATGAAAAGTGGAATTAAAAATTTGGACGACTTTTGGACCTGGAACACATTGGGGGTTTTTTACTTAAATACTTTTTACCTTTTTATTTAAACCCGAGGTTTTCTGGGAAAATACTTTGTACTTTATTAAAAACCCGAGGTTTTCTGGAAAAGTACTTTGTACTTTGATCCATTTGGGACTTCCTCCGCCGAAGGGGGGGTAATTTTAATATTTACCTGGAGTTTTAAATATAACAACATACAATACCAAAACTTAAAAAAAATACACTTTTTTGGGTTTTTTTTTATTTTTCATTAAAAAAGTTTTTCCAAAATGGGATAAATATTTATTTAAATTTTTTGTATAGAAAAACTAAAAGTTAACAATCAAAGATAAAAAGAAAAAAACAATTATAAATTATTTTAATTAATAAGGACATTTTTTTTCCGGTTTTTTTTTGTTTTTAAATTTAAAGTGTTTAATTTGGTGGACCTGGGTTTTCCCTTTTAAAAACCTTAACCCCTTTCGTCCATCAAAAGATTTTCAGGGGACAAAAACGCCGAGTTAGATTTTAAGATAAAAAAACTCTGGTTTTTCCCCTGGCTGATTATTTTTGGAAATTTTTTTAAATTTTTAAATTGGGCCCGGGGTTGGGAATTTTTTTAAAATTATTTTAATTTTTGGGCCCGGGGTTTTTAAATTTTTTAAAAAGGGGTAAGGGTCAGGTGGGGCCAAATATTGCTCGCACAAACATTACTAACCTATGCTTTTCCCATAGACTCCCATTTTGAAAATCACGTCCCCCAAAATTTTTTAAACATCTAGCAAAAAATCAAGCACACGACCCTTTTACTTTTTTATTTGCTGAAATTTTTAGATATAAACTGAAGTTTTAAAAAAATTTAGAGTTAGGGGTCAAATTTAAAATTGTAGGGAAAAAAAATTTTGATACAAACGGGTTTTGGGAAATACTTTTAAAAACAAACAAAAAAAGGGAGGCCCCGTTGACTTTTGGTTTAATTTTGGCTTTGTTGGGAATTTGGGGTCGAAATCCCCTTTTACCCGGATAATACAAAATGAAAATGATAATTCCAAAAAACTACAAAAATGGATGAACGTCAAAATTGGTAAGGGGCATTGTTTTTTTCAATATTTTCTAATTACCCCAAATTTTGATTTGTTTAAAGTGTTATAACCGATTCAAGATAGTTTACAAACTGTACCCCTTTTGCCCTTAACAATTTGCATAAAGGAATTTTATTTTTTTTGGAAACCCCTTTTAAAAATGTTTACCTTTTGCTTTTTGGGAAAAGTGTGGGTTCCCAAAAAGTTGTCAACCCATTTAAGGGCTTTTTTGGGGAAAGAATGTTATTTTTTAATTTTCCAAAAAAATATATAAACAATTATTTGAACATGTTTTGGAAGTTTTTATTTAAATCAAATAACCCAAATTTAAAAAAAATAAGCATATGTATTATCGATGGTATGACCAAAGGGTTTTTACAGAAAATTTTGAAGATCCAAAACCCCAAAAAAATTATAAGGGGAAAAAGTCAACATTGAAACGGGGCACAAAAAGAAAAAGCAAAAAGTAATTTTAATAGTCAAATTTATAACCCACTGATGTTTTTAAACCCTTTCAGATTTATTTGTGTAAATTTAAAAGTAAACATAACAGAAAAAAAAAATATTTACAAAAAAGAATATTTGCCCCGGGGATCTTTTTTCTTTCCTTTCTTTTTAAAGTCATGAGTCAATAACGGGTTTAGCCCTCATTTCCTTTTTATGACAGCCTAAAACAAGGGTGGACTTGGGAAGGGGAAATTTTTTGTTGCCCAACTTTTTACATGTCACCATTTCACGAAAAAACCCCACGCACACAGTTTTTTGCGAAACGGGTTTTTTGCGAGTCTGTATATTCTGACCTATCCGTCAGCGTGATGGGAGATAAAATCTTGTTTGCGGGTAAATACAACAGTTCCCCACTGACGCGTCGGTTTTTTTAGAGCCCAAGCGTTGGGTTTTCTTTACGATGACAAGAGTCCCGACATCAGTTGGGGCGAGGGAAAAAAATCCCGCGCTTACGCAAACAATTTATGACTGTGTCCCTGGTGGGAAATTTAATTTGTCCGGAAAAAACCAATTACCAAAATGGACGGGGATTTTTGGGGTCACAAAGCTGTCACGTAAATGAAAGTTAACGTATATTATCTTGACGTAAAAGGGTTGTCAGGAAAACGGGTTGGGGAACGAACGGGACGGTCACCCGTGTTATTGTAATCATTTTTGTTAACCCCGTTCAAAATAACGTCGAAATTGTTAATTTTTAAACGTGTTTTCTGTGAAATTCCACCCGGTTTAAAAATCCCCAAATTGAATTTTTGTCTGCCCTATTTAGCCTTGGGATTTTTAATAAGGGAAATTTTAATTTGGGTTTTTTGAGTATATATCTTTTAAATTTTAGACAATGTAAAAGAAACAAAATTTTATCATCGGGGGTGTCCGGGACTTTGGAAAGGTCATAACAAAACTGGGAAAACCCAAAATTTGCGGTTAAGTCCCCGCCTAATTGGCCCTTGAAATTTTTACACAGCAAAGTTTTTTTTGATTCGCCTCGTGGTTTAAAAAAAAAAGCACAAGGGGGTTTTAAAAGCATTTTGTTTTCAGGCGCCATTTTGATGAAAGGAAAGCGAAATAAAGGGAAAAAAATATTTATGTATGGGGATTAAAAAAAAAATTTGGGGAGGGAAAAAAATTGATGCGTTTATTTTCGGGGGTTTAAAAACCACAAACCCAAATGATAAGTTTTTCAAACGGATTTTTTTTTGAAAAAAATTTGAGGCCCGGGGAGCGAAAAAATAATTTTAAATAAAAAAAATTTTTTGGGTTTTTTTTTAGGAAATTTAGGGGGCGAGGGGGAAAGGGGCGAAGAAATATATTTGTCTTGATTTTGCTCTCGATTGACTAAGGGAAAAAACTTTAAAAAATGAAGGCCAAACCCTTTTTTTATTAAAAAATTTAAATTTACTAGGGATTGAGAAAAATTTTACCTGCAAGCACAACAAAGGGGAACTCGTGAAAAAAAAAGGGAAAAACATAAAAGTACATTTTAAACAAATTTAAAATAACTTTTTTAAAAAGCTGTTAAAAATACGAAAAATACAACCAAAGCATTATAAAACCTTTAAAAAATAATTTTGAGATTGATATGTACTTGAATATTTTCGCTTAAAGAAAAAATTTGCATTTTTTGCTGGGCTTTTCGGTTTAAATTTTTTTGTTTAAATTTTTAAAAAATTTTTGGGGGCTTGAAACTTAAAAAAAGTTATTCACTATTAAAAAACACACCAGGGAGGGCAATCCCCAAAAATCTGATTTAATTTTTTTCAGAGTTTATGCCCCTTTTTAATAAAAATATTTTGTTTAAAAAAATTTTTTTTTTTATTAAAGTTTCCCAAAAGGGTTTTGCTATATTCAAAAAACTTTGACTTTGTATCCCCCCCAAATTTTAGTGTAAGCACCCTTTTAAAAATTTAAGCATGCTGTCTTACGGACAGCATTTGTTTAACTTCAAACTTTTTTAATTAAATTTAAATTTGTTGGAAAACCCCCCGTCTCAAAATTTAAAGGCTGAAAAAGGGAGTAATGGCATTAAAATTATTTACCAACCCCCAAAGGGAAATCCCTTTTCCCCCCCCACTTTCGAAAACAAAGCGATCATTTGGGGCAGGAAAAAAAAGGGAAAAAAGAAAAGTGACATGCAACAAAACGTAATTTAAACTTACCAAAATAATGAGATGGAAGGGTTAAACAATAAATTAGTAAGTTTTTTTTCATCCAATTTTTTAATGAAAAAAATTTTAGGTTTTTGTAGCAATTTTATTTGGCAAAATTTGGGAAGGGGGTTTTTCTGCTAAAGGGGAAAAAACTTTTAAAAGCAAAATAAATATGATAAATGAAAAAAATTTGACGGGGTGTGCGTAGTAAATATTTAAAATTTTGGGTTAAAATCCATTTTTGAATTTAAAAAGGGACTTTGGAATTTAAAAAGCATTTGTACGCTGTTACGTTCATAAAAAGTAGCGCAACCAAAAAACCAAAATTTTGCTTTTTTTTTTTTCAATGGCAGCAAAAAGCCAAAATCTTAATAAAAAAAAAAAAAATTTTTTGCTTCTGAAAATATCCCAGCGGCAAATCCAAAAGAACCCAAATTTTTTAAATTTTTTGGAAAGGCCTAAGTTTAGTTTGATATTTTTATTTTGGTGTTTTAAGGTAAAATTTTGCATCTTTGAAAGTAAAAATGAAATGTGGTAATTATTGCTGTAGCATGCTCATGCAAATTTTTTTATCCCCCTGGTCAATAGAGGGGTCTTGGTGTACCAATATGTACACCAAGGTATTCGAATGTGAAAAAGGGGTTTGGGGCTAATATGATTTTAAAAAGGGAGTTTGGGGAAAACAAATACATGTATGTATTTTAAAATGGAATTTTGGAGACCGTGGGGTTTTAAAAGGGGCCCGCGGGGGGAAAATAATACATATGGGAAAAATGTGTACTTTTATACCAGGAAGGTGCAAGTTGTACACTGTGCCGGTTTTCTAGCATAAAAAAGTTTTAAAAGGTCATATCACATGTTTTTTTTCAAAATAAATTTTATCAAAACAGTCCACGCACACAAAACTGGTTTTAAACTTTTTTATGGGATTTTCAATGAAAAAATCCCTTTTTTGGGTTTTTATCCACTTTCAAAGACAAAGCAATTAGGGCTTTTCCGGGGTCAATTTTTTTCTTTTTATTCCCCCCTTTTTTATAAAAGTTTAATATAAAAAAGGTTTTGACATTAAAATGAAAAAAACAACTTACTGTAAACTATGACAGATTGTGAAATGGTTAAAAAGTGTAAAATAAAGTGAATTACAAGCATGAAAAAACCCAAATTTTAAAAATTTTTTTTGGAAATTTTTTAAAATAAACCTTCCCTTTGGTTTTTTTAAAATATTTAACATATTGGTATTGTATTCACAAAAATACAAAAAATTTGTTTTAGTTTTGGTGGGAAACAAAAACGCCCCCTTCGTTCTTTTTATTTCATTGGGGGTTAAAAAAATTCACTTTTAAGCCACAGCAACCCACCGAAAAACGGGTTTTTTTAAATTTTTTAAAATCGTTTTATCCCGGGCCCTTTTATAGCATGTGGGTTTATAAATCATTTTGTATTTTTCCGGGGAACAAGGGGGGAAAAGGTAGTTAAAATTTCCCCCCTTTAGAAAATTTCAAGAAGTTTCTAAAAAACAAGGATTTTTTTATCAAAACCTAAACCCCCTCTGAAAGCGATGCAGTCTCTAATTTTCCTCTTTTGGGGTTATGTTTTCGGGCTATTGTCGCTTTCAGAAATTTTTACGCCGCTTAAAGATACCCCTTGGGGCCCTTTTCAAAAATTTCATCATCACATCCAAAATTTAAAAAAAAAAGTTTGCCCCGGCGAAATGTGGGTTTTCTTTTCTTTTTAAAATTTTAAACGGTATATCAGTATTTTATGATTTGTTTCTTGGGCACAAAAGAGGAAAATTTTAATTGTTTACTAAAAAACCCCGGGCGGAGAAGGCAGGGATTCGGTATTATTTTCCCGGGTTTAGTGGTGCAACGGGTTTTATGGCCAAAATTTGGCTTTAATTTTAGATTTTTACCGCACTGGGGCCCGGGTTTTCCCCAAAAATTTTAGCTCTATTTATTTTGCGGTCCCCCAAATTTAAAAACAAAAAAAATAAGTTTTTAAAAGGGAAAAATGTAAACAAATTTTCACATTTTGGCAAACTTTCTGCAACAGGCAAGCCGATTACACAGGTAGATTTCCCATCCCGCACCCGGTACCCGGGGTTCCTTTTGGGGTTCTTCAGTTAGAGGTGGAAATTAAATTTCGGGGTCGTTAGAAAAAAATCCTGTCGAAATTATCCAAATACTTTTTGGCGTAAATTTTAAAAATTTTAAAGATAAATTTACAAAGGGTTTAAAAAAGTCTTTGGGCCCCGGGCCCCGTCAAACCCATATAATTTGTTAATTTTACATTGTTTTTGAGAAGGGGGAAATCATTAAAACAATTTCAACTTATATCTCTGGGTTAAATTAAATACCACAAAAAAAATTTTGGGTTTACGACATCTTTGAAAGTTTTTGGTTTTTCAAGAAAAATAAACGAAGGGTTTTCCCTAGACAGCGTAATTTTTCGGGAAAAAACGGGAACCCTTTTACATGAAAAGTATTAGTGGTAGGTTTTTCGAAATTTTTTTCCCCCCCTCACAAAAAAATCCCCTTTCGAGGCCACTTTTTTTTTTGCATTGTTTTTATTTTCCCTAGTGCAGAGTGGGGCTATCGTGATCACCCGGGGTCCGCGTTTCCCTCCCTTTACAATTTTTCCCTTTTGAACACGATAAAAGGGCCACATTTTTTTATTTGATTTTTAAAACAAACTTGCACCAAAATTTTACGGGCATAAAAATTTTAGGGTTTTTTCGAAAAAAGGCCGATCCCCTCCCTGGGTTCCAGAGTTATGGCCCCTTTAAAGGGGCCCAAAAAATTTCTATTTTTTGGGTTGTGAACACGATGGAGACAATTTTGAAAACAACTTTAAAAAAAATTTGCCCACAAATTTTATTGGTTTTAATATATTGGGTTCATTTTGAAAACAAGGGCTAATTTTAAAACATGGGTTCTAGGGGTTAGGCCCTTTTAAAGGGGGCCAAAAATTTTCCCCTTTTGGCCTGGAAACATGATAGGGGGGCCCCATTTTCCTATCAACTTACGTTTAAAAATTGGACACAAATGTACTGGATAATTTTTTTCGGTTTTCTGCAAAAATGGCCAGATCATTTGTTTAAGGTTATGGCCCCTTAAAAGGGCCAAAAAATTTTCCTTTTTTTTTTTGAACACGTTGGGGGGACAACATTTTTTAATCAAAATTAATCAAACCCTTTCACCAACTTGTGCTGGCTTTAAAATATTGGTTCCTTTCGAAAAAATGGCCAGATCCGTCCTGGGTTCCAGGTTATTGGGGGGGGCCCCTTAAAGATCCAAAAATTTTTCCTTTTTTTGGCTTTTGCAGCCCATAGAGACTTATTTTTGGTTTGATTTTTATTTTTAAACCTTTTAAAAATTCCTTCAAAAAACAATAAATCTTGGAAATTTCCCTGATGAAACTGTTGGTTCCAATCATAGGGTTCCCGGGTTTTTATCTTTATTACCTCCCCTGATTTTAATAAAATGGATTTTAGCGGGAAATACTTAAAGAATCATTTTAAATTTTTTCATTATTTGGGGCTCGGACAGTCAGGATAGGTAATAAAAAGGGCTGTTTTTTATGTCAATTTACCACCTTTTTTCAAAATTTAAATGTGTATATCTCCGAAAATAATGAAGATACTGATGTGAAAATTTTTTTTATGCCATACGATGGACCCTTTGGGCCAAACATTAAAAAATACTTTTTTGAATAAATTTTTTTGATAAATTTCTACCCTTTCTTTTTATGTAAAAGAATATAACCCAGCGCTTTAATGTGATTTTTTTTTAAAAAGTTATTTTGTCTTTCATGGTAAGAAATTTCTACTTTTACTTTCTTTTATAATTTTTTGTTGTAAAAGGGTTTTTACCTTTATCTTTACCCCGCATAAAACCAAAGCTGATAACCTCCCCGTTTAAATAAAAATGGGGTTTAAACTCGTAAAATATTCATAAGACTCATTTGCCCCTTTCATTAATTTTCTTTTGTTGGACTGAGCCCAAACAGGGTAGATAAAAACCCCATGGGGCTGATTTTTGTTAAAAAACCTCCATCTTTTTTTAAATTAAAATGGGTTGGGCTCTCAAATAACCAAAGAAGATACTGATTTGAAATGTCATTCATGCCCAAATTCTCGGGCCCAATTTAGGTAGACAGCAAAACCCAAACCCTTTTTTTTCATGGGAAATGAATTTACCTCATCTAAAGAGATTTGGGTTTTTAAATGTTTTTTTAGGGGCTTCCAGGGTAAGGAAAAAGTCAAGCTTGGACCCAAAAAAGCACATTTGGTTAGGACCCTCAAACTTGGTAAAGAGGAAAAGGCCCTGACTAGTTTCCTGACCCTTTGAATTTTTACAAAAAATATTTAAAAAATGAAGATATTAAAAAGTGTATGCCCATGTGACTTTGTCAAAAAATTGGATTTTTATTTTAAGAGCAATGGTAAACCCGGTGAAAGGGGAAAAAGGGCCAAACCGGCCCCCTTTTTTTGCTTTAATGGCCTTTTCCCCAAAATGAACGAAATTAGTCGCTCCCAAAAAAAGGTTTGGGGGCCAAATGCAGTTTTTATGACGTGGTTAAACTCTGGGGAAAAGCCCATCATATCTTACTAAAGTTAACCCCTTTTTCAAAAAAAATCAGTGAGAAAACCCCGTATTCATAAAGCTTTCAGGTCGCTAGATAAGGGGCGGTTTTGTTTCCCGGATGCGCGGGGGAGCGGCCAAACTTGGACCTATGCCCTCATGCGGGGGCGGCCAACTTGGGATTTAGTTTAAATGATGTGAAAAAAGAAAAAGAAATCAGTGGGACATGCGCGGCCGGGGGATTTTGTAATTTTTTTTATGACCTCAGAGGTTTATTTTTAGGGAAAGGGTCATCAATAGAAAAATGCGCCCGAAGTAACGGAAATGACTCGATAAACCCATCTAGAGCGTGGTCGCGCACATTGAAGGGAAAGGGGCCCGTCCAAAACGGGGGGAAAAAAATTTTAAAAAAAAAATATTACCCAAAAAAACAAATTTGAATTATTTAAATATTGAATTCATCTCAGACCAAAATGAACAAAAACATTTTTAATTAAAACATATCATATTGATAAACAAGGAACATTACTGATCTAAAACGAATTTTTATCACATTAAAACTAAAACATCAAGCATTCTTTAAGATAGATACATGTTTAAAACAGCAAGATTTGCTGAAGGTTACTTTTTTGCCGACCATGTGTACCCCTCATCGTCCACTAAGTAAATGACCATGTATCTGTTTTAACAAGAGGTCATTCAAATGAACTGATCTGAATCTTATTTTAGAATGAACTTCCGACGTCGGTACAACTATTTTTAGGTACTGTATACTCATAGCGATGACCATTAATCGAACAAATCTTTGATGGTTGAGCTGTTGTATTCGTGCGTAAGTTTGTACCGGATGAAAAAGTCATTGAATTCTCCGTTTCGCACTCAGGCGTGACAGTGCACTTCCTGCATCTCTGAGTCCATGTGGCAAACGCATTATCTTTTCCGGAATAGCACTCAGGTGTGATAGTGCACTTTCTGCCTCTCTGAATCCATGTGAAAAACTCATTATCTTTCACCAATTTGGAACTCGGGCGTGACAAAGTACTCTATGCCTATTGTAGCAAGTATGGGAAAAACACATTAAATTTCCTGACTTGGAACTCAAGCGTGATAATGCACTTGGTAAATGCAAAGGTTATTAAAGATGTGATGTGACCCTTAATTAACTTCTATTGAAGTGCACAATATGGTCAACTGCAAGCATATTTTATACCAAGTTGCCATAGCAGCTGTTTTAAGTTGAGATTTTTATACGTTCGTTATAACGTTTTGTTTAAACCTTGGATTTTATTGCTTAAAATCTAGCTGGTCTTTTATACATAAAATTAAAAGAGGAATAAGTCACTTTTTAAATATACAAATGAAACAGCTCTTTTATTGAAAGTTTAACATTTCATTAAATAAATGATAACTGAATTTCTATTTCCTAATTTCAGTACTTTGTCTCTTTAATAGGAGAACCAATCTGACTTAAGTACTTAATCTTCTAAACGAAGAACTGAGAACGACCCATTCACATTCGTCTTCTGTATATTTTGGATTTTCAGTATTGCTATTTTTAATTTAACCAATCAGACGACTTGTTCGAATGTCAAAGAGTAAGAAAAATGACTATTGTGCATTTATTCCAGGGTTCGAACCCGGGACTCCTCACTTACAAAGCAAATGGCCTACCGACTGAGCTAACCGGCTATCTCATATATTACGACATAAGAATTGTAAATACCAAAAGTCAAGGCTACAGGTAGATTTGCAAAATGTTGTAAGTTAAGCTCTGATTGGCTAGCGAAAGGGTCGTCAGAACGAGGCTATGAATAGGTCGTTCTCAGATTCTATGCGTAGCGTAATAGGAGATGTACTTTAGTCAGATTGATAGGAGAACAATCCATTTAATTTAGATTCATGAGAAATGTATTAATTTCTTCATTTTAGAAATTTACCTATTTTATATACCGTTTCAGAAATAAAAACAGAAGCCGTGAAACGTATGTTGATTTAAGAGCGGATGCATTGAAAATAAGCCCGCCCGCTTAGCTCAATAGGTAAGAGCGTTGGTCTACGAATAGCGGAGTCGTGAGTTCAATCCTCGGGCGGGGCGTATGTTGTCCGTGACTATTTGATAAACGATATTGTGTCTGAAATCATTAGTCCTTCACATCTGATTCATGTGGGGAAGTTGGCAGTTACTTACGGAGAACAGATTTGTACTGGTACAGAATATAGGGAAACTGGTTAGGTTAACTGCCCGCCGTTACATGACTGAAATACTGTTGAAAAATGACGTTAAACCCAAACCAAAGCATTAAAAATAGGTTATTGATATGTCAAAACCGGTTTTTGACGATCTTGGTATCAAACAAAAGGTCTCAGTGAGAACTAACTGTAGCATCTAACCGAAAATGAAATCATTCAAGCGTAAAATATTGATTTTCTCCTTTATTACTTAACCGAATATACCCGTGTTTGATATCCTACGAAACGGTTTGACAACGTCATAGTTATAAAGCGGAAGTGGAATCACTCGTGCCTAAAATGCAACTTTTATGTCTCATTCTTAGAACGACAATAGCGATGTTTGGTATCCTACGAAACGTTTTGACGAATACTAATTAATTGTTTACACTAAAAGAATATGGGATCACTCATGCGTAAAATGCGTTAAAGAAAGCTTACCTTATCTTTACACTTTGAAATCCAAAACAATAGTGAATGAATTTACAAGTTGATGTGAAACAGACAGAGTCAAGGCAATGTTCTGATTAGTCAGTATAGCTGATAGCATTGCTTTGATTGGTTAGTGATACGACGCATTTTCATTGGTCACTCTGGGATCACACGCATATAAGTCCAAAGTCTATATGACTATGACAGAAGGCGTTACGAACTACTGTATATACCAACAACACCTACTTTTACTCCCTTCTTTTCCTCCTACTCCACCTCCTTCTCCTCCTCCTCCTCCTCCTCCACCTCCTCCTCTACTACCTCCTCCTCCTTCTTCTCCTCCTTCTTCTCCTCCTCATCCTCCTCCACCTCTTCGTCCTCCTCCTTCTAATCAATTTTCTTCACCTTCTCCTCCCCTCTTACTCCTCCATCCCCTCCTCTGCGTCAAAAGAAAAACCGTAAGAAGGGCTAACAAACAGATTAAAGCAGTGTCTTTTTGATAAAAGAAAGAGAACTTGCAACTTGCATCTGTTTCACAAATGCATCAGTGTCCTGTTTGCCATCTGTCATTCTCTAGGATTGACAACATGCGGAGACTTCAACGTTATGTACACGGAAGTGACGAAGCCACTGGCAGTTTTTCACCATTACAAACATGGGACAAATACGGGACACCTCACAAGAGACGACGATTCAACGCTCAGGTGAGTTTTTGTGGTCGCTCGATGTACGGCGTCTGTCTGTCTGTCTGTCTGCCTGTCGTCTGTCAGTCGTCTGTCTGTCGTCTGTCAACATTTAGCTTGTGTATGCGATAGAGGCTGTAATTTTCAACTGATCTTCATGGAATTTGGTCAGAATGATTGCCTTGATGAAATCTAGGCCATTTTCGAAAATGGGTTATCTGGGATCAAAGACTAGGTCACTAGGTCAGATCAAAGAAAAACCTTGTGTATGCGATAGAGACTGTATTTTTTAACTGACCTTCATGAAATTTGGTCACAAGGATTAGATAGGATTAGGATTGTAGGAGATAGAGGCTGTATTTTTCAATTAATCTTCATGAATTTTGGTCAGAATCATTACCTTGATGAAATCTAGGCCGAGTATGAAAATGGATCATCTGAGGTCAAAAATTAGGTCACTAGGTCAAATCAAAGAAAAACCTTGTGTATGCGATTGAGGCTATATTTTTCAACTGATCTTCTTGAATTTTGACTAGAATGTTTACCTTGATGAAATTTAGGCTGAATTCAAAAATGGGTCATCTGGAGTCAAAAACTAGGCCACAAGGTCAAAGCAAAGAAAAACCTTGTGTATGCGATAGAGGCTGTATTTTTCAATAAGTCTTCATGAATTTTGGTCAGAATGATTAACTTGATGAAATCTAGGCCAAGTTTGAAAATGGGTCATCTGGGGTCAAAAACTAGGTCACAAGGTCGAAGCAAAGAAAAACCGTGTGTATGCGATAGAGGCTGTATTTTTTAATAAATCTTCATGAATTTTGGTCAGAATGAAACCCTTGATGAAATCTAGGCTAAGTTCTAATATGGGTCATCTGAGGTCAAAAACTAGGTCACTAGATCAAATCAAAGAAAATACTTGTTTTTGCTCCAATTTTAATTCTCGGGGTAGAATTTGTACACAATATTCCAGACTACTTGAACGATTCCCAATACCTCAATTTTAATCAAAGGAATCTGCTGGTCTTTGGCGACTTGATGACTGAATGCGATCAAAGAATTGCTGATCTGTTTACCAAGGTCAGTCACCACAGGGAACATATCTGTCGTATATCTCGCCCAACTTGTTCCCTCGAGGTGAAGCGGTGATACCACTTTGAATACGCACTTATCTGTTGCTAATTGATAACCCTATTGATAGACAGGAAGTAGCTGCATTGGCAAGAAGAATTTACCCTTCGTTTAATAAAATCTTTATGAAACGGGTTGAACAAGCGACATCAAGACCGTCATTTGGTAATAGACCAGAATCGAGCGCACGAGAACAACACCATTTACGCGACATTTTTGAGGCAAAAGCTCCAAATAAAGTGAAAACTAACAAATGGTGAATATAAGAAAAAGACCTTTATAATGTGAAAGAAACTCATCTGACAAAAATGACGAAAGGATGATGATGATATTGAGGAGAAGGAACATGATTATTGTGATGATGATGATGATAGTGATGATGAAAAAGAAAAAAGGAACAATGACACCAGCTTACACAGAAACGACCTCTGTTCAAGGGACCTCCTGGTTAACGTAGAAAGGTTGATATTATAGAAGAGTAATTACGTCGTGAGATATGGGATAAGCGTTTTCAGGATCCTCCCAGACAATCTATTATTAAAGAACAATTTAGAGCTAAAATTAACAACTTTACAAAACAAATGCTCACTTTTGAAGAAGCTTACCCTCGCACTGCTAATGACTAATTGCCTCATCTAAGAAAGACACTGAGACAAAATTATGCCCGATTTCTAAAATGAAGAAAGTAATACATTTTTCATTGATCTAAATTAAATGGGATGTCCTGCTACTAAAGAGACACACTTCTGAAATTATTTCTCATATATTTAATAAAACTTTCATGACATAAACTGTTATATTTGTATAGTTAAAAAGTGACCTATTCCTCTTTTAATTCTATGTATAAAAGACCAAAATTAGCTAGATTTCAAGAAATAAAAATTCTCGGTTTAAAAAGAACGTTATAATGAAGGTATAAAACTCCTGACTTTAAACAGCTGCTATGGAAACCGGGTATAAAATATACATGCAGTTGACCATATCGTGCACTTCAGTAGGAGTAAATTAAGGGCAACATCATATTTTTATGCCCTCGAAGGGAGGCATATTAGTTTTCAACTGTCCGTCCATTCGTTAGTTCGTTCTTTAGTTCGTTCGTCACAACGTTAACTTTTTGCATGAAGGCACTTTACTCGCGAACCACTGCATCCAGGACCTTCAAACTTCACCTGCTGATAGTACTTATTGAGTACACCACTCCTACTGACTTTGGGGTCACCAGGTCAAAGGTCAAGGTCACAGGGGCCAACGTTAACTTTTTGCATGAAGGCACTTTACTCGCGAACCACTATACCTACAGCCTTCTAACTTCACTTGCTGATAGTACTTAATAAGTACACCACTCTTACTGACTTTAGGGTCACCAGGATAAAGGTCAAGGTCACAGTGGCCAACGTTAACATTTTGCATGAAGGCACTTTACTTACGAACCACTTCACCAAGGACCTTCAAACTTCACATGCTTATAGCACTTATTAAGTACACCACCCCTACTGACTTTGAAGTCACCAGGTCAAAGGTCAAGGTCACAGGGGCCAACGTTAACTTTTTGCATGAAGGCACTTTACTCGCGAACCACTGCACCCAGGATCTTCAAACTTCACCTGCTTATAGTACTTATTGAGTACACTACCCTACTGACCTTGGGGTCACCAGGTCAAGGTCACAGGGACCAACGTTAACTTTTTGCATGAAGGCACTTTACTCGCGAACCACTGCACCCAGGACCTTCAAACTTCACATGCTGATAGTACTTATTGAGTATACCACACTTATTGACCTTGGGGTCACCAGGTCAAAGGTCACGGTCACAGGGGCCAACGTTAACTTTTTTTGCATGGAGGCACTTTACTCGCGAACCACTTCACCCAGAACCTTCAAACTTCACATGCTCATAGTACTTATTGAATACACCACCCCTATTGACTTTGGGGGTCACCAGGTCAAAGGTCAAGGTCACCAGGTCAAAGGTCAAGGTGCTGCATGGGGCATTTGTCACCATCAGTGACAGCTCTTTTTAATTAGCTTTGCCCCCACCAAGTGCATTATCACACTTGAGTTCAAAATCAGGAAATTTAATGTGTTTTTCCCATACTTGCTCCGATAGGTATCGAGTACTTGTCACGCCCGACGTCGGAAGTTCATTCTAAAATTAGACTATCAGTTCATTTGAATGACCTCTTGTTAAAACAGAAACATGGTCATTATCTAAGTGGACGCAAACGGACACGTATTTATCTTAATTAATGCTTTATGTTTTAGTTTTAATGTGATAGCAATTTCGTTTTAGATTAGTAATGTTCCTTGCTTATCAATATAATCTGTTTCGATTAAAAAGATGTATTTGTTTATTTAGGTTTGAGAAGATTTATATGGTTAATATAATTAATATTCTATTTGATTTTCTTGTAATATTTTGTTTTTATGTTATGTCCTGGTCTAGGGCTGAGCACCTGACCCTCAATGTGCGCGACCACGCCCTATATAGGTATACGAGTCAGCTCCGTATACTCTGGCAGACATTTTCTATTAAAATACCATTCTAAAAATAAATATCTAATGTCATTCTAAAAAAATACAAAATCGCGACCGCGCATGTGCACTGAGTTTATTTTTTTATATGCGAATGTGTTACAATTTAAAAAATCCAAGATGGCCACCGCGCATGACGTCATAGATCCAAGATGACCGCTGCGCATGCGCAGTCCAGGGGCCAAACCGAGTCCTATATTACTGTAGATAATCAGTTTTGTCCTGTTGCAGCTTTAAAAAAAATGCATATCTATAAGACCAAAGGTCCGAGAGGCCCTATTTTGTCACGAGAACGGCTTCCCAGATACGAGATCTCAGTTTGCGGGGGTTCTGACTAAAAGCATTTCAAATACGAAATTTCGTAATGGATATTATAGATCACACAGTTGTAGGATAGGTAGGGCCACGGACTTGGCAGCTTCTGGATTGTCCGCAGATAATATAAGGCTGATTGGACACTGGTCTTCCGACTCATACAAGGCCTATTTACGATATTAACACGTATACAAAGTAAACTAAGGGAGTTAACTAAACAAATTTTGGTAAAGTGGATTTTCGAGTTACCCCCCCCCCCCCCCCCACCCCACGCCACCTCTCACGGCCTTAATAGCGATACTAGGTTAATCAGGTACTTAAAGCATCATTTTTTTTATTCTTTCCTTCTTTAGACATCTGAGTCTTCGGGGACTCTATCCCGTACTGGGCTGCTGTGAGGGCCAAATAGACTGGGAAATACAATCTTCGCTTGCCAGGTAAGCATATTGTCTGGTGGGGTATCAGAGAGCTTCGCTGGCCCTCGTTTAGACACAGCATTGAAGCGTCAGTTCTTCTTTTGCCGCCGCCCGAAGTGGTTCATCTTGGAAGAAATGACCTAGTATTTAAAGCGATATACCAGATTAAGAACATCACAAGTCAAATGGTTTATCGCAGCCAGAAATTTGTACAAACCGGACATAAGTTGCGAAATTGTCATTTGTCCAGGAAAGAAGCGTTTACCATAATGTCCAGTACTGGACAGGTATAGTAACATACGTTTAAGATTATGCAGGTAAACTTGTGTTTGGTTAAATTTCAACAGAGCACAATTGTCTGAACAGTGTACAAACTCATTACTGCTTTTTTTTTTTCAGGCAAGGGTGGAAAAAAGTGGTAGACAATGAAAGCAGTAACATTTTTATTAAAAAAAAATAAACAATGAGACAAACATTTCCAACATCTTTGGACGGTTCAAAAATCCCATGTTAAACATATGATAAAGCCCGAAACGCGTGAAAATATTCCGAATGTAAATCGGGTGAAGTTGGCGCTCTATGTATAGAGTTAGATTATGCGTCTTGATACTGTACCAGAGGGGTCGGTCAATTGTGGGTTATTGATTACACTGGGCGAGTCTACTTACTTATTACTTGAGGATGAAAAAACGTGTTTTTAAATGTTGCTCTTAAACAAGGGTGGCGGTTGAACTACAAAAAGTACAACAACAGTTAATTCACAACAAATCGTACGGTATGTTTTATAATCAGTAGAAGCCAGTCGTATTTACGCTTATGAGACCTGTTTCACGCATAAGTAAAGAATTCACAGGTCCATCATGAAATATTTTCCCCAGCGCGCATATACTTCGCCGCGATCAATAAACCGTGAGATAAAATAATTGAGGGCGGCATTCCCTTCTACCTTAATTATTTAGGTTAGCATTCCTTCCGAGATGGTTTTGGACTGCACAATCAACGGCTGGGTTGTAATGGACAGTAAACGAAAATGGGTGAACCGCTGGAGGAGATACTTAGTCCGTTCTATGGGCAAGCACGACATCTTATCATCTGACATGGATGTTGAAACTAATTTGTAAAGGCAGGAAGGCATTAATTTGAATAATTTTGGTCTTGGGATTTATTTAGATTCTTTCAGAGAATATTCTTCTCAAAAACTTATTATTCATATTATCATGTTTTAGTTAGATTTTTTCAGGGATATTAATCTCAAAAACTTATTATTCATATTATCTTGTTTTATTTAGATTCTTTCAGAGATATTCTTCTCTAAAACCTATTATTCATATTATCATGGGATAAACAGGATGTTTGGTGGATAAATTTATTCCAAAATTCTGTCAGCTGAGAGTAGATCGTCAAAAAAAAACGAAATTATCAGTCGGTTATATTTTTCCCTCGAGACCGATGTTGAAGTAAGAGCTTAATTCCCGTTGGCTAAGGGGCATATATATGACTTTTTGGCTTTACATATAAGTCCAGGTTTTAGTAGTATACCTAGTATTATTTATGAGTAACTGTTGCGTTTGCCATTTTTCCATGGGTTTGCCCATATGGTTCTGGCAGTCCTAGCATGCTTATTACTGTTACGCTTGCCAAGTTACTCGACTTGTTAAGATTCAGAATAGCCTCTCGTAACAGTGTTGCCGTTTGCTTAAATTATTCGCAACAGTGTCTCATATTCGCTTAATATTTTATTGCTTTGGACTGTTTGTACCTTTTTCCCGTCACTAAAATTTAATAGCTTTGGTCTACTCTCGGCTGGTAGGATTTTAATGCTAATTTCAAGTCAGTTGTTTGGCATACCCTGTCAAAGTTTTTACATTGAGTTGCCTAATATTTCCACACTTGAATGTTCACCCTTGAATGTTCTATTCATTTCATGATTTATAAACGTAGATATTATGTCTGTAAAACTAAGGTAATATCTAAAATAAAAATTTTAAGTATTTTTGTGTTGTGTTTTTTCCGAATGATAAAATAATATGATTTTCCTTAATAGTTTAGAATATATATGCAATCATTTAAAGTAATTACGTTGTTTACGAAAGTAGACAGTAATAAAATAAGTAACAATTTTGTGTGTACAAATAAAATGTTTTATATATTCGTGTTTATTGGTAAACACCTTAAGATAACATAAAAATGTATTCACCCATTAGTTGTACAACAAAGTTCTGATGTGATAAAACTTCCAGTGTCATTAGATTTCTAACATCATATGTTATTATCATTGCATGTTAGAAGAATGAAAACTTGAATTTATTATACAAAGACGCCATTACAACGACATTAACACGTATTCTTGCATAAAAACTACTTTTTTTCACTTGATCCGCACATGTTTTAACGGGAGAAAAGTCGTGTGCAAACAAGGCAATTCACGTGCTGTTAATACCCGATTTTTATTTTTGAAATGCTTTCCCAGGGTCGTAAATAGATTCCTGCACAGATTGACATCTGGTATCTGCGTCTTGTTCCTTTCACAAAAACCTCTTCTTGTAACATAAAAGATGCAGTCTAAACCATAGAATGTTTTGCTGCTGTATCAGTTACCAACGCCAAATGCGCTGCCCCAACAATGTTCGTACTCGCTTCTATCGTTGTTTACTCCCCTTTTAGAACTCTGCGTTTCAGTTTTTGCAGATAAATGTGAACGTTTAAGAATCGCCTGTAACTAGAACGATTGTTTGTTTTTAGGAACCATATTCATGATTTTGGTAAGTATCAGTCGGTATGTTTTTTATCTAATTTCTCGAAGGATTTATATAAACAGTTTGAAACCTTGACACTACGTTCGTACTCGTCCGTACTGCAAATGTGTCCGTACACAATTTAACTCGAATGTAAAGTTATTCTTCTTGAAATTGTGCTCCTGTTCACCAAATTATTAAATTACATGAACAATTGTTAGTGAGTTCATGTTTCTAATAACTAGAGATTAACTAGAGATTAAAATATCGTTTGAAAACCTTCAGGATGTACTTCAGATGGTGTTGTTTATTTCTGGGCCCTGGATAAGGATATTTAAAACATGTTTACCGTTTCCAAGAACAAGCTGAATGGTAATTAGAAAATGTACCGGAATCGTAAAGTCATCACGTATGAAAACAATACATTTAGTCGTCGTGAAATGTTTCGATCTCAGTCACAACAATCCCGCGGGCTTCTGCAGATGTTAATACACATAAAACGTATATTATCCCTATATTTTAAAAGACGTCGCGAAGTACCAAATGTACAGAAATTACCAATTGTTTTCCAATAGATTTCCTTTATAACATTTTGGCATGTACGGCCTTCAATCAATCGAAACATGTATAAATAATCACCTATTTCTTCAAGAACTATGTTAGCTCCATCAAAATATCGGAGTAAAACATATTAATAATGATGTATTATTTGAGCAATTTTCCTGCGAATGAGATGACCGCCTGTTTACATCGAGAAGATATAGTTTTGACCCCAAATGAAGCTCGAATCCATGACCGCCGGTTAGACCACAGCTATTCTATGTAAATATCAAAAGTTATGTAAGTAAATATGATGCCAATATGATGTCAAACAAGTTTCTTTACTGCATTTAGGATTTAACCTTGGGAATACAGTTCATTCGGAAACGAAAGGTATTTGGATTTGGTGCAAAAAACATCCAACGCAATCGGGGCAAGTGCTGGTTTTGGTCGATACGGAGGGTTTGGATGATCCAAAAAAGGTAGATAGTATATTAATTTTATAACCTTGGAGTCTTCTACATGTTTTATGTGCATTGTATAATAGCTCCATTTAAGTGATTTTTCTGTCAAACACGAGAAATGTAAAATCTTTCGGACTAATGTATTTTTGCACTTTTCTGTCATCTCAAGGCACATCGTCGAACGTAGAGTACTGGTCACGTTTCAAATATTGAATAGATAGAATGTTCAAGTTTATTTGAATTATGCACTCATGCAAAACCATTCGATAGTTTTGTATTCAATCGTTCTAAAACATCATTCCCCCCCCCCCCCCCCTCCCCAAAAAAAAAATCTGTTTGAAGGTAGTCGTCAATAGACCATATGATAAACGATATGATACGTTTCCAATATTTTGTATTTATAATATGGTTAAGTTTGTGGTTCGGTCTCTGAATTAAGAATCGAATTGGATAGGCTCATCTTAAACTGATACATGATTTAAATTCGAACGCTAAAAAACAGTATTTTGATAAATAATCAGTTTTTGATTTAGTTTGTACGTTTTAGCTCACCTTATTTTAGGTTGAGCTGTAAAGGTATTAAAAGTGGATGATCCGAAGTCCGGCGTTATATAAGTTAAGTTTCTTAGCGGCGTTTTCGACAATTTGTAGTTATTAAAAGCCTTTTAACATTTTTTTTTTTGTTTATTTTGACTACACAGGACGACTTCTTATGAATCGTTTTGAACATGTTCACGGAACTTTATCAGAAGCACCCCACTAACACGAACTCGACCGCCTTCAAATGTGCTACTTAATTGTACTTAGGAACTGTTTCAAGTAGAATAGGAAGACACCTGTTGGAATCTGGAATAGTCAAAACGAGTTTGCGATGGCTTCTCTAATATCTATTCGCTAGTGATTCTCTATAAAGTAAAACAATAAAAAGGGTAAACAAATGACAGCAAGTATAAAGATTTGAACATGTCAAATTGTTTTCATTTCTATCTATCAAATTCTAAATCTAAATATAAATCCTAGGTACAAATGTTCTTGTAAAAAGCATGATAAAAATTTAGCTCTTACCGAATTTGACATCTGCAACATTTAAAAATGTTTTAATAACTTCCAGTTCCATTGATGTTTCAAACATTTACTTTATTTGAATGCCGTCAAATATAAACAAGTTACGTAAAAGTGACGTCGCGCCAAATTGCACGTCAATCGACATCAATGCTTTAGTGCCAAAAAAGACGTTTTATTACATTGAAATAATGGAAAATAACAACGCGTCAATTTAAGAATTTACAGCAATCTTGCATAACCTATGAACGATCTCTCCATATAACTGATTGATAGATGTTCACCAAACTTGGTCAGACGTCGGTAAATAGCTATACATAGCTAATGTCTTCCTGTTTACATATATGCACCGACTTTAAATAAAATTTATATTGTATTGTATTGTATTGTATTGTATTGTACGTATCCTTGAATGGATCTTTCTTGTTTTTCTTAAAATTGTCTCTCCAGACTGCATATAAGGACAGAAAACCTAAATTGGAAATGTTTTAAGGACATCATTCCTAGTCTTGCTAACTGGACCTAGACACAGTCATAAGCAAGGTCAGAATGTATAAGTTCCGAAGTGAGAAATGCTTATTTGAGTTTCTTTTTTTAATAATTTAAATATGTCTCTAAAAATTCTTCTCAAACTAATAGTAGAGTTTATTAACATGCTAGTTTATATATTTTATGCGATATAAAAGGATGGAACTCAAATATATCATTTTATTGCAGTAGTTTTCCAAATTATTTTCAGGGAGACCAAGATCATGATAACAAGCTATTCTGTCTGACCCTCCTGCTTTGTAGTACGCTGATCATCAATATGAAAGAAGCGTTGAATTACAACAACTTGGACAAGTTAGCGTATCCTTCATCAATCTTATCCGTTAACGTTTAGCTAGCATGAGAATAGGTACACACATATAGTGATTTTGTATGAACGTGGTATATTAATTCCACAGAACATCATCAAAGTAGTAATAAGAGATAAAAGAATCTATGTTATGTTTAAACTGAAATGCATGACGCCAAATGTGGTGTAATAATCCTATTCGAAGGAAAACAAGCCAATGTTAAATCATGTGCCGAAGGTTTTTTGTTTTTTAAAATAATGATCCTATTTTACTGCAGAACTTGTAGAAGGTGTTAAATGATAATGTTTTAAAAGGACTTCCAGTTCCGCAGAATTTTGTCTAATGCATTTCGATCTCTTAAGGATAACATGGTGTAATAGGCCCCAATTTCACCAAAAGCGCACATACAACTTGACAATGTAAGCTTTAAAAGTGTCCAACGATAGAAATAAGGTGCGCATTGAGAAGTTATATAGTGACAGAAGTTCTCAAAATTTCCTTTAAATTACCTCCCCTGATAATTTTGGTTTTTCATGAGTTATCTCCCCTGAAAACTAGAAACTTTTCCCTACGGGGAATTTTACAATTCTTTTTGATATTTGTATCAGAATCATATAATGCAGCTTTCTACCGCAAAATTTTCTCGAAAATCAAGTTCAGATTCATATAATCAAAGAAATTATATATTTTCCATAGGCATCAATTTGTTACTTCAATACCAATTGTCTCCCCCAAAAATGACAAAATTTGAAAAATCTCTCGGTAAAAAGTTTGTAACTTCGAATGTCGTTAAAGTGACCAAATTTCATTTAAATATTACCATCCAGTTACAAGATATGAAATATGCTATTACACCATGTAATCCTTAATATATTTTGAGCAATTTTACACTTCATATAAATTTTTTTTATGTTGGCGCTAGCATGGTTTAAATGAAACTGACTTTTTTTGTATTCTTGTGTATATTGCAACCAAAGAGGTTCGGCACATGACTTAAATGGTTTATGATGACTTGAAGTGTAGCAATACATTTTATTAGCTCAACTACACGAAGTATGGATAGTTGTCCTACACGAACCGGCGTCGTCGATCTTCCGCGTGCGCATATTGGTTAAAGTTTTAATGAACTTTCTCTTTCCCTCTGTAATTACTTGATGGTTTTGTTTCAAACTTAAAATAGTTATTTCTCATTATCACCCACATCATATGGTACAAGGGCCATAACTCTTAACACCAGTATTTCATAAATTACCTCCCAATTTTACTTAGAATTTCAGGTTACAGTTTTGGTGCAGTTTCACTCTATCACAGTTATTACTAAATGATTTGAATCGAACTTAAAAGTAGTTGTTTTACCTTATCACCAACATAATTTGACACAAAGTTCATAAGCGTGTTTCATTAATTATGCCCCTTTTACTTTTAAGATTAATTTGATGCATTTTCACTATATCACTGTTATTACAGAGAGAATTTGATCCAAACTTAAAATACTTGTTCAACATCATCACTCATATCATATGACACGAGGACAATAGCTCAAAAAACATTTTTTCATGAATTATCTCTCTTTTTTACATAGGTTAAAAGTTTGGGCAGTTTGACTGTATCTCAGTTATTACTAAATTGATTTGATTCAAAGTTTAAAAAAATTGTTCCATATCATTAATTACATGTACACGGGTACTAAACAGTGCCTGTGGTACCACCTGTGCCGACGAAGAATGAAGGCACCTCGCTTCCGGTAACGCAGGTACTTCGCCAATGTGTATAAATTAAAGCGAGATCGGTGAGTGATTTTTGTAATTTTTGTAATTTTGTTACTGCATGGAGCATTTGTTTTCAAAAATCGGGGAATGTAGCGGGGTGTAGATGTATCCTATGTTCATATCCATGCTAAATATTGTGACAAATGATCATTTTCCTAGAAACGCAAGGACAAATAATTTGGGAATGAAACGTGAATGTTTTCACATCAGTGACTGTTTAGACTCATTTCTTTTTTGCTGACCCAAACCATATCGTCTCCGCCGTCGTAAATTATATTTATAAATGACATGTGATCTGCCAAAATATAAAATGTGTCCAGAAAATTCCGAATTTGAACGTTATGCCAATTTTGGAAAAGTGGCGCAGGCATTTCGACGATGCCGCAGGCACTTCTAAAAGTATCGGGGCATAAATTTGGCCCAAAACTAGACAATCAGACAAATGGAAGAACAGAGAAACAGAAAGGCAAAAACTAAATTCCCCCATGATACTGTAATAATTTTGACTTTATAGTATTGTAAAATAAAAGGAACCAAACCTTTCTTACGCTTTAAATATCCATCCATTATTTTGGCATATTTCTACCACGAGATAGGTAGGTAGCTGTCACGATACCTCAAGAAATTATCGTGATAAAGCGAAGTTTTCTAACAAGGGTCTCAATAGTCAAAAGTTTCCTGTAAATATGATTGCGATGATTTACATTATTATCTCGATACCATTTGTGTTAGTGTCCGTTGTGGTTAGCTGCCATGTACTAGCTAGACAGTTACTTTCGATATAAAGTCAGAAACATCTTGATATTTTGATTTTCCTGTAAATCTATTTAAATAGTCCTAACGTTTCCTGGAAATATGAATCATATCTACAAAAGAATAATTTTTGTGAATGTTTCAGAAAACTGGAAATTAGAAATATGCTCATAAACGAGCAAATAGGAGATTTTAATAGTTCTTATATTACGTAAAAACTTAATGTTTTTACTGTTCAAACAAACACTTGAAAACCAAAACCTATCGAGCAGCATACAGCGGACAGAAGAATGCAATGTTCTAAAGGCATAGTGTTTGGAATACAGTTTGCTTCCATTGACCAGAACAATAGCGTAGTAGAGTATAAGATTACCCGTGAAGATAAACCGATTGCTAAACTATTTGATCTTTGTGTATATAAAATATAATCGTACAAATGCTAGTTATTGGAGATTTGGTTAGTTTTGGGCCAAATTTATGTCCCGATACATTTAGAGGTGCCTGCGGCACATCGAAGAGGCTACGGCATCGACAAAATGCCTGCGGTACTTTTCCAAAATTGGCAAAATGTTCAAATTCGGAATTTTATGGACACATTTTATATTTTAGCAGATCACATGTCATGTATAAATATGATTTACGACGGCAAAGACAACATCGTTTGGGTCAGTGAAATGAGTCTAAACAGACATTGATGTGAAAAAAATCACGTTTCATTCCCAAATTATTTGTCCTTGCGTTTGTAGGAAATTGATCATTTGTCACAACATTTTGCATGGAAGTAGTGAATAAACTAATGCTTTTGGCACATTTGACCCCACCTACCCTTGACCCTCTTTTAAAATCCACAACGCGACCAAATTCAATTTCAAAAATCCAAACCTACCAATCTTTAAGATAACAGAGTTTCTAATCTTAAAATACTAACTCGGTGTATTTATACCCTGAAAATCTGCCACACAATTAAAAAAACCCACAAGTTTAAATCCATTTCATTTAAAACACTAAAACCATTTTCAATAGAGTGCCCTTATTGGTATACACCACGCATTAGATTTTTTACTACGTTTTATTCATTGATAAAGCGTAGTAAAAAATATTGGGAGAGAGTTTATCATGCGGAGTGCAATCGATACTAGCTGGTCAATCATTTCTCTCTCTTCCACCAAGAGATATTGACACAGATTCGTACTCCGTCCGGACCAGTTTTCTTAATCTTTCATAAGATTAATTTATCTTTTAATATTCCAAGTAAGGCTAATGTAAACCGTTTAATTATAAATATCGATATTTACACACGTTTATACACAAGCGTTCATAAGCTTTAAATCGGTTAGATGGAACTAAATGTTTTTTTACCGCGCGGCAGGGTTCGATTCCAGGACCAGGAGGTTTTTTTTTCTTTTGTTTTGTGTAACAGGTGGGGAGGGGGCTAATAATTTAAATCCATATAATATAAATGAATCAAAAAACAATATATTGTGTAAAAAGAAAGGAAATTTACTGATAGTATAAATCCTCAAATATGTACAACAAAAAATGGTAGACTTATGTTAAGAGCTCAATGTGCATCCGCGGTACTTAAAAACACAATTTGTTAACGCTCTGGAGTGCAATTGATATTCATCAAGCAATGTTACCTTTATTCCTAAGAAAGGTCCTGCTTTTATCAGCTTTCCGCTTTTTGGGCCTGGAAACGCTTTAGATAATGACAACCCTAAATAACTAGATGCGGCATGTAGGGACCATGATATCTGTTATAGTTCAGAAGTCAGTACAACAAAATGCGGATAAGCAAATGCTTTCCATTCCGACTTAAATAACACTAAATCAAAAACATTTGGGGAAAAGATTGGCAAACATTATCGTGAAACCTATAATTAAAACGAATACAACTTGGCGGGGACAAAAGTCAACAAACGGGTAAAGGGGGTAGAGTATACCCCCGGAATCATGCACCAAGCGACCAACTACACTTGGATGATGAATGAGCAGAATAATTACACAAACCATTAAAAGAAAATTTAGGAACGAAAGTGATTGTCAAATATATTTGATGATACTTGGTCTGCCCGATTTAGTTGATATGCAAGCTTTTTCAAAATAATAAGTAGTAAAGGAGTAAGTACTTGTTAACCGTTATTGATATTTCAGTAACATGCTTGGTTATTCCATTAAAGAATAAGCTGAGATCTGTTACTGAAGCATTTAAAAAACAATTTTAAAAGGTAGATTCAGGTGACGCAAAAGTCCCGCCGAAGACTGCATGATTCCACAAAATGTATGGTAATGAAGGACAAGAATTTTATAATAAAAGTTTGAATCATTTTTTGAATAATATAAAATTAACAGGTACCATACATTTAATGAAGGTAAGCTGTAGTATTGAAAGATTCAATATAACGGTAAAAAGAATAATGTGGAAATATTTTACGCAATAATACTTATTACTTAATTTATATAATTTGCAGGAAATGGTTGATAAATATAAACAAAACAAAACATTCTAGTATAAAAATGAACCCGACTGAAGCCAGTAAAACTAAATAAAGGTACTGTTTCCTTTAACTTATATGGTAATTTAAGTACCAAAAGAGTAACAAAGCAAAATTTAAAATTGGTGATCGTGTCCGTTTCAGCAAACTTAAAAGACATTTTGAAAAGGATATACACCAAACTGGACAGAGGAAATAGTTATAATTTTAGAAAATTATAATACAAATCCAAGCACATCACTCTATTAAAGATTTAAATAATGAAATAGTTCAAGGGTCATTTAACGAACAAGACGTTTACCTACTACCCAAGAAGTTTTTTAGAATAGAAAAATGTTGTATTAGACGAGACCTATAGAAAAACAAGCTTTAGAAAATGGAAAGGTTACAATGAAAAAATTATAGTTGGGTACCATTTTAATAATTGGAAGAAATTTAATATATTAATATAAATTAGTATAAATTTAATTTCTATAATGGAATAGAAACAATAGATCAATTATTATTCACTAACTAAACTAGCTGCTGCTTACAGAAAACGTTATAAATTTTGTGGGAGAGTAATTACTATGGTTTATAATTACAACAAATTATCTTTGGTTTTTCAAGCTTGGCATTAGTAGCACTTTTCCAGCTATTCCTATATTTGTAGCAGCTGTTGGTGGTTGTTCCATCAGTAATTACCTATTTACTTAATAGACTAAACGTGACGAAAAGAATTTATTTTAAAACACACTCAGCACAAATAAAACAACTAATAACAAAAGCCGGATTGCACTTTAGCTGTTCATGAACCCTAAATGAATCCTGGAAAAGAAGAAAGAGAAAAAAGTTATTCAAGATATTTTTACAAATACTGTTAGAATGCAGAAAGTAACAAATTATTTAATGTGCCCTTTGAACATATCTGACAGAATTTTAATTAACGGATATAAAAGTAAAAAAGAGAAGAGTTATATTAACTTTCCCTTTAATTAAGATTTTTTTCTATAATTATTTATATAAATGAGGAAAAATTATTCATTTGAAAGGTAATATTGCATCATGAAAAAAGTCGTTTTAGATATGATTAAATTTATAATCCTAATTTTAAATTATTCCAGAACCGATTCAATATTGCAAAATGTTCTGGACGCCAACGAAATTCATATAACCTTTTTGGAACTTGCTCTGCAAGAACCTCTCAATATTCATTTCCTTTCAGTTAGTCAACTTTAAACAGCCATATAAAATGTTAAATTCTGCTTAAAAAAAATTTGATGGTGTTTCGTTTCTTGAACGATGGTATTTAACTACCAACACGTTTTTTACCAAAACAACACGACAACGATGTTATAAAATGAGACCCGATTGGGCAGTATATACAATCTTTCTTAATGTAATGTTTATTAACATACATGGAAAAAACCAATTGATGCACTTTATGTAAATACCGCGCCTAAAATATGTTTTCAAAGACTTCAAAAAAGAAACAGAACTGAGAAACAGAGTTTTTTTAAGATTAATTTAGAAAAACTACACAAAGTACAACGAAGATGGCTAACCAGAATGTCCTCAAGAAGTATTAAATTTTAACAGTTATAACAATATTAGAAAAAAATAAACTTTAAATCTTTCAAAAGATAGAGATAATATAAACAAATGTCTCAAATCATATAAATTTCTTTACGTTCGTTTTAGAGATTTTTTTCTATAATTATATCATATATAATGGCATATAAAAGTTAATATAGAATGATTATACCAAATTATCTACACTTTAAGGAGAAATAAGAATCCAGACAATAATTCATATAAAAAAGTTTTAAAAAAAAACGTTTTAATTCAAAACTTAATAAAATAGTTAGCGATAAAATAAAAAAAAATATGTCATTGAAAAAATTAAAAAATGTTATAGATCCTTATCTTTTAGAAAGAATTTTTTGAATGGACTGTGGTTTTTTAAATGGTAGAAAAGAAAATTCAAAAAATTTTTTTGTCCCAACCAAAAAAATCATCGAAAAAAACCCTAAAAAATTTTGCACCCATTTGCAAAATGAAGAAAAAATATAAAAAGCACTTCGCAACTTTTAAAAAGACCTTGGTATTAATTCGGGGGTTAATAAAACTGTGCTGGAAGGAAAAAAAAAAGAGTAAAAAGTGGAAATCAAAAAATAATGGAAAAAAATTAAATTTAGATTTTTATTTTTCTAAAAACTTTATTTATTTTATTTTTTTACCCTTTTTTGCTTAACAATTTTTTTTCTAAATATATTATAGATGGAAATTGGGACTTAAAGCAAATTTTAAGAATTTGAAATTAAATTTAAATAGACAAGATCCAAAAAAACAATTTATTTAACTGTAACGACTTTATGAAAACCCCAAAAAACTTTAAACTTTAAAGGTTAAAAATAAAAGGGTTTTAAAAAAAAATTTTTTTTAAAAAGATTTTCAAAAAATACAAAAAAACCCCCGTTATTTTTCATCAAAAGCTTTTGAAAATTTTTAATACAAAAAGAAATAAAAAAAACTTTTCGTCAAAATTTTGTGAAATAATAAATAGAATTTGGAAAAATTTGGGTTTCAAAGGAAGCGGTGGAGAATAGAGTCAGTTGTGCATTATAAAATAGAATAAGTTAAATCCGTTGGTTGCTTCAAATTATTTGAGTTACCCCAAAAAATTAAAAAAATCCAATGAAGGATTAATAAATATAAAATGATGATAACGAAAGTTTTAGATGGTGTCATTTAGCTTTAAAATTTCCCGTTGAAAAAAAAACCTCAAAAATTTCAAAAAATTTAAAAAAAATATAAACCTCTTAAAATTTTTAAAAGAAAAAAGTTTCCCGTTTCATTAAAAAAATACTAAAAAGAATTTTAAATGATATTTCATTTAAATTTTTTGGTTATGAAAAACCTACGGGAATTTATCCTTTGACATATAAAAAATTTATACGAAAAACACGTATTTTTTTAATTAATAAAAACGAAATAACACAGCAAGCCACCAGGGCTTCACCGGTGGTGCACATTTTTTGGATAAAAGATTTAAATGATTAATTTTTAAAGAAAAAAATGTAAAAAAAAAAAAACATTTTTTTGCAATCATGCTTAAAAAAATTTTTTCACAAAAAAAATTTAAAAGAACATTTTAAAAAATTGTTTAGCTTTAATGGTTTTCAGGGTGAAAAAGCCAAAAGGGGAAGTAAATACATTTAAAAATTATCATAAAGGTTTAGCATACCCTTTTAATTTACGATTTTGAATCATAACGAAGAAAGTTTTAAAACTCCCCAAAACCCGGGTTTTTTATTTCTAACCCTACCAAATCTTAAAATGGGGCTGGGGTTAAAGTTGTTTGTTGCTAGACGACAAAAAAAAACCCCAAACAGATTTACAGAGGACCCAATGCAGTTTTAATTTATTGAAAAAAGCTTGGGGAAAGAAGAGTATTGAAAGGGAAATATTAGAGAAAATTTTTTAACAAAGATTTAAGAATGTCTAAAAAAAGATAAAAATTGTTTTAAAAAGCAAAAAATCTTCCACATCGGGGGGAAAAGTAATAAAGGTGAATTGAGTAAGAGACCATGTCATATACGGAAAATTAGAGGAAGGCTCACTCGGAAGAAATATTTTTTAGACAAAACATAAAATTTCCCCGTCATTTTCATAATTTAAGAGTTATGTTTCCTTTAAAATTATCCCCAAAATGGGAAAATTCAAAAAAATCAATGTTTTCCAAACAATATGGAAAAGATACATGGCTTTTTGGGTAAGTGATTAATTTTTATTGTTCTTTCCCAATTTTTCGCAATCATGGATACTTGAAACAATATTCCAAAATTTAAAAATTTTCTCAAGAATTTAATTGTGAAAACTTTAATTTATTAAAAACCCCAAAGGTGTTTTCCAAATTTTTAATGGATTCATTTAAAAATTCAAAAAAAAAAAATTTCCCCCCCAAAAAATAAATTTTTATTAATTTTTAATGAAACATTTTAAATTTATGAAGAATTAACATGCTAAAATTTTTGGAAAAATTTTAAAAATTAAAATTAATGGGAAATATCGATTTATATTTAAAACTGATGTCTTATTTTCCCCGAAATTCGGGAAACTTTAAAAGTATGCTTAAATATTATAAATTAGTCCTGCCTTTTATTTGTGTCCCGGGTTTTTTAGCTTGGACGCAATGTTAAAATGCCGGGAAATTAAACTTAAAATTTTTTTGATATCGATGGGGTATTTATTTTTGAAAAGGGTCTTAGAGGCGGAAAGTTTTTTCAAATAGATATAGCAAAGAAACAATAAATATTGAAAGATTACATCCAAAAAAAAAATAAATAATTTTGTACCTTGCCCCAAAAAACCTTTAGGGTTGGGCCTTTGTCGCCTTACCCTTAAAAACTTTAAATTTAATTGAAAAAATATAAGAAAATTAATTGCAAAGATAAAAATTTTCTTTAAGTTGAATTTTGATTTTAAAAAAATACCCAAAAAAAATTCATACTTACATATGATTATTTTTGGGCCCCAAAAGGTCTCTTAAAGATAATCTTTCAAATTTAGTAAAAAAAAAATAAAGAAAAATTTTTAAATAGGAAAAGAATGAAAAAAATTTGGTTCCAATTTAAAGGAAAAAAGAAAAATTGTAGTCCATTAAAAAAACCTGGAAATTTATGTTAATTGGGTTTTAAAGTAAAAAAAATTTAGGGTTTTAACTTTTAACAAAAAGTCCCGGGGTTTAAAAAATTATATTGATTTTTAATCCCAAAAAAACCTAAAAAAAAAAATTCTTTTGGGGAAAAACCCTTTTTTTTAATTTTAAAAAAAACAGTTTATTCGGAAGATTTGGGAAAATTGCGTAAAAAAATCATTTTAAAGCGAACAGATAAAAATTTTTTTATTAAAGTATTACAAAACCTTTCATTTGTTATTAAACGATTTTAACAAGAATTTATTTGGTATTCTTGAATAAAAGAAAGCTTGTTTTTAAAACCCCATTTTTGGGTATTTTGTTTATTCGATTTTTTTAAAAATATTAATGTTGTTTTTCTTTTAAATTTACTTTAAGGAAAATTTGAGCTCGCAAAGCTTTTATTCCTGAACTGTTTTAGGTATGAAATAAATACAAAGTGAAAAATTATGGGGATTTTTGTAAGGAAAAAGATTTATTTGTATAGTGATTAGAAAAAAACTCAAATTTATTTGATAAAATAAAAAGAATTGGAAAAAAATTTAAAGATAAAAGCTGCCAGTTTCCAATCTTTGAATTTTTTGGGATTACGTATAAAAGTTTCATATTTACAGAAAACGAAGTTAATGTTAAAAATGTAAAGGAATTAAAAAAATGTTGAAAAAAAAAAATATTCAAAAAAATTTTAAGATTTTTTTTTTAATTTCAACCGAATAAATCACACTTTAAAAGTTATTCTTTTGAAAAACACAATCTTTCCATTATTTATAAAAAAAACCTTTATATTTATGACGATAAAAAGAATATCTTGAAAAGGGAAATTGATACATTGCTTTATCTTAAAAAAAAGCCCCATAATTTAATTCAATTTTTAAAATTTTAAACCCCGTAATAGAAATAAAATCATTCATTTAATTTTTTACCCAAAAATTAAAGAAAAATTTAATTTTTTCTTTTATTTTTTAAAATCGTAACTTGGAAGTTTAATTTTTTTTATTTTTTTTGTAATTTAGCTTCTCCTTTATCTAATTTAATTTTCCATCAAAAAAAAAATTTAAAAAATAGAATCATGCTTGATTCTTAATTTTTCCATTTGAACAAAACCGGGTAGCATTTACATTTTTTCCTTTTGAATATTCCCACTATCAGTATCTTGGGTATACTGTTAAAAAAATGGGGGGTTTTTTATTTTTTGTCTTTCTATTTTACTTATTTTTTTTCTTTTATATTATTAAATACCCCATTTTTATTTTAAAAAAACTTTAAAAATTTTTAATTCAAAATTTTTACTTTCTTTTTTTTTTATATTTCCTCCAATAGTGGAATTTGACAAAAATATGGTAAAGATAAAATCCTACACCTTCATGTGAGGTTAAAAACAGCATAAGGATTAATGTCAAACATTGTATTTTTTAAATAAATTTTGTTTTTTTCATACACAGATTGCGAATTGTTCAAACAACGACTTTACAGGTCATAAAGTCCTGAGGTTTTTGTGTAAATATCCCCCCGGGTGTTATATCTACACTCCCAGGGGAAAAATTCACCAAAAAAAACCCCCTCGCCACCACTAAAAAAAAATTGTATTGGGGATACATACCCTCTTTCCTTTTCCTTGGTTTTAAAATAAAACCTAGTATCTATTATATAAATTCCATTTTTTTTTGTTTATAAAAAACACATTTTTAAAGGTCATCCGGGTTTATGTAGTTTTTATTTCTTGGTTTTGTTTATAAATCTTTTTTTAATCTACGATTTTTCCCCGACCCCAAAATTTAATAATCAAAAACCCCGCTTAAAAAGTTTCTCGCCCCCCGAGCCCCGATCCAAAATTATTTTAAATGAAAATTTCCAACTCGTGGTTATCATAATCTTTTTCATTTATTGTTTTGAAAAGTTTATTTTTTTAAACCCGGGTTTGTTTTATTTTTTATATCTTCTACTTTTGTATTAAAAGAAAACTTTCGTCTTTTTTTTTCCCTTTCAGATTTTATTCGGGCAAATTTATTTTCATTTTCGAGAATTCTTAGCAAATCATAAAATCGTTTTGAGTGAAACTTCAGAAGCAGAAAAATTGAAAAGATTTTGGTTCTAGCTTTTTGGGGTTTCTTGTTTAAGAACTTTTTTTCTTTGTAATTTTTCGGCTTTGTGAAATATTGGGTAGACAGTAATTGTTCTCCTTGTTTAGTGATTTTTTCAATTTTAAGTCCGTCATTTTTTTTTTTTTTTAATTTAGCTTAATTTTTTAAATCTTCGTAAAAATGTAAGGGACTTAATTCCGTACTTTAATATAGTTTTTAAAGACAAAAAGAGGGGTTGTTTTTTTTTAAAATTTTTTGTTGTATTAATTGTTTTAAATTGCTTTAGCATTGAGAATTGTTCCCTTGTTTCTGATTTTTAACTCCAGCCCAGTTATTTTTTTTTTTTCTTTGATTAAATTCTTTAAATTTCTTCTTGAAATTTTTTTTTGGAAAATATTATTTAAATCTGAATATTTTAAAATTTGGGTTGTCAACAGTACTAATCCAAATTTCAATTTGTTTTTTTAAAGTATTTTTAGAATTAAACTCTTTTTTAAAGGTTTTTAATTTTTGTCATGGTCTCACCTCTTTGCAAGCTCCCTTTTTTCAGTCAGTTTTAAGCTGCAAATTTTTTGAAAGGTCGATAATTTTGGGTGTTTTTGTTTTGTTTGGGTTTTTTTTAGTTTTTTATTTTTTTCTGATTTTAAATGAAAATTTTTTGAAAATTTTTTTTCCGTTTAAAATCTTGGTTTTTAGTTTTTAATGAATCAAATTTTAAGAACTTGGGTATAATTTTAAAAATTTTTTAAAAAATTTTCTTTTATTTTTTGAACAGATTTTCTTAAAATTTTTTTTAAATAAATCAAAAGCTTTCATTTCCAAATTTTATTTTGTAATTGAAAAAAAAATGAATTTTTTTAAAAAACTTTTTTAAATTCTTATATTCTTTATTCCTTCAGGCGGTTTTCCTTTTAAAACTTCAGTTTTAAAATCATTATTACCCCCTGAACTTTTTTAAACATAAAGTTTTAAAAACTGCATCTTGGGTTTATTGGTTTTTCCTTTGGTTATTGGGGGTTATTACCCCCCAACCCAAATGCTCTGTTCTTGTGTTATCAAGTTCCTTATTTCTGTGAAGTTTCGTTTCCCGATTCTTTTTAAGTTTTTTAAATGTTTTTTGGGATAATCATTAATAAAATTAAAATTTAATTTTTATTATACGTCGGGTTTTTAAAATTTTGGTTTTAATCATTAAAAACCCCCCTATTATTCCAGTAAGTTTTTTTTTTAAAACTTCCTTTTTGTCAATTTTAAAAATTTTAATTTTTTGATTTTTTGCATAAAAAAGTTTTAGGATTAAATATTTTTTTCATTAAAAATCATATCTTTTTCTCTTTACTTGGACTTTAAAAATAAATATAATGTGAACAGTTATCCGAATATTTTTGGTGCTTTATAGTAAGACGGGTTTAAAAAAATAATACAAGTTTTTGTGACGCCTTTTAAAGAAGATTTTGTTATTTCTTTCTGAATTTTTTATTTCACTAAAAATCATCAAATTTTACATTTTTTTACTGTTTTTCTGATTCAAGTTTCCCCACAAGGTTCATTTGGTGGGATCAGTAAATTCAAGTATTTCTTTTGGTTTATTTAATTTTTCTTGCAGCCATTTAAGATTTAAATTAAAATCCTGATATTTGATTCTTTAGGTTTTTAGCATATAGGTAAAATTTATAAATATATGGGGTTTTCGAATATATGTTAGTGTATTTGTTTTTAAATTCCAAAGTCCCATATTAACATTCTAAACAGGAACCACATAAAAGGAAAATGTTTTTTTAAAGTTATTGTGTTGGCATTCTTTTTGCAATAATTTGGAATTTCCTTTATATAAAAATTTTACTTTATTTTACATATTTTACATTATTTTCTTTTAATAATGCAAAAAAAATTAAAAAATGAGAAAAAAAAAAATTAGTCGAACAAAAGAGGGCTTTTAGAGAGAAATAATGGAGAAAAAAATTTTAAAAAACTAAAATCGGGGAAAGTATGTGAAATTTTTAAAAACCCAATTACTGAAGGAATAGAAGTCAAAAAAAACAATTTTCAAGTCAGTTAAAAAATTACCGGGAATTTAAAAAGCAATTTGCGTTATCAGGGATGAAAGAAAGACAACAAACAATCAAGGTTTCCACAATATTCCAAAAACCCCCAAAAACTGGTTCCTAGAGTTAGAGGGGGTATAAAAAAAACGGGAAAAAAAACAAAGAAACCACTAAAAAGAAAATTAAAAAATATGGAAGTTATAAAGAACAGCTTTAAAAACAAACCTTTTATAACCCATAGATTGGGGGGGATGTCGCTGGATGGGTTCCCCCAAAATGAACTTAAAAGATAGAAGTTTTGGAAAAAAAGATGGGTAAATGAAACAAATGATGATACAAATGAAAAAATAGAAGAATTGGGAGCAGACCAAAAAAAAAAAAAACCCACATAGTTTTGATCTTTCTGGGTGTAAAGTTTTAGAAGAATTTTAAAATTACAAAACCCTCTGAAAAGTTTGATTTTTTAAGCGTGATTGATCCCAATAAAATAAATAAAAACTACTTTAAAAGTAAATAAATGTGTTACTACGAAAATTAAAAAAATTAAAAGGTCCAATAACTAGCAATGGGAAAAAAAATCTAAAAAAACAAAAGAAAACAAAAAAAATTAAACATACAAAGGCGAATTTTTTAAGTACAAAGAGGGGTTTAAAAAAAATATTTTGGGATGTCTTCTAATTGGGAAAAAGGAAAAAAAATCATAACCCCCTTAAATTTCACAATGGACAATATGGAATTTAATTATTTAATTAATAAATTTATGGTCCAAAAAAAATTAATTTTAGGATAAATATGGGAAAAAAAAGTAATTAAACCAAAAAAGATAAGATTGATTGATTTGATTAATAAAAGATAACAATAAAAAAAAACATTCAATTCATTAGAAAAAATATTTAAAGAATTAAAAAAATCGGATTACCTATCAAAAAAAGATTTGAAATTTAAAAAGTAAATTTGGGGGCGGGGTTTTGACGGTGCCCATGTAACCCAGAAGAATTGGTTAATGATTGAGTTAATTTGTGTTTGATTGATGTGGAAAAAATAATTTAAGAACTAAAAAATGGGGTTTTGGGAGTAGACAATTTTTGAAAAAAGGTAAAAAATTTTTACCAGAAAAAAACCCTAAAGTTATATAAAAAATATTTTTCTTGAATAAAAATGGAACAAAAAATTGTATTAAGTTCGAAACATTAAAAATGATAATAAAAAAACTCCATGATTTTAAATCATATTTGGGCGTTTTTTAATTTTTAAAAAAAAAAAATTTTGTTGTCGGTTTGGTAGTATTTAAAATTATGATTTTCTTGGCATAAATATTAGGAGAATATGATAATAAAGAATTGTTTTAATAAGGGAAAGGGTTTGGGAAAAAAAATCATTTTACAAAGGGTTTTTTTACAGTTTCACTGATATAATAATTACTAGGGAAAAATTAATAAAATAATGATTTTGAATTTTTATAAATCGACTTGCTCCCAAAAGTTTGGGAATTTTTTTAAGTGTTTAAATTTTTTATTTCAATTAAAGTAAATTTTTGTTGGATTTAAAAAATTTTCAAATTTTTTTCTTGCTTGGATTTGAGAAAAAAGATTGAGAAATATGAATGGGGGGAAAAACAACACCAATTAACTATCTGTGGATACAATTTAATTCCTAGTGATCTTATTGATAATTGCTTGTTGATGGGAATTTTGTGTATTTTTAGCTTTTAAATACGCAGATTTAAAAGACTTATCCCTTTAAAAAGAGCCAAACAAGTCGGATATTCTGAAATTAATAAATATATTTTAATTCAATAAGAAATTTATTACAGTTTGTTTGGGGAAAAAAAATTTTTTTAATGAGGTGAAACAAGTTTTCATAAAATTAAAAAAAAAAAAAATTAAAATTTGTTTTATATAATGTACAGAAAATTTATGATAAGAAAAAGGATATTTATTTTGTTGACCACACAGGAGGAAAATTACGGTATACCTGGGTCTCCCAGGACGCAGTCCCTTGGGACAGGATTTTTGACACTTTACGAAATTTTTTTTAAGTGGGGTTGCATCTTTAATTAGCACAGCGGGGAAAAAAACTCTGGAAAAAGGAAAAAAAAAACCTAAAAAGTGGAAAAAAAGGTTGGAGGGAAGTGGAATTTAGCTGTAAAAAAAATTATTTAAAAAAATTAAAAGAAAATGCTCCGGCAGTTGGTGATTTAAAGTTAAGGATTACAAGAAAAAAATAACAGTAAAATAAAAAAAGGAGGATTTAATAGGAAAAATAGAATATTGCAGGGTGGGGACGCGTAAAAAGATTAACGATTAATTTATAAAATAAAAAAAATTATAAATAAATGTTTAGAACAAAAAAAATATTGTGAAAATAGACTAACTCCTATTCAATTAGATCAGCTTTAATATCTGTCTTTGGGGAAATTTTTAAGCCAAAAAACGGGTTCCTTTACAAATTTTAAGATTGAAGCTCTATTTTGATTGGTTTAATGGGTTTTTTTTGAAGTAAGTTTTAAAGTTAATAATTTCTGATGGTCTTTTTGCTGGCGGGGGATCAAATTGCTTAATTAATAATGCAGTTTCATTAATTGATCAGTTTGGGGTTAAACAAAATGGAAAAAAATTTTATAGTTGTAATTTTTACAAAGTAAAAAAATGTAAAAAAAATTTGTTTAAATTATCTAGGGTTTTCAAATGGAACAAATGAATTTTTCTATTTAAAACTATGCTGTTGCCCAAAAAGGGATGACCAAGGGAATAATAAAAGGTTTTGATTAGAAAGGGATTACCCAAGGGGGGAATGAGGGAAATGCTAAGATTCCGTTAAATTAAATTTTGTTTTTTTTTTAGGGGTTTTAGAAATTTTTATACCCCAAATCAAATTCAAAAACCGCAGCTGCGGATGATGGAATTAATTTTTTTGGCTATGCTGTGAGTTGGTTGAGTAATTGTACAATTAAATTTTAGGGTTCCGCTTTAAAATTTTTAAAATTTGGACTTAATCTAATTTTGAAAAATTTTCAAAAGCAGGTGGGGATCCTTTGGGAAATGGTGACGCAAACAACGATAACGAAAGAGGAATATCTTTGAAAAACAGTGGTAAACAAAACCAAACATGTTTTGTTTATCACAACGACTGTTAAAAGAACTCACAAAAACTAACCCCATTTTTTAGAAAATTTAAAGTTAATTTGCAGAGGGATTTCATTTTAAACTCCGACGTTTGGGAAGGGGGAATGGGTTTTTTATCCAAAACGAAACAAAGTAAAAAGAATATATGGGAGTGTAATTTATTTTATTATAAAACAAAAAAATAAGACACGGAAGTCTGCTAAATAGATCAATTTTTTTAATTTTTTGGATTTGTTTTATTTTTAATTGAAAAAAAAAAGGAGTAAATACGAAGATCCTATACACATTTCATTAACCTAAATAAAGTTCGCCGACAGAAAATGCCCGTTTATCAATTTCATTGTATGAAAAAACAATTGAAATAAAACTATTGAATAAATTGTTTTGTTTAAATAAATAAATTTTAAATATATAATGGTATCAATTATTTGAATATAAGTTACCTTACAGATGGACAAAGAAAAATTTTGCCAAGCTTTTTAATTAAAATCAAAATATTTTAGATTAAAACTGAACAATTACGTGGGGAAAAATTCCCCTTTTCTTTTAACAAAAAACCCAAAATTTAAACAAATAAAAACTGCCACAAAAAAGGGGGTTTGAAAAAACAAATTTTAAAAAAAGATGTCCCTCAAAGGCAAATGGTGGTTTTAGGAGCTTTAGCTGGGTTTGTTGGAAAAACAATTTTTCAATGGAGCAAAATAGCTCAAAAAAAAAAGCCCCCCAGGCATCGGGCCCTCTTGGGTGGCCAGTTTCCCGGGTTTTTAAGTTACTTGGGGGGGGTATGATTTCGGGAGCTAAAGTAAGGAAATATGAACGCCATATCTTACACCCAATAAAAAAGCAATAGAGGGTCTGGGGGTATTTAAAAAAACACAAAAAAATGTCGGGGCGCAACGCTGACTATGCAACGCCTTGTCGATTGATGAAAACGAGTCGAAAAAAAGGGCTAATTTAGTAAAAAAACAAAATAGGGGTTTTGGAACCTGATAGTGCTTTTAACTCAGGACGGGGCAAGTGTGTGAAAATTTCAATCCATTCCCCCTAGTGGGTACTAAAGTCCGTAATAATGGAAATTTTAACCAAAACTCCAGTCGAAAAAGGGGCATAATTTTGTAAAATCAAATTTGGTTATTGCCCCCTTTCATTGCATGTATTCTGACAGGAACAAGTTGTGCAATTTCAATCCTTTCCATTAGTGGGTTTTTTTAAAAAGCAGCTTACATACAAAACCTTAACCAAAAAAATTTTAAGTCGAAAAAAAGGGCTAAATTTTTTTAAAAAAAAACAAATAGAGTATGGGAACTCTTAAGCGTTTCCCTTAATGTTTTGGGGAAAGGTTTTGGGGGGGGCCGTTAAAAAAAACCCCTTTTGTTTGGGGGTTTTGGGGGGCTTTTGGGTTTTGGCCTGGGGGGAGGACCGGGGGGGGTTTTTTTTGGGTTTCTGGTGTTTTTAAAAAGGGGGGAGGGGGGGGAGGGGGGGGGGGTGGGGGTTTTAATTTTTGTGTGGTAAAAAAGGGTTTTGGTTTTGGGGTTTTGGGGGGTGGAAAACCCGAAACACTTTGTTGTGGGGGTTTTGTTGTTCCCCCGGGGTAAACTTTTTTTAAAATTTTCCCTTTTTTGTTGGGGTTTTAAAAATTTTTGGGGTTATTTGTGTTTGTGTTGGGGGTTAAAATTTGGAGTTGTTGGTGGGGGTTTTTTTTTTTGTCTTTTGTGGGTTTTTGGGGTTTTGTTTTAAAAAGGGGGGGTTTTTGAAATCTTTTTTTTGTTTTTGGTTTGGGGGGTTTGTTTGGATTTTTGGTTTGTGGGTTTTTTGTTTTTTTTATTTGTTTGGTTTTGTTTGTTTTTTGTAAAAAAAAGTAAAAGTCTTATTTTTTTTTTGGTTTTTTTTTTTTTTTTTTTGTGTTTTGTTTTTTTTGGTTTATTTTTTCCCTGTAAAAATTTTTTTTTGTTTTTTGTTTCTCTTAAAGATTGGTTGGTTTTGGATTTTTTAAATTTGAATTGGTCGGTGTTGGATTTTTTAAAAGAGGGGCAAGGGGTCAGGTGGGGTCAAATAGTGCCAAAAGCCTTATTTTATTCACTACTCATGGATATGTACATAAGAAACATCTACACCCTGCTACATTCCCCGATTTTTGAAAAACTGCTTCATGCAGTAAAAAAATGACAAAAATAACTCATCGATCTCGCTCGTTTTGTAGACATTGGCGAAGTTCCATAGGTACCAGAAACGAAGTACCTTCATTCCTCGGCGGCACAGGCGGTACCGCAGGCACTGTTTAGTACCTGTGATGTATGTCCCCTTTTTGCTAAGAATCTTACCCATGTTATGTTTTGATACACGTTCCCTCTATATCTCTTATTACTTAATACTTTTAAAACAGACTCGAGCAATTGTCTAATATTTTCACCAACACTGAAGTCATTAAACACTCCAGTGACAGCTCCAGCTTCCTCAGATTTGACAAGCTTCACTATCCAGCATCGAAATACTAGTAGTCGAGCAAGCCGTCTCCTGTGACAGCTCTTGTACCCGATTATAAGATTCTTTCACTGGTTGAAGGTGCAGATAAGAATATCCGGCCTCGAGGGTAACTGTTTAGGCGGTAACGATGCTCCCTGCCGAGTTACCGCCTAAACAGTTACCCGAGAGCCGAATATTTCCATCTGCACCTATAACCAGTGACAGAATCTTTTTCTTGCATACCGATTTCAAGAAATAATAATAGAAATAAAATCAGTCGAACGGCTTTCTTTTTAGAACTATTTCTTATGGCAATGTATTTAAACAAAGCGCCGAAAACCAACGTCCGTAAACAGGAAAGACGTCATGAAGTTTCAAAACAAACAACAATGTTTAGTTCCGGTTTTGTTTTGTCAGCTGCAGGCGTAACGTTATGAATGTTTGATAAAATAATGATTGAATCGAGTAATATACTATCAGGAACCAATAGGAATTGTCAAGGTATTGAATTTTTATTCCGTTTTTTAAATAAAATATAAATTACTACATAAATCTTCTACATATATGTAGTTCATTATACGTCATTTACAGCACGAGAGTCATCTTATACCCAGGGTGTAAGATGGATTTTTCCAGCACCGGTAAAAATACCGGAAATACCCGCCTGGTATGCAAGAAATAACTTTCATCTCATCACCAACACTTGTACCTTCAATAAAAATATATGGTATAACTACAGATACTACATATAATCAATGAAATACTGTCGCAATTCAAAGAAAATAACTTTTCGGTAGTATTAAAGGTTTGTTTAGGAAAGATGACATCAGATAAGGCCAATTTATATACCCTACTATGAAAAGTAACAATTTACGTTAAAATTACAAAAATATTAGTTCGGGTGATACTGGCACATGTGTCAGTTACATGTTATTGACATACTTCCAGTCTCAGGTGGAACATCGGCACATTCTGACGTCGACGTCATATAGTAATATATATACAGAAAGATGGTTATAGACATATCTTAACCTCTTTGTATTGTAATAAACAACACATACTAAATTAAGATAATATTTAAACAAGGCGGAAACAAAAACTGAATTGCTTCCATAGTAGAGTTCATACTACAACCTTCCTGCAACGAATATCTCCCCTGGCGCTTCATAAGTCTCTTTCTGTATGGGGGACCACTGCGTTGGAAAGTTTTGAAGGAAATTCCAGCAAATTATATAAAAGGTTAATGACGCAGACCACCCTCTTTTCAACTTGTTTTCAACAAATCAGTAAAGAAGAATATATGCAATAAAAAGTAAAGTTTGGCTGGTACGCCTTATGTGGATTTTGTATACCAGACCGGTATTGGCCCAAGGGTTTCAGCTTTAAATTGGGCTTTAAGTACTCACATATAAGAAATTGTATACTCCGAAAGGATCAGTGTGTGCAATGTAATATAATGTGAAGATATGTATTGTATATTATGATAAATGTTACATTAAGGTCTATCTAAGATATATATGTCAGTACCTTAAAGTATAGATCCACTATATATAAATCCAAATAACTAAAACCTTTTCTGCTGCTTATCAGCTATTAGCACAGCAGAGGTCCCGAATAGACTATTAAAGATATATGCAAACGAGTTCATGTAGAATAATAAAACTTTATTTTAATTATTTTTAAAAGGTTTCACATGTGCCGTAAGATCGAATAAATGGATATTCCTGGTTATGTGAACGATTGATGTGGACAAATCAGGGATAAATTAATAATGTTTTATACCATGTGAATGAAGCCTTGAGTCAGGTCAAATAACAGGAGAGTTCCAGCGTCATAACCTGGAGATGAGTAACAGCATCGAGTCAAGCTAACATAGGCAGGAGAAGGGTCAGAGATCATATGTAAAAGAAGGGTCACATGATCATAAGTAGAAGAAAGACGTTGAAGCATTTATGGCATAAGGCTTTCAAGATGATATATATCTGGGAAGTTACAGCATGATAAACAGAACATAAGAAGAGTTACAGCATGATGGAGAGCATAGAGGTGCATAATAGACAAGAGACAAGAGAAGAGGTAAAGCTTTATAGACAGCGTATTAAACAGAAGAGGAATAATAGTATAAACGAGACTAGAGAAGTTATATCATGACAGACAGGAGAGGACTTACAGCTTCATAAACAGAAGAAAAGATACAGCTTAATAGGCAAAAGATAAGTTACACCATGATAGACAGGAGAAGACTTACAGCTTAATAAATAGAAGAGGAGTCACAGCTTCATAAACGGAAGAGGAGTTAGTTTATAATAGTCCAAAAATATGTTACACCATGTTAGGCGGGAAAGGACTTGTACTATAATAGGCAGGAAAGGAGTACAACATAATAGGCAGAAGAGGAGACAGAAGGCTTCAAGATTAAAGGTATCAGGGAAGTTACAGTATGATAAACATCAGAAGAATTACAGTATGACAGACATAAGAGGAGTTACAGCATGATTGAGAGAAGAGAAGTTACAGCATGATAGACAAGAGAGGAGTTAAATCTTCATAGACAGGGGTTACAGCGTAATAAACAGTAGAGGAATAAAAGTATGAAAGAGAAAAGAGAAGTTACGACATGATAGACAGAAGTTACAGAATGAAAGAGAGAAAAGGAATTACAGCCTCACAAAAAGAAGAGGAGTTGCAGCGTAATAGACAGAAGATAAGTTACATCATGACAGACAGGAGAGGACTTATAGTTTCATAAATAGAGGAGGGGTCACAGCTTCATAAACGGAAGAGGAGTTGAAGCATGATATACAAAAGATAAGTTACATCATGATAGAAAGGAGAGGACTTACAGTTTCATAAATAGAAGAGGAGTCACAGCTTCATAACCAGAAGAGGAGTTACAGCGTAATAGACAAAAGATACAGTACATCATGATCGACAGGAGAGGACTTACAGCTTTATAATTGAAGAGGAGTCACAGCTTCATAAACAGAGGAGGGGTTGCAGCGTAATAGACAAAAGAGACGTTACATCATAATAGGCAGGAGAGGACTAACAGCTTCATAAATAGAAGAAAAGTCACAGCTTCATAAACGGAAGAGGAGTTACAGCGTAATAGACAACAGAGAAGTTACACTATGATAGGCAGGTAAAGACTTGCACCATGATAGACAGGAAAGGACTTACACCATGAAAGGCAGGAAAGGACTTACACCATGATAGGCAGGAAAGGAGTAACAGCATGAGAGGCAGAGGAGGAGTTAAAGCTTTATAGGCAGAAGGCTTTAAGATTAAAGGTATCAGGGAAGTTCCAGCATGATGAAAATAAGAGGACTTACAGTATGATAGACATAAGCGGAACGGAGTTACAGCATGATGGAGAGAACAGAACTTACAGCATGATAGACAAGAGAGGAGTTAAAGCATGAAAGAGAGAAAAGGACTTAAATCTCACAAACAGAGGAGGAGTTGATACAATATACAAAAGATAAGTTACATCATGATAGAAAGGAGAGGACTTACAGTTTCATAAATAGAACAGGAGTCACAGCTTCATAAACGGAAAAGGAGTTACATTATTATATTAGACAAAAGATAAATTGCATCACGATAGACAGGAGTGGAGTTACAGCATGATAGACAGGACTAACTGCTTCATAGGCAGAAGGAAATTACAGCATTATAGACAGATGAACGGTTTAAACGTGATAGAAAGAAGAGAAGTTACATCATAATAGACAGAAAAGGAGTTACAACCCGATTGGAAAAGAAGGGTAATAGCATAATATGCGGAAGAATGTTTGCAGAATGATAGGCGGGAAGAAGTTTTATAGCATGATTTGTCTAAGAATGCTAACAGCATGATAGACGGAAGAATGGTTACAGGATGATTTGTTGACGAATGCTTACAACATGACAGACCTAAGAATGGTAACATTATTTGCTGAAGAATGTTAAGAGCATGATAGGCGAAAGAATGGTTACAGTATAATTCGCTGAAAAGTGCTTACAGAATAATAGGCAGCAGAATGGTTTCAACATGATTTTCTGAAGAAGGCTTACAGCATAATAGATGAAAGAATGTGTTGACGAATGCTTACAGCATGGAAGGCGGAAACATTGTAACAACATTTGCTAAAGAATGCTTATAAAATGATCAGCAGAAGAATGCTTACAGCAAGATAGGCGGAAGAATGGTTACTTCACGAATTGCTGAAAAAAGCTTACAGAATGATAGGTGGAAAATGATAACAGCATGATATGCGGAAGAATGATTACAGAATGATAGGCGAAAGAATGGTAACAAGTGATAAGCGGAATAAGGCTACTATTGGCTGATGAAATTTTACAGCATGATAGGCGGAATAAGGTTACAGCATGATAGACGGAATACAGATTGCAACATGACAGGCTTGAAGATTGGAATAACATCAAAGGCCTAGCACGAACTAAAGCATCATAGGCAGAGAAAAAAGTTTCAATATCATTAGAAGGAGCGGAGTAACACCTTCGTAAACAAAAAAGAGTTATAGCTGCACAGACAGACATGATTTAAGGCAATACATCATGTGCAGAAGAGGCACAGAGTCATTGGCAGTTGAGGAGGCGTGGCATCATGGACAGAAGAAGAGTGCGGCAGAATGGTTTAAGACAACAGTATCATAGACAGAAGAGGAGGAGGAGGCACAGCCTCACTGACGAAAGAGAAGGCACAGCATCATAGACAGAATAGGAGGCACAGCATCATTAACAAAAGAGGAGGAACAGCATCATTGACGGAAGAGGAGGCACAACATCACTGACAGAAGAGGAGGCACAGCATCTTAGACAGAACAGGAAGCGCAGCATTATTGACAGAAGAAGGCACAGCATCATAGACAAAAGAGGAGGCAAATATCATTGACAAAAGAGGAGGCACAGCAGCATTGACAGAAGAGGAGGCGCAGCATCTTAGACAGAATTTGATGCACAACATCATTGACAGAAGAGGAGGTACAACATCATTGACAGAAGAGGATGCATAGTATCATAGACAGAAGAGGAGGCACAACATCATAGAGAGAAAATGAGACACAGCATCATAAAGAAAATAGGAAGCAGAAATTCATAGATATAAGAGGAGGCACTGCATCATTGACACTGATGAGGCACAGCATGAAAAACAGAAGAGGAAGTGGGGACACAGCATCAAAAACAGAAGAGGAGGTATAGCATCATTGTCAGAAAAAGACACAGCATCATGGACAGAAGAGGAGGCACAGCATCATAGACAGAAGAGGAGGCACAACATATTGACAGAAGAGGAGGAAAATCATCATTGACAGAAGAGGAGGCACGGCATCATTGACAGATGTGGAGGCACAGAATCATTGACAGAAGAGGAAAGAAAGCACCAAGAGGTACAGCAAAATAGACAGAAGAGGAGGTTCAACATCATAGACAGAATAGGATGTACATCATCACAGTCAGGAGAGGAGGTACACCATCATTGACAGAAGAGGAGGCACATCATCATAGACAGAAGAGGGTGCACAACATCAAAGACAGACCAGGAGGCACAGCATACAAAATAGAAGTGGAGCCACAGCATACTTCAAAGAAGAGGAGGCACAGCATTTTAGACAGGAGAGGAGGCACAGCATCATAGACAGAAGAGGAGACAGAGCTTCATTTACAGAAGAGGAGGCGCAGAACCATAGAAGAAGAGGTACATCTTCGCAATCAGAAGAGGAGACACAGCATCATAGACAGAAGAGGAGGCACAGCATCATTGACAGAAAAGGAGGCACAACATTATTGCCAGAAGAGGAGGCACAGCATCATTGATAGAAGAGGAGGAACAGCATCATTGACAGAAGAGGAGGCACATCATCATTGACAGAAGAGGAGGCACAACCACATTGACAGAAGAGGAGGCACAGCATCATTGATAGAAGAGGAGGCACAACATCATTGATAGAAGAGGAGGCACAGCATCATTGATAGAAGAGGAGGCACAGCATCATTAACAAAGGAGGAGACAAAGCATCATTGACAGAAATGGAGGCACAGCATCATTGACAGAAGAGAAGGCACAGCATCACTGACAGAATAGGAGGCACAGCATCATTGATAGAAGAGGAGGCACAGAATCATTGATAGAAGAGGAAGCACATCATCATTGACAGAAGAGAAGGCACAACGTCATGGGCAGAAGAGGAGGAACAACATCATTAACAGAAGAGGAGGTACAGCATCATTTATAGAAGAGGACGCACAGCATCATTGATAGAAGATGAGGCACATCATCATTGATAGAAGAGGAGGCACATCATCATTGACAGAAGAGAAGGCACAGCATCATTGACAGAAGAGGAGGCACAGTATCATTGATAGAAGAGGAAGCACAGCATCATTGACAGAAGAGGAAGCACAGCATTATTGATAGAAGAGAAGGCACAGCATCATTGATAGAAGAGGAGGCACAGCATCATTGACAGAAGAGGAGGCACAGCGTCATTAACAAAGGAGGAGACAAAGCATCATTGAAAGAAATGGAGGCACAGCATCATAGACAGAAGAGGAGGCACAGCATCATAGACAGAAGAGGAGGCACAGCATCATTGATAGAGGAGGAGGCACAGCATCGTTGATAGAAGAGGAGGCACATCATCATTGACAGAAGAGAAGGCACAGCATCATTGACAGAAAAGGAGGCACAGCATCATTGATAGAAGAGGAGACACAGCATCATTGACAGAAGAGGAGACACAGCATCTTTGATAGAAGAGGAGGCACAGTATCATTGACAGAAGAGGAGGCACAACATCATTAACAAAGGAGGGGACAAAGCATCATTGACAGAAATTGAGGCACAGCATCATAGACAGAAGAGAAGGCACAGCATCATAGACAGAAGAGGAGACACAGCATCATTGATAGAAGAGGAGGCACATCATCATTGACAGAAGAGAAGGCACATCATCATTGGCAGAAGAGGAGGCACGGCATCATTGATAGAAGAGGAGGCACATCATCATTGACAGAAGAGAAGGCACATCATCATTGGCAGAAGAGGAGGCACGGCATCATTGATAGAAGAGGAGGCACAACAACATTGACAGAAGAGGCGGCACATCATCATTGACAGAAGAGGAGGCACAGCATCATTGATAGAAGAGGAGGCACAGCATCATAGACAGAATAGGAGGCACATCATCATTGACAGAAGAGAAGGCACAGCATCATAGACAGAATAGGAGGTATAGTATCACAGACAGAAGATGAGGCACAACATCCTTGACATACGAGGAAGCACAGCATCATAGACACAATTGGAGGCACAGGATCATAGAAAGAAGAGGAGGAACAGCATCATTGACAGAACAGGAGGCACAACATGAAAACACTAAAGAGGCCCGGCATCATAGAATAAAAAGGAAACACTGCATCATAAATAGAAGACGGGAAACAGCATCACTGAAAGAAGAAGAAGCATAGCTTCGTTGAAAGAAGAGAAGGCACAGCATCATTAACAAAGGAGGAGACAAAGCATCATTGACAGAAATAAAGGCACAGCATCATAGACAGAAGAGGAGGCAGAGCATCAAAGGCAAAAGAGGATAAACAGCATCAGAATCAGAAGAGGAGTATTAGCATTATTGACAGTAGAGGAGGCACAACATCAAAAACAATGAAAAGAAGTCACAGCATCATAGACATCAGAGCAGGTACAGCGTCATAGGCAGAAGAGCAAGCACCACATTATAGAAAGAATTGGAGGCACAACATCATAGGCAAAAGAGGGGTAACATCATCATAGTCAAAGGAGGAGACACAGTATCATAGGCAGAAGAGGAGGCAGAGCATCATTGACAAATAAGGAGTCTCAGTTGCATACATAGAAGAGGAGGTACAGCATCATTGACAGAAAAGGAGGCACAGCATCATGTACAGTATAGGAGGCACAGCATCATAGACAGAATAGGAGGCACAGCATCATAGACAGAATAGGAGGCACAGGATACTAGACAGAAGAGGAGAAGCAGCAGCATTGAGAGAAGAGAAGACAAAGCATCATAGGCATAAGAGGAGGCACATCACCATAGTCAGAAGAGGAGGCACAGCATCATTGACAGAATAGGAGCACAGGATCATAGACAGAAGTGTAGGTGCAGCATGACTGACAGCAGAGGGGAGAGCAGCAAAAACAGAAGAGGAGGCATAACATAATTTAGAAAAGAGAAGGCACATCATCACTGTCAGAAGAGGAGGCGCATCATCATAGACAGAAGAGGAGGCACAGCTTCATTGACAGAAGAGGAGGCACAGCATCATAGATAAAAAGGAGGAGGCACATTATCATCAGAAGAGGTAGAAGGCACAGGATAATAGATAGAAGAGGAGGCACAGCATCAGTGACTGAACTTGAGTCACAGCATCATTGACAGAAGAGAAGCCACAGCATCATTGACTGAATTTGAGTCAAAGCATCATTGACAGAAGAGAAGGTTAAGCATCATTAGCAGAAGAGGAGGCGCAGCATCATGAACAAAAAAGGAGGCACATCATCATAGACAGAAGAGGAGGCGCAGCGTCATAAACAGAATTTGAGGTTAAGAATCATCATTAATAGAAGAGGAGGCTGAGCATCTTTTACAGAAGAGGAGGCGCCTCATCATAAACAGAATAGGTGGACAAGCGTCCTTGTCAGAAGAGGAGGCAGAGAATCATTGACAGAAGAGGAGGCACAACATCATAGGCATAAGAGGAGGCACATCACCATAGTCAGAAGAGGTGGCGCAGCATCATAGATAGAAGAGGAGGCACAACATCATAGGCATAAGAGGAGGCACACCACCATAGTCAGAAGAGGTGGCACAGCATCATAGATAGAAGAGGAGGCACAGCATCATAGACATAATTTGAGGCACAGCATCATTGACAGAAGAGAAGGCAAAGCATCATTGGCAGAAGAGGAGGCACAGCATCATAAACAGAAGAGGAGGCACATCATCATAGACAGAAGAGGAGGCGCAGCGTCATAGACAGAATTTGAGGCTAAGAATCATCATTAATAGAAGAGGAGGCTGATTTTGATATTTGATCTGAACGCGTTTTTGCGAGTGATACTGTATTCCATTTTGCCACCACAGAAGGGGGTTTATGTCCTTTAAAGGCTTAAATTAAATAGAAAAGCATCTAAAACTGTCTCTATTGATCAGTCGTCATGTGTTATTGTCATTTAATGTCGAATCTCTTGCTGCACTTCTACTAATCCCTTGTGGGTGAAGGGTCTGTGACTCGCTATCCTACTTAATTATATAATGAATTGAATGCTTCAGCACCGTTTATATGCAAGTATTCATTGTTGGTTTTACACACATACAGAATTAGAAACTGAAGGGAACTAAAGGTTGACCCCCATCTGTCTGCCCGTCTGCCAACAAAATGATCCTCTGATTTTTAGCTAGACTATTCCAAGAATAGTCTAGCTATCCTACTCATCCTGTCGTAGGCGTCGGCGTCACATCTTGGTTAAAGTTTTGCATGCAAGTACATACACCTGTCATTTAAAAGGCATATAGCTTTGAAGCTTTTTGTTTCTTTTTTTAGGTCAATTGCCAACCTCTCTGTGTCAAGTTCTATAACTCTGACACGTATTTTGAGCAAATTATGCCCACTTTTGGACTTAGAAAATCCGAAGTAAAGTTGTACATGCAAGTTACTATCTCCAAAACTAATGCAGATATTGCATTGAAACTTCACATGTGTCTTCGGGGTTATAAAACTAGTTGAAAGCATCAAGTCACATGACTCTGACATGCATTTTGGTTCCCTTTTGAACTTTAAACTCCTTTGATATTTTAACATTTTGGGTAATATTTTCCTGCTTCTGGGACAATATTTCGAATAGTCGAGCATTGGCTGTCTTACGAACAGCTCTTGTTTAAAAACTATTGCACCCGCAAGTATGCTGCGAATGGACGTATAAATAGAAAACGATAACGAAAACATTATCGGAAAAGTCGATCAAGTCTAAATTAGTAATTCAGGGATTACTTCATGGTAAATCAGTCAACAAGATTCAAAAGTAATACAACTACTTTGTCACGAATAATGGTTTCACTACCCGATTCCCATTTTCTAAATAACAGCATAAACATGTTAACGTTACAAATACTGTGCGGGAGTAGCACAGCCGTCATGGTTACTACCTGTCAAGATATACCGTTATTTCTCATGTTTGAAATAATTTACATTGTATAGTGATAACGCTTGCAAACGCGGAGAATCTGTCATTGTGGATTTTCATGAAGATACAACCATAAATGTGGCCTCTAGATTGTTAACAAGCTTTACCTTTGATTTGACTTACTGACATACGTTTTTGGCCCCACTTTACCCTAATTGGAACTTGGTCTTTAGATCATTAACATTAAAAATTCTGACAAAGTTTTATTAAGATAAGGTTATAAATGTGGCCTCTAGGGAGTTAATTAGTTTTTCCTTTGATTTGACCTTTTGACCTAGTTTTGACCCCACATGACCAAGATTCGAACTTGACCTAAAGATCGTCAAGGTTAAAATTCTGACTAAGATTCATGAAGATACAGAAATAAATATGACCTCTACAATGTTATAGTCCGTTTTATTTGACCTGGCAGGGCGCAGTCAATCTCTGGCTTATGCAAATAATGGAAATCTGAAAAAAATTGGCAAAATAGGTAGAGCTATAGTGGTAACAATGTAAGGTAAAGGGCAAGTGAAGAAGAAATCAGGTTGCCGGATATTCTACATATCCTGCATAATAATGCAGTGGACCATCGCGAAACCACGCCCCGCCAGGTCGATTAAAATGGACTATAACAGCTTTTCATTTCATGTTTTGACCTGGTGACCTAATTTTTTTTATCCCACATGAGCGAACTTGGCCCAGGGGACATCAAGACAAACATTCTACTTAAATTTCATAGAGATATTGTCATGAATATGGCCTCTAGAGTGTGAATAAGTTTTTCCTTTGATTTGACCTTGTGACCTAGTTTTTGAGCCCAGATAACCCAATATCGAACTCTCCAAGACTCTCGTGCTAAGGTGACCTAATATACCCTCATTGTTTCTCTAATGACACTTTTTCTTGTAAAATGGGGGACTTATTTCATTCGCAGAATTTTTTATCAGTAAAATAAGAAAAGTTTCATGTTAAATTACGTGTGTTTATGGCAAATACAAAGACAAAACAAAATAGAGCAGTTTGTTGTGCTACGCTGCCAAGAAAGCGATCCGTAAAGGGTTAGTGGATTAAATTTAGCGCGGTTTCAGTACAAATCACCCCATTTACTGTTCATATTTTCAACGTTTATTAATTCAATGAGTTGAAATTCTAGTAAATATAGTTTTAGAACTGTGCGACACATCATCTCATCTCACACTTTAAAAAGAAAAGGAAATGAGTAAGACGGACATTAACTACATATTGCCGATATTTGTGTGTAAACATTGAGAGAGTTAGGTGTAATAGTATTGAAGTAATTGCACAACCAAATTTATGAGGACATATATACAAACAGACCGAACAGACAGACCGCATGGTGACTCCTATATACCTGCCTCCTTCAAACTTTGTTTGCGGGTTAAAGTTATGAATAAAAACTACAGGAGCTTAGGAAACACCAAAATCAGTGATCAATCGAGTTTTTTGCTATAATTCTATCTGTAATCAGACTAACACATTATATAAAGAAACAAATTATGTTCAGCTTCAAATAAAAACATAAATATACATACCTTCAAAGCAAATCAGTCACTTTAAAATGCAGTTTTTCAACTTTTAGCTGTCCGTTTATTGTTTTGATCACTCGCAAGAGGAAGAGGGGTAGTACAGTCGTTTATACGGCGTGAAACTGGCCTAAAACATTTTTCTGCGATATAAATATTCAACACAGTAACATCAAGACCATGAATCGTTACCAGCGAATTATGGTATTACAAAACAAATAACGGTAAATACTAATCTCCGCAAATATGCACATGTCGGCGTGACGTCAATATTTCTGTATTTTAATAAAAACGTGCATGTTTTGTTTTCATTTCAGAATTTTATTTTTAAAGCTTGCAAAACTACATTACATACCTTTTTATTTAGAGATAACAAATGCAATGAAAATCAGAATTTGAGTAAGTAATGCACTTGACTAAATTAGAAAAAAAGAAAAGAAGAGGCGTGTCAATTCCGCATAGAAAAAACAGGATGTTTTCAAACTGCAAACTGCTTCACTAAATTTCTAATTTCAAAATAGGCGATAATTACTACAAATTTGTACGAGAAAGCTATGGGACTAAATCTATTTTCCTCATCTATTGTTGATAAACATTGTGTAAAGAGTTTTAAAGCTATAACCTTTAATACTGAAGAAAAGTTAACCTCAATAATAAATACTAAAAATACAAAGTACAATTAGGGTCAAAATACTGACAAAATGAGTTATCGTTCCTGGTATTCAAACTAAATTATGTTTTATAAAGTAATTAACAATGTTTCTAGGATCTGTCTCATATACACTTAACTTATTTTCTAAATTAGCTTTTTGTCCGCCAGTCTCTTAAACTTTACCTAAAGTAATTTTGCGTGCGTTTAGATAATCATGTTTAAAAGTTGTTCGAAGGTTTCCTACGAAATTTCCAAAATATGTGATATAAGACTGATATCAGTGTGTACTAACATCGTCTGTCTTTCTTTTGATGGAAAACTAAAATCTTTCCGAGTCAGCAATTTCATTTTGGAGCACAGTTGTCACTGCATTAACTTTACAACTTTATTTTCTAAATGTCACACTGATCACAATTGTAAATATGTAGAATCTAAAATTATACTGTCAATTAAAGTTTATCCTTAATTGGTTAAGATTTATTGTCTCGCTGTCAAATGGTATCAAAATTCTTAATGGTGAGGATGAGGAAAAGCATAACGCCAAAAGCATCCCTGTTGCTTCACCACGTTTGATAATATGCATCAGAGACTTTTACCTGAAAAATGTCAAAGAAGGTAAAAGTCAAACACCCAATGTATACCTTGAGGATATGCTTGAACCAGAACCAGGAACAAAGCCTGAACATGTAAAATTCAACGAAATCAAAGAATCGATCAAACAGTATTTTCCGAAGAGAAAATGCTTTACATTGGCACAACCAGCAATGGGTGAAGATCTACAGAATATCGAAACACTAGATGAAAATTCTTTGAATAAGAATTTTTTGAAAGATATCAAAGGTTTTCAAAAACATGTGTACGAGAGGAAACCGAAATACGTATACAATACTAGCCAAAAGACTTTAAAAGGAGCAGGTGAATATTGCTTTTTTAATTCAAACTGCTAATTGATTTGTATAATTGTTTAGCATCAATATATCTTATTGCATTATCTTCTTAGAGATAGAGAAAGAGAGAGAGAGAGAGAGAGAGAGAGAGAGAGAGAGAGAGAGAGAGAGAGAGAGAGGGTGGACGATCAATTCAAAAACCTTCGACTCATTACTTTGCGAAATTTATTATTCTCCGTTGATGTATAGGTAACTGCCCAAGATAAGGATATTGTTCAAAACTTGTCATTACATTTTGCTCATTTCTGAGCTATTTGCACTACTTAAAGGATTGTCAAGACTTTAATTGCGAAATTGTATGACTTCTGTCTGTTTATTTAAATGATAAAACTCGAACACTAGACCTCAGAAATCATTACGACAGTAAACTTACAAGTCACACTCTGCATAATCCAACCGACATTGTATTCCCTTTTCAACAAGCAGCATCGTGGGCGCATGGGTTATGGCAAAATCTTGTATTACAATTAAATGTGATCTTGGCTGTGTGCCGCTAAAAAAATAGGGTTGATATGCTAAAAATTAGGGTCAGGCTGGTAAAAGAAGCTTTTGGCATATTAATCTTGTTTATGTGAGTTGGGGAAACGTGCGAATGTGGGGTTAAGCACAAGTGCTTGAAGCTCTATCAACGAAATGTATGTGCAGGTTAGATCTCTTGAAGTATATTAGGTGGGTGGGATATGGTAATGCATATGTTTACTGATAGAGCTTCAAGCGCCTGTGGGTTAAGTTGCTTTGTGCTGTCTGTTTAAGGTTTTTATATGTCGAGGAATGTGACTACGGTGTTTTGTGTAGGTTTTAGAGTTGCCTTTTGTGCCTTTTATAGCCAGGTAACTGTTAAAGTTTTTAAATAGTCTTAAAGTAATTTAATTAATCTTTATGACAAATCTTTTGTTTCATTTTTATGAGATGAGTGACTATGTGAAGTATTATAAGTTTTTTGAGTTATAAATTGATATATAGTTAATTATTATAAAACTAGAAATATGTCGATAGGACAAGGATGTCCCCAAAGTGTGATGTAAGGAGAACAGTGCGAGTCCTTTAAATGAACATTGACAATATAACTGGTATACTAAAAGTTGTGGTCTGAAAAAGAAAAAATCGTAAATATTTATTTTTATCATTTAAGTATTGAATGTTACAGCCACTTAAAATGATGAAAACTTGTATCAAGTTATTGAATATCATTTTTTGTAAATAAATGTTATAAAATAGACTCCAGAAAATTACAAAACATGTTTAACCTCTAAGTGATCCAAGTGTTCGAATCGACATATTTTCGCAGTATGGTGCGTGCTTTTGCCAAGTTATTTGAATATCTGTCCACATCAAAAATGATAAACTAGAAAAGAAAAAAAAGGAAAAAAAAAATACCGGTAGCTCTTGAGCTGACCCTTATCTTTAAATGTAGGGATATAGGTTGTGAATGTAATACATTTTATGATTATTGTAAATGTTAATGCCAAGTAATTTAATATGCATACATTCATACAAAAGTTTGTTGAAAAATCTTTGACCTTTTAAATGTGGCTTTGGCACTTAACTTCTGTTATAACCTCTTCAGGATCCTCTGAGAAATGTTGGTACCCTCGCCCTACCGTGCCCGGGCACCAACCAACCCCTCAGTATTCTCCAGATGTTATATCACGAGCGCTTTTCAATTAATATAGAGACTATAGAAGTCATGTGGTGTTCACCCTTCTCTCCATTAGTCCGTCTGTTGATAAATAGGGCGGATCCTCCTAAATTTATTAAATCTGGTGGACAAATAGAAAACAGTTTGGAGAACATGCATGCAATTTTATTTTGTCCATTTGTAGATATCTTTCCATCTGTCCATTTGTAGATATCTGTCCACTATCTCAACATTTGTCAGTGATAGAATGAATAATGAGCTACCTTAACATGTGCAAGATATTTCAATGAAACCTGCTTGTCGTCAAGAATGTAAATTTATAGAATATAAATTCAACATTTTAAGCCCTACGGTTCTTAAGGTAGTTCTACAGATTTAGATCGATTTCTTTTTTTCTACAATGAAGAATTTGATTAAACTACGATTTTTCAAAACTTCATAATATACCTAGAAAATTCAGCAAATAAAAAGGATAGGGTCGTGTGCTAATTTCTTTGCTAGACTGATTAAAAAAATTAAGACAGGAGTCTATGGGGAAAGTCACAACTTTCATAATACTTTTGCGAAAAATTTTTTTTGATGAAAATTCTCACAGTTATGAACAAACATATATTTATCTATAATGCAGTGAAATAAAATATATTGGTCCTTGTGCTTAATTTTGAGATATTTGACCATGATTAAAGTGAACCGAATACTTCACGTACTCTAATTTTGAGTCATTTAATTCATAAAATGATTTTCATTTCCGTACGCGAAATCCAAGATTTATTTTAGGTTTACCGGATAAATGACGTTACGCCATCACTTCCGTTTTTTTTTCAAACGTGCAGAACTACCTTAAGGCAACACATTTAAATTAAATCAAGCAATGGCTTTAAGATAATAAGATATCTTTTCAAAGGGGCATTATAAATCTCGGTTTTTTTTGTCAGTTACAATTTGTGAATGTTTTGATCAGAAAAAAACTATATTTTAATAAAATAGCCCATGGGTATGCCGGTGATGTTAGTTGGTGGTCAAAAGTCTACAAATGTATTGGTTTTCAGGTGTCTATAAGTATACATTTGTGAATTAAATGTTGTGATTGCATCATTCTAAATTGTCTATCTCAAAATGCAAAGACTGTTAAGTGCCGAAAACCAAGGGTTTTGTTATCATCTAATAATACTGAAATAAATCGCGGAAAGTGTTACTTACTGTGACATTTATATCAAATATCTGAGGATGTGCAATGTGTAGCCTGATTTGACATATGGTTTGACATATGAAATTTCCTGAGAATACCATTATCACTTTATAAAAGGCATGTCGATTGTCAGTAAAATATACTGAAAAGCAAAAGAAACTATCCAGTTTTATAACTGGGGTATTTTTTATTATAATCCTTCAATTTATAAATCACTTGTGTTTTTCATATCACATTACATTTGAAGTTCTTCACGTGTAAAATTTTAAAAAATCAATCAACCGTGAAGTCAGTAGTCCCACAATAGTCGTTTCACACGAAATACACCGGGGCCTGTGATAAACAATTTTCTTTGTGAAATGTTATTGTCTTTGGAATTATTGATAATTGACTAACTCGAAAAACAGCATAAAATTTTAAAACTCTTGTCGGTTGCACCGCACGACTAATTCAAATTTAGCGCGAGCGCCCTATTGGGATGCTACAATGCGACAGACGCGCAAAAGATGTAGCCTTTCAAACGGCTATTGCGGGACTACTGATTTCACGGTTGATTGATTTTTAAAAAATGATCACGTGAAGTTCTTCAAGTGTAATTCTGGTATGAAGACACAATTTAAATTCGAATAATTAATTTTTTATTTCAAAATATACCAGTTATGCATCTGGATAGTTTCTTTTGCTGTTCAGTATAAATTATGTAGAAAAATCAACGGAATGAACTAATTGTTGAGCGATTGAAACTATTTAGTTTGGTTTATAATTGAAATCACCAAACAGTTTATGCCGGTCAATGTTTATTTTATATTTTTTATTTTTTTTTTAAATATTGATATTGATATTGTGGAGTTTTGTTCATTAATTAAATGCAAACTAACATATACAGACTATTATATTTGTGTTTTAGACATAGCAGACCTTATCACATCGTACGTGAAATCACTCAATCAGGATAGTCCTATACAATGTGAGGACGCTTATGCACAAGCATCTGCCCAACGCAACGAACGAGTTTTACACAAAGTTATAAAAGAGTTCAAAACAGATATGGAAAAGTCTAGAAATCTCAAAAGCAAGACACATCTTCAGGATATGTTTCTCAGGCAATTTGAGCAAACTCTTACGAAGTACCGTGCTGATTCACTTCCGTACCGTCAGGAAGAATATGAAGGCAGAGCAACGGTAAAATTTATATTACATTTTATAAAAATAATGTATCCAAAAATACTTCCACTTTTACTGTCAAAATGCTCTTCCTTTGATATAAAATGTTCTTTGATCTTATTTCGTTTCTTTAAATTGATATGACCGAGCTAAGCGTCAAGGTGTCATATGAGCAAATATAGATAAAAAGCAAGGAAGAAAAAACAGTAGTATATCTGAGATTCCGTTTTCACCGACTCTGGAAAACGCCCCCTTTCTTGCTCTAAATGTCGAAGACGAGTAACATTTATTTATAGATCTGTATGGTACGTTTTGTTGTCTATTTATGTTTTATTTAATAAAACGGATTAACATTCAAATAGTCCTTTCAGTGTATCTATAGATTCATGAACCATTTTCAAACGAAAATATGCATAACTTTCATATCTTTAGCAATAAAAGGATCCAATCAGTAAGGATATTATGTCTTAGACTAGCTGACACTTCGTTAAAACGCAGAATAGATGAGATCTGTCTGTAGCCTAAGCAAATACCCCCGACTACCTAGCCGGATATTCCCATCTGCACCTATAACCAGTGACAGAATCTTTTTCTTGCATACCGTTTTCAAAAAATAGTAATAAAAATAAAATCAGTCGAACGGCTTTCCTTTTAGAACTATTTCTTATAGCAGCGTATTTAAACAAAGCGCGGGAAACCAACGTACGTAAACAGGAAAGACGCCATGACGTTTCAAAGACAAATAACAATGTTTAGTTCCGTTTTGTTTTATCAGTTGCAGCGTAAGGTTATGAATTTTTTGATAAAATAATGTGTTTTGAATCGAGAAATATACTATCAGGAACAAAGAGGAACTGTCAAGGTATTGGATTTTTATTCCGTTTTTTTTTTAAATAAAATATAAATTACTACATAAATCTTCTACATATATGTAGTTCGTAATACCTCATTTACAGCACGAGAGTCATCTTACATCCCGGGGTGTAAGATGGATTTTTCCAGCACCGGTAAAAATACCGGAAATCCCCGTCTGGTATGCAAGAATAACCTTTTAATATACCTCTGTAGTATTTTTCCACACCTACTTTCTAGGAGCAATCATTTCAAAACGAGAAATAGGTAATGTTAGAAATCGATTACTTACGCAAAAGCGAAACCATATGAAAGTATTTATCATATATTGAATTTCGATTAGGCACTGAGGCAAGTCAAAATATTTGGTTTTGATTACCTTAAATAAAACGGATATTTAACTTTGCGCCCTTGGCAGGATGAGCCAAGTTGTAAATGTATGGCAGAAGATGCATGTCTATATTCTATAATGTCTAAATTGTTGAAACACCAACGACTAAAATCGTAAAATATACAATTGGTCTACCTTCTCGATTTTTATTTTAACCTTTAGTGTTTCATCCTTTCTAAGCAGTGCGGAATGATATAAACTGATTCGTTTGTTACGTATTACTCCACATATTAGGACCATCTACCGGATCCATAAAGCAATTTAAGTACGAAATAGGAAAATGATGACCCTGCCTCTCTGTTTCTAGTGTTATTTTGTATACAGTATTTTATAACGTGAACAAGCTCTTATCATTAACTGGTTCCCTTTAGACATTGTACGGAGAGCATTTGAAAAGTAGGGGAACATTCCAGTATTTTCGCCATATTTGCATGTGCACCCACAAGTGTGGCATATCAATGGAAAGAGTATTGATTTTTCCGTCCAACTGACCGAAAATTGAATTAAAATCACGTGCAAAAGCACATTTAATTTGCAGTTTAAATACATGTAGTAAGTCATACTGGCTGAAAAAAATGGCTGAATCTAGCTGCAATTTTTGCAAAGAGTAGAGGGCGTATTGTAAGATACGCTGACTGCTTGGCATCGGTGCATCAGAAATTAGAGCCGACTTGGACAAAGTGTACGGGGGCAGTTCGCTGTCATACCGTGCTATTGCCCGATAGGTATCTCTCTTTAAAGAGGAGGAACTAGCACCAAAGATGAGGCCCTAGGTGCCCTCTGACTGCTGTGTCTGACAAAGACATTAAAGTTGTGAAAGTAATAATCGAGAAAGATGCAAGATGCACAGTGGAGCAGATAAGGGAGTTGACGGCCTTAATGCGTCAGCGGTTTTTCTAATTTTAAAAGTAAGGCTAAACCTGCGTAAGGTTTGTGCACGCTGTATACCGCATTTATTGACCCCTGAGCAAAAGAAGGAGAGGATAGTAAAATCTTCCGCCCTGCTCGTCAAATATAAAAAAGGGAATCTATGCATATCAAAGAAATTGTTCCAGGTGATGAGACGTGGCTGTACTTTTTTGAGCCTGACAATAAAGAAAATAATAAAATGTGGGTAGGTGAAAATAACGAGAGGCTCGTTATTGTTCGGCGGAGCAGACGCTTATGGACGTATGCGCAGTTCTTTGACTCCGATGGAATTGTGGCTCGAGTCCCTGTTCCTGAACACAGTAGTGTTACTGGTATATTTTACAAAGAAAATGTCCTCTCTGCTGCTCTCGACCACTCACAGCAAAGCGCCCAAGGATAGGGGTGCGTGGCATCAAGCTGCTACATGACAACGTCCCGGCCCATTGTTCAGTCATAGTACAGGAATACCTCAAAGAGAATTATATTGAGGTTTTACCACACCGACTGTGGGGGATTGCGGGTAAACTCTTTATTAAAATGAAACGAACTCACGTCTCGTTTTTCTTACAAATCTATACCCGTTACAAACAATACATCGGAAGTGACGTCTAACGTCACGCATAAGTTGGGGTCAAAATAACGTCAATGTAATTTCGTGCTATTTCCAACACCCACCATATAGCCCTGTTCTCTCCCCCTGTGACTTTTGGTTGAACCCATACGTAAAATCATGCTTAAGGAGGTAGGTTACCTTTATATTTGTATGTGCGCATGTCCAACCGGAAGCTAACGTGACGATTTACGACGACGTTTACGACAAACTAAATGTGTTTGTATATTCATTCTTCTGAAAACAAATCATAGACCTGTCTTCGATCTGACGCTTTATGGTTTAATAATGCAGAAATAATGAATAAATTGCCGCAGAAACGCTTCAAAATAATGTTGCCTTAAAATGACGTCATTGACGTCATGACGTTACGTGTCAGTTACCGCGCAAAATTAATAGCTTTTATCTTGAAAGTACATAATTCTATGCATTTTCTTTATTCAAACTATTTTCAAATAACCATTATTTGCTGAAATATTTTTTATGAGTCTTTTGCTCTGAATAATAATCAATACTTTGCTTCTTTTATGTAGTTATATTGAAATGTTATGCGGAATGTAAGAAAATGGATGATGGTAACCAATGTTATTTGGAATATAGCTGGGTGAGAGGTTACTTGTTACGGCCATTTTGAAATAAAAAATCTAGCAGTTTGATTTGTAATACCTATTTTACAGGTTCCGTTGATAATTTGTTACTTATATACTAAAACCAAGATCTAAAATTGTTCAAATTTCAGTAGAAAATTGTGGTTTCTTGAATTGAATTGATGTTACCATGGAAACGAAGCCCGTGGCCTATGTATCTAAATGTAAAATCCAAAAGCGTTGACACTAGTCTATTTAAGAAACACAGCTTCGGCTTTTTATTTTCATTTCAACAATATCCATGAGAATAATAGTAGCATGCTGAACGATTTTTCCATGAAAAATGCCAGACGAGGGGTACTGCTGTAAGTATTCTAAGATGTGAAATTTGTTTGAATAAATGCAGATAACACGAAAATATAGCTTACGTTAGAAATAATATGTTTTAAAGCTACATCAACTAGAAAGATAATCTTATTCAATATTATTTTATAAGAAATTACGACAAAAAGCAAGATATAAGCCATTTTAAACATCTCTGTTGCCATGGTTACTTTAAACTTTAAGAAAAATAGGGTACCATGTATAGTGCTTGGTATTTTGCTAATAATATTACCCAAATATTCCGTCTTGGTCATTAACAGAATGGCACTGAAGCCGTCGAAAACCCCAATTTTTATACATAGTTGTTTAAAAATGAGAGAAAATGCGTTACCATGGAAACACGAGCCCCGCGACATATACATTTTAAGCTTATATTAGAAAGCTAACGTGCATACCAGTAAAATTATAGATTATGCTGACTTCTACAGATAACAATGAAACTAAAATACACTGAAAAGTGTTAAATATCAGCATTTTCCTTCTTCTTTCAATATGAAATACCTTTGGAGGGTCATGTTCTTCAAACCTGTATAAAAATTGAACTTGAAGGGACAGAGACAAACGAAACTGAGATTTTAGCAGTTAAAACTTCATAATATACGAAATACAAAAAGATGCTGCGGTTCAATTAATTTGAATTTACCCTTGTAACAAGGTAACCTACCTCCTTAAGGGGGCGCCACTTTGAAACGCGCAGCGCAGATGGAATGTATAAACAGTAAACCTTAAGGACGCTTCCAAAATGCATTTTCTGAGTGGCTTTTGCGCCTGGAAAAGTGTGTACAGTCCGGTGGAGAGTACAATGTACTTTGAAGGTCTCACATAGTCATATCTTGGTAACAGATCGAGGTATAAATAGCCCGCTATTTTTGCCACTACTTTTCAAATGCTCTTTCTATAATGCGTGATACTGGGATCCGGCCGTGACTGTAATTAATCCACATAAATCATAACGCATCCAAATCTTAATATTTACAGCATTCCATCTATATTTATAACAATCATAGAAAAGTAAAGGGAGTCAAGCACTGTCTATGCTTTTATATCACATTTTTAATACATCCAAAGACAAACAATATCGTATTTGTAGATATAGCTATGAGTATACATGCTGGGAAAATAATTCAAAACCTTGTTGGTAATCTTGCAGGACGAAATGAAGAAACATGTTGACATGCTTAACGCAGAACTGAGTCAGGCATGCCAGAAAGTGGGAAAAGAGAAATTGTCAAAAATGTATGATGAAATGCTGGAGAAGAATAGCCCTCGTCATCTGACGTCTGACGGCTACAGGCATTACGAGGAAGATATGAACAAACTTAAAGAAGTTTTTTTTGAAGAAATGAAAGATTACGATAAAGATGAAGTAAGTGATCATTCTCTGATTTACTAAGTTTGTTAGCTCGACTATTCGAAGAATAGTCTAGCTATTCTACTCACCCTGGCGTCGGCTATCATTTAAAGGCATATAGCTTTGAAACTTATTCATTCTTTTTCTAGGTCAATTACCAACCTCACTGGGTCAAGTTCCATAACTCTAACATGTATTTTGAGTAAATTATGCCCCCTTTTGGACTTAGAAAATTTTGGTTAAATTTTTACATGCAAGTTACTATCTCCAAAACTAATGCAGATATTGAATTGAAACTTCACATGTGTCTTCGGGGTTATAAAACTAGTTGATAGCACCAAGTCCCATAACTCTGACCTTCATTTTGGCCAAATTATGCCCCCTTTTGGACTTAGAAAATTTTGGTTAAAGTTTTGCGTGCAAGTACATACAGTTATTACTAAAAGGCATATAGATTTGAAACTTATTTTTTTCTTTTTCTAAATCAATTACCTACCTCACTGGGTCAAGTCCCATAACTCTGACATGTATTTTGGCCAAATTATGCCCCCTTTTGGACTTAGAAAATCCTGGTTAAAGTTTTACATGCAAGTTACTATCTCCAAAACTAATGCAGATATGGAATTGAAACTTAACATGTTTCTTCGGGGTTATAAAACTAGTTGATAGCATCAAGTCCCATAACTCTGATATGCATTTTGGTCAAATTATGTCCCGTTTCGAACTTAAAACTCTTTTGATATTTAACATTTTGAGTAATAATTTCCTGCCAATATTTCGAATAGTCGAGCTTGGCTGTCTTACGGACAGCTCTTGTTTTGATTATACAATAATGAATACTTTGTATATGTAATTTTTTTTTATTTCGTATTAGTCAGAGCGTGTATAATATGAATTCTATGTAATTGCTATCTGTGTATCATTGAAGGTTTCATTCCACTGCCGTATGTACACATATACCGATGCTTGTAAATTGTTTTGGTACTTGTAACATGCACTTAACCCGTGACTCTAGAGGGTATAGACGGCAGCCTGCATTTCAACTACCGTCTACGAACCGGCTCAGTCAGACCGAGCCTGCAACATTTTTAATTTTGTCGTCATGCACATTGTCTCATTACCATCTACATATATGACCTATGGAGTTTCTAGTTTTTTTTCTTTCTATTTTCTTATTGATTATGTTAAAACATACGTAATATTCGATATCCCCATTAAACACATGACAATTTCCATTGCTAAAAATAAGGTGAAATACATTAATCGATTTTCTTTTGTTTTGATATCCCAGTCAAGGTAGTTTGATAAAGCAAGAATGGCCTACATATTTGTATAATTAATTCCATATATTTATATATTTCAATGTTAGTTGATGAAATTCTATGTTTGATCAGTGAATTATAATCCATATTAGACATCGCCGTAAGTTATATAGCTTTGTCGAGCTACTTGTACATTGTGTAGTAATTTCTAATTTTTCGCGTAGAACGGGGTGATAATTGTAATCGTGCTTTCATCTTTATCTATATTTCTCGATTGAAATAATTTATTTAAAGTAGTTTTGCACATTCGTTTGGCTCATATTTTCTACCATGTGTACTTTGGTTATATCCTAAGTTCTCGGTACTTCAAAAATATACTAAGAAAATTCAGCTAAAAATAAGAGTATCGTGCGCTTGATTTTTAGCTCACCTGGGTTTTGTTCAGTGTAAGCTAATGGTATGGGTGGATGGTCCGACGTCCTGCGTCCTGCGTCAGCATTTGTTACTTAAAACATTTTCTTCTTTGGTCAGAATTACACAAAGCTTAGTCAGTACGATCCTGGCATGAACTTCTATCAATTTTGTTCAAATGGTTTACACTGCACCCTTTCAGGGGCCGCCAGAGCTAAAAATAGAAAAACATGTAAAGAACTTCTTCTCGTGAACCGCTTGATGGATCTTTATATAACCTGGTCAGTAGCATCAATATAAGGCCCTATCCAAATTTTGTTCAAATGGGGGCACTTAATAAGGGCCGCTAGAGCTAAAATTAGAAATACATTTAAACGACTTCTTCTCCGGAACCGCTAGATGGGTCATCGTCAGACTTGGTCTATAGCATCATTACAAGGTTCTCTCCGAATTTAGTTTTGTTAAAACAAAATTGGGGTACTTGGCTCCTTTTTTTGGGGAGGGGGGGGGGCACTAGAGCTAAAACAGGAAATACCTATAAAGACTTCTCCTCATGAACAGCTCGATGGATCTTTATCAAACTTAGTCTGTAGCATCATTATAAGGTCCTGTACCAATTGATTACAAATGAGGGCATTTGTCTCTCTTTGGGGGCCGCTAGAGCTGAAATTAGAAATATATTTTAACCACTTTTTTTCATTAATCGCTTGATGGATCTTCGCCAGACTTGGTCTGTAGCATCATTAAAAGGTCTTCTCCAATGTTTGTTCAGATGGCAGCACTTGCAAACTGGTCTGTACAAATGGAGGCACTTTGCCCCTTTAAGGGCCGCTAGAGCTAAAATTAGCAATACCTTTAAACGACTTGTTCTTAGGAACTGCTGGATGGATCTTCATCAAACATACTTAATAGCATCATTATAATGTCTTCTCCCAAATTTGTTCAAATGGAGGCTATCGGCAGTTTTTAGGGGGTACTTAAAATAAAAGTACATTCTAACGACTTCTTCGTATGAACTGCTTGATACATCTTCATAAAACTTGGTCTGTAGCATCATTATAAGACTCTCTCCCATTCTTGTTCAATGCGGACGATTGATACCTTTTAGGGGCTGCCAGAGTTAAAAATAAAAATACATTTACCTGACTTCTTATGAACCGCTTGATAGATCTTCATCAAATTTGATATGTATCATCATTTTAAGGTACTTCATCAACATTGTTCAATGGAGGCACTTGGCCCCTTTCAGTGCCTCGAAATACCTTTAAATAACATCTTCTCATAAACTGCATGATGGATATTCATCAAACCTAGTCTGGAGCATCATTATACGTTTTTTGTTATCTCAAATTTGATAAATTTGGGGCACTTTGCAACTTTTAGGGGCTAATGGAGCTAAAAATAGAAATGCCTTTAAAAGACTTCTTATAAACCGTTAGATGGATCCTCATCAAACTTGGCCTGTACCATCATCTTAAGGTCCTCTCCCAACTTCATTAAAACTGGGGCACTAAGCCCCTTAAAGGGCTGCTACAGCTAAAATCATAAATACCTTTAAACGACTTCATCTCATGAAAAGCTTTATGGATCTTCATCAGACTTGGTCTGTAGGATCATTGATTACGTCTTCTCCCATTTGTTCAAATGGAGGCAGTTGGCCCCTTATAGGGGCTGCTAGGGCTAAAACTAAAGACATCTTTAACGACTACTTCTCATGAATTGCTCAATGTATCTTCATCAAACTTGGTCTAAAGCATCATTATAAGGGTCTCCAAAATGTGTTTAATTGGGAGGCGCTTGGCCCCTTTTAGAAAGACCTTAGAAAGAGACTTCTTCTCATGATGGATCTTCATCAAACTTAATTTATAGCATCATTATAAGGTCCTTTAACATTTTTTGTCAATTGGAAACATGAAGCGTCTTTTAGGGGCTGCTAGAGTTTACAATAGAAATACCTTTAAATAACTTCTTCTCAAAAACTGCTTGATTGGTATTCACCAAATCTTGAACATCATTATAAGGTCCTTTACCAAGTTTGTTCAGTGAGGGCACTTGGCCCCTTTTAATGCCAGTGGAGCTTAAAATAGAAATACCATTGAAGTATTTCTTCTTGTGAACCGCTTGATGAATCTTCTTCAACTTGGTCTGTAACAGCATTATAAGGTCATACGCTACATTTGTTCAAATAGGGGCACTTTGACCCTTTTAGGGGTAACTAGAGTTAAAATAGGAATACTCGAAATGATTTTATGGTTATGCGTTTCTGGTGCGTGACAGCAAGATATGGTAGAAAACAACTTTAAATAACTTTTTCTGATGTAAAATTAAAGACTTTTTACCAAACATAGTTAGAATCAAAGTCAGACGGTTAAAGTTCTCTTAAGATAAGCGATTTCCCTGTTTATCAAAACATACATTAAAACAAGGATCCGGCATACGGAAACGAAACTCATTTTATGAATAAATGGTCACTAGTGAATAAATTTATTAAAACGGTAACGTTGCTATCTTTATAAAGATGATATTAAAAAGTTAAAGAAATTACACATTTCTAAACAATGTCTATAAATCAGCTTGAAATGTGCGAATGTCTTAAATTACAAGAAAATATCTCGAAAACAAGCACACGGACCTACACATTTTATTTCACAATACTATTGACCACATGGTTATTTAGCAAGGTGAGATGTTTCATTTTAAGGTCAAGAAGGCGTAATTCAGCGCCATCTAGCGTAACGTCAAACATTATGCTTGACGACGCCACGTCTTTGCGTTCTAAACGTTGACGGTAAACAGCTTGTATGCTGAAGATTTCATTTCACATCCAACTTTTCGTCATATTTAAACAATTAAATATCTATTTGTAGTTCAAAAAAGGAGTGGATATAACTACTTTGAATATATTTTCTGATATATTATTTTCCATCAATGCTAGAAAGAACGCATTGAAGCCAATATATATATATATATATATATATATATATATATATATATATAGAATGAATGCATTGAAGCCAATATATATATATATATATATATATATATTGGCTTCAATGCGTTCATTCTAGCATTGATGGAAAATAATATATCAGAAAATATATTCAAAGTAGTTATATCTATATATTTATTTATTTATTTATGTTTAGAGTAAAAATATGGCCCTTGAAAAGATTTTGTCAGCATTTGACTGCATTCATATCTAACACTCAAATAAAAAACTTCCACCGTTTTTATCAGTATATGATTTGTTTTTTCCAAATTTGAATAACGTGAATATTATAGCTGGATATAGCCGCTAAATCGCTGTCATTTTAACTTTAGCTTGAAACAAAACCGGGTGTTATGAATGAACTGAAGTATAAAATATGATAGATTGGTGCCGTTTCCAAACTTTTACGCAAACATTTAGAACCCGGTTCCTTCGAAACAGAGTCTGTTTTAAAACGACAATATCAAAAAAATATATATGTATAATTATATAAAGTAAAAAAAATAAAATAAATAAACGGGAGGGGGATAGTACTTTCGCGTTTTGATAATTAATTGCTAACTTCATTTTTTTTTAAATCATATTTGATGGCTCTTTATTTCATACATAAAATAATACAAGCATATCTTTTTAACACAGGAAAAACAATTAGGTCGGGCTACAAGTTATCTCAACATCGGCATAAACAGCCATTCCCACAATGTTAACTTTCATCTTTTAAATGAACATTTTTAACCATGTGCAGATAAGATTTTAGAATAATTCACGTTTTGAAGACTTTGAAGACAAATACAACTGACCCTGAAAAAATAGTCTCTTGTTTTAATTCATCTAGTCAAAAATAACACCCACCCCACATGTCGGATCGAATGACACACTGGTTGTCGCGTTCGCCCGTTAATCGAGCGGTCATATGTTTGGTGTCCAGTACAGTCACTTTATCCGTGACTAATATTTTTCAATGGGACAGTTATAAGTTATATTGTGGAAAAAGAGTTTAATGCTTGTAAAAAATAAAATGTTGACGAAAACGGGTGTAAAACCCAAAAACAAACAATAATTATTCCCGGCTAATTCTGACTTTTAAGTTGGTCGAAATATGCACAGTCAAAACGATAGACGTTAAAAGTGTACGGACATGAAATAAATAAGTTATTGCGCTTGTGTTGGGTTTACGCCGTTTCTCAACAACCTTCAATTATGTCACGGCGGTCTGCTTACACAATCTGTCTTTATAGTTTCTAAACAGTAGGCACTCTCCGTAAGAAATTAACAACTTTCTCCCACTAGCTAGTCTGGCTCGCACTAACATCTCCGGATTCCGGGAAAGATTGTATTTAACTATTTATGAAACAGTTGAAACGGATTGAAACCAATAAATAATGCAAGAAGCCGTTCAATAAAGGCAGCAAATAAATCCTACAAACAGACAATGCGAACTTTGTTGAAAAACGCGGGAAAAAGACGTAACGTTTTAACTGTGCTTAAACTTCCCAATTTTCGTATCGTAGCGTGAAAATGAACTCGGTAGTCAAGGAATTTTATAATTTAATTTTATTAAAAAACATTTCAGGAACATTTTCAGAAAATTAAAACAAAATCTATGGTGGAGAGAATGAGCAGTTAAATGTTTAATAAGAAGTATCATTTTTTCATTACGCTATTTTTGTGTGTAACGTGCATTCATGTATACAAGTGTGACAATAAAAATCGAAAAGAAATTGAAAAATGACATAAAAAATTAGAATACGCTTAAAATGAAATGTATGTTGTAGTAAACTTTTTTTGTGATTAATTTATTTTTCCCTAAAATACAAATTTTGACGACAAAATCTGCGTGTGAAAATGGGGGGAGGAGAAAATTTAAGACAATACAGAGAAAACGAAGTCGGAGACCTCCTTATTTCTTTCGTTCATTTTACAGTAAAATAAATGTGTATGATAACTTTTAGTTTTTTAAAAAAATCTATGGACCAGTTTTTACACACTACTTAGTCATATCGCTCGAAAACAATAGTTTCGTGAAAGATTTTGGCATGATTTTTGCATAAAGTAAGCATTCCTTCGGCGAATAGTCTGTATGCATATTTGAAAATTACATCATCATATAGGTCTGAACGGGCCTGTTAAATTAAATGAAAAACAATTACTTTTTTAATTAAATAGACGCCCCGAAACTAAATTAATCGCCGTCACGACTAAATAGGGCTACGCTAAAACGTAATTTTTCGACGCCATTTGCGTAAAAAGTGTGTATTTGACCTTTTAAAAATTGTATTGTATAATAAATGAAATTCCCGCTCATTACGCCTACTTTATCTTAATCTATATTATAGAAAAATGCTCTTCGCGAAATTATGCCTTGTTAACACTCTTGAGGCCAAAGTTTAGACTCAATCTTTATGAAACTTGCTCAGAATTTTTGTCTGGATGATCTCTAGGCAAGTATGAAACTGGGTCATGTGGGGTCAATAACTAGGTCAGTAGGCCAGACCATAGGAAAATCTTGTTAACACTCTGGAGTCCACAGTTTAAGTTTGAAACTCATGAGAATTTGTCAGAATGTTTGTCTTGATGACTTCTAGGTCAGTTTCGAATCTGGGTCATGTGGGGTCAAAAACTAGGTCACTCGGTCCAATCAAAGAAAAAGCTTTATAGACTCTAGAGGCCACATTTATGACCCTATCTTCATGAAACTTGGTCAGAATGTTTATCTTGATGATCTTTAGCCTAGAAACTTGATCATGTGGGGTCAAAAACTAGGTCACTAGGCCAGATCAAATGAAAATCTTGTTAACACCCTAGATACCACATTTTAAGTTTGAAACTCACGAGAATTGGTCATAATGTTTCTAGGTCAAGATAGAATCCGGGTCATGTGGGGTCAAAAACAAGGTCACCCGATCATATCAAAGGGAAAGCTTTTTAACAGTCTAAAGGACACATTTATTACCCTATCTTCATGAGACTTGGTCAGAATGTTTGTCTTGATGACGTTTAGGTCATGTTTGTATCTTGATTATGTGGGATCAAAACAAGGTCACCTGATCAAATCAAAGGAAAAGTTTGTTAACACTCTAGAGGCCACATTTATGACCCTATCTTCATGACATTTGGTCAGAATGTATATGATAACGATTCTTAGGCCAAGTTTGGAACTTGCTTATGTGGGGTCAAAATCCAGGTCATCTGCTCAAATTAAAGGAAAAGCCTTTTAACACTCTACAGGCCACATTTATGATCCTATCTTCACGGAACTTGGCCAGAATGTTTATCTCGTTGATTTCTAGGTCAAGTTTGAAACTGGGTCATGTGGGTCAAAAAAAGGTCACCCACTCAAATCAAAGGATAAGCTTGTTGACACTGTAGAGGCCACATTTCTAACTCTATCCTCATGAAACTTGGTCAGAATGTTTATCTTGATGATTCCAAGGCCAAGTTTGAATCTGGATGATTTAAAATCTAGGTCACTCGCTCAAATCAAACGAAAAGCTTTTTAACACTCTAGAGGCTACATTTATGACCCTATCTTCTTGAAACTCGGACAGAATGTTTATCGTGATGATCCCTAGGCCAAGTTTGAAACGGGATCATACGGGGTCAAAAACTATGTCAACTACTCAAATAAAAGGAACGCTTGTTAACATTCTAGAGGCCACATTTATGACCCTATCTTCGAGAAAGTTGCTCAAAATGTTTATTTTGATATTTCCCAAGTCAGATTCAAATCTGGGTCATGTGGAGTCAAAAACTAGGTCACGTGCTCAAATCACATGAAAAGCTTGTTACCACTGCAGAGGCCACATTTATGATCCTATCTTCATGAAACTTAGTCAGACTGTTTATCTTGATGATTTCTCTGCCATGTTTGAATCTGGGTCATGTGGGGTCAAAAACCAGGTCACCCGGTCAAATCAAAGGAAAATCCTGTTAACACTCTAGAGGCTGTAGGCCCAATTACTCAGGTAAGCGATCCAGGGTCATCCTGACCCTCTTGTTTTACCGGAGTTTCAAAGTATATTTAAAGTATATTCTGAAGTTCGGTAATCCGAGTTTAATCAAATTCTACATTGTGGAAATTTTTTTTATCCGAACGTGCAGAACTAACTAAACGAAATTTTTACGACGCTTCCTTCACGCTATACTGCAAATAATATAGAGAATATTAGGTTACTGTCTTATAAATTTAAATTTGTTAAGTGAGTCGGAGAAAATATATAAGTCGTGGCTCTGCCGAGACTTTTATTTTATCGTAGACGAACTAAATAAATTTAAATTTATAATATAGTAACCTAATGTTCTATTTATCCTACCTTCTGATCTAAAATCATACTTTAATTAAAATTCAAAATTTACCACCAACTAGATCTGAGTCTGTCTTGCACAGAAATTAATGCGCCCCACCATTACAAAAACAGGTCTTTAAAATAAAAATATAATAAAATAAGAGCTGAAAAACAAAGGCTAACCTTGTTTTGCTTTGTGTCCGACTTCTCTGTTCTGCTGAACATAATGAATATTTTAATTTCCTGCCAAGTGAAGTTTTGTCCGAAGTTCAGTTGAATGCCGGATTACCCATACTCACCAAGCAAACGATTGACGTGACTTATATACACGCCATAACGCCGCTTGACAGAACAAATAGGCAAACCGTTTTCTCGATGATTTTATTCAATAACACTCCATTCCAGATGCAATATATTCCTAGATTGAAGTGTAGAAAGCTAAAATCCCGAACAAAAGCTATACATGAGTCACTTTCCAAGTTTCAATTTTCAAGTTTTATTTATTTATTTATGCCCATGCATCCGCGCAGCACCAGCAGAACCCAGAAAACGCCCGCACTCACTGCAGAAATTTAAAGCCGTCTTTACTGACAGACTAAGTCCCACCAGAACCCCACAGATACATAGACCAGTCAAGACCCAACCAAACAACGAACCCCTGAGTCGGCCCAAAAGTAAAAGAGTCCATACAAAATCTTTCTCACTCAAATACAAAATTCTTTGCATTAATATGAGATGGTATGAAAATTGAGCATTTAAGTATGTAAAGTTTGTTGACCCGGTAGATGGTATACCATTAATCAAATGCAGACATAATCTTTTGCACAAAAATAGCGTTTCTCCGAGCGTTTCCGTTATAAAAACTTTTTGTAGTAATTACAAATACGGTATGCATACACTATTGTGGCATGGTCTCACGTACCTAATAAAAGCGCGTTTATGAAAATAATTTCATAAATATGTCTTTTAGCAGTTATTCTCAAAAACAAGATGGCGTCGTTTTAAACAAAAAATCCAAAAAGTCCGCATGGCTTTATCTAGTCACTGACAAGATAAAGCAAAATTTATCTGACCCCTTGATTTTTGCCTTTATTTTGCATGAAGGTAGGATAAAAAGAGATATTGAACTATATGTCATGTGCGTCTTTTTAACCACACAACACGTCTGACATCATTTTCATTTACGCTAGTCTATTTCTCGCATTTGGATCAAAGTGGAAGGATGATTTATTTGTTTTCATGAATAAAAAATGTCTCACCATGAAGTTTTCACAAACGCGGTCGTAAAAATACTTGATTTTTTTCTAGTCTATTTCTGTCATTTGGATCAAAGTGAAAGGATGATTTATTTGTTTTCATAAGTAAAAACAAAAACGTCTCACCACGAAGTTTTCACAAACGCGATCGTAAAAATACTTGATTTTTTTCAAGTCTATTTCTCGCATTTCGATCAAAGTGAAAGGATGATTTATTTGTTTTCATGAGTAAAAAAATGTCTCACCACGAAGTTTTCACAAAATCGTTTTTTTAATTTCCATAAATATTTGCCTCAATGAGACGGAGTGTTGCGCGTAACTCCCAGACCCCTACCTTAAAGGCCAAGGTCACTCTTAGGAATCAAAGGTCATTTTAGTGCTTGTCCGTGCTACATCTTTGACATGCATTGAACAGTCGTATATTTACTTGGCATAAATGTTTGCCTCAATGAGACGGAGTGTCAGGCGCAAACACTAGGCCTCTATGTGAAAGGTCAAAGTCACACTTAGGGTCAAAGGTCATATAAAATCTTCGGCAATAACTTTGACATGCATTGATCAACCTTTTTAGCTCACCTGAGCACAATGTGCTCAAGGTGAGCTTTTGTGATCGCCCTGTGTCCGTCGTCCGTCCGTCCGTCGTCATCAACAATTTGAGTGTTAACACTCTAGAGGTCACAATTTTGCCTCAATCTTCATGAAATTTGGTCAGAATGTTACCCTCAATAAAATCTTGGAAGAATTCAATATTGGGTCATCTGGGGTCGAAAACTAGGTCACCGGGTCAAATCAAAGGAAAAACTTGTTAACACTGTATAGGCCACATTTATGATTGTATCTTCATAAAATGTAGTCAGAATGTTAATTTTGGTGATCTCAAGGTCCAGTTTGAATCTGGGTCATGTAGAGTCAAATACTAGGTCACCAGATCAAATCAAAGGAAAAGATAGTTAACACTCTAGAGGCCAAATTTATGACCGTATCTTAATAAAACTTAGTCAGAATGTTAATCTTGATGATATATAAGTCAAGTTTAAATCTGGGTCAGATGGGGTCAAAAACTAGGTCACTAGGTCAAATCAAAGGAAAAGCTTGTTAACACTCTAGAGGCTACATTTATGACTGTATCTTCATGAAACTTAGTCAGAATATTAATCTTGATGACCTTTAGGTCAATTTTGAATCTGGATCTTATGGGATCAAAAACGAGGTTACTGTGTCAAATCAACGGAAAAGCTAGTTAACACTCTAGAGGTCACACTTTTGGCCCAATCTTAATGAAACTTGGTCAGAATGTTACTCTCAATAAAATCTTGGACGAGCTTGATATCGGGTTATCTGGGGTAAAAAACTAGGTCACCAGGTCAAATCAAAGAAAAGACTTGTTAACATATATTTTTTATAGAATTACTTCCCATTGTATAAATAGCTTATTGTGTAACTTATTTTATTATTTGCTGTAGAGAAAACCGAGACCACTTTTCTGTGGTACAACATGGATGGTACCTCAATTTTTAGGTGCATTATGCCATATCTGTAGCTGGTAAGGATACATTTCTGGACCTAGAAATATTTTTGTGGACTTATATTTTTTTAGAATAACTTCCCTTTGATGTTCTCATAAATAGCTTATTTTGTAACTTTTTTATCAATGGCCATACAGAAAAACCAACACCATTTTTATGCGGCACAACATGGATGATACATCAAATTTTAGGTGTATTTTGACCAATCTCTGACTTAATTTTTGTGTGTGTGTGTGGATGATCGTTTCTGTTAAATAACTTTAGTTTGGGTCAAAATATTGAAATGAAACTTGTTTTAATTGGCTGAAATGTTTGAGTCATTCAGGCGTCATGTCAGCAAAGTTGGGCTCGACATTGTTGCCCTTTTGGCCTCAACACTCTAGTTTTATTTATCCATGAGATATATTTAATACTCACTCATAACAAACAAATATCCTTTTTATATTTCAGCTTTACATCTGCTTGGAAGCCTTTAAAAAGAGCAAGAATGATGACAAAATGACGCTTTACCGTGCTGAAACAGGACGCTATGGCTCAAGTCAATACAGTAATGAACTATTTAAACTGTCCTTTATACCTTTGAAAACTTAACATTTCATGCAATGTTATTCCGTTCTGTGTTTCAAGTCCTGGATGAATTGTAATATCCCATTTGTATGAGATTAGTCTCTGAAATATTTCCTGTTATGACATACGTTGAAAAACACAACAATGCTGACACAGTAAAAGATAATAGGTAAGGGTAGATTTCTCGGAAGCACAGAGCACTACAAACACAGCCTCAGAGCAACGCATTTGCAAAGTAGGCCCACAACAAAAAGAATCTGTAACGGAAAAACATTATAGACGGGTTGCTTCAAAAATCCAACAAGTACATATTAATTTTATGCAAAATATAGAAAAAGGGGGGAGGAAGGGGTAGGGGTGGGTGGTAGGGGAAAGTGGAACAATGATGAATATTCAAAAGGGAATGCTACGCACAACTAACTTACATAGATAAACAGACAAGTAAAAATTACGATTGTTGCTACACCTGCTGAGTATTTGTTCTGTCCTCCATTAAGTACATTTCTATCGTTATACGCTAACCAGTTTGATGTACCTTTATATTTGCACTTGATTTTTTCCAATATTCTTAGAATGTTGCATAAGTTATCCCATGGTCGAGGTTTTGGATTCTACAAAATATGAAAGGACATATTATAAACTAAGCGCTATAACCTACCTTTTTATATGGATTTATAGTGTGCTTGAAACACACGAGTCATTATTTGTAGACAAGTATTGTGTGCATCTTTGGGGGTTCAGCTCTTTTACAGTTGGACGTTACGCTATCCTTTGCTTTGATACATGTCTTCTTACCTGTTTCGTAGAGCCTTTTATGGTGTTTCGCTTGTTACTCTGCCTTATGATACCATCGTACAATAATATTTTTGTGATTGCTTGTTGATGAAACATATCGTAAAACATTTTGTTATATGAAATAGATACAGTGCTAGCATAAAGACATGACCTTTTATCAAACAGGATTCTGAAAAGTTATAAGACATTTTGGCCGGTATAGATAGTGTATGATTTTTATCCCATAGTTAAAATATTCTAAAAAGAAATTCTCGATTCTGTTCCCTATAATAATAAAACAGCTGTAGATTATAAAATCATCCTACATGAGGGATGCACGTTTGTTTTGCACGGACGGTTTATTGTCTAGTTGCTTCGTAATATAATTTGGTTTCTAACTTTTTACTCACTCGTCACTTGTTTATAGTCACATGGTGAGACATGAAGAAATACTGTATAAGAATTTTGCTAATTAAGAACTTACCTTAGTTCTGGCATAATGTTACATGCTTTATCAACTTTGCAGATGCAATCCATGACAAAATTAACAAGAAAATGAATGAAAAATTTGAGCGCGTTCTTCAAAATGAGATTCAAAAGAGAAACAAGCTTCTGGAAGAAGAATTGAAGATACTTCGAGCTAAGTATAAAGACCTCAGTAAATCTGTCGAGTCCAGGAGCTGGTGTTCAGTAATGTAAAAATAGAATTTGTCTAAATAAATGTAACACTTCACAAATATGGATGAAACTCGTTACATCAACGTATTGACGTAGTAAAGAAAAAGAAACGACCTGGTCATTTAGAAAACTCCTGTTTTTATATATTATAATGTTGTACAAAAAACTTTAGTTGCAGTTGTATATAGTTCATTTTGATGTTTTACTTTAGTTGCCTGTCAATTGTTTAATGGTGGCTATCCGAAGAATTCAACTCTTTTGTACTGTTTCATTTTGTAAAGCTTATTAATTGTACTTGACGTATGTTCATAGTATTTTAGTTACCATGCATGTACAATTGGTGTAGATGAACATAATGTGTGATGACGCGTGTGTTTGTCCGTCCGTCCGCCCGTCCGTCATGTTTGAAACAATTGAAAGTGTTGACTTTAAATTTGGCAAATAGGTTGATTGTAATGAGACAATATTCACAGCGCATAAACAGGGTTGGAAAGTCAAAGGTCAAGTTTACAAATTGAGCTCAAGGGTAAAATATGATCGTTATACACTCAGCAAAAGTTCTAACACCACACTTTTGAAATATGGATATTTCTCTTGCTATAGCCGGTAATATATTTATATCTCGTCTGCTAAGTACCCATGTATAGTCCTACAGATAAACGATATTGTTTTAAACAAATACCCTCTCCTTCATTGATTTCCACCGCGCACGTGCACTATTAAGTGCATGTTTGAAATATCTATCGGTCTCGCTACACGGTCCAAAATATGTGTATATGAAATTTGTGTGATCAGTCCACAGTGAAAAACATAAAACTTTCCTGTTTCCGAAAGTATGCGCTGGATAATGTTAAATGAGAGATGTTGCGCTGTCGAAATGGTGAAGAGTGGCATATCAAACCGAGAGGTACACGCTTAAACAACATGTTTTATATTAAATAATATTCCAAAACTAATTGAAACGTAAACAACACTTGTGTGCTACCGCGGTGTTTAAAGTCTCCTGACTTGAACCCCATTGAACACCTGTGGGATGAACTTGGGCGAAGAGTCAGGAGTCTGAGACCTGTTCCTCGCAATCTCCATGAACTACAAGTTGCCGTTGTAAGAACACGGAATGCTATTCCACAGGGGCGTATCGGACTGTTCATTCCATTCAGGCTGTTATTAATACTGTCAGAGGGCACACAAGATACTTAGAACTCTAATTGTGTAACTTTTCATTTTGGGGGTTGTACTGTTCAAATTGTTCACGCTTCAATGCATTTGCCATTCTACGCAATTGTTTCATGAATTACTCTATCAAATATTTGATCTATAGAGTGTCCAAATTTTGTTGAAATATGTCCAAATGTTAGCGAGATATATCCAAAATTGTAGGTGTGGAGTTAGAACTTTTGCTGAGTATATTTTGTGTCCGAAGCAAAACTTTATAACCATTCAGGAATTGACTTCAGACTTGGCGTATAGGAAGGTTGTGATGAAACTATGTGTAGAGTGCATGAACCGGTTGAAAAGGCAAAGGTCAAGATCACAAATTGAGGACAAATGTTAAATCTGTCCGTCATATTTCGTTTCCAGGACATAATTTGATAACCATCAAATGTATTAATTTTAATTTCAAACAATTAATGGTTTATAGGTAGATGGCAATTAGACGAAGTGCACCGTGCATTAATCAGGGTGGTAGTCAAATTGTCAAACTCACAGCAAGGTCAAATCTGTCATTCATATTTCGTGTCAGGTGCATAACGTTTTAACAATTCAAGATGTTAACTTCTAGTCTGGCATATAGCTAGGTGGCGATGTGACGATGTACTGAGAGCACGAACCGCTTCAGTAGGCCAAATTCCAAGATCACAAAATGGGCTCATATGTCAAATCTGACCTTCATATTGCGTGTCTAGAGCACAACTAAAAAACCTATTCAATGTATTGAATTGAAACTTTGAAAATAGATCGATGGTGATGAGACGACGTGCAAAGTTCAAAGGAGCAACAGTCCAAATTATTTCCCCCCACCTAACCCATACATTAACCCCATACCATCCTGCCCATTTTCCCACTTATCGCCACACAGCACCCCCCCCCCCCACCCCCTCAACACGCACACCTTCGAAACCTTTTCCATGGGATCATCAACCTCCTCCTCTGTCCTAAAATGTTTGGGTGTATATTGGACCGCTTTGTGTAGCTCTTGTTTAAATCAAGTAACCTGAGACTAAATTACTAAAATGCGCTGATTTTAGATACATTTGGTATTAAAAAAAAAATCATACCAATTTACTCCTTTTTTGTAATAGTATCGAAGGGTGTATATTCACTGAGTATGTAAAACATCGAAATAATTAAAGCTGTAATCAATGTACAAACATGATATGGATAATATTTAATTATCAAATCTGTTTTTAAAGTATTTTTCATTCGTCTAAACACAGCCACATGATTAATGATAGCAAGTCGTATTGACTTGTAGGCGGGACCAAGAACACTTACAGTTATAACGTCATAACATTTTGACGTCGTAACATTGTTTCATGCTATATAATCTATAAGCAAAACACTGGAAAATATTGATTTTGTTTTTCGAGAGTACCCTTCGCATTGCTGGATATCATTACGGATGCGCACATGGTCGATATCACTTTTTCCTGGTCGATAGATCCTCATATAGACCTTACTTAAAGGCAATAATTGTGCAATATTAAAAACAGTAAATGTATGTACAACTGAACAGTGCCAGCGATCTTTTGACAGTATTCTAGAGATAATATTCAGGACCATAATTTTTCTTGCTGCTCCAGTCCTACAGTTTCGAAATATTAAATTTTATGAAAACACTTGTCACTGAAAATTGTAATAATGTACATTTTCTAATTACAAATGTACTTTATTGCTTATTGCTTTGCTAATCATGATTTTGTTTTAATATGTGTTTATTTTTAATCAATGCTTTATTGTTTTTCCCATCATTATATATATTATCATGATGTTAATTGACCCTTGGTTGGAATATATTATTACATTAGACCTGTGTAAATAAACCAACCTTCAGTAGTTTTGACATTTATGTTATGCAAAAGAATTTTTACCAAGACAACATTACTTTTATCTTTGATATCGAGCACCTTATCGTTAACACTGAATGATATTGTTTGTCAAAACACTACTAATAAAATGATAATAACAATAATAATTGCAACTTTATATATCATATTCAGTAGACGCAAGAATGCTATACGTCAGTCTAACATATTCATTTATTTATTGAAATTGTTTGCACTATTTTTTGTAGATTGTTTCGACAACTGTGTGGTCTTTATTATGTGTTATGTTGCAACACACACACACACACACACACACACACACACACACATATATAAAACGACTTCACATGCCTTTCTAACGCTATTTGATTACAAAAAAATACAAACTAGATTCGCCTATCGGCTCATCAGTGTACATACAAATGTAACTAAACGTCTTTTCATTGTGAAGTTTATATATATATATCACAATTATTCATGAAAAGTAATGTCAATATTATTATTTAGCCCTATTTGAATTAAAGTTTCATATAACACTTGATTATTTGCAACTCCATAACGTCATGAAGCTGAAGAGAATATTTTTTGCAAGATCTATATTTATATTACTCACAATGTAGAACTCAGCCTGTGTACATAGCTTTATCAAAATGCATGTTAAAAAACTTGGACCAGTTTGTTTTAGGTGATGGTGCTCTGTGTTTATGAGGTTTTGAGTTTGCAGTCTTATTTCTATTCAAATAGTTTAAATTTATTTGGTTTCGAGGCCAGACTTTGATCACTGCAATATAGTGTGATCAGCAGATTCCTTTTATATAATTGCGTGTTATGTTGAATGATTACGTAGAAAATATTGCTTGAATTTGTTTTATGTACATATGTATGTATGTTTTATCGTCGTTGTCTTCTGCAGTTACTTACCTGTTGAAACACTGACATATGTCGGTTCAAATGAACTTTTCAATAACAAATTATGTTTGAAGGTGAAACCAATAAAATAAGCTGCGTTCATAGAATAAGAATGGCGACAACAACACAGTGATTATCTAAGTCTGGAAAACCGTCATAGTATTTATTTTGTAACTGCTTGGTTATATCAAAAATTAAATTTTCACAAAAACGTCTTCATTAAAAATGTTTAAGGTAGTATTTTAATATTTTGTCGAAATAGCAAGAACTATGTGGAAAAGAAGAAATCGTTTTTAAATAACCTTCATTGTTTCATAAATTAATTCAAATGGAATGAGCGCAAAAATAAAGAACACGACAGTTTCCTTCTAATTCTATCTTTTCTCAAATATTTTGTATAATATTCAAATATATCTAAACTAGACTTTGGTGTATTTATCTGTTGATAGAATGAATAAATGTGTGTTACGTATCTAAAGTGTTGTTATTTACTTTTACTATGTCTGTAAGTTGTTTCTTGTTTTGTTAAATAACATACAATCCGATAGATACGCCTGTAGATTTATTTATCCAAATTAAAATAACTTTTATTATCTTAATAGAGGGTCTTCCATGGAACATTTCAGAGGTGAGTCTATTAAATCATCTCATAAATAAAGTTTTGCTCTGGCTTCCTCGCCTGAATGATTCGTGTACCAATGATTCGTAAATGATTTCAATTATGAGCTAGACAATTTCAGGGATCAGGTAAATCACTAAATGTTTCAAACTAACAATCTTCTATTAATAGTAATTAACTCAAACTCCTACGGGCTGAAGTCTCTATACTTAACTGGTCTTTTGTTGAAGTTCCCGTCAGACAATGTCTTTGAATCAACAATATACGAGTCCTATCGCCTCTGTCCTCTTAATTGGAGTTGCAACTCTATATGATTGCCCTGACTCCTGGATGCTTAGCGCCTATATGCTATCATATAGGTATATCCCCGATGCCTTGGCTGCACTTTGCTAATAACGCTGAACGGTCTGTAAGTTGGAACTCTCCTACTATCTCAGTAGATTACCAAACCCTGGGTCTCTGTCTCAGCTTTCCGATGCTCAGCCTATATTTGCTATCGTCTATAGCATTCAACTACCCTTAAGGTAAAAATCATATGCGCTGGCTCTATACCTCAAAACATTTTGCAACTCTTCTTTAGTCTATGAACTTCAAACGTCTTCTTTTTAATAATTTATCCGCCCTAACAGTGTAGTTGCAATAAGTTCCTTATCAAGGAATAAATTATTAGTTGAATCCTCGATGTGTCTTATTCAATTGCTGGATACAGAATGATCTCTCTGTCATCCATCTACCTATTTATGCCTTAGCAGACGTGAGATTTGATTGGTGCTATTTTAAGAACTTGTTTCTGATTGGTCCAAATTTATACATAGTATTTTACAACGAGTACTTGCTCTAACAAATATCTGGTTCCCTTTAACTATTGTATATGACATAATGTGTGATGCTGGGATCCAGCTATCAACATAATGAACCCAAATAAGCCATAAATGACCCAAATCATTATCAGCAATTCAACAATAATTATAGCAATGATAGCATGAAAAGGGAGTCAAGCACTAGCTGTGCTTATGTGTTACGTTATCAGTACATCACATAATAACAATTATACTGACAAAACCTTCAACAAATGATAATTACCTCAAACTCATATAGGCTGCAGATACTATACTTGACTGGTACTTTTGTTGAAGTTTCCGTCAGACGATGACTGAATCAACAAGATACGAGTCCTATCGCATAGATGTTCAGCTCCTCTTAATTGAATCTGCAACTTATCATATTTGTCCTGACTCCTTGATGCTCAGTGTCTATATATATGCTATAACATATAGCATTAAACTACAGTAAAAGTATGACCCCGATGCCTTGGCAATACTTTGCCAAAAACGTTTAACCTCATCTGTAAGCTGAAACTCTCCTGCTGTCACAGTAGTTTATCAAACCCTATATCTCTGCCTCAGCTTTCCGATGCTCAGACTGTAGTTGCTATCGTCTATATCATTCGACTATCCCGTATAGATTTATTTTCTATGCGCTGGCCCTACAGCTCGATACCTTGTTACACTGCTGCAGCTCTTCTTATTCTAAAACGTCTTCTGTTACATAATTGTCCTGACAGTGTAGCTACAGCTAGTAGCTTTCTTATCAAGGTACTAGGATGAATTATAAATTGAATCCTCGATGTGTTTACATCCAAAGCCGGATACTGCCATCCGTCATCCTATTTATACCCTACCAGAAGTGCACTTTGATTGGAACTATTTATAGAACTTCTTTCTGATTGGTCCAAATTCGTACATAGTATTTTACAACGAGTATTTGCTCTAACAAATACGTGGTTCCCTGATACTATTGTATATAATGTATATTGTGTGATGCTGGGATCCAGCTACCACCGTAATTTAACCAAACCAGCCATTAAAACCTCAAATCCTATTATTAACACTAATTCAACTACAATTATAGCGTGGAGTCAAGCACTATCTGTGCTTATGTCTACGTCATCAAAATATCAATTTGTGCTTATGTTTTACGTCATCACTATATCAAATATACATATTATTCTGACAGAACATTTGCAGTGTAAGTCAGTTTATCACAGTGATCAAGTGTGTGAAGATTCATTCCATTCCCATCAGTAGGTACTGAGATACTGGTTCATATACAAAAACTGAACCAGAAATTGCTAAAAAAAGTAGCATAATTTTGTAAATAAGCAATCAGAGTTACGGAACCTGTGCAGTATAAACCAGTTTATCACAGTAAATAAGTGTGTGAAGTTTCAATTCATTCCTACAAGTGGTTACTGGGATATCAGCTTACAAACAAACTTAACCAAATTGGGATGGCAACGTACCAGTAAGCCCAATAGCTTTACATATTTTTCGTAAGAAATATCATATCGGGTGTGTGACATCACTTCTAGTGTCAATTAAATGTGTGTTTTCACGATGAGTTCAAAGTTACAAATAGCTTTATTTTCATTTTTTTCTTAGGCTAACTATCAGATGTATATCATTTATAATTATAACTATGATAAGAGTTAACACTGTATATAACTCAATAATCAGTATATTAAATTTCATTCCAATTTAAACATTTTGAAATGTTTTAGACAATTTTGTAATGTTAACTATATAGAACTTGCATGATCTAAGTGCAAATGGCGTGTAATTTTATAACTGCTTTATCTAAAAGGGACACTTTAAAGTTGCAAGACCTAAAAGAGAGATTTTATAGCTGCATAATTTAAACAAGAGTTTTCTTTATCTGAATGACCTAAGGGTAATTTAATAGCTGCGTGATCTATAAAGGAAATTTTATAGTTGCAGGATTTATTAGAATTGTGTCCATAGGACATGGATGCTAATCTTTCAGAGTATGAGGAGCTGAACACACCAGATTTCTTCATTATGGCATATATTCTGAAATCAAGAAAGGCCACAATTCTATAATAATAACCACAGAAAAAAAGTCCATTATTTATGGTCATCTTCACACTAAGGTCCTTTCAAGCATATCCTTTCAATAGTGATTGAGGAGTTGGACACACAGTATTTTTTTTCTATTTTCTCTATCGTCTACTTAGCAAAACTATCAAAGGACCGTAACTATGGTAAAATAGTTACCGCAAAAGTTCTTTTCTTTATAGACAACTTTATGGACAACTGCACATCAAGCTTGTTCATCTGTAAAAATTTGAAGCAAATCAGGCTAACAGTATGGGATGAGTTGGACACACAAGATTTTTCTCCATAAAGCAAAAGTATCAAAGGGTCACAACTGCGGTTAATACTGTCACAGCAACGGTTCTTTCCCTTATAGTAATCTACACATCAAACCAGTTCATATGTGAAAGTTTGAAGCAAATCAGGCTAATCATGTAGCAGTAGTTAGACACATAAAATTTCGGGACGTACGGACGGACGTACAGATAGCAGCGATGCACGACTTTAAAGGATGGTTTTACGGTTGCATTTACTTAACTATAAGTGTGTCCGTAGAACACGAAAATTGAACTATAGTAAAGAAATAATTCAGGGGCAGAGTGATTTTTTTGGGGTATGTGGATTAGGGACACTAACCGCTTAGCTCAGTAGGGGGAGCGCATATCTACGGATCTCGGGGTCGAGAGGTCGATACCCGGGTGGGACGTGTGTTCTCCGTGTCTACCGGTATTTGATAAAAGACATTGTGTCTGATATCATTTGTCCCCCACCCCGAATTAATGTGGGAAAGTTGGCAGTTACTTGCGGAGAATAGGTTTGTACTGGTTAGGTTAAATGCCCGCCGTTACATTCTGAAATACTGTTGATCCCAAAAGCAATAGTGATCTTCCTAAAATGGTACTTTGTCAAAATGTAAAGTTTGAAAATCTGGTTATTACACTTTTTAAATAACAGACCTGAAACAAACAAACAATTACCAGAAATTAAGTCAGGTTCGTGTGACCTTTACTTTTGAGCCACTGACCCCAAAATCAGCAGGAATCTTCCTCTAATGGTACTTAATCATTGAGCGAAGTGTGAAAGCTATAATTCATTAATTTCACACTGAAACAATGATAGGTCATCTGGTCCATCTTTTCATTGTGGATGAAGACTCTATGTGCCCTCTGAGCATAATTTCAGGTATAAGCAGGATTCTTGGTGCAGTCACTGACCTGCTGAATGGCTGCCTAATGAAAACAATCTACATACGAACTAGGTTAAAAATCCACAGCAAATAAGGGCAAGTGCTGTTACTGACCGTCATGTGCGTGAAATTAGCCAGAGCAGCCAGAATAGCCAGAGTAGCCAGAGTTCAGCCAGAGTTTAGCCAGAGTAGCCAGAGAAGTCTGAACTCTGGTTACTCTGGCTAGCCAGAGTAACCAGAGTTCAGCCAGAGTAGCCAGAACTCTGGCTGGTCAGAGTAGCAAGAGCTCAGTCAGAGTAGCCAGAACTCTGGTTACTCTGGTTGGCTAGTGTAGCAAGAGTTCAGTCAGAGTAGCCAGAGTTTCTAGGATTTTAACGTGTTCTGGTTACTCTTGTCCGCCAAAGTAGCCACAGTAGCCCGAGTCGCCAAGATATCATTTGCTCTGGTTACTCTGGCTGTTTCTAACAGAGTAGCCAGAGTTCAGCAAGAGTAGCCAGAAATCTGGTTACTCTGGCTGGCTAGAGTAGCCAGAGTTGAGCCAGAGTAGCCAGAGTTTCTAGGATTTTAACATGTTCTGGCTACTCTGGTCAGCCAGAGTAGCCAGAGTAACCAGGTCCCGTGTTCGCAAAACATTTTCCGTCTTAGCTGAGTTTGATGATGAAACTTAACATGTCATTTCTATCTAAATAGCATATTTAAAACCGAATTTCAAGTTAAAAATATTTTCAAGTGGCTAATTAAAGTATCTGTGGCCAGAGTTTCTAGGATTTTAACATGTAGCTAGAGTAACCAGGTCCCGTGTTCACAAAACATTTCCAGTCTTAGCTGAGTTTGATTATGAAACCTTCTAATCAGTCTACCAAAAAATCACCTAACCTAGACAAAATTGCAAAAGCTTTGTTTTGTGTATTTCCAGGTTTTACAATGTCTAAACTATACCAAGGAAAAAATCCCCTGTCCAGAAAGTTGGGGAAATACATAAAATTGCTATTTCAATAAGGACACTGTAATTTTGATCGAATCTTCACTGTTATATTTGGGAATGGAATTTTATCGATTGTATAACTGTAGATACACTAATACATGTAAACATCGAAAATGCCTATAAATAATAACACCAAAAAGGCACTACATCTTCAACAAACCATTTATTTCTAGTTTTTAGGTAAATAATGTGAAAAGAATGGGGTAAATTTACCCCACCCACTTTTTGTGGAAAAATGTTACTTTGAAATTTTTCACAAAACATGGATTTCTTTCTTTATATATAGGTAAATATGTTTAAACATACCTATTTTTATTCATTTCTAATTCAACTAATTCATTACTATAAGACAATATAGTGTTTATTCAATTCTACCTTAATTACATAGAGAGTGGTGCTGCGAATAGAAAATAACATTGTTTCTTAAACTACACTGTTTTCTTTGCATGTGCTTAATGTTATTATACAAAACGCCATTAAGGATATAATATCTATAAAATGATTAAATGATACACATATTCATACAAACGATAAGCCGCTATTTAATATTACATAACAACATTACTATCAGTATGTTACAGATTTTCTGAAATTCTTATTCAATGAGACAAAATTGTCATACAATTCTGCAATCCTCTGCATTAACTGCTCATTTCCAGACTGCTCCTTTTCACTGACTGTTGGCAAAGGAGTGTCTTGCTCTGAATTAGCAGCACAAAATGAAAAAACTCGACTCTTTTGAAGAATTATCTATGCCTATCTTTGTAATGTTCCGAATTCCATTTGACAGCGAAGGCTCTGCAGATATCAGTTTATCTTCCGACTGTTTCAGTGTGAGGTTAGCATTGTGTTTCATAAAATCATTTCCAAGTCCTGTATGTTGAGATACTTGTGTTTCATCTTCTTGGATGGGTGAAATGTAGAGAATGTTTAAAGCAGATGATAGTAAAAGAGTGTGCAGTGCTGTTTCAACCATGAAATGTCCTCTTACAGCTCTTGCTACTGCTTTTCCGGTCAACATGTGTACTACTGCATTGGAAGAATATACAGTTTCTAACACCTCTTTCAAACCTGAACCACTCATCAATTGTCCTATGCATCTCAGAAAGCTCATTTGAGTGTGGAAACCACCTAGACGAAGAACAACATTTTTAACCAGGCTTGACGGTTGTACAGTATCAAGTATATATGTAGCTTTCTGAAATAATGGCTGATCAAATGTAAGCACTGGTGTAACATCATACGTCCTACCAACTTTGGCAACGAAGTGTTAGGTAGAGTTTATGCAAGACAAATCACTAGGTGGCATATCTATCATAGGAAGAAATGTTATGGTTGACTTTGGATAAAATGTCCGTTTCTTTTCATACAGGTGCATAAATCCTGACCAACTTGGTCTAGCTGGTCGCATTGGATATACAATATTTGAAAATATGTCAAATACTCTATCTTTACTGTGGATGTTTGTCACATCAAGCTCTGCAAGGTTATGAAACACATCTGCTTTAATTTCGTGTTCAGGTTCTTTAAAATACTTTATTTCAATTCTTCCAAGTTCCACTACTTCATCCATACTTATATCTCTGCGAGGAATACGTGCATGAACTTGTATACCTGGGGTATTACATGCAATAATTCCCATCCCATGGAAGGTATTGCTTCCATCTGATGTTCTTACATTATGATCCACATTATCAGCAGAAAACTGAACAAATGATCCTGGGAAGAAAGATAGCATACTGGTATTCAACATAGCCTGCATTTGACTCAAACTTTTGCACTTCCCAGTACGACGAACAAAATCCCATACTATTCAGATTATCAATAAAAAATCTGGAACCAAAATGGCGGTATAATTGCACTGCTAGACCAATCTGTAGTGGGCTTGCGTACTCCTGGGTCTACAACTTTGTATAATTGCTTGTCCTATAGATGCAATCTTTACATCTTTGTCTTTTTCACTGAACAGCAAGTTAAGAAGTAAAAGTAAGCTCTGTGGAATGAAACATCTATTTTTGTCACTTGAACCAATTGAGTCCGGTGATGGATAGACATTATTATCCGCAGGGATGTCTAGAATGTAGGGATAATACACGTTTTTGTGTATTAACGTCTGCAGAAGCCCGCGGGATTGTTTGTGACCGAGACTAAAGGTTATCAACTTGTCCTTCTTTACTGCTAATAACTAAAGCGTCACCGAAATACATTACTAATTTCCTTTTCATATGCTTCGCTGAATATGCATTTTCTCCACACACTTTTTCCATCACTTGAACAAGTTCTGTAACAGTAACAACATCTTCACTATCTTCTATGTACTCAACTACAGCCATAAATCCATCATTAGTTTCTCTATATGGCTTACCTATTGGGCTTTTAGCAGGAATATCTTGAAACGCTTTTGGAATTTGTCTACCGGTTCTGAAATTAACATTACATGACTGGTGGTACACTGCATCTGCAGCAAACAAATCAATGACATATATTAATCTACATGCAATAATGTTGGCCCACTTATCATTTCTTTGTGCACATATTTCTTTTATTGTTGACTGAAAGTCACTGCTTCTCATTGGAAATACATCATGTCCACGTTTTCTTGATGAGTCTTTTGCATCTTTTCCACAAAAAAGACATTTATGCTTAAAATCAAAGTCATTAACAAATCTTAGTAACCTAGTTTCATTAGTATGTGCATCTAATTCAGTCAATACATGTCTTTTGTCAGTGTACTTCTTTCTGCAATTTGTATGTACATTTTGTCCGGCAGTTGTTTTTACCGAATCCTTTTTCAAAGCACTTATCTGGTTGATACTGTGGCTTCCCTTTTCTCTTAAAACTGCAGTATCATCAGTGTCAGTGAAATACGTGTCACAAATAGCACAAACTTCCATCTGAAACATACAAAAGAAATGCCAGCTATGACTACTTATGCAAAATGCCTGGTCAAGCACGTGTGTAAGAAGAAATATCATTTTTCAATAATATGTAAGCCATTTAAATCTTATATGTATTTATATGATTTCTATGTATTTAGCAAAACCAAATGCATTACCAAATGTTTACAAATAAAAACAAGTCAATAAAGATAGTAAAAATGTTGAGAACAAATATTTTGTACTGTAGGTGTACGGACTCACTTACTGTAGTAGGGTATAGCTATAGGGAATATATGTTGGACAACATTAGCATTTACATGTATCTCTTTTGGACGCCATAAATACTAAACCAACATGTATCTGAAAAGAAACATTTCAATACATTATAAAATAAAAATGAGAACATGTCTTTTACTCATTAATGAGCACATCCCCTTCATATACGTTAGAAAATGACATCAGTTAGATAATTAATACAGAGATAGAAGGCAGGTATATGAAAATCATGAGCATGTTATATATATATATTGCTTCAAATCCGGATTTTTAAAAAGAAAAAAAAAACATGATAGGACATTGAAACTGACCTGACTTATCAAAGTTTATGACATATATATTGGATATCCACAGCATTTTTAAACGCCATCACGTAATAAGACCAAAGCAACATAAATTTTCTCTGAAAAGAAATAAATCACGTAACTAAATATCACTACGTGAATGATATACCTATCACTAGCAGATTAATAAAATGTGAGTAAATCATCTTAAGAAATATATAAATACTACATTCAATAATGAAAGAAATATGAAAATAATATACAATCAAAATCAATACAATAAGACAAATAAAAACCATCGGCATTAGATCTTTTTGACATTAGAGTGCTAACCTTATTGCATATTATATTTAGAACAGCTCAAGCATTTTCAACCTTTCTCAAACCACCACCAAGACAAAGGCAACCTAAAGCTCTGAAAAGAAACAGTTCAGAACATTAGTATAAGTATCCATACAAGAATTATTTGTCTTTCAAAAATAAAAGCAAAAACGATGCCCAAATAAGAAACTATCATCTTTGATTTTAAGCAGTTATATTTTTGTTGTAAATTATGAAAACTGTGTACCAAAATACCTATGTAAGGCTATTTATTGACTTGAAACTAGCCATATCCTTCTTGTTTCCTTTCTATACAAACTGATCTGGAGAGCTGTTATCTCTGTAAACAAAGAGTTAAAATTATTTATTACATCCATTGAGAAAAAAATCCTCTCATTACAATAATAACTGTCAAAAAAAGTATTAGCAGTGAGCAGTTTAAACTTGTATTTTGACGGAAACGGCGTTCCATAGTTGAAAAAAAATCGAGCGTGACCTTGACTTACCAAGTCTTTTAAAATGTTTTTATTCCTTTATATGACAATTTTTTACTACCAATTACTATATAATGTTATGTTAGAGCATCTTTGGTACAAATCTTTGATTAAAATGCGATTTCTATCCGAAATGAATATCGGTCACCTTGCATGCAACACGATGGTCAAAGTGCTACTAATACAGTTTAAAGAATGATCATGGCAAGCTTAATTGATCAAATGTATATTGAAATTGATTACTTACCTTAGGTTTAAACTTTATACATCCGAATTACGTAGTTTTTTATGAATTAAATTTTGGCCAGATACACTTTCGAAAATTGTCCGCCATTTTAACTTTTCATTATGACGTCACAAATGCAAGTATGGGCCCCGTCTACACAATATATACAGGGAATGAAAAACACATTTTTTCAAAATATTTTCATATCAAATGCGAGAAAATGGCAAAGTTTTTAATGGAGATTTTCTTCTGTGAATATATGGGACTATAATCTTTTCAAAAATGTACAAAGAAATTCTTTTGCAATTTTGTCTAGGTTCGGACCTTCCCTTATTAGACTATATGTCATTTCTATCTAAATAACATGTTTTAAACGGAATTTTAAGTTAATAACTATTTTCAAGCGGCTATTTATAGTAGCCAGAGATGTGCGTGAAATTAGCCAGAGCAACCTGAGTAGCCAGAGTAGCCAGAGTTTAGCCAGAGTAGCCAGAGTTCAGCCAGAGTTTAGCCAGAGTAGCCAGTGAAGTCAGAACTCTGGTTACTCTGGCTAGCCAGAGTAGCGAGAGTTCAGACAGGGAAGTCATAACTCTGGTTACTCTGGCTGGCTAGAGTAGCCAGAGTTCAGCCAGAGTAGCCAGAGTCCAGTCAGAGTAGCTAGAACTCTGGACTCTCTGGCTGGCCAGAGTAGCCAGAGTTCAGCAAGAGTAGCCAGAGTTCATCCAGTATCCAGAACTCTGGTTACTCTGGCTGGCCAGAGTAGCCAGAATTCAACAAGAGTAAGCAGAGTTTTTAGATTTTTAACATGTTCTGGCTACTCTGGTCAGCCAAAGTAGCCACAGTAGCCCGAGTCACCAGGATACCATTTGCTTTGGTTACTCTGGCTGTTTCTAGTTGCCAGAGTTCAGCCAGAGTAGCCAGAGTTTCTAGGATTTTGACATGTTCTGGCTACTCTGGCTGACCAGAGTAGCCAGGTCCCGTGTTCGCAAAATATTTTCAGTCTTAGCTGAGTTTGATTATGAAACTTAATATGTCATTTCTATGTTAATACCATATTTAAAACATAATTTCAAGTTAATAACTATTTTCAAGTGTTTAACTAAAGTAGCTCTGGTTACTCTGGCTGGCCAGAGTAGCCAGAGTTTCTAGGGTTTTAACATGTTCTGGCTACTCTGGTAGAGTAGCCAGAGTAGCCAGAGTAACCAGGTCCCGTGTTCGCAAAACATTATTAGTCTTAGCTGAATTCGATCTTGAAACTCAATGTGTTATTTCTTTCTAAATAGCATGTTTAAAACTGAATTTCAAGTTTAATAACTATTTTCAGTTGGCTATTTATAGTAGCCAAAGTAGCCAGAACTCTTGTTTCTCTGGCTGGCCAGAGTAGGCAGAGTTCAGCCAAAGTAACAAGACTTTATTAGGATTTTAACATGACTCGTTAATCGACTCTTACAAAGTTCAAGATGATAAGACAAAATTAGAAGAATGAGAACGTAATTGGTCTATGGAATTCAATCCTTTTAAATGCGAAGTAATAGGAATCTCAACAAAAAAAATATATCATCTTTTCATGTAAGTTACTTAATCAAGAACTAAAACTACAGAAAATGCTAAATATCTTGGGATTACGTTTAGTGATGACTTTACTTGGAAAACAAATTGAAATTACATCTTTAAAAACACACTCAGATTTATAAAAAGAAATGTACAATGTAATAACAATGATATCAAAGAAACTGCCTAAAAACATACGTTCGCCCACAATTAGAATACTGTAACACCATACTGCATCCATGGCAGAAAAATCTTAGCGTATGAGATTATTATTATTATCATTATTATTATTATTATTATTATTATACCAGATTTGTTGACCACCCATTTCATATAAGATATACGTTCAAGGGCGCTTAACAATTAAACATGTGACATATCTCAGATATGTAGGAAAATCACAAAAACATGGCATATGCAATATTAAAACTGAAACTGAAACTGAATAATTTGATTAATAGTTATTTGTACAACATTATTCGGGATGCATGTATTCTTCCCTGTTCTAGTGCCTGCCATTTAAGAGTTTTAAGCATTGATGTTACGCTGCTTTGGTATGAGTAGTCATTCATAACACATCTGGCTGCAGCTCTTTGTACCTTTTCTATCTCAATGCTTGAACTCTTAAATAATGTTGTACAAAATATCACATATCCTCGTTTCTGTAGATCACAACCACCTGACAGCCTCTAGAAATTTAAATTTTATCATTCCATCTTCAAGAACACAATATCATATGAACTCCTTTTTCCCCGCACGATCACATACTGGAACACCTTCCATAATAACATCAAAGACAATGTGAACTTTCAGTGCTTCACATCTGGCCTAGACTTGTATATGTATTAATGTCATCATCCTGGGTTTTTTTTTTTTTTTTTTTTTTTTTTTTTAACCTAGCTGTATGTATTAACTCTATTACTCTCTTAACACATAAATATCATGTGACATAGCAACATACTTTTCACAATTGCCCCGACCTCCCATTTATAATCAGTAATTGATTGTCGGGAGTACTTACATAGATGTAGATTTCGCAACAGGTTTTACTGTATTTTCTCTGCCTATTCAGGCTAGCCAGAGTAGCTAGCAACAATGGCCATCTCGAAAATTCTGGCTGTTCTGGCTAGCCAAAGTAGCCAGAGCAAATGAAATTCTGGTCGTTATGGCTACTCTGGCTGACCAGAGTAGCCAGAACATGTTAAAATCATAGAAACTCTGGCTACTCTTGCTGCTGTCTGAAAAATAAGACAATGCTTTGAAGTCCGTTTTATGAAAAAAATCAAACTTGAGAGTACTAAAAGGGTCATTTCGAAACAGGCTTTACTGTATTTTCTCTGGCTATTCTGGCTAGCAAGGTTAGCTAGAACCAATGGGCATCTTGAAAATTCTGGTTGTTCTGGCTAGCCTACGTAGCCAGAGCAAATGCAATCCTGGTTACTCTGGCTACTCCGGCTGACCAGAGTAGCCAGAACATGTTTAAATCCTAAACACTGGTACTCTGGGCAGCCAAAGTAACCAGATCAGATGTAATCCTGGTGACTCGGGCTACTCTAGCTACTCTGGCTGACCAGAGTAGCCAGAACATGTTAAAATCCTAGAAACTATTGCTACTCTGGCTAATGTGTGTGAAATTAGCCAGAACAGCCAGAGTAGCCAGAGTTCAGCCAGAGTTCAGCCAGAGTAGCCAGAGTTCAGCCAGAGTTTAGCCAGAGTAGCCAGAGAAGTCAGAACTCTGGTTACTCTGGCTAGCCAGAGTAGCCAGAGTTCAGCCAGAGTAGCCAGAGTTCAGCCAGAGAAGTCATAACTCTGTTTACTCTGGCTGGCCAGAGTAGCCAGAGTTCAGCCAGAGAAGTCATAACTCTGGTTACTCTGTCTGGCCAGAGTAGCCAGAGTTCAGCCATAGTAGCCAAAGTTCAGCAAGAAAATCCAGAGTTTCTAGGATGTTAAAATGTCCTGGCTACTCTGGCCAGCCATAGTAACGAGAATAGCCCGAGTCTTCTGGATTTTATTTGCTCTGGTTAGTCTGGCTGGCCAGAGTAGCCAAAGTTTCTAGGATATTAAGAGTAGCCAGAGTCCCTGGTTCACAAAACATTTTCTGTCTTAGCTGAGTGTGATTATGAAACTTAATATGTCATTTCTATCTAAAAAGCATGTTTTTAAACTAAATTTCAAGTTAATTACTATTTTCAAGTGGCTATTTAGAGTAGCGAGAGTAGCCAGAGTAGCCAGAATTCAGAGTTCTGGCTACTCTTGCTGAACTCGGGCTATTCTGGCCAGCCAGAGTAACCAGAATTCTGGCTACTCCGGCTGAACTCTGGCTACTCTGGCTAAACTCTGGCTGAACTCTGGCTACTCTGGTAAGCCATAGTGACCAGAGGTTTGACTACTTTAAATAGCCACTTGAAAATAGTTATTTACTTGAAATTCAGTTTTAAACTTGCTATTTAGATAGAAATGACATATTAAGTTTCATAATCAAACTAAGCTTAGACTGAAAATGTTTTGTGAACCAAGTTACTCTGGCTACTTTGGCTGACCAGAGTAGCCAGAACATGTTAAAATCCTAGAAACTCTGGCTACTCTGGCCAGCCAGACTAACAAGAGTAAATGAAATCCTAATGACTCGGGCTACTCTGGATACTCTTGCTAACCAGAGTAGCCAGAACATTTTAAACTCCTAGACATTCTGGCTATTCTGGTCAGCCAGAGTAACCAGGGCAAATGAACATGTTAAAATCCTAGAAACTATTGCTACTCTGGCTGAACTATTGCTGCTCTGGCTAGCCAGAGTAACCAGAGTTCTGGCTACTCTGGCTACTATAAATAGCCACTTGAAAATAGTTATTAACTTGAAATTCAGTTTTAAACATGTTATTTAGATAGAAATGACATATCGAGTGTCATAATCACACTCAGCTAAGACTGCAAATGTTTTGTGAACAGGGGACCTGCTTACTCTGGCTGACCAGAGTAACCAGAACATGTTAAAATCCTAGAAACTTTGGCTACACTGGCCAGCCAGAGTAACCACAGTTACATTAATTAGCCACTTGAAAACAGTTATAAACTTGAAATTCAGTTTTAAATATGCTATTTAGATAGAAATGACATACTAAGTTTCATAATCAAACTCAGCTAAGACTGAAAATGTTTAGCGAACACGGGACCTGGTTACTCTGGCTACTCTGGCTGACCAGAGTAGCCAGTACATATTAAAATCCTAGAAACTCTGGCTACTCTGGCTGAACTCTTGCTACTTTGGCTGAACTCTAGCTACTCTGGCTGAACTCTAGCCAGAGTAACCAGAGTTCTGACTTTTCTGGCTACTCTGGCTAAACTCTGGCTACTCTGGCTGCTCTGGCTAATTACACGCACATCTGACCGTCTGTAAATATTGCGTTTCAATATCAAATAGAGATGTATTTTTTTAATTTTTCTTTTTATTATCGTTAGCTATATTTCAAGCAGAAATGGGGCATAATTATACAAAATTGGAATGGCGTAGGGAGTCATCTCGTATGACTGATAAAATTTATTATATCAGACTCGGGTTGGGTCTTTTCATGAAATTGAACGTCTTCTGCGATACCTATAAAACAATTATATCTTATGCACCTGTCAATATTTTGCCCGGCCGGGTGGGGGTAGGGGGGGGGGCGGCGGGCATACACGTGACTTTAGACAGAATACCATTTCCGACAGGCGGGAATTTGACAAACAATATTATCTACGGGTCCCGGGAATTAGACTTTGGCCGCCGTTTACATCCCGGGACTCGGGAATATCGACACCGTATTATCAAAAAGGGAGTAACCTCGTCCGAAGACCGAAAGACGAGGGCGAAATGGCAGTGGCCAGAGAACAGCGAACTTATTCGTCCATCCCGGTTCTCTAACCAGAATAGCGTGCATAGGCTAGGGAGCCGGAATTTTATTTCTATGAATAATGCTGCCAAAATCCACTTTGTTTCTTGGTAAATGTCATGCAAATTGTTACCTTAATTAATTTTACCGTGCCCTTGCATTTATCTGCGTTTACTGTCTGCCATATTGGAATGATAAAAACAGTACGAATAAATGCGTGAAAACTCACTTTCCCGTTTTTAAATGTTATTTGCTTTCAACATGTACTATGTTAAAATCATTTCAATAATATGAAATTAGGCGCTGCCTATCTGACGGGAAAACCTAGTCATGCGGATTCTTTCTTTTTTCTGCATAAAGTTTTCTTTCTGATATTTTCAGTTTGGCTTTCAGTTTTGACAGTAAGCCTGATGGTTTTGCTCTTGTTATAAAAATTAACAAAGGAAAATGTTTTAAGATGTTTTGTTTAAATGAACGTAGATCTAATCATTTCTTCAAATGTGTAAAGACTAGACAGACAGTGGAAAATAGTGTTCATGAGTTAAAGATAAAAGTGATATTTGGGTGCACAGAATCTAGTCTCAAAATGCACCCATACTGATACTGATGATAAACCCGGACAGAAAATGATGGTTTTTTACCTGTAACTTTTTTATTTCTGCAAATTGTTATCAATGGTTGGTGTCAAAATAATGCTTAACAGTTGCTGAAAACTTTTCATAATTCAAATTTATATTAAGTAAGCAAACTCAAACAAAGTTAGGGCCTGAAAGGGGTATTTAAAATGGGGACTGTACGAACGTTGACTGATTATAAATTCGACCACTTTGTCATTTACAAAATTTTCCTCATAGTATTATATTGAAACTTTTCCAAAAATGCTGCAACAGTCACTCTGGATCAAATAATGAAAAGTGACCCAATGTCAGGTCTTTATGTGTTGACAGTGAACATGCGTAAAAAACACCCTCTTCCCCAGTAATTTTGGATAAATATTTTATTATACAGATAAATGTAAGTCATTTATTTATACAGAATATTACCAGTTTTGTTTTTGTTTACACCAGTTGGTGTTGTAAGTGGTTGCTATTAGATGGTGTGTTCAATTATATAAATAACCGATTGCAATCGAATAATTCCAAGGTGGTCGACTTTATCATCTGTCCGGGTTTATCATCAGTACCAGTAGGCCGCCAATTACATACGCACTTATATTTAAAACTGTTCAGTATACCCTCTTCGGTACATAGCTATACTTGGCGCTATGCGCCTCAACGATCATGCCTTTGCTGTCAATTTGTTTCTCTAATACAAATTTCTGAATCCGGGAATGCACGACCAAAAAAACAAAAAAAAAAAAAAACAAAAAAAAACAACAACAACGATTTACACATTAAGCCTGCGTAGCATCACGCTCAATCTCATGTTCTTCTGATATTCTTTTGTAGTATAGATACCGGAACTTACATAATCCTGCTATCCTAAACACTGACTATTTCAATTCTTTTTAATGCCATTATTGTCAACATTAAGAATATACCAAGCAAATGCCATTTTTAAACATTACTATTAGGGGTCCAATACCTTAAATGAGACAGTATTCTAACTCTTAACATTGACAAAATTAAGGTCGAATCCTGCGGGTCTGTTTTGAATTTTGCTCACTTCATTCAAAAATAAACTTGGGGCAGAAGTACAACCTACCTACATTTTTTTCACAATATGTAATCTAAAGAGTAAAGTTAAAATAGAGAACTTTTACCGCATGTAACTCAGTATTTTTAAAGATGTCTAACTCTACCCCTTCTGTTTCAGAGGTAAATTCACTTTGAACAGCAAGAAATCGCTTATAAAATTTTTCCACTTGTGTACTATAAATCAATAATAAGTCTTGAAAGAAGTAAAAACTTAGTAGTAGAAAAGGAAAATAAGGGGGAAAAAATTTGGTCCCAGTGGGGCTTGAACCTACGCCCCCATGAAAATTGCAGTCAAGGTAGGTTTATGATAGGAATTGAATACTCTTTAAATATGAGGTACTCTATTATGGGTCTAATACCTTATTTCCAATTTCTGGTAATTACTTTCTTAAACATTATTCAAATGTTTGAATATTGCTGAATATACCAGAATGTGTTATTGAATATTCAAAGCATTATTGACCTTTAAAGGTCAAATAAAAATGATACACGAGAAGTAAAAAAATAAATAATAAAAGACACACATTTAATTAATTTAGTAACAATTTAGCTTCTTTGGAGTAGTGTTTATGTGTAATAATCATGATCTACGCATACATAGATAAATTGTAAAACAAAACATTGAAAATTAAGGGAACTGCCTTAAACTTATATCGATATCAGATCAGCACAATAGATATATGTTTGATTCCGTGTTAAATGTGACCCTTTCATGCTATCTTTTGTTTAATCTCTTTGTAATGTTCGAAATTCACATGTATAGTAACTATCTTTAGAAATACAAGCCTTCTTAAGAAATATAGCAATACTTTCCTCATATCTAAAAATTCTCTCTTTTTGTGTTGTCTTACGATCTGTAGATCAGTGATTTTATGTCTGAGATAAAAAAATAAATAAATAGGCCGTCAACTAAAGGGAACATTAGTTTTCGGTATCAAAATAAAAAAAAAAATAGCTGACATGATCTCAGTCTAATTAAGGGCCTGCGTATAGGGCAATCATCCTTAAATTAATTGACTGACATTATTTTATTAATTTTTTTTTCAACTTGTGTCCACAAAACAATAAAAGAGAAAATTGCGAACAACACCATAATGCGAAAAAAGCAGAATTAATCTCTTTAAGATCCGATTCATTTTCCTATTAAACAAAGAAGGCTGAAAACAGTGAATTATTATACAACATTTCACTGTTCTGACGTCACAATTAGTAGTTTACAGTCCTTGATAACGTGTTAGAATCGAAATAATATATTTCATTTAGTGATTTGCTCTTGGATAAAATCTGTGCCCTCGTGATATAATTCCCTCGAATATGAACTCCAAACAATGATTTATTCAGCGACAAATCACTAAATGAGATATATTATTTCTTAAATAAACCTCATTTGGGTTCATTATATTCGTTCTTTTTTTTTTACAAAAATGAGTTACGTATCATTCAGGATATAATATTAAACTGTAGGCGAAACGTTAACGTTAAAATCACGTATAGGCGGACAAACGTACGAACGAACGGACGGGCACTTCAGTCGCCATATGTCCTGGGGCATAAGAAATTTTAAATGACACATGTTTCTAAATTGGTAGTTTTAGATACTTTCAACAGTGTTTTTAATCAAGCAGCCTAAAACACACCCTCCCGATGACGCTTAACATCGATTCAGTTTGTCATGGCTTTTCAAATCATAGAAAAGTTTGAATAATACTAAATAGATGTTTGGTATCTTATTTACATATATGTGTGATCCTTGTAAGCATGAAGTACAACATTTTGTTTTCTTCAAAAGGTTTAGTTCGGTAAGAAAGGACGCTTACTAATGTATAAAACATGCACCTCTCCAGTTTTTCTCCAAAGGTTTCAACTATGGTTGCAAATAATTATATACATTGAAAAATAAATGATTTACTTCTTTCCGTGTGCATTTGTTTGTACAAAACATGTACTTTCATTTTCTCCAACTATTTAGTAATTTAGTTTATTTTCAGTGTTGTCTTTTTCCAAATTGTTTATCTCTCCGAGACACATTTCCAGTTTCACTGAGGTTTGAAAAGTTGTATCTGTGTCCTCGCTGTTTAGTTTATACTTGCATAAGGAAACTATAAATTTGACTGAGAACAGTGATAGTCAATGTTTATTCATATTAGCTTATCAGAGATTGTTCGGGAAAAAGCTTTTAGCTAACTAGTATTTGTAATCCTACAAAGTCTTTTTCTTTAGAAACCAGTATAGATGTCATGAGTGGTAGTGCTCAAACCCACAATCGTCGAGTTGATCGACCGTCATCTTAGCGCCAGTAAATCTATAATAATTCTACACTTAATACTATAGTTTTGTCATACTATCTTTATTTTACAGACAAACATGAAAAAACAACTGGACAAATACGGCGACAAATACAAGATATGTACAACAAATGAAAGAAGTCACTATCTCAAACACATTGTTATTTGCCACCGGGTTTTGAGGTAAGATATTTCTTTCCCATAGCTGATACAGACTTAACATATATTCTATTCACTGTTTGTTGTCGCCTGCTTCAGCAACTAGAAGAGATCCACTAAACGTTGATTTTGCGGTAAATGTTTTTGCATCCGAGCACATGCCGAGGTAGATGACGTCATCAGCGGCTAGTTCAAGGACTGCGGAATTGCTAGCCTGTTGATAATGGTCACCATTAACAAATGACGACCTTGACCCAACATAGATAGTTGGGGTATCATTCTTTATAAGCTGACAGTAGGCTTGGTTCACGTCTAGCTGTTTTTCGATGCTGACGAAGAAAGAATAAACCCCGGGTATCCTGCAAGTAAACCGTCCGGTGGTTGCATTGTAATCACCTCCAACATTGGTAATGACACGTGAGAAGATTATAGTGCCGTTTTCTGGTCCCTCTTTTGCTACTCCATTGACAAGGAAAGCAGAAACAGGGTCTAAAAACAGAAGAAAAAAACAGTAAATATAATTTGTAATCCAGGAATCATATTAATTGTCAAGACGACATTAAATGTTGTCATCAATGCATCACTTGCGTAAAATTTACTTCTTGTAGAAAAGTATAATAATTACACAATAATCAGAAATATACATAATGTTGCCTTCGTTGAATTTCGACTTTGTTACATACGTTGCTGGCGACTTGATGGTATACTTTACAAATACAATACATTAATGGCACAAAATGTCTTTTGCTGAGAATAATATAGTTATAAGATGTACTAGTGTCCTGTTTTCGGTCTAAAAGGTATGGGCGACTATTGTGTTCGATTGGCAACGAATTTTAGAGAGTATTGCATTGCAGTAATTAAAATACACGCGTATAGTTCGAGTGCTTAAACAACAATATAACAATTGTATTTTTTTCGCCTAATATAACAGATTTCATAGTAAATTCGCCTTTTCAAGTACAATATCCGCAGAAACTATGTTCTATTCTGTTGCAATGTAGATGCTGCTCAGTAAATTTAATTCGTTTTCCGTGCGCATGTGCTACAGACAACTAAACATATATTTTACTTGGACATTCTTTTGCCACACACAGATCTGATTCGTGTAGATCGCCATAACAAGCACTCGATGTTATGTTACATTCTCTGGCTCTGGTCTTCATCCCAGTACCACAGGTGCGGCTACATTCGCTCCAGGGAGACCACTCTAACCATTCCCCAAATTTCGCTTTTCAATAAAGAAGGAAATAAAAATATGAAAAATTACCATTCATACAGTATAATTTATAAAAAAAGACGCTTAACTTAATATTCTGATTCAATATGAAAAGTTCAATCTCCGGACCCAGCTAGGAGGTATTTAGATATGTCATATATATACCTGAGTAACAGAAACGTGCATGCTTTATTCATCTCTGCTTTTCTATAAATCTAACAAGGAAATTAATTTGAAAAAATAATGTAGGAAATTTTGCTTTTTCAGAACAATGAAACTTTGGTTTACGCTTGTTTAATATTTCAGTTTTTATGGATGTCTTCACTTGATACTTCAACAAATCAAGTTGTGTGTGTTTTAAATTAAGGGTTAGCACACTTCAAATCCTTGTGGTTGTAACTCAAAGACCAATGCAGGGAAATGAAACAAAATTGGTCATTGTCAATTGGTGGTCTTTCAAAACATACAGATACAATGTTTGCAATTACAACAGTAACTGTTGTCTACTTGATGCCGGGTTTATACTAGTAGTTGTGGCTTTAACACAAGTTTGACCTTTCCGATATTTATTAAAATCGGTTGCTATACTATTTCTTTTTAACTACGGCCGTATTTACCTGGACATTCGCTGTCTTTACACAGCTTGGTTTCGTGAGCGTCTCCGGGACAAGAATGTCCAAACAATGACGTAGTATTGCAGTTCCGAACTCGAGTCATTAAACCAAAGTCACAAGAATGACTGCACTTGCTCCAGCCGGACCATTCAAGCCATGCATCATCTAAAATATACTTTTTATTTAATCAGCAATTCAAAATACTTGATTTTCACAGCAAACCAGATTATATCTAGATGTTTCTTGTTAAACTACTTAGATATATTCTGCAGCAAGAATGACTATTTAATAATCAAGACTATTTGAAATCGGATATATATATCTAACCTTAATGGTAGTGGAACACATTTAACACATTTCTTACCATGACACGTTTTTAAACAAATTTTCTCATCACTGGATGTACCAAGGCAAAACAAACCGTCAGCTTCTGGATACGGATTCGAACAGTTTCGAATCCGCTTTTGAAGCCCAATACCACATGTGACACTGCAGTCGGTCCAAGACATCCAGTTTGCCCAGGTACCATCGACTACAGGGAAAAAGATCGATACAAGCTGTGAATTTTTATAGGTTGGCTATTTACAAATTAAAAATAAGATTTTTAAAAACTACTATCAGTAATCACAAGTTTTGATTATTATCAAGTAAAGCGCTGTACTGCTATAAAATTGTAAATCTACGAAGTTCAAACTCATCTGGAGATATCAAATTGTAGACCTACACGGTTCAAACTCATCTGGAGATATAAATTGTAGATCTTCGCGGTTCAAACTCATCTAGAGATATCAAATTGTAGACCTACGCGGTTCAAACTCATCTGTAGATATAAATTGTAGATCTTCGCGGTTCAAACTCATCTGGAGATATAAATTGTAGATCTTTGCGGTTCAAACTCATCTGGAGACATAAAATTTGTAGATCTACGCGGTCCAAACTCATCTGGAGATATAAAATTGTAGATCTTCGCGGTTCAAACTCATCTGGAGATATAAATTGTAGATCTTTGCGGTTCAAACTCATCTGGAGACATAAAATTGTAGATCTAGGCGGTTCAAACTCATCTGGAGATATACACTTGTAGATCTACGAGGTTCAAACTCATCTGGAGATATAAAATTGTAGATCAAGGCGGTTCAAACTCATCTGGAGACATAAAATTGTAGATCTAGGCGGTTCAAACTCATCTGGAGATATACACTTGTAGATCTACGCGGTTCAAACTCATCTGGAGATATAAAATTGTAGATCAAGGCGGTTCAAACTCATCTAGAGATATAATATATATAAAATTGTGGATCTACGCGGTTCAAACTCATCTGGAGATATAAAATTGCGGATCTACGCGGTTCAAACTCATCTGGAGATATAAAATTGTAAATCTACACGGTTCAAACTCATCTGGAGATATAAAATTGCGGATCTACGCGGTTCAAACTCATCTGGAGATATAAATTGTAGATCTACTCGGTTCAAACTCATCTTGAGATATAAAATTGCTGATCTATGCGGTTCAAACTCATCTGGAGATATAAAATTGTAGATCTACGCGGTTCAAACTCATCTGGAGATATAAAATTGTAGATCTAGGCGGTTCAAACTCATCTAGAGATATAATATATATAAAATTGTGGATCTAGGAGGTTCAAACTAATCTGGAGATATAAACTTGTAGATCTACGCGGTTCAAACTCATCTGGAGATATAAAATTGTAGATCAAGGCGGTTCAAACTCATCTAGAGATATAATATATATAAAATTGTGGATCTACGCGGTTCAAACTCATCTGGAGATATAAAATTGCGGATCTACGCGGTTCAAACTCATCTGGAGATATAAAATTGTAAATCTACACGGTTCAAACTCATCTGGAGATATAAAATTGCGGATCTACGCCGTTCAAACTCATCTGGAGATATAAATTGTAGATCTACTCGGTTCAAACTCATCTTGAGATATAAAATTGCTGATCTATGCGGTTCAAACTCATCTGGAGATATAAAATTGTAGATCTACGCGGTTCAAACTCATCTGGAGATATAAAATTGTGTATCAAGGCGGTTCAAACTCATCTGGAGATATAAAATTGTAGATCTACGCGGTTCAAACTCATCTGGAGATATAAAATTGTAGATCTACGCGGTTCAAACTCATCTGGAGATATAAAATTGCAAATCTACGTGGCATCTGAGACAGGATTCAACATTGCTTTCTTTGATATTTTAAATGTCCTGAAATACAATCTTAAACATTTACTTGGACAATTTTGCTCGGTACAGAGTTCTGTCTCCATGTCAGACCCAGTGCAATTATCACCACCATATGCCGGTTCCGGATCATCACATGTACGCATGCGTTCTCTGGTACCATTTCCGCAAGTGACGTCACAACTACTCCAGTTTCCCCATTCTGACCACTTACCATCAACTATCAAAATAGAGTTAGTATCTAACAGCAGAGGAATAATATGTGCTACTGAAATATTTTGCAAATTTCATAGCTGTAAAAGCATAATCTATATTATTCCATAGAATTATGAAAGGCCCGCTGCAATAGCATGTAAAACGTTGCAATACCCGCAATAGGCCTGTCCATTCATACTGGGTCTAAAGATATGTTTAGGCTTAGGTCAATCTTTATACACTTCTGTTATACAACCCTTTCATTTTTTGTCTTATTTTTTTCATTGGTATTAAGGTGACGTATAAAACTTTATGAAATTCCATTCACTAAAATCAAAGGTTTCTTTTTATTTGAATTAGGAAGAACAGTAAAATGCTTTACAAAGAACATATTTGCAAAGAGCTAGGTCAAGTAAGCCGGACATATCTGTACCTAGAGGCCAGATTTCTCTCTATCTGATGTGTGTGTGTTCTGGAAGCTTCTCCCGCTCTGTCCCTCTGGATAGATCGCTCTGTGTCTGTACTAGAAGAGGATGAATTTGGCTGCTTTTAAGCTTTTTTAATCAAGCGCTTTTGAACGTGTTTATCATGAAAAGGGCGCTATATACATGTAAATCTGTTATAATAAATAAATAATTTTGATGCACGAGTTTAATAATTACCAAGATCACATATGTTGCATGATTTCTTGCATACTATTTTTGCTTTCTGTATGTCGTTGCAAACGTCGAAAAGATTCATAGCAATGTCACAGTCAAAGCCAGCCTTGTCGTGACAACCAGTATCCGGTAGAGTAGCTGAATTATTAAAGGAAAAACAACTGTGTTAAACTAGAGTTTTGTTAAGACTTACAAACCGTTTGTATGGTGGCATATATTTGTCATGAGATATTTATGTATCTATCACGATAATATTGTGTCCATTTTTTTCTGACAACATTTCAGCATTAGATAATATTTTCTAGATGCTTTGTTTATTTCTTGAAAATGTTTTGGCATACAATTTCGCGTTAATGCTTGAGCCTGCCATGAGATGCTTAGTAGCTATCACGGTAATATTCTAAACTTTCCAGCAAAGTTGTGCATTTTTTGTCGAGCCCGCTTGCGGTGAGCTCGATATACTCGTCACTTTTGGCGGGTCGGTGTATGTGCGTGCGTGCGCCCGTCCGATTTTGTCCGGACCATAACTTTGACATGCATGGACCAATCTTGTTTATAACTGGCAGGAATGTTTACCTCAATGAGAAGGAGTGTCATGCGCAAACCACATGTTCCTATCTCGAAGTTCAAGGTCACAGTTGGAGGTCAAAGGTCATATAATACTATTGAAGTTTGTCCGGAGCATTTCTTCTTTATGCATGGTGGGATTTTGATGTAACTTGGCATGAATGTTCACCATTATGAGACAGAGCGTCATGCGCAAGAATAAGGTCCCTAGGTCTAAGGTCAATGTCACACTTAGAGGTCAGAGGTGCTGGCGGGCTCGACATGCAGAATGTATTTCTAGTTCTGAAAACATTATCACCAATCATTATTTTTCTATATATATTTATGTTTTCTTTTATTTCACGAAACTTTAGGTTCTTGGGATAAACTTTTCAGAAAATCATCACAACAATTCAGAATATCAAGATATTTTCTGAAAGTATAGCTATTCGAACTGCTCGAACTCGACAAGCAAATGTTTTTTTGTTTTGTTTCGTTGTTGTTTTTTTTTTTTTTTTTTTTTTTTTCAACTGATAGATCGACTTCACGATTGAAAATGCCGAGAATTCTTTTACATATTTTGTATGTTGAAGGGAAAATTTGTGACAACACTTTATGTTGGAACCATGGATGAAATTTTAGAGTTCAAGCCATCCATGCTTGAGTGATCTGCAATAGAATAACAACATATTTCACAGATACTAATATTTAAACTTTCCAGTGTTTGTCTTACAACCCTTCCCCTCAACCACCACAATCTGTATTACAACATTCATATGTTATCTTCAAAATAACAGCTTTCGTTTATGACAAGTACTATTATTTCAACTTACGTGTGACAATCGGTTTACTAGTAGACTCATGTAGATGTTTATTACATGTATCGGTATCACAGCAGTCTATGTTGCTATCGGCATCGTCTTGTATGTAATAATTCTCTCCGTATAACAATTCGCTATTAAACAAAACACAAATGCAGTTAGAAATGTGTAATTGATTTAGCAAAATGTAACAGAAATAGCGCAAAGTAATGGGAATATGGAAACTTAAATAGAATTAGCAAACTGTAATGAAGTTAGCAATATGTAACACTAATGGCGCTAGCAACAGGAAATGGTGTTAGAAACAGGTAATGGAGTTAGCAAAATATAATGAAGTAAGCAATATGTAACACTAATTGTGCTAAAAACAGGAAATGGTATTTACAAACAAGTAATGGAGTTAGCAAATGTATTGAAGTTAGCAATATGTATCACTAACGGTGCTAACAACAGGAAATGACATTAGAAACAGGTACTATAATTTGTTTATTATTATTATTATACCAGATTTATATAGCGCCCTTTTCATATCAATTTCAAATTCAAAGGCGCTTTAATAGTTTAATGCAGCCACACAGGGGCATAATTCATCTTGCTAGTACAGACACTGAGAGAGATCAGAAATATTCAGACGTGCCCGAAACTTAGCTAGCTCGTTGCGAATAGACAGCTGGTCTTTAACGTGCCCAGTGTATAGCACTGACACCAAGGATTTCCGGTTCCTGACCATACACTCTATTGGGTGGGAAACACTGAAATGCGTTCTGAAAATTCCGAGTAGTGCGGGATCGAACCCCGGCTCAGGTTGGAAGGCCGTGTGCAAACCACTAGCTATCGTCCACATTGTTTATGTAGTGAAGTAGCAGTATGTAACACTAATGGTTCTAGCAACAGGAAATGGTGTTAGAAATTGGTACTGGAGTTAGCAAAATATATTGAAGTTAGAAATACGTAACACTAATGGTGCTAGCAACAGGAATTGATGTTAGAAACAAGAAATGGAGTTAGCAAAATGTATTGAAGTTAGCAACATGTATCACTAATGGTGCTAGCAACAGGCATTGATGTTACAAACAAGTAACGGAGTTAGCAAAATGTAGGCTAGTGAAGATAGTAATATGTGACTTTAATAGTGCTAACAACATGGAATGAAGTTAACAGAACAAAACAAAACAAAACAGGTAATTTATTTAGACTTGTACATGTGCACATCGTCAAATAAATAAAATCACAATGATCGAAGTTTCATATTTAACAAATACATAGGATAAATTATTCTGTATTAATTGTTGATAAAGACAATCTATGTGACAATGTGGTTCTAATATATAAGCATAGATTAATTAACATATTTCTATTTTTTGTTAAACTTATACATACTGGGTCTTATGTAATAACATCGCTTATATACTTTTTTTCTTATATCAGTGTGACAGTGACATATTAAAATAAAATGATACTCGTCCTCAACATCATGGAGATTATAGTACGTACAGTATCGTTCACCTCTAACAGTTCTATTTACACCATATCTGCCAGTTTGAACATGTAGCTAATAAAATGATATTCTAATATATATGTATATATATAGGCATATTAAGTAAAATATTTGATTATGTGTCTAGCACCTGTGGGAATATTCTTAGATTACTTGGCAGTATAACTAGGTAACTCTCATATATAAATGAATCTTTAACATGGTTATATAAATTCAATACAGCACTCTTCCCTTTATCATTATGCCAGTTTTGTATGAAACAAACGATGATGGAGTTATCAAAATGCAATGGAATAAGCAAAATATTTTGCAGTTATATTATTCATGAAGTGCTTTTTATATCACTTGCCTGCAGCTAAAATAAGGGATTCCGAGAGTTGTTAGCAACAGTTGACTTCAGATTGCTTGTCCATAACTTATGTGGATTATATGACTCTTATGCCAGTACGCAAAAACCAATTTTGGATGAAAACCATTTCAGATATGGTCATAATCTAAAAACTAATTGTGCTAACTGATTTAGAAGCAAACTATAGGACAGTATGTTTAACTAAGACTTTAAATGATGCTTTTTGCTTTCATGTATGTTGCGTATCCACATAATCAAACTGAAATTTGGAAGATACGTTTCAGACAAAAGAGTGGCCGGGTGGACAAGCTACTTGTTGACTGGCCCTGTCTGCATCCCCTACCTCCGAAAAGTATAATGCTGATTTTCAGGAAAGAAATGTGTTAAGTAGACATGGTACCATAATTGTGCAAATAATTCGAAATCATACTTGTGTATACATGCGTATATTATGAGTGTGTTACAAAATGATAATTCCCACGTACCGTCGTCCCACTAATGATGCCGGCCCTTGCGATGTTGATGTTGTATTTGTGTTCGTTGCTGTTGTTTTTGCGTCTGTTGTTTGTGTTAGTGATTCTGTTGTTTGTGGCGATGATTCTGTTGTTTGTGGAGGCAGTTCTGTTGTTGTCGTTTTTGCTGATATGTTTGTACTTAGGGACATTGGTGACGTAGTCCTGTGACTTGGCATAGCAACCGTTGTTGCAGATGTTGAAGTGGTGAAACCACAACTCTGTTTTAAAACATTAGACTGTGTACACATACAAACTGCTACGTCGAAATACTCTTATATCTTTGTGAATGTATCAGCTTAGCCCGCCGGCGGCAAACGATTCTACCTTTGCGATCAGTGGTGACCAAGATCAGCCTGCACATCCATGCAGTATCTTTTTGGTAAGCACCCCTTTTAACATTTAACAGTAGTCCAAATTGAAAGATGGACAAGTTCTAATAAGAAATTTAGCAGGGTAAGGGTTAAACCTTCCACCGATTTCATTTACAAGCGAGATATCCAAAAGGCTTCCGCAATAGTTAAAATAATCTGTACTGCCGCAAAAAAAAAAAATACTTGATGCTTGGTGAATTATTTTAAAGTGCTTACTGATTTCGTGGCGCAGCCCAATGTGTACGTTCTATTACTTCCAGATCCATTGCTTTGAATAAAACAATACTGAAAGATAAAAAAATTCACCTTTCGTCAAAAATGAGTAAATTTATAAACAATAATATACTCAGCACAGGAAACAGAGTAGTTGACATTAGATTTATTCAAAACCATAAATCGCAAGTCGTAGTGGTACAGGACAGGGTGGCAAACGTAATTGTGAAAAATGATTTACGTCTGCTCTTTGTATATCTTTTATAGTCTTTAGTTTGTGGATGGTATGGAACCATTGTTAGCGTTTACATTTTCGACGAACAGCCAAATTTGAATGTAGTTAACCCTTATCATGCTGAACACAATTGATTCTGCCTTTGCAACCTATGTAGATCATGATCAGCCTGCACATCCGTGCTGTCTGATCATGATCTGCACTGTTCGCCATTCAGTCAGTAACTTTTTGGTATGCACCCCTTTTAACAGTTAATGGTACTGTCCAAATTGGAAGATGGACAAGTTCATTTTAGAAATTTAGCAGGGTAAGGGTTCAAGATAGTTATATGCTGGGTAACTCAGAACAAAATCAAAGTACTGAAAGGCTGATGAGCTTCGAAAAAGACATAAAAATACCAATTAACAACATATTTTTACATTCAATATATGTTTTGGATAGAAAGAAAAAAAACGTTTATTTTCGAATAAACAACATTGGTGCAATAATATCAAGAGTGACCTTTTCTGCGACACTGCAAACACGATCTAACGTTATTCACAGAAAAACATTTACAAACGAGCGCCGTTCGAAAAAAAAACTCTCGACACCAAAATTTTGAAAAAGAACATTAAAATGCGATTTAAACTTAGTTTTCTGATTGGAATCGACACTGCTATATGCTTTTTCCTGGATTTAAGGATATTGTACACAAAAATCAATAACTGTATTTATTTTTTCGGAAGACGGATTAGTTGCTATGTTTTATCGGTATTAGTAATTAGTGAAGCTGACTTTATGGTTCTGCAGTTCCGCTCATCCCCTTCTTTCAATACACTTAACATAACTTCTTATCGGCCAATTTTAGCTAGCAAGTATTTAGTTAGGTTGATCAGATTTATTACAAATCAAAACTGGTACATATGTCCAATATGTAGCCTATATTTAGCCTTTCTTATAATCTCATCCTTGTAGTATGTACAATTTGCACATACAAAACAGTATATTCAAGTACATTACATATTTCACACAGTTAATACAACAGTAAACCGTCATTCAATATTCAATTAGAATTGTAAGAGACTTATACCTTGTTACACAATATCTAAAGACTATCACTTGAACTTATATCCAAAGTTAAAATTCAAGATGCTGTTGCTAATCATTTTTAGTACAATTCAGCTTATATCACATAAATGTATTTGTAGCTTTTAGCTGTGTAGTTAAACTGAAGGTGCACGCAAACAAGTAGCACACTAAGGACACATATTTTAGAAATGATTTTGTAAGAACCAAAAATAGTTCATATAAACCGTTATGTTACCTGTGTGTTTGGACAAAATTCAACATGATGACAATCTGAGACATTCGTTATCCCCGTACAGTTATAGCAGTCGATGGCATCTACAATGTACATAATATTGTGCTTCACTATACAACATCAGGATTATATGGATAAAATAAAACGGAGGAAACAAAAAGTAAAAAAACCCTGTTGATAGTCGTCTTACTTTTAAGGTATACGTAGTTGATCCTTAATTACATTCGGTTGTTTCCGTACGATTACGATGCGAGTTCGGTATTCTCCGGCTAGTCGCTGGTATGGAGCAAACGGAGAATGTCGAAATGGCATTAGATGAATACGTAAACGAACGAAAATCGCCGAAAGTGATTACTTTAAAAGAGAGTCTCCTATCATTCACGAATATTATGTTGACATGTGTGTTAAGTTATCACAAAAGTCATTGTAAATTTCTCTACAGGACAGAGTGGTATTAAAGAAAGTAAGTTTACATTTTTCTAACATTTCCATGCAAGTCTGTTCCAAAGGCTTTGCTGACATTCATGTAATATTTATAAGAATTCATCTATTTTTTTATATATATTTATGAAAGCCGGTTGATATTTGTCTAATAATACACGAAAGTACATTCATTAGGGATGAAATTTATTTTAAAAGTATGTTATTACTTTTTTTACATTTCCACGTTTGAGTGATGGTTGATTGGTTGATATTTCTTTTTCAATATGTTCGTAGAAATAGCTTTATATTGTTTCTACATGGTTCTAACATAGACAGAAAGTTGGTAAATATCGAAATCCTTTTCTAAAAGCTATTTAACACTTGTGTAACAATTTAGGAAAGACGGTTGTTATTTTACTGTTTGTCAACGTGGTAAGTCTTAGAAAATAAAAGGAAAAGGCCGCCTTGTTGTGCACTTACTGTTACAAAGAAAACACCTAAAATGTTCGAGGAATGTTTAAAATTGTTTTCGACGGAATAAAGTAATACAATTCTCCGCTCTAGTAAGATAATACAATGCTCTGCTCTGGTACCTAGCCCTACTGAGATCATTTATAGGTCACAAACAAGTAAATAGATTTCACTATATATTCTATATAAAACAGACATTTTTAAAGAGCTACCAAACATAGCTAGATCCATTTCAGAGAACAAAACCTTACATCATTTTAAGTAGTTATGATAAAACTGATATAAAATGAAGAGAAAAGTAGGGGTCATGTATCTTCTAAGAGAGATTTCTCTTGTCACATTTGCTTACTGTAAAATCACATCAAAATCACACTGCTGTGACTGGAAGTACTACTCATACTAAAATTCAGCTTCACTTCACCAAATACAACCTGCTCTCCCATTTTTCCTGCCAAAATGTCAAAAAAATACATCCACAATGAAATTTAAACAGAAACTGGCTTTAATTTAGACCTCTGTTGCCATGCCAAGTGAAAAATTAGTGTTCAAAAACCTATCCGCCATTACGCGACCAGATGGTTCCCACACTGGTTCCTTTACTATAGTTAGGCCTATAGTGGATAGGAAGCAAAACATATGGTGGCATAAAACTACCAGGTTTCACGAAAACTTTCACGAAAATAATTTAGGTGTTCACGTTAATAATGGAGGATTTCATGAAAACAGTAAATTATCACAAAGGCCACTTAAATATCTTAACACGAAATTATGCTGGTTAGTGCTTTTGAACTGACATCACTTAAAGAAAATTTTCATGGAAAGTTTCGCGAAAGCAGATAATTTTTCACGAAAGCAGATAATTTTTCATGAAACCAGATAATTTTTCACGAAACCACAAAACATTTCAAGAAAAGTTTTCATGAAAAGTTTCGCGAAACCAGATAATTTTTCACGAAACCAGATAATCCAACAGAATTTAGGGAAAGAAAATTGTTTACCTTGTTCAGTTTTCCTGAACCATGTTACCCCAAGACAGAAGAATCGTTCCGAATGTTCCGTTTCTATTCTTAATTAACTACTTTCATGAAAAGTTAATTCGTATCATGAAACATTTAACTGTTATTTTGTGGCAGTTTGAAGCAGTAACGAGCAAATTTTCATGTTAAGATATTTATCTTGCATTCATGAAATGTTTATCTGTTTTCGTGATTTTTTTTTTATTTTTCGTGGAATCCTAAATTATTTTCGTGAAAGTTTTCATGAAACCTGATAATTAAGTGGTGGCAGTTTTATGCCACCATAAAAACCTGATTTTATATTGATGCAATAATTGATCACGTGACTGTGTTGCGTGGATACACTTAATAATGAATATAAAAATGAACTACCGTTCTGTAACGTATACTTACACGTCAGGCAGAAACTTTCAAGTAACACTAACACCACCAGTAATTTGTCCATAGCTGGCTTCTTCCAATCTGAAATGAACCAATGCCTGAAGAAGAGAGTGTAACGTATAAGGGGACGCATACTTTGAAATTAGAAAAAAAGTGGGTGGGGTATGATAAAATTTACCTGCAAAAAAGTACAAGGTTTTGGTACATGAAATGGATACTGTTTCAACTATTATAAGTACACAAATGATTGCTCACTAAAATAAAAATGAGAAAACTGAAAGAAGAAAGTTATTGTTGAATTACATAAGACTTATTGTGTACATTCAAAGTCAACAATTAAGACTTTTTGGTGCGAAAATAATAGTGCTTCACCTTGTCCAAACATTTATCAATGTCCTACAGATTCTAATTTAAAGAAAGAATGTGAAATATGGTCACTGTCTTGCTTTTCATTTCGCATATGTAAGCTAAAACACATTATTTAGTTTGTTTACAAAGTAGTGCATAAGAAAAGATACGGTGGTCAAGGAATGCCACATTCCAAAACTAAAAGAGTATATTCCCCTAAATACATTAAACATTTATCGTTACAGAAGTCTAGTGGCTTACAATAAGGGCCTAGAAATGTTGCCATTATTAATTTTTAACTTGGTATTCATGAACTACAAATTACAATGCACTTAAATATCAAAACACATTCAACAAACTTTTGAAAATGTATTGTCTTAAAAATCCCTAAAATAAGGTATGAAATTTGGTTGAGAGGTCGAATCAATGTGTATATGTGCAAAAGTAACATTCTAATCTTGTTCATAAAATTTACTAATACACAGCAAGCATGTCAATGATCAAAACTGGACGAATATACAGTTATCCTCACTTTAATGTCATTTATAATTTGTCCTTGAATTCTCCACCATACTTTTCATAACTCTGTTTGCACGAGTTGCACGAGAATGCTGTCATTCACGTAAAAAAATGGGGTCAAATAAATTGTAAATGCAATATCATCTAAACGTAATTAATGGATTATGCTGTTCAAGATAAACTTTATCTCATAACGTAACGAACATGTATAATGTTGTAACAACAACTTTACTTACACTGATTTAAGTAGCAGTCGGTTTATAAGTGACTTTATTGATTCATTTTGTATTTTGTTATTGTTGTCAAAAAGTATAACGGAAGTGCCTCACAACTGAAGCGGAAACCAGTTTGATGCGCAAAGTAGTCCAATGTAAGTAATATTTTTTGACAAATGTTCACAGAAATTAATAATTTTCTAATATTAAAGACGAATATCTGAATAGGATTCATTATTTGATAAGAAATTATAATCGTCGACATGTTTTTTTTAAAAATCGTACACGTGCTGACACCTAAGTTGTCTCCCGTTGTTTATTAGAGTTACCTTTCGTCCGGCGCAGTAATACATTTGCAGTGAATCGCCGAGAAGTCGTGGGAAAATTAAAAACCATGTAAATAAACTAAAATTAATCACATTTTCAAGATGAATTTCAAGTGATCGCCATTATGCATTTAACCCGCCTGACCTGTGTAGCATCTTAGATATCTGTTCTAAGGTATTCATTGTGTAGAATGTCATGTTATGCCCTTGCAATGCTAATCCCACTCTGATTTTTTTTGTTTACATTTTTATCAATGAGAAATATGGCGTCCATCCCGAGCTGAAATGACGTGGCGTTAAATTTTTACATGTTTAAGCAAACCTGGTGTGTTAGAAGGAAAATCTCATCCCTTCAACATTATTTGGAACACTGTTATTGTAAAAAAAACCTGTTTTTTCCTTATACAAAAGCTTAATATTTTGTGTTGAATGTACTTTCACAAAGACCTCTGTTTTCCTGTTACATTCATAGTACCACATCCTTATCCACAAAATACTGAATATTACAGGTGTCCATCAGTATTATATCAGTTTAGGAATATATGTTTTTTATTTTCCCACCATCGATTTCTTGAATATGCACCCCTTCCGCATTTCTGTATGAACTGTGAATGTAGCAATATGCGTCCCCATAAATAAGTACTGTACTATGTAGAACAAACTATTATTGCACACATTGGTATTGCTCGATATACTGTAAAAAGCAGTTTAATAATTTACTTTTTATTTTTTTTTTTTTTACTTTAGTTTGTTTGTTTGTTTTGGGTTTTAACGCCATTTTTCAACAGTATTTCAGTCATGTAACGGCGGGCAGTTAACCTAACCAGTTTTCCTGGATTCTGTACCAGTACAAACCTGTTCTCCGCAAGTAACTGCCAACTTCCCCACATGAATCAGAGGTGGAGGACTAATGATTTCAGACACAATGTCGTTTATCAAATAGTCACGGAGAACATACGCCCCGCCCGAGGATCGAACTCACGACCCCGCGATCCGTAGACCAACGCTCTTACCTACTGAGCTAAACGGGCGGGCTTTTTTTTTTTTTTTTTTTTTTTTTTTTTTTTTTTTTTTTTTTATTTTTTTTTTTTTTACTTTAGTAGGTGCAGAGTTTTGCGAATATTTATTTTTTTAAATCGAAAGTTCCTTTCAGTTGGCGAATCTCTAAAATCATTGCCTTTTTAAAAGGCTTATTACGGGACATCTGATGATAGTGAAATTTGTGAAGCTCTAAGAGAAATCCAGCTTTTGTTACTTTTAAAAAATCGCTTGTACTGGAGTATATTCTGAAGATCGGTATCACAGACACACATGTTACAGTATTTTACGTTTTTTTTACTCGTATTAATAAATCCCATTTCATGTTTTTAACTGAGCTGTTATTAGCTAAAGAATCCCTTTTCCTGTCAAATTGTGAAAAAGAACACATAATATTTTATAATACCTGCAATGATACTATGCAAGTTTATTATGTTGCCTGCTCTCTTATTACAACATTTTAGGTTTACGGCAAATTTTTTCAACATTCTATTACACAATTTTGTTTCAATGCTTCATGATGTTGAATCAACAATCACAATTGCGATGGGAGGTTTCCAAGTACCACTAATGTTTTAGTAACGTATTGTATTTGTAGAAATATAATAAAAAAAGTAGTTAATAATCATTAAAGTTTATACTATATAAAAGTTTATCCCAGATATTTTCAACTAAAATTTAGATATTATGAGGAGATAAAAGTCCAGATGAACGCAAGTCCCACTTACAGCCTTGCAAATATAGGCTAGAAGTGACAGTCAAAACTGTTCAAAGAAATACAAACTTGACAAGTAAATTTTGCTAATGGCCCAATGAAAGCAAAGAGGCAAAATAAATATAAATGTGGAAATGGTACAGATGTTAAAAGTGTTGCATACAAGTAAAATTTAATTCCAAACTCCGACTTTATTATAATAAAACATAAATTTAAGAAATTTATAATTTTTAGGGAGACCAATTTAAGTAATATGTGGTTATAGTTGGTTAAAGACCGGTAACCCTGAAAAACGAAAAATAACTTTTAATACCTATATATCGTAGAAAATATATCCAAATTTGAATCGAAAATTTAGTTATGCTTCGAACAGAACATCGGAATGTAGTTTCTTATCAGTGACAAGTTGTTCTATCTTACGCAAACCTTGTTTTAGGCACGTAATGTGAGAAGACCACCTTGTCTTAAAATCCTTTATCTACAATTGTTGTATATATAAGTAGAAAACAACTTTATCAGGTATGTCTTATCTTTAAACTTACATATACAAGTGTGACACAAGGCGAATTCAGAAAAATTTTAGACTGTCCATATAAATTATAGAAAACCCTGTATTTAAACTATGGTGACATAAAACTGCCACCGCTTAATTATCAGGTTTCATGAAAACTTTCACGAAAATAATTTAGGTTTTCACGAAAAGTAAAAAAAATCACGAAAACAGATAAACATTTCATGAATGCAAGATAAATATCTTAACATGAAAATTTGCTCGTTACTGCTTCAAACTGCCACAGCATAACAGTTAAAGTGTTCATGATACCAGTTAACTTTTCATGAAAGTAGTTAACTAAGAATAGAAACGGAACATATTCGGAACGATTCTTCTGTCTTGGGGTAACGCAGTTCAGGAAAACTGAACAAGGTAAACAAAAGTAATGCTCGCCGAATGAGAGATTATCTATGTTTAGATATCTGGTTTCGTGAAAAAATATCTGGTTTTGCGAAACTTGTCATGAAAACTTTTCTTGAAATGTTTTGTGGTTTCGTGAAAATTTTCTTTAAGTGGTGTCAGTTCAAAGCACTAACTAGCATAATTTCGTGTTAAGATATTTAAGTGGCCTTTGTGATAATTTACTGTTTTCATGAAATCCTCCATTATTAACGTGAAAACCTAAATTATTTTCGTGAAAGTTTTCATGAAACCTGATAATTAAGTGGTGGCAGTTTTATACCACCATATTAAACAAATGGCTTACATCAGTCCCTAAAAATATTCACCCGTAACAGAAATGAACTTTTTCATCCGAGCTATCCATGATCTGAAAGCAGCAAAGTAGTCTGCCCTTGGTATACTACGCAGACACACTGATACAATGCGCTACAAAAGGCTTTGTAGCGACGCCACAATATCGCAATTCTGTGCAGATGAATTGTTATGAATAAGACAGATGTCCTGTAACCCAATTTGTGGGCGGCGTTTGTTTACTAACAGATTTTAGAACCTTGTCCCTGTAAAACTTTCCAGTAATAGTTCTGCCGGGTGCTCTGGATATGGCTTTTGGAATTGAAAAAAAATAGGTGTAAAGAACCCGTTTGCAAAACTGAGTTCTTTTTGCGATATCTAATCGTTCTTGGCATTTTCAAAGTCACTGTTTGTTGTTTATCCGCCTTTGAGGTTCGAAATTATATACACATTTCTCATCCATGAAACCTCCTTACAACTGCAAGAGAGTTTAGTTAGAATTTCATGAACTCTGTCCGATGAAATGCCCACTGTACATGGCTGCTACAGCAGCAATGTGATGAGAGGATGCTGGCGTTTTAGGGCGCCCTACACGAGGTACGTCCTTGCACTCTATGTTCTCCCTTCTTAAATACCCCTATAATCCACCTATAAACATTGGCTTCGGATGGAGAAGAATCACCGTAAACAGTTTTAAATCCTTGTCGGTATATTCAGAGAACAACGCATCATCCTGTAGGACCTAATTTCCTTCCTACATGGAACCTTATAACATTTTTAACAGTGTATACATTTGTGGTGTGTAAAATGTTAGTAGCTCAGCTACAACAGAAATTCTCAATGTACATGGCTATTAAAACCCTCTAGAAGTCCATAAAAATAATCGTGTTTTTACCAGTAATAGTATCTTGGAATTCTAAAAAACATCCTGAATTCCCCTCGTAAATTCTCCTCGTCTTAGATTAGTTTATCAAAAGTGTTCTTCAATTTTAGAATTTTAATAAAGATAATGTAGACACATGAATTTAAGTAATGTTCGTAAAGATACTTGGGATTAAGATACTGATTTTGGTTCATTTATAGTTTTCTAAATAGTTCGAATTTGAATACAAGAGAGTCATGGTGACCCTGGATCGCTTATCTGAGTAATATGAGCTATGTACATGTTTCAAATGTCAAAATGATAATAAAATATTAAGAAAGTAGGTCAGTAGGTCACATTCATGGTCACTGAAAGTCAGTTTCAACATCGGTGTGTAAAACTGTATATGTCATCTAAATTTCAAGGCTGTACATTAAAAAACAAAAAAGTAGGCCAGTAGGTCAAGGTCAATGTCAAGTGACCCCTAATTACTTGGGTATTCTTGGTTCTTGGTATACTATTTGGAATGTTTGTCTATGAAAAAGCGATACATACACATCTTTTTATGTACACTAACTTGTATGAACAGTTGACAGAAAACACGCAAAGATGGAACCATGTTTCAGTTTGCTTTGTTTCGTATCGTTTCAGTAGGAGTCCTGTCAAAATGCATTGTACTATATAAATATTCATTACAAAACTTCTTATATGTACTGTATATTGTTTGTTAACACTTTTACATTCATGTAGATTTTACGAAAATTGTAAATTTAGGACTCTTATGTCATTTTTACTATCATATAATGTAATTAGATTTAAAGGGCACTAATAGTTCTTTTTTAAACTGATAGAATATTTATTGGTCCATCTACATCTACATCTACGTTGTACTGCCCAATAGTCAATACTGATTATCTGTTAAAAGATCGATGATCAATTTCATTAGAAGCAAAGTTAAAAAACTACAAGTACTAAGATTAAAAACATAGATATAGATTAGAAGGTTACAGTTGCCAGCCTCTCAGTGAATAGAATCAAACTGGGACCGGACTGTATACACGTGTAGGGGAAGGCCATTCCAGAAATGAATTGTTCTTGGAAAAAGGGAGTTAGAATGGTATTGCGTGTGAGATTGTGGAATCAAATAATTTAGATTCCTTGAAGGTGTGAGTGGTTATATATGGTCAACTACAGTAAGATTATAGGTAAGGGTAGATTTCTCGAAAGCACGGAGCACCAAAAACACAGCCCCAGAGCTACTGTAGTCTGTACTTTATTTTAAAAAAATATGATAAGGAATTTTTGATGCGGCGTTGTTCAAGGGAATGCCAGTTGAGATCTTTAAGCTGAGTTGAGGTCCTATTTGATTATAACATTCTGAAAGGTTATATGTTCATTCATAAATAGAGAAGACTGGTTGAAAATATTTGTAACGTTTTCAGTGGGAGGGTCTTTTCACCCCAAGACACCCCAAAACACCCAAAGACACCCCAAGACACCTAAAAAATAGTAATTATCCTATTGTTTAGTATCAAAATGTCAAAATAATAACATATTTTAATGTTTTAGGTGATAGTTTTCTTTTTTTCTGAATCATAAAAAAAGATAACTTTAGAAAAAAAAATTCAAGGGGATAATCCAAAAAGCTTAACTATGATAAAGTCTAAAGGAGATCCAGTTATTTCCCTTTCATTCAGAAGTTATTTGTGTTTTATAAATATGTTTGTAAATTTGAGTAAAAAATAAAAATGTTTTACTGTAAGGGTGTCCGGGATCTGCAGAATGACTATTTCCAAGGGAAATAAATAAATATGTAATTAACATAGTAATGTTGGCTTTACCTCCCTTTCACATTAATAACAAGTTCATTTCAGCTGATGTTCTTAGATGTATTTCCTTGAAAAAAATCTACTGTAAGGTTATCTTAACTGTTACAGTCTGTATTAGCATGTCTTTAAGATATATATTTTTAATAAATGATACAAATAAATTAATATTCTAGGTGTCTTGGGGTGTTTTGGTGTGTCTTTGGGTGTCTTGGGGTGAAAAGACCTTCCGGTTTTCATTTGCTTGAGGTATTTCTAAATATTTGGGTTCTAATCTCAAACGTTCGTTTGAGACAGATGTATTGAAAGCGTCTGTTTGATCGGGTTACGAAACCAAAGTCAACAATTTCTTAAGAAATGAAAGATTCCTGACTGTATTCGTCTCTTTTTACTGCATAAAAATGCCTTTGTCAGAACATGGCAAGATAATGATTGGCTGGTAAGAAATTTTAAATTATTCTAGGTTGATTTTCTGACCATGTCGGGAGAAAAATTGTAGTAAATTCGGATAGCCTCGACTCCGGACAAAAGATCATAGTCGTATTTAGTCCAAATAATAAGACGTTTTGGGACTGCGTAATAACTTTTGACTGTCGCTGTCCCGTCACGTCCAAACTTATTCTGCATATTTCTATTGGGAAATCCCCAGTGAAATCTGTTGCGGAAGTTTTCTGGTACAAGTCTGGCTACCATAACTTAACTGACACTGTTTTTATTTTCCGATGGTTGCGTCCATTAATCTGCCTAGGCACTTCAGAATTATGGCCCTTGAATTACCGAGAATCTCCATGTGTCTATCTATCACAAATCTTGTCCGCACTCTTTAAGTCGAACATTTCTTATCCGATCTTCACCAAACTTGAACAAAATGTGTTTGCCAATAACACAGAATAAGTCCTCGGCCAAGTTTGATAACTAGCCAAATCGGCCAAGGCACTTAAAGATAATGGCCCTTGAAGTACCGAAAATCGCTCTGTACACAGATGCAGGTAACCGCACTCAAAGTAGAGATAGTACCTAAAATTTTAGATTAAATTATATGAAAAACAATTAAAAAATAATGCTGGTTGCTGATATGTAACATTTAAGACTGAATGTAATACTTAGTCTTGATTTGATCATTTTAAAGCATATTTTTTAAGATTTTCTGAAACTTTTTATTTAATTTCCATGTAGCTTCTCTTGCAGATAGTCCTACCTATCAAGTCATTGATAAATATTTAATCCCCAATTATACATGGATTATTGCAGGAAGAACTTATCTCATCCAAAAAAGGTTGTCAAATGCACGATTATTGTATGACATCAGAAAATGTTTTAAGTCTAATAAAATCAATTCGGATCCACTATTTAAGCCAAAATTCAGATATAATATTATTTATACTGGCATATCACTCATCACATGTAAAAACAAGAAAAAAATCTTCAGTATTTACCATGAAAATTGACATTACTCACTAAGTTTTTAACCATACATTTACTTCATTATTCCTATTAACTTGTGTCATGCAGGTGTACAGGTAAATGCAGGATAGGATTAATATTTGTGTCATTGGTTGATCTCTAGTATTACGTCTCGTAACTCTAAATCATTGGTGCATGGTTGATGTCAGTTTCTTGCACACCGGACTGGCATTTCCGGTGATTTTACCCATGCCGGCAAAACCCATCTGGCACCCCCCATGCCAGATGACTCTTGTGCTGTGAAAGACAACTCGTGGTTCATGCACTGATAATATATTGTTTATGAAAAAACACGAAAAAAGCAGGTACCTTGATAATTTCTCTCCGTTCCTTATAGTATATTTCTCGATTCAAAATACGTTAGTTTACCGAAAGAACATAACGTTACGCTACAAACGATAAAACTAATGTGGAACTTTGTTATTGTGTGTAACGCAAAACATCATGACGTCACTTCTGCTTACGGACGTTAATTTCCCGCGCTCTACTATAAGAAAGAGTGCAACAAAGAAAAGTATTTCGACCTGTTATTTGTAAAATACGGTATGCAAGAAAATTATCTGCCAGAATAAAATGCTAACATGTATACGATATGCAAGAAAAAATATCAGTCATGTGTTTACGAATCGGATGGAAATATCCGTCCCTCGGCCACCTGCGCATGGGCGGTAATTCGGCAAGCCTCATTACTGCCCAATGCGCAGGTGCCCTCGGGACGGATATTTCTATCCTATTCGTAAGCACATGACAGATATTATTAATCCACACTTTAAGTCATTGGTGCATGGTTGACTCAGATACATAACTATTCAGATGATATGGCAGTTGTTGGAGACATGCGCTTTTATCAAAAGCAGCTCTAGTTCATAAAATATGATTTACATCGCGTATGCTGAATCCAAGTGTTATTCTACATTTTCCAGATAAATGAATTCAGTTACACCATTACTTCCATTTTGTCAAACGGCCAGAACTACCTTAATTACATGTTAGAATTTAAAAAGCTGATTGAGAACTTTATCCTCATAATAATTAGGCGTAAAAAAAAAAATTGTTTGTTTCCAGTATCCCGACCTACCCTAAAATTTTGGCCCGACCCTAAATGTTTTTATGACCTTGGAGAATATTTTTTTCAACTTTTTAACAAAAAGATGCAAAACTGCCCTTTTTATGCTTTAAACATGGCCAGTGATGTTAGAAATCAACTTACTGGTGCTCTAAAGGCATAACCCCCTTATTTGTAATCATTTTTTGACAAAAAAATAATTTCCGAAAAGTCTCCCTTAATAAAAAAAAATTCCCAAAAAAAAAAAATTCCGACCTACCTACCCTAATTTTTTTTAGCATGTTACCGGAAACAAAGAATTTTTTTTTTTAGGCCTTATTGTGACATATGGGATTACACAGTATCTTAAACTCAGAATTTCTGGCCTATTCTGAAATGCAGTTTTCTAGAGCCATGGATTTTGAAGGTGGAACAAGCTTTTTTTATCCCAGTTTGAAAGCTGCTTTTAGTCTGCATCACTGGAAAGTAATAATGTAAGGAGTGGCTTTGTAGTCTGGCAGATTATATTGCAATATAGTGTATACCTGTATAAATTCTGTAGAAAAATAGCTTGTATTTCAAAACTAAATACAAGCAGTCAGAAAAAAATCCTTACTGTACTATAAATCCTGTATTGTTCCATGTTCCCAGGCTTCTTTCATTAATATTCATGACCTGACACAGTTCTTTATAAAAGTACACCCTGAAATCCACTCACTGAGTGTTGTTTTAACATCAGTATACCAGTACATTGAAGGCATTGATCAAAAACAAAACAAAAACATACAGGTATGTAGCAAAAGGGCCATGATAAGAGCAGCTAGATCTAGGATGTGTTCTGCTCTTGTGGATTTTGCCAGACTGGATCACATCTGCACTAAGTCTTACTCGCTTCATGCGATCCGACCAGACAAAATCCACTGGAGCCAAATACATCATCCCAGATCAAGGTACTGTTATAGTAACCAAATTATCCAGTTTGCCCAACACCTACATAAAATCTCAACATTTCTAACTTAACTTTCAGGGCAGCAGTCTGGATAAGTGGAGGTGTGACATTCTATCACCTTCAGAAACAAATTGAAGCTGGCAGGAAAGAAAGAATGAAACAGAGAAAAATTAAACGAAGAGAAAGACAAAGAAAAGAAAGAGAAGCGTCGGAAGCTGAGGCTGTGGCAGCTAGTCAGTTACAAATAATAGGAAATGAAACTTCATAGAGGATAGTGTAATATAAAGTGTGTGTGGTAAATGTTTTGAACTGACAAAAGTTAAAATAGTTTGTCATGGATTTCGCTGAAATACTGAGTTCATTAATAAAGGGCAATAGAGGAATGTGTTATTTAAAAACAATTGATGAAATGACTAAACTAATTTTTGATAGTAAACTATTGTAAAGTTTACTACAAGCTATTTTGTATAGTTTTGTAAAAATGAAATTTCTATTGTAAATGTTTTGATGTAAGTTTTATGTGTAACAGTTTACAATCTCTGTTGAATTATGCTCCACTGAAGAGTTAGTAGTGAAAGTTTTCTTGCTCAGCGACTTCAAATTGTTACACGGAAGGTCAAGTAACAGTAAACTTGGTATTTTAAGTGGTGTATTAAAACTGCTGTTGAAACAGAACTGTGAAGGTTTAGAAGAACATTACATTAATCTGTGAAATTAGTTGTATTTTGATGCATTATTGTTCACCTGCCCAGTAAATGCTAACAATTTTTTGTTGAAAACACATTTTGATATGTATATATAATATTGATCATGTGTATTTGATCCTGTATATGTTATAGACGTTTTCTTACAGTGTGTTGTTTCTGATTAAGTTCTGCGTATGAAATGTCTTTATGTAATTTAAGATCGTACATTTTGATAAAAATACAGTCATTTGTTGACACAAGAATTCAAATTTCTGTGCTTTTTCTTATATCATGCTGTAAAAAAATGTTTTACCCTTTGATTAATGTAGTTAAAAGTTTTGAAGGTTACACTCATGTTAATTTCCCAAAGAAGCAAAGTATTAACTCTTACCTTGCTAAATTTCTATAATGAACTTGTCCATCTTCCAATTTGGACAGTCTCCTCATCCCCAATGTAATGAAACTTAACACAAGTGATGATCAGATCAGTTACTGTAGTGACCCTAGTTTTGCATGGTGCATGTTAGGTTCTTTCAGAAAAAATATTTGCAGAGTTATGGACTTTGTTTTTTGATGATACTATATACATAGTCTGCTGAACCCTTGCACACAATTTAATGAAACTTCACACAAGTGATCAGTAGTGACCCAAGTTGTGCATGGTGCATATTATGTTCTTTCAGAAAAATATTCTGCAGAGATATGGGACTATGTTTTTTGTTACTTACTATATGCGAAGAGTCTTCATAATTATGCAATCTTGTGCATGCCTAATCTCCTGAACCCTCGCACACAATTTAATGAAACTTCACACAAGTGATCAGTAGTGACCCTAGTTGTTCATGGTGCATGTAAGGTTCTTTCAGAAAAATATTTTGCAGAGTTATGGGACTTTGTTTTGCATTATCTCCTGAACCCATGCACACAATTTAATGAAACTTCAAACAAGTGATCAGTACCAACCAAAGTTGTGCATGGTGCATATTTGGTTCTTTCAGAAAAAACTTCAATGTTACTGACTTTGTTTTAAGCTCCAATATTCGATAATAGGGGTGCTATTCTACTGGCCCTGGTGTCTGCGTGAGCTTTTTTGGTTAAAGTTTTTCGGCAACCATTGTTTTTCTTTGTTACTATTGCTAATATCTTACTGTAACTTCACACTAACATTGTTCAGCATGCAAACAAAGTATGTGCAGGGGCTGGGCCCATTATACCCAAGGTCAACTCGCCAAAACACTTGTATGAAAGGGGTATAATTCTGTCAAAAATACAATTAGAGTACCACATATGCAGATGATGATTATAAAGAAATACACTGTCTTACCCTTGCATGATCGTAAGAGGCGACTTATAGGGTCTTAACACTTGGTTTTGCTGTAACTCTGTGATTCCAGCAGGTATACAAATTTTGATTCCATACCTCATGTTTTTATTTCAATGAGATGTGAAATCAAAATTTGTAGTCCTGTTTGGTGCCATATAACCTATACTGTGTTGGTGCACCATAAAACCCAAATCAAATCAAACTTTAATTTCAAGTCATATCTTTTAAAGTACATTGTACGTGTACCAAAGATATGTCTATAAACGAAGCTTTCGAAAAAATTTAACATGAAAATAATGCCAAGTATAACAACTTGGTGACCTTGACCTTTGGTATAATGGGCAAAGTATGTGCAAGGGCTGGGCCCATTATACCTAAGGTCAAGGTCACCAAGGTTGTTTGTTTTTCTGTCATATCTTTGTTACTACTGCTTATATCTTACTGTAAGTTCACATAAACATTTTCCAGCATACAAACAAAGTATGTGTAGGGGCTGGGCCCATTAACCCAAGGTCAAGGTCACCAAGTTGTTATACTTGGAATTATTTTCATGTTAATTTTTTTCGAAAGCTTCATTTATAGACATATCTTTGGTACTTTAAAAGATAATGACTTGAAATAAAAAATATTTATTTATAATCATCATCTGTATGTGTGGTTACAACCCTGTAAAGAAATTAATATAATTTCTTTCTACTGAAAGGGTATATTTTATAAGTAAGAAAAAGGCAAGACGAAATAAGGAAAAAATCGAGGTTAATTAATAAACTTGTCACTATAGAAAAACATGTTGTTTTTCTCACAAAGTGCACATAAAGTGTGTCATAAAAAATACAGGTTAACTAATAAGCACTTCCCTAGAGAAAAACATGTCGCTTCTACTCAGGAAGTGCATATAAAATGCCCCTTAAAACAATTAGTCGGGTCATATAAGTGTTATATTGCGGTACGTCAAGTTGAAAGGCTAAAGGCTAATTCATGTTAGATTAAGATTGTTAGCTCTGTCAGTTAGAAGTTAAACTTTTGGTTACGGAAAATAAACTAGATGGAAACAAAAACAGTGTATTAAGTTATTTATCCAGCAGACTTATGGAGCGGCTACGCTACAATCCCCATAATTGTATTTTTGACAGAATTATGCCCCTTTCTTACTTAAAGTTTTTTGGCAATCTTCGCTTTCTGGTTATAACTTTAGTACAATATTTATAAATTAATGACTTGAAACTTAAATATCTTTATCATCATCATCTGCTATGATAATAAATAAAACTAGAGCTGCTTTTGAGAAAAGTGCATGTCTCCCACAAATGCCTAATCATCTGAATAGTAAGTCTGTCTTTATATACTGTTTTACTCACAGAATATACCTTTGATAGTTTTGGAGTAAGTTTTGGAGTAAATGGCCTTTAATAGTTTTGGCGTAAATTGCCTTTCTGTAATTCAAGGGCCATAATTCCGAAGTGCCTGGGCCGATTTGGCTAGTTATCGAACTTGGCCAAGGACTTATTGTCAAACATATTTTGTTCAAGTTTAGTAAAGATCGGATGAGAACTATTAGACTTAGAGCGCAGACAAGATTTGTGACAGACACACGGACACACACACAGAGCAGTAAATCAGTATGCTCCCACACCACATTATTAATTTAGCAGTATATGGGTCCTTTAATATGTCCCCAAGACCCGAGCGATTTTTGGTAATTCAAGGGCCATAATTCCGTGCCTGGGCCGATTTGGCTAGTTATCGAACTTGGCTAAGGACTTATTGGCAAACACATTTTGTTCAAGTTTGGTGAAGATGAGATGAGAAATATTCCACTTTGAGTGCGGGCAAGATTTGTGACAGACGGACATACCGACAGACAGACACAAGTAACAGACAGACAGACAGGAGTAAATCAATATGTCTCCCACCACACAGTAGTGTGGGAGACATAATAATTATCATTCCTAAAAACACAGTGGTTGGTTTTCTTTAAGATATTTATTTGCTTCACTTTCAAACAACACTGAAAGATTACAAAATTACAACAACTGAAATTATTCACACAATACGTACCAATTTATACAAAACAAAGGAATGTCGATAGCAATGGCTGTTTGAAAAGACGAATGTAAATGTTACATCTTACTGTGTACAGTACACCTGACAAATGGCAAACCTACAAAACATCAGAAAGACAAGTTTTACATTGCAGTACCTATGTTTATGTTTGAAAGCCATGTCAAAAACATGATGTTCAACAAGAGCACTGCAATGCAGAGCAATATACGCCCGAAGGTACGACCTTTGGCCCCTAAGTGTGAAGCGAGCCATCGGAAACATGCGCTCTGCACATCGTCTTGATGCGGCATCATAACATAATACGTTCCCTTCGGGCGTGTAAAAATGAGACACAATTATATGTGAAAATATAGATGGTATGATTTCTGTGACACAAATAATACTGACAAAGCAAAAAATACTTTGATTTTGTATATTTTATAAGTATATGACTTTACTAATGTGTTTAAGGATAACTCGACAATTTCACCTGATATATGCATTTAACAAAAATGGTTTTTTTCAGCATAGTCTGTATTTAGTCCTGTTTATCGTTAATATTATAGACTACATTTTGCTGAATAAATCTAATCTACCTTTGAAAATGTAAGTAAATTCTAGCTGTATACACCTATTCAAGTTACCAAAAAAGCACAAAGCAGTTGACAGTTTTTTCCTCTGAAATTTACGTATTTTGCATGTCAGTCCATTGAAGGAACGAAATCCCTTTTAATGAATGGATAAAACAAGATTTTCAACTGGAACATAACTGGAATTCATGCAGAAGGTGACAGTCACCTGGCATGATATATTATGGCAAAACATTGCAATGGCAACAAAAACAATATAGATAATAAAGCCCTCTTAGGTACGAGATTTTAGATGCAATACTAACAGGTTTATTTATATGATCCAGCACAGTAAGTTGTCACCCACACCTCTGCCATAAAAATATATATATCTATAAATAAAACGTAAAAAAAAAACAGGTACTGTATTGCGTACCGAGTGTAATTACATTCAGAAAGAAGACGTATGAAGAAATATCTTGTGAAAGGTGTATATTTTCAATACTTCAGTTGTTTTAGAATATAATGGTGCTATTTATTTTAACTTAGCAGAACAGTCAGAATCCTTCTTCATAATCTGCATCAAATTATACAGTATGTTACAAATATTAAATAATGTATATCTCTTTTTAACTAGAACTATCACTAAATGAGCCGTGCCATAGGAAAACCAACAAAGTGGCTTTGCGACCAGCAAGGATCCAGACCAGCCTGTGCATCCGCACATTCTGGTCAGGATCCATGCTGTTCGCCAACGGTTTCTCTAATTGCTGTAGGCTTTAAAAGCGAACAGCATGGATCCTGACCAGACTGTGCTGATGCACAGGCTAGTCTGGATCCATGCTGGTCGCAAACCCACTATGCTGGTTTTCTCATGGCATGGCTCAAATGTGTTTAATACCTCAAATACATCTAAGACAGCTATGGGTAAGGTTGCCCCCAGAAAAAACAAGTGACCGAGTATTGTAGTGGCAATACAGAAGCCCCTACTGGTGGAAAACTTTCAATAGTGACCGTGACCTTTGACCGACATGCATAGGTCATGTGTTGACACATTGTCTTATCATGGGGAACATTTCTGTGTAGCACTAAGATAAGCCATCAATGCAAATAAAAGTTATGTAGCAGAAACAACTTTTTTTTTACCTTCAATAGTGACCTTGATCTTTGACATACAAGCATGTCATGTATGTGCATAATCTACATATTGCCCTCTATTCACATACCAATTTTTATGAACATAGCTTGAATACTTTGTGTAATTGCAGGATCCAGATTTGTGGACAGACGGCATTCCTATAGTCCCTTCCGGTGTCCCACTAAACCTGGAATCTGAGTGGGACTGGTGCCCCCTTCCTTTGTCTATTCCAGGAAAGAATACGCCACACAAATCTTCACTTCATGGAGATCATGTGTATGAAATTCCAAAAGAAAACAAAAATACGTTTTTGTTCTGTGAGTGCTTGAGAAGGTGGGTATGGGAGCCCATACCTTTTGTCCATCTAAGAAAAAAGTTACTTTGTGCTTATACATGTATATACTTCACAGGCCGTCTCTGTATACTTCACAGGCAGTCCCTTTAAGTATGAGGAAGTAGTTTGTTCAACAAACTTGATAGGGTATAAGGGCCTCAAGGCCCACCATCTTTGTCAATCCTAGAATAAAATGTGAAACTTGAAAACCTAGCAGTGTTCTCAGTTACAACACCTCAGATGATTCAAATCCTACAAAATCATGTACCCATAAAAATATGGAACTGCAACATCCCTATAATTTAGGGTATTTATTTATTTATTTGGGTTTTACAGCGCACCAACACAACTTAACCCTTAAATCATATTTCTTTTTTTTGTAGAATTACTGACTGTATATTTAACGTCATGCTGTGTCTCACACAACTATAAACATTATAATATTATGACTCTTATTACACAGAACTAGAATCAGAACTTACAAAGTTTCCAATAAAACAAGTAAAATAAAACTCTGATTGAAATTTAGCACACAGAAACACTTTAACAATTTTATTAATTTTCTTAACAAAAATCTTTTCTACAAATACGTATAATATCATTGGTTGTTTTAATAATACTCTTAATTTTTTGAGCTTGCCGAGAAATATCACATGAAAAAAATTGTTTATCAGGCTCTGAAGTGCTACAACAATGTTTGGAGACCATTCTTGTAATACAGTTTTGCTACTGGTGAATTCTGAGATCATGTCAACAGACAACCAATCGTAAGCTTGAGATTTCAGACTGGTCCCCAAATATAATTATCCAAAGATGAAATTTCTCCTAAGATTTCAGATGAGAGTATTACCATTGGAACCAACAACTTTAAGAGCAAAAATTAGAATTAAATAAATAAATGTAAACTTTCTAAGTAACTTTTTCTTGGTATATGTTCTCTTTTTTTTTAATTTTAAGAGATAATACTTCAGTTGAGAATGTACTAGTAAGTAATAGATGTAAATGGATGAAACATCATTCACCATAATTGAGCCGCACCATGAGAAAACCAACACAGTGCATTTGAGATAAGCATGATCAGGATCCATATTGTTCGCTTTCAAAGCCTATTGCAATTAGAGAAACCATTAGCGAACAGCATGGATGCTGACCAGACTGCGCGAATGCGCAGTCTGGTCTGGATCCATGCTGGTTGCAAATGCACTATGTTAGTTTTCTCATGGTGCGGCTCAATTATGTATCAGTTTGAATGAAATGACTCCAAACTTCTAATTTACTGGCCTATACAATTAAATTTAGCTTTTTAATCAATCTAAAGCTTGGTAACCTCTATCCTCGACAAAACTTGGCCCGCTGCAAACCCTATTTACAGTCATATTTCTGTTTATTACACTTGGAGATTTTTATGCGATAGTATGCGTTTAAAACACTTTTAACTTTTGTCAAAATTCTCCTTCAAAACTTCATATGATGCAAAGTGCGTTACCACTAACTACACAGTTCAGTATCTAAATGCACCAGCTTGTCCGGCTTTCTTGATGAACGCCTTCAGTATAGATTCATCAAGATCTTGGAAAGCATTTGTCTGTGTGACTGCAGTCATGTGATTTAATGCAAAACGAAAACAAAAATCCTCAAGCTCCTGAAAAAATACAAATCACAATTATAATTTGAGAGAAGGTTATTGTGAAACAAGAGCTGTCACTAATGGTGACAAATCCCCCCACAGCACCTTGACCTTTGACCTGGTGACCTTTGACCTGGTGACCTCAAAGTCAATAGGGGTTGTGTACTCAATAAGTACTATTAGCATGTGAAGTTTGAAGGTCCTGGGTGCAGTGGTTCGCGAGTAAAGTGCCTTCATGCAAAAAGTTAACATTGGCCCCTGTGACCTTGACCTTTGACCTGGTGACCCCAAAGTCAGTAGGGATCAGGTACTCAATAAGTACTATCAGCATGTGAAGTTTGAAGTTCCTGGGTGCAGTAGTTCTTGAGTAAAGTGCCTTCATGCAAAAAAAATAATATTGGCCCCTGTGACCTTGACCTTTGACGTGGTGACCCCAAAGTCAGTAGGGGTCGTGTACTCAATAAGTACTATCAGCATGTGAAGTTTGAAGTTCCTGGGTGCAGTAGTTCGCGAGTAAAGTGCCTTCATGCAAAAAGTTAACGTTGTGACGAACGAACTAACGAACGAACAAACGAACGGACGGACAGTTGAAATCTAATATGCCTCCCTTCGGGGCCATAAAAAAAACCTCTTAACTGAACAGCACCAAGACATGAAGTTCAAAGTTTTTTTATGGCCCCGAAGGGAGGCATATTAGTTCAGTTTTGATATTTGGGTTTCATTTTAGAGGGGTTGTTTTCTATAGATAGCTTGGGACTAAGACAATTTAAAAACAAGAGCTTGTCGAACACAAAATGCCCCCCTGAAGCAGTAAGTAACTGCACAAGGAACAGAAATTATATGCTCACTGTAAACAAAAGTTCTACCATTCTGGTTCAATCTGACCTTGACCTTTAACCTATTAACCTAACAAGAGATCACAGAGTGATCTTGGCGCCATCCACTGAGCCATTTTTGAATTTTCCAAATTTTAAGACTAGGTCAAGGTCAAAATAAAGGTCAAATTTCATATCGGTACAAAACACTGTGCATGTGGTCCAAATTTGAAAGCTGTGGCTTGAAAAATGTGAAAGTAGGTCACTAGATCAATTTCAAGGTCAAAGTTCATTTTCGTAGACAGAACTATGCATGTGCTTCAAATTTGGAGGCTGTAACTTGAGAAATGTGAAAGTAGGTAATAGGTAAAAATCAATGTCAAATTTCAATTCAGAACACAAAAATATGCATGCGGTCAAAATTTTAAGGCTGTAGCTTGAGGAATGTGAAAGTAGGTCACTAGGTCAAAATCAAGGTCAAATTTTATTTCGGTACACAAAACTATGCATGTGGTCCAAATTTGAAGCCTGTACCTTCAGAAATGTGAAAGTAGGTCACTAGGTCAATCTCAAGATCAAAGTTCATTTTGGTACACAAAACTATGCTTGTGAATCAAATTTGAAGGCTGTAGCTTGAGAAATGTGAAAAAAGGTCACTAGGTCAAAATCAAGGTCATATTTTATTTCGGAACACAAAACTAAGCATGTGGTCCAAATTTAAAGTCTGTAGCTTCAAAAAGTGAAAGTAGGTCACTACGTCTATAACAAGGTCAAAGTTTGTTTCGGTACACAAACCTATGCATGTGGTCCAAATTTGAAGGCTGTAGCTACAGAAATGTGAAAGTAGGTCACTAGGTCAAGATCAAGGTCAACTCATGTCATGGTTCTTCTTGCCAATCAAAACTTTACATGTGGTCAAAATTTGAATGATGAAGGTTATGGATTCTAAGTTTTTCCCTATATAAGTCTTTATGAACCATGTAACCCCAGGGCGAGGCCATATTTGACCCTAGAGGGATAATTTGAACAAACTTGGTAGAGAACCACTAGATGATGCTACATTACAAATATCAAAGCCCTAGTCTTTGTGGTTTGGTCAAGAAGATTTTCAAAGTATTTCCCTATATAAGTCTATATAAACCATGTGACCCCCAGGGCGTGGCCATATTTGACCCTAGGGGAATAATTTGAACAATCTTAGTAGAGGACCAATAGATGATGTCATATACAAAATATCAAAGCACTAGGCCCTGTGGTTTTGGACAAGAGGTTTTTCAAAGTTTTTTCCTATATAATTCTATATAAACCATGTGACCCCTTAGGTGGGGCTATATTTGACCCCTGGAAATAATCTAAACAATCTTGGTAGGGGACCACTAGATTTTGCTACATACCAAATATTGAAATCAACTTTCATGATCCTAAGCCCAAGTGTTATTATCATCCGGAAACCGTTTAACTATTCAGTGTCACTGTGACCTTGACCTCTGACATACAGAACTCAAAATTAATAGGGGTCATCTGCTGGTGATGACCAACCTCCCTATCAACTTTCATAATCCCAGGCCCAAGCGTTCTTGAGTTATCATGTGGAAACAGATTGGTCTACATTCCGACCGACCGACATCTGCAAAACAATATACCCATCCTTCTTCGAAGGGGGGCATAATTATTCATATGAGGTAAAAGATGAAAGATTTTACAAAAGAGGAGAAAAACAAAGAGCTGTTTTTTTTTAAACTCAAAATCATGCCCCCAGGTGTATGACCAAAGATGTGTTTTTTAGGTTTTAAGTTTAAACTCGAAGATCATATGAAGGTCAAGGCCATTTATATATAGGTCAGTTTGTAGGTCTTGCCACAAGAATTGTTGACTATGAACTTGATTGGGTGCTGTAGGCAATCAGTTTCATACGGACGGGCGGCAAACTGACAATTCAATCGTTTTATGTCTAGGGACATAATATTTCAAGTAAGATAAAAGTTTTCACAATCAAGCAGTAAAATAAATGTGTATAAACTTAAGACAATCATTCAACTGCTAGAGGAGTTTAACTGCATACACATCTATAAATAAACGTACCGGTTCCAACATTTAAGAGATCAGTCTTGCAGTGCAATTTCAAAACTATACTCAGAATTAACCTATAACATGTTGGAGTTTTGAGACAGATCTCCAAACTCCATTTCATAATCATGGACCTTAGTGTCATAAAATGATGTGAGGTCATGACTTCAACTCAACTCTTACCTTTCCTCAATCTAATTTGTTTAATGAATAAAAATTTAAATTCTAAAAGCACTAAGGGACAAAATAAAGCTGAAAATTTAAAGGTCGTACCCTTGCTTCGTATTTGATGGCTGCAGCGTACAGCATTGCTACATTACTGACCGAGATTCCATGTCGTATAATCTGCTCACAGTGCCGCTTCAATATTGGTTCACAATAGGAATTTGCCAGATCTAGTAATCCTGAAATACATGCATTAGTACCATAAGATTTGATTTCTCAGGAAACTGTCATTAAATATAAGATATTCAAAAATACCATGTTACGAAATTTTTGTTTGTGGATTTGGGATTAAATTTTCTTTTCTGTATCAAAAATTTAACTACATAAATGTGAAAACATAAATCATTATCTGAAGAATATTTAAAACCCACAGCTGTAAGTACTCTTTTTGGACAAACCTAAGTTTTATCCGTCATCAACTCTACACTGTGTATACCCATTAAATAGTTTAGGACATACCTTCAGCAGGCATTAAGTCTACAAAATCTGTGTATAAATACTTTAGGACATACCTATAGCTTCATCTCCCATCAAGTCTACATGATCTGTATATAAATACTTTAGGACATACATGTACCTTTAACTGGCATCATGATCTGTATATAAATACTTTAGGACATACCTTCATCTGGCATCAAGTCTACATGATCTGTATATAAATACTTTAGTAAATACCCATAGCTTCATCTTGCATCAAGTCTACATGATCTGTGTATAAATACACTAAGACATATCTACAGCTTCATCTGGCATCAAGTCTACAAGACCTGCATATAAATACTTTAGAACATACCCATAGCTTCATCCGGCATTAAGTCTACATGATCTGTGTATAAATACTTTAGGACATACCTATAGCTTCATCTGGCATTAAATCTACATGATCTGTGTATAAATACTTTAGGACATACCTATAGCTTCATCCAGCATCAAGTCTACATAATCTGTGTATAAATACTTTAGGACATACCTTCATCTGGCATCAAGTCTACATGATCTGTGTATAAATACTTTAGGACATACCTATAGCTTCATCTGGCATCAAGTCTACATGATCTGTGTATAAATACTTTAGGACATACCTATAGCTTCATCTGGCATCAAGTCTACATAAACTGTGTATAAATACTTTAGGACATAACTTCATCTGGCATCAAGTCTACATGATCTGTGTATAAATACTTTAGGACATACCTATAGCTTCATCTGGCATCAAGTCTACATGATCTGTGTATAAATACTTTAGAGCATACCTATAGCTTCATCCGGCATCAAGTCTACATGATCTGTGTATAAATACTTTAGGAATGCCCTGTATACATTATATGGATACTGAGTAATCTCTACAATACTGGAAAAGAAAATTAAAGATTCATGGTTAACTTAAAAAGCAAAGTACATCAGATTCTGAACCGTTTGATACAAGTTGACAATAAGCCATTAATTGCAATTCTTAATCTCTACAATTAACAAGAGCTGTTTGTAAAATACACATGCCCTCCATGATGGCCTGTCCCTTTTTGAGTCAGAGACAATTATGATCTTGACCTTTGACCTACTGGCCCTCACCTCCTGAAACAATAGGGGTCATATACTGGCCACAGGTTGTGGCCAATCATCCTTCTGTAGGCCAAAGCATTTCTTTTTCAGTTCCAGGATCACTATGACCTTGATCTTTGAGCTAATGACAACAAAACAATAGAAGTTATCTACTGACCACAGGCAATCACCCTACAAAGCTTTTGAACTGTAGGAAAACTCATTCTTTAGTTACTGAGCTTAAAACTATTTTCAGTCTCTAGGTCACTGTGACCTTCACCTTTGAAACAATAGAAGTTAACTACTGACCACAACCAATCATTCTATGGTTTGACGACTGTAGGCTAAAAGAGTTCTTTTGTAATGGAGTGTAAACTGTTTTCAGTCACAAAGTACCTGTTACCTTGACTTTGACCTAATGACCCCAAACACAACAACCGTCATCTACAGACCACAAGTACTGATCTTATGAAATTCAACAATTGTAAGCTGAAGGGTTCTTTACTTAAAAAGCATTTTCAGTCTCGAGGTCACTCTGACCTTAAACCTACTGAAACAATAGGGAGTCAGTCGCGCAGTGGTCAGCAGTCCGGGTTGGATTCCCAGTCGCAGCTGATATCCCAACTAGTGTTCAGTGCTGGGTGATTTACTTAAATTGGTACTGTTTCCAGCAGTATAGGCCTAGACTGGATGCTGGGGAGGTAAATATGATGCCTGCCTTGGGCTTGGCTGGAAATAAGTTCCAGGTGAGGACTTTCGTCAACTACCCATGTTAAACAAGAAACTTTACTTTATCGACTACTTTATAGACTCTTCCATTCTTACATATTGAGCAGAAACCATTTCCTGTCTTGAGGTCACTGTGAACTTGATATTGGACTTTCCGCGCCCCCGCCCCCCCCCCCCCCCACAAAAAAAAAACATGTACTCACCACAGGCAATCATTATTGTGAGACCAAGCATTCCTTAGTTATTGATATAAACCGAACTGTCTACCGACTGACAGCAAACAATGAGCAAAACCAAATATGCCCTCTTCTTGGAAGGGGAGTGAGGGCATGGTAATAATTAAAATTTTCAAATGAAAAACTTCTAAAACAATTGAATTAAAATGAATTTATTTCCTCCAGGAGTATTTCAGTTTTATTTCCCCCAGGAGTATTAACTGTTACTCACTCTTTTCCAGCTTCATCCCAACATGGCTGAAACATGGATCTAAAATGCTCACATCTAAAAAGTATGAAAGGAAAATTAAAGAGTTTTATACACACATACAGTTTTGGCACATCATCTAAACAATTTTTAGTGTTTATAACTAACCAACAGACATCAGTTTGAATATTTATATATTTGACACATAGCTCTTGCATGATTTTGTGTACATTTAGTAACTATAATATGTGTCAAAAGAACTGATATAAACACAGACAAAGCATAGTTTAATTGTATTAATTTATGGACACAAACATGTCTGTAACAGATGGATATACCGAGAATTCTGATTGACAACAACACTGTTGCCATAGCGGTACTTTATACATATCTCTCCCCTAAACATTTCACACATCAAGAACTGAATTATAAAGGTATATCTCTCCCTCTAAATAATATATTGACTATTTACACAAAGCAATACCTGATTCATGGGTGCATACATGTATGTCTCTCCCCCTCTGCAGCATGGGACAAGTAATGAATGGATTTAATCACACATATCCTCCCCCCTCCACCCACACCTCAGGCAATGCAATGGAAACATCAAGAACTGATTTATTAACAAAATGTTCTCCTCCCAAAATTGAATACAAGAAGTCTTTTCCTCAACTTATTAGAAACTCATTCACGAACATATAAACATCATAATTATCTCATTTTGAGTATGAACACAAAACTGACATACCTTATTTTGAGTATTGATTTATGAACACATATATCTCTCCCCTCTACTTTAAACTTCACATCACTTGTGATCTGTGTAAAGCAATATAAGGTTAAATTAATTACTTTAAAGTAAATTTGACGATTTCGACATTACAGGAAAAATCTCCTTTTCCGGTATTAGCCACCAATAAATACCCATAATCCATTTCTGGTTGCTTAATTTCTATAATGAACGTGTCCATCTTTCAATTTGGACAGTACCATTAACTGTTAAAAGGGTTGATTACCAAAAAAATACTGACTGAATGGAAAACAGTGCAGACCAAGATCAGCCTGCACACGGATGTGCAGGCTGATCTTGGTCTGCACTGGTCGCAGAGGCAGAATCACTTGCCACCAGCAGGCTAAGGGTTAAACATGGGTTGCCCAGGTCAAGGCTTTATTTAAAGTTTTCCAAATAAATGAAATTACGCCATTACTTCTAGTTTATCAAATGCACAGAACTACATGAATCTTCCTTTAATATATAAATGGTAAATATGAGTATATTTTATCAATGACGGATTCAGAGAAAGAGAAAACGCTATCATTTTACATTTACTAAACTAAATTTCCTTCTTTTTTCAATCCACAGATTCAAGTCCAAATCCATATTCTTTATCAAGAAAAGAAGCAAAAGTATTATCATTTCACACAACTAATAAAATGCTGTTCTTTATAAAGCTTAAAAATACAGTAAATACGTACCATGTCCTAGAATATATAAAAATAACTGTACAAAATTCCAACATTATTTCATTCAATTCAGAAATGAAAAACCGTAATTTTATACAGTAAACTTACAGGATCGTCAAATGCTTGTGATATACAATTTACAACTTTACTCCCTCGCATCTGATCTGAAAAAATATTTTGGCAGTGTGATAACGAAAGTGATCATTTTCTTAAATAACTGAACAAACAATAGGTACAATGACATGAAATAATATGAATTTCACCAACTTTTCCCTCTGCATCTGAAAAACATACTTTAGAGCCACAACATTTTTTCTTCAGTCTAACTTACAACAGATAGCCATTATAAATCATTTGAGTCTTCTAGTGGCCCTCTGCGGAAATATGTGGGGTCTGTATGATAAATGTCCCCCACATATTTCCATTGGGGATCACTAATGAACCCAATTATTTGTTTTATTTATTTAACCACTCATTTTTAGCCTAAAACAGCAAGAAAATCTATTGACTCTCCACAGAAATAAAGGGGGTCACCATAAAACCATGTTATAACTAATGAAACTGCTCAAATCTTGTAAGAGGCAATAAATCAACACAATAAATAACTGAATTCTTTTAAAGAATTTAACGTAAACATATATACAGGATGGTTTATAACACAAGAAAACAAAAGTTTACATATTCTTTTTAATTGGAGATAAAAGTTTGCTGATGGCGACTAAAACACCTAAAATTTTGTTCGAACAGTACAGTTTTAACACCAATAACATGCAGTGTTTAAAATCCATGATTAATGGAACCTTCAACTCATATACTTCAACCTCTACTCTCTTTTTCATTCAATTATCTGCATAATCTATATGATGAGTCAACGTATGAAAAACTTTACTTACTGACAGCGTGTGTCCGCCATGTTACTGGCGGAGTGGAAAATGCTGAAAATACATCATCAGTACAGCTGAATTGCGTGAGTAATGGTGACGTTATAGACTGACCCCTGGACTGACCCCACATATAGACTTTCCCCGTCTCCGTCATTGCAGCAGATATATGTGAGTAATGGCTTGCGGCTACTTCAATAAATCTGTAAAAGTGAACGTTAACAATTTGTGCAAAGTTGTTAGCAGATATTATGACAGTATGCTATTATTATAATCTACACTTGATGCAGGCTGAGTACCTTCTTGTAAAATCGGAAGTTTTTACAAGGGAGTTATTTTTGCTATATTCCCTAGTTCTTCATCTTTGTGAAAATAAATACTAGAGACAAAGCCACTATTGGCCATATATATCCTGAATATTTTACAAGACAACAATGCAGATGTAAGATAAAGCAAACATTTTAGTCTCATGAAAAGAAAATGTCTAACTTTATAATATTACCTTAATTTCAATCAAGTTTTATGATAAAGAATTTTGAATTTAACCTCTCAATGGTGCAAAAATGCGCAATGGGAAAGAAGTGACAAAAGAAATGTCACCTGCCTTTATTAAAATATTAAAGAATCACCAAATAATTCCTTTAATACCCGTAAAAACAAATACTTTTGAGATAAATATCAAGGGAAGTGTAGTCTCATAAATGTGTTGGTCTCTAAATTCTAAAAACTGCTGCATGTTCAAATTCACCCATAAATGACATCAGGCCTCCTTTTATAACACCAGTGCTAGTTTCCAAGAAGCTCAAACTATGGGTATAAGCCTTTTTAAATCAAGCCATATCATAAATGATAAAATCTATTCTACTTTCAACATGAATGATGCAGTAAAATACCTTTCTCCATCTGCTGTTACTCGAGATGGTGTGACTAGATTTGCCTTATTTCCTGTACCAAGTTGACCATATGAGTTAGCTCCCCAGGAGAAAAGATCACCCTCGTCTGTGAGTGCCAGTGTGTGTGCATATCCACATACAATCTACAAATATTGACAAATAATTTTATAATTCATACAATATTTGCAGCTATTAGCCTCATTTTATAACTAATTCTATTGTTGTAATTATTTCTAAGCATGGCAGTGAATTCTGAGAACAGCAAACGGGTCTCACCCTTAACTGAATACCTCTCTAAACCATATGCTTTGCTTGGTCCAAAAAATTCTCCAATATATTTGATGCTGAGAAACAAGACACCCTGTTATTCAGGCAACACAAGGACACTTTTGCATCCTTAAGTCGCAAACAAGTAGTACAAGGATCAATGCAGATTATGGTCTGGATAGAATAAATTTATGCACTTTTTACAAGATGCTAAACTCCTCTATATCAGATAACCAACTAAAATTGAGAAAAAGCTTGGTCCAAACACCATCCTATTTAAAGAATTTCTACTGTCTTCGCATCTATATGGCTGAAAAATGATCTGCAAGGTAATAGTAATATATAGCCATACCTCTGACACTAAAGTGACATACCTGTGAAACTATAGTGTTTTGCAACATCTGAACTCGGCAGGGATTTGGCTGATTTACATTATTTCCAAGACCTAGCTGTCCGTTACCATTATAACCCCAGCCATACACCTGAAATGAATTACACATTCATCAATTAATAATTTACATCAAGAGATGTGTATCACCAACAAATTGTAACAATCACTGAAATTAATACCTGAAGTAAAATTAAGTAAAAAAACAACTTTAAATATACTGAAAGCAAAAGCAAAATAGTTAGAAAAAAATACTTGGGAAATCCAGTTGTGTGCCTGAAAATGGAGGCCTAAAATTTCTGTTTGATCTGTAATAAACATACTCTGTGATTAAATTTACCCTTAGAGTATCAACTTTATTTTGGTGATACCTATCACCTTTAGTTTCAGTGTAAAGGGAGAAAATTTACTAATTTTCAAGATAGAATGCAGGTACACTGAGAATATGTTATGAAAATTTTCTAGTTTCTTATTCTGTGGCATAATCTCTTATCATTTATATAGTTCTAATTATCTAACCAGACAACGGTGCTTTTATTTGACAAAAAGCTATTTCATATAAAGGGGCAAAAATAATTCAGTCAGACAATACAATGAATCAAAAAAAAGGTTAAAGGCTTCATAAAATGTAGAGCTCTACACATATAAAAGCTCCAAACTTTATAATGTATATATTATACTATAGTCTAATAATGGGGAACATTTCTGTGTAGTACTAAAAATCCTTCAATGCAATTAAAAGTAATGGAGCAGAAACAAATTTTTACTTAACCTTGAACAGTGGCCTTGACCTTAACTGATAAGCATAGATCATGCATTGACATACTGTCTCATCATGGGGAACATTTGTGTGTAGCACTAAGATAACCCATCAATGCATATATAAGTTATGGAGCAGAAACAATTCTTACTTGACCTTCAATAGTGACTTTGACTTATGATTGACCTACAAGCATAAGTCATGTATGTGACTGTATAATCTACATAATATTAACTTCTATTCACATACCAAGTTTTATAAATACTTTATCACAGGATCCAGATTTGCGGATGGACAGACAGACGGGCGGAGGGCATTCCTATAGTCCCCTCCGGTGTTCCACCGGTAGGGGACTAAAAAAGCTTGCAAATGACCTCTACTTTCAAAACTGGTTTCAACAATTACCTTTCAAACGATATACTATGAAATCATTAATATTTATGGGGGACTAATTTTCCTGGATTTTGTGGTTGAGTCAATCCACGAATTTTAATCCCAACATACAAAGTAAATTTCCCATTCATTTTATGTTCAAAAGTTGAAATCCACAAATTCATATCCCCATTAAATTGCCGTTTTGACCAAAACCACGAAATTTCATGCCCACGGAATTAAATGATTTTACAGTATTTTATCAACTTAATTCTGCAGTCTTAGTAATAGCAGGACATGTACCATAGCAAAATCGATGTACAGTATTACCAAAAAATTTAAACAGAAATGCACTTTAAAAACAACAAAAAGAAAAACAATAATATCAATAATAAACAAAAGTAAATTGAAATAAAGTAATAAAAATGTATTATATTTCTATACCAAATTACCCTACCATTTGGAAGCTCTACCTATGTCTTTTACATACCTCCTGCAATTTTGTTATTAATGTACGATGTTAGTTTAATGCCATTTTTCAACAGTATTTCAGTAATGTAACAGCGGGCAGTTAACCTTACCAGTGTTTCTGGATTCTGTACCAGTACAAACCTGTTCTCCGTAAGTAGATGCCAACTTCCCCACATGAATAATAGGTGGAGGAGAATGATTTCAGACACAATGTCTTTTATCAAATTGTCATGGAGAACATATGCCCCACCAGGGGATTGGACTCACAACCCCGCAATGCATTGATCTGCGCTCTCCCTACTGAGCTAAGCAGGCAGGTAGTATCAACAGCAATAATTTCTACATTCAAAGTTACTAAATATGATTTTAATAAGCATTTATTTATATAATAACTATACCTCAGTTCTTCACGATTTGTTCAAAAGATGTATTTCAAATAAAAGTTGGTTCAATATACCAGACCCATGCAAAAGTATGTAAACTCATTGGAGTCAAGATATTAAATTTTATGATGAGCACTTAAGTCACAACATATTAATCAAAACTCAGATTACATAGATACTAAAACAGTAGCTATGACTGTAAAAAATTGTTGAAAAAGATGCTAAGCCAAACACACACACACACACACTGAAAAACAGTAACTTGACCTTATTAATATTATATTCCACTCGAGTGGATTTGCCGACCTGGATCACACAAAGTGGTAAGCGCAGTGTAACTGAGCCAGGTAAACCCCCAAAAAATGCTCAATCAAGCTACGATCAAATTAACCCTTTTATTATATACCTAACCAAAAATTTATTTTTCATTTCTATTACAGACAAAACTAATTACAAGCTTCCCTGAATTAAAAACCTACTTATTCACTAGGTCATAAACATTAATGAAAATAGTCGAGGCATAGACAAAATACAGAACTGGATATCCCCTAGTGAACTACAGGTTTTGATTTCTGTCATTCTTGTTCATTTTTGTAATACATGCTGCAATTTTCACTTAACATTGATAAGTATTAAATAAAGTATAAGATAAATGTAACCGATAAGTTATCATGTAAAATACTGTTAAGACGATGACACTGAAAAAATGACATCCATAAACATGATAAATATTTCTTTATTTTGTGTCTCTTAAAGTTATTTCCAGAATCAATTACCTCCCCTTTTTCCATTAATGCCATTGAAGATGTCTGTCCACAGGCTATAGATATGGCAACTCTTGAACCTGTAAAGTATTCATTCTGTGAATGAAATAATGCAAGATTATTCCCCTTACATAGAGCTATTTAGCGAAAATTCTACCAACTGTAAAGGAAAACACTTACTGGCAACTACAACTTGAGACAAAAGCAGTGTCTTTGCTGTTAAGGAGGTAGGTTACCTTAATATTTGTATGTGCGCATGTCCAACCGGAAGTTAACGTGACGATTTACGACGACGTTTACGACAAACTAAATGTGTCTGTATATCCATTCTTCTGAAAACAAATTATGAACCTGTCTCCGATCTGATGCTTTATGGTTTTATAATGCAGAAATAATGAATAAATTGCCGCAGAAATGCTTCAAAACAATGTTGCCTTAAAATGACGTCATTGACGTCATGACGTTACGTGTCAGTTACCGCGCAAAATTAATAGCTTTTATTTTGAAAGTACGTAATTCTGTGCATTTTCTTTATTTGAACTATTTTCAAACAGTCATTATTTGCTGAAATATTTTTTATGAGTCTTTTGCTCAGAATAATAATCAATATTTTGCTTCTTTTATGTAGTTATATTGAAATGTTATGCGGAATGTAAGAAAATGGATGATGGTAACCAATGTTATTTGGAACATTGTTGGGTGAAAGGATACTTGTTAAGGCCATTTTCAAGTAAAAAACTGACAGTTTGATTTGCAATACCTATTTTTCAGTTTCCGTTGATAATTTGTTACTTATATACTAAAACTAAGCTCTAAAATTGTTCAAATTTCAGTAGAAAATTGTGGTTTCTTGAATTGAATTGATGTTACCATGGAAACGAAGCCCGTGACCTATATATCTAAATGTAAAATTCAAAAGCGTTAACACTGGTCTATTTAAGGAACACAGCTTCGGCTTTTTATTTTCATTTCAACAATATCCATGAGAAAAATAGCAGCATGCCGAACGATTTTTCCAGGAAAAATGCCAGAAGAAGGGTACTGCTGTAAGTATTCTAAGCTGTGAAATTTGTTTGAATAAATGCAAAAAACACGAAAATATAACTTATGTTAGAAATAATATGTTTTAAATCTACATTAACAAGAAAGATAATTTTATTCAATATTTTTTATAAGAAATAACGACAAAAAGCAAGATATAAGCTATTTTAAATATCTCTGTTGCCATGGTTACTTTAAACTTAAAGAAAAATAGGGTACCATGTAAAGTGCTTGGTATTTTGCTGATAATATTACCCAAATATTCCATGTTGGTGATTAACAGAATGGCACTGAAGCCGTCGAAAACCCCGTTTTTGTACATAGTTGTTTAAAAATGGGAGAAAATGCGTTACCATGGAAACACGAGCCCCGTGACATATACATTTTAAGCTTATATTAGAAAGCTAACGCGCATACTAGTAAAATTATCAATTATGCAGACTTCTACAGATATCAATGAAACTAAAATACACTGAAAAGTGTAAAATATCCGTATTTTCCTTCTTCTTTCAATATAAAATACCTTTGGAGGGTCATGTTCTTCAAACCAGGATAAAAATTGAACTTGAAGGGACAGAAATAAACGAAATTGATATTGTAGCAGTTAAAACATCATATTACACGAAATACAAAAAATTGCTGCGGTTCAACTAATTTGAATTTACCCTGGTAACAAGGTAACCTACCTCCTTAAGCTTTAAGCATAGTAATTTAAGGTAGTGGCTCTGTTATGACAATCTGTGATTTCTGTGCAATTACATAACATACTATGGTAATTTAGTATCCTTCAGCCATAACAGAAAATCATTTTTTTAACAACCTTAGAATGCCAAAATCATACACAGAGAATATGAAATTATAGGCTTATAACATCATATATTTCAGCATCCTTCGGCCATAACAGGAGATTGTTTTTTGAATGCCGAAATCAGATACGGGTACACAGAATATGAAATTTTATTACATCCTTTGGTATTTCAGCATCCTTCGGCCATAACAGGAGATTGTTTTTTTAACAACCTTAGAATTCTGAAATCACATACAGAGAACACAAACTAACATAACATCTGGGCTTGACCTTAAGGACTGCCCTATTCAGCCTATTGGCCAGGGTAGGTAAAAGTGGAGCACAGGCAGGCGAAAAATCATACTCAGTTGCCGCTTGGCAAGTGAAATATATAAAAGATACCAAGAAATACTTCTCAGAAAATCACGCACTACTGTTTTTTGTTGCTATACAGAATTACAATATCTCATCGTATCACCATGTTACATTTGGGCAATGAAAAATTGGGTTCGGCCAAGTAGAAATATAGTTGAAGTTGCCCTAAGGGCAAGTGCTGTCCAAAGTTGAAGTCAAGCTCTGAACATCCCAGGGTATTTCAGTATCCTTCGACCATAACAGAAAATTGTTTTTTGAATAACCTTAGAATTCCGAAATCATATAGTATTATGAAGAATATGAAACTACATAAAATCATATGCTATTTCAGTATTCTTCGACCATAATAGATCTTTTTAAACAATCGGAGAATGCCAAAATAAAATACTGAAAATAATAATCATAACTGAACAGAAAATGCCGACTGTCATTGTGTGTCCACTACCTTGACAGTAATAATATTACCTGCTCTTGAAGGATAGATCTTTTCTTAATAATAGTATCCCTTACATATCAGTCACCATAAAGAATCAATTATAAAACAAACATTTTGTTGTAAAACAATAACCCTTATACAATGAGCTATATGGATACAAAGCTTAAGGTGAAATTCTTTTAAGATTTTTAATTCTTAAAATGGAAGTGATAGCATTTTTATATGAAAAGTATGTTTACCAATAACTGCAATGACTTTTCTAGGTGTTGGCTGATTTGTTGTAGTTCCAGACCCAACTTGACCACAATTGTTCTGTCCCCACGCATATATCTGTAACATAAATAGAGTTTTTAGAAACTGTGTAGATTTTACCCCAATTTCTACACTGTAGTGATCAATTTCTACAACTGAAATAATGCAAAAAAATTCCACCACCACAATATTTTGGTTACACAATTTATGACAGTAGATTTTTTATGAACTGAGTGGCTCAAAATGTGCTTTGCTCATCCTTCATTTAGTCTAAGATAATTTATCATTAAATATTGATTTGAACCTAAAAATTCCTCACTAATTACATGTATATTTAACCTGGCTAAATATGTAAACTAACTGTGTATGAAGAGGTGCAATCACAATCAGTTGTCTAGTAACAGCCATTTAAAAAACACTTTCAGTGTTTTAGTTTTATTCCATATTCATATTGTGTTATAAATTCATTACTGTGTATAATCTTAAACTAACCACAAGTAATGTTTATGCACACAAACATATTTTTCTATAATTACACAGACACTGTAGAAATTCTTCGTAGGTTCAAATACAAAATTTCAGCATATCATATCTTTAAGAATTTTTTTATTAATGTTGAACGTTTAACAAAAATGTACTAAAAGCCTCACAGTTGTTCTATATACATGTACATTGTTAATACAACTGCTGTGTCAAAACATTAATACATATATATAGTAAATCCATAGGAAATAATACCATCTTGTCACTTATTTTCAAGTTCTCAACCAAAATAAGCTCGGATAAAAAGTATAAGGAGTGAACAGTAAGCAGTAAGTACATGTGTACCACTTTATACATAAACTTAAGTAAATATAGTTCACCCTATACTAATGACCACTACCTGGATCTCAAGGCAATTAATTTCATTTTAAATTTAAGCATAATTTGCAAAGTACATGTATCAATCACTGTTTTATCATTTAATGACTAAATAACCACCACCTGCTAAGAAGGCCAAGTTTTGACTCTCCTGATTGTGGTTTTATAAACAGGTTTCACTATATATGAAACATAATGTTGTACCTCCCCATCCATGGTCAAAGCAAGTGAATGGTGACTTCCGCAAGCAACTTTTGATACTTTCTTTCCCTGTAGGTTTGTGTTGACTAGAACTGGCATAACTCCCTGTGTGGAACCTCCATTGCCCAGCTGACAATACCCATTGTGGCCCCAACTATACACCTCTCCAGCTGCAATGTTTAATAAAATTCAATGTGGAAAGTCACATATGTAATATTCTTTTTATCACATGTGAGCTTTTCTTGTTGAAACATGAAAAAATTCTACTTTCTTTAACTATTATAAACAAGTCAATATGATCAATGTCTCCTATATTACACTAGTGTATTATCATTTTTATGTAATGGCTTTATTACACTCCCGCGACGTCAAACATGTGATAAATAAGATATAAAGAAATATCATATTTTTATTTACCAAACATGTTACAACATACAACAATTAAGGTTGTTCTCTTGCTCTGGATTGTCCATATTTTGAGTAAATCCACTGACTCAGAGCAATTGGTTTGTGAACAATGCAATAGTGACTACGTAGGTGAAACCGGAATCTTTAGAGACAAGAATGAAAGAACATGTGTCTCATTCCAACTCGGCACTATATGAACATATAATACATATTATTTGCTTTGATTTATGTCCACTTAAATGTACACGTATGCAATATTAAACATGGCGGTGATAATGTGTTCATCATTACATCAATATATGATCTACATTTGTTTGGTGACAACAAGATGCAATCAGACTTTCCTCTAATTACAAGTTCGTACATTGCATACTTACTATCTGATACTGCTAATACGTGTGGTCCACTCCCAAATGCAACATCCACAATTCTTTTTCTACATAGGGCATCAATCTTTCTAGGTTCCAGACTACTATGTGAGTCACCTGTAAAATAAAAATTATTTGCACTTTTCGGGCATATTGTGAGACATTCACAAATAAAAATGACATTCAAAAATACTTAAGACAAGAATCATTTTATTTTAGTTAGGTGTTAGGTTACTGTTAAGATAAGATCAATTTTATTTTAAGTCGGCAAGACAGAGAAACAATACAACATAAGCAACAAGCGCTTTTAACCGACTATATATAACAAAGATAAACAGTTAAAACATATAGTAAGCAAGCTGTAAAATAAGAGATAGGGTTATACAAAATTACATGTAGCAGTGCCAGTACAAATTAAGTTAAACCTATGAAAGACCTGCTGATCTTCACCGAAAGCCTAAGAACTACTTAAGATAAACATGGAGTAAAAAACTGAAAGGCAAAACCGGCGCAAAAAGCTGAATAAAAAATATGCTAAACGAGAATATCACCTCAGATCATATCTGAAATGAACTGAGCAGCAGCTCCTTCACAGTAGCACATAAAACATAGCATGAAATAAGATGTAATAATGACAATAGCACATAGAGAACATAAAATGCATGCAAATTATTACATAAAAATAATAGAAAGAAAAGTGTGCAACTAATGTTCTGTTTAGTTACAACCAACCACACTGTCAGCTGTACCAAGAGTAATGGTGGACATGTAAATGCAGCGAGGTAGCCAAAATAAAACATATAGTGTTTAAATGCTTTATTATTTGGCAGTGGCTAGAGAACCGAAATCGGTTCCCTAGACAGCGAACTTATTCGTCCGGAACCGGTTCTCTAACCAAAATACCGTGCATAGGCTAGGGAACCGGAATTTTATATCACTGCCGAAATCCACTCTGTTTCTATAAGTAAGTATCATGCATATTATTATCTTAATTAATTTTTACCATTCCTTTCTATTTATCTGCGTTAACTGTCTCCAAAAGTGTACTCGCGGCATACCGTGTCCGCCATATTAATTAGAATGATGTAAACAAGTACGAAATAAATGCGTGAAAACTACTTTGTCGTTTTTAAATGCATGTTATTTGTTTTGAACATGTACAATGTTTAAATTATTTTTTTTTAAAAAATAGTATTAATTTGTATTTGCATCATTACATGTTTATAGATACATTTGTAATTTAATTGCCATTAATATCTTGCAGATTATCTGATCACTTTATGTACTGGTTTGTAACACCTCGGCATTACACGTTCAAAGATATGTGATCAATACTAATTAAGTTTAAATTGCAAGTTTATTCTGGTTTCCTCCAATGCCGACGATTTCCGCATTCATTAGGCATAAAAAAAAAATATGTTTGTTTCCTGTAACATGCTGAAAAAAATGGGGGTCGGTAGGTAGGGATTTATTTTTTTTTTTTTTTTTTTTTTTTTTTTTTTTTTTTTTTTTTTTTAGTAGGTGTCAGAACATTTCAGTGTTTAGTAACCTTATTATCGCCAATTAACTGCCTAATCAGGCCTCAACCTTAACTTTCTTCAGCAGTTGCCAGCAGGTTCACCAACTGCTAAAATCTAGTAGACCTGCTCAGACTTTAGTGGACCTCCAATTCTATCTCATAAATTGTGATGCTGTAGACGTCATAACTTCATATGACTCAAAGAAACGGGACTTATTTCTAAATAATTAAAAATGGAAGACTGTAGCAATCTGTTATCCCGAAAAATAATTATTTTGAAAAGTGTCCCAAAATATGGACACAATCAGCACCAGTGTTGAAAGTGAAAAAAAGAAAAACATCAACAATTATCAGTAATCATTCTGATGATAAACTAAGTAATTGGCCTCGTTTTCATCATCAATTAACACCCCCTCAAAGAGCTAAAAGAAGTGTGTCGGTTATTGTGGCATCTGCAGTGGAGATCAAAGCGGTATAGTTTCCACGAGATTGTCATTGCATTACGTCATGTTTTCGCGCCATGTGACACATCACTGTCTGATCGTACTTTCTCGATTCCTTTAATTGTTGAGAAGAAATCAGTAAAAAAGTTTTTTCTTTAATTTTTTAAAAAGCGAATGTGCAATATCCCGAATAAACTGACATGTAAATGTGTCAGATCGTGAACGATACTGACCTATTTGCCCTCAAGAAATTTACATTATTGTTTGAGAAGAATATCTAACAAAGTGTTGTGTCAAAAAATATATGTACGAAGACTCGTTTAAAACTTATTAAAAATCGCAACGACATCATACTGCCTCATTTTAAAACCACATTTCTATTTACGTTCATGAGGTCACGTAACCTATTCTGCCATGCTAACAGAAATCTGTTTGCCACAAAATCGTTTTACTCCATGTATTTAAATTGCTGCCGCTCTTTCATTATTTAAGATTTTTTAATTGTGTTTTTTGTACTTTCTGGTCAAAAGTCTGAATTTTATTACCATAGTATGTACCGTTTATTTACTTTAAAAAGGAAATAAATAATCAAGATCGCGCTGTTTGAAATGTTACAAAACATTATATGAAAATTTGATCGTTTTAAAAGAATTTTGCCTACATTCCTGTCGATTTCTTATTAAAATTGTTATAGAATTCAAACTGTATTAGTTTTCAAGCGGTGTTGAATATCTGAAGCGAATATATTAAAAAATGAATGCACTACGCGCGTTTTTTGTGTCAAAAGTAACTGCGATGTAAATTAAGTATTACGATAGGGCGCACCTGCTTGTGGAATGGAAAATTACCAGCATGACGTTTTGATATTTTTACGATTCGCGGGTAAATTCCAGTCAATCCAGGTAATTTTGCCTGATGTAATTACTCAATTTGGTAAAGTTACCACGTAAAAACCACTCACCCGATCGGTGGAGTAGTCCATTCGTGCTATCCTGACTTTAACTCGCCAATGCTTATAACTGTAGAATGCCGTACTAAGGCAAAATCAACTTTCGTTTTGTGAATTCGCCGATATGGGTACGATCCCCCACCCCCCATCACCCCTATTTTTCCACTTTTAAGGGTTTTATTCTATTTGCAGACCGTGACTGAAAATTGGTTGACCGTCGGTCTACCCAACTTTTGATAGTGGACCTGCCGATTTTGGTTGCGTCGGTCCAACGGTCCACCGCTAAGGTCGAGGCCTGTATAAATTAAATTACTAATCAAATAAAATTGTTGAAAATTTGCTCCCGCCTTTCAATAACAGATGTTGTTCATACAATGTTTTTTTCTACACTGATTCCTTTCGTTCAGTAAACATTGTGTAACAGGCAAAGTTCATAGTTTTGCAGACAGACATAGCTTCGGGCCGTTTTGCCAATTAGAGATTTTCGGGGCCACAATTAATCTTTTGTCGCAAATGGCTCAAGTGCAACCAACAGCGTGACCCCTGAACAAGTGGTACAAACATGATAATAGACTGCTCTTCTACGAATTGTTTATCAATTAACGTTTACACCTTGATCAATAAACACCTTTCATAATGAAGTACTAAATACAAACCGCGAGATAACCACGTGTCAGTCGGCGCGTGGCGTGATTGACATCTGTCAGTAGCTAATTAGTATATGACGCTCCGCCTACTGCCATACTTCCGCTTGTGGCGGCGAACAGTATTGAAATTCACCGAGATTTTGATTGACTAGGGGCAGAACTTTTGAACTCGATATGCATCAAAGAAAACTTCTCGATTTTCGCGGGTGAAAACCCGGAACCTCGAGTCTACCGACAAACAGGCTTTTCGCCATGTTGTTTCATGTCGACAGAACCAGGAACGTTCGTGACTATGCGCGACGAGGTCGGGTGCAACTAAATTATCCCTATAATCAATAAAGATATGATCAGAATCTCGAATTTTAGCCCATAAAAAAATTGCGGTCGGCGGTAAAAACTTACGGTCGGTCGGGTTACAGGAAACAAACATATTTTTTTTTTAGGCCTTAGTACAAGAAACAAAGTGAATTTCGACAGCTTTATGCATAGAAATAAAATTCCGGTTCCCTAGCCTATGCACGGTAATTTGGCTAGAGAACCGGTTCCGGACGAATAAGTTCCCTGTCTAGGGAACCGATTCCGGTTTCTCTAGCTGTAATGTAATGGCCAGTTAAGCGTTACTTTATCATTATGACAGGTTCATACTTAAATTATTAGTTTATTTTAAAGAGAAGAAAGAAAGGAAATTGTAATGTAATGGCCGTTCAGGTCATAGTTATAAAGTAATATAGAAACAGTCAGTATTCTAAAATATTGCTTCTCCAAAATATTGTTCTCTCTGTTTCATACACATGCATAATTGTATATTGCTATCCTAAGGTTAACAAAGTACAGTTCTTCTCTGTACCAGGCATACTGGTAGCCAACTGGACACTGGCATGTTTCCATTATACATTGCAGATTCATGAGGATTCAGCAGTCCGCAGAATGTCTTATCACCATATTTGTAATAACGCTCGGACATGATAGCTAATTACCAACAATGCTCTTGGCTTTATTTCCTGATTAGCGGGAGAAAGCGAGGACGGCACAGGGAACCGTATTGAATAGACTCTATTAGTTATGGGTTAGCTTTCATTGTCAGTGCGTCTCACTTTTCCTTAAGAACCTGGGTTGAACTTTAAATAAAAACTGTTGACTTTCAAAGTGTTGTTTACTATTTCTTGTCACCGGAGTTTATTACTTGACATAGCCACTGCCTTATTATTTGGTCTAGAGCCTCTGCCAATTAAAGGCTGAACTACAGCAGTGCAGATTACAGAAGACAAAACAAAATTATGATAAATTATATTCCTTACCTAAACCTAGACAACCACTGCAATTTGAACCAATGGCATAAACATCATCATTGTCAGTAATGTAAATAGCCTCATTTCCAGAGCTCCCAAACACACAGATTTTTGTGATTTTTGAAGCTTCGTTCGGATCTAAGAGACTGAATATCGGCCACTTGGTAACGTCTAACATGATTAATCAAGCTCAGAACAAGACGTCTGAAAAATGACAATCTGAAAGGTACATTAAGAAACTTATATCATTTCATTTTTTTTCCTGTCACTTTGTGGTTGTTTTTCTCTAAACTGAAACCGGAAGTGGCACCTGTTGACTTCCTGTAGAAAAAGCTATACCATACTATAATTTTTAAAGGCTAAAGTCTGTCTTTTATTACCACTATCGAATGCAGTATTCAATACAAAGTCCCCTACTGGAAGGCAAAGAAGTATAAAATACATTTATTTTTATAGCTCTTTGTGGAAGGTGACTAATTTCTCAATCGCTGCACGAATTGTTAATCTGATATCTGTAAAAGATTTATATACAGCTCAACATCCATTATTATATAAAATATTTTCAGTTAGATGTGCAATCGATTTTTAAATTGGTGGAAAAATAAAATAAAAACAAAATGCAATACTTCATCCAATTAAAAGAAGATGATTCTGAAGAAAATAAATACTTTACTGGCTCATAAGACAAATCAACGTGTTTTTATATATATTTTTTTAAAAATACCCATGCACAATAAGAGAAAGTTAGAGGCAGAACCTAAAATATTTGACCTCCAATGTGACATTGACCTTTCAGCTAGGTGTTGTAGATGACACATTAATTCATCATGAGGAATATTTAACATTTAACTCCAAGAGGAACTTTTACTAGGGGTTCTTTGAGTTGCATAAATTATTATAGCTATGGAGCAGACACTGTTAAATGTTGACCTAAAATTTTGACCTTGACCTTTAAGCTAGGCGCATGGAAGCTCTGCATGCTTTAATACGGGGAATGTGGCTAACAGAAAGAACTATATGCTATGGTTGATAAAAATGAAACATTGCACCACTTTGATTAACATTATGTAATACTAGATCAATAAATACATTATTATTAATCTGTAAAGGAAACATTTTGTCACTTCTGTCGTTGGCAAAACTAATTTGTTGCCAAATCGAATTTGTAAAATCTCAAGAAATGCTTCTTACGTAATTTATCAACTGATGATGGTTTCTCAAATGTATTGATATAAAAAAAACATTTCCATGGAATCATGACTTGCTTGAAAATCTAAGATTACAATTAAATATGACTTGCTAAAAATCTAACGTTATAATTGAATAAAACATATCAGCTCATTGTAGCTGAACAAGCAGCAAAAAGTACACAACTGGCGTTCAAGAAAATGAGGCTAACATAGAGTTAACAGTTTCAGCGCTTTTGAAATACTGGAGACAGAAAATCAATATCCTCTTGCTTTTTTACCAACATCTAACACTTTCTTCATTCACTCGATCACTTATCAGTGTTTCTCACCTAGCTAATCCTCTGGTACATGTAAGAAATTAAAATTATCGCCTTTAGTAACAATTTCAATGGTCTTAATGCTAGCTATAGGGTGTTCTTTATTTACTTATTATTATTTGTGTCAATATGGGTTATATTAATATGGATTATCAGACTTTGTGACTGACTTTTGTGAAAGGAAGGGTTTGATGGTTGGCCAGAAGTTCTTCGACTTTGGTCCAACATCGCACCTTTCTTTAAAATAAATGGTTATGGATTCTCTTTTTAGTGTGTTTTTTTTAATTTCTAAGTCGGGTATATTCTTGCCATTTTTTTATTTGTCCTATGCCTTAAATAGGTATTTTTAACATTTCTAGTTTTATATGGTATTTTTGGGAGTTCATATAGGGTGGGGTATGTTTTGGTACTTTTTCCTTTAGGCCTAATTTTTTTTCTTTGTTTCCGGTAACATGCTCAAAAAATTTAGGGTAGGTAGGTCGGATTTTTTTTTATTTTTAGCTCGACTATTCATAGAATAGTAGAGCTATTGGACTCGCCCATGCGTCGGCGTCCGCGTCGGCGTCGGCGTCCGCGTCCGCGTCCCGATTTGGTTAAGTTTTTGTATGTAAGCTGGTATCTCAGCAACCACTTGTGGGAATGGATTGAAACTTCACACACTTATTCACTGTGATAAACTGATTTACACTGCACAGGTTCCATAACTCTGTTTTGCTTTTTTACAAAATTATGCCCCTTTTTTGACTTAGAAATTTTTGGTTAAGGTTTTGTATGTAAGCTGGTATCTCAGTAACCACTTGTGGGAATGGATTGAAACTTCACACACTTATTTACTGTGATAAACTGACTTACATTGCACAGGTTCCATAACTCTATTTTGATTTTTACAAAATTATGCCCCTTTTCGACTTAGAATTTTTTGGTTAAGGTTTTGTATGTAAGCTGGTATCTCAGTACTCACTAATGGGAATGGATTGAAACTTCACACACTTGTTCACTGTCATGATCTGACATGCCCAAAGCAGGTCCCATAACATTATTTTGCTTTTTTACAAAATTATGCCCCTTTTTCAACATAGAAATTTTTGGTTAAGTTTTTGTATGTAAGCTGGTATCTCAGTATCCACTAATGGGAAAGGATTGAAACTTCACACACTAGTTCACTGTCATGAGCTGATAAGCACTATGCAGGTTCCATAACCCTATTTCACTTTTTTACTAAATTATGCCCCTTTTTCGACTTTCTTATTCATTCAAGTGACAAGGCTGTTAAATAGTCGAGCGTTGCTGTCCTCCGACAGCTCTTGTTTTTTATTAAGTGAGATTTTTCGGAAATTATTTTTGTGTCAAAAAGTGAATACAGATAAGGGGGTTATACCTTTAGAGCATCAGTAAGTTGATTTCTAACATTACTGAGCATGTTTAAAGCATAAAAAGTGCAGTTTTGCAAGTTTTTGTTAAAAAAAACGAAAAAAGAAATCTCCAGGCCATAAAAACATTTAGGGCCGGTCCAAAGATTTAGGGTAGGTCGGGATACCGGAAACAAACAATTTTTTACGCCATAATCAATGGTGCATGTTCATTAACTACATCTTTTAACATGAATTCATCGGCCCAGTAGATATCATCGATGTCATAAAATATATGTGTCACATGAAAGGGAATTTGCGACAAATCATGATTAAAATTTTCTTCGTGAAAATTTTTATAGCTTCTGAAAACTACTTTTTTCTTACTTGATGTTTGGCACTGTTCTCTTAAAGATGTTGCTATGAAATTACAGCAATCACTGAGTCAGCAGTTAAAGTTCATAGTTTTACAAAAAAGATTTTTTGAGTTTGTTAAAATTTAACCAATTAGATTAGGTTCATCATTTTTGGTATAACAATTGGTTCGGAAATTATGTTTTCTAAATTGAAGCTGTCACATACATTTATTAACGGCTTGCTTTTATCTTTTTTTCAAAAAGTCATAGTTCAAATCACCTATGCATATTAAATTCCCAAAATATATAAACATTTTATGTGATTTCACCCTCAAAAGTATTACTGCTTAAGGAGGGCGGCCTATACATCGCCAAAATCCCCCATTTACGCCTGTTCATAGATAGTAAGCGCAAATCTTTAAATGTTTCAACATCTGTATGCCATCTTTACAAAATTTAGTGTGGCAAGAATATTCGAAATATTGGTTAATGTTGGTACTCTTTACATGAATATCAGTTATAATATTTAAAAGAACTCGCCCTTCCGTTACGTCACAGGTGTTTGAAGCTCAATCATTAATAATATATATATGCAGTTTAGATCTCTTGAAGTATAGTATATTAAGTGGGTGGGATATGGTAACGCATATATCTATATTGATAGAGCTTCAAGCGCCTGTGATTATATTTACTTACAAAACAATCATCGTTTAGATAAGTACTTAAAGTCTTATACTTTAAAGGCTTTTAAAAATCGGATACTTTTGACTCAATAAAATGTGTTGTCTATAAAATAAGAAAATGTAGCTTTTAAAGCAATACTTTATATTTTGTACAACATTAAAGATCAAAACTAAATAGATTCATTATGAATGGCCAATTTGAAATCGTGGGTTGGACGAAATGACCAAAAACATGGACCAATTAAGTAGGGGACGAATTGTTTGTACATGTAGTAGTCCTAAATTAAAGAAACAAGTTTTCTGGATTTTAGATTTTTAGCTGTATATTCATCGCTTTCAGAATACTGTCTCAAATGTAGGAAATTCCCGCAATCATTAATTCACACATATCGGATGATTTCCCAGGGGAGAAGATTTTTGGTACCTATATCCTTTATTGGGACGTATTTGGATAAACCTTCTTGAATTAATTGAGTGAACTTGGTCCAGAGGTCTTTCTGCATCGTGGAGAATATTGACCATAGATCTATTAATGAAATGCTTGAAATCATCCCATTTGGCATTCCTAAATAATGGGATTTCTCTTGGGGTCAGTCGGTTTGAGTCAAGCTGGGTGATGACGGGGTTGTGATCAGAGATACCGGCTGGAACGGTAACGTTGCTGACTAGTGTTGTGCTGGTTGTTAGGAACCAATCCAAAACATTGTCATTTCGGGTGTTTACCATTTATGTGAGGCTGTGATCATCAAAGACTTTTTCCTGATTACTTTATAGTTTGCTATGATATATATATCGTTTTAAAGCTGACATTATGCAGATTACAAATATGTAAAGAGTTAATTTATACCGATTTGAAAATTGCTGATTGTTTCCCGTTGTCGCCATCAGTTTCCATAAATGTCCATAACTGGGAAAACACGGCCACCCTTGTTTTTTTCCCTGATTACTTTAAATTTGACAATTGTCTATTATAATAATTTGAAAGCTAAAAATCTGTAGTTTACAAATATGTAAAGATATGAATTAACGATCAGATTTCTAATGATTTTGTAATTCCAATTTTTTTTTTTTTTTGACAAATGAGTTGGAATGACAGTATCGATTTCTCACAGTATGTATATTTTTGCAACTGCGATTATCTTTATATCACTTTCAAGCATATAATTATTTTATATTTACAAACATGTTTAAGATATGCATGCGGTATGACTGAATAGCGAAATCTAGTAGATTTCGCGAAATCTAATCAAATTAGCGAAATCTAGATTATTATGAAAATAAGTAGCAACTTTAAAACCCAATTTAGATTTAATATTGGAATAATGCATCAAGATACACCCGTATACGTTATACAAAACAATACTATTTTTCGACATATAAATGTGGAATTATATAATAAATAATACAAACTTATAATTAACGATTTGATTTTGCTTCCGCGCAGAATAGGATGAAAGGAACACTCTTATAGGATTTTCTTTTCAAAACCATGCTAAATTTTAGTATTTTTTCTTTAAATTTGACTTGGACAGGTAGAAATACATTCCGAATAAAAGCTCAAAAGGAGGTTTAAAATATTCATTACCTAAGAATACATGTCTCGATTCTGTCTGACACTTGAGAGTTTTGCGCACATAGAATCAGGCAAATTCATAGGCTTTCTTTTCAAAGCCACACTAATTTCATTATTTCTTGAAACTTAATATGGACACGTAGAAATATATTCCTAATAAAAGCTCACAAGGATTTTTTTTAAAAACTCTCATTCCTTAAAATTTTAAGATTTGATTTTGCTTCTCAGTTGAGATTTCAGCGCATATAAAATCAGGCGAAATCAACATCATTATATGTTATTAATCATACTAAATATAAATATTTTTTCCTGAAAATAGACATGCACACGTAGAAATTTATTCTGAATAAAACCTTTAAATGATTTTCAAAAAATATCCATCACTTTCAATTTTATGTCTTGATTTTGCCTGCCACTTGAAATTTCTGCCCATATAAACTCTGGCGAAATCATCACCCGTATACGTTTTTCGTTTCAAAACCACCTTATATATAAATATTTTTTCTTGAAAAATGACATGCAAACTTATAAATATATTCTTAATAAAAACCTAAAAAGATTTAGAAAGAAAATTCATCACTTTAGATTTTATATCTTGATTTTGCCCGACACTTGAGATTTCCGCACATGTAGAATCGGGCGAAATCTAGACCAGTATACGTTTTCGCTTCAAAAAAACGCTAAATATAAATATTTTTTCTTGAAATTTGACATGCACACGTAAATTTATATTTTTAATAAAAGCTTTAAATGATTTTTAAAAATATTCATTAGTTTAAATTTTATGTCTAGATTTTGCCTGCCACTTGAAATTTCTGTCCATATAAACTCTGGCGAAATCATCACCCGTATACGTTTTTCGTTTCAAAACCACCTTATATATAAATATTTTTTCTTGAAAATTGACATGCAAACTTATAAATATATTCTTAATAAAAACCTAAAAAGATTTAGAAAGAAAATTCATCACTTTAGATTTTATATCTTGATTTTGCCTGACACTTGAGATTTCCGCGCATGTAGAATCGGGCGAAATCTAGACCCGTATACGTTTTTCGCTTCAAAACCACCCTAAATATAAATATTTTTTCTTGAAAATTGGCATGCAAACGTAGATTTACACTTTTAACAAAAGCTTAAAAGGATTTTTAAAAATATTCATTAGTTTACATTTTATGTCTAGATTTCGCTAATTTGATTAGATTTCGCGAAATCTACTAGATTTCGCTATTCAGTCATACCCATATGCATGCAGGATCATTGATGTGTTGCAGTGAATATTGTTCATGGTGCATCTGTTTAATTGCACGACTTTGTTAAACTACATTATTGGATTTTGGCAATCGTTTGGTCATACAAATTTTAAATTGATTTAAAGATAAGCGCTGATCTGTTTCTTGGAGATCTTTCGGTACGGTACGTAAACGGAATATAGACTAAGACCATTTTTACTTCCTTATTTATGAGAGTGATCATGACGTCATGAGAGGGAAGTTGTTTACTTTTAAATCTCTTCGTTATTTTTGGAAAAAAATACTGTTTTAAGACTTAGAAAAGAATTCTATTTGAATGAAATTAAGTTGTTTTCATAGAATTTATCATTCATATTGTTTTCAAACCAAAAACTGCTTTCTAATCTTGATAAAAAGCAAAAATAAGCTTTGACAGTTCGGCGCGGAACTGGGAGGAGCGACATTACCTGTCAGTCATCGGTATAACCCTAAAAAACAAGAGAGCTGGAAAGGATTTTTGTAGTTTTCGTGTATCGGCAAGAGAAATTTGAGAAAGGAAGCTGCAATTTTGTCCATTTTGTGACAAACCAGGGAAGAAGAAGACGACAAAATTTGTTAAATAGTAACGGGTTAATTTTGTTGGAGTTGAAAAGGAAGTAATCCATCTAGACTTTAAGTATAACGGTGTTCATTTAAATCGGAACCATGTGAAATCAAAATGAGAAGAGGTAAAACAAAAAAGGTTACAAAAGAAAAGCAAGACAGTGGTAAGTCTAATTTGTTTTCTCCAGTGTTAGATAAAACTCCAGTACAGTCGGGTAAAAAAGTGTCAGCTAAAAGTAAAAGTAAAGCACCTACAGCAGTAGATTCTATTCTTGTAAGTGAAAGCCTGTGTTGTGCCTGCAAAAATATCAAGCCCCCAGATAGTCTTCAACATTTAGAAGAAAAGCCCTGGATTCAGTGCGATTTCTGCAAAGGGTGGTGGCATTTAGAGTGTGCTTTTCTAGATCAAAATAGTGCCAAGAAAATAGTTAGACATAAGATTATATTCCCTTGCTCTTTGTGCGTGTTGGAAAATTCGCCGTGGATATTGACAGATTTGAAAAAACAGTGTTCAATCGCTGAAGCAAATGTTGCATGCAAGGAAGTAAGTATTGATAAGGAAGTAAAACCTATAAAATTTGAATTGATCAGTTCTTCCACACAGACAGAAAACGCGCAGAAGGACGAAGCTAGATTTACTAACAACTCATCAACTTGTCAAAGTAGTATAAACACGGAGGAATCAACCCCACGTAGAAAATCCCCTAAAAAGAAATCAAGGAAAATATCACAGGTACAAGTGATTGCTGAGAAATTAAAAACAAAGAAGTCTAGCCCTAAACCAGATTTCATTATTATAGAACATGTTGATCGAACAGAGAAACCCAAACAAGATAGGTTAGAAGATACATTACCTTCTCATAAACAAGAAGAATTTAACCAAGACAACAAAAAGAAAGAATTTTGCGAGCACACATATTTAAAAGGGCAAACTGCTGAAAACATCAAAGACAATATTATCATCATTGATGGGATTGATAGCCCTAATAACTTTCAAGACAGCAGAGCAATAATAAAAGAAGTGAAGAAAAACAAAAACGTTAATGTAAAATACGCATACCCTTTATCAAGAGGTGGTTTAGTTGTTCACACAGAAAATAAGGAAGAGGCTGAAGAGCTAAAAAAAGACTGGCCAGAAGAGGCTTTTGGAGGATCTGGTAAGACAATTAAAGTACATGATAGGGAATTGCAACCTAAGTGTGTACTAAAAAACGTTTCACCATACATCACAGAGGAACAGCTTAATAAAGACATACAAGCACAGACAGGTGTAAGTGTTCACTGTAGACGTCTTAGATATAGGGACACAAATAAACCTCTTCCAGTGGTGATTATTACATGCAATACATTTCAAGAACTGCAGACATTGATGAAAACTGATATAATTGTTAAAGGCAAAAAGACTGTGACAGAAGCATACAGAAGAAAAACTAATATTCCTACCAGATGCTACAACTGCCAGACTTATGGTCATATTGCTTCTATGTGTAAAGAACAAAGCAGATGTGAAAAGTGTTCTGCTTCGCACAGCGGTAAATGTCAGAATACAGCTAAGTGCTACAATTGTGAAGGTCAACATTCAGCTGCGTTCAGCAAGTGCAGGGCTTTCCTAAGTTTAAAGGAAAGACTGCAGACCAGGTGTTAATCAGTTTTTTTTTTTTTTTTTTTTTTTTTTTTTATAGACAACAACAACCAAAATGAAGATAGCATATGCAAATGTTCGTTCCATTAACACATCTTTTGATTTATTAGAGGAAGCAATGAAAAATCAACATATTAAGATTTTAGCATTATCTGAGATTTGGCATCCTGAAAATAAAGTCAAAGAGGGTTTGCAAAAAAAATGGCATTGGATAGCAAGTGAAAGGTTAGAAAATAAAGGAGGTGGAGTTGGATTGCTGATGGACAAAGAGGTTAAAGTATATGAAAGAGCAGATCTTAGAAGGGATGATGTAGAAGCAGTTTGGTCCAATGTTTATACAAAAGACAGTAAGTTTGTAATAGGTTCTGTATACATTTCACCCGGTAATGAAACAATGTTGAAAGAACTATTTAAGGTTATAGATCAATTGATTACCAAAGAGCTTCCAGTCATTGTAGTCGGGGACTTCAATGTTAGACATCCATATTGGCATGATAAAGGATCTAATAAATTAGGAGAGACACTGTTTGAATTTTTAGGTGATAAGCCCCTAGTTGTACTAAACAATGCTCAACCAACAAGATATGATAAAATTATAGATTTAACAATTACAAGCTCATTCTTTGTAAATCAAATAAGCAATTGGAAGGTTAATCATGAAATCTATCTGAACACAGACCACAATCTGATCAGCTTTGAGATAGGAGGTAAGGAGCCTATTGAAGTATTAGAGAAATGGGACTTTGAAAGAACTAATTGGAGTGAGTGGGTGATTCTATGCAGAAATGAAATCAAAGCCTGGTTGGATCAAAGGACTGTAGACATTGACATTAATGAAGACTATGATAGCTTTGTGCAAGTAATCATGGACAGTGCAGAGAAAGTTATTCCCAAGAAAAAATTTTGTGTACATAGCAAGGGCTTTTGGACTCCAGAACTGTCAGAAGTTGTGAAAAAATATAAGCATGCAAAAAATCAGTTTACACGAAGACGAGATCAAGCAAATGAGGAAAAGCTAATGAATATTAAACAACTTTTTTACAATGAATTGAACAAGGCAAAGAAAAATCATATGAATGAGCTTGTGAAAAAACTAAACCCTAAGGTTCCAGGAGTCTTTTGGAAGGTAATAAACAATGTCAGAAAAAGTGAAAGTAAAATCACAGTTCAACCAATACTGAGAGAAGACCAGACACTAGCAGTGACAGATCAAGAAATTTTGTTGGAAATGATAAAAAAGTATGGAAAAGAAGAATTGGATGTTAAATCATTAAATCCAAGATGGTACCAGGATGTAGAAAATGATGTTAAAAAGATTGAAAAATTAGAATTAAAAAAACTGTCATCAAAAAACTACATGGAAAACTGTGAAAGTGAGAACATTGACATTTCTACTGCAGAAGTTGAAATGGCTGTAAAGGAAACTGTAACAAACAGTGCCCCTAGTCCAGAGGAAAAAGTGTTTGGAATTATGCTACAAAGAGGAGGTGATGCTGTTATTGAGGGCTTAAAGTATATCTTTCAAAAATGTTGGTCAAGTGGAATTTTACCAAATGGTTTCAGGATGGATCCGAAAGTTATGGTCCCCAAGCCCGGTAAATCAGATTATAATTCTGCAAAATCATACAGACCTATTACACTGGAGAGTGTAATAGGTAAAGTTATGGAAAGAATAGTTAAAAATAGACTAACTTGGAAATTAGAAGTTGAAGGTGGAATTTCCAAACATCAGTATGCATACAGAAAAAACAAATCATGTACACAAGCAGTTCTTAGAGTGGTAAACTCGCTACAGACAGCCAACAATTCAGGTCTGACAACAATTTTGGTAGTAATGGACTATGAATCATGCTTTGAAAGAATCTGGAGGGCAGGATTACTAAGAAAAGCTGCAGCAAAAGGCATTAATGGAAGACTCTGGATGTACTTGAGAAGCTACCTGAATGATAGACATTATTACATCAAAGTAAACAATATGAAATCAGAAACAATGACATCTTCTGTTGGAATTCCTCAAGGATCTGTACTAAGCCCTACACTGTGTAACCTGTATACCAGTGATTCCATGGAAGCTGTTACAGGTAGGCATACAGAATATGCTGATGATGCAGGTCTCTGGAACAGTGACCATAGTGCTGAAACAGCAGTACTCAAAACTAACCTAGACTTAGAAAAAATAACAAGATGGTGTGATCAGTGGAATATGAGAATTGCTCCAGAAAAGACTGAAGTCCTTGTTTTTGGAAAGAATAGAGATAACCTTGATCAGACAAATACACACATTTTCCTGAAAAACAAAGAAATCACTGTTAGTAAAAGTAAAAAGGTTTTAGGGATAATCATTGATGATAACCTTAAATTTGAACAACATATCAAGGAGAAAACAGCTGCTGGTTTTGGCGCTTTAAAAAGTATAGACATGTTTGTAACGCAAAACTCTGGATGTACTCAGTCTACCTATATGAAACTATATAAATCCCTTGTCCAGCCAGTTTTTACCTATGGGGTGGCAGTGATTCCTACAGCTTCAAGTGACTACAATAAATGCTTCGGATCAATTCAGAGAAGTGCCATGGTAAAGGCGTCAGGTTGTCTGTCTAGTACAAGTACAGAGGCACTAGAGATCCTCACAAACTGTTTACCATTGGACCTGCAGATAAAATTGATACAGGCACAAGAGGTCATCAGAATTGCAGAAAAGAGAGAGACAGACCCTTTAAAGGAGGAATTTAACAATTGGCTATCTGACACTAATAGTTATAAAGGGAAACCAACTACCTTCCAACTGCTCATGACAATATTTAATGAACTGAGGGGCACTTTGAAGCTTGAAAATATAGAAAGAGAATTTGAATATAGCAGAGAACATTATGGTTTGTCAAGAAGGAGGGAACATGTGCATACAGATAATTTCAAAGTAGACAAAGATATGCAAGTAGAAAATATCAGAGAGATAATAGATTCTTGTGATGACAACACGGTTTTAGCATTTACAGATGGTTCAGCACTTGGCAACCCAGGTCCCACTGGAGCAGGCGCTGCAGTTTACTTGGAAGGCTACTCTTCTATACCCATCCTGCTCAACAGGGGAGTAAGCAAAAATAGTAACAACTACTCAGGGGAAATAGTGGGAATAGAGATAGCACTGGAATTTCTGGCTGATATAAATACAATCACTGGTAGAAAGATCCATATATTTATATCTGTATACAGACTGCCAAGCTGCAATCCTGTCTGCTTTTTGCAAGGAAATCCCCACCAACAAAATTGAGGCCATCTCTAACATCAAGAAATATTTAGCTGCAATTGAAGAGAGACAAAATCATACAGAGGTTCACTGGATTCCTGGACACAAAAATTTGACTGGTAATGAGCTGGCTGACAAACAAGCAAAATTGGCTGCAACAGAAATGAGCATGGCAGAAACAGAAGAGACAGTGATGTTAGATGCTAGAGAAGCTGTGACTGCTATGAAAAGTAAGGCTGTTAAAAAATGGAACAACAAATACTTTTTATCAGATAAAACAGACACCATACAAGAAATTTTCAGCAGGGCAGGATCAAGGAACTGTACAGGAGAAGAATACAGAAAAAACTTTTCAATAATAAACCAACTGCTGTGTGGTCACAGTAAATTAAGAAATCATTGGTCTAAAATTGATAAGAACTTATCCAAGTATTGTGAACAATGCCAAATTCCAGAAACAGTTGATCACTACATTTTCAAATGTTTAAGATTCTCTTCACAAAGAGATACACTTGAAAGGACAGTTGAGGACATACTATACAGGAATAGAATAGACTGCAGCACCATTTCCATGTCTACACTGGCAGGAGAAATAGAGGATGTGACAGTCACTGCAAAAGAAGAACTTGTCAAAGCTTTTGCAGCATTTATAGAATCATCAGGCAGATTTTATTAAATGACATTGAAACAACTTCCCTCTAATTTAATACAATATTTTCATATTAATAAAGAAGCAAAAGTGAAAAAGCACATTGTGTAAGCAACCTGTGATGACAACGATAATGCACATAGTGGTCAACGCTACAACAAAAGCGGAAACGATCTACACACACACACACACTTATTTCGTTAAATGTGCAGTTAAACTGTCAACATGTAATGTTGTAATCTCTGAAAAATATGTCGAGAATAAAAGGTATATTTTGCATTCTCTAACCAGTTTTGAGTGCAACGAAAATCCTTGTACTGGGAGATAGAATTCAAACTTGATTAGATTTCGACCAAACGTCTATTTCGGATGACATATGTAGAGACCGTACCATAGCTCTTCGCATACTTTGATTTTTCAAACTAAAGTGATTTTTACAAGTGCACCGGTTACGATAAAAATGTAAACAACGGACTCTGTCTATGAAACTTTGAAATGAATGAATGACAGTCGATCTTAGTCATAATACTGACTGACAGTGAATGCAAATGACTCCATGTGTTGCAGAAAGGTATTTAGTTTGTAACTGTAATTTCCCATCAATTGAAATCCTCTCAAAACTGGTAAAATAATTACTTATATTTGGACAAAACTCACCGTCTTTGCCGTTCGACAGCTGCAAAAAGGGCAAATATAAAAGATTCAGTGTAAGTAATATTTCACTAGTACTACCAGTTAGTAAGTTCATACTCTGAACAACACGTCAGAGAAATTTGGGCAGATTTGACCGATTATGACGTTGGCAGCATTACATTATATTTTTTCTTTACACAAAAATTGCCGTTAGGTAACAAAGCGAATACGCCAATAGTCCGGAGTTCACCGATTATTGTTCCAGTTCACGCAATGTAATCCAGCAATTAAACTTCATAGCTATTAGCTTCTGCTGTTATAGGGAAGTGGGAGAGTGTCTGCCTTAGGTGTGAGAGGTCCTTGGTTCGAGTCCCAGTTAGAGCTTAACTATTTAGATTCTGCTAAAGCATAGTTTTGCTGTTAATAGACTGTTCCAGATGTTCTAAATTTTTAGCACACAGTATCATGGATCATTATTTAGCAATCCAGATCAAAGTTGAATGTTAAATCAAATGCACCCAATTAGAAAATATTGACTATATTATGTCCCTTTGATGTTTATGCTCTCCATGTTCAAGAAGAGTTACATTTCCTTGATCACAAAAAAATTGTTTACATGAAAATATTAAATGCTCATAACTCCACACTTCTGGTTAAAATATTGTCTGTATTTCTGTTTTTGAGAAATATATGGACATTTGTATTCATTTCAAAGCTTTTTAACTTCAAACCTATGATTTGAAAAATTTAGGTACTATCTCTAACATATGTTTTTGGAAGTGGCTAGGGGTCCAGAAACCGGAACTCTTGACACAGAGACTAGAGGTTCTGTTACTGGATTTACAGCTAACCTGTATATTGGTTGTCTAAAGGAGTAGTATCTCTAGACTGTTGTCTTTTGGTGCGAAAATTGTCTACACAGTATAGGGTTTGTATACCGACCCTTGTGTAAGTGACCATACATGACTCTAATTACCTCCCCTGAAGGTGTGTCCATAGAGTCATAAGCAACAACTATTTAAATTGGCAAAATCGAGGTACTTCAGTCTTAGAGGTGACGCAGTGGTCCAGTGGTAACACTTGACAATGAAACCAGGGTTGTGGATTCGAGGCCCCGCTCCTCCAGCTAAAAAATACTAACATTGGGATAAGAGTCCTGTGTATTGGTGTATGGGTGCTTTACACCAGGCATGTTAAAAAAACAAGGGAAGCTTCTGGAATTGGAGCATCTTCTGTATCTTGGCTATCCTCCTACTAACAAATACTAATAGTCTTCTGGAGGAGTCACCCATATGAGTAACTGGTGCTGACTATACTTTCATACACACACACACACACTTCAGTCTTACAAACATGAGTCCAAGCATAATGATGATTTAATGGAAAACTATTTCTGAATAGCAGATTTATTCTTGTGCTTCTTTTTGTGTAGTATGCGATATGTCATTTCATTAGCTCTAAGCAGTACCTGAAAGAAATCACCCACTGACCTATGTTATTTATCTGTTTTTTGCCATGGTGACGTCACAGTTTTATTACGTTTAATACTATTGGAGCATTTTCATTCACCATCATGTACCGGTACCAGATAGCAGATGATGGGGTGAGCAACGTCTCAGTCTAATTCTAAATGTATTAGCGCGATAACCATGATAACATTTGAATATGCATGTACAAGGACCTAAAGTTAAATTACAACATTTGAAAAGAAAAATCTAGGGAGAGATCTGTCCATATCTATTCTCATGTGCTTGTTCCTTCCTGAACACCAGGAATACAGTTTTAGTGAACAAATCGAGCATGACTTCACACTGTGCTAAATGCTGTATGTTCATGTATACATGTATGTTTGATAGCTGTCCAAACAGTGTTTTTCTGTAGGTTTTATGCAAAACATGTCAAGTAACGTTTCTGTTCACAAGATGAATGTATTACCTACAGTAAATTAAAATATTTCTTTCGTAGCTAATAATTTATGTTAGGATGTTTTAAATCACTAATGATTATGCCTGTTTTCAGACATGGCTGAGTTGGCTTAATATCAGACTGAAGTGAAAGTGATAATTACGTCACAAGTTGGACTTCTACGACCCTTGCTTACAAGTCTGGTGCTCTATCAACTGAGTTAACTGGGCTTCTGGTTAACCAGAAGCCTCGCATCACTACACTCCTCCTAAGTTAAACCTTATTGTATAATCATAGAGCAAGGCATCAGCTATTCAGCTTAACAGAGTATAGCCGCTGCAAATACCGCATGCCCTATAATAATTATAACTGTTCATGTAGATTTCCTTTACAGTGGAATTGCAGAGTGAGGCATCAACTGTTTAACTTCCAAAAGAGTACAGACCCTGCAAACTGCATGCTCTACATAACCTGGGCACTGTAGCCCGCTTCCAATTTACCTTGTTGCCAATCTTAAATTTTGGATGAGAAAAACTTCTTCCCAGAATAGGATTGGAACCTATGACCCCTGCTTACCAGTCAGGTGCTCTACAAACTGAGCAAACCAGGCTTCTGGTTAAGCCCCAACACTACACTTCCCTGATTCTTAAGCTAAGTTAGTATGTCAGATGTAAAGCACCCATACATGCATGGAACTCGTATCCCAGTAGCAACGTTAGGAAGTTTTAGTTGGAGGAACTTTTTTTTTTTATATCACTTACCAGAGAAAATGTTGGGGTACAATATTAAAACTGGGTGTACATGTACCACAGATGATTAAATACAAGCAAACTATTTTTCGGCGAATGCCGTTATAAGAACGAATTCGTGACCTTTACCGACCCATGCCACGTGACTTCAGTTTGCAAATCAAACTACTTGATAACGCATTATAGATAATTTATCAAAATGAAAGATTTATGCAACACGCTGCCTGATTGGACGAGAGTGTCAATTTGTTTCACTCTGCTGATTGTGCTACGCTGAGTGAAATGTAGACAAAGCGTTTATCCTGAACGACGCTGTTCACAGTTTTAAAGCTAACTTTCGCTTGAAGTGTATTTAGCAAGAATATTGATATATCTCAAAATGATAAGCAAGTTTAATAAATGTGATAAAAACCTGTTCAAATACCAACATATACCAAATTAAAGAAAGAGCTGAATACAGTCTGCGTATCACATTAATAAGGGTGTGATAGGAGTCTTCTATGTAGAGAAGTGCTTTTTAAAAGATTTTCCTTGTTACACTTGTCGTCTGTATATGAAAAGGTTTCTTGCTTTTGTGACTTATTCAGATTGCATATTAAAATGAGTACTTGTTTGCTTTAATATATTTGTTATAAATTATTTAACTGATTTATTATATATGAATATTTTTCTTTAGTATGGTATGCAAATATTGAACTCAGTTGAAATTTGTTTTATTATGTATATGCTATATAATGACTGATATGCTGCATACAGTTTTTCTACTTGATATGACTACGGTCAAACTTTGCTTATGAAACAGAAATATTGAAATACTGAATTATGGCCCCTTTTAACTTACAGATATTTTGTGTAAACTGTTTGACGTATAGCTTTGAAACTGAATACTTGTTTATTATTAACAGTCTCTTAATCTTTGGGCAAGAGTACATAACTCTGTCAAGTATTTTGGATGAATGAATGCCCTTTTTGGACTTGGAAATTGATTCAGTTTTTTGTTAAAGTCCATGTTTTGTCAAAACTGTAAATTGACTTGTGGCTTTGAAACGGTGGACACTTGTTCATCGTCATGATTTCAGGGTCATTGATTTTGACTCAGTTATGACCCTTTTTGACATAGAAATTAATAAAGTTTCACGTTCCATTCCATATTTTGTCTGAACTGTTTGCTATATAGATCTAAACTTTGAACACATGTTTCCCATCATGGTCGCTATGTGTAGGCAAGAGAACATAACTTTCCTACATACATTTTGTTAGCTTGTCCATTCAAAAAATAAAAACAATTAGGAACCCATACTTGCATCACTACATACTTACATCTTGGAATAGTCGAGAGCACTGTCAACAGACAGCTCTTGTCCAAGTTTTTTCTTTCTCGGTACACCAGATCGACTTGGTAACATCCTCTCTGTAGTGCATATTGTCAGTTCAGGTCTGTTCTCTGTCCTTTTTGGGGCAAAAAGGCTGTTATTTTCCCTTACACCATTATTAAATACACATACACTGGGACAAGTAATGCAGACTGTGTTACTTCCCCTTATCAGAACAGTAGATTGTTTGACAATATGCCTGCACAGAGGTTAATAGTTTGTATCAGTGCCAACCACATGTATTTAAAAATTTCAAAATCCTTAACCTTTAGCCTTCTGGCGGCAAGTGATACTGCCTATGTGACCAGTGCAGACCAAGATCAGTCTGCACATTCGTGAAGGCTGGTCATGGTATGCACTGTTCGCTATTCGGTCTGTAAATGTTCAGTGAACACCCCTTTGAATAATTAGTGGTACTGCCCAAATTGAATGATGGACCAGTCCATTTTAGAAATTTGGCAGGGCAAAATTAAGGGAGTTCTAATACACAAGTACAAAATAGTCTGGACTGATGTCGCAGGATAAAAATTATTCTACTGTGTTTCAGTTTTATGGTATTTTATCATTGTCATAAGTTAAAAATATAATTCTTTAACAAAGTAAAAAGTATCACACCGTTAAGTTTTCACAGCTTTAACATTAGTATGAACTTTCTGAAACTATCTAATTGAGAACAGCAGATTAATTTTTTCCATTACTTTCTATCATCCCAAAATCAGCTCCTTTCCCAATATTTGTACTAGTACAGATGATAAACACGAACAGATGATAAAGTCAACCACCTTCAAATTATTCAATTGCTATTGATTTTTTATATAATTGAACATGCCGTCTAATAGCAACCACTTACAGCACCAACTGGTGTAAATAAAAACAAAATTGGTAAATATTCTGTATAAATAAATGATTTACATTTGTCTGTTTAAAAAATATTTATCCAAAAATACTGGGGAAGAGGATGTTTTTTTTGCACATGCTCACTGTCAACATATGAAGGCCTGACATTGGGTCACTTTTCATTACTTGATCGGGAATGACTGTTGCAACATTTTTGGGAAAGTTTCAATATAATACTATGGAGAATTGTTTTAAATGACAAAGTGGTCGAACTTATCATCAGTCAACATTCGTACAGTCCCCATTTTATATACCCCTTTCAGGGCCTCACTTCTTGTGAGTTTGCTTACTAAATATAAATTTAAATTATGTCAGTTATTCAGTAAGAGCTAAGCTTTATTTTGATACAAACCATTGATAACAATTTGCAGGAATAAAAAAGTTACAGGTAAAAAACCTCATTTTTTGTTCGAGTTTATCTTCAGTACCAGTAGAGAAAGTATAAAAAATATTAACTTCTTGTTTGGTATTTTAAACATGTGACTTTTTCATTTAAGGCACATATTGGTTCTAAAGGTATGTTTTAACTAGTCTACTATAATAAATCATGAATATCATAAGAATGCCTTAACTACACTGAGCAAAAGCATTGGTCTATTCAACTCCACCTTCCACATTTAATCCTGATTCTCCTTATGCAAATATGATTTTATTTTTCAGGATTCATCTGCAAGATGAAATGATGCAACAATTACAGTATATCCCAGGAGTTAACGTGCAGTTGATTGGATCATGGCTGTGAAAGAGAATTATGAAGGAGATCACATCTAAAAAGGGGAGTAGTATTAGCAGGTTATCAGTGAGAATAGAATAAAAGTACTTAAACGTTGCTTAAAAAGTATTTGAAACTTTGGTAAAAAGCTTGAAGGAGAATATTCAAGGGAACTAAAGCTGAAAAGAATAGCATGTCATACGAAGCTTGGCTTGGACCTGTAGATAATGAGGGTAAAGAGACGTTGTGGCTGTAGTCGCCAGAAGTTTCTCATCTTTTTAGTTGTGTTTGCAATCAGTTTTGTTACTGTAGTTAACATTTATCATGAAGAGATTTACAAACTTCAGAAGGAGTACAAGCGAAATATGGACGCTGAAATGGATGTTGATTCGTGGATTAGACAAAAATACTCACACTGCGATGGTCACTTCACTGCATATGGTCAGCAGTTTGCAGAATTACATGATGTCATTATCCTTCCGAATGACAAAAGCTTTTACATTCCATGTAAAGATATTGAAAGCTTGAAATACACTTTTGACTTTGGTAAAGAAGGAACACATTTGAATAACTGGATGGAAAAGATACAACCTTTAAAAAAAGAGGAAATGCCAAGTATGGAAACAAGCGTGAAGAAAAAAATTATGGTAGCAGTACAGAGGTACGAGTACGCAAATTTATACCATACCATGACAGACTGGTATAATGTTTTTCTTGTGACACAGCTGTTACATATTGATGTTGATAACATTGAAGTCTTGCTGTTTGACAATAGTACAAAAGGGCACATGGATGATACATGGAACACACTTTTCGGTGAAGCTTTTAAAGTGCCTTTATTAAAGAAACCAGTCATTGTTGAAAGGCTTGTTTGGAACATTTTAGGATATGAGAGTCCGGTGAATTATCATGGATTACAAAATTTGCCATATGTTGAGTCATTCCATAATTTTTTTCTCAGGAAGCACGGTATAACAGATTTAAAAAACCTGCATTGTGATAGTTTGTCAATATTTTTTCTTTGGAGGCGAGACTATATTGCTCACCCTAATAATCCAGGTGGTGAGATATCGCGGAAGATAATTAACGAAGACAAGCTGATAGAAAGTGTGAAGAAACAATTTCCGAAAGCAAAGGTTTTTGGTGATAATCTGGATCATTTAACATTCCAAGAACAAGTAAAGATAATCGCTAATACAGATGTTTTAATCTCTATGCATGGGGCCGGTCTTAGTCATATTTTTTCACTGCCATCACATGCTTCTGTTTTAGAATTGTTCCCATTGTACTGGATGAAATATCCAGTAATGAATCATTTTGAGGCCATGGCCAGGTGGCGGGGCCTTAAATATTCCTCATGGCAGAATCTGAACCCATCGAACGAAGTGGCACATTGGTATACCTATGTGCCCCCTTCTGTTCTTGTGCAGCACATTCTAGACCTTTATGAACAAATGTGTGCTGACAGATGATAATGTTATTGTTGGCATTTTCTTTATATAGCAGTGCAATTATAGTGTTCAGTCATATTCTAGTACCATTTTCTTATTTGCATATTTTTTATTATGAAACCAGTCAATACCTGTTGAGGAAACTTGTTTATCTAGTTTTGTTCTATAATTTATCAAATTTCCTTTGCTTACTCATGGCATTTCATCCTTCTACAACACAGGCCAATATTTGGCCACTTCCCAGTTGAAAACAGGGTTATTTTTGCCAATTATATTTCACAAATAAGATTAGCTTATTTATGTTTGGGTTCAAACCACCAAATTTCTTCTCTGTTGCAGTCATCTTTCATAGAAGGAAAAAGTGTTAGTTTTAATAAAGTGCTCAGAGCAGCTTTTTTCCCAAAATGAGCAGTTATTGTGTAAGAACTTCCCAATTAAAAAAAAAAAACAAGGCCGCTTTACTATTTTCTGATGTAAAGCCCTGCTACTTTGACATAATTGTAATTTTTGCGAAGGATTCATGGGAAGTTATCTTATAATATTTTTTTCAAAAGGAGAACAGCATCAAATCATCATCATTTAACTTGGCAGGTACATTCAGTATAAGGGAACATGCCCTTTAAAAGTGGTAAAGCCCTTGTTCAAAGGTCAAGGTCACACTTGTGGTTCAGTCTTGATATCCTTCTTCAAGTATCATTATCACAGGTAACAAACTGGTGTGTCCTAGTTGGCCCATCTATGTCCTTTGGACAAAACTCGTTTTTCGTTTGCTGTTTCTTGTCAGTTACACATTTTATATCAGTTTATGTTAAGATAATGATAATCAAAATTCTCAGACCGTCTGTGATCAAGTAGTTTTAAATCATGTCTAAGTATAGTCTACACTAAAGGAAATTGCTAAAAGTTTCTGCTTTGCTAACTCATAGGAACCTGCATACTATTAGGCAAGTTTGTAGTTTTAATAATAATGTCACCTTTGGTATGTGGTAAATATGATAATGTTTTGTGAACTGCGAATACGCCTTAACTTCTATCGTGTCCTGTTTTGTAAAATCGATTTCACAAAACAGTGCAATTATATTTGATGGAAATTGAAAATTATGGTGAAAATAACACATTTACAACAACTTTTGGCAATGGTTTGTAAATTTATGCATTTGAAAAAAAGTTTTTTTTATTGTTGCTTACAGAACAAATGAATCTATAATCAAAATATCTGTGCCCATGCATAAAGTATAAGGGTATTTAGCAAGTTTATGCAGTGTATTTAGTATTACAGTAACTGCTATGAGTGTCATTTTGAGTTAACCCTTACCCTGCTAAACTTATATAATGAACTTGTCCATCTTTCAATTTGGACAGTACCATTAACTGTTAAAAGGGGTGCTTACCAAAACGATACTGGCAGAATAGTTAACAGTGCAGATCATGATCAGATTGCACAGATGTGCAGGCTGATCATGATCTACACTGGTCGCAAAAGCATACCAATCGTGTCCAGCATGGTTACTTAAGGGTTAAATTTTCTTGGTAAACATCATAAAATCCTTTGTAGAGCAAACCCTACTGTGAAGACTGAAAGTTTTTTATTTAACAGGACTGGTGATATTTTTATGAGCTCGACCATTCGAAGAATAGTCTAACTGTTCTACTCACCCTGGCGTCTGCGTCAGCGTCGTACCTTGGTTAAAGTTTTGCATGCAAGTACATACAGCCTAATTTAAAGGCATATAGCTTTGAAACTTATTTTAGCTCACCTGAGCATTGCTCAGGTGAGTTTTTGTGATCGCTCAATGTCCGGCATCTGTCGTCTGTCAACATTTAGCTTGTGTATGAGATAGAGACTGTATTTTTCAAATGATCTTCATGAAATTTGGTCAGAATGATTACATTGATAAAATCTAGGCCAAGTTTGAAAATGGGTCATCTGGGGTCAAAAACTAGGTAAATAGGTCAAATCAAAGAAAAACCTTGTGTATGTGATAGAGGCTATATTTTTCAAACGATCATCATGAATTATGGTCAGAATGATTAACTTGATGAAATTTAGGTCAAGTTCGAAAATGGGTCATCTGGGGTCAAAACCTAGGTCACTAGGTCAAATCAAAGAAAAACTTTGTGTATCCGGTAGAGGCTGTATTTTTCAACTGATCTTCATGAAATTTGTCAGAATGATTACCTTGATGAAATCTAGGCCAATTTCTTAAATGGTTCATCTGGGGTCAAAAACTAGGCCACTAGGTCAAATCAAAGAAAAACCTTGTGTATGCGATAGAGGCTGTATTTTTCAATAAATCTTCATGAAATTTGGTAGGAATGATTGCCTTGATGAAATCTAGGTCGAATTTGAATGTGGTTCATGTGAGGTCAAAACTATGTCACTTGGTGAAATTATAGAAAAATCTTGTGTATGCGATAGAGACTGTATTTTTCACTTGCTTTTCATGAAATTTAGTCAGAATGAGGTCTTGATGAAATCTAGGTCGAGTTTGAATAGGGGCATCTGGGGTCAAAAAGTAGGTCACTAGGTCAAATCAAAGAAAAACCTTTTGTATGCGATAGAGGCTGTATTTTTCAATTGGTCTTCATGAAATTTGGTCAGAATGATTGCCTTGATGAAATCTAGGTCAAGTTTGAATATGGGTCATCTGGGGTCAAAAAGCAGGTCACTAGGGCAGATTAAAGAAAAACCTTGTGTATGCGATAGAGGCTATATTTTTCAATTGATCTTCATGAAATTTTGTCAGAATGATTGCCTTGATGAAATCTATGTCAAGTTGAATATGGGTCATCTGGGGTCAAGAACTAGGTCACTAAGTCATATCTAAGAAATACATGTTTAAACTTAAGAGACCACATTTTAAGTCCAATCTTAATGAAAATTGGCCAAAATAATTGTTTCCATGAAATCACTAGGTTAAACAATTTTTAAACTGTTATAGTGGTTTTTCAGGTGAGTGACCTAGGGCCATCTTGGCCCACTTGTTTCTTTTTCTAGGTCAATTACCAACCTCACTGGGTCAAGTTCCATAACTGACATGTATTTTGAGCAAATTATGCCCCCTTTTGGACTTCTTGGTTAAAGTTTTACATGCAAGTGACTATCTCCAAAACTAATGAAATTACTGGATTGAAACTCGACAGATATTTTAACATTTAGGATAACATTTTCCTGCTTCTGGGATAATAATAATAATAGACGAGCAATGTAATGTATTTTTGAACAATAAAGTTTACTGCTTTATTTCTTTTACATACAATTTTAAGTACCTGTTTAATGGAACTGGAAAAGAATATTTGTAAGCCAATTCACTATCCCCACACCACAACCCTTCATCAAAGAAAAAGGGTTATTAATCATTATTTTGTTTATTGTCTGTCGATCATTCCATCTGTTGTTCCTCTGTTTGGCCGGTGAACCATTTGTTGTTTTTTGCTCACTTGAGCTCAGAATGCTAAAGGTGAGCTATTTTGATCACCCTGTGTCCGACATTGTCATGCATCAACAGTTTTACTGCAAACACTCCAGAGGTCAGTTTTAGAGCAATCTTAATGAAACTTGGTCCAAACATTACCCTCAATAAAATCTCGAACAAATTTGTAACTGGGTCATCTAGGGTCACAAACTAGGTCACTAAGTCAACAGGAAAACCTTGTCAACACTCTAGAAGCGGCAATTTCTGTTTGATCTTCTTAAGATTAAATGCTTGTCTTTATGAAATCTTAATCAAGGTCAAAACTGAATTACCTGAAATCAAAAACAAGGCCTAATCGTGTTTACACTCAAGAGGCCACATTTTATGTTTGATCCTCTAAAACCTTTGTCATAATGTTTGTCTGTAAGAAATTTAAAGTTAATTTTAAAACTGGGTTCTACAGTTCATTAGGCCAAACCATAGTGAAACATTATTCATGCTCTAGAGGCAGCATTTACATTTTACTGTACAATGTTCATAAATCTCTGTGATAATGTTTGTCTTTTTTATGCCCCCAAAGGGAGGCATATTAGTTTAGGTTTGTTTGTCACAACGTTAACTTTTTGCATGAAGGCACTTTACTCGCGAACCACTGCACCCAGGACCTTCAAACTTCACATGCTGATAGTACTTATTGAGTACACGACCCCTACTGACTTTGAGGTCAAAGGTCATGGTCACCAGGTCAAAGGTCAAGGCGCTGTGGGGGCATTTGTCACCATTAGTGACAGCTCTTGTTAAAATCTGAGTCATGTTCAAGACTGGGTTACCAGAGGTCTTGAACTATACAAATTGTAGAAAAGAAATGGGTGGTTTTCAAAATAATGAAGCTTTTTCTTTTCTCTCACCTTACTTTAATTCAGTTTAGTTTTAGAATGTATTTTGGGGCAAATTATATCCAAATCAATGTAGTCAATAAATGCGTGCAATTTCAGCTTAATGACTCAAACAGTTTTGAAGTTATATTAAATTATATAGCTAATTTTGTCCCCTGTGCACCCAAAAAAGTGTGACATTTTACATGAAGTATAGTTTTCAACTGTGGCTTACTTTTTAAAACCATGCTTTTTTGTTACAGCTTTGGCTTTTTCGTGTAACTTAAACTCTGCACATTTAAATAAAATACTTCTTTTCATTACCTACATCTTATTGTTACCAATATTTCACATCTTGTGATGGAACCCCCTTCACAAAAAATAGTGAAAAAAATACTAGATTTAAATGTTGAACACTACAATTTCATAACCCTATTACTTTTCTAAAGTCTTAATGTTTTTCTAAAATCTTTATCCTTTCAACTGTGAAGACACAGTATGATTTTTTTCTTTAATAAATCAACTTTCTCAGAAACCTGATGGATGTCTATACACCTAAAAATGTCCCCTGTGCACCTTTTCAGTTGTTAAGTGTCAGATTTCTTTTATTCTTTAAATAAAATGGGATTTTACTTTATTTTCCTTGAAAGGGAGTTACAACAGATACAAAAGCAGCATTCAACTTCACATATTACTGACTGTTAAACATTCACAGAGCCAAAAGTGATGTCCCCTGTGCACCCTTTTTTGACATTATATCAATTATCATAGCATTACTGTAATTTGTGGAGGCAGTTCTATATTCTTAGCAGTGTGAATGCAAAATTTAGGCATTACTTGATAATTTAGCATTATATAAGAAGCCCTGGACAATTTAAAATTCATTGTTTGCATTTTTTTCTGAAGTTGCCAATTTTCAAGTTTAAAAGTGGAAACATCAATTTTATTGCTTCTTAAGCTCTTAAGTTTACCTAAATATGTAAATGTTCACTAGTGAATAATGTGTAGTTGAAAGAATTTTACTTACCATGAACATATTCTATGAATAAATATTTTGATACAATTTGTCCCCTGTGCACCCTTTTTAGTAACATTATAAAGTATGTATCAATTTTACTATTCCATTTTATCATGCATGGCATTTTGTCATTTTTCTACTATGAATAAGCACTGCATGTAAACTAAATGATTTCAATGTGTTAGTTATGTATAAAGTCACTTATTTTTTCATTTAAAGCATTACATTCTGTTGAATTTTCATGTTTTTGTAGTGAAAATTTTCAATTTTGTAGTTATTTTGTGGAATAAACTAATTTTTTAATAGTACTTGTCTAAAGTTGATTACCATTAGTCTTTTTATGAATAGAAAACTAATAATGGATGAATATTACACTGATCTTCAGTATGTGTCCCCTGTGCATCTGTAAAATAACTCAATTTTGAGCTGACAATTCTAGAAATTAGAATTACTGGACATTCTTGAAATTTGGCATGTGGTTTATAAACATGCAAAGTGGGAGTTAAAAATAGGTTTTATAATTATATGTTAGTTATTTTGCATTCAGCAACAACTTTTCTAGGTAAAGTTTTATTTTCATGTCAGATTTGTGCAGAAAGGGTGATTTTAAAAACCAATGTCCACAAACATATGATTAAATAAGTTTCAAACCATACACATACACCCATTACTTATCATTTATGTTGAAAAAATTACTGTTATACATATTTCCTTGTCATAAAACACTGCAACATTTATCACCCATCTTTCGGGAAATTCACTGAACTTTCGAATTAAAGGCTGAAATATTTTCTTATTGGCATTTCTCAACACTTTCTGAGAGTTATTTCCTTCAAATTTGAAGTATTTGCTATCATAAAAAATAGGTGACCACCCTAAGAAATAAGTTTGAATTTTCAACCCCTATGTCACACTTTTGCTTCATTATTTTGAAAACCACCCAAATGTTAACGCTCTAGAGGCCACATTTTCTACCGAATTTTTCATTAAGGTTTGTTGGAATGTATGTCTATGAAATCTAAATTTTAGTAAGTTCCAAACTGGATTATCAAGACCAAAAACTATGTCACTAGGTAAAGTCAATGAAAGACAACATGGATACCTTTTTATCACCTTTTCTACCTGACTTTCATGAGACTTTGTCTGAAGGTATGTCTGTTTAAAATCTAGGATAAATTTTTAACCAGGTCACTTAGGGAAAAGCTAGGTCATTATATCAAATCATACAAAAACTTTGTTTACACTTTAGAGGCCACTTTTTTCAACTTGATCATTATACATCATAAATTTTTGTCAGAATGTTTGTCTAAATATGAAATCTAGGTCAGTTATATACAAAAGTTTGGTACTTTAGGACAAAAACTATGTCAGTAGGACAAACCATTGAAAATCTTGGTTAATAATCATCCTGGTTTACATAAATTATGGCCAAATTGCTCTTTATTTATGAAGTCTTGGCCAAATGAGAAACTTTGTTAAAGGGGTGAGAAATAGGTAAAAGCAATACAGGGCCTTCAGATACAGGGCTTTTAGGGCCATTTTGTGATAAGTAACTACAGAATCTGAATGTTAGGTCTTACAATAGTCAAACTTTAACTACAGAATATGATTGCCAGTGTACAGAAGGCAGCCCATTTGATGTTGGGGGTTAAAGGTCAAAGTTACAGTGACGATTTCTGCTCAGTAACTAAAGTATGCTTTTAGCATACAGTCAGACTTCATAGGATGAGTGTCATCAGTAGATGACTTCTAATATTTCAGGTTCAGGTCAAAGGTCAAAAGTCACTGACATCTGGACTGAAAATGATTTTGTCTAAAGAAGAGAAGGCTTTGGTTTACAGTCATCAGATTTCATAGGATGATTGCTTAGGAGTTAGAAAGGCAAAGGTCAAGATCAAGGTCAAGATCAGTTTGATATCAAAAATAAAAAATAAGTTTCCACATAAAAGCTAATCAACACTTGTGCCAAATGCATTTTAAATTCATTTAATTATTAACATTAGTCAGCAGATCACCTATAATATTTTTGGGTCAGTAGGTCAAAGGTCAAGGTTATAAATACCTTGAAACTGAATACAGTTTCCGATCAATAACTAAAGAACTTTTGCGCCTACAATCATCGAGCGTCGTCAGTTGATTTTCCGTTGTTTTAGTGACTGAAATATTGAAAAAATACTCAGTTCAATAGTTAAAGAATGCTTTGATGTACATTTGTCATCATTAAATTCTTGTTAAAAGTACAAATTAGGAAGGTATCAACCAGTTGTTCACTTTTATTATTACTTACATAATTATGCACACAAAAAGGAGTTTGAAATGGCAAGGGACAATATTTGGCCATGGTACATTTTCTAAATGAGTGAAACTGTCTTCAAACAGTAACTGCAGAACACCCAGGCCTACTGATGTCGAACTTCGAAGGATGAATGATAGTGGTCAGTAGCTTTAACCATGGGATGGTTCTTTCTTTGCTTTAAAACAAAGTGTGCAAGTCCTAGATACTTTTTGTGAGTTTTGGAACTATCATTACTTTTCTCCCTAGATGTCATGTACATACGTATGTGTTAAGTAAACGTAAAAGTTTGTTTTAACATATTTTTTGTATTTTTGTATTTACATTTATTATTTCTGTTAATTGCAGCTCACATTTGTAGATTAAAACAGCTTTTAATTGAAGGTTATACTCTGGCATTTGCCTGAATAAAGAAATAAATGGTAACCATGTTGTAGCGTTTACTTTGCCCCAGGTCTCATGAACCTGGAAGGCATATAGTGTTTTAACTGTTCATCTATTTATCTATCACTCGCACTCCTCGTATACGCAACTGCTGAAGTTTCCATCCAGTTCAAATGAAAGTACATGTAAATCATCAGCACAAGTTGGACGTGCTTATCCGAGCACAAAATGGAGGTGAACTGTTGCGAGCACTGTGTCTCCACAATGCACTAATATTTTCATTGCTTACATTTTCTTAATGAAACTTTATCAGAATGTTAAGGAATTGTATGTCAGTTTAGATCTGGGTCATCTGGGGACAACATCTAGGTAAATTCCTAGAAAAACCTTGATTGATAAAACAGTTAGTGTGGGTGGAGGGGGGTGGGGGGTGTCTGTGGCCGAGTGGTTGATGTCGCTGGCATCACTTGCCCCTCATCGATGTGGGTTCGAGCCTCACTCGGGGCCATGAATTCTTCATCCAGCTGGCTTATGGAAGGTCTTTGGTTCTATCCATGTGCCCACTCGTGATGAAATAATGCACAGAGGGGCACCTGGGGTCTTCCTTTTTCTATCAAAACTGGAAAGTCAACATATGACCTACAATTGTGTGGGTGCGACGTTAAACCCAACAAAATAAATAAATAAATTATTAAGACAGGGCATATTTTTTTATTATAATATTTGATCTGTATGGAACCCTGTCACAATATTTTTTTTTTAATAAAAATATAAGTCATATTCTGAACTGAAGTTGCTGTGATAAAAGTACAGTAGGCCAAATCATGGAAAAATCTTTTCTTAGCTTGACTATACCAATAATAAGTAGAGCTATCCTACTCACCTCAGTTTCGACGTAAAACCTCGCTGAAGTTTTTCGCATCAGTCCACATTTTGACAAAATCTTTTAGCTTTGTAACTTTCAACACCTAAGTACCATCACTATGTGCAGTTTTAGGCAAGAGAACATAACGCCATCAAGGATTTTGTCAGAATAATGGCATCTTTTAACTTACAAAACTTGGTTAAGTATTTCATACCAGTTCATATTTTGTGTAAATAATAATGTGAAATATATCGTTGTACTTCTTTATCATAACAGTCTTTATCTGTAGACAATAATTCATAACTCCTGTCAAGTATTTTTGCTGAATAATGGACATTTTTGGACTTGGAAATTGGTTCAGTTTTCGTACAAGGCCATGTTTTGTCAAAACTACTGTAAAATCATCAAATTTCGTGGGCATGAAATTTCGTGGTTTTGTTCAAAACAGCAATTTCGTGAGGATATGAATTCGTGGATTTCAACTTTTGAACATTAAATGAATGGGAATTTCACTTGTTCGTTGGGATAAAATTTCGTTGATTGGCTCAACGGTCCCCCACGAATATGAATGATTTCACAGAATTTGACATGTGGCTCTAAAACTTTGAAAATTTGTTTATTATAAAAGTCTCAATCTGTAGGCAAGAGTTCATTACTCTGTCAAGTATCTTGGCTGAATTATGGCCCTGTTTGGACATGGAAGTTGGTTCTGTTTTTCATAAATGTCCACGTTTCGTCAAAACTATTGGACATGTGGCTTTGAAACTTTAAACACTTGTTCACTGTCATGATCTCTATCTGTATTCAACGGTATGTAACTATGTCAAAGATATTCGGCTTAATGTTGGCCCTTTTTAAAGGGCCATGAGTGTAGGGGTTATAGGAATGGTCTCCGTCCGTCTATCCGTTCTTCCGAGCTGACATTTGCATACTTAGGTTGCTATAGGGACAGTAGGTAACAGTACTTTTTCTTTGTTGACATTCATTCCGTCAGCCTTTTATGTGGCTATTTTTCTCTTACGTGGCTAAAAGGACAATAGAGAGAACAAAGGAGTAGCCACATACGTACGTCCGTCCTTCCGTCCGTCCGTAACAGTAGTTTCCGCCCCATATAACTTTAACCACTTGAAGGATTTTCATTAAAGTTAGACGATGTGCAGAACTTATGAGTCAGCCATGTCGACTCGAAGTCAAGGTCACAACTCACACCCGCCCGCTTAGTTCAATAGGTAGAGCGTCGGTCTAAGGATCGCGGAGAACAGGTTTGTACTGGTACAGAATCCAGAAACACTGGCTATGTAAACTGCCCGCTGTTACATTACTGAAATACTGTTGGAAAACGGCGTTAAACCCATAACAAAAATATCCAAAAAAAAAAGGTCACAACTCAAGGTCAAATGTTTGAGCCTTCATTTTTGCGATCTCTCCGCATATCGTTCGGAATAAATTCATTGATGTCGTAATAGAGTATAAAATGTACTTAACAACGTCATTGCATCCACCAAATACCATTAACCCCTTCCCTATCCATAACAGTGGCGGGGCATCTAGCTTTCTTTCAGACTGCCTTGTTGAACTTTGAAATTGGTTCGGTTTTTCGTACCAGTCCATATTTTGTGTAAACTGTTTGACATATGGCTTTAAAACTATTATCCGTCGTCCTGCGTCAGCATTTTTTACTGAAACATTTTCTCCTCTGAAACTATTGGTCAGAATTACACCAAACTTGGTCAGTATTATCCTGGCATGGACCTCTATGAAGTTTTTTTTTCAATTGGTTTACCTTCGTCCCTTTTCGATCATTATAAAGTCTTCTCAGATTTGTTCAAATTTGGGCATTTGGTCTAAAAAAAGTAAAAAAAAAACAACCTTTTAATGGCTACTTCTCATGAACCACTGAATGATTCATATCAAACCTGGTTTGTAGCATCAATATAAGGACCTTACTTAAATTTGTTTAATTTGGGGTGCTTGGCCCCTTTAAGGGTCAGATGGTTAAGATCCTCTTCTGGTGAGCGATTAAGGCCTCTTGTTGTTTTTAACGAAACTAAATACCGTTTAACTCCTCAGAAACATGTAACACTTTACGAGTTATGGATATTAATGATAGTATTTCAGGCAATCCATAGATAACATGTGAATATAATTCATGTCAGGGCACTCCATGCGGATAGATAAATAATTGTCTTATGGTTAAGGTCGCTGACTTCAAATCACTTGCCCCTCATCGATGTGGGTTCGAGTCTCACTCGGGGCGTTGGATTCTTCATGTGAGGAAGCCATCCAGCTGGCTTACGGAAGGTCGGTGGTTCTACCCAGGTGCCCGCTCGTGATGAAATAATGCACGGAGGGGCACCTGGGGTCTTTCTCCACCATTAAAAGCTGGAAAGTCGCCATATGCCCTATCATGTGTCGGTGCGACGTTAAATCCAACAAAAAAAAATTGTCTTAAATGTTCCATGATTTTTCATTTTAACATGTATTAACCGATGTATGTATTGGACGATGACATGTCAATCGTGCAACATCGGGCATTTCCGTATTTTCCGGTAAATACGCGTAAATATGTCTATTGTGTAGGTGATCAGATTGGATGACATGTCTTATAATAATTTAGAGATAGTGGACCCGTCACGACAATTGGAAAATAATGTATTCTCCACTTTGCGATTTTGGCATTCGTCGACTTTTTCAGAAAGTCATGTGCGCTATGTCTGAAATAAATGCACTCACACGGAAATTGCTTGCCAATGATAACTTTAATTCTTATATCTTTATTTGACTTTGTATAACATTGGTTATTTGTTGTACCGCACTAAACCGATTTAATTAAATTGTCCAAGGCCCAATCCATTCAAAAGTACATTTACTATATATTATATGTTTTTGAAATATTTATATATTATTTGCATAACAGCTATATGAACTCAGAAACTGTTCATCAATAGTCCCGTTACCAAAGCCAAGACAATCACAATAATGATTTTAATGATAGCTTTATTTAAAGACGGTAACACATTAAGAAATATACAAACACTTAACATGTTAATAACTTTACTTCTGAGATTGTCCATCATATTCAATATGATTTGATTTTAGCTATTGTTCTGTATAGCTCCATAAATCTTCATGAAAATTTTTACCAAAACAGCAAATTTATGAATGTTCAATCACCTGTACACAATTCACATATTGACTTATTACCTAGTTGTTTTTGTTACATGGTTTTAATCAAATTAATACTGTTGTCAGGTGATATTGAGCTTAATCCAGGCCCTGTAAATGATACGGATTATTGCCTTTCAATATTACATCAAAATATCCGCAGTATAAGAAACAAAATTAACTACATCAAAGAAAATTTTATGGATTACGACATTCTATGTTTCACTGAAACACACTTAACTACTGAAGTAAATAATAGTATATTGTCTCTGGATGGTTTTGATTATTTATTCAGGAAGGATAACACAGCACATTCAGGTGGATTTCTTGTTTATGCTTCATCTCATTTGAGACCCCAAAGATTATTAGACTTGGAGAATTTCCTCCCAGAATCTGTATGGATTGAAATTAAAGATAAAAGTAAATCTTTTTTGATATGTACAGTCTATAGACCACCACACTATACTGTAGACTTCTGGGACAAACTAAATATTTGTATTGAAAAGGCTTCAGAGAAAATAAATAACATAATATTAGTCGGAGATATAAATGAGGACCAACTTAATTCACTTAATAGAAAATTTAAAGATACTCTTAATCTGAATAATATGAGAAATATTATAGAAGAACCAACTCGTGTAAGTGACTATTCAAGTACATTAATTGATCCAATTGCCATTTCAAACAACATTATCACATATGAATCTGGTATTTTTGAAACAGACCGACATATAAGTGATCACTATGCCACATATGCTCATATAAAAATTAATTCTAAATTTAGTGCTCCTTTTAAGCGGCGTGTTTGGAACTATAAAAATGCAGATTTTGATAAACTAAACCATACTATAAGATTAAAAGACTGGTCATTTCTTTTAAATGGTTCAATTGATGAAGCTTTCTCATCTTTTGTCAGTAAATTTCTTGACATGGCTAAATCATGTATTCCAACCTACTTTGTAACAGTACGTCCCTGTGATAAGGCATGGTACAACTCCGAAATACGCAGAACATCAAGAAAACGCGATAGACTTAAACAAAAGGCTGTGCAATCAAATAATATTTCAGATTGGAATAACTTCAAACGAGTTAGAAATAAAGTAAATAATATGAAAAAGCATGCCCAAGAAATATTCTTTAATAACATTGAGTTTTCACTACATGATTTAAATAATACAAATCCTTCACAGTATTGGAAACTGGTAAAATTGCTTATTAAAGAAAATTCGACCAAATGCGACAAAATACCACCACTTAAGAATGAAGATACCTCTTATTCTGTTTCTGATGACGAAATAGCCAATACCTTAAACAATTATTTTGTTTCAATCTCTACAATTGATGACTCTCAGTCTGAACTTCCAGATTTTGTTTCAAAAACTGATGCCTCTATTAACAATATAAATATCACAGAACAAGAAATTTCTGATGTTCTCTCCAACTTAGTAATTAAAAAGGCAAGTGGACCTGATGAAATAAGCCATCGTATGCTGAAAGAAACTGCTAAAACATTATGTAAGCCTCTTTGCATTATTTTCAACAGGTCAATGCAAGAAACCTCATATCCAAGTAGTCTTAAACTAGCTAATGTAATGCCTTTGTTTAAAAAGGGTGACAAAGATATTCCATCCAACTACAGACCAATTTCATTAATCAGTTGTCTTGGTAAGACCATGGAAAGAGTAATCTTCAAACACTTATACAATTATTTTCATTCAAATAACCTCATTTACAAAAATCAGTCAGGTTTTCTTCCTGGTCACTCAACTGTGTATCAACTAATTGATTTATATCATCAAATTTGTAAAGCATTTGATGAAAAAAAATTTACTTGTATTGTCTTTTGTGATATATCAAAAGCATTTGACAGGGTTTGGCATTCTGGTCTTTTACACAAATTAAGACAATATGGTGTTACAGGCAAACTTAACAAATGGATTGAAAATTATCTTAGTGACAGAATGCAAAGAGTATTTGTAGGATCTTCTTTTTCTGAAACAAAATATATAAATGCCGGTGTTCCTCAAGGCTCTGTGCTTGGCCCTCTCTTATTTCTAATATATGTTAATGACATAGCTGATTCTTTAGTAAGTACTGCACGACTTTTTGCTGATGACAGCAGCCTTGCAGTATCATCTTTCGATACAAACACAATTGAAGAAACGCTTAATTCAGACCTTCAAAAAATTAATGAATGGTCAAAACAATGGTTGGTAAATTTTAATCCGCTAAAAACAGAGGTTGTTACGTTTTCTTTGGCTGATAGATCACTCCCAAAATTAGTCTTTAATAACACTAATCTGTCTCCTGTCCAGCACCATAAGCACCTAGGGGTAACGTTAAGTAATGACGGCTCTTGGCATGAACATATATCTAACATAACGTCTTCAGCATCGAAAGTTCTAGGTTCAATGCAAATGTTAAAATTCAAATTAAAACGTGCTACACTTAATCAAATATACATTTCCTATCTAAGACCTATTTTAGAATACGCATCCGTGGTTTGGGATTGCTGCACTGTCTTTGAAAAAGAATCCTTAGAAAAAATGCAATATGAAGCTGCAAGGGTAGTAACTGGTCTTACACGTTCTGTTTCAATCAATAGATTGTTAAATGAAATTGGCTGGGTGTCTCTTTCAGACAGACGTAAAATGCAAAAACTTATATTAGTATACAAAGAAAAACATGGTCTATTACCAATATATCTTTCTGACTTATTTCCGCCTATTGTTAATGAAACTAATCCTTATAACCTGAGAAACAATTCAAACTTTTCATCAATTCAAAGACGGACAGAAATTTACTCCAAATCAGTGATACCCTCTTCTATTAAATTATGGAATGAACTAGACCAAAATACTAGAGATTCACCTACACTTTCAAACTTCAAATCATCATTAAGGGACCATTTTAAATCACCGGATGTACCAAAATATTTTTTAAGTGGTGAAAGAATCTCTTCAGTTTACCATGCTCGAATCAGAAACCAATGCAGCAATTTAAATGCAGACTTGTTTAAAAATCACTTAAGACAAAACCCTACATGTGACTGCGGTAGTGGTGTTGAAGATGCTGAACATTATTTTTTCAAGTGTAAACAATTTACATTACAGAGGCGTAATTTATTCTTAGCAACTAGAATCTTTCATCCTTTGAGCTCAGATAAGCTACTGTTTGGAAACGAACAATTAACTGATGCTGAAAACGAATTCATTTTTAAAGAGACCCAAAAATTCATCAAACATACCGAAAGATTCAAATTCTAAAGCTATTAAACTTAACAGATATCAATCATCAAGTTGTAGCCAGACCAGGACTCGAACCTGAGACCTTCCTATAACTTTGATGTGACAAAGTCTAGGCTGCTCTTCCATCTGAGCTACCTGGCTATTTTAAACTTGCAGCTATCAGCTGATAAATTACGAACTCTATTTCTTAGCTATCCTTGTTAAGAAATTACAATAATTACATGTTAGCTGACGGTTAGCTGATGTATGTCTATGCCCATAATTCTACTTTTTCATTTATCATAACAAAAAGAGTAAAAGAGTAAGCTACTTAGAATACACTGTCTACAGCACTAGATAATTTATAAAAATAAATGCAATGTCTGCTTAAATTAAATATATTGTTTTTATACACAGATCTAAAAATAACCTCGAATATGAAAGTTATAATTTTTGATGTATACTCAGGGATCGCGCTGTCGGTCGCCAATGGCGCCAAATGCGCCGATTTACAAATTCTGGCGCTAGTTGATCAGTTGGCGAAATATTATGGGACAACAAAGCAAAGATCGGCGAGACATTTTTTAATGACACCAAGGATCATCCTACCTAGTCGCTGTGAAGTAATTATCGCCTGCGGCGTATCCGAATCGCGAGTTGTAATCTGTTGTTTATTAATTATGTTGTAAAACCGATGTCAATTATCGATAAATCCCTGTTAAATCCGCCTACTTGCCTGTCAACTTCAACCAATCGTAGCGTTATTTATCAATATTGCAAGCGCCGCCATTTTTAAATTTTCAATCGGGGTGAAAACCGATAATTTATCGAGTGCAGACTAAACCTTCATTCAGCATGATCTTAATGTATCAGTCTTACGTTATTTCTTGATTTTAAATATAAAAATGCCTCCAATTTATTTCAATCACGGCAATTCTTAATGAATTGCCGGGAACCAATTCGCGGACGTCTGAACTAGCCGTATTAATAATGTTATTTGTAAAAATATTGAGAAGTTTGTTTTGTTTTCGAAAATTAATTATAATATTAAATCGAGTAAAACTATAAATCTGAAAATTGTATCAAGAATCGGGCATTTTTAAAGCAAAAAAATCGAAACATGCACGAAAACTTCAACGCTTTCGATGTACACCTGATCAATTACGAGTTTCGGACGCGAAAATTCGGATGAAATTTAAAGGGAACTTTTTTTTTATAGCGCGTTTTGTTCTTTATTTAGAATGATTAAAAAATGTAAGACAACACGTTTTACTAAATGTTGCTTTTAAAATTTGCTTTTTATTCTATTTGTTTTGTTAACTTTGGTAGTTTGAAATTGAATGAAATAAATTGAAGTTGAATTTTAGTATTTGTTTTCGTCTTGTAGTTTATATTCAGGTAAAATCTCTTGGCACTGGCACCAATGTTGGCTCCAGTGGCTCCTCTTTGGCTCCAACTTTTGCCAAATGGCGAAAGTGTTGGCGACAGCTTAGAAATATCCAGAGCCACCCCTGTATACTTAGCTTGACGGCACTTTTCTATGTCCTGAAAGTCTAAAATCAGATGACTTGAGCTTGTATATAAGTAAATTAACTGAAAAATTCCCGCTTACCTTCGAAATCTTTCGAAATAATTAATGTAATCCAAACAAGAAAACAAGGAAGTTACATGTACACGTGTTTACCGTAAACCAGTTTATGTCGTTAAAAGAGTACGAATGTACCTTAAAATTATCGTTATCGTCTCGAGTATTGAACTCTGTCACCAATAAACACTTAACCAGGGTTCGGCAGTATTAAGGGGGCATTTGACAAATCCTCTTTTTTCTTTTCCTACTCTCTTTTTCAAAATTAATTTATCTTGTCATTACGTAGTTATACATTTTCTACGCTGTAATAAATCTACCATACAATAATTGCAAGACAAGTATCGGAACAGATATATATGTGAAATTGTGACGTTTTGGGGAGGGCTGTCGCTAATGTTGTTAAAACTTGTAGCCCGACCCATTTGCACTATTCATGTAGTTCATTCATGTAGTTCATGTAGAGTAGAAGCCCGGAACATCATTAGATGTTAAGCGTTGACGCTTCTTAGGCCCATTTGTATTTGTTTTCCCAATTTGGTACTAAATTATTTTAATTATAGATTATCTTTATATTTATTCTATTCCATTTAATTGTCATAATATTGGTATGTACATTCTGACATATATTATATTGCTACTATTTACAGTTAAAATTCCTTATAATGGTGTGTTCTTAAAAGGATAAAAAATCACAGTTAATTAGCACAGTCTATTCAATATATACTTGTGTATGTACTATCAATTGCGTGTTTTGGCACAGTATCCATTGCTTGAATTAGACTGGCGTTACATTTATATAGTAGAAACAAGTTATTTTGGTGTTTGTTTTTGTTCATTTTTTTTTTTTAAAAAGAACATAATTTATCTTAACTGTCATAGAGTCTAGATTTTACAAATTAAGACCATAGCACCTATGCTTGGGTTCAGACTGGCCTGACATTTAAAAATATCAATCAATAAAATTTCTAAAAAGGAACATTGTTCCCTAGCACAGTCTTATCACCCTTTATGTCAATATACAAAATTTTTACTGATAGGGGCTGTAGCACTTAGCTATGAATTTTGACCGCCCAGACCAGTGCTTATTTAGTCTTGATTTGAAACTGTTGAGAGTTGGAGCTTCAATTGTACTGGAGGGGAGTGCATTCCATGTGTCAATTACTCTGTGACTGAAAGTATTTTTTCTTGTGTTAGAATTGGCTCTAGGTTTGAATAATTTCTGTGTGTTCCCCCTTGTATTAGTATTTGTTCTAACAGTTAGCAAGTTTGTGGAAGTTTTATCTAATTCATTTCTAAGTTTGTACACTTCAATGACATCTGCTCTAGTTCTCCTATACTCTAGAGTTGGCATCCCTAGTTGGATTAACCTATCGCTGTACTCTAATCCTTGTAATTCATGAAGCATCCTTGTGGCTCTCCTCTGCACATTTTCTATGGCGACTGCATCTTTCTTGTATTTTGGGGTCCATATGACAGAAGCATACTCCAAATGTGGACGTACTAGTGATTTGTATAACTGTAAAAACATTTCTTTGTTCATATATGTAAAGTTTTTAATTATTAGTCCAAGATTTCTATTTGCGATGTTAACTTTGGTACTTATATGTTTACTAAAAGTGAGTTTATCATCAAATATAACCCCAAGGTCTTTTTCTTCAGTAATCTGGTTTATCTTGTTTATTTTGTTTTCATTATCTTTCATGTAGTATTCTGTCCTAGGTTTATTTCCTATGTGCATTGTTTTGCATTTTTTGATATTAAATATCATTTGCCACTTGTTTGCCCATTCACAGGCATCGAAAATATTATCTTGTAGCCTAACTTCATCATCATGTCCTCTTATGACCGAGTACAGTTTGGTATCATCAGCAAAGAGTTTTGATGCGCAACTTAGAGCATCTGGTAAGTCATTGATAAAGATTAGAAACAAAACTGGTCCTAATACACTACCCTGTGGGACTCCACTGGTGACATTTTGCCATGTTGAGGTGGCCCCATTGATTTTAACCCTCTGTAACCTATTGTTCAAGAAGTCCTCAATCCATTTGTAAATGCTACCCCTTATTCCTATACTCCAGATTTTCTTTAACAGTCTTTTATGTGGAACTTTATCAAAAGCAGCCTTGAAATCTAAGTAAATGATATCTATGTCATGGTTTTCATCAATTGCCGTAGTCCATTCTTCAATGCATTCGAGCAATTGTGTAGTACACGATCTGCCTTTTCTAAATCCATGTTGATAGTTTGAAATTATTTCATTATTTTCTAGATGTGTTACTATGGCATTTCTTATAATTTTCTCCATTATCCTACAGCATATAGATGTCACACTAATTGGTCTATAATTTTCAACATTATTTTTATTTCCACTCTTATGAATTGCTGTCACGTTTGCTTTTTTCCAGTCATTTGGAAGTTTGCCTTCATCAAGAGATTTTCTATACATTTTAGTCAG